>NC_136063.1:1195729217-1200529217 GCF_964261635.1 Lissotriton helveticus | reverse complement strand
TTTTCTTTTCGCTATTTCAGTCAATGCATTCCTACAAAAATCTTCACAATACCAAGTGTTTTATTTCGTTTTATGATAACTTTTTCTAAAGTTCATCGAACCAGACGTTTATTCTTAAATTGTATTCAACACTTATTTGATGAACATTTTTCTAAAGCATGGAGAAAACAGTTAGGTGCTGCTGAGATTTGAACTCAGGTTTTCCTGTTTACGAGACAGGCGCTTTAACCACTAAGCCACAGCACCAACGTCAATGAAGTGAAATTCATGAATAATTTATTGTTGATGATGAACATTTGTTTCCTGCTATTAATTCTTCTTTATATGTACTGTAATCTTAATCAGAAAAAGATACTCAATCACTAAACAAGTATTAATAGGTTTTAATAAACAAGTACTCTTATAAAACCCAATTTCATTTCGTGAATACTTTACAATTTTCTTTTCATGAAGGCTTTAATTTTGCTCAAATAGAGGTAGCAATGTCATCTACGTCTTTTTCATAGATATGTCTTTTTTTATTTTGCAATAACAGTATTCACTCTATAATCTTGAAAATACTAGGGTTTTTATTAGGTTTAAGATGATCTGTTCAACAGTAAGATTAATCAGACTTTTATATTTTAATTGTATCAAAATAGGACCTAATGAAAATGATTTGTTATATAACAAAGTGAAAAGCAAGGCACTGCTGAGAGTTGAACTCAGGATCTCCTGTTTATTAGACAGGCGCTTTAACCAGCTAAGCCACAGCACCGCCTTGAGTCTCAAGTTTGAAAGACTTTTCTTTATGGTGTTCAAGAGAATATTGTTTTTTCACTTTCATAATATTTTATAAGTTCACAGTCTTCTCTACTCAAACACTTTTGATGAAGACGCTTCACTTATTCAAAAACACCTCTCTAATTTGAAGTTTACCCTATTCATAGAATTTTAAAATATACCTTGCTGAAGAATGGATTAGTTGTATTCACCAACCGAGTGATCATTCGGCTCTATCTTGTTCTTTGTCATTTTCTTTTCGCTATTTCAGTCAATGCATTCCTACAAAAATCTTCACAATACCAAGTATTTTATTTCTTTTTATGATAACTTTTTCTAAAGTTCATAGAACCAGACATTTATTCTTAAATTTTATTCAACACTTGTTTGATGAAAATAATTTCTAAAGCATGGAGAAAACAGTTAGGTGCTGCTGAGATTTGAACTCAGGATTTCCTGTTTACGAGACAGGCGCTTTAACCACTAAGCCACAGCACCAACGTCAATGAAATAAAATTCATGAATAATTTATTGTTGATGATGAAAATGTGTTTCCTGCTATTAATTCTTCTTTATATGTACTGTAATCTTAATCAGAAAAAGATACTCAATCACTAAACAAGTAATAATAGGTTTTAATAAACAAGTACTCTTATAAAACCCAATTTCATTTCTTGAATACTTTACAATTTACTTTTCATGAAGGCATTAATATTGCTCAAATAGAGGTAGTAATGTCATCTACGTCTTTTTCATAGATATGTTTATTTTTATTTTGCAACAACAGTATTCACTCTATAATCTTGAAAATACTTGGGTTTTATGAGGTTTAAGATGATCTGTTCAACAGTAAGATTAATCAGACTTTTATATTTTAATTGTATCAAAATAGGACCTAATGAAAATGATTTGTTATATAACAAAGAGAAAAGCAAGGCACTGCTGAGAGTTGAACTCAGGAACTCCTGTTTACTAGACAGGCACTTTAACCAGCTAAGTCACATCACCCCCTTTGAGACTTAAGTTTGAAAGACTTTTCTTTATGGTGTTCAAGAGAATATTGTTTTTTCACTTTCATAATATTTTATAAGTTCACAGACTTCTCTACTCAAACACTTTAGATGAAGACCCTTCACTTATTCAAAAACACGTCTCTAATTTGAAGTTTACCCTATTCATAGAATTTTAAAATATACCTTGCTGAAGAATGGATTAGTTGTATTCACCAACCGAGTGATCATTCGGCTCTATCTTGTTCTTTTTCATTTTCTTTTCGCTATTTCAGTCAATGCATTCCTACAAAAATCTTCACAATACCAAGTATTTTATTTCTTTTTATGATAACTTTTTCTAAAGTTCATAGAACCAGACGTTTATTCTTAAATTGTATTAAACACTTGTTTGATGAAAATTATTTCTAAAGCATGGAGAAAACAGTTAGGTGCTGCTGAGATTTGAACTCAGGATTTCCTGTTTACGAGACAGGCGCTTTAACCACTAAGCCACAGCACCAACGTCAATGAAATAAAATTCATGAATAATTTATTGTTGATGATGAAAATTTGTTTCCTGCTATTAATTCTTCTTTATATGTACTATAATCTTAATCACAAAAAGATACTCAATCACTAAACAAGTATTAATAAGTTTTAATAAACAAGTACTCTTTTAAAAACAAATTTCATTTCTTGAAAACTTTACAATGTTCTTTTCATGAAGCCATTAATATTGCTCAAATAGAGGTAGTAATGTCATCTACGTCTTTTTCATAGATATGTTTTTTTTTATTTTGCAATAAAAGTATTCACTCTATAATCTTGAAAATACTTGGGTTTTTATGAGGTTTAAGATGATCTGTTCAACAGTAAGATTAATCAGACTTTTATATTTTAATTGTATCAAAATAGGACCTAATGAAAATGATTTGTTATATAACAAAGAGAAAAGCAAGGCACTGCTGAGAGTTGAACTCAGGATCTCCTGTTTACTAGACAGGCGCTTTAACCAGCTAAGCCACAGCACCCCCTCGAGTCTTAAGTTTGAAAGACTTTTCTTTATGGTGTTCAAGAGAATATTGTTTTTTCACTTTCATAATATTTTATAAGTTCACAGTCTTCTCTACTCAAACACTTTTGATGAAGACGCTTCACTTATTCAAAAACACCTCTCTAATTTGAAGTTTACCCTATTCATAGAATTTTAAAATATACCTTGCTGAAGAATGGATTAGTTGTATTCACCAACCGAGTGATCATTCGGCTTTATCTTGTTCTTTGTCATTTTCTTTTCGCTATTTCAGTCAATGCATTCCTACAAAAATCTTCACAATACCAAGAATTTTATATCGTTTTATGATAACTTTTTCTAAAGTTCATAGAACCAGACGTTTATTCTTAAATTGCATTAAACACTTGTTTGATGAAAATTATTTCTAAAGCATGGAGAAAACAGTTAGGTGCTACTGAGATTTTAACTCAGGATTTCCTGTTTACGAGACAGGCGCTTTAACCACTAAGCCACAGCACCAACGTCAATGAAATAAAATTCATGAATAATTTATTGTTGATTATGAAAATTTGTTTCCTGCTATTAATTCGTCTTTAAATGTACTGTAATCTTAATCACAAAAAGATACTCAATCACTAAACAAGTATTAATACGTTTTAATAAACAAGTACTCTTATAAAACCCAATTTCATTTCTTGGATACTTTACAATTTTCTTTTCATGAAGGCATTAATATTGCTCAAATAGAAGTAGTAATGTCATCTACGTCTTTTTCATAGATATGTCTTTTTTTATTTTGCAATAACAGTATTCACTCTATAATCTTGAAAATACTTGGGTTTTTATGAGGTTTAAGATGATCTGTTCAACAGTAAGATTAATCAGACTTTTATATTTTAATTGTATCAAAATAGGACCTAATGAAAATGATTTGTTATATAACAAAGAGAAAAGCAAGGCACTGCTGAGAGTTGAACTCAGGATCTCCTGTTTACTAGACAGGCGCTTTAACCAGCTAAGCCACAGCGCCCTCTTGAGTCTTAAGTTTGAAAGACTTGTGTTTATGGTGTTCAAGAGAATATTGTTTTTTCACTTTCATAATATTTTATTATTTCACAGACTTCTCTACTCAAACACTTTAGATGAAGACGCTTCACTTATTCAAAAACACCTCTGTAATTTGAAGTTTACCCTATTCATAGAATTTTAAAATATACCTTGCTGAAGAATGGATTAGTTGTATTCAACAACCGAGTGATCATTCAGCTCTATCTTGTTCTTTGTCATTTTCTTTTCGCTATTTCAGTCAATGCATTCCTACAAAAATCTTCACAATACCAAGTATTTTATTTCGTTTTATGATAACTTTTTCTAAAGTTCATCGAACCAGACGTTTATTCTTAAATTGTATTCAACACTTGTTTGATGAAAATTTTTCTAAAGCATGGAGAAAACAGTTAGGTGCTGCTGAGATTTGAACTTAGGTTTTCCTGTTTACGAGACATGCGCTTTTACCACTAAGCCACAGCACCAATGTCAATGAAGTGAAATTCATGAATAATTTATTGTTGATGATGAAAATTTGTTTCCTGCTTTTAATTCTTCTTTATATGTACTGTAATCTTAATCAGAAAAAGATACTCAATCACTAAACAAGTATTAATAGGTTTTAATAAACAAGTACTCTTATAAAACCCAATTTCATTTCGTGAATACTTTACAATTTTCTTTTCATGAAGGCTTTAATATTGCTCAAATAGAGGTAGTAATGTCATCTACGTCTTTTTCATAGATATGTCTTTTTTTATTTTGCAACAACAGTATTCACTCTATAATCTTGAAAATACTTGGGTTTTATGAGGTTTAATATGATCTGTTCAACAGTAAGTTTAATCAGACTTTTATATTTTAATTGTATCAAAATAGGACCTAATGAAAATGATTTGTTATATAACAAAGAGAAAAGCAAGGCACTGCTGAGAGTTGAACTCAGGATCTCCTGTTTACTAGACAGGCACTTTAACCAGCTAAGTCACATCACCCCCTTGAGTCTTAAGTTTGAAAGACTTTTCTTTATGGTGTTCAAGAGAATATTGTTTTTTCACTTTAATAATATTTTATAAGTTCACAGTCTTCTCTACTCAAACACTTTAGATGAAGACGCTTCACTTATTCAAAAACACCTCTCTAATTTGAAGTTTACCCTATTCATAGAATTTTAAAATATACCTTGCTGAAGAATGGATTAGTTGTATTCAACAACCGAGTGATCATTCAGCTCTATCTTGTTCTTTGTCATTTTCTTTTCGCTATTTCAGTCAATGCATTCCTACAAAAATCTTCACAATACCAAGAATTTTATATCGTTTTATGATAACTTTTTCTAAGGTTCATAGAACCAGACGTTTATTCTTAAATTGTATTAAACACTTGTTTGATGAAAATTATTTCTAAAGCATGGAGAAAACAGTTAGGTGCTGCTGAGATTTGAAATCAGGATTTCCTGTTTACGAGACAGGCACTTTAACCACTAAGCCACAGCACCAACGTCAATGAAATAAAATTCATGAATAATTTATTGTTGATGATGAAAATTTGTTTCCTGCTATTAATTCTTCTTTATATGTACTATAATCTTAATCACAAAAAGATACTCAATCACTAAACAAGTATTAATAAGTTTTAATAAACAAGTACTCTTTTAAAAACAAATTTCATTTCTTGAAAACTTTACAATGTTCTTTTCATGAAGGCATTAATATTGCTCAAATAGAGGTAGTAATGTCATCTACGTCTTTTTCATAGATATGTTTTTTTTTATTTTGCAATAAAAGTATTCACTCTATAATCTTGAAAATACTTGGGTTTTTATGAGGTTTAAGATGATCTGTTCAACAGTAAGATTAATCAGACTTTTATATTTTAATTGTATCAAAATAGGACCTAATGAAAATGATTTGTTATATAACAAAGAGAAAAGCAAGGCACTGCTGAGAGTTGAACTCAGGATCTCCTGTTTACTAGACAGGTGCTTTAACCAGCTAAGCCACAGCACCCCCTCGAGTCTTAAGTTTGAAAGACTTTTCTTTATGGTGTTCAAGAGAATATTGTTTTTTCACTTTCATAATATTTTATAAGTTCACAGTCTTCTCTACTCAAACACTTTTGATGAAGACCCTTCACTTATTCAAAAACACGTCTCTAATTTGAAGTTTACCCTATTCATAGAATTTTAAAATATACCTTGCTGAAGAATGGATTAGTTGTATTCACCAACCGAGTGATCATTCGGCTCTATCTTGTTCTTTTTCATTTTCTTTTCGCTATTTCAGTCAATGCATTCCTACAAAAATCTTCACAATACCAAGTATTTTATTTCTTTTTATGATAACTTTTTCTAAAGTTCATAGAACCAGACGTTTATTCTTAAATTGTATTAAACACTTGTTTGATGAAAATTATTTCTAAAGCATGGAGAAAACAGTTAGGTGCTGCTGAGATTTGAACTCAGGATTTCCTGTTTACGAGACAGGCGCTTTAACCACTAAGCCACAGCACCAACGTCAATGAAATAAAATTCATGAATAATTTATTGTTGATGATGAAAATTTGTTTCCTGCTATTAATTCTTCTTTATATGTACTATAATCTTAATCACAAAAAGATACTCAATCACTAAACAAGTATTAATAAGTTTTAATAAACAAGTACTCTTTTAAAAACAAATTTCATTTCTTGAAAACTTTACAATGTTCTTTTCATGAAGCCATTAATATTGCTCAAATAGAGGTAGTAATGTCATCTACGTCTTTTTCATAGATATGTTTTTTTTTATTTTGCAATAAAAGTATTCACTCTATAATCTTGAAAATACTTGGGTTTTTATGAGGTTTAAGATGATCTGTTCAACAGTAAGATTAATCAGACTTTTATATTTTAATTGTATCAAAATAGGACCTAATGAAAATGATTTGTTATATAACAAAGAGAAAAGCAAGGCACTGCTGAGAGTTGAACTCAGGATCTCCTGTTTACTAGACAGGCGCTTTAACCAGCTAAGCCACAGCACCCCCTCGAGTCTTAAGTTTGAAAGACTTTTCTTTATGGTGTTCAAGAGAATATTGTTTTTTCACTTTCATAATATTTTATAAGTTCACAGTCTTCTCTACTCAAACACTTTTGATGAAGACGCTTCACTTATTCAAAAACACCTCTCTAATTTGAAGTTTACCCTATTCATAGAATTTTAAAATATACCTTGCTGAAGAATGGATTAGTTGTATTCACCAACCGAGTGATCATTCGGCTTTATCTTGTTCTTTGTCATTTTCTTTTCGCTATTTCAGTCAATGCATTCCTACAAAAATCTTCACAATACCAAGAATTTTATATCGTTTTATGATAACTTTTTCTAAAGTTCATAGAACCAGACGTTTATTCTTAAATTGCATTAAACACTTGTTTGATGAAAATTATTTCTAAAGCATGGAGAAAACAGTTAGGTGCTACTGAGATTTTAACTCAGGATTTCCTGTTTACGAGACAGGCGCTTTAACCACTAAGCCACAGCACCAACGTCAATGAAATAAAATTCATGAATAATTTATTGTTGATTATGAAAATTTGTTTCCTGCTATTAATTCGTCTTTAAATGTACTGTAATCTTAATCACAAAAAGATACTCAATCACTAAACAAGTATTAATACGTTTTAATAAACAAGTACTCTTATAAAACCCAATTTCATTTCTTGGATACTTTACAATTTTCTTTTCATGAAGGCATTAATATTGCTCAAATAGAAGTAGTAATGTCATCTACGTCTTTTTCATAGATATGTCTTTTTTTATTTTGCAATAACAGTATTCACTCTATAATCTTGAAAATACTTGGGTTTTTATGAGGTTTAAGATGATCTGTTCAACAGTAAGATTAATCAGACTTTTATATTTTAATTGTATCAAAATAGGACCTAATGAAAATGATTTGTTATATAACAAAGAGAAAAGCAAGGCACTGCTGAGAGTTGAACTCAGGATCTCCTGTTTACTAGACAGGCGCTTTAACCAGCTAAGCCACAGCGCCCTCTTGAGTCTTAAGTTTGAAAGACTTGTGTTTATGGTGTTCAAGAGAATATTGTTTTTTCACTTTCATAATATTTTATTATTTCACAGACTTCTCTACTCAAACACTTTAGATGAAGACGCTTCACTTATTCAAAAACACCTCTGTAATTTGAAGTTTACCCTATTCATAGAATTTTAAAATATACCTTGCTGAAGAATGGATTAGTTGTATTCAACAACCGAGTGATCATTCAGCTCTATCTTGTTCTTTGTCATTTTCTTTTCGCTATTTCAGTAAATGCATTCCTACAAAAATCTTCACAATACCAAGTATTTTATTTCGTTTTATGATAACTTTTTCTAAAGTTCATAGAACCAGACGTTTATTCTTAAATTGTATTCAACACTTGTTTGATGAAAATTATTTCTAAAGCATGGAGAAAATAGTTAGGTGCTGCTGAGATTTGAACTCAGGATTTCCTGTTTACGAGACAGGCGCTTTAACCACTAAGCCACAGCACCAACGTCAATGAAGTAAAATTCATGAATAATTTATTGTTGATGATGAAAATGTGTTTCCTGCTATTAATTCTTCTTTATATGTACTGTAATCTTAATCAGAAAAATATACTCAATCACTAAACAAGTATAAATAGGTTTTAATAAACAAGTACTCTAACAAAACCTAATTTCATTTCTTGAATACTTTACAATTTTCTTTTCATGAAGGCATTAATATTGCTCAAATAGAGGTAGTAATGTCATCTACGTCTTTTTCATGTATATGTCTTTTTTTATTTTGCAATAACAGTATTCACTCTATAATCTTGAAAATACTTGGGTTTTTATGAGGTTTAAGATGATCTGTTCAACAGTAAGATTAATCAGACTTTTATATTTTATTTGTATCAAAATAGGACCTAATGAAAATGATTTGTTATATAACAAAGAGAAATGCAAGGCACTGCTGAGAGTTGAACTCAGGATCTCCTGTTTACTAGACAGGCGCTATAACCAGCTAAGCCACAGCACCCCCTTGAGTGTTAAGTTTGAAAGACTTTTCTTTATGGTGTTCAAGAGAATATTGTTTTTTCACTTTCATAATATTTTATAAGTTCACAGTCTTCTCTACTCAAACACTTTAGATGAAGACGCTTCACTTATTCAAAAACACCTCTCTAATTTGAAGTTTACCCTATTCATAGAATTTTAAAATATACCTTGCTGAAGAATGGATTAGTTGTATTCAACAACAGAGTGATCATTCAGCTTTATCTTGTTCTTTGTCATTTTCTTTTCGCTATTTCAGTCAATGCGTTCCTACAAAAATCTTCACAATACCAAGAATTTTATATCGTTTTATGATAACTTTTTCTAAAGTTCATAGAACCAGAGGTTTATTCTTAAATTGTATTAAACACTTGTTCGATGAAAATTATTTCTAAAGCATGGAGAAAACAGTTAGGTGCTGCTGAGATTTGAACTCAGGATTTCCTGTTTACGAGACAGGTGCTTTAACCACTAAGCCACAGCACCAACGCCAATGAAATATAATTCATGAATAATTTATTGTTGATGATGAAAATTTGTTTCCTGCTATTAATTCTTCTTTATATGTACTGTAATCTTAATCACAAAAAGATACTCAATCACTAAACAAGTATTAATAAGTTTTAATAAACAAGTACACTTATAAAACCCAATTTCATTTCTTGAATACTTTACAATGTTCTTTTCATGAAGGCATTAATATTGCTCAAATAGAGGTAGTAATGTCATCTACGTATTTTTCATAGATATGTTTTTTTTTATTTTGCAATAAAAGTATTCACTCTATAATCTTGAAAATACTTGGGTTTTTATGAGGTTTAAGATGATCTGTTCAACAGTAAGATTAATCAGACTTTTATATTTTAATTGTATCAAAATAGGACCTAATGAAAATGATTTGTTATATAACAAAGAGAAAAGCAAGGCACTGCTGAGAGTTGAACTCAGGATCTCCTGTTTACTAGACAGGTGCTTTAACCAGCTAAGCCACAGCACCCCCTTGAGTCTTAAGTTTGAAAGACTTTTCTTTATGGTGTTCAAGAGAATATTGTTTTTTCACTTTCATAATATTTTATAAGTTCACAGTCTTCTCTACTCAAACACTTTTGATGAAGACCCTTCACTTATTCAAAAACACCTCTCTAATTTGAAGTTTACCCTATTCATAGAATTTTAAAATATACCTTGCTGAAGAATGGATTAGTTGTATTCACCAACCGAGTGATCATTCGGCTCTATCTTGTTCTTTTTCATTTTCTTTTCGCTATTTCAGTCAATGCATTCCTACAAAAATCTTCACAATACCAAGTATTTTATTTCTTTTTATGATAACTTTTTCTAAAGTTCATAGAACCAGACGTTTATTCTTAAATTGTATTCAACACTTGTTTGATGAAAATGATTTCTAAAGCATGGAGAAAACAGTTAGGTGCTGCTGAGATTCGAACTCAGGATTTCCTGTTTACGAGACGGGCTCTTTAACCACTAAGCCACAGCACCAACGTCAACGAAATAAAATTCATGAATAATTTATTGTTGATGATGAAAATTTGTTTCCTGCTATTAATTCTTCTTTATATGTACTGTAATCTTATTCTGAAAAATATACTCAATCACTAAACAAGTATTAATAGGTTTTAATAAACAAGTACTCTTATAAAACCCAATTTCATTTCTTGAATACTTTACAATTTTCTTTTCATGAAGGCATTAATATTGCTCAAATAGAGGTAGTAATGTCATCTACGTCTTTTTCATGGATATGTCTTTTTTTATTTTGCAATAACAGTATTCACTCTATAATCTTGAAAATACTTGGGTTTTTATGAGGTTTAAGATGATCTGTTCAACAGTAAGATTAATCCGACTTTTATATTTTAATTGTATCAAAATAGGACCTAATGAAAATGATTTGTTATATAACAAAGAGAAATGCAAGGCACTGCTGAGAGTTGAGCTCAGGATCTCCTGTTTACTAGACAGGCGCTTTAACCAGCTAAGCCACAGCACCCCCTTGAGTCTTAAGTTTGAAAGACTTTTCTTTATGGTGTTCAAGAGAATATTGTTTTTTCACTTTCATAATATTTTATAAGTTCACAGTCTTCTCTACTCAAACACTTTAGATGAAGACGCTTCACTTATTCAAAAACACCTCTCTAATTTGAAGTTTACCCTATTCATAGAATTTTAAAATATACCTTGCTGAAGAATGGATTAGTTGTATTCACCAACCGAGTGATCATTCGGCTCTATCTTGTTCTTTGTCATTTTTTTTTCGCTATTTCAGTCAATGCATTCCTACAAAAATCTTCACAATACCAAGTATTTTATTTCTTTTTATGATAACTTTTTCTAAAGTTCATAGAACCAGAGGTTTATTCTTAAATTGTATTCAACACTTGTTTGATGAAAAATATTTCTAAAGCATGGAGAAAACAATTAGGTGCTGCTGAGATTCGAACTCAGGATTTCCTGTTTACGAGACAGGCGCTTTAACCACTAAGCCGCAGCACCAACGTCAATGAAGTAAAATTCATGAATAATTTATTGTTGATGATGAAAATTTGTTTCCTGCTATTAATTCTTCTTTATATGTACTGTAATCTTAATCAGAAAAATATACTCAATCACTAAACAAGTATAAATAGGTTTTAATAAACAAGTACTCTAACAAAACCTAATTTCATTTCTTGAATACTTTATAATTTTCTTTTCATGAAGGCATTAATATTGCTCAAATAGAGGTAGTAATGTCATCTACGTCTTTTTCATGGATATGTCTTTTTTTATTTTGCAATAACAGTATTCACTCTATAATCTTGAAAATACTTGGGTTTTTATGAGGTTTAAGATGATCTGTTCAACAGTAAGATTAATCAGACTTTTATATTTTAATTGTATCAAAATAGGACCTAATGAAAATGATTTGTTATATAACAAAGAGAAAAGCAAGGCACTGCTGAGAGTTGAACTCAGGATCTCCTGTTTACTAGACAGGCGCTTTAACCAGCTAAGCCACAGCACTCCCTTGAGTCTTAAGTTTGAAAGACTTTTCTTTATGGTGTTCAAGAGAATATTGTTTTTTCACTTTCATAATATTTTATAAGTTCACAGTCTTCTCTACTCAAACACTTTAGATGAAGACGCTTCACTTATTCAAAAACACCTCTCTAATTTGAAGTTTACCCTATTCATAGAATTTTAAAATATACCTTGCTGAAGAATGGATTAGTTGTATTCAACAACTGAGTGATCATTCAGCTCTATCTTGTTCTTTGTCATTTTCTGTTCGCTATTTCAGTCAATGAATTCCTACAAAAATCTTTACAATACCAAGTATTTTATTTCGTTTTATGATAACTTTTTTTAAAGTTAATAGAACCAGACGTTTCTTCTTAAATTGCATTCAACACTTGTTTGATGAATATTATTTCTAAAGCATGGAGAAAACAGTTAGGTGTTGTTGAGATTTGAACTCAGGATTTCCTGTTTACGAGACAGGCGCTTTAACCACTAAGCCACAGCACCAACGTGAATGAAATGAAATTCATGAATAAGTTATTGTTGATGATGAAAATGTGTTTCCTGCTATTAATTCTTCTTTATATGTACTGTAATCTTAATAACAAAAAGATACTCAATCACTAAACAAGTATTATTAAGTTTTAATAGACAAGTACTCTTATAAAACCCAATTTCATTTCTTGAATACTTTACAATTTTCTTTTCATGAAGGCATTAATATTGCTCAAATAGAGGTAGTAATGTCATCTACGTCTTTTTCATAGATATGTCTTTTTTTATTTTGCAATAACAGTATTCACTCTATAATCTTGAAAATACTTGAGTTTTTATGAGGTTTAAGATGATCTGTTCAACAGTAAGATTAATCAGACTTTTATATTTTAATTGTATCAAAATAGGACCTAATGAAAATGATTTGTTATATAACAAAGAGAAAAGCAAGGCACTGCTGAGAGTTGTACTCAGGATCTCCTGTTTACTAGACAGGCGCTTTAACCAGCTAAGCCACAGCACCCCCTTGAGTCTTAAGTTTGAAAGACTTTTCTTTATGATGTTCAAGAGAATATTGTTTTTTCACTTTCATAATATTTTATACGTTCACAGTCTTCTCTACTCAAACACTTTAGATGAAGACGCTTCATTTATAAACACCTCTCTAATTTGAAGTTTACCCTATTCATAGAATTTTAAAATATACCTTGCTGAAGACTGGATTAGTTGTATTCAACAACCGAGTGATCATTCAGCTCTATCTTGTTCTTTGTCATTTTCTTTTCGCTATTTCAGTCAATGCATTCCTACAAAAATCTTCACAATACCAAGTATTTTATTTCGTTTTATGATAACTTTTTCTAAAGTTCATAGAACCAGATGTTTATTCTTAAATTGTATTCAACACTTAATTGATGAAAATTATTTCTAAAGCATGGAGAAAACAGTTAGGTGCTGCTGAGATTTGAACTCAGGATTTCATGTGTAAGAGACAGGCGCCTTAACCACTAAGCCACAGCACCAACGTCAATGTAGTAAAATTCATGAATAATTTATTGTTGATGAAGAAAATTTGTTTCCTGCTATTAATTCTTCTTTATATGTACTGTAATCTTAATCAGAAAAAGATACTCAATCACTAAACAAGTATTAATAGGTTTTAATAAACAAGTACTCTTATAAAACCCAATTTCATTTCTTGAATACTTTACAATTTTCTTTTCATGAAGGCATTAATATTGCTCAAATAGAGGTAGTAATGTCATCTACATCTTTTTCATAGATATGTCTTTTTTTATTTTGCAATCACAGTATTCACTCTATAATCTTGAAAATACTTGTGTTTTTATGAGGTTTAAGATGATCTGTTCAACAGTAAGATTAATCAGACTTTTATATTTTAATTGTATCAAAATAGGACCTAATGAAAATGATTTGTTATATAACAAAGAGAAAAGCAAGGCACTGCTGAGAGTTGAACTCAGGATCTCCTGTTTACTAGACAGGCGCTTTAACCAGCTAAGCCACAGCACCTCCTTGAGTCTTAAGTTTGAAAGACTTTTCTTTATGGTGTTTAAGAGAATATTGTTTTTTCACTTTCATAATATTTTATAAGTTCACAGTCTTCTCTACTCAAACACTTTAGATGAAGACGCTTCACTTATTCAAAAACACCGCTCTAATTTGAAGTTTACCCTATTCATAGAATTTTAAAATATACCTTGCTGAAGAATGGATTAGTTGTATTCAACAACCGAGTGATCATTCAGCTTTATCTTGTTCTTTGTCATTTTCTTTTCGCTATTTCAGTCAATGCATTCCTACAAAAATCTTCACAATACCAAGAATTGTATATCGTTTTATGATAACTTTTTCTAAAGTTCATAGAACCAGACGTTTATTCTTAAATTGCATTAAACACTTGTTTGATGAAAATTATTTCTAAAGCATGGAGAAAACAGTTAGGTGCTGCTGAGATTTGAACTCAGGATATCCTGTTTACGAGACAGGCCCTTTAACCACTAAGCCACAGCACCAACGTCAATGAAATAAAATTCATGAATAATTTATTGTTGATGATGAAAATTTGTTTCCTGCTATTAATTCGTCTTTAAATGTACTGTAATCTTAATCACAAAAAGATACTCAATCACTAAACAAGTATTAATACGTTTTAATAAACAAGTACTCTTATAAAACCCAATTTCATTTCTTGGATACTTTACAATTTTCTTTTCATGAAGGCATTAATATTGCTCAAATAGAGGTAGTAATGTCATCTACGTCTTTTTCATAGATATGTCTTTTTTTATTTTGCAATAACAGTATTCACTCTATAATCTTGAAAATACTTGGGTTTTTATGAGGTTTAAGATGATCTGTTCAACAGTAAGATTAATCAGACTTTTATATTTTAATTGTATCAAAATAGGACCTAATGAAAATGATTTGTTATATAACAAAGAGAAAAGCAAGGCACTGCAGAGAGTTGAACTCAGGACCTCCTGTTTACTAGACAGGTGCTTTAACCAGCTAAGCCACAGCGCCCCCTTGAGTCTTAAGTTTGAAAGACTTGTGTTTATGGTGATCAAGAGAATATTGTTTTTTCACTTTCATAATATTTTATAAGTTCACAGACTTCTCTACTCAAACACTTTAGATGAAGACGCTTCACTTATTCAAAAACACCTCTCTAATTTGAAGTTTACCCTATTCATAGAATTTTAAAATATACCTTGCTGAAGAATGGATTAGTTGTATTCAACAACCGAGTGATCATTCAGCTCTATCTTGTTCTTTGTCATTTTCTTTTCGCTATTTCAGTCAATGCAGTCCTACAAAAATCTTCACAATACCAAGTATTTTATTTCGTTTTATGATAACTTTTTCTAAAGTTCATAGAACCAGACGTTTATTCTTAAATTGTATTCAACACTTGTTTGATGAAAATTATTTCTAAAGCATGGAGAAAATAGTTAGGTGCTTCTGAGATTTGAACTCAGGATTTCCTGTTTACGAGACAGGCGCTTTAACCACTAAGCCACAGCACCAACGTCAATGAAGTAAAATTCATGAATAATTTATTGTTGATGATGAAAATGTGTTTCCTGCTATTAATTCTTCTTTATATGTACTGTAATCTTAATCAGAAAAATATTCTCAATCACTAAACAAGTATAAATAGGTTTTAATAAACAAGTACTCTAACAAAACCTAATTTCATTTCTTGAATACTTTACAATTTTCATTTCATGAAGGCATTAATATTGCTCAAATAGAGGTAGTAATGTCATCTACGTCTTTTTCATGGATATGTCTTTTTTTATTTTGCAATAACAGTATTCACTCTATAATCTTGAAAATACTTGGGCTTTTATGAGGTTTAAGATGATCTGTTCAACAGTAAGATTAATCAGACTTTTATATTTTAATTGTATCAAAATAGGACCTAATGAAAATGATTTGTTATATAACAAAGAGAAATGCAAGGCACTGCTGAGAGTTGAACTCAGGATCTCCTGTTTACTAGACAGGCGCTTTAACCAGCTTAGCCACAGCACCCCCTTGAGTCTTAAGTTTGAAAGACTTTTCTTTATGGTGTTCAAGAGAATATTGTTTTTTCACTTTCATAATATTTTATAAGTTCACAGTCTTCTCTACTCAAACACTTTAGATGAAGACGCTTCACTTATTCAAAAACACCTCTCTAATTTGAAGTTTACCCTATTCATAGAATTTTAAAATATACCTTGCTGAAGAATGGATTAGTTGTATTCAACAACAGAGTGATCATTCAGCTTTATCTTGTTCTTTGTCATTTTCTTTTCGCTATTTCAGTCAATGCGTTCCTACAAAAATCTTCACAATACCAAGAATTTTATATCGTTTTATGATAACTTTTTCTAAAGTTCATAGAACCAGAGGTTTATTCTTAAATTGTATTAAACACTTGTTCGATGAAAATTATTTCTAAAGCATGGAGAAAACAGTTAGGTGCTGCTGAGATTTGAACTCAGGATTTCCTGTTTACGAGACAGGTGCTTTAACCACTAAGCCACAGCACCAACTCCAATGAAATATAATTCATGAATAATTTATTGTTGATGATGAAAATTTGTTTCCTGCTATTAATTCTTCTTTATATGTACTGTAATCTTAATCACAAAAATATACTCAATCACTAAACAAGTATTAATAGGTTTTAATAAACAAGTACTCTTATAAAACCCAATTTCATTTCTTGAATACTTTACAATTTTCTTTTCATGAAGGCATTAATATTGCTCAAATAGAGGTAGTAATGTCATCTACGTCTTTTTCATGGATATGTCTTTTTTTATTTTGCAATAACAGTATTCACTCTATAATCTTGAAAATACTTGGGTTTTTATGAGGTTTAAGATGATCTATTCAACAGTAAGATTAATCAGACTTTTATATTTTAATTGTATCAAAATAGGACCTAATGAAAATGATTTGTTATATAACAAAGAGAAATGCAAGGCACTGCTGAGAGTTGAGCTCAGGATCTCCTGTTTACTAGACCGGCGCTTTAACCAGCTAAGCCACAGCACCCCCTTGAGTCTTAAGTTTGAAAGACTTTTCTTTATGGTGTTCAAGAGAATATTGTTTTTTCACTTTCATAATATTTTATAAGTTCACAGTCTTCTCTACTCAAACACTTTAGATGAAGACGCTTCACTTATTCAAAAACACCTCTCTAATTTGAAGTTTACCCTATTCATAGAATTTTAAAATATACCTGGCTGAAGAATGGATTAGTTGTATTCAACAACCGAGTGATCATTCAGCTTTATCTTGTTCTTTGTCATTTTCTTTTCGCTATTTCAGTCAATGCATTCCTACAAAAATCTTCACAATACCAAGAATTGTATATCGTTTTATGATAACTTTTTCTAAAGTTCATAGAACCAGACGTTTATTCTTAAATTGCATTAAACACTTGTTTGATGAAAATTATTTCTAAAGCATGGAGAAAACAGTTAGGTGCTGCTGAGATTTGAAATCAGGATTTCCTGTTTAAGAGACAGGCGCTTTAACCACTAAGCCACAGCACCAACGTCAATGAAATAAAATTCATGAATAATTTATTGTTGATGATGAAAATTTGTTTCCTGCTATTAATTCGTCTTTAAATGTACTGTAATCTTAATCACAAAAAGATACTCAATCACTAAACAAGTATTAATACGTTTTAATAAACAAGTACTCTTATAAAACCCAATTTCATTTCTTGGATACTTTACAATTTTCTTTTCATGAAGGCATTAATATTGCTCAAATAGAGGTAGTAATGTCATCTACGTCTTTTTCATAGATATGTCTTTTTTTATTTTGCAATAACAGTATTCACTCTATAATCTTGAAAATACTTGGGTTTTTATGAGGTTTAAGATGATCTGTTCAACAGTAAGATTAATCAGACTTTTATATTTTAATTGTATCAAAATAGGACCTAATGAAAATGATTTGTTATATAACAAAGAGAAAAGCAAGGCACTGCAGAGAGTTGAACTCAGGACCTCCTGTTTACTAGACAGGCGCTTTAACCAGCTAAGCCACAGCGCCCCCTTGAGTCTTAAGTTTGAAAGACTTGTGTTTATGGTGTTCAAGAGAATATTGTTTTTTCACTTTCATAATATTTTATAAGTTCACAGACTTCTCTACTCAAACACTTTAGATGAAGACGCTTCACTTATTCAAAAACACCTCTCTAATTTGAAGTTTACCCTATTCATAGAATTTTAAAATATACCTTGCTGAAGAATGGATTAGTTGTATTCAACAACCGAGTGATCATTCAGCTCTATCTTGTTCTTTGTCATTTTCTTTTCGCTATTTCAGTCAATGCAGTCCTACAAAAATCTTCACAATACCAAGTATTTTATTTCGTTTTATGGTAACTTTTTCTAAAGTTCATAGAACCAGACGTTTATTCTTAAATTGTATTCAACACTTGTTTGATGAAAATTATTTCTAAAGCATGGAGAAAATAGTTAGGTGCTGCTGAGATTTGAACTCAGGATTTCCTGTTTACGAGACAGGCGCTTTAACCACTAAGCCACAGCACCAACGTCAATGAAGTAAAATTCATGAATAATTTATTGTTGATGATGAAAATGTGTTTCCTGCTATTAATTCTTCTTTATATGTACTGTAATCTTAATCAGAAAAATATTCTCAATCACTAAACAAGTATAAATAGGTTTTAATAAACAAGTACTCTAACAAAACCTAATTTCATTTCTTGAATACTTTACAATTTTCTTTTCATGAAGGCATTAATATTGCTCAAATAGAGGTAGTAATGTCATCTACGTCTTTTTCATGGATATGTCTTTTTTTATTTTGCAATAACAGTATTCACTCTATAATCTTGAAAATACCTGGGCTTTTATGAGGTTTAAGATGATCTGTTCAACAGTAAGATTAATCAGACTTTTATATTTTAATTGTATCAAAATAGGACCTAATGAAAATGATTTGTTATATAACAAAGAGAAAAGCAAGGCACTGCTGAGAGTTGAACTCAGGATCTCCTGTTTACTAGACAGGCGCTTTAACCAGCTAAGCCACAGCACCTCCTTGAGTCTTAAGTTTGAAAGACTTTTCTTTATGGTGTTTAAGAGAATATTGTTTTTTCACTTTCATAATATTTTATAAGTTCACAGTCTTCTCTACTCAAACACTTTAGATGAAGACGCTTCACTTATTCAAAAACACCGCTCTAATTTGAAGTTTACCCTATTCATAGAATTATAAAATATACCTTGCTGAAGAATGGATTAGTTGTATTCAACAACCGAGTGATCATTCAGCTTTATCTTGTTCTTTGTCATTTTCTTTTCGCTATTTCAGTCAATGCATTCCTACAAAAATCTTCACAATACCAAGAATTGTATATCGTTTTATGATAACTTTTTCTAAAGTTCATAGAACCAGACGTTTATTCTTAAATTGTATTAAACACTTGTTTGATGAAAATTATTTCTAAAGCATGGAGAAAACAGTTAGGTGCTGCTGAGATTTGAACTCAGGATTTCCTGTTTACGAGACAGGCGCTTTAACCACTAAGCCAAAGCACCAACGTCAACGAAATAAAATTCATGAATAATTTATTGTTGATGATGAAAATTTGTTTCCTGCTATTAATTCTTCTTTATATGTACTGTAATCTTAATAACAAAAAGATACTCAATCACTAAACAAGTATTATTAAGTTTTAATAAACAAATACTCTTATAAAACCCAATTTCATTTCTTGAATACTTTACAATGTTCTTTTCATGAAGGCATTAATATTGCTCAGATAGAGGTAGTAATGTCATCTACGTCTTTTTCATAGATATGTAATTTTTTTATTTTGCAATAAAAGTATTCACTCTATAATCTTGAAAATACTTGGGTTTTTATGAGGTTTAAGATGATCTGTTCAACAGTAAGATTAATCAGACTTTTATATTTTAATTGTATCAAAATAGGACCTAATGAAAATGATTTGTTATATAACAAAGAGAAAAGCAAGGCACTGCTGAGAGTTGAACTCAGGATCTCCTGTTTACTATACAGGCGCTTTAACCAGCTAAGCCACAGCACCTCCTTGAGTCTTAAGTTTGAAAGACTTTTCTTTATGGTGTTTAAGAGAATATTGTTTTTTCACTTTCATAATATTTTATAAGTTCACAGTCTTCTCTACTCAAACACTTTAGATGAAGACGCTTCACTTATTCAAAAACACCGCTCTAATTTGAAGTTTACCCTATTCATAGAATTTTAAAATATACCTTGCTGAAGAATGGATTAGTTGTATTCAACAACCGAGTGATCATTCAGCTTTATCTTGTTCTTTGTCATTTTCTTTTCGCTATTTCAGTCAATGCATTCCTACAAAAATCTTCACAATACCAAGAATTGTATATCGTTTTATGATAACTTTTTCTAAAGTTCATAGAACCAGACGTTTATTCTTAAATTGTATTAAACACTTGTTTGATGAAAATTATTTCTAAAGCATGGAGAAAACAGTTAGGTGCTGCTGAGATTTGAACTCAGGATTTCCTGTTTACGAGACAGGCGCTTTAACCACTAAGCCAAAGCACCAACGTCAACGAAATAAAATTCATGAATAATTTATTGTTGATGATGAAAATTTGTTTCCTGCTATTAATTCTTCTTTATATGTACTGTAATCTTAATAACAAAAAGATACTCAATCACTAAACAAGTATTATTAAGTTTTAATAAACAAATACTCTTATAAAACCCAATTTCATTTCTTGAATACTTTACAATGTTCTTTTCATGAAGGCATTAATATTGCTCAGATAGAGGTAGTAATGTCATCTACGTCTTTTTCATAGATATGTAATTTTTTTATTTTGCAATAAAAGTATTCACTCTATAATCTTGAAAATACTTGGGTTTTTATGAGGTTTAAGATGATCTGTTCAACAGTAAGATTAATCAGACTTTTATATTTTAATTGTATCAAAATAGGACCTAATGAAAATGATTTGTTATATAACAAAGAGAAAAGCAAGGCACTGCTGAGAGTTGAACTCAGGATCTCCTGTTTACTAGACAGGCGCTTTAACCAGCTAAGCCACAGCACCTCCTTGAGTCTTAAGTTTGAAAGACTTTTCTTTATGGTGTTTAAGAGAATATTGTTTTTTCACTTTCATAATATTTTATAAGTTCACAGTCTTCTCTACTCAAACACTTTAGATGAAGACGCTTCACTTATTCAAAAACACCGCTCTAATTTGAAGTTTACCCTATTCATAGAATTTTAAAATATACCTTGCTGAAGAATGGATTAGTTGTATTCAACAACCGAGTGATCATTCAGCTTTATCTTGTTCTTTGTCATTTTCTTTTCGCTATTTCAGTCAATGCATTCCTACAAAAATCTTCACAATACCAAGAATTGTATATCGTTTTATGATAACTTTTTCTAAAGTTCATAGAACCAGACGTTTATTCTTAAATTGTATTAAACACTTGTTTGATGAAAATTATTTCTAAAGCATGGAGAAAACAGTTAGGTGCTGCTGAGATTTGAACTCAGGATTTCCTGTTTACGAGACAGGCGCTTTAACCACTAAGCCAAAGCACCAACGTCAACGAAATAAAATTCATGAATAATTTATTGTTGATGATGAAAATTTGTTTCCTGCTATTAATTCTTCTTTATATGTACTGTAATCTTAATAACAAAAAGATACTCAATCACTAAACAAGTATTATTAAGTTTTAATAAACAAATACTCTTATAAAACCCAATTTCATTTCTTGAATACTTTACAATGTTCTTTTCATGAAGGCATTAATATTGCTCAGATAGAGGTAGTAATGTCATCTACGTCTTTTTCATAAATATGTAATTTTTTTATTTTGCAATGAAAGTATTCACTCTATAATCTTGAAAATACTTGGGTTTTTATGAGGTTTAAGATGATCTGTTCAACAGTAAGATTAATCAGACTTTTATATTTTAATTGTATCAAAATAGGACCTAATGAAAATGATTTGTTATATAACAAAGAGAAAAGCAAGGCACTGCTGAGAGTTGAACTCAGGATCTCCTGTTTACTAGACAGGCGCTTTAACCAGCTAAGCCACAGCACCTCCTTGAGTCTTAAGTTTGAAAGACTTTTCTTTATGGTGTTTAAGAGAATATTGTTTTTTCACTTTCATAATATTTTATAAGTTCACAGTCTTCTCTACTCAAACACTTTAGATGAAGACGCTTCACTTATTCAAAAACACCGCTCTAATTTGAAGTTTACCCTATTCATAGAATTTTAAAATATACCTTGCTGAAGAATGGATTAGTTGTATTCAACAACCGAGTGATCATTCAGCTTTATCTTGTTCTTTGTCATTTTCTTTTCGCTATTTCAGTCAATGCATTCCTACAAAAATCTTCACAATACCAAGAATTGTATATCGTTTTATGATAACTTTTTCTAAAGTTCATAGAACCAGACGTTTATTCTTAAATTGTATTAAACACTTGTTTGATGAAAATTATTTCTAAAGCATGGAGAAAACAGTTAGGTGCTGCTGAGATTTGAACTCAAGATTTCCTGTTTACGAGACAGGCGCTTTAACCACTAAGCCAAAGCACCAACGTCAACGAAATAAAATTCATGAATAATTTATTGTTGATGATGAAAATGTGTTTCCTGCTATTAATTCTTCTTTATATGTACTGTAATCTTAATAACAAAAAGATACTCAATCACTAAACAAGTATTATTAAGTTTTAATAAACAAATACTCTTATAAAACCCAATTTCATTTCTTGAATACTTTACAATGTTCTTTTCATGAAGGCATTAATATTGCTCAGATAGAGGTAGTAATGTCATCTACGTCTTTTTCATAGATATGTAATTTTTTTATTTTGCAATAAAAGTATTCACTCTATAATCTTGAAAATACTTGGGTTTTTATGAGGTTTAAGATGATCTGTTCAACAGTAAGATTAATCAGACTTTTATATTTTAATTGTATCAAAATAGGACCTAATGAAAATGATTTGTTATATAACAAAGAGAAAAGCAAGGCACTGCTGAGAGTTGAACTCAGGATCTCCTGTTTACTAGACAGGCGCTTTAACCAGCTAAGCCACAGCACCTCCTTGAGTCTTAAGTTTGAAAGACTTTTCTTTATGGTGTTTAAGAGAATATTGTTTTTTCACTTTCATAATATTTTATAAGTTCACAGTCTTCTCTACTCAAACACTTTAGATGAAGACGCTTCACTTATTCAAAAACACCGCTCTAATTTGAAGTTTACCCTATTCATAGAATTTTAAAATATACCTTGCTGAAGAATGGATTAGTTGTATTCAACAACCGAGTGATCATTCAGCTTTATCTTGTTCTTTGTCATTTTCTTTTCGCTATTTCAGTCAATGCATTCCTACAAAAATCTTCACAATACCAAGAATTGTATATCGTTTTATGATAACTTTTTCTAAAGTTCATAGAACCAGACGTTTATTCTTAAATTGTATTAAACACTTGTTTGATGAAAATTATTTCTAAAGCATGGAGAAAACAGTTAGGTGCTGCTGAGATTTGAACTCAGGATTTCCTGTTTACGAGACAGGCGCTTTAACCACTAAGCCAAAGCACCAACGTCAACGAAATAAAATTCATGAATAATTTATTGTTGATGATGAAAATTTGTTTCCTGCTATTAATTCTTCTTTATATGTACTGTAATCTTAATAACAAAAAGATACTCAATCACTAAACAAGTATTATTAAGTTTTAATAAACAAATACTCTTATAAAACCCAATTTCATTTCTTGAATACTTTACAATGTTCTTTTCATGAAGGCATTAATATTGCTCAGATAGAGGTAGTAATGTCATCTACGTCTTTTTCATAGATATGTAATTGTTTTATTTTGCAATAAAAGTATTCACTCTATAATCTTGAAAATACTTGGGTTTTTATGAGGTTTAAGATGATCTGTTCAACAGTAAGATTAATCAGACTTTTATATTTTAATTGTATCAAAATAGGACCTAATGAAAATGATTTGTTATATAACAAAGAGAAAAGCAAGGCACTGCTGAGAGTTAAACTCAGGATCTCCTGTTTACTAGACAGGCGTTTTAACCAGCTAAGCCACATCACTCCCTTGAGTCTTAAGTTTGAAAGACTTTTCTTTATGGTGTTCAAGAGAATATTGTTTTTTCACTTTCATAATATTTTATAAGTTCACAGTCTTCTCTACTCAAACACTTTAGATGAAGACGCTTCACTTATTCAAAAACACCTCTCTAATTTGAAGTTTACCCTATTCATAGAATTTTAAAATATACCTTGCTGAAGAATGGATTAGTTGTATTCAACAACCGAGTGATCATTCAGCTCTATCTTGTTCTTTGTCATTTTCTTTTCGCTATTTCAGTCAATGAATTCCTACAAAAATCTTTACAATACCAAGTATTTTATTTCGTTTTATGATAACTTTTTGTAAAGTTCATAGAACCAGACGTTTATTCTTAAATTGCATTCAACACTTGTTTGATGAATATTATTTCTAAAGGATGAAGAAAACAGTTAGGTGCTGCTGAGATTTGAACTCAGGATTTCCTGTTTACGAGACAGGTGCTTTAACCACTAAGCCACAGCACCAACGTGAATGAAATAAAACTCATGAATAAGTTATTGTTGATGATGAAAATGTGTTTCCTGCTATTAATTCTTCTTTATATGTACTGTAATCTTAATAACAAAAAGATACTCAATCACTAAACAAGTATTATTAAGTTTTAATAAACAAGTACTCTTATAAAACCCAATTTCATTTCTTGAATACTTTACAATTTTCTTTTCATGAAGGCATTAATATTGCTCAAATAGAGGTAGTAATGTCATCTACGTCTTTTTCATAGATATGTCTTTTTTTATTTTGCAATAACAGTATTCACTCTATAATCTTGAAAATACTTGGGTTTTTATGAGGTTTAAGATGATCTGTTCAACAGTAAGATTAATCATACTTTTATATTTTAATTGTATCAAAATAGGACCTAATGAAAATGATTTGTTATATAACAAAGAGAAAAGCAAGGCACTGCTGAGAGTTGAACTCAGGATCTCCTGTTTACTAGACAGGTGCTTTAACCAGCTAAGCCACAGCACCCCCTTGAGTCTTAAGTTTGAAAGACTTTTCTTTATGATGTTCAAGAGAATATTGTTTTTTCACTTTCATAATATTTTATACGTTCACAGTCTTCTCTACTCAAACACTTTAGATGAAGACGCTTCACTTATAAACACCTCTCTAATTTGAAGTTTACCCTATTCATAGAATTTTAAAATATACCTTGCTGAAGACTGGATTAGTTGTATTCAACAACCGAGTGATCATTCAGCTCTATCTTGTTCTTTGTCATTTTCTTTTCGCTATTTCAGTCAATGCATTCCTACAAAAATCTTCACAATACCAAGTGTTTTATTTCGTTTTATGATAACTTTTTCTAAAGTTCATAGAACCAGATGTTTATTCTTAAATTGTATTCAACACTTGTTTGATGAAAATTATTTCTAAAGCATGGAGAAAACAGTTAGGTGCTGCTGAGATTTGAACTCAGGATTTCCTGTGTAAGAGACAGGCGTTTTAATCACTAAGCCACAGCACCAACGTCAATGTAGTAAAATTCATGAATAATTTATTGTTGATGAAGAAAATTTGTTTCCTGCTATTAATTCTTCTTTATATGTACTGTAATCTTAATCAGAAAAAGATACTCAATCACTAAACAAGTATTAATAGGTTTTAATAAACAAGTACTCTTATAAAACCCAATTTCATTTCTTGAATACTTTACAATTTTCTTTTCATGAAGGCATTAATATTGCTCAAATAGAGGTAGTAATGTCATCTACGTCTTTTTCATAGATATGTCTTTTTTTATTTTGCAATCACAGTATTCACTCTATAATCTTGAAAATACTTGGGTTTTTATGAGGTTTAAGATGATCTGTTCAACAGTAAGATTAATCAGACTTTTATATTTTAATTGTATCATAATAGGACCTAATGAAAATGATTTGTTATATAACAAAGAGAAAAGCAAGGCACTGCTGAGAGTTGAACTCAGGATCTCCTGTTTACTAGACAGGCGCTTTAACCAGCTAAGCCACAGCACCCCCTTGAGTCTTAAGTTTGAAAGACTTTTCTTTATGGTGTTTAAGAGAATATTGTTTTTTCACTTTCATAATATTTTATAAGTTCACAGTCTTCTCTACTCAAACACTTTAGATGAAGACGCTTCACTTATTCAAAAACACCGCTCTAATTTGAAGTTTACCCTATTCATAGAATTTTAAAATATACCTTGCTGAAGAATGGATTAGTTGTATTCAACAACCGAGTGATCATTCAGCTTTATCTTGTTCTTTGTCATTTTCTTTTCGCTATTTCAGTCAATGCATTCCTACAAAAATCTTCACAATACCAAGAATTGTATATCGTTTTATGATAACTTTTTCTAAAGTTCATAGAACCAGACGTTTATTCTTAAATTGTATTAAACACTTGTTTGATGAAAATTATTTCTAAAGCATGGAGAAAACAGTTAGGTGCTGCTGAGATTTGAACTCAGGATTTCCTGTTTACGAGACAGGCGCTTTAACCACTAAGCCACAGCACCAACGTCAACAAAATAAAATTCATGAATAATTTATTGTTGATGATGAAAATATGTTTCCTGCTATTAATTCTTCTTTATATGTACTGTAATCTTAATAACAAAAAGATGCTCAATCACTAAACAAGTATTATTAAGTTTTAATAAACAAGTACTCTTATAAAACCCAATTTCATTTCTTGAATACTTTACAATGTTCTTTTCATGAAGGCATTAATATTGCTCAGATAGAGGTAGTAATGTCATCTACGTCTTTTTCATAGATATGTTATTTTTTTATTTTGCAATAAAAGTATTCACTCTATAATCTTGAAAATACTTGGGTTTTTATGAGGTTTAAGAGGATCTGTTCAACAGTCAGATTAATCAGACTTTTATATTTTAATTGTATCAAAATAGGACCTAATGAAAATGATTTGTTATATAACAAAGAGAAAAGCAAGGCACTGCTGAGTGTTGAACTCAGGATCTCCTGTTTACTAGACAGGCGCTTTAACCAGCTAAGCCACAGCACCCCCTTGAGACTTAAGTTTGAAAGACTTTTCTTTATGGTGTTCAAGAGAATATTGTTTTTTCACTTTCATAATATTTTATAAGTTCACAGTCTTCTCTACTCAAACACTTTTGATGAAGACGCTTCACTTATTCAAAAACACCTCTCTAATTTGAAGTTTACCCTATTCATAGAATTTTAAAATATACCTTGCTGAAGAATGGATTAGTTGTATTCACCAACCGAGAGATCATTCGGCTCTATCTTATTCTTTTTCATTTTCTTTTCGCTATTTCAGTCAATGCATTCCTAAAAAATCTTCACAATACCAAGTATTTTATTTCTTTTTATGATAACTTTTTCTAAAGTTCATAGAACCAGACGTTTATTCTTAAATTGTATTCAACACTTGTTTGATGAAAATGATTTCTAAAGCATGGAGAAAACAGTTAGGTGCTGCTGAGATTCGAACTCAGGATTTTCTTTTTACGAGACGGGCGCTTTAACCACTAAGCCACAGCACCAACGTCAATGAAATAAAATTCATGAATAATTTATTGTTGATGATGAAAATGTGTTTCCTGCTATTAATTCTTCTTTATATGTACTGTAATCTTAATCACAAAAAGATACTCAATCACTAAACAAGTATTAATACGTTTTAATAAACAAGTACTCTTATAAAACCCAATTTCATTTCTTGAATACTTTACAATTTTCTTTTCATGAAGGCATTAATATTGCTCAAATAGAGGTAGTAATGTCATCTACGTCTTTTTCATAGATATGTCTTTTTTTATTTTGCAATAACAGTATTCACTCTATAATCTTGAAAATACTTCGGTTTTTATGAGGTTTAAGATGATGTGTTCAACAGTAAGATTAATCAGACTTTTATGTTTTAATTGTATCAAAATAGGACCTAATGAAAATGATTTGTTATATAACAAAGAGAAAAGCAAGGCACTGCTGAGAGTTGAACTCAGGATCTCCTGTTTCCTAGACAGGCGCTTTAACCAGCTAAGCCACAGCACCCCCTTGAGTCTTAAGTTTGAAAGACTTTTCTTTATGGTGTTCAAGAGAATATTGTTTTTTCACTTTCATAATATTTTATACGTTCACAGTCTTCTCTACTCAAACACTTTAGATGAAGACGCTTCACTTATAAACACCTCTCTAATTTGAAGTTTACCCTATTCATAGAATTTTAAAATATACCTTGCTGAAGAATGGATTAGTTGTATTCAACAACCGAGTGATCATTCAACTCTATCTTGTTCTTTGTCATTTTCTTTTCGCTATTTCAGTCAATGCATTCCTACAAAAATCTTCACAATACCAAGTATTTTATTTCGTTTTATGATAACTTTTTCTAAAGTTCATAGAACCAGACGTTTATTCTTAAATTGTATTCAACACTTGTTTGATGAAAATTATTTCTAAAGCATGGAGAAAACAGTTAGGTGCTGCTGAGATTTGAACTCATGATTTCCTGTTTACGAGACAGGCACTTTAACCACTAAGCCACAGCACCAACGTCAATGAAGTTAAATTCATGAATAATTTATTGTTGATGATGAAAATTTGTTTCCTGCTTTTAATTCTTCTTTATATGTACTGTAATCTTAATCAGAAAAAGATACTCAATCACTAAACAAGTATTAATAGGTTTTAATAAACAAGTACTCTTATAAAACCCAATTTCATTTCTTGAATACTTGACAATTTTCTTTTCATGAAGGCTTTAATATTGCTCAAATAGAGGTAGTAATGTCATCTACGTCTTTTTCATAGATATGTCTTTTTTTATTTTGCAATAACAGTATTCACTTATAATCTTAAAAATACTTGTGTTTTTATGAGGTTTAAGATGATCTGTTCAACAGTAAGATTAATCAGACTTTTATATTTTAATTGTATCAAAATAGGACCTAATGAAAATGATTTGTTATATAACAAAGAGAAAAGCAAGGCACTGCTGAGAGTTGAACTCAGGATCTCCTGTTTACTAGACAGGCGCTTTAACCAGCTAAGCCACAGCACCCCCTTGAGTCTTAAGTTTGAAAGACTTTTCTTTATGGTGTTCAAGAGAATATTGTTTTTTCACTTTCATAATATTTTATAAGTTCACAGTCTTCCCTACTCAAACACTTTAGATGAAGACGCTTCACTTATTCAAAAACACCTCTCTAATTTGAAGTTTACCCTATTCATAGAATTTTAAAATATACCTTGCTGAAGAATGGATTAGTTGTATTCAACAACCGAGTGATCATTCAGCTCTATCTTGTTCTTTGTCATTTTCTTTTCACTATTTCAGTCAATGAATTCCTACACAAATCTTTACAATACCAAGTATTTTATTTCGTTTTATGATAACTTTTTTTAAAGTTCATAGAACCAGACGTTTATTCTTAAATTGTATTCAACACTTGTTTGATGAAAATTATTTCTAAAGCATGGTCAAACAGTTAGGTGCTGCTGAGATTTGAACTCAGGATTACCTGTGTACGAGACAGTCGCTTTAACCACTAAGCCACAGCACCAACGTCAATGAAATAAAATTCATGAATAAGTTATTGTTGATGATGAAAATTTGTTTCCTGCTATTAATTCTTCTTTATATGTACTGTAATCTTAATAACAAAAAGATACTCAATCACTAAACAAGTATTATTACGTTTTAATAAACAAGTACTCTTATAAAACCCAATTTCATTTCTTGAATACTTTACAATTTTCTTTTCATGAAGGCATTAATATTGCTCAAATAGAGGTAGTAATGTCATCTACGTCTTTTTCATAGATATGTCTTTTTTATTTTGCAATAACAGTATTCACTCTATAATCTTGGAAATACTTGGGTTTTTATGAGGTTTAAGATGATCTGTTCAACAGTAAGATTAATCAGACTTTTATATTTTAATTGTATCAACATAGGACCTAATGAAAATGATTTGTTATATAACAAAGAGAAAAGCAAGGCACTGCTGAGAGTTGAACTCAGGATCTCCTGTTTACTAGACAGGCGCTTTAACCAGCTAAGCCACAGCACCCCCTTGAGTCTTAAATTTGAAAGACTTTTCTTTATGGTGTTCAAGAGAATATTGTTTTTTCACTTTCATAATATTTTATAAGTTCACAGTCTTCTCTACTCAAACACTTTAGATGAAGACGCTTCACTTATTCAAAAACACCTCTCTAATTTGAAGTTTACCCTATTCATAGAATTTTAAAATATACCTTGCTGAAGAATGGATTAGTTGTATTCAACAACCGTGTGATCATTCAGCTCTATCTTGTTCTTTGTCATTTTCTTTTCGCTATTTCAGTCAATGCATTCCTACAAAAATCTTCACAATACCAAGTATTTTATTTCGTTTTATGATAACTTTTTCTAAACTTCATAGAACCAGATGTTTATTCTTAAATTGTATTCAACACTTGTTTGATGAAAATTATTTCTAAAGCATGGAGAAAACAGTTAGGTGCTGCTGAGATTTGAACTCAGGATTTCCTGTTTACGCGACAGGTGAAGTAAAATTCATGAATAATTTATTGTTGATGATGAAAATTTGTTTCCTGCTTTTAATTCTTCTTTATATGTACTGTAATCTTAATCAGAAAAAGATACTTAATCACTAAACAAGTATTAATAGGTTTTAATAAACAAGTACTCTTATAAAACCCAATTTCATTTCTTGAATACTTTACAATTTTCTTTTCATGAAGGCTTTAATATTGCTCAAATAGAGGTAGTAATGTCATCTACGTCTTTTTCATAGATATGTCTTTTTTCATTTTGCAATAACAGTATTCACTCTATAATCTTGAAAATACTTGGGTTTTTATGAGGTTTAAGATGATCTGTTCAACAGTAAGATTAATCAGACTTTTATATTTTAATTGTATCAAAATAGGACCTAATGAAAATGATTTGTTATATAACAAAGTGAAAAGCAAGGCACTGCTGAGAGTTGAACTCAGGATCTCCTGTTTACTAGACAGGCGTTTAACCAGCTAAGCCACAGCACCCACATGAGTCATAAGTTTGAAAGACTTTTCTTTATGGTGTTCAAGAGAATATTGTTTTTTCACTTTCATAATGTTTTATAAGTTCACAGTCTTCTCTACTCAAACACTTTAGATGAAGACGCTTCACTTATTCAAAAACACCTCTCAAATTTGAAGTTTACCCTATTCATAGAATTTTAAAATATACCTTGCTGAAGAATGGATTAGTTGTATTCAACAACCGAGTGATCATTCAGCTCTATCTTGTTCTTTGTCATTTTCTTTTCGCTATTTCAGTCAATGCATTCCTACAAAAATCTTGACAATACCAAGTATTTTATTTCGTTTTATGATAACTTTTTCTAAAGTTCATAGAACCAGACGTTTATTCTTAAATTGTATTCAACACTTGTTTGATGAAAATTATTTTTAAAGCATGGAGAAAACAGTTAGGTGCTGCTGAGATTTGAACTCAGGATTATCCTGTTTACGAGACGGGCGCTTTAACCACTAAGCCACAGCACCAACGTCAATGAAATAAAATTCATGAATAATTTATTGTTGATGATGAAAATTTGTTTCCTGCTATTAATTCTTCTTTATATGTACTGTAATCTTAATCAGAAAAAGATACTCAATCACTAAACAAGTATTAATAGGTTTTAATAAACAAGTACTCTTATAAAACCCAATTTCATTTCTTGAATACTTTACAATTTTCTTTTCATGAAGGCATTAATATTGCTCAAATAGAGGTAGTAATGTCATCTACGTCTTTTTCATAGATATGTCTTTTTTAATTTTGCAATAACAGTATTCACTCTATAATCTTGAAAATACTTGGGTTTTTATGAGGTTTAAGATGATCTGTTCAACAGTAAGATTAATCAGACTTTTACATTTTAATTGTATCAACATAGGACCTAATGAAAATGATTTGTTATATAACAAAGAGAAAAGCAAGGCACTGCTGAGAGTTGAACTCAGGATCTCCTGTTTACTAGACAGGCGCTTTAACCAGCTAAGCCACAGCACCCCCTTGAGTCTTAAGTTTGAAAGACTTTTCTTTATGGTGTTCAAGAGAATATTGTTTTTTCACTTTCATAATATTTTATAAGTTCACAGTCTTCTCTACTCAAACACTTTAGATGAAGACGCTTCACTTATTCAAAAACACCTCTCGAATTTGAAGTTTACGCTATTCATAGAATTTTAAAATATACCTTGCTGAAGAATGGATTAGTTGTATTCAACAACCGAGTGATCATTCAGCTCTATCTTGTTCTTTGTCATTTTCTTTTCGCTATTTCAGTCAATGCATTCCTACAAAAATCTTCACAATACCAAGTATTTTATTTCGTTTTATGATAACTTTTTCTAAACTTCATAGAACCAGACGTTTATTCTTAAATTGTATTCAACACTTGTTTGATGAAAATTATTTCTAAAGCATGGAGAAAACAGTTAGGTGCTGCTGAGATTTGAACTCAGGATTTCCTGTTTACGAGACAGGCGCTTTAACCACTAAGCCTCAGCACCAACGTCAATGAAGTAAAATTCATGAATAATTTATTGTTGATGATGAAAATGTGTTTCCTGCTTTTAATTCTTCTTTATATGTACTGTAATCTTAATCAGAAAAAGATACTCAATCACTAAACAAGTATTAATACGTTTTAATAAACAAGTACTCTTATAAAACCCAATTTCATTTCTTGAATACTTTACAATTTTCTTTTCATGAAGGCATTAATATTGCTCAAATAGAGGTAGTAATGTCATCTACGTCTTTTTCATAGATATGTCTTTTTTTATTTTGCAATAACAGTATTCACTCTATAATCTTGAAAATACTTCGGTTTTTATGAGGTTTAAGATGATGTGTTCAACAGTAAGATTAATCAGACTTTTATGTTTTAATTGTATCAAAATAGGACCTAATGAAAATGATTTGTTATATAACAAAGAGAAAAGCAAGGCACTGCTGAGAGTTGAACTCAGGATCTCCTGTTTCCTAGACAGGCGCTTTAACCAGCTAAGCCACAGCACCCCCTTGAGTCTTAAGTTTGAAAGACTTTTCTTTATGGTGTTCAAGAGAATATTGTTTTTTCACTTTCATAATATTTTATACGTTCACAGTCTTCTCTACTCAAACACTTTAGATGAAGACGCTTCACTTATAAACACCTCTCTAATTTGAAGTTTACCCTATTCATAGAATTTTAAAATATACCTTGCTGAAGAATGGATTAGTTGTATTCAACAACCGAGTGATCATTCAACTCTATCTTGTTCTTTGTCATTTTCTTTTCGCTATTTCAGTCAATGCATTCCTACAAAAATCTTCACAATACCAAGTATTTTATTTCGTTTTATGATAACTTTTTCTAAAGTTCATAGAACCAGACGTTTATTCTTAAATTGTATTCAACACTTGTTTGATGAAAATTATTTCTAAAGCATGGAGAAAACAGTTAGGTGCTGCTGAGATTTGAACTCATGATTTCCTGTTAACGAGACAGGCACTTTAACCACTAAGCCACAGCACCAACGTCAATGAAGTTAAATTCATGAATAATTTATTGTTGATGATGAAAATTTGTTTCCTGCTTTTAATTCTTCTTTATATGTACTGTAATCTTAATCAGAAAAAGATACTCAATCACTAAACAGGTATTAATAGGTTTTAATAAACAAGTACTCTTATAAAACCCAATTTCATTTCTTGAATACTTCACAATTTTCTTTTCATGAAGGCTTTAATATTGCTCAAATAGAGGTAGTAATGTCATCTACGTCTTTTTCATAGATATGTCTTTTTTTATTTTGCAATAACAGTATTCACTTATAATCTTAAAAATACTTGTGTTTTTATGAGGTTTAAGATGATCTGTTCAACAGTAAGATTAATCAGACTTTTATATTTTAATTGTATCAAAATAGGACCTAATGAAAATGATTTGTTATATAACAAAGAGAAAAGCAAGGCACTGTTGAGAGTTGAACTCAGGATCTCCTGTTTACTAGACAGGCGCTTTAACCAGCTAAGCCACAGCACCCCCTTGAGTCTCAAGTTTGAAAGACTTTTCTTTATGGTGTTCAAGAGAATATTGTTTTTTCACTTTCATAATATTTTATAAGTTCACAGTCTTCCCTACTCAAACACTTTAGATGAAGACGCTTCACTTATTCAAAAACACCTCTCTAATTTGAAGTTTACCCTATTCATAGAATTTTAAAATATACCTTGCTGAAGAATGGATTAGTTGTATTCAACAACCGAGTGATCATTCAGCTCTATCTTGTTCTTTGTCATTTTCTTTTCACTATTTCAGTCAATGAATTCCTACACAAATCTTTACAATACCAAGTATTTTATTTCGTTTTATGATAACTTTTTTTAAAGTTCATAGAACCAGACGTTTATTCTTAAATTGTATTCAACACTTGTTTGATGAAAATTATTTCTAAAGCATGGTCAAACAGTTAGGTGCTGCTGAGATTTGAACTCAGGATTACCTGTGTACGAGACAGTCGCTTTAACCACTAAGCCACAGGACCAACGTCAATGAAATAAAATTCATGAATAAGGTATTGTTGATGATGAAAATTTGTTTCCTGCTATTAATTCTTCTTTATATGTACTGTAATCTTAATAACAAAAAGATACTCAATCACTAAACAAGTATTATTACGTTTTAATAAACAAGTACTCTTATAAAACCCAATTTCATTTCTTGAATACTTTACAATTTTCTTTTCATGAAGGCATTAATATTGCTCAAATAGAGGTAGTAATGTCATCTACGTCTTTTTCATAGATATGTCTTTTTTATTTTGCAATAACAGTATTCACTCTATAATCTTGGAAATACTTGAGTTTTTATGAGGTTTAAGATGATCTGTTCAACAGTAAGATTAATCAGACTTTTATATTTTAATTGTATCAACATAGGACCTAATGAAAATGATTTGTTATATAACAAAGAGAAAAGCAAGGCACTGCTGAGAGTTGAACTCAGGATCTCCTGTTTACTAGACAGGCGCTTTAACCAGCTAAGCCACAGCACCCCCTTGAGTCTTAAGTTTGAAAGACTTTTCTTTATGGTGTTCAAGAGAATATTGTTTTTTCACTTTCATAATATTTTATAAGTTCACAGTCTTCTCTACTCAAACACTTTAGATGAAGACGCTTCACTTATTCAAAAACACCTCTCTAATTTGAAGTTTACCCTATTCATAGAATTTTAAAATATACCTTGCTGAAGAATGGATTAGTTGTATTCAACAACCGTGTGATCATTCAGCTCTATCTTGTTCTTTGTCATTTTCTTTTCGCTATTTCAGTCAATGCATTCCTACAAAAATCTTCACAATACCAAGTATTTTATTTCGTTTTATGATAACTTTTTCTAAACTTCATAGAACCAGATGTTTATTCTTAAATTGTATTCAACACTTGTTTGATGAAAATTATTTCTAAAGCATGGAGAAAACAGTTAGGTGCTGCTGAGATTTGAACTCAGGATTTCCTGTTTACGCGACAGGTGAAGTAAAATTCATGAATAATTTATTGTTGATGATGAAAATTTGTTTCCTGCTTTTAATTCTTCTTTATATGTACTGTAATCTTAATCAGAAAAAGATACTTAATCACTAAACAAGTATTAATAGGTTTTAATAAACAAGTACTCTTATAAAACCCAATTTCATTTCTTGAATACTTTACAATTTTCTTTTCATGAAGGCTTTAATATTGCTCAAATAGAGGTAGTAATGTCATCTACGTCTTTTTCATAGATATGTCTTTTTTCATTTTGCAATAACAGTATTCACTCTATAATCTTGAAAATACTTGGGTTTTTATGAGGTTTAAGATGATCTGTTCAACAGTAAGATTAATCAGACTTTTATATTTTAATTGTATCAAAATAGGACCTAATGAAAATGATTTGTTATATAACAAAGTGAAAAGCAAGGCACTGCTGAGAGTTGAACTCAGGATCTCCTGTTTACTAGACAGGCGTTTAACCAGCTAAGCCACAGCACCCACATGAGTCATAAGTTTGAAAGACTTTTCTTTATGGTGTTCAAGAGAATATTGTTTTTTCACTTTCATAATGTTTTATAAGTTCACAGTCTTCTCTACTCAAACACTTTAGATGAAGACGCTTCACTTATTCAAAAACACCTCTCAAATTTGAAGTTTACCCTATTCATAGAATTTTAAAATATACCTTGCTGAAGAATGGATTAGTTGTATTCAACAACCGAGTGATCATTCAGCTCTATCTTGTTCTTTGTCATTTTCTTTTCGCTATTTCAGTCAATGCATTCCTACAAAAATCTTGACAATACCAAGTATTTTATTTCGTTTTATGATAACTTTTTCTAAAGTTCATAGAACCAGACGTTTATTCTTAAATTGTATTCAACACTTGTTTGATGAAAATTATTTTTAAAGCATGGAGAAAACAGTTAGGTGCTGCTGAGATTTGAACTCAGGATTATCCTGCTTACGAGACGGGCGCTTTAACCACTAAGCCACAGCACCAACGTCAATGAAATAAAATTCATGAATAATTTATTGTTGATGATGAAAATTTGTTTCCTGCTATTAATTCTTCTTTATATGTACTGTAATCTTAATCAGAAAAAGATACTCAATCACTAAACAAGTATTAATAGGTTTTAATAAACAAGTACTCTTATAAAACCCAATTTCATTTCTTGAATACTTTACAATTTTCTTTTCATGAAGGCATTAATATTGCTCAAATAGAGGTAGTAATGTCATCTACGTCTTTTTCATAGATATGTCTTTTTTAATTTTGCAATAACAGTATTCACTCTATAATCTTGAAAATACTTGGGTTTTTATGAGGTTTAAGATGATCTGTTCAACAGTAAGATTAATCAGACTTTTACATTTTAATTGTATCAACATAGGACCTAATGAAAATGATTTGTTATATAACAAAGAGAAAAGCAAGGCACTGCTGAGAGTTGAACTCAGGATCTCCTGTTTACTAGACAGGCGCTTTAACCAGCTAAGCCACAGCACCCCCTTGAGTCTTAAGTTTGAAAGACTTTTCTTTATGGTGTTCAAGAGAATATTGTTTTTTCACTTTCATAATATTTTATAAGTTCACAGTCTTCTCTACTCAAACACTTTAGATGAAGACGCTTCACTTATTCAAAAACACCTCTCTAATTTGAAGTTTACCCTATTCATAGAATTTTAAAATATACCTTGCTGAAGAATGGATTAGTTGTATTCAACAACCGTGTGATCATTCAGCTCTATCTTGTTCTTTGTCATTTTCTTTTCGCTATTTCAGTCAATGCATTCCTACAAAAATCTTCACAATACCAAGTATTTTATTTCGTTTTATGATAACTTTTTCTAAACTTCATAGAACCAGATGTTTATTCTTAAATTGTATTCAAAACTTGTTTGATGAAAATTATTTCTAAAGCATGGAGAAAACAGTTAGGTGCTGCTGAGATTTGAACTCAGGATTTCCTGTTTACGCGACAGGTGCTTTAATCACTAAGGCACAGCACCAACGTCAATGAAGTAAAATTCATGAATAATTTATTGTTGATGATGAAAATTTGTTTCCTGCTTTTAATTCTTCTTTATATGTACTGTAATCTTAATCAGAAAAAGATACTTAATCACTAAACAAGTATTAATAGGTTTTAATAAACAAGTACTCTTATAAAACCCAATTTCATTTCTTGAATACTTTACAATTTTCTTTTCATGAAGGCTTTAATATTGCTCAAATAGAGGTAGTAATGTCATCTACGTCTTTTTCATAGATATGTCTTTTTTCATTTTGCAATAACAGTATTCACTCTATAATCTTGAAAATACTTAGGTTTTTATGAGGTTTAAGATGATCTGTTCAACAGTAAGATTAATCAGACTTTTATATTTTAATTGTATCAAAATAGGACCTAATGAAAATGATTTGTTATATAACAAAGTGAAAAGCAAGGCACTGCTGAGAGTTGAACTCAGGATCTCCTGTTTACTAGACAGGCGTTTAACCAGCTAAGCCACAGCACCCACATGAGTCATAAGTTTGAAAGACTTTTCTTTATGGTGTTCAAGAGAATAATGTTTTTTCACTTTCATAATGTTTTATAAGTTCACAGTCTTCTCTACTCAAACACTTTAGATGAAGACGCTTCACTTATTCAAAAACACCTCTCAAATTTGAAGTTTACCCTATTCATAGAATTTTAAAATATACCTTGCTGAAGAATGGATTAGTTGTATTCAACAACCGAGTGATCATTCAGCTCTATCTTGTTCTTTGTCATTTTCCTTTCGCTATTTCAGTCAATGCATTCCTACAAAAATCTTCACAATACCAAGTATTTTATTTCGTTTTATGATAACTTTTTCTAAAGTTCATAGAACCAGACGTTTATTCTTAATTTGTATTCAACACTTGTTTGATGAAAATTATTTTTAAAGCATGGAGAAAACAGTTAGGTGCAGCTGATATTTGAACTCAGGATTATCATGTTTACGAGACGGGTGCTTTAACCACTAAGCCACAGCACCAACGTCAATGAAGTAAAATTCATGAATAATTTATTGTTGATGATGAAAATTTGTTTCCTGCTATTAATTCTTCTTTATATGTACTGTAATCTTAATCAGAAAAAGATACTCAATCACTAAACAAGTATTAATAGGTTTTAATAAACAAGTACTCTTATAAAACCCAATTTCATTTCTTGAATACTTTACAATTTTCTTTTCATGAAGGCATTAATATTGCTCAAATAGAGGTAGTAATGTCATCTACGTCTTTTTCATAGATATGTCTTTTTTAATTTTGCAATAACAGTATTCACTCTATAATCTTGAAAATACTTGGGTTTTTATGAGGTTTAAGATGATCTGTTCAACAGTAAGATTAATCAGACTTTTACATTTTAATTGTATCAACATAGGACCTAATGAAAATGATTTGTTATATAACAAAGAGAAAAGCAAGGCACTGCTGAGAGTTGAACTCAGGATCTCCTGTTTACTAGACAGGCGCTTTAACCAGCTAAGCCACAGCACCCCCTTGAGTCTTAAGTTTGAAAGACTTTTCTTTATGGTGTTCAAGAGAATATTGTTTTTTCACTTTCATAATATTTTATAAGTTCACAGTCTTCTCTACTCAAACACTTTAGATGAAGACGATTCACTTATTCAAAAACACCTCTATAATTTGAAGTTTACCCTATTCATAGAATTTTAAAATATACCTTGCTGAAGAATGGATTAGTTGTATTCAACAACCGAGTGATCATTCAGCTCTATCTTGTTCTTTGTCATTTTCTTTTCGCTATTTCAGTCAATGCATTCCTACAAAAATCTTCACAATACCAAGTATTTTATTTCGTTTTATGATAACTTTTTCTAAAGTTCATAGAACCAGACGTTTATTCTTAAATTGTATTCAACACTTGTTTGATGAAAATTATTTCTAAAGCATGGAGAAAACAGTTAGGTGCTGCTGAGATTTGAACTCAGGATTTCCTGTTTACGAGACAGGCACTTTAACCACTAAGCCACAGCACCAACGTCAATGAAGTAAAATTCATGAATAATTTATTGTTGATGATGAAAATTTGTTTCCTGCTTTTAATTCTTCTTTATATGTACTGTAATCTTAATCAGAAAAAGATACTTAATCACTAAACAAGTATTAATAGGTTTTAATAAACAAGTACTCTTATAAAACCCAATTTCATTTCTTGAATACTTTACAATTTTCTTTTCATGAAGGCATTAATATTGCTCAAATAGAGGTAGTAATGTCATCTACGTCTTTTTCATAGATATGTCTTTTTTAATTTTGCAATAACAGTATTCACTCTATAATCTTGAAAATACTTGGGTTTTTATGAGGTTTAAGATGATCTGTTCAACAGTAAGATTAATCAGACTTTTACATTTTAATTGTATCAACATAGGACCTAATGAAAATTATTTGTTATATAACAAAGAGAAAAGCAAGGCACTGCTGAGAGTTGAACTCAGGATCTCCTGTTTACTAGACAGGCGCTTTAACCAGCTAAGCCACAGCACCCCCTTGAGTCTTAAGTTTGAAAGACTTTTCTTTATGGTGTTCAAGAGAATATTGTTTTTTCACTTTCATAATATTTTATAAGTTCACAGTCTTCTCTACTCAAACACTTTAGATGAAGACGCTTCACTTATTCAAAAACACCTCTCTAATTTGAAGTTTACCCTATTCATAGAATTTTAAAATATACCTTGCTGAAGAATGGATTAGTTGTATTCAACAACCGTGTGATCATTCAGCTCTATCTTGTTCTTTGTCATTTTCTTTTCGCTATTTCAGTCAATGCATTCCTACAAAAATCTTCACAATACCAAGTATTTTATTTCGTTTTATGATAACTTTTTCTAAACTTCATAGAACCAGATGTTTATTCTTAAATTTTATTCAACACTTGTTTGATGAAAATTATTTCTAAAGCATGGAGAAAACAGTTAGGTGCTGCTGAGATTTGAACTCAGGATTTCCTGTTTACGCGACAGGTGCTTTAACCACTAAGGCACAGCACCAACGTCAATGAAGTAAAATTCATGAATAATTTATTGTTGATGATGAAAATTTGTTTCCTGCTTTTAATTCTTCTTTATATGTACTGTAATCTTAATCAGAAAAAGATACTTAATCACTAAACAAGTATTAATAGGTTTTAATAAACAAGTACTCTTATAAAACCCAATTTCATTTCTTGAATACTTTACAATTTTCTTTTCATGAAGGCTTTAATATTGCTCAAATAGAGGTAGTAATGTCATCTACGTCTTTTTCATAGATATGTCTTTTTTCATTTTGCAATAACAGTATTCACTCTATAATCTTGAAAATACTTGGGTTTTTATGAGGTTTAAGATGATCTGTTCAGCAGTAAGATTAATCAGAGTTTTATATTTTAATTGTATCAAAATAGGACCTAATGAAAATGATTTGTTATATAACAAAGTGAAAAGCAAGGCACTGCTAAGAGTTGAACTCAGGATCTCCTGTTTACTAGACAGGCGTTTAACCAGCTAAGCCACAGCACCCACATGAGTCATAAGTTTGAAAGACTTTTCTTTATGGTGTTCAAGAGAATATTGTTTTTTCACTTTCATAATGTTTTATAAGTTCACAGTCTTCTCTACTCAAACACTTTAGATGAAGACGCTTCACTTATTCAAAAACACCTCTCAAATTTGAAGTTTACCCTATTCATAGAATTTTAAAATATACCTTGCTGAAGAATGGATTACTTATATTCAACAACCGAGTGATCATTCAGCTCTATCTTGTTCTTTGTCATTTTCTTTTCACTATTTCAGTCAATGCATTCCTACAAAAATCTTGACAATACCAAGTAGTTTATTTCGTTTTATGATAACTTTTTCTAAAGTTCATAGAACCAGACGTTTATTCTTAAATTGTATTCAACACTTGTTTGATGAAAATTATTTTTAAAGCATGGAGAAAACAGTTAGGTGCTGCTGAGATTTGAACTCAGGATTATCCTGTTTACGAGACGGGCGCTTTAACCACTAAGCCACAGCACCAACGTCAATGAATTAAAATTCATTAATAATTTATTGTTGATGATGAAAATTTGTTTCCTGCTATTAATTCTTCTTTATATGTACTGTAATCTTAATCAGAAAAAGATACTCAATCACTAAACAAGTATTAATAGGTTTTAATAAACAAGTACTCTTATAAAACCCAATTTCATTTCTTGAATACTTTACAATTTTCTTTTCATGAAGGCATTAATATTGCTCAAATAGAGGTAGTAATGTCATCTACGGCTTTTTCATAGATATGTCTTTTTTAATTTTGCAATAACAGTATTCACTCTATAATCTTGAAAATACTTGGGTTTTTATGAGGTTTAAGATGATCTGTTCAACAGTAAGATTAATCAGACTTTTACATTTTAATTGTATCAACATAGGACCTAATGAAAATGATTTGTTATCTAACAAAGAGAAAAGCAAGGCACTGCTGAGAGTTGAACTCAGGATCTCCTGTTTACTAGACAGGCGCTTTAACCAGCTAAGCCACAGCACCCCCTTGAGTCTTAAGTTTGAAAGACTTTTCTTTATGGTGTTCAAGAGAATATTGTTTTTTCACTTTCATAATATTTTATAAGTTCACAGTCTTCTCTACTCAAACACTTTAGATGAAGACGCTTCACTTATTCAAAAACACCTCTCGAATTTGAAGTTTACGCTATTCATAGAATTTTAAAATATACCTTGCTGAAGAATGGATTAGTTGTATTCAACAACCGAGTGATCATTTAGCTCTATCTTGTTCTTTGTCATTTTCTTTTCGCTATTTCAGTCAATGCATTCCTACAAAAATCTTCACAATACCAAGTATTTTATTTCGTTTTATGATAACTTTTTCTAAACTTCATAGAACCAGACGTTTATTCTTAAATTGTATTCAACACTTGTTTGATGAAAATTATTTCTAAAGCATGGAGAAAACAGTTAGGTGCTGCTGAGATTTGAACTCAGGATTTCCTGTTTACGCGACAGGTGCTTTAATCACTAAGGCACAGCACCAACGTCAATGAAGTAAAATTCATGAATAATTTATTGTTGATGATGAAAATTTGTTTCCTGCTTTTAATTCTTCTTTATATGTACTGTAATCTTAATCAGAAAAAGATACTTAATCACTAAACAAGTATTAATAGGTTTTAATAAACAAGTACTCTTATAAAACCCAATTTCATTTCTTGAATACTTTACAATTTTCTTTTCATGAAGGCTTTAATATTGCTCAAATAGAGGTAGTAATGTCATCTACGTCTTTTTCATAGATATGTCTTTTTTATTTTGCAATAACAGTATTCACTCTATAATCTTGGAAATACTTGGGTTTTTATGAGGTTTAAGATGATCTGTTCAACAGTAAGATTAATCAGACTTTTATATTTTAATTGTATCAACATAGGACCTAATGAAAATGATTTGTTATATAACAAAGAGAAAAGCAAGGCACTGCTGAGAGTTGAACTCAGGATCTCCTGTTTACTAGACAGGTGCTTTAACCAGCTAAGCCACAGCACCCCCTTGAGTCTTAAGTTTGAAAGACTTTTCTTTATGGTGTTCAAGAGAATATTGTTTTTTCACTTTCATAATATTTTATAAGTTCACAGTCTTCTCTACTCAAACACTTTATATGAAGACGCTTCACTTATTCAAAAACACCTCTCTAATTTGAAGTTTACCCTATTCATAGAATTTTAAAATATACCTTGCTGAAGAATGGATTAGTTGTATTCAACAACCGTGTGATCATTCAGCTCTATCTTGTTCTTTGTCATTTTCTTTTCGCTATTTCAGTCAATGCATTCCTACAAAAATCTTCACAATACCAAGTATTTTATTTCGTTTTATGATAACTTTTTCTAAACTTCATAGAACCAGATGTTTATTCTTAAATTGTATTCAACACTTGTTTGATGAAAATTATTTCTAAAGCATGGAGAAAACAGTTAGGTGCTGCTGAGATTTGAACTCAGGATTTCCTGTTTACGCGACAGGTGCTTTAATCACTAAGGCACAGCACCAACGTCAATGAAGTAAAATTCATGAATAATTTATTGTTGATGATGAAAATTTGTTTCCTGCTTTTAATTCTTCTTTATATGTACTGTAATCTTAATCAGAAAAAGATACTTAATCACTAAACAAGTATTAATAGGTTTTAATAAACAAGTACTCTTATAAAACCCAATTTCATTTCTTGAATACTTTACAATTTTCTTTTCATGAAGGCTTTAATATTGCTCAAATAGAGGTAGTAATGTCATCTACGTCTTTTTCATAGATATGTCTTTTTTCATTTTGCAATAACAGTATTCACTCTATAATCTTGAAAATACTTGGGTTTTTATGAGGTTTAAGATGATCTGTTCAACAGTAAGATTAATCAGACTTTTATATTTTAATTGTATCAAAATAGGACCTAATGAAAATGATTTGTTATATAACAAAGTGAAAAGCAAGGCACTGCTGAGAGTTGAACTCAGGATCTCCTGTTTACTAGACAGGGGTTTAACCAGCTAAGCCACAGCACCCACATGAGTCATAAGTTTGAAAGACTTTTCTTTATGGTGTTCAAGAGAATATTGTTTTTTCACTTTCATAATGTTTTATAAGTTCACAGTCTTCTCTACTCAAACACTTTAGATGAAGACGCTTCACTTATTCAAAAACACCTCTCAAATTTGAAGTTTACCCTATTCATAGAATTTTAAAATATACCTTGCTGAAGAATGGATTAGTTGTATTCAACAACCGAGTGATCATTCAGCTCAAATCTTGTTCTTTGTCATTTTCCTTTCGCTATTTCAGTCAATGCATTCCTACAAAAATCTTCACAATACCAAGTATTTTATTTCGTTTTATGATAACTTTTTCTAAAGTTCATAGAACCAGACGTTTATTCTTAATTTGTATTCAACACTTGTTTGATGAAAATTATTTTTAAAGCGTGGAGAAAACAGTTAGGTGCAGCTGAGATTTGAACTCAGGATTATCATGTTTACGAGACGGGCGCTTTAACCACTAAGCCACAGCACCAACGTCAATGAAGTAAAATTCATGAATAATTTATTGTTGATGATGAAAATTTGTTTCCTGCTATTAATTCTTCTTTATATGTACTGTAATCTTAATCAGAAAAAGATACTCAATCACTAAACAAGTATTAATAGGTTTTAATAAACAAGTACTCTTATAAAACCCAATTTCATTTCTTGAATACTTTACAATTTTCTTTTCATGAAGGCATTAATATTGCTCAAATAGAGGTAGTAATGTCATCTACGTCTTTTTCATAGATATTTCTTTTTTAATTTTGCAATAACAGTATTCACTCTATAATCTTGAAAATACTTGGGTTTTTATGAGGTTTAAGATGATCTGTTCAACAGTAAGATTAATCAGACTTTTACATTTTCATTGTATCAACATAGGACCTAATGAAAATGATTTGTTATATAACAAAGAGAAAAGCAAGGCACTGCTGAGAGTTGAACTCAGGATCTCCTGTTTACTAGACAGGCGCTTTAACCAGCTAAGCCACAGCACCCCCTTGAGTCTTAAGTTTGAAAGACTTTTCTTTATGGTGTTCAAGAGAATATTGTTTTTTCACTTTCATAATATTTTATAAGTTCACAGTCTTCTCTACTCAAACACTTTAGATGAAGACGCTTCACTTATTCAAAAACACCTCTCGAATTTGAAGTTTACCCTATTCATAGAATTTTAAAATATACCTTGCTGAAGAATGGATTAGTTGTATTCAACAACCGAGTGATCATTCAGCTCTATCTTGTTCTTTGTCATTTTCTTTTCGCTATTTCAGTCAATGCATTCCTACAAAAATCTTCACAATACCAAGTATTTTATTTCGTTTTATGATAACTTATTCTAAAGTTCATAGAACCAGACGTTTATTCTTAAATTGTATTCAACACTTGTTTGATGAAAATTATTTCTAAAGCATGGAGAAAACAGTTAGGTGCTGCTGAGATTTGAACTCAGGATTTCCTGTTTACGAGACAGGCACTTTAACCACTAAGCCACAGCACCAACGTCAATGAAGTAAAATTCATGAATAATTTATTGTTGATGATGAAAATTTGTTTCCTGCTTTTAATTCTTCTTTATATGTACTGTAATCTTAATCAGAAAAAGATACTTAATCACTAAACAAGTATTAATAGGTTTTAATAAACAAGTACTCTTATAAAACCCAATTTCATTTCTTGAATACTTTACAATTTTCTTTTCATGAAGGCATTAATATTGCTCAAATAGAGGTAGTAATGTCATCTACGTCTTTTTCATAGATATGTCTTTTTTAATTTTGCAATAACAGTATTCACTCTATAATCTTGAAAATACTTCGGTTTTTATGAGGTTTAGGATGATCTGTTCAACAGTAAGATTAATCAGACTTTTACATTTTAATTGTATCAACATAGGACCTAATGAAAATTATTTGTTATATAACAAAGAGAAAAGCAAGGCACTGCTGAGAGTTGAACTCAGGATCTCCTGTTTACTAGACAGGCGCTTTAACCAGCTAAGCCACAGCACCCCCTTGAGTCTTAAGTTTGAAAGACTTTTCTTTATGGTGTTCAAGAGAATATTGTTTTTTCACTTTCATAATATTTTATAGGTTCACAGTCTTCTCTACTCAAACACTTTAGATGAAGACGCTTCACTTATTCAAAAACACCTCTCGAATTTGAAGTTTACCCTATTCATAGAATTTTAAAATATACCTTGCTGAAGAATGGATTAGTTGTATTCAACAACCGAGTGATCATTCAGCTCTATCTTGTTCTTTGTCATTTTCTTTTCGCTATTTCAGTCAATGCATTCCTACAAAAATCTTCACAATACCAAGTATTTTATTTCGTTTTATGATAACTTTTTCTAAAGTTCATAGAACCAGACGTTTATTCCTAAATTGTATTCAACACTTGTTTGATGAAAATTATTTCTAAAGCATGGAGAAAACAGTTAGGTGCTGTTGAGATTTGAACTCAGGATTTCCTGTTTACGAGACAGGCGCTTTAACCACTAAGCCACAGCACCAAAGCCAATGAAGTTAAATTCATGAATAATTTATTGTTGATGATGAAAATTTGTTTCCTGCTTTTAATTCTTCTTTATATGTACTGTAATCTTAATCAGAAAAGGATACTCAATCACTAAACAAGTATTAATAGGTTTTAATAAACAAGTACTCTTATAAAACCCAATTTCATTTCTTGAATACTTTACAATTTTCTTTTCATGAAGGCTTTAATATTGCTCAAATAGAGGTAGTAATGTCATCTACGTCTTTTTCATAGATATGTCTTTTTTTATTTTGCAATAACAGTATTCACTCTATAATCTTGAAAATACTCTGGTTTTTATGAGGTTTAAGATGATCTGTTCAACAGTAAGATTAATCAGACTTTTATATTTTAATTGTATCAAAATAGGACCTAATGAAAATGATTTGTTATATAACAAAATGAAAAGCAAGGCACTGCTGAGAGTTGAACTCAGGATCTCCTGTTTACTAGACAGGCGCTTTAACCAGCTAAGCCACAGCACCTCCTTGAGTCTTAAGTTTGAAAGACTTTTCTTTATGGTGTTCAAGAGAATATTGTTTTTTCACTTTCATAATGTTTTATAAGTTCAAAGTCTTCTATACTCAAACACTTTAGATGAAGACGCTTCACCTATTCAAAAACACCTCTCAAATTAGAAGTTTACCATATTCATAGAATTTTAAAATATACCTTGCTGAAGAATGGATTAGTTGTATTCAACAACCGAGTGATCATTCAGCTCTATCTTGTTCTTTGTCATTTTCTTTTCGCTATTTCAGTCAATGCATTCCTACAAAAATCTTCACAATACCAAGTATTTTATTTCGTTTTATGATAACTTTTTCTAAAGTTCACAGAACCAGACGTTTATTCTTAAATTGTATTCAACACTTGTTTGATGAAAATTATTTTTAAAGCATGGAGAAAACAGTTAGGTGCTGCTGAGATTTGAACTCAGGATTATCCTGTTTTCGAGACGGGCGCTTTAACCACTAAGCCACAGCACCAACGTCAATGAAGTAAAATTCATGAATAATTTATTGTTGATGATGAAAATGTGTTTCCTGCTATTAGTTCTTCTTTATATGTACTGTAATCTTAATCAGAAAAAGATACTCAATCACTAAACAAGTATTAATAGGCTTTAATAAACAAGTACTCTTATAAAACCCAATTTCATTTCTTGAATACTTTACAATTTTCTTTTCATGAAGGCTTTAATATTGCTCAAATAGGTAGTAATGTCATCTACGTCTTTTTCATAGATATGTCTTTTTTTATTTTGCAATAACAGTATTCACTCTATAATCTTGAAAATACTTGGGTTTTTATGAGGTTTAAGATGATCTGTTCAACAGTAAGATTAATCAGACTTTTATATTTTAATTGTATCAAAATAGGACCTAATGAAAATGATTTGTCATATAACAAAGTGAAAAGCAAGGCACTGCTGAGAGTTGAACTCAGGATCTCCTGTTTACTATACTGGCGCTTTAACCAGCTAAGCCACAGCACCCCCTTGAGTCTTAAGTTTGAAAGACTTTTCTTTATGGTGTTCAAGAGAATATTGTTTTTTCACTTTCATAATGTTTTATAAGTTCACAGTCTTCTCTACTCAAACACTTTAGACGAAGACGCTTCACTTATTCAAAAACACCTCTCAAATTTGAAGTTTACTCTATTCATAGAATTTTAAAATATACCTTGCTGAAGAATGGATTAGTTGTATTCAACAACCGAGTGATCATTCAGCTCTATCTTGTTCTTTGTCATTTTCTTTTCGCTATTTCAGTCAGTGCATTCCTACAAAAATCTTCACAATACCAAGTATTTTATTTCGTTTTATGATAACTTTTTCTAAAGTTCATAGAACCAGACGTTTATTCTTAAATTGTATTCAACACTTGTTTGATGAAAATTATTTTTAAAGCATGGAGAAAACAGTTAGGTGCTGCTGAGATTTGAACTCAGGATTATCCTGTTTACAAGACAGGCGCTTTAAGCACTAAGCCACAGCACCAACATCAATGAAGTAAAATTCATGAATAATTTATTGTTGATGATGAAAATTTGTTTCCTGCTATTAATTCTTCTTTATATGTACTGTAATCTTAATCAAAAAAAGATACTCAATCACTAAACAAGTATTAATAGGTTTCAATAAACAAGTACTCTTATAAAACCCAATTTCATTTCTTGAATACTTTACAATTTTCTTTTCATGAAGGCATTAATATTGCTCAAATAGAGGTAGTAATGTCATCTACGTCTTTTTCATAGATATGTCTTTTTTAATTTTGCAATAACAGTATTCACTCTATAATCTTGAAAATACTTGGGTTTTTATGAGGTTTAAGATGATCTGTTCAACAGTAAGATTAATCAGACTTTTATATTTTAATTGTATCAAAATAGGACCTAATGAAAATGATTTGTTATATAACAAAGAGAAAAGCAAGACACTGCTGAGAGTTGAACTCAGGATCTCCTGTTTACTAGACAGGCGCTTTAACCAGCTAAGCCACAGCACCCCCTTGAATCTTAAGTTTGAAAGACTTTTCTTTATGGTGTTAAAGAGAATATTGTTTTTTCACTTTCATAATATTTTATAAGTTCACAGTCTTCTCTACTCAAACACTTTAGATAAAGACGCTTCACTTATTCAAAAAAACCTCTCTAATTTGAAGTTTACCCTATTCATAGAATTTTAAAATATACCTTGCTGAAGAACGGATTAGTTGTATTCAACAACCGAGTGATCATTCAGCTCTATCTTGTTCTTTGTCATTTTCTTTTCGCTATTTCAGTCAATGCATTCCTACACAAATCTTCACAATACCAAGTATTTTATTTCGTTTTATGATAACTTTTTCTAAAGTTCATAGAACCAGACGTTTATTCTTAAATTGTATTCAACACTTGTTTGATGAAAATTATTTCTAAAGCATGGAGAAAACAGTTAGGTGCTACTCAGGATTTCCTGTTTACGAGACAGGCACTTTAACCACTAAGCCACAGCACCAACGTCAATGAAGTTAAATTCATGAATAATTTATTGTTGATGATGAAAATTTGTTTCCTGCTTTTAATTCTTCTTTATATGTACTGTAATCTTAATCAGAAAAAGATACTCAATCACTAAACAAGTATTAATAGGTTTTAATAAACACGTACTCTTATAAAACCCAATTTCATTTCTTGAATACTTTACAATTTTCTTTTCATGAAGGCTTTAATATTGCTCAAATAGAGGTAGTAATGTCATTTACGTCTTTTTCATAGATATGTCTTTTTTTATTTTGCAATAACAGTATTCACTCTATAATCTTGAAAATACTTGGGTTTTTATGAGGTTTAAGATGATCTGTTCAACAGTAAGATTAATCAGACTTTTATATTTTAATTGTATCAAAATAGGACCTAATGAAAATGATTTGTTATATAACAAAGTGAAAAGCAAGGCACTGCTGAGAGTTGAACTCAGGATCTCCTGTTTACTAGACTGGTGCTTTAACCAGCTAAGCCACAGCACCCCCTTGAGTCTTAAGTTTGAAAGACTTTTCTTTATGGTGTTCAAGAGAATATTGTTTTTTCACTTTCATAATGTTTTATAAGTTCACGGTCTTCTCTACTCAAACACTTTAGATGAAGACGCTTCACTTATTCAAAAAAACCTCTCTAATTTGAAGTTTACCCTATTCATAGAATTTTTAAATATACCTTGATGAAGAACGGATTAGTTGTATTCAACAACCGAGTGATCATTCAGCTCTATCTTGTTCTTTGTCATTTTCTTTTCGCTATTTCAGTCAATGCATTCCTACAAAAATCTTCACAATACCAAGTATTTTTTTTTGTTTTATGATAACTTTTTCTAAAGTTCATAGAACCAGACGTTTATTCTTAAATTGTATTCAACACTTGTTTGATGAAAATTATTTCTAAAGCATGGAGAAAACAGTTAGATGCTGCTGAGATTTGAACTCAGGATTTCCTGTTTATGAGACAGGCGCTTTAACCACTAAGCCACAGCACCAACGTCAATGAAGTTAAATTCATGAATAATTTATTGTTGATGATGAAAATTTGTTTCCTGCTTTTAATTCTTCTTTATATGTACTGTAATCTTAATCAGAAAAAGAAACTCAATCACTAAACAAGTATTAATAGGTTTTAATAAACAAGTACTCTTATAAAACCCAATTTCATTTCTTGAATACGTTACAATTTTCTTTTCATGAAGGCTTTAATATTGCTCAAATAGAGGTAGTAATGTCATCTACGTCTTTTTCATAGATATGTCTTTTTTTATTTTGCAATAACAGTATTCACTCTATAATCTTGAAAATACTTGGGTTTTTATGAGATTTAAGATGATCTGTTCAACAGTAAGATTAATCAGACTTTTATATTTTAATTGTATCAAAATAGGACCTAATGAAAATGATTTGTTATATAACAAAGTGAAAAGCAAGGCACTGCTGAGAGTTGAACTCAGGATCTCCTGTTTACTAGACAGGCGCTTTAACCAGCTAAGCCACAGCACCCCCTTGAATCTTAAGTTTGAAAGACTTTTCTTTATGGTGTTAAAGAGAATATTGTTTTTTCACTTTCATAATATTTTATAAGTTCACAGTCTTCTCTACTAAAACACTTTTGATGAAGACGCTTCACTTATTCAAAAACACCTCTCTAATTTGAAGTTTACCCTATTCATAGAATTTTAAAATATACCTTGCTGAAGAATGGATTAGTTGTATTCACCAACCGAGTGATCATTCGGCTCTATCTTGTTCTTTGTCATTTTCTTTTCGCTATTTCAGTCAATGCATTCCTACAAAAATCTTCACAATACCAAGTATTTTATTTCTTTTTATGATAACTTTTTCTAAAGTTCATAGAACCAGACGTTTATTCTTAAATTGTATTCAACACTTGTTTGATGAAAATTATTTCTAAAGCATGGAGAAAACAGTTAGGTGCTGCTGAGATTCGAACTCAGAATTTCCTGTTTACGAGACGGGCGCTTTAACCACTAAGCCACAGCACCAACGTCAATGAAATAAAATTCATGAATAATTTATTGTTGATGATGAAAATTTGTTTCCTGCTATTAATTCTTCTTTATATGTACTGTAATCTTAATCAGAAAAAGATACTCAATCACTAAACAAGTATTAATAGGTTTTAATAAACAAGTACTCTTATAAAACCCAATTTCATTTCTTGAATACTTACAATTTTCTTTTCATGAAGGCATTAATATTGCTCAAATAGAGGTAGTAATGTCATCTACGTCTTTTTCATAGATATGTCTTTTTTAATTTTGCAATACCAGTATTCACTCTATAATCTTGAAAATACTTGGGTTTTTATGAGGTTTAAGATGATCTGTTCAACAGTAAGATTAATCAGACTTTTATATTTTAATTGTATCAAAATAGGACCTAATGAAAATGATTTGTTATATAACAAAGAGAAAAGCAAGGCACTGCTGAGAGTTGAACTCTGGATCTCCTGTTTACTAGACAGGCGCTTTAACCAGCTAAGCCACAGCACCCCCTTGAATCTTAAGTTTGAAAGACTTTTCTTTATGGTGTTAAAGAGAATATTGTTTTTTCACTTTCATAATATTTTATAAGTTCACAGTCTTCTCTACTCAAACACTTTAGATGAAGACGCTTCACTAATTCAAAAACACCTCTCAAATTTGAAGTTTACCCTATTCATAGAATTTTAAAATACACCTTGCTGAAGAATGGATTAGTTGTATTCAAGAACCGAGTGATCATTCAGCTCTATCTTGTTCTTTGTCATTTTCTTTTCGCTATTTCAGTCAATGCATTCCTACAAAAATCTTCACAATACCAATTATTTTATTTCGTTTTATGATAACTTTTTCTAAAGTTCATAGAACCAGACGTTTATTCTTAAATTGTATTCAACACTTGTTTGATGAAAATTATTTCTAAAGCATGGAGAATACAGTTAGGTGCTGCTGAGATTTGAACTCAGGATTTCCTGTTTACGAGACAGGCGCTTTAACCACTAAGCCACAGCACCAACGTCAATGAAGTAAAATTCATAAATAATTTATTGTTGATGATGAAAATTTGTTTCCTGCTATTAATTCTTCTTTATATGTACTGTAATCTTAATCAGAAAAAGATACTCAATCACTAAACAAGTATTAATAGGTTTTAATAAACAAGTACTCTTATAAAACCCAATTTCATTTCTTGAATACTTTACAATTTTCTTTTCATGAAGGCATTAATAATGCTCAAATAGAGGTAGTAATGTCATCTACGTCATTTTCATAGATATGTCTTTTTTTATTTTGCAATCACAGTATTCAATCTATAATCTTGAAAATACTTGGGTTTTTATGAGGTTTAAGATGATCTGTTCAACAGTAAGATTAATTAGACTTTTATATTTTAATTGTATCAAAATAGGACCTAATGAAATTATTTGTTATATATCAAAGAGAAAAGCAAGGCACTGCTGAGAGTTGAACTCAGGATCTCCTGTTTACTAGACAGGCGCTTTAACCAGCTAAGCCACAACACCCCCTTGAGTCTTAAGTTTGAAAGACTTTTCTTTATGGTGTTCAAGAGAATATTGTTTTTTCACTTTCATAATATTTTATAAGTTCACAGTCTTCTCTACTCAAACACTTTAGATGAAGACGCTTCACTTATTCAAAAACACCTTTTTAATTTGAAGTTTACCCTATTCATAGAATTTTAAAATATACCTTGCTGAAGAATGGATTAGTTGTATTCAACAACTGAGTGATCATTCAGCTCTATCTTGTTCTTTGTCATTTTCTTTTCGCTATTTCAGTTAATGCATTCCTACAAAAATCTTCACAATACCAAGTATTTTATTTCGTTTTATGATAACTTTTTCTAAAGTTCATAGAACCAGACGTTTATTCTTAAATTGTATTTAACACTTGTTTGATGAAAATTATTTCTAAAGCATGGAGAAAATAGTTAGGTGCTGCTGAGATTTGAACTCAGGATTTCCTGTTTATGAGACAGGCGCTTTAACCACTAAGCCACAGCACCAAAGTCAATGAAATAAAATTCATGAATAATTTATTGTTGATGATGAAAATGTGTTTCCTGCTATTAATTCTTCTTTATATGTACTGTAATCTTAATCAGAAAAATATACTCAATCACTAAACACGTATTAATAGGTTTTAATAAACAAGTACTCTTATAAAACCCAATTTCATTTCTTGAATACTTTACAATTTTCTTTTCATGAAGGCATTAATATTGCTCAAATAGAGGTAGTAATGTCATCTACGTTTTTTTCATGGATATGTCTTTTTTTTATTTTGCAATAACAGTATTCACTCGATAATCTTGAAAATACTTGGGTTTTTATGAGGTTTAAGATGATCTGTTCAACAGTAAGATTAATCAGACTTTTATATTTTAATTGTATCAAAATAGGACCTAATGAAAATGATTTGTTATATAACAAAGAGAAAAGCAAGGCACTGCTGAGAGTTGAACTCAGGATCTCCTGTTTACTAGACAGGCGCTTTAACCAGCTAAGCCACAGCACCCCCTTGAGTCTTAAGTTTGAAAGACTGTTCTTTATGGTGTTCAAGAGAATATTGTTTTTTCACTTTCATAATATTTTATAAGTTCACAGTCTTCTCTACTCAAACACTTTAGATGAAGACGCTTCACTTATTCAAAAACACCTCTCTAATTTGAAGTTTACCCTATTCATAGAATTTTAAAATATACCTTGCTGAAGAATGGATTAGTTGTATTCAACAACCGAGTGATCATTCAGCTCTATCTTGTTCTTTGTCATTTTCTTTTCGCTATTTCAGTCAATGGATTCCTACAAAAATCTTCACAATACCAAGTATTTTATTTCGTTTTATGATAACTTTTTCTAAAGTTCATAGAACCAGTTGTTTATTCTTAAATTGTATTCAACACTTGTTTGATGAAAATTATTTCTAAAGCATGGAGAAAACAGTTAGGTGCTGCTGAGATTTGAACTCAGGATTTCCTGTTTACGAGACAGGCGCTTTAACCACTAAGCCACAGCACCAACTTCAATGAAGTATAATTCATGAATAATTTATTGTTGATGATGAAAATTTGTTTCCTGCTTTTAATTCTTCTTTATATGTACTGTAATCTTAATCAGAAAAAGATACTCAATCACTAAACAAGTATTCCTAGGTTTTAATAAACAAGTACTCTTATAAAACCCAATTTCATTTCTTGAATACTTTACAATTTTCTTTTCATGAAGGCTTTAATATTGCTCAAATAGAGGTAGTAATGTCATCTACGTCTTTTTCATAGATATGTCTTTTTTAATTTTGCAATACCAGTATTCACTCTATAATCTTGAAAATACTTGGGTTTTTATGAGGTTTAAGATGATCTGTTCAACAGTAAGATTAATCAGACTTTTATATTTTAATTGTATCAAAATAGGACCTAATGACAATGATTTGTTATATAACAAAGAGAAAAGCAAGGCACTGATGAGAGTTGAACTCTGGATCTCCTGTTTACTAGACAGGTGCTTTAACCAGCTAAGCCACAGCACCCCCTTGAATCTTAAGTTTGAAAGACTTTTCTTTATGGTGTTAAAGAGACTATTGTTTTTTCACTTTCATAATATTTTATAGGTTCACAGTCTTCTCTACTCAAACACTTTAGATAAAGACGCTTCACTTATTCAAAAAAACCTCTCTAAGTTGAAGTTTACCCTATTCATAGAATTTTAAAATATACCTTGCTGAAAAACAGATTCGTTGTATTCAACAACCGAGTGATCATTCAGCTCTATCTTGTTCTTTGTCATTTTCTTTTCGCTATTTCAGTCAATGCATTCCTACAAAAATCTTCACAATACCAAGTATTTTATTTCGTTTTATGATAACTTTTTCTAAAGTTCATAGAACCAGACGTTTATTCTTAAATTGTATTCAACACTTGTTTGATGAAAATTATTTTTAAAGCATGGAGAAAACAGTTAGGTGCTGCTGAGATTTGAACTCAGGATTATCCTGTTTACGAGACGGGTGCTTTAACCACTAAGCCACAGCACCAAGGTCAATGAATTAAAATTCATGAATAATTTATTGTTGATGATGAAAATGTGTTTCCTGCTATTAATTCTTCTTTATATGTACTGTAATCTTAATCAGAAAAAGATACTCAATCACTAAACAAGTATTACTAGGTTTTAATAAACAAGTACTCTTATAAAACCCAATTTCATTTCTTGAATACTTTACAATTTTCTTTTCATGAAGGCTTTAATATTGCTCAAATAGAGGTAGTAATGTCATCTACGTCTTTTTCATAGATATGTCTTTTTTTATTTTGCAATAACAGTATTCACTCTATAATCTTGAAAATACTTGGGTTTTTATGAGGTTTAAGATGATCTGTTCAACAGTAAGATTAATCAGACTTTTATATTTTAATTGTATCAAAATAGGACCTAATGAAAATGATTTGTTATATAACAAAGAGAAAAGCAAGGCACTGCTGAGAGTTGAACTCAGGATCTCCTGTTTATTAGACAGGCGCTTTAACCAGCTAAGCCACAGCACCCCCTTGAGTCTTAAGTTTGAAAGACTTTTCTTTATGGTGTTCAAGAGAATATTGTTTTTTCACTTTCATAATATTTTATACGTTCACAGTCTTCTCTACTCAAACACTTTAGATGAAGACGCTTCACTTATAAACACCTCTCTAATTTGAAGTTTACCCTATTCATAGAATTTTAAAATATACCTTGCTGAAGAATGGATTAGTTGTATTCAACAACCGAGTGATCATTCAGCTCTATCTTGTTCTTTGTCATTTTCTTTTCGCTATTTCAGTCAATGCATTCCTACAAAAATCTTCACAATACCAAGTATTTTATTTCGTTTTATGATAACTTTTTCTAAAGTTCATAGAACCAGATGTTTATTCTTAAATTGTATTCAACACTTGTTTGATGAAAATTATTTCTAAAGCATGGAGAAAACAGTTAGGTGCTGCTGAGATTTGAACTCAGGATTTCCTGTTTACGAGACAGGCGCTTTAACCACTAAGCCACAGCACCAACGTCAATGAAGTATAATTCATGAATAATTTATTGTTGATGATGAAAATTTGTTTCCTGCTTTTAATTCTTCTTTATATGTACTGTAATCTTAATCAGAAAAAGATACTCAATCACTAAACAAGTATTCCTAGGTTTTAATAACAAGTACTCTTATAAAACCCAATTTCATTTCTTGAATACTTTACAATTTTCTTTTCATGAAGGCTTTAATATTGCTCAAATAGAGGTAGTAATGTCATCTACGTCTTTTTCATAGATATGTCTTTTTTTATTTTGCAATAACAGTATTCACTCTATAATCTTGAAAATACTTGGGTTTTTATGAGGTTTAAGATGATCTGTTCAACAGTAAGATTAATCAGACTTTTATATTTTAATTGTATCAAAATAGGACCTAATGAAAATGATTTGTTATATAACAAAGTGAAATGCAAGGCACTGCTGAGAGTTGAACTCAGGATCTCCTGTTTACTAGACTGGCGCTTTAACCAGCTAAGCCATAGCACCCCCTTGAGTCTAAAGATTGAAATACTTTTCTTTATGGTGTTCAAGAGAATATTGTTTTTTCACTTTCATAATGTTTTATAAGTTCACAGTCTTCTCTACTCAAACACTTTAGATGAAGACGCTTCACTTATTCAAAAACACCTCTCAAATTTGAAGTTTACCCTATTCATAGAATTTTAAAATATACCTTGCTGAAGAATGGATTAGTTGTATTCAACAACCGAGTGATCATTCAGCTCTATCTTGTTCTTTGTCATTTTCTTTTCGCTATTTCAGTCAATGCATTCCTACAAAAATCTTCACAATACCAAGTATTTTATTTCGTTTTATGATAACTTTTTCTAAAATTCATAGAACCAGACGTTTATTCTTAAATTGTATTCAACACTTGTTTGATGAAAAATTTTTTTAAAGCATGGAGAAAACAGTTAGGTGCTGCTGAGATTTGAACTCACGATTATCCTGTTTACGAGACGGGCGCTTTAACCACTAAGCCACAGCACCAAGGTCAATGAGGAAAAATTCATGAATAATTTATTGTTGATGATGAAAATTTGTTTCCTGCTATTAATTCTTCTTTATATGTACTGTAATCTTAATCAGAAAAAGATACTCAATCACTAAACAAGTATTAATAGGTTTTAATAAACAAGTACTCTTATAAAACCCAATTTCATTTCTTGAATACTTTACAATTTTCTTTTCATGAAGGCTTTAATATTGCTCAAATAGAGGTAGTAATGTCATCTACGTCTTTTTCATAGATATGTCTTTTTTAATTTTGCAATACCAGTATTCACTCTATAATCTTGAAAATACTTGGGTTTTTATGAGGTTTAAGATGATCTGTTCAACAGTAAGATTAATCAGACTTTTATATTTTAATTGTATCAAAATAGGACCTAATGACAATGATTTGTTATATAACAAAGAGAAAAGCAAGGCACTGCTGAGAGTTGAACTCTGGATCTCCTGTTTACTAGACAGGTGCTTTAGCCAGCTAAGCCACAGCACCCCCTTGAATCTTAAGTTTGAAACACTTTTCTTTATGGTGTTAAAGAGACTATTGTTTTTTCACTTTCATAATATTTTATAGGTTCACAGTCTTCTCTACTCAAACACTTTAGATAAAGACGCTTCACTTATTCAAAAAAACCTCTCTAAGTTGAAGTTTACCCTATTCATAGAATTTTTAAATATACCTTGCTGAAAAACGGATTAGTTGTATTCAACAACCGAGTGATCATTCAGCTCTATCTTGTTCTTTGTCATTTTCTTTTCGCTATTTCAGTCAATGCATTCCTACAAAAATCTTCACAATACCAAGTATTTTATTTCGTTTTATGATAACTTTTTCTAAAGTTCATAGAACCAGACGTTTATTCTTAAATTGTATTCAACACTTGTTTGATGAAAATTATTTTTAAAGCATGGAGAAAACAGTTAGGTGCTGCTGAGATTTGAACTCAGGATTATCCTGTTTACGAGATGGGTGCTTTAACCACTAAGCCACAGCACCAAGGTCAATGAATTAAAATTCATGAATAATTTATTGTTGATGATGAAAATGTGTTTCCTGCTATTAATTCTTCTTTATATGTACTGTAATCTTAATCAGAAAAAGATACTCAATCACTAAACAAGTATTACTAGGTTTTAATAAACAAGTACTCTTATAAAACCCAACTTCATTTCTTGAATACTTTACAATTTTCTTTTCATGAAGGCTTTAATATTGCTCAAATAGAGGTAGTAATGTCATCTACGTCTTTTTCATAGATATGTCTTTTTTTATTTTGCAATAACAGTATTCACTCTATAATCTTGAAAATACTTGGGTTTTTATGAGGTTTAAGATGATCTGTTCAACAGTAAGATTAATCAGACTTTTATATTTTAATTGTATCAAAATAGGACCTAATGAAAATGATTTGTTATATAACAAAGAGAAAAGCAAGGCACTGCTGAGAGTTGAACTCAGGATCTCCTGTTTATTAGACAGGCGCTTTAACCAGCTAAGCCACAGCACCCCCTTGAGTCTTAAGTTTGAAAGACTTTTCTTTATGGTGTTCAAGAGAATATTGTTTTTTCACTTTCATAATATTTTATACGTTCACAGTCTTCTCTACTCAAACACTTTAGATGAAGACGCTTCACTTATAAACACCTCTCTAATTTGAAGTTTACCCTATTCATAGAATTTTAAAATATACCTTGCTGAAGAATGGATTAGTTGTATTCAACAACCGAGTGATCATTCAGCTCTATCTTGTTCTTTGTCATTTTCTTTTCGCTATTTCAGTCAATGCATTCCTACAAAAATCTTCACAATACCAAGTATTTTATTTCGTTTTATGATAACTTTTTCTAAAGTTCATAGAACCAGATGTTTATTCTTAAATTGTATTCAACACTTGTTTGATGAAAATTATTTCTAAAGCATGGAGAAAACAGTTAGGTGCTGCTGAGATTTGAACTCAGGATTTCCTGTTTACGAGACAGGCGCTTTAACCACTAAGCCACAGCACCAACGTCAATGAAGTATAATTCATGAATAATTTATTGTTGATGATGAAAATTTGTTTCCTGCTTTTAATTCTTCTTTATATGTACTGTAATCTTAATCAGAAAAAGATACTCAATCACTAAACAAGTATTCCTAGGTTTTAATAAACAAGTACTCTTATAAAACCCAATTTCATTTCTTGAATACTTTACAATTTTCTTTTCATGAAGGCTTTAATATTGCTCAAATAGAGGTAGTAATGTCATCTACGTCTTTTTCATAGATATATCTTTTTTTATTTTGCAATAACAGTATTCACTCTATAATCTTGAAAATACTTGGGTTTTTATGAGGTTTAAGATGATCTGTTCAACAGTAAGATTAATCAGACTTTTATATTTTAATTGTATCAAAATAGGACCTAATGAAAATGATTTGTTATATAACAAAGTGAAAAGCAAGGCACTGCTGAGAGTTGAACTCAGGATCTCCTGTTTACTAGACTGGCGCTTTAACCAGCTAAGCCATAGCACCCCCTTGAGTCTAAAGTTTGAAAGACTTTTCTTTATGGTGTTCAAGAGAATATTGTTTTTTCACTTTCATAATGTTTTATAAGTTCACAGTCTTCTCTACTCAAACACTTTAGATGAAGACGCTTCACTTATTCAAAAACACCTCTCAAATTTGAAGTTTACCCTATTCATAGAATTTTAAAATATACCTTGCTGAAGAACGGATTAGTTGTATTCAACAACCGAGTGATCATTCAGCTCTATCTTGTTCTTTGTCATTTTCTTTTCGCTATTTCAGTCAATGCATTCCTACAAAAATCTTCACAATACCAAGTATTTTATTTCGTTTTATGATAACTTTTTCTAAAGTTCATAGAACCAGACGTTTATTCTTAAATTGTATTCAACACTTGTTTGATGAAAATTATTTCTAAAGCATGGAGAAAACAGTTAGGTGCTACTGAGATTTGAACTCAGGATTTCCTGTTTACGAGACAGGCACTTTAACCACTAAGCCACAGCACCAACGTCAATGAAGTAAAATTCATGAATAATTTATTGTTGATGATGAAAATTTGTTTCCTGCTTTTAATTCATCTTTATATGTACTGTAATCTTAATCAGAAAAAGATACTCAATCACTAAACAAGTATTAATAGGTTTTAATAAACAAGTACTCTTATAAAACCCAATTTCATTTCTTGAATACTTTACAATTTTCTTTTCATGAAGGCTTTAATATTGCTCAAATAGAGGTAGTAATGTCATTTACGTCTTTTTCATAGATATGTCTTTTTTTATTTTGCAATAACAGTATTCACTCTATAATCTTGAAAATACTTGGGTTTTTATGAGGTTTAAGATGATCTGTTCAACAGTAAGATTAATCAGACTTTTATATTTTAATTGTATCAAAATAGGACCTAATGAAAATGATTTGTTATATAACAAAGAGAAAAGCAAGGCACTGCTGAGAGTTGAACTCAGGATCTCCTGTTTACTAGACAGGCGCTTTAACCAGCTAAGCCACAGCACCCTCTTGAATCTTAAGTTTGAAAGACTTTTCTTTATGGTGTTAAAGAGAATATTGTTTTTTCACTTTCATAATATTTTATAAGTTCACAGTCTTCTCTACTCAAACACTTTAGATAAAGACGCTTCACTTATTCAAAAAACCTCTCTAATTTGAAGTTTGCCCTATTCATAGAATTTTAAAATATACCTTGCTGAAGAATGGATTAGTTGTATTCAACAACCGAGTGATCATTCAGCTCTATCTTGTTCTTTGTCATTTTCTTTTCGCTATTTCAGTCAGTGCATTCCTACAAAAATCTTCACAATACCAAGTATTTTATTTCGTTTTATGATAACTTTTTCTAAAGTTCATAGAACCAGACGTTTATTCTTAAATTGTATTCAACACTTGTTTGATGAAAATTATTTTTAAAGCATGGAGAAAACAGTTAGGTGCTGCTGAGATTTGAACTCAGGATTATCCTGTTTACGAGACGGGCGCTTTAACCACTAAGCCACAGCACCAACGTCAATGAAGTAAAATTCATGAATAATTTATTGTTGATGATGAAAATTTGTTTCCTGCTATTAATTCTTCTTTATATGTACTGTAATCTTAATCAGAAAAAGATACTCAATCACTAAACAAGTATTAATAGGTTTTAATAAACAAGTACTCTTATAAAACCCAATTTCATTTCTTGAATACTTTACAATTTTCTTTTCATGAAGGCTTTAATATTGCTCAAATAGAGGTAGTAATGTCCTTTACGTCTTTTTCATAGATATGTCTTTTTTTATTTTGCAATAACAGTATTCACTCTATAATCTTGAAAATGCTTGGGTTTTTATGAGGTTTAAGATGATCTGTTCAACATTAAGATTAATCAGACTTTTATATTTTAATTGTATCAAAATAGGACCTAATGAAAATGATTTGTTATATAACAAAGAGAAAAGCAAGGCACTGCTGAGAGTTGAACTCAGGATCTCCTGTTTACTAGACAGGCGCTTTAACCAGCTAAGCCACAGCACCACCTTGAATCTTAAGTTTGAAAGACTTTTCTTTATGGTGTTAAAGAGAATATTGTTTTTTCACTTTCATAATATTTTATACGTTCACAGTCTTCTCTACTCAAACACTTTAGATAAAGACGCTTCACTTATTCAAAAAAACCTCTCTAATTTGAAGTTTACCCTATTCATAGAATTTTAAAATATACCTTGCTGAAGAATGGATTAGTTGTATTCAACAACCGAGTGATCATTCAGCTCTATCTTGTTCTTTGTCATTTTCTTTTCGCTATTTCAGTCAATGCATTCCTACAAAAATCTTCACAATACCAAGTATTTTATTTCGTTTTATGATAACTTTTTCTAAAGTTCATAGAACCAGACGTTTATTCTTAAATTGTATTCAACACTTGTTTGATGAAAATTATTTTTAAAGCATGGAGAAAACAGTTAGGTGCTGCTGAGATTTTAACTCAGGATTTCCTGTTTACGAGACAGGCACTTTAACCACTAAGCCACAGCACCAACGTCAATGAAGTAAAATTCATGAATAATTTATTGTTGATGATGAAAATTTGTTTCCTGCTATTAATTCTTCTTTATATGTACTGTAATCTTAATCAGAAAAAGATACTCAATCACTAAACAAGTATTAATAGGTTTTAATAAACAAGTACTCTTATAAAACCCAATTTCATTTCTTGAATACTTTACAATTTTCTTTTCATGAAGGCTTTAATATTGCTCAAATAGAGGTAGTAATGTCATCTACGTCTTTTTCATAGATATGTCTTTTTTAATTTTGCAATAATAGTATTCACTCTATAATCTTGAAAATACTTGGGTTTTTATGAGGTTTAAGATGATCTGTTCAACAGTAAGATTAATCAGACTTTTATATTTTAATTGTATCAAAATAGGACCTAATGAAAATGATTTGTTATATAACAAAGAGAAAAGCAAGGCACTGCTGAGAGTTGAACTCAGGATCTCCTGTTTACTAGACAGGCGCTTTAACCAGCTAAGCCACAGCGCCCCCTTAAATCTTAAGTTTGAAAGGCTTTTCTTTATGGTGTTAAAGAGAATATTGTTTTTTCAGTTTCATAATATTTTATAAGTTCACAGTCTTCTCTACTCAAACACTTTAGATAAAGACGCTTCACTTATTCAAAAAAACCTCTCTAATTTGAAGTTTACCCTATTCATAACATTTTTAAAAATACCTTGCTGAAGAACGGATTAGTTGTATTCAACAACCGAGTGATCATTCAGCTCTATCTTGTTCTTTGTCATTTTCTTTTCGCTATTTCAGTCAATGCATTCCTACAAAAATCTTCACAATACCAAGTATTTTATTTCGTTTTATGATAACTTTTTCTAAAGTTCATAGAACCAGACGTTTATTCCTAAATTGTATTCAACACTTGTTTGATGAAAATTATTTCTAAAGCATGGAGAAAACAGTTAGGTGCTGCTGAGATTTGAACTCAGGATTTCCTGTTTACGAGACAGGCGCTTTAACCACTAAGCCACAGCACCAAAGCCAATGAAGTTAAATTCATGAATAATTTATTGTTGATGATGAAAATGTGTTTCCTGCTTTTAATTCTTCTTTATATGTACTGTAATCTTAATCAGAAAAGGATACTCAATCACTAAACAAGTATTAATAGGTTTTAATAAACAAGTACTCTTATAAAACCCAATTTCATTTCTTGAATACTTTACAATTTTCTTTTCATGAAGGCTTTAATATTGCTCAAATAGAGGTAGTAATGTCATCTACGTCTTTTTCATAGATATGTCTTTTTTTATTTTGCAATAACAGTATTCACTCTATAATCTTGAAAATACTCTGGTTTTTATGAGGTTTAAGATGATCTGTTCAACAGTAAGATTAATCAGACTTTTATATTTTAATTGTATCAAAATAGGACCTAATGAAAATGATTTGTTATATAACAAAGTGAAAAGCAAGGCACTGCTGAGAGTTGAACTCAGGATCTCCTGTTTACTAGACTGGCGCTTTAACCAGCTAAGCCACAGCACCTCCTTGAGTCTTAAGTTTGAAAGACTTTTCTTTATGGTGTTCAAGAGAATATTGTTTTTTCACTTTCATAATGTTTTATAAGTTCAAAGTCTTCTATACTCAAACACTTTAGATGAAGACGCTTCACCTATTCAAAAACACCTCTCAAATTAGAAGTTTACCATATTCATAGAATTTTAAAATATACCTTGCTGAAGAATGGATTAGTTGTATTCAACAACCGAGTGATCATTCAGCTCTATCTTGTTCTTTGTCATTTTCTTTTCGCTATTTCAGTCAATGCATTCCTACAAAAATCTTCACAATACCAAGTATTTTATTTCGTTTTATGATAACTTTTTCTAAAGTTCACAGAACCAGACGTTTATTCTTAAATTGTATTCAACACTTGTTTGATGAAAATTATTTCTAAAGCATGGAGAAAACAGTTAGGTGCTGCTGAGATTTTAACACAGGATTTCCTGTTTACGAGACAGGCGCTTTAACCACTAAGCCACAGCACCAACGTCAATGAAGTAAAATTCATGAATAATTTATTGTTGATGATGAAAATTTGTTTCCTGCTTTTAATTCTTCTTTATATGTACTGTAATATTAATCAGAAAAAGATACTCAATCACTAAACAAGTATTAATAGGTTTTAATAAACAAGTACTCTTATAAAACCCAATTTCATTTCTTGAATACTTTACAATTTTCTTTTCATGAAGGCTTTAATATTGCTCAAATAGAGGTAGTAATGTCATCTACGTCTTTTTCATAGATATGTCTTTTTTCATTTTGCAATAACAGTATTCACTCTATAATCTTGAAAATACTTGGGTTTTTATGAGGTTTAAGATGATCTGTTCAACAGTAAGATTAATCAGACTTTTATATTTTAATTGTATCAAAATAGGACCTAATGAAAATGATTTGTTATTTAACAAAGTGAAAAGCAAGGCTCTGCTGAGAGTTGAACTCAGGATCTCCTGTTTACTAGACAGGCGTTTAACCAGCTAAGCCACAGCACCCACTTGAGTCTTAAGTTTGAAAGACTTTTCTTTATGATGTTCAAGAGAATATTGTTTTTTCACTTTCATAATGTTTTATAAGTTCACAGTCTTCTCTACTCAAACACTTTAGATGAAGACGCTTCACTTATTCAAAAACACCTCTCAAATTTGAAGTTTACCCTATTCATAGAATTTTAAAATATACCTTGCTGAAGAATGGATTAGTTGTATTCAACAACCGAGTGATCATTCAGCTCTATCTTGTTCTTTGTCATTTTCTTCTCGCTATTTCAGTCAATGCATTCCTACAAAAATCTTCACAATACCAAGTATTTTATTTCGTTTTATGATAACTTTTTCTAAAGTTCATAGAACCAGACGTTTATTCTTAAATTGTATTCAACACTTGTTTGATGAAAATTATTTCTAAAGCATGGAGAAAACAGTTAGGTGCTGCTGAGATTTGAACTCAGGATTTCCTGTTTACGAGACAGGCGCTTTAACAACTAAGCCACAGCACCAACGTCAATGAAGTAAAATTCATGAATAATTTATTGTTGATGATGAAAATTTGTTTCCTGCTTTTAATTCTTCTTTATAAGTACTGTAATCTTAATCAGAAAAAGATACTCAATCACTAAACAAGTATTAATAGGTTTTAATAAACAAGTACTCTTATAAAACCCAATTTCATTTCTTGAATACTTTACAATTTTCTTTTCATGAAGGCTTTAATATTGCTCAAATAGAGGTAGTAATGTCATCTACGTCTTTTTCATAGATATGTCTTTTTTTATTTTGCAATAACAGTATTCACTCTATAATCTTGAAAATACTTGGGTTTTTATGAGGTTTAAGATGATCTGTTCAACAGTAAGATTAATCAGACTTTTATATTTTAATTGTATCAAAATAGGACCTAATGAAAATGATTTGTTATATAACAAAGTGAAAAGCAAGGCACTGCTGAGAGTTGAACTCAGGATCTCCTGTTTACTATACTGGCGCTTTAACCAGCTAAGCCACAGCACCCCCTTGAGTCTTAAGTTTGAAAGACTTTTCTTTATGGTGTTCAAGAGAATATTGTTTTTTCACTTTCATAATGTTTTATAAGTTCACAGTCTTCTCTACTCAAACACTTTAGACGAAGACGCTTCACTTATTCAAAAACACCTCTCAAATTTAAAGTTTACTCTATTCATAGAATTTTAAAATATACCTTGCTGAAGAATGGATTAGTTGTATTCAACAACCGAGTGATCATTCAGCTCTATCTTGTTCTTTGTCATTTTCTTTTCGCTATTTCAGTCAGTGCATTCCTACAAAAATCTTCACAATACCAAGTATTTTATTTCGTTTTATGATAACTTTTTCTAAAGTTCATAGAACCAGACGTTTATTCTTAAATTGTATTCAACACTTGTTTGATGAAAATTATTTTTAAAGCATGGAGAAAACAGTTAGGTGCTGCTGAGATTTGAACTCAGGATTATCCTGTTTACAAGACAGGCGCTTTAAGCACTAAGCCACAGCACCAACATCAATGAAGTAAAATTCATGAATAATTTATTGTTGATGATGAAAATTTGTTTCCTGCTATTAATTCTTCTTTATATGTACTGTAATCTTAATCAAAAAAAGATACTCAATCACTAAACAAGTATTAATAGGTTTTAATAAACAAGTACTCTTATAAAACCCAATTTCATTTCTTGAATACTTTACAATTTTCTTTTCATGAAGGCATTAATATTGCTCAAATAGAGGTAGTAATGTCATCTACGTCTTTTTCATAGATATGTCTTTTTTAATTTTGCAATAACAGTATTCACTCTATAATCTTGAAAATACTTGGGTTTTTATGAGGTTTAAGATGATCTGTTCAACAGTAAGATTAATCAGACTTTTATATTTTAATTGTATCAAAATAGGACCTAATGAAAATGATTTGTTATATAACAAAGAGAAAAGCAAGACACTGCTGAGAGTTGAACTCAGGATCTCCTGTTTACTAGACAGGCGCTTTAACCAGCTAAGCCACAGCACCCCCTTGAATCTTAAGTTTGAAAGACTTTTCTTTATGGTGTTAAAGAGAATATTGTTTTTTCACTTTCATAATATTTTATAAGTTCACAGTCTTCTCTACTCAAACACTTTAGATAAAGACGCTTCACTTATTCAAAAAAACCTCTCTAATTTGAAGTTTACCCTATTCATAGAATTTTAAAATATACCTTGCTGAAGAACGGATTAGTTGTATTCAACAACCGAGTGATCATTCAGCTCTATCTTGTTCTTTGTCATTTTCTTTTCGCTATTTCAGTCAATGCATTCCTACAAAAATCTTCACAATACCAAGTATTTTATTTCGTTTTATGATAACTTTTTCTAAAGTTCATAGAACCAGACGTTTATTCTTAAATTGTATTCAACACTTGTTTGATGAAAATTATTTCTAAAGCATGGAGAAAACAGTTAGGTGCTACTCAGGATTTCCTGTTTACGAGACAGGCACTTTAACCACTAAGCCACAGCACCAACGTCAATGAAGTTAAATTCATGAATAATTTATTGTTGATGATGAAAATTTGTTTCCTGCTTTTAATTCTTCTTTATATGTACTGTAATCTTAATCAGAAAAAGATACTCAATCACTAAACAAGTATTAATAGGTTTTAATAAACACGTACTCTTATAAAACCCAATTTCATTTCTTGAATACTTTACAATTTTCTTTTCATGAAGGCTTTAATATTGCTCAAATAGAGGTAGTAATGTCATTTACGTCTTTTTCATAGATATGTCTTTTTTTATTTTGCAATAACAGTATTCACTCTATAATCTTGAAAATACTTGGGTTTTTATGAGGTTTAAGATGATCTGTTCAACAGTAAGATTAATCAGACTTTTATATTTTAATTGTATCAAAATAGGACCTAATGAAAATGATTTGTTATATAACAAAGTGAAAAGCAAGGCACTGCTGAGAGTTGAACTCAGGATCTCCTGTTTACTAGACTGGTGCTTTAACCAGCTAAGCCACAGCACCCCCTTGAGTCTTAAGTTTGAAAGACTTTTCTTTATGGTGTTCAAGAGAATATTGTTTTTTCACTTTCATAATGTTTTATAAGTTCACGGTCTTCTCTACTCAAACACTTTAGATGAAGACGCTTCACTTATTCAAAAACACCTCTCAAATTAGAAGTTTACCCTATTCATAGAATTTTAAAATATACCTTGCTGAAGAATGGATTAGTTGTATTCAACAACCGAGTGATCATTCAGCTCTATCTTGTTCTTTGTCATTTTCTTTTCGCTATTTCAGTCAATGCATTCCTACAAAAATCTTCACAATACCAAGTATTTTATTTCGTTTTATGATAACTTTTTCTAAAGTTCATAGAACCAGACGTTTATTCTTAAATTGTATTCAACACTTGTTTGATGAAAATTATTTCTAAATCATGGAGAAAACAGTTAGGTGCTGCTGTGATTTGAACTCAGGATTTCCTGTTTACGAGACAGGCGCTTTAACCACTAAGCCACAGCACCAACGTCAATGAAGTAAAATTCATGAATAATTTATTGTTGATGATGAAGATTTGTTTCCTGCTTTTAATTCTTCTTTATATGTACTGTAATCTTAATCAGAAAAAGATACTCAATCACTAAACAAGTATTAATAGGTTTTAATAAACACGTACTCTTATAAAACCCAATTTCATTTCTTGAATACTTTACAATTTTCTTTTCATGAAGGCTTTAATATTGCTCAAATAGAGGTAGTAATGTCATTTACGTCTTTTTCATAGAAATGTCTTTTTTTATTTTGCAATAACAGTATTCACTCTATAATCTTGAAAATACTTGGGTTTTTATGAGGTTTAAGATGATCTGTTCAACAGTAAGATTAATCAGACTTTTATATTTTAATTGTATCAAAATAGGACCTAATGAAAATGATTTGTTATATAACAAAGAGAAAAGCAAGGCACTGCTGAGAGTTGAACTCAGGATCTCCTGTTTACTAGACAGGTGCTTTAACCAGCTAAGCCACAGCACCCCCTTGAATGTTAAGTTTGAAAGACTTTTCTTTATGGTGTTAAAGAGAATATTGTTTTTTCACTTTCATAATATTTTATAAGTTCACAGTCTTCTCTACTCAAACACTTTAGATAAAGACGCTTCACTTATTCAAAAAAACCTCTCTAATTTGAAGTTTACCCTATTCATAGAATTTTTAAATATACCTTGATGAAGAACGGATTAGTTGTATTCAACAACCGAGTGATCATTCAGCTCTATCTTGTTCTTTGTCATTTTCTTTTCGCTATTTCAGTCAATGCATTCCTACAAAAATCTTCACAATACCAAGTATTTTTTTTTGTTTTATGATAACTTTTTCTAAAGTTCATAGAACCAGACGTTTATTCTTAAATTGTATTCAACACTTGTTTGATGAAAATTATTTCTAAAGCATGGAGAAAACAGTTAGATGCTGCTGAGATTTGAACTCAGGATTTCCTGTTTACGAGACAGGCGCTTTAACCACTAAGCCACAGCACCAACGTCAATGAAGTTAAATTCATGAATAATTTATTGTTGATGATGAAAATTTGTTTCCTGCTTTTAATTCTTCTTTATATGTACTGTAATCTTAATCAGAAAAAGAAACTCAATCACTAAACAAGTATTAATAGGTTTTAATAAACAAGTACTCTTATAAAACCCAATTTCATTTCTTGAATACGTTACAATTTTCTTTTCATGAAGGCTTTAATATTGCTCAAATAGAGGTAGTAATGTCATCTACGTCTTTTTCATAGATATGTCTTTTTTTATTTTGCAATAACAGTATTCACTCTATAATCTTGAAAATACTTGGGTTTTTATGAGATTTAAGATGATCTGTTCAACAGTAAGATTAATCAGACTTTTATATTTTAATTGTATCAAAATAGGACCTAATGAAAATGATTTGTTATATAACAAAGTGAAAAGCAAGGCACTGCTGAGAGTTGAACTCAGGATCTCCTGTTTACTAGACAGGCGCTTTAACCAGCTAAGCCACAGCACCCCCTTGAATCTTAAGTTTGAAAGACTTTTCTTTATGGTGTTAAAGAGAATATTGTTTTTTCACTTTCATAATATTTTATAAGTTCACAGTCTTCTCTACTAAAACACTTTTGATGAAGACGCTTCACTTATTCAAAAACACCTCTCTAATTTGAAGTTTACCCTATTCATAGAATTTTAAAATATACCTTGCTGAAGAATGGATTAGTTGTATTCACCAACCGAGTGATCATTCGGCTCTATCTTGTTCTTTGTCATTTTCTTTTCGCTATTTCAGTCAATGCATTCCTACAAAAATCTTCACAATACCAAGTATTTTATTTCTTTTTATGATAACTTTTTCTAAAGTTCATAGAACCAGACGTTTATTCTTAAATTGTATTCAACACTTGTTTGATGAAAATTATTTCTAAAGCATGGAGAAAACAGTTAGGTGCTGCTGAGATTCGAACTCAGAATTTCCTGTTTACGAGACGGGCGCTTTAACCACTAAGCCACAGCACCAACGTCAATGAAATAAAATTCATGAATAATTTATTGTTGATGATGAAAATTTGTTTCCTGCTATTAATTCTTCTTTATATGTACTGTAATCTTAATCAGAAAAAGATACTCAATCACTAAACAAGTATTAATAGGTTTTAATAAACAAGTACTCTTATAAAACCCAATTTCATTTCTTGAATACTTACAATTTTCTTTTCATGAAGGCATTAATATTGCTCAAATAGAGGTAGTAATGTCATCTACGTCTTTTTCATAGATATGTCTTTTTTAATTTTGCAATACCAGTATTCACTCTATAATCTTGAAAATACTTGGGTTTTTATGAGGTTTAAGATGATCTGTTCAACAGTAAGATTAATCAGACTTTTATATTTTAATTGTATCAAAATAGGACCTAATGAAAATGATTTGTTATATAACAAAGAGAAAAGCAAGGCGCTGTTGAGAGTTGAACTCTGGATCTCCTGTTTACTAGACAGGCGCTTTAACCAGCTAAGCCACAGCACACCCTTGAATCTTAAGTTTGAAAGACTTTTCTTTATGGTGTTAAAGAGAATATTGTTTTTTCACTTTCATAATATTTTATAAGTTCACAGTCTTCTCTACTCAAACACTTTAGATGAAGACGCTTCACTAATTCAAAAACACCTCTCAAATTTGAAGTTTACCCTATTCATAGAATTTTAAAATACACCTTGCTGAAGAATGGATTAGTTGTATTCAAGAACCGAGTGATCATTCAGCTCTATCTTGTTCTTTGTCATTTTCTTTTCGCTATTTCAGTCAATGCATTCCTACAAAAATCTTCACAATACCAAGTATTTTATTTCGTTTTATGATAACTTTTTCTAAAGTTCATAGAACCAGACGTTTATTCTTAAATTGTATTCAACACTTGTTTGATGAAAATTATTTCTAAAGCATGGAGAATACAGTTAGGTGCTGCTGAGATTTGAACTCAGGATTTCCTGTTTACGAGACAGGCGCTTTAACCACTAAGCCACAGCACCAACGTCAATGAAGTAAAATTCATAAATAATTTATTGTTGATGATGAAAATTTGTTTCCTGCTATTAATTCTTCTTTATATGTACTGTAATCTTAATCAGAAAAAGATACTCAATCACTAAACAAGTATTAATAGGTTTTAATAAACAAGTACTCTTATAAAACCCAATTTCATTTCTTGAATACTTTACAATTTTCTTTTCATGAAGGCATTAATAATGCTCAAATAGAGGTAGTAATGTCATCTACGTCATTTTCATAGATATGTCTTTTTTTATTTTGCAATCACAGTATTCAATCTATAATCTTGAAAATACTTGGGTTTTTATGAGGTTTAAGATGATCTGTTCAACAGTAAGATTAATTAGACTTTTATATTTTAATTGTATCAAAATAGGACCTAATGAAAACAATTTGTTATATATCAAAGAGAAAAGCAAGGCACTGCTGAGAGTTGAACTCAGGATCTCCTGTTTACTAGACAGGCGCTTTAACCAGCTAAGCCACAACACCCCCTTGAGTCTTAAGTTTGAAAGACTTTTCTTTATGGTGTTCAAGAGAATATTGTTTTTTCACTTTCATAATATTTTATAAGTTCACAGTCTTCTCTACTCAAACACTTTAGATGAAGACGCTTCACTTATTCAAAAACACCTCTCTAATTTGAAGTTTACCCTATTCATAGAATTTTAAAATATACCTTGCTGAAGAATGGATTAGTTGTATTCAACAACCGAGTGATCATTCAGCTCTATCTTGTTCTTTGTCATTTTCTTTTCGCTATTTCAGTCAATGCATTCCTACAAAAATCTTCACAATACCAAGTATTTTATTTCGTTTTATGATAACTTTTTCTAAACTTCATAGAACCAGACGTTTATTCTTAAATTGTATTTAACACTTGTTTGATGAAAATTATTTCTAAAGCATGGAGAAAATAGTTAGGTGCTGCTGAGATTTGAACTCAGGATTTCCTGTTTATGAGACAGGCGCTTTAACCACTAAGCCACAGCACCAAAGTTAATGAAGTAAAATTCATGAATAATTTATTGTTGATGATGAAAATGTGTTTCCTGCTATTAATTCTTCTTTATATGTACTGTAATCTTAATCAGAAAAATATACTCAATCACTAAACACGTATTAATAGGTTTTAATAAACAAGTACTCTTATAAAACCCAATTTCATTTCTTGAATACTTTACAATTTTCTTTTCATGAAGGCATTAATATTGCTCAAATAGAGGTAGTAATGTCATCTACGTTTTTTTCATGGATATGTCTTTTTTTATTTTGCAATAACAGTATTCACTCGATAATCTTGAAAATACTTGGGTTTTTATGAGGTTTAAGATGATCTGTTCAACAGTAAGATTAATCAGACTTTTATATTTTAATTGTATCAAAATAGGACCTAATGAAAATGATTTGTTATATAACAAAGAGAAAAGCAAGGCACTGCTGAGAGTTGAACTCAGGATCTCCTGTTTACTAGACAGGCGCTTTAACCAGCTAAGCCACAGCACACCCTTGAGTCTTAAGTTTGAAAGACTGTTCTTTATGGTGTTCAAGAGAATATTGTTTTTTCACTTTCATAATATTTTATAAGTTCACAGTCTTCTCTACTCAAACACTTTAGATGAAGACGCTTCACTTATTCAAAAACACCTCTCTAATTTGAAGTTTACCCTATTCATAGAATTTTAAAATATACCTTGCTGAAGAATGGATTAGTTGTATTCAACAACCGAGTGATCATTCAGCTCTATCTTGTTCTTTGTCATTTTCTTTTCGCTATTTCAGTCAATGGATTCCTACAAAAATCTTCACAATACCAAGTATTTTATTTCGTTTTATGATAACTTTTTCTAAAGTTCATAGAACCAGTTGTTTATTCATAAATTGTATTCAACACTTGTTTGATGAAAATTATTTCTAAAGCATGGAGAAAACAGTTAGGTGCTGCTGAGATTTGAACTCAGGATTTCTTGTTTACGAGACAGGCGCTTTAACCACTAAGCCACAGCACCAACTTCAATGAAGTATAATTCATGAATAATTTATTGTTGATGATGAAAATTTGTTTCCTGCTTTTAATTCTTCTTTATATGTACTGTAATCTTAATCAGAAAAAGATACTCAATCACTAAACAAGTATTCCTAGGTTTTAATAAACAAGTACTCTTATAAAACCCAATTTCATTTCTTGAATACTTTACAATTTTCTTTTCATGAAGGCTTTAATATTGCTCAAATAGAGGTAGTAATGTCATCTACGTCTTTTTCATAGATATGTCTTTTTTAATTTTGCAATACCAGTATTCACTCTATAATCTTGAAAATACTTGGGTTTTTATGAGGTTTAAGATGATCTGTTCAACAGTAAGATTAATCAGACTTTTATATTTTAATTGTATCAAAATAGGACCTAATGACAATGATTTGTTATATAACAAAGAGAAAAGCAAGGCACTGATGAGAGTTGAACTCTGGATCTTCTGTTTACTAGACAGGTGCTTTAACCAGCTAAGCCACAGCACCCCCTTGAATCTTAAGTTTGAAAGACTTTTCTTTATGGTGTTAAAGAGACTATTGTTTTTTCACTTTCATAATATTTTATAGGTTCACAGTCTTCTCTACTCAAACACTTTAGATAAAGACGCTTCACTTATTCAAAAAAACCTCTCTAAGTTGAAGTTTACCCTATTCATAGAATTTTAAAATATACCTTGCTGAAAAACAGATTCGTTGTATTCAACAACCGAGTGATCATTCAGCTCTATCTTGTTCTTTGTCATTTTCTTTTCGCTATTTCAGTCAATGCATTCCTACAAAAATCTTCACAATACCAAGTATTTTATTTCGTTTTATGATAACTTTTTCTAAAGTTCATAGAACCAGACGTTTATTCTTAAATTGTATTCAACACTTGTTTGATGAAAATTATTTTTAAAGCATGGAGAAAACAGTTAGGTGCTGCTGAGATTTGAACTCAGGATTATCCTGTTTACGAGACGGGTGCTTTAACCACTAAGCCACAGCACCAAGGTCAATGAATTAAAATTCATGAATAATTTATTGTTGATGATGAAAATGTGTTTCCTGCTATTAATTCTTCTTTATATGTACTGTAATCTTAATCAGAAAAAGATACTCAATCACTAAACAAGTATTACTAGGTTTTAATAAACAAGTACTCTTATAAAACCCAATTTCATTTCTTGAATACTTTACAATTTTCTTTTCATGAAGGCTTTAATATTGCTCAAATAGAGGTAGTAATGTCATCTACGTCTTTTTCATAGATATGTCTTTTTTTATTTTGCAATAACAGTATTCACTCTATAATCTTGAAAATACTTGGGTTTTTATGAGGTTTAAGATGATCTGTTCAACAGTAAGATTAATCAGACTTTTATATTTTAATTGTATCAAAATAGGACCTAATGAAAATGATTTGTTATATAACAAAGAGAAAAGCAAGGCACTGCTGAGAGTTGAACTCAGGATCTCCTGTTTATTAGACAGGCGCTTTAACCAGCTAAGCCACAGCACCCCCTTGAGTCTTAAGTTTGAAAGACTTTTCTTTATGGTGTTCAAGAGAATATTGTTTTTTCACTTTCATAATATTTTATACGTTCACAGTCTTCTCTACTCAAACACTTTAGATGAAGACGCTTCACTTATTCAAAAACACCTCTCAAATTTGAAGTTTACCCTATTCATAGAATTTTAAAATATACCTTGCTGAAGAATGGATTAGTTGTATTCAACAACCGAGTGATCATTCAGCTCTATCTTGTTCTTTGTCATTTTCTTTTCGCTATTTCAGTCAATGCATTCCTACAAAAATCTTCACAATACCAAGTATTTTATTTCGTTTTATGATAACTTTTTCTAAAGTTCATAGAACCAGACGTTTATTCTTAAATTGTATTCAACACTTGTTTGATGAAAATTTTTTTTAAAGCATGGAGAAAACAGTTAGGTGTTGCTGAGATTTGAACTCACGATTATCCTGTTTACGAGACGGGCGCTTTAACCACTAAGCCACAGCACCAAGGTCAATGAGGAAAAATTCATGAATAATTTATTGTTGATGATGAAAATTTGTTTCCTGCTATTAATTCTTCTTTATATGTACTGTAATCTTAATCAGAAAAAGATACTCAATCACTAAACAAGTATTAATAGGTTTTAATAAACAAGTACTCTTATAAAACCCAATTTCATTTCTTGAATACTTTACAATTTTCTTTTCATGAAGGCTTTAATATTGCTCAAATAGAGGTAGTAATGTCATCTACGTCTTTTTCATAGATATGTCTTTTTTAATTTTGCAATACCAGTATTCACTCTATAATCTTGAAAATACTTGGGTTTTTATGAGGTTTAAGATGATCTGTTCAACAGTAAGATTAATCAGACTTTTATATTTTAATTGTATCAAAATAGGACATAATGACAATGATTTGTTATATAACAAAGAGAAAAGCAAGGCACTGCTGAGAGTTGAACTCTGGATCTCCTGTTTACTAGACAGGTGCTTTAGCCAGCTAAGCCACAGCACCCCCTTGAATCTTAAGTTTGAAAGACTTTTCTTTATGGTGTTAAAGAGACTATTGTTTTTTCACTTTCATAATATTTTATAGGTTCACAGTCTTCTCTACTCAAACACTTTAGATAAAGACGCTTCACTTATTCAAAAAAACCTCTCTAAGTTGAAGTTTACCCTATTCATAGAATTTTAAAATATACCTTGCTGAAAAACGGATTAGTTGTATTCAACAACCGAGTGATCATTCAGCTCTATCTTGTTCTTTGTCATTTTCTTTTCGCTATTTCAGTCAATGCATTCCTACAAAAATCTTCACAATACCAAGTATTTTATTTCGTTTTATGATAACTTTTTCTAAAGTTCATAGAACCAGATGTTTATTCTTAAATTGTATTCAACACTTGTTTGATGAAAATTATTTCTAAAGCATGGAGAAAACAGTTAGGTGCTGCTGAGATTTGAACTCAGGATTTCCTGTTTACGAGACAGGCGCTTTAACCACTAAGCCACAGCACCAACGTCAATGAAGTATAATTCATGAATAATTTATTGTTGATGATGAAAATTTGTTTCCTGCTTTTAATTCTTCTTTATATGTACTGTAATCTTAATCAGAAAAAGATACTCAATCACTAAACAAGTATTCCTAGGTTTTAATAAACAAGTACTCTTATAAAACCCAATTTCATTTCTTGAATACTTTACAATTTTCTTTTCATGAAGGCTTTAATATTGCTCAAATAGAGGTAGTAATGTCATCTACGTCTTTTTCATAGATATGTCTTTTTTTATTTTGCAATAACAGTATTCACTCTATAATCTTGAAAATACTTGGGTTTTTATGAGGTTTAAGATGATCTGTTCAACAGTAAGATTAATCAGACTTTTATATTTTAATTGTATCAAAATAGGACCTAATGAAAATGATTTGTTATATAACAAAGTGAAAAGCAAGGTACTGCTGAGAGTTGAACTCAGGATCTCCTGTTTACTAGACTGGCGCTTTAACCAGCTAAGCCATAGCACCCCCTTGAGTCTAAAGTTTGAAAGACTTTTCTTTATGGTGTTCAAGAGAATATTGTTTTTTCACTTTCATAATGTTTTATAAGTTCACAGTCTTCTCTACTCAAACACTTTAGATGAAGACGCTTCACTTATTCAAAAACACCTCTCAAATTTGAAGTTTACCCTATTCATAGAATTTTAAAATATACCTTGCTGAAGAATGGATTAGTTGTATTCAACAACCGAGTGATCATTCAGCTCTATCTTGTTCTTTGTCATTTTCTTTTCGCTATTTCAGTCAATGCATTCCTACAAAAATCTACACAATACCAAGTATTTTATTTCGTTTTATGATAACTTTTTCTAAAGTTCATAGAACCAGACGTTTATTCTTAAATTGTATTCAACACTTGTTTGATGAAAATTATTTTTAAAGCATGGAGAAAACAGTTAGGTGCTGCTGAGATTTGAACTCACGATTATCCTGTTTACGAGACGGGCGCTTTAACCACTAAGCCACAGCACCAAGGTCGATGAGGAAAAATTCATGAATAATTTATTGTTGATGATGAAAATTTGTTTCCTGCTATTAATTCTTCTTTATATGTACTGTAATCTTAATCAGAAAAAGATACTCAATCACTAAACAAGTATTAATAGGTTTTAATAAACAAGTACTCTTATAAAACCCAATTTCATTTCTTGAATACTTTACAATTTTCTTTTCATGAAGGCTTTAATATTGCTCAAATAGAGGTAGTAATGTCATCTACGTCTTTTTCATAGATATGTCTTTTTTAATTTTGCAATACCAGTATTCACTCTATAATCTTGAAAATACTTGGGTTTTTATGAGGTTTAAGATGATCTGTTCAACAGTAAGATTAATCAGACTTTTATATTTTAATTGTATCAAAATAGGACCTAATGACAATGATTTGTTATATAACAAAGAGAAAATCAAGGCACTGCTGAGAGTTGAACTCTGGATCTCCTGTTTACTAGACAGGTGCTTTAGCCAGCTAAGCCACAGCACCCCCTTGAATCTTAAGTTTGAAAGACTTTTCTTTATGGTGTTTAAGAGAATATTGTTTTTTCACTTTCATAATATTTTATACGTTCACAGTCTTCTCTACTCAAACACTTTAGATGAAGACGCTTCACTTATAAACACCTCTCTAATTTGAAGTTTACCCTATTCATAGAATTTTAAAATATACCTTGCTGAAGAATGGATTAGTTGTATTCAACAACCGAGTGATCATTCAGCTCTATCTTGTTCTTTGTCATTTTCTTTTCGCTATTTCAGTCAATGCATTCCTACAAAAATCTTCACAATACCAAGTATTTTATTTCGTTTTATGATAACTTTTTCTAAAGTTCATAGAACCAGATGTTTATTCTTAAATTGTATTCAACACTTGTTTGATGAAAATTATTTCTAAAGCATGGAGAAAACAGTTAGGTGCTGCTGAGATTTGAACTCAGGATTTCCTGTTTACGAGACAGGCGCTTTAACCACTAAGCCACAGCACCAACGTCAATGAAGTACAATTCATGAATAATTTATTGTTGATGATGAAAATTTGTTTCCTGCTTTTAATTCTTCTTTATATGTACTGTAATCTTAATCAGAAAAAGATACTCAATCACTAAACAAGTATTCCTAGGTTTTAATAAACAAGTACTCTTATAAAACCCAATTTCATTTCTTGAATACTTTACAATTTTCTTTTCATGAAGGCTTTAATATTGCTCAAATAGAGGTAGTAATGTCATCTACGTCTTTTTCATAGATATGTCTTTTTTTATTTTGCAATAACAGTATTCACTCTATAATCTTGAAAATACTTGGGTTTTTATGAGGTTTAAGATGATCTGTTCAACAGTAAGATTAATCAGACTTTTATATTTTAATTGTATCAAAATAGGACCTAATGAAAATGATTTGTTCTATAACAAAGTGAAAAGCAAGGCACTGCTGAGAGTTGAACTCAGGATCTCCTGTTTACTAGACTGGCGCTTTAACCAGCTAAGCCATAGCACCCCCTTGAGTCTTAAGTTTGAAAGACTTTTCTTTATGGTGTTCAAGAGAATATTGTTTTTTCACTTTCATAATGTTTTATAAGTTCACAGTCTTCTCTACTCAAACACTTTAGATGAAGACGCTTCACTTATTCAAAAACACCTCTCAAATTTGAAGTTTACCCTATTCATAGAATTTTAAAATATACCTTGCTGAAGAATGGATTAGATGTATTCAACAACCGAGTGATCATTCAGCTCTATCTTGTTCTTTGTCATTTTCTTTTCGCTATTTCAGTCAATGCATTCCTACAAAAATCTTCACAATACCAAGTATTTTATTTCGTTTTATGATAACTTTTTCTAAAGTTCATAGAACCAGACGTTTATTCTTAAATTGTATTCAACACTTGTTTGATGAAAATTATTTTTAAAGCATGGAGAAAACAGTTAGGTGCTGCTGAGATTTGAACTCAGGATTTCCTGTTTACAAGACAGGCGCTTTAACCACTAAGCCACAGCACCAACGTCAATGAAGTATAATTCATGAATAATTTATTGTTGATGATGAAAATTTGTTTCCTGCTTTTAATTCTTCTTTATATGTACTGTAATCTTAATCAGAAAAAGATACTCAATCACTAAACAAGTATTCCTAGGTTTTAATAAACAAGTACTCTTATAAAACCCAATTTCATTTCTTGAATACTTTACAATTTTCTTTTCATGAAGGCTTTAATATTGCTCAAATAGAGGTAGTAATGTCATCTACGTCTTTTTCATAGATACGTCTTTTTTTATTTTGCAATAACAGTATTCACTCTATAATCTTGAAAATACTTGGGTTTTTATGAGGTTTAAGATGATCTGTTCAACAGTAAGATTAATCAGACTTTTATATTTTAATTGTATCAAAATAGGACCTAAGAAAATGATTTGTTATATAACAAAGTGAAAAGCAAGGCACTGCTGAGAGTTGAACTCAGAATCTCCTGTTTACTAGACTGGCGCTTTAACCAGCTAAGCCATAGCACCCCCTTGAGTCTAAAGTTTGAAAGACTTTTCTTTATGGTGTTCAAGAGAATATTGTTTTTTCACTTTCATAATGTTTTATAAGTTCACAGTCTTCTCTACTCAAACACTTTAGATGAAGACGCTTCACGTATTCAAAAACACCTCTCAAATTTGAAGTTTACCCTATTCATAGAATTTTAAAATATACCTTGCTGAAGAATGGATTAGTTGTATTCAACAACCGAGTGATCATTCAGCTCTATCTTGTTCTTTGTCATTTTCTTTTCGCTATTTCAGTCAATGCATTCCTACAAAAATCTTCACAATACCAAGTATTTTATTTCGTTTTATGATAACTTTTTCTAAAGTTCATAGAACCAGACGTTTATTCTTAAATTGTATTCAACACTTGTTTGATGAAAATTATTTTTAAAGCATGGAGAAAACAGTTAGGTGCTGCTGAGATTTGAACTCACGATTATCCTGTTTACGAGACAGGCGCTTTAACCACTAAGCCACAGCACCAAGGTCAATGAGGTAAAATTCATGAATAATTTATTGTTGATGATGAAAATTTGTTTCCTGCTATTAATTCTTCTTTATATGTACTGTAATCTTAATCAGAAAAAGATACTCAATCACTAAACAAGTATTAATAGGTTTTAATAAACAAGTACTCTTATAAAACCCAATTTCATTTCTTGAATACTTTACAATTTTCTTTTCATGAAGGCTTTAATATTGCTCAAATAGAGGTAGTAATGTCATCTACGTCTTTTTCATAGATATGTCTTTTTTAATTTTGCAATACCAGTATTCACTCTATAATCTTGAAAATACTTGGGTTTTTATGAGGTTTAAGATGATCTGTTCAACAGTAAGATTAATCAGACTTTTATATTTTAATTGTATCAAAATAGGACCTAATGACAATGATTTGTTATATAACAAAGAGAAAAGCAAGGCACTGCTGAGAGTTGAACTCTGGATCTCCTGTTTACTAGACAGGTGCTTTAGCCAGCTAAGCCACAGCACCCCCTTGAATCTTAAGTTTGAAAGACTTTTCTTTATGGTGTTAAAGAGACTATTGTTTTTTCACTTTCATAATATTTTATAGGTTCACAGTCTTCTCTTCTCAAACACTTTAGATAAAGACGCTTCACTTATTCAAAAAAACCTCTCTAAGTTGAAGTTTACCCTATTCATAGAATTTTAAAATATACCTTGCTGAAAAACGGATTAGTTGTATTCAACAACCGAGTGATCATTCAGCTCTATCTTGTTCTTTGTCATTTTCTTTTCGCTATTTCAGTCAATGCATTCCTACAAAAATCTTCACAATACCAAGTATTTTATTTCGTTTTATGATAACTTTTTCTAAAGTTCATAGAACCAGACGTTTATTCTTAAATTGTATTCAACACTTGTTTGATGAAAATTATTTTTAAAGCATGGAGAAAACAGTTAGGTGCTGCTGAGATTTGAACTCAGGATTATCCTGTTTACGAGACGGGCGCTTTAACCACTAAGCCACAGCACCAAGGTCAATGAATTAAAATTCATGAATAATTTATTGTTGATGATGAAAATGTGTTTCCTGCTATTAATTCTTCTTTATATGTACTGTAATCTTAATCAGAAAAAGATACTCAATCACTAAACAAGTATTACTAGGTTTTAATAAACAAGTACTCTTATAAAACCCAATTTCATTTCTTGAATACTTTACAATTTTCTTTTCATGAAGGCTTTAATATTGCTCAAATAGAGGTAGTAATGTCATCTACGTCTTTTTCATAGATATGTCTTTTTTTATTTTGCAATAACAGTATTCACTCTATAATCTTGAAAATACTTGGGTTTTTATGAGGTTTAAGATGATCTGTTCAACAGTAAGATTAATCAGACTTTTATATTTTAATTGTATCAAAATAGGACCTAATGAAAATGATTTGTTATATAACAAAGAGAAAAGCAAGGCACTGCTGAGAGTTGAACTCAGGATCTCCTGTTTATTAGACAGGCTCTTTAACCAGCTAAGCCACAGCACCCGCTTGAGTCTTAAGTTTGAAAGACTTTTCTTTATGGTGTTCAAGAGAATATTGTTTTTTCACTTTCATAATATTTTATACGTTCACAGTCTTCTCTACTCAAACACTTTAGATGAAGACGCTTCACTTATAAACACCTCTCTAATTTGAAGTTTACCCTATTCATAGAATTTTAAAATATACCTTGCTGAAGAATGGATTAGTTGTATTCAACAACCGAGTGATCATTCAGCTCTATCTTGTTCTTTGTCATTTTCTTTTCGCTATTTCAGTCAATGCATTCCTACAAAAATCTTCACAATACCAAGTATTTTATTTCGTTTTATGATAACTTTTTCTAAAGTTCATAGAACCAGATGTTTATTCTTAAATTGTATTCAACACTTGTTTGATGAAAATTATTTCTAAAGCATGGAGAAAACAGTTAGGTGCTGCTGAGATTTGAACTCAGGATTTCCTGTTTACGAGACAGGCGCTTTAACCACTAAGCCACAGCACCAACGTCAATGAACTATAATTCATGAATAATTTATTGTTGATGATGAAAATTTGTTTCCTGCTTTTAATTCTTCTTTATATGTACTGTAATCTTAATCAGAAAAAGATACCCAATCACTAAACAAGTATTCCTAGGTTTTAATAAACAAGTACTCTTATAAAACCCAATTTCATTTCTTGAATACTTTACAATTTTCTTTTCATGAAGGCTTTAATATTGCTCAAATAGAGGTAGTAATGTCATCTACGTCTTTTTCATAGATATGTCTTTTTTTATTTTGCAATAACAGTATTCACTCTATAATCTTGAAAATACTTGGGTTTTTATGAGGTTTAAGATGATCTGTTCAACAGTAAGATTAATCAGACTTTTATATTTTAATTGTTTCAAAATAGGACCTAATGAAAATGATTTGTTATATAACAAAGTGAAAAGCAAGGCACTGCTGAGAGTTGAACTCAGGATCTCCTGTTTACTAGACTGACGCTTTAACCAGCTAAGCCATAGCACCCCCTTGAGTCTTAAGTTTGAAAGACTTTTCTTTATGGTGTTCAAGAGAATATTGTTTTTTCACTTTCATAATGTTTTATAAGTTCACAGTCTTCTCTACTCAAACACTTTAGATGAAGACGCTTCACTTATTCAAAAACACCTCTCAAATTTGAAGTTTACCCTATTCATAGAATTTTAAAATATACCTTGCTGAAGAATGGATTAGTTGTATTCAACAACCGAGTGATCATTCAGCTCTATCTTGTTCTTTGTCATTTTCTTTTCGCTATTTCAGTCAATGCATTCCTACAAAAATCTTCACAATACCAAGTATTTTATTTCGTTTTATGATAACTTTTTCTAAAGTTCATAGAACCAGACGTTTATTCTTAAATTGTATTCAACACTTGTTTGATGAAAATTATTTTTAAAGCATGGAGAAAACAGTTAGGTGCTGCTGAGATTTGAACTCATGATTATCCTGTTTACGAGACGGGCGCTTTAACCACTAAGCCACAGCACCAAGGTCAATGAGGTAAAATTCATGAATAATTTATTGTTGATGATGAAAATTTGTTTCCTGCTATTAATTCTTCTTTATATGTACTGTAATCTTAATCAGAAAAAGATACTCAATCACTAAACAAGTATTAATAGGTTTTAATAAACAAGTACTCTTATAAAACCCAATTTCATTTCTTGAATACTTTACAATTTTCTTTTCATGAAGGCATTAATATTGCTCAAATAGAGGTAGTAATGTCATCTACGTCTTTTTCATAGATATGTCTTTTTTAATTTTGCAATACCAGTATTCACTCTATAATCTTGAAAATACTTGGGTTTTTATGAGGTTTAAGATGATCTGTTCAACAGTAAGATTAATCAGACTTTTGTATGTTAATTGTATCAAAATAGGACCTAATGACAATGATTTGTTATATAACAAAGAGAAAAGCAAGGCACTGCTGAGAGTTGAACTCTGGATCGCCTGTTTACTAGACAGGTGCTTTAACCAGCTAAGCCACAGCACCCCCTTGAATCTTAAGTTTGAAAGACTTTTCTTTATGGTGTTAAAGAGACTATTGTTTTTTCACTTTCATAATATTTTATAAGTTCACAGTCTTCTCTACTCAAACACTTTAGATAAAGACGCTTCACTTATTCAAAAAAACCTCTCTAATTTGAAGTTTACCCTATTCATAGAATTTTAAAATATACCTTGCTGAAAAACGGATTAGTTGTATTCAACAACCGAGTGATCATTCAGCTCTATCTTGTTCTTTGTCATTTTCTTTTCGCTATTTCAGTCAATGCATTCCTACAAAAATCTTCACAATACCAAGTATTTTATTTCGTTTTATGATAACTTTTTCTAAAGTTCATAGAACCAGACGTTTATTCTTAAATTGTATTCAACACTTGTTTGATGAAAATTATTTTTAAAGCATGGAGAAAACAGTTAGGTGCTGCTGAGATTTGAACTCAGGATTATCCTGTTTACGAGACGGGCGCTTTAACCACTAAGCCACAGCACCAAGGTCAATGAATTAAAATTCATGAATAATTTATTGTTGATGATGAAAATGTGTTTCCTGCTATTAATTCTTCTTTATATGTACTGTAATCTTAATCAGAAAAAGATACTCAATCACTAAACAAGTATTACTAGGTTTTAATAAACAAGTACTCTTATAAAACCCAATTTCATTTCTTGAATACTTTACAATTTTCTTTTCATGAAGGCTTTAATATTGCTCAAATAGAGGTAGCAATGTCATCTACGTCTTTTTCATAGATATGTCTTTTTTTATTTTGCAATAACAGTATTCACTCTATAATCTTGAAAATACTTGGGTTTTTATGAGGTTTAAGATGATCTGTTCAACAGTAAGATTAATCAGACTTTTATATTTTAATTGTATCAAAATAGGACCTAATGAAAATGATTTGTTATATAACAAAGAGAAATGCAAGGCACTGCTGAGAGTTGAACTCTGGATCTCCTGTTTACTAGACAGGCGCTTTAACCAGCTAAGCCACAGCACCCCCTTGAATCTTAAGTTTGAAAGACTTTTCTTTATGGTGTTAAAGAGAATATTGTTTTTTCACTTTCATAATATTTTATAAGTTCACAGTCTTCTCTACTCAAACACTTTAGATAAAGACGCTTCACTTATTCAAAAAAACCTCTCTAATTTGAAGTTTACCCTATTCATAGAATGTTAAAATATACCTTGCTGAAAAACGGAATAGTTGTATTCAACAACCGGTGATCATTCAGCTCTATCTTGTTCTTTGTCATTTTCTTTTCGCTATTTCAGTCAATGCATTCCTACAAAAATCTTCACAATACCAAGTATTTTATTTCGTTTTATGATAACTTTTTCTAAAGTTCATAGAACCAGACGTTTATTCCTAAATTGTATTCAACACTTGTTTGATGAAAATTATTTCTAAAGCATGGAGAAAACAGTTAGGTGCTGCTGAGATTTGAACTCAGGATATCCTGTTTACGAGACAGGAACTTTAACCACTAAGCCACAGCACCAACGTCAATGAAATAAAATTCATGAATAAGTTATTGTTGATGATGAAAATGTGTTTCCTGCTATTAATTCTTCTTTATATGTACTGTAATCTTAATAACAAAAAGATACTCAATCACTAAACAAGTATTATTAAGTTTTAATAAACAAGTACTCTTATAAAACCCAATTTCATTTCTTGAATACTTTACAATTTTCTTTTCATGAAGGCATTAATATTGCTCAAATAGAGGTAGTAATGTCATCTACATCTTTTTCATAGATATGTCTTTTTTTATTTTGCAATAACAGTATTCACTCTATAATCTTGAAAATACTTGGGTTTTTATGAGGTTTAAGATGATCTGTTCAACAGTAAGATTAATCAGACTTTTATATTTTAATTGTATCAAAATAGGACCTAATGAAAATTATTTGTTATATAACAAAGAGAAAAGCAAGGCACTGCTGAGAGTTGAACTCAGGATCTCCTGTTTATTAGACAGGCGCTTTAACCAGCTAAGCCACAGCACCCCCTTGAGTCTTAAGTTTGAAAGACTTTTCTTTATGGTGTTCAAGAGAATATTGTTTTTTCACTTTCATAATATTTTATACGTTCACAGTCTTCTCTACTCAAACACTTTAGATGAAGACGCTTCACTTATAAACACCTCTCTAATTTGAAGTTTACCCTATTCATAGAATTTTAAAATATACCTTGCTGAAGAATGGATTAGTTGTATTCAACAACCGAGTGATCATTCAGCTCTATCTTGTTCTTTGTCATTTTCTTTTCACTATTTCAGTCAATGCATTCCTACAAAAATCTTCACAATACCAAGTATTTTATTTCGTTTTATGATAACTTTTTCTAAAGTTCATAGAACCAGATGTTTATTCTTAAATTGTATTCAACACTTGTTTGATGAAAATTATTTCTAAAGCATGGAGAAAACAGTTAGGTGCTGCTGAGATTTGAACTCAGGATTTCCTGTTTACGAGACAGGCGCTTTAACCACTAAGCCACAGCACCAACGTCAATGAAGTATAATTCATGAATAATTTATTGTTGATGATGAAAATTTGTTTCCTGCTTTTAATTCTTCTTTATATGTACTGTAATCTTAATCAGAAAAAGATACTCAATCACTAAACAAGTATTCCTAGGTTTTCATAAACAAGTACTCTTATAAAACCCAATTTCATTTCTTGAATACTTTACAATTTTCTTTTCATGAAGGCTTTAATATTGCTCAAATAGAGGTAGTAATGTCATCTACGTCTTTTTCATAGATATGTCTTTTTTTATTTTGCAATAACAGTATTCACTCTATAATCTTGAAAATACTTGGGTTTTTATGAGGTTTAAGATGATCTGTTCAACAGTAAGATTAATCAGACTTTTATATTTTAATTGTATCAAAATAGGACCTAATGAAAATGATTTGTTATATAACAAAGTGAAAAGCAAGGCACTGCTGAGAGTTGAACTCAGGATCTCCTGTTTACTAGACTGGCGCTTTAACCAGCTAAGCCATAGCACCCCCTTGAGTCTTAAGTTTGAAAGACTTTTCTTTATGGTGTTCAAGAGTATATTGTTTTTTCACTTTCATAATGTTTTATAAGTTCACAGTCTTCTCTACTCAAACACTTTAGATGAAGGCGCTTCACTTATTCAAAAACACCTCTCAAATTTGAAGTTTACCCTATTCATAGAATTTTAAAATATACCTTGCTGAAGAATGGATTAGTTGTATTCAACAACCGAGTGATCATTCAGCTCTATCTTGTTCTTTGTCATTTTCTTTTCGCTATTTCAGTCAATGCATTCCTACAAAAATCTTCACAATACCAAGTATTTTATTTCGTTTTATGATAACTTTTTCTAAAGTTCATAGAACCAGACGTTTATTCTTAAATTGTATTCAACACTTGTTTGATGAAAATTATTTTTAAAGCATGGAGAAAACAGTTAGGTGCTGCTGAGATTTGAACTCACGATTATCCTGTTGACGAGACGGGCGCTTTAACCACTAAGCCACAGCACCAAGGTCAATGAGGTAAAATTCATGAATAATTTATTGTTGATGATGAAAATTTGTTTCCTGCTATTAATTCTTCTTTATATGTACTGTAATCTTAATCGGAAAAAGATACTCAATCACTAAACAAGTATTAATAGGTTTTAATAAACAAGTACTCTTATAAAACCCAATTTCATTTCTTGAATACTTTACAATTTTCTTTTCATGAAGGCATTAATATTGCTCAAATAGAGGTAGTAATGTCATCTACGTCTTTTTCATAGATATGTCTTTTTTAATTTTACAATACCAGTATTCACTCTATAATCTTGAAAATACTTGGGTTTTTATGAGGTTTAAGATGATCTGTTCAACAGTAAGATTAATCAGACTTTTATATGTTAATTGTATCAAAATAGGACCTAATGACAATGATTTGTTATATAACAAAGAGAAAAGCAAGGCACTGCTGAGAGTTAAACTCTGGATCTCCTGTTTACTAGACAGGTGCTTTAACCAGCTAAGCCACAGCACCCCCTTGAATCTTAAGTTTGAAAGACTTTTCTTTATGGTGTTAAAGAGACTATTGTTTTTTCACTTTCATAATATTTTATAAGTTCACAGTCTTCTCTACTCAAACACTTTAGATAAAGACGCTTCACTTATTCAAAAAAACCTCTCTAATTTGAAGTTTACCCTATTCATAGAATTTTAAAATATACCTTGCTGAAAAACGGATTAGTTGTATTCAACAACCGAGTGATCATTCAGCTCTATCTTGTTCTTTGTCATTTTCTTTTCGCTATTTCAGTCAATGCATTCCTACAAAAATCTTCACAATACCAAGTATTTTATTTCGTTTAATGATAACTTTTTCTAAAGTTCATAGAACCAGACGTTTATTCTTAAATTGTATTCAACACTTGTTTGATGAAAATTATTTTTAAAGCATGGAGAAAACAGTTAGGTGCTGCTGAGATTTGAACTCAGGATTATCCTGTTTACGAGACGGGCGCTTTAACCACTAAGCCACAGCACCAAGGTCAATGAAGAAAAATTCATGAATAATTTATTGTTGATGATGAAAATTTGTTTCCTGCTATTAATTCTTCTTTATATGTACTGTAATCTTAATCAGAAAAAGATACTCAATCACTAAACAAGTATTAATAGGTTTTAATAAACAAGTACTCTTATAAAACCCAATTTCATTTCTTGAATACTTTACAATTTTCTTTTCATGAAGGCTTTAATATTGCTCAAATAGAGGTAGTAATGTCATCTACGTCTTTTTCATAGATATGTCTTTTTTTATTTTGCAATAACAGTATTCACTCTATAATCTTGAAAATACTTGGGTTTTTATGAGGTTTAAGATGATCTGTTCAACAGTAAGATTATTCAGACTTTTATATTTTAATTGTATCAAAATAGGACCTAATGAAAATGATTTGTTATATAACAAAGAGAAAAGCAAGGCACTGCTGAGAGTTGAACTCAGGATCTCCTGTTTACTAGACAGGCGCTTTAACCAGCTAAGCCACAGCAACCCCTTGAGTCTTAAGTTTGAAAGACTTTTCTTTATGGTGTTCAAGAGAATATTGTTTTTTCACTTTCATAATATTTTATACGTTCACAGTCTTCTCTACTCAAACACTTTAGATGAAGACGCTTCACTTATAAACACCTCTCTAATTTGAAGTTTACCCTATTCATAGAATTTTAAAATATACCTTGCTGAAGAATGGATTAGTTGTATTCAACCGAGTGATCATTCAGCTCTATCTTGTTCTTTGTCATTTTCTTTTCGCTATTTCAGTCAATGCATTCCTACAAAAATCTTCACAATACCAAGTATTTTATTTCGTTTTATGATAACTTTTTCTAAAGTTCATAGAACCAGACGTTTATTCTTAAATTGTATTCAACACTTGTTTGATGAAAATTATTTCTAAAGCATGGAGAAAACAGTTAGGTGCTGCTGAGATTTGAACTCAGGATTTCTTGTTTACGAGACAGGCGCTTAAACCACTAAGCCACAGCACCAACGTCAATGAAGTATAATTCATGAATAATTTATTGTTGATGATGAAAATTATTTTCCTGCTTTTAATTCTTCTTTATATGTACTGTAATCTTAATCAGAAAAAGATACTCAATCACTAAACAAGTATTACTAGGTTTTAATAAACAAGTACTCTTATAAAACCCAATTTCATTTCTTGAATACTTTACAATTTTCTTTTCATGAAGGCTTTAATATTGCTCAAATAGAGGTAGTAATGTCATCTACGTCTTTTTCATAGATATGTCTTTTTTTATTTTTCAATAACAGTATTCACTCTATAATCTTGAAAATACTTGGGTTTTTATGAGGTTTAAGATGATCTGTTCAACAGTAAGATTAATCAGACTTTTATATTGTAATTGTATCAAAATAGGACCTAATGAAAATGATTTGTTATATAACAAAGTGAAAAGCAAGGCACTGCTGAGAGTTGAACTCAGGATCTCCTGTTTACTAGACAGGCGCTTTAACCAGCTAAGCCACAGCACCTCCTTGAGTCTTAAGTTTGAAAGACTTTTCTTTATGGTGTTCAAAAGAATATTGTTTTTTCACTTTCATAATGTTTTATAAGTTCACAGTCTTCTCTACTCAAACACTTTAGATGAAGACGCTTCACTAATTCAAAAACACCTCTCAAATTTGAAGTTTACCCTATTCATAGAATTTTAAAATACACCTTGCTGAAGAATGGATTAGTTGTATTCAACAACCGAGTGATCATTCAGCTCTATCTTGTTCTTTGTCATCTTCTTTTCGCTATTTCAGTCAATGCATTCCTACAAAAATCTTCAAAATACCTAGTATTTTATTTCGTTTTATGATAACTTTTTCTAAAGTTCATAGAACCAGACGTTTATTCTTAAATTGTATTCAACACTTGTTTGATGAAAATTATTTCTAAAGCATGGAGAAAACAGTTAGGTGCTGCTGAGATCTGAACTCAGGATTTCCTGTTTACGAGACAGGCGCTTTAACCACTAAGCCACAGCACCAACGTCAATGAAGTAAAATTTACGAATAATTTATTGTTGATGATGAACATTTGTTTCCTGCTATTAATTCTTCTTTATATGTACTGTAATCTTAATCAGAAAAAGATACTCAATCACTAAACAAGTATTAATAGATTTTAATAAACAAGTACTCTTATAAAACCCAATTTCATTTCTTGAATACTTTACAATTTTCTTTTCATGAAGGCATTAATATTGCTCAAATAGAGGTAGTAATGTCATCTACGTCTTTTTCATAGATATGTCTTTTTTTATTTTGCAATCACAGTATTCACTCTATAATCTTGAAAATACTTGGGTTTTTATGAGGTTTAAGATGATCTGTTCTGTTCAACAATAAGATTAATTAGACTTTTATATTTTAATTGTATCAAAATAGGACCTAATGAAAACGATTTGTTATATATCAAAGAGAAAAGCAAGGCACTGCTGAGAGTTAAACTCAGGATCTCCTGTTTACTAGACAGGCGCTTTAACCAGCTAAGCCACAGCACCCCCTTGAGTCTTAAGTTTGAAAGACTTTTCTTTATGGTGTTCAAGAGAATATTGTTTTTTCACTTTCATAATATTTTATAAGTTCACAGTCTTCTCTACTCAAACACTTTAGATGAAGACGCTTCACTTATTCAAAAACACCTCTCTAATTTGAAGTTTACCCTATTCATAGAATTTTAAAATATACCTTGCTGAAGAATGGATTAGTTGTATTCAACAACCGAGTGATCATTCAGCTCTATCTTGTTCTTTGTCATTTTCTTTTCGCTATTTCAGTCAATGCATTCCTACAAAAATCTTCACAATACCAAGTATTTTATTTCGTTTTATGATAACTTTTCCTAAAGTTCATAGAACCAGACATTTATTCTTAAATTGTATTCAACACTTGTTTGATGAAAATTATTTCTAAAGCATGGAGAAAACAGTTAGGTGCTGCTGAGATTTGAACTCAGGATTTCCTGTTTACGAGACAGGCGCTTTAACCACTAAGCCACAGCACCAACATCAATGAAGTAAAATTCATGAATAATTTATTGTTGATGATGAAAATTTGTTTCCTGCTATTAATTCTTCTTTATATGCACTGTAATCTTAATCAGAAAAAGATACTCAATCACTAAACAAGTATTAATAGGTTTTAATAAACAAGTACTCCTATAAAACCCAATTTCATTTCTTGAATACTTTACAATTTTCTTTTCATGAAGGCATTAATATTGCTCAAATAGAGGTAGTAATGTCATCTACGTCTTTTTCATAGATATGTCTTTTTTTATTTTGCAACAACAGTATTCACTCTATAATCTTGAAAATACTTTGGTTTTATGAGGTTTAAGATGATCTGTTCAACAGTAAGATTAATCAGACTTTTATATTTTAATTGTATCAAAATAGGACCTAATGAAAATGATTTGTTATATAACAAAGAGAAAAGCAAGGCACTGCTGAGAGTTGAACTCAGGATCTCCTGTTTACTAGCCAGGCACTTTAACCAGCTAAGCCACATCACCCGCTTGAGTCTTAATTTTGAAAGACTTTTTTTATGGTGTTCAAGAGAATATTGTTTTTTTCACTTTCATAATATTTTATAAGTTCACAGTCTTCTCTACTCAAACACTTTAGATAAAGACGCTTCACTTATTCAAAAACACCTCTCTAATTTGAAGTTTACCCTATTCATAGAATTTTAAAATATACCTTGCTGAAGAATGGATTAGTTGTATTCAACAACCGAGTGATCATTCAGCTCTATCTTGTTCTTTGTCATTTTCTTTTCGCTATTTCAGTCAATGCATTCCTACAAAAATCTTCACAATACCAAGAATTTTATATCGTTTTATGATAACTTTTTCTAAAGTTCATAGAACCAGACGTTTATTCTTAAATTGTATTAAACACTTGTTTGATGAAAATTATTTCTAAAGCATGGAGAAAACAGTTAGGTGCTGTTGAGATTTGAACTCAGGATTTCCTGTTTACGAGACAGGCGCTTTAATCACTAAGCCACAGCACCAACGTCAATGAAATAAAACTCATGAATAATTTATTGTTGATGATGAAAATTTGTTTCCTGCTATTAATTCTTCTTTATATGTACTGTAATCTTAATCACAAAAAGATACTCAATCACTAAACAAGTATTAATAAGTTTTAATAAACAAGTACTCTTATAAAACCCAATTTCATTTCTTGAATACTTTACAATGTTCTTTTCATGAAGGCATTAATATTGCTCAAATAGAGGTAGTAATGTCATCTACGTCTTTTTCATAGATATGTTTTTTTTATTTTGCAATAAAAGTATTCACTCTATAATCTTGAAAATACTTGGGTTTTTATGAGGTTTAAGATGATCTGTTCAACAGTAAGATTAATCAGACTTTTATATTTTAATTGTATCAAAATAGTACCTAAAGAAAATGATTTGTTATATAACAAAGAGAAAAGCAAGGCACGGCTGAGAGTTGAACTCAGGATCTCCTGTTTACTAGACAGGTGCTTTAACCAGCTAAGCCACAGCACCCCCTTGAGTCTTAAGTTTGAAAGACTTTTCTTTATGGTGTTCAAGAGAATATTGTTTTTTTCACATTCATAATATTTTATAAGTTCACAGTCTTCTCTACTCAAACACTTTAGATGAAGACGCTTCACTTATTCAAAAACACCTCTCTAATTTGAAGTTTACCCTATTCATAGAATTTTAAAATATACCTTGCTGAAGAATGGATTAGTTGTATTCAACAACCGAGTGATCATTCAGCTCTATCTTGTTCTTTGTCATTTTCTTTTCGCTATTTCAGTCAATGCATTCCTACAAAAATCTTCACAATACCAAGTATTTTATTTCGTTTTATGATAACTTTTTCTAAAGTTCATAGAACCAGACGTTTATTCTTAAATTGTATTCAACACTTGTTTGATGAAAATTATTTCTAAAGCATGGAGAAAACAGTTAGGTGCTGCTGAGATTTGAACTCAGGATTTCCTGTTTACGAGACAGGCACTTTAACCACTAAGCCACAGCACCAACGTCAATGAAATAAAATTCATGAATAAGTTATTGTTGATGATGAAAATGTGTTTCCTGCTATTAATTCTTCTTTATATGTACTGTAATCTTAATAACAAAAAGATACTCAATCACTAAACAAGTATTATTAAGTTTTAATAAACAAGTACTCTTATAAAACCCAATTTCATTTCTTGAATACTTTACAATTTTCTTTTCATGAAGGCATTAATATTGCTCAAATAGAGGTAGTAATGTCATCTACATCTTTTTAATAGATGTCTTTTTTTATTTTGCAATAACAGTATTCACTCTATAATCTTGAAAATACTTGGGTTTTTATGAGGTTTAAGATGATCTGTTCAACAGTAAGATTATTCAGACTTTTATATTTTAATTGTATCAAAATAGGACCTAATGAAAATGATTTGTTATATAACAAAGAGAAAAGCAAGGCACTGCTGAGAGTTGAACTCAGGATCTCCTGTTTACTAGACAGGCGCTTTAACCAGCTAAGCCACAGCACCCTCTTGAGACTTAAGTTTGAAACACTTTTCTTTATGCTAATCAAGAGAATATTGTTTTTTCACTTTCATAATATTTTATACGTTCACAGTCTTCTCTACTCAAACACTTTAGATGAAGACGCTTCACTTATAAACACCTCTCTAATTTGAAGTTTACCCTATTCATAGAATTTTAAAATATACCTTGCTGAAGAATGGATTAGTTGTATTCAACAACCGAGTGATCATTCAGCTCTATCTTGTTCTTTGTCATTTTCTTTTCGCTATTTCAATCAATGCATTCCTACAAAAATCTTCACAATACCAAGTATTTTATTTCGTTTTATGATAACTTTTTCTAAAGTTCATAGAACCAGATGTTTATTCTTAAATTGTATTCAACACTTGTTTGATGAAAATTATTTCTAAAGCATGGAGAAAACAGTTAGGTGCTGCTGAGATTTGAACTTAGGATTTCCTGTTTACGAGACAGGCGCTTTAACCACTAAGCCACAGCACCAACGTCAATGAAGTATAATTCATGAATAATTTATTGTTGATGATGAAAATTTGTTTCCTGCTTTTAATTCTTCTTTATATGTACTGTAATCTTAATCAGAAAAAGATACTCAATCACTAAACAAGTATTCCTAGGTTTTAATAAACAAGTACTCTTATAAAACCCAATTTCATTTCTTGAATACTTTACAATTTTCTTTTCATGAAGGCTTTAATATTGCTCAAATAGAGGTAGTAATGTCAACTACGTCTTTTTCATAGATATGTCTTTTTTTATTTTGCAATAACAGTATTCACTCTATAATCTTGAAAATACTTGGGTTTTTATGAGGTTTAAGATGATCTGTTCAACAGTAAGATTAATCAGACTTTTATATTTTAATTGTATCAAAATAGGACCTAATGAAAATGATTTGTTATATAACAAAGAGAAAAGCAAGGCACTGCTGAGAGTTGAACTCTGGATCTCCTGTTTACTAGACAGGCGCTTTAACCAGCTAAGCCACAGCACCCCCTTGAATCTTAAGTTTGAAATACTTTTCTTTATGGTGTTAAAGAGAATATTGTTTTTTCACTTTCATAATATTTTATAAGTTCACAGTCTTCTCTACTCAAACACGTTAGATAAAGACGCTTCACTTATTAAAAAAAACCTCTCTAATTTGAAGTTTACCCTATTCATAGAATGTTAAAATATACCTTGCTGAAAAACGGAATAGTTGTATTCAACAACCGAGTGATCATTCAGCTCTATCTTGTTCTTTGTCATTTTCTTTTCGCTATTTCAGTCAATGCATTCCTACAAAAATCTTCACAATACCAAGTATTTTATTTCGTTTTATGATAACTTTTCCTAAAGTTCATAGAACCAGACATTTATTCTTAAATTGTATTCAACACTTGTTTGATGAAAATTATTTCTAAAGCATGGAGAAAACAGTTAGGTGCTGCTGAGATTTGAACTTAGGATTTCCTGTTTACGAGACAGGCGCTTTAACCATTAAGCCACAGCACCAACGTCAATGAAGAATAATTCATGAATAATTTATTGTTGATGATGAAAATTTGTTTCCTGCTTTTAATTCTTCTTTATATGTACTGTAATCTTAATCAGAAAAAGATACTCAATCACTAAACAAGTATTCCTAGGTTTTAATAAACAAGTACTCTTATAAAACCCAATTTCATTTCTTGAATACTTTACAATTTTCTTTTCATGAAGGCTTTAATATTGCTCAAATAGAGGTAGTAATGTCAACTACGTCTTTTTCATAGATATGTCTTTTTTTATTTTGCAATAACAGTATTCACTCTATAATCTTGAAAATACTTGGGTTTTTATGAGGTTTAAGATGATCTGTTCAACAGTAAGATTAATCAGACTTTTATATTTTAATTGTATCAAAATAGGACCTAATGAAAATGATTTGTTATATAACAATGAGAAAAGCAAGGCACTGCTGAGAGTTGAACTCATGATCTCCTGTTTACTAGACAGGCGCTTTAACCAGCTAAGCCACAGCACCCCCTTGAGTCTTAAGTTTGAAAGACTTTTCCGTATGGTGTTCAAGAGAATATTGTTTTTTCACTTTCATAATATTTTATAAGTTCACAGTCTTCTCTACTCAAACACTTTAGATGAAGACGCTTCACTTATTCAAAAACACCTCTCTAATTTGAACTTTACCCTATTCATAGAATTTAAAAATATACCTTGCTGAAGAATGGATTAGTTGTATTCAACAACCGAGTGATCATTCAGCTGTATCTTGTTCTTTGTCATTTTCTTTTCGCTATTTCAGTCAATGCATTCCTACAAAAATCTTCACAATACCAAGTATTTTATTTCGTTTTATGATAACTTTTTCTAAAGTTCATAGAACCAGACGTTTATTCTTAAATTGTATTCAACACTTGTTTGATGAAAATTATTTCTAAAGCATGGAGAAAACAGTTTGGTGCTGCTGAGATTTGAACTCAGGATTTCCTGTTTACGAAACAGGCGCTTTAACCACTAAGCCACAGCACCAAAGTCAATGAAATAAAATTCATGAATAAGTTATTGTTGATGGTGAAAATTTGTTTCCTGCTATTAATTCTTCTTTATATGTAGTATAATCTTAATAACAAAAAGATACTCAATCACTAAACAAGTATTATTAAGTTTTAATAAACAAGTACTCTTATAAAACCCAATTTCATTTCTTGAATACTTTACAATTTTCTTTTCATGAAGGCATTATTATTGCTCAAATAGAGGTAGTAATGTCATCTACGTCTTTTTCATAGAAATGTCTTTTTTTATTTTGCAATAACAGTATTCACTCTATAATCTTGAAAATACTTGGGTTTTTATGAGGTTTAAGATGATCTGTTCAACAGTAAGATTAATCAGATTTTTATATTTTAATTGTATCAAAATAGGACCTAATGAAAATGATTTGTTATATAACAAAGAGAAAAGCAAGGCACTGCTGAGAGTTGAACTCATGATCTCCTGTTTACTAGACAGGCGCTTTAACCAGCTAAGCCACAGCACCCCCTTGAGTCTTAAGTTCGAAAGACTTTTCCGTATGGTGTTCAAGAGAATATTGTTTTTTCACTTTCATAATATTTTATAAGTTCACAGTCTTCTCTACTCAAACACTTTAGATGAAGACGCTTCACTTATTCAATAACACCTCTCTAATTTGAAGTTTACCCTATTCATAGAATTTTAAAATATACCTTGCTGAAGAATGGATTAGTTGTATTCAACAACCGAGTGATCATTCAGCTGTATCTTGTTCTTTGTCATTTTCTTTTCGCTATTTCAGTCAATGCATTCCTACAAAAATCTTCACAATACCAAGTATTTTATTTCGTTTTATGATAACTTTTTCTAAAGTTCATAGAACCAGACGTTTATTCTTAAATTGTATTCAACACTTGTTTGCTGAAAATTATTTCTAAAGCATGGAGAAAACAGTTAGGTGCTGCTGAGATTTGAACTCAGGATTTCCTGTTTACGAGACAGGCACTTTAAGCACTAAGCCACAGCACCAAAGTCAATGAACTAAAATTCATGAATAATTTATTGTTGATGATGAAAATTTGTTTCCTGCTATTAATTCTTCTTTATACGTACTGTAATCTTAATCACAAAAAGATACTCAATCACTAAACAAGTATTAATACGTTTTAATAAACAAGTACTCTTATAAAACCTAATTTCATTTCTTGAATACTTCACAATTTTCTTTTCATGAAGACATTAATATTGCTCAAATAGAGGTAGTAATGTCATCTACATCTTTTTCATAGATATGTCTTTTTTTATTTTGCAATAACAGTATTCACTCTATAATCTTGAAAATACTTGGGTTTTTATGAGGTTTAAGATGATCTGTTCAACAGTAAGATTAATCAGACTTTTATATTTTAATTGTATCAAAATAGGACCTAATGAAAATGATTTGTTATATAACAAAGAGAAAAGCAAGGCACTGCTGAGAGTTGAACTCAGGATCTCCTGTTTACTAGACAGGCGCTTTAACCAGCTAAGCCACAACACCCCCTTGAGTCTTAAGTTTGAAAGACTTTTCTTTATGGTGTTCAAGAGAATATTGTTTTTTCCCTTTCATAATATTTTCTAAGTTCACAGTCTTCTCTACTCAAACACTTTAGATGAAGACGCTTCACTTATTCAAAAACACCTCTCTAATTTGAAGTTTACCCTATTCATAGAATTTTTAAATATACCTTGCTGAAGAATGGATTAGTTGTATTCAACAACCGAGTGATCATTTGTTATTGTTATAGTTATTGTTAATGTCGGTTTATATAGCGCCAAATCACCGACAGGTCTCAGGGCGCTTTTGACCGCAATGACATAACAGCCCGGGCAGCAGCAGGAGGCGCGTTGGATCTATACTGAGCTCAACGCTGTTCTGAATAGAGTTGTCTTTAGGGCTTTCCTAAAGTGAAGCAGGTTTCCTTCCTTGCGAAGGGCTTCAGGCAGCTCATTCCACATTTTGGGCATTAGGACCGAAAAGGATCTCCCTCCTTTTGTGGCTAGCCTGAACCGAGGACATACAAGCAACTGAGCCTCGGAGGACCTTAGGCTTCTTTCGGGCCTGTAGATCACTAGTCTTTCCTTGATATAGGAAGGGGCTTGCCCGTAGATAGCCTTGTGGGCTATACAGAGACTTTTAAAAGCCGACCTTTGCGTCACTGGTATCCAGTGAAGACTCAGCAACAGCGGGAATGCATGTGATCTCCTTGGAAGTCTGAAGATTAGTCTTGCCGCATCATTTAAGACTACCTGCAGTCTGTTTGTTAAGGCTTTAGGTAAGCCCAGGTAGAGCGCATTTCCGTAGTCCAGCCTCGACAGTATGGTGGCAGAAACTATCGTACGGAGCGTGGGCTGGGAAAGAAGTGGAACAAGTTTGCGCAGTTGTCTTATGATGCCGTTGCAGGTACCCACTACCGCAGAGATTTGATTGGTCATTGAGAGGGCGCCGTCTATCTTAATGCCAAGACTTTTGACCGCGATTGCTGGCTTAGGGGTGGGCCCTAATTCCTGTGGCCAGTAAAGGTCACACCAGGGGGAGCAGGTGGATGACACAATTAACACCTCCGTTTTCTCTGGGTTAATCTTCAGGAGGTTCCTGGACATCCAGTTGACTGTGTACCTGAGAATCTTCTGGGCCAGCAACTGGGCCCGTACGGTGTCATCCATGCTCAGCAACAACTGGGTGTCGTCTGCATAGTTAAACACCCGACAGCCCATCTCAACCAAGGTGCTTATTAGTGGTTGCAGGTATAGGTTGAACAGTAAGGGGGACAGGGTGGAGCCTTGGGGTACCCCACATGTCAGGTCTCCTGCTCCTGATACATCCTCTCCCAGCTGAATCCTCTGGGTTCGTCCGGACAGGAAGGATTCCAGCCAGAGGTAAGCAGAGCCCCGAAACCCAAACCCGGCCAACCTATCTAGGAGTATGGTATGGCTGACAGTACCAAACGCCACTGATAGGTCTAAAAGTATCAGGGCGCTTGGTTTCTTTCGGTCAGCCAACCCTCTAAGGTCGTCCAGCACCAAGAGCATGACTAGCTCGGTGCTATGGTGGGCACGGAACCCTGCCTGCATCTCATGGAGCAGATGGTTAGACTCCAGGAACGCAGCCAGGGACTTCAGAACATGCTGCTCAAGCACCTTGGATAGAAATGGAAGCTGGGAGATGGGCCGATAGTTTTTTAATACTTTGGATCGGCCCCTGCTTTCTTGATTAGGGGCTTCACTCGGGCCTCTTTAAAGCTAGCTGGCAGCTGCCCCGTGTTCAATTACCTATTTAGCATGGACAGAATGCGTTCCTCTAGGCTGAGGCGGGCTAAGCGAAACACACTTGGAGGACATGGGTCGGCTGGGGAGCCTGACTTTGTTTTCCTCATTAAGGTTTCTAGGCTCAATGAATCAATCGGGGGAAAACTAGACAAGTACATTCCACCTGGAGTTTTAGCAGGATATAGTTCAGTAGAGCCAACTCTGGTACTTGTTATTTCTTGTAAAATAGTCTCAACCTTCTCTAGGAAGTATTTCAAAAAAGTGTCACAATTGAAGGTGGTCTCTATAGGTTGAGTTCTTTTACTTAGTTCCGTGAGGATTTTAAAAGTTTCCTTCTGAACGTTATCTGCCTTATTAATGCGATTTTCGTAGAATGTCGCTTTAGATTCCTGTATATGTTTTTTATATGCCCGAAACAACTGCCTATATTGTTCACGGGATTCGGGGTCTTTTTTTCTCCTCCAGTTTCTCTCAGCATTTCGCAAATCTTTCCTATGCTCTCTTAGAGCTGGTGTGAACCAGGGGGCTCCCTTCCCACCACTATTCATTTTCTGGGACTTCACTGGTGCAATCTGATCAATTGCCTTTATTAGACCACCCATTAGATCTTTACACTCTTGGTCTATGTCGGCGCCTGGCGCCGTGGGTTGAGTGAATTCCCTGAGCGACAAAGTCAATGTTTGTGCATCAACATTTTTCCATTGACGAGTCTTTTTAATTTTTGGTGGGGGCTGTGGGGGTTTTGCGCCAATAGGGACATCGCAATATATCAGGTGGTGGTCTGACCAGATACAAGGGAGAACTTTTACTGAGGTGATCTTAGGATCCAACACCCAGACCAGGTCAAGGATTTGGCTCTATCTTGTTCTTTGTCATTTTCCTTTCGCTATTTCAGTCAATGCATTCCTACAAAAATCTTCACAATACCAAGTATTTTATTTCTTTTTATGATAACTTTTTCTAAAGTTCATAGAACCAGACGTTTATTCTTAAATTGTATTCAACACTTGTTTAATGAAAATTATTTCTAAAGCATGGAGAAAACAGCTAGGTGCTGCTGAGATTTGAACTCAGGATTTCCTGTTTACGAGACAGGCACTTTAACCACTAAGCCACAGCACCAACATCAATGAAATAAAATTCATGAATAATTTATTGTTGATGATGAAAATTTGTTTCCTGCTATTAATTCTTCTTTATATGTACTGTAATCTTAATAACAAAAAGATACTCAATCACTAAACAAATATTATTAAGTTTTAATAAACAAGTACTCTTATAAAACCCAATTTCATTTCTTGAATACTTTACAATTTTCTTTTCATGAAGGCATTAATATTGCTCAAATAGAGGTAGTAATGTCATCTACGTCTTTTTCATAGAAATGTCTTTTTTTATTTTGCAATAACAGTATTCACTCTATGATCTTGAAAATACTTGGTTTTTTATGAGGTTTAAGATGATCTGTTCAACAGTAAGATTAATCAGACTTTTATATTTTAATTGTATCAAAATAGGACCTAATGAAAATTATTTGTTATATAACAAAGAGAAAAGCAAGGCACTGCTGAGACTTGAACTCAGGATCTCCTGTTTACTAGACAGGCGCTTTAACCAGCTAAGCCACAGCACACCCTTGAGTCTTAAGTTTGAAAGACTTTTCTTTATGGTGTTCAAGAGAATATTGTTTTTTCACTTTCATAATATTTTATAAGTTCACAGTCTTCTCTACTCAAACACTTTAGATGAAGACGCTTCACTTATTCAAAAACACCTCTCTAATTTGAAGTTTACCCTATTCATAGAATTTTAAAATATACCTTGCTGAAGAATGGATTAGTTGTATTCAACAACCGAGTGATCATTCAGCTGTATCTTGTTCTTTGTCATTTTCTTTTCGCTATTTCAGTCAATGCATTCCTACAAAAATCTTCACAATACCAAGTATTTTATTTCGTTTTATGATAACTTTTTCTAAAGTTCATAGAACCAGACGTTTATTCTTAAATTGTATTCAACACTTGTTTGCTGAAAATTATTTCTAAAGCATGGAGAAAACAGTTAGGTGCTGCTGAGATTTGAACTCAGGATTTCCTGTTTACGAGACAGGCACTTTAAGCACTAAGCCACAGCACCAAAGTCAATGAACTAAAATTCATGAATAATTTATTGTTGATGATGAAAATTTGTTTCCTGCTATTAATTCTTCTTTATACGTACTGTAATCTTAATCACAAAAAGATACTCAATCACTAAACAAGTATTAATACGTTTTAATAAACAAGTACTCTTATAAAACCTAATTTCATTTCTTGAATACTTCACAATTTTCTTTTCATGAAGACATTAATATTGCTCAAATAGAGGTAGTAATGTCATCTACATCTTTTTCATAGATATGTCTTTTTTTATTTTGCAATAACAGTATTCACTCTATAATCTTGAAAATACTTGGGTTTTTATGAGGTTTAAGATGATCTGTTCAACAGTAAGATTAATCAGACTTTTATATTTTAATTGTATCAAAATAGGACCTAATGAAAATGATTTGTTATATAACAAAGAGAAAAGCAAGGCACTGCTGAGAGTTGAACTCAGGATCTCCTGTTTACTAGACAGGCGCTTTAACCAGCTAAGCCACAACACCCCCTTGAGTCTTAAGTTTGAAAGACTTTTCTTTATGGTGTTCAAGAGAATATTGTTTTTTCCCTTTCATAATATTTTCTAAGTTCACAGTCTTCTCTACTCAAACACTTTAGATGAAGACGCTTCACTTATTCAAAAACACCTCTCTAATTTGAAGTTTACCCTATTCATAGAATTTTTAAATATACCTTGCTGAAGAATGGATTAGTTGTATTCAACAACCGAGTGATCATTTGTTATTGTTATAGTTATTGTTAATGTCGGTTTATATAGCGCCAAATCACCGACAGGTCTCAGGGCGCTTTTGACCGCAATGACATAACAGCCCGGGCAGCAGCAGGAGGCGCGTTGGATCTATACTGAGCTCAACGCTGTTCTGAATAGAGTTGTCTTTAGGGCTTTCCTAAAGTGAAGCAGGTTTCCTTCCTTGCGAAGGGCTTCAGGCAGCTCATTCCACATTTTGGGCATTAGGACCGAAAAGGATCTCCCTCCTTTTGTGGCTAGCCTGAACCGAGGACATACAAGCAACTGAGCCTCGGAGGACCTTAGGCTTCTTTCGGGCCTGTAGATCACTAGTCTTTCCTTGATATAGGAAGGGGCTTGCCCGTAGATAGCCTTGTGGGCTATACAGAGACTTTTAAAAGCCGACCTTTGCGTCACTGGTATCCAGTGAAGACTCAGCAACAGCGGGAATGCATGTGATCTCCTTGGAAGTCTGAAGATTAGTCTTGCCGCATCATTTAAGACTACCTGCAGTCTGTTTGTTAAGGCTTTAGGTAAGCCCAGGTAGAGCGCATTTCCGTAGTCCAGCCTCGACAGTATGGTGGCAGAAACTATCGTACGGAGCGTGGGCTGGGAAAGAAGTGGAACAAGTTTGCGCAGTTGTCTTATGATGCCGTTGCAGGTACCCACTACCGCAGAGATTTGATTGGTCATTGAGAGGGCGCCGTCTATCTTAATGCCAAGACTTTTGACCGCGATTGCTGGCTTAGGGGTGGGCCCTAATTCCTGTGGCCAGTAAAGGTCACACCAGGGGGAGCAGGTGGATGACACAATTAACACCTCCGTTTTCTCTGGGTTAATCTTCAGGAGGTTCCTGGACATCCAGTTGACTGTGTACCTGAGAATCTTCTGGGCCAGCAACTGGGCCCGTACGGTGTCATCCATGCTCAGCAACAACTGGGTGTCGTCTGCATAGTTAAACACCCGACAGCCCATCTCAACCAAGGTGCTTATTAGTGGTTGCAGGTATAGGTTGAACAGTAAGGGGGACAGGGTGGAGCCTTGGGGTACCCCACATGTCAGGTCTCCTGCTCCTGATACATCCTCTCCCAGCTGAATCCTCTGGGTTCGTCCGGACAGGAAGGATTCCAGCCAGAGGTAAGCAGAGCCCCGAAACCCAAACCCGGCCAACCTATCTAGGAGTATGGTATGGCTGACAGTACCAAACGCCACTGATAGGTCTAAAAGTATCAGGGCGCTTGGTTTCTTTCGGTCAGCCAACCCTCTAAGGTCGTCCAGCACCAAGAGCATGACTAGCTCGGTGCTATGGTGGGCACGGAACCCTGCCTGCATCTCATGGAGCAGATGGTTAGACTCCAGGAACGCAGCCAGGGACTTCAGAACATGCTGCTCAAGCACCTTGGATAGAAATGGAAGCTGGGAGATGGGCCGATAGTTTTTTAATACTTTGGATCGGCCCCTGCTTTCTTGATTAGGGGCTTCACTCGGGCCTCTTTAAAGCTAGCTGGCAGCTGCCCCGTGTTCAATTACCTATTTAGCATGGACAGAATGCGTTCCTCTAGGCTGAGGCGGGCTAAGCGAAACACACTTGGAGGACATGGGTCGGCTGGGGAGCCTGACTTTGTTTTCCTCATTAAGGTTTCTAGGCTCAATGAATCAATCGGGGGAAAACTAGACAAGTACATTCCACCTGGAGTTTTAGCAGGATATAGTTCAGTAGAGCCAACTCTGGTACTTGTTATTTCTTGTAAAATAGTCTCAACCTTCTCTAGGAAGTATTTCAAAAAAGTGTCACAATTGAAGGTGGTCTCTATAGGTTGAGTTCTTTTACTTAGTTCCGTGAGGATTTTAAAAGTTTCCTTCTGAACGTTATCTGCCTTATTAATGCGATTTTCGTAGAATGTCGCTTTAGATTCCTGTATATGTTTTTTATATGCCCGAAACAACTGCCTATATTGTTCACGGGATTCGGGGTCTTTTTTTCTCCTCCAGTTTCTCTCAGCATTTCGCAAATCTTTCCTATGCTCTCTTAGAGCTGGTGTGAACCAGGGGGCTCCCTTCCCACCACTATTCATTTTCTGGGACTTCACTGGTGCAATCTGATCAATTGCCTTTATTAGACCACCCATTAGATCTTTACACTCTTGGTCTATGTCGGCGCCTGGCGCCGTGGGTTGAGTGAATTCCCTGAGCGACAAAGTCAATGTTTGTGCATCAACATTTTTCCATTGACGAGTCTTTTTAATTTTTGGTGGGGGCTGTGGGGGTTTTGCGCCAATAGGGACATCGCAATATATCAGGTGGTGGTCTGACCAGATACAAGGGAGAACTTTTACTGAGGTGATCTTAGGATCCAACACCCAGACCAGGTCAAGGATTTGGCTCTATCTTGTTCTTTGTCATTTTCCTTTCGCTATTTCAGTCAATGCATTCCTACAAAAATCTTCACAATACCAAGTATTTTATTTCTTTTTATGATAACTTTTTCTAAAGTTCATAGAACCAGACGTTTATTCTTAAATTGTATTCAACACTTGTTTAATGAAAATTATTTCTAAAGCATGGAGAAAACAGCTAGGTGCTGCTGAGATTTGAACTCAGGATTTCCTGTTTACGAGACAGGCACTTTAACCACTAAGCCACAGCACCAACATCAATGAAATAAAATTCATGAATAATTTATTGTTGATGATGAAAATTTGTTTCCTGCTATTAATTCTTCTTTATATGTACTGTAATCTTAATAACAAAAAGATACTCAATCACTAAACAAATATTATTAAGTTTTAATAAACAAGTACTCTTATAAAACCCAATTTCATTTCTTGAATACTTTACAATTTTCTTTTCATGAAGGCATTAATATTGCTCAAATAGAGGTAGTAATGTCATCTACGTCTTTTTCATAGAAATGTCTTTTTTTATTTTGCAATAACAGTATTCACTCTATGATCTTGAAAATACTTGGTTTTTTATGAGGTTTAAGATGATCTGTTCAACAGTAAGATTAATCAGACTTTTATATTTTAATTGTATCAAAATAGGACCTAATGAAAATTATTTGTTATATAACAAAGAGAAAAGCAAGGCACTGCTGAGACTTGAACTCAGGATCTCCTGTTTACTAGACAGGCGCTTTAACCAGCTAAGCCACAGCACACCCTTGAGTCTTAAGTTTGAAAGACTTTTCTTTATGGTGTTCAAGAGAATATTGTTTTTTCACTTTCATAATATTTTATAAGTTCACAGTCTTCTCTACTCAAACACTTTAGATGAAGACGCTTCACTTATTCAAAAACACCTCTCTAATTTGAAGTTTACCCTATTCATAGAATTTTAAAATATACCTTGCTGAAGAATGGATTAGTTGTATTCAACAACCGAGTGATCATTCAGCTCTATCTTGTTCTTTGTCATTTTCTTTTCGCTATTTCAGTCAATGCATTCCTACAAAAATCTTCACAATACCAAGTATTTTATTTCTTTTTATGATAACTTTTTCTAAAGTTCATAGAACCAGACGTCTATTCTTAAATTGTATTCAACACTTGTTTGATGAAAATTATTTCTAAAGCATGGAAAAAACAGTTAGGTGCTGCTGAGATTTGATCTCAGGATTTCCTGTTTACGAGACAGGTGCTTTAACCACTAAGCCACAGATCCAACATCAATGAAACAAAATTCATGAATAATTTATTGTTGATGATGAAAATTTGTTTCCTGCTATTAATTCTTCTTTATATGTACTGTAATCTTAATCACAAAAAGATACTCAATCACTAAACAAGTATCAATAAGTTTTAATAAACAAGTACTCTTATAAAACCCAATTTCATTTCTTGAATACTTTACAATTTTCTTTTCATGAAGGCATTAATATTGCTCAAATAGAGGTAGTAATGTCATCTACGTCTTTTTCATAGATATGTCTTTTTTTATTTTGCAATAACAGTATTCACTCTATAATCTTGAAAATACTTGGGTTTTTATGAGGTTTAAGATGATCTGTTCAACAGTAAGATTAATCAGACTTTTATATTTTAATTGTATCAAAATAGGACCTAATGAAAATGATTTGTTATATAACAAAGAGAAAAGCAAGGCACTGCTGAGAGTTGAACTCAGGATCTCCTGTTTACTAGACAGGCGCTTTAACCAGCTGAGCCACAGCACCCCCTTGAGTCTTAAGTTTGAAAGACTTTTCCGTATGGTGTTCAAGAGAATATTGTTTTTACACTTTCATAATATTTTATAAGTTCACAGTCTTCTCTACTCAAACACTTTAGATGAAGACGCTTCACTTATTCAAAAACACCTCTCTAATTTGAAGTTTACCCTATTCATAGAATTTTAAAATATACCTTGCTGAAGAATGGATTAGTTGTATTCAACAACCGAGTGATCATTCAGCTCTATCTTGTTCTTTGTCATTTTCTTTTCGCTATTTCAGTCAATGCATTCCTACAAAAATCTTCACAATACCAAGTATTTTATTTCGTTTTATGATAACTTTTTCTAAAGTTCATAGAACCAGACGTTTATTCTTAAATTGTATTCAACACTTGTTTGATGAAAATTATTTCTAAAGCATGTAGAAAACAGGTAGGTGCTGCCGAGATTTGAACTCAGGATTTCCTGTTTACTAGACAGGCGCTTTAACCACTAAGCCACAGCACCAACGTCAATGAAATAAAATTCATGAATAATTTATTGTTGATGATGAAAATTTGTTTCCTGCTATTAATTCTTCTTTATATGTACTGTAATCTTAATAACAAAAAGATACTCAATCACTAAACAAGTATTATTAAGTTTTAATAAACAAGTACTCTTATAAAACCCAATTTCATTTCTTGAATACTTTACAATTTTCTTTTCATGAAGGCATTAATATTGCTCAAATAGAGGTAGTAATGTCATCTACATCTTTTTCATAGATATGTCTTTTTTTATTTTGCAATAACAGTATTCACTCTATAATCTTGAAAATACTTGGGTTTTTATGAGGATTAAGATGATCTGTTCAACAGTAAGATTAATCAGACTTTTATATTTTAATTGTATCAAAATAGGACCTAATGAAAATGATTTGTTATATAACAAAGAGAAAAGCAAGGCACTGCTGAGAGTTGAACTCAGGATCTCCTGTTTACTAGACAGGCGCTTTAACCAGCTAAGCCACAACACCCCCTTGAGTCTTAAGTTTGAAAGACTTTTCTTTATGGTGTTCAAGAGAATATTGTTTTTTTCCTTTCATAATATTTTCTAAGTTCACAGTCTTCTCTACTCAATCACTTTAGATGAAGACGCTTCACTTATTCAAAAACACCTCTCTAATTTGAAGTTTACACTATTCATAGAATTTTAAAATATACCTTGCTGAAGAATGGATTAGTTGTATTCAACAACAGAGTGATCATTTGTTATTGTTATTGTTATTGTTAATGTCGGTTTATATAGCGCCAAATCACCGACAGGTCTCAGGGCGCTTTTGACCACAATGACATAACAGCCCGGGCAGCAGCAGGAGGCGCGTTGGATCTATACTGAGCTCAACGCTGTTCTAAATAGAGTTGTCTTTAGGGCTTTCCTAAAGCGAAGCAGGTTTCCTTCCTTGCGAAGGGCTTCAGGCAGCTCATTCCACATTTTGGGCAGTAGGACCGAAAAGGATCTCCCTCCTTTTGTGGCTAGCCTGAACCGAGGACATACAAGCAACTGAGCCTCGGAGGACCTTAGGCTTCTTTCGGGCCTGTAGATGACTAGTCTTTCCTTAATATAGGAAGGGGCTTGCCCGTAGATAGCCTTGTGGGCTATACAGAGACTTTTAAAAGCCGACCTTTGCGTCACTGGTAGCCAGTGAAGACTCAGCAACAGCGGGGATGCATGTGATCTCCTTGGAAGTCTGAAGATTAGTCTTGCCGCATCATTTAAGACTACCTGCAGTCTGTTTGTTAAGGCTTTAAGTAAGCCCAGGTAGAGCACATTTCCTTAGTCCAGCCTTGACAGTATGGTGGCAGAAACTATCGTACGGAGCGTGGGCTGGGAAAGAAGTGGAACAAGTTTGCGCAGTTGTCTTATGATGCCGTTGCAGGTACCCACTACCGCAGAGATTTGATTGGTCATTGAGAGGGCGCCGTCTATCTTAATGCCAAGACTTTTGACCGCGATTGCTGGCTTAGGGGTGGGCCCTAATTCCTGTGGCCAGCAAAGGTCACACCAGGGGGAGCAGGTGGATGACACAATTATCACCTCCGTTTTCTCGGGGTTAATCTTCAGGAGGTTGCTGGACATCCAGTTGACTGTGTACCTGAGAATCTCCTGGGCCAGCAACTGGGCCCGTACGGTGTCATCTATGCTCAGCAACAACTGGGTGTCGTCTGCATAGTTAAACACCCGACAGCCCATCTCAACCAAGGTGCTTATTAGTGGTTGCAGGTATAGGTTGAACAGTAAGGGGGACAGGGCGGAGCCTTGGGGTACCCCACATGTCAGGTCTCCTGCTCCTGATACCTCCTCTCCCAGCTGAATCCTCTGGGTTCGCCCGGACAGGAAGGATTCCAGCCAGAGGTAAGCAGAGCCCCGAAACCCAAACCCGGCCAACCTATCCAGGAGTATGGTATGGCTGACAGTATCAAACGCCGCTGATAGGTCTAAAAGTATCAGGGCGCTTGGTTTCTTTCGGTCAGCCAACCCTCTAAGGTCGTCCAGCACCGAGAGCATGACTAGCTTGGTGCTGTGGTGGGCACGGAACCCTGCCTGCATCTCATGGAGCAGATGGTTAGACTCCAGGAACGCAGCCAGGGACTTCAGAACATGCTGCTCAAGCACCTTGGATAGAAATGGAAGCTGGGAGATGGGCCGATAGTTTTTTAATACTTTGGGATCTGCCCCTGCTTTCTTGATTAGGGGCTTCACTCGGGCCTCTTTAAATCTAGCTGGCAGCTGCCCCGTGTTCAATGACCTATTTAGCATGGACAGAATGCGTTCCTCTAGGCTGAGGCGGGCTAAGCGAAACACACTTGGAGGACATGGGTCGGATGGGGAGCCTGACTTTGTTTTCCTCATTAAGGTTTCTAGGCTCAATGAATCAATCGGGGGAAAACTAGACAAGTACATTCCACCTGGAGTTTTAGCAGGATATAGTTCAGTAGAGCCAACTCTGGTACTTGTTATTTCTTGTAAAATAGTCTCAACCTTCTCTAGGAAGTATTTCAAAAAAGTGTCACAATTGAAGGTGGTCTCTATAGGCTGAGTTATTTTACTTAGTTCCGTGAGGATTTTAAAAGTTTCCTTCTGAACGTTATCTGCCTTATTAATGCGATTTTCGTAGAATGTCGCTTTAGATTCCTGTATATGTTTTTTATATGCCCGAAACAACTGCCTATATTGTTCACGGGATTCGGGGTCTTTTTTTCTCCTCCAGTTTCTCTCAGCATTTCGCAAATCTTTCCTATGCTCTCTTAGAGCTGGTGTAAACCAGGGGGCACCCTTCCCACCACTATTCATTTTCTGGGACTTCACTGGTGCAATCTGATAAATTGCCCTTATTAGACCACCCATTAGATCTTTACACTCTTGGTCTATGTCGGCGCCTGGCGCCGTGGGTTGAGTGAATTCCCTGAGCGACAAAGTCAATGTTTGTGCATCATCATTTTTCCATTGACGAGTCTTTTTAATTTTTGGTGGGGGCTGTGGGGGTTTTGCGCCAATAGGGACATCGCAATATATCAGGTGGTGGTCTGACCAGATACAAGGGAGAACTTTTACTGAGGCGATCTTAGGATCCAACACCCAGACCAGGTCAAGGATTTGGCTCTATCTTGTTCTTTGTAATTTTCTTTTCGCTATTTCAGTCAATGCATTCCTACAAAAATCTTCACAATACCAAGTATTTTATTTCTTTTTATGATAACTTTTTCTAAAGTTCATAGAACCAGACGTTTATTCTTAAATTGTATTCAACACTTGTTTAATGAAAATTATTTCTAAAGCATGGAGAAAACTGTTAGGTGCTGCTGAGATTTGAACTCATGATTTCCTGTTTACGAGACAGGCACTTTAACCACTAAGCCACAGCACCAACTTCAATGAAGTAAAATTCATGAATAATTTATTGTTGATGATGAAAATTTGTTTCCTGCTATTAATTCTTCTTTATATGTACTGTAATCTTAATAACAAAAAGATACTCAATCACTAAACAAGTATTATTAAGTTTTAATAAACAAGTACTCTTATAAAACCCAATTTCATTTCTTGAATACTTTACAATTTTCTTTTCATGAAGGCATTAATATTGCTCAAATAGAGGTAGTAATGTCATCTACGTCTTTTTCATAGATATGTCTTTTTTTATTTTGCAATAACAGTATTCACTCTATAATCTTGAAAATACTTGGGTTTTTATGAGGTTTAAGATGATCTGTTCAACAGTAAGATTAATCAGACTTTTATATTTTAATTGTATCAAAATAGGACCTAATGAAAATTATTTGTTATATAACAAAGAGAAAAGCAAGGCACTGCTGAGACTTGAACTCAGGATCTCCTGTTTACTAGAAAGGCGCTTTAACCAGCTAAGCAACAGAACAACCTTGAGTCTTAAGTTTGAAAGACTTTTCTTTATGGTGTTCAAGAGAATATTGTTTTTTAACTTTCATAATGTTTTATAAGTTCACAGTCTTCCCTACTCAAACACTTTAGATGAAGACGCTTCACTTATTCAAAAACACCTCTCTAATTTGAAGTTTACCCTATTCATAGAATTTTAAAATATACCTTGCTGAAGAATGGATTAGTTGTATTCAACAACCGAGTGATCATTCAACTCTATCTTGTTCTTTGTCATTTCCTTTTCGCTATTTCAGTCAATGCATTCCTACAAAAATCTTCACAATACCAAGTATTTTATTTCTTTTTATGATAACTTTTTCTAAAGTTCATAGAACCAGACGTTTATTCTTAAATTGTATTCAACACTTGTTTGATGAAAATTATTTCTAAAGCATGGAAAAAACAGTTAGGTGCTGCTGAGATTTGATCTCAGGATTTCCTGTTTACGAGACAGGTGCTTTAACCACTAAGCCACAGCTCCAACATCTATGAAATAAAATTCATGAATAATTTATTGTTGATGATGAAAATGTGTTTCCTGCTATTAATTCTTCTTTATATGTACTGTAATCTTAATCACAAAAAGATACTCAATCACTAAACAAGTATTAATAAGTTTTAATAAACAAGTACTCTTATTAAACCCAATTTCATTTCTTGAATACTTTACAATTTTCTTTTCATGAAGACATTAATATTGCTCAAATAGAGGTAGTAATGTCATCTACGTCTTTTTCATAGATATGTCTTTTTTTATTTTGCAATAACAGTATTCACTCTATAATCTTGAAAATACATGGGTTTTTATGAGGTTTAAGATGATCTGTTCAACAGTAAGATTAATCAGACTTTTATATTTTAATTGTATCAAAATAGGACCTAATGAAAATGATTTGTTATATAACAAAGAGAAAAGCAAGGCACTGCTGAGAGTTGAACTCAGGATCTCCTGTTTACTAGACAGGCGCTTTAACCAGCAGAGCCACAGCACCCCCTTGAGTCTTAAGTTTGAAAGACTTTTCCGTATGGTGTTCAAGAGAATATTGTTTTTTCACTTTAATAATATTTTATAAGTTCACAGTCTTCTCTACTCAAATACTTTAGATGAAGACGCTTCACTTATTCAAAAACACCTCTCTAATTTGAAGTTTACCCTATTCATAGAATTTTAAAATATACCTTGCTGAAGAATGGATTAGTTGTATTCAACAACCGAGTGATCATTCAGCTCTATCTTGTTCTTTGTCATTTTCTTTTCGCTATTTCAGTCAATGCATTCCTACAAAAATCTTCACAATACCAAGTATTTTATTTCGTTTTATGATAACTTTTTCTAAAGTTCATAGAACCAGACGTTTATTCTTAAATTGTATTCAACACTTGTTTGATGAAAATTATTTCTAAAGCATGTAGAAAACAGGTAGGTGCTGCTGAGATTTGAACTCAGGATTTCCTGTTTACTAGACAGGCGCTTTAACCACTAAGCCACAGCACCAACGTCAATGAAATAAAATTCATGAATAAGTTATTGTTGATGATGAAAATTTGTTTCCTGCTATTAATTCTTCTTTATATGTACTGTAATCTTAATAACAAAAAGATATTCAATCACTAAACAAGTATTATTAAGTTTTAATAAACAAGTACTCTTATAAAACCCAATTTCATTTCTTGAATACTTTACAATTTTCTTTTCATGAAGGCATTAATATTGCTCGAATAGAGGTAGTAATGTCATCTACGTCTTTTTCATAGATATGTCTTTTTTTATTTTGCAATAACAGTATTCACTCTATAATCTTGAAAATACTTGGGTTTTTATGAGGTTTAAGATGATCTGTTCAACAGTAAGATTAATCAGGCTTTTATATTTTAATTGTATCAAAATAAGACCTAATGAAAATGATTTGTTATATAACAAAGAAAAAAGCAAGGCACTGCTGAGAGTTGAACTCAGGATCTCCTGTTTACTAGACAGGCGCTTTAACCAGCTAAGCCACAGCACCCCCTTGAGTCTTAAGTTTGAAAGACTTTTCTTTATGGTGTTCAAGAGAATATTGTTTTTTCACTTTCATAATATTTTCTAAGTTCACAGTCTTCTCTACTCAAACACTTTAGATGAAGACGCTTCACTTATTCAAAAACACCTCTCTAATTTGAAGTTTACCCTATTCATAGAATTTTAAAATATACCTTGCTGAAGAATGGATTAGTTGTATTCATCAACCGAGTGATCATTCGGCTCTATCTTGTTCTTTGTCATTTCCTTTTCGCTATTTCAGTCAATGCATTCCTACAAAAATCTTCACAATACCAAGTATTTTATTTCTTTTTATGATAACTTTTTCTAAAGTTCATAGAACCAGACGTTTATTCTTAAATTGTATTCAACACTTGTTTAATGAAAATTATTTCTAAAGCATGGAGAAAACAGTTAGGTGCTGCTGAGATTTGAACTCAGGATTTCCTGTTTACGAGACAGGCACTTTAACCACTAAGCCACAGCACCAACGTCAATGCAATAAAATTCATGAATAATTTATTGTTGATGATGAAAATTTGTTTCCTGCTATTAATTTTTCTTTATATGTACTGTAATATTAATCACAAAAAGATACTCAATCATTAAACAAGTATTAATACGTTTTATTAAACAAGTACTCTTATAAAACCCAATTTCATTTCTTGAATACTTTACAATTTTCTTTTCATGAAGGCATTAATATTGCTCAAATAGAGGTAGTAATGTCATTTACGTCATTTTCATAGATATGTCTTTTTTTATTTTGCAATAACAGTATTCACTCTATAATCTTGAAAATACTTGGGTTTTTATGAGGTTTAAGATGATCTGTTCAACAGTAAGATTAATCAGACTTTTATATTTTAATTGTATCAAAATAGGACCTAATGAAAATGATTTGTTATATAACAAAGAGAAAAGCAAGGCACTGCTGAGAGTTGAACTCAGGATCTCCTGTTTACTAGACAGGCGCTTTAACCGGCTATGCCACAGCACCCCCTTTAGTCTTAACTTTGAAAGACTTTTCTTTATGGTGTTCAAGAGAATATTGTTTTTTCACTTTCATAATATTTTCTAAGTTCACAGTCTTCTCTACTCAAACACTTTAGATGAAGACGCTTCACTTATTCAAAAACACCTCTCTAATTTGAAGTTTACCCTATTCATAGAATTTTAAAATATACCTTGCTGAAGAATGGATTAGTTGTATTCATCAACCGAGTGATCATTCGGCTCTATCTTGTTCTTTGTCATTTCCTTTTCGCTATTTCAGTCAATGCATTCCTACAAAAATCTTCACAATACCAAGTATTTTATTTCTTTTTATGATAACTTTTTCTAAAGTTCATAGAAGCAGACGTTTATTCTTAAATTGTATTCAACACTTGTTTAATGAAAATTATTTCTAAAGCATGGAGAAAACAGTTAGGTGCTGCTGAGATTTGAACTCAGGATTTCCTGATTACGAGACAGGCACTTTAACCACTAAGCCACAGCACCAACGTCAATGAAATAAAATTCATGAATAATTTATTGTTGATGATGAAAATTTGTTTCCTGCTATTAATTTTTCTTTATATGTACTGTAATATTAATCACAAAAAGATACTCAATCATTAAACAAGTATTAATACGTTTTATTAAACAAGTACTCTTATAAAACCCAATTTCATTTCTTGAATACTTTACAATTTTCTTTTCATGAAGGCATTAATATTGCTCAAATAGAGGTAGTAATGTCATTTACGTCATTTTCATAGATATGTCTTTTTTTATTTTGCAATAACAGTATTCACTCTATAATCTTGAAAATACTTGGGTTTTTATGAGGTTTAAGATGATCTGTTCAACAGTAAGATTAATCAGACTTTTATATTTTAATTGTATCAAAATAGGACCTAATGAAAATGATTTGTTATATAACAAAGAGAAAAGCAAGGCACTGCTGAGAGTTGAACTCAGGATCTCCTGTTTACTAGACAGTCGCTTTAACCGGCTATGCCACAGCACCCCCTTTAGTCTTAACTTTGAAAGACTTTTCTTTATGGTGTTCAAGAGAATATTGCTTTTTCACTTTCATATTCTTTTCTAAGTTCACAGACGTCTCTACTCAAACACCTTGGATGAAGACGCTTCACTTATTCAAAAACACCTCTCTAATTTGAAGTTTACCCTATTCATAGAATTTTAAAATATACCTTGCTGAAGAATGGATTAGTTGTATTCAACAACAGAGTGATCATTTGGCTCTATCTTGTTCTTTGTCATTTTCTTTTCGCTATTTCAGTCAATGCATTCCTACAAAAATCTTCACAATACCAAGTATTTTATTTCTTTTTGTGATAACTTATTCTAAAGTTCATAGAACCATATGTTTATTCTTAAATTGTATTCAACACTTGTCTGATGAAAATTATTCCTAAAGCATGGAGAAAAAAGGTAGGTGCTGCTGAGATTTGAACTCAAGATATCTTGTTTACGAGACAGGCTCTTCAGCCACTAAGCCACAGAACCAACGACTATAAAAAAAATACATAAATAATTTATTGCTGATAATGAAAGTTTGTTTCCTGCTATAAATTCTTCTTTATATATATTGTAATCTTAAACACGAAAATATACTCAACCACTAAACAAGTATTAATAAGTTTTAATAAACAGGTACTCATATAAAACCCAATTTCATTTCTTGAATAATTTACAATTTTTTTTTCATGAAGGCAATAATATTGCTCAAATCGAGGTAGCAATATCATCTACGTCTTTCTCATAGACATGTTTGTTTTCATTTTGCAATAACAGTATTCACTATATAACCTTGAAAATACTTGGGTTTTTATGAGGTTTTAGATGATCTGTTCAACAGTAAGATGAATCAGACTTTTACATTTTAATTGTATCAGAATGAGACTTTGCTGATATGCAGGGATGCACCAGTTATTGTAAATCTGCCCCATGGTGCCTGATTCACCCATGACATCATCACTCACATTCTGGGCCCATCATTTGTGGGGGAGTCAAATCTGTTGAGGTCACAGACCTGAGTATGCAAGGGTATGGCCTTTTGTGATTAAGTGACCCATCCTCATGAAGTCCAGGTATGTCTCAGGACATGTATTGTTTATCATCAGCATGAATAGTTGTTTGTAGGAACATCCACTACACTGATTGCTGACAAGGGCACATGACCTGAGGCACACTCCACCTTTTGACTACTGTCAGTAGCTGTGATTTACATGTAGTTAGAGTGGCTTGCAAAGTCATCTCAGGGTGGGATATTTTGACACAGGCGTGTCTATCCAAGTTTCATCAATGACAACATAAAGCAAACCACATTTTGTCCATGACACTACAGGTTGCTCATGTGAAAAACGTGGCGCCAAGCTGGTCACGTACTTGCATGCCCTGACATTGGGTATGTGCAATGGCCCGGTTTCCCAGATTCAGAGCTAGCCGAGGTTCCAGAGGAAAGTGTAAGCTATGCGATAAAGCAATGTTGTGCAAATCACAACAGGCTAATATGATCTTGCACACGACTTCTGGGGAGTACAGCAGCACACCCCCTGTATGGTCGAGACATCTGAATCGCGACTTCAACAGACCAAAAGTGTGCTCTATGAAGGCTCGAGTCTGTATGTGTGCCCTATTGTACCTACGCTGAGGTCCAGTGCTTGCACGCCTGTAAGGGGTGAGGAGATTTGGGGAGAGTGCATACCCAGCGTCGCCTGAGGAGGGAAGAAAATGCAGTTGTTTACATTTCCCTCTTTGACTTGCACAGAACATGATCTATTTGTTTGTACATGCAGTGTCTGTTGGGTCATGATTCTTATTGTACAATGGTTAATATTGGGGGGCATTCAGACATTTCAATGACACATATCACTTATTTTTTGTGCTTGGTACTTACCCAGTAGCCACATGTTGCCAAATTCTCCAGTAGAGATCCATCAGGCAAGAGGTGACATGCGGAATATGAAGCTGTCATCGGTACTACCTGGGAACACTGCATGCATTTGATGAACCTCCCACTGGCATCACAGACAGCTTGCACATTGATGGAATACCCTCTGTGTCTGTTGCAGAAGATGTGTGCAATGTGGCGGGGTGACTGAAGGGCCACATGGGTGCAATCAATTGCACCCAGCACATGTGGGAATTGTGCAAGGAGATAGAAATCTCGTGCTGCCCTTTGTTTCATGGCCAGTGTATGTGGCATTTGTATGTGGTTGGGGGCTCTAGCAGTGATGCATCTCAGTACCTGATGCAGGCACTGCGACTGGCTCGTCTGGGAAATGCCCACATGGGCACTTGAGACCCTTTGGAAAGGCCCAGTGGCAAAGAAATGGAGAGCAGAAAGGATCTTGAGATATGCTGGTGTTGCATGTGAGCAGCAGGTCACAGAGTCAAGTTCCTGCTCCCACTGACATACCTTATCCAAGATGACATCTGGAGGGTAATGGGACCTGGCCCTTACATCTTGGCTGGACATTCCAAATAGGTTGATCCTCTGTCCGAAGATACTCTCTGCTCTCCTCCTCCTCCTCAAGTAGTTTTGCCGCATGGCAAGGGGCAGTGCTACAAACACATTCAGTGACATATTGAAAGGGTTTGTTTGTATCTGCTCTGCATTTATACATGCTGCAGGGCTAGGATTGGCTGCAGTGTGTCAGCTGATCCAATGGTGGGGGTTGGTAGGCCCTTGGACAGGTGTTTACCCTTGGCTAACATGACCAACTGCCAAAATTCGTATCTTCCGGCCTGGAATCGGAAATGAATGCTCGTAATCGGAAATTACGGGCCGTAATCGGAAATTACGACGCAATGCCGGAAATTGCGGGCCGGAATCGTAAATCCCGCCGCAGAGCCGTAAAGTACGGCCCGGGTGCGGACATAAAGTTAGTAGTCGTAAGTCTATTCTGTGAATACCGAAAGTAGTAAGTTCATTCTGTGAATACCGAAAGTAGTAGGTTCATTCTGTCAATGCCAAAAGTAGTAAGTGCATTCTGTGAATATCAAAATAGTAGTAAGTTTAGGATTTACTCTTAAGTTCATTCTGTGAATCAGGCCCTAAGTCAGCAATGGATGCCTCTAGATCATTTGTTGAAAAAACATGATGCCTACCTCCAATACCTAACCTTACATTCACTTGCTCATCTGTAAGTGAAGATGCAAAGGACTGCTGTACACCTTATATGCTTACATATGGACAAACCCATGGATCCTCATGAAATTTCGTCGTCTGAAGTAATGACGGCATGCAGTCTTGCCCCTTTTATCTCCACACATAAGCTGATCCATACCCTTAATAAGATCTTTTGTAATGTGGAGCTGGAGACAGATCCGCCATCCCCCATCATCTGGTCAGACCACTTCCTCATTCATTTCAAGATGCCTATTACAGGGACAGATATTGCCCTCATTGGAAATGGATTATAAATAGAGAGCCCTTCACAAAATATCTCTCCCTGTTTTGGAGGATGCTCTAGGAGCTTCAGCTCCTCCTCTAGTCGGAAACACCAGAGTAGATGCCCTTGCTCTAGAATCCTTGCTCAGGACGAATGTTGATGTGGTAACACCTCTGACCACTTGCACCTCTAGGAGGACTAGTCTCTCAGGTCCTTGGTTCAATGAGTCATGGCCCCTCACCTCAAAGCACCACACTGGCTCCCAGTGAAAGAAAGGATTAACTTTAAAACCTTGTTTATATTCAAAGCCCTCCATGACAAGGAGGCGGGCTATCTCAAAAGGCAATTTAGCTGCTAGGTACCGCCAAGATCCCTAAGATCTTCCTCTTCAGAGCTCACTTGTGTCCCCAAAGTACGCCTGGCCTGTATGGGGGGGTCGATCATTTGGGTGCTCAGGCGTGGAACCAAATACCAGCTGCTCTGAGAGCCACAACCGATTTGACAGACCTTCAAGAAGCACCTTAAACCCTGGCTCTTTCAGAGCTAGACGTTGCTTTGGGTCCTGTTATGTATGAACCTCCAGCCCCGGGATATTCTTAGTGGGTAGCTGTGCACTTTACAAATGCACTCATTCATTCATTATGTACATCGCTTACATGTGAAAACACTAAATACATGCAAGGGTAAGTAGTTGGACACCTCATTTGGGAAATGTAACTTGCTCCAGCCTTCTTACCTACTCTTGTTTCTGAGTCATTTATAGTCTGACATCAAGGAAACATCCTAATGGTGTGTCATATGAATGAAAATAAACACTTTAAAATCTTTTAAGGACTGTAAATGTGAATTTGGACATGATTAAACAGAGAGATACACTATTCCTGTCATTGTTAAGGAGGTAGGTCCAACAATGGTTTCTCCCACCAGAATGCTGTAAAGAATAAAAAGATAAGACACTATTATAATCAACACTCTGTTGATATAGCGCAGTCACATTTTATCATCTGTTCCATCTGATATATATCTGTATGATTCAATTATATAGGGGGACAAACCACATAGTATTCCACTACAACCCACTATTACTCTGCTTAATACTGTGATACCCTAAAACAACAAAACAAAATAATAACAAAAAAGGCGAAACATGAGTGTAAATAAATAATTGTGCCTCCCTTACGTAAGCCTTTGGCACTGCCTCAGATTTACAATTTCCCGTAAATCTGGGGCAGTGTCAAAAGGCCATGGAAGTTGCTGGGAACGCCCCCAGCAACACCCATTCCACACCCCTTTAACGCAGAACACTGCGTTAAAGATACTGATATTTATCAGGCAGCATGAAGCCCAAAAAAGAGGCTTAGTGCTGTATGATAAATATCACGCAGACTTCTGCGCCACGGAACGTCACAAAAAGTGACGTTCCGAAGGCGCAAGGGGCCTCATAAATGAGCCCCATAGTGTCTACAAGAAGACAAAGGTTCATGTGCAATGTGTGATGAAGTTAGTTTTCGAGAAACTGACTCGTGTTAGAAGTCGAAAAATTGGACAGTTTCACCCAAATTTTAATTGTAATCTGTATAACTATAATTGTCAGTTTTCTTTCCATATTATGATGGTATTGTACTGGTGCAAAAATACAAACAATGCATCACATGGCATCGCACTTTCGACAAACCGCCACGTATTTCCAAAGCAATAATTGATTTGCTCAAAACAAATGTGATGTGTTAACCTATGGACTGAAAACTCAATCCCCTAGTAATGATCTTCTTAGAAATCATACATAACAAAAAAAACAAGATTTTATAAGCTGAGTACCCTTTAGTTTTTGAAAATTCTTTCTCCCTTTTTTCATTGTGGGATGCCTTCTTTGTTGAAATAATGTCTTCATAGTAGTTCAACTAAGCCTCTGTCAAACTAACTTTAAAATATTACATGAATGTCAGCAAACCTTTCGTTTCTCACTGAGACATTTTCTGATATATTCATGTTAAGATTTTGTCATACTTTTCAGATGTATCTTGAATTGTGTGAACCAGCCTTTTCAGAAATGTGGAAATGAGATGACACGTAGCTTCTAATTTGAACATTTTAAAGCCCTATCAGCCTGATGTGATGTACAACAATTATTTTCCAATTGCAGAATGTGCAACCAATACTGAATCACAAATTAAGAATCACAACATATGATCTTCATGCCTTTATTTTCTTAATACAATAAATGTATTACCATTCACAATTTCTAAATACTGAATGGCAAATTGCGAAGCAATGAGAAGCACAAATAAAGTCTGTATTCGGAAATTGTGAATGTCAGACACTGATGGTATCACCCATTATAGGACGTTACTTTAATTTCAGCTGCAGACCACAGAGATATGTTCAGTGCTATCACAGGAGAAACAAGAATGGTTGTGGAAGGGGAAGACATGCACATTTAGTAATCAGGAGCTCAAATTCCATGTGGGAGAGTGTGTCTGTTATTCATGATAAACTACTTGAGTGTACGTAAATAAAACGTAATTTAGAGCAGGAGACAGCCAATACTGTGGACATGACCAAAAGGTATGTGGAAGAAGTTACGAACCAGTTGTATGCCCTGTATTCCCACACCAATGAAAAGCTGACATCAAGGAGACAGGAGGTTGCAACTACAAGTTGAAGAATAAGTACAGAGCGATCACCTTCCCTTACAGTAGAATTAATTGAAGGCACCTTCCAGTCAGAAACCCTCCTTAGAGTTAACACCATAGACTCTTCAGCGCCAGAAACTTCAGGTAAGATTTTTTAAAACATTAGGTTAACAAATAATGATATTAAACATATATATTTAAAAATCATGTAATAAAATAGGCTACCACCTTTCCCCACCATTTGCGTTTAGAGCCCCGAGAGGCTCCCTGCCCACATTGTTGTTTTGCGAGCCCAGAGAGGGCTCTTAGGGGGCAAAGTTATTTACGGAGCCCCCGTGGCTCCAGCTTGGCGCAGCTTTGTTCTAGGGCCAGTGAGGGCCCTGGCGCAGTTTTGTTGATTTACAGCTGCCCAGCAATTAGTGATCAGCTGCCACGTTTAGGCCCCTGACATTGGGACACAGGGCGTCCTAGCCCCATCAAGGCCAGTTGGCCTAGGGACTGCCACAGGTGGTGGCTTATGTAGTTTTGCGCAACTGTGTGTTTTTTCCTGCACCTCTGAATGTTTTTAGGCATCATGTGTTTTTACGCTATTGAGTTGTGTTCTGGAACCTCTGAATGTTTTTAGGCATCATGTGTCTTCCTTGTTCCTACACCTCTGAATGTTTTTATGCATCATGTGTTTTCTTTCCTTACACCGCTAAATGTGTTGTTTATACATCATGTGTTTTGTTCTTGCCTACACCCCTAAATGTATTTTATTCTAAGGTGGTTGTTCTTTCCAGTACAGGTGGTCCTAGTGAGGTCCTGGTTCCCTGCGTGACATTCTCCTAAGGTGGTTAGGATTGCGTAGGTGGTACTTACCTGTTACCAGTAGTTACTGGTTGTGTGCCAAACTTGCTAATTTGTGCTACAGTGATTTTATATCTTATATTCTATGTTCTAGAAGTGCTATTTCTACTAAGTGCTGATTCTGACAGTGGCCCATGTGGCCCTGTCTTGTAAATAATCCCTTGTGAATATTGCCCGTGCCAGTTGGCACAATGTACATGTGTGACTTCTATCTGATGGGTTTTGACAATACAGAAGTTATTTTTACATAACCTTGTGTGGAGTTCCTTTTGTGGTGTGCCTAGGATGTTGTTGCTGTTGTGTGCTTGCGCAAATGCTTTACACATTGCCTCCGGGATAAGCCTGTCTGCTCGTGCCAAGCTACCAAGGGGGTGAGCAGGGGTTATCTTGGCGTGTGACTCCCTTGCCCTGACTAGAATGGTGGTTTCTGATTGGCTTTGGCGTCAGCCTTAGCCTACCAGAAATAGCCAGTTCTGAAATTGTTGATCAGCGGTGAGGATTAGGACTTGTGTTTGCGCAGTGCCACAGCGACAACTGGCTACATTACAAAACTCTGCATTTTTTAGATAGTCACATGTTTGGGATTATTGTTTATGATTTTGTTTTTCCTCAAGAGTGTCATTTTCAAATGGTGTTCCTGCGCTTTATGTTAAGTAGCAGATGGGAGAAAATGACAGGGCGGGACGCCAGTAGAGGGAGAGGTTCCCATAGATTAGGAATCTCTTGCTGAGTCCAGTGGCCAATCCCTGGTCCTGTCCCTGTGTGGGTAAATGGAAGAGAGGGAGTGTGGAGAAGAAATGGCTTGCTCGGGAGGGTGGTTATCCCCTGAGTGTAGTGTGTGTGTCTGGATTGGTATACAACCTTTACAACAAATTTTTTACCACGCACTACCATTACAACGCGGTCATTACAACACATACCATTGCAACGCATTGCGCTGGGGGGCGCTCTAGGATAGGGAATAGGTTAATTTACTATCCAATAACCTTCCCTAGTGTCCACGGGGGCTGGGTTGGAATAGTAAATTAAACTATTCACTATCCAGCACCCCAAAGCGATATGCGTTGTAATGGTATGCGTGGTAAAAACCGCGTTGTAATGGTATGCGTGGTAAAAGTATGCGTTGTAACGTCATACATCCGTCTGGATTCCCCAGTATGGTAGGATCCAGTGGTGGCAGCTAAAATGTGTCCAGTGCGTGAAGTCCCATTCCCAGTTCCCAGAGTATGGTGCCTGGTGCTCAGTAAGAGGGGTACAGGTTGAGAGTCAGGGGCAAGAGGGGTACAGGTTGAGAGTCAGGGGCAGTGAGGAACTGTCTCACCAGTCTGGAGGGGGAGTGTGTGGATGAGTGGTGTGTTGAACTGGAGGAGTTGGTGTGAGTTTTTTTTTTAAGGAGCTTGCACGGGAGGTGTACCTCTGGTGGTGTGCAGGAGGTCCTGCAGAGGCACTGGACAAGAAGGTGGATGTCTGGCGGTGTGCTAGATGTATTGCAGAGGCATTAGGGAGTGATTCTAAAAGTAGTGGCTTGTGTATCTGATGATCCTGTGTAGGGGAAGAGGTTCATGTGTAGCCCAGCAAGGTCCCAGTAGGATGGTAGGGGTGTAGGGGCTCACGTCCTGCCTCAGTGGAGGCGGAGTGAGTGTTGGACGGTTTGTCCCATGTTGGCCCGAAACCCTATCTCAGGGCCTGGAGGGTTCGCTAAGGGAGCGCCAGGTCAGGGGCCTAGGCTGTACTTACAGGTCATTTGAGGAGGATGTTCCTGTGTCTAGAGGACGGGGAGTGTCTGTAACCAGAACTCCGGCGGTCCTGGTGTTGCGGAGTACCGCTCCTAAGTGGAGGGTGCAGAAGTCCTGGTTCGCTGGGCATTTGACCGTCTAGAGTGCTTGACCATTTTTGGGGCCTCTGGAGGTCGTTCCCCTTGTAGAAGGGTGGCTAAGTTAGATAAAACAATTTAGGCAGGACATTCAGCCATTAGATATGGGTTTCAAGAAGTTATGATGGCTATAAAGAATATGTGCACACAAATTACAGCACTCTGCAGCAAACAGGCATCCAGAGAGGCAGATAAACAATTGCTTTCAAACATTTGAACCTGTTGTTGAGAGGTTGATCGTAGCCACTACAACTATTTGTAAAAGCACTACAAACATGCAAGTCGAATTATTGCACCACAATGGTGATATAGTGAAGAACCTAGCTTACATTACAGATTTGCAGAAATGCAAACTAATAATACTGGAATTAGAGCTGCAAAGATGCGAAGTGTTGGCAGTATTTCTAGGTAAGAGTCAGAAGATCTCAAAGAGCACTGAATAACCAACTATTCCATGCACAAGCACAAACAAAAACATATATTTTTGCTTATTTTGAGGCTTACATCAAATAACTAGGTCTGCAATCAGGTCTGAAGTATTGAACACTAGTTAAGGTGAATGGTGGAATCAATGTTGTAGGAGTGATAATACGGAGTATCCAGGGAATAGAAGTTTCGTGGAAAGTTTGACGTTTATAAAACTCGTTAATTGACTGCCCGGTTTTGCCTTGCTTTGTTCCCTGTTTGCTCGTCAGCGCGACTGGAGTCGCTGAACAACCCCCCTGCTCTGCTGCTGGACCGGCTGTGACCTGAAGACACCTCGTGGCTGCAGAGGAGGGTGAGGCGCCGGCCCCGGGACTGCGAGGACCAGCATACACCATCCCCAGCTGGTCCTCTTCCCGTGAGAGCCGCGCCCCCTCCCAGTGCCGCGCCTCCAGCCAAGCCCTTAACTGCTCGCGGCACCCGCTTCGCGGGTGCCACTCATTAATTGACTGCCCGGCTTTGCCTTGCTTTGTTCCCTGTTTGCTCGTCAGCGCGACTGGAGTCGCTGAACAAACCCCCTGCTCTGCTGCTGGACCGGCTGTGACCTGAAGACACCTCGTGGCCGCAGAGGAGGGTGAGGCGCCGGCCCCGGGACTGCGAGGACCAGCATACACCATCCCCAGCTGGTCCTCTTCCCGTGAGAGCCGCGCCCCCTCCCAGTGCCGCGCCTCCAGCCAAGCCCTTAACTTCTCGCGGCACCCGCTTCGCGGGTGCCACTCGTTAATTGACTGCCCGGCTTTGCCTTGCTTTGTTCCCTGTTTGCTCGTCAGCGCGACTGGAGTCGCTGAACAACCCCCCTGCTCTGCTGCTGGACCGGCTGTGACCTGAAGACACCTCGTGGCCGCAGAGGAGGGTGAGGCGCCGGCCCCGGGACTACGAGGACCAGCATACACCATCCCCAGCTGGTCCTCTTCCCGTGAGAGCCGCGCCCCCTCCCAGTGCCACGCCCCCACAACCGGTCACTCTACTTAGCCTGACCCCCGGAACGCGCCTCGCGGGACGCGCGCGGGTCGCAGGCCGGGGCGAAGACCGGGCAAAGAGCGGGCCGTTTGAGGCCGTTCGAGGACCGGAGGGACTGGACTGGGCCACTCCCCTTGCAAGTATCTATTGTATTTGTTTTTATTTTTATATTCTTTTATTGCATCTTATTAATTACTGCCAAACTGGGAAACACTATACTGACTTCCACTCTAACACAATGGTAGTCACAAGAGGAAAGAAGACCGTAGCACCAGGGAGCGTTGGAAATATACTGGGTCCTATGGACGATTTTATTACTAAAGCGAACTCCTTCATTGACCAAAGCATCTCCCTCATGGAAAACAGAGTCTCACTAGATCTAGAATTCGCAAAAAGATCTTCCCTGGGAAATCTAGCACATGCAAAAACTCCTGTGCCGACCATCAATAAAAAAGTCCCAGGGATTGCGACCGAGGGGAGACGCAGCCTACCAAACAACGTAGACTTATCGGTATCTGAGCTTGCAGACTCCCCCTTAGGCTCTGACCTCGAAAAAACTCCCGAGCTCCCTCCACAATCCCCCACTCAAATATTACCTCCGGAAGATATTCAAGAAAGAGGAAGGAGAGAAGGAGCAATAAGCAAAAACAAATCCACTATATTAAATCCTGCCATACCGAAAACTCCCTCCCCACCTATTGTATCACCACCATTACAGCAACAATTGATCACAGCAATAGTACATAGCGATCAACTGGAAGACGCCACTCCCATATCACTCGTCTCACCAACTCAACCTCCTGCAGACAAGAGCCTGGAAGAAAACGACAATTCTGTTCTTCTAAATAAGCTAGCTGATCTTTTTAAACAACTTCTACTGCCGATAGAGCAAAAACTAGCAAGGATAGAATCCCAGATTTTGAAGCTTACCTCCCCTTCACAACATAACCAGGGGCATCTCCAACAAAAGAAAGGAGGCACCAACCCTTTTCTTAATTCCCTCCCGAACCCTGTGACTCTCACTGCAAAATCCACAACTCCGCAAATCATTGTACCACAGGTAACCACATCGACAACACTACCCCCTACCCCAACACTCCCCATTACACTGCCCTTAAATACCTCAATCTCCACTCCCACAGCCCCAACTATAACAAAACAAGTTAATAATGTGGCGTCCATTAATCTATCCTCACAACCAGCACCAAGAAAAACTGCACCCCCCAAGACTCCGGCACAAAATTCTACTTTTCAACCAACCCAAAGAAACCCCTTAAGAGGGCCAGGAGAAATCAGAGCTCACTCTGATCTCCCCCCCGAGGCCGCTCCCTACGTTGCAGTCATGGTCGGTGTACCCGAAGTAGCGCCCAATACGGCAGAACCCCCATGGTCCCTAAAAAATAAAGTCCACCATTGGCTACAGGCAAATCGGCCCATGCCAACTAACTGCCACGGAAGGATTTCCTCTCTATGCAGGACCCCTTGGGTGGGGAAAGGTAAAAAACAGTTTCCAGGGGACTGTATCATTATAACTTTCGAGGACCCCTGGGTAGCGGAATATATTATCTCCTGGGACCAACCCAATGTCACTGGTGGAATTAGTATAAAACCACTCTCCTTTTTCTACCCCATCCTCCAACCCATAAACAACAATTTTTTCGAGGACCCTGTTTTTCCCTGGGCCGATCGACCCCAGCGCCAACCCTTAGCATATGAGAATAGGCAATATGGCCCCTCTCGTTTCCGAGAGCAGGAGAATCTATGGCATGTAGTAAACCCACGCCACCAGGGCTCAAACTGGGGAGAATGGGGATACCACCAAAGGGTGACCCATAGAGAACCGCCCAGATGGGACCCTTGGCATAACATCCCACTAGCAAATCGATTTAGTCCCCTGGAAATGGTTGATTGACCACCAAGGGACACCGATCACACTTTTCCCAATTCCCCACCCCCCCTCCGCTATCTAATAACCCTGAGGTGATTGTACAAACTCCAATTCCAAAAGATAGCTACCACACAATACCCTTCCTATTCTGGAACGTGGCGGGTCTACGTTCCAAGATTGGCGACCCCTTAGCAGTGAATTTCCTCGAACAAGGCAAAATTATTTGCCTTCAAGAGACTTGGACAACCTCAGAGCTCCATCTGTTAGGGTATAAAACCTACTTTTCCCCAGCCAGCCGTAGTGCAATGGGCAGACCCAAAGGAGGACTTACAATCTATATAGCTAACACCATATCTCGCCTAAAAGTGACAAAATTTTTTACTGACTCCAATTGCCAGATACTATTTCTCTCCCTTGCAAACGAAGATACTATAGTGCTCGTGAATTCATACAACAACCTAACGGAACACGACTTCCTAATCTTTGTTGAAAACTTGCAGGAGAAATTGCGATCCCTACTACAGAGGGAGACTAACTCCAAAATGATCCACTTACTCTGGGGAGGGGACTTTAATCTCCATCCATGCTCAATGGCAGTCTCCAAACGCTGTGGGTTCGTGGACGAACAAGAAGCTCCATTAGCCCACTTTGCCCACAATAATTCTGGCAATACTATGAATAATATCCTGTCAGAATTTGATTTAGTGATCGCTAATTCCCTAAAGGCGAGGGAACTCCAACTCGACGCAACCTATGTGGGCAGAGGCCATCAGACAACAGTGGACTATATCCTGCCATCCCAGGGCCTCGCTACAAAGGCTGCAGACTTTCATGTAATGCCAAATATACTAAGCGACCACTATGCATTAAAGCTAGAACTCTACTGTATAGAGCATAAATCAAAGGTCACGAATATAGCAAAAGCCCTCACTCAAGAAAGACTGCAATTAGGAAAACAAAACGGCTATACCATAAAGTGGGAAAAGATTGACCCCCAAAAACTTACAAAAAAAATAGTCAATCAATCATACCCGAACATTATTAACTGCCTGGACCCAACACTAAACCACGCAGAGGTCCTGTCAAGCTTTGGAGAAATCTTGGCAGTAGCTAAAGAGCTGCTTACGGGAAAAATCACAAATAAGCTTTCAGGGAAGAAAGGTTGGTTTGATCACAACTGCACAAAGGCCCTAATTGATCTAAAATCTGCCCTTCGAAAAAAACCAAGAGACGTCGGTCTGATTCAGCTTCTGAGAAGACAGTACAAAAGGGATCGTACCCTTAGAGTCCAACAACTGAAAGAGAAACTATGGAAAGATCTTGACAGGAGTTCCTTATCAAAGTGCAGCAAGGATTTCTGGAGAACGGTGAGATCCCCATACCTCTCAGCGAACAACTCACCCAAGATAGAGGTAGCTATAGACGAGGGAACTTGGATCTCCCATTTCGGAAATATATTCAAAAATCAAGGAATCATAGACCTTCCAACGAACTCTTCCAACAAGGTACAATACCCTATCCCAATATCCTTCGATATTTCGGAAATCTTGGTGGCCCTGGAAAGAAGCAAGATAGGAAAAGCCCCGGGTCCCGATGGCGTCCCTGTCGACCTTTTTAAATCCAATCAAGATCTTTGGGCACCTATCCTAACAAGAGTTTGTGCAGCTGCAGCCAGTGAAGGAATCCTAGACTCCTGGACCAGATCAATTATGGTCCCCATTTTCAAGAAAGGGGACCGCCAGGATGTAAAATGTTATCGACCTATTTCCCTCCTGGACTCCATCGGCAAAGTGGTGGGAAGGGTCATGCTGGAGAGACTCCAACTGTGGTGTGAGGAAAAAGAAATCATATCAGATCTCCAATTCGGCTTCAGAGCAGGCCTTGGAACAGTAGAGCAGGCACTCAATCTTAGCCTTATAATGGCAAAATACATGCATGCCAAGAAATCCACGGTATATATGGTCTATGTAGACCTCTCTGCCGCTTTCGACTGTGTCTCACACTCCAAACTATGGACAGTCTTAAGAAAAATGGAGATAGACGCCGCTCTGCTGGATCTCCTAAGAGAGCTCTATTCTGGAGCCTCGGCGAGAGTTCGCTTTGGAAAAAACGGCGAGTTGACGGCGCCCTTCGACGTGGAGCGAGGAGTTAGGCAGGGATGCGTTCTGGCCCCCTTCCTCTTCTCGCTTTATACCAACGGCCTGGAGGAAGAGATGCTGAGGGGGGCCCAGGACCTCCCAAAAATGAAACAGAGACCAATTCCAGCACTCCTCTACGCGGATGACGCTGTCATTTTGGCCCGAACTCCGCGCGAACTCCAGCTCTCACTCAATAGATACACCTCCTTCATGAACGCTCTGGATCTCAAGGTGAACGTAAAAAAAACGTTTGTAATGATCACGGGGGGGGTGAAGAAAGGCACAAAAAACATCTTCCTAGACAAGCAACCCCTTGAGACCACAACACAATATCCATATTTGGGGGTGATGATAGATGACAAGCTATCATGGAAACCAGCGGTGGACTCCAGATGTCATCTTTTTAAACGTTCTACAGCGGCCTTGCAGTCTTTCTCACGAAAACTGGGAAGGAGACGTCCAGTAGAATTGCTGAGAATTTACAAAGCCAAGTGCCAGGCCATCGCTCTTTACGGAGCAGGAGTCTGGGGCCACACAAACGTCGAATCCTTGCAGAAAATTGAAAATGAATTCATAAGATTCCTCCTAGCGACCCCGAAAGGCACATCAATCTATGCCTCTCATATGGAACTGGGACTACCGTATCTTCAGGATCTTATTAAAATTCAGCCTTTGCTCTTGTGGAGGCGTATCTGGGTTTCGGACGTGAATACATTATCTCAGTCGATAGTGGCTGATACAATGTCACTTGACCTCGCCTCTAGACTGAAGTGGCTCCAGTACATTCAAAATTTTCTTACAGACCTTGGGCTTGAAAATTACTTTCTCCAACCAGAGTCAATTGTCTCCCTTCCAAAAAAGGAACTCACGGAACTCGCTTTACGTCATCTGGAAGCATTAAGATTGTCAACTGACGCTGCTAAACCCTCAGTAATTCATGCAAATATAATCCAGCAAACCTTTGGCATTCAACCCTACCTTACCCTACAGAGCAAAACTTACGAGAGGATGTTACTGACCAGGTTCAGATTGAATCTTTTTCACAGACTGGTAGCTTTTCCCACAAACAAAGCTTGGGAAAAAAACTTGCCCCTATGCCCCTGCGACGGGATTTCAACTCAATCGAATATTCACGCTGTCCTGTTCTGTAAGTTCTACCAACCCCACAGAAAACGTTGGATTCTCCCGATATGCAGGCGGTGGGGCCTCAGACAGTGCCAACCGGCCTTTTATCGACTACAATCATTGGAGTCTGAAGAAATTTGCTACCTAGTCTTAAATTTTTTAAAATCTATTATGAATCACAGAAAAAACCTTTAGCAACATGCACTAGAGAAAGAAAAAACTTTTAAAACTTTTAAAGTAAATGTATTTCCTTGTTATCATCATATCTTAACTGTTATTCGAAATGTTTTTTACTGTGTACTATTGAATTTGCTGATTGTATCTTTTATGGTTTTCCCTGTGATTAACCGAATAAAGAAAGATTATTATTATTACTAGTTAAGGAGTGCTGATGCTTTTCAGCTTATATATGTACTTCGTCTCAGAGGGTGGACGTAGCAGAATATGAGTCCCATTAGTAAATTAAATACCTTGGGGATGATTGGTTATGGCAAAGAATTGCATTTTCGTGGCTTGAAGCTCAGCAGTGATACTTGGGAAGGCAATGTGGGAATTAATTCCTGGCCACCATTTCAGCCGGAAAGGTTCTAAAAACCCTTGATGAGGTATTATGTGATTCTCTCACCTTCAACTGTTATTGTTCACTGCTAGCTTACAGAGGCAAAAAAGTCTAAGGTACATAAAACCTATCTTGGGGAAGATTGCTGCACTGCGTTAAAAAGGCATGTCTAGTACATTGTTCAAATCTTCAGTTGAAGTTAGCATTACTTCTTTGCTAATATAGATCTCTTGAACTTGGAATTACCTCTTTGCTAAACCAATACCACTACAGACATCATCACCCAAGCTTCAACGAATCATGAACTGCTCCTTTGACACAGCCTCCTTCCCCGACGACTTTAAAGCTGCCATGATCAACCATCTACTGAAAAATCCCTCGGCGGACCTCACCTGCCTCAAAAACTTCAGACTGATCTCCCTACTTCTGTATCCGGTGAAAGTCAAGGGAAAAGCCATCAACAGTCAACTTGCCTGTTTAATAGAAAGAAAAAAACATCCATGACTCCTCGTAATCAGGCTTCAGGAAGAATCAAAGCACCCAAACCGCCCTTCTCGCCGCAACAGACGACATCTTCTCCCTCCTCAACAGAGAAGAGACTGTGGCCCTTATCCTCCTGGACCACTCCGCTGACTTCGATACAGTCTCACACCACACCCTAGCTGGATCTGCTCATTTCTCTCCAGCAGAAAAAATCAGGTCAGACTCCCTCCTTTCCTCTTGGAACCCACATTAACCACCTGCGGAGTCCCACAAGGATCCTCCATCAGCCTCTCTCTGTTCATCGTCTACATGGCCTGCTCGCATCCATCGTCAGATCACATGGACTCAACATTGTATTGGACACAGGTGACACCCAACTCGTCCTCTACCTATCCAACGAACCCAACATCTCCAAACATAACTTTCAAGAAGGAATGGAAGCAGTAGCCAGGTGGATAAACAACAGATGCCTACAACTCTACGTGGACAAAACTGAAGCACTCATCATGCGCCCACACCCCAATGCCTGGAAAGACACCAGTGGCCCCCACCCTCGAGTACCCTCCATCCCCCATGGACCACACGCGCAACCTTGGAATCAACCTGGACACAGAACTCAAAATAGTCTGCCAGATCAACGCTGTCACCTCCTGCTAACACACCCTCTGTCTACTCCGAAAGACCTTCAACTGAATTTCTCATGAATAGAGGAAAACCATCACCCATGCCCTCATCAGCAGCATACTGGACAAGGGCAATGAACTCTACGCCGGGATCAACAAGAACCTCACCCACAAACTCCAGAACGTCCAGAATGCAGGTGCCAGACTAGTTCTCATACTACCAAGCGACTGCCACATCAGCCAACACCTGCAGACACTACACTGGCTCCCCGTCAAGAAGAGAATCACCTTCAAGCTTCTCATCCATGCCCACAAAGCCCTTCACAACACCGGACCAGCCTTCTTGAACCACTGTCTCAGTTCCACGCACCCCACAGATCCCTCCGGTCAGCCCCGTTCACTCTTGCAACGATACCACGCATCATGAAGACCACATCAGGAGGATGCTCAATCTCCCTCCTTACCGCCAAGGCATGGAACACCTTCCCTCTCCACCTCCAAGAGATGGCAAAACTCTCCAAGTCCCTAAAGAACCTCAGGACCTCGCTCTTCGATGAATCACCGTGGTCATCCAGGAGCTGCACGCCCCCCTGCCCACCTAGCACCTTGAGTCCCTTTCGGTGTGTAGCTGTATTCACAAACCCCTGATTGATTGATTGATACCTACAAATTATGTGACATTACAGTATTCACCTGCATCGTTCTACATCGGAAGTGACATCACTTGTTTCCCACTAAAACCTTCTTCAAAAGAAGAAGCCAGAGAAGAGGACTTGAATCCTCATCATGGATTACCCCAGGAAGTAACATCCCTGTATTTCCCAAACATCTATCTTCACAGATAGTGACCTGACTGCTTTTCCCATTATCTATTCGAACAGCAAGGGGCATCACTGGTTTCTTTTCAAAGCCAATTCTAAAACAATGACAGGCCTTCATTCACATGATCCATCTGCACAGGAATTGACACTGCTTGCTTCCCACCAAAACCACCTTTAAAAGAAGAAGCTAGGTAAGAGAACTTCATTCCCCCTCATACATCCCCACAGGAAGTAAGCTCATCGCATTTCCCAACATCCTTCTGAACAGGAAGTGATATGACTGCATATCCCATCATCCATATGCACAGGGAGTGACATAACTGGGTTCCAGTTAAAGCCATCCTTAAAAGAATAAACCCGGCAAAAAGACGTATTTCCAATCATTCATGCCCACAGAAAATGACAACACTGCATTTTCAGTGCATGTCATGCATATTACTCATAGTCCTGCAACCTAGGCAAGCACGTAACACTCAACTCTGTGGAGCTGCTGACATGCCATTTCCCCCTCCATTTAAATTAGACCAACACCTTCCATCTCATCTTGAGACTTTCCGGCCAGAACAAAGATGAATCTGATGTATTCTCTGATCTCCTCACCACCTATCCCCAGACACATCTCTTGGATGATTTAACCTCACAGACAAAACAGTTGCAAAAAATAGAACAAGAGGACCCCTCCTTAACCTCATCGACACACTCAAGATGGTACACTATGTGCTACAGATAACATATTGAAAATAGTAGAGAAAATGTCTTCCCTTGGTGAATCGTGAACAAGAGGGGTACCCCAGACTAGATACCTGAGCCCACCCAATCCTAAATAAGTTGGATTAACTCACTAACTAATACACTGTAGTATAATTCATTATTTATTATATAAAAAGGTATATTTGTACAAATACAATCAATTAAAAACAATTATTATCAAATCAAATTTCTTTAAAATCTCACAAAATGAAACATACACTCTGTGATACACATCAATTCAAAAAATGCAATACAATCAAATCAAATTTTAACATTTATAGACTAAAAGATAAGAAAAAAGAAAAGAGAGACATACAGAAGACATGAAACTTTTCAATAGATCTTGCACATTTTTGGAGTTTTAAATGAACACAATCCTGAGAGACTATGATTGTTTATCTACAGGCTAGGTCTTTTACTCCCTTTTTGTGCAGTAGGGCGTCAACGCGTTTCGATGGTTTTATTATTCTATTACCATCTTTATCAAGACTATAATGATACGTCTCTCTTATTTTTTTGGCACTGGTTGGTTGCCCGTAGTCTATATTCTCCTGTGGATAAACATATTGCCATCAGAATCTTACATATAGTACATTCTACAATTTAACATACAGTTTGGTACAGTCCCTATTACCAATACTAGTATCTTGGTATACACATGTCTTTATAAACATATTTGTATCTCTTCTATCATACTAAATACAAATTGTCAAATAAACAGTGGCCTAATTCATACATGCATACAATTGCCTGATGAGAGCCCTAAAGTTCTAATTGGGCTGCCTATTTATCACTCACTGGTGAAACTATACTCATCTAAACAGATATAACAGTTATCCCTGATTTGAATTTAGACCTCTTCATTACCTTTTACATATTATGGGGTTTCATAGATTTTCGGATTGGATGGTCGGTTTTTCTTCCTGATCTATGTATGTTGAAGAAAAACAAATAAACCTTTTATTACCTATTTTATTTGAAGGGCAAAAAAGCAGATTGCTGTCATGTCATACCACTTATTTATTTACCATCAGATCTCCTTTCTTTTTTCTTGTTAGAGTGATGTAGAAAGATTATACCTCTCGCACTTTCTTTGTATCAAAAGGACGAACCTCTGATTTCTATAAATTTAAAAGAGAAAGTTTTACCCTTCATTCTCACGCATGAGACTCCTTTTTACAACTATGAAAGAATCTTGTTTATAAAGATTACCTTGAGGTTTTTGGGATGGGCAGTATCCTCTCCGCTTACTCGGTTTTTTATTTAAAATTTAGTCAGGATGTCCTCACTTTGCTGTCAATATCTGTAAGCAATAATGCATTTCCTGTTTATTATTGTAACCCTATCATTGTGTTCAACATATTTTATAGGCATTCACACTTCTTACCCCTATTTGTAGCAGTTTTTAGGACTTCTAATTTCAAAAAGGGGGTGGTGCAGTGAGCTAAAGAACGGTGATGGATCAAGCCCTGATCTGTTGACTGGGTAGGAGTGTTCTGATTAACTCAGATACTCTGTCCATCACCACCCCCTTTTTTGGAAATTATTTTGGACACCATGAGTGTGGAAGGGTATGCTCAGACATGAGTCCCTTGCTCACTGCACCATCAGGATTCAAGCAAGCCGGGCCGAAGATGGCTGTAATGCCAGAAACCGGTCCCCGGAAGCTTGTTTCCTTTCCGGTGAAGAATTGGCTTGGTAGTTTGGTCTGCCCTGTTCCCATGATGCACTGGGCCAGGGACAGACTAATTTGCATATAGCCAGGTTCTGAACTGGGATGGTGCAGTGAGCTAAAAAACGGTGATGGATCAAGCCCTGATCTGTTGACTGGGTAGGAGTGTTCTGATTAACTCAGATACTCTGTCCATCACCACCCCCTTTTTTTGAAATTAAATTCAATGCAAAGCACCCCAATCCATGAACTGGCCTGACTCATTTACCACATCTATATTGCTGCAAAGCATCCTACTAACAAACCAAGGTTAACCAGAAAGAGAAGACCAATCCTTCAGATTCCCAAGCATCTCTCCATACACAACCTAATGTTTGAACTAATCTCTCAGAGTGTCACCTCCATGTACAATGCCATTCTTAACAATGTCATCACATTTTGGTGAAAACTATGTAAACCCTCACACCCGAAGAAATACATGCAAGAGCAAGTAAAAACCTTCAGTGCCCCTTTACTCTAAAGACCTGGCTGACAATAATGATCTATCCACAGAGAGGAAAGAAGGTGGAACGATAATATAAAGCCTGTTGACTTTATGATACTGAAGTCCCTCCTTGCAGCACACAGACTCTTTATTACATGAACCAAAGCAAAGTACTATACAAACACCATCAATGGAGCCACCAACAAAAGTAGACCACTTTTCAATAAAATAAAGCACTCCCTCAACCCTATCCCACACCTACCTATTCCTCACTCAACAGCAAAGCACAAAGTTATTAACCTATTCTTCAGGGAAAGAATACAGAGAATTCAACAGCACATCCACAACACCAAGCCCGCTTCATCTCTTAAACTCAGTCCTTCATGTAGAATCCTGCAGGGGTCATCTATCAAAGCCTTAACTCTTGCAGATCTCACCGACCCTCACCAACATACTCGACTCCCTCAAACCAACTTCTCATGAAGATAATGCCTTCTCCTCATCGACCATCAAAGATATCTCTGGCAATGCTCACTCACAATTACTCACTATTGTATATGACTTCCTCACACAGGGCATTTTCACAAACAGGCCAGAAACCTACACTGGACCCTGATTACCTTGCCAACTACCAGCAGTTACTCACTTGCTATTTATCAGCAAGATCATTAAAAAGCAGTCTTTGCTTAACTCCAAGATCACAAGGATGTTAACCATCTTCTCCATGACTATCAGCCTGGCTTCAGATCACGTTGCATCATAGAGACTGCTTCCTTTCACATAGTAGATGGTGCTCTGCTGACTACATATGAAGATTTCCCCTGCTTCTTCAGCTGAAATTGACACAGTCAATCATCCAATCCTCATACACACTAAAAAGGCTTCTATAGAATTCAACAGAAATTTTGTTTGCTGACTCTAGTCCTGCCTTCCCAACAGACACCTGTTTTTTCACATGAGTATCTCTACATCAAAAGAGATACCTGCAAAAAATGTGTCTTTTCAGCGGGGACACCCACACTTTTCACCTTTTTAGGATCCTATGTTTCAGGCTTTAGGTTTGTCTGAGACACTGCTTGCGATTCTAATGGGATCGCAAATTGCATGCATTATGCATTATGAATATTAATGTGGCTGTTGCAATTTGCGACCCCATTGGGAAAGGCTAGCACTCTCAGGGATGGTGGCCTGCTGTGGTCAGCAGACCACCATGTCTGGGACTGCTTTTAAATTAAGCAGTTTTTTTTCAAAATGCAGCCTGTTTTCCGGAGAACGGGATGCATTTAAAAAATAAAAATGAAACTTTTCTGTTTCATTTTTTAAGGGCAGGCAGTGGTCGTTGGGGCCTCTGCCTCACCTTAGAAAAGGTTTGGGCATGCATTTGTGATTACTTTACCACCCTTCTGAGAAGGGTGGTAAACTGAGAGTGTTTTGTGACCGCAATTGCGGTCGCAAAACATTCATACATGGCTTTTGGAGTCACTATTAGGAAGGGGCACCCTTGGAACGCCTCTTACTAAAAGCGAGTCGCCAACGCTATTTCGCAATCACAAATTGTTTGTGACTTGCAAAATAGGGTTGCTACATGGTCTACTCATTTTTTGCGGTCACAAACGGGTCTAAAACCCCTCTGCGACTGCAAAAAACGGTCGTACATCTGGCCCTTTGCGCACTTTACCTATGTTAACCAGCAGTAAAGAGCTTGTCCTTCACCTCTAAACATAGTTAAATTGGCTCATTCCTAATTGTAACGTTTAACTTGCCTCTGAGTCTCAAGTATAAAGTCATTCATTTGAGCTGGTGGTTTGCACTGAACGGCACAGGCACTTAATTTTCAATCTTTGCACTTACGACAGTCTGCCATATGGTAGCAGTCTCTGTCTAATTTTGAAATGAGCAAAACAACAGTTGTTGTATAATTACATGTACAATAAAAATTAGTTATACATAGTGCCTAAGCCATTTTTATATCTTTGGGTGGCCTGGAATAGTCTGATTTGCGACACTTCTAGAAGAGCGATAGTTAGTACTTGCGTTTTTTTTTTTGTACAGATTTATATAGCGCAAACTTGCCCTGAAGGTAATGGAGTGCTTTACATGAGCACCAGTTACGTTAAACAAGGACACATTCATTTTTGGTAGGCATGTGGACATTTAGTAATTTGTCCAGAATCACAGGAACCTGAGCCGACGCTATGGCTTGATCGGTTTTCCAGCTCCAAAGTCGGAACCTTTGGCCGTAAGGCCACAACCTCCCCCCAAGAGGTTGGTACAGGTATTGGCAGCAATGGTAGGGGCAAATGGTGGTGCAAGCTGCAATGGCCTGCTGTGAAGGGCTCTGGCACTTACTTTCTTTTACAAATTAAGCGCTGCAAGTATATAGTATAGAAAGGGCACCTAGGTCCTGGACGTTGAATGCCACTTGAATACTGCGGCATCTATTGTGCCTACTACTAAATTAGCAGTGCAAACATGGCTACATGCCTACATTGTATAGTCTGTCAATTGAAGTGTGCACAGCCAAAATTAACCTTTCAGATAGATCGAGTCTTCCCTTTTAAATATTATTGAGCCATCCATAAGTAGGCCAAGTAGTCCACAATGCAGGGTGCATGGTATTTACTAGTTGTGCAGGTAGAACATTCCTATTCTCATGTCCCTACAGTGACAAGGCCTAACAGCAATATTCACCAGGGCTGGTTTAACTGTTCTATGTAGAAAACCAGAGTACAAATTAATATGCTAACACTGCATCTCTGGAATGGGACCAGCTCGAAATAAAATAATTAACAACTATTTTAAAAAGTATCTTTAAAAAAATAATTCTCCCTTCTTGGAGATTTCTGGAAGCTAATTTACATCAAGGGGCATATTTATCATTAAGTCACGCAGTGCAGAAAGCCACAAAGAAAGGGTAGGAATGTGTTGTATTTAACATATTACTGAGCATTCCTGACTTTTCCCGGTGCTGGTGCACAATGTGCTGCCTAGCACCAATGCAGGCCCTGTTGAACCAAGGTGCAAGTGTGCCCTCATTGTAGGCAGGAATGTTTTTTTGTGCAGGAATGGACATCTTCCTGCACAGAAACAACCCCAAGTCATTTCCCTCTTCGTGTGTGTGCTTCAGAATGCAGCAAACACAGAAAGAGGAAGTAACAAGGAGAAATAACAATAATTATTTTCTTTATGCTTCCCCTGAGAAGGCATAGCATTCTGATGCATTCCCAGGACTACCAGTTTTGGTATATCTGTGAATGCTTTAGAATCCATGGGCAGATGGTAAAGAACACCCACACTCCACCCATGGAACGCCTTCCCAGGCCAGAGTAAAGCAATGCAACGATTTGTGCTGATCTGCATTACTCTGTAATTATCAAGCCACTCGGGCCATGCAAGGTGGCTTTGCATGGTTTGATAAATCATACTTGAGGGTTGTATTGCTTTTGCACCCTGTTGTGTGGCAAAAAAGTGATGCAAACATATGATACATATGTCCCCAACTCGCTAGTAACAGCCACCCTGTTTTCTAACCAGGAAGAGGTTTGAAAGAAATGTGAGATTGAGTAGCACTCAATAGGTTGACCTGAATGGACAGAACCGACTCCTCTAAGCTCAACAGAATATGCAGGGTGGGCTTTGTGGGCTTTCTGTTGACAACATAGTGACACATTCTGCATGACAAGTGTATTGAGCTACATGAAACACTTTGGCACATTTACAAGGGCGAGAACAGGATGCCAGGTCAATTGTCGTGTATACCTTGCCGGGTGGCTGAACAACCCTGCTTTTGTCCTACCAAACTTCTGTCTCTGGAATTGTGTGTACAGTGACTGCTTCAATCTGGAAATTTGTGTTGAATGTTGGAAGACACTAGTGATTAACATAGTGCTCTTCAATAAGCACCAACAATCCTCAAAGACCAAGATCAGTGTGGCCGAAGATGTTTGCTATCTTGCAAATGCATTGCCACATGACATTTTGGGCCTAATTGTAATAAGATTAACAAGAACTACTAAAAAAGTGGGTATGGTTGCCCCAATCAACTTTTACCCCATTGCTAAGGAGTGCCCAAATGTGAACCCAAACCACCGACTAGCTGATGCCATGCATAAATGTGGCATCCCAAGGTACCTGGACAGAACACTCTTTGGATCTGTGGAAGTGGAAGAATAGAAGAGGACTGTACCAGCTGCCTGTGGCCGAGAGGAACCCTGAAGGGCCTTCAAACCAGGCTCTGCCTTTGACCCAGGACAAAGAAGTAGAATCTAAGGGTCAGTTAGCTGAAGCCTGCTTTGCTAGAGGGACACAACAAGCTGCAAGAGGCCTTTTCCTTGATGTACCCAGCTGACGAGTGACAACTGGACCTTGAGTGGTCCCTGCTGCTGGTCTAACTGACACCCTGTGAGTCTCTAAATGGCACCCTTAAGGTAGTAGGGGCTTTAAAATTGTTTGGCTGTGGTTCCTTTGTGTACCAGAAGAAAGTTTGGTAACTTTTCAAAATGTTTCCTCCAGAACAGTGGAACTTTGAAACTATTTTTCACTTTTTGACTTTGAGAATTTCACCAGGACCAGTTCACTGTGTGTTTGACCTGACCTTCACCACGGTCAGCCTGAGATTCCAGGCTCCATAACCCCCCGAGCATGTAGAAAGACGGGAGAGGAATCATTGGAAAGGGGAGAACATCCCTTTACAATGGTATCCTCCGCATCCCTACTTGGGGATCGTTGCAGGAGGGCGATCCCCAAGCAGAGATCCACCTACTAGACACTAGAGAGGGGGAAGTGGCCCCTTGGGCAAGGGCATTTGCTCCCCCCCAATACAAATATGGCAATTTTCAGTCTTTATGCCGGGGGGATGGGGGCAGTAGCCATCAGGCACCAGGGATTACTTTGTCGCAAAATTTGGCACAGACTGGGGGCTAGTACCTTCTGTTGTTATAATTTTGTGTGCTAGCATAGCCTTGCCCTGGTGTCTAGTGGATTGTCTGTGTGGCAGAAAGACTGTATCTTTTGTTTTGGGGGGTGGGGACATTAGCATGCCCATTCTGGGCTGCTCCCACCCATCTTTTAGATAGAAAAAAATCCCTGGTGTCTAGTGGTCCTTCTGCCCACCCACATGGGCATATTGAGGGTAGTAACCCCCATCTGCCTCCCAGGGCAGCAGAAAAACTTTTTGTTATGTGTAAGGGGTAGGGGCATTGGCATACCCATTGTGGGCAGCCCTCACCCATCTATTAATAAAAAAACAATATTCGCAGGTGCCTAATGGGCTTTCTACCCCTGGGAGGGGCAGATAGGGGGCTACTGCCCCCAGATTCTGCTCAGATTCAACTGTTTGCTTAGGACATGATTGGCCAAAGATTCACTACTCATGAATAGAACCCCTAAATTGAAAAAATACTTAATGTCAACAATTGGGTCTCCCTCACTTTGCTACACACCATTGTAACAGTTTTTGCCTTGTTAATTTTCATTTTCCTGGAGTCCATTATGTGACCAAAAGTGTCCATCAATTTTTTTAAGCCTACGGGTGTCTTATATAACAGGGCAGCATTGTCAGCATACAATAAAATTGGTAATGGGTGCTTACCAACTACGGATGCGTCGGCCTGCACAGTCTGAAGGGAGCCATCTACCCCATTAATAAAGAGTAAACAAGGGAGCTCTGCTAGTACACAACTATGTATAATTCCCCTCTTGATTTTAAATGAGGAGGAACATTCCCCATTGGGGCCATACCACACTGTACCAGATAGATTTCTATAGAGGTGTGCTAAAAAAGAGGGAACAGCGGTTTCAACACAGGTAATACAATGCGGGTAGGTTACAATGTGGACGTTACATCGTACACATTCTTACCACGCATGGCATTACATCTCAAGTCGTTTCAACGACTTGGGATAGATGGCACGCAACACCTGGAAATGTGTTGGATTTTAAATCCAACACATTCCCCGCTGTTGCGCAAACTGGAGTAGGAATAGTAATATATACTATTCCTAAGTCCAGCGTGCCATCTAGTGTAAGTTGCAGAAACGACTTGCGATGTAAAGCCAAGCGTGGTAACAACGCAGACGATGTAACGTCCTCGTTATAACCTACCGAGTTGTATTTGCTCGCGGTGTAAAGAGACATATTCCTAAAAAAGTTATTATATTCATAGGGAAACCCCAAGCAATCAATGTGGACCAGAGTAATGTATGGTCAACCAAATCGAAAGCACTGCTGAGGGCAGCCAAACAGAGATTAAGGGACTCAGGCTTAGCTTTAGTATATTTCTCAAGAAGCAATTCAAGTTTCGTACATTGTTCCACTGACCCCGGGTCAAAGCCAAAAGTTATGGCTGAACACGATGGCGTGCTGGTCAGATACACGAGGTGGATTAGACCCTGTATCAGCTTACCTTCAGACTTAGAAGACATTTTAAAGAGAAGTTAATGAGAAGAGGCAGGCTAGCCTTCAGTGTCCAAGTAGGAGGCAGTGTCAATTGGGACACACTGAATGGAGTTAAATTGGCGATTTTTATCACTTTTTTGGAAGTTGAAAATCCCCATTGGGACAAAACTGTAGACTGTGGCTGATGAGGGATCAATAAATTCAGATACCTTTGCTGAGAGATCCAGCTGAACAGGATGTGCTGCTGCAGAGAGGAACATTGCAGGAGCTATCGCTGAGTCAGGAAGGCCAGCAATGGACCTTGTTCGGATCGACAACCAGATAGGTCCCGATCTTTTGTCGGTTCTCAGGCCACTTTTTGGTGAACATTTTTGTCAGTCCTAGCTTTTAGGATTAGGCAGGAGCAGCACCTTTAACACCATAACCAAGGGAACAGGATTTGGGAGCACCACATGGGAGGTTGTGACTCATTCCTGTAGAAGCCAGGCACAGGTTTCAAGGTCTATGGAGCTTGGTATGTCTCTTTGGCTCACAGAGGACGCCAGCCAACCCATCCTGAGTGTCACTCTGGTTGTCATGGGTCCCATTAGAAAGGCAGGCCTCAAGCAGCAGAGCAGTCCTCAGGGGGCAAGGCAAGCCTCAAACAGCAGTGATGTCCTCTGGTATCAGCTAGACAGTCACTCTGAGTTACAAGACAGGCTAAAAGCAGCAGGGGTCAAGGCAGACCTGTAGTCTACCACAAGTCTAGGAGTATACTGAAGAAGTGTTCTTAGGGTCTAACAATTACACCTGGTACCAGATCTTGAAGTGAGGAAATCTTCTAGGCTACCCCCAGATCTGTTTCTGGAAAGTCCTTCCCTTCCCTTGGCAAGGCTCCAAGAAGTTTGGGATGACAAAGTCTAATGTCAGTTTCCTTTGTGTGTGTGCTTGAGGCAGCCGTTTGAAATGTTATAGCATCAGGGAATAGTTCCGCCCTGAGCAATCCAGGCAGAATGCCTACACCCAATCCCCTTTCTCTCACTGTCTGACAAGAATGCACTAATCCCAACAGCAGAGCCATTCACAGTCATGTGACTAAGGACAATTGCAGAGGTACAAAATTAGTTAATACAGGAAAATACCAACTTTCCAAAAGTTCAAGACAGAAATGGTGGAATGCACTCCGAATTTATCCTTGACTTAAACCATGTAAACCAACCTTCCATGTTACTGTTTGTTTTGCTTGCAAGCCTGAAGAGCGCCATGTCACAAAAGTGTAATAATTTATCACAAATCACTGGTGCGACGTCATGCACCAGCTTCCTGTTGCACTGCATCCATCCAGTCTCTGCAAAAGTGCGACACATTAAACCAATATTCATCCAAGTAATCCTGTTTATTCATACTTTATCCAAATTCGGTATATCCATTCTCATAACGGAGGCTAAGCGATTCAAAGCTTCAGATGGTTGAGAAATGCTCATCCAGGCCTTTATCTTACAGCACAACGGTGTACACATATCCTGGTCATGCAAGATGTAAAAGACCCTATGCATTTCGGACCAGTTGGCCCTTCCTCAGGGGTTACTAGAATGTAAAAACAAGCCATCAAAAACAACAAGAATCTGCTATGTGAAAGTACAAGCATACATATACCATCATGCACTACTAGAGCTGACCAAAGTGAAAAGTAAAGACCACGTGCTTGAAAAGAAAGAAAACATGCTCAGTACACAAACAAGAAATGAAAAACATGCTTACAAATAAATTTGTACTCTGTGTGCAATCAAAATCAACATCAAAGAAACCCATTACGTACCCCACTACTATTCAACCCCAAGTACTCCCCCTCGCTCACCACACTCATTGCACCATTGATGTTGATTTTGATTCCACATAGAGTACACATTTTATTTGTAAGCATGTTTTTCTTTTCTTGTTTGTGTACTGAGCATGTGCGATATAATCAACCCCCAAATACTGCACTGCACCCTGTTCACTCCACAGGCCAACCAAATCTTGGGGTTTGCCCAAATCCTCCCAAATTGACAACAGCCAAAACTTGTCTGGAGGCACACCACTCTCACAGGTTCCGTGCACATGTCACCAAGGTAGAGTTCAATATTGTCGGCATAGAGGTAGATATGTTGCAAGACCCCACAGCACAATATGCCAGTATGAAGCATTCCACCACTGGCCCTGTATGTCAATGGCTCCACCGCCAGTGGCTCCACTGCCGGTAGCGGTAGGTCGATTTTCAAAGTGGTAGGTGTAAATGTTATACCCGAGTAAAATGACCTAGGGCCATATGTATGAAGCGAAAATCCTGTTGCAAACGCTGCGAATCGGTAAAAATAGCGTTTGCGACAAAAAATCGCTAATCCCAATGTATGAAGGCGAAAATGCATGCAAAAGAAGGAATCGCTATTTAGCGAGTTCCAAACTGTGCGAAAGTGCAAAACTGTGATTACCATTGCGAATCCCAAAATTGCGCTGAAACCGGTTAGCGAAATACGCTAATCTGGAAATCGCAATTAAGAATTCGCACTAGTATGTATCAACCATTTGCAAATAGCGATATAAGGAAAATCGCAATTTAAGGAATCTCAATTACCATCAAGTGGGAGCAGGTGGTAACCAGGGGCAAAGTATAAAATGAAGCCCAGAATGCAACACACTCTTTCCCACAATGTCTGGGCTCTACATGATAGTGAGGAGGCGAAGACTGAGAGCTGTGGCGCAGAGGAGGAGACGGCAGGAGAGGTTATTCCGTTTGCGCACCACCATCTTCCAGCACACTGAGGAGGACATCTACACCCATTACAGACTGGAGGAAGAGAGCATACTCAATTTAATTGAGGAACTCAGGCCCCACCTAGAACACCCCACCCGCAGGACACAAGCCATACCCACACACATCCAGGTCCTGTGTTCACTACACCTGCTGGCCTCAGGTAGTTTTCAGGGGGTCATAGCCTAAGCAGGAGGGGTGTCACAAAGTGCCCTGTCGCGCTTCTTCCATGCGTTCCTCGACGCCATGACACATAGGATGCAACACCACATACACTTCCCCAGCACCCCACAGGAACTAGCACAGACCAAGCAGGACTTTTACAACATTGCCCAATTCCCCCTCGTCATAGGATGTATAGATGGGACACATGTTGCCATTTCACCCCCCTCAAACATAGAGTATGTATTCCGGAACAGGAAATGCTACCACTCACTTAACATACAGATGGTGTGTGATGCCAAAAACATCATCACAGACATAGTGGCTAAGTATCCTGGAAGCACACATGACGCCTTTATATTCCGTCACAGTGGGCTATACCGTAGACTCTCAAGAGGTGAATTCGGAGAGGGATACCTACTAGGTAAAAGCACACAATGATAGGCCACATATCCAATGACTAGCATGTGCATGACAGAGACTGACCTTTAACATTTCCACCCACCGGGGACAGTGCCTATGCAGTCCGGGGTTTCATCCTGACACCCTACCTAAATCCTGCCACTGTTGGGGAGCGGCGCAACAACCGGGCACACATTTCAACAAGAGGCACCATCGAGAGAACCTTTGGCATATTGAAGAGCAGATTCAGATGCATACACAAAAGTGGAGGTGTCCTCCAATACAGCCCTGAAACGTGCTGCAAAATTGTAGTAGCTTGTGCCATGCTGCACAACACCGCAACCAGGAAAGGGACACCAATGGAGTTGAGTGACTCAGAATCCTCCGACGTGGAGGGACCTGGACCTGTACACATGGAAGCTGGCATAGCTGTTGCTGCAGCTGGGCAACAGAGGCATGATGAGATCATGCGCAACTACTTCTAGGTGAGTAATAATAAGACAATGACAACTTAAGCCTTTGCTAATGTGTTTAATTTGCTATAGCAACAATGTCACTCATCAAAATATACAGAAATAAACTCTCCCAATCCAATGCGCATGTTAAAATCACAGTGCAACAATTTTAGTCTCATGGCAGCAAAGGCAACACTGTTGCTGGCCTAATTTACCCCTGTGAGTAATTGTCATTTGGCAGCAGATCCTATTGGTGTGTGGCAGGCCTGGTGCTCCTGCCACTACGGCGCCTCTCAACAGTGGGTGGTGGGGTGTTGGAGCTCCGCACTGACTGGGAGTCCTCCTCACTGGACGTCATCACCCCTGGACCAGCGGTTCGCAGGGCACACAGTTCATCCAGGGCAGAAGTTGACTGCACTACAACAGTGGCGATATCCTGAATTCCGTGAGAGAACTCACGCTGGGTCTCTATGGTACGCCTTGCCAGCATATTGGTGGATGAGGCCAGCCGGTTTATTGCGCGAGTGTAGTGGTCCATGCGGGCCATCTCTTTGCGCCTGGCTGCATGCAACTCGGCTGTTAGCTCCTGCACAGCCCCCTGATTTCTTTGCGCATTCCCCGGTACCCTGCCCTAATCTCTCGCTGAATTGCCTTTATATGTTTTGCTTGTAGGCGGTGTACTTGGAGCATGTGCAGTTCCAGCCCAGCAAAAACAGATTCATCATGATGCTCACTGGAGCTGAAGGCCGTGGGGGGTCTACGCCTGTCTGTGACCTGTGGTCTTGACTCCTGCTGCTGGGAAACTGGTGCATCAGACTGCACTATCTCTATGTTGTCCTCATCCTCTTCTTCCATTATTCTCAATGGCCTCACGATCCTCCTTCTGTGTCCCTGTGGTGGGATGAAAGGAATGTCCTCCCCATCTGTGTCCTGGCCCTGGCTAGCTTCTCCAGAGGCTTGGGGTCCTGTGTCAGTTGCACTGGCTGTTGCCTTTTAGTTGCAGGTGCTGTGGATAGAACAGCACACATTAATTATTTTGCTGTCATATGATGTTGAAATAAATTATTTCACAGTGTTCCCTAACTTTACTTGTGTCATTCACCTTTCCTGACCTGCACATGTGAAAATTGCATGAGATGGATGCTACTTCCAACATTACTGACTATTGTGATTACATCTCCCACAATGCATTGCTGTGACTGACAGTGTACTTGCTGTAGGCTGGCATGTGGTTCCCCTTATCCCTAGGGCACTGCAGGGGGTTGCTGGGGGTGGTTTAGGGTGGGAAGGCCTGCTTCTTACCTGGTCTTGCAGCTGGGTGGGCTGAGCTGTCTAGCACGGACACGCCCGCAACACTCTGTGGCGGCAGTGTGCCCTCTACCAGTTCTTCCAGCGGTGTTGAGTCTGAGACATTGGAGGTTCCCCCACCGGTGAGCTGGGACTGCTCCAGCCTGGCAGCCAATTTTTCTTTGGAGCGCTGGCGCAGGTCGTACCAGCGCTTGCGCAAAACTTCAACACTCCTGTGTGTAACTCCAAGGGCATTTACTTTGGCTTGTATGCCTTCCCAGATGCGTCTCTTTGTAGCTTCAGGCACCTTTTGTGAGCTCCTCCCAAATAAAATGTCATGGTTTGGCACCATCCCTGTGATGAGGGTTTCAAGTTCTGCCTCAGAGAACTTCAGCTTTCTCTTCCTGGCTGCTTCCCCTTCTTGCTGCTCCTGCTGGCTTGCTGGCACATCCTTTTTCCCACTTTCTGCCATGGCTCCTGAATAGCAAACAACACTCTCACACTCTCTCACAATCAATCCTGAAGCCCCATGGGAAATCACTCACTTCCTGGATGGTGATGTCATCAAAAAGCATCAGGATTGCGATTGGATGTTTCCAGAAATTCGCTAATTTGCGATTTTCCACGACGGAAAATCGCAATTTTGCGATTTTCTCGATGCGATTTCCCAATTTTACGATTTCTTCTGATTAAGGAATCGCTATTGTCTTTCACGCAATTATTTAGCGATTCTGGGCGAATCGCTAAATATTTGCGATTGTGTTGATACATGCCGATTTGCGATTCTGATTTTGCGATTCGGTACAATTCGCAAATTCAGAATCGCAAATCGGGTTCTTCATACATATGGCCCCTAGAGAGCACAGTGAGTGACCACCGAAGTGCAAAATAAGTCACTCCATCGGCAGAATTTTTTTGAACAAGGAGAATCCAAATATAGCATTTTAAAGCAAGTGTGATCCAATGTGATCCGAGATGGCCGAAGTGTAAGGAGCTCCAGCGGGGAGCTCCCGGGCTAGGAATCGCCATTTGGCATTTTGCCTTGGTTGTGGCCTCCTTTCTGAGCCCTCTCCCCCCCGGAGACTGATTGCCCAGTTTCGGTGTCCCCCCTGTGTTCTCTGAGGCATTTGCTGTAGGAGAGGAAGCCAATGCTGGCTGGGTTGAGGAACAGTATAACCTGGCAGTCAGACCCCAAAAATGGCGACCCCTGCGTATGGAGATGCAGATCGGGAACTGGCCTCGTTTTCTACCCGCTATGAGGTGCCTACCAGCAGATAAGTCGGCTCCCGAAGATAGAGGTGAGCGGTCCCCCCTCCCCCAATGCGAGGCAAAATGGCGGCTCCTACCGTAATGGGAGATGTGTCCTAGTACGCTTACAAGGACTGCGCTACTCCCGAGCACCTAGGGACACCGGGGAGATCTTGTGTCCTTTTTAAGAACTAAAGGAGAGTGGCCCTTCCTTCCCTGTAAAGTCCTGTCGTAGCCATTACACTCATGGTGTGGAAAAGGGCACCAGGATACCAGGATGCCTGACCCCAACATGGCCACCAGAGGTGACTTTTTTACCCCCTTGCTGAACTTTTCCTTACATATGCCTACCTGGACTGTGCCTGACCTCGAGATGATGTCTGGAATTCTTTTGGCCCATGGCTCCCCCCCAAACTAATCTGACTATCCCTGAGTACACATGATCTCTATCCTGACAGCGGAGTCCGAGCATTATGTCCGACGCCCGGTGGAGCTGCTCTGTTCAGCTAAAGAGGAGATCGGCCTTGGTTCATCACCTGACCGTCACCTGCCCAGCCGGACATTGGGCACAGTTTCTCCCCGTCTCCGTGTCTCGCCCACCCCCATCATATTTCTGCAATTCAGCTTTTTTCCTTTGTTTCCTTTCCATCTATCTTACTGACCGACCCGTTGCAGCTACCTTGAGAGCTTGAGGGGAAACTGGCTGTGGATTACCTCCGCGGCCTTCACCTACCCATTCCGTCTTTGGGATGGTTTTCCCTTTGTCTCTCATTCTGTCTCCCCCCTCGTCTTCTCCCTTTCTGACTCCCCCTCTCCCCTTTTTCTCTCTACTTGTCTCTCCTTCTCTCCCTTTAATGTGTCTCATATATTTGATGTAATATGAAAGTGTTATTATTGTTGTAATATTGTTGACCTTATGTAAAGCGCTCGGATACCTACGGGTCTAGCTAGCGCTATATAAAACTCTCTAAAAAAAAAAAAAAATAAGTGTAAAGAAAAAATTAGAAACAAGTACAAAATGTGCCCATTCCTCAAACTGGTCTGCTTGCAAAATGACCACCGAGCCAAGCATATCCAACCAACGGAAATAGGCACTTACCTGTAGCACATCTCTGCCTCTTTATTGAATTGGTTGATGAAGTCAACAAGGCCCAGACCATTGGTAACGCTGTATATGGCAAATACTTTCAAACTTAAATGGCGAAAGACAGATCCATCAATTGCATTTCATTCTTTTTTTTTTAAAATATTAGCCTAATAAATAGAAATAATATTTCAGCAAAGTGTGTTTAGTTTGATAAATATAGCATTTATGTACTATAAAATTGCACAGAGAGAGGATCCACATAACAACACTAAATGAGGTGCAAAACATGTACAAACCTGACAGAATTTTAAGTAGACAGCAAAGATGTACTAAAAGTAGTTTATAAAGTGTTTCAAAAGTTACAATTAAGAAAAAAACATTAAAAAATACGTGTCATTTTTAAATTACACTTAAGATAAATCATATAGCATAAATGTAAACATAAAAAAATAGGTCCCCCCTTCATTGCTTTAAACAGCCATTATAGTCTGTTTCATTCTAGTGAGTTGTGATATTCTGCCTTTTAATGTTCTGTTAGTGTAAAGCTGACATGCTGATTGGAGCATGTGTGCACAGTTGCTATTACTTGGTAAACATGTAGTTTATTTTCCACGCATGTGGGTACTAGGTGTGTGTGCGTCTCGATACCATATATGGTAATTCGGCAATGGTGTTTATAGCTGGAAGATCAGACCTCAAGTGGTATGTGTTATTACAGGTCATGTCAGAGCTTCTAAAGTACCTGTGCCTTCTGCTGTATTTGCATAGCCACATTTCTCCAGTGTGAAATGATTGAACTATTCATGACTCACCTTGTCGCTTCTCATTTGATAGGGTAGGACTCTATTTTGCAAAATTTCTCCTCTCTGGACACATTTTTTACTCCTTCCGCATTTATTGGTGAAGTGTTTACATGCGCCATTGTTGCTGAATTGAATTATTTTCAAAGGAGCCAGGCTGAGTCTTGATATCATCAAGGTCAGCTTGTCCCTCTGTGTCCATGGTTAAAGTAGTCCTTTTAATGTGGTTACTGATGCAAAGTATTTCCTCATGTTCACTAATGTAAACCAGCCTAACACTGTGAGTCTCTCTGTTTTTTGTGTGCAGTCTTTTAAAGCGCCATTCCTTTACACAAGAACACATACATTATTGCAGGCAGGGGGAGATTAAGTGATTTGCCCAGAATGAAGGATGGTTAATTGACACCGAAAGTTAAGGTTTCCCAGCTCCATAGTGGACAGCTGTGGCCCTTACTCTAAATCCTTTCCCATGAAGACACCACATTGTCTCCCCAGCCTTAGCCTCAGTTCCACATTTTGTAATAATAAATCAATTAATCTCCACGTAGCAGCCCGCATTTGATGTTGGTTGCTCATCCACCTCCCATGTGATGCTGCTTGTCCTGCTGAACTTGGCTGCATAGATCCCCTCCTCCCCTGACTGCTTTTCACATTTGTTTTGGTGCAGTTTTGTATAATGTCAATACCCCCCAAAGGTAGTGGACCCATTGACATTTGCACCAGTTACTTTTATTTGTGCAGTTTTATATTGCGCCAACAACACCCAAAAGTATTGGAGCTCTGTACATTAGCACCAGTTACTTTACACTAGGGCACATTCATTTTTGTGGGCAAGGCAAGATTAAGGGATATGCCCAAAATTAAGGATGTGAAGCCAACACCAATTTAATTCAATTAGTATTTATTATGATTTAGAATTCCGAAGAATTCCACATAAAGTACCTAAATAAAACATCATTCATTACATACAAGAATGCGAAGTAAAAATACAAGTGCAACTTTATACTAAGATACCAACAATTAAAAAAGAACACTTTTTCCTTCAGTAGACTAAGCTATACACTGGGCAACATCATATCAATGCAAAAAGACTTCTTTCAGTTAAAACACACTATGGGCTGTCAGGAAAACCTAATTTAAAAAGAGGTACACAGAAGAGTTAATAACAGTTATAATCGGGATTTAGGGAAAAGGGGAAAGCACTACCTTATCATACAAAAGTGCAAGTGCTCTGTGCCATTTCTGGAGGAGTGTTTACCAAAAGCTCCCCTACAAAAAGTGCAAGTGCTCTGTGAAGCCAACACCCAAAGTTGAACCCGGTTTCCCGGCTCCATAGTCGGCAGCTCTGGCTCTTACGCCACATCCTCTTATGAGAGGATGACATATCATCTCGCTAGCCTCAGCCTCAGTTTCACATTTTGTGATTATGGATAAATCACTCAATCTAACCGTTTTTAAATGCAACAAACATTGGCAAAGCCAGTAGGTGGAGGAGCCAGAGGCCTAGCCAGAGTGCCAGGTTCTACAATAACACATGCTAGATGACGTGTGTGGTACAGTAGGACTGAGAATGAGAGGGCTTCATGCCAGAGAAAGCAGGATGAACCACAGCAGGACAAAACAAAACCTCACACAAATTTCCCTCACATATGTACTTATTCTCAATGGGCCTGGTGACTGGATCGCAGCGGCACCAACTATTAACCAACTCTGTAGAAGAACCTAGTAGGAAGCTGCTTGATTCATCCCCTAGACCCCAGCCCACCTATCATAACAAAATCAACAGGAGTTGCTGGGTATTGGTGGAAAAGGCAGAGGCTACTGACACACCCAATCCTGCATTGTTTCAGACCTGCCCTGCTCCCAGCCATTAAGAATAATGGAGGACTTCTGACTCCTCCCTGGGCCTTGTAAATAATGCCCAAAGTAAAAGTCTATTTTCTGCTGTAACATACACAATGCACTCATCAACGTGTGTCACTGCCCAAATGTATTCTTCCAGATCAGTGTATTGCTTGCTGCTCAGTGTATCTTCCCACCATTTTGTACTCCCCTAGGGTGGCAGGGCGATGCCGTTCTCACCCCTTAACCTATACTGTCCCTGTCTACTGCAATCGTGAAGAGTAAGGGTGGGCGTAGTTCGCGAAGTAGCGCTACGAGAAGTGCACTTCGCACTACGCAAACTTCACGTAGCACTACGCGAGCTGCGTAGTAGCATGTTCGCACTGTGCAAGATGCGTTTTCAATGATTGCACAGTGCGGAAAAGCATCCGGCACTGTGCAAGCATTGAAAACGGCATCTTGCACAGTGCGAGCTGTAGTTTTCTCAACGCGAACAGGTAGTTTCTCATTGAGAGCGGTCGCGAGCATGCGCAACCACTCAAAAATGAGAAACCTGACCTCCTCGCGTTGAGAATCTCGCCGGGATGTCATTTTGCTTGCTCGCGGTCGCGAACATGACGTTCAGGACCGCGAACAAGCAGAAACTGACCGCTGCACTACGCTACGCTGCACTACGCATGTTCGCACTGTGCTACGTGCAGCTCGCGTAGTGCGAAGTTGCGAAAACTCCGCAAACTCCGCGAGCGTAGCGTAGTGCTTCGCCCAGGGTTAGTGAAGAGTAGGGGAGACAGTGAGTATCCCTGCCAGGTGCATCTTCCAACTCCACACTGCCCAGATATAGGGCCGAGCTATCCCACCAGACCGCCAACATGCACCAGATATTGAGCGCCATGCTAAGGCAGGGGATAAACCCTGACTGATTAGCATGTATAAGGCCAGCATGTGGGTCAATAAATGCTGAGCAGGATCCCACTGAGAATTTTACAGCCTATAAACTGTCGCAAGCCATTATTACATAAATTAAGGAATCAGTATTATGAAGAGATGCCCTTTACACATACCTTTCAAATACCAATTTAGTATTTAGTACGAAATGCAAAGTGCAATTTAGTAACACGTTACTAAATTGCAATTCGGATTTTGTAAATTTGAAAACATAATTTTGCGGTCAAAGTGACTTAGATGTGACCTTTGCAATGTAACAACAACGCTTTCTACATCAGTCCTCGAATGTTTACAGCTGACATATGCGGTGATCCAAAGAGCACTACAAATCTAGTCATGACAGACCTAGACTTCCAACCTTTCTAGGTACCTAAATTGACTAGCATTTAATTAGCTACTAGTGTTGTCTGTTAATTCTAATATTTATAAATGTCAACAGTGTGCAAAGCCTTTACGTCCAGCTATTTTATAAATAAAAGTGATATTTCAATTAATGACAAGCATGTCTTTGATTGCATGGATGGATTAAAGTGGTAATGAGGAGGAGTGACTTCACATTTAGGTAGGGATGGTTGAATAAGTGAGTACTTTGATGGATGGATGAACATTTGAATGTATGAGTGTGCGAATCTATTATTGACGGAGTGTATAGATGGGTGTTAAACATGCTATACCTATCTTACATACATTGGCATCATATAGTGTCATTACACCAAGGAAGCTGCCAATAATGTCAAGAATTACCAGTTTAAAGTCAGGTAATTGAAGATCTCCTTGTTCATATGGGTATTTTATAAACTTAATAGCTTGTCATGCTCGTTAATGCCCCTAAATAAAGCAACTTATTATACCATCTAGTTTAAAAAAAAAGAAGTTGGGGACTCTTAAGGGACCAGCTCGAAATAAGTATAAACATGTAGGTAATATTGACATCTTTATAATGGTACATCTGCCAATAATGCTTATAGGCAGATTATGCCATCGTTTAAGTTGTTGGTGACAGCTTGTAGTAAAGATTCATAGTTCAGATTTATTATATTTTCTAAATGCAACATGATGCAAACTCCAAGATAAGTTGCTACTGGACATACTCCGGCTATAGACCTAGTTGGTTTGAAGTTTATAATCACCCATGCCTTATTGGTATTTAGTTTGTACCCAGAGAATGATCTAAAAGTACTAGCTTCATTCATAATTATTTCCAGTGAAGCAGCTGGGTCCACTGTGAAGACAGCAATATCGTCTGTGTAGGCAGTAACTTTAAGCGCGCTTGCTCCCGATTGCAATGATATGATATTTTCTTTGGCCATCAGTGTCCATATGAGTGGCTCAATATATAATGTAAACAAAAGTGGGGACAGAAGGCACCCCTGCTGTGTCCCACTGTGAATAGAAAAAGGTGCAGACTGAGTGCCCAAATAGCTTAATTTAGCCTGCGAAATGCTATAAGGCTGGTATCCACGTGAGTAACCAACCAGTGATTCCAAATTCTGCCAAAATAGGCCAGAGACAACCCCTAACTACACGGCCAAAGTCCTTTTCTTCATCTAAAAGCATCATACCTAAGTTTCTCCCTGTTTGTTTGGTGTAATCGAAGGCCATAATAGCAGGATTGGTGTGTGCCGTAGTACTTCGACCCACTGTGAAGCAGTGTTGTTGTCCTGAAACCTGGCCTGCTATCAAGGGGGCTTGGCGATTAGCCACGTCTTTAGCATAGAGCTTAGCTTCCATGTTAATAAGATATTTTGGCCCATACGAACCACAGTCATGAGATGGCTTACCCTTTAAAAAAAATACATACTGTTTGAAGTATCCCAGGTTAAAGGAGTTATCTCAGAGGTGCCAATTTCAAGGGTATTGATATAGTCCCAAACAGTTAATGAAATTCAACGGGAATCGAATCGTCCCCAGCTGATTTACCTGGTGGGAGAGCAGATAGGGCCAAAAGGAGTTCCTCCTGAGAAACCTCAGAGGTCAGCTTCGACGCGACCTCCTCCTGCAATAGGGGAAGAGTTGCCCTTTCTAGATATGTAACAAGTTCCCCAGAGTTTATAGGATCTGACTTGGCAAATAAAGTTTCATAAAATATTATGAACTGTTTAAGAATTGTATGGGTCTCAGTACAAAGTGTATTATCAACCCCCTGAATGTTTTTTTATTATATTTTTTGCCCTTTTATCTGTCAATTAATATGCAAGTATCTTACCTGCCAGGTCACCATAGTCATACAGGGAAGACCAATATTTGTTATAGCTCGCAGCTACTTTCTCTTTTAGAGTCCGGCCAGCTAAAGCCCATACTGAAATAAGGTTGGAATACATCTGGAAATGCCTACGGTCATTTTGGTTAACAGAGGTTGAATAAGATATTTTCAAATTGACAAGTTTCGCGCAGGTGGCTTTAGTAATGCCCTCTCTAGCTTTATTCTCTCGCCATATGAATTGCTGTTTGATATGCCTTATATATGCTTTCATTGAGTCCCAAAGGTTATAGAAGTTAGTAGAGTTAGTATTAAAATGAACACATTCTACCAGGAGCCTTTCCACGTATGCAATGTATTCCTTGTCTGTTAGTAGGTATCAAGGGAAAGAAAAGTAGAGCATCTGGTTGTACTTGTCAGCTGCATTTTAAAGCTAAAAATACTAGGGTTATGATCCAATGTAATTTTTGGGCACAGCTCGATCGTGCCTGTCTGAAGTATCTGATCGTGAGGCTAGACCATATCAATCCTGAAATACTGCCTGTGTGGACATGAGTAAAATGTGGAGCCTGGAAGGTCTTGATATAGCATTCTCCATACATGTTTAAGATTGTGCAAACAAGCTAGATCCAGGATTGATGCCCTTACTTTTGGCATCCTTACGGTCATGTTATGACTGGTAGAGTTAATAGAATAAATAATTACGCAACTAAAATCACCCATGAATATTAACACCCCCTGCAAATCCATTAATATTAGCATTAGCATGTTAAAAAGCTTTGGATCATCAGCATTTGGGCCATAAAGACTAACCAAAACATATTCCACATCAAACAACCAACTGAGCAATAACAGATCTCCCTCTTGGATCTGCTAAGACCTTATGTATTGTGCATATAAGCATCTTGCTAGATAGTATTGTAGTTCCTCTAATCGAGACGCTTTGAAAAGTCCATACTATAGTGTGGTATTTCAATTGATTAAGCAACCCCTTGTCTTTATAAGCTAGATGAATTTCTGATTAAAAAATGGGGTTTGTATGAATTACGCTCTTTACGAACAAGTTTACGCTACCTAGCAGCATTTAAACCCGGTACGTTCCAACAGAGGTGTTAAAAATGGGGGTCTCAATATTGGGCTTCCCATCTTGCTGCCATCAACCACGGGATGTATGGCCCGGCGTTGAATACAGCATTTGAAATGGATAAGTGGCTGCTCCCGGGTGGTGATTACTACAGGGCACTTTATTCGGGATCCTCCCGTTCACAACTCACGGGACCTACCGCTATAGCCGTGCGGGTATGGCATAGCGCAACGGCGGCTATGGGCTGGAGTGATATATTAACTGGTGCGACACCGCTCTATGCCTCTGCGAAGATGGGTGGCCTATGGAGGACGAAGGGATTTGATAAGTGGGACATGATCGGTATTTGTAAAGTGCGTGATCTCTGGGTTAAAGGAAGGGTTAAGGCCTTCTCGGACCTGCAAACAGAGTATAAGCTGAGTGACAGGGAAAGATTTCGTTAAATCCAGGTACGTCATGCTCTGAACTCTGTGTTGCCAGTGGGTAGTGATATTCCGGATTCCTCCCCCCTCGAAGATCGTATCCTAGATGGTTATGTGCCAGATAGTAATATCTCACTGTTCTACAAGAAAATGATTAATGACCGATCGAGTTTGCTCGACCGCCTCCGTGAGGCCTGGATTGCTGATGGTATTGAACTGGATGACGAGGACTGGCAGTCCGCGATCTCCTCTCCCAAGGAGGTGGTGATTCCGGCCCGCCTCCGTCTGGTCCAACTCAAGATCCTCCATAGAATCTATGTCACCGGTCCTCGTCTGATTCATATGGGCTATTCCGCGGATGGCATGTGTCGGCGTGGGTGTGGTCTTCTTGGCACCTATCTCCATATCATATGGGAATGCCCTGAGGTGGTGCGATTTTGGAAACGTATACATGAGATTATGGATGAAGTTACGGGTGTTGTGATGATGCCGGAAGCCCGACAATGTTTATTGAATGTATGGGGCCCAAATGATTATGACGTATCGCAGCTCCGGTGGGTGACTCTGGCCAATATGGTTGCGAAGAGGGATATTGCTCAGCTGTGGGGATCCCCAAGGCCGCCTACAGTGACTGCTTGGAAAGAGAGTCTGGACTGGTGCATGTTTCGAGAGAAAACAGTGTATATTGCAAGAAGCAGTCCCAAAAAATGGGGGAAGATTTGGAACCCTTGGAACTCATACCGTGGAGACATCTGTATGCCCCCGCTCACCGCTAATCCGAGTCCTTCCCAGTCGCCCTGACCTACATTCCTTCTAGCTGTGGTATATTGTGTTGTTCATACGCAATTCTGCCTCTGCCTCCCTCCCCTCATCTGTATTCAAAGACTCTTTTCTCCTGCTATTATGTATCTCCCGTCCTCTTTGAGCGCAGACCTAATGGCTGTATTATTACTGTATTGCCTTGCTTGTTTGTTTGATGTTTTGTTTCTTTGTGTTTCAAATAATAAAAAGTAAAAAAAAAAGAAATGGGGGTCTCTAGTTGACAGATGTAGGCACCTTTGTCCAAATAGGGACCCATGCTACTAGTCAGGGTAGGGGGGGTACACTTCTAAAATAACCCCTGCTTACCCCCCTGGTAGCTTGGCATAAGCAGACAGGCTTATTTTAGAGGCAATGTGTTAAGCATTTGTGTACACATACAGTAATACGGTGAAAACACTACAAATGGACACCACACCAGTTTAGAAAAATAAGTAAATCTTTCTCTAACCCAAAACAAGACCAAACAAACAAAATCCAACATACACTACTCTTGAAAATTATTATTTGTGCAAATAACCTTTAAATTGCAGGAAACCAATAAAACACAGTTCTTCCGACTCGGTAGCTCCTCCTAAGGCTACTGCGATACTGAATATAACAGAGTTTAACAATTTCAGCCGACCGCGCTGATACGGGCCAGCTGAATCATCGACAGACTTAGACACAGTACCTTTCTTGTTGAGACCAATATGTCGTGCCAGTCGGTCGGCGCATACATCGTGGTCGCGCTGTGAAGTGGAGAACTGCATTGGATGGTGTCCTTAAGATTTTGTGCAGGCAGCGGCTCATTGACAGAGTCGGTGAGACCAGGGTTTGCGCTGAAGGGTGAGACGGTACTTGCTGTGGTGCTGGCGGGTCACGGTGCGGTGACGGAGTCGGTCAGTGTTCCGGTCGAGCAGCGACAGAGTCAGTGACGTCCTTGCAGCGTGAAGCAAAGCATTGCGGAGTGCAGTGCCCACAGGACACAGAGCAAGGTGCAGGTCGTTGACAGAGGTGGTGAGACCAGACTTGCGTTGCAAAGTGAGGCGTTGCTCTCGGCGTTGCTTTCAGGACACAGAAACCTGCAACAGACTCAATGACAGAGTTGGTTACCCTTTTCTTCTGCGGCGACGATCAGAGACGGCGCACAAAGTCACAGTGAGGTCGTTGTTGTGCCTTAGACCTCTCAAACTGGGGGCAAGCTTAGTTCAAGCCCTTGGAGATCTTCTTCTTTAAGCAGGGGACAAAACAAGCAGCAAATTCCTTTTTTCCTTTCCTTGGCAGCAAGCAGCCACTGCAGGCCAACCCCAGACATCAAACAGCATAGGGGCAGTATTCCACCTCAGCTTATCCGGATCTTCTCCTTGGCAAAGGTTCCTCTTGAACTCCCAGAAGTGAGCTAAAAGTCTGGGGTATGGGGTCTGGGTCCCACTTTCTATACACCAAAATCCTTCGTTTTCTGAGGGCAGGGAGTGTCTGTACCCAGGCAAAAACAGTTCTGTCTTCACTGGTGCAGCTTTCAGGCAGGAGGTTGAGACAGCATGATTGCAGACAGACCAGACCCATTCAAGTGAAAAGGAAAGCTCCTCCCCCTACTCTAAATGCAGCCCAGGTCTATTCAGCCCAGTCCTGACTCATCAGACGTCTGGACCCACTGACCCTCTCCAGCACCTGTTGTCCAAAAGCCAGACATGCAATACAAAAACCTAGCACAGGCACACTTGATGGCTAGGCAAAAATATACCTACTTTCTAAAGGTGGTATTTTCAAACACAGAATGCAAAAATCACCCTCACTAAAATATGCACTTTAATATTCTGAGTTCAGGCATACTAAACTTTACTTTTCTATCTTGTTCCTAGGGTCATTTATGTTTATAAGATGTTGTAAACAAACACCCCATTCTGTCCTATGGGAACAGATAGCCTTGCAATAGTGAAAAACGAAATTGCAGTATTTCACATTCAGGATATGCACATCAGGGCATGACCTACCTTTCACATACAATACACCCTGCCCAAAGGGGTACCTTGGGCCTACCTTAGGGTTCATAAATATGTAGAAAAGGGAAGGTTTAGGGACTGGCAAATGTGTGCACTTGCCAGGTCGACATGACAGTCCCAGACTGCACACAGGCTCTGCAATGGAAGGCCAGAGTTATATTTTACAGGCTGCTTTGGTGGGTGTCACAACCAGTGCTGCAAGCCCACCAGCAGCATTTGATTTAAAGGCCCTGATCACACGCAGTAGACTATACTAGGGTCTGACAAGTAGTTCAAATAGCCAATCATGGAAACACTAATCTGTAACACAATTTACACAAGGGAGCACTTGTACTCTGGCACGGAACAGCAGTGGCAAAGTGCCCAAAGCATCTAGACCAGCAGAAATGTAGTCTAACACACAGCAAAACACAGGAAGCAAAGGTTAAAAATGGAAGGGCGACCCACGCCAATGGTGCCAGGTCTAACAAGAGGCATTTAAGTAACGCCATAGCTTTTCTTTCAAGAGTTGATCAGAACACATTTATTTTCCTACTGAACAGATCCATTTTGTTGTATAATTCTTGTAGTTGCAAAACTTGTTCCTCATAAAACCCCACACAAATGGGAAACTGTTAGCTACTTCCTGTGTTTCCTTTTCAATATCCCCCTTGCTTTTAACTCACCCTTTAAAGATAATCCCTCCCATCAACCCCAGTCTATCCCACCCCGATCTCACCCTGTATACAAGGAAAAGAATCACCCCTCTACCTGTTGTTGCTACAGGACAGCTTGTGAGAGCACCAACAAACCCTGAAAGCCGCCCCACCACCAAGAACACTATGACTCTAATTTCTCAAAAATATCTTAATGTAGAAACGAAGAGAAAGCAGAAGAAGAAATGCGTAATAATAGTGTAAGGCCCAAATGCACCTGTATGTTCTTCCCTTAATCCAGAGAGAGAAAAGAAAATGGTTATTTAGTTCCTTGTTGCCATAACCAGTTGAGCGACTTACTCTGTGTGCACCAAATGAACCTGCCAGTCTTTGTTGATTTTAAGGCCAGCCAATTCCTGAAGAAAGACCTGTGCCCCTGCAGACTTTAAAGGATCTATATAATGGCTCAGTTTTCAACATCTATCCATCATGCTCTTACAGAAATCCAACTTGCAAAAGATGAAGTATGAGCCCATTCTAATAGGGGCAGCAGGGCGAGCCTTAAACAAGACTGCTTGCCGTAGGAGAAAGTTTTGAAAATAGATGATAAAAGGCTGAGGAAAGTGACCTGCAGGACTGTTGAGGGCAGCAGGTAATCTGTGCGCCCGTTGCACTTGACTGTCCCAGTCCCAGTCATCAAGATCGGGGAATGCCCTCTGGAGTAGTTGTTCTAAAATGAATGGGGAGCAGCACCTTTCTCAGTATCAGGTACTCCAAACAGGTGGAGGTTATTGCATCGTTGCCTTTTTTGTAAATCCTAAACTTTGCTTTGCAAGAATATAAGCTGATTTTCATGTGCGTCTGAGATCTTAGCAACCCTCATTGTGTGATCTTCTGTGTCTGCAACTCATTGTTGCAGCTCAGCAATGTCTGTTGTTAATGCCACTACTTTATTATTTAACTCAGCAATAGCCTGGTTAAGAACTGAGCTATCTGCTTTAGCCTGTGAGTAATAATCCTGGGTTCTTCTCTGTGGGCCTGCAATGCTTGAAGTATTCCGCCAGCAGAGGATTCCAACGAACCAGGGGTGGAGGCATTTATTTGAGTCACAGCCCGGCGAGAGCTGAGAAGGATGAAAGAGCAGGATAAATCACTGATTGCCTGTAGCCACTGTCTGAGAAGAGCACTCTGCTGCCTGACCCTCTGGGAGGTATGTTAACGTCGCTTCATTGCGAACTCAATTTGTTCTGCGGTGTACCGCTTTTGATTGCGCAAGTAGGCATTACACTCAAAGTCTTACTGCGTCTTCTGGAAGCTCCATAGATGAAGGAAAGCTGCTACACCCCCTCAGACCATAAAGAGGATTGCTCCTCCCCTCGGTCACGGAAGGGGTGGGTTAGAGGTCTAGACTCAAGTGGCTCACCTCTTATGGTGGCAGCTGTGCAGATAAACGCAGAGGGCGGTCCACTGGTGCGCCGCTTGCATGCCAAAGGCAAGCTTGGCCGCACCCGGCTGGAACCAGGGGCCAGACACTCTGCCCAATTTTACCCAGATCCTGCAAAAATAATCAAGTTCACCAAAAAGGAACTCGAATCACTCATGCCAGATATGTCCCCTCTCTGCCTCCACTCTCTCGATGCCAACAACCCTCTGAGCTGCCAAAAATGTGGTTTCTCACTAGACACTTCCCTAAGGATCGGCAGTCACAAAGGTGTTGGTCAGCCATAAACACAAGCACTGGAAGATTGGTCTAATCAACTGTAGATCCCTCTCAGGACACAAAATGTAGATAGTGATGCTCATAGAGGAGGAAGACCTTAATGCATTGTTTCAAACTAAAACGTGGCTTAAAGAGAGTTCCTCGCCAGACATCATAGGTACCCTTCCCCAAGGCTATGGGATACATAGGTTTCACAGGGCTGGACAAGTGGGAGGCGTTGTTGCCATCATTTATAAATCAAATCTGAACTGCTCCACCAGCCCAGTCAATTTAACCAACTACGAGACCATCCAATTTAGACTGCCCCTCTTCCCCACATCCTCCTTCTCAGGCAGCCTCATCTACAGGCCTCCAGGGACTTGTACGTCTTTGTAGAGTCCATACCTTATCTTCTGGCCAGCCAGATGATATGGAAAAGTGCTTTCACCACACTAGGTGACTATAACATCCATGTGGATGACACTAACAACCCATCATCCAAGAGACTCTTGGCTGACATTGAGGCCATGCAACTCACACAGCGGGTGGGTTCTGCGATGCATGAAAAGGGGCACATTCTGGATCCCATCTTTTCTAATGATTCCAGACTGCAGGTCCTTACTCCTATCCAGATCTCCTGGTCAGATAACTTTTACATCCCCATTCTGTACGAGAAGGCCCCTCTAGCCAAGCCCTCGGGGGCTGCTCTGTCCTAGGAAATAAATGGCCAGGGTTTGCCTGTGAATCATGAACCAGAGATTTAGAGGCAATTATCCCTCCAAACACAGTAGATCTCAATGAGGCACACAGGCGATGGTCAGGCTAGATCGCCAGTTACATGGATAAAAACTTTAAGAAGCCTAGACCGATAAAGCACCGGAACCTCAATAAAGCTACATGGTTCAGCCTACAGCTAGCAGCCCAAAAGAAACATTGTAAAAAACTAGAGAGGTGCTGGAGGAAAACTGATACCCGAGACCAAAAATACTCATATAAAGCGGTCATTCAATAATATCACGAGGATATCAGGAAAGCACAGGCAACCTTCTTTGAAGAGAGAATTGAAAAGTCCTCCAATTCTTCCAAAGAACTGTTCAAAATAGTTAAATCTCTTACTACTATTGAACCTGGCACATACATCCCCAACCTTCAAAGACAAGATGCAACGATCTAGCCACCTTCTTTAAGAGTAAAGTTAAAAACATCTACAACTCACTTCACTCAATTAGTGGCGAAATCTCGGAAGAGACGAAGGACTCGGCAGACAAGCTAGAATCCTCTCCAGGTCCAGAATTACCCAAGCCCACTCTTTCCCCATCATTGCTCACCTTCCCTAGGCTGAGCAAAGAACGGTCAGGTCTCCTCCTAAGTAACATCAAATTGGGGTCTCCTATAGATCCCGCTCCCCCTCACACCCTTCTACAAGAGGGTTATCCCATACGGGACAACTTGGATGACCTCATCTCCCTATCCCTTGAGAAAGGCCTAGTACCCAGAGAATGGAAGCATGCAATACTAAAGCCTCTGCTCAAAAAACCCCAATTGGACCTCCCATATGGGAAACTATCGGCCCATCTCATTGCTACCCCTTCTGGAAAGATTGCTGAGAAACAAGTTAACAGTTCCAACTCGCAATTCCTGGAGGGTAATTGAATCTTGCACCAGTCCCAGATAGGGTTCCGCCCAGGGCTGGACTGGCCGTAGCGGGCACTGGACATTTCCCCGGTGGGCCGCTAGGGTGGTGGCCAGTTTTGAGCCCCTGGGCGCCATTTTGTTACCAGGGTTAAGCATTATCTTCCGCCTCTAACAAAATCGTCTGAAACCGGCCCTCGCAAATTGCTCGCGTGCAACCCCTCACCACGGGGGGGGGGTGGCGAGCAGTTTGCCAGGGGCGGTTTCAGTTCCCAGTCTGGCCCTGGTTCCACCCGGAACACAGTACAGAGTCAGCCCTACTCATGGTCACAGAAAAACTAAAATCCATACTCAATCAAGGCAGAGCTGCTGAAATTCTGCTCTTAGGCTTAAGCACAGCCTTTGATATGGTAGACCGCGAAGTTATTATTCACAGGCTCAAATAGAAAGGGCTTAGAGACATGGCCAACCACTGAGTGGCATCGTTCCTTAGTAAAAGATCCTTCCAATGCATGGAGGCAGGTATCATATCCAATATCTTCACAGCCCCATGTGGAGTACATAAGGGCTCATCCTTGAGCCTGACCCTTTTTAACGTTTACTTAAGCCCACACTTGTTGCAGGATTCATATTGTCCATTGTTTCATACACTGATGACACCCAGCTGGTGGTCTCGGTGGCAGAAACTCCCAAGTTTAACCATCTGCAACTAGTTCCATGCATGGAAAAAATAGGAGCCTGGATGGCCAACTGTAGCCTTAAAATGAACAGGGACAAAATGGAGCTCATGTGTCTAGGTAATGGACCGGGCCCACGGGATGAGATTAACTGGCAGGGAAACTGGGGACCTCCACCAACTCCTAAAACTTCCATGAATAACCTGGGGATGTGGTTAGACCAAAACCTATCCATGGAAATTCAGGCCAAAAAACTTGTGGGTATCTACTTCAGCATCCTTCAGGTGATTTGAACAATCTTGAGCATTATCCCAGAAAAATCCAGAAAAACAGTGGTACAGGCTCTGGTAGTCTTGTGACTGGACTACGGAAACTCTTTGTACCTCGGCTCCCCCAAATATGTCACAGACAGGTTGCATGTGGTGCAGAATGCAGCAGCCAGACTGCGTCTCAAGATTCTCAGACATCAATCAGTTAGATCATCTTTGAAGAAGTTTTACTGGCTGCCAATCCAGGCCAGGGTTAAATTCAAGGCCCTCTGCATGGCCCACAAGGCAATGCACGGGAGAGGCCCAACCATGCTACAAATTGTGGTCTCCCACTATTCTGCCCACAGATGCCTTAGGTCAGAAGCCAGCTCCCTGATGAACACACCTAAAATAAGGAGAGCAAGATGGGGTGAAAGATCCTTTTCATGCCTAGTCCCTTAACTCTGAAATAACATGGATCTAGAACTAAAGCTAACCAAGAATGAACAGTGTTTCAGAAAAAAAACTCCAAACCTGGCTGTTCAATCAAGACCTCACATTTTGTTTGCTCCTCTCACTAGGGCTGGGATGCTTGCGAGTAGCTATGCGCTTTATAAATCTCTTAAACTGATATTAACGCTGTATCCGGCAACAAGCTTGATTCTAGGCCTATAATTTGATTTAAAGATGTATAGCCATGGCCTGCCCATAGCTCCAGGGCAGGGACAGCACTAGAACCAGAACCAGACAATCTTGAGATCATATTTTTCACTTCCACTTGTGCCATGACCCATTTACGCAATGGACTACTAGAGATAACAAGTTTGACGGATGAGCTCTTGGAATCCTGCTGGCTGCTTTTCCTGTTACTTCCTTTTTTATGACTTCTGGTACTTTTAATGTTAGAGTTGCCTTTTATCTATTGCTGGGTAAACTGACTGGCTGAGTAGCTGCGCATCAGTGAGAGACTAATCCCTTGAATCGCTGACTGTTGTGTCAATGGTATCAGAGATTTCTTCCTTGCGAAAACAAGCCTTATCGCTAGTAGTAGTTGGGTCAAATGGGAAATCTATAGCTTGACACACACACTAGCCCCAGGCCTTGCTGGGGATGGCAACTAGAGGCATGGGGCCTAGGGACTAGCCAGCCTCCAATACGACATGTATACACAAAATGGGCTGCCCATAGTTTGGGTTCCTACAATTTTATACAGAGTTTATTCGAGGTACAACACCAGTGGGGGCATCTCACAAAAAGTGACGGACTGGCCTCACACATCGACCGGTGTCAAGCTTCATTATGGGCTGTCCTCTCCCTCTAAAAACTTTGTTTGATAGAGGGCCGGCATACACTTGGAGACAGGCATGCACTTCTAAAAATAAGTGACGGCCCATGAATTAGTTAGAGGTGATCTAAAAACCATTACACCTGTCAATAAACTATTTTTATTCAGGGAGCAAGTGCATGGTATTAAAATAAGTGAGCGGTGACATGTGACGTTGCTCTCCCTCCACCGTGTTTAGTGTGGTCAACATGTTTCTGCCTTCGTGTCCCATAGGGTAAGTAGCATTCATAAGGACCAAAAGGGTTTCTCAAAGTGGGTCCAGCCTCTTCGAACGTGGTGCAAATAGGAACTACCACTAAAGGGACGGGGGTTATGATCATCAAGATCCCCGCCCAGTGCAGTACTGGGGAGATTGATTCTGTAGGTAAAAGAAGGAAACAAGAAAAACATACATACTAAAAGGTTAAGTATAATTAAAATTGCAAAAATGCCTTTCATGCGTCATCACACCTACTGCGCGCCAGGTGTGGTCTATAGGAGACACGTGACTGACATACGTGTCAACATTCAGCAAATGAAAATGGCAAGAGTACATTTCTTACCCTAAATTGCTATCCTACTTGCTCCATGGGAGGTCGAGTGTGGAAGGGCCTACTGTGCCTTTCTGTAATTGAGAGGTACAACGTGGTCTCAGCCTGTTGGTGTGACTACAGGTCTGTGACTCCACAGACATACTAATATGCTGTTCAAAAACATATAAATATGAATTAAATAAAGTTGTCCAGTGTGGGCCGCACACACACTCACTCAACGGAAGGTGAAACCAAAGATTACACCTTTGCAAACATACGTGGCACTCACACTCTTACTGTCTTAATTCAGCGCTTCCAGCCGTTGTATTTACAGACCTTCTCTCGGTCTCCCCGTCGTTGGATTGAGGTGACTAAGGAGCCGGTTTAAATACTACAGTAAATTGCCAATTAGTCAGTAAATGGGAGTGCATGTAGCATTTCCTGTGTCTCGCTGTGGTCGCGCCTGATCGCCTGGCATAGGGCGTGCCTGAGTTCGCCCTCACGCATTGGACCAGAACTTGTGTCTGGTCCTTAGTGTTTGTGGAGGAGCGCATGCACTTCCACTTTTAGCGTTTGTTCTAATAGACCGGTTCAGATCCTCTTCCTGTCATTTGACGCTGTTGCTAGGGGGCGTGTGACCGCTACTGATTGTGCGCTGGGCCCAGTCTACTCGCTGCGCACTGTGAATGGACCGAAAGTGAGCTAGATGCTGCTGTGCGTAGCTTCTAGCACATGCGCAGAACGGTCTGGAGTTGGCTCATCCTGTTATGATAACATTGTGGGTGAAAAGTGACGGATAGATATCTACACATTGATTAACTCCTATAGCTGATTTCAGCCATGAGATCCCCGATCCTGGGGGCCCGATCCCAGTATATTTGTAGTATCTTGTTGTCAGCCAAAATTGCTTAGTAGTGTAAAGGTTGGAATCAAACTAACCCAGTTCTTATATTAATATCAAATGCCATGTTCCAATACTGCTTTGCCTGTGATGGCATCTATATGGTCGTGGGCTACAGTATGCAGTTGTTCTCATAGGGACCTTCAACGGTGGTCTAGACATGTGTGATTAAATAGTAGATGTTAGTTCAATACATTGGACTAGGCCTGATTACTTGCCAACTGTAGCCACAGTATTTCACCCTCTAAACCACCGTTGAAGGTCCTTATGAGTGCAACTGCATAGTGTAGCCCACGACAATATAGATGCCATCACAAGCAAAGCAGTATTGGAACACGGCATTTTATATTAATATAAGAACTGAGTTGGTTTGATTCCACCCTTTACACTACTAAGCAATTTTGGCTGACACCAAGATACTATAATAACAGAAAGTGTCTAAGGGTCAGAAAGAACTCAACTATGTAATTCGTCCGAGACACAACTAATAAAGAGACCAGGTAGTGATAGGGGAGATAGGTGCACCAGTGTATCCTAAAGGCGCAACATGATATCTCTAGGGTGTAAAAAAGTACCCATCAGTTCCCACTCGGTACCGCCCTTGTCATCATATGGGTTCTCCTTATACCCAGGAGAGTGCGCTGTCAACCACTAGATGTTACTGTGGCTGGCGCTCAACCATTGATAGCTGTATGTGTAAGTGGAAAGTACCAAAATGAGTATGTGAAGGGGTGACTGATTTGCAGTGCATAAGTGAGAAAGTACGAAAGTGAAGTATATAAAATTGGAGAGAAGTGAGTAGAAGGGGAATTTTATTGTTATCTCTCAAATCTTCCAAAATTTAAAAACAGTATGAATTGTGAGCAGATTTAACAAAATATCTGCTTATGGAAAAGGTCGACATGTTTCACCATATGTGGAGAAGTGTGGCTCACTGGTTAGAGGAGGCAGACCCAGATGCTGAGATCAGACCCGGGACCAGGGTTCAATTCCTGACGCGGCAGGGTCTTGAGCCCAAAATGTCCACGGACTTGGTAATTCTCGCTTCGGTGCCTACTCGAATCACAGGTTCACACTCTGCAACTCTGGGCAATAGCTTGCTTAATCTCCACTACGGCCCTCCGTGGCGGGATACCTGGCTTTCACCTTGGGGATACCCAGTAGGGGCTATCTCACAGGGAAAAACCAGGACGGGTTCCCAATGCAAAGCGCTTTGAGACCTGGCGGTGATATTGCGCTATATAAAAACCCATCCATCCATATGTGGCAACTATTTAGCCACTGCTTTCTTCAGGACCAATATGTTTGCTACTGCAAAATTAGTAAAAAAATATTAAACCATATCACCTGTTGGTTCCAGGTCATAATAAATATCCTCCAGAAGACTGAAGAATCGTTGTTTCAAGGGCAGGATGCAAGGAGAAAAAAGAATGTAGACAAACATAACTAAATTGTCAATAGCACATCATACATTTTGTTATCTTCAGATTGTCATTAGAAAGTATGGGCAATGACCCATTACTAAAAGAAAGAATCCGCTTACCTATTTGGTAGGAGGATAATGCATCACCCGACCTGGCTGCAGCTCAGGTAAGTGGAGCACCGCTCCAGTTAAAAACAATAAGGATAACCAGTCAGAGTATTTACATGTGGTATTTGTTCAGAGATGGTGAATGCTAATAACTCTGAGGTGGCAAGTTCCTAATCAGTCATATGACGCTATTCTCTCGCGTCACTATTGTGAAAGATGTTTCCTTCTTTATAATGGTCGTTGCTGACTGTAATACAACCAGATATTAACTCTTATATGGTTACCGCAATGTCTCCCATAACAGCACACACACTCAGTCTGAATTTATCATTAGCCAAATGACGTGTTAGTGCTGCGTCATTAATTCGCTCTTTATGTCCATAACGACGAGCCAGGGCTTCTATGTGCACATTCGCACTCTGTCTAAACTTTCTTACAATTAGCCAAACAACGCTAATTGTAAGAAAGTTGGCAAAGGGTGGCCCTCTGGCGGGCTTACCCTATGGGTATGGCAACATTCTGAATGTGGGATTGAAGAGCTACCAACAGATAGTCCCAATATCTTGGCCATTGTTCTAAGGTTTAAACAAGGCAGAGACACTATACCGTTCGATGTATATGCCAGAGGGATGGTGGGTGGGACGCTCTCAAACACAGCTTCCCTATTGGGAGCTCTAATAGAGAAATATAGGGGCAGACACAATTTGGTCATAGCAGGTGATTTTAACTGCACATTCTAACCCCTTGACCATGAAGATGGTGGTCTAATCAGCGAACAGTACTCACAATGGGGCATTCAATCTCTCTCCTTAACCCGATAAAAAATGGACAGAGGCAGCCCTTCAACTAAAGTGTCTGTGCCTAGAAAGGGGCATTAGGGCTGTAAACGGGAGGTCATTATCAGATAGCAAGGGTCTGCACACATATAATAACGGTGGAAGAAGCAGCAGAATTGATTATTTTTTAATCAATATGAAGCTGTGGTCAAGTCTCGTTGATACGATTGTCCTCGAGAGAAGCGAGAGCGACCACAACCCGTTACTGCTAACTTTGCAGAAGCAGGGCCTATCAACATTACAGCCACAATCTCCCCGAGTGGATGACCGGAGACATAATTCCAACAAATGACTTGGGCAGGATAAAGTGGGTAATGTTAATCAAAAACATGAACAGCCTAGAACAAATGAAGGCCGAGGTGGAGAATTCTCTAACAGCCATCTCCATCATAGACGCCCAGGAATATATAAATGGTGTTATTACAAATAAACACGATGATTTCTTAACTAAACTTAAATGCTTTTTTGTTAAGACTAACAAAACTGGCAGCAGGGTAAACCCAAGTCAGCTAATTGGTACAACAAGGACTGTAGAACAGCATTCAATAAATTGTTCCCAGCTATATGTACCAAATCTATGGGGGAAATCAATCTGGCTCGGAAATTGTATAAAAAATACAAATCATAGCTAAAAAGAATTCAGATAAAAAAATGTTGGAATGACCTTCTGCTTGCGAGTAACGACAAAAGCATGCACAAATTCTGGAGGATAGAAAAATGGGGCAGTGGCGAACCAAGCCAAGCAATGGACAACTATGTATCACCAGATCAGTTGGTTTTGTTTTTGAGGCTCAATTTGCAGCCTCATTGTTCGTCTAAACCACCATCCCTCAATGGAATCTGACACCCTTGTGACCTTTGGCAAAGGAGATGTTGACACAGTCCTGGATGTATTACTCAAGGACAGAGCTCCTGGCCCAGACTGCATCCCAGCTGACCTATTTAGGCATGATAGAGCAACCTGGATTAAGTATAATAATATACTAGTAAATGCAATTGCCAAAAGGGCTCCCATCCTAGATTCTTGGTGAGGTGCAGAAGCCTGTACAAGCCTGAGCAATTACAGGCCTACAAGCCTAAAATCTTTGCCAGGCTTTTGCTGAGCCTTATCCAAACATGGATGTGCAAATTTGATAATTTATCCACTCTCCAGGCCAGATTCCGCTCGCACGTAAGCACCATTGACCAAGTTTCTAGATTTATGCTGCTTTACTGGCGTACTGTAGTCAATGGCGAGGGAACCTTGTATGCAGCATTTATCGATTCATAATCTGCGTTCGACCTGGTCCCCCACAATAAGTTATGGGAAGCTCTGAAGGAATCGGGGTTGCCCCCAGAACTCCTAGCCCTAATTGTCATACTGCACAAGTCGAACTTTGCTCAGGTACCCTTATTTTATCTAAAACACAGAAAGGCCTGCAGTGAGCTCTAGATATATTTAAGGTCTTCTGCAGTGATCATGAGCTTGTAGTTATTGTAGAAAAAATAAAATTTATGGTGCTGCACAAACGTAAAGTGGTGAAAGGGAGAGTTTTCATGAACGATGCACAGCTGGAACAAACTTACATTTTCACCTATCTGGGGGTAACCTTGGAAAAGATGCTTAAGTGGAAACCTCAGATTGACATATTAGCCATAAGGCAGGCCCAACTTGCCAGCGTCCTATTAAAAGAGTACCAGCTCTTGCAAACAAAGCTGGTTGGCCCTCCACTAACAATCTACAATGCCAGAGTGAGGGCCTCGATCTTGTATGGTGCCGAGCTCTGGGGTTTCACTAAAACTACACCTCTTGACAATAGCACAGAATAAGTTCCTGAGAGTATTAACAGGTCTCCCTCAATCTACCCCCTTAGACCCTTATACCTAGACCTGGGCTGCTGCGAAATAGAGGAGCTAGCTCGGTTTAGGCCAATAGCGTACTGGAGGAGGCTGTATACCACTCCGGAGCTATTAAATTATGTGACTACATTAAGTCATGTAAGAGAAGCTGATAAATCTTGCAAAATCACATGGCTAAAAAGAATTAAGAGCACAATGGTGGATATGGGGTATAGTCATATGTGGGTACACCCAGTAAGCAGTACATTTCCATCTAAAAAAGATTATAAGGAAGCCTACAGGAACATGGCTAAAACAAAGTGGTTGTCATCTGTCCAGAATCTATCTTTAACGGACAAATTTGTGGAGCATAAGCAGGACATCCAGTTTGAGGCTTACTGGACCTTTATAACCAAACCCAGTGACAGAAAACGGTACCATCATCTTAGGGTTGGTTCGCTTCCTGTAAAATCACTCACTGTCAAATGGCATGCTACAACTTACTGCAATTGTCCGTCATGCCAATCCACTGACGAGTCAATCCCTCACATCTTGTTCGTATGCCCAGCATATCAATGCCCCAGAGACAGATGGCTTAAACCGATCTGTCAAAATCTGGGCACTAGATCTAGCCTACACGCACTTGGCATTCCTAAGACTAATAAACAAGAACATCTAGTAATAGCTATGTCTATGTTTTTGAGCTGGTCGTGGGGTATTCGATCAAATAATCTAAAGAAATAATGTGCACTGAGTGGTATTTCTTTATAACATATATGCTCAATTTTATTATTCCACCATTTATTTGGTTGCTAGTTGATGTGTAAATAGGTACGACCCCCAGCCCTATCTAACTGTGAAAATGAGATCATGGCTATGTTCATTATCCATGCCACTTAAAACACACCATTGGAAAATAGCTTGAGTCATAAAATAATGTTCCCATGAATCATAATGAATGTTATGCTACTGATTTTTAACATTTTATCTTTTTATGTATTTTACAAGACTTTTTAGAAATGTATCTAACTTGTATCATTAACTTGTGCAGTTTTGTACCGCATTGTTTGTTGTATCTTTATTGATTGCAATAATCGAAACAAAGACTAAATTGAATGGAAGTTTGTTCATCAGGCAGGATAACAGTGTCTGTATTGGGATGCTGCCCCGAGCCTGTTAGGTGAATAGATAATGGTGGGAAGTTGCAGGCTTGTATAGCAGCTGCAGTGGTAATGTCTTGACATTGCTCCTGAAGATGACCTGGTTATTGAGTACTCGATCAGCCCCACTCCCTGCAAGCCGGACATCTCACACTCTCCAGTAGAGTTTAAGGACTTATTCAGTTTAGGTTCCAAGACCAGGAGCTTTCTGCATTGATTGCTGAAGTTTGACACAAAGGCATGGTAAGTGTCTCCTTTGAAACATTAAGGGCTGCCTCCATTGATGCCTCCACCATCTCGCCTTATGGCGGCAAATTTGCGTAGTCCCCAGGGTAAATAACATCGCTTGCTTTACCTGATTTTAGGATTTTGAGGATGGGGTGTCCTACTCTGGAGAAAGTGGAGCAATTTACAGTGCCTTTTGTAGGCTGTGGATGTAACTGATCCCTTGTGGTGAGTGTTGCTTGATCAGAAGTGGCTGCGGGGACACAAGCACCTGCTCGGACCCCCTTCTGGGCTGTTGCCTTCGGCCGCACCATCCTGTGCTGTAAGCTTCAGTGGTGCGCGATGAGCAGGGGAAACCAAGCGAGGGAGGAGCGTCGGAGGGAGCAGTTCCCAGCGGCCAAAAGCAGCATCAGGTAAGTCCAAGCTCTGTGAGTGGTAGGGGTAAAGCTTTCCCCTTACTTAGCAACCGTTAGCTGGTTTATTACCTGTATTCATTTGTTGTTTGATCCACTTTAGACCATCGATAATCACTGTATACTATCCTCGGGAAAACTTTGTGGCGCAATGGTACCGTGGGGTGGCGGCTGCTCAGGATGCGGCTCTCAGCAGTGGTGTCAGTCCCCATCTTACTTTCAGCAAGCCAGTGGAGTACAGTTTCAGTACAGTTTCGTATTCAGCTATCAGATGTGTTGGACCTGACCAGGTAGAATTGGCTCATACCGAAATTGGCATATTTAATTTACTTGTAAGTCTCTAGTAAAGTGCTACTACATATGTCCACGGTTTGTAAATTAAATACTAATAGTGGGCTTGCAACACTGATTGTACCACACTCTTAAGCAGTACTTTAAACATGTTTCAGGCCTTAACACATCAGGGAAAGTAATAGAGTGCTTTCTTTCTGCCTCCCATATCGTACAAAGTTAAAGGTAGCTCTGTGTTAAAAAACTTATACTGAAAAGAGAATATATGTTGTTTGTGTTTTAAATTCTATGATCATTGCCTTCTTAAACATGTAATAAGTGTTCAAGCAATGCTTCAATAGGAAATAATTGTTCATTTTATTTATTTATTTATTTATTTCTGACATTTATTGAGCGCGAACGAATACCCGTAGGCGTCTCGGCGCTAGACTATTCAGCTATCTTTCCCCAAGATGTTAATGACTTCGGATGGTGACAGGTCAGTATCACTGGTTAAAAAGCCAGGTCTTTAGTCTCTTGCGAAACTGCAGGAGTGAGGGGCTAGTTCTGATATGATGTGGCAGGGTATTCCATACTTTAGGTGCCGCAACTAGAAAGCGGCGGTCACCCCAGGAGACTGTTTTGGAACGCGGGACCACTAATTGGTTGAGGGTTGTCGATCGGAGCTGTCTGGCCGGTTTGTAAGGTATCAGCTGGTCCTTGAGGGGGCGCGGTCCTTGATCGTGGAGTGCTTTGTACACTATGTAAAGTGATTTAAACTTGATCCGGTTTTGGATCGTCAACCAGTGATATGTCCTTATAGTATCAGAAATGGGCGCGAACTTGGGTGTTCTGGACAGCAGACGTGCTGCTGCGTTCTGTATTGTCTGAAGCTTTTTAGTTACCTTGGCCTGGGCGTTTAGAAAAAGTGCATTGCAATAGTCTAAGGATGATAAAACTAAGGAACTGACCAGTATTTTAGCAGCTACATCTGGTAGAAACTGGATGATTTTCCTTATCATTCTTAGTTTATGATGGGCTGTGGCCGCTATTTTGTTCGCATGTGCCATAAAGTTGAGACGCTCATTAAAAGTTACTCCCAGGTTCCTAACCTTAGGGGCCGGGCTAGGAGGGGTACCAAAGGCTGGTGGCCACCAGGTTGCAGACCAACCCGGTGAGAGGGGTCCAAAAATGACCACCTCCGTTTTATCGGAGTTGAGCTTCAGGCAATTAGATGCCATCCACTCACCAATAGCCATCATTCCACTTTGGATTTTGCTATCATGGCCCACAGTGATTGGTAGTAGTATTAAGGATCTACTAGGTCAGGTAGGCTGAGGAAATTTGATTTGATTGTACAACAAAAGCTATGTTGTGGATTGTATTTGCACTGTGATATACTATATAGTATATACATGTACATGGAATAACACATGCATGAGCATAGATGTACTACAAGAAATAATTTCTGTAAGAACAACATTACGTTATAGGCACAGCAGGCAAGACTTCAATATAATAGTAACACTTTTTGAGGGATCAGTTTACAAATTCAAATAAAGCAAATGGGGCATAATGGTGAACAGAGGGGAGTGGTAGATATGAGTGTATTCAATTGTAGGAAGGATTAGACATTCCATACCCACAATATATTTTAGGAAATCTGCATATCCATCATTCTTTTGCATAGTTTAAAAAAAAAATTTATTAATAAGGTTATGCCACTCCAATCGCTCTTTGGCAATCACGACACCCAGGTAATTATGCTGTCCTCTGGCCAACAAGCTTCTGTCCCTTCAGAGGCCACATTCTCCACCTTTGACTCTATATCACTGATGAGCTCCATAGCTGCTTTATCCACCCTTAAATCAGGTTCCCCGAATGATCCATGCCCTTTTGGCTAGCGCAGCCATTGTTCTCAACGTTCTCCTGAATCAATTTATTAACACATCTTTGGCTTTGGCCATTGTCCCTCCAGCCTGGAAACAGGCGCTGCTCATTCCCCTTATTAAAGAGGCGTCTCTGGATCCCAACCTCCCGGCCAGCTGTTGCCCTATCTCTCTCCTCCCTGTTATTGCTAAGGTCTGTGAAAAGATGGTCAACAAGCAACTGATCTCCTTTGCCGAATAGCATGGCCTTCTTTACCCGGTCTTTACCCGGCCCAATCTGGTTTCAGAGCTTCTTACAGCACTGAGTCAGCAATGGTGGAAATTTCTGCAGCCATTTGCAATACCCTGGATTCCAGGGGCAGGGCAGCACTGGTCCTGTTAAACCTGTCTGACACTTTTAACACGGTTCCCCACTCACTCCTTCTAGCCTGCCTGTAGAAGCTGGGTATCATGGGTTCTGCTAGCAAGTGGCTAAAATCCTTTTTAGAAGGCAGAACCCCAAAAGTTTGGATCCCCCCCCCCATACGTCTGATACTGAAGTACTTCAGACTGGGGTCCATCAAGGGTCTATGTTGAGCCCCTTTTTGTTTAATATTTACATGACCACTCTCATGGAGCTGCCTGAGGAGTTAGGAGCTAAGGTTGTTGCCTATGCTGACGACACTCAGCTTTTGTTCATCTGGAAGAAACATGAGTCATCCACTGCTCACGTAAAAACGTGTCTTTCAGTTGTGTTCAATTGGCTCACTCCACCCAGCTCAAATGCAATGAAGGTAAAACTGAGATCTTATTCTTTGGCGATTTTCCCCTTTTGGTCTGGCATACCTTCTGGCAAGAGGAGTCCCACAGGCCCTCTCCCACAGGGCCTTCTGGTAAAAAAACCTTGGGATTTGGTTTGATGAAAAGCTTAGCTTCTGCAACCGAATCAGTAAACTGACAGGTACCTGTTTTGGCATTTTGAAGCTACTCAAAAGGTTTCGCCTCTCCTGCCCTCTGTTAACTCTGTTAGCATAATATAACAGAGTTTTGACTCCTCCAGGTTCCTTTTTATGATCACAGGGAAAATTATTTTTAATTAATTTGTTGTGTTAGATAATATGATCAAATATTATATACTTTGTCAACTGTGGTTGTAGTTACGTGATAACACACTTTAACAATGGACGGTTCAACCAATATCAGAAAAAGGCGGATTGGGAGGGGTTGGAATTTTGAAGTTGTGTTGTAATATACAGAGGAAAGACAAGGAGATGATGGACGGAGTGCTGAAACTTTTCAGACACTCACCCCCAGTCACAGATCTGTGTTGAATCCATCATTGCTCTTTAGCTGACTTTGTCACCCCAGTTCAGAACCAGCTATATCGGAATCAGCCTTGACCCTGTGCCTCATGGGAACAGACCTGCTTGAACTGCCAAGCCCGATCTCCCCTGGACAAGAAGCAAGCATCCTGGGACCATTTCTGGATAACACCCCTCATCAGCCAGGCTAGCTTGAACAAGAGACCTTCCTACGCAAAACAATCCTATGAGTCATTTTCCTCTTTCTATGTGTGCTGCAGAATTCAGCACACACTGAAAAAGGAAAAAATGAGCGGATGCAAACATTTTTGTCCTCATTAAGCCTCACCTCAGGAGACGTATAGATTCAACGCTTCCTCAGGTTTACATCACTTTGTTAATCTAGGCCAGCATCAAATTCCAGGAGTGTTGTGTGGGAAAACCCACCCTGGACACATGTAATGCTTCCCGGGAATAGAGTAAGACAACAAATTGTTTTGCGCTGCTTCACATTTCTCATAATTTATGAGGCCACTCGTAGCCATGCAGGGTAACTTTGCGTGGCTTCATAAATCTTTATGAGAGCCCTGCATCACCATGTACCACTTTACGTGATGCAAACATGAAGCAGGGCTTTCATAATTAAGCCCCACGATTCGTATCAACATTTATATTACTGTAAAAAAAGTAACTTATTTATTTGAATGGTCTAATTTAAACCTGGAAAGGGAATACTGAAAATATGCTCCACGTGTTATTCATTGTGGTTTAAAGAGAAGATCATAATTAGACCACACAAGTAGTTTGGGAAACACCAGTCTAAAGTTTAACTCTGTTTGCTTCTGGGAGATTTTAGGACCTTACCTCTATTAAAAGCCGGCATTGGAATCAGTACTTGTTTCAATTTGAGTAATTTGTGATCAGTTGGCATTTATTGTTTCAATCCTACTGACACCTTATTATGCACACCCTGCTACAGCATCTGTGGGAAACTCTTGAAAGTACATTTGTTCTGTAGAGTCTTCTCCAATTCCTGCAGTCTTCTTTTCAAACTTGCCTTACTTTCTCCATACTACAGGGACACCAGTCAATTTATTTCCACAAATGTTTTATTATATTTCGTATTCCTTGGTATGGAAATCAGTTGGATCAAATCAGGATTTCCACCGAAGGGACAGTGTTGCTGTATTAGTTCTAATATTAGTTAGTATGCGACGTTAATTGACCGTGCAGTAGTTGCTTGTCAGACCCCCATATTCGCAAATCTACCAGTCTGAAGCAATAGGTCTGATTCTGAGTTTTGCGGTCTAACCTCGGGTACCGTGGCGGCGGCCACTCGTCTGCCGCATTACAATGTAACTGATGGGCCAGCAGCGGTGTTACTGACAGTGGTGAACAATTTTTCAGATGTGTCGATGCAGGTGTGTATATTTTATCTCCACAAGCGTTGATTGTACATATATGCATGATACGTGTAAAAAAAATACCTACTACAAGTACTTTCCCGTTGCTGGAGTGCAGGCCATATGTTCCCATGCCAGTTAATGGGTAAATAGTGCAAAAAGGACTAACCTTCATTTCAGAGCCAACAGAGTCATCTTCTTTTGGGGTCAAGATTCTGCTATGAAGGGGGCCCCTGGAAGAAGGGATCCATGTGGGAGACTGAAGGGAAAAAAGGAAATGGATGCATATGCACCCCAATTCCTTTGATTCCTCTTACTTGAAGAAGGCAATCTCCCCACCACAGTCAGCTCGATAAAAAGCCAACTCGTAATTCCAACAGCACTGAACTTGTCCATATTGCACTCTGAAAGCTACTTTCCCTCTACCACCATGGTGGCAGTCTGCGAATGGCTGGTGGCGTCAGTGGTAGTCTGGCGGTCCTTTGGTCAACAGACCGCCAACATCGTACTTCATCAGGCGGACGCTAACTGTTTGGCAGGAAATCCACCGCCTCTTAGACAGCAGTTGCTTCACAGCCAAACTCGTAAACAGGCCCTTAGTCTCCAGAATATTCAAATGGATTAGGAAACCTATAGGAAATGCTGGGTGGTCCTTAACACTGCGAACCCTTTGTGAAAACATGCAATTAATGAAGCTTGTAACATAGTAGCTAAGCTCCTGCATAAAACATAGACCTTGTTCCTTTAGACTTTGCTCCACCTCAAATTAATACCAAATCCATTCATGTTTATTCAGTAAAAGAGATTTCGAATTGGAGTCATTCTTGGTAAACACCTCATAAGTCCAATTCTGAAGAAAGGTCCAATGATAAAGTTGAAAATATAAGGAGACATCTCCATGGAACAGGCAAAATAGAATGGTAACACTTTTAAAACAATTAGTAAACTATAGACATACATTTGCACTAGGGCAGCTTGTAACACAAGATTTTTTAGCAGAGAACAATTACTTCTCTGAAAATCCTTCTGATGTCTATATGTGCATTTCAGAGCAGGGCTGTTAAAATGTAGAATATTAATGCACACCTTTGTGGGTCATTGGACAGCTCTTCAATTAATTAAGGTTTGCCACTAATTAGATTAGATAATTATTTCAGGTCACAATTCTGGCAGCTTTCTTTGGTTTGTCAAACAAGCTGTTCTTCCTCATCGCCTGATCTTTGTCTGACCTCTGAATTAATTTGGGTATTTGATGGCTCAATATCTATGCAGGAGATTTACAGGTAGATGGTAAGCCAATACACATTGCAGCAACAGTCACAACAAATATATATATATATATATATATAGGGGCATTGGGGAGGGAAGCGCATTAATACTCAGGTATTCATTTTAATAGCTGAGAAGTCATATTTCTAGATTTAAGTATATGGTATTTAAAATTCTAAGGAATCATTTTAACTATTTTAATTACTGCAACACACCTTTAGGGATGGATGCAAAGGATACAGGGGCATTGGCTGGGGATGATTATTAATACCAAATTAATAAAGACAATAGCAATGTTAATTTTTTGAAATGTGTAACAACAATTAAAACATGGTGTTGCTGATCTGTAAAATTCCACAATTATTATTAAAACAACAAACAAATATCAAAAAAACGTAAGCATAAATAACTATTTTAATAGTTATAATTTAAAAGACAAAAATAACACCATGTATTTCATTTTAAATGTGTATTAATAAATAGTTTTCAAATATGGAAAAATATTATTAAATAGTAGATATATATATTATCCTATTTTACAAAAACATAACATATTTTATTAGCAATGTAAAACATATTTTTTTACAATTTCATAAATTTTGCCCATCTTTTTCTATTGGTTTCAATGGAGAAAAATGATATTTTTTCCTTTTTACTTTCAGGCTTGATATTCTTGGTTGAGTTTCTATAGGTGTTTGAGCCTTGGTGTCAAGATCAGAAGCAAGGAAGATCTGGGTTCAGGTAAGAACAACTTACTTTACTTTTTTAACATATACATGGCTAATGTTACTGTAAGAAGAGAGTATTTTAAAATATTCGTTTTCTATGAAAATTTTGATTATTAGGATTACTGTTCTTCAACGTGGATGATTTATTACTGGAATGTTTTCATTTTGGAGTATGAATTTTACTTGTTGCGGTCTGAGGTGGATTTTTCAGGGAGGCATTTTTCAAGGGTTGCTCTTGACTTTGGATGTTAGTTTACATTTGGATAATTGGCGTACCGAAGACTCTTGATGACAGGAGGTTTTAAAAGGTCACCAAGAGTCAAAGAAAGAAGACAACTACAAAATTCCATTACATTGGAAAGAATGATGTTTAAAAATGCTAATATTATTAGAAAGTGTAGGTCTAAGAAGCAACCTCCCTCTATGCGGGGCAAGTAACAGTTACACCAGTTAATTGGAAACCTTGGCTTCCCTCTGTGACTCGTCCTGCTTAGATGGCCAATCAATGAGTCTTCAAAGTAATTTAGCAGTGGGGTCAATTTTTCTGCATTTTGGGTAAAGTAGTCTGATTCGATAATTGATGTGTAGAACTCATCCGTACACTTAGGAGGTACAAAGCACAACACAGTTCATTTTATAAAACTCCTTCTATAGTTTCCTGTTTGACAAGTTTTCCTCAATGATGGATATTTGCTTCATTTTTTGCCAACATGCCTGGAAAAACTGAAAAAAACATTCTTGAATTTGTGTGTCAGGGTACATTATGGAAATAGTATTAATCATTGTTTGAAATCAATCATTACTTTCATTGGATTTTTATTAATTGTTTTGGTTTTTATCACTGATTAAAAATCAATATAGAGTGCGGATTGCTTGTCAGGGATTAAGCAGTAAAATAAAGGGAATGTTGTGCCAATTACGTTAGCATGAATAGTGTAACTTTGAGTTGGGTGTGGACTTAAAAATCCCATCCAGCATCCAATATCATTATTCTTAAGGGTTAGCACGTTATGAACTGTGCTAAATATACGCATTCTTTTGACAGGGATTTTTGTTGTCATGCAAAAGGAAAATTTCAATAGTGAAAGAAACAGTTAGTTTAGGGGAAATGGTATAATCAGATAGGTTTGAGGGTTTCACATTGGGGATTCTTTGTCTGTTTTTGACTCTGTGCCATTCTCCTTAGATTAGAATTGTGTTAATTTTTCTAGCTACATGCATGGGAAGGTGTTGGGATACCTCCCTCAAAACAGAGCCAAAGGGTTCATTGGAGGTGCATGCAAACATTTTGATTTCATGTATATTTCATGTATATTCTTGCACAATTCAGTCTATATTGCAGAGGCAGAGTTTATTTATTTGAAACGTTTTATATAGCGCTGGCTTGACCCAAAGGTATCAGAGTGCTTTACATGAAAAAGAACATAGTTTCAGAGCATAGTTACAAAGTTACATCAGTTGCTGGAGCATAGTTACATGGGTTACAAAAGCATGGCATAAACATAGGAGTGAGGAGATAGATAATACAACGGGGAGATGAGGAAAAACAGTGTACGACGTCCGGCTGGGTAGGTGACGGCCGAGGGCTGAACCAGAGCCAAACTCCGCTATAGCTGCATAGGACAGCTCCACCGGTCATCGGCCATAGGTTGCTCAGCCACTACAGTACATATAGAAGATTCTAGATTTTGCCTAGGGGGGCATTGTCAAAAAGTTCCATTGTGAGCGCTGGACACGGTGTGCAGAGCTGGGCTCCGAGCAGTAGTATGATCATTCCCAATCCTCTGCTGTGTGTGACTTCCTTGTCGCTGTGGTCTCTCTCAGAGGGGTCTCTGAAATTCCAGAGCACAGATGCTAGATCCCTCCCAACAAGAGGAGAAGGGAAGCTTTGGCAAAGGGCCCACAGAGGGCGGCCATCTTAGGGACAGTCGGGCTGGGAGAGAAAGACCCTCACTGCAGTAGTGGAAATTGAGAGTTGGATCACTGGTACAGAAGCCTGGAAGACTGCTGCTCCAATGGAGCAAATGTTGAAGTTAGCAGGTAGAGGAAGACCAGTACATTAACATGTGTTGGGAACCATTTTGATCGTAACTTATTAAAAAACAGTTCCACTCATGGACTAAAATGGGTGAGAGAGCAGATTAAAGCAGGTTAAGGGGCCACAGAGTGAAGAGAGAGCTGTCAAACGTTGGGTTCCGCAATAACATGGGAAAAAAATATTGCGGTAAGAAGAAGGTAGATGCGGATCAAGGGAAATTTGGGCTGCCATTTTAAAGTCAATTTGCAAAAGAAACCGGTCCCATGATGCTTTTTTCTAGTCCAGGGAGGAGCTGGCTTGGCAGTTCCTGCTGGACTGTTCCCACAAGGAACAGGGTCAAGACTGATTTGCATATGGCTGCGTCCAAACTGGGGTTGTGTGGTGAGCAAAAGAATGATGGATTTAACCCAGATCCTTTTGACTAGTGGTGAATGTTTGCATTGTCCAGCATTCAGTCCATCAGTTGTTTTTTTTGCCATTTTAAAGTCATGCCGTTACCAGCAGTATCTCCGGAGTGGTTCCCGTGAGGGGCGAAAAACAGGGCGGAGAAGGTAAAGCCAAAAAGGGTACATTGATCAGAGGGTCACAAATTGCTTTCTTCAGCAAGAAACAGCAGTACAGTGAAGAGAACAGAAGAAGCTCACAGCGCTGTGATTGGGAGTGTCAGCCATATTGGAGCCGAAGCAATGATCAAAAACAGTAATTTTCACCTCGAAATTATGCCTTGGTAAGAGTGATTTGTTGACTTGAGTGTCTCCTCCTTTAGGGTTCAATAGAGTTCGCACAATCTGCTCTTAGCTAGACCGGGCAGCTCAAATACCACCCCCATCGCAGCTTCGGAGAGAGAGAGCAGTTGGAAGAGGGTTTTTCGGGGCTAGGGACCAGAACTCGGACGACAGTGGAAAAGTCAGTCTTTGCTCAAGTGCACAAACAAAGCAACTGATGAGGTGAGCAGGGTCTCTGGATTCAGTATGGTGTTGGTGGCAGGTCAGGGAGGGATATTCCAAAGAATTGATGCCGCAACCCAGGAGCTCCAGTTCAGGACTCCGTTCCACTAGCATCTGATCTATGTTCTGTGGTCCTTTCCACAGTATCACTCAGAGTAACCTCTCTGCCTTTGCAATAAGATGGAAAATCCCCCACACACCTCCAATGAACCCCGGTCTTAGTTAACCTCTCCCTACAATAAATGTAGCCACAATACTTGAGTAACCTATTGCCTCGGCGGGACTGCACATAGGTTGCTTGTTTCCTTGACACTATCATGGGGTTTCCTGTAGAAACAAGAGAAAATAAATGTTTTTTAAATATTATGCTGAAATAATGTTTTTAACTCCGTTTTGTTTAAAATGCACCTATAAAGGTGAATACATGTTACATGTTTTGTTGAGACACGTTTGTTTTTGGATTCATTTTTATTTTTATACTACTTGAATTTCTGTGAAAATCACATGTTACATTGTCTACCTGACGAAAGAATGTTTAGAGTTTAAAAATGATCTGTTTTAAAATGGCTTTTTACTTGAGATGGTTTTAAATCTTTGGAACTCTGATTGTTTTGTGGAGTGGTCTATAAAATATTTGAAAACAAAATAGTGTTTTCGGTGAATTGAAATGTTTGAAATGGTAGATGGTTTTTTTGGGGAGCAAAATACCTGTAAGGGAAAAGTGGTTTCTCATGGTTATTTGAAAATGTCTATTGATGGTAAAAAAAACAATGGTATTACCACTGTAAAAAACAAGACATATATTAGTATTATTATTTACTATCTATTGAATGAAAATTGTTACATTGTATTATGCTTAGTTTTTTAAAAACATAATTTACCTGAAAGTGTTACTGTCTTTTTATGCACTGGGAGTGTTTTGGAGTTTATTTCCTGACTTCTTTGTAGATTTCCAAATTCTTTGAAGAGAACGTACGATCTGTGTAATAGAACTACAAAGTAAGTAATTTGTACTGTAGCTTTAGTGATTCCTCCCCCAGCCACTGCCCAGCACCTTCCCTGAGTGAAAGTACCCAGCAGAGTTAGAAGAGCAATTTTGCCCCAACCACTGCCCAGCACCTTCCCTGAGGTAAGTACCCGAAAAAAGTTAGAATAGTAATTTTGCATCTCAGCCGCTGCCCAGCATCTTCCCTGAGGTAAATACCAAGTAGAGTTAGAATACTGATTTTGCCCCCAGCCACTGTCCAGCACCTTTCCTGAGATAAGTACCCAGCAGAAATAGAATATTAATGTTACCCCCCGCCACTGTCCAGCACCTTCCCTGAGTAGAGGGTTTGGTGGAGTTAAACATAGTAATTTCTCCTCCTCGCTACTGCCCAGCACCTTCCCTGATGTAAGTACCCAAGGAGTTAGAATAGTAATGTTTCCCTAAGTCACTGTCCAGCACCTGCCCTGAGGTAAGTACCCGCAGAGTTAGAATAGTAATTTTTCCACCCGACCACAGTCAAGCACCTTCCCTGAGGTAGGTACCAGCAGCATTAGAATAGTAATTTTGCCCCTCCCCAACCACACCTAAGCACCTTCCCTGAGGCAAGTACCGGCTGGGTTAGAATAGTCACATACAAAAAACACATCTAACAAAGTTATCTTTTAGAATTTATTTTATTTCGTAATTTTTTATTGGAGAAAATTTTAAATATATTTAAAAAAACATAGATAGAAAATTGTATAACATTATGAGCTCACAAAGATTATCATCAACAAGCGTACCATTTAGTTTTAAAGGAAAGAAGAATTGCATAAACAATCTTGTAGAAAGTATAAAATGAAAATAAAAATGAAAGAATATATCATGCAATTTATTTATAAATTCAAAAACCTCAGTATATAAATACCGGTAGAAAAAATGGTTATACAGAAAGGAACATACATATAGTTATGAATATGAAGAAGAGAATAAAAATTAAAATGAAAGTGAAAAAACGGAAGTGAGAATTAATCCATGTAATATAAGATGTGTAATATGGGTTGAGTAATGGAAGAGATGGAAAGAATTATTGAAAATCATAACTAGATAAATAAATAAATAAATACATATAGCTTAAAATAGATAGAGAAATGAATGTGGAAAAAAGAAGTATGTGTAGACTCCTTGCATGGAAAGAAGAAAGGTAAAAGGTGGGAGAAAGAAAAGAAAAGGAAAATAAAGAATGAAGAAAGATATGATGGAGGAAGAAAATATTCAGGGGTTTCGGAGAAAAAGAGCCCAAACTTGTTGGAGAGCCTCCTCTTGGTCCTGTAGTTGGTATATAATATGTTCATGGGATGCCCTTTGAATCATTGCTATCATCTATTCTTCCTGCGAGGGAGGACTAAATGATTGTCTTAGGATACTAATTTTAGCTGTAGAAAGTGCAGTATGTAGGAGACGGCATTTTGGACGTGTAATGGCAAGAAGATTCCTAAAATCATGCAATAGAATGATGGAAGGGGTGAGAGGAACACGAAGGGAAGGAATTATTTCCTGCAATTTCCTGCAGAATGTCCCCTGCATAAATCCAATAACACTACATAGAAAGACATTCACAAAGTATATGGGGAAGGTTGCAACTAACTCCAGAACCCCTCCAGCATGTAGAGTGTGACAGTAATCCTGCTTTTTATAATGTCAGAGGTGTCAAGTACCAATCATGTACAATTTGAAAAAGTCAGAATTTCAAATCAGCTTCATGAGTACCTTTGTCAAAAACTTCCAATAAATGCGACCAGACCTCTTCTTCAACAGTAATGTGCAGGCCCTCCTGCCATTTCTCTTGAAGGGCTTAAAGAAGTAGTTGTGAGTTTAAGTGATGAGTTAAAACACCACACAGACCTGACATCACCCATTCATGTGGCCCTTAAATATGGAGATAATCTAGTATTGGTGAGGAGTTTAATGCCCAGGGAGGAGAGCCTAGACATCATCTCAGACAGTGCTGTAGCCTCAAATATCGTGATGTCTGGTGATATGGAAGACTAAAATCTTCACAAAGTGAATCAATGTATTTTAGCTCTCCATTTAATATGACCTGAGAAAGTGTCTGAATGCCTCTTGATTTCCAACAAGACCATTGGAGTGCTTGGCCATTTAATCGAATACTCTCATTACCCCAAAAGGGAGCTTCATAGTGTAAATGGTGAGCAACTTGTGTAAGGCGGTGCACTCGTTGACATGCTTGATATGTGGCTCGCATCGCCGGGTGTGGAGGGGAAGAACGTGGATTTTGAGTTCCATAAAGAAAATCAAGGCCATCAGTTCCATTAAGTAGATGATGTTCTGTTTTGACCCACTGTGGAGGATAAGTCGTATCTGGAAGTAAATAAACTAATTGGGAAATGTGTAAGGCTGAAGAATAATGTTCTAAAGATGGTAAACCCAAATCACAATAAGAGCGGCGAGCCATTAATTTGGTAGCAGCCAAACAAGGGCGTGTAGACCCCAAAACAAATGATCGAATATGGGCATCTACCTGATGTGGTGTAGATAAGGGAACTACAATCTGAAACATACCAAGTATATAAGTAAAACGAGGCAGGTGGCCATCCTAACGACCTGTACCCTTCCCCACATGGAAAAACTTAAGCGAGACCATTTAGCAAAATCACTTTCCATTTGTGTTGTAAGGGGTGAGAGGTTATCTGAGATCATACTTGCCAAACCTCTATTGACCAGAATTCCCAGATATTTTGACTGTGATGATTTTCAGCAGAAGGGATATCCATCAATTGATGCTTTTGTGGTACCAGGACAGAGCGGAAGAGCCTTGTTTCATTCCAGTTCACTTTGTAAACAGAAGGGGCAGCAAAGGCAATAATGATCTCAACTAGAACTGGTAAAGAGTGAGGAATATGTTTCAACGTGAGGAGAATGTCACCAGCAAATAGGTATAGTTTACAATCACCTCCTGCTATGGGTATACCTTGAATTTGTGATGAATATCGAATAAGTGAGGCGAGAGATTCTATCTCTCGTAAGAATAAAAAGGGGGAAAGAAGGCAACTTTGGCAGGTATCCCTTCAGATTGGACAAGGGTCTGAAAGAAATCCACCACAATTGTCCTGGGCTACAGGGTTGTTATATAAAAGACAAACTTCAGAGATAAACTGATTGCCTAGTCCAAAGCGTTTCATAGTTGCAAAACGATATCTCCAGTCGATATGGTTGAATGCTTTTTCTGCATCAAGTGAGAGGGCAACAGCATCTTCTGTCAACTCATTTGCAGTTCATAAAGTGTGAGCCAGAGATCAAAGGTAATTTCTAGAGGAGCGACCTGGGACAAAACCAACCTGTGAATTATGTATAAGAGAATGAATAACTTTACAAAGGCATGCCACTAGAATGCTTGCCAGAATTTTAACTTCTCCATTTAATAGTGAAATGGGTCGATAACTACTACAAGCAAGTGCCAGGTTTGGGTATAACCGTGATCAATGCTCTGTTAGAAATAGGGCCGAGTGAGTGTGTTTGAACTGTCTCATGAAAGGCAGAAAATAAAGTATCAACTGTTTCCATTCCAGTCTATTGGTAAAACTCTGCATGGAAACCGTCTTTCCCTGGAGATTTATGATAAGGTAATTTGGAGATGGCTGTAGTGATTTCTTCTTTGCTAATTCCCCCACCAAGGAAGACTCTACCCTCATCTGTGAGGCAAGGGAGGTTAATGTCAGCAAGATAGGTAACTAATTGGTCTTCAGTTGCTGAAGTTTTAGGGGTATAACGTTTTTTATAAAAAGATACAAAAGTGTGTACGATTTCTTGAGGTTTCATACGAATAGTACCTTTTTCTGAACGTATACAGGAATAACCATAGCTGCCTCACTTGTTTCAGCTGAACTGCAAGTAATCGGCCTGCTTTCTCCCCTTGTTCAGATTTTTTTAAATCAAAATCATCCTGTTAAATTCTGAATCAAAAATACTCTATAAATGCTTTTATATTGACTTAAATAATGAGGACTCCAGTTATTGTATCCAAGATAAAGGTTGGAAATAATATGGAATTATTTTGTGAATTGAAAAAAAAATTACATGAAAATATGTTAATGGAATTTAGCTGGTTAGTACTGAACGTTCTTGGTGTAAAGGCTTTAATTACTTTTAGAGATAGATGGCAGTCTGTGAAGAGCAAAATGTAGTTGGTCTCCTTCTCTCCCTCAAGCATGTGGTCACAAGCAAAGTCAGTGTACCACTGAACCCAAAATGTCGGCGGTCTGAATTTATGTGTTTTTGAGTAGTATTCCATAATTCTTTTTTGAAAAAATATTTTTATTAACAATTTCATTTCAATAATTCTTGATATATTAAAAAAAATCAAACTTTTTACCCTGATTTACGCCGGCTACCCCATGCTACACATTTACAAACAATCATTTTCATAACAGTCGTACAGATCATATTACTCAATTAATAACACACTACACATAGGGTGGAGAAAAAGACCTAATTTCCTTGATTCTACATAGTCGATAAGCGCCTCCACCTCCTAAGACCCTTCCTTTTACTACAGACCTCTTTTCTTAAAAACATTACTTTTTCCAAGTTGCAGGTTGCTAGCACCCGGGAACACCATTGTTGAAAACTGGTGGGTTCTCATCTAGGCATGCCAAAAAATGATCATGGCAATAATAACCAGTTACCTTCCTCTTGACAATCAATCTCCAGCTGCAACTCCCAAAAGTATCACAGCGGGGGTTGGGGATACTTGAATATATAATTTCACGTTAAAAAACTTCTGTAATATGGCTTTTGATGGACGGTAACGATATGCAGGTAGCAATTATCAGCCCCCCTTTGTTGACACCTGGCGCATTGTGAGCCTTGGCCGTCCCCCCATTTGATAATCCTACTGGGTGTGTAGTAAGGATTAACACAGGTTTTATAATACTGTACTAACAAGTTTGAAAATAAAAACGTTGTTTGAGCCAGAGAAATGGATTCCCGAAACTAGATAGCAAGGTGCGCATATCACTTCAGAGTGTTTATGTATATCATCCTTCATTTGTTTATTGAGAAGGGAATAAGTAAATCCGATTGAGGGATTGTGCCCAGCAACCAGAGCATTAACCAGATCACACATTTGAAAACCAATCAGGCCCTCTCCCTTGTGGCATAAGAAATCCCTGGCCTGGAGGTATTTAAAACATTCTTTCTGGCTGATATCGAATTCATTCCTGATCTCTTGGAATGACCTTACACCCATGGGGAGAAAAAAAGCCCACCCTATTTTGACCACTTTTCAACCATCGTAAGGTACATTGATACCTAATAATTTCTGGCAAGTACTCATTATTACTTAACGGGGTGGAAATGTTTAATCTCCCCAAACCCATTAGCTTACAAACCATTGACCAAACTCTAAAAGTGATCAATAATATCTTAAAATTAACTCTCTTAAAGTAGTTGAGCTCAATTTGTCTCGATAGGATTCCCCACACCTCTTCACATATATATAGCTCAAATGTGGAGGGGGGTGCTCACCTCCTGATTGGGAGGATGGTTTTTCTTGGAGCTCAGGTCCTAAATTCTGTAGAATAGAGGTCCAATAACATAGCTTTAAGTTTACTAGCCCCAGCCCACCTCTATCTTCAGGGAGGGTCTGGGATTTGAAGGCTCTCCTCGGTCTTGCATATGCCCAGACAAATTGAGAGATCAATTAATCAAGTTTTTTAAACTAGAAATTTACAATCTCTAAAGGGATAGCCCGAAAAAACATAAAGGATGTTAGGGAAAAAAATCATTTTAATGACATTGCATTGACCGACCAAAGACAGATGTAGGTTATTAAACCTGTATAATTCTTTTTCATATTTTTCAATAAAAAGTTCAAGATTTTCTTTGATGATGCCCTCCAAGTCGGGGGTGATAGAAATTCCAAGATGTACCACACTTATGGCTACTCGGGGTCCACCAGAGTTTGTTATTATTGATCAAAATTACAGTTTTTCACTGTTTACCGAATAGCTCGAGATATGCCCAAACTCGCCCGCCTCCTTCTCTATCTCTATCTTGACTAGTGCTGTTGATGGCTCGGTTGTGACGAGGGCTATATCGTCAGCATGAACAAGTGCTTTTATCTCCCAGCCACTACAAACCATGGGGGAAATGATGACATTAAGCTTGGGCCTGAGAATAAATGGATCTATGTAGGGGGGAATAAGAGCAGGGAGCATGGGCACCTTTGTCTTGCCCACGTTGAGATCTCGAATGGTTTCAACAGCTCCCCTGCCACTAATACCCTTGCTTCTGGTTTAAAATATAGGGCTTTAATAGTTAGCCAAAACTCGGGTCCTTTGTTTACCCTCTCAAGCACCGCCCACAAATAGTACCAGGAGACCCTATTGAAAGCTTTACCCATACTCAGTAGGATCAAAGCCATAGGGTCTCCTGTTACCAGGGCTGCATCAAATAGTGTGATTAACCATCTGATGTGGTCTGTGGTGCTTCTCCTGGGTATAAACCCATGTTGACATCTGGTTATTACATTGCTGATCACGGGGGGCAGAGCGAGGATCTATGAGCATATTTTAGAGTCCCCATTAATCAGGATAATTTGTCTGTAGGACCTGAGTTCTGTTGCCATTTTTTATTTTTAAGAAAGACCACAATCTTGGCTTGCAACCACGAGGGTGGGGAGTTTTTCCTTTGAAAATATGAGGTCACAGACGGGTTAGGCAGTTCTTCAGTTCTGTTGTGATTATCCTATAACATGCCATCGACCCCCGCGGCCTTCCAAGCAACTAGCGAGGAGATAGCAGTTAAAATTCTTCCTAAAGGGGACTCCCCTCTAGACCCTATTGCTCTTTTTCACCAAATTTTGGGAGTTGTATTAAATCCAGAAATTTACTTATATCCATGCTTTGCGGGTTTCTAAATATAATGCCTGATAAAAACTTTTAAATGATGATGATGATGATGATTGAGAATTTTTACCGCGCAACTTAGCCCAAGGGCATCAAGGCACCCAAACTAAAGAGAGCATCTCAAATTCACCAAGTTCACATCTAAGAGTACGCCTGACAGAAGAGCTAAGTTTTCAATTCCTTGCGAAAGCGCGCCAGAGAGGGTAATCCCACCAGTTTCGGAGGAAGGGAGTTCCAAAGCTTAGGGACTACGGTGACAAAGGCTTTCCCTCCCCATCTTGCTTTAGCAAATCTAGGGACTAATAGGAGATTTTTTGAAGATGACCAAAGAGTCCTACAAGGAGCATAGGGATGAAGGAGAGACCTAATACTCTCTGAACCAGAGCCATAAACAGCCCCATGAGCAAGGCAAAGAAGCTTAAATGTGATCCTGGACTCAACAGGGGGCCAATGGAGAGATTCCCTGGCCAGGGTTGCAGAAGAAAGCCTAGGAAGATTGAGCACCATTCTGGCCGCAGCATTCTGCACAATCTGTAAGCGATGGATAGAGCTCTTATTCAAGCCCACATACAGAGCATTACAGAAGTCCAGTCTCCAAGAAACCAGAGCTACTGCAGCCTGTTTTCGGGCATCCGGGGAGAGGTAGGCTGCGATCTTTCTGAGGATTCTGATGATCCCACAGCAGGTGGAGACCGTCCTGCTGACCTGACGGTCAAAAGAGAGCGGGGTATCGATCAGGACCCCCAGATTCCTGGTGAAATGAGATGGAGTAGGACAGACACCCAAGGAGTCCGGCCACCAGTCTTTAGACCAGGGGCCAGATCTAGGTAACTTCAATTTACCGATTCATAAATACCGAATTTTACCGATTCGGTATTTATGAATCGGTAAATTTGAAGGTGGGAGATGTAGGTAATTTTTTAATGTGAATTACCGAATCGGTAACATTCGGTATTTACCGATTCGGTAAATACCGAATCGGTATTTCTTATTGATTCCTATGGGCTGTGAAGCCCATAGGAATCAATTGGAAATACCGAATCCTGCAAGGGTGCAGGGGGTGTCACTGTGACACCCTCTAGCACCCCAAGTACAGGCTTGTGTGCCATGTGGCACACATACATGCTCTAAGGGCATGTCTGTGTGTCACATGGCACAGGTGTGCTTGCACAGATGTGCATGCACACCTGAATTCGGTATTTTACCACCCAATAGGATTGGGTGGTAAAATACCGACTCTTAAGGGCCTGTGGCACTCTGTGAAGTGCCACCTACATTTGGATTTACCGAATCGGTAAAAATACCGATTTGGTATTTTACAGAATCGGTAAATTTACCGAATCGGTAAATTTACCGATTCTGTAAAATAATGGCCCCTACATGCCGAATCTTAAATACCGGTCGGTAACGGCTGAAATCTGCCGTTACCGACCGGTATTTTGGCTCCTACATCTGGCCCCATATGTCTTGTCTGCCCCCAAAAATCAAGACCTCCATCTTCTCCCCGTTGAGTTTTAGAAAGTTTCGTATCATCCACTGGGAAACTGCCTCCATACAAGTTCTAAAGTTGAGGGCAGATTCACTCACAGACTGTGTGAGGGATAGCATGATTTGGGTGTCGTCGGCATACGACAACACCTCAAAACCATAAGACCTCACTACCCTGGCAAGAGGGGCAACGTATATATTAAAAAGGGTAGGACTTAGGGAAGATCCCTGGGGCACCCCACACTGCACTGGTTTGGGGGAGGACAAGAAGTCACCCAGCTTCACTCTTTGTTCCCTCTGACGTAGGAAGGAAGTAAGAAGACTAAGTGCCGAGCCTCCAACTCCTATCTCCCTAAGCCTGGCAACCAGGACTAGGGGATACAGGGTGTCGAAAGCTGCTGTGAGGTCGAGTAGGGCCAGAAGAGTAGTCTGGCCCCTGTCGACTCTCGAGCGAATGTTGTTAACAACCACCGTAAGGGCAGACTCAGTACTATTGGACTTTCGAAAGCCATGCTGCGAAATGTCCAGCAGGCCTGATTCATCCAAGAAGGTTGTAAGGTGGTGATTAAGGTGGGCCTTGAGAATCTTGGCGGGGGCTGGAAGCAGAGAAATCGGTCGAAAGTTTTCCAGTACCGCAGGATCAAGAGAAGCCTTCTTCAAGAGAGGCTTGACAATCACCTGTTTCCAGGAGAGGGGAAAGGTTCCCTCAGTGATTGCCAGGTACATCACCTCAAGAAGAGGGGGAATAATCACCTCCCTGCAGGCTTTCAAAATTTTAAGTGGACAAGGGTCCAAGGGGGAACCTGATTTCATGTTATCAAGGAGGCGGTTAGTCTCATTGAGGGTGAGAAGCGGAAAGGTGGACAGACTCGGCCCAGGTTCCGAGGCCTGGATCCCTGCTACAGAAGCAGGAGAGTGGAGAGGGAGCGGGCAAGGTTCAGGTACAGGAGCCGAAGGCACTGCTACGAAAGGGGAAAGGGGAGAGGAATCCAACTGATGATTAAGCCAATCCAGTTGAGTATAAATGTCAGCAATTTTAGTGTGAAAAAAAGTGGAAATTTTATCACAGAGCTCCTGTGTTTCAACAATAGGAGCGATGGTCTTGGGGGCAGAGAGGGAGTCAATGATTTTAAAAAGATCTTTAGAAGATTTCAGAGAGGTGGTAAGATTAATATAGAATACCTTTTTTTCCTCTATGACCGCTAATTTATATTCTTTTAAGAGAAGTTTATGTTTTATCTTCTCAGTGAGATCGAGATTACCGCACCAGAGCCTCCCTTGTCTTCTGCAACCTTGTCTCAACTGTCTAAGCTTGTCAGAGAACCAGGGCGCAGAAGGGCTCTTTCTAGCGGAGTAATGCTGTTTAGCGGGAGCTAAAATATCTACAGCCCCCATGATGATATTGGAGAGCTCCCCTACCGCAGAGTTAGTGTCCTTATTTAGGGAGGAGCCAAGTCTAGACAGAAAAGGGGCTAGGGCCTCATTATTGATTTCCCTAAAATTTCTTTTAAGTCCCCATTTCTTAGAGTCCAATTGAGCAGGGGCTGTGCTGGGTATCATAAGCTCGATGGGCACAGCCCAATGATCTGACCAAGCCAAGGGGATCGGGGTGCCTGTCTTCTGTCTGGAATCATTAGAGAACACCCCATCCAACGTATGGCCTGCTGAGTGAGTAGGACTGTCTACACGTTGGGTCATGCCACATGCATCCAGGGTTTCTACCAGGGATAGAGTGGAGCTAGCATTTTCTAGATGGAAATTAAAGTCCCCTAGAAAGGTGAGGTTTGGGGATATCGATGAAAGGTTCCGCTAACTTAATCAGGTCTTGACAGAAGGAGGTTCTAGGGCAAGGGGGCCTGTAGAATAAGATACCCAAGAAGGAAACTGTGGGAGTGAGGTTGATAGAAAAATACATGGCCTCAAAAGAGTCTGAGGCAATGGAAAGGTGCTCTGTTCGGCAAATGAGGGAATCTTTATGCAGTATTCCTAACCCACCCCCTCTGCGCCCACAACCACATCTTAACCCTGTTGTCATCCAATGATATGCCCCCACTGTGTTTTGACAAGTGATAATCCAGAGGTATTTAGGAGTGCCTACTGGGCTTTTCTTGAAACATTTCGAAACCAATCTGGTAACTGGAGCCCCCATTTTCCCATTGATAACCTCCGTGTAGATAATCTGGTGGTCTGACATTTAGGTTTCCGTCACACGTTTGTTGGGTTCTTGTGTAGAGCAATTTGGCTATGCATGGAAGATGATGTTCACTTACTATGCTTTTTTCTACACTATAGAGCGGGCCTCATTCTCCCGAGCGGTTGCCGGGTGAGGTGAGGTCATCACCCACACAAAGCTGGGTGAGTATCACGATGAGGAAATGCCTCTGTGTGATGCAGCTAGTATGCTTTTTGTCTTAGCAATGCGGAATATATTTTGTTCTCGCATGTGTGTTGATCTGAGCGGTATATGTGTTTGTAGGTGGATGTTTGTGGGTGACCTTGTCCTGTTTGACTGTGTTATCTTTTGTTTCACGATAGGAAGAAGTCTTGTCTCCCTTCGTCCAGCGAACATTGGAGTACAAAAGTTCCTGGTAGATATGTGACTTTTCATAAGCACAATTTTTTACTGTTCCTCATATCACCAATTTTTGTTAGTTGCAGTAGCAAGGTTATACAAAAGGTCCTGAAGAAAGCCGGGGTACATCCCCCAGAGGCTGAAACATGTCGACCATCTTGCTTAGCGCCACAGGGTAGTATCCAATCACCTGGCGTGTTTTTAAACCTTTGACACCTAGACCTCTATGTTTTGAAAAGTTCTTGAGTCTGAGTAGTCAATTTTATTCACCTTTATTTTTTGAGCACTGCACTTTATCAACTTTATTACATTGAGGAGCAATGTACATAGAGTTTCTATGTTACCCTGGCACTAAATGGCTGGGAGAATGTTTGAATATTTATCAATTCCTAAATGATGAAACTCCGCCAAATGGGTGGTCTGATGGGATTTATTCAAACCTCTGTAACTTAACAGTCTTTGGCTTCACCCATAATCTTTTCCAACTGTTTCACATTCGCCTGTTCAGACACACACCCCCTCCTGACTTGGTCTACTCTTTTTGTTGTCATGTATTCTAATTGTGGGGAGTGAGTAGTCAGGTCATAAAACAATCCCCTCGACCCTCCGTACCTTTGTTTTTTGATTGTTCAGAGCAGCTTCGTGCTGCGGGTCATTGTATTATGTGTACGCACCTTCGTATACATTTGTAGCTCACCCAACTCAATTGTGACAATTACTTTCCGCAGACCCAGTCCTACCCTTCTCAGTTACCTTTGATTACATCTACCACATAACTGACAAATTATTTTGACAGTCATCTATTACATATACCTATTATAGATTGACAAGTGTACCTACACCAGTTTCACTCAGTGTTTCTACACAGTGATTTGGACACGTTCAGCCTTTAATAATAGTCTTTGCCCCCGAGACTATACCATTGGTAGTGCACTCGAGTTTTGGTTTCCCCACTAACTGTGTGTTTACCTTCTTACTTGCTACATCGATCAAACACCGTCTTTTGATTCGGGCATGCGTGCCCGGCACCAATGCTAGTGAGACTAACTAATGTGTCTCGCTTGTTATAAACGCATTTAAATTGCGCCGTCTGTTTTCCTCAAATAGCGCTCATTTCCTGCAACTTTAAGTACAGCGCCCCTTTTTAAGTAATAGGGGCTTTTCAAATATACATGGTTCTCTGGGATTGCGGTCCCTTGTCCAGTGCGCAGACGCTAGTGTACAGCGTTTTACCGCTGAGCGCATGCGCAGTTGCACGCGTCTCCTGACTCAGCGCAGCGGCGTTTGCTCAAAACACTCTCCCCAGGACCAATCCTGGACGGTAAGAGTTTGCCGGTTTTAGCGCGAAATCAGTTCCCACATGAATAATTAATCAATTACTATTCCCCTATAAAGAGAAGGCGGGCGGTAGGAGAAACACCTCCACTTCCGCTCGTTTCACACTAGGGGTACCGACGGACAGGTAAGAAGCAAATTGCGTCTGCTGTGTCAAACTTGGCAGTCCACCATTATTGTGACCAGCATTAACTGCCCTCACACTCCAGTCTGGGTTACCTGATATGCACTCAAAAAAGAGGGGTGTTTCTAGACTATTAGGGCTTCATTTTTTATAAATTTTTTATAAATTGTTTAAAAGTGTGGTTTTTAAACTATGATCACAACCACATCTTAACCCTGTTGTCATCCAATGATATGCCCCCACTGTGTTTTGACAAGTGATAATCCAGAGGTATTTAGGAGTGCCTACTGGGCTTTTCTTGAAACATTTCGAAACCAATCTGGTAACTGGAGCCCCCATTTTCCCATTGATAACCTCCGTGTAGATAATCTGGTGGTCTGACATTTGGGTTTCCGTCACACGTTTGTTGGGTTCTTGTGTAGAGCAATTTGGCTAGGCATGGAAGATGATGTTCACTTACTATGCTTTTTTCTACACTATAGAGCGGGGCCTCATTCTCCCGAGCGGTTGCCGGGTGAGGTGAGGTCATCACCCACACAAAGCTGGGTGAGTATCACGATGAGGAAATGCCTCTGTGTGATGCAGCTAGTATGCTTTTTGTCTTAGCAATGCGGAATATATTTTGTTCTCGCATGTGTGTTGATCTGAGCGGTGTATGTGTTTGTAGGTGGATGTTTGTGGGTGACCTTGTCCTGTTTGACTGTGTTATCTTTTGTTTCACGATAGGAAGAAGTCTTGTCTCCCTTCGTCCAGCGAACATTGGAGTACAAAAGTTCCTGGTAGATATGTGACTTTTCATAAGCACAATTTTTTACTGTTCCTCATATCACCAATTTTTTTTAGTTGCAGTAGCAAGGTTATACAAAAGGTCCTGAAGAAAGCCGGGGTACATCCCCCAGAGGCTGAAACATGTCGACCATCTTGCTTAGCGCCACAGGGTAGTATCCAATCACCTGGCGTGTTTTTAAACCTTTGACACCTAGACCTCTATGTTTTGAAAAGTTCTTGAGTCTGAGTAGTCAATTTTATTCACCTTTATTTTTTGAGCACTGCACTTTATCAACTTTATTACATTGAGGAGCAATGTACATAGAGTTTCTATGTTACCCTGGCACTAAATGGCCGGGAGAATGTTTGAATATTTATCAATTCCTAAATGATGAAACTCCGCCAAATGGGTGGTCTGATGGGATTTATTCAAACCTCTGTAACTTAACAGTCTTTGGCTTCACCCATAATCTTTTCCAACTGTTTCACATTCGCCTGTTCAGACACACACCCCCTCCTGACTCAGTTATGAATAGCCAGGAAGGTTTCCTCAGTGAGACAAAATGCCAGCCTCATTCCTGCAGGGTCAGATATAATACCTCGTACTGGGTCCCGTATTTCTTTTCTCTGCCAATGCTAGGCTAGTATATAACTCCTGCATTCTCTGTTTCTCCTTCTTCACCCGCATTATGGTAAACTTGAGGGTTTCTGCCTGAATCCCCGCTTTCAATTCATCCCACACAAATTATCTCAGAAATAGCGGTATCCAGTTCCTCATGTGGTATAAATAATTGCTGTTCACCAGTAATGCTCGTTCAAAGCTCAAATTATTGTCTTTTTTAGGAACCCCCCCTTTTTAATTACCAATACAAAGGGATTATGGTCAGACATGACCCGGGAATAAATCTTGATATCGCAATCTTGAATTATAGACTGTGATACAAAGAAAAAATCTAATTTGGCATGTGACTGGTTAGGAATAGAAACAAAGGTATAACCCAATTTGGTAGGTTTCTTGACTTGCCAAACATCCATTAGGGTGTGATCTGTACAAAAGCTTTTTGAGGACAGAAACATTTTGGGTTTCCTTACACAATATTTATACTGTTCCTCGCAAGACTAGCTAGTGGATAGGTTAATATTTTGGTCCCCACATGGAACTATGGGAATTGGCCGAGATACCAATTTGTTAGTCAGCCAATCATATATCCTGGGATCATCTGAAATAGGTCCATATATTGAGCACAAGGTAAATCTACTAGCGAGGGAGTGACATTCAGTAATAACCCAACTTCAAAGTCTATCTATACACGTTTGTGTGAAGAACTGGAAAAATTCCTTTTAGCTAAGACTGCCACCCCACAGGTCCATGTGCCTTGAATAGTACCTCCCACCAATGTAAATCCCGGTGTATCCAATAATGACAATTGAGCTCTCTCAATGTGAGTCTCCTGGAGACAGATAATGTCAGACACTTGAGCTTATACTTATAGAGCTACATTGGCCCTCTTTTTTTAAACGTTAGGCCTGCAAATATTCACTGAGGTGATTCTTAAATTACTCACCACTTCCTTTCTTTAGGTTCCTTTTGCCCAGAAGGATCATGTTTCCCTTTATTCCCCCTCTCTCTCCCATAAATCTGTACCATTTGTCCCCTAGTGTAGCATCCACCAGTGTCTACCACCCGTGTCCTGTCTTCCCCCTTCCCCACCCCACCCCACCCCACCACCAAATGAGCAATCATGTGACAAGCCTGAATGATGAAGCAGTAAAAGCATGCATCCCATTGTAGCTCCCTTATCGTGGCCCCACAGGATTAAAAAAGCAGATCAAAAACACCCCAGTCAGTGATAATATCTAACGTTCAAAAAAGAAAAAATAATTTTGTCTAGCTTGACAACATATTTCCTAGTTTGAAGTCCAGCAAAGGGGACCTGTTACAACCTGACATTAAATATCTACTGTCTTGCTGCTGGACCCCCACTAATTTCTTTTAGGTATTCCTGGGCCCTAATCTCAGATGTAAAGCTAAGGGTACATCCTTTATATATCACTTTCAGATGGGCTGGGTTCTGCAGATAGACTTCGGCCCCAATTTGCTGAAATGGATTAAACAATTGCTGCAGCCGCCATCGTCTCTCTACAGTGGCATGTGCAAAATCAGGTCGAACAAAAAACATGACACCATCAAACTCCTTTCTCGCATTAGGTCAGGCTTGTTTGAATATTTCTTGGTGCAGCAAGAAGTTCCCGAGATAGATCAAGATTTTCCTAGGTCTTTCCACTTCATCAGGGCGCGTTTTACTTAACATTAGGGAAAATCTATGGGCACGTTATATCTCTGCCCCCAAATCCCTCTTACTTTTTCTGGGATGGCACCCCTTAAAAACGTAATATTATATGCCCTGGTGGCCATGCCTTCAGCCCCCTTATGTACTCCTAAACTCTCAGGGTATTACGTCTCTGTCTGTTCTCTTGATCATCAAGTTTCCAGAGAAAGTCGGTCATAGCTGCTTCATGCAAGGTTTCCTGTAGTTTCAGAGCATTGACTGCTGTTTCCAGGCTTTCAGTTTGTTCCTCCACCACTTGTGATTCTGCCTGTAATATCTGAGCAAGTTTTGTCAATCTTTTTGATAGTACCATGTAGTTTTTGTTGTGGCTAGTCTAGCCCGGCGACTTGTGTTTCTAGCTTCTTCCCGCACGTGTTTGATTGTTTGGAGTATTACTGCCAACGATCCTTTAACAGTGGAGGGTTTCAGGGACATGACCACATCTGTGCCATTGGGATCTTTTGGGGTGCCTCCAAGCTCCTCTCCAGAGAAGGCCAGCTGTGCTGCAGAATAGTCCCAATGTAGGTTTTCAATAGAGGCCTCTTTTCTGCTGGTGTTCGAATATTCAACTCTGGCTCCCCTCCTATTCTTTTTTTTCCCTCCACTCGCACTTGACCGAAACTCTGCGTTGGGTTAGACAGGTGGTGTTATCCATAGCCTCACTGGAGAAATAATCTGAGGCAGGCTCATCACATAGGGAAGACTATGATTCCTCCATGTTAGACAGGTCTGATTCATCCATGAGTGAGAAGTTCTCCCCAATGTCAGCAGATTTAGCTGTAGATGTTGTAAGCTTCTCAATGATAGCCTGACCCTGGCCTGGAGTGATTGCAAGTTCTCTTGCTGTGGCACTAATAACGAGTGATTTCTTATGTGCTGTTATCACCAGTTGATCAGCACACAGGGATTCTAAACATAGATCATTAAACTGTGTCTGTTCTCTCGGGTCGCAACCCTGATCTTTATTACCAGTGTCTCCTTCCTGATTAGTCATTAAGGGTAGAGTAGTACTGTTTGCAAGGACATTACCAGGCTCTAAAGTTGAGTGGGGCTCCCCGATTTGGAATGACGCTTCATCCTGAGATATGTTGGTATTGTGTGTATTATGTGGAACCTCTGTCTTCCTGAGTAGTAGAGGGGGGAAGACATTGGCCCTTCCACTTTCAAGCAGGGAAGCATTTTAGTCCCGGAGATGCTTGGGCTCTGACCTTTAAAACCCACAGAATTCTTTTTATCACTGTCAGAGAATAGAGTTGGTATTAAAGGCTGAGACACTTTTAGATCGCCTAGTGGCCCAATCTTACCCGCACATATGAGAAGAGGTTGTGGTCTTAACCCCTTCGATGCTGATGACGAGCTCAGCTCGTCATCAGCTACGGCGCTCCTGTGCTGATGACGAGCTGAGCTCGTCATGTAACGCGGTAATTTGAAAATTGCCGCACACAGCGGGAAAAGCCGCCGCAGCGATGCGGTTAAGGAATGTATTATTTAATGTTTGTGTTTTTGAGCAGTCAATAATTAGGCAGGTCCAAACATGTTACGATTAGGAAACTAGTAGAATGTAAACATACAAGCAAATACTTGAAATGTTTTATAGAAGAAAGTCTTTTAGTATTTACCAACTAGCCTTAAATTAACACAATGCATAAGTCTTCTCAAACGCATGGAAACAGCTGCTTTACTATCCACATTGATGATAAACAGTAGATTTAAAATTCTCATTTACTTATTTACTCATTTATTGAAGCCGCCTTGCAGAAATTGCTTTACATTCAATGTCTCTTAATACAGCAATATGTTGCTTAGGAGAGCCTCACTTCAGTCATGAGTATAAATTAATGGTTGCTTGGTTTTTACCAGATCTATGTGGTGGAGCCACTGGAGAACAATGGAACATCAACTGACAGACAGCAGCTGGTGCGAAAGTGCATGTTCAACTCTAGCTTTTCAGACATTTTTCTCACCTGGATGAGAAATATACTTTTAAATATATAGAAAAGGTGTCCTTGTTGGATGTTTTTTAGACCCATAACATTCATTTCCATAAGAAAACTATGAAAGAAAGGTGTTTTCTCTGGAAGGTGATTCATCAAAATCCAGCAAAGAATCAGCATTTTTCACATGGTGAAATTGCCCTTTAATATACCACACGCATTGCCAAAGCAAACTGGTTCAGCTTTAAATGGCTGAGTTACTGGCTTTGCTAATGCTCGCAGTCATGGTCATGTAAATGCATGCATCAAAACACGTCCAGACATGTCAGACAATGCTGAAATGAGTTTTCTAGTAAAGGAAACCTAATGCAAGATATCCGCCAAAGTATATGCACACACTGTGATTCATATGTGCTTCATAACACATATGTTACACATCGAAAATAATTTGTGTGCCAACAGATAGCTAGTAGGGAGGTGAAATCGGATTCGTAAATACCTACCAACTCACACAGTGCCACTGTGTGAAACAGGATAGCGGCTCCCATCACATGGTCACCCAGTGAGGAGTAGATCTCCAGGACATCAGCCTCAGCAAGATTTCAAGTTTTTTTTGAGAGGGGAGAAGAGGTCTTGGGGGCAGGGTGGGGTTCAAAATTCCTGTACGTACTTCTTCGCACCAGGCTCTCTGCCCCTTCAAGGCCCCGCCCCCTCCTCACACAGTGAGATTGTTTCTCAAGTTGGCAAGTATGTTAGCAGAATATCAATAAATGATTTAAATTGTGAATAGTATTTGTGATAATCCATGTTATGTGTTGCTTTTTAAAATGACAAAAACAGATATTTCTTACAAACCCTTTTGATGAGCACCAGACCGCAAAACGTTATCACCAAAGAAAATGCAATACCAATGATCCATTTAAACTTTTCCTGTAAAGCTACATAAAAAAACGCGCCTTCTAATATATAATTTCTAAAATATATCCACAGTTTCAAAGATCTGATTGCCTACAGCTAATTTATCCACGGGGAAGGCAGTCTAAAGTAAGTATTAATTGGTTTAAAGTTGGCTTTCACCTTTACCTCCCACACTCTGAATTCACCCTGATCAATAACTACTTGGGACGGCCCACCTCCTGCTTAATATTAGTGATCAACGATGTTGGAAAAAAGATCACATTATATGTAAAACTGGGTCTTTTAAAGAAACATAAATGTGCTTCTTTATGTGCACTGTCGAAGTTTATACTTGTGAGTGAAGAAGCCGAGGGTTTTTGGGCTCAACTGGAGTTACAATTCCAATAAAGTGCCGGGCCATAACAGTTCTCTAGTTGTCTACTGTTCTGTAGGACAGTGAACAGAATTATTTAGGTAGTGGAGTGAATAGTTATGAAAAAGGATTGTACTGGATTCAAAGCTTTATTCGAGCAATATACTCATAAAAGCACAACATACATTTAAAAAATACAGGACTTAAAATTGACCCTTTTATACATTCAATAGTAAAAACCGTTGTGCCAGCTTTGACAAAAAAAGAATAAAAACAGTTAAATACACGTTTACACAAAAATCAATGTACATTAAAAGAGATAGCCCTCCGTCTGATAGACCATGCCCACCCCAGGTATTTTGCTGTTCCCAAAACAATTGACAAATCAGTAGAGGTACAAATAATTCTTAGCGCCTCAACACCACTAGATGTCCCTAAGTTCCTACAAATAGGTACTAGCCATACTCTTTGAGGGGTTGCGTGTGCCTTACAGAGAAATAAAAAGTGGCCGATGCTTTCCTTGGCTGCACCACACACCGGGCAGCACGAGGTGGTCGTACTCCTCCACCTGCCCGTCAAAGATCTCAGGGGGAGAGAACCAGATCTTAACTGGAACATTAGCTTCCTGTCTCCTGGGACGGTGATACTGTCCCAGTATAATTCTAACAATGGACACTGTTTAATTTCCAAGAAGCGCCCCCCCATCGTGTCAGATCTCGTTCTGCTCCAGAGTCTGCCATCAATCCTATCCCAATATAAACTTTTGATGATGTTTTTATTGGGAAAAACTTCCCCAGAGGGATTATTCCAGAGATTGGAAAGGCCGCGGTCACCTAGAGCAGCCCTGAGGTGTTTAAGCCATGTTATTTTGTGGAATACATCCGCTTTGATTATTGCAAGGAACCCATCGGCATAGTGCCGTATCTCTGGGGTGGTCCAGAGGCGTCGCCAATAAAGGATTGGGCGCAATCTTACTCGGTCACTGACTGATCTTCTCCCAAGATCAAGACCAAGTGGGATTAGTGGGCTGCTCTGGGGGAGTCCTGTTATACCCCTAATAAACCTGTTCTCTGATGTCTGCAAGGGGAGAACCTTGTCAAAGCCCCATAGTTCCACCCCATACAGGGCAGACCCAATGGCCTTTGCGTCATAAACCGCCAGGACTGGTTCAATAGGTTTAAATTTTGATTTTTTGTGTTCAACCCTTAATGCTCCCACGATCTGTTGGTGTTTCAGGACCGCCTTTTCTATATGGTAAGACCACTTTAGATTATTAGTGATCTGGACCCCAAGGTAAGTGAATACACTAACTACCTCTAACTCACTATTATTCAAAAGTATTTTTGGGCGGGCTCTACGCTTAGGCGAGAAAGTCATCAGCTTGGTCTTGCCCACATTCACTTCCAAGCCGTGTTCCCCGCAAAAGCGGTCAAAGATATGTAGGGCGCGCTGCAGGCCACCCGGTGTTTTGGACAAAATTAATGTGTCGTCGGCGAACATCAGGATTGGGACCCTGAGGCCCGCCAACGAGGGTGCATCGACACAGGCATCCAACATCCGAGCCACAATTCTGTTAATAAATACCGAAAAGAGCAAGGGTGCCATTGCGCATCCCTGGCGAACACCACGTTCAACGGGGAAGTCGGCGGAAGATTCACCGTTCGTGCCCCATTGGACCCTAGCAAAATTAGCCTCGTGCAGCCTCATAATCAGGGTGAGTAACTCGGCCGGAAGGCCAATTTCACTCAGGACTGCCCAAAGCTTTCCCCTTGGGACCAGGTCGAAGGCAGCCCACAAGTCGACAAAAGCGATATACAGGCTGCCTCGCCAAGCACCACCGTTCCCCATTGGAGTAAAGCAAACCGAAACACCTGGTCTACCGTACTTGTGGCCCGCCTAAAACCGGCCTGGTAAGGGGACAATGCACTATTCTCTTCAACCCAATCCATTAGCTTGTTTACCAACATTCTCCCTACCACTTTTTGAATGGTGGCAATCAAGCTTATCGGCCTATATTTAGCCGGGAGGGACCTATCCCCTTTTTTATATATGGGTATAATGATCGCCCCCTTCCATACTTTCGGGACTTCAGCTCCTTTGGCGATAGAATTTCCCAGAAGGGAAACATACCTGACCCACCGACCCATGTCATTTTTAAAGACATCAGAGGGTATCCCGTCAAGACCCAGGGCCCTTCCCCCTTGGGCAGCACATATTGCAGCTTCTGATTCAAAAAAGAGAATAAATTCCCAGTTGCAAATACTACTGAAATCGTTTTCACAAACCCAACCTCCTTAGACTCTGCATATTGGGGTTTAAAGTATTCTACCCAGGCACCCTCGGCGACATTGTTATCGGGTTTGTTCGGAGTGCCACCTCTACCCCACTTTAATAATTTCCAGAATAACCTGGAGTCCTTGACCCCTGACGCTTCCTTCAATTCTGCCCAATACTCTTCATCCCATGTTTTTTTCGCTAGTAATATACTAGCCTTGTAGTGCTTCCTGGCCTTACTAGTGGCTTCCCTGTCCTTATTCCTAATAGCGCTACCTAAGGCTAACCTGGCTACCCTGCACTGGTGGTTGAACCACCTAGCTGGTTTAGGTGGTTGTTTCCTGTTTGACTTACGTGCTCTCATAAAATGTGGTCTTATAAGGGTAAAGAGCTTGTTATGTATATCCGTTATTTCCCTAGACCCTCGGTTAACGGAATTTTCAGATTCCATTGCAGCGATTGCAGCATCCAACTCGGAACTTATAAAGTCCATTGAATCTGCATTTGCCAAAACACTTGGCCAATTAAGTCTACGCATATCGTTAGTCATTATGGGCATTAAATCATCATTCGATTGCTGGCTACCAGGCATGTTTGACCACCAATTGTGGGTCACACAGAGGGGATTGTGATCACTTTCCAATCTACCCTCAACTTTCATGTCCCATACCCACTGCCATAGACTAAGGCTGCAAATGACATAGTCTATCCTACTATGATTGAGACCATTGTCAAAGGTACAAGCACCTTCCCTATCACCTTTCGTTCTCCCGTTGAGAGCTCTCAACCCATGTTCCAGGCAGATAGCATTCATTAACAGGATATCTTTCGTCCACCGTTTGACAGGAGCCAAGGTTAAGGTCGGTACACCCCATTGTGTGTCCTCATCTTGCCCCAGGGGATCATCCATACTAACAAGAGGCTTGAAGTCCCCAAGGACTGCGATTCTAGGAAAGTGGACAGGGCCTCTAGAGTGGGGGAGCTTCCTGAGTTGGTGCCCCTAGCATAGATATTATAAATATCTATCACTCCCCCCTTTTCTGAAGCTAATCTTAGCATTTGAATATCCCTACAGCCCAGATCGACCACTTTTGCTTCAATTTGTAAGCTTTGTTTCACCCAAATTGTGAGGCCACCCATTGGTCGACCCCTGGCACCTTTACTTGCCGGGATTGAGAAGTTTAGATGACCGTGGAGGAAAATAGGATCACATGCCCATGTCTCCTGGAATAGACAGACTTCAAAACCATTAACAAAATCTATCCAATCCTGGGACATCAGCTTGCCGGCCAGCCCGGCGATATTCCACGAGAAGAAGTTCCCTATACTTGGGCCGTCCCTGGGCACTGGTCCTACAGGGGACCTCATTGGCGGATTTTTCAGAGTTGCATCTGTTCCCATCCTATGCCTTGTTACGTCTGCATTGTTATGCTCAACCCCCTGATTACTTAGGGTGCTTAAAGTAGTTGAATCCTCACCCCCATATATTTGGTTACATTCCCCACATAAATTCTCCAAAGTCACAGACCCCAAACCGGTGTTCCTTCCATTTGGTTCCACATTTTGGTCCTTAACAAGTTTAACAAAATTCCCACATTGGTTCCGGCTATTCATGCCCTCTACTTTGTTCGTACAATTATCAAACATCTGTCAATACCCCCACCCAGGCTCCCTCAACAATCCAAAGCAATTGGTATTTGTGCCACCATAGTAACTATTCGGTTGAAATGGTACAGTGAAGGGAGCAAACCCTAGAAGCTGGACACTGGTTAAGGATCTGGGGTACTTTGTCATAAGAGATTCAACACCCGCTGGTCTCGGATAAAAGAAAGTAAGATCTACAATACCAATTCCCCAACAGCTTGTACCCCCATCGTGTTTCGTTATAAAATTTACCACCCTAGGATCTTGAAAATTGACAACTATACAATCACCCCCCAAGTTCTTAGAAGTACAACCTATCCACTCCGTCCTTCGTACTCCAATAATCAAACCATCAACTTCCCCGGGCAATGGTCTATTTACCCTTAACCAATGCATTACCTTATTTTTTAACATTTGGAAGGATTCCTTTTGCCCAGCCAATAGCGGTGGCACATTTATAAGGACAGCCACGTAGGGAAAAGAATCTGGAGTGAGATTCATGGGAGGTATCATTGGTAATGGTTTGAGCAGGCTATTGGCAGGAACAACAGATCCGGAAGAAGAGATGTCATTTGGTGGTTGGGAGCTATTTGATAGAGTGTTTTTGTTCCCAGAGATGGTTCTGCTACTGCTGGCTGCAGTACTATTACAGGGTATTAGGTTATTCGATGAGGCTTGAGGGGCATTAGGTGGAGGGCTAACACTGCTAGAACAATCTTTTGTACCCGTAACAACTATAACAGGGAGCTTAGCTTCTTTGGTGGTCTTACTGCTTGGGTTGTTCGTTAGCTCCAAATTGGTCTTTTTCGTTTATCTTTTTTCCTGAGGCCTACTTGGGGTACCATCCACAGGTAAAAGGGATACAACAGCCGACACACCTTTCCCCTGCCCACTAGGTTGGTAACGATTACTACACTCCCCTATCCTTGTGTGGGACTTGATTAATGATTTCGTATCGAAAAAATTGTCCAAGGTTGCCTGCTCAAAGTGGTCTAGCCTATCCGCTAGTTTTTTGACTTGTTCCTCGAGCGGAGTCAAGAGAGACCTCATTAACTTCTCCAACTCGAGTAACAGGGTGGGGGTGACGTGTAGGGACTCAACCACTCCCATTTCTGGGAGGTCGTTGGTCTTGGAGCTGGGACTAACTGGCACATTACCCTCCTCAAGAGGCAGGAGGGGGGCTGCAGGTGGAAGCTCTGGCAATCCTGTAACTAATGGGTAGATGCTATTCGAGCCAGAACTAGCCGCCTTAGGAGCAGCCCCCTCCTCGCATGTCATTTCCCCATTGGAACCAGCCCTGATAGATTCCTGGGAAGAGCGGGAACATGCTACCACTTTCCTTAATTTTTTCGGAGGTTTGGGCAGGTAGCACTTCTTTGGAGCAGGACATCTCTTCCTTTTGGAGCATGGCTTTGCTCTTACCACTTAATTTAACACACTCCGTTGGGCCGGGTTCGGCTGCCCTAATAGTGGATCAATAGGTAAGGGAGGTGTACTTACAAGGGAAGAGCGAATATCAGAGTCCACAAGCGAATCAGTCAACAACTCCATCGTAGGGGGAAAAGCATAAGGAGTTTCAGCTACCACTGGCAGAATTAAGGATGACCGGGGGGGAACCAATGCCGGGAAAACCTGTGGTTGTCTTTTTTCCATGGATATTTTAAGAAGTTCGATAGACAACCTACGCTCAGCGCATCTCTCCGCCAATGCAATCTCTTTGTCGATGTCGTTGGCTACCCGACAAAAATATTTATCCAAAGGGCCCGAGATTGCTGGCCCCACCTCAGACTGAAAAGGGATACCGGTGGTGGCGGTTGCAGTTGATGTCATATTTGGTGACCTAAGTATTTAATGAAAGTACTATGTTATACAAGTGACAATACCTACGATCTTTGTAAATACAAACACAAAAAAGGAGACCTAAATGTCACGATTACAAGATGACAGAGGGGGGGCCCGACCCGGCCTCCTTCGGCCCCTGACGGCCACAGACGGTCCCGCCCTTGTCCCGGGCTTCTCCCGGTACGCTCCCGCGTGCTCCCGTGCAGTGGGGAAAACAGCTCCTGTTATAGGAGGGAGGTGTTCGGGGGCGGGGCAAACAGGGAGAGCGTCCAGGTGCAGGTGATGACAGCGCAGGGACTCCTGGGCAATGGAGTCCCTGTCCCTCACCTGGCGCTCGCAGCCCTGCTAGTCCGCTCTCAGCCCACAGGTCTCAGGTCCAAAGTTCCAAGCCCCAGCAAAGCGAAGCGCCCAGGCAGACGGGCGATGCGGGACCCGTGCAGCGGGTACCGCAAGGTTCCTCGGTGGTGGAAGCAGTCAGAAGCAGAACGGCAAACAAAAGGCTCTCCCACTTCTAAACAGTAAGGCGTCTCCCAACGATGCAGAGGCAGGCAGGCACCTTTCACTCGGTGCTCGGGGGCGGGGCAAACAGGGAGAGCGTCCAGGTGCAGGTGATGACAGCGCAGGGACTCCTGGGCAATGGAGTCCCTGTCCCTCACCTGGCGCTCGCAGCCATGCTAGTCCGCTCTCAGCCCACAGGTCTCAGGTCCAAAGTTCCAAGCCCCAGCAAAGCGAAGCGCCCAGGCAGACGGGCGATGCGGGACTTGCGCAGCGGGTACCGCGAGGTTCCTCGGAGGTGGAAGCAGTCAGAAGCAGAACGGCAAACAAAAGGCTCTCCCACTTCTAAACAGTAAGGATTGTACTGAAAGGAGACATCTCTTGAAGGGCATCAGGGAACCTTTTGAAAGTTACACAGATCTTTGGAATTTATTATGTTGACAGAATCTTAAATGTCATCAAGCCAGATGGACAATTTTCTTTCCAAAGGCTCAGATTCTCCTTTGGCTTATGAATTTCCTCAGTATTATTGATACATCTGTGCTGAATGAGAGCAGAGAGCTTATTTGAGGCGCTACATAGGCCAGAAAGAATTAGGCTTCCCTACTTTTTCAGGCAGCATGTTCTGAGACATTGTACTTATTCTAAGGCCTGTGTAGCCAGAACTGTCCTGCTTTGTCCACACTCACACCACACAAAGAGTGTTCTGCAAGCTATTCAGTTTTCAGAGTCTGAATGACAGCAACAGGAACATAGAAGACGGTGCTGGGAGGATAAAGAAGTAAAACTAGGGCTTTCTTTGCTAACCAATAAACCCCATCATTTCCAGGAAGACAGTATGGTCATGACCTATGACAAAGAAGATGGTGGTCATTCCACATTTTGTAAACAGAGGATACCAATCCAAGTAAAGGAAGGCTTTTTTCTTGTGATGTCTGTTCCTGTAAGACCACCTGAAAGGAGGAAGGTCTGAGTGAAGGATGCATCACAGCACATTTGTCACCTCTATTTTTAATTGTGCTCTTTGTTCAGTGCTCACAGCTTTGATCCTGATTGTTGCTCATTGCTGCTGAATCTTCTGCAGAGGAAGCAAGGTGTAATATTCAACTAGGTGGGATGGACGTTTTCATAGAGTGGCTCATTTTCTGCAATTGGCAGCTGAAACTACAATGGTGGAGAGAACTCAGATGATTTCTTTTCCTCTTGGTTTGAAAAAGGAACTATAGGATGGGTTGATTTGCTCACCACCTCCTACTTCATTTTTTGAGTGTATTGGCTTGGTTGTGTTAATTGAACACAGATTATAAGAGAGACGTAGATTAAGGAAAGAATTAAGGATTAAGGAAAGAATTTTAGAGGAAGTCATTTTCTCTCTAAAATTCAAGTGGCACCAGCACTTAATTCAAGGGGCCGGAGCTATACATTTTTTCTCCTCACTCCGGTGAGCTGAGCATCACCCCATGCCGGAGGCTGCCTGTGCCCCAATATTGGCACTCCAGCGGGTTTATCATTCTCCCCGGTGCTAGCTGCAGCATGTGTCCCGGGAATGGCTCCCTGTCGGCCGGAGGTTACCAGGAGCAGGTGGGAAATTTTTTCCAGATCTGGACTGGTATCTGCGCCTGGCTGCCTGCTGGCACCGGAAAAAAAGCCTGGATGTATGTAAGCTCCAGTGCCTAGACCCTTCATGCATCCCAGGTATGCCTCTTGCCCTACCATCCCCTGCAGCCTAGCACCAGACCCCAGGCTGGCCGGCTGCCTGTCTGGTGCGTTCCACTACTTCCTGCCCAGGGCAGTTTGCACAGGGCCCAGTTAATCTTGCCTGAGGAGATATGCGTCACCTATTATTCTCCCTCCTCCACTGCACTGTATAAAGTCGTGATTCCTCCCATGTGCCTGCGAAGAGAAGATTCTCGATACTCAAGTCGTGTCAAACTACACACTACTGTTGTCTTGTCACTGCAGTCAGTGGTCATGTTTGACATTCAACAAAATACACAGGAGGTAGTGGTGGTATAGAACGTCGCACATCAGTTTTTGGACAGACGAGTATCAAGCATAGTAGTTCAACAAATAATGTCTTGGTGCCTCTCAAGATAACAACAACACCCCACTACCTTGGATGTCTCCCCACAGAAGCGTTTTTTGGTACCCTGTGGCACGTTTAAAACAAGATCTGTACCTCAGCACCCTCAAAGTTTATATCTTTAGTCATAGGCAATATGGCAATCAAACGTCCTATTAAGATCTTTTTTGACAACTCACAGGAAACAACAGTCTAGAAGGTACATCTAAAGTATTCTGTTTAAAAATGTATGACACTGTTTCACCCTGTACATAGTAGACCGTTCAATTTCTTGATACAGAACATACAACTATTGGTCACATTTGAACTACAAATAACACATGAAAGTCCAATTGCTGTAACGTCCTTGATGGAAAAAGATGATGGCAGTCGAGACATGTTTCGTTACAAAAGCAACTTCTAGAAGGCTTAGGAATTTGGAAATGTAGATCCCCAAAGTCGTGTGATCAGCCCGACATTGAAAACTATTTAGAATTTTTAAATGAAAATTAGAAAGTTCTGGTACTCCGAAAAAGCAGCACCATGAAAGCTGTACAAAAAATTTCACGTCACGCGGGCCATGTCCTAGAAAAGGTGTATCCCGTATTCAAGTGATTGCAGTGGTTTCCTAACAAGGTCGATGCTGGGATACCGTCCTAGTATCGGACAGGAACAATGTAGCACTCTAAAATTGTGATTTATGCAAAGTATTGGTGAAATTGGGCTATTTTATGCCCTTTGTGCTGAATTTTCATATACAGACTATATTACGTCCCTTGCTGGTTCAGAGGGGCGGTTCCTAGAACATGGGGGCTGTAGTACACCCCTGATTAAGTCGGTCAACCCGGCGCCTTGATCAATCCACCTCCGGTCCGGGTCTGTCATTGTCAACTTATTGTGCAACGGATATCCATCCTTGTTTTCACACATGTGCATTCCTATCAAGCTTCTCTTGCATAAGTTAACAAATGTGCATTCTGGTCTCTTGCGTCTGGTGATATACTACAAATACGCACAAAAACAGAATTAGTAAGCTTGTGAGATGAGTGCAAATTGTGTATGCTTAGATATTGCACCTTATAGCTCTTAGGTTTTGGGGAGAACACCCAGTACACACTAATGAAAAAATCAAGGCCACCTCAAAATCCGTTTCTGAGCACCGGGAGCTAATCTCTTACAAATTTTGCACTGCTAAAACTGCTTTGTTTGGTTGATCAGAGACCACAGGGACCTATTGTCTCAAGAAGGCTGCTAGGACTTGTGAGGGTTCCTTTGACAGAAAGTGAAAACGATTGTCTGCACAAATATGGGCTTCATGTATAGCAGCATGATCCTTGACACATGATTTAACATGTGCTTATTGGCCTTACCACACGATTGGCAGAATTCAGTCTTCTTCAAAGAGAAATTTAAAGAAAGCTATATCACTTATGTTGGTTCATACAACAAAAACGCTGACAGTCATTTATTCATCTTACCAATTGTTTTCATGCTCAAATAAATAACAATTGTCACTATTTTTTCATAGTTGGAGGGTGGTACAAGTGGTATATTTATTGATCAGAAAGGGGCCACAAACAATAAAATTCTTAAGATAAGTAATTTAGTTGTGATCCATTCAGAGAGACCTCTCTTTCCTCTTCCAGAATGCTTTGACAATGATACAGAAATACTATCTTTTGACATAATCACCTCTCCTAATTATGCCATAAGTTTTGGTATTGGTTGGTTGGAGAGAACCAATCCATATATGAATTATTGCATTTGAGTCAATATGTTGTTGTCACAATTTTGCCTCGATCATTGTTATATTTCTGGAGGTGATGAGTCTCTGAGTGATGAAATAAACTATTAGCAATTTAAAAGCAGTAAATATATCTTTGTTCCCCCTGCAGCCATCCTGCTTTTGATAAGCTTATAGTTTGCTTTCTTTCATCTAACAGAGAGTATCACTGCTTTTCCAATTAATTCTGAAGATTGTTTCATCTTCATTGCATGCTGGGGTATCCCTGTTATTTGTACCGCAGAAGGATCAGGATCTTCAAACTTATATTGAGTAGAGAGGCTTGAATTTGATCATAGTCAAGGATAGATATTCTTTTGCCTCCTATAAAAGGTATATTGGAGTCAGTTCACGGAGCTTAAGTCCTTAATAAACTTGATTTATATGGTGATTAATATTTGCTCAGCATAAATTTTGTATTTTGAAAATTGTAGAGCACATTAAACTAGAGGGTGTCAAAGCACTAGCTGAGTGTGGGAGCAACTACAGGAGAGACAACAGGACCAATCCATCACAACAAGGAGAAAGGCCAGGTTTTGAAGTGCTTACAAAAAGCAGCATGAGAGAAATATTTGCAATGTGGGTGGAAAGGGTTTTCGATAACTTGACAACTGCATCCCAAAAGGAGTACCCCTCCACCTGGCTTTTAGAAATCTCAGTACCTCCACCTTTTTAAGGGAGGCAGACCTCAACTATCAATTTGAGATATACCAGTGGAAGGCCGTTCTCAAGCACATTGGACCCTGGTGATGGAAGGCAGAGTGAACAAGACAGAGGGCTTTGAATGTCACACGCATCTCAACCAGCAACTAATCTGGACAGCAAATGCCCTCTCTGACTGACAGACGTTTAGGAACTTCCAGGACAAGATGGGCAGCTGCATTCTGAATAGTTTGGAATCTATTTAGAGTGCCTTTATTGATATTAACCCCTCCTACGCTTGTGATGGAACCGCTCCGTCATGCTCCTCGGGTGGGCTGTGCTGGTGACGGAGCGGTTCCGTCACGGCCCGCTCGCCGCGTCTGAGCGGCGCTTATTTCGCTCCTGCGCGGCGCGTTCTATTGAGCGGGCGGGGCCATGACGGAACCGCTCCGTCACAAGCACAGCACAAATGAGGGGCGTGACAGAGTGGTTCCGTCACAAGTGTCGGAGTGCCGCGCGCCCCCCCGCCCCTGAGCGCTGCAGCGGAATTGCCACCGCAGCGAAAGGGTTAAGTTGCAGGGCTGTGTAGTAGTCAATGCACAATGACCACTTCAACTCTGAGCTTGACTGGAATGAAAATCCTTTCTTAAAGTTTTGATGATATAGAAGCAGGAGTTAGTAAAATAATATAGGCCCCCCTTTAAAATGTATAAAGGTACAGGACCAAGGGGAAGAAACAACAACATTTTAACAAAAAAGGTCCTATCTGCCTATATTGCTTCACTCAGGAATGAATCCAACAGGACTAGGGCACACTGCATTTCTGTAATGGCATGTTACTTTGACATATAACTTTTATTTATATAGTTTCTGATATATATTTTTCATTCTTTACAAAAAATCCACCATTCATTGTTTATTACAAAATAGATGTATGTTAATTTCTCATTGCATACACTGAGTTGTACATTTTTCAATGTTAACATATTTACAAATTCATCAAGAAATGTAAAATGTTCGAATAACAAAACACTTCTCGGAGGAGGAGCTTAGCGCGCATCCAAGATGGTCGCGTGAGCACAGGGCTCCCAAGAGTGGAGAAGTGTGGCTCACTGGTTAGAAGGGGCAGACCCTGAAGCAGAGGTCGGCCCGGGACCAGGGTTCAATTCCCGATGCGGCAGGGTCTTGGGTCAATGTCGCGGACTCGATAATTCTCGCTTAGGTGCCTACGCTAACCATGGGTCCCACTCTGCAACTCTGGGCAATAGCTTGCTTAATCTCCACAACGGCCCCAGCAACGCCGGTGATGCCTGGCTTCACCTTGGGGTGCCCTCTCACAGGGAAAGCCAGGACGGGTTCCCCAGCGGTATACAGCGCCAGGACACCACGTAACGAGGTAACAGTGCGCTTTACAAGTATACATACATTACATTACATTACCCTCGCCACCTCCCGCATATATCCTGCCACTAATCCTGCCACAGATGACGGGTTATTGAAGATTTAACCCTGCTGATCTGAATGCTCTTTTCCAAATTTGATTTGGATGCCGGGAACCGGACTTACTCCGTTTGCAAGTTGGCGGCCTACAACGGGGAGCAGCCTGGGACTCGGGTCCCCGAAGTACCCGAGTGCTAATTGAACAACAACGGCCAGTGGAGGTTGTCTTGTGCCCCAGTGGTACTTTCGGTTTCGACTCTCTGGTCTGAACCCAGCTTCCATCTTCCTCCGGTCTCCCGAGGTCCGCGCTTGGCTTGTGCGCAGGCCCGCCACTCTCCGTGCTTTAGACTTTTCGGAGATTGACCTGAAGAGGAGCCATTCATACCAGGTCTCAGAGGGCCCTCAGGGGCACGTTGCACACTGTGGCGGGCAAGCCTGAAAGCGATAAGCGGACGACCAAGAACACGCACCGAGGGGGTGCCTCTCAATCGAACAACATGGATCGCTACACCCATCCCAAAGGTTACCCCAGTGGTGCGTGCAACACACCGGACGAGACCAGAGATGGTTCCGCGTCGACGGTGGAGCTGACCTTGCGGGACGTCATGGTGCCATTGAGGAGATTAAGACTTCCGTGGGCCAGCAGTATGAGACACTGGCCTTGAAGTTAGACACGGTGGCGATCGACATTAACTTGATCAGGACAGATCTGGCGAAAACCAATGAAAAGGTCAAGTCTCTGGACATCAAGACCGCCAGTCTTACAACCGACGTGTCTGATCTTCAAACTGAGGTCCGAAACCTACGCTCCACTAACGACTTGTTCGCCCGCCGGTTGGAAGACTCCGAGAGTCGTGCTAGGCGCAACAATGTCCGCATTATTGGGGTTCCAGAGAAGTCCTCTGAGATGACTAGAGATCTCCTCGTGGAGGACCTGATCCTGAACCATCTGGCCCCCAAAGGCCTCAGTAACTTTTTCGCAGTTGAGCGCGCCCACCGTGTTCCGGGTGGAGCTCATAAGCCAGGGGCTCCGCCGCGACCCATAATATCTAGAATTTTCAACTTTAGGGACAGGGATGCTATTCTACAGGCATCGCGAACCGGAGGTACCACGAAATTTGAGAGTGCAACCATCAGCTTTTACCCGGACTTTACCCAAGCATGTCAGAAGAAGAGAAAGGAATTTATGGGGATCAAGCGGAGGATGCGGGACATGTGAGTGAAGTACTCTATGCTCTTTCCTGCCCGGCTTCGAGTTGAACACAACGAGCGAACGCTTTTCTTTGATCGGCCTGACGTCGTCAGTGACTGGCTAGACACTTTACCGGCGCGTCGAGATCGCCCGGATCTCTCGGAGGGCGTAGAAGGTGGCCTGCTGGAACAGGAGTGAGGGGTGACTATGGCACGCCAAGTGAATGGACTTTGCAGCAGTTGTTTGATGACTTTTTATGTGAACACGCTTGTTTGCTGAGCCCGGGGGTGGCGAGGGGGTACGGAACTCTTCCTCCTCCTGGGGTTTCTTTCTTTTTGTAGACTAGTTTCTGGGAAGGGCGACAGGCACAGTGCAAGTTGGGGTGGTTCTTTGGACTAGCGCAGGGGTGCAGGGTGGGGGGATATGTTCTAGGAGTTTTCTCGGGGGTGGGCTGGGGACCTTTGTTAGGTTTTGTTTGGTTTAGAGGCAATGTTTCACGATTTATTTTGATTTTGATGTCTGCTTCGCTGGGAGGGGGAGTCGATCCTTACTGTTGGGGGTAGGGGGCTGAGGGTCATCAATTGGAACGTCAATGGCCTGGGGGATGGCATCAAACGGGGTATAGTGTCACAATTCCTGAAACGTTTCTCCCCGATGTGGTTTTGTTACAAGAAACGCATTTGATTGGGAACACATGTCGTGCAGTGAACCGCCGAGGGTATCGTCTGATCGCCCACTCCGGATTCTCCACTGGGTCGAGAGGGGCGGGGATTCTAGTCAGAAGCTCCCTCCCCCTTGCAATTTATGTGACCACTCTAGATGATAGGGGTAGATATGCTGTTGTTTCTGGCAGATGGGAGGGGAAGGCGATTTCCATACTTTCTGTTTATGTCCCACCTGGCTTACAAGCTACGACCTTTGCAGACTTGGGGGAAATAATACTGGGACTCCCAGAGGGTCTTTTAATTGTGGGCGGAGACTTTAACTCGGTGGTCTGTGGCACAGAGGATCGTAGCCCCCCAAGAGACCTTACGAAATCGCAGTCTTGGTTGAGTAACTTCTTGGAGACGCTGGGTCTAGTGGATTGCTGGAGGTTGATGCACCCTGGACAGGCACAGTACACCTTTCACTCTGGAGCGCACAGGAGCCTCTCCCGACTTGATTACATACTTGTGCCGGCGGCGCAGGCTGTTTCGATTAGGGAGGTCAGACACCTGGCCCGGGGTATATCCGATCACTCCCCAGTGTGGCTCTCCATTGATGCTCAGTTTGGCGCGGAGGGTAGAGTGGCCCCGATCAATCCCTGGCACTTTCGTAATCCCAAAACCAGGGCGGGTATGGTCAAGTCCATCAATCAGTACTTTGTTGAGAATGTGGGGTCGATGTCCTCTTCTGTTTCCTTGTGGGAGGCTTTTAAGACTGTGATCTGTGGTCAAGCCCTCTCTCTGATTGCCGATGCTAAGAAAAGGAAGAATGAGGAGGTAGAAAGATTGGAGGCTGACCTCAATAGCTTGGAGAGAGAGTTGGAGTATGGTGCGACACAAGAAAAACGGCATGCGCTCCACCTTAAACAGTCAGATTATCGTGCCCTAGTGACAGACGCTGCCAAGGCTATGAGCCGGGAGCAGCGGGGACGATTGTATGATGTGGGGGATAAAGCGGGAAAGTTGATTGCCTGGTTGGATAAGAAAGAGAGGGCGAGTCGTGTTGCGCCTGTGGTAGAACGTGCTGATGGAGTGCGAGTGGTTGACCCAGTTGACATAGTGGAGAGTTTTGCGTGTTATTTCCAGAAGGTGTATGCACCAGTCTCAGACAGACCGGAGGACGACTCGCATCTGTTGCTTAGGGATATCGCCTTGCCCTGTCTGTCTGATTCGGACAAGGAGCTCATGGAGTCGGAATTCTCCAATGATGAAGTGGCGCTCGCTATCCGCTCCATCCGCTCGGGGAAGGCCTTGGGCCCGAATGGTATCCCCATCGAGCTGCATAAGTTACGTCCGGATAAAATGGCGCCTTATCTCCGCGAGATGTTCCTGGAATCGCGTGAGATTGGGTCACTCCCACGGGACCAGCGACTTGCATCCATCGTTGTGATTCACAAAGAGGGTAAACCCCGGGATTTATGTGCCTCATATAGACCGATATCACTTTTAAATGCCGAACCCAAAGTCTTGGCGAAACTGTTGGCTAATCGCCTCATAAAGGTGATTGGCGACTTGATACACCCGGATCAGTCCGGATTTATTCCACACCGCAACACAGCGCTCAACTTGCGTCGTCTTCATGGCGTCCTGGCGAGGGCGGGGTCCTTACGTGAGCCAGCCATCTTGGTGTCCTTGGATGCCACGATGGCCTTTGATACCGTAGAATGGCCGTATTTGTGGGCTGCCCTCGCGAAGTTTGGGTTCGGCCCTGGGTTTATCGGTTGGGTTAAACTCCTGTATGCAGATCCGCTTGCCCATGTTGTGGTTAATGGTAGGGTCTCGAAGCCCTTTGTGCTTGGGAGGGGTACACGACAGGGATGCCCGTTATCTCCTTTGCTGTTTGCGCTCGCCATGGAACCCCTAGCTGCTTGGCTGCGATGGGAACCGTCACTTAAGGGAATCAGATGGACCCCTGACTTTGAGGACCGCCTATCGTTATACGCGGATGATATTCTGCTATACCTCACCTCCCCACGGAAATCGCTGGGAGTACTGTTTGATGTCCTCAGCTCATTCGGCAAGAGTTCCGGCCTGGTGATTAATTGGGCTAAATCCTGCGTCTATGCACTCACTGGTGATGTGCCCCTGCTACCGCGCAAATGCCCGATACAGATAACGCCGATTGTATTAAAATATTTAGGGATCTTCATATCATTAGACCCCGCGGTACGTTATGAGCGCAACCTGCTCCCCCCGCTGCTCCGGCTTAAATCTGATGTAGCAGCCTGGAGTAGCCTGCCGTTGTCCCCGCTCAGACGGGCTGCCCTTTTTAAGATGATGTGTCTGCCCCGGTTCTTATACGCCCTTCAGAATACACTTGATCTCGTACCAGCACGATACTTCCGCGAGGTAGAGGGTCTGCAGAGGCAATTAGTTTGGGGCGGGCGTTCTCGTATCGCTCTTGCAAAATTGACACTGCCTTGGTACGACGGGGGCATCGCACTGCCGGACATCAGGCGGTATTATTGGGCATCTCAATTGAGTGCAATTAACCATGCCATGTATGGCCCAACGCCGAACCCTGCGTTTGAAATGGACAAATGGCAGTTGCCGGGAGGGAATTATAACAGGGCACTATATTCTAAATCGAACTGCAAAGTACTGTCAGGACCCACCGCAGTGGCCGTGAGGGTGTGGAGAAGTGCGAACGCAGCCATGGGATGGTCTGACAAATTGACCAGGGCGACCCCGCTTTATGCGGCGGAGAGACTGGGTAGCCTGTGGACGACGAAGGGCTTCGAGAAGTGGGACCTCATCGGTATCAGTACGATTGGGGATCTGTGGGTCAAAGATGGGCCTTTGAGGAGCTGCAGTCGGATTATTCTCTCAGTAATTGGGAGCATTTTCGCTATATACAGATCCGACATGCCCCACATTCGGTCTTCCCGACCGGAACTGTCATTCCGGAATCCTCCCCCCTTGAGGATAGGGTGCTTGATGGCTATATTCCCGATAGCACCATATCTCTCATATATAAAAAACTGATTAACGACCGAACGGATCTGCTTCTGCAGCTCCGTGAGGCGTGGACCGGTGATGGACTGGAATTGGACGATGAAGATTGGCAGGCGGCGATATCCTCCCCGAAAGAGGTCGCGATCCCGGCTCGTCTCCGGCTGGTGCACCTAAAGATCTTACACCGTATCTATGTAACTGGTCCCCGTCTAGTTCGTATGGGTCTCGCTGTGGATGGAGGGTGTAGGCGTGGCTGTGGTGCGCTGGGTACCTTCCTACATATTATATGGGAATGCCCGGCTGTGGCTCTGTTCTGGAACCGTGTGCATGTGAATATGGAAGAGGTCACGGGAGTTTCTCTGCTGCCTGAGGCCCGCCGTTGTTTGCTGAATATATGGGAGCCGAATGACTACACTGTGGCACAAACGCAACGGGCTACGCTTGGCAACATGGTGGCTAAAAGAGACATAGCACAGCTCTGGGGGTCCCAGAGGGCACCTACGACTTCTGCGTGGGAAGAAAATATGGACTGGTGCATGTTCAGGGAAAAAACGGTATATGTTGCACGTGGTAGACCCAAGAAGTGGGGTAGGGTCTGGAACCAGTGGAATTCGTATCGTGGAGAGATTTGTGCCCCCCCCGTTCGCGGAGGCCCCGGCACTGCCACAGTCCCCGTGACCTGACGTTCCTACCAATATTTAGATTTTCGTATTGCATGCCCGATTACCCAGAGGCACCCCCTCCCACTTTTCGCTTCATCCTTATTTCTACATGTTTGTTTGATATGACTCTCCCCCATGAGAAGCATATTTGCCGCATTGCCTCTTGTTTCGTGTGTTATTGTTGTTTCTTCTGTTTACATAAATGATTAAAATAGTAAGACCTTCACTATTTCCTACACCACTATTCTGCTCCTGTCGAAACGACACGTTGAATTGCTGCTGGGCCTCCGGGCTGTCAGCTGAAAGCTGTGTAAATCGGCACTACCAACTGCTCTCTATTGTTTTAGCGACGGCCAGCCCCTGTGGTTGTAGGCTCGCAAATGTAATACCGCAATTGAAATAAAGTTTAAAAAAAAAAAAAAACACTTCTCCTCTACTATGTCTCCTTTGCCACACACTCCACTAACATCCACTCACACTAAAAAGAACGTATTCATCCTTCACCAATCCAGAAAAACAAAACATCCTAAAGTACACCATTGCAGTCTCGATCATTTTCTTTTTCTGGTGTAATGACACGGGACTGGACTCATATTTAGTTGAGGCACTTTTTGGTGGTATATGATATTTAATAACCACCTTCTTCAGAACTGAATAATGATTGGATGTATTTGTACAGCACAACAGTAGGACACGGGTAGTAATCTAAAAAAGAGGAGTAACAAAACAGACTATCTTATATTTAGGAACATATGTGCTCTCAGACTGTTATACAATTTATTACACAACGAGCAAATCTTCCAAACTGATTAAATGAACCAACATAGCTGGACTATCCCAACGCTAGAAAGCTTCTCTAAAGAGTACCATTATGATAGGTAGGATTATGGTAGTATATGAAAGCCAGCCTTTTTGAAAAAAAAACAGAAAGTGCAACCTCTCTGTAAGCATGCAAAGTGATGAATACCAACCAAAAGAGTGTTATTGTACCACCCCTACGTGCAACCTTATGAGAGCCTGAAAAATGTGCCAGTAAATTCAAAACAAATTTTTTAATAAATATCATTAAACTTAACGTATTTTTTTATATATATGTACAAGAAAGTAGGAATTACTTACCATCACCTGTATGTTGTGAATAAGTGATACCCTATCACTTGTATCAAAGGTGAAGTAAAAATATTTCATTTTTCTAGGGATCTTCTAAGAATAAGACAAAACTCAACATTAGGGAAAAAGGGTTCCAAAGGTCTACAGAAGAGAAAACTAGTTACAAAATGCAGAAACACTCCAAAAAGTAGCACACTCCATACTCGATGGAGCTGGCCACAAAACTTAAATTACTTGTAAGAGGAATCCTTCAATAAAGAGTTCCACTGAGGTATTATGCCAACTGGGAAAAGTAGTTCCTTCTTGATACGCAGCTCACATGTGCTGTCAGAATGTGTGCTTCACCATAAAAATCACTACTCTCTTCACTGAGAGAGAGTTCACCAAAGGTCTACAATAATGCACCTAAAACCACCAAGATAACAATAAAAAGGACTAAGAAAACCAAAGCGGAGAAGGAAATATATATTCATACATAAATTCCCTATGGAACGTAGAGCTCTAATTTGTCAGAATCTTCTACTAACAGACAGCTTTAATTGGTCTGTCTGGCCCAGTGAATTTACTATAACTACTGTCTCAAAGAATTATCCCTTATACAATTATTAGGTGTATGGGAGTATCACAGAGAGTCTCTACTGGGCGATCAAGTCACACTTATACTATGCATTTCACTATGGTTTTAGCTGTTTGTAGTAGAGAAGCTGAGCTCTACTGACTAGAAGGAGCCATCATGGAAATAACCCATTCTAAAGCATTTACCTCAGCTCCAAGTTCTCTGCCTGAAAAGGCATGTGTTCTAAGCACTTGTGGTTACAAATAGGCATGTCAGGTTTGAGGATGCATCAATCTTCACTAAAACCAGGAAAGAAGGGATACAAATATGTTTATTAGGATATGAATCTTCATTAAATGGATATCATGGTTCTAATTGAACATAGATTGACCCTCTTGTTGGCAAGCTCTGCATACTGCTCCTACGAGTATCTCACTTGATCTCTCTTACACAGAGAAAACATAAGAACAGAGAAAAAAACAAAAAACAATGCAGGACTCTCTCACTCTATGCAGGATCCTTTATAATACCTATTATTTAACCTATGAATAAATGATGACCAGTACAGTCAACTGCTGCCCTATAACTCTTGCAATCTCCCTTTAATCTGCAATCCGTTTTGCATTATACATTTAGCATCTAGATACCTTTCACAACCTTACCTCTTATAGCTGGTTTCTGACTTCATTTTCATACACCATTCACTACAAACATATATGTCTTATCTTGCATTTTAGAACTGTTATAACCCACTACAGGGGACATGAGAGCAACTAAAATGTTAACTCTTTCTGCCTGTGTCCACCAGCATGTAAACATTCACTACCCTTCCTTGCATTACGATCCATATCTTGAAACTTCTATCCATTAATTTAAACACAGGAATGCTGCATCCCACACACCACAGGCCCCCCACTATATCCAACCCAATAGTCTACCCTGCAAACCAAACCTTACACAGAAGCAGACAACAAGTAATGAACCAGATGTCCTAGGGTTTAGTAGGGAAATAAGTGAAAAACTATAACCTCCAATTGGCGGGAATAATATCTTGAAGGGGTTTATATGTTTTAAAGGGTAACCAAAAATCAAGATGTATCAGCATGTCTTGTAATACTACTTACCTTAGATCTTTCTGATAATAGGACTTGAGCCATAATATTTCCTCATTTAACCTATGTTTGTTCGTTTTGAGAGAAAAAAATCTATAGGGTTTCTCTCTCCTTACGTTGTTTTATATCTGTGATCCCAATTTGGTTTTTAGTCCTTGCAGAATAGAAGTGAACCTCTTTGACCTGAGTTTCGAAGAAAAGGGAGGTGTTGAAGACAACCCCTACATTTTTTGCCTCAGTGACAGGAAGAGGTAGGGTAGCGGAGATCTCAGGCCACCACAATTCTGACCATTCCGCCTTTTGCTCTCCAAAAATCAAAATCTCAGTCTTGTCAGCATTCAGTTTCAAGTAAAATAAAATATCCCTTGGGATCAGAACTCAAAAATACATTTCATTCGTACATCCATACATTCACCTCTCACTTAAATATTGCTACTCTAGTGTCTCGGTACATATGTAGTACTTGATTCCCAATAACCCTATCTTAGGACTTATAAAGACGCCTGAACAGTGTAATATTACGAACTGTACGTTTATTAATATCAAGATTTCATTAAAAACCATTAAAAATGTCACAATAACATCAATACATAAACAATACCATTACAGAATTATAAAAAAGTAAAATGAAAACCGGAAAGAGACACCAAGTTCCGTGATTTTTGTCAATACTCATCGGTGTATCAATTCAAGGGAATCACATAATGTCCACAATCCAATCGATCAATTCTGGGACTTGGGTTCCTTGAATTTGACGTATGTAACAAGTGCGTCGACGCGTTTCGGTGTATAATTTCATAAAAACACCTTTTTCAAGACCACAGTTTTTTATCTCTTTCGAGCTTGCAATAATATTCGATACATTTATCTAAAAACTACAGGACTTTGTATACGTCCGTTGTTGCTGCTGGTAGGGATGTTACTCGCTCATGATCCCACTAGTATTGCTAGAAGGGAGAGGGTGGGGCGAACTGCTTTAAGTATTTCGACCCCACATACGTTGCTTAATGGAAAATGGACCCCGTCCAATTCCAATAGAAATCTCTGAAACGGGTGCCCTGTTCCCAGACTTTTATCTATAGAGCGTGTCCTGAGTTGTACGAAGGTACACTTTCACAGGTATTACAACCCACGGTCTTTCTTGAGGGGGCTTCAAACTATATTCGCCGTTATTCAAAAGAGCAGGTCCCCATATACGGAGGATCCTGATGGAAAATACGGCCGCGTGTATCCTGGAGTGGATACACGCAGCCGTATTTTCCATCAGGATCCTCCGTATATGGGGACCTGCTCTTTTGAATAACGGCGAATATAGTTTGAAGGTGTTTTTATGAAATTATACACCGAAACGCATCGACGCACTTGTTACATACGTCAAATTCAAGGAACCAATTCCCAGAATTGATCGATTGGATTGCGGACATTATGTAATTCCCTTGAATTGATACACCGATGATTATTGACAAAAATCACAGAACTTGGTGTCTCTTTCCAGTTTTCATTTAATTTTTTTATAATTTTGTAATGGTATTGTTTATGTATTGATGTTATTGTGACATTTTTAATGGTTTTTAATGAAATCTTGATATTAATAAACGTACAGTTCGTAATATTACACTGTTCAGGCACCTTTATAAGTCCTAAGATACGATTATTGGGAATCTAGTACCACATATGTACCGAGACACTAGAGTAGCATTATTTAAGTGAGAGGTGAATGTATGGATGTACGAATGAAATGTATTTTTGATTTCTGATCCCAAGGGATATTTTATTTTACTTGAATATTTGGCACCCTGTCCCTTGGATTGTCGGGCCATTCCCTTTTATCTTTCACAATCACAGCATTCAGTTTCAGCCAGATCTGTTTAATCCAACTGTTTATGTCAGTCATACAGTGTTGGAACCTTCAGAAACTAACGGAATGACGCCAGATATTGATACAATGATTTGTGCATTCACATAAGATAGTATTTGGAAACCGAAGGACCAAATCAGCTTGGCCATGGGGGCCACATATAGATTAAACAGAGTTGAACTAAGAGATAAACCCTCTGGCACACGACAGAGTAGCCAGAAAGATCCAACCAGAAAGTGACCACAACTCACAGTGTGAGATCTGTTGGTAAGAAAGGACTTCATCAGGGCTAGAGCTGTGTCCCTCAATCGAGCCTGGTGCAGTCTGTGAAAAGAAAAATTGATGGAGGGAATGCAGAACAATGTATACATTCACCCCAGTGCACATATCTGCGTCTAAGTCCATCATTTTTTTGCTCCCCATGCCATTCCAGTCTGAACACAGCCAAATGCAAACCAGTCTTGACCCTCTGCCCAATGTGAACAGTTGAGCCCAACTGCCAGGTCAGGTCCTCCCCGGACTGGAAACAATCATCCTAGGACTGGTTTCAGGGGTTTACCCCTCATCTGCTAGGATATCTTCACTCCAGTGGCGTGGAGAGCACAGGACCCACGACTGGGAGAACCAGGCAGGAGAGGGATCCATATTGAACACCGCTGACAGGTCCAACAGCACCAAGATAGCTGATCCATCCTGATCAACCTGATCAAGAATGGCATCAGTGGTGCCCAGCAGAGCAGATTTGTTTCTGTGGCCACTCTGAAACCCATTCCACAAAGGATCCAAAAAATCCTGGGAGGCTGTGAACACTGCTAGTTCCTGATTTAGATAATTTTCCAAAATCTTAGCTGGTGCAGGAAGAAGTAATATAGAACGCGGATTACTCAGAGTTCCAGGGTCCCCATTGGGCTTCTTTTTAAGGGGGACAACCATGGCCTCCTTCCAGGATTGGGGAAAAATACATGTTAAAAGAATTATATTGTAGAATATTTTGAGAGAGATGACAATCTGATGTAATACTAACTGCAAAATGAGGGTAGGGCAGGGGTCGTCCAGGGATACACATTTCAAGTGTAGAAGAAGGCACTTGAATTTCAAAGATGAAATGGGGGGAGATAGATAGTGTGGCAGTGGGGATGTACCTAGTAGCTTCCTTGTCTATATCTGAGGGAGGCAGTCATCATTAAGATTGAAACAAGCTACAATCTTCAGAGTTTTGTCCCTAAAATAAGCTGACACACTATTAGAGATGCCATGGTCATTTTCAATGGCTTGCTGGACTGGTGGAATGGAAAGATTTGTAAACACCTTAAAAAGTTCATTAGGGGTATTAGTGGTCAACCTTATTTTTGTAGTAAAATTGGAGGACTTAGCTAATATGGTAGAATTTTTATAACTGTGCACCTATTTCTTTGTGCTGAACTTTATCATTAAGTAGCGAAAGTAAGCCTCTAACTTCATTCTTGCTTCCTGATAAAGATCTGAGCTCTTTAAGAGCCTCCGAGAACCAAGGCACCAAAGCTCTGGTTCTAGTCCCTATCTTAGAGGCAGGTGAAGATTAACAAGTTGGAAAACATCTTACACCTCCATTTGTGCCCATTGATTTTTGTGTAATGCCATATCTGTTTTGTAATGCTTTAGTTATCTAGCAATGCTGTATTAGATTCCATATGTTCTGTCATTCGAATTTGGGCATAATACTTGTGACATGTGAGCGTGCCAAGGTAGAAGTTGAGTAACAAATACACAGATTAAATAATGTCGGATTTTTATGAATCAATGAAAATGTATGATTTCATAGATTTGACATCATTGGCGAAAGTTATGGAGACTCAACGGTCCCAGGTGTTCACATGAGTAAATAAATGCGCACTCAAGCTGATTTATAGTACTAACTTAGGAAACTGAAACAACAACAATGGAAGGCAAGTAAAAATATCTTTGCAGATACTAAACATGAATGGTCAATACAGCACAATTTGTAATGAAGTAGGTACAAAAGTGATGGTGTAGTACTCATGACAAATATTGAGTTAATCTGTCAGTCACTTTTGGCCACCACAAAGATTGATGAACTAAAGTTGTTTGGACTCCTCTTTGAGTAGACATTTTCTTGAAAGGCATTGACATTTCAACAAAATCTTTTTTTCTATTTATCACCTGCAGTCTAATAGTAATTAAAATAAATTAATCAAAGTCTGAAAGGGTTTCTTTGATGTCAATGTAATGAGACTCGAGATGACTCAGCGCCTTATTCACTAATTAACATTTTGTTTTTTTATAATACGACTCATAACAATACCAAAACCTAATTTTTCTCTCTGCAATGTTTTCATTGAAAATGTTTCCTTTATTCACCTTTTGCTGTCCCTTTAGTTCTAGTTGCAAATGATTGCATGAGTCAGTCAGTCAAAAAATACTTTATTCAGTTCATATTAAAACCATAAAAGCATACTAAACACTTCATACAGTCCGACTTAAAAACAGCCATAAATGACAATAAAACCATACGAACATTAAATACATTCAATACAAATAATCAATTCATTTTTAAGTAATTTCAGGATTAGGGCGTCCTTAGATTCAATTAATTCAAGCTAATTCATTAAGTGAGCTATACACGTCTTATTTTTCCTCTTTAATCTAACAAACGCGGTGAGAAAATTAACAATGTTAAAAATCTCCCACACCTTCGATAGCAGCTGCAGATAAAGGAGGGCTGGTTTAACTTGCAAAAAACCTTTGTTTCTTAAAATTGGGAAAATAAAACGCTTCCGAATTTGAAGAAAATACTCACAGAAAAAAATACAGTGCATTATGTCTTGAACAGAAAAGCCATCGCAGGAACATACCCCCAAGCCATACTCCCTTTTCCACCCCGGAGAGTCAGCAAGGAGAAAATGGAATTGATTCAGCCTGAATCTGACCAATAAAAAACTGTGATTTGGGTTAGTGACGATGTTCAAGTATGGCTCAATTGCGTCAGATGTTTTTAGCAATTGGTGAGCTCCTACAGTCGGCTTAACCAACTCCCTTTCTTCTCTAGCCATAGCAGCCATTAACATATATGAATCCTTTGCCCATTTAAAATCCCCTTTCACAAGCTTTTCAGGTGAGGTAAATAACTCTGGTCGACCCAATTTTACTGTCAATTTGTAAACATAACTCAGCCAGGGGATACGATTCTCGTGATCAAGAGCTAAACAATCTCTTAGGATTTCCTGGTTCAACTCCAATTCAGGGTTTAACCAGGTTAGAATCCATTTTAAAAGCGGTGCAATGGCTATGAAATCCTCCACAAAGTCAACTCCACACTCCTGATGAACGATATAACCAGATGTCGATTGTGGGACAGATAAAATATTTCTTAAAAACTTATTTTCAACCACTTGGATTGTCTTCACATTCCTAACACCCCAAAGATCCGCACCATACATTGCGAGGGAGATGCATTTTGCTCCGTATATTTTTAAAAGGGCTTGCATTGGTCTGGCCCCCAGTTTACGGGCAAATCCCAGGACAGCTGATGTTGATCTGGCCAGAACATTTCCTTTCACTTGTATTTGTGGTGACCATGAGCCTTGATCGTCAAATATAATACAGAGATACGGAAAGGTGGTAACCCTAGACAACACATTTCTCTCGCAGTGCAGGGTTTTTACCCCTTTTACTTTGCAGCCAAAGTATCATGACATGGGATTTAGAAAAGTTAACACTAAGATCTAAAGATCTCATAAAAGCAGCAAATTAATTTAAGAGGAGTTGCAGCCCAATCACCGTTCGCGCTAAAAGGGCAGCATCATCCGCGTACAGCAGTGCCTGAATTAGGCGTTTCCCTGCCCGCGGAATGTCTTTGCACACTTCACATAAAACTGGGGCCAAATTGTTGATGTAAAGGGTGAAAAGTAAAGGGGCAAAAATGCACCCCCGCCTAACGCCATTGGCAATGCGTATCCCCCCTGTGCAATTGCCCATTTGGTCATATCTCACGGTGGCAGATAGATCCCTATGCAGATCAACAAGGAAGTGCACAATATTTTTTATCAACACGGAGTTGGAGAAGCATCACCCATAATTTGGACCAATTCACTCGGTCAAAGGCCGAGGAAAGGTCAGGCCGAGGAAAGGGCCAAAAATGATAAATAAAGTTTGCCCTTCTTGGCAACTGTGTACTTCCCAATTAAAAGGTGTAAGTTGAGACATTGGTCATGAGTCATTTACAAAGACAACCTATTTCTGAAAGTTTACACCATTGCAAAATCAGGATTAAGGTACATGTTGATAAACCCAAATGAAAATCCTCCTCTTTTGCTCGTAGTATTACTATTTAGTCATTCTCTTTCTTTTCCATTCATTGCCAGTTGTTTCGATCATGATATGTTGGCTCTTTTGTCATCACTTATTGGATTAATATTGACGTTTTTTCATCTAAATTGTGTAACACTATGACAATTCATTCAGTCTTTCTTTTTGAGGAACAAAATCATATGTTCCGCCAAACAACTACAGAACTGCCACAATGGCTCAAAGGAACCAAGAATATGAGTGATGGTTTGAAATTCTCTGTTTCATAATATGCATTCATACCTATTATATGAGTTAGCATAAGGTGGCTAAATAGATGCCATTTGTATTAGCATTATGGAACCCACTGAGTTATCCTTACGGCATGCAAGCTTTGTTGGCTTGTGTGCCTCCATGTTGTAATGTGCGACTACTAAAAGTCTGATTAGGCCGCAGCCACACTAGGCCTCATTTGTTTTTCGCTTGCTTCAGCAGAATTGTAAAACTGTATATTGTTATTATTCTTCCTATGCTCTCCACGGTTGAAGTCGGATTTGCTAATGAATAGATGTTCTTTTCATATATTCCTTTCTGCATGTGTAGTTCTGCTCCCACGTTAGGTGACGTTGAAGCCCAACACATTGGCCTTGGACGATTGATAACGCACACATCTGGCAGGTGTTAGCTCATCTCTATGTACCCTCTGTGTTCATGCCAGGCCCAGGCCGGTATATTTCCATAGTAGGCGTGGCTGAGGTCTCGAGAAAGCTTTATCATGTATTAGCACGCTTTTGGGAGTCAGTCCCTGTCGGCAACCATCTTAGGGTGAAGGCCTGGCCTGGGGCTCCTCTACAGAGCAGATTATCAATAAAGTAAGTTTGTATTCGCTACTGACTGACCGACTCTTCATTTGGGAAGGCATAGCAGGTGGTTTGCGGAAATATTCAGCGGGGCCCTTAGAGGGCCACATCCTTCATGAGGTTAAAGAAATTAACTTTTCTCTACTTTTTAGAAGTTGTCATCAATTTTTGAACCATTAGAAGGACAATCATGCTCCTGCAGTTATGTGTTCTTCCAGTCACCATGGCCACAACCACTCCGATGCATTTGACAACCCCAATACATCACAAATCAGAATCTCTGTTATGGGCTATACAAAATTAATCAATGTGTTTCCCTTGACTTTTTTTATTACATAACAATAATAATGAAATATATTTTTACAATGGGTAAATTCAATGGAATCAAGATCTAAATATCAAAGTGTATAATTAGACCAGGCAACAATTTATAAAACCTAGAACTCTGATTGCCAATAACTATGAACAAATGCCATAAACCTGAATGAACAACTGGAACATTTCTTAAATTCAGTCCTCAATTTCAGTCAGTCAGTCAATCCACTTTATTCGATTAATTAAAATCATAAAAGTACAAAAGACAAAACACAAACATAGACAATATAACAAATAATTTTAGCTTAATAATTGAAATACACAGATAAGATGTCTGTGCACTTAAATAAAAATACTAACACAAAATCATAACCCTTGACCCATAAAATTACAATAAAAATTACAGTCCTCAATTTCATTTCTTTCACTTCACAGAGAAATCAGCCTACTGTGATTGACGATCAATCTTTTAATAATGCCAACCAGTGGATAACTTTCATGAAAAGGCAGCATTGAAAAACATCATGACATTTGCTAAAAACTGTAGAGCAAAAGAGCAAGACAGTCAGATCAAATATATCAAATTTCAATGTAGGAAAACCATAACAAAAATTTATCCATCCATGAAGACAATGTACTTAAATTCAGGATGCAAAATAGTAAAGAAAAAGCAAACTATTTTGGTCTTTGATTGGTTTTGGGGCTTGTGTATATGAAACCTTCAGAGATTTTGTCATCTCTAGGAACCAATAAAAAAATATATCAAAGAGCTCTTTGCCAGCAATACAATACCAACAACTGTTAAGTAAACATATTGCATTAAAACCCTTAACATTTCACAATATGAAATATTCAATTTGGTTAAAAAGGAGCCAATCATCACGAGCAGCTGGCCTAAACGGAATACCAATAGCAGTATTGAAATCCAATCCCAACCTTTGGAATATTTTATTATTTTAATTACTTTCAAAAGTCTTATATATTGGGAAGATCCTACTATAATGGAAAGATTAATTCATAAAAAAAGGACAAGAAAACAACCCCTCAAACAATCCTCTTTTAGCCCTTCTTGATGCTGAAGGAAAATGTTTTGCAACATTTACACCGCAAAAATTATCCATCTGATCAGCAGAACAAAATAGTTTACAGTTTAACTAAACAGAATTTCGGAGTGATGTTCCACCACCAACAACCTCATTGCCCTAGTGGCGTTTACAAATAAAGCAATCAAGAAAATGAAAAATCTCTATGTTTGCTACATAGACTTAGTAGAGTCTTTGACAAAGTATATTGTGGCCATTTATGGAATAAATTATCAAAATGAAAAATCAATGGTTCATTGCTACACTTTATAACTGCCTAATGTAATGAAACATGGTTAAAAATGTAATTATCAATCAGGCAAATCTTATCATCCATGATGTACAAGCAGAATGGAATAAGGCTAGTATGCATCTTAGCCCCTTTGCTGTGTTTGTTATACATTTTGGATTTATCTTTGTACCTAGATTCTTCATAATGTCTGCCACCAAAATTATTTATTATTCAATTGCTTACTTAGCTTATGCTGACAATTAAGTAATTTTCTTATTCATGCTTGCTGGCTTCCAAAACCAGTTATCAAGACCACATCAATTTAATTATGGGATTGGCTTAACAATAAATTTAATTTAAACAAAAAAGAAAGAACTTTTAGGAAGTGTACAAAGCAACCACAATTGAAATTTGGGGACACACTTATTGATAACTTTAAGCCTTATGACTATCTGGAGTTAACCAAAGACAATAAGCTGTGTGGGAAATATTATATTTTATGGAGGAAACAAAAATCAAACATCATAGCAGAATCTATCAAGGAATTGTAAATACTTATGGTGATAGACCCATGGGTCTTTTCATCACAGCTCTGAATTCAAAATGTGTCCCCTCGCTTCTAAATGGATCCCTGGTATTTATTTGTAAAATATTTGCAGAGCCAAATAAAATTTGCATTCAAAATATCAGATATCTGCTAATTCTCTGTACTTTAATGCCATAAGCTAAAATCAGACTGCAATTGAACCTTACATCATTGACTATTCATCATATCACCACAATGATCCATTATGTCTGTGCCTGCGCAAGCAGTACTATGAATACTTTAAAAGTCTTAGCCCTTGCTCAATTAAAGCAAAGAAGCAAAATATACCACCGATTTAAATTTAACCAGCATCTGAAAACGTTATAGAATATATAACTTTGGCATTATGAGTATTCTACATCCCATTACTGCAGGTTGAAGGATCATGATAATTACAACACACTGAGGTGTCTGGATACAGGCTCTGATGCTGCATTATAGAGATCCTGGTTCATATAATCTGTGTATGTCCAAAAGTATTACATTTAAGGAGAAATAGAGACATGGTACGTGGTACATTAAAGAAGGAAATATGGGGTAAACTAAAGTGGCAATCAGATGTTGTTTTACCCTTTACACTGACTCTTTTATTGGATTTTGCTTATAAAATATTAAAACATTCCACTAATCCCATTACATTTTTCATTGATTTTAAAGATAATTTCTCATTAAATCATAGATTCATGCAACTGATACTACACTGTATATGTAAAGTGTTTCTCTTTTGAAAATATAGTTTTTTTTATTTTAACACTACTATTTTTGTAACTGATTTGTTTAAATACAATACATGAACTCATTAATACAAACAGCAACAATTTAGAGGGTAACCTCTTTTATAAAGGTGCATGGAGTATTGTCCAGCCAAAGCAATACAAAAGTATTTCCCCTGGATATATTGTTAAAATCCAAATTGTCGCTATGTCGATGCTTAATTATCAACTCAAGAACAAAAGATATAACTTAGATGTTAAAAAATAACAAATGATACCCCAAACACAATATTTAGAATCTCTTTTTTCATTATTCTTAGCCATAAGCATATCACTGTATAGTACAATCAGAAAGAAAAAGAAAGATGAGACAGTAAGAAGTAAATAAGACATAGATTGTACACAAACATTGGTAATATTGACATCACATAATTCATTCCGTAGCCGAGGCCATGACAAGAAACGTTTGTGATAAAGTGACAGTGCATCATTAATCCCACTGGAGACCAGCCCAAATCTGATTATGTTTAAGGCAAGAACGAGGCCCACTGGCCTTAGCCAAAGCGAGTTCCATCTCATACACTTGTCTAAGCTGAGCCCAAACTTCGTTAACGCTTGGACCAACATTGTTAATCCACACTCTAGCAATACAAAGTCGGCACATGCTGTAATAATATAAGCTATATTATAAAGAACAATGGTCCCTATACGAAATTAATATACACAGAAAAACAATAATCATATACTTAATAAGTAATATGTCTTCTGCCCATTTGGACAGGGTTTATTTGTAAATGAGTGCATAGATAGAAAATTTTTCAAAGAATGTCAAGCGGGCACAGCCGTGACCCTTAACATACAAGACAAAAACAAAACGAAGGAAAATGTGAACAAGGCAAGAAAATAAGTCTGCATACTTGTACATCAGTAAGGCAGGCACAAAATATAATGAAACCACTCCATTGCAAATTTGTACATAGGTAAATCGCATATGGGTTTTTTTAAGGTCGACGACGTTTCGATGCCTATACAAATGAGGGCATCATCATCAGGACAAGGGGTAACATTATTGTTGTCTTGGGCAAAAGCAATAAATAATGCCTTAAATTTACATTTACTTTTACAACCATATTTACAATTGGGAGAAAAGAAAAGAGAGAAAAACACAACAAGAATTAAGATAAGTAAGGGCATGTATTAATGATCCTATTATTTACAAATAAGTGAACTGTTCCTTAGTGAAGTCCAGTAGTGCGTGAGTTAAAAACAATTAATTAGACGCAGTGACTCTTAACGGCGCAGTGAGTCTAAAAACGGCGATATTGCGTGTGAAGAAATAGTGAAATCGACCATTTCATGGAAGTCTTATGGATTCAGAGACTGTGACAAATTAGTCATAACATTAGTCGATTGCTGCTATTTTGTGATCCAGTTTTACATGCAAGGCAGTTTTGGGTAAGTGAGGCAGATGTGCACGTTGGCGCAATGGTAGCGTGCTAGTGATAGAAAAAGCGGCAGTGTACATACTTTGTCTTACAATGACGCTGGCCGTTTTAAGAATCAAACGCCGAGATCGGGAGACCGTTTAGTCTGAAAATGATAAGCGAGCGTTACTACATGGGAGCACATGCTGGGCCTCTGAGTTACATAGTGCGGGTGGGGTTTACCTAGTCAGCCCGATGGTTTTCTGCACCAGTGGGTGTTTGGCAGAGATTGCGAGCCGGGACTCAATGGCATCAATGGCGAAGGAGCACAATGGCTTCCTAACACGGACAAAAAAGGGGGAGATGTCTCAGTAAATTGCCTCCATGCCGGATGGGCGAAATAGGGGCTAAAGTCGGCTGTTCTACTTACTCGAGGAGTGCGGCGGCACTGCTGCGGGTGTGACATCCAGTGGTCCGTGAGCTTGACTCCCGGGCTTTTAGGTAAACCTGCAATGAGGTAAACAGTGTTGAAGGACTGGCTAGCGTGTGCCGTCTGTGAAGGGGGTGATTTCGGCGGCCATCTTGTAATGGTAAACCTACAGTGAGGATGAAAGTGTTGAAGGACTGGCTAACGTGTGCCGTTTGTGAAGGGGGTGATTTCGGCGGCCATCTTATAGTGGTGATATTTACGTGAGCATGCACTTCAATTAAAAACGGACACAAAGATAATATCTGTACATTTCAGTTTGCAACAAGGACTTCACGTCCTTAATCCGATTCTGTTAAAACCAGGGGTCAGACAATCACGTATATGTATTTCAATATATATGACATAGGAGATGAATTTACAACAGGGATGTCCAGTCCTCAATCCGATTTAACCCGTTCCGAATGCTATTAGTCCGCAGGATCCAGTGTAGTTCCACTTTGTTTAGTAATTGGGCCATGTCTGCCCCCCTAGGGGGGGGTTTGATAACCGTGATCACTGTCCATTGTAGGTCGTTCTCAGTGTGTCCATTTGCAGAATAATGTTCCACCAGGGGTGCATTTGCTGTCTTGCATTTGATCCTGCTTCGATGTTGGCCAATGCGCAGTTTGATTTTTTGGCTGGTTTGTCCAATATAGATTAGACCACACGGGCAAAAGATGGCATAGACTAAATTTGCAGAATTACAGTTGGAGAAGGATTTACGCTCAAAATTGATACTGTCATATGTAAACATTTTACCTTCAATAGTTGTATCACAGTACATACATCCACCACACTTATTGTGACCAGTGACAGGTGGGAGCCCCCACACATCATTTATCGTTGTTTTCAGTGTAGGTAGTGGGAGCGCTGCCCTAACTAGGTGATCTTTAATATTTTTTGCACGTTTAAAGGCAAACATAGGCTTATCTAGAGTAAGTTGTCCAGCATTAATAACCGGCCAATGTTTTAGAACACTTTTTCTTATGGCGTTGGACACTGGCGAGAACGTAGTGACACATATGAGTTTTTCTTGTTCATTTTTTTCTTTAGGCTCAAGAAGGGTTTCTCTGGGGCAATACCAGGCTCTTTTGAGGGATTTTTGGACCAGTTTTCGTGGGTAACCTCGGCTTCTTAATTTTTTGCTAAGGGTCTTCGCTTCAGAGAAGTAGTCTTCCCTAAAGTAGCAGTTACGCCTAATCCGAAGAAACTGGGAAAAGGGTAAGGAGTCGCGTAAGGCCCTGGGATAATGGCTGGTATATTCGAGCAGGGTATTCTGCTCTGTGGGCTTGCGGTGTAGTGTGGTAGTTAAACGGCCTTCATTATGTTTAATTTGTAAGTCAAGGAATGGGATTGAGTCTTTACTGGTGGTTATGGTAAAGTGGAGGCCTCCGCTATTGTTATCAAGCCAATGCTGGAATGCTAGGAGGTTCTCAGGGGACTCATTCCATAGCAGGAAGATATCGTCTATATATCTTTTCCACAGAGAAATTCCTCCGTGGAAAGGATTAGACGCATGCAAAATGGTACTGGTTTCCAGATGGTCCATGTACAGAATGGCCAGGTTTGGAGCAAAAATAGCTCCCATGGATGTACCCTTTACTTGGCCATAGAATTGTCCCTCAAACAGGAAGAAGTTCCTGGTGAGACAGACTTCCAGTAATTCAAGGATAAATAGTGATGGTACATTATGTGGGCGTGCTCTTGACTCAAGGACCTTCTCAATCACCCTTAGGGATTCAAATTGTGGAATATTAGTATACAGTGATTCCACATCCAGCGTACACATAGTGCTGGATGTGGGATCAAAGGGATACTCTTCAATGAGGTTTATCATAGCCATACTATCTCTGATGTAACAGATAGTTTCAGGGACGAAGGGCTTAATAAAGTAGTCTATGTAATGACCTAAAGGCTCCAGAATTGACCCACAGCCCAAGACAATCGGGCGGCCCGGGGGTGATTGAGGGTTCTTGTGAATCTTGGGCAGACAGTATATCACAGGAGTGCTTGGGGATTTGGTATTCAGAAAATCATGTTCCTTTTTGGAAAGGAATCCTGAGTCCAGTGCCCTGGTAGTGATAGTTAGGATAAGGTCTTGAATATCATTGGTGGGGTTCCGAGGGAGTTTACAGTAGTGCTCGGTATTGTTAAGTTGTCGTAGTATTTCAGATTTATAGGCCTCAGTGTCCTGAATAACTATCCCACCACCCTTGTCTGCCGGTTTTATAATCAAGGACTGGTTATTTTTCAAGGTTAAGATCGCTTTTTTCTCATCTAGAGTGATGTTATATGGGATGTAGGATCTTTTAGTTTCCAGTTGTAGTAGATCCTTGAGTACCAGTTTTTCGAATGTAGGAATCTCAGCTGGAATCATGTTAGCTGTAGGGGAGAATTTTGAGGGAGGTCTGAATGGAGTGTTAACGTTCTTAGGTATGGATGGATTAAGAATGAAAAAGCTTTTTAAGCGTACTTTTCTGAAGAACCTTAATAGTTCAGTTTGAGCTTCCTGGAAGTTGGGACGTATTGTGGGTACGAATGACAAGCCTTTGCTGAGGAGTGATATTTCATTGCTGGATAGCATATGATCTGTAAGATTAAAGATCGGCAAGGGACCAGTTTTCGAAGTGTTAGTTAAGGACTCATTGGTATTTTGGTTTGGTATATCTACCACCTGTAATGTTGGCGGCGTGTAGAGCGTTCCCCGGGGGGGTTCGGTGGTTTGGGCCATGTTTTTCCTCTGCCCCTCGGTTGTCCTCGACCACCCTCTAAAAAATTCCTGTTTGAGGGTCCTGGGCTGTCACTTTGATCAGAGTGACCAGATGAATCTGCTGAGGTAGATATACCAAACCAAAATACCAATGAGTCCTTAACTAACACTTCGAAAACTGGTCCCTTGCCGATCTTTAATCTTACAGATCATATGCTATCCAGCAATGAAATATCACTCCTCAGCAAAGGCTTGTCATTCGTACCCACAATACGTCCCAACTTCCAGGAAGCTCAAACTGAACTATTAAGGTTCTTCAGAAAAGTACGCTTAAAAAGCTTTTTCATTCTTAATCCATCCATACCTAAGAACGTTAACACTCCATTCAGACCTCCCTCAAAATTCTCCCCTACAGCTAACATGATTCCAGCTGAGATTCCTACATTCGAAAAACTGGTACTCAAGGATCTACTACAACTAGAAACTAAAAGATCCTACATCCCATATAACATCACTCTAGATGAGAAAAAAGCGATCTCAACCTTGAAAAATAACCAGTCCTTGATTATAAAACCGGCAGACAAGGGTGGTGGGATAGTTATTCAGGACACTGAGGCCTATAAATCTGAAATACTACGACAACTTAACAATACCGAGCACTACTGTAAACTCCCTCGGAACCCCACCAATGATATTCAAGACCTTATCCTAACTATCACTACCAGGGCACTGGACTCAGGATTCCTTTCCAAAAAGGAACATGATTTTCTGAATACCAAATCCCCACGCACTCCTGTGATATACTGTCTGCCCAAGATTCACAAGAACCCTCAATCACCCCCGGGCCGCCCGATTGTCTCGGGCTGTGGGTCAATTCTGGAGCCTTTAGGTCATTACATAGACTACTTTATTAAGCCCTTCGTCCCTGAAACTATCTGTTACATCAGAGATAGTATGGCTATGATAAACCTCATTGAAGAGTATCCCTTTGATCCCACATCCAGCACTATGTGTACGCTGGATGTGGAATCACTGTATACTAATATTCCACAATTTGAATCCCTAAGGGTGATTGAGAAGGTCCTTGAGTCAAGAGCACGCCCACATAATGTACCATCACTATTTATCCTTGAATTACTGGAAGTCTGTCTCACCAGGAACTTCTTCCTCTTTGAGGGACAATTCTATGGCCAAGTAAAGGGTACATCCATGGGAGCTATTTTTGCTCCAAACCTGGCCATTCTGTACATGGACCATCTGGAAACCAGTACCATTTTGCATGCGTCTAATCCTTTCCACTGAGGAATTTCTCTGTGAAAAAGATATATAGACGATATCTTCCTGCTATGGAATGAGTCCCCTGAGAACCTCCTAGCATTCCAGCATTGGCTTGATAACAATAGCGGAGGCCTCCACTTTACCATAACCACCAGTAAAGACTCAATCCCATTCCTTGACTTACAAATTAAACATAATGAAGGCCGTTTAACTACCACACTACACCGCAAGCCCACAGAGCGGAATACCCTGCTCGAATATACCAGCCATCATCCCAGGGCCTTACGCGACTCCTTACCCTTGTCCCAGTTTCTTCGGATTAGGCGTAACTGCTACTTTAGGGAAGACTACTTCTCTGAAGCGAAGACCCTTAGCAAAAAATTAAGAAGCCGAGGTTACCCACGAAAACTGGTCCGAAAATCCCTCAAAAGAGCCTGGTATTGCCCCAGAGAAACCCTTCTTGAGCCTAAAGAAAAAAATGAACAAGAAAAACTCATATGTGTCACTACGTTCTCGCCAGTGTCCAACGCCATAAGAAAAAGTGTTCTAAAACATTGGCCGGTTATTAATGCTGGACAACTTACTCTAGATAAGCCTATGTTTGCCTTTAAACGTGCAAAAAATATTAAAGATCACCTAGTTAGGGCAGCGCTCCCACTACCTACACTGAAAACAACGATAAATGATGTGTGGGGGCTCCCACCTGTCACTGGTCACAATAAGTGTGGTGGATGTATGTACTGTGATACAACTATTGAAGGTAAAATGTTTACATATGACAGTATCAATTTTGAGCGTAAATCCTTCTCCAACTGTAATTCTGCAAATTTAGTCTATGCCATCTTTTGCCCGTGTGGTCTAATCTATATTGGACAAACCAGCCAAAAAATCAAACTGCACATTGGCCAACATCGAAGCAGGATCAAATGCAAGACAGCAAATGCACCCCTGGTGGAACATTATTCTGCAAATGGACACACTGAGAACGACCTACAATGGACAGTGATCACGGTTATCAAACCCCCCCCTAGGGGGGCAGACAAATGCCCAATTACTAAACAAAGTGGAACTACACTGGATCCTGCGGACCAATAGCATTCGGAACGGGTTAAATCGGATTGAGGACTGGACATCCCTGTTGTAAATTCATCTCCTATGTCATATATATTGAAATACATATACGTGATTGTCTGACCCCTGGTTTTAACAGAATCGGATTAAGGACGTGAAGTCCTTGTTGCAAACTGAAATGTACAGATATTATCTTTGTGTCCGTTTTTAATTGAAGTGCATGCTCACGTAAATATCACCACTATAAGATGGCCGCCGAAATCACCCCCTTCACAAACGGCACACGTTAGCCAGTCCTTCAACACTTTCATCCTCACTGTAGGTTTACCATTACAAGATGGCCGCCGAAATCACCCCCTTCACAGACGGCACACGCTAGCCAGTCCTTCAACACTGTTTACCTCATTGCAGGTTTACCTAAAAGCCCGGGAGTCAAGCTCACGGACCACTGGATGTCACACCCGCAGCAGTGCCGCCGCACTCCTCGAGTAAGTAGAACAGCCGACTTTAGCCCCTATTTCGCCCATCCGGCATGGAGGCAATTTACTGAGACATCTCCCCCTTTTTTGTCCGTGTTAGGAAGCCATTGTGCTCCTTCGCCATTGATGCCATTGAGTCCCGGCTCGCAATCTCTGCCAAACACCCACTGGTGCAGAAAACCATCGGGCTGACTAGGTAAACCCCACCCGCACTATGTAACTCAGAGGCCCAGCATGTGCTCCCATGTAGTAACGCTCGCTTATCATTTTCAGACTAAACGGTCTCCCGATCTCGGCGTTTGATTCTTAAAACGGCCAGCGTCATTGTAAGACAAAGTATGTACACTGCCGCTTTTTCTATCACTAGCACGCTACCATTGCGCCAACGTGCACATCTGCCTCACTTACCCAAAACTGCCTTGCATGTAAAACTGGATCACAAAATAGCAGCAATCGACTAATGTTATGACTAAGTTGTCACAGTCTCTGAATCCATAAGACTTCCATGAAATGGTCGATTTCACTATTTCTTCACACGCAATATCGCCGTTTTTAGACTCACTGCGCCGTTAAGAGTCACTGCGTCTAAGTAATTGTTTTTAACTCACGCACTACGGGACTTCACTAAGGAACAGTTCACTTATTTGTAAATAATAGGATCATTAATACATGCCCTTACTTATCTTACTTCTTGTTGTGTTTTTCTCTCTTTCCTTTTCTCCCAATTGTAAATATGGTTGTAAAAGTAAATGTAAATTTAAGGCATTATTTATTGCTTTTGCCCAAGACAACAATAATGTTACCCCTTGTCCTGATGATGATGCCCTCATTTTTATAGGCATCGAAACGTCGTCGACCTTAAAAAACCCCATATGCGATTTACCTATGTACAAATTTGCAATGGAGTGGTTTCATTATATTTTGTGCCTGCCTTACTGATGTACAAGCATGCAGACTTATTTTCTTGCCTTGTTCACATTTTCCTTCGTTTTGTTTTTGTCTTGTATGTTAAGGGTCACGGCTGTGCCCGCTTGACATTCTTTGAAAATTTTTCTATCTATGCACTCATTTACAAATAAACCCTGTCCAAATGGGCAGAAGACATATTACTTATTAAGTATATGATTATTGTTTTTCTGTGTATATTAATTTCGTATAGGGACCATTGTTCTTTATAATATGTAAATGCCCAAGGTCCCTATAAATATACCTTAAGGGTTCCCTTGTTTTGTTAAAACGTAATAATATAAGCTATCAGGTTCACATAACTAGCTTCTTCACATTTGATCCCCAAAAACATTTCCTTTTCAGTAAGCTGAAAGTCTCGGCCAAGCAGCAAGATATGAATATTAAAAAAACTCACTCCAAAGTCATTTAAGCCTTAGGCAATCAATAAACATGTGTCTTAAATCTGCAGCAAAAAATTTACATTTCTGACAGAATAGCTTGGCGGAAGATCGAGATACAGCCCACTTGGAAATAATTGTTGGTGTGTAATATAACATATATACTGTCCGATGCTGTTGTAATTTCAGATTAATGGATGTTACTACACTGTCCATTGTTCCCATTGACTCTTGTATTTCCTCAGCCGTTATTTCGACCCTAAGAATCCAACCTAATTTACTAGCTATTCGTATACTATCATCATTAGCTGCTGTAAGAAACTTCTGATACGTTGCAGCGATTACACCACGACCTAGACTCATATATTCCAGACAGTATTTTTGAAGGGTTTGGCATTACTAATAACTTTTGGCCTCTTAAGAAAAAGTCCCTGATTTGTAAATCCTTAAAAAAAGTACTCTGTAAAAAAACAAACTCATTTTTTAATGAAAAAAAAAGAGAGCAATCCCTGTGCATCATACAATTGTCTGATCTTATTAATGCCGTTGGGTTGCCAGCTTTTGCCGACATGATCTTGAAATACATCGGGGAAAACCCTTGTAGTATATTTAATTACCTTAAAATTTACACGCTTAAATTAGTTAGGATCCGAAGTCTTATAGAGCATAAACCCAGCCGTTGAGCCGCAAGCATGCTGGTACGACAATAGAGCCGGACCAGCATCCAATCCGCAAAGCAAGCCTCAAATCCAGCCAACAAAAGCAGCCCAATAATAAAGCCTGAAGTCTGGGTGCTAAAAATCCCCTTGTGCATATGGCAGTTTTATAAGCTGGAGAGCCCTCCTAGCATGTTTGTATCCCCATATAAAACTGGCTATAACACCATCTAATTTCTTGAAAAAGAACCGAGGAACCTGCAGAGGTAGCGAGCGGAATAAATATAGGAATTTTGGCAAAATATTAATTTTAATGATTTTACACCTCACATTTATGGTGCGAGGAAGCCGATGCCAACTACACAATTTAACGGAGACTGTTTTGAGCAGAGGTTCATAGTTCAACAAAATGATGTCATTGACCTGACTACTGAGACAGATCCCAAAATAAGTGGCTGTCTGTGTCACCCCCAATGCAAGAGGCAAGGTCTCAGAAAGCTCGTTGACTATTGTCTGAGTCTTGACTAAATTCAGCCTATAGCCAGAACAAGAGCCGAATAGCTCAGCCTCTCATGTAATAACACCTAAAGGTTCTCCAGGATTACCAGTGAAAACTGCGATATCGTCTGCATACGCAGTGACCTTGAGTTCAACATCATTGAGACATACTGGAGAAATCGCTCTATTCGGTTGCAAATGCCTTATAGAAGGCTCAATGTACAGAGCAAACAATAGGGGGACAGTGGGCAGCCCTGCTGTGTCCCCTGTTGGACTGCAAATAGGACCGATGTCATGCCATTCAATTTAATGGCTGTAACCGGCTTTTTATAGAGTTTCTTCACTGACTAAAAAAAACGAGCACCAAGCCCAAGCGTTGACATAGTAAGCCATAAAGCTTCCCAGGCAACCCTGTCAAATGCCTTTTCCACGTCCAACATTACCATCCCTATCCGTTTATTGAGTTTGCCGGAAACATTGAAGGCGGATACAGCAGTATTAATTTGAGATGTCATGTCTCTGCCTGGGACAAAATCATGCTGTTGCTCCGATACTAACTTATGGATGAGAGAAGCTAAACGTGAAGAAAATAAAAAAAAATTGCTGTCACATTTATTAAGATATTGGATGGTGAGAACCTCTGTCATCAATTGGCATCACCTTCTTAGGGAATACCATGATATTAGTGGTACTCCAGGTGGCAGAGGCATCACCCCCATTCAAAATATCCATACTCAACTGCATAAAAACAGGTACTAGTATATCCCTGAAATAAATAAATTTCAAGTGGGATGGTATCCTCACCAGCCGCTTTTCCAGAGGACAGAGACTTTATAGCATATTCTACTTCAGCTGGTTCTATATCTTTTTGTAGCCCTATAAAGTCCAAATGGTTAAGGTGAGGCAATTGACTCTCCTATAAATACTTAAGAAAAGTGTGTTTATTGAATGGTGATGACTCTGAATATAAGTTGGCATAAAATAATCTAAACTGTTCCAATATATCCTGTGGATGAGTAACAGACAAACTACCATCTCCCTTGATCAATTTGATATCAGACTAGCTTTCTGGTCGGCTATCTGTGTTGCCAGCATGCGCCCCAACCTTTCTCCATATTTGTATTGCAGGGTTTTATACTTATGATACTTGGTGGCAACCTTATCCAGGAGCCCTCCATTCATTTTGGATCGGACTGTTAAGAGCCAAAGATATATAGACTGTGCCATTGGATCCTTTGCACTGATAACCCTGGCATGTTGGTGTTCCAGGTCTAAATATTCAAGATGATCGTGTTTTGTTGCCTCAGATGCCTGCCTATATTGCGCTAGGACAAACTGGAGAGTTGCCCCCCTAATAAAGGCTTTCAAGCAATCCCAGATGATTGAGATATTAGCAGTACCTTGATTAATGCTGAGCTATTCCTTTATTGCTCTTTTATGGTTTAGCTAATATTCAGGATTACTAACTAAGTATCTAGGAAATGAAAAAGCCTGAAGATCCTTCCTAACATTGAGTTGTCTCTGCAAAGTTAACATTACTGGGTTATGGTCAGATATAATTTTAGGATAGACCTCAGCATTAGCATTTTCCAAATAATGCCTCCTTGATAAAAATCATATTGATACGGGATACATTTTTATGCGAATGTGAATAGTATGTATACCCAGATGGAGTTGGACAAAGTATCCTCCAGGCGTCCTCAAGCTGGTGCATGTGCAATAATACCTGCAGGGCAGCACTAGTCTTGCGCATTCTAACCCGTGCTTTGCTATTGGTAGTATCTATTTGATTATCCATACTGCAGTTGAAGTCACCCATGACAATTAGGTTCCCTTCCCATCCCAATAGTTCGGAGTTAAGTAATCAAAGACGTTGGGACAGTCCACATTAGGACCATACACTACACAAATCGTGGCTTTGCACCCCGATGTCAGCGGCTAAACTATCACCCATCTTCCCTTAATGTAAGCCAATGAATGTAAAATAGTGGCTACTAGGTTCTTAGATTTCAGTATAGCAACCCCATGAATAGAGACTGCCTGTGTAGTGCATATTAATAAGTCGTAACCAAGCTGTCTCAACAATATTCTGTCCTTATATGCGAGGCGCGTCTCAGTTAAGCCGAATAACTGTGGTTTGAACACACAAAGTTCCTCCCGTACTTGTCATCATTTTCAAGGTTGAATTAACTCTGCGATATTCCAACACGTGCATTTTAAATCAGACATTACATAATTTCAACTCAACCGTCTCCAACCTAGTTCCATCTTCTAGCGCCTTCTGTTCTGAGCTTTCGTATTCAAACTATTGATTGGCTATTTAAACCCCTTCCAATCCTCAACCCCCAACAACAACCCTCCGTTTGCAGGATAAAACACCGTTATCCAACAGTACACCCCACCCAACTCCAACTACACCCTCCCCCAGTATCTGCAGAAAGGAATCATCCCCTTGTCCTGCTGTTGCAGATTGACAGCCATAAGAGAACAGCCCCTCCCCTCCATGGACCGCAGCCCTCATCTTCATCCCCCCACAATCCCTCCATGATATTAGGTGCAAAAGTGAAAAAAAAGAGAAGTAGATTAGGGGAAAAAATGCAATGTTACTAAACATTCGAAAAGGGGCAAGCAGTGTGAAAGAAAAGAAGAGAAATCAAAAGAGCTGGGTAAGAATGAAGAAAGAACAGTAAGAGCAACACCATGCTCACTTAACATGTCTATCACTCTCTATATTTGTAGCCAGCAAATTCCGACTGACATATTAAAAGAACTAAGTAAGAATGAAAAAAGAGCTGTGAGAGTAACACCGTGCTCACTTGACATGTATGCCACTCTCTCTATATTTTAACCAGCAGATTAAGTCTGCCATGTTGAAAGTGCTTGACAGGCTTCATGCTCTGTATAAATGATATGTGAATGTTAATTTCTAATAATCTTCAAGCGGGTAGGTTGCTAAGGAAAACTTTTGAGCATGCTGCTTTTAAAGTATCGACTAGCTGTCGCAGCTTCCACCGCTTGTCCATTGTAGACTTGCACAAATCTGAGCGCATAAACATATTGATTGAGTCCAATTTAACTGGAGTAGAAGGTCGTGCTTTCACATAGATAGCTTGGCGTATTAAAAAGTTGCCCAGGAATACCAAAATTGGATGTGGACGAGGTTGCTTAGCTTGACTTCCTTGTGGGACCGTAAGAGGCAGGCAGTGTGCCCACTGAACTTGCGAATCCATATCCCAGTCCGCCAAATCTGGAAATGCCTGCTGAAATAGGTCAACGATGTATGCCCGTGGGTCAGACATTTCTTTTCCTTCTGGTATGCCAAAGGTCCATAATTTATGTCACCGTTGGCGATTTTCAAGATCCTCGATTTTAGAGTGTAAAAATGCCATCTGACTCTCCAAGTTTTATCATATCTTGTAGTGGAAGTTCTGACCTCTTCAACTGCTGCAAAGCGTTCTTGCAGGTCTGTGACATCCGAGGACAATGAGGCTACCTTGGCTGTGACATCCATGAGGGCCTGTGGAGAAGTGTGGCTCAATGGCTAGAGCGGCAGACCCTGATGCAGAGGTCTATCCCGGGACCAGGGTTCAATTCCCCGCCTCGGCGGGTCTTGGGCTCAAAATTCAATGGACCTGATAATTCTCGCCTCGGTGCCTATTCCAATCATGGAGTCCCACTATGCAACTCTGGGCAATAGCTTACTTAATCTCCACAACGGCCCCCACAACGCTAAGGATGCCTAGCCTCCACCTTGGGGGTGCCCAGGAGTGGACACCTCACAGGGAAAGCCAGGATGGGTTCCACAGCGGTATTCGTACAAGCGCCTTGAGACCCTTGCGGGTGAGTAGTGCGCTATACAAGTATCAATTTATATTTTAATCTCCCGGCTCTCTGATTTAGCTTAGAGATAATATTCCTGAGCATCGGCTCTCTGTATAGACAGCACTTGCAGGAATGTGGACAGGGAAGGCACCTCATTTTCAAGAGATTGCGGGAGAACTATAGACAGTTCTTCCATAGGATTACCACTTGCCATTAGCTCTGCGGGGGTGGACGCAGAGGTGGATGCCGGTCCATATGCCTTTTGTTCCTTGCCTGGATTCCCTACATAAAGAACAATTAATGGACATAATGCATAACAATGTCATACATTCCCCCCAGTACAGAGATCTGGGCCTAAATCCATCACTTTTTTTGCTCACCATGCCATTCCAGTTTGGACCCAGCCATATGCAACTCAGTCTTGACCCTGTGCCCAATGGGAACAGTCCAGCCTGAACTGCAAGGCCAGGACCTCCCTGGACTGGACACAAGCATCCTAGGACTGGTTTCGGGCTTTCAGCCTTCATTAGCCAGGATAGCTTGACTCCAGTGGCATGGATAGAACAGGACTCACATCTGAGCATACCCGTCCCACTCGGGGTGACCAATGCAAATCGAATAATTGAATGACAGATTGCAGAAGAATGTCATACATTCATCCCAGAGTGGTACAAAAGGGGGTTGTGATGGACGGAGCATCTGCACCTTCAAACACTCACACCCAGTCAACAGATCTGGGTTTAATCCATCACCGTTCAGACATGGCCATATGCAAATCAGTCTGACCCTGTGCCTCATGGGAACAGTCCAGCCCGAACTGCCAAGCCATGCCTTCCCTTGACCGGAAACAAGCTTCCGTGGACCGGTTTCTGGCATTTCAGCCCTCTTCAGCCCCGCTTGCTTGAATCCAGTGGCAAAGTGCGCAAGGGACTCACGTCTGAGCATACCCTGCCAACTTATGGCAAATAAAGTGGTACAAAAGGGGGTGGTGATGGACGGAGCATCTGAACCAATCTAACACTCACACCCAGTCAACAGATCTTGGTTTAATCCATCACCGTTCTTTAGCCCACTCTGCCACCCCAATTCAGACATGGCCATATGAAAATCAGTCTGACCCTGTGCCTCATGGGAACAGTCCAGCCCGAACTGCCAAGCCATGCCTTCCCTTGACCGGAAACAAGCTTCCGTGGACCGGTTTCTGGCATTTCAGCCCTCTTCAGCCCTGCTTGCTTGAATCCAGTGGCAAAGTGCGCAAGGGACTCACGTCTGAGCATACCCTGCCAACTTATGGCGAACAAAGTGGTACAAAAGGGGGTGGTGTAGGACGGAGCATCTGAACCAATCAAACACTCACACCCAGTCAACAAATCTGGGTTTAATCCATCACCGTTCTTTAGCCCACTCTGCCACCCCAGTTCAGACATGGCCATATGAAAATCAGTCTGACCCTGTGCCTCATGGGAACAGTCAAGCCCGAAATGCCAAGCCATGCCTTCCCTGGACCGGAAACAAGCTTCCGAGGACCGGTTTCTGGCATTTCAGCCGTCTTCAGCCCGGCTTGCTTGAATCCAGTGGCAAAGTGAGCAAAGGACTCACGTCTGAGCATACCCTGCCAACTTATGGCGAACAAAGTGGTACAAAAGGGGGTGGTGATGGACGGAGAATCTAAACCAATAAAACACCCACACCCAGTCAACAGATCTAGGTTTAATCCATCACCGTTCTTTAGCCCACTCTGCCACCCCAGTTCAGACATGGCCATATGCAAATCAGTCTGACCCTGTGCCTCATGGGATCAATCCAGCCCGAACTGCCAAGTCATGCCTTCCCTGGACCGGAAACAAGCTTCTGAGTATCAGTTTCTGGCATTTCAGCCGTCTTCAGCCCGGCTTGCTTCAATCCAGTGGCAAAGTGAGCACGGGACTCATGTCTGAGCATACCTGTCCCACTCGGGATGACCTATGGAAAAAGAACAATTGATAGACAGAATGCAGAACAATGTCATACATTTACCCCAGTACAGAGATCTGGGCCTAAATCCATCGTTTTTTTGCTCACCATGACATTCCAGTTTGGACCCAGCCATATGCAAATCAGTCTTGACCCTGCACCCAATGGGAGCCGTCAAGCCCAAACTGCCAGGCCAGGTCCTCCCTGGACTGGAAACAAGCATTCTAGGACCGGTTTCGGGCTTTCAGCCCTCATCAGCCAGGATCGCTTGACTCCAGTGGCATGGGGAGCACTGGACTCACGGGTGGCATGGTGTCATGGTGAGCAAAAGATTGATGGATTTATCCAGATCTCTTGACTGGGGGTGAATGTTTTGATTTGCTCTGAATTCCGTCCATCAATTGTATGTCTCGCCAGGTATGCCCAGACATGGGTCCTTGCAAAAAACACAGTTGATGGACAGAATGTAGAACAATGTCATACATTCACCCCAGTACAAGGATCTGGGCCTAAATCCATCATTTTTCTGCACTCCACACCCCCCTGGGTTAGACACTGGCTATATGCAAATCAGCTCTGACCCTGTGCCTCATGGGAACAGTCCAGTCCGAACTATCCGTGTTTTTTGCAATTTCACCCCGAGTGGGCTGGGGATGCTAAAACGTGAGTCCCAGGCTCTCCACACCACTGGAGTCAAGCTATCCAGGCTGATGAAGGCTGATAGCCAGAAACCGGTCCTTGGATGCTTGATTCCGGTCTGGGAAAGCCATGTCTTTCCCAGACCGGAATCAAGCATCCAAGGACCGATAGTTCGGACTGGACTGTTCCCATGAGGCACAGGGTCAGAGCTGATTTGCATATAGCCAGTGTCTAACCCAGGGTGGTGTGGAGTGCAACATAACGATGGACTTAGGCCCAGATCCTTGTACTGGGATGAATGTATGACATTGTTCTACATTCTGTCCATCAACTGTGTATTTTGCAATTTTCACCCCGAGTGGGCTGGGTATGCTCAGACGTGAGTCCCAGGCTCTCCACACCACTGGAGTCAAGCTATCCAGGCTGATGAAGGCTGATAGCCAGAAACCAGTCCTTGGATGCTTGATTCCGGTCTGGGAAAGACATGGCTTGGTAGTTCGGACTGGACTGTTCCCATGAGGCACAGGGTCAGAGCTGATTTGCATATAGCCAGTGTCTAACCCAGGGTGGTGTGGAGTGCAAAAAAACGATGGATTTAGGCCCAGATCCTTGTACTGGGATGAATGTATGACATTGTTGTACAATCTGTCCATCAACTGTATTTTTTGCAACAGACATGGGTCCTGGCCTCACTGTGCCACTGGAATCAAGCTATCCTGGCTGAAGCTGGGTGAAACCCCGAAACCGGTCCTAGAATGCTTGTTTCCGGTCCAGGGAGGACCTGGTTTGCCAGTTCGGGCTGGATTGTTTCCATGAGGCAATGGGTCGAGGCTGATTTGCATATGGCCAGGTCTAAACTGGGGTGGCATGGTGAGCAAAAGAATGATGGATTTAATCCAGATCTCTTGACTGGGGGTGAATATTTTGATTTGTTCTGCATTCCGTCTATCAATTTTTTTGTCTTTTGCTTTCTCGCCCTAAGTGCACCAGGTATGCCCAGACGTGGGTCCTGGGCTCACTGTGCCACTGGAATCAAGCTATCCTGGCTGAAGAGGGGTGAAACCCCGAAACCGGTCCTAGGATGCTTGTTTCTGGTCCAGGGAGTACCTGGCTTGGCAGTTCGGGCTGGACTGTTTCCATGAGGCACAGGGTCTAGATTGATTTGCATATACTGTAACTGGTACTGAGGCATCATCGATCTCACAATCCTCACATATTATATTAGCTGACTCAACCAAGTGTCCAGACTGAGCACCACCTTGAATATTCAGATGCGCATTGGCAGGATAGATGAACATATAATCGTCAGGAGGCAACAGCCCTTGGTTGGTTCTACTTATATATACTTGTTTTTGATTTTCCAGGCCCCGGATAGTATTGATTTTAGGGTCCACATTGTTGGGCATTGTAGTATTTAGATGATTAGTTTCAAGCAATAGATGAGGATATACTTGCGTAGCCACAAAGGTTGAATAGCTGGCGATACTAACGCACTACAGTTGCCTGTCTCTGAACCACCAGGTTGCATTTGTGCTACCATGCTCTCTATTTCTCTCTTCCCCTCTCTCTCAGCACCCGGAGAAACTTCATTAGTGCTATTAAATTCTGCGAAGGGAGGGCCACCCCCCCTGCTGTCCGAGAGTGGATTATACCATATTTGTGGATAAGGCTGTAACGGGGTTCTCCCTTTCATTCCAATGTTCCTGTACTGCATTAATCAAAGCCTCAGACATTTTAAGACCAGGAAAGATGTTTCAGACCCACAGGATCGGAGCACCCCTCCAGCCCTGCCTGAACGCAGTAATCATAGAATCGGTCTTCCCAGCTCAGAGCAAGTGTCTGAATTCACAGCTTTACCAGGATCCCCAGCCCTGCTGCCAATACTGATGCCCTCGTCAGCCAAAGCAGAGCTTGTTGCCGTTGCTACCACTGTTCTTGATGCCACAAGTGAATCATCAATGCATCCGCGTCCCTTGGAGGCAGCAGTGCGTTGTGGAGCCATCACTTTGTAGAATGCAGGCGTTTGCCTGCAGCCGCTAACTGTATGCCTGGACAATGTTACAGCAACCAAGTATGCAAGCGACCCAGCGTGATGCCACTCACCGCTCTATTTACCTGAGAGTAGTTGTAAACAGCCGCCGAACACAGCCACCACATCAGGATTTATTTCAGTTCACCTCACTGCCGTATCCGCCATTGCCATTACTGCTGTAAGAAAGGGAAGAAGGAACGAGGGCTCCGCTTGCCGCTTGCTGCTCTCTAATCTCCTCTCACGAAACAAGTAGCTAGATAGCTAAAAAGTAGCTAAATGCTATTTGTCCCTCATATGGTCATCCCTATAGTTCACCATGAGGATTAATGGGAAACTCGGGGGGGGGCGGCTTCAGCAGGGGAGGTCGGCGGGAGGTGTCCCGTAGGCGGACTCAATCCACCATCTTCCTTCCCGTCCTCCAAAGCAAACTCTAATATTTAGAATCTCAGAATTTTTTTATAAAAATACAAGTGGCGTCAGTAGTCCGTTTTTTTATGCTGACGACATCAGATCGTGGGGAACACCTTAATCCCACTCAGCGTTACCCCGCGATAACTGAATCAGGTTCTATTTAAATCCCATTAGGGCGCCTGTAGTCTCTTGCGGCATTATTTCCGGCATCGGGGGAATCGTATGGCCATTCCAATCCAATCCAATCCAAAAATCTTTATTTCGGCCATTTAGACCATAAAAGATACATGCAGATATATACAGCAATATTTAAAAAAGTCATATAGTTAAAATACATAAACAGGGAACAGCATAGTTCATGTCATGAGAATAAAATAACAATATAATAAAAGGCATTTACCAACAGAAGCCATGAATTACAGTGGGGCAAAGGCAAAGACATTCATTCTATATTGGTTTATCCTTAACCAGCTTGGACCTAATACGCCACATTGCAAGGAGAAATTTTGAAACTGCAAAAACAATGTGGGGGGAGGGGTCAGATTTCAATATTCTGTAAGATGTCAAACAGTTCCTTATAGCCATGTTCCTGCATAAGGGCACCAACCAATATTTCCATTGGGGATTTATAGGTGGGGCAAAAAAACAGAACATGGATTTCCTCCTCATCACACAGGTTGCAGCCAGGGCATAGTTTATCCCCTCCGTTGGTCCATTTACTAGTGAAGGATTTAATAGGTAGAGAGCCAAACCGCCACTGTATGAACAGCTTCCTTGCCATGATCGGATATATAAAATCCAAAAAAGTTTCAAATTTATAAGAGTTTTTGGATTGGGTAAAACAATTAGTTAGGGTGCCAATATTAAGTGCAGTCATGTGGGATGCAAGATTTTGTTCCTTGTATACTTCCACTAGTCTTTTCCTGGAGACCTTGTTACAACCAATTTCTGGAGTCACCCACAGCTCATTAAAGCCACGCCTATACAATTCTTTTTTAACAAAGGCTAGCCAGGGGATCTTGTCATTGTGGTTTAAGTTCATAACATGTACAAGATCTTGCCTGTAGTGACTAAGCTCCTTTGTTGACCAGAGTCTATGCCAGAATCTTATAGGTTTGGATTTGAGATCCTCCCTAATGGAAGGTAAGCCCAGGTCAAGATGTAAGGGGAGCAGGGGAGTTGCAGTTGGAAGGGCCAAAAGACGCCTCATAAAACTATTTTCGGCACTTACCAGCTCAGTTGCCGCTTGGTGCCCCCATAGCTCGCTACCATAAAGTGCAGCAGGTTTCACTTGCACTTTATACATCTCAACTGCAGGAGCTATAGGTTTATATGTTGAGGTGTTAGTAACCTTTAAAATAGCCCCGGAGAGTTGAGAGAGTCTTAATCGCGAGCTTGCGATCTGAGGGCCCCATAAGAGGTTCTCTTGGAGGGTTACACCCAAATACTGGAATGTTTTAACCCTCTCTAGGACCGTAGAATTTAGGGATGGGTTAGGTCTGGTTGTAGAGGAAGGGTTAAAAATCATATATTTGGTCTTCCCTACGTTTATCTCAAGGCCATGCTGCCTGCAGAAGAGGTCGAAGCCATCAAGGATTCTCTGGATTCCCATGGGTGATTTGGAAAGCAGGAGGGTGTCGTCAGCAAACATGATTGCTGGTACCCTCCTGCCTGCCAAGACTGGGGCGTCATTATCCCCAACATTAGCTAAGTGTGAGATGACGCTGTTCACATATAGACAAAAAAGAGTAGGGGCAAGGACGCAGCCCTGCCTAACACCCCGGGAAACAGGAAACCTGTTTGTCAGTGCGCCGCCCCGCCCACAGCGTACCTGGGCGAAGTTGCCCTGGTGCAGTCTGATTATAGCCTGGAGTAGATTGATGGGCACTCCCAACTCCTTCAGGACCTCCCAGAGCTTTCCTCGCGGTACCAGATCGAATGCTGACTTTAGGTCCACGAACACCATGTACAATCTCCCGCCCTCGATGGTCACCGTTTTCCAAAAGAGGAGAACTAGGCGGAAGATTTGGTCCATGGTGGACGTATTTTTCCTAAAGCCAGCCTGGAGAGGACTTAAAATTTCATTTTCCTCCATCCAGTCCATCAGTTGGTCCAGTAGGAGTCGCGAATAGATCTTCTGGGGAACATCTATCAGGCTGATCGGCCTGTAGTTGGATGGGAGCAGAGGACAGCCCTTCTTGAAGATGGGGACTATCTCTGCCCCCAGCCAAGTCCAGGGGATCGCCATACCACGTGCAAGTGAGTTAAAAAGGATGTGAAGGTAAGGCGCCCAGATCTCTGGATGAGACCTAAAAAGGTCACCAGGTAATTTATCAAGGCCGGGGGCCTTGCCCATCGCTAGGCCATCTATTGCGCTTGCCACTTCCCCTAACATGAATTCCAAAATATCTCCAGGGAGGGAGAGGAGTGTTGCAACGGTGGCATCAGTATTCTCAAGAACATCTGCATAGAGTTTCCCAAAATGATCTTCCCATATTTGTGCTGCTATGTTAGGTTCAACTGCAGCTTTGGGTTCCCCTGAGCCAGTAGTAACTAAGGACCAGAATCTTTTTGAGTCCTTAGTTATTAGGGCTGCTGAGAGGTCCTGCCATCTGTCCCAGTCCCAATCTGACCTCGCGCGAGCCATTGTGTCTTTGTACTGTCGCCGCAAAGTGGACACACTGGTCCGGGGTAGGCCCTCTTTAATTGCGTTGATAAGGTCAGCTTTGGCCTTTCTGCAGTCAGAGTATACCAAGTAGATGTTCTGGTATTGTGCTTGGGCTTAGGCACCACTGGGTAGAGGATCTCTCCCAGTGCTCCCACTAACTCTTCGTGAATAGAGGGTAGGGTTTTCTGCAAAGCCTGGGTACTGGATAGACTAATTAGTTCTTCCAAGGCCTCAAATTTGGGCAGCACCAGATGATAAATTTTCCCGATATTTTCTTCCGATTTGGAAAATTTCTGCCATCTCACCCTACGCCTGTTTGAAGTTAGTACCAGATTTCCCCGTTCATCTCTTTCCTCTGGGGGAGGGGGTCCTACAGGTTCGGGGAGATAAGCGATAAAGAGTAAGAGAGCGTTGTGGTCGCTATCAGTACGGGGGATTATACTAAAATCCTCCACCTTTGGCCATAGACTGGTGTCAACAAAAATGTAGTCCAATCGTGACTCGTGATTGGGTCTATTAAATGTGCACTTAGAAGGGGTGTCTGAAGGGGTGCGTCCATTGCAAGCTCTTAACGCAAAATTAAGAGTTAATGACATGATTTGGACCGCAAGTGGAGACCAGGATCTAGGATGGGGCGAGTGACACACTGGTATACCCCAAAAGTCGTCTTCTGTAGTGAGGGCCCCTTCCCTCAAGCCCTCTAGGGGCTCGAAGTGGCAGTTAAAATCACCGCCCATTATCACCTTGATGTCTGTCGGCAACTGGCCCAAGAAGGACACAAGATCTTCTAATGTGGTGGACTCCGCCGTTGGTCCTACTGGGCGGGAATAAACGTTTATTATTGCTAACTTAGGGGCGCCCTTCCAGTTTAGTAAAACGCACTGGATGTCTTGAGAAGACGTGGCTATGGTTTCCGCTTTGCAGCCAATGTGAGAAGCTATCCACACTGCCAAACCACCCGAGGGCCTCCCCTTGCCATTCCAGGTAGCATTTATTTCAAATATGGCATAGCCAGTTTTAAGGACCGACTCCCTCGCCCATGTCTCTTGAAGGAGGCAGATATCATTGTCTGTTATTAAGGAGTCCCATTCTTCCGTGTGTATTTTGTTGAAAATACCTGCAACATTCCAAGATATAAGTACCCTCGGACCTTCTCTCTATTTGGCTGAGCTCGTGATTCGCTTTTTTCGGCGCCGGGAAACCCTTTGTGGGTAGCTGTGCGCCTTACAAATGTTATAAAATAAATAAATAAATAAAAGATAGTACCCTCAGGGCTCTAGAAGGAGTGTACAGATTAGGACCCTGCCCCCCTGAGGTATTACTACCTCTGCGTACATTTGAGATGGAAACCCCTAGAGGGGAGGGTAAACTATAATTAGGCGTAACTGGAAGGGATAGGATCGTGCCATAAGGGTCTCCTGACAGCTGGCGAGGGGAGTTGGCCCCGGGAACGTGAGAATTTCCATTCGGCCCACTTAGGGCCCTCTCTACAGAGAGATAACCAGGAGGGGACCCCAGGCGTCAATCACAGGAGTCCAGGCCAGAGACGACTCCAAATCTATTATTAACTTCCAAAGGTGTAAAAGGAAGCAAATGGTCCATCCCCCCTGATTGAGAAGAGTGGTCCATACTCCTATAATTAGTGCCATAGCCCCTTTGTGGTACAGATTCCCACCCATGAGCAAACTTTGGGATCATGGGACCTGGATGTGAAGGGAGATAGTGGTTAGTCTGTTTTGGGCCGTTAATTCCTACCGGGGGCATGGGGGGCCATGGGCATGACAGGGGAGCTACTAGGGCTCTTGGGTAAAAATAGGTGAGATCACACGGCATAATTGATTTGCCTAGGTTCCCCGGCATCCAGCTCAGAATATGCCTAACAACTTCTGGGTCCCTGAAATTAATCACAATCAAGTCACCATCTATATCTTTCTCCCGCCCCCCTAACCAGAAGAGTCGGCGCACATGCACTATGTCCCCATCAACATTTCCCGGGAGTGGTCTATTTTTAGACAACCAGTACATGGTTTTGTTTTTGAGTTGCTCTGGACCTTCTCGCTTATCAGGGTCCAGGGTAGGCACACCCGTGAGCACCACTACATAAGGTAGTGATTCTGGGGGAAGTTCAACCTGGGGGATCCTACGTTTATGTGTGTTGCCAGGGGGTACCCTCTCTCACACCGGGTGACTTAGTCTTGTAGCTGTACTATTTCCACCCTTCAAGTTGGTATCCTTCTTGTTGGTAGAGGCTCTAGAAGGAGTGACGGAAGTTGTAGTGCCTAGGGGGATATGGTGCACTGTTTTAGTGGGAAGGTTGGGCATGGGAAATGAGGCTGTTGTGATGGTGGTGGATTTAGTTTGGGCTGCCTTGGCTGGATTGATAGAAGTTGAATGGGGCGTCTTAAAAGTAGAGGGTTTTAAGCAATTAAGCAAACTGTCTGCAGTAAGGGCTATATTAGATGTTAAAGGGACCTTCTGATTGACTGGTCTATTTAAAATAGCCTGTTCCAAGTTCCCTAGCCGTTGTTCAATGGCCAATAATCTATCTACAATAGGGGACGTGAGCGTCCTGAGCATTTGCCCAAGGAACTCCAGAGTAGGGGCAACTGGGAGAGTCTCCTCCGGGATTGCAGTTGGAGGGGTAGTAACTAGAGTAGGGGATGATGTTTGTCTTGCAGTCACTGTAGAAATAGTAGGTATAGTACCTGCTCTGGACCTTCTCGCTTATCAGGGTCCAGGGTAGGCACACCCGTGAGCACCACTACATAAGGTAGTGATTCTGGGGGAAGTTCAACCTGGGGGATCCTACGTTTATGTGTGTTGCCAGGGGGTACCCTCTCTCCCACCGGGTGACTTAGTCTTGTAGCTGTACTATTTCCACCCTTCAAGTTGGTATCCTTCTTGTTGGTAGAGGCTCTAGAAGGAGTGACGGAAGTTGTAGTGCCTAGGGGGATATGGTGCACTGTTTTAGTGGGAAGGTTGGGCATGGGAAATGAGGCTGTTGTGATGGTGGTGGATTTAGTTTGGGCTGCCTTGGCTGGATTGATAGAAGTTGAATGGGGCGTCTTAGAAGTAGAGGGTTTTAAGCAATTAAGCAAACTGTCTGCAGTAAGGGCTATACTAGATGTTAAAGGGACCTTCTGATTGACTGGTCTATTTAAAATAGCCTGTTCCAAGTTCCCTAGCCATTGTTCAATGGCCAATAATCTATCTACAAGAGGGGACGTGAGCGTCCTGAGCATTTGCCCAAGGAACTCCAGAGTAGGTGCAACTGGGAGAGTCTCCTCCGGGATTGCAGTTGGAGGGGTAGTAACTAGAGTAGGGGATGATGTTTGTCTTGCAGTCACTGTAGAAATAGTAGGTTTAGTACCTGCAGCTGGTTTGGGAACGGAGGCTGCACCCCCCCCTTTCCCCTTGCCAAAATCAGAGTGGCTAATTTTGTCCTTTTGTGTTGTACCCCCCTTCCTCATTCTCTTATTGGGCGGAGGACCATGAATTATCTGGGCCTCAGTTTTCCTCAGTTGGATTTTAGCGGTGGTTTTGCCCATGGGGATAGGAGCTGGCGTAAATTTCTGGGCTACATCAGGATTGCAGGGGGGTGGGGAAGCGACAGTGAGCGAGTTAGATAAGCCCCCAGAAGGAGGTGGTGTAGAGGTAATATCCCTAAGAAGTTCTGGGATTCCCTGGGATGTAAAGGGATCCTCAGTAATAGGGGTCACCTCTGTACTGGGTATTACGATATGGGGGACGTAGCCATGGGGGGTCTTGCCTTATAACCCTCGATGGAGCGTCGACGCTCCACCCTCCTCTCCGCTAGGGCTTCTTCTTTTTCAATTTCTGAGATGGACTTCTTAAAATAGTTATCTAAAGTACCCTTATTAGGGTTAGCCCCCACTGTCCCAGGAGAGGCCATGTCCATATGGCAGAGGATTCAGAACTGTGATAGTTATACCGGGGTAACTATCCTAGAGTAAGCTAGCCAACAATAATAAGGGAGCTTTACCAACACAAGATGGTAGGTCAGAAACGCAATAGAACACTTAAACAGAATATACAAAACAATGTATACCGTGGGAAGACCGGGTGTAGATTACACACATAAAGCAAAGGTACGGGGCCCAGCCCAGCCTCTCCAGCCACCTAACGGCCACACAACGGCCCGCTCTTTGCCCGGTCTTCGCCCGCTTCCTCGTCCGCGCGCGTCCCGCATGCGCGTTCGAGGCGGGGTTGAAGTAGAGGAGGAGAGAAGGGGGCGGGAAGAGGAACCAGGTGCGCGCGGTGGACGGCGCAAGCACTACTGGACCTCGCAGTCCCGCTCCCTATGCAGGTGGCGTGTCAATCACTCCCCCAGCCGAGGTGACCGAGCCGAAATGCTCCCAGGTCAGTAAGAAGGACAGTCACAGGGCTCCGCTGCAGTTTATGCCCCTAGAACGGCCAGAAACACAATCCAATGTTCTTCACGCAGCACGAGCGGCTCCCGCGCCAGCGGGGGCCGCGAGGAGTTTTAAGAGCTTCCAGGAAGGACCAGGGAGGTCGGAGGGAGAAGGGGGCGGGAAGAGGAACCAGGTGCGCGCGGTGGACGGCGCAAGCACTGCTGGACCTCGCAGTCCCGCTCCCTATGCAGATGGCGTGTCAATCACTCCCCCAGCCGAGGTGACCGAGCCGAAATGCTCCCAGGTCAGTAAGAAGGACAGTCACAGGGCTCCGCTGCAGTTTATGCCCCTAGAACGGCCAGAAACACAATCCAATGTTCTTCACGCAGCACGAGCGGCACCCGCGCCAGCGGGGGCCGCGAGGAGTTTTAAGAGCTTCCAGGAAGGACCAGGGAGGTCGGAGGGAGAAGGGGGCGGGAAGAGGAACCAGGTGCGCGCGGTGGACGGCGCAAGCACTGCTGGACCTCGCAGTCCCGCTCCCTATGCAGGTGGCGTGTCAATCACTCCCCCAGCCGAGGTGACCGAGCCGAAATGCTCCCAGGTCAGTAAGAAGGACAGTCACAGGGCTCCGCTGCAGTTTATGCCCCTAGAACGGCCAGAAACACAATCCAATGTTCTTCACGCAGCACGAGCGGCCATTCACTTATGAATAGGAGGAAGGTAAGCATCGTGGCGATGTTCTATTAATATCCCTTTGTTTTGGTCTAATTCTACTAGATAGCGTCATGTTAGTACTTTGTACGTCTCGTATGTACAGCTCTCTTTCCAAAGCGTAGCTATTACACGGAGCCACTTTGAGGCAAACGCTGTGTCTATTGTTTAAACCAGGCCCCATTTTCCACTCTGTTTTGAGAGTGCCCTGCTAATTGGCATATCTTGCGAGTATAGGTGGGGGTCTTGATAAACCCGTTCAGCTCGATAGAAGGTTCCTTGCCGCGAACGCCTGAGCCCTTCCTTGAGCAATTTTTACATGATCTTGGTAATACTTGCCTCTAAATAATTTTTGTCAAGGGGTTATCAACTGGTTCACTAAGGACTCCCATGTCTCCTTACAGGGATCTCCATCTCATTGTTCCTTACCTTAGAACTGACTTATTTCCCTGGACGAAAGGAGGGAGACCACTACTGAAATATGTGAACTTTCTGTACAATAAGGTTGGTATATTGCCAAGAGGGTGCTGTATTCGTGGCATAATAAGACCCACTAATACTTATTGGGATGTCTACTACGTTATTTCAGCCTCGTTCCCCCATGCCGTTATTAGCAATCTGGGAGAAACCGACTGATTTATTCAAATACCCAGCCATATATCCTTCATCCTATTTTGGGTAAGATATCAATTTTAGACATAGCGTCACTCCTTCGAGTTTGCGCTTATCGATAGCTTTGTCAACATGCATGTTTCTTATATCTTAGGTTACTGAATAGATCCCTACGTGGACACTGAAAGGACTTTCATCGCGACCTGTTTTGGTTGACTGAGTATTGCTTTATGAAACGGATTCTGAATTTTAGGTATTATGTGTACTTGCTTCACAATTGGTGTTGGTGATGGTTTTTGAAGCATTTTCCCTATGGGTAGAGAGTATTGGACATCTCTTGACGGTCTCTCTGGTGGACAGGTTTCGAATGTAATTTATTATTTTTATTGTTGGTTCTGGACATGTGATTTGACCATTCAGTATAACACATGTCCTATCAGTATGTTTATACAGTGATGTGTATGAATTAGCTCACTATTGCTATGTTTGTGTCTAACCCAGGTCAAACAAATGAAATTTGCTGTGCTGAAAGCGAAACTGCTAAATGGAATGTTGATATACCAGTGATGTAAATTTTAATGTTATTATATTTATAGGTCCCCTGATATTTGTTGTATCTGAAGTGGTCCTGAGGAAGGTGGTGTCTACTACACGCATCCCACCGAAACGCGCGTCGACCCAGTGCCGAGTCTCAAATTTTTCTTTCTGTTTGAGAACCGAGTTGTTGATAGGAGAGAGAATTCTTTCCTGTCCTTTAACGTCTATCATTGACAGATATTGTATGTTAGTAGTTGTATGGGAGTGAATGTTTTTGTATGAGTGGATTGTTTTTTTAGTATGTAATCAGGAGGACTTTAATTAGTATTGTTGTGTATTCACTAATTTGTAGTATTTTTCTGCAATAATCATAGTTATAAAAGAAATGTACTAAAGATTATATGCATTTATGATGAAATCTGTTTTGTAACATATAAAAAATGAATCCATAAAATGAAAAAAGTATTTCTTATAATCCTAAAAAAAGATGGCATGTTAAAAAAAATTAAAAACCTGAGATAATTATCTCTTGTCACTGGTATATCTTTAAAATAAGAGTCGTTGGTCAATTAGGGAAGTGTTGTGATATTTATATGTTTTGTTTGCCCCTCTTTTCCATGACCTAAAAGTATCATAGAGGTGGTCTCGTTACTTTTGCTATTACAAATATGTTGGTCTTCAAAGACTCCTACATAGGTACTGATAGAGCGCGCAGGTCACCCGACCATGGGCGCCATTTATGAAAAGTAGATAAAATAATGAGGTGAGCAACCCAATATACCCTTGCGGGTTCGGGCAATATTCGTTATGAAAGGAAATTGGACCAGCAAGGGACTTTATTTAAGTATTCTTTGACAGCGTGTTAGGACTCTGTTATATTAAATCTGAGCACCTAATTGTAATCAGTCAACCGCTATGTTACTTTAATAACTTCAGATCATAATCAATATATACAATGTTACCACACTAACAAAGTAAATAATGCAAAAACCAGGGTTTTATATTGTCTGAATATTATTATTTACTTTTTCAGGACAAAAGGTATGATTTTTTACAAAAGAAGAAGACAAATTCATACAAAGATAGGGTACATACATAAAATATTCACATCAAATATACACAGTGCAAATTATATAGTTCTTTAGTATATCTGAGAAAGTCCAGACTGCTAAACACAAGATAACATCGTGACTTCAACAAAACAGAAGAAAATCAAAAGATGGTATAATGAATTATATGCAGGCTTGGACTAATTAGTCGACGTTTCGGTCTTTAAAAGATTAATCATCAGACCTTCATCAGGACAAGGAATTTCTACATATAGTAGATGACCCTTTCTGTCGAATAGATTCTTATTTTCTACGTGGACAGCGTACATCAAACTATTAGGCTGATTGGCGACAAAGAAAATGATTTCTTGTACATCAGAATTGCTTGAATTATCAGTTGTAGTTTTTTATGTAGTTCATCAATCTACTAAGCGACTCTTTATTTTGGGCAAAAGTTGGAATTGCGACAAAGATTTTGATAGCGTAGCACCACAGCACAGTTTTGGCGTAGGCTTGCGGGGAAGTCGCGCTTTAAGTCCAGCACAATTTATCGATGCGAATAGCAAGTTTAACGCAGACGATTTGAAGGCAGCAATGGTCCTCCTCTCTTTGTCTCAACGAACCGCGCAGCAATGTTAGTTACTGCTAGCAGTGCTGTGGTGCTACGCTATCAAAATCTTTGCCGCAATTCCAACTTTTGCCCAAAATAAAGAGTCGCTTAGTAGATTGATGAACTACATAAAAAACTACAACTGATAATTCAAGCAATTCTGATGTACAAGAAATCATTTTCTTTGTCGCCAATCAGCCTAATAGTTTGATGTACGCTGTCCACGTAGAAAATAAGAATCTATTCGACAGAAAGGGTCATCTACTATATGTAGAAATTCCTTGTCCTGATGAAGGTCTGATGATTAATCTTTTAAAGACCGAAACGTCGACTAATTAGTCCAAGCCTGCATATAATTCATTATACCATCTTTTGATTTTCTTCTGTTTTGTTGAAGTCACGATGTTATCTTGTGTTTAGCAGTCTGGACTTTCTCAGATATACTAAAGAACTATATAATTTGCACTGTGTATATTTGATGTGAATATTTTATGTATGTACCCTATCTTTGTATGAATTTGTCTTCTTCTTTTGTAAAAAATCATACCTTTTGTCCTGAAAAAGTAAATAATAATATTCAGACAATATAAAACCCTGGTTTTTGCATTATTTACTTTGTTAGTGTGGTAACATTGTATATATTGATTATGATCTGAAGTTATTAAAGTAACATAGCGGTTGACTGATTACAATTAGGTGCTCAGATTTAATATAACAGAGTCCTAACACGCTGTCAAAGAATACTTAAATAAAGTCCCTTGCTGGTCCAATTTCCTTTCATAATTTATGAAAAGTGACGCATCACTGCGAGAAAACAGCAATGCGTCACTTTTCATTGCACCCTCCTTGCGGCCCCAATGATGCGTCATATTTACAATATGAAGCATCATTGCGCAAGGACTCACAGATACGTCAGTATTTCTGACGTATCTGTAAGCGCAAAAGTGACGCATTGCTGGAGTGTGTCACAAAAGTGACGCAACTCCAGCAATGCGTCCTTTCACATGGGGACAGCCCCATGTGAAAGGGCTTGCGTTAGTATTACACCTGCTGTGAGGCAGGCGCAAGATTTTGACGCAACAGCGTCCTAAAAGTGACGCAGTGAAATCTCATAGATTTCACTGCGTCACTATTACGAGGCTTTTTGCGGGGGAACGCCTCCTCTGCATACATTATACCTGGCGCAGGTATAATGTAGCGCAGGGGTTTACAAAGTGACGCATCTGCTTAGATGCGTCACTTTGCAAATAGTGCGCAACAGGAGGCTTGTTTTACGCTGCCGATGCGTCACAAAAAGTGACGCATCGGAAGCGCAAAACTGACGCAAGGCCTCATAAATGAGGCCCCAAGAATTTACCATACTCACCTGGGCCCATAATCAATAACTCATAATTTTAATCAGGTAACCTTCGCTCTACTACCAGTTATTTTTACCTACTAGGTCCTATACCATTGACTTACCAATCACTGTCACTGGTACCTGTAAACCTATTGGATCAGGTTGTTAGCATAATAGGAAAAATAACATTTGCACTCATATAATAACCACAAACACGGGAAGTGTTGAATTCTTTATCTAATTTTCTTAAATGGTGCTGATCCACAAATTAAACACGATTAGACTCTCAATAATGAAGATCAGAATCAAAATATAACTATGCAAAAGATGTATTAAACTGATTTCGTTCATTTAGCAATAGGGAAGGTAAAGAAAAGGAACATAAAATACGATCAAAATGTTTAAGCATTTATAAGAAGGGAGGGTAATAAAGGAACATGTCAAACTTTAGCAATAGGAAGGGTAAAGAGAAGCGACATATTATGCAAACACAATTATCAAATACATAACATTTAGGGAGGGGAAGAGAAGGAAGCAAATTAACGACGAACCCACACAAATTTATATTTACCCAGGAATGGTGTGAAGAACTAACCCTGGTCACAGGTCAGTTTGAAGGACAGAACCCCGAAAGTTGCAGTTGCCAGTAGGCTAGCAGGTGCAGATCAGAATCAGGACAGGTAAAACCAAATTGGATCAGGACAGGACCACCAAAAGTAAAGACCAGCACCCGCAGTTCAGTTGCAACACCTGCGCTACGACCTCTCTGCAGCTAATAATCAGAACCCCGATTGGGTTATCGATTTCACCAACAAAGTGCTTCGCCAGCACCTCAGCTTCCCGGACCCGAATTGGGTCAGCGAATCTTCTTACAGAGTGCTCCGCAGCACTTTTGCTCTTGATCACCTATTGAGTGCGTTGGGTCAGTGACAGGTCAGCTATTCTGACAAGTCGGACAAATTCTCTAGCTAAACCTACGCTAGTTATACTATTTTCCAGGTCAGTGTACCACCCCCAATGTTGCAAGTGTAAGGATCCCCAATTTTGATTGGACAAAGAATGAGGAGAAGTCATCACACCACAACTAATTTTAATACCTCGGTGTTGAATAATAATTTAATGTTCCCGCCCATCAATTTATTTTCACAAGACATCTTTATTCCACCCAACAATGGAGAATTTAACATTGAATACATTGTAATACAACGGGTACAGTTTAGCTTCCTCAAGCAGGGTTAACGGTCAGCTTCCGAGGCGCATCTTGGCTGTTACTGTCTTTGGCTCGGTTTCAATGACAAATGACTTCAGCTTCTCTCTTGAACTTGTCATGCGCAGAAGGACTATCAAAATGGAGTAATAACGTCTCCCAGGCCCAAATTTATCATTTCATAAAAGAATTGAAAGAAACAGTTTTAGAACACAGAAGAAATGAATACACTGTATACCATGTATTTCTACTCTATACCCATTATGTTATATTTAACTATAGCATTAGGATTAGGCAGAACGAACAGCTTGGCAAAAGCAGCAGTGCAAGCTTCTTGCATGTGAAGACACAGAGCAGCCATAATATTACTAGTGCGCAGAAGCGACAGATTCCCTCCAAAGCAAAGAATACGTCATGTCACGTGAGTATGACAGAAGCATGCACAGTAGAAACCCTCGCGTGACATCAGCCATCTTAGATGCAAGCGTATTACGGTTAGTAAAACACATAAGCAAGCTTCTCTTGGACACCCAATGTTTATGTAAAATGTGATTTTAATAAGACAAACATGTTGATTTGTGTTTGTTAACGTTATTCGAGGTTCATGAATACAAGCAAGTGGCTTCATGTGCGAATCCTTGCTCCATCAGTACCTGCTAGACTTGGTGCACATGTTGCACCAGTACCGGACCCCATTGTTTGTACTATCGAAAAGGAACACATTATTCTTACGAGTGACGTGCACACAGTCTATTTTAAACTAATAGTTTGTTGTGTCTCATCATAATGAAAATGTAGTACTTAAAAGCTTAAAGTGCCAACCAGGGATATCTGGTTGTGGCTTACCGGGGTAAATCCAAAAGTTCTGGCTAACTGTTATGGACCACTGGTCAGGTACAGGGATCAGCCTTGGCCTTCTGAAAAGTTTCTGGAATGCCTTGTCAAAAGAGTCGAGAAGTGAGCTGAAAAGTAGTTATTTACGAGATGCAGTCCAGTAGAGTGCCAGTCGTGGTAGCAGCACAGCAGTCCTTGCTCCTGGCAGAGTTATTCACTGGTCCAGTAGTGTCTGATTTGGTGGTTTCAGAATACCCAATTTTGCCTTTGAAGTGGAGGTGAATCCAAAAGTGGAGTTTGAAGTTCACAGAGGTCCTCCCTCCCAGTCCTGGCTCCAGACTCAGGTCCTGGCTCCAGACTCAGTGCTGGACGGGTATCCAGCCCTTTGTGTGGGGATGGTATACCTCCTATTTAGTTGTAGGTGTCAGCTAATCCCTTACCATTGTGCACAGATTAGGCCATCAAGATGTGGACGGCCACTCAATTACATCTAAGAATCTCCTTAAGTGTGGCTGTCTAGAGTCTAGCTTTCACTCATCCCAGACTTGTATTGGAGACAGGCTGTAAGCACACAGGGCAAAAAGCAGAAAAATGCCATCTTTCTAAAAAGAAATGAGGAATGGAGCGCTGAAACCTTTCAGACACTCAGCCCCAGTCACTGGTCTGGGTTGAGTCCATCATCGTTCTGTAGCTCACTTCACCACCTCACTTCAGACTCAGCCATATGCAAATCAGTCCTGACCCTATCGTTGTTTTTTAGCTCACTTCGCCACCTCAGTTCAGACCCAGCCATATGCAAATCAGTCTTGACCATGTTCCTCATGGGAACAGTCCAGCCCGAACTGCTAAGCCAGGACTTCCCTGTACTGATAACAAGCATTCTTGGACTGATTTTGGAGCAACACTTCTCGTCAGGCAGGCTAGTTTGACTCCAGTGGCAAAGTGAGCAAAGGACCAACATCTGGGCATACCCTGCTAACTTAGGGTGAACAAAGCAAACACATGGAGATGATGGATGGAGCACTGAAACTTTTCAGACACTCACCCCCAGCCACAGATCTTGGTTAAATCCATCATCGTTCTTTAGCTCACCTTGCCACCCCAGTGCAGTTCCAGACATATGCAGATACGTCTTGACCCTGTTCCTCATGGGAACAGTCCAGCCGGAACTGCTAAGCCAGGTCTTCCCTGACTGCAAACAAGCATCCTGGGACCAGTTTCAGGGTAACAGCACTCATCAGCCAAGCTAGCTTGAATCCAGTGGCAAAAAAGCAAGCAGCCCATTTTTAGTCATACCCTCCCAACTTAGGGCTAACAAAGCAAGCACCAGAAGTTGACTAATGGAGCACTGAAACCTTTCAGACACTCACCCCCAGTCATAGATCGGTGTTGAATCCATCATCATTCTTTAGGTCACTTTGCCACCCCAGTTCAGGCCCAGCTATATGCAAATAAGTTTTGACGTTGTTCCTCATGGAAACAGTCCAGCCTGAACTGCCAAGCCAGGCCTTCCCTGGACAGGAAACAAGCACCCTGGGACTGGATGGATTTAGGCCCAGATCTTTGTACTGGGGTGAATGTTTGGCATTGATCAACGTTCTGTCCATTAATTGTTCTTTTTGCATCTTTCTAAAAGTAGCATTTTTAAAAGTGTAGTGATAAATTCATCTTTACCAGTAAAGAGGATTTATCATTACCATTTGAGTGGTGTGAAATATTACAGATCTACACCTTCCCAATCAAGAATTATACCTCATAAGTGTAACATGAATTTCCCAATGATAACCTATGAGCGGGGTAGGGCTCACAGTAGTGAAAAATGGCTTTGGGTGTTTTTTACTACCAGGACTTGCAAAACTTTAAAGACATGTCCTACCTTTTGCTTACACAGCACCATTCCATATGGTCTACCTAGGGTCTACCTTCGTATGACTTATCTGCAAAAAAGGCAGGAAAGGCTTGGCATAGAGTTTTAAATGACAAATCAGCATGGCAGTGCAAACTGTACACACAGGCTCTACAGTGGTCGGCCTGAGATGTTTAAACTACTAGTTGTGAGTGTGATGCAATCTGTGCTTCAGGCCCACAAGTAGCATTACAATTGAAGGCTCTGGGTACAGGTAATTCACTCTACTAGGGACTTATAGATACCTTAAATATACCAATTGTGGATACATCAATCAAACCATGTCTCACAGTAGAAGCACTTTAACTTTAGCACAGGTTGGCAGTGGTTAAGTGCTCAGTGTACTGAAGCCAACACAAAGTATTTAGGTAAATTGGAGGCAAAACCTTTGGGGAAGGACCAACCTAAGGCTGGTAGGTTCAACTATTATTAAGATTACTCCTAACTATTACCAGTCACTAAATGCTAAACAGAGCATGTTGGGAGTGCCCATCCTTCAGTAGTTTGGGATAACCTACCCCATATCTTGATACCGTATAGCAGGAATACAGCCTCAGTTCAACAAATGCACTCCTGTCTGAGTGTGCAAGTCTGCTTACACCTCCCTCTCAGCTATCTTCCTTCTCAGTATGAATGTCAGAGACAGTTGAACCACCTCTCAGACACAGCTCACATCAGCATTTCATGGTGGCGGGTATTGAACCTTTCACTAACTTCAGCATCGACTCTGTTTAAATGATTAAACAGCAAGCTTATCACATTGTGCTAGAGGTGCAGAACTACATTTTAATTAGTCTGAAGCAGAAGAGGTGTCTTCTACGAGCACAGAAGAAAAACAATGCATCATATTCTGAATTGTCTGAGCCTGGAACTAAATGTGCAGACCACAGCGACAATGTCTATGAGGAATAAATGCGAACAAGGCATATTCTGAGTTTAGAAAAGAAATGTGCAAATCACCATTAGAAAACGATGCCAAGTTAAAGCAAAAAGCTAAAGTGGAAACTAAATATAAGCCACATAACAGTATTCAAATTGCAATCTTGCTCATGCTCCTTTCTTGTTATATAGGAGGTTCAGTCCTTCTTCCTTCTTAGTGTACTGCGTTCAATGCAAGCTGTTTTCTGAGCTACAGCAGAGTGCATGAGCGGTATTTTCTGATTTGTTCATTTTCTCCAGCAACTCTACAACTCCACCATGGAATTAGAAAGAGAAAAAAAGTGAGACAGTAGTTTCAGAGAGAAGGTGAGGCATAGAAGCCTAAGATTTGGACTTAATGGATGCTAACCCAAGAAATCAATATTAATTTATGAATTCATCTGAAAGTTATATATTGGTATGTGTCACGGAACAGTATTATAGTATTTTACAAATAGGAGAGAGAGCGGTACATGTGTAAAATTTAACTACGAAGCAGAAAGGGGAATACGAGGAGGCGGTGGAATACAGCGCCAAAGGACACACCATTGCAACATAGTGCAAAGGCGTGTGAATACTCTGAAGCATAGTTTTGTACTGAAAGGTGCCCTTTCCAGTTCAAATACTACACTTTAGAACGTGCTACGTGTGCCTTGAGGCAGCATAAGGTGTTGGCGCAAATCCCTGTATAGCAATGTTTGTAGATAGGGAGTTAGGCCGAAGCTCATAGGAGGTTGCATGATCACAGCCATATATTGTTTACTTTCTACTTATTCAAATAAATATGGAATCATCCCTGTTTTTCTTTTGGTTTTCACACAATGAATGGGCTGGTGCTTTGCAGATCTTCAGTGGAAACATAGAATGTTGTGCTTAGTCAACTCTGACATATTAGTATAACTTCTGGTCTTAGTAAATGGTCTCATTATGTTGTCATTCACACGATAAAGGATATTACAATGATCAAATATTTATATTTTTAAGCTTGAAAGTATTACCAGAATTGTTTTGTTCAATCAAATGTGATGCACAACCATTTAAAATTCATCTAACTCATGATGCACCGTTGAGTTTCAATGGCAAATCCTTAATCTTGGTGGCACCTTCCTTCCAAGTAAGGGTTTACTTCTCTTTTTTCGGATGATTTTTCAACGGAAAGGTAATCACAACAAAGTAATCTTCTTTGGGGTAGTGCAGTTTCTCACCAGCAAAATGAAACATTTCTCCTCTTCAAACATCACCCATCCACACATAAAAAGACAGTAGGTCTTTAAAGAATGTCTCGAAATCCCTCATTGCAGCAATTCATGGAGAAGCCATTCACTTGCCATCATTAAAACATCTGACAAGTAAATGACTTGAAACATTTTCTGAATTTTGGCGTACTGTCTACGCCAGGAATAAAGCTGGAAAAATAGTTTAATAGAGACCTCCAAATTCCACCAAATGCCATGTGTTCTCTCTTCAGCCTCTCCATAGCCCACATTCAGGAGATCCATTGTAGCACACAAGAAGGACGTTATTTCCCCAGACAGTGCCAGATTAAAACCTTAGAATCTAATGTTAGAAATTGGATATCTTGTTGGCAGAGGTATGCACCCTGCCCAGAAGGAACCCCAATCCTAGTCAGTCTGTTTTTTGACAAGATCAATATTTTACTTGCATTCACTTTAATTTATAGCTATATCAGATTGCTGCATTCAATAAGCTTCTTAGGCCAAGTGGGCACGAATCATGCAATATTAAATCATTAGTACTGTAATAGTATTCAAAGTTTTAAATCTCCCAGTGCAGATGTGGCCCCGGTGGCACCTGGATCCACTGTCAGACCAGAGTAATTTAAAAACCTTGATCAGATTAATGGGAATCCCCATCGGGTCTAATTTTGGTCCACAATATCGAGTGATAAACCATGTGAAATGCAGTAGAATAAATCATAAATCCACCAGACACTTTCATTTTTGAGAACCAATTTATTTCTAAGTCAAGTGCCAAATGATCAAACAAATATCAACTGCTTATTTTTGTATTGTTAAATAGGAATTATATTTTACCAACTGTTGAACTTGGCCCTTTTTGCAGGGTCATCCATGAACGTTTTGCCTTCAACCTGTATTGTTTCTGAGGGGGCCCTGTGAGTATGGACAGAGGGATCCAACTGGGTTCAGATTTGTGCACAACTGGAATATGCCTCCGCAGTTGTGGGCCAGGGTCCGTGTTTTATCGCCCAAAGCAGGGAAGCCCATCACGAAACATCCTTTACAACGCAGGCATTACAATGCAATGCCTATTCAACGCAACTTTTACAACGCATGAACAGTTACATCACAGAAATTTACAACGCATAATATAACTACGCATATGTAGCTACAACGCATGCTTTTACAATGCATTGGTAAGTATAGTATGGTAAGTTTTTGTTATAACTTTTATATGATTGATGTTGAAAAATGTTAGATTTTTTCATTTACAAAATATTACTTACTGGCGGTCGCCAGTAGGTAGTTATAGTTAGGACCTTGGGGTCCATTATGATGTCGGGCGGATTTCCTCCGCCAGGCTGGCGGTGGCTACCGCCAGCCTGGCGGAGGAAATCCGCCCGACATCATCAGCCCAATTCCCCCCCGCCAGATTTGGATGGCGGGAGGGACCGCGGCGGTGGTAAACACCGCCCGCCTGTTTTCCGCCCCGGTCGCCTTCATTGCTGTAGCTCGATATGTAACATCCTATCTAACCAAATCAGAAAAGACATAATTGAAGGAAATGTGGGAAGAGATTTCCTACGAGAAGAGTCTAAGTAAGAAATTATATGGGTACAGTTTGAAGATGTTATCTCATCGAGAAATTGGAGCGTATGAATGTTTGGATCGCTTATCATCTGCAAGTCTATACTCCAAATCTAGAAGAATCATTTGGGTGAGTCTAGGTCTTGCTGCAACATGAAATCGAGTATCTGTACAAGAAATTGAATATTTAGCTGAAAAAGAGCCAGAAAGTACAGATATTGTGAAAACAAATATGTTGGATACATATTATCCAAATAGAAGTCATCATCTTGAGAACATTTGTCTCTATGAAGTGCTGCAAAACTATATTTTTAAACGGAATATTACAGAAAACCTCAGTAATGGTATATATGCCGTGATTGGTTCTGAAGGATCTTTAGTGAAGCAAAGAAAAGAACATTTAATTAATCACTGTAAACTGAGTTGCGAAACTCCTGACAAAAGGGAATTTTAATGTGAGTTCTTAATATTGCGTACCTAGACTGTTGCACCCCATTGACTCGCAGAGTCTGGAGTTGAGATTTTTTCTTGAAAAGTCAGACGCAGATTTACAAGCTCCTTGCGCCACTTTTCCCATGTTAAAAGTGACACAAAAGTGGTGCAATAAGCTTGTAGATCTGTTTCTCAGACTGTTGTAACCTATCTGTTGTCACTGCTCGGAGGTAATTATACTTTTCTACACAGTCAAGCTGCTGCACACTACCCACTCTCTCCTTTCACAAATAATTTGTTGTTGTTTCGGAAACAAAATTCTTTGCTCACCTAGTGCCATTGGCGTGATTCAAAAAGGGTGCTCTACATGTCAAAGCAGCCTTCACTGTAACCAAGAGAGTTCACCACTTCAACTCAGATCAGGTTCTATACTGCAGACTGGAGACAGCAGCGTCCAAGACTTTAAAAAAGAAAGAGAAATGATGTGAGAGAGTAAGAAAGAGAAAGAGAGAAAAAAGGACATTAAAATGTGGGAGAGACACACACGACGGGGGGGTGCCTGAAGCCAGAGGCGCAACCACAGTCAAAAATATCGGGGGGGGCTAGAAATAAATTTTGGGGGGCTTAACTTCAATCAAAAAGAAGAGTGGAGCTGCAGGGGTTGTAAGCATGGGGGACATCAAAGCCTCATTAACAAGCAAAATGTCTTTAAAAGACCTGTGAAGTACTTGGTGTGACTGTGTGTGGGCCCACACACAATCTCATCCTAGCTGAAGCCCCGTTAGACCAATGTGTGTTTTTCGCGCCTGCTGCATACAACACATTCTCTCCTTTCACAGATAACTTGTCGTTCTTTCGGAAACAAGTTTCTTTGCTCACCTTGTGACATTGCCGTCATTCAAACAGGGAGCACTACGTGTCGAAGAAGGCTTCTCAGTCCTTGTTACAATCGCCACGCATCATCGCAGAATACACAAACGTAAAGCTTTGTAAGTTTCTTTTTGGGGGGGTGTCGTCAATTTGTAAAACACAACCTGTAAGATAAAAAGGAGGTTAACATTGTGTGTAATTTTTTTATGAAACAAGAGAGGAAATAAGAGAGTGATTGAAAACAATACTCGCAGCTCACCTTTTTGTCACCGGTGTTTTTCACCATGTGCCGGACATAATCCAATCTGAAGCTCTACATCTGAAAGATAATCAAAGAAATATGTTATGATTGGTAATTGTTACTATATTAATTTGGAGTTAGATAACATTGCGCTTTTATACACGTTCCTTCTCACATTTCTACAAACTGTTTGCATTGGTGCTGATCTGACAACTAGACCTGGAACTAATAAATCACTACAATGGAAATCTGGGCCTTACACTGTTGTTGTGTTTTCCTGGTAGCTTAAGAGTGGCCTGTACTAACATATTTAGTCTCAATTAATTTACCACCTCCACCCGGGGCTTTTAAATGTTGGGAGAGGGGTCAATAATTATGCTGACTTTTCTCCTTTAGCGTGCAGTACTATATTGTTTATAAAATTTATAACTCTTCAAACCATCTTTGAAATAAAAATACTCATATTTTAAAAATACTTTGATTGAGTCTTTTATATTCATCATATGGGTGAAGTGCAGAAATGGTTTTACATTCATTGGTATCACGCGTTCCACCACATTCATTTTATTTTATCATAAGCGCTCACTCCTTATGTTTACATTATATTAGTGTTGGCATCCATCTTGTGCCTCGGTAAAACCGAGTCACAAGAAAGCAGTGAAAGAACTGCAAAAAACATGCGAAGGGGCAGGGTAGAAACATACTGATCCCGTAGGCCTGCTCAGGGGGTCCAAAATAGATCATTAGGCTAAAATTTAAATCGCGGGGTACACATTTTGGGCGAAAAAGAAAAAAACGCAAAGCCGCTTTATTGATAATTAGCCTTCGGGAGGGCCAAATCCCGGGGGCAATTTTTTTTTCATAATGGGGGGCCCAGAGGATCCCCCCCTGCGTTGGGATCGCTTTCCCCCGGGGTTTTAACTATAGGTATGCGGGTGGCTCATGGCCAAACGGAGTTCTGAGGACCGCCCCCCGGGGCCTCTTAAAAAAAAACTGTGTGGGGGGCTCAAGCCGCCCACACGCCCCGGGGAACGCCATCTCCTCTGGGCTCCAATATAGAAAATAGGGGGTTTTTGACAGACACCCCAGCGCCAGGGACCACCAACCCCCAGGATTTTTGAATGTTGGGAGGGGGCCGCGCGAGCAAATTAGATATCTTTGCATGTACACGCAGCGAGAGGCAACTATTAAAGATGACTTGCTTTCGCAAGACCCCGAAAGGCTTCTTCCAGAATAAGTACGCACTTCACTGCCATACCCCATTTAATGATTATCCAGGCTCTCAAGCCTAAACACGTCAGAAATCATCTCTCATCACTTTCTCTTCTTTTTAGTGTATTGTGTGTGGCAGACTGCGTGCCCCTATGCCCAGAGCCCTCGAAGGCCCTGGAGACTGCCACACCCCAAGACCAGCTCCTGTAGTGTCCCTGTGCCGCGCAGCATCATTTAAAAGCCCCTGGGGAGGTGGTAAATTAATCGAGACTGAATACGTTAGTACAGCCTACTGTGCTTATGCTACCAGGAACACACAACAACAGTACATGGCCCAGATTTCGATTGTAGTTATTTCTTAGTTCAGGGGGGCCATGGACGAGCAAGTCGCGCAAGGGGGTTGTAAATGTGGTACAGTGTTTTGTTTTACTTTGCTTTCCTTTCTGTCTTCTAGATGATCCAGGGTAAATATAACAGTTTTTGTACAGCCAGTACCTTTCTGCCTGTTACCATAGTAACAGTTCATGGAGCACTTGCGTGAGCACAGAGGTTAGAAGTTCACCACAATATGTTGCTAATTCAAATAGTTACTGTGCTGGAGATTTATATTTTTTTCATAGGAACCATTAGTCGTACAAGAAGTCAGTGGAAAAGGTTTGTTAGGGATTCCTTTCTGTTCGGGGAGTATTAGGGTAACGTGCTCCAAACAGGACTTTACGAAGCTTAATGTGCATTGGCTGTGAAGTATTAAAAGTAGACGGTTTTGCAGTCATTCGTTGCTCGACTGTGGAACAACATGGACATTTTATTGGCTAAAGTGTTCCGAGCAAAAGTTTGCTCCTTATTGGGTGGGAACAGTTCACTGCTGTCAGTGATATTGTGATGCATTTTCCAAAGGAGTATGGGGAAAGGAAGTAGTAGAGGGCAGGTTAGGAACATTATTAACTCTGTACAGTGCCCATAAGGTGGTGGAGAGGGATTATGAGGGAAACAATTTTTCGTATATGTTTCAAGGGCCATTTATATAATTGCTGTGTGGTGTATAAACCACGACGGAAAAATTACAGTGTCTTGCGCTGTTTTTTTTTTATCAAGTTTGTGGGTGACATACTTCTTAGGAGTACTATTTACTTATGATTTGGTGTTTACTTTCCTGATGGGGAGGTGAGGTTGCGCAGCAAAAAAATCAGTTTAGGTTTGAAACTGCTTTTATTAAGCAAATACAAATAAACTTTCTTCATAAACTGTCGCTGTATATATGAAAGGGGGGGGACAATTAAAAATGGAATTTCATAAAATATCAGTTAAGCGTGGCTATATACTTATTTTTTGTGCTACAGTTTGTAAAAATGTTGCCCCACATTATTGATGATGTAAGAGGGCATCAGTTACTTTTAGATAAAGTAGAATAGAAGTGCTACAACAAACACTCCCGCACTACATTATCTCAGATCATGAGAACAAGTAAAAAACTGTTAAATACAAGTGATTTTATATTACATAGAAATGCATGCATTATTATTTTTCAAATTTGTATTCTGTACAAATCAGGAACGTGCTGTCGTAGTGCTTAGAGGTTGCAGACTGTTCTGCTAATAAATCACATACTCACTAAAGAATATATAGGATGGTATTCTTATAATATGAAGTACAGGTCCTATATATTCTTTAGGGAGAAGGTGAATAGGAACCACAAATAAGAATAGAAATTAGAAAATAACATTCAGAAATGTAGAGTTTATTAAATATTTAAAGTAACAAAGTATGCATGATAGCTATATTTTTTTGTTCTGCTGTTTTGTAAAATATGTTTCTTGAAAAAAAGATCTGATCAAGTACTTTTTAATATTTGAAAGTTATATTATAGATGGCGCTGAAAAATCTCCCATACCTCTTCTGTAGCAATAGGACAATCTATTATAATATAACGATTGATACCATTGTTACAGTAAAAAGAAAAGGAAAATAAAGTTATGTATTTAACAGAACATCCATAATGAAATACTTTTGAGCGGTAATTATTTACTGAACTTCTTTTCTCCAGGAGGTGAAAAAGTTTGATCTTCGTGGTGACGGGTCAAAAACTCCTCTGAGATCATGCCGGTGAAAATAATAATATGTACATATTTTCACAGCACATGATCACAAGGGGAAAATAGACTGAAAACCGCAAGCCGGTATCGTTGCTTACTTATTGTTACTCTTTGTGACGACGGATCGTGAACTCCACTAAGATCACCAAGACTGTTAATGTTATAATATACATATTAACAGTAAGTGATCTCTTGGGGAAAACACAATAACAAGTGGAAGATGGTGACGTTGATTGTAAATGTTTAGGGTTTGTGTCGACGGGTCACCAACACCTCTCAAGTGAAGTACAGTGTCAATATTATAATATAAAAAGTCACTATATATAAGGTGAAAGGAGCCAGAAAAGGAGCAATGTTTGTTATAATCTATCTGTTTCTACAAACAAGCTGCTGACGTTACATAGAAAAAGCAAAAAACATGCAATAACATTTTTTTCTAGATATAAATGTTTAAATATTGACAAATTGCAACAAATTATAACTAAGGGGCCCATTATGATCGCGGACGGACTTGAGTCTGTCCGCGACCATAGAGGAGGTGGGGACCTCCGCATGGCCTGCGGAGTTCCCTCGTGTCCAATTAGGATGTGACCGCCACCATTGCTGCGGGTGCGGCTTCAAGCTGCACCCGCCGCAATGGTAAAAATGCATACATTGCATTTGTATGCAGAAAGCGGCAGGCACCGTGCGGTGCCTGCCGATTTCTGCATGTGCACCCCCCACCCCCCCCCCTTCAACCAGGGGGCTCGCAACGGGCCCCGCAATGAAGTTCCACATGCTTTTCCATGCTTTTTAAAGCCCATCCTAATATGGCTGGCGGTGTCTGAGAGACACCACCACCATATTAGAGCTTTTCCGCCGTGGTTGTAAGCCAACTGCGGCGGAAAAGCTGCGGACGGAAACCAGGACTCACCAGCCAACCTAATGTAGCGGTGGGTCTTTGGTGTGTCCGCTGCGGTTTTTCCGCATCCTCCGGGCCGGTGGTGGCTTCCGCTGCCCCTTGGTACTATGTCTATGCCATATTGAAACAACTTATAACTCCGGAATATGTTTGTTGACGCAAAAAGAGAATCCGATGCTAGAAAACGGAACCTGCAACATAGATTGGCGACTCAGAAATAACTCGCGAAAACAAAACTAATTGCACAGTAGGTTCGGTTTATATCATTTTTGGTTGTTTAGTAGTCTACGGAAGGAAGCTGTGGGTCCGCCTATTTAGATGGCACGTTTTGCAGTTTACACGTGCTCACGTTTTAACTGTTTTTCTTCTGCACGTGTTTGGAAAAGTTACAAACTGTGAAGCTGTAATGGTTTCGATTTTGATCGTAACACGTATAAGGCATTATTATCTACATCCGTTGGAGAGTTTAAAAAGTGTTACTCAGTAAACTGTGTTCTTTGCATTTTCATGATTAAAAACATCTAAATAGAAGACATGAAAAAAATATCGCTATCATTAGAAGAAAAAAAAGGATTATTATTTGTTATTATTATGCTTCTTAATTTAACCCCTTCGCTGCGGCGGCTATTCCGCCGCAGTGCTAAGGGGGCGGGGCGGCGGCGCGGCAGTCCCGTGCTCGTGACGGAACCGCCCTGTCACGGCACACGGGTGAGCTGTGCTTGTGACGGAACGGTTCCGTCACGGCCCCGCCCGCTCAATAGAACGCGCCGCGCAGGCGCGAAATCAGCGCCGCGCAGGCGCGGCGGCGGGGCCGCGGCGGAACCGTTCCGTCACCAGCACAGCCCACCCGAGGCTCGTGACGGAACGGTTCCGTCACGAGTATGGGAGGGGTTAAAAACATGCTAGCATTTGTAAAACGTAAAGCTACCCTCGGAAAGGTGTGCTGGCGATTGGGGCGTTGGGAAGATTATTAAATAATAAATGCCCTTTTCTATGCACCTGCAAACTTGGCTTTTAAACTTTCAATTGCCCAGTCTGTATCTTTACACTTCCTCAAAACATTCTGCTACTGCTATTTCAGTATTGTAGTGAGCCATACAGCAGTATGTGTTTATCTATACACTGTTTTAAAAGTGAAGTAGTTATACATTCAGCTCGACACTCTCCTTGGACAACTGTAATCATTCAGCCACTACCCAAGTAGTCATGCAGCAAAGTAGGCCTAAGGGCATGGACTGCTTCAAACACCTATAGATAATAAATGCACTTTTCTATGCATCTGTAAACTTGACTTTTAAACTTTCAATTTCCCAGTCTGTATCTTTACACTTCCTCCAAACATTCTGCTACTGCTATTTTAGTATTGTAGTGAGCCATAAAGCAGGATGTGTTTATCTATACACTGTTCTAAAAGTGAAGCTGCTATAAATTCAGCCAGACACTCTTCTTGGAGAATTGTAATCATTCAGCCAGTACCCAAGTACTCATGGAGTTCTAAAAGTGAAGCAGTTACACATTCAGCTTGACACTGCTTGCAGAACTCTTATCATCCAGTCAGTACCCAAATATTCATAAAGTAAAGTAGGCCTTAGTATATGGACTGCTTCAAACTATTTAGTATGCATGTACTCTTCTATGCACCTGAAAACTTGTCGTTTAAACTTTTAATTACCCAGTCTCTATCCTTATACTCCCTCCAAACACTTTGCCACTACTGGTTCAATATTGCAGTGAGCTATATAGCAATATATTCTTATCTATACACTGTACAAAAAGTGTAGCAGTTGTGCATTCAGCTCTACACTCTCCTTTGAGAAGTGTAATCATTCTGTCACTACCGAAGTAGTCATGCAGCAAAGTAGGCCTAAGAGCATGGACTGCTTCAAACACCTATAGATAATAAATGCACTTTTCTAAACATCTGCAGACTTGGCTTTTAAACTTTGAATTGCCCAGTCTGTATCCTGACACTTCCTCCAAACATTTTGCTACTGCTATTTTAGTATTGTCGTGAGTTATACATCAGTATGTTCTTATGTATGCACTGTTCTAAAATTGAAGGTGCTATATATTCAGCTATACAATCTCTTTGTAGAAGTGTAAGCATTCAGTTGTTTTTCAAATAGTCATACACTAACGTAGGACTTAGGGTATGGACTGCTTCAAATCCCTATAAACTATGCATTCACTGTTCTATACACCAGCAAACTTGTCTTTTATACCTTCAATTGCCCAGTCTGTATCGTTACACTTTTACCAAACACTCTCACACTACTGTTTCAGTATTGTAGTGAACCATACAGCAGGATGTGCTTATCTATACACTGTTGTAAAAGTAAAGCTTCTATACATTCAGCCACACACTCTCCTTGGAGAGTTGTAATCATTCAGCCAGTATTCAGGTGCTCATCATGCAAAGTGGGCCTTAGGGCATGGACTGCTTCAAACTCCTATACACTATGCATGCACTGTTCCATGCACCTGCAAATTTACCTATCGTAACTGCAATTCCCCAGTCTCTATTCTTACACTTCCACCAAACACTCTGTCATTCCTGTTATAGTTTTGTAGTGACTCATTGATCAGTGTGTAGTTATCCATTCACTACATTCAAACAGTAATCAGCAGATGTACAATAAGTGGTACATCCCCAGAGATATGCCAGGTATTGTGCACTGTGACATCACCACAATGGATGCATCGTATTTACAATGTGGTGTATTATGGGGCAAAAACGGCACAGACATGTGATGTATTTGTGTTGTGAAGGTGGTGAATTGCTTGACTTGCGTTGCAAGCACAATGCAGCTCCAGCAATGCTCTTTGGGCCCTATGCTTACAATGCTGTGTCAATCCTTACACCTGTTTCAAGCAGATGCAGGGTTTTGACGCAGCATAAGCCTAAAAGTGACTGAATGAAATCTTATAGATTTTACTCACTCACTTTTAGGAGGTGTTCCTGCGCCAGAAGACCTCCACCCCCACTCTGCACAGGAAAGCCTCCTTCTGGCGCAGGGCTTTACAATGTGATGCACCTTCCATATGCATCACATTGTAAATACCACACACCATGGCACATCTTTTGCACCACCGCTGCATCACAAAAGTTATATAACAGATGTGTAAAAGAGGCACAAGGGGGTTGTAAATCCGCTCCTAACACATACAAATTCACCCAGGCAATTTCACCAATAATGCAAATTGAAGCATAGACTTGTAACATATTTATATGGATATGTTACATTCAAGTGCTTCGGAAGTACTACAGTATACTATAGGTAAACACCTTATAGATTTGTGCTGTAGCACTTCCTTATAGTTCTGCACTTTCACATTCACTATATACTAGTAATGTATTCATTTATTCATTTATGAACTACACATTCATTCTGACAAACTTTTACACACTAACATAGAAATATAGCTCTTTCTTTGACCAGTGAAGGTAGTTCTAAAAAGAACAGTTTTTTTTTGTGTTTTTAGTTTTCTATTTTTTTTGTAGTTTTTCAACAAGTTTTTTTTTTTTAAACCAATTTCCTTTGGATACGCTTACGGTGTGCTTACGGTGCTCCTACAATGCGAGTACGTACGACGTCCCGCTGCGATTTGGGTAATTGCTTTTAAAAGAAATATACGCTTATTAAAAGCTAAAAAACACTAGTTTCATGATTATCCCAGATAATGTCTTCCCTAATATGAACATTAAATACATAATTATATGTTTTTGAACAATTAGCGTCAATGCGTTTCCGTACGATTAGCCATACAAAGTATGGTGCGATCACCTTACGTGTACCAAAAAAATCACAATAAAAAGAGGAATTATATAGAATTTAATTTTAACATATTGAAGAAAAAAATAATTAATAAAAAAGAATTTTGAATTTAGTTTTGTTATTGTTTTACATTAAGAATAAGAAATATAATTTACAAAATAAAATAAATATAAATACTTATAATAAAAATGTAAGAAATTAATATAAAAAGAAAGAAGTATAATAATTAATACATTTAAAAATTATCATTTACAAAACTTTTGAAATTCACTGAAAAAACCATAGGATTCTCACACGTTATAGTTAGGAATTAGCATTTAAAAAACCTTAGAAATTCACTGAAAAAGACATGGGTTTCAGCCATGTTATAGTTAGGAATCAGCATTTAAAAAACCTTGGAAATTCACTGAAAAAAACATAGGTTTCACACATGTTATAGTTAGCTGGACATTTCACTCATACAAAACCATTGAAATTCCCCCGTTATAGTTAGTTCAGCTAAATATAACTCGCGCGCCCGCAATGCACTGCTGATGACGTCACATATTACATCACTCATGACATGGTCAGTGACATCGCTCATGACATCACTCATGACATCTCAAATGACATCACTGATGACATCATCCTTGTGAAAGAGTGGCACACCTCCTCTCACCCTAATATAACCTTTGATACACACATTCAAAAATAGAAAACTAAAATTTTCAATAAAACAGAGATACCAATACCAGTTATAACAACCTATTAGGAAAGTCCAACATCTACATACACATCCACTCATTCACCAACAGTTCTATATAGTCACTCATACATGTACTCACTCATCATATGTACTCATACACCTATACATCCTGTTTCACACATATACTCATCCATAGAGTTACTCACACATGCAAATAAACTATCAAACATCCATTTACTTGCATATACAGCTATACACACACCACTACACTTACTTCTACAGAAACGTACACATACTTACTCTCTCAAACAATCAGTTATAGAAACACATACTTATTTATACAGGAACTCTTCCAATCTCTCACTCTCACATATACTTACTTATATACCCCAATAGTCACATATACTACTTTAAAACAAACTTACTCATACAGACACTATTGAGACAGTCATTCACTCACGAACACACCCATACACACACTCATCCACTCATACAGCCCTGCACACATGCTGTCTTCTAAACACATTCAAACAGTGAGTCATTCATTCATGCATCTGTGCGCTAAGTAATATCCCCCACCGAACCATACAGACACTCATAATGATATTCAAAAAAACAACTAATAACCCATATACACACTAATGTAGCTACTCACCAACCCATGCAGCCACTTATACACAAAGTGAGACACTGATACAGATGTTTAAATATTTAAATATTACTCGCTAATACATCTATTTACTAAGATACACTTAATAAGTCAGTTATACAATTAATTTTACCAAAAAAACATCCATTTAGACACTTATTTACCCGTTAATTCTTCCGTCGAACTTTAGATATACATATAAAAAGATATTTATTTTTCAGAAAGACACACATTCACTGGATGATGTCATCAGTGATGTCATCAGTGATGTCATTTGAGATGTCATCAGTGATATCATCAGTGATGTCACTGACCATGTCATGAGTTATGCAATATGTGACGTCATCAGCAGTGCATTGCGGGCGCGTGAGTTATAGTTAGCTGAACTAATTATAACGGGGGAATTTCAATGGTTTTGTATGAGTGAAATGTCCAGCTAACTATAACATGTGTGAAACCTATGTTTTTTTCAGTGAATTTCTAAGGTTTTTTAAATACTAATTCCTAACTATAACGTGGCTGAAACCTATGTTTTTTAGTGAATAAATATATATGTATATATTTGGTAATATTTATTTATGAGTAAATGAATACTCAGGTTATAATATTAATGGTACAGTAGACATTACTATGGATTTCTTTTTTAGAAATAATGGTATTGTAATAGTAAAAAAAGAAAGTTTCTAGATATTAATTTAGTTGGTAAGTATATTATTTTTAGAGGAATATTTTAAAATGTATTTTTAAGGTGTAGGCTAAATATTTTAGTAAATTAATACTCAGGTATTAATAATAATGCTACTATTATAATATTTATGTACTCAGGTATTATTTGTGTAGGCAAATATTTAGGGCCTGATGTAGGTATCCAAATACCGGTCGGTAACGGCCTAAAAATACCGATTTTCGGCCGTTACCGACCGGTATTTAGATACTGAGATGTAGGGCCATCTAAAATACAGATTCGGTAAGTTTACAGATTCGGTAATTTTACAGATTCGGTAAAATTACCGATTCTGTAAAATTACCGAATCTGTATTATGAGATGTAGGTAGCACTGTAATCAGTGCTACAGGGCTTTAAGAATTCGTTATTTACCACCAACTAGAAGTTGGTGGTATATAATGAAAAGCCTTGAAAAAGCTTTTTTTTTGCTTTTCAAACGCTGCCATGTTGCAGACATACATGCCCTTAGGGCATGTATGTCTGCAACATATGCACCCATACACGATTGAGGGGTGCAGCAGGGTGTCAAAGTGACAACCTGCCACCCTTCAATGTTTGCCCCAATTACCGAATCGGTATTTACCGATTCGGTAATTGACATTCATTCCTATGGGCCTCCCGGCCCATAGGAATGAATGGCAATTAACGAATCGGTAAATACCGATTCGGTAATGACCTAATCTTACCGATTCGGTATTTTAAAAAGAGAAATTACCTACATCCCATTTACCTACTCTTAAATACCGAATCGGTATGATTCGGTATTTAAGAGTAGGTAAATCGAGATTACCTACAACTGGCCCTTATTTTTTAGGTTAAACATTAATTATTTTGATATATAGTTTATTTAAAAAAAGACATTTTAAATATTTAGCTTTTTTATCACTAAATTAATATTCAAATATTATTTTAGTTAGAAAATATATTATTTTATGAGAACATTTATAATTTTTACTTAAGATGTAGCCTACATTTTTTTGTAAATTAATACTCAGCTAATAATAAAAATTCTACTATTAAACTTAATATGGATGTATTTATAGAAATATTTAATATTAATTATGATATCAAAAATTACTCAGGTATTAATTATGTAGGTAAATATAGACATTCTAGGTTCAAAATTATTTTGGGGGATAAACAGTTTATTTTAAAAAAAGAAACTATACATATTTAGCTTTTTTAATAATTTTACAAAGTATTTATTTGTATGGTAAAAAGTTGTAATTGTTAAAAGTAATTTGTGAATTTTATTATATATCTAATAATGTGAAGCATATGTAAATAATTAATAATATTTAAAAAATAATATATATCTATAACATTTTAAATAACTCAACATTCATTTTCTATTTTAATTTACAATAAACATGATTAAACATTTATATAGAAATAAAACAGTTCATTTTTTATTTACATTTTTATCTACTATTACAAATTTTTAGCATATTTGTAATACACAAATAAAATATATAAAAAATCAGTTATATTTAATATTTTTAAAAAACGTATTTTTACATATTATTCTATATTGTAACATTTTAAAATACACTTTTTAATAATTTTCTCACACTTTTCCATTGGTTTCCATGGGAGAAATTTTTCATTTTCACAGAAATATGTGACATTGATGCGTAGATATGATTTTCATCATTACGGAGAGTGTCGCTGGAGAGAACAGAAGCAAGGGAGAGCTAGGTTAAGGTAAGATACATTTACATTATTAAAATACATAGTGTAGTGGTATTGTTTATTGTAAGGTGAGAGGAGGGAGGTATATTTAGTTAGTAAATGGTTTTTACATAGGTTTATTCTGTTTTCTCGAATTGATTCCCGCTATTACATGTTACTGTAGTAGGCCCATGTTGGGTCTTGTTTTTTTCTACAATAGTTTTTGTTAGTTAGGTACTTGATGTTATATATATGAAGTACTTAATTTAACAAAAGTGATTGAAAATTTGAACTTTATTGGTTTAGCTGTACGTTGTTTAATAAATAACACATTTTTATTATATTCGTGGTCAGATGTATTTATACATTGTTTAATATGTAATATCTTTTGGATGTGCTAATAATTTATTATCTACAGGATTTTGGGTTTTGATGGATTGGTTTTTGGAAAATGTTGGCTTTTTTTCTATTTATAAAAAACATACTGTTCTGGATTTTTTTCTTGGGTTTCTTCATTTTGGATTTCAAAGGATTTCGAAAAGTATTTGGATTTGCGTAATGACTGCATTACATTGTTGGATTTTGTTGGGTTTTTTTCTACACCAAAAATTATTTTCGGGATTGTTTTATTGGGTGCGTTTTTTTGATGTGTGCACTTATTTTACTGTGTATATTAAAACTTTTTCATCGGGTAATGAATTGTTTACATGGATTATTAGTTATTTATTATGGTTTAAAGAATAAATGGACTCTTGATAAAGTCATGGATGGTATTTAAGTCCAAGAGTTGAAGACCCGACTTTAATTTTAAATTGTAATATTTGTTTATTGTGGCCAATTGAATTAGTAGGAGTTGCTTTAGGTTAAAACAGACAAGTAAGTATAATGTGTTTTAAAAGTGTGGGATGTGTGCAAGATTATCCAGGTAGTCTGAAGCCACTTGCAACGAAAATTGTTGCATTACACCCAATAGTCTTTCTGACATTTCTTTAGTTCTTTCAGAAATACGTGGGTTTAGACTATCTGGTAATGATTGCACCATTCTCATTTCTTGGAAACTTTGCTCCATCTTCAACATTTCCAAAAAATTGTAGAAATTAGGATGAGGTTTTCCAATTGCTTTATTGAAGGTGTTGTGCGATCCCTCTATGGTATTGTTTGTCTTTGCTCCTCCCTCTAAGCAGGTTGACTAATAGTTCCACCACTCCACATGGAAACATGGTCTCCTACTCTGCCCCAACCTGCTTAGATGGCCAATCCATGTGTCTTCAAAATAATTTAGTATAGGTGCCAATTTTTCTTCATTTGCTATAAAATACTCAGATTCAGTTATTGAGGTATAGTACTCAACTACACTATCAGGAGGACCAAAGCAAAGGGCAGTTTGTTTTTTAAGTTCAAACTGTAGTTTACTGTCTGATATATAATCCTCAATTAAGGATGTTTTTTGAAGTTTGGCCAATATGCCTGAGAAAAGTGAAAAACACATCCGTGAATTTAGGTGTCCGGATATGTTTTTGTAATTGTATTAATCATAGAAATTTCAAAGTCAATTATTACTTTTCTAGGGCTTTAGTTAGAGGTTTTTGATTTCATCACTGATACAAATTCAGTGTATGTTCAGGATTGCTTATCAGTTAGTAAACTGTATATTAAGGCAATTACTGTATTGTTAATGTATGTGTGGACAGTGTATATTTGGTTGAATGGATGGGGCCTGCTTTTAAAAGTTCCATCCTTCATCCAAATATCACTGTTTTCTAACCATACTACATTTTGTGCTGTGCTAAATAATAATGGGGCATATTATCAAGGGGGTTTATCTCCGCTTTTTTGGCTTTAAATGCCAAGAAAGCGGAGATAAAATTATCTCCCTATTACCTAGCTGTCGCTAACACCAGTTAGCGGCAGCTAGTAGGAGATAGCGACCATCTTGGGCGTGCCAAGATGTTAGCGACTGGAAACAGTCGCTAACATTGCTTTCTCCTATTACCAACTTATGGAGATATTCGCGCTAAGCGCAAATATCTCCAAAAGCTAACACCTGCCCTGAGCAGTTCTTAGCCATGTTATCCAATGGGAGGTGGATAACATGGCTAAGAGCATTAGCTCGGTAATGTATGAATATCGCTGACTTTTCAGCGATATTCATGCATTGCGGCCGTTTTTTATCGCATTTGCGATAAACCTTGGTAATACCAAGGTTTATCTGCGATAAAAATCGCCGCAGCCCTGCGATACATTTTTGTCTCTAACCAAGCAATAGCGATAATTATCGCTATTGCTTGGTAATATGCCCCAATATTCTTTTTTGAGGGTTTTCGTTATCATGCAGTAGGAAAGATTCATTTGAAGTAGTAATAGAGAGTTCCGGTGGAATTATAATGTCAGAGTATGTTTGGGGTGTTACTCTTTGTGGGTTACTTGTCTGGTTTTGACGTTGTATAATTCTTCTCAAATTAGGTATTTTCGTACTTGCAACATAGGGAGGTATTTGTTGTGATGCCTCTCTTAAAAGTTAACCACAGGGTTCATGGGAGGTGGATGCAATATCTTTAATTTCATATATTCTTTCGCAAACTTCAATCTCCATTGCAGAGGCAGAGTGGTTATGGTCTGTCACCAAGGGTAACTGCTCTGCCTGTGCAATGTGTTGAGCAATATTGCACACACCTCCAATGACATCTGGGTTCAGAGAGGTCATAGTGGTTTAGATTAGTTGGTTTGTTTTTTGTTATCTTACCTTTAGAAAATAGTTTTGGTTGTGTGTTCCTTTATTTAGTTTTTTGTAGTTGTGTGGTCTGTAAAAGATTTAAAAAAAAAATGTTAGTGTTTGAATTGTTGTTTACATAAGATCTCTGCAATATAATAGCATTGCTTTGGTTAATTAGCAGTACTATTCTGTTTTATTTTTATATAAAAACAAAAATGTTCATGGTTATACTTACATTTGTGTTTTTCTGTGAATATTTTATAATCATGGATAATAGATTTATTTATCAGGTATATCTTTATTTGCGGAAGAGGACATAATATTTTCTGGAATATTATTTGTGTACAGTTTTAAAAAGATAATAATTAGTGATGTGTTAATTACCTTGCTTTTATTTTGTTTTTAGTATTTGAAAGTTTGAAAGCTGACGAGATAATCTCACAATGTTAGTATTTTATTTTGGAATAGGAATAGTAATTTTAACATACCACTATCCTGCTTGTTTTTACAATTTTTGACCAGACCTCCGGATTTAGTCCTGCCCCGGCACGCCGATCCTTTAAAGACCCGTGCCCGGCCTTCGGCGGATCGCAGACGGCCGCCCAGCAATCCTTGCCTTGCCCCCATGCAGGCTCCAGAATTATTCCCAGATGATCCTCTCTCTGATCCTACAAATTAATTTCCATCCCAGCACGCCCCTACTCAGACAACCAAGTCCTGATGACGTTCCGAACTAATGTGGATCGAAACGCCGTCGACTTAACAGCTTATTAATAGGCGTACTTCTCCAATGTGGTTCAAACAATTGAAAGAAATCTTTAATCTGTGATATCACCTTGTCACACGATCTGAGCCACCCGCTGTAAATTGCTTGCACTTTGTTCACAGTGCGCCGTCCATGCTGTTCACTCTTTCACTTGCGTCGCCACTTTCACTACAGTCACTTTTTTAGAGCACCAAGTTTTGTATGGTTGTCACTAAATTGATTTTATGCAGTGCTGCTCAAAACTGTATACTACTGACCATGAATTTGTATCACAATATAAGATGATTAACTATCTTGTTTCAACTCAAAGAGTGTTCTCCGTTTTCCTTGCTAGCAATGCTATGTGCATGCATAATTAATTGACTATACATCATTACCTATCGGGACATTGTTTCATGTATGCACCTTCCTTACCCAGTCATGATTTAGTATATGGGTCACACTCCTGTAATATCTACCTGTTTTTACAATCAAGCACCTATTGGAGTTGGAATAGTAATTTAAATCTAAGCAGTATCCAGCACTTTCTATTAGGCAAACATCTTTTGGAGTTGGAATAGTTATTTTACTCTACACACTATCCAGCACTTTCTCTTAGGCAAGTGTGTTTTGGAGTTGGAATAGTTATTTTAACCTAAGCACTATCCAGCATTTTCTCTGAGGCAAACACGCTTTGGAGTAGGAATAATAATTTTAACATACTACTATCCTGCATTTTTGCACAATCAAGCACCCTTTTGGAGTTGGAATAGTAATTTTAATCTAAGCACTATCCAGCACTTTATATTAGGCAAGCATATTTTGAAGTTGGCTACAAAGATGGAGGCAGCCCCAGGGATGAAGTCACAATTCAGCCACTCTATTTCAAAAGTTCTTTATTAATCTTCATAAAAACACAGGACAACAGCCAATGCGTTTCGTTCCTGTTGAAGGAACTTCATCAGGGCAAAAACATGTAGACTTATAAGATGGAACAAAAGTTCTTGTCTGAAAAATGATAATCCCGATCCAAGTGTCTATTGCAACATCCAGAATCTCAACAATATCTGTACATGGGCGCAGTTCGGTTATCTCCTATGCAGGTAATCCCTCTAGGCTGAATGCCCATGTATGTATTATGTTAGTCCAAAAAAGAAGACCAAATAGAAAGTGTAATTAAGAAATTACATCTAAATATGATGGTCCTGCTAATGTATGCAGCAGTACCAAGTTGAGGCCAAGCTCTAATAATGACCGAGGTCCGAATCAATCAATTCGACAAAGGGAACATTAGGGATTTAAAGGTCCACACCATATAGAACATCCTTATAAGGGGTACATCTTTCTATGCCCACGAGGTTGTGATACACCTCAAACGTAAAAATCCTATTAGACTTCCTTTTAAAGTAACAAAACCTGCACCATGACCCACGATATGGGAATCCTGCACCCATTTTGGGGTTGGAATAGTTATTGTGAAATACACAGTGTCCAGGACTTTCTCTTAGGGAAGTGTCTTTTGGAGTTGGGATAGTTATTTCAACCATAACGCTATTCAGCATTTTTTCTGAGGCAAACACTCTTTGGAGTAGGAATAGTAATTTTAACATACTACTATCCTGCATATTTTTACAATCAAATACCTTTTGGAGTTGAAATAGTAATTTTAATCTAAGCACTATCCAGCACTTTCTATTAGGCAAGCATATTTTGGAGTTGGAATAGTTATTTTAACATACACACTATCCAGTATTTTCGCTGAAGCAAACACCCTTTGGAGTAGGAATATTAATTTAAACATACTACTATCCTGCTTAGTTTTACAATCAAGCACCTCTTGGAGTTAGAATAGTAATTTTAATATAAACACTATCCAGCACTTTCTATAAGGCAAGCATTCTTTTGAGTAGGAATAACAATTTTAAGATACTACTACCTTGCATATTTTTACAATGGAGCACCTTTTGGAGTTAGAATAGTCACTTTTACCTTAATCACTATCTTGCATTTTGTTTTAGGCAAGCATATTTTGGAGTAGGATTATTTATTTTAAATTAAATACTATACAGTATTTTCTGTGAGGCAAAAACACTTTGGAGTAAGACTAGTAATTTTAATATATTATCACCTGCAGTTTTTTCAAATCAAGTGTAAAAATTATTTATACAGCAATATTAGTTTAACTTAGAATATGTTTTTTAAAGTGAAGTATTATTATGCTTTTTGTTTGGAGTGTAGTTATTTACTATAAAGCAAGTATTTTACATCTTGTTTTAAATGGATGAAAAAAATGTGGTGACTTACTTTTGTTATATATATATTTTTTAAAGTCTATTCGGTAAAGTTGTTTGGAAGTTGTCAAGTTTTAAAACAAGCTGAAAGACTAATACCATGTTTGACTTTAGATTATTTTCATTAAAAAAAATTGTTAAGTAGCTATATATTTCTATAATTTGTACTTACTTCGAGTTTAAGTTGGCTTTTTTCGATGAGTATCTTCTTGCAAGTGTAATCCTGCATGCAGTCTCTGGTGATCAGGTAACTACAATTTTAAAAATGGTGGATGGCTCCTTTTATACATTTTGGGGCCGATTATGATTCAGGAAAAGGCGCTCCGACTAGCTGTACGGAGCGTATTTCCCATACGATTCGTACACCTTCAAGTTCCCCGTATGTACGAGCAAGTACGATCCAAACCCAAAGCAGATCCCTGTACGAATCGTAACAAACACCGTACGACACAACAATACATACAAATTGTATCCGGGTCACGCAGTACGCTACGTCCGTACTTAAACAAGCAGCCATTTCCGGCACAGCAAGTACGATTCGTCTCTTCGACACTCCGTACGACCCTTTTTCTACAGGAACCGAAAACTGCCATCAAAGGAGAGTCCCGCTCGAACCGCACCCCGGTACGCGACATACACGCCATGAACCCCATCGTTCGTTTCATCCCAGTCGATGGTGCCGACAGTGAGTACAACGTACCTCAACAATGTAAGTGTACCTGTACGGTGCGTCATACATGCTCACGTATACCACCATTGCAATATGTAAATGTAAATGAGCTTATATAGCGCACAGCTACCCGCAGTGGGTTTCCCGGCGCTTGCTTAGGGAACCCGTTCTGGTATTCCCCTGTGAGATAGCAGGGTATCCACAAGGTGAAAGTCAGGCATCCCACCGCGAGGGGCCGTTGTGGAGATTAAGCAAGCTATTGCCCAGAGTCGCAGAGTGTGAACCCGTGAGTCGAGGAGGCACCGGGGCGAGAATTATCGAGTCTGTGGAATTTTTAGCCCAAGACCCGCCGAGGCGGGGAATTGAACCCTGGTCCAGGACCGATCTCAGCTTCCGGGTCTGCTGCCTCTAACCCCTGAGCCACACTTCTCGCAATAGTGATACGAGCAGCACACACGCCGTGAATGTTGGGGTGCGGTGCGACATACACGCTCACTTACACCACCATTGCAATAGTGATACGAGCCGCACACACGCCGTGAATGTGGGGGTACGGTGCGTCACACGCGCTCGCGTATGGCACCATTGCAATGGTGATAAGAGCCGCACACACGTCATGAATGTAGGGGTACGGTGCGTCACATATGAGGGGTGGGTGGATATGACTCCCAGTAGTGTCCAGACATATGGGGGTGGGTGCAGAGGACTCCCAGCAGTGTCCAGACATATGAGGGGTGGGTTCAGAGGACTCCAAGCTTAGGCCTACAGCATGGGGGTGGGTAGATATGACTCCCAGCACTTTCCAGACATATGAGGGGTTGGTGGATATGACTCCCAGCACTGTCCAGACATATGAGGAGTGGGTGGATATGACTCCCAGCACTGTCCAGACATATGAGGGGTGGGTGGATATGACTCCCAGCAGTGTCCAGACATATATGGGGTGGGTGGATATGACTCCCAGCAGTGTCCAGACATATGAGGGGTGGGTGCAGAGGACTCCCAGCATAGGCCTAAAGTATTGGTGTGGGTGCAGAGGACTCCCAGCAGTGTCCAGACATATGAGGGGTGGGTGGATATGACTCCCAGTAGTGTACAGACATATGAGGGGTGGATGCAGAGAACTCCCAGCAGTGGCAAAACATATGAGGGGTGGGTGGATATGACTCCCAGCAATGTCCAGACATATGAGGGGTGGGTGCAGAGGACTCCCAGCATAGGCCTACAGTATGGGGGTGGGTGGATATGACTCCCAGCACTGTCCAGACATATGAGGGGTGGGTGGATATGACTCCCTGCATAGGCCTACAGTATGGGGGTGGGTGGATATGACTCCCAGTAGTGTCCAGACATATGGGGGTGGGTGCAGAGGACTCCCAGCAGTGTCCAGACATATGAGGGGTGGGTTCAGAGGACTCCAAGCTTAGGCCTACAGCATGGGGGTGGGTAGATATGACTCTCAGCACTTTCCGAGCATATGAGGGGTGGGGGGATATGACTCCCAGCACTGTCCAGACATATGAGGGGTGGGTGGATATGACTCCCAGCACTGTCCAGACATATGAGGGGTGGGTGGATATGACTCCCAGCATTGTCCAGACATATATGGGGTAGGTGGATATGACTCCCAGCAGTGTCCAGACATATGAGGGGTGGGTGCAGAGGACTCCCAGCTTAGGCCTACAGTATTGGTGTGGGTGCAGAGGACTCCCAGCAGTGTCCAGACATATGAGGGGTGGTTGGATATGACTCCCAGCAGTGTACAGACATATGAGGGGTGGATGCAGAGGACTCCCAGCAGTGGCCAGACATATGAGGGGTGGGTGGATATGACTCCCAGCAGTGTCCAGACATATGAGGGGTGGGTGCAGAGGACTCCCAGCATAGGCCTACAGTATGGGGGTGGGTGGATATGACTCCCAGCACTGTCCAGACATATGAGGGGTGGGTGGATATGACTCCCTGCATAGGCCTACAGTATGGGGGTGGGTGGATATGACTCCCAGCAGTGTCCAGACATATGAGGGGTGGGTGAAGAGGACTGCCAGCAGTGTCCAGACATATGAGGGGTGGCTGCGGAGGACTCCAAGCATAGGCCTACAGTATGGGGGTGGGTGGATATGACTCCCAGCAGTGTACAGACATATGAGGGGTGGGTGCAGAGGACTCCCACCATAGGCCTACAGTATGGTGGTGGGTGGGTGTGACTCCCAGCAGTGTACAGACATATGAGGGGTGGGTGGATATGACTTCCTGCATAGGCCTACAGTATGGGGGTGGGTGGATATGGCTCCCAGCAGTGTCCAGACAGATGAGGGGTGGGTGCAGAGGACTCCCAGCAGTGGCCAGACATATGAGGGGTGGGTGCAGAGGACTCCCAGAAGTAGCCAGACATATGAGGGGTGGGTGGATATGACTCCCAGCATAGGCCTACAGTATTGGAGTGGGTGGATATGACTCCCAGCAGTGTCCAGACATATGAGGGGTGGGTGCAGAGGACTCCCACCATAGGCCTACAGTATGGGGGTGGGTGGGTGTGACTCCCAGTAGTGTACAGACATATGAGGGGTGGGTGGATATGACTTCCTGCATAGGCCTACAGTATGGGGGTGGGTGGATATGACTCCCAGCAGTGTCCAGACAGATGAGGGGTGGGTGCAGAGGACTCCCAGCAGTGGCCAGACATATGTGGGGTGGGTGCAGAGGACTCCCAGCAGTGGCCAGACATATGAGGGGTGGGCGCATATGACTCCCAGCATAGGCCTACAGTATTGGGGTGGGTGGATATGACTCCCAGCAGTGTCCACACAAATGAGGGGTGGATGCAGAGGACTCCCATCAGTGTCCAGACATATGAGGGGTGGGTGGATATGACTCCCAGCAGTGTCCAGACATGTGAGGGGTGGGTGCAGAGGACTCCGAGCAGTGTCTAGAGATATGAGGGGTGGGTGGATATGACTTCCAGCAGTGTACAGACATATGAGGGGTGGGTGGATATGACTCCCAGCAGTGTCCAGACATATGAGGGGTGGGTGCACAGGACTTCCAGCAGTGCTCAGATAAAGGGGGTCATTATCATCATCATCCCACAACTACATGGGTGTATATTACCATCCCTAACCTGTGAGTGTCCTGATAGTGCCATAGCAACACATCACTTACAGCAGTGTCCCAATACACGGAGGATGGATTTGTGTCACACACTGCGTGACACACCACATGTGGGTGTGATGTCAGATCCCACATGCATACCCACCCATGGAGGTTGCAGGCAACCTACACACCCTACCTTTCATGACACAATAGTGCATAGTCATGTAACAGCCCACCAAACAAAGAGAGCGAAAGGGAACACACACTGTCATGTACATCACTGGGCTGATATGAATGTCCAGGTGGTGGTCAGACCACCAACATGTACTCTCTCATGGAAGGAATAGGGTTGAAACCCCTTAGATACAATGCACAAAATTGTGAGTCATGTGCACAAATGCCCTGCATAACAAATCCCAACATAGGGGTAGGTTGTGATTGCACATCTGCATAGTGGGAAAAAGGGTGAATGTGTCCATGAAGGCATTTCTACATACTCAAAACACAAGTACAGTGAGTAGCATGGATGGCACAGACTAATGAGCAGTAGTCATCTGTGAGCAGGCATGGCCATTGCTGAAGGGAACGTTCAACAAAATAGGAAATCTGCACACATGTCAGCGCAACAATTGTGCAACTGTCTATAGTGAAGTTCTCATGTGTCACTGAAGAAGGAACACTCCTTGGGACAATGTCTGTAGGCAAACTGAACACACACAACCAAAGATTAATTGCTGCAACATTGTGATGGCACATAGATACCATGGTCAACCTCATTACCATCATAAAATAGACATCTTTCACAACCCCAAAACATTACCATGACACCAACTCCTAGGCAAACAGCACCTAAAGCAAGTACCTGAAATGAAATAGTTTAGCATGAAAAATAAAATGCTTTATTCAGCTCAAAAGGAAAATGATTTAAAAAATGAGTCCCGGCTCAAACAAGGCCAATGGCCAGTCCACATTAAAGTCTGTTTGGGGGACCTTGTGGAGGTCGTCGACCCCAAACTTGCCTGCACATGATGGAGCTAAAGGGTTGTTGACCCATGGGGGCATCATCTGGGTCAGGGCCAGGCACCGCAGGGACGGGTGAGGGAAGGGTAGGTATTGTGGGTGCAGGGGGGGAGGAATCCTCCTCAGTGGCTTGTGCAGCGCCAAAGGTGGAAATGAACTCACCGTTGCACACTGCTGCCAGTTCAGCCAGACCACCACCTGCACCCGGGGACACAATGGGAGTGGAAGTAGAGGGTTGTGAGTCTTGCAGACTTTGTCTGTGGCTGCGTGCCTGCCGTCTGACCCCTGTCCCTGTGGGTGTGCCTGCATTACTCTGAGATTGCGCGCCAGGAGATCTGCGCCTACACTTCGGTGGTGGTGTGCTGGTTGTGTCCGTTCGTGTGTGTGATCTTGTTGTTCTGCGTGTGCTCTGGACAGGTATGGGAGAGGAGGGTGTGGATGGGTCCGAAGGAGGGGGGACGGACCACTGCAGGAGGGAAACTGCTGCCGTCAGTGAGAAGTCCATGGAAGATAGAATCCAATGTTGGTCAGACATCGTTGCTGACATGCCCTCTATGAATGACAACAACTGTGTCAGTATTGTAGTGTGGCCATGGAAGACGGTCAGCATTGATGTCTGACCAACCTGAATCTGCCAGAGTAGGTCCACAGACCCGGCACTGAGGGCAGCAGGGGAGACAGGGGCAGGGGCAGCAGTGCCGGGGACGAAGGAGACATGGGGCAGCACTGACAGAAGGGACCCTAGCAACTGGGGGGCTGGAGATGGGTCTGGAGGAGGTGGGGACAGACACAGTGATGGTAGATGGTGTTGTCACGTATTACCCCTCCTCCTGGGAGTCATAATCCGAGCCGTCCGCATGGTAAGAAGTGTCGCCTTCCAAAGGTCCGGCCGCCTGACTCCCCTCACCCTCCGTGCCACTGGCTCCCTCCAACTCCTCACTGTGGTGGCACTGCTGCAGGGTCCCTCCTCTTGGTCCGACACAAAAATGCATCAGTCACCTGTACACATCTGACACATGAGCACAAAATCAGTTGGTCACACTGCAAATCATGGCATGCATCATGAGTAACATGAGTAACAGCCAGATAGCTCAGCACATATTTGAGACTAGTACTGCCCAGTTGGTATAGAAACAATGCTACTTGGACACAAGGATCCAAAGAACAAATCAGGTCCCAACTTGAATGAGAGTTACACTGAGGAGTTTCTGTTTGTTTACAGGAGAGCAGTTCTATAAAATGAAGTGATGCCACCTCAAGTTCACAAAGAAATAAACAGTTGTGGTGCCCCTCAGGGCAAACTAACACACCTCACTCCCCAAGGTGACACCACACTCAGAGCCCTATAAGTACATTTGGGTAAAAAATAATGTCACAAATTGTTGTCATTTTGGGACTCACCATAATTCACACATTTAACATGTATTGAATGTGTTAATTCGCCATCTTCTGAAGATAACACATATGTGCCTGCATGAAGATCTTTCACAAGGAAATGCACACAAAAAACATAGACACATTCATTGAAACAGCTGGCACACTTTAAGATGAAACACTGTTAGAAACAAATGGCGTAGCACATTTGCCATATACATGGTCCAACGGAGGTCTTGATGGCTTGACACACAATAGTCTGTACAATTGACAACAAAGGAGTCTCAAGCACTCAAGACCACTGTGGGGACATGTCTATGGAGATCAAGGCACAACATTAATCACTAACACTGGCCTCCTTCAAAAGCTGCCTGCTTATTCCAAAACATTGCAAATGTTATTTTGTGTGCACTACCTTGTGAGACGACTATAATTCAGGCACATAAGTGTAACCTACACAATTTGTCATATGAACACATTCAAAACATAAACAACTCTTAACAAGTGTTGGGAGTGCCAAGGTACATTCATCAATGTGAGACAACTTTAAAATGTGTCAGTCCTCACAGGGGCATCTATTACCTGATCATACAGTTGCTAGCACATAAGAAGTGTCCCACATGTCCCAACTCAGGACAATGCTCAAGCTAATGGGCCTACAAAATCATTGCTGCATCATGGACACACCCTAATCCCCAGGCAAAATGTCCACACAGTAGTGTGCACAATAAGACAAAACAGCGTTGCACCAGAACTACATACATGTGGCAAAAATGAATTAGGCACAATGATGTCTGGAAACAAATGACATATGCTGTCAAGCCCCAAATGAAAGCACTGTCCACCATCACAGGGCAAGGGCATGGTGAAACATCGACCAGCCAATTCTCATCCACAGGTCACAACTGCCAAGGCCAAATCAGGCAGGCCCATTAGACCTCTCCTGCACAACACCCCCATCCCTCAGTCAATGTGATAGATACAACTCAAGAAGTGAGACCTCAGAATCGGGGTAACAAAAACTGTGCAGGAAAATTTTTAAAGGTAACCCAAGCTCACATTGTGGGGCTGCCAATACATATTAGTCACAAACAACCAACAACAGATTGTTGTGAATAGGCACACAGGCACTGCCCAGTGTGAGTATGCACAAGCCAAATTTTGTATCCATGTCCAGTGGGAACATGTCGGTACAAAAGGGGGGTGGTGATGGATGGAGAATCTGAACCAATCAAACACTCACACCCAGTCAAAAGATCTGGGTTTAATCCATCACCGTTCTTTAGCCCACTCTGCCACCCCAGTTCAGATATGGCCATATGCAAATCAGTCTGACCCTGTGCCTCATGGGAACAGTCCAGCCCAAACTGCCAAGCCAAGCCTTCCCTGGACCGGAAACAAGCTTCCTATGACCGGAACATGTAGCAGACACAGGATGAATACAAACTATGCCAGGGACCAATGCCACTGAGGCAGACCCATGCTGAACCCACATAGAATGGGCACAGTGTTGGATGACACCTATGATTAGGAGGCCAGGGTGTCTCAGTGGACTGTGGTGGGCACACTGATCCGTGGGTCTGGAATGAGCACACTGTTACATTAAGAACCGTCATGGCACAAAGCATATCTCCCAAATAATGTACATCATGTCTGACAGCACAACATGGGTCATGCATGCTGCAAGGGTGTGCAATTGAAACCTCACACTCCTATGTTGAGACTCATCATCAGTGCAAACAAATGTGAAGACCTAAGACAGTGCACAGGTCATGGCACAGGCAAGGTCACAAAACATGTCACAGACCACCCACCCACATGATGCGCTAATCAATGTGCAATCTAAATTACTTGCACCCTAGATGAGCATGTGCATATATGAATACACACAGACCAGGGGACACATGTGAAGGAGGGGAAGGGATGAAAAAGAGCACCAGCTGAATATGGGGAATTTAAAATAAACTGCACATATAACCTGTCTGACCAGACACCCCAACTGTGGGAGTGTTTCCAGGCTTCTGAGCACCGCAAGAAGCAGGTGACACACAACACAAAAAACAACCATGTACCTACCCCCTCCTTGCTGCTGTCTCTCCTGCAACTGCCTATCGAGGTCTGGGAAGACCACTGCCAGGACCCGGAGCATGTGGGGGGTGAGGTGACGGCTTCCACCAAGTCAGCGTGGGGCCTCCATCTTCAGCTGGACCCGGGCGATACGCTGGTTCCAGCACCTGATGTCCTGCCACCTTTTCTGTATGTTGCGCAGCCGCTGGCGATGGCCCCCGTAGTCCTGACATCCCTGACGATCTTCAACCACATCTCCCCCTTCTCGTAGGCAGATACCTGTCAGGAAGACAAAGTGAAACTACATCACTACACCTGCTCCATGTCCCAGAGACACACACTTGCACACCATTGATAATGTGAACAGGGCATAGGATGCTGACAGGACTTGCATCATTGTCCATGTGAATTAGGCCTGTGGGCAAATCCCAATGCACTACATGGCATTGAAAGGCAACAGATGGCGTAACAGATGCAACACACACACTGATCATGGCACACACTGGAGAACACATGCGACTGCAAGTTGTGGGACAGCACGTGGCAAGCACTCACATATTCTTACTCCACTTAACAACCCTCAGAAGACCAGACAGACACACCCTGGCACAGATCACTCGCTTGTCACTGACAACAGTGGATACAACCCTCACTTTGCACATGTGCCACTTGACAAAGAGCTGTCACAGGTGTCGTGCTAACTTTGCAAGTCAGGCACACACCACTGCTTACTTGTCATATCAGATATCTATAGCTGGTGCAAACGCCATGCATCTGTGGTGCAACACTTCATATACACACTCACCCAGATGACAAGGAACATTCACACACTGCAATGTCCATGAGGTTAAACACATCATTTGTACAATATCACCACAGGCCCCACAAGGATCACTGAAATATTATCGACGGACAATATATCGAGTTGCCAAAATATCGTTGAAAAAATATCGACTGCAATAATATCGAGTTTCTATACTTATTTAACAAACTACAAAAATATTGAGTAAAAATTATCGAGTCTAAAAAATATCGACATCAGTAATATAGACAACAAATATATCTACTACAAATATATCGTTTTTAAGCAAAATAAACCTAACACTAGAAAAATATCGACAGCAAATATATAGACAACAAAAATATCGTAACTTTATGAATATCGACTTAGGATTATAAACATTAAATATGTAAAATACAATATAAATCTTCGTATAAAATACATTACACAATCTTAAATAAATATAACATGTTAAATAACATTTTTTAAAGACATTTAAATGTGTTAACATTTTTCCAACATATCATGAAAACATTGCAATTAATATATACATATTTCGAAATCATTCTACATATATTATCACATTATTATTAAATATATTTAAAATAAAAAAAAATAACTAACCAGCTTTAATGCAGAACTCTTCACAAATCACCATTCCCACATCAACAAACAAACCAATTAATTGTAAAAAAATTCAAACTAGCCAATAAAATGCTCCCTTGCTTAAAACATCCAATTAAATGAGAGAACACAAAAAATACACACTATAAAAGAAGTACATGCCTACTACCATTTGTTGCTGCTAACTCTATAGAAAGAAGAAGGCAACACTTTGGCCAAATTGTTCCTGATGAATCTACATTACAAAAGAAGATTGCTACCAAATTAATCAAGTAAGGTAAACTTTTTTTTTGAATACACAAGTAGTAGTCTAAAAATTTAACTATATCTCCTAACTGTTTAAATAACATTTATTTCTCTCATTCTACATTTCTTATATAGACATCTCCTAAACACATCAAAAAAACCTGCTCCTATTTCTTTACCACTAATTACTGATTGTAAGTATATATAAATGTTCTCTAATACACCAACTGCTGTTATTAAAAACTATTTTGGAATAGCCATTCATTATTTACTCTATCTTCTTAAAAGATATTCAGAAAACATCCTATTTCTACTCCACTAAATTTAAAGATTACACAAGTTAAACAAGTAAGTATATATGTACATTTCCTAAAAGGCCCTAAAATACTGAAGCTATTTTCTAAACAGCATTTCTTGTTTATTCTATCTTCCTTACAGATATTCTAAAGACATCCTACATGTACTATACCAAAGGCAAAGACTACACAATTAAAAAAAGTAAGTATATTTGTAGAATTCCTAAAAGACCCTAAAATGCTAAAGCTATTTTCAAAACACCATTTAATATTTATTCTATCTTCTCTACAGATATTCAGAATACATCCTACATCTACTCTACCAAAGGCAAACACTCAACAATTAAAACAAGTATATCGAATAATTTCATAAAAAAGCATAAAAAGCTAAATATAATACAGCTTTCTCCTAGAAAATAATCAATATTTTTTTTTAAAATCGCTTATATTTTTTTACTTTTCTTACCAACAGGAAAATAAGAAGAACAGAAAAGAAATAAATTGAAAACAGTTTCTGCATTTCTCAAAACAAGCGAAATAAATTGAAAACAGTTTCTGCATTTCTCAAAACAAGCTATACCAACAGTAAGTATAAACAGTGAAATATAAATGTGTAAAACACTAACAAAATTATTTTACATGTAAACATGTTTCTTTCTAATATTTCCTAGAAAAACTAATACAAAATGACTGAAGGTGCAGAATTTGTAATGTCACAGGAAAATAAATTGTTGTTATGTTATATGGGGTATGTTTATAATCAAGAAAGACAAACAGGAAGAAAAGTATTCTGGAAATGTACCAACTACTATTCTAACAAATGCTATGGTAGGGCTACTACTGAAGAGACAAATGTATTATTTACCAGGGAACACAATCAACCACCCAATGTCACAGAGATAGAGATAAGGGATGCATTGGAAACTATAAAAACAGCTAGCACAGGGAGTGACAAACCTACCACACAAATCCTAAAAGAAGAACTGTTAAAAATTCCTGCACATGCTTCAAGGCAGCTACCCTCAATTGACTCCCTTAAACGCACAATAGCGCGCACAAAAAGACTAACTACCAGAACACAACCTAACCCTACAACCTTTGAAGAAATTGTAATTTCCCCAGAAATGAGCGTTACACATAGTAATGAATTTTTTTTACTTTTTGACAATGAAAGCCCCACCAACAGAATAATAATGTTTGCAACTGCAACAAATTTAAGGAAAATACAACAATGCGAACAATGGATGATGGATGGGACTTTTAAACCATGTCCCAAACCATTTTATCAGTTATATACCATACATGGATTATACCATCACTACAAATATCCCTTTTATTTACTGTTTGTAACCTAACAAACAACAAAATACATATACTGAAATATTAAATGTAATCAAAAATTAAATCAATAATTATTTTCCCCAGAAAATAATTATTGATTTCGAGCTAGCTATGATAAATAGCATTTTGAAAACATTTCCCCACACAGCAATCCAAGGTTGCTACTATCACTTCAATCAAAGTATATGGAGACATCTCCAGAAATCCACCTTAAGCATTCAATACTCAACTGATAGCAACTTTGCATACCAAATAAAAAAATTTATAGCACTAGCCTATGTTCCAGTTACTGATGTAGCGGAACACTATAACTTACTAATTGACAGCACATACTACAAAAAGTATGAAGATAAACTGGCCCCAATACTAGACTATTTCGAGGATACTTGGGTGGGAGGGTTACATAGATCAGGGCACCGACGCAACCAAAATTCCACATACCTTGGTGGAATGTATATCTAAGTACCTTAAACCAAGAGGCAAAAACTAATAACAGTGTTGAAGGATGGCACAATGCATTCCAAGCTACCACTAGCAGAGCCAAACCCACCTTCCAAAATCTAATTGAAGCTTTACAAAAAGAACAAAGCTACCAAGAGCTAAGGATAGAACAATCTGTTACACAAATTGGACCTAAACTAACCAAATAAACCAAACAAATGTTCAGACTCCTGCAAAGCCAAGTGACACTATATCCTTCAACCAGAGGTCTAGAGTACCTATCACTAATAGCTAAAAGCCTACTATAAAGTATCAAACCAAAATTAACAATAGCTTCTGATAATTACTTAAAATGTAACAAAAAATACCATTTGGATTTAATAATAAATAATACATATGTGTTTAACATATTTATACAATGTTTAAATAAATTTTGTTGACAAATATGCAATATTTATAATAACATTAAACATGCCAATGACATATAAATCGACATTTCCCACCCAAATAAAATAGCTTATAAACACTTACAATTTATGTAGCAGAAGAAGACGTAATCCAGCCACGTATAATCCATACAATCCCCTACAATCCAGTACAAATCCAAATTTCGAAACCCTCAAAACCCCGAAAAAAAAAAAAAATGTAAAAAACGATCCAGGAAATCCCGATAAAACAAGTGTGGACACTTTTTAATTTAAAGTGATATACACACCTTGTAAAAAATTCTAACGCATATTATTCTCCCAATCCAATGCGACACCCTACAAAAACACGAAAATTTGTAAAATATTCCAAAATTCGTCCAGAAAACCCGGACTAAACCAAGTGTGTTGAATTCATGTAAAATATGAACATACACACACCTAGTTTAAACAAAAACGCACTATCTTCTCCTAATCCATTCCAAACGAACAACCATAAAAACCCGAAAAATAGTGAAAAAGAGTAAAAATCTCTCCAGGAAACAACGAAAAAAGGAGAGAGCTGTTAAAATATTACATTAATGAGTAATACACTCTTTTCTCCCCCCAAAAAAACGCATCCTTCCATGGAATAATACTGCGATGTTCCGGAACCTGTAAAAAAGCATACATAAAGTAACCCACCCACACAAACCCCCAAACATTTCAAAATACACATTAAAATTAAAGTAAAACATTTAAAAAAACACTTCCTAAGCATAAAATAACACTAGATCTCAAACATACACGACGCCTCCGTAAGAACTAAGTTTCACCTAAAATATACCAAAACCACGACTACATACACACAATAACACTACAAACTTCTAATATACCCTCAAGCACTACTGTTCTCTAAGAAATATTAGTTAAAATTCACCTTACCTTTCTCAACGCGACGCAGCTCCCAACCGCAAGCTTCTCCAGTCCTGAATTAAGCTAAATAACCTTACGTGGTAAAAAAGTAGTCCCCTTAAACCATATTAGAAACGTTAACATACTAAATACAATGTTCTAATAATAAATAAAATACATACCCACACTTATAATTTCTAAGTAAATTTTGTAACACAAATTACAAATTAATTAGCTTAGATATCCTTTCTTAATTAATATTAAATAATATTTTTAGAATATTATTTAATATTTATATAACAAGAAATATATAAACATTGTAATAAATATATATTAACTATTATTATAAATATTTTTTCCTTTATTTAAGTGAATATAGATTTGTATTGCATTTGTAAATTAATAATATAAATACATAATAAATATTATTTATTTCTATTATTAATAAAATTTAAATATGTCAATAGGAAATAAATACAATTACAACTATAACATTGAGTTACTATTTGCAGAATGTTTTTTTTAATTTGTAAAAAATGTTATAATCATTTAAAAATTGTAAATTAATTTTAATAATTAATATAAAATATTAATTATTATTATTAATTATTCTAACCATGTATGTAAATATTTCAAATTCAATCAGAAACATTATATCCAACTAAGTCATTGTTTTACTATTTGATATAGTATTAGTAATAATGTTTTTTGCCAAAATAATAGTATACATATAACAATAATTAATGTTTATTTATTGTTTATTAAGAACATTGTTCTTAATAAACTGTGGAGTGTGCTCTAAATAAAATGTGGAGTGGTGTGGCTCACTGGTTAGAGGCGGCAGACCCGGAGCAGAGGACGGCCCGGGACCAGGGTTCAATTCCCGACGCTGCAGGGTCTTGGACCAGGGTCAGCGGACTTGATAATTCTTGCCTCGGTGCCTACTCTAACTAGGGATCACACTCGGCAACTCTGGGCATTAGCTTGCCTCATCTCCACAACGGCCCCCCCACATACGCCGGGGATGCCTGGTTTCCCCTTGGAGATACCCAGTAGAGAGCATCTCACAAGGAAAACCAGGACGGGTTCCCCAGCGGTCTATAGCGCAGAGATACTCCTTCGGAAATCGATTCTAGCGCGTTAGAAACCCACAATTAATTAATTGTATTTAATATCTATCAAAGTATCTTACAGTGTTTTGTGTATTATATCTTTAAAACATATATTTACTTTCTTATTAGTTTATGATAATTTATATATCAAACATGTATATTTAATAATATTAATATATAATATATTAACATTATTAAATAAATATTTAACAGACTGTTCAAAAATGTGATAATAATTTTTTATAATTATTACTAACTGTTACCCAATTATAATTATGAAAACGTTTCATATTTTTTGTATAAATACAGTGAAAAACATATTTTGTGAAAATGTACATTTATAAATCAAAATAAATGTAATTCAATACATTCTATTTTCCTAACTACTTATATTAAATGTTATTTTTTTGGAATATTGTACTGTACATATTATAAATACAAGTTGACAATAAAATTTTAAAAACATCCATGTGTACTTATTTTTCTAGGATTATGACACAGTTATGTTAAAAATTCTGGGAGGGTGACCAATTATAATTTACTATTCCAACTCCAGTCATGCATATATCAGGGAAGGTACTGGACACTGACCAATTATAATTTACTATTCCAACTCCAGTCAGGCAATTATCAGGGAAGGTGCTGGACACTGACCAATTATAATTTACTATTCCAACTCCAGTCAGGCAAATATCAGGGAAGGTGCTGGACACTGACCAATTATAATTTACTATTCCAACTCCAGTCAAGCTAATATCAGGGAAGGTGCTGGACACTGACCAATTATAATTTACTATTCCAACTCCAGTCAGGCAAATATCAGGGAAGATGCTGGACACTGACCAATTAAAATGTACTATTCTAACTCCAGTCAAACAAATGTCAGGGAAGGTGCTGGACACTGACCAATTATAATTTACTATTCCAACTCCAGTCAGGCAAATATCAGGGAAGGTGCTGGACACTGACCAATTATAATTTACTATTCCAACTCCAGTCAAGCTAATATCAGGGAAGGTGCTGGACACTGACCAATTATAATTTACTATTCCAACTCCAGTCAGGCAAATATCAGGGAAGATGCTGGACACTGACCAATTAAAATGTACTATTCTAACTCCAGTCAAACAAATGTCAGGGAAGGTGCTGGACACTGACCAATTATAATTTACTATTCCTATTCCAGTCAGGCATATATCAAGGTAGGTGGTGGACACGGATCCAATATAAGTGTTACCACATAATAATTTTCCTTAACATGTTTAATTATTTTTAAAAATAATTTATATAAAAATGTTGTTTTAAAATTTAAAAATGTATAGTTTGAATTAAAAATAAATTCTAAATTTTTTATAAAATTTCTAATTTCTACAAATATTGTAACTTTTTTTACAATTTAATTAATTAGGACATTAATATTTTCCTTTTTATTAATTTTGATTTTTTTTTAAATATTTAAATTTCTAAAAAATTTAAATATTATTTTTAAAAATGTTATATTTATTAACATATTTAAAAAATGTATTTGTATATTTTTCTAAAATTCAAATTAAAAAATAAACGTTTGTTATTAATTTTTTATATAGTAATTTTATTAATATTTTTAATATATTTAATATTTTTTAGACATTTTTTATATTTTGATACAATTTAGATTTATTTTATGTTTTTTTTTTACTTTTTATTTAAAAAAAAATTAAATCTATATTTTTTTTTAACTTTTTATGATTTTTATTAAGTTTAAATTTTTTTTTTTAATTTTTCCCCAAAATGTTATTAGTTTTTATGTATAAATTTGTGTTACTTTTTAATATATTTATTAACTATTTTAAAAAACCTAAATGATTTTATTTATTTTATTTTTTTTATTTTGAAATATCTAAATATTAAAATATTATTTTTACAATTCCTATCATATTTTTAAATTACTCCCCACCCTTATCCCCTATTAACCCAACATCCCGCTCCTAAACATTGACATATTTTTCAATATTTATATAATAAATATTTAATTAAAAAAAATAGTATTATTATTATTTTTTTGTTAACATTATTCTATATTTTTTTTATACATTTTAACGTTTTTTAATATTTTTTTAACTTATTATTTACATTTTTTTCTACATTTTTGATATTTTTTACTATTACTAAAAATCGATATTAATACTACTCAATATTTTTGACACGATTTTTTTGTACTCAATATTTTTTTCCCATTAAATATTACGATATTTTCTACCTCGATATTCTTACTGTCGATATTTACATATACTCGATATTTTTGACTCAATATTTTGTCCATTCGATATTTTAGAATCGATATTATGACTAGTTACCGCCCCACAAGTCATACACAGCGGTGAGTACAGTCAGCTGTCACTCTGGGTGGAACACTGTTACACCTCAGGACATTTGGGAATAAAGACACCAAGGTCTTGCACGGCTGAATGTGTCATGCACTGTGCAGTGAATGTCACATTAAGCACAATGCAAGTGAGGACTGAACACACATGAACTACATCATGCTCTGCATGAGAGACACCACCATGTACACCCCCTGGGACACTCTCAAAACCACGTTGCATGTCTGTCCCACCAATACACAATGCCTGTTGTGACACTCGAACAACAGGTGCACAGTCAAAGGTACTGCAGTCAGCACTCACCTGCTCCCCTGGTCTCCCATACAGCTTGCTGTACTGTGGTAGGAGGGCATCCAGCAGGGCCTGGTTTATCTCATCAGTGAATGCTGGTGCCCTCTCCATCGTACGCGACATAAGAGTCCAGGAAATGCAGAGACAGCAGCAGTGTAGTCCACTCCAATGTTGTGGAGGCAAGTGCTCTCTCACAGCAACATGCAGCCTTAAATTAGTGCTGCTGAGGGGCTTTCAGTCTCAGGAGTACAGTGTGATAGGCCAGATTACTTTGCATCCTACGTTTCATCCAATCCCTTTGAACATAAGGCCCTGACACACATCTGCATGGTTCAAAATTTGAGCTTCAGCTCCACAACAAGTTTGCAACATTGTATATTTTTGCCCAACTGACTTTTGCAGGACACCTCTAGCACACACTCAAATCTCAGTATCCATGACAACCAGCCTGCATTCAGGGCCTACTACTCGTCCCCTAGGTGTCCCATATGTATTTATTGGGAACCACACACGTGTACAGTGCGTTTCACGTCGCGTATGGCACCTTTTCAATAGTGAGACGCTGCACACACATGCACGTAATGTCGGGGTACTGTTCGCTCACGTATGGCACGATTACAATAGTGATACAATGCGCACACGCATGGAAAGTAGGGATACGGCTCGCTTGCGTATGGCACAATTAGAATAGTGAAACGGTGCACACACACGCACGTAATGTCGGGGTACGGTGCGCTCGCGTATGGCACGATTACAATAGTGATACGATGTGCACATGCAAGGAAAGTAGGGGTACGGTTCGCTCACGTATGGCACGATCAGAATAGTGAGATGCTGCGCACACACGCACGTAATGTCGGGGTATGGTTCGATCACGTATGGCACAATTACAATAGTGATACAATGCGCACACGCACTGAGAGTAGGGGTACGGTTCGCTCACGTATGGCACAATTAGAATAGTGAGACGCTGCGCACACAGGCACGTAATGATGGGGTACGGTATTCTCGCGTATGGCACGATTACAATAGTGATATGATGCGCACACGCACAGAAAGTAGGGATACGGTTCGCTCGCGTATGGTACGATAAGAATATTGAGACTTAGTATGGGCGAAATTTGCAAATTCGCGTTTCGGGAATTCGCACGAATTCGAATTCGCAATCCGCAAAATCCGCGAATTTGTGCGAATTTGCGGATTTTTGGGTTTTTGCGTGTTCGTGGATTTTTTGCATGTTCGCGGGGTTTTTTGGGTGTTCGCGGGGCTTTTTGCGTGTTCGCGGGCCGCTTGCATGGCGAAGTTACCCATGCGTCCGTGGGTAACAGCACCCTCTGGTTCACCACTGCCACCCTCTGGTTCATCACTGCCATCCTCTGGTTCACCACTACCACCCTCTGGTTCACCCCTGCCACCCTCTGGTTCTCCCCTGCCACCCTCTGGTACACCACTGCCACCCTCTGGTTCACAACTGCCACCCTCTGGTTCACCACGGCCACTCTTTGGTTCAACACTGCCACCCTCTGGTTCACCCATGCCACCCTCTGGTTCACCACTGCCACCCTCTGGTTAACCACTGTCACCCTCTGGTTCAGCACTGCCACCCTCTGGTTCACGACTGCCACCCTCTGGTTCACCCTTGCCACCCTCTGGTTCACCACTGCAACCCTCTGGTTCATCACAGCACCCTCTGGTTCACCCCTGCCACCCTCTGGTTCAGCACTGCCACCCTCTGGTTCATCACTGCCATCCTCTGGTTCACGACTCCCACCCTCTGGTTCATCACAGAACCTCTGGTTCACCACTGCCACCCTCTGGTTAACCACTGACACCCTCTGGTTCAGCACTGCCACCCTCTGGTTCACCACTGCCACTCTCTGGTTCACCACTGCCACCCTCAGGTTCACCCATGTCACCCTCTGGTTCACCACTGCCACCCTCTGGTTCACCCCTGTCACCATCTGGTTCATCACAGCCACCCTCTGGTTCACCCCTGACACCCTCTGGTTCACCCCTGCCACCCTCTGGTTCACCCCTGCCACCCTCTGGTTCAGCACTGCCACCCTCTGGTTCACCCCTGCCACCCTCTGGTTCATCACTGTCACCCTCTGGTTCATCACTGCCACCCTCTGGTTCACCACTGCCACCCTCTACCAAGACCTTTTGTGACACAGCGGCAGCACAAAAGATGCGCCATGGTGCTGGGTATTAACAACGTGACGCATCTGAGAGATGCTGAAGGAAAAAAAGGCACGCCCTACGGTAACTAAGGTCATGGAAAAGTGGGAAACAAATACCAATACAAACTATCACAGGATAGTGTCCCTCTGGACCTATATTTCTTTAACAGGTGGCTAAATTAGTTCACATGAAGGGCACAGTACACAATGAGCAAAAATGTCATTAGTACATTTATTTATTTTGTAAATTTGTCTTTTTTTGAATTATTTATCATAAAATCTTTTCAATATATATTTTTTACACACATTGTATAGTCAAGTCACAAAATCATGATGGAAGTTTTATACAACAACATATTGGTATTATTCACCTCTATACAAAATATGCTGTTATGATAAATCAATATGGCTAGTACATCATTTACAAGAAAAACAACGATTTATTTCATGAACCCATCCACACTATCAATCACCTTCATGTAAACATCTGAGAGATGCGTCACGTTGTAAAGCCCTGCGCCATCAGGAGGCGTTCCGGCGTAGGGGAGGGCGTTCCTGCGCAGGAACGCCTCTTAAAAGTGGCTGAGTGAAATCTACAAGTTTTCACTCTGTCACTTTTAGGCCAATGCTGCATCAAAACCCTGCGCCTGCTTGAAGCAGGCGCATGGCTTGATGCAGCATTAGGGAGATAGGGCCCCCCAGAGCATTGCTGGAGCTGCGTCGCAAGCGTGACGCAGCTCCTGCAATGAGCTGCTTTTACGGCACAGATGCGTGACGCATCTGTGCCGTTTTTGCCATATGGTGCACCGCATTGTAAATGCGGCGCAACATGGGTGGCGGGGCTGAGGCACACAATAACTGGCGCATCCCTGGGGATGCGCCAGTTATTGTAAATCTGCCCCTATACATTTAGCCAACAAGGGAGCACTTACTGATTAGACAGTAGAAAGTACTCCAGTTGAGTAGAGGTATTGCACAAAAAGGTGGCATCTTCGTGGACAAACACGCAGGGCGGGATTCATTCTGCCCCCTGTTAGACTCGTTTTTTGTGCCCTTCTGCCCTCTGTTAGACTCGTTTTTCCCTTATTTTTCTGTCCTTCTGCCCTCTGTTAGACTCGTTTTTCGCTTGTTTTTCTGCCCTTCTGCCCCCTGTTAGACTCGTTTTTTGTGCCCTTGTGCCCTCCGTTAGACTCATTTTTCCCTTGTTTTTCTGTCCTTCTGCCCTCTGTTAGACTCGTTTTGTGTGCCCTTCTGCCCTCTGTTATTCCCTTGTTATTGTGCCCTTCTGCCCTCTGTTAGACCCATTTTTGTGCCTTTCTGCCCCGTTAGACTCGTTTTTTGTGCCCTTCTGCCCTCTGTTAGACTCGTTTTTCCCTTGTTTTTCTGCCCTTCTGTCCTCTGTTAGACTGTTTTTTTGTGCCCTTCTGCCCTCTGTTAGACTCGTTTTTCCCTTGTTTTTCTGCTCTTCTGCCCTTTGTTAGACTGCTTTTTTTGCCTTTCTGCCCTCTGCATCACCACATCATCACTCAGCGCTACCCCAGCATCACTCAGCACCACCACATTATCACTCAGCACCACCACATTATCACTCAGCACCACCACAGCACCACTCAGCATCACCACAGCATCACTCAGCACCACCACAGCATCACTCAGCACCACCACAGCACCACTCAGCACCACCACAGCACCACTCAGTGCCACCACAGCATCACTCAGCACCACCACAGCATCACTCAGCACCACCACATTATCACTCAGCACCACCACATTATCACTCACCACCACCACAGCATCACTCAGCACCTCCACAGCATCACTCAGCACCACCACAGCACCACTCAGCACCACCACAGCATCACTCAGCACCACCACAGCACCAATCAGCACCACCACAGCACCACTCAGCGCCACCACAGCTTCACTCAGCACCACCACAGCATCACTCAGCACCACCACATTATCACTCAGCACCACCACAGCACCACTCAGCACCACCACAGCATCACTCAGCACCACCACAGCATCACTCAGCACCACCACAGCACCACTCAGCACCACCCCAGAATCACTCAGCACCATCCCAGTATCACTCAGCACCACCACACCACCACTCAGCATCACCACAGCACCACTCAGCACCACCACAACACCACTCAGCGCCACCCCAGCATCAATCTGCGCAACCATTCAACAACAACTGGTTCAAATATGCTCTCTCAATGTTTCAAACTTTATTACAAATGTCACAAAAATATGTTAATATTTCACTTCTGTTCTTGGATTTTCGTCACAATAAAATACACTGAACATAATCTTCACAAAAGTTATTTACAAAAGTTTAAGCTATTGCCATTATAAATTAAAATCACTTTTATTTAAGTATTAATTATTTTTTTTTAAATCGCCATTGTAATTTGTAATATCAATACAGCTAAGTCACGTAAATACAAAACATGTTGCATTACAAATGTTATATGTGTCACATTTGCGAAGGTTATAACTATTGGCATTGTAAATGACAAAGCTATTAATTTAGCTATTTTCAAAACCAACACATAAATAAAAAAAAATTGTCATTTACAAGACCAATAGCTCAAACTTTCCTAATGCGGGACCTATTGCATTGCAAATGCTTGTTTTTATATCTGTCAGTGCTTCCTGTTGAGGTTTAATTTTTGTGACAGGCGCCTCATTGCCTACTTGTAACTATTCTCTGACCCTGCTTCAAGGGTCAGAGCAGGGTTAGAGAATAGTTGCAAGTAGGCAACGAGGCGCCAGGAAGCCCTTATAGGCTTACAGCAGCAGGTGCCCAAGTTGAAGTTAATTTCTTTGTAAACCTTTTGTAAAAGGTTACAAAAAATTAGCTTCAACTTTTGCACCTGCTGCTGTAACCCTGTAAGTGCTTGGCTGAAAATTCATCCCCGCTGATTCGCGGATTTTACCGCGATTTCGCGAGATTCGCAGATCGCAAAATTGCAGAAAATACGCAAATTCCGCGAGCGGAACGAATTTTCAGCCCATGCTTAATTGAGACGCTGCGCACACACGCACTTGTGAATGCTGGGGTACGGTGTGTTTCACATGGTGTGTTTCACACACATTTGTGAATGCAGGGGTACGGTGCGTTTCACACGGTGCATTCCACACGCATTGGTGAATGCAGGGGTACGGTGCATTTCACACGGTGCGTTTCACACGCATTTGTGAATGCAGGGGTACAGTGCGTTTCACACGCTCACGCATGGCACCATTACCATAGTGATACGAGGCGCACACATGGCAGGGATGTAGGGGTATGGTTCAAACTATGATGTGTATCAAGTTCGTTTAATTTCATACTTACAAGTGCAGGCCCTAGGTGTGGCATGCAGTGCTATAGCACAGGGCATCTGATCTTGTTGCACAATTGATGTGTGCTGACATGTTGACACATGTCATGTGTGATGTGCCACTATGTGGTACACATAACCTTTACACTTGTGATATGTGTACCATTATGCAGATGTAGCCATGCACATCAACACTGGGATGGCACACTCCTCACTATGGGCACCTGTCTCATGATGCCAGGGACAGGGGCACTTTGACACTTGACATTTCATGCTCAGCATGACCCTATGTAACTATGTCCGGTGTGTGTTATGTCAAACCTTGAGCTTGTTGTTTGTGTTACGTAAACTGCATCTGCTGTTGGTGCGTCAAACCTTGAGCTTGTTGTTTGTGTTACGTAAACTGCATCTGCTGTTGGTGCATCAAACATGGGTCTGTGTTGAGATGGGGAATAGTTTCACATGTAAGCTCACCGTGCCACATGTGCATGTCTACGGCTTTTGGGTCTGATGGCATCAGGTATCAATTTTCCGAAAGCACACATGTCTGCATCCTGACAAGGGCTGAGTAGTTTTTTTGTCACATGCACACCTTTATCGCTATGTTTTTGGTATGTATTTTAGCTATTCCATGTGACCTGTGCATGTGCCTTGCTGTCAGCTGTCTGGATGGGTTGACAACCTTCCACTGCAGGTTTTGTGAAGTGTGTCACTCAAGTGATATCTTGGGTTGTTCACTCAGACCAGACCAGCAGCTTGTTTCACGGCATGTCATGTTTATTGAGGCAAACAACAGGTGTATCTGGGTTTACGTAGGAGTGCCAGCAAGCTGCCATGTGTGTCCAGGATGCATTGCACACGCCAGACTCCATAGTGACATGATGTCTAGAAGCAGTTTTGCATGTGATAGGTACCTTGCCATTGATGTTGTTTGACGGTTATTCTCCTTTCTTCCCAAATAAGTTGCTATATATCACGTCTGCTTTGGGCTTGCTCCCCTATCTCTCCGGCCCGACCCATGACAAAGGTCACACATTAGATCAGGTCTTCTCCACCTCACCAATTGTGGTCACTGCACTCTTGCCGGTACTGTGGTCCGATCACCATCTAGCTCATTTTCAAATATCTGGCACTGAGAAACCATCTATTAGGGCCACCAGACAACTGGGAAGTAATTACAGGGCGTATCATCGGGTATCTCCCGACATGTTAGCCCAGGCCCTGGTGAACCATCCTCCTCCCGTCACGGGTGATCTGGAGCTTGACTTGGATACCCTGCAGTCCTGGCTCTTAGCTAGATTGAATGAGCTAGCCCCTCTACAGCCACCTAGATCTGATACCAAACGGTCCTCGGCCGCCTGGTTTACGGCAGAGGTCGCCCATTCCCGCAGACAATGTAAAGTCGCCGAACGCGCATGGAGAGCCCAATATGACATTGAGGCAAAACGGACCTACAAATCCATGATGAAAACCTATCATGCTTTAATTGTACAGGTAAAGAAGTGCTACTTTGCTAAAAAAATTGAGGAAGCAGCCAACTCCTGTAAGGAAATCTTTTCGATTGTACGTGAATTTAATACCCCGCGTTCGATCTCAGATCAGGAGGTTCCGGATGAGAACTGGGCTGACACTATTGCTAATTTTTTTACAACCAAAATTAGACAGATTCAGGACTCCTTTTCTCCGAGACCGACAGTTGATCCTTTGATCCTGTCGAATGAGATAGCTCACCAGCCTATCTCTGGTCCGGCTCTTTTGGACTTCCCGCCTCTTACAATTGCCTCATCTTTAGCTTTGATGAGGAACCTTAAATCTGGCTCACCATGTGATCCCTGCCCGGCAAATTTTTTAGCTAGAATGGCAGATGTTGTTAACCCCTTAGCCAATCCTATTCTCAACCTTTCCTTGAGTCAGGGAGTTTTGCCACATTCCTGGAAACAGGCTATGGTGATTCCTCTCCTCAAAAAGCCCAACCTTGCCCCAGAAGTCCCGTCCAATTATCGACCAATTTCGCTCCTTCCAGCACTGACTAAAATCCTGGAGAAGCACGTCCACAGCGTGCTTTCCAACTTCCTGGAGTCGAATGAGCTTCTCCACGCGTCTCAATCGGGCTTTCGATCCAACTTAAGTACCGAGACGGCGCTTTTGGAAGTCTCAGAGATTGTAAAGGAGGTGCTGGATGACGGAGGCAGGGTGATGTTAGTCATGTTAGACCTGTCGGCGGCTTTTGACACCGTCCCCCATGAGGATCTCCTCATAAGACTTCATGACATCGGTCTAGGGGGGACGGTGCTCAACTGGTTTTGTTCCTTCTTAGCCAACCGCCGACAAACGGTCTGGGCCTCTCCTGGATCTGCTGAAATGCCGCCATTGGGAGTCGGAGTTCCTCAGGGCTCAGTATTGAGCCCTACTCTATTTAACATCCTCATGACCCCTCTGGCGATTTTGGTGGAGTCCTACGGGGCCCAGATCGTCTCATACGCTGACGACACCCAGCTTCTCTTCACCTGCCGTAAGAGCGATGAATTTGATGGGGAAAGTATCCGTGAGTGCCTTGGGGCTGTTTTTAATTGGTTCCATCTGAACAGCCTCAAGTGCAACTCGGATAAATCAGAGATACTTTTCTTTGGATGTCCTGTGGAACCGGACTGGCATGGGTGGTGGCCTGCCGACAAGTTCCCTCCTGCTCAGGCTTCTAAATGGGCTAAGAACCTGGGAATCAAAATCAACAATGGGCTTACGCTCAAATCCCAGGTGGCAACCCTTACAGGGACTTGCTTCGGCATCCTTCGGATGCTTCGAAAGTTTTTCCCTTTGTTGTCTCAGGAACACCGGAGAATAATTGTACAGGCCCTCATTGGATCCAGATTGGATTATGCCAACATTCTGTATCTGGGTCTCCCAGAGTACCTTTTACAGCGTATGCAGGTGACCCAGAATGCTGCAGCACGAGCTATTTTCAGCCTGCATCGTCGAGCCAGTGCCTCAAACCTGCTGCAATCCCTCCATTGGCTTCCCATACGGAAGAGGATAATGTTCAAGGCCTTGACATTAGCCCACAAAGCATTGCACGCCACGGGTGCAAAATACCAACAGAAGAGGCTGGATTTTTACCGGCCGACGCGATCCTTAAGATCGGAGTCCCTAGCACTTGCTGTAGTTCCACATATTAAGAAGGCACGTCTGGGAGGTCGGTCCTTCAGCTTCCTGGCCCCTCAGTTGTGGAATTCCTTACCCTTGTCCTTACGGTCCACATCCAATCTGCTTGCCTTTAGGAAGGGTCTTAAGACTTGGTTATTCTCTGATTAGAGCTCTGCTATCCGTATCCTCTGTTTTAGCTGCCTTTGTTGTTATGTTTTTCAGTCTCTTTTCTGGGTCTGGAGCACAAAGCGCCGGGACACTCCTTTGGAGTAGCCGTTGCACTATACAAGACCCATAAATAACATAACATAATATATGTCCTGCAGGGTACCCCCTCTACCAAGGCCATTTCTAGACTTGGCTACCATAAGGGAACGTGACTGCATCCGACGTTACAGATTCACTCGAGCGTTGATTCAGGACTTGACGAACAAGCTGGCACCACATTTCCTACCGCAACACAGGTATCCTATTTCACTGACACGCAAGCTAAAGGTGATGGCAGCCCTCCATTTTCTTGCAACAGGTACGTTCCAATTAATCATAGCTGATGTAGGTGGAATGTCCCAAACAATGTTCAGCCGTGTCTTGTGTGATGTGTTAGCAGCCATGTTGGAGCATATTGATGAATTCATCAAATTTCCTACTCCTGAAGAGTTTAGAGATGTCAAGGGTGAATTCTATGCCCTGGGTGGGATGCCACATGTAATTGGATCCATTGATGGGACACATGTGGCTTTGGTGCCACCACAGGCTCAGTAACAGGCTTTCCGTAACAGGAAACATTATCACTCTATAAATGCCCTGGTGGTGTGTTTTGCCAACATGATGATTTCCCATGTTTGTGAACGTTTTCCAGGATCATGCCATGATGCATTCATCATGAGGCGTAGCAGGGTGACAAGATTGATGCTGCAGCTGCACAACCACCGGGCATGTCTAGTTGGTGGGTAAACTCTGTGTGTCCTGTGTGTTTCAGTATGTTTTGCTCTGCCTGCATCTCATGAACCACTTATTTACATGATGTATATTTGCAGGTGACTCAGGATATCCCAACATGCCATGGCTGATCACACCTCTCCGGAACCCAAGAACAGCTGCAGATCAGCGGTACAATAATGCACAAGGGCAGACCAGGTGAGTGATAGAGTGGACGTTTGGCCTCCTCAAGAGCCGATTCCGGTGTCTCGATAAGACCGGCGGATTCCTCCTATATGCCCCCGCCAAAGTCTGTAATATCTTCATCGTGTGCTGCATGCTGCACAACATGGCAGTTGAGAAGGCAGTGCCACTAATCCTGGATCTTGAGGAGCAGGAACATCCACCCGTTGAGGATCAAGGGCTTGGTCACAATGCAAGTGATGAGGAGGAGGAGGATATCCGGAGTCAGCTCATACGCAACTTCTCATAATGGTGAGTCACAGCGAATGAGTGTGCAAGCTTGTAGCTTTGAGTGGCATGTGTGGCAATGTGTGTGTCCAGCTGACTGTATGCAAAGTCACTTTGATGTGTGTTCTGATGTTTCACTCAAGTGCTGATGTCATGCCACACTGAAATGCCCAATGACTTAGCTTTAATTTTACATGTGTACTACATTGTTAGTGTTTTGTACCTGCCCATGTCTTTAGAAAAGATTTGTAACGGTGAGCCCTTGTGTGTCTGTCATTCCCAGGTTGCTGTGCCTGTTGTCTGTTGTGTCATCGCAGTCCTCCTGCTATTCCTCATGATGATTGCAACGTGGGGCGAATCAGCGTTCCATGCATGGACATGTGTAAATGTCATTTCAGGTAAGAGAACCAAACAGGCTTTTTTGGGTTGGTATGGTTTGGGAATGTGTGGGAAGTGTTTCAGTGCATGTTGAAGAACCACCCATACATGTGTAATCACCATGGATCAAATTACATGTTGCACCACTCCCATGATTGGACAGTAACCCTTCTTTACAGTCATCTGTTGTGGAGTATTGTCTCTGGTGAAGGCATAAATGTGTGTCAACCTTGACCCTGACACATTGCGGATTCCATGTGTTGACATTGTGTGGGACATCACAACAACAGGCTCCATTGTGAATTGCAGCCTCATTGTGTGCAGCAGGATGTTTTTGGCTCAACCACTTAATCTTGTGTCGCAGTACTTTGGGATTTCCAACAACCATGTTGTGAAGGTGTAGGCCAGCGTATGTCCCACATGTTCTGTCACGTGCCCTGTGAGTCTGTTCGTATGGATGCATTGCCCCTTGTGCCAGTATGTCACGTCACTGTCACGTTGCTTCGTCAAGGACGGTGGAGAACACTGCTTTGCAAGCTTCTAGGTCAGTTGATGTTAACTTTCTATTCCCATGACGCCAGGAACGTTGCGCTTATGATGTCACAACGTTGTGCTGTAGCTAATGTAAACGCTTACGTTGCACCGGTCGGATGACGTCAATTCCAGGATTCTCTTGTGGCGTGCTGCATATCCTGGTCACGGTAGGGTTGGTTTTGTGGCAGTGCTCCTCATTACTCTCTGTTGATTGCCGGACCAGCAGCTTCTTATGTTAGGCATTTCAAAGCCCAGTTGGACGAGATTATGACTGTCTATTGTGGGGCTTCCTTGTGTTTACATAATTCCAACCCTCATCGTATGAGCTTCTTAAGGCTCTTGCGGGTGATGTATAATTTCCCTTCTTGACCCTCACTGATTGTCAGGGGTAACTACGGATTGTTGCCTTTGTGTGAGTACCACTGCAGCGCAATAGTAATTTTTAACATTGGTGCATTATTCACACACTGTGAGTACCTTCGTTACTGCATGTCTCTAATTGCATTGAAGCAGCCTGCACAGCGTTATACACCCTTCATTTTTTATGAAAAACTCTGCTACCTTTTATGTTTCCATGTTGAAACATCAGATCTAGTATAATTTTCATTACTGTGATGCCAAGTATGATACAGTGGCTGTTGTTTTCCTTTAGAGGTATAACGGTTACAGTATAGGTCCTGAGGTATTATGTGAATCAGTGGCAAGATGTGTTGAATGCTTATGCTTGTTTATCTTTGTTTCAGATCTCCCTCCCTGCTGTTCCCTTCCTTTTCTTCCCTCACCCGATCACCCTATTGAGTCAGTAATTTATACTCAGACCAAGGGGCTATCGGGAGGTGGACCACAGTGATCATCGCACCTTTATGAGGATTCAAGGAAACACCAGTCCCAGGCAGTCGTGTGCACATTGTCTCACCAGCATTACTGGTAAACTCCTTGCATGAGTGTTATTTTCTTCTGAGCAATGGGACTGGACATGGACATTAGCTAAAGCAGCATGGCCTCCACACAAACTTTATCCATTTGTATAGCAAATGTGTCCCACACAGTACAATGTGCATCATTACTGTCAAGGCAGATCTCTTGCCAGTTTGCATGCGTCATCTATGGCATAATTGACAAAGATTGTGCATATGGGAGTATGTGTACTGTGGCAACATGCATCGTGTTCATCATAGCTAATGATCCATATTGTGTATGAAGTACATAGTTGTGTATGTATTGTTGCAGCTTGCTACACACAATGGGCAGCCCACACCTGCTGACGCTGTGTGTCCTGTGCGCAGCTTGGTCTTTTGATGCCTGATCCTGTGCCCGTCATTTATGGTGATTGTTCTTACATATTAGGTCTATGACCCATGAGTAACCAGACACACCTTCCTTTCCATACACCGGTTACATTGTGCCTTTCAATCCTCCTTCTCTTTCTGTGCTAGTTTTTGAATGGTGTCTCACCCCTTCCACCATCATGTGTTCACTCATTCCTGCTGCAGCCTCCCCTGCGGCACCACACCACTGAGTGCCCTGATTCTGCAACACACGCACTTCCCAGATGCTCCTCCCTCCCTCAACCCATTGTTAATGCAGGCATCAGATTGTCAGTGCCACTGTTGCACCACATCCGTGCCAAAGGCAGGACCGTCTGCGAATGCAACGTGCACAGTGCAAGACCCTCTGGTCCTTCCATGACGCAGATAACACAACAGACTCATGCTCCAGCCCCCTCAAAACAGGGAACACAAGACATTCATCCACCTGCTATCAGGCAACCCCTAAACGCAACCATTACAGCTTTGCTGACTGTGTGTGCAACTCTTACTGCCAACAACACGCTACCCCGCATGACAGACCATGTCCGTACAACAAGGTCATGTGCCTTCTACTGCACACCAGCTACATCCACCAGCACGCCATTGGACTCTGTCACCTCATCCAACACAACAGCCCCACACATCTCCTTCATTACAGTGACCTGGTTGAACGCATCCTAAGCACACTACATCAACATTGCCATCACAGAGGGATACATTATCACACACAGGGACCACACCAACACTCCAGGACGATGACTAGCAATTTCATCAGACGTACCCCATCAGAGTCACATACTACACCAAGGACACACTCAGCATTGTCAAACATCTGCACTTCAGGTTACACACCAACCCCCCAAACCACCCTCAGTCTAACTATCATCTACAGATCTCCAGACCTACACCCACAATTCCGCTAAGCCATCTACAATTATTATAATAGTCATGTATTGAGCGCACATGTAAGCCAACGGGGTTGTCCCAATGCTGTAGTGTGCCGAAAATGAGGCAGCATACGGAAGAGCAAATAATCTAGCAGGCTAAATATTCAGGTCTTAAGGGCTTAGCGAGAATCACTTACATACAGATTCAGACGCAGCAGAAGAGGTAGCTTAGTCCAACATTGTGTGGTTCCTACCTGAGAGTTTTCACCCCCTGAGCTAGGTTTAGCTAAGCAAGGACTAATGAGCAAGTGCTTGTCATTGGAATGTAGAGATCGTGATTGACAATAGGGACGCAGTCTCCTCCTAAGGTAGACCGGTCCACGGCCTTGTCCTGCCCAGAAGGTGATTGTAAGTGCCTTGAATTCTATTTGTGTAGCCATGGCAGCCAATGGAGTAGTCTAAGACACGGGGAGATATGTTGTCAAAGTGAGACTCAACATACCAGGCAGGCAGCAGCATTTTTGCCCATCTGCAGTATACGATGCGACGTACGCATGAGACTTTCGCGTAGTGTAAATGTGAGGTAATCAGTGCGGGAAGCACTGCTTTACGGGTTACAATGTACAGATAGTGTATGATTATCTTGATGAGTTTAATCTTGCAAATACAAGCGGCACCCGCCTCTTGTACCTTCGGGCAAGTGATAGCTGATTGTCCCATCTTACTCCCAGATTCAGGACTACGCCATTGTGTGCCGTAGCAATGGCCAGTTCCTGTGGCCATCACAGATTGGAATAGAGGGTAGAAGGTTGGTTAAATGAAGAGGAACTCTGTGTTAACTTTATTAAGTTTTCAGAAATTGTGGTACATCCAGGCCACAATAATCTAGAGAATGTTCCTAGTGTGTCAAAAGTTAGAGGCACACACAGCATTCTAGGTGAATAGCAGCTGAGGCTCATCAGCATATACTATGATTTGGACTTCAGACATGGCAATCGATGTAGCCAGCGGGGTTAAGTAAATATTACAAGACAGAGGGATCAGAGCAGAGACCAGCAGCATGCCCTACTTCAGTGATTTAACTGGGGAGATGGATGGGTAGGTCTGGACCTGCTGGGTGCAGTCAGATAGTAAGGACGATATACAGTTCACCATGAACCCACCCACGCCTATGGTCTTAAGGAGGTTCAGAAGAATGGGATGGGCAACGGTGTCAAATGCTGTAGACAAGTCTAACAGCACCAACACCACCTTGGAACCTCCGTCAACCGCCCAACGTATATAGTCTGCCATTTCAATGAGGGCGATTCCGTACTATATCCGGGGTTGTAGCTGGATTGAGAGTCATGAAGGAAGCTATTATCTTCAACAAAGACCATCAGTTGTTGCAACAAATTGTTCACTTATAGCTTGGCCAGAGCTTGTACGTGAGAGTTAGGTCTATGACTGCATGGAGATACAGGATCTGCGTTGGCTTTCCTTAATATGGGCAGGAGGAACATGTGTTTCCACACATCCGGATTAGAGCACAATTTGAGGGAAAGGTTCCAGATGGAGCCTAAATGGTGAATGGGACTCTTAGCAAAGATGCTGTATAGCATGGCGGGCAAGGGGTCAGTAGGGTAACTGAATTTACACATCTGCAATTAGAGCAGAGAGGCTTCATATGAAAATGTGTAAAATATACTGAGACCACAGAGATGGGAAACGGCTTCACAGATTGGTACTCAGACATTGGACAAGAACATCAGCACGCAGGGCCTCACCTACACAGACAACATGGTTCAGGGATACAGCAACTCCTGGCTGGAGGATAACCATAGCACCATCCTGCATTTGTACATCAACATTTGCATCCATTTGCCCAAAATACAACACACTGCACCACACTCCATTACAGATGCACCAAAGTCAACACAAACAAGCTGTGTGGCACCCTCACACAGGACACTCCAACCAACAACACCGCCACACCCTGAAACCACACACACTGGATCAGCGACTGACCCAACACTCTTCCCACATAGGCGGAATTTCCTGTGAAGCACAACAACAGTTAAGCCACCCGGGACAAGGCAGACCTACTGGACTCATACATATCTAGCCAGACTCATGTGCAAACCTTGTAAAACAAACAACCATCAGTTACCTTTGCACCCTGCAATCCACAACACACAGAAATCACCATATCATCAGCACGGACAAGAGGACAACCTCCAGGTATGGCCTAGGCACCAACACACACAACATGAATGACCTCATCGGCATTGTGAGAGAACTATCTGACCCCAGATCTCCATCCAAGAGACATCACACCCTTGCAAGGCCAAGGGGATCCCTTGCAACATAATACCACTGCAAGCTTGTGAACGTACACAACAGCATAGCCACACAGAGGCAGTGAGCGCTTTTTCCACAGGACATACCCCCCTTAGTTCCTGAACTCCTGTCAGCAGCAAAGCCACCACCTGGATCATGTACACCATCCACTCCAGCTCTCCATCTGGACCCTTCCCACACAATATCTCAATCACAGCACAAACCATCCTTCAGGCCGACCTCCGTGACGTCATGAATGTCTCCTTTGAGTATGCCACTTTCCATGGGAGCTGTAGGCATGCAGGAAGCCAGGCCCTTCTTTGACGACGTACAGCTGTACCGCAGGATTGCCTGGAACATCACCCTGCTTCCCGACATGGCAAATGTCATCAAGAAGACAGTCAACAAGCAAGTGACCATCTCACTCCAAGTACACATCTCGAGGAAAACCGCAACAGACCATCTTCCACAGTAATCACCCCACTGCAACAGCCCGCATTGCCACCACCAACAACATGTTGGACCGTGCTCAACAATGGTGAGTAGACCACCCTCACCCCATTGACCTCTCATCCAGCATTCTACACCATGTGGTACCACGGTGTCAGATCACACATCTCCAACACTGGGATCCAGAAAAAGGGCCAGGATGCAAGCCCCAAGTACATCACCAGCAAGGCCCAGGGAGTCTGCCTCCCCCCTTCGGCACGTAGTACACTGGGGTCATTGTGCCCAGGCGTCATCTTGCAGTGTGACTATCTACATTATCTCCATGACCCCCCTCGCCAACATCACATGCGCACACAATCTCATCATCATGTCCTCTGCCATTGACACCCAGCTGCTCCTCACCTTCACCATAGACCCAGCCACTCCCAGATCCAACATTCAAGAAGGCATGGGTTCATTGACATACGAGGTACATCAGCCACATGAGGCTGGACTTGGCCAAGACTCAGCTCATCATCTGAGAAATGTTCCCTTACAGCTGGGACAACTCCTTGTGTCACAGCAGCCTCGGCAGCGCACAAGCACACATTGGCCACACACGCAAGCAGGTGATCATCATACACTCCTTGCTCACAATAACCATGCAAATAAACACCATCTCTACCTCATGCTGCAAGTCCCTCCGCATGCAGCAAATGTTCATCAGATAGTTCTACTCCTAGTCAAGACAGACAGTCACCCAGGTACACAACAACAGCCGGCTGTACTACAGCAACGCCCTCTACACAGGAACAACAGCCAGACTGCAGGAGGACTTGTGCAGGACTTGTGCACATAGAGGGTGCATCAGCACACCTTATCCTCAACATCCCCTGTCACAGCCACATGACCGTCTACCTGAGATACCTACAATAGGCTCACTCTCAACAGCAGGATCACCTTCATACTCCTCACCACACTCAGGAGGCACTCCACAACCCCAGCCCCAAAGACGAACATGGACGTCTCCCATCCAACACCCCATTGCACCAACTCCACCGTGCCAACCTTGCCCTGTTCACCATTCTTCACATCCACAGTACACCTGCATGCGGAAGATAGTTCTACCACATCAACATACAGACCTAGTACTCCCTCTCTGGGCACCTCCACATGACCCATGACCTCTACACCTTCATTACACTCTTCCAAAACTGTCTGTCTGAGCAGTATGACAGAACCCCCCCCCCTCAGCAGATTGAAACCATCACAGGTGAGTATAGCGCTCCATGTATGTATTTGATGATACATTGTGACCTATGTGTGTCCTCGACCGGACTCAGATCCCAGTGTATGGATGGGTTGGGTTCCACACTCTGGCATGCTTTGACATATCCCCACACGTATGTTGTAGAATGATGCTAAATGACTGCAACATCAATTTCAGTAGTGTTTTTTTTTTATTTATCGTTCTTGTGCGGGAAACGTGAGTTAGTGATGGGTGCTGTACAAAAAGGGGGGTAATCCAAAGTTCACAAAGGGAGATGTGATGCCTTGCAGTTTGAGTCACCAGAGTCCAGACCACAGTGCTTGCCATCATTGGTCAGACTGCAACCAGCAAGTCCATGTGGGAGAGTAGGACAGTCAATGAGGTGATGCTGTTGCACACAGACTCCAGGTGCCAGACCAGGTGTCCTGGGAGATGCGCATGTCCCGCTTCCTCTCAGTGTGTCTTCCGTGGACGACCCACCTTCCTTGGGAGACCCTCATGTGCAGGCCTTGACGATGCACGGGACACTCCATCTGACAATTCCTCCTCCTCCTCCCTCCCTGTGCCTGGTGGTGGTCTTTGCCTTGAAGTGTCTTGCCTGGTGACACAAGGAGGGTGCTGCATGTTGTCAGCAATCCTACGGAGTGAATGGCTAATGTCCCTTTGCACCGTCAGGAGCTCAGCCAGTCTTGCCTCCATCCGTCCTTGGTGTTGTTGATGACTGGCGTGTTGCTCGGCCTGCAGTTTTTTTATATCTGTGAGGGCCCCCACTACCTGACAGAACTCCCGGGTGTCCCGCCGGTATGCCTCCATGATGTTGCGGAGCTCAGACATACCGGGACCTGCAGCTGTCTGGTCAGGTTCATGCCTCCGCCTGCTTCCACTCCCTCCACCCCTGCCCACACGAGCCTGGCATGCGTTGTGGGCACATCGGCTCGACGGGACCCCTGAGTGATGGCAGTGGTGGTGTTGTCTACCCCCTCCTGGGTGCCCGTCGTACCTTGTCCCTCATTGTTAGACTAGCTCAGTTCTTGAGTGTGGGCAGGGCTCCGAGCTGTCTGCTGGGATGTGGCAGGAATGGTGGTTGGCACAGGTGTGCCTGATCCAGATGCTGCACGGTTTGGGGCACCAGAGGTGCCAGGTCAGTCGGGGTCATCCATGGAGTAGTGAGAGGCGTCGCTGTCGGTGGGATGAGGGTCCTGCAGAGCCTGGGACTGTGAATCATCTTCCCCATCATTGGGGTTTGATTCCCACGTTGCCCTGTGGGTGTGAGAGACAGACAATGTTAATGCCATGTAATGCATCATCCATTTCTTATACACATTGTAGTCTGCACTGTTCCACCTGGTAGTTGTCCATGCTTTGGATTGTCCTCAATGTTCACTTGTTCATGGGTATGTTGTGGGGTCCAATTGATATGTGCTCCAGAGTCATTGACATGAGAGGGGCATATTTACTATAACTGGCACAGCCCTGCATATCAGCAGGGATTCAAAAAGTCATTGTGCACCACACCTATGCCAGCACAGATGCAACACATTCACATTGTGGAGCACCATTTTGGAAAAAATGGGTCAGCAGCGTCACACATCTGTGCTGTATAAGTATGCGCATTGCTGGAGTAGCGTCACCAGCGCAAGACAGCTCCAGCAATGGTCTGTGGAGCCCTATCTGCACAATGTTACTTCATTCCTTACGCCTGCATCAGCCATGCACAGGGTTTTGAGGCAGCATGTGCTCATAAGTGACAGAGTGGAATCTTGTAGATTTCACATACCTACTTTTGGGAGGCGTGCCTGCGCCATTACAGCCCCCCCCCCCGCTGCGCCAGTACACCTACTTGTGGCTCAGGGCTTTACAACATGACACATCTCCCAGATGCGTCACCTTGTAAATTACCAGCACCATGGCGCCTCTTTTGTGCCACAACTGTGTCACAGAGGTGATGCAACGGCGGCGTGTAAGAAGCGCAAGTGGCTTGTGAATGTGCACCATGCATTTGTTGCTTGGATGCTTCATCAGATCTGAATTGGTTTAGCTGTGTTACATGACCATTTTGACAGTGGGGAACTCCATTGCCTGTCACAGGTGGTTATGTTTGTGTAAGGGGTGTATGTGACAGCCTGTGGTGGTAGTTGGAGTCTGATTTGGTAGTGGGCCTCCCTCGTGGTGTTGGTGTCCCCCCATGGAGCATGCTGCCATGACAGTGGCTGTGAGTTCCTGTCCAAGATATCTGAGCCTTGTTGTCCGGGGGTTTGTGTTTGCACTGGTCACAGGAGGGCCTTGTGCTGCCTACACCAGGGCCCAGTGTCAGCTAACTTGTCAGTACATTCACACTCCATGTGCATTAAGCATGGTGCATGGCTGTGTATCTGCGCCATATGGGATGAGTACAATTGGACATGGGCATCCACAGAGATGTTTATAGAGGTGTACAGATTTGTAGCTTCATCACCATCCCCTTTGCACCCTTCTCACCCTCTGCCTTGCACCATTCTCACCCTACCCCTTGCACCCTCCTCCACTCCCCCTTGCACCTGTCTCACCCTCTGCCTTGCACCCTTCTCACCCTATCCCTTGTACCCTCCTCCCCTCTGCCTTGCAACCTTCTCACCCTCCGCCTTGCACCATTCTCACCCTACCCCTTGCACCCTGCTCCACTCCCCCTTGCACCCTTCTCACTCTCCGCCTTGCACCGTTCTCACCCTCCCCCTTGCACCCTCCTCCCCTCTGCCTTGCACTCATCTCACCCTCCCCCTTGCACCCTACTCCCCTCTGCCTTGCACCCATCTCACCCTCCACCTTGCACCCTTCTCATTCTCACCCTACCCCTTGCACCCTCCTCCACTCCCCCTTGCACCTTTCTCACCCTCTGCCTTGCACCCTTCTCACCCTATCCCTTGTACCCTCCTCCCCTCTGCCTTGCAACCTTCTCACCCTCCCCCTTGCACCCTTCTTACCCTACCCCTTGCACCCTTCCCACCCAATGTCGGGTGCTACTACCAGGGACAATGGGACCATTTGTAAGGCATGATATGATGGACTAGGGCCGGTCCTGATTGGGCCAACACCAGTAACACTGGCAATCCAGGGAGGCCCAAGATCCCCCCTTCCCTCCTGCGGACGCACAGGAAATTGGGTCTGATTTGGGGTCCCACAATGCATTTAGTGACACCTACCCTCCCAGAATACTGGATGTCTAATCTTGGGTCTGTGCTTCCTGTAGCATGGGGCATGGTATTGCCTTGGTTTGTTAATGGGACATACACATGTTAGCGGCATTTGCATTGTTTGTGCCTGTAGTTATGGGCAGCTGGTGCTTGGCGCTTGTTGCGGGCATGTTACATGAGTTGTTTGTATACTCACCAGGCTCTACGACTCCTTCAATCCCATGTACTCCCACTGGTGGTAGCAGGGCCATGACCTTCTCCTCCCAGGGAGGGTACTGTACTGGTCTGCGGGGACCACCACCTCCAGTGTATTGGCTCTGTTGGTAGTCGGTCTCCATCTTCTTCTTCACCATCCTCCGCAGATCGTACCACCTGGCCTGGCATTCTGTCCTGGTGCGTCTGATGGGTGCAACAACATTCACCTTAGTGACGATCCTCTCCCACAGTTGTGTTTTCTCAGCTATGCTGGTCCGTCTGACCAATGCACCAAACAGCTGTGGCTCAACTCTGATGACTTCATCTGCAAGGATCTCTATCTCCTCCTTTGTGAACTTTGGATTCTTGTGTGCAGACATGGTGTGGGGTGAATGTGATTGGGGGGTGAGAGTGTGTATGGATGTGGGTGTGTGGGTATGAATGTGAATGGGGGTTTGGGTCTGAATGTGATGGGGGTTTGTGTGAAGGTGGATGTGTGCAGTTGTTTGTCTGTTGTCTGGCTCTCTGTGGCTAAATGGTGTGTTGCAAAGGATCATGGTTTGTGTGTGTAGGCCCTTTTTATTGGTCCATTTGTGGGTGGGGCTTAGTTTGAATTTTTGGTGGGTGTGTTATATGGGGTGGGTCTGAGTTAGGCCCTCTGTTTGCCTGTTTAGATCTGGCCAGGACATTAATTTCCAATGGTTTGTACACAGGAGATTTGTTTTTTGGTGTTGTGCGAGTCGTTTGCACCCTCCTTGTGCTGTTTTAATGGGTTCGCGTGCTCTTCGTTCAGGGGGGGGGTCCATTCGTATTTGCTTTTGTGGCTCGCTCATACGTGACGTTTTTCCGGGGTTCGCGTGCGCTTTGTTCAGGGGGGGTTCGTTTCGCATTTGATTGTGTGGCTCGCTCATACACAACGTTTTTCTGGGGTTCGCGTGCGCTTCCTTCAGGGGGGTTTTGGATCATATTTGATTGTGTGGCTCGTTCACACGCGACGTTTTTCCGGGGTTCGCGTGTGCTTCGTTCAGGGGGGGTTTGATTCGTATTTGATTGTTGTGTGGCTCGCTCATAAGCGACGTTTTTCCGCTGTTCGCATGCGCTTTGTTCAGGGGAGGTTTGGATCGTATTTGATTGTATGGCTCGCATATACGCGTAGTTTTTCCGGAGTTTGCATGCGCTTCGTTCAGGGGGGGATTCGGATCGTATTTGATTGTGTGGCTTGCTCATATGCGATGTTTTCCGTACAAATCACAGATTAAACGCGACAACGTTTTCCCATACAAATCCCATTCTCGGTCCCCAGTCTGGATCGTACTTGTCGGGTCATACAGCATGTTTACGAATTGTACTGTTTATTTCCCGAGTCTGTGTCGTACGGATTATCGCACGATTTTCGTACGGTTCGCAAGGATTTGGACGTATTTTTAAGAAACGGATCGTACTACGCGATTCATTCGGATTTGCTTTTGTGGATCGCTCATACGCGACGTTTTTCCGGGGTTCGCGAGCGCTTCGTTCAGGGGGGGTTCGATTCGTATTTGATTGTGTGGCTCGCTCATATGCGAAATTTTTCCGGGGTTCGCGTGCGCTTCGTTCAGGGGGGTTCGGATCGTATTTGATTGTGTGGCTCGCTTATACGAGTTGTTTTTCCCGGGTTCGCGTGCGCTTCGTTCAGGGGGTTTTGGATCGTATTTGATTGTGTGGCTCACTCATACGCAATGTTTTCCGTAAAAATTGCAGTTGATACGGGGCGATGTTTTCCCCTATGAATCCCATTCTCGGTCCCCGGTCTGGATCGTACTTGTCGGGTCGTACAGCATGTTTACGAATTGTACGGTTTATTTCCCGAGTCCTTGTAGTATGGATTATCGCATGATTTTTGTACGGTTCGCAAGGATTAGGACGTATTTTTAAGAAACGGATCGTACTACGCGATTCGTACAGATTTGTACGATTCGTACGGAAACGGCTACGAATACGATTCGTCGTACGGTTTACTTTCCTGAATCGGAATCGAGCCCTTTGTGGTCTGGAACGTTGTTGGAAGTAAAATATGTTTTGCGTTTAATATTTGTTTAAATGCAAAACATATTACTATTTGTTTAATAATTGTTTGTGGTTCTAGTTGTGTTTTACAATATTAAAAAATATATTGTTTTTTAGTTTTCATAACTTTTTATTTTACTTTGTTTTAACATCCATTTTGGCTATTTCTGGATCAAAGTAATTTCATTGAAAGAGTTGTAGGACTTTATTTCCCTATTTTTGAAACAGCACTTTTTTCGCTGTTGTTGGCATGAGTAGTGTATTATACTGCATTTGATATGTGTGAATTTACGATGTATTTTTACTTGTTTGATTTATATCATTAAATGTATTTTTCATGTTTGTGCTTTTTTAGTTAAAATAATAATTTTATTTTATTGTTAGTTAAATGCATGTCATGTTAAAAAGTCATAAAAAAAATAGTTTATATTAATTTTAGTTTTATGTTTCATTTATATGTGCATTATGCATTTTTAATTGTTTTTTACAATTATAAAAAAAATGTATGGAAAAGTACCTGAGTATTAATTTTGTTGTCCAGGTACTTTTGGGGGGATTTAGTGTATTTTTATTGTTTAATGTATTATACATTTTTATGTGTTTAATTATTTATTTTATAAATAGATACAAGTTTAATTAAGCAAATAATTTGTATTGGTACGAGTATTAATTTTAATACACAAGCATTGATTTTTAATACGTGAGTATTAATTTGTAATATGTGAGTATTCATTTAATATAATGAATATTCATTCTTAATATTTACGTTTTAATGTGTGTGTTATTGCAGTATGCGTTGGTATTGATCTTTCAATTAAGTATATACTATATTTGCATTGTAATGGTATTTGTTGTAAAAACTTGTGATGTACTGGTACTTACGTTGTAAAAGTTGCATTGTAAAACCATGCGTTGTATTTGTTTGCATTTTAACGTCATATATTCAAGCCCATCAAGGTAGTGATCGGTCTACCCTGTGTTTTGGATTAAGTGGGTTGTGTTGGATTTTGCCCTTTTTGAGGGCTCATCCCTGAACTTTTTGCATTCCTCCTGTATTGTTTTTTACCTGTTTTGATTGGCTTTAAGACTCTGGACACTTTGCCACTGCTGATCAGTGTTAAAGTGCAAGTGCTCGCTGTGTAAAGTGTAATGGTAATTGGTTGTCCATAATTGGTATGTTTGCCTTACTAGTAAGGTCCCTAGTAAAGCGCACTATGTGTGCCAGGGCTGGTAATCTTTCTCGTCTTTATTTCGACATTAATGTCATAAAAGAATTCACAGTAGATCGGTGATTACAGTTTAAAACAGTAAGGAAAAAAAACTTTAAAAGTCAATACATGATTAAAAAATGTAATAAAATGAAATCCGAGGACCTCTTGGGGTAGTCCAAGGAGCAAATAACATCCATATGCTTGACCCAATTGTTGCTAAATCCTATTTCCAGTGGCATTCTCAGCTGTCCTTCTGATATTCCACATGGCTGCTAAAAATTTAGAAAGAGCAAATACAATGAGTGGAGAGAGATCAGACTTGAGTATTCTGAAAGCTAGGAAGCAACTCCTGATCCCCAGACTTTGGCAAATAGGAATAATCCACTTCTTTCGGGGTAGCTGGTAAGCAGGGCAAAAAAACTGAATATGTAATTCGTTTTCAAGCTCAAATGCACAAGCGGGACAATTTTTCAAAGAGGGAACACACCATTTACTCGTAAGTGCTCTTATCGGTAAAGAGCCGTGTCTCCATTGGAGGTATAATTTCCTTAAAACAACTAGACTGACATTATCTAATACAGTTTCAAGTTTATAGAAATCCTTGATCGTAAAAAACATACCAGAGAGTGAGCCAACATTAGTATTCGATAACGTGGTACTGGGAGTATTTTGATGATGTAAGTTAACAATGTACTTGCGCGCATAAACAGTACACGCGCGTTCCGGGTCAGACCACATTGAGGGGAGGCCTAGTCTCTCAAATTCCTCTCTGACATATTTCAACCAGGTGATGTTCCGTGCGTTGGGGAGACTTAGCACCTCTATCAGCTCTTGCCTATAATGCATAAGTTCCAGGGTTGCCCACAAGCGCCTCCAGAAAGTCTAGGGTTTGATGCCTAGTTCCTCAGTAATTGGGCGAATACCCAAGTCCATCCTTAGTGGCAACAATGGTGTTGAGGGAGGGAGGGAAACTAATTGTCTTAGAAATGTATTCTCTGCGACAGAAATCGCAGATACGCACTTGTGGCCCCACAGTTTCCCCACATATATGACCGCACCACGGGCTTGCAGTTTATAAATTTCCAGCGGTGGGCCAATAGGCTTAACCAAGGATTTATTGTATAGGTTTAGAATGCCGCCAGATTTTTGGGCTAACTTCACTAGGCATTTTCTTTGGTGTTGGACCCAGGTCATATTTTCGTTCAAGGTAAGACCCAAGTAGTCAAAAGTCTGAACTCTTTCGAGTCGAACTCCATCTATCGCTGGGGTAGGACGTGTAGTTGTTGGGGGGTTGAAAATCATGAACTTTGTTTTCAGAGTGTTTATTTCCAACCCCCTGTCCTGGCAAAAGGTCACAAAGCCATCCAAAACTCGCTGGATACCCATGGGGGTCTTAGATAGTAATAAAGTGTCATCTGCGAACATGATCGCATTGATCCTGGTCCCAGACAGCTTTGGAGTGTCAGTATTGTGGACTGCGTTCAGATGCACGATTACCCCGTTGACATAGAGGCAAAACAGGGTGGGCGCCAAAACGCACCCCTGTCTTACCCCCCTGCCAACGGGGAATCTGGATGATAGTAAACCATCCTTACCGCACCTGACCTGCGCAAAGTTTCCAGTGTGCAGGCGTACTATTATACCCAGTAGGGAAGATGGAATACCCATTTCTGAAAGAACGCTCCACAATTTCCGGCGGGGGACTAGATCGAAGGCGGCTCGCAAGTCAACAAAAACAGTATATAGTGAGCCGCCCTCGATTTCCACAGTTTTCCAGAAAAGCATGTTTAATCTAAAGATCTGGTCTGTAGTGGATACCCTCTTTCTGAACCCCGCTTGATAGGTGCTTAAAATATCAGATTCCTCGATCCAGTCCAAGAGGCGGTCTAGTATTAGCCTCGAGAAAAGCTTTTGTGAAACATCAATGAGGCTAATTGGCCTGTAATTGGCTGGGAGCAGGGGAGAGCCCTTCTTAAAGATAGGAACTATCTCCGCTCCGAGCCAAGTACTGGGTACCGCCATGCCCCCCAGGATTGCATTGAAGATAAGCATTAGATAAGGCGCCCATACCCTTGGTTCGTGTTTATAGAGGTCGCCGCGCACCCCATCCAGCCCCGGGGCTTTACCGGAGGAGAGCCTAGAAATAGCCACCCTAATTTCACCCTCTGAGAAATCAAGGGTGGTCGTTGCGGCAATAGATTCAAGTAGAGCGCTTGGGGGGCCAAATCCTCAGCCGGGTTTTCCCCACAATACAAGGAATGGAAATGCGCTTCCCAGACCTCTGCTGCGATGTTAGGTGCTATACCTGGGACATCATCAGCCGAGCCCGTGGTAACAATATTCCAAAACTTCCGGGCATCTCTGGTTGCCAGTGCGGAAGTTAGCTTTTCCCAGTTCTCGTTCCCCCACTCCAGCTTAGCGTGTTGTATTAACATCGGATAAGCTAGTCTTCTTTCTTTTATGAGTTCCCTACTTTTGTTGTGTTTCACGGCCTCAAGGAGCTGCGATTTCGAAACTCTACAGGCCCTATTATACCAGGTGTTTTTTTAATAGTATTTCTCCCTTTTGAACCTGGAGGGTTAAGTACCCCCGCTAGGGTATTAACTAGATCCGTATTGAGTTTACCCAACTTGAAATGAACTTCAGGCGAAGGGTGCTGAAGGTTTAAAGCACCAGCCACTTCCAATGCCGGGATTGCCAGAGCATATAACTCTGCCACTAGGTTTGGATGCGCAACCAGTCTGTCCCATCTAAGTCTCCTTCTGTTACTAGATATGACCGTCCTATTATCCGATCCAGACTCAGTGAGGCGGGAGTTATTGGAGATACTGGGGGATTGAAAATCCAGGATCAGTGCGTTGTGATCACTTTCTCCTCTGGGGACCACCTTAAAATCAAGGATCTTATGCCATGCGCAAGTTTCTACAAAAATATAATCCAGGCGTGATTCCTGGCCAGGCTTGTTGAAAGTGCACCTGGAAGGCATGTCCGATTTTAGGCGACCATTACAGGCCCTTATTGAGTACCTCAGTGTCAGGGTCATAATTTGTACAGGTAAAGGAGCCCAGGACTTTGCAGGAGGACTGTCAACCCGGGGGATTTTCCAGTGATCGTCCTCTTCCTGGAGTGTACCATCCATTAGGTCCAGAAGTGGCTCAAAATGGGAATTGAGGTCTCCACCGATCACGTAAGTAACTCCCTCTGGTAGCTCATTTAGAAAGACGGAAAGGTCTTCTATATCTTTCGACTCAGAAGTGATACTCACTGGTCTGGAGTAGATATTAACCACAGCGAGTTTTGACCATTCAACCATTCTAAGATCACACATTTCACATCCTCTGAGGAGGTGTGCAACACTCTGGCTTTACAACCCAGGTGGGCTCCCACCCAAATTGTTAGCCCCCCTGACGGTCTACCCTTTCCGCCCCACCTAGCAAGTATGGAATAAGAAGCAAAGCCCGGACGGAATTGTTTTTCCCTTGCCCAAGTTTCCTGAAAGAGGCATATGTCATTCATGTCTATGAAAGAGACCCATTTAGGGCAATCCAATTTATTACTTAGACCAGCCACATTCCAGGAAAGACTTTTTAATCCTACACTATCTGATTGTGTGGGTTCATTTTGTGGGATAGCATCCACATCAAACATAGGAATAGGGGAGTTTTTCAATAGGTCTTGGCCCGCGCCTTGGCTTTTAGTAGTAAGACCTGGTAGATCGATAGGCGGTGAATCAGGGTGGGTAGTCTTCTTAATAATTAATTCATGGGCACTGGACCGGGGTAAAGCATCCACCAGTCGGGTCTCTGGAGAGATTTCTTGATGGAGTCAGTCCACCTGATCCAGGCAACTAAATCTGTTCATTTGGGAAAAATCTTTGAACACAGAGTAGTCATACAGGTTGTGCCTGTAGTCCCTGTTAAGTTCCCTTTGACCCACCCTTGTCCAACCCTCTTCAGAGTCTAGCTCAGAATGGATGTAGGGGTGTGGGTAAAAAATAAGCCAATGGGAGTGCCTGAATTAGAGTACCTGCCGTTCCCCCCGACCAGTTACAGATGTGCGACACAATCCCAGTATTCCTGAAGTTTACCAGTATGCAATCCTCCTTGATTTTTTTAGAGGTGTGTCCCACCCAAGGAATTCTTCTAACCATTATAATTTCACTTGTAATATGGGGGCTGGTAATGCAAATGCTACTCGTGGGCCTGCAGCACTAATTGTGCCACCCACACAAGTAACCCTAAAGAGAGATCACAGGGTTGCCACTGAAGTGCCTGTGTACAGTTTGATAACTGCCATGTTGTCCTGACAAGTGCACCCACTTGCCAGGTCTTACCCTTTCCTTTCCATGCACATCAGACACCACTATGGTAGGCCCAAAGTACCCTCCTGGGTAGGGTACAGTGTACGTGAAAGGTAGGACATGTACTGAGGTATGTACCATGTCTTGAAAGTGAAATACTCTCTGTTTCGTTTATCACTGTTGCAAGGCAATCTTGCACATAGAACAGAATGGGGAAGGTTGTGTAATATTTTTCCAGCCTAGCTTCCCACAGCCTTAAGATGGAGAGGTGAAGTTTAGTGTGCCTGAACTCACAATTTAATAACACATCTTTTTGTGGAGACGGTTTTTGTATCGTGTGTTTAGAACCCACCCTTTTTCTATGTGTCTGGTTTCTTGTTCTAGCAATTCTGTGTGTCTCTGACTGATTGTGGATTGACTGCATGAATTTGAATGTGATAGGCTCTGGGGAATGTCTTGACCCAGGGAAGGAGGTGAGACAGCAACAGGCTGACCTGCATCTGGAGTGTAGGGGGAGGAGTAGCCCCTGGGGGCGAAGAGGTCTTGGCTGCTGCCATTAAACATTGGCTCCATCTCCTGCTGAGTGATTGAGGATCCAGACCTGGACTAGTCAAAGGAAGAAGGTGTCACTGGCAGGGAGACACCCAGAACTGGTTCAGACAGGGGTCAGTGCCCCCTGAACACAAAAACTTCAAAGACATTTAGGGGTATAACTATATGAGAGCTGAAACCCCTGGACTTTAGACTGATTAGGACTGAAAAAGATTGAAACTAATTCGTGGTAAAGAGGAACCTCTGCCAAGAAAGAACAGCTGAAGAGAATGAAGAGAAGAACTGACCCTTGCTGTGTGTTCTGGGGCTAGCCTGCAGTTTGCTGATTTAACTAAGGAGAGGCTTAGGGACTTTGCTGTGTGCAGTGTCCCGAAATAATGTGTCTCCAAGGGCCCAAGGAGAGCTGGCTCCCTGTTGTGGAAACTCAGGAACATAGGAGTTTTCCAAGTGTGGATTGCCCCATGATCGTGTGCACCTGGAGTCCAAGTGAGTGTCAGCTACAATGTGTGCTTGTGCTTCGTGCAGCGTGAGACCTTCGTGAGGATTGCCCTGTGATCGTGTGCACCCGGAGTCCACCGCCGCTAGCCCAAACCTCTCTTTGCCAAGGAGAGACCTTGAACCATCACCATCCGGAGTCCGAGTTTCACTGCCCAAGATCAATGAAGTCGCATTGGAGGCCCAAGCCGCTAGGAGAGGAGAGAAGAATGCGAACGTACCGCCCAGCTAACGCTCAGCAAGCGAGCGTGTGTCTCCGCCTGGTGTGGGTTACAAGCAAAACGCTCTCGGCCTTTCCCATCTTTGCAGCGTGAGCCTCCGCTCAAGTCCGTATCGCGGCCCATGCTTGCCGAGGATTGGCAGTACCGGGGCTGGAGTGTGGAACTGTAATTTGTTTTCCATCATAACAGTGTTGGGGCATATTTTGGCAGTAGTTGACCACGAGTCAGTATGAGTGGCATAGAGACTGTCCAGAGCACTGTGATTGGTGCCGGAGTACATTATCTTTGCATTACGAACTGCCTGATTGTTGCTTTACGAATTCCATTTTTATTGCATTACGAACTGCCTGATTGTTACATTACAAATTGCATTATTTTTGCATTACAAACTGCCAGATTGTTGCATTATTTTTGCATTATTTTTGCATTACGAACTGTCTGATTGTTGCATTACGAATTGCATTATTTTTATATCACGAAGTGCCTGATTCTTGCATTACGAACTGCATAGCATTGCATCAGGACTGCATTGGACCATCGAGAATTGCTCATTAGTACTTCAAGAACCTACAAGGGCTTGCTGGCCTAATAACCGCAAGGTGAAATATTAGAAATATGTTGGATTTTTATCATGAGGTCTCATCGTATATCTTTTTTTATAAACATAAAATTCTTCTTTTTATGAAACTTGTGTGGAATCCATTTGTAGTGTTATCACTGGGTTACTAAGGCTGGTTGCAAATACTTTACACATTTGCCTTGGAGATAAGCCTGGATGCTCGTGCCATGCAACCGACGGGGTGAGCAGGGGCTATCTGAGAAAGTGTCCTTCCTTTCCCAGCAACGGTCCCTATTTGGACTAAGGTACCTACCTCAGCCAACTAGAGACCCCCAGTTCTAACACCAACTAATCTACTTCTATACTCGAAAAAGAAGATATGGTGCAAACATATTTACCGTTAAATTCAAGAGCACTGCGATACCTCTCAATTCATGAGTAATGCAACGTCTTATCTTAAACCTTTCTTTGCTAAAATTACTGTCTTATCTTAAACCTTTCTTTGCTGAAATTACTACGAAGATACATTTTTATTTAGGGTTTACACAATTCTTGGAAATGGTGAAAAACTGAAGCATCAATGCTTTCTCTCAAAATGTTAAGGCATTGTTTATTCTTCAATATCAGCATTTCTACATTCTGACAATATAATAATAATAATGATAATAATACAATCTTTATTCAGCAAAGTATACAGGCATAAAAGATAAAATACATTAAAAACAACAGAGTCATAATAAAAGAGCTAATTCTTTTTGTCATCACAATGAGGATAACAGCACATTATACAATCCTCTTGCAGGGCCTCTATATTATGCATTAGTCTCAACGCTAACTGTTACTACTCAATGTCTAATTCAAATATTTAGCAACTTACAGAACACACTCCTCTGTCTTAATCATTCCGAGATTTCCTGGATCTCACCATTGCTCTTAAAAAATGTGTGCCAACAAATAAAGGGGCATATTACCAAGGGCCCTTATCGCCGCTGTAGCAGGACTTTTTCCCGCTACAGCGGCGATAATTTGCTCGCCCAATTACCAAGCTGTCGCTAACACCAGTTAGCGACAGCTTGTAGGCGATAGCGAGCATTTTGGGGCCCACTTTGCATGTCCGCGATATTTATCGCTAATGACATGCAAAGTGGGCGTGCTAAAATGTTAGCGACTGTAAACAGTCGCTAATATCGCTATCGCCTATGATCAACACAGGCGTAGTTTTGGAAATAATCGCGCTAAGCGTGAATATCTCCAAAAGCTAACGCCTGCCCTGACCAGTTCTTAGCCATGTTATCCAATCGGAGGTGGATAACATGACTAAGACCATTGTCACGCTAATGCGGGAATATCACTGTATTGACAGCGATATTCACGCATTTCGCCTGATTTTTATCGCTTTTGAGATAATCCTTGCTAATAGCAAGTTATCTCAGAGATAAAAACAGGTGAAGGGCGGCGATAAAATTATTACCGCTAACCCTACTTAGCGATAAATATCGCTGTAGGTTGGTAATATGCCTCAAAGTGCGTTCAGTCTGCAGAAGTTGCATGTGCAATAGCGCAATTTGAGCCTGTCTAAATCTCATGGCTTTTAAATATGGTTTAAGATACAGTTGCCGGGAATGTGTAAAATAATAACATAAAAAGACAAAATGTAAAGTGTCCTGTGGAGACCCATTGCCGCACCACAGGGTCCTCTATCTTCAGGTTGCGCTACAAATTGAATAGGGACAGCCACTAAATGATGGAACATATTGAATCTTTAACATGTGATTAAAAAACGGTCATAAGCACTAGTTAAAATATACAGTGTTCAATTCCTTGCACTGATTTCATAATAGATTTTATTTATTACTTTTAGTTTTCAAATTCAGGCGACATATTTTTCAGACAGCAGGATTATCTCCCTGCGTGCACGTTACGCAGTCTACACATCAGTTTATCTTTGTATTTCTGAAAATATGGTGCAAGTTGATCACTTTGAGAATTCATGGGATTCAGTACATAAAGCAAACACTAAAGCAGTGGGTTAACTGTACTAGCGTGTAAAGTTCTGTAAAATACCTCAACATCGTGATTTAGACCAGGAGGAAGATAAGATCATACTTTGCTCACACCTCTTAATCCCAAGTGCATTATCAGACAGGAATACATTGTTGACTGAAGTCGCGGAACTGTGACACAAATTTTATTTTAGGTATTTTGGAATACTTACCAATATCTATGTAGTACACTGTTTATGACAGCTTCAAGCACTGGCATGTTTTCTTGTAGGTAATAATGCCTTGTTATACACCTGCAACCACATACACACACAGTCATAGCAATAACGCCATAAGAATGTCGCGGCATCATTTCATACTGCGCATCCTCAAGTGAAACAATGAGAAATTATGAGGCCTAGCTCTGACGTAGTTAATTTCCCTGCACGCTAATGGAACAGGAATACACGCTAAAGTGAAAAGAGAGGACACAATTAACTGCAGACGGGCTCTAGATTGTCTCTGTAACACATGACAAATATTAATTTTGAAAGTGTAACCCGGAATCATAAGTGCAACAACAGTGCTGGTCTGATATAGATTTAATACATTAAATTTAAATTAACACACATTCTAAAATGTCTTGGCTTCTGTGATATTTTCAGGTTGAACGAAAGCCATTGCAAATGCAGTGCATCTGAAATGAGGCATGGTGCCGAATTAAGGTTGCACACATTATCAGTATAACTCAGCATACAATAGGCATTAATTCCCTCATGAACAGAAGAGAAAGATTATAAAATGTCTGGGCCTCATTCGCCTAAATTGGGAATGCAGGTTCCACTCCCTGATGAACTGACTGCTGGGAAAACATGCTAATCGTTGGAAAACACGCGCCCAGTAACAATAGCTGAATCCTGGTGACTGTTGTTAATGCTACAACACACCTTCAAAGAACAGAGCAGGTGTTTGCTATCAGTTGAAATCAATCCCCTGATTTTCATAACACTCTCTTGTTACTTAGAGTGGTGTTTCTAGCAAATACTATTGTCAAAAGCAATTGCTGTGAATATATTAATATATTTACATTAAGCGAAAAATATGAGTGAGCAAGTGTGTGGCTGGTTTATTTAAAACAGGAATGATACTCATACATGCAACAGGCCTGGTTCTAGCAGGAGACTCCGAATTTTTAAGCAAAAATTCAAATCAAATCAAATAATCTTTATTCGGTTTCAGATATTCAAACCATGAAAGCACATGTTAAATATAATATTAACGTCTGATAAAAAACAATCCTCACAGGATCAGCCGTCATTTAAAAAGGACTTGTAACAGTGGAAATGCAAAGATTCAATGGCTCCAATATCACTCATACTATGCCAATCAAATAATTCAATCAAAATCAATACAGTAAAACACAGCTCTGAGGATATGACATACAGAAGGACAAGACCATATAAAATACATGACACCATAAAAAGGGATAAAGGGAGCAAGCTGATTATTAACAACTAGACCTGAGCCTGATGACAGATTTTAAAAAGATGAGTACATAAAATATAGTGCTACTTGCCAGCATTCGTAAAAAAAATATAACCTGGGTGCACTTGCCTAAAATTAGGCTTTTTCAAAATCGGAATTAAGAAGGACTTTCTAGGAGTGTCATAAACACTGCAAAACATCATAAAATTATTCATGTCCTGTGGAGATTGACCATCGTAGCCACAGGATGGCAAACTTTGGCCCTTACTATGACCCCTGGGGTTGGCAAGAAGGAGGTGAAAAAGGTCAATCCATATCCTCGGGAGCAGAAATCTATTGTATTAGTTTATGAATCCCATTAGGTACGACTCTGCCATCTGGATGGTTTTTGTCATGACAAACCGACGTACACTAGGCTTCAGCAGCTCCTTTTCTTCCCTTGCTATGGTCCCCTGCACATAAAAGGCCACCTTTATAAGGTTCAAGTCTCTTTTAGTTGTCCGGTTCGGGTTGGTAAATAGATCCCCTCTCCCCATGCTTGTTAAGCTCTCTTCGATGTTCTTGAGCCACACAATACATGAGGCATGATCAAGAGCCAAGCAGTCTTTTAGAATGATTTTATTTAATGTTGTCCCTTTTTAGCCAGAGAGATACAGGGCGATACGCTATCAGGTCAGTTATATATGTCATACCAAGCTCCCCATGTACAATGATAGAAGAGATACTCTTAGGAATAGAAAACAGCTGTCTCAGAAACTTAATTTCCACGATTTGAAGATCATAAGTGTTAATGTACCCCCAAATTTCAGTGCCATATAGTGCCTTGGAAAGGCAGCGCAGTGAAGCTTTGGTAAGGTTCCTATTAGTCATTTTTCCAATCTAGAGGCAAAGTTGAATATGGCTGCAGACCCTGGTTAAATCATTTTCCTTACGGATAAGTCAAGACCCCCATTTCATTTTATCATCTATCAAAACCCCCAGTTACGAAAAGACACCCGACCTTGACATGGGGGTGGGCCCTACCTTAAAGGTATATGGCCTACTTGGGGTGCCCCTTATTTGCATGATAAAGGACTTAGAATTGTTGACCTTGACGTCCTGCTCTTTCATAAAGTGGACAAAAGAGTGTTGGAGCATTTGTAACCTGCATTCAGTCCTAGCCATCAATATGGCATCGTATGCATACAGCAAAACTGGAAGGTCACGCCGTCCTACCTGTGGAAAGTCAGCCTTGGACTCCAGGAGAGTCCTCTCCAGATCGTTAATATATACATTAAATAAGAAGGGAGCCAAGATGCAACACTGTCGTACCCCTCTCCTAATAGGGAACAAGCGGGAGACCTTCATGTCATCCGAGTATGGCACCGAGTGTATTGGTGGAGGTCTTGTAGGAAGGGGACTATATCCCTGTCCACCCCGGGGAAAGCAGGGATATAGCCACAACCTGCATCTATTCATGAAAACAAATGCGGAAGAGAGATTCATGAAGCCCAGAAAAATGGTGCCAATGTGAGCAACTGTATACTTGTTTGTTATCGGGAATAGCTTCAGGCATTGGTCTATTGTTAAGCAGCCCGAGCAGAACCCATATTGGGCATCTGACAAGATGTTGTAATCTATATCCAAGTTGGATAACCTATGTAGCAAGATTCGTCTGACCACTTTGACCACAGAGTCCAACAAGGAGACAGGCTTTTAGCAATGTATACTCTCTCTGTTTCTCTTTTTAAAAATGTGGACAATGCTGAAGTTTGCCAATGAGACCAAGGAGCCAGACCTGATAGCTGTGTTGATGACAGAGGTAGGCACCGGTGCCCAGAATGCCGTACTTGACATATAGAGGTCGGCGGAATTCTATCCAGTCCAGGGTCCTTGTTGCGCATCATACCAGCTATTCCCCGCCTCACTTCTCCCTCTGAAACTATCTGTGCAGACTTTTCATTATCACCACTGCCGGTTAAACTCTGGTCCATGGTGCCCCCGAACATACCTTCAAAGTGGCTGACCCAGTGAACATCCATAATGTGCACATTAAAGAGCACTTGCTGTCTCTACTCCCAATATTGGGCTATAATGATACCCCAAAACTTAGTGCTAGTCGTAACTGTGTTGCATTCCATGAGCTCCCTCAGGTATCCTCCTTCAAGGCTTTTTTGAATTTTGTATGGGCTACTTTATACAGTATTCTACGTGTTCTGACTAGACCTCTATCTCTGGGTGGGCATGCAGTGCTTCCTTTAGCCGCCTCGCCGCACGTGAGAATGTTGTGTCGAACCATCTTGGAGCCCTATCTCGTTGGTTTCAGGAGGAGGGGATCGTCATTAGATCAGGGATGGAGTGAGAAATGGATTCAAAAGGTTTGACAACTGTCTCATCCGGATGCCGCTGTATGGCTAGACAAACCTGGATCTCTTTCTGGAATTTGGCTAAAAAGGTCTCATGAAACAATCCAGGGATAATCTGCACCAATTTCAGCCTTCTACCCCTGTCTGAGGTCTGTAGGGCACCTCCTCCCCACTCCCCTTCCTCAGACCCAGTGTGAGCCATCTGGCTTTTAGACATAGGGGGATGTGGTCACTGTGAATACTTGCTTTAATAGAGAAGTCTAATAATGAGTAGAAGAGAGGGGTGGAGACATGGATAAAATCAATAAAAGAGTCACTGCCATGCCCTTTAAAAGTGGGAGTGATGTCGCTCTGGGCAAGGTCCAGTTTGCCCATCGCCGATTCGAGGTCAAAGGTACACATTAGGGCATTTAAGTTGTTTCCCTGCCCATATTGTTCAAAATGTGTGCCAGAGTGGTGAGAACAGGAAGAACCCCCTAAACCCTGCATTCTTGGGTCCCCACAGAGATGAATATTGCAGTCGCCTACAAGGACAATATTAGAAGTATGACATTTAGAGGCATTAATGATATTCAGGAATATACCCAGATGCACTATGCTGCATACCTCATATAGGGATGAGACATAGACCATAAGTCCCCCCTAGGGTCTTCCCATTCTCGACGGCCTTGCAGGCACAAAGAAAGATTTATACCCCTCCAACAACAAAGAGTTATCAATAGCCCAGGTCTCCAGCAAACAAATAATGTCAAACATTTGAACAAAACTACGCCACTCTGGAATTAGAAACTTGCTTGCCAGGCCCGCTATATTCCAGGAAATGAGAGAGAGAGATTATGTATGTCCCTAGAGTAGAGCCTGGGGTTGCCTTGGTCCGCCTCATGCATGGAGTCCGATTGTAAAGAAGGTACCATGGTGATCATAGACACAATCCCTCCCAGTCAATCACAGTTATCAAGGAGCTCCATTGAAGTCTTGGACAGATGACGGGGCCTGATGCCACTCGTGAAATGCCATGAGGGAAGGCCTCCTCGGAAACCCGGTGGTTAATTTGTAAAAAAAAAAGTGCTGGGGCTCTCGTCAGGAGGTAGCTTGCACCAAACCATTTCTCTTGTTAGTGCCAGAGACGTTATAAGGCATGGGCAAAGTGGGTCCTGACTAGGGTTCCGGACTTCCCGGGGGGGCCCTGATAGAGCCAGCTCTGTTCTGTTGATAGTCTTGTCCAGTTTCCTAAACAGCTTTTTTTAAATACCATTTTCCGTCAATTTATCTTTAGTGTCAGTAATGTGTAGGAGTCTATTACTGAGATTTAGCTGGTACATTTTTATTTTTAAGAACCATGTGACATTCATAAAAAAAGTTTTCTTTCAATCAAAAAAGGACCTCACATATGAGGAATAGGAAAGGGTCACAAAGATTATTTGCAATAATATCAGTAAGCTGCTGCTGCTGCATTATATATCGAAAAAATATGTCACGCTCCCTGAATATTAGATGTAAGCAGATTTAGACCAGTGGGCCTGTGCAGTGGAAAGAAGGCCTGAACAAACTGAAAATGAATCATAAATTCCCTGATCACCTTTGCTAGAAAGCTGGGAAAAAGCCCACCAGAAGAGCTTATCAAGATCTATAAGGCAAGGTGTGTTTCATCCACAATATACGGGGCAGGAATTTGGGGTTTGCTGACCTGCTCCCAATCCAATGCATACAAAATTATTTTTTAAGATAGATTTTATCACTCCCGAATAGTACCTCATCCTGCCTATGTCATGCAGAGTTGGGACTACCCTTCATTTCTGATTTAATAAAGCTTGAACCTGTACTTCTCTGGCACAGATTATGGACCAAAGGAGAGGCAAAATTAAACAGGGAAATCTTATCTGATGCTTTAAAATTGGAAGGGGTTTTGAAAATTCCATTGATCAAATATGTCAAAAATTTCTTAAAAGACCTTGGGCACCTTGAATATTTCACTAACCCTTTCTCTATTCAGCAAATATCAAGGAAGGAATTGAAAAAGGAGGGTCTACTCTTGTTGGATTCCATTTGAATGTCATCAGAGATATTGAAACCTACTGTACTCCACAATCAATTGATTTTAACTACTTTTAACATCCAACCCTATTTAACTTTTGTACCCGGAGTTTACGATAGATTTTTATTGACAAGATTTAGGTTGGAGGTATTTCACAGACTAGTCACCCTACCTAAAATGAACGACTGGTCCTCAAACCTCCAACTATGCCCCTGTGACAATAGTTCTAACCAATCTACCATCCTTGTCATACTGTTTTGTAAATGTTATACCTTTTTAAGGAGATTCTACCTGGTACCGGTTTTAAAAATGATTGGGCTTCGACAATAAAGACCCGCCCTACTTGTATTACAACAGCTCGAAGATGTACACAGCACATTTAAAATAGTGACTTACTTAAAGAAAGTCTTGAGACAGAGGAATTCTATGATTATTTAGAGCTTTATTCTGGATATAATATAGGTGAATTTAATAATGTTTTAACTCAATAATGTACTAGGCACTTTGTCTATATAAAATTATTAAGATGATATTTGTTATGTTCTTATACTATGTATAGATATTTTTTATCATCATAGATTATTAATTGTTGCACTTCCTAACTTGATACAATAAGTTCATTTCTCTTTTTAAAATGTAAATCATGTAATGATGTATTTTCTTTTCTTTGTGCTTTTATGATTGTTTTATGAAGCAACCGAATAAAGTATTCTTGACTTGACTTGACTTGAATCATAAATTCAAGGGTGTTCTGAACATTGGCCCCAAAATATGTTTTGACCAGGGCCCCCGAAATACTTCAGATGTCCCTGGTTAGCGTTGCCTAAAACAGAACCAACTGGTAACCATGAAAGTGAGGAGAGAATGTGGCGTTAAGGCCAAAGCTGGGAAACTAGGTTTGAGCCTCAGAGTCTGCCCAACTTCGTGTGATTCTGGGCAAATCAATGTATTTCCTTGTGCCAAAAAAACAAACGCTACTTGTGAAATGTAACTGGTGCTCATATATCTTCAGTAACATATACGCTAAATAAAACTGCAAATAAAAGTCTGTGATATGATAATAATCAGCACTTGCGACTCAGGCCTTGCAGTGCCGATTTTCTATACAGCCAGGCAGGCAGTCTTATCTGCACTCAAACCCATTCCTCTAACTCAAAGCCATTCAGAAACTACCCAAATCAAACCCAAAAGCGCTACCACGAGGAAGGAGGGGATACAGCGCTGTGATCCAGGGCTGGCTTTAGAGCAGTGCTATTGTCGCGGCCGCTCTGGGTGCTGACCTGTGGAGAGGGGGCTGACCTCAGAGGGTGTGCTGGGTTGAACAGTAACTTATGATTGGAGCGATGACGGGCACTTTTGTCTTGTGGTAGTGAGAGAATCCGAGAAGGAGGTCATGAGGGTGACGGTGCCAAAAATTATTGTTGCACCGGGTGCCACCAGCTCTACAGCATCCTTGCTGTGATCCAGCCACTAATGAAGCTGAATGACTGAACCCTCACAGGGCAGTGGTGGAGAAAGGGCCACCCTTCTCCTGCTGACCGCCTATTCTGCCTCCAGTGTGAGCCTGACAGTGGAGCTGTGCTCCCCTTATCCTAGATGTGTGGTCTTGTCACAGACAGGTGGGAAGCAGGAATTTAGCCGGTCCAGGAAATTACTAATTAAGTTTAAACAATGATAAAAAGTGTGACTCACAGCAGCATTTGTTGCAGTTGGGGGATGATGAGTTGCTGACATTGGAACTGGAAGTAATGAAAAGCGATGGTGTTGATGATTAAATGTTTACATTTCTCTCTCTTTTTCCCTCTTTCTATGTGTGCTGCTTTCTTCAGCACACATAGAATGATGAAAATGCCTCACCGGACGGTTTTGTGCAGGTAGGTGCCCCTTCCTGCACAAAAACAAACCTGCCAGCAATACAGACCCCCTTGCACCATGGTGCTACAGTGCCTGCTTGCCACCAAATTGCGCACCAGCACTGGCTGAAAGGACACTGTATCTGGTAAATATGGTGCATTTGTGCGCTTTCAAATTGGTGTTGGGAAGTGCAGCAAAAAGACTTGCAGCGCTACCTTTGCCAATTTCTTTGTAAACAAGGCCCTGAGTTCTGATTGAAAACCTGCACTTTTTTCTTGGCTTGCCAAACTCCTCTACTAGGATGTCCCATAACAATTAGTCTGGCAAAAAGTATATTTGTATGACGGTAATGTAAGCACAATCAGTTTCAAAGAAAAGAAGATAAAAGTACTATTATCAAAAGTAAAAGTAAATTGTTCCATAAAAAAAGAATAACGAATGGAATGTTTCATGAAAGGATTATTGCAACTGTGTTAATGCCAATTTAACCAAATAAACACAGGACTCTTTTGCAGCAATGTGTGAAGGCTTAAGTTTCATTCTCTGATCATGCTATGTCTGTTTTCCTCTTTTCCAGGTAATATGTATTTGTGTTCAAGTCCTTCTCAGCAGGTGGTTTTCAGCCTTCCTTCCTTCTAGGCTTTTTCCTTTTTTCTTTCCTCATGTTTAGGTCCTACTTTATAGTTTGCAGGATAGCATAGCCCATCATATATATGATGGATAGGCTGTCTGTCTTATTACAAGTGCATTGTGTCCCAATTCACTTGTAATACATAGGACAGAATATCCATTACCTTTATGACAGATTGTCCGTCAAACAGTAAGGACCTGATTTAGAGTTTGATGGATGGAGTATTATCCATCAGGATTTTATAAGACTTTAAGTGTGCCATCCTGATGGTACTCTGTTAGACCTGACATCATTGCCGTGGGTTTCCCCCTGTATTTTTGCCTTTGCCTCCTGCCACTTTGCTGTGTGTCAGACTTCATTTTTGCTGGTCTAGATGCTTTGGACACTATGCCACTGCTGTTCAGTGCCAAAATGCAAGTGCTTCATGTACATTTTTGTTATGGATTGGTGATTCCACGATTGGCATATTTGCTGTACTAGTCAGTCCCTAGTACAGTGCACTGCATGTGCCCAGGGCCTGTAAATCAAATGCTGCTAGTGGGTATGTCAGGATCCATTGAGCCCGACAGCGGACTGAAGATGTTCCATCTGAAACTCTAAGACCAACTTCTACACCGTTGGAACCCCTCGTGACGGGCCCCCCCGCCGAGACTTCTGCACAATTCTACAACGAACATCGGTTCATGCACCTTATCTCCAAAGAACTGGATCCCCTGGTCCCCGGCAGCACTCCAACTGACCGCATAGACATTCCATCAACCTAGCACCACGCAGTTCAGATTCTACACCCACCGCCTCACCGGCACCCAACAGGACCGTGGAACCGCGACCACGCGCTCTCCATCCAAGTTTACCACGGAGCCTGGCCTCTTTCCACCTCCACCCCCCGGACAGCTGCTTACTCTGACTGCCCGCCCCCCAGCCACTCAAGGCTTGCAAATTCAGGCAATGTATTTTTAGTCCTGATGATGATCCTTTATTTAAAATAGGATCAAAACGCCGTCAACAGTTTATGTAGTCACACACCAGTTTTCCCATTGTGTTACCCAACTGTGTTTACTACATGAGTACATCTAGGCTGATTTTTACATTCTGGGTTTGAAAATATCACTTTTGGAAAGCAGATATTTTCTTGCTTAACCATCCAGTGTGCCTCTGCTAGGTTGTGTATTGACTTTCTGGCTTTGGAGTAACTGGGGCCGGAGTTGTGCATTCTGTTCAGAGAGTCACTTGAGGTGGTTAGATGTGTCCTACCTTTCCAGTATAAGTCATGGCTGGGCTGAATAGACTTGGGCTGCATTTAGAGTAGGGGGAGGAGATTTCTTTCACACCTGAATGGGCCTGGTCTGCCTTAGACAATGCTGTCTCCACCTCCTGCCAGGAAGCTGCACCAGAGAAGACAGGGCTGGTTTTGGCTGACCAAAGACTTTCTCCGCAACAGAGAACAAAGAATGTTGTATTGTTAAAAGAGGGGCCCAGACTCTTAGGTTACTTCTGGGATTCAAGAGGAACCTTTGTCAAGGAGAAAAGACCGAGAAACTAAAGGAGGAGTAGTGCCCCTTTAGTGTGTGCTGTGTAGGTTTGACCTGCAGTGGCTGTTTCTGCCAAGGAAAGGACAAGGACTTTGTCGTGTGCTGTGTCCCCTGCTTGAGGAAGATCTCCAAGGGCTTGTAGTCAAGCTTGCCTCCTGTTTTGAAGTCTCAGGAATACAAAGACTTCAACTCCAGCTCCCCTGACCATACTTGCTGGCAGTTCTGACCTGCCAAAGGGTGCCATCTGCTGTTCTGAGTCCTCTGGAGGTTGTTCCTGCAGTTGGGAGCTGGAAACGTAATGCAACAATGAGTAGCGCAAGGCATCTGCACCTGTTTCTAACTGATCGCCGTTGAAACCGAGGCAGCGCCAGACCTTGGCTGGAGAAATCACTGCACGCCACATCCAGTCCACCGATCTACGAAGTCAGAGGTCACCGCACCAATTTGGACGTAGACCCTGCTGCGTGGCTGCAAGAACCAACACATCGTAGAACCGCGGCTGGCGAATCCAATGTAGAGCCATTGCTGCCACGGCGTAAAGAACCAACCCATCTCCGATCCTCAAGCATTGCACCGGGAGACAAGTCTACACCAACACTGGGGCTGCAGTAAGAAACCAACATATCACCTCCCTGCACTGTAAGAAACCAACTCATCACCTCCCCTTCAGTAAGGAGCCAACACACCACCTTCACTACTTGGCAGTAAGGAACGCATCACTTCCCCTGGAGTAATGTTCCGACGCATTACCTTCCCTGCGCATAAGGAACCAACGCACCACCTTCCCTGCGGCTGTTTTTTTAATGATTTTGATGCATCCCAGGTACTTTGTGTTGAAAGTATTGCATCTATAGTGTGCAATGGACCGAACTGTTTCTACCTTGTAAAAGTAATATTTTGATAAATGTATTGTGGGTGGATTTTTGTTGTTTTGGTCTTGTTGGTTTAGATAAAGCTTACTTCATTTTTCTGAACTGGTGTCATGTCCATTTGCAGTGTTTTCACTGTATTACTGTATGTATGCCAAATGTTTTACACACTGCCTCTGAGACAAGCCTGTCTGCTCATGCCAAGCTACCAAGGGGGTGAGCATGGGTTATTTTAGAAGTGTATCCCCCTTACCCTGACTAGGAAGAAGGGTCCCTACTTGGATAACGGTGCAAACCATTGCCAACTGGAGACCCCATTGCTAACATTGGTGGCAGTGGTGGGATTCGAGCCCACGCCTCCGGAGAGACTCCACCATTTCTAACACACTCCATCCATCGAATTTGTGGATGAATGTTGGCCCATAGGTCATCTCTGTACCTTGAAAAGAACTGGCATCATAGAAGATCCATTGAAGATACAAATTGTTTCCTGGACAGCCACCATATGTTTTGTAGGCCATTCACCCAACCTTTCCATTTTTGTTTTTGTTTTTGGGAAATAAACCGGAAAGCGGGAGTTTGTTTCTGATAAATAAAAAAATTAAAACCTCCTCAAAGCCTAGGAGAGTTCTCCTAGGAGATTTCTCCTGGGGTGTGGGGGTCAATATTATTTCTTTTCTGCTCCTCACTGATAAGCTTTTCCTAAAGGTGAGAGACAGAAAAAAAAACTATCACACCATCTTGTCAAACACGCAATGAGACAGTGTTACTCCACTTGAATGCCAGTAGGTTTTTGTCAATGGGCCAATGGGGGAATCTGCCAACGGAGAGCATATGGTCCACCCATCTCTAAATGAGGCAGGCACATTGAGAGTTTGGTTTACCTTGTCTGCCAAACTATAAATCAGCCGCAAAATCAGTCCTTTCATTTTTTGTTTTTTTAACTCATCATCTAGGTCATGCTTACCTTTTTTATTTGCCTGTTTATCTATCTCTGTATCTAGTTTCTCTGATACTCCCCCAGATATTGCTTATTTCACAGTCTCCACCAAGACTGTCCCTAACCCAGTGTCCTTATTTATGCGTTCCCCTGTCATGCTCTGTCAATCACATTCTCAACTGCGTTTTTCTCAATCTGGAACCTCTGCTGTATCACGCCAGGCCTCTTCCTCTCTCACACACATACACGCTTTAATGAAATATATTGTTCTTTCTCTCTTCCTATCTCTTTATCCCGCTGCTTTTCTCACTTTGCCTTCTCTGCTGCTTCTCTTAATTTTATTCAACAATCTCTCTTGCATTTTATCTCAATGTTCCCTCTCTATTGTCTCTCCCTCTCTAGTTCTATCTCTCTGTCTAGCTTTTCCTGTCCGTGTTATACCATCTAAGTATTATCTTGTTACCTCAGTAATGCATGCTTACGAAAAACATAGTTATGCTCTCCGCTGGAAAGAATGAAAAAAATATGTATTTCCTTCAACTCAAATGCAGAAAGCAAATCTGATTAAAATATTTCCTAAACATGCAAAATGATAAAGCATGCCTATTTTATAGTTTTGATTTGGTTATGCACCGAAAGTATGTTAATAACACAGATTTAGTCCTGTAAATTTCTCATAGATTTGTAATGTCAGAGATCAGACTTCGATTCTGAGTTCGAATAATTGAATTTACTTGTTAAACGCCTATTCATTTCATCTAGATTTATGTAGTCCAACTCCCCATTTCCTCTCCATTCACGGGAGCAGTTTATCTTGACCTATCATTCACTCTGCTACTTTGGTTCAATAGAATTAAGTGACTGTTCAGATTACTAAAGTTAACCATTTACAAACCCATGCGCTGCTGCTTTCCGTCAATGCCTCCGCCTCGGCTGCGTTAGTGGTTCTGCAACAGATGCCGAGGGCCGCTAGGGGCCTTTGTTTTCCTTTGCTAATTGCTATTATAGAAGTGAGGCAACATGGAGTACACATTGTTATATCGGGAACATATACAGCGATCATATGCTAGAAATATTGAGGCAAATTCACAGAGAAATTTTAAAAAGTCATAATTCTACTTAGTTTCTTTTTTTTCTAAACTAGGACAAGTTTATCACGTGGAAAAATGTCCTTCTCTAGCGTCTGTGAAATATAGAATATTTGAGTATTTTTTTCTCAAACACTCCCATCTTTATTGAAACTAAAGTGAAGCGCGCATATTGGTCATGTATAAAATTGCAAGTTTTCTATAGGTCTTCCATTGGTGTAGCATGTGCAGTGGCACCGGAGCCTGAAGCCCTGAAACCCACCCAACCCTGCTTATTGCTGTTTTACAGTTCAGACAGAGGCCAGGGGACCCATTCCCTTCGATGCACCATGCAAACATGCAGAACAGGACCCACTAATCCCAAACTTGCATGGTTAGCCCACATTAAAGGGATCTGCTCAGAGTTCTGAGGGCAACCACAAATCAATATCCCACTATCTCTCCCTGTAAACTTAAGGCAACTTGTAGGAAGGCCCAACATACTTTTCGGTATCAGGTAAATCCTGAAATTGTGATTCCGTAACACTGCATTTCAGATAGGTGATTCTGAAAGCGAGTTTTGGCATTCGTAAATGTAATGTACACCTGCAAAAACGTATGTGAAAGAGATACATTGATCTCCCTCACAGACTAAGGAGGTAGGGATTAACTTTAAAATACTGTAAATATTTTAGTCTTTCAGATTGGTCAAGAGGGGATCTACATAATATATACTGTCTAGTTGGGACTACTTCACACCGAGTTGCTAAGTAGCACCATGTTATATTTTGCAAAGTTGCTTTATTGTTCTTCATTTCTTTTATCGGTGTGGTGTACATTTAATTGTGCTACCTGCGAACAGCTTTGCCCTTTGCCAAAATAAATGGCTCAAAGCTACACATCCGTATCGATATGTAATATGATGCTGTATAACATCAAGCAGGAAGCTAATCCATGTATGTCTCTCCCCTAAAATGTATTAAAATGTGGAAAGACATCTGAACATAGTAAACTATTTTCATCACACTTTGAAAACAGCAAGAAACTTCAGGCACCGGGCTATATTATCAAGAATGGTGATAACATTATCGCCGCTTTAGTGGCGGGAAACTGCCGCTAAAGCAGCGATAAGGGGCTTGATAATATGCCCTTTTGAATTCACATAGAAGCCCAGGCTCTGGTGTGCGGGACATCAAACCTGGGCTTCTATGGGAATTCACAAGGGCATATTATCAAGCCCCTTATCGCCGCTTTAGCGGCAGTTTCCTGGCGCTAAAGCGGCGATAATGGTATCTCCATTCTTGATAATATGGCCCAGGGTCTTTAAGAAGAGGCGACTATGTAGGTGGGTATACTGGTGCAGGAGAATTTTGAGTGCATTGTGCAAAACACCATTCAGATTGGCATAATGGTGCTAAACTGACCCAATTCTCAAAATATTCAGTTTCTGCATCAGTCGGGGAGGGCAAATGTCATTTTACACTGCATATTTGGCTTAAATGTTATCTGGATGCAAGTGTTGGTGTAAAATTAAGCATGGTCAGTTACAATGCGTATATCGCAAACTGGCTTTTAATTTCACATTGGAATTGTTTATGCATCTGATATAGCACAATTTAGCTTTCTAAAGGCTTGACTCTAGCATTTAATTATTCTTATTTGTTTAAATAGGATTTGGATAGTACATCCCTATTGGGAGGGGGGATTGGGAGAGGGTAGGTGGAGCAGACAGCTTCTCAAAGGACAGAAAGTCACGTGACTTGGTACAGAAGGGTTTATGGGTTAGAAACCGAGGCTCAAAGGGCAGCGACACCCCTTCAGCTGGTAGCAGTGTATCAATCAGTGTTTTTGAAGCGCGCTACTCACCTGTGAGGTGTGGTGAGAGTGGTCCAGGGAAGAGAAGGCTCTGTTGGGTGGCGGCATTGGGGCTGGGTATGACTGCACCTGCCTGTGTGAAGACACATGAAGGGACTCTTGCACACCCATGCCCAGCTAATATTAGTCTCTCACTGGGAGCAGACTGCCAGCCTTCATATTTCACCAATCTGTTGCAGCTGTGCTATCTCTTCTCTCTCGAAAGACCTCAATGTTGTGGTATAGGCATGTCAGCAGAGGGAGTGCGGTAAGGCTTTAGAATGTAATTGTGCCGTCGAATAAGGTGAGTTCTGAGTTGGAATCCAATGGGCTCATTGTTGGGAAGGACGGTTGCGAGCAGAGTTTAAGAACACTGTGCTGGTGCCAGGGGTTTGAGACAAACAAGATAAATCTTCAAAATAGAACTACCTGTTGTGTGTTCATTTGGACTCAACAGATTGACTGAAACCCAAAGCGGAACCAACATAGAACTCTGGGGCATATTATGAAGGACCGGTGTTAAAATTATAGCCGTTTTATCGTCAGGAAACTGCCGATAAAACGGCGAAAAGCTGCGATAATGGGCTTGATAATACGCCCTTGTTAATTCCCATAGAAGGGGAGCTCGGCGGAGATGGGTAGGTGATCCCACGCGGACACGGGCGGAGTGAGCCAAGTCTGAAGGCTTACCCCGATGTACTGACCCGCCGACCACTCATGTGGTATATAGCCCTTAACCCTTAGGCATAGGACTGTCCATTGAGGTAAACAGTATACCCATACCACACCATATACATGACACTAGCATGTTATTGAGTTAATTTTCTTTATTGTTTTTCACTTTTTAAGGTCCTGATGAATCGCAGGATAATAATCCCCTTGCGAGAAACATGTTGACCACTTGTTGTTTTCCTGAGCTCCACATAGGTCACTCTACCTAACGAGGTGACACTGAGTGAGCTCGTTTTCACGATTTTAACTGCAACAGGGGGACCACCAGAATAAAATAGTTTCCGGTACCTCCTGCTGTATTTTAACCATCACCTCAGGCTCAGTTGCCTCCCCGCCCACACACCCACACTTCACCATAGGGCAGTTGGATACAAAAGATCTCCGCCAAAGTGCCCCTCTTTGAGGTGTGCCCGTCGGGGATTGCACCGCCCCCCCGACGAGGAGCAACCGCCGATGATGAAGCATGACATCCTTCGGGGTGTGTGAGGCAAACACATCCAACAAAAGGGATGCCCACAGGTGTTACATTTACACCTCTGGTCACGCCAGTTTTTGCTCAGTCCTCCTTAGTCTGTCTCCTTTCTTACTACTCCTTGCAGGAACAGTTCAGCCCCCCGCTTTGTTAGTAAATTCCCATAGAAGCCCATGTCCTGGTGTTAACATGGGCTTCTATGGGAATTAACAAGGGCGTATTATCAAGCCCATGATTGCCGTTTTATCGACAGTTTCCTGCCAATAAAACGGCGATAATTTTAACACCTGTCCTTGATAATATGCCCCTCTATCTGTCTAGCTCCACAACTGACGCTTCAGCAGGAGTATCATTGATTTTTGCTGCGGCACGATCTCCGACTTAAGTTTTGGAAACATGTATTTTGGGCTTCAGTATTCAGCAACCTCAAAACATTTTAGGCACTGGCACACTACTTCTACATGCAATTACTTTTACTGGGGCTATTATTAGTGGCTGCTCTCAGTGACGGTTGGTAGCCTGCGAGCCTCTCATCTCCTCTACAAGGGACATCACCACCGCAAGCATCCCTTGCAGCATCTGTACCAGTGGTGCCATCTCCTTGACTGTGGGAACGGTCTGATTCTTTGTCCTACAGTACATCATGCGCAGGTTTGCCTTTCTCTCGCTGCTGGTTGAATTCTCATGCATCAGAAGCAGCATGTCAGGAGCATTGAACGGAAGCACGCTGAGAATGGCCATCTCGGATTTGGCTCGTCCTCGGCACATTGGTAAATTTTCTACGGTGATGTGCACACCCTAATATGCATACATCATGAGTTGTGATACGTTTTTTGGATCCAGCGGCGTTGACACTACACCAAACCTGACACAGGCCCCCACGTGTGTTACCTAATGGGGATTACATAATGGTAATGCACAGAGTACAAGTGACTATTCTCGCACCTTAGTGAGTCTCTGCCTTACCCGTCGTACCTGCAATTATATTTCTCTTGTCGGCGGTGACACACACACCTGTGCCCTTTCAGTGGCTACAATGAATCTCCCAACACCACAATCCTTCATATTAGTAGAAGGTGAATCACATTTGAAATGGGAGGAATGGAAGGAATATTTTGTCAACTATATTACTACATTCAAGAGTGAAGGACGTACACCAGAAAGAAAGAAGAAAATCATATTTTAGAGCCTAGGTCCTGGATTACTGCAAGTGTACAACCGCACAGAGAAAATACCCCACTCAGGCGATAAAGGGGATGTATTCACACATACTTTGGCAGATTTATGTGCATAATTTTGTCCCGCTGTGTGCAGAGAGGAGCGGAGTTGACCAAACGACTAGGGCGGTTAACCTTGAATCTGGGGAACCAGGTTCGAGTCTCGGCCATGACGCTGAACAGCCTGTATTTCAGGGCAATTCACTTAATCTTCCTGTGCCTAACAAACATTATTGTTTCCTCAACTGGTGCTATGTAAAGCGCTGTGATACCTGATGCCGAGTCAAGTTTGTGCTATATAAAATACTGCAAAAAAAAAAAAAGCTATCGACCTTTACAACTTCTATCATAGGAAGCGAGGCATCAACGAAAAGATAGAAGACTATGTAGCTGCTTTGAGGAAATTGCCTCTTTCATGTAAAGAAGGGGGGTTGGAGGATGAATTGATATGAGACCAAGTGATTATGCAATCAAGTAACCCCAACTGAAGTAACCCTAACCTGCAGGACAGATTGTGGGTTCATGGTGAATCTAGCTTACAGGAAGTTACCTCAGACACTAGCAACGCAGAAACGAATTTACTTCTGGATGTACAAAAGCAGTGGTGTCTACTAGTAATCAAGAGAGTGGAGATTATATATTTAAAATTGTAAAGTAAAAACTTAACATGATGGAGGGATTAAAGGCTGGAAGACTTGATCAGGAATGTGCAAAATGTGGAGTTAAGGGACACTATCCACAGGTGTGTCATAATTTAACTTAATTGATTTAATTGTGGGTTTATATAGCGCTAGAATCAACTCCTGGAGGAGTATCTCCGCACTTCGACCGCTGGGGAACCCATCCTGGCTCACCCTGAGAGATGGTCCCTAATGGGTATCTCTAAGGTGCAACCAGGCATCCCCAGCGGTCTGGGGGGCCGTTGTGAAGATGAGGCAAGCTAATGCCCAGAGTTGCCGAGTATGGTCCCTGACTGGAGTAGGCACCGACGCAAGAATTATCGAGCCCGCTGACCCTGGTCCACGACCCTGCCGCGTCGGGAATCGAACCCCGGTCCCGGGCCGTCCTCTGCTTACGGGTCTGACGCCTCTAACCAGTGAGCCACACCACTTCACATAAGACCTGGATAGTTAGGGGCATCGCAGAATAGTGGGACCTGAATGATGATCAATCTAGTTCTGAAAAAGAAAGTACTCAAGTGTTGTGCACACGAGAGTGTAGAATGGATATTAATGGGCACAGCAGGAAGAAACCCATATGTGAAATGGTGACTCGAGGAAGTCAGGTAACATTGGTAGGCGATTCAGTTACACCATACAAAACTATTAATAAGGAAACTTGGACAAACCTCTTTTGCCCTAAGGTAGGGTCGAAATTGGAGCAATCTGATATTAAACCTCAGAGCTTCACATGGGAGCTTCCAAAACTTGTGTATGTAGGATGCTGGTATATCAGGAGGCTATATCAAGGGTAACCAATATGTAGCTAGGTTTCCACTCTATTGCCTGTATTTTATTAAAAAAATCACCTGTATCCTGTCGTGGGGCTGAGCCTTGCATTCCCACTGTGTTAAGTTGACATGAGCTTATTAGAAAGTTTAAACACCAGTTTTACTTCCTGCTGCCTGTTGCACACGGCACACATTATAATAAATGTTTAGTGTTTCGCTTCACACGAGAATAACATGTTTTTGTGTAATAGCAGCTTTGCTTGGTAAGCTTAGTCTGAACAGTGAATGCTGAGGCCTTCAAGGTTATTTCAACACAGTGGTTGTTGTTCGGACTGATCAGCGCACGTTCTAGACATAACACATATGCAGCTGTGGCTGCCTCTGAGATTGGCTCGTTTAATAATGCACTGCGTAGGCATGATCACACACACTTGGAGAACATTCGCATGCTGAGAGCTGGTGTGGAATCTGATGTGATCCCTTTCTGCTAGTACCAGAGGTATGGGGCCACTTTTGTAATCCCAAGAGACCTTCTGTAGATATAAAATAACCTACTAGCAAGGGAGGGTGAAATATAGGTATATTTTAAACCTGTTTCCATTTAGCATTATAACATGCTTTCTCCCTTTGTATTTTATGGAATATTAACTTTGCTGATAATCTTATTGCTTAAAATATGTCTGCTTGTATTAGCTAAGATACTGCGCATGAGAACACAGCATTATAAACAAATATTTCAAACTTGCACGTGTCTTCTTTTACTCCCTGTTTTGGACTGGTATGATAGTATAACGAAAGAGTGTTCACGTGTTCCACCTTGCCTGACGTAATCTAAGTTCCATGTTCTGGGTTGTCTAATCATTGGCGTTATGGAAGAGCCAATGAGACACTGATGCTAGTCTGGTAGGAGATGTTGGGTACTAAGGTGAGTTTTGGCACACCTTAATTCACTGAGGTTCTAAGTCTCTATGCACAGTTCTGTGTAGGAGCAGAATCCCTGCTACAATCCTTTATAAAAGAAGGCAGGGACATCATGTGAGGCTGGAGACAGTAGTCAACGTATTTAGACGTAGCCTCCAAAAGATTATTCCTGGCTGATATTATGGATCTACCAGGTACAGGAGAGATGCCCTTACGAATCTTAGGAATAAAGTACATAACACCTGTTGTAGGAAAGTCATTTTTTAGAAAGAAATTCGTTTTTGGACAAAAGAATGTAGCAGATGACTCATCACAGTGGATTTAACCTGGCTCAAATATTCACGACCAACTGTACAATAACAATCGGGATCTGTAAGATGGTGTTGAGCCTCCTGAAGATACTCACATTTTGGCCAAAAAACTATGTTTCCACCCTTATCAGCACTCATGACCACAATATTATTTATATCACACAATTTTTTAATCAATGCCCAATAACTTCTCATTCTGTGATTCTGTCTACGACCTTGGGATTTAAGTCCTCAGTGACCATTTCATTAAACACATCCACAGAGTCTTTTGGCATAACTGGATAAAATGAGGAGGGGGGTACGAAATGGACTGGCAGCCGCCATGCCCATATTGATTCCTTCAAGACCCCCAGAAACAGTGTCTGATACATCACAGTCCAGACATTCTTTAGCCAGTGAATGCATGGAATGTAACACATAAAGATCACAAACTTGTAAACTGTCATGTGTGGTTCTTTCAATGTTAGTGACATTTGTTGATTTGTTTAGATGGAACCATTTTCTGAGCGTAATCTTTCGTAAAAATTTGTATATGTCAATGCGTGACTGTTCATAGGAAAAGTTGGACTCAGAGCAAAAAGACAAGCCTAAAGCTAATAATTGATTTTCAGCTTTGGTTAGTACTGTGTCAGTAAAATTGATAATGGTATTGTCCTGTGTGTCTAATGATTCCATCTTCGCCTCTCTCTTCCTTTGTTTGATGAGTTTAAGTCGTTGTCTACGCCTTTCCCTCCCGCGCTGACTGGTGGTGTGCTCATTTGGATTTGAGGGTTTCTGGGGCAGAGAGTTGCGCGCCTGTCCATGGTTAAAAAAATGAGCTCCTCTCCCAAGGTTTGTTTGGTCATCACCCTGGTTTGATTTGCTGCTGAGGGGCCCCTTCCATCATCCGAATCGCCCCTAGTTAATGAACTCAGATCAGAATCCTCCTGAATTGTACTTGTGCTAGCACTATCAGTTGTTACAATGGGTGGTAGCTGACTGGTTAGAGCTTTTCTTTTGACGTTGTCATACTTTTGTGATATATAGAAGCCAGAAGCGCACGCAGCATACCCCTGTCGCCAAGGGTCCGGACTTTTCTGGTCAGCTCTACAGCTACTCGCTACAGTTCCAGTTATGGATCCACCCGGAACCCGTCCCTCTTGCAGGCTGATACGAGTGGTTGAGGTCGGAATATACCTCTTTTGGGCACACTGCCCCTGCTCGATTTTCGACCTGCGTGAAGGACTGACAGTTTGAGGGGGCCCAAGGAGAGACTTTGTTCGTCAGAAACAATCCCGCTTCAGCCATCCAAACCCAGCTGCTTTTCTCCTCGTCTCCGATAATTCCACCACTTTGGATCATCTTTTACCCTTCCCCACATCACCAGCCTGGAGTACATTATCATGTTGCATTCTGGGAGTTGCAGTGCGCAGACATGAGTCGTACTACAACAGGTGTGCGGAACCGCATGGGGGAGGAGCGGAATGGCGCCTTTAACAACAAGCGGCTGGCAGGCTGTTTTGAGACTTTGTCAGGTGTTGGGCGCTGAGGAAGGCAAATGCGCCGAAATGCATTCGCCGCCACCGGACTGCTGGTTTCTTTTCAAATAAAGCCCCTCCTTACATTTCCCCTCGTGGTTGCTGCTTCTCTTTTCTTCGGGGGAGAGACTTACCTGCACATGTTCCGCGCACAGCCAGAAGCGCACGCAGCATACCCCTGTCGCCAAGGGCCTGGACTTTTCTGGTCAGCTCTACAGCTACTCGCTACAGTTCCAGTTATGGATCCACCCGGAACCCGTCTCTCTCGCAGGCTGATACGAGTGCTTGAGGTCGGAATATACCTCTTTTGGGCACACTGCCCCTGCTCGATTTTCAACCTGCGTGAAGGACTGACAGTTTGAGGGGGCCCAAGGAGAGACTTTGTTCGTCAGAAACAATCCCGCTTCAGCCATCCAAACCCAGCTGCTTTTCTCCTCGTCTCCGATAATTCCACCACTTTGGATCATCTTTTACCCTTCCCCACAGCACCAGCCTGGAGTACATTATCATGTTGCATTCTGGGAGTTGCAGTGCGCAGACATGAGTCGTACTACAACAGGTGTGCGGAACAGCATGGGGGAGGAGCGGAATGGCGCCTTTAACAACAAGCGGCTTGCAGGCTGTTTTGAGACTTTGTCAGGTGTTGGGCGCTGAGGAAGGCAAATGCGCCGAAATGCATTCGCCGCCACCGGACTGCTGGTTTCTTTTCAAATAAAGCCCCTCCTTACATTTCCCCTCGTGGTTGCTGCTTCTCTTTTCTTCGGGGGAGAGACTTACCTGCACATGTTCCGCGCACAGCCAGAAGCGCACGCAGCATACCCCTGTCGCCAAGGGTCCGGACTTTTCTGGTCAGCTCTACAGCTACTCGCTACAGTTCCAGTTATGGATCCACCCGGAACCCGTCCCTCTCGCAGGCTGATACGAGTGGTTGAGGTCGGAATATACCTCTTTTGGGCACACTGCCCCTGCTCGATTTTCGACCTGCGTGAAAGACTGACAGTTTGAGGGGGCCCAAGGAGAGACTTTGTTCGTCAGAAACAATCCCGCTTCAGCCATCCAAACCCAGCTGCTTTTCTCCTCGTCTCCGATAATTCCACCACTTTGGATCATCTTTTACCCTTCCCCACAGCACCAGCCTGGAGTACATTATCATGTTGCATTCTGGGAGTTGCAGTGCGCAGACATGAGTCGTACTACAACAGGTGTGCGGAACCGCATGGGGGAGGAGCGGAATGGCGCCTTTAACAACAAGTGGCTGGCAGGCTGTTTTGATACTTTGTCAGGTGTTGGGCGCTGAGGAAGGCAAATGCGCCGAAATGCATTCGCCGCCACCGGACTGCTGGTTTCTTTTCAAATAAAGCCCCTCCTTACATTTCCCCTCGTGGTTGCTGCTTCTCTTTTCTTCGGGGGAGAGACTTACCTGCACATGTTCCGCGCACAGCCAGAAGCGCACGCAGCATACCCCTGTCGCCAAGGGTCCGGACTTTTCTGGTCAGCTCTACAGCTACTCGCTACAGTTCCAGTTATGGATCCACCCGGAACCCGTCCCTCTCGCAGGCTGATACGAGTGGTTGAGGTCGGAATATACCTCTTTTGGGCACACTGCCCCTGCTCGATTTTCGACCTGCGTGAAGGACTGACAGTTTGAGGGGGCCCAAGGAGAAACCTTTGTTCGTCAGAAACAATCCCGCTTCAGCCATCCAAACCCAGCTGCTTTTCTCCTCGTCTCCGATAATTCCACCACTTTGGATCATCTTTTACCCTTCCCCACAGCACCAGCCTGGAGTACATTATCATGTTGCATTCTGGGAGTTGCAGTGCGCAGACATGAGTCGTACTACAACAGGTGTGCGGAACCGCATGGGGGAGGAGCGGAATGGCGCCTTTAACAACAAGCGGCTGGCAGGCTGTTTTGAGACTTTGTCAGGTGTTGGGCGCTGAGGAAGGCAAATGCGCCGAAATGCATTCGCCGCCACCGGACTGCTGGTTCTTTTCAAATAAAGCCCCTCCTTACATTTCCCCTCGTGGTTGCTGCTTCTCTTTTCTTCGGGGGAGAGACTTACCTGCATATATATATATATATATATATATATATATATATATATATATATATATATATATATATATATATATATATATATATATATATATATATATATATATATATATATATATATATATATTACCTACTGGCAGTCGCCAGCAGGTAGCTATAGTTAGGACCTATTTTCCATAGGAAATCCGCAACATTCTATTTGGAATAAATTTGTCGCCGGTTGATGAATCTTCGCAGAATTTTCCAAACTAATTATCAGCTCTAGTCCGCTCCTATCCTGAAAGTCTCGGGATGATTCATGTATCTGGGGCCGAGAAAAAAGGGGGTCCCAAAACATGTTTTCCCCTTGCAATTTTCCATAGGACCTTTTGACGCACCTACAGCCCGAACTGCTGAACGGATTTACACCAAATTTGGCAAAGAGGTAGTCCTCAGTTCAGACTCATGCCTTTTGCTTAAATGGTATAAATCTGTTCAATAGTTCCTGAGAAAATAACATTTAAAAGAAATTATATATCTATGGCCGTGCAGGATCCGCGCATCCTAAGCGCACCCTGCCGTGCAGGAGCTGTATTCTATTTGGCTGTCAACACTCCAAATCAGGAAGTGTTGGCAGCCATCTTGTGCCTCGGTAGTACAGAGGCACAAGAAACCTGTAACACAAACACGCAAAACACGCAAAGGGGGCATGGTAGACAGACCCTGACCCCCTATGCCTGCTCAGGGGGTCCCACAATGATCCCCAAGGCCCCAAAAAAAAGTTGTATTTTTTTTTAAATCACGGGATGCGCATAGGATCTGTGCATCCCCCGTGGAAGAAAAAAAACTGCTGTTGTACAGAATCCCTCGCATTTGATTAAATATGTATTGCTGGCCCACCATTCACTTCTACTAATGCTCACCTTACATTTTCACATTTTATTTGCACACATGCACATATGCGTTTCCATGGGCAGCCTGCTGCAGCCATTGTACGCAGCCACCCTACATCTACGCAGCTACGACTCGCATTGTGTGCTCTCATTTATGCGTGCAGTGCCTAGACACGGAAAGTGCTACTAACAGGGGGTGACATACACGCACCGAAGACCTGTCCGGTGCAGCGTATGCATCGTCGCCTGCACAGCATCTTCGGACTCTTTTTTCTAGAGCACGTAAACAAAGGTGATGGTCAGAGTGGTGGGGGAAGGAGATGTTTCCTTTGTAGGAAGGACAGACTTCCATTTCTTTATAATACACATTCCGTCCAAATGTACAGCAGTGTCTGTAGACACTGCGGCTTTTATTATTAGACACTGTCATGGGGCAATAGATTTATTTTATGACAGAAGATGAACACACTTTTTGTAATTTGTCACATTTTAATTGCTCACATGCACATATGCGTTTCGATGGGCAGCCTGCTGCAGCCATTGTACGCAGCCACCCTACGTCTACACAGCTACGACTCGCATTGTGTGCTCTCATTTATTCGTGCAGTGCCTAGAAACGGAAAGTGCTACTAACAGGGGGTGACATACGTGCACCGAAGACCTGTCCGGTGGAGAGTGTGCATCGTCGCCTGCACAGCGTCTTCGGCCTCTTTTTTCTAGAGCACGTAAACAAACGTTATGTTATGTTATGTTATGTTATTATAATTTATTGTGCGCACAGCTACTCCAGCCAAGGAGCGTCCCGGCGCATATACAAGGAGAAACATAACACAACAGGAAAAGATAAGACATAATGGGGGCAGCTAAAACAAAAAAGTTTTTATTGCTCTCCGGAAGGTGTTCTGCTCGATTTTTGGGCTCTATTTATGAGTGATGGTGACTTTAAGCTTGCTACCATCCTGAAGCTCTATTCTTGCCTTGTGTTGGTCCTTTTAAGGCCTTTTTGCCATACCTAGAAGCATAAACTAGAGGATAGCTGCTTAATATAATGGTAGATCCCTTATTGTTGACTCTAATCCATCTATTGCCTATTGGCTTTGACATAATTATGTGTCCTTTCATGATTCTACCTATAGTAGAGGGTGGATCCTGTTGTCTTGACTTTATATTACATATTGGTATGGTTTGTGTAGGTACTCTGATAGAGCTAAGTGTTATTTCATCCTTCTCAGGCCTACAAGGCCCAGAACTAGAGAGACTCCATTTTGCTTTCTGTCCCTGCAGACTGAGATGCTTGCAGGGTAAAGGTGATGTTTTAGTTATGAGGTGTTGTTCGCTCTTTGCAAACCAGAGAGAACCGGCCAGAGCTGAATCTAATCAAGAAGTGTCCCTGGGCTCAAGTCTCTAGACGAAACAAGCAGCTGATCACTGTGAGAGCGTCTAGCGCAAGGAGCCTGGTGCATGAAATTGATGGGAGGAGGCTATTGACTGGAACTTTCCACTAGAGGAGAGCATTCCATATTAGCGAGGTGCAGAAGAGGCGGAGTGTCAGTTGGTGTTTGGGACCGTTCAAGTCAGTTGCAGTGGATTCTGTGAATGGAGAGAGAGAAGGCAGATGATTGCTGAAGTTGGAGAAAGCAGTCAGATGAATCTTAGAACAATGTTGGAACTGTCAGCTGGAGCTGCCAGTGTATCCGGATGCATTAAAGCATTACCAGTCAGATGGAGGAGTGGAAGTTGCCAGCTGGGGCAGCTGAGCCAGAGGAGTGAAGCAGTGGTGATGGAGGGAGAGAGAGAGAGCCCTGATTCCACCAGGAGAGAGAGAGAGAAACAGTCCTCCTAATAGGGTGAGGTGTTCTAAACTAGTTTGCTTTACACATATACATTAACCTTGCTTTGATTTCCTAGGTTAGATTCCCTACTGTAATGTTTTATTGTATTACTAATCCTTTTCCTTTCAGCGGTGTGCAGTCTATTTACAGTCCCTGTTAGTTAGATGTGGATGTGGTCTTCACAGAGACCCTGCAGATCTGTGTATGTGTCTATTATGTGTTGCTGTTGTTGTGTAATAAAGATACCCCAGTTCTTAGTGAACCATTGTGCAGAAGTTATTATTATTAGTGAGGCTAACCTTTCTTCTAGACAGGTGCAGGTGAACGGATGCATCTCCCGTCCATGTGGATCTGAGCAAGGGGGTAGAGGAGAGCTTATATTTGATGAGAACCTTTGCATAGTGAACCAGTGTGCTTCTTATTCTTGTATGAAAAGGTAACCTGTTCTTCTAGTCAGATGTTACTGTGAACAGATGCTACCCCATATCAGGTAAGTGATAACTGAATAAGGGAGAGAGGAGCTCTTGGATTGAAGGATAAGTTGTACATCATCTAATTTGGCAACTATTGTGTGATCCAGAATATTGTAGTACTATACCCCTGATGAATAGTGAGACTGATCCCTTTATGTAATGGTAATCATAGGATATGCTGCCGTCTGGGTAGGTTGTCTGGGTCTGTATGAGACCGCGAGATCGCCGATATTGCTGCTGCCGTCTGGGTAGGTTGTCTGGGTTCGTCTGGGACCGCGAGATCGCCGATATTGCTGCTGCCATCTGGGTAGGTTGTCTGGGTTCGTCTGGGACCGCGAGATCGCCGATATTGCTGCTGCCGTCTGGGTAGGTTGTCTGGGTTCGTCTGGGACCGCGAGATGGCCGATATTGCTGCTGCCGTCTGGGTAGGTTGTCTGGGTTCGTCTGGGACCGCGAGATCGCCGATATTGCTGCTGCCGTCTGGGTAGGTTGTCTGGGTTCGTCTGGGACCGCGAGATCGCCGATATTGCTGCTGCCGTCTGGGTAGGTTGTCTGGGTTCGTCTGGGACCGCGAGATCGCCGATATTGATATTATAAGAGGTCTGGGTATGTATCTTAGGAATTCCCTGTCCTTAGGTGGTAGATATATGTTGTTACCTATTGTAAATAGGCCCTAGGGAGGGGGAGGTGGTAACGTTCTGGCTGAGTTAGTGATGCTCTGGTGAGCTGGTCCTATCTAATCAGAAAAACCAGGCAGAACATTTGGCGTAGTCGGGCAGTTTTCGCACAAGATGCGTGGGAGTGACCCCTGATATGTAGTTGGACTTAAAACCCTTTCAAATTTGACATCTGTGAACAGTGTGTGAATTGCATGGTGAGGTGTGGTCCCTGACCTATTGGTTTGAACAGTTGGAGTGTAAGGAGATTGCAGTTCATCATGGCATCTGACTTATGCAGTGTAGGAGAAATGCTTTTCATCTTGGTGTTTGAACTGTCAGGCTGGAAGGGTGGCTGTGTGTGAGGGAGCCAATTACATTTTGGTGTTGATGAGATTGTACATTTGTGTATGGAAAAGGCTTGTACATTGCTTATCAAATGGCTTGCTGCATTTGCTTATGCTGTGAAGTGTGAAATGTATTCTGTGATATAACTTGCTGAAAATCTTGTGAATAGCGCCTTATGTGTAAGGCTTGTGGATAATTTGCTTAGTTCCTTGTATATAGCGCCTTGTGATTAAGGCTTTTGAAACTTTGTAGATAGCGCCTTGTGATTAAGGCTTTTGAATCTTTGTAAATAGCGCCTTGTGATTAAGGCTTTTGAATCTTTGTAAATAGCGCCTTATGGGTAAGGCTTGTGAATATCTTGCAAAGTTTCTTGTAAATAGCGCCTTCTGATTAAGGATCCTTGTAAATAGCGCCTTCTGATTAGGGCTTTTGGTACCTTGTAGATAGCGCCTTCTGAGTAAGGCTTGTGATTGATTTATAGAGTTGCTTGTAAATAGCGCCTTCTGATTGTGGCTTGTGAATCACTTGCGAGGTTCCTTGAGAATGGCGCCTTCTGATGGGGACTTGTGATTGATTTACAGCATTGCTTATTATTAGCGCCTTATGATTAAGGCTTGCGAGTAGTTTGCTGTGTTTCTTACAAATTGCACCTTGTGTGTAGCGCTTTGTGCTTACGATTTGTGAATAGCTTGTTCAATCCATGTGCATAGCGCCTTGTGAGTGACTAGTTGAATTATTTGTGAATTGTGCTTTGTGCTTGAGACTTGTGAATAGTTTGTTGAATCCATGTGTATAGCGCCTTGTGAGTGGTTTATAGTTGCTTGTGAATAGCGCCTTGTGCTTAAAATGTATGAGTGGCTTCTTAAGACCATGTGTATAGCGCTTTGTGGTTGAGACTTGTGAATAGTTTGTTGTTCCATGTGAATAGCGCCTTGTGCTTAAAATGTATGAGTGGCTTCTTAAGACCATGTGTATAGCGCTTTGTGCTTGAGACTTGTGAATAGTTTGTTGTTCCATGTGTATAGCGCCTTGTGCTTCTGACTTGTGAGTAGCTTTTTAAGGATCTTGTGCATAGCGCCTTCTAACTAAGGCTTGTGTGCCTTGTGTGTAGCGCTTTGTGCTTGAGATTTGTGAATAGTTTGTTAAATCTGTGTGTATAGCACCTTGTGAGTAGCTGGTAGTTGCTGGCGGATAGCGCCTTGTGAATATGGCTGATGAATGATTTTTTCCATTGAGCAGGGAAGGGCTGGATCCTTTCTGTCTGTTCGGGGAGAAAATTTGTTTTTAAAAGGAGCTCGACCGTTATGTGAGAACGTGAGAGATAAGTCCTAGGAATTTCCCTTGTGTCTGCAACGCTCGGGCAAGGCTTAGGTTTCAGCTGCCAAAGGGTTAATATCTTGAATTGAGACAGCAGTGTTCATTTCATATACTGTTTGGAATGTGTCCACGGATTTCTGTGGGTTTTGCCTTTGAACACATGATTTAATGAGTCTGACTCGGAGGTGTAAATCAAACTGTCGGACTGCGAGGGGGTGTTTTGGTGGTTTTCAGCTGTGCACAGATGGTGCAATCTTCGGTTGTGGAAATGAAATTATTTCAATGTAGAATGTGCTTTAATTGGTGAAATGCAACCGTGTGCTTTTAAATAAAATGATGAATCTGGCCCTTTTTATAGGTAGAATGGAAAAGCTTGCACACTAAATTATGAATTCTTGGTTATGCAATGCAAAATTATATGTTGCCCCTTGTTTAATTTGATGGTGTTTCACATGTTATAAAAAAAATTAAATGTGTCTGCATGCATTGTTGTTCTAATATTTTTTCCCTTTCAGCAAGTAGTGAACCGTTATGACAGAATTATTTTGCGCATGTGACTATGTTTCTGAAACATTTTGATGTTCGTGTATACAGTCAAGGGTGGATATGAGGTTCTATTTTGATTTTGACTTTAATACACTCACATCCCTTACATCAGTTTAAAATTGCTTTAGTGCAGAATGCCGTCTTTTGAATGTTGGTTAACTTTTCATATGGCTATAGAAAAATAATAGCTTAAGAACTTGATTACATTAGTTAGAGAAATACGGTGCTTGTCTGAGAGGAGAAAGGTAGAATACCAGCTGCATGGAGTTTCATTTAAAAATGTGTGAGAAACTCCACAAAGCAAAAGTTGTTGTTTTAACCTTGAACGAGATAACTCAGGCCCGTCCTCAGACCAGATGGTGGGGGCCTTGTGCGAGTGAAGGCTCCCTTTGGCCATAACCCAATTTTAGAGAAGCAGAGGAGAGAGAGAGAGAGCTGTCTCCTATTTTGTTATGATTGAAATTGAGCCAGCCCCTGAGCGCGGATGGCTCTGAAGGGAGGGGTAGGCGAGCAAGGAGTGTGATTGCAGCGAAGCTCGGCTCCTGCTTGTTATGGTTGGAGCTGGTTCAAAACTCTGAGCGCGACCATCTTTCTAGAGGGAGGGGCTGTTTCTCAAAGGAGTGAGGAGTGACTAGGCCCTAGCCCTTCTGACTTGTGTAAAAAAATTGGGATTTTGCCCAAACAAATTTTAAAGAATATGGTATAGGTAGAGTGTCCAAAACATCCCTTGGATTTAGAGAGTTCTTTTCAGGAATTAGGAGGTTTTCTTCTTACAGAAATGAAAAGCACTTGGGGTGCTTTTTTGAATGGAAAATCTGTTTTTGCAAGATTGATGATACTTGTTTTTCGTTCCAGATTGCTGATCTATGGGGGCCCTGTATGAGTGTGACTTTCTTATTTTGGAGTGATGGGTTTGTTATTTTCGGATGAGTGTTGCCCTTCCCAACCCCCCCCCCCCCCCGAGGCTGAATCCAGGATTAGAAGCAGACGTACCAGGCTGACCAGACTGGAGGGTGTGCTTCCTTGGCACCGGATACAGATGAAGATGGAGAATTATGGCCTACAAGAATGAACTGTTTTCCTAAGGAGAAACCAACGATGGATTCCTACAGAAGAGAACTTGTACATTAACTGAACTTTTGATAATCATGTTTGGATTTCCCCCCTAAAATTTTTTTTTTTGGGTGACAAAGTCAATAGTTCTGTGTTTGAAAAAAGAATTTTTTTTTAATTGACTTTTGAAAGTGATGATCTAAAAGAACCCATTTGTATTTGGTTATAATGATGTTCCTTTATGAAAGGAGTCTACAATGTAATTCCTTGGCCTGCATTCTTGAGTCTTGCATTTTTTCCCATGTTTCTATTTCAGATGGACATTATGCCACTCTTTGCAGTTACCACAAACAGGCCCCAATGATAATGTTAAATTTGCAGTCCTGTTTATGCTTTTGATTTTCCAGTTTGAAAGATGCAGTGCCACATTCATAATTTGGCCTTTGGTTTAATGATTCCTTTTGATATATGCAAATGATTTTGTTTGAAAGTCATAGGGTGCAGTATATAATTAGTGAGCTGCTTTAGTAATCTGATGCCCTGTGATACACGATATTTTGATCTTACTATGCTATGCTATTACAGATTGACTTTACACTTGTCTATCTTTCACCTATTGGATAGTTTTCCTGTTTTCTGTAAAACAGTTTTGCCAATGGGGGGAAAGTAGTGTTCTGTATGATGGTGCACACATGTGGTCCACAGATTGATACAGAGGGATTAGGTGCACACTGTTTCCTGAGTTAGATGACTTATGACCTTTGCCTATTGACTTTGGCATGGTCTCCTATCACTTAGTTTTTCAAGTTTAAGTTTCTGATTCAGCTATTTTAGCTATAGGGATTTCTGGACAGACTATGTCTGAATTATCTTTTAGAAGAGTATATGCACCACACTTAGATCACTGTTTCTGATTTCTTGCTTGATATGCATAGTGCTACACCAGCTATTTTGTAGGAATGGGGTTATCCTTGTTTTCCTGTTATTACACTTTCACTTTGATCCATCAACTTTTAATTGGAGCAGTGGGATTAGTTCCAAGGGTGGTCACCCTAGACTTTAAGTTGTCCCGGGAGGTGTGTCATTTAGTTAGGTCATGTCCTAGATTTACTAGTAATAGTTGCCCAGACATTGAGGACCCTTTGTTATGTTTATTTGTCAGACTTTACCAAATCCTTTCTTAAGTTGACCGAAGTAGGTAGGCCTCATTTAGGCCCTTTGTTATTTTTACTTCACAGACATGTCCCTATATTAATAGATTTCATGAGTTATTACTAGAAGTTGAGGCACATTTAGTTCAAGGGTGCTTAGGTTAGTTTCTTAAGTTGACCGAAGTAGGTAGGCCTCGTTTAGGCCCTTTGTCGTTTTTACTTCACAGACATGTCCCTACATTAATAGATTTCATGAGTTAGTACTAGAAGTTGAGGCACATTTAGTTCAAGGGTGCTTAGGTTAGTTTTTGTGGTTATCAGATATTTTGATTCGTTCCCTATATCAAGCTTTAGGTGGTATTTCCTTGGTTGTCATTCATTTTAGGGAGTCTTTTTGTTTTTGATTTTGTTGATAGATCATGTCGATGTTTGTTTATTTGTTTGTTGTTGTTTATTGATGTTAGCAAGTTAAAGTCAAGGGTGCAATGTTCTGCTCGATTTTTGGGCTCTATTTATGAGTGATGGTGACTTTAAGCTTGCTACCATCCTGAAGCTCTATTCTTGCCTTGTGTTGGTCCTTTTAAGGCCTTTTTGCCATACCTAGAAGCATAAACTAGAGGATAGCTGCTTAATATAATGGTAGATCCCTTATTGTTGACTCTAATCCATCTATTGCCTATTGGCTTTGACATAATTATGTGTCCTTTCATGATTCTACCTATAGTAGAGGGTGGATCCTGTTGTCTTGACTTTATATTACATATTGGTATGGTTTGTGTAGGTACTCTGATAGAGCTAAGTGTTATTTCATCCTTCTCAGGCCTACAAGGCCCAGAACTAGAGAGACTCCATTTTGCTTTCTGTCCCTGCAGACTGAGATGCTTGCAGGGTAAAGGTGATGTTTTAGTTATGAGGTGTTGTTCGCTCTTTGCAAACCAGAGAGAACCGGCCAGAGCTGAATCTAATCAAGAAGTGTCCCTGGGCTCAAGTCTCTAGACGAAACAAGCAGCTGATCACTGTGAGAGCGTCTAGCGCAAGGAGCCTGGTGCATGAAATTGATGGGAGGAGGCTATTGACTGGAACTTTCCACTAGAGGAGAGCATTCCATATTAGCGAGGTGCAGCAGAGGCGGAGTGTCAGTTGGTGTTTGGGACCGTTCAAGTCAGTTGCAGTGGATTCTGTGAATGGAGAGAGAGAAGGCAGATGATTGCTGAAGTTGGAGAAAGCAGTCAGATGAATCTTAGAACAATGTTGGAACTGTCAGCTGGAGCTGCCAGTGTATCCGGATGCATTAAAGCATTACCAGTCAGATGGAGGAGTGGAAGTTGCCAGCTGGGGCAGCTGAGCCAGAGGAGTGAAGCTGTGGTGATGGAGGGAGAGAGAGAGAGCCCTGATTCCACCAGGAGAGAGAGAGAGAAACAGTCCTCCTAATAGGGTGAGGTGTTCTAAACTAGTTTGCTTTACACATATACATTAACCTTGCTTTGATTTCCTAGGTTAGATTCCCTACTGTAATGTTTTATTGTATTACTAATTCTTTTCCTTTCAGCGGTGTGCAGTCTATTTACAGTCCCTGTTAGTTAGATGTGGATGTGGTCTTCACAGAGACCCTGCAGATCTGTGTATGTGTCTATTATGTGTTGCTGTTGTTGTGTAATAAAGATACCCCAGTTCTTAGTGAACCATTGTGCAGAAGTTATTATTATTAGTGAGGCTAACCTTTCTTCTAGACAGGTGCAGGTGAACGGATGCATCTCCCGTCCATGTGGGTCTGAGCAAGGGGGTAGAGGAGAGCTTATATTTGATGAGAACCTTTGCATAGTGAACCAGTGTGCTTCTTATTCTTGTATGAAAAGGTAACCTGTTCTTCTAGTCAGATGTTACTGTGAACAGATGCTACCCCTGATCAGGTAAGTGATAACTGAATAGGGGAGAGAGGAGCTCTTGGATTGAAGGATAAGTTGTACATCATCTAATTTGGCAACTATTGTGTGATCCAGAATATTGTAGTACTATACCCCTGATGAATAGTGAGACTGATCCCTTTATGTAATGGTAATCATAGGATATGCTGCCGTCTGGGTAGGTTGTCTGGGTCTGTATGAGACCGCGAGATCGCCGATATTGCTGCTGCCGTCTGGGTAGGTTGTCTGGGTTCGTCTGGGACCGCGAGATCGCCGATATTGCTGCTGCCGTCTGGGTAGGTTATCTGGGTTCGTCTGGGACCGCGAGATCGCCGATATTGCTGCTGCCGTCTGGGTAGGTTGTCTGGGTTCGTCTGGGACCGCGAGATCGCCGATATTGCTGCTGCCGTCTGGGTAGGTTGTCTGGGTTCATCTGGGACCGCGAGATCGCCGATATTGCTGCTGCCGTCTGGGTAGGTTGTCTGGGTTCGTCTGGGACCGCGAGATCGCCGATATTGCTGCTGCCGTCTGGGTAGGTTGTCTGGGTTCGTCTGGGACCGCGAGATTGCCGATATTGCTGCTGCCGGCTGGGTAGGTTGTCTGGGTTCATCTGGGACCGCGAGATCGCCGATATTGATATTATAAGAGGTCTGGGTATGTATCTTAGGAATTCCCTGTCCTTAGGTGGTAGATATATGTTGTTACCTATTGTAAATAGGCCCTAGGGAGGGGGAGGTGGTAACGTTCTGGCTGAGTTAGTGATGCTCTGGTGAGCTGGTCCTATCTAATCAGAAAAACCAGGCAGAACAGAAGGTCATAAGGTCCTCTAACAAACGGATTTCAACCGGGAGAGAATTCCAGGTTAGTGCAGCTTTTACGCTGAAGGAGCGACCCCCCATGCGGCTGAGTCTGAATCTAGGGACTACAGCGAGGGCCTGGCTCTGAGAGCGGAGGGTGCGAGTGGGGACATAGAAAGAAAGACAGCTGGACAAGATTTCAGGGCCTATACCTCTCAAGATCTTAAAGGTCAAACAAACATCAACGTGATGGTCAGAGTGGTGGGGGACGGAGATGTTTCATTTGTAGGAAGGACAGACTTCCATTTCTTTATAATACACATTAATTCCAAATGTACTGCAGTGTTTGTAGACACTGCGGCTTTTATTATTAGACACTTCTCATGGGGCAATAGATTTACTATAAGACAGAAGATGAAAACACTTTTTGTAATTTGTCAAGAGGTGGGGTCCCCTAAACCTACAGTGGGGACAATATGGAACAGGAATGTGTTTAGATGATGCATTCATGTGTCCCCGGAGCCCTGGTTGTGTGCACCCCCCTCCCGCCCCCCCACACCCCTTCAACTTCGGGGCTGTCCCCCAGATCCTCAATGCACCACTGTCGAGGCCTTGGGCTGGGCAGCCATGTTCTGTACACTGGGGTGCACAAACAACATGCTTTTGTGCTACACACATCAGTCTGAAACAGAATGCTGGCACGGTGTGTGTGTGTTTATATGTACAACCAAGGTTGTGATGCTGCGGTACACACAGGCTCAGGAGGGCCTGCTGTTACCCACAAAGCCTCCCGCCACAGCCCTGAGTGCAGAACAAAGCCCTGCCTTTAATGCAGTGTCGAGGACTGGGGTAGGGTGCGAAGTGGTTTGTTGTTGTCACACAACTCCTTCATACGATCGGGGAAGCACTTGTAGTCATGTTTTCCCTCTTAACTCCCCAGTAAGCCCCGGACGACGATTCACAGAGCATAAAAACAAAAAGAAAGAAAAATGAATAACAAACAAACAACCGTGGGGCGCTGCTGCCCCTCCTAGAAGCCTGTTTGTGGTACACTTGTTGATACACAGATCTGATCGAAGTATCCCCCCATAAACGAGTGTACCACCCCCAAGACACCCAGAAAATGCATAGTGGGGGCGCGGCTGCTGCTGGCAGCCACCTATGTCTGTGTGTGTGCCTATGTGTGGGGTCCGATTCTGATGGGATGTTGTGTCTCTGGGCTCCCCCGATGGAGAGTCGAGGCAGGGGGGTTGGAGTAAGGGGCCAGTGATGGGGATCCGGAGGGGGCTCGTGTAAGAAGCAAGTGCTGGGGGTCCGGAGGGAGCTGGTGTGAGAGGCCATTGCTGGGGGTCAGGAGGGGGTGTGTAAGAGGCCAGTGCTGTGGGTCTGGAGGGGGCTGGTGTGAGAGGTCAGTGCTGGAGGCCCAGTCTGGGGGTGGGGGGATGGTGTGAGAGACCAGTGCTGAGGGCCGGTGGAGGGGGTCTGGTGTAAGAGATCAGTGCTGAAGGCCAGGTTCGGAGGGGGCTGGTGTGAGAGGTCAGTGCTGGGGGCCCAGTCCGGGGGTGGGGGGGGGCTGGTGTGAGAGGCCAGTGCTGGGGCATGGTCCGGGGGGATCTGGTGTAAGAGGTCAGTGTTGGGGGCCAGGTCCGGAGGGGACTGGTGTGGGAGGGGAGTGCTGAGGGATCAGAATGGAGGGGGCTGCAGTAAGGGGCCAGTGCTGGGGCCTGGTCTGGGGGGGTCTGGTGTAAGAGGCCAGTGCTGTGGGTCCGGAGGGGGCTAGTGTGAGAGTCCAGTGCTGGAGACCCGGTCCGGGGGTGGGAGGGCTGCTTTAAGAGGCCAGTTTTCGGGGCCCAGTCAGGAGGGGTCTGATGTAAGAGGCCAGTGCTGGGTGCCCTGTCTGAAGGGGCTAGTGAGAGAGGCCAGTGCTGGGGGGCCGGTACGGAGGGGGCTGGTGTGAGAGGCCAGTGCTGGGGGCCCGGTCCTGCGGGGGCTGGTGTGAGAGGCAAGTGCTGGGAGCCCGGTCCAGGGGTGTGGGTTCTGCTGTAAGAGGCCAGTGTTGGAGGCCCGTCCGGAGGGGCTGGTGTGGGAGACCAGTGCTGGGGCCCGGTCTGGGGGAGTCTGGTGTAAGAGGCCAGTGCTGGGGGCCTGGTCCGAAGGGGCTAGTGAGAGAGGCCAGTGCTGGGGGGCCAGTCCAGAGGGGGCTGGTGTGAGAGGCCAGTGCTGGGGGCCCGGATGGGGCTGTTATGAGATGGAGAGAGCGCCAGTGCTGGGGTCGGGTGTGGGTCCAGTCCTTCTTTTGACCCCCCCACCCTTCCCCATCTCCGTTTTGGGGTAAAAGACCAGCGTCCATAAGTTGATTGAGTTTGTTTAACCCTGTGGAGGGGAGGGCTGTAGCTTCACCTCAGCACAAAGGAGCCTGGAAGTCCATTTTCCACTTCAGTGTACTGTAACAGCGTCATGTGGGCAGTCTCTTACCCCTTCCTGCTGTTGTTGCTGGTAGCAGAGCGAGCCTGCTGTGAAAGCATGCATCCCGAATCCCAACCCCATCACGGGCGGTAATTTCTGTCATAAAATATGCGCTGCTCTCGTAAGGGCTTGCCTATTGACAGCCGGATGAGGAAAGGCAGTCAGGTGCGCGCCCCACTACTGTGTCATATTTTGAGGGTATATGGGCAGTAGTGCATTTTCACACTGACACTTCTGTACTACATCCGTTGCACCAGTGTAATAGTGAACCAATGATTCGTGAGTAGATAAAGTGCATGGGGGAAGTTTAGCACAACAATTTAGGGGTTGCAGTGAATGCACAGGAGTAATTTTGCACATATACTTGTGCTCCCTCAAGGCTCCTCGCTCAGCCCAACCCTCTTCAACGTCTACATGAGTCCCCTCGCAGCCATCGCACGACAGCACAACCTCAACATCATCTCCTACGCCGACGACACCCAGCTGATCCACTCCCTCACCAACGACCCCGCCACCGCCAGAGCCAACCTACACGAAGGGATGAAGGAGGTAGCCGAATGGATGAAGAACAGTTGCCTGAAACTGAACTCGGACAAGACAGAAGTCCTCATCCTGGGATCCTCACCCTCCGCCTGGGACGACTCCTGGTGGCCCCCCGCCCTGGGCAGCGCACCCAAACCAACAGACCACGCACGCAACCTGGGCTTCATCCTGGACTCATCCCTCTCCATGACCAGACAAGTCAACGCCGTCTCCTCGTCGTGCTTCAACATCCTACGCATGCTACGCAAGATCTTCCGGTGGATCCCCACCGAGACCAGGAAGACGGTCACCCAGGCCCTCGTCACCAGCCGACTGGACTACGGCAACGCCCTCTACGCCGGAACCACCGCCAAACTCCAGAAGAGACTCCAGCGGATCCAGAACGCCTCAGCAAGGCTTATCCTGGACATCCCCCGTCGCAACCACATCTCCAGACACCTGCGAGACCTGCACTGGCTCCCGGTCAACAAGAGAATCACCTTCCGTCTCCTCACCCACGCACACAAAGCCCTGCACAACCAAGGACCAGGATACCTCAACAGCCGCCTCAATATCTACGCTCCCAAACGCCAGCTTTGATCGACCGGCCACGCCCTCGCCGCCGTCCCCCGCATCCGAAGAGTCACCATAGGGGGAAGGTCCTTCTCCTACCTTGCCGCCAAGACCTGGAACTCCCTCCCGACCCACCTCCGCCTGACCCAGGACCACCTCGCCTTCAGGAAGCAGCTCAAGACCTGGCTGTTCGAGCAGTAGCGGACCCCCCCTCCCCAAGCGCCTTGAGACCCTCCGGCTGAGTAGCGCGCTATACAAATGCTTTGATTGATTGATTGATTGCATCACACAGATGAATGTTCGGACAAGTATTTTGAAATTGCACTGACCCCACGTGTGTTAATACAGTTTCGCACCAACCTTTGCGCTAACAATGGCAGCGACCAGCCAGTGCAAAATGTAATGTTGCCGCTCCCCAGCTCTTGTAAGTGTCGTAAGCTTGGCAGGCCGTGAAGACCGTAGCTCGGACTGCACCAGTCAAGAGCAGCCGCAACGCCAATGATGCTCCGCAGATCACACTGTGAATCTGTTTAGCCACTGGGGAATCCAACCTCCCACTCCCGTTTACTGTGCGCTCCAGGGGTGACTTTACCCCTTTGGTGGAACTGAATTTGCTGTATATGCAGAACACCTGTTCAGGGTCAGATTGTGCTCCAATGCCAATTAACGTGTGGTAAATATATCACCCGCTCCTGCATCCCGGACTCCAGACGGTGAATTCAGTTCTTAGCAGGCTCTGTTATAGGAAATATACCATGTGTCACCATGAACTCATGACGACATCCCTGAAAGTAGGGCACTCCTTAGGGTTCCCAACAAATGAGATTCCAAATATTCAAAACAGAATTTTATTCATTCATAGTTTGTTTTTCGATTATCTGTAAAGTTCATCACTTAAATGTTTCACAATGAGTCCATTCAATAACAACCTATTTCCATGCTCCAATGCATTTCGGGCTATGGTGAGCCCTTCATCGGGGAGCTTCTGCAATTAAATCAGACATAGCAATCGGTATCATGTAATACACTATGCGAAAATCATAATTATCCGTGTTAATAAATCTTAAGTGACAGTGACAGTTTAAAACTAAAAAGGAATGGTGAAAATTATATCTATATCCAGTGCTCCACTAACCACGAGTGAAAGATCATTAACGTGCATTGACTAAAAACGTGAGTATAACTTGCTTGGCAGTATCAAGGAGCGTCTCATGATTAAAAACGCACATGCGCGATGTGTGAGTGTTATCATAACGTGAATAAGCATGCGGACAGGATCGCGGTGAATTCTCAAAAGCGCGTAGTGCGCAAGGTATACATATTATCATAGCGTGAACAAGCATGCTTAACCAAATCGCGGTGGAAATTCAAAATCGCATGACATGCGGTTAGCTTGCAAGCTGTAGGTACTCACGGTGCGTCTATGTCGGTATGCGTGTAAAAACGCCAGTGTCGGTAATGCAGGAAGTGTGGTGGAATTAATAAACATTCAAAAGTAAAAATCAAAAACGGACTACCTGACGTTTAAGAAACCAGGGTGGCCATCTTAGAATGGTGAACAAAAAATAAACTGTGTGAATAATTTACAATAGTTGCAAACTACGGAGTAAAAATAGTGGCTTGTAGTTGCATATGACGGAACAGAGTATATACAAATATGACAATAGTTTATACGAAGCATGCAAATTCCAAACGATCATTGAGACCAGCCGGCCTCATGGTTTGCATACGGTAAATCCAGGCCATCTCTCTCTGAAGTAAGTGCTTGGTGTTATCGATTCCTTCTCTTTTCCGCACTTGTTCCAAAATTAGAAATTTAAGCTGAGAGACGTTGTGTTTATGTTCATTAAAGTGTATCGCTACATTGGATTTGGTGTTCTGAAGTCTAATGTTCGACTTGTGTTCATTGATTCGAATTTTTATCTTTCTTTCCGTTTTCCCTACGTAGCATTTCCCGCAGGGGCACTTGATTAAATACACAACATTAGTTGAATCGCATGTGGCATCCACACTCAGTTTAATAGGATTACCTCTCATTGGGTGACTGATTATGGTTCCAGGAATTATGTTGTTACAATTTCCACAGTTTTTACACGGTCTGGTTCCTTTAGGAGGCGTTTTATCTTGAGGTTTGTTGGTTAAAAGTTCCTTAAGATTGGCACTACGGGTGTATGCAAAAAGTGGTGGGTCCTTAAAAGTCATACCGAAATCAGGTTCAACACTCAAAATAGGCCAATGTTTCAAGATAATTCGTTTGTATGTGGTACTCATATTGGAAAATTTAGACACCAATACCATTCTGTTACTGGTCTTTGGAGGAACCTTGACTAGCAGTGATTCTCTGGGGGTGTCGATGGCTTTCTTTTTGGCTTCTTCAATGAGTGTAGGGGGATATCCCCTAGCTAAAAATCTTCCACCCATTTCTTGCAGTCTAACCAATGTTTGATCTGGATTGGAAGTAATCCGTTTGATTCTCAACATCTGTGATGCTGGTAGATGTGTTATCAACGAACCTTGATGGTGGCTTGAGAAATGCAATGCATTATTGCGATCAGTTTTTTTTCGAAATAGATCTGTTTCCAAACCATTTTTTGTAATGGTAACTTTAACATCCAAAAACGTGATGGATTGATTATCTATCTCCCAGGTAAACTGTATGCGATCGTTTGCTAGGTTCAAGCTTGTGAGGGCCTGGGATAAAGATTCTTCAGTGTCTTTCCATACGATGAAGACATCGTCAATGTAACGTGCGTACATTATGGCGTTGTTAGTCCAAATGGGATTGTCATAGACCTGGGTCTGCTCAAAGTGCTTCATGTAAATATTGGCGTAGGTGGGCGCCGCACAATTACCCATCGAGGTTCCAGACAGCTGTAGGAACCAGTCGTCCTCGAGTTGAAAGTAACTCTGATATAGAGTGAACATAGTGAGTTCCATAAGGAAATGTTGCATGTCCGATGATAAGTTGCTTTCCAAAATTGATTTCTCCATAGCTTCAATTCCACCAGCGTGGGGGATTGAAGTATATAGAGAACGGACATCTGCGGTGCATAATAAGATTTGATCATCTCCCACGATGTTCAGTTCAGACAATTTTCTCAGAAAATCAGCAGTGTCCTGAATGTAGCTCTGCATACTTTTGACGCTCGGTTGTAAATACCGGTCAATAAACTTACCGACCGGTTCATGGAGTGAACCTCTGGTGGACACAATGGGCCTGAAAGGAGGATCCTCCAGGCTCTTGTGTATCTTCGGTATCAAGTAGATGGTAGGACTCTTAGGAAATGGTGTTAACAAGTATTTCTTGGTTCTGTCGTCTATAGTGCCATTTTCATATGCTTTTTGTACTATGTTAGTCAGGATGTCTTTGAATTGCATTGTGGGATTTCCTGGTAATTTCATATACGTATGTTCATCTTGTATATGTTCTAACATTTTGCGATGATACAAGGATGAATTCATTATCACCAGGGCGCCGCCTTTGTCAGCCTTTATGCATTTGATTTCTTTGTTGGTTGACAATCTTCTCAAGGTATCCTTATCTTTCTGAGTGATGTTTCTTTGGTTCTTCTTCTTGTAATTCAATTTCAAAATATCCTGATTCACTAAGTTTTCAAAGAGATCAATACTCTTATGGCTTGTAGGTGCCTCAAAAGTGCTGGCAGGTCTAAGGCCCAACAGTAAATCTTGTTTAGCCGGTAAAGGTGGTAGAACGTGGTCAAAGTAATGGCGTAGCTTCAATTTTCGTATAAATTTATACGTATCAACTTGAAGTTCAAGTGGGTTAGTCCTGTATGTTGGTACAAAAGATGTGCCTTTGGACAGTAGATCCATTTCGTGTTTGCTGAAAGTAACATCGGAAATGTTGATGATCAAATGTTCTGTTTCTTTTTGTCTTTCTGTGTGCTCCGAGTGCTTGGGTGAGTGGACTTTTTCTCTTTCTCTCTTTCCTTTTCTAAGACCCCGCCTGGGTCGTTTATAGTGTCCGTATTTTCGACTAAAAAAGGAACCGCAGTGGAAGGACCTGGTTGTTGACTTGAATCAGTTGGTTTGCTTGTGGCTGGTGGTGTTTTCCTGAATGTGCGATTAGATGTGTCACTCTCAGAGGAAGATGTATCGGTTTGTGAAGTTGGTGGTTTGTTTCTCCTACGCTGGGCGTACACATCAGCCCACGTATACACCTCTCCCAATTTGTAATCTTGGGTGTCTCTCCTAAATTTTCTTATCTTCCTCTCGTTAATTTCACGAGTGTATTTATCAATCTGTACCTTGGTATCTTCCAATATATTATTCCATTCTTCGGTACTTGTCATTCCAGATAACTCACCTTCGACTTCCTTTATTTCTCTTCCCAATACGATAAGAATGTTTGAAAGTTCCTGGATAATAAGCAATATCAAGTCTAAGCTACACTTATTCAACACTGCGTTCCATTTATCCTGAAAAGACTTGGAATTCTTGCACAACGACGGTTTCAATGCTATGCGCAAACCCCTCGGGATACGCAGGGCGCGATGGTATTTCAAAAGCGTGCTAGCGTGCATTTTTTGGTTCATTTCCCTCTTGGATAAGTACAATAATTGTCGTATACACTGTTCCTTAGTGCGACTAGAAGTGCTGGATGCTATGTCCTCATCAATTAGCGCATAGATACGGGCTGTTTCATCAGCATCAAATGCCAAGACGTCCGCCTTGGTATCGGTGGATTTGCTAATTTCATCATATTGCATGTTCAATCGATGCGTGCTGCCCCCTGATCGGGCGGATCAAAGGATATACGAAAATAGTAAAGTAGGAGGCGCACAGCTTATTTTTTGCTATATTTTTGTTTTTTCCGTGAAAAGTTTTTCGCTTGGGTGCTCCTTAGCAGGTAACGTGTCCGTCCAACACGTCTCTTAATAATATACCATGTGTCACCATGAACTCATGACGACATCCCTGAAAGTAGGGCACTCCTTAGGGTTCCCAACAAATGAGATTCCAAATATTCAAAACAGAATTTTATTCATTCATAGTTTGTTTTTCGATTATCTGTAAAGTTCATCACTTAAATGTTTCACAATGAGTCCATTCAATAACAACTTATTTCCATGCTCCAATGCATTTCGGGCTATGGTGAGCCCTTCATCGGGGAGCTTCTGCAATTAAATCAGACATAGCAATCGGTATCATGTAATACACTATGCGAAAATCATAATTATCCGTGTTAATAAATCTTAAGTGACAGTGACAGTTTAAAACTAAAAAGGAATGGTGAAAATTATATGTATATCCAGTGCTCCACTAACCACGAGTGAAAGATCATTAACGTGCATTGACTAAAAACGTGAGTATAACTTGCTTGGCAGTATCAAGGAGCGTCTCATGATTAAAAACGCACATGCGCGATGTGTGAGTGTTATCATAACGTGAATAAGCATGCGGACAGGATCGCGGTGAATTCTCAAAAGCGCGTAGTGCGCAAGGTATACATATTATCATAGCGTGAACAAGCATGCTTAACCAAATCGCGGTGGAAATTCAAAAGCGCATGACATGCCGTTAGCTTGCAAGCTGTAGGTACTCACGGTGCGTCTATGTCGGTATGCGTGTAAAAACGCCAGTGTCGGTAATGCAGGAAGTGTGGTGGAATTAATAAACATTCAAAAGTAAAAATCAAAAACGGACTACCTGACGTTTAAGAAACCAGGGTGGCCATCTTAGAATGGTGAACAAAAAATAAACTGTGTGAATAATTTACAATAGTAAATAGTAATTAGTAAATAGTAATAGTAGGCCGGCTGGTCTCAATGATCGTTTGGAATTTGCATGCTTCGTATAAACTATTGTCATATTTGTATATACTCTGTTCCGTCATATGCAACTACAAGCCACTATTTTTACTCCGTAGTTTGCAACTATTGTAAATTATTCACACAGTTTATTTTTTGTTCACCATTCTAAGATGGCCACCCTGGTTTCTTAAACGTCAGGTAGTCCGTTTTTGATTTTTACTTTTGAATGTTTATTAATTCCACCACACTTCCTGCATTACCGACACTGGCGTTTTTACACGCATACCGACATAGACGCACCGTGAGTACCTACAGCTTGCAAGCTAACCGCATGTCATGCGCTTTTGAATTTCCACCGTGATTTGGTTAAGCATGCTTGTTCACGCTATGATAATATGTATACCTTGCGCACTACGCGCTTTTGAGAATTCACCGCGATCCTGTCCGCATGCTTATTCACGTTATGATAACACTCACACATCGCGCATGTGCGTTTTTAATCATGAGACGCTCCTTGATACTGCCAAGCAAGTTATACTCACGTTTTTAGTCAATGCACGTTAATGATCTTTCACTCGTGGTTAGTGGAGCACTGGATATACATATAATTTTCACCATTCCTTTTTAGTTTTAAACTGTCACTGTCACTTAAGATTTATTAACACGGATAATTATGATTTTCGCATAGTGTATTACATGATACCGATTGCTATGTCTGATTTAATTGCAGAAGCTCCCCGATGAAGGGCTCACCATAGCCCGAAATGCATTGGAGCATGGAAATAAGTTGTTATTGAATGGACTCATTGTGAAACATTTAAGTGATGAACTTTACAGATAATCGAAAAACAAACTATGAATGAATAAAATTCTGTTTTGAATATTTGGAATCTCATTTGTTGGGAACCCTAAGGAGTGCCCTACTTTCAGGGATGTCGTCATGAGTTCATGGTGACACATGGTATATTATTAAGAGACGTGTTGGACGGACACGTTACCTGCTAAGGAGCACCCAAGCGAAAAACTTTTCACGGAAAAACCAAAAATATAGCAAAAAATAAGCTGTGCGCCTCCTACTTTACTATTTTCTGTTATAGGAAAACCTGGAGGTATCTGATGTCCTGCAGGGGTCATTAGCCCCCGGTAAATGCACGCCCGTTCCCCCTCACCAAGTGGGGACTTCGAATGTAAAATGTAAAAGGTTTAAATTCGGGGCAAATTGAGAAATAAAACTTCTCACGGTTTTCCTTGCCCCACTCCAGGTGTACACATTTAGTTCCCTCGTGGGGCAGATGTTGTGTGTTTGAAATTAGTGAATATTGCAGTAGTAGCACAGGGAACACACCAATTGGCCTAACGGCTAGGGCGTTCGACCTCGGACCTGGGGAGATGCTCTGATGTGAGCGCTGTTGGGAACCATGGTCTCGCATGACCACAGAATACCTGGCAAATGTCGGTTCAATTATTCGTATCTTTTCATGTCTTCAAATTTGGTTAATTTTCTTTAATTATTTGAATTACATGTGTGCTATTTTTCTGTACATGGATAGCACCCAGTGTGACGGTGCCTTCCAGGTGATTTTTTTTCGTTATCAGCCTAGCTCTGTGGAAAGGGCACATTTTAGGGCTCGCACTTGGTACCCACGTATGGTATGCACCCTATTTTATGCTAAAAAATAGAACATGTTATTATGCCCCGAAGAAGAACAAACAACCATGCAATGCAGTGAAAACATGAAATGCAGAAACATAAGAAGTGAATGTATGTGTTTTCTACCTTTTTAATTGTTTCTGCTGCCGAGTTGTCTGGTAATGTAATATAATAAATGGTGGTACAGCGTGGTGTACTCTAATCATACAAAACATACAAAAATACAATAATAACGTAATCAAATATATATAATCATACAAACATTTCCGATCGCAGCCCATAGACCGTGTACACATAATTCAAACGGAATAAAAATTATACATTTCATATTTACGTGGCCGAATCACACCATCCTTAGCATATTAATCATCTTGAGGGGTGGCCTAATGGCACGTTTTTAGTTTAACTCTATTTAAAAAAACAAAAAAAGTTTGGTTGAACTTTTTTGGTCTTTTTTTGATTTCGTGGCCTTATTTCCCGAAGGAGCGGGTGACTTCAAAGCGGCCTGTTGTACAAGTTAAGTCCTGTTCCCCCACCCCCATACCGCCTGGTGTTGTTTTAGCCCTTTCCCCTTGAGCTCCTGACGCCAATTTAGCTGTTGAATAAATACCTACTTAACATTGGACATAAATCCTTCACCTGCATCCCCCTCCCCCCGCTCTCCTGGGTAGGCAGGTCAGCTTTTACTGCCTTTCTCCTCCGAAACCTATCATTACACAATTCAAAACTCACTTCTTTTACTAGAAATATTCCCCTGGCAGGCGGTCCGTCTTTTCAAGAGCCCCGCAGGCGGGGCGAGGAGGAGGGGGGCTGCTTTTGTGGTCCCGCGCCTGCAAAGAAATGGAGCTCAATGGATGCTCGATTTAGCACCGTGAAGAATGTTGATGCTTTTCGTGTACCTGCACGCATTTTGCGCGACAGACACATACCTGCAGCTTGAAAGGCCGCTCTTTATTTAGTTTTTTGTGGATGTATATGTTCTGTTTACCTATTGCGGGAAGCAAAGGTGTCTGTATGTCTCTAGGAAGGGCTTTGGAGATTAATACTTGTTTAAAATCTTAGTATTTAGAGCACTTTGGTCTCATTATACACAGCAACATTGTGCGTGCCCATTTCTGCATTCTGCATATTGTATGATAATATATCAAATAGGCATATCTAGATTTCTATAGCGCTGTGTCGCCTCATAGCGCTGTATATACATACACAGTAGGTATGCATCAATTGTACACAGATATAAGCTGATCTTTATGAATCAACACACATATAATCTAATCACATATAGGCACGTACACGTTCATAAAATGTGGGGTTACACATACTCTATACCTCACAGAGGCCAAGGCAGATAAAGCGCCGGACCTGGTTATGTGCATGCGCCGACATTGGTCGTGACTTGGCGATAACACTACTTACCTTCTAAGTGAATTTCCTTCCATAGGATAACATTGACTGGTTTCACTCTTTCATCTAATTTGGAAAACCTTTTGGGCCACAATCTTACCGGGACTGCTGCTATCGCCTGTCGCCACAAGTCTCTTGCCATTGGTGCTGGTCTCCCCCCGCTGCTGCAGCCGCCGGACATCGCAGCGCGGCCGCTGAGGGGGGGGGCCACATCCCCCACGAGCCTTTGCGGCTGGACGCTGCTGACGACCATTGTGCGCCCGCTGGCGCATAAAAACCCCTGAGAGCCCCGGGGGAGCGGGAGTTCTTTTATCTAATTTGGAAAACCTTTTGGGCCACAATCTTACCGGGACTGCTGCTATCGCCTGCCGCCACAAGTCTCTTGCCATTGGTGCTGGTCTCCCACCGCTGCAGCAGCCGCCGGACATCGCAGCGTGGCCGCTGTTAGGTGGTACTACATCCCCCACGAGCCTTTGCGGCTGGACGCCGCTGACGACCATTGATGCTACCCGTACTTGAAAGGATAAAATTAATAAATCAGAACCTGGGGAAGCTAGAAAGAGCTGTAATGGCTAACTCGCAAACATTGGAAAAAGTTGCGGGCGGTGTACAGAACCGTGGTTTGTCACCACAAAAAAGAATAGCTCCAGACACCAATAACATTATAATAGACACTCCTCCAGAAGCAGTAAATAGAGTAAGTGGGTGAAAAAAACAGCTAGTAACGAGAGTAGGAAAGAGGCAGAAAGGGCAAAGCAAAACATCAGAGAAGGAATAAAAGAGACTGGGAGGGAAGGCGGAAAGGGGATTGTAACCTCTGAGCTGGTTGAAGAAACATCTAACAAAGAGAATGGAAGGGTAGGCACAGAGGGTGGAAAAATGAAGCACCCACGCATTGATTTGCCACCGACTTAGCACCCTACACGGTGATACTGACAGGGGTCCCCGAGATTCATAATGGTAAATTGGAAACCCACAGTGAACTGAAAAACAAAGTTTTTTTTGGGCTTAACAATAATAGATCACTCCTGGTTTACATGAATGCTGAAATTCTGCACGTCAGAAGGGTGAACTGGTTAGGCCATAGAATAAAGGAACTAGGGGGAGACTGTTTTATTGTGAATTTCAGAGACACCAGGGTGGTGAGGTATATCTGTGGTTGGCGAGGGCAAATAGGGGACAGTGGAATCCAAACCCTTGACCTGAGCTATTTTTACCCATGTACCTTTCTTGGCCCGTCTTCTGCTCCATTAAATACAAGAGAAATGCAACATAGAAGACCAAATAGTGCATATAGTAGTGAGTTTTGCATCCCCTTGTTTAATCACTTTGACATGCTTCAAAGATTGGAGGGGGTGGACTGACTGGGGCGTAGTTACTATAGTGTCATTTTGGATCCTGTCACTGTAAATGAAAGCATAACGCAGGAAAAGGTAGTTGAAGGAGGTGGAAACAGCTGGGTGGAACTAAGAATGGGCCCAGAGGTTTCTGATAAGGTTGGTCCTGGAATTATGGTTAATAGTGACAGTGATTTGAATGCATTGGTAGCTGACATAACAGGTTACCCTGAATCTACTGTTGCAGAGGATGCTAGAAACATAAAGGGAATATGGTAAATTATGTTTTGGAACATCGCTGGCCTCAAATCAAAATTGACAAATTGTAACTGGGCGAACATGATTAAAGAGTATGACATTGTAAGCCTACAAGAAACATTGGCGATAGAGGCTTTGCATCTGTGCGGTTTTAAAACTTTTCATTCACCGGCAATTGGCTCTTTATATGGTAGGGCCAAAGGGGGACAGTGTACCTATGTGTCGAACTTGTTCAAGTGTTGTAAGATCGAGATGGTCTTTAATAATCGGTATTATCACATAATTAGAATTGTTATCGATCGAGACCTTCATATGATCATTGGTAATTTTTACAACAATCTATTGGCAGTTGCTATAGAACAAACATTTATAATCATGGGAAAAGATATTAAATGTCTGATGGAAGGGAGAGTGAAAGCAGTTTGTGTTATCTGGGGTGGGGACTTTAACTGCTCCTTGTGTAAACATGGGGAAAAGGGTACTTGTGGCCTAATGCTGGATAAAGCGACCAGCTTAAGCCATTTTGAACATACCACCTGCGGGAATCATTTAAATGAGATTATCTTTACCTGCGATCAGGGCTTTGCGAACAGAATTGGCTGTAGCGATGTCCTATTTCGCCCAACGTTTAATGGTAGAGGTGCATATACCACCATAGACTTTGTACTGGTTTCAGCTAGATATGGTGGGGAGGTTCAAGCGTTCAATACCTTAGATAACCCTGTAAGTGATCACTTCCCCTTAAGTTTGCAGATTGTAAAATTAGGTAAAGATCTGCCCAAGAAATGTGTACCAAGTACGCAAGTACGCAACATAGTCCTTAGTAGGCAGAACGGTTACACTTTGAAATGGAGTACAGTAGTACCTGAAGATTTCTGGATTACATTAATTAAGAAATGTAATTTTAGTATTAAAGCTTGTCTAGATGAAAATGCGGATGATACGGTTGATGTGATAAATTTGGGAATTATTGCTGAACATATTAAGAACAGTCTTTGGGTGGAGACAAATAATTTTAAGGAGAATCCTTCGAGCTGGTTTGATACAGCTTGTACTTAGAGGTATACCAAACTTAAGCTCGCCTTAAACGCCCCAATTGGAGATATTAATCTCATACGGGAGTTAAGGAAGGAATATAAGAAAAACCTTAAGATGAGGAAAGACACCATCAAAAAGGAAGCATGGGACGCATTGTGTGAGGCATCCCAGGACAAAGATTTGGCGGCTTTCTGGAAAGTAGTAAATGCGCCTCTTTTTTACTATAAAACACAGGCCAGGGTAGAGATAGCTATTTCCGACACGGAATGGGTAAAACACTATGAAGAACTCTATCATGCCAAAAGTGACCAGGACCAAGTCACGATCCAGGACATTGTGAGGGTTGAAATAGCACAGAATAGGATTAAACTGGAAATGGGTATTGCTCTGAGTGAAGTAAATTTGAGCATAAGCGATAGCGCTGGAGGCAAAGCTCCAGGCCCCGATGGCGTTCCAGTTGATCTTTATGAGAGCAACATGGATCTTTGAGGCCCGCTGTTTACACGACTTTTTAATGCTTCCTGCTTCCATGGTTTATTATACTCATGGTGTGAGTCAATAATCGTCCCAATATATAAAAAGGGTGACAGATCGAGGTGCCAATGCTATCGCCCTATCTCTCTTTAGGACTCTACCATTAAGATCTTTGGTTGAGTAATTTTAAATAGACTGCAATCCTGGGCGGATGAACACTCAATAATCAGCGACCTTCAATATGGCTTCAGGAAAGGTTTAGGCACCATTGACTAGTGTCTTAATTTTCGCATACTATTAGAAAAATACGCCAAAGCGAAGGGTGGCCGCATGTTTTTAACTTTTGTTGACTTAACGTCAGCTTTTGACTGCGTCACTCATTCTAAATTGTGGCTGGTCCTCCGGAACCTAGGAGTAGAGGAAAACATAAATAACTTTCTTAGGGAACTCTACTCAGGGGCTACAGCACGGGTTAGGTATGAAAAAAATGGTGAATGCACTGATTTATTCACCATTGCGAGAGGAGTGCGGCAAGGCTGCGTCCTCGCTCCTTTTCTATTTACAATATATATTAACGACCTTGAAAAAACATTGTTAGAGGAGTGTAGGGACATGCCGCTTGCTGGGAAAAGGTCTGTTCCGGCGCTCCTATATGCTGATAATGCAGTCTTGATGGCCAGGACACCGTTAGCCATGCAAACGGTGGTTGACACTTTCACGGGCTTTATGAACAAATACCTGCAAATAAACTGCACGAAAACCTTCAGTATGACATATGGCTTTGGGCAACATAAGAAGGATAAAACAATATATGTTGGCTCAAGACCACTTGAGCATACCCCCACTTTCCCATACCTTGGGGTACTGTTTGACCGAACAGGACAATGGAATTATGCGATACAAACAAGAAGACTACTGTTCTGCAAATCGATCATGGCCCTGAAAACCTTTAGTAGAAGGATGGGCAAAAAAACGATTGGGGAGCTTTTGGCTGTGTATAGAGCAACCTGTGTGGCAGTTGCCACATATGGTACAGGGGTATGGGGATATGTGAATACAAAACCACTACAGCTGGTGGAGAACAACTTCTTAAAATTCCTCTTAGCCGTACCAGACAGTGTTTCAACGTATGTTAGTCACGCTGGGCTAGGGGTGCCCTACATAGAAGATATTATCAAGGTTAGTCCGGTTCTTCTGTGGCACAGGATCTGGTCAACTGAGGAATGCGCGTTCAATCGTTCTATCTTAAGAAACGCCATGAGCCTAGAAAACGTTGGCAAGGTGGCGTGGTTAACCTATGTAAGGATGTTTCGTTCAAACATAGGACATAGGGAATATTATGATGACCCCACTAGTATGTGTGATGTTTCAAGAAAAATCCCAAAGGTGTTTGCATGAGGCATTTGTGCGACCTTAGACCAAATGCAGAAATCTCAAAGAAAACTGTGGTCGCACATCAACTAATAATGACCTCTGATTACATGCAACCGTATATTAGATTAAAAATGAGTGATTTCGAAAGGTTTTTATTGACGCGTTTTGGATTAAATTTGTTATACAGATCCCTCAGCTTCCCTGTTATGAACATTCAGTCTAAACAACTTATTAAGTGCCCTTGTGATGATATGTCTGAGCAGTCACACATTCATATCCTCTTTTTCTATAGATTTATACCAACGCCATGAAAAGATGGATTGTGCCCCTGTTGAAAATTATGGAATGCAATCAGTGCCGCTTTGCATTTTTAGAATTGCAAAAACTGGATAATATTTTAGCTATTGCATCTTTGTCTGTATATTTTAAATTTGCTTTTAGATTTCGGAAAACAATCACCTAAATGAATTGAATCAAGAAGGGCATATTTTATTCTTGTCTTAATCTAATTGTGTTATTTTTAAATTGGATATTTTATCTGAAATGTGGTGTTTCATTTGTACTTTTATGGTTGTTCTTATTTGATAACCGAATAAAGTTAAACTTGACTTGGCTGGTTTCACTTGGAAATTCTAGGCCTGCTTAGAGGGTCCTACTAGGGCCCCCAGGGCACCCCAATTTTTAAATTTTTTTAAATCAGCAAAATCCACTTTTTGCTAATTTGTGCGAAAGCGTAATCGCGGTCAGCAAATCCGCAAACTTTTGCGAAATTGCTGATTTTTTTATTTTTGTATGTGCTTGCGGGATTTATTTCAGCACGGCTACCGTGAAGTTACCCATGCGGTCGTACATGGCGCAGCCATCTTGTTTTCAGTGTTCACATTGCGTATTTCCGTTTCCGGGTGCTAGTTGCATGCTCGTGTTGTGCATTTCCTACGTACAGGGCGCAATTGTGTGTTCGCGTCCATTTTTGCGTGATCGCGAGGGAAATTTCGCACAAACTTACCCACGTGGTCGCAATGGGCGCGACCATCTTGTTTTTCATTTATTACTATGGTTCTGGGCATGCTTTTTCAATCCTCCTTCAATCCTTGTAATCCTTTGCTTGTTTGAACTTGTTTAAAATCTTTTTTCCTCATTATCTATCACTCTATTTTTGTACATCTATAATTTGTGTTTTTTTTCTACTTTTCGCTACTTTAAAACGACTTTTTTTTAACTCTCTTTTATTTTATTTACTTTTTCCCTATTCTTTCCTATTTTATTTTCCTTTAACTGTCCGGGACCATTGCAAAGGGAGCCCTGCAAAAACCTGAAGGGGAAGGGTCCTGCACCCTGTAGCCGGCTCCCTTGCGGGCGCTTATGGCAGGAGGCTCTAAGTCCCAGGGAGATCTTCAGCACGGTGGAGGTGGCCACACTGGTCTTCTTCGTGCAATGCCACCTCCCCAAGACCGTCGCGGCAGGCCCGGTACCGGGTTCCGCCACCAGGAGAGTTGTCAGCTATGGGGTAAGGTGTGCCAGGCCATATATCGGGAGTCTGGGGTCCAGCGCACCTACAACCAGGTGACGCACCGGTGGTCGACATACTGGACCGGGAACACGACCTGCTCGATCTGCTTGGCGTCAAGATCCCTGGGCTTGGTGAGTACTAGTAGCTATTTAATCACTACTTTGTTGTCTTCTGCTCTGTGTTAAGATATTGCAAATATTTTTTTTTCCGAAGAGCAAGAATGCTGCCGATTACATTGCAGGTAAATTATGTTTCAAAAGCTTCTGTGATTGCAGGTGCTCGCCTGCTCACTGGCGGTGCTAATATGCTTACTTGTTTTCAATTTTGTGCTCATTTGGCCTGAGTGATTATGTATGAGTGTACTTTACAGATCTGCGTAATGCTAGAGACTAGAGATTACATTGCAGGTAAATTATTTGTCAAAAGCTTCTGTGATTGCAGGTGCTTGCCTGCTCACTGGCGGTGCTTCTATGCTTACTTGTTTTCAATGTTGTGCTCATTTGGCCTGAGTGATTATGTATGAGTGTACTTTACAGAACTGCGTAATGCTAGACACTGGAGATTACATTGCAGGTAAATTATGTTTCAAAAGCCTCTGTGATTGCAGGTGCTCGCCTGCTCACTGGCGGTGCTACTATGCTTACTTGTTTTCAATTTTGTGCTCATTTGGCCTGAGTAATTATGTATGAGTGTACTTTACAGAACTGCATAATGCTAGACACTAGAGACTCAAGTCCAGTCCTTACTTTGTACTCCTGCCACTAAGAAGAGATAGTGGTGGTGGATTGATAGTTTGAGTATAGTATGACTGGTTATTTAGTAGGAAACCTTTTAGTGGTCTGCAATCATGACGGACTGTGTCTGTCACTTTGCGTGCTGCGGAGTTCTGCCTGCCAGCCCTAGTAGAACCTTTTTGTAGTTGGTTTAGTGAGTTACATAACTTTCCAAGTAGACGGTCTGCGAATCCAGCAATACAAATATCCTAGTAGAACACATCAGATAGGTCAATAAACTTAGTGCAATTGTTGTCTATTTCCCTGAAATAATTTGTTATTGTTTTTTTGAAATGTTTGATTTGGTTGACAACAATCATCCATGTTTGTGCCTTTCTTTCATGTACATCAGCTCCTCCCAGGGGCAAGAGGACAGAGAAGGTAGTGGCGCCGGCGGAGCAGGAAGGCCAGGATCTGTCCGCCGAGGGCTCCTCTACTGGCCCCAGTAAGTTTTCCTGTTAATATTAATAATTATACTTCCCTAACTTTTACAGCACCTATTTATTCCAAACGTTCATCATAATTCAATTTTTTCCTAAATCGTGTTTGATCTTCTTGTAGACTGTTTCTAAATTCTTATCCTGCCTCTACTATGACTCTCTGTGCTACTACTATATTATTATTAGTCTGTCTGTGTAGCTAGCTAAGCTTGCACAGTTGGCAAAAGGTGTTAAACTAAACTCCTGTTCAACAATAGCTTTAGGCACTGAGTGCAGTCCTCTGGGTTGTCCATAATGTCTATTGAAGTCTTCTTAATGCTTTGACAATTCCTAACAATAAAATGTCAATGGCCACCAAGAATAAGATACTAGTTTACTTTTTGATTGGATAGGATGACATACTACTACTGTTGCAGGGACTATTCTGCACAAACAGAACTATGGACAAGAAATAGGGCATTGGTGATAATAGGCACAGTTAGACTTTCCACATACCTCAGTCATAAAAGAAGTTGAACCCCCAATCTCCTTACTGACTAGCTAGTGTGTCAGAGTCATTATTTAGCTCCAGAATGCAGCAATGATCCCCAATGATTATACAACCCAGAACATAAGACTACGGAGTCAGAGTCCCGACCTCTCAGAGTCACGGACTCATGCTTGCAATTTGCAAACCCTTTCGCTCACTCACTCATGACCAAAAACCACTAAGTCTATGTAAGTTTTAAAGCTTTATTAAAAGTAAAACAACTAGCTCTGTGTGTACTCTGTATATTAAATTTCAAATGTGCATTGTATAAAAACATTTATTAAAATCAACTTCATATAAGATAAATGGTGAACACTTGAAAACTCAACAGTGGCTGATTTTACACATTAATTTTGGGAAAGCCCTCACCTGGTTGGAACTTAAAGTCTTGGTGATGATGATGACGAGTGACGACTCCGAGTAACATATTGCTCTTGTTCGTAGAAGGGAAGCTTCTGTCTGTTATGAGAAACATGGTGCGTGTTAAAAAGCAAGCATTCATCAGGTGTGCCAAAAAGTGTAGCATGTTATGGCTAAGCATAAATAAAAAACACCCTCCCCTTACGAAAGTTTAGACTAGAGAGTCACAAATAATGAAATTTGTTTATATAGTAACATATTTTTTCATTCCTAGACAGAGTAGGGAGTGGTGTATAAGGCATCTAAAAATATTAAATGCATTTTCTAGGCGTAACACCATCGGCACATCCCATCACCAGTGCCAGGGCCAGCACGGAGGTGGTCACTCCAGGGGCGGTTGCGGTACCAGCAGGAACTGCTGTGGGGGATGCCACGGTAGTGGCGGGCAGTGGTAAGCTATTATATTCCTTACTTATAGAGATTGCGGAGTAGGCTGGCTGCAGGGGTGTATATGTTGTACAGTACAAATACACTTTACTGTTAAGAAGTCTTACAAATTTAGAAGTACGTTTTTGTCAACCAGGTAGAAGACAGTCACCCTTGACTTCGCATTAACAATAGCATTAACGGCGGGAGTTGACGAGTAACCAATGGCCTCCTCTAAATTTGACTTCAACTCAGCTGTGAACGTTTTATCGAGAAGCCAAGTCAGATCAGAGATGAACTTGATGGATGGGATGAACGAAAAGGGAAAGTAGGGTGTAAGGAAGGACGAGCAAGTTAAATTAAAGACTGTCAAAGAATGATACGTGTTTTTGAATGCAGGCACAGGTGGCTGGGAATCTGATGCATGGCCGGTTGAAGGCTGAAGCAAGGATGGGTGGAAGGAGAAAGAAAAGAGGACTGCCTGGGTGGGTGAAACAGAAACTGTATGTGTGCGCAATAAATCCTTTGGTTCAAATTCAAATACAAGTCAAGCACGGATGCATGGCTGGCTGTTTACAAAATAAAATAAAAATTGTGTTTTTCAGTGAGAAAAAGTAAGGTTTGTCCAGTTGAGACATTAAGAAAAATGATTGACATTTACTTTGAATGGATGGTTGCCTGGATGGTATCTTCCTCATAGATAGCATAGGTGTATGTAGACAGAGTAGGCGGTCACTGGATGAGGAGTGTTACTTTGAAGAGCATGTAACACCGCATGTCCGTGACAGAGTAGCAAAGCTGAGGAAAGTAGAAGTTGTAATTTTTCAGAATACTCCCTTGACTAACAGTAGTTAGCAAGCACAGCATATATTGTGTTTCTATATTGTATAGATCACATTATCAAGTCAAGTCACAACTCACAAGTGCCTTCCTCCGGGGATTACGGGAACCACTCACTACCTCTGTTAATAATTTTTTTTCAACTCTGTCATTCATGTGTGGCCTATCGGTGTTCACTCAATCAATGAAAACAAAACACCTAAAGTCACCCCTTATATAAGCAAATATCCTGTGAAGGGATAGATTATCATATTATTTATCTTCTTCATTTTCCTTTTGTAGTAGTCAGGGGCAGGGCAGGGTGAAAGTTAATTTAATTGAGCAGTAGCCCTAGTAACAGAGTATGGCCAGTGCCACCCGTAATAGACAAGTAAGAGCTTCACCACCTGCATGTACTGGACTGGTAACAGTAACACAAGTCTGCGTCATCATGGCTTGCGTCTGTTTTTCTTGGGTGCAAGCTGACTGCGCTGGCATTATGCCAGCGTCCACAAGTTTACGTATTAATTTTGCTAAACAAAAGAGAAGAAGATTGGTGTAATGTCTGAGTCTAATGTAGTGAGTCCATATAGTGCTAGTAGAATTCCTGAAACTCCCACTAATGTTAGAGCAGAGGCCGACGAAGTATGACGTTAGATAGATAGATGCCACAAATGTAATGTACTGTGCTTGCAATTACTGTTGTCATTTAGTCACACCTCAATGAAAACCACACAGCCCGGGGGAAGAGGGTTAGGGTTTGAAAATTGGATGGGAATGGGGGTTTTTGGGAAAGTTTTGTGGAGACAGAAAAAAAACACAGCATGGACAAACAACAAATGAAGAAAAACAAATCTTTGGCTACAAAGATATCCATAAATCTTCTAAAGGGCATAAAGGAAGTGCATGCATGAAGTTATTTGCTAAATGGATGGTTAGGTTACTGAAAAGTAGTACTTACTACAACTTACTAACTGTGAATAAACAATTTGACAGTACAGGGCTGCAGTAATTACACAATTTCACTTGCCTATCTGCCCTCAGAGAGAATAAACACTTATTAGTACATTAAATTAGTTTTAAAAATAGCAAAGAAACTTATCAAATAGCTGTAGGGATGAATTTGAAGCAGAGAGCAAACACGCAGTCGCACTCATAGAAGTTCACAACAAGAACATTATTTAAAAGATAAGGAGAAGTGAAGAGGATACTGTAACTGTATGTTGTAGTTGTCCTGTTCAATTTGGGAAGTTGCATGCATCCAGCAATTCCTCTTATTCGCAGTACTCCTCCATTACATCTGACGCTCCGTCGATCGATCTTGGTGACCACACTCTCCACTGCCTGCCGGGCGGATGCGGAATTACAGATTGCTATGGTAAGCCTGAGTTAATGTTTTTCCCATCGCACAGGGTAAAAGCCGGCCTATATTTGTCGATGGAAAACAGGAAGGGATATTAAAAGACCCCGGAGGAAAAATATAAGGTATGGTGTGTAGTGCAAAAATAACACTTTCCCTTTCAGAGGCGACAGTATTACATACAAGCATCATTTCTAAAGTGCGTACTCTGAGTCTCCTTTTCAATGATAATAATTAGCACACAGCAGGCCAGGACCATGCAGACGGTCAAGGCAGGCACCACTGAGTGAACGAACCTCCATGTAGCAAACCTCTCTGATACAGACAGACAAAGCAGGTCTAATTTCATACAGCAAGCCACATAACCACAATTTTACATGAACTGCTGTCTGGACTCTGGCATAAAAGCACTACACTGGCTCGACCACTCCATATCACGATTAGACAGACATGTAGTTCCGCTGTGGTTGTTGTTGACTTGTTTAGCTGTTTGCCACTCACAAAATGGCCATAGTTCTTCTGTAAACCGACGATGATGATCCATCCATCCCAGTGATTGACTGTAAAGATATTATGTAACTTTGATAATCAAGACGCAACATCATCATGGTATTAGCAAACACAATGTTGTTCATGCAGTCACAGTCTACACACAGTGAGTCCAAGGACATTTTCCATATTAAAAAATGCAACGTAGTGGCCCCTGCAGTAGAAGTACAATTTGCATTAAACAAGGTAAAAACAGAGTAGACCTGAGTTACATTTAGTGTGTAAAAGATTAAATAATAACAGAACACATAGGATTCATGCACAACAAACAAACAGCAATTGCTTTCATCAGAGCCAGACAGCCAGTGTTGTCCACTCTGCATGCCATCTCATCATTCATTACCTATTCCACTTTTTGTCAGCATCTTATTCTTAAGTGAAGGGCCACAGGGCAGCCTCTTGTGTCAATTTCAGAAGTAACAGTCAGCATAGCGACAGTTTCTTGATTCTGCGTAATCCAGCCATCTGCTGTGAGGGAAACAAATGGATCGGGGGAGTCAGGAGGAGGAGGATAGAGGAGCATGACTGAGCTGTGAACTTGTGAACTTCAGGAATGCAGACAGTGTCACCTTCTATTTGGAAATAAGACAAAGACAGTGCTGCTGATGGATTTGTTGTGATTAGAGTTTTATTGTGATGAAAGTTGCAAAACAAAGAAAGACACACAGATATAAAAGTGAATAAGGATAAAAAAAGTAAATATTTCAAGCCTAGGTGTCAGGGAAGTAGAGCTCGTTCTCAAACTCTGTGAATTGAACCTGGGGTAGGTCAGCTAACAGAGAAGAACTTCTGTCACCTAAGTCGGTGTCCTCTTCTTCCTGCGTGGATTCACATATTTTGTAATCTGGTGGTAATAAGTGCTGATTCATCTTGATCAGTGTTAACCTCTCCACATTTTTTGGCGAGAGGCTGGTCCTTTTTGAAGTTACAATGGCACCAGCAGCACTGAAAACATGTTTAGAAGACACACTTGCGAGTGGGCAAGCCAAATAATTTATAGCCAGCTTGGTGATCAGTGGCCATAAAAGCCTTTTCCCATACCAAGACACCAATGGATTCTGATCAAAGAAGACCTCTGTTGGGTCAACCAGATAGGCCTGCACCATCCACTCAAGGTCCTCCATGGGTGCTCCACTTTGCGTACCATCTGTTGCCTTTGCATCAACACTGGAATGAGCAAACCTATGATGAGTTATCCAATCCGCTTCCGACAATATTATGACTGGGCCTGGTGCAGGTGATGATGATGATACGGTGGCTGCTGTCGGTAAAGGCTGTGAGGGAAAGTGACTGCCTTTGGCCACAGAAGTGGACCTTGACGCCGGATGGCCTGCTGCTTCAGTAGTACTTGTGGTGGTTCCTTCAATTTCCTGCCGCTCTTTTTCGAACCGAGTGGCTGACAGAGCTAGCCAATGTTTGTACTTGGAAACATCTGCTTCATAAAAAGGAATGAATGTATTGCTGGCCAATGCCTTTTTGTACCATGGATCCAGAATAGTGGCACAAATATAATGTTGTTCTGAATGTATTGCTTTAAGCCTTTCATTGTCAACTAGGCGGCTTAATAAGCTCTCCGTAAACTGATATGCGTCTTGTTTTTAAGCATCAACTCGGAACGTTGCAGACACCGACTTCAGTTGGTGCTCTAGCATGCGCAACAATGGGATAGCTTTGCCCAAAGTACAGTCCTCCCTGCTGACTTCACGGTTGAACACCTCAAATGGACGAAGCATGTCTGTCAGGCTTTTAACTAGGTCCCATTCATCCACCTCTAGCCTCATGTCTTTCATAGAAGCACCCCGTGCTTTAAAGACATACTCATTGATTACCAAGTACTGCCCAAACAGACGCTCAAGCATGTAGAAGGTTGAGTTCCAACGTGTTGCCACCTCCTGGATGAGTCCTCTGACTGGCACTCTACAGTTACGTTGAATGATCCTCAGCTGCTTCCGGGCCTTAAAAGAATGGCTGAAATGTGTGCAGATTCTTCGGCAGGTGGTCAGTAACTTGCTGACTGTGTTTTCCTTTTTCAAGAAATCTTGAACAACAATGGTAATATTGTGCGCCAAACACGGCACTCTGAAATAGCCACCATCAGACATGGCCTTAACTATATTACTGCCATTATGCGTGGAAACATAACCAATCATGCGCTTTCTTGGCTGCAGCCATTCAAAGACCTTACTGTTAAACTCCAGCAAAAAAGAGACCCAGTGTGCAGTGATGCAACTGTAATTAACGGCTTGGCAACTGGTCCGCATGTCAGTTGTCAGGTGGATAGTGTGAACAGCACTCTTCTGCAAAGCTGTCCCAATCACCTCCAGCACATCGTGATGTAGTGCTGGAACCGCAACTCTGGCAAAATAGAACCGGCTAGGAACCTTCCATTTAGGGCAGACTGTTGCCAAAAATTCTAGAAACCCCACCCCTTCCATGAAAGAAAAAGGGAGAAGGTCCAACGCTAACATTTTATCCAGCATTGCATTATACAGACACGCCGTTGGGTGGTTGCGTTCAAATGGCGCCTCCGACCAAAACATGCTTTTAATGGTGGTCCGGACCGTTTTCATATGTGATGAGGATCCAGACTTCTTCAACCCAGTTAGGCTCATTGATGTACTTTTTCGCATTGGTGTCTCTACCATACTATTGTGCCTCCTAGCTGTTGCTGGGGTAGAGGAGGGTGTGGGCGCTACCACTGCAGTGCTGCTGCCAGGGGTACTGTGCTGTACCAGAAAAAATGTCTCTTGGTTCTTCACCTCCCCCCTGCACGATCAGCTCCTCGTCGTCAGATGCAATATCAATGGATACATTTGGATTAGTACTTTTGGCTTTCCTGATGTTACTTAGGTGTGCCTCCCACTGGATAATGTGGTGTTTTTGGAGATGACCTCTCTGGCCTCCGGTACCATAGTTGGTACCAACCTTACCACGACTAACTACTTATTTACAAATCAAACAAATGACTAGGTTTTACGCCTTTTTGCTAATACTAAAGAAGTCCCAAACTGGGGACTGGAGATTTCTGGTGGTGGTGGAAGTGCTACTTTCAATGCCAGATGAAGTGAAGGATTGGTGTGGTGGAATTTGACTCTGTTGTGCACTTACAGCACCACTACTTGAGGTAATGGAGGTCGAGCTGGATGGAGTTCTCTGTCGGCCCTTCTGACAAGAAAATATGGAAGCTGTAGGTCGTGTTGGTGTAGTAGTTACCTGTGTTGGTGGTGGTACCAGTGATCCCACGCCGCACACATCTTAGACAGCAGCATTTTTGGATAGGATAAAAATGTCTGTCTGCTGCATGCCCGCTGGGGCTGGAGGGATGACTGTGATGATTGGGTCGTCATCGTCAGACTGTTCATCAGCAGCGGAATATACCACTTCTACTTCTTCGTCATCACCCATTACTGAAAGCCTTGCGGGAACCTTCCTTTTACCTAGCTTTGTCGGCTGGCATGCCTCCCTCTCAGACTGCATTGGTGGGTGCCAATCAAGATGTAGATCATCAGAAGGAAGGGGGCTTGAAGAAGTACATGCACTAGCCCTCCTTGACCTTTTCCTTACTGGGGATCTGGAAGACAATGGATCCTCAGGATGAGTGGCTTGCTCGGCTGATACCTCCGTATGAATCTCGATTTCCTGATGTGCCCCTACTTCTGGAGGAACAAGCATTGTGGGCAGTTGTGCCTCTCCATGCGCCTCTCCATGCGCCTCTCCTTGCGCCACTCCTTGCGCCTCTCCTTGCGCCTCTCCTTGCGCCTCTCCGTGCGCCTCACCTCGCTCCTCTCCCTGCGCCTCTCCTTGTTGCACCTGTGGTTGTCATTGCGACTGTGGTTGAACACTCGTCAGATGAGTTACACCCTGCGTTGATTTGATGCTACTTTGCGATGAGTCAACGCCAACATCACTGGTCGATGTTAAAGAGCAATAAAAGTGGCTGCCTCTGTGGCACTCATGGGCTTGGGCCTAACTTGGCGTGGTGGCACTGAGACCAATGAAGCCGAGGTGCTGCTCCCAGCTTGGTCCCCGACGGACAACGCTGCTGCAGGCTTAGTTTTTTCCCCCGAAAAAGTGTCTGTCGGCACACCAGTCTACTTGGTAAGTGGCGCCACTTGCTTCTTCTGCTCCTTCTTACTGGCAGTGCCACTGGCAACTTTCTTGGTAGAGGAGCTACGCCCACCTTTCTTTGGGCCCATGTTCTTCAGATGTCAGAACAGCAGGACGCAGTTGCACGAGTTGCAGAGTTGTCTGTGGCCACACATGAGGTCACGTGACGTTGTGCACACACCGCAGCAGGACTTCTTCCTGGCACTACAAGTGATGATGATGAGGATGATTCCTGGTTCTCAGTCTTTATGCACCTAAAAGCAAAGGAAGCCAGAGGAACATCAGTTAAATAAATGGTGCATATGTCGTGCTTGAATTAATATTTGCAACTAGGCATTTATTATTAACACAACACACCCAAAAACGGAAAGACCTAAAATAAAAATTGCAATTCTAATCCAAAATGGATGTTAAAATTAATAGATGAGAGACCACACAGAGTGAGTTGTTTCATGCACCACTGAGTACCCCGGGGCATAATGGATGAAAGCAAGGCAGACTGGGTGCAGACCTATGGCACAAAGCACGCTGCCATGCCTCAAAATGGCCCCCACCCAGATGGCCAGGCCCTGGACCAGGCCCCAACAACACCTAAAAAATCGAAATACATACAAGAATGACCCCAATCCAAGCCATCCATGCCCTAAATGATGTTTAAATTCAAGAGACCCCACAGAAAGACTTGCACCATGCACCACTGACTACCCCGGGCCTACTGGCTAGTGTGGCTTTAACACGCACCCCAAAATTACAAAAAACTTTCACATAGATATAACAGTGAGCTATTCAATTCCATGCCATCCATGCCGTAAATGATATTTAAGTTCAACAAAACTCACAGAAACAGTTGTGTCATGCACCCATGTCTAACCCTGGGCCTACTGGATACTGTGGCTACCCACAATATATTTTTTTTAAAGTTGGTAAAAAGTTTATAAATTGTAGTTGCAGCAACTACAATGCCTCAAACAAACAACACCAACTTACTAGTAAAATCTCAACTCCAAAAGTGATCCAAACAAAAAGTCCTCAAATACAAATATCCAGCAGCAGCCACAAAGAGTAATCCTTCCAGCTTCAGATCCAAATGAAAAGTGACCAGGACATGGACAAAGCATTGGGAGGAGCCTGCTGGACAGGAACAGGAATTTGGAGACTCTGGGGCACTTCTTTCCTCCCAACCCCCGTAAAATGCACTCCTTGCACAAAAAAGTACAGCCAAGTGTCAACCTGAGGAGTTTTTCTGATCCAAATCATCAATTTCAGAAGGTTTATGCTGCCAGCGATAGATTTCTTGTGCAGAATTGCAATTTTTGCGATTTTGGGAAAGCGAGATGTTCAAACCTCACGCCGGATGTCAGCTGTGCGGCGCATCTACGTAGTCGCTATTGTTTACTCTCGCGAATCGTATTCGTGGGCCCTTATGACGTATTCGTGTTCTGAAAGTCTCGCATTGCAAGATGGCGGGACTCCATCATGTACTTGCGGTCGAATAGTCTTTCTGCGATCACGCCATGACGTACTCGCTGGTCGAAAAGCCTTGCGCGATCACGTAGCAAGATCAAAAATGGCGCAGCGCATGCAAACCAGGAGGAAAACAACTCGCTGGAACTCAGAATCACGGTAAGTCAACGCCACTCACGCAAGATTGTATTTTTGAAGCGCGACCAAGCAAAAAAAATCCGCTAACTCGCGAATTGCAAATTCTTTGACAATTACGTGCGAGTCGCGGACCGCAAAATTGCCAAAAATTCACAAATTCCTCGAGCGGAACGGATTTTCGGCCCATGCTTAGTATTTAGCCCCCGGGGGGCCATGACGTCCCGGGGGCAATATATTTTATGTAATTGGGGGCCCCTCAGCCCCGGGAACCACCACCCCCAGGACTTTTTACTAATATGTGGGGGGCTCCCAGCCCCGGTGACCGCCACCCCCGGGGCGGTCACCGGGGCTGGGAGCCCCCACATATTAGTAAAAAGTCCTGGGGGTGGTGGTCCCCGTGGCTGAGGGGCGCCCAATTACATAAAATATACTGCCCCCGGGGGGCCGTGTCCCGGGGGCAATATCTTTTATGTAATTGGGGGCCACACGGGGAATATATCGTTGGTAGCCCTTTATTCAAACAGCTGTCAGGCACGATGCATTTTGGCTAAGTTGCCTTCCTCAGGTGCCGCTTTCAACCAGGATGCTGCCCCACCCATGTTTAAATAGTCCTGCCATCCTCCCATTGGTGGGAACACACAGCGCTCCTGATCATGTGCTAGCCCCTCACGATGCAATGCTGTGCGTACTACATCTCCCAGAGCTCATCTTGCCTGGGTGGAAGTTGCGCGGAGCTGGACTTCGGTGTCAATGATTCCATTATGGCTGGTGCTTTGCAGGACACACAGGTGACTGAATGGTAAATGTTCTGGTTATGTCTGTTAAAAAGCGTTTCCTCGGGTCCCCTTACGCTCCAGCCTCTAAAATAAGTTTCTACCGGGCTGTGAGTAAACGTTGCAGTGAACAGAAGCCCCTTGTATATATATATATATATATGTATATATATATATTTTTTTACTGCTGAAGAAACAGGAGTATTAGAGTTAGGACTTTCATTCTGCCCAACTGCACAATTTGATTATGTCAATGTACGTGTAGACCTTTATAAATACATTCGGAAAATGAAACTGAAGAAAATGCATCTCCTGCACCCTGGTAATCCACAAGTTAGGACAGCAGGCATGAACGCAGAAAAATGGGGCACCCTGGGCACAGACATGGAAACAGTCCACATACTAAGGGAACTGTAGTATGAAAGCACCATGCTTAGCCAAACCGATATAGTAAAAACACTGGAGGAGGCAGGAATAACGCAAATTGGTGCCGCTAGTAATATCAAACTAAAATCTAAATTCACTGCTTATGAAACTATAGACACCTTCCACGATCTGGTAATTAACAACCTAAAGAAAGTGCAAGCAAGGGGTCCAGATCTGAGCAAAGAGAACATTACCAAAAATGAATGGAAAGCTATAATGAGCTTGAAAAATGACGATGACCTGATCATAAAATCCTCAGACAAAAGAGGAAACATTGTCCTAATGGACAGGAAACAATATGAAAACAAGCATTGGCATAGCCAATAGGTCTCGCTTGTGGGACCTTATAAGTATTTAGTTACAAGGATATTGTGCTGCAAAACAAAATACTTATAAGGTCCCACAAGCGAGACCTATTGGCTATGCCAATGCTTGTTTGTCTGGACTGCTTTTCGTTTCCATTCAAGAGAACGCGTAGGCGCCTCGCTGAGCCTATGAGTATTAATAGATGGCTTTCACCACCAGCAACAAAAAACACGAAACCGTTTCGGCTGAGCGAACTTGTTTGCAACGTGTTGTGCCTCTGGTGCCAGGCTTCAACACGCCTACAGCTAAGAGACCGGCACAGGCAATAAATAGACTTTATTCATTTATTTTTTGCGTTTTTACACTAAAAGAGCTAAGCGTTTACACGTTTTACTACTGTAATATTAAACTGGCACTTGGAAAAGTATCACACCGTCACAAAAATGAAACCAGTGAGGGAGACCCATAGTTGTGTTTTGTGCAGTGGTTTTGAAATGTAACGTTCTCCTACTGAAAACGTTTTTCTTACACGTTCAATTCCCAAAGTTGTGAACGCGCAATACGTTGTAACACTGAAAGCAGCTTCTCTTTTATCAGCTGTGGGTATGGCAGGCATGTTACACGTAGACTTTGATCAGTAATAATTGTAAACAATAGCGGAAGTTGTGGTTCCAGGCGCTTGGACTTTCTCCCGCATTAGCACCCAAGCCCTTGGAAGCGATGCAAGACACTTATCGACACGGAACACGTTTTACTTTTAACAAAATGTAAGTCATTATTAATTAATATGACGAGTAACAAACTTAGGTTTCAAATTATCACGCAAAAGCTAGTTTTTGATCTCAAATTATGCTTTAACGGATGATTTTCCAGCTGTGCTAATATATGGATGGATTCCGCTGTTTTAAAGTATGTTATGTAACAGGCATGGAAAGGCTGTGTTTGCGGGGAGAGGGGAGGTGCTGGTGTGGGAGGGGGGAGGTGCTGGTGTGGGAGGAGTGCTGCTACGGCAACTGCTACGGGCTGGGGAGGGGAGGAGAAATGAAAGGAAAGGCTGTGTTTGCGGGGAGAGAGAGGGGAGGTGCTGGTGTGGGAGGGGGGAGGTGCTGGTGTGGGAGGAGTGCTGCTATGGCAAGGCTTTGTTTGCGGGGTGAGAGAGGGGAGGTGCTGGTGTGGGAGGGGGGAGTTGCTGGTGTGGGAGGAGTGCTGCTAGGGGAGGAGAAGCCCTGGCCGTGAATGCTCGTGCATGTTCACGTGAACTGCAAGAAAACGCCGGGCTGAAAGCCCTTAGTTTGAAGAGGATTTTGCCGACATGAATTCTCGCTCCGCTCGATGCGCATGCGCGCATCGATAGGTCGCGAGACCTAAAGAGGCATGGAGACAGATTACAAATACAGAGTGTTACAGGACTTTCACAAGACCGGTGTACGAAAGAAGTATAACGGAATTCCATGAAATGATAGACAAATGGCACAACAAAGACATATTGAAGGATTTGGACTACAAATATATTAGTTGCGAAACACTGGAGATCCCCACTTTCTATCGCTAACCAAAAGTGCAAGAGTGTACTAAAAATCCACCTGGGATACCCATAGTTTCCTCACTGAACAGTCTACTGGACAATACATCCACCTATATTGATTGCTTCTTAAACCCACTGGTCCGAGATCTGAGTTCTTATATAAAGGACACAAAGGAATTCCTGCAGATTATATCTGGGATTGAATGGGAGAATGACATGTTATGTTAACAATTTTTGTTAGCAATTTTTTGTATAGCGCACGGACACCCAGGGGCTTCATGGCGCTGACCAACAGAAAAGAACATCCTGAAGAAAGAAAATGGGGGACCTAAGCTGATAAAAAGAGCCAGGTCTTAAGCTGTTTCCTGAATGCCAAAAGGTCAGGGCAGGAACGCAATTCCAGTGGAAGAGAGTTCCAAAGTCTGGATGCAAGAGTAGCGAACCTGCGACCTCCTTGGCGCTGTAGTATGAATATTGGCGTTACCAGAAGATGAAGATTAGCAGAACGGAGATTGCGGGAAGGGGTGTACCTGGGCAAAAGGATATTAATAAATTGAGGGCTACGGACGTGGAGGGATTTAAAAACCATGCAGGCTGCTTTGAATTTTACTCGCTGGCCAACAGGGAGCCAGTGGAGTTGTTTCAGCAGAGGCCCAGCTGACTGCCAGCAGGGTTGCTGGTGGATCAGTCTGGCGGCCTGATTCTGAGCCAGTTGGAGACGTTTACCCAGATAGAGAGGGAGGCCCAAATAGATGGCATTGGCATAGTCCAGGTGGGATAGTACAAGCGCTATCACCACCTGGATCAGGGCCGATTGGGTTAACATCCGGCTGATCTTCCTTATTCTACGTAACTGGTAGAAACAGGAGGATACCAACGAGCTCACCTGAGCCTTCAGTGAAAGTTCACTGTCAATGATTACTCCCAAGCTCTTAACTGAGGGAGAGGGAATGGGTGGGAGGCCTAAGTCAAGGGGCCAATAATGTGGGACCCAGAATATTTTGCTATTACCGTTGAGGATGATTTCGGTTTTTCCCGGATTCAATTTTAGATGGTTCGAGTCCATCCAATGACAGATGTGTAACATAGTCTCTTGGAATTCTTTGACAGAGGCAGTAGAGCCGTCCACAGTAAAAATAAGCTGTAGGTCATCCGCATAGTTAAATGTGGAGACCTTAAACTTCCTCAACGATTGAATCAGGGGGACTAAATAAAGATTGAACAAAAGAGGGGATAGGGAGGACCCCTGAGGGACCCCACAAGTGATTGGAAGTTTAGTGGCAGTGAAGGGGGCCAGGCGGACCGCTTGAGTGCGGTCACTGAGAAATTAGCTGATCCAGCTGTAAGCTGGGCCTCGGATACCAGCTTGTGTGACACGGTCGAGTAAGATGGTATGGTCGACCGTGTCAAACGCTGCAGACAGATCTAGTAGGACGAGAGCCTGAGGTATTGCCTTGTCTGCATTTGCACGAAGCGTTTATGACAGCCTCCATGGAATGAGCAGGCCGGAACCCTGCCTGATGGGGGTCCAGATGGTTAACCTGCTCGATGAAATTGGAGAGATGGCTAGGCACATGGGCTTCAAGTATTTGGCCAAATAGGGGAGAAGAGAAATTGGCCTATAATTTGAAAGGGTCAAGGGGTCTGCTCCTGTTTTTTTTAGGAGGGGTACAACCACTGCCTCTTTGAAGGCTTTGGGAACCACTCCTTGAGAAAGGGAGGCATTAAGAAGAGTCAAGAAAGGAGCAGGAATAGCCAAAAGGATTTCCTTCTGAATATACGGGGGGCAGCAATCTCTGGGGGATCCAGATTTTACCCTTGTGGATAGGGTACGTAGGGAATCAATATTAGGTGTGGAAAGTGATCAAAAGTATGGACACTAGAGCTCAAAGGAGTAGTATGCGGTTTAAAGCCAGTAACTGGAATGCTGGCTTTTATTGCCGAGATTTTGTCCAGAAAAAATTAGTTGAGGGAGTTGCAGAGATCTTGGGTCACAGTGGGTTTTGGGAGGGCTCTTTCCATGTTGGATAATTTGTTGACAATAGAAAAAACATCTTTAGATTTGTTGCTTGAGCGAGTTATTATGTCAGAATAATAATTTGCCTTAGATTGCAGTATGGCTTGCTTATAGGCGGTACGGGCAACTATATAGATGGTTTTAGCAAAGGGGGTCATAATTACTTCTCCACTTACGTTCCTTCTGGCGAGTATCAAGTTTTTTTGCCCTCAAATCCTCAGATAACCATTTCTGGGAATACGGATGGCGACTTATTTTAAATTTCTTCAGAGGGGCATGTGAATTGCTTGCTGCTAACAGCCAGTCGGAAATGTTTATTTCGGCCTCTCCAAGATCAGGGTTGTCAGCTGGATAGTGTGTTTGCTAAGCTGTCCAAGAATGCTGGCATATTAAGAGTACTCCATTTACGGATAAACCCTCCTGCCGTTGCACAAGACTTGCTATCGGATGTGATGGAGATGGTGAATTTTATCAAAAAATGGTCTGACCATACGCAGGGGCTAATGGTGGGGGTAGAGATGGTAAGATTACTGCTCCACACCTGATCAAGAATATGGCCCTTAACATGTGTGGCAGTTCCATGAGTTTGGAGGCTTGCGGGCCGCCCAACTCATCCTTGCACCAATAATTAAAATCTCCAACCAGGAGTATTTTAGCATAGTCAGTGACTATGGTGGCAAGTTGTTCGCACAAGGACAGGGGGAAGGAGGACATATATTGAGGGGGTCTGTAGACTAAGACACAAATAAGGAAGCCGAATTTGGAGTCAAATTTTATTACCAAATTGTCTACTCCTGGAAGGGTTAAGGCAGACAGAGAAGTAAAGACGTGATCTTTCTTGATAATTGCGGCTACTCCCCCACCTGTCTTTCCTGGAGGCCGGTCAGCATGTAAGATGTAGTATTGATCCGGGAGTGCTGCCAGGATATCTGGGGGGGAATCGATGCTGAGCCAGGTCTCTGTGATAAGAAATATATCAGGCTTTTCGTCTAGAAGAAGCAAAAAACATATCCAGTTGGTGTTTAACCAGGGAACGGGTATTGAGATATAAAATGTGAAGTTCGAGATTAACAGTCATAATAGGTGTGGACCTATGGCTATAATAAGGGGTTGCAGGCAGGGTCTCAGATGTAGTAGAAGAGTCGCGAAGAATATATAGATGGCTTAAGCGACCCAGGATGGCAGGACAAAGTGGAAATCTTGCCTGGTGTAGTGCTCGAAGATCCGTCGAGGAATATGTAACCATTCGGGCAGGGGGACAGGCCCCAGGGCGCGGTTGGGCGCGGACGGGCCAGACGGGCTTGCCTTTGGCGCGCCCGCTGCGCTCGTCCGCTGCGCGTTCGAAGGGATGTGGCCATTTATGGCAATGAGGGAGGGAGGGCCGAGCAACTGGTCCGCTCGCCCTGTACCTCACCTAAGATGGCGGCCAAAGAAGCACCAAGACAGCGCCTAATCGGCTGTGGTGGGGGCGAAGAGAACAAACAATGCACGAGAATGCCACTTGCAGGCAACAGGTCAATAACACTCAAAGAAGGTAAAATACAATTTTAAAAATAATGCTAACGCTGTGTTGCATTCCCGGCTTTTCGCCTCAGGAATGATCGCGCTCTCAGTTGGTCTGCACGCGTAGAGGAAGGCGCGGCTTTTATGGCAATGAGGGAGGGAGGGCCGAGCAACTGGTCGGCTCGCCCTCTATCTCACCTAAGATGGCGGCCAAAGAAGCCCCAAGACAGCGCCTAATCAGCTGTGGTGGGGGCGAAGAGAACAAACAATGCACGAGAATGCCACTTACAGGCACCAGGTCAATAACACTCAAAGAAGGTAAAATACAATTTTAAAAATAAGGCTAACGCTGTGTTGCATTCCCGGCTTTTCGCCTCAGGAATGATCGCGCTCTCAGTTGGTCTGCGCGCGTAGAGGAAGGCGCGGTTTTTATGGCAATGAGGGAGGGAGGGCCGAGCAACTGGTCCGCTCGCCCTCTACCTCACCTAAGATGGCGGCCAAAGAAGCCCCAAGACAGTGCCTAATCGGCTGTGGAGGGGGCGAAGAGAACAAACAATGCACGAGAATGCCACTTGCAGGTAACAGGTCAATAACACTCAAAGAAGGTAAAATACAATTTTAAAAATAATGCTAACGCTGTATTGCATTCCCGGCTTTTCGCCTCAGGAATGATCGCGCTCTCAGTTGGTTGTAACACTAGATGTTACAAGCTTATATACAAGCATACAGCATGACAAGGGGCTGAGAGCTATTGAGTTATTTTTAAAGAATCGTGATGCTGAATACTATGAGCATAACTTGATGTTAATGGAACTCACCTCATACTGTCTCAGAAATAACATTTTTCTTTTTGCAGGGGAGCTTTACCGCCAGGAACAGGGGACCGCAATGGGCACGTGCTTCGCCGCCAGCTACGCGAACTTGTTTGTGGGCTGGTGGGAGAAGCACGTGGCCTGAGCGGGGGAGAACGAAGGGTGGCGAGACAAAATCGTGGGAACGCTACATAGATGATCTCTTCATTATTTGGAAGGGATCACATGTGGATGTTGAAAACGATGTAGCGCCCCTCAACAACAATTATTGTAACTTGACATTCACAGAATGTATCAGTGAAACTCAGGTAGCGTATCTAGACCTAGCAGTATACATTGAGGAAGGGAACTTACAGACTGCCCTATATCGAAAACCGACGGCAGGAAACAGCACGCTTCATGCGGAGAGTTTCCATCCGGACAGTGTGATTAGAGGGATTCCATATGGGGAACTTGTTAGACTAAGGCGTAATTGCACTACAGAAAAGGAGTTTCAAAAGGCAAAGTATGAGTCATTCCAGAGGTTAAGAGAGAGGGGGTATAAGGAAAGGACTCTGAAAGGGGCTGAAAAGAAAGGAGAACAATTGGAAAGAAAGAACTTAATAATGGGGGAAAGGAACCTCGAGACATTAAATCCAAAAATGAGCTGAGAATGATAACGGACTATTTAGCACAATCATCAGAGATTGTTCAGATATTTCGGAGAAATTGGAAGGTGCTTAAGTCAAACATAGTCATAGGAAAGCATCTATATGAGCCACCCCTGATAACATACAGAAGAGGCCCGGCCCTCAGGGACCACCTGGTAAGAAGTCATTTTACCAAGAATCCTAGGAGGAAAGATGTAGTGACAGGATTCTATCCTTGCATGAGCAGTAAAGCTTGCAGGAATGGACAAAAGGTAAAATAATTTTTCATCCCAGGCAGAGAAACTAAGAGAAAAATAAACAAGCTAACGAACTGCAACACAGAATTTGGAGCTTACTGCCTATTGTGTCCAGATGAGCTCAATTATGAAGGGAGCACGATTCACCCGGCAAAGAAAAGGGTGCTCGAGCACATGCGTGCTATCAAGAACCATGATGCTACTTACCCAGTGGCACGCCACTTTCAAGAGCACCACAAGTCTAATCCCAACCGCTTGAAATTTTTTGGTATAGACCATATTCCAAAGGATCAAAGGGTTGGGGACAGGATTAAGAAATTGCGAAAACTCGAATTGATATACATAATAGAAATGCAGTCCAAGAGTCCCTCGGAGTTGAATGACGAGGAAGAACTGTGGGTACACATTGCTTGACACTTTTACAGAAAATTAATTCAGATTTTCATAAGGGAATAGGACTGTGCACACAGGAAAAAGATTCATCAGTGAGAGGGAAAGGAGAGACCTAATTTAAATCAAGGGTAGCCATCCTTATCAAGCATGAAACCCCTGCAATAAGAACCTATTATTCAGGAGAACAGATAACATTCAGTTAGGATTATATGTCCATTCAGGGCTAAATTGTTGGCAAACACCTATGAGAATGTTTATCCAGGATAATCCCTTATACAGTGTATATATGTACGGAAAAGGAATCTGTAGATACGCAAACTGTAGATAACAAATAAATATATGTGCATTTGTTACAAGCAAAGATCATTGTACACAATGTAAATATTTGTATATAGTTATAGTGATCACTTTCCACTTTCCTTGTCCACTCAAGACTCACTCTTTATTCCCTCTAGCGTAAAAGGTAGTGTGGACTCTATACCCTCACGTGAGCCTATAGAATCCAACAATCGCAGGTGCCTGAAGTGGCCCGCGGTGTTGGGTAATGGCAGCACGGTCAGGAAGGTTTATCAACGTTTTGTTAAATATATGACTCCATTAGTTGATGCTGATGCTGTTATTGATAATTTCCTCGTCATGGAGACCCATGGCCAGTTAATTTCCGAACTTGGCATTATTCTAACAAAGGCGATAAAAAGGAAGGACTCTGATCGCCGGTCTCCTTCACAGGAAAATCTTTGGTACAATCAAGCTTGTAGACGAGCTAAAACAGATCTTATCAAAGCCGTGAAAGGAAACCAATTAGACATTGTTAGAGCTAAGAGGACACAGTATAAAAAAACTGTCCAGATAGCCAAGATGGAATGGGATGAGAGGGTCTGGTCGGATTTGCTTGAGGCCTGCAAACTAAATGACCAGACCTCTTTCTGGAGCCTCATTGCAAGGGGCACGAAAGGGGTTACAGTGGCAAATGATAGATTTCTTGAAGAAAGTACCTGGGTTAAACACTTTTCCTTGCTCTACTCTTGTAAAGGAGAAGAGGAAGATTGTGTAATAAAACAAATCAGGTTAGCCCCATATGAGAACCCTTTAACTTTTAACTTAGCGGAGACCATCTCAACAATTAAGGCGGTGAAACCGGGTAAAGCTCCAGGTCCAGATAGAATACCCGGGGACCTCTGGAAGCATGAGGATTTTATTTGGGCTCCCTACATTAATTTACTTACAAATAAAATAACTCGAGGGGCCCCAATTCCGGAGACCTGGAGGGGCGCAGAAATCATGAATATATTTAAGAAAGGCGATAGGTCTAACCCATCTCATTATCGACCTATTAGCTTGATCGATGTGCTGCAAAAAATCTTCTCCCGCCAACTTCTTAATAGGCTTAATGCATGGGTCGAGGACCACTTTATTCTTACAAAGTACCAGGCTGGTTTTAGACCTAGAATTAGTACAGTGGACCAGGTTTTTAGATTTTTATGTTTAGTTTGGAAATATATTAACATAAGGAACTCCCATATGTATGTGGCCTTCGTCGATCTAAGAGCAGCTTTTGATCTTGTTCCGAGGGGGAACCTTTGGAGAACGCTAAATGATATGGGTGTCCCTTGGAACATTCTCCAACAACTGATCAGACTGCACGAAAACAATTTTGCAAGAGTCAGATGGGGGCCCAATGGGGAGCTGAGTGAGAAAATAGACATAGCGAGAGGAGTTAGGCAAGGATGTGTCATGGCGCCTACTTTATTCTCCCTTTATGTTAATGACATCCCTGACACCCTCTTGGGCTGCGAGCATGACTCTTCCAAGTTGTGTGGTCAAGCCGTTCCGGCATTATTATTTGCGGATGATACCATTTTAATTTCCCAAACCCCTAAAGGACTCCAGAACCTTCTTAATAAATTTAGGTTGTATTGTCAGGACAAGAAGCTCGAAATTAATTCGTCCAAAACTAAGGTCATGACAATCAACCCACATAAAGGTTTTAACAAAACTTTTTCCATAAATAATGAAAAAATTGAAGAAGTCCACAGTTTTAAGTACCTGGGTATCACTTTAGATAGTAAAATATCTTGGAAATCCCAATTAGAAACCTCAAAGATCAGACTAGTTCAGAATCAATCTCCTATTTTAAGGAAACACAAAAATAGTCATTATAAATCAGTTACTCCAGCAATTAATCTGTTCAAATATAAAGCACAATCTGCTTCCCTTTATGGTGCAGAACTTTGGGGACATATTTCGAAAGGCACGTTTTTAGTCCAGGAAAACAAATTCATCAGACAGCTGCTAGGTGTACCTACCTCTACTCCCCTTACCCCGGTTATATGGGATCTTAATTTTCGTCGATCAGATGACCACGCTGCACTGCGCCCATTGTTATACTGGGTTCGTCTCTGGTCCACTGACGAGTTAGTGGACTACAGAGAGGCTCTAAAGGAGATAATGGCAATAAAAAACTCTACATGCTTAAAATGGTTGGCCTACATTGAAAAATGGTTTACAAAGCTGGGGTTAAGTAGTTTATGGTCAGACCCGGACTCGATTACCAATAATTCTAAGAAATTGTTAAAGAATAGGTATTGGGAATATATCAAAGATTCTGTGTTGAGAAATCCCAACCTGGGGACTCTGACCCTCGGGTTCTTCGAATTAAAAATGGATATGAAACTAGAATCCTTTATGGACGAAATCTACCCACCTATGGCCAAATCGTTATATTTAAAATTTCGCTATAGTGCCCTTCAAATTAAATCTAGGACTTCGAAATGGCACTGCAATAAAGGACCAGGAGGTAGTACTGGATCTGATTTATGCGAATTATGTGAAATGGGCCTGAGGGAAGATGAGTCCCATGTGCTATTCATATGCCCCGCTTACTTACAAGCGAGAAAAAAATGGCTAAAACCCATATGCCAACTCCTGGGCCTTCGCCACATCAAAGATGGCGAAAGAGTGTTTAAAGGGGATACTGCACGCCCAATAGTATTCAGTTTAAGCCGCTTCCTCCTATCAGTAGCGATAGTCAGGAAGAGAAAAGGCCATAAAATGTAAACTGAGAGGCGGCATGATTGTAGTCTAGCAGCTGAAATGTATCCTGACTTGTGCCCTATTGTATTTGAACTAATTGCACATATGTAATCTTTACTGGAACGTGTGTGCAATATGTGATTATTAATGTAACCCAACTGACATTATTACTACCAAGTGGTGCATGTAATTGCATATGATCTAGGTTTATATTGTAACTCTAACTAGAATAATGACAATAGGAATTGGCCTGATCTTAGTGTTTCCTGGTGCCTTGTTTTTATTGCTCTATAATATTATTTTAAATGTTATGAATTGTTATTTATTAAGTGTTCCTCGAATATGTGTGTTAATCTAACTGAGATGGACCTTGCTGCTAGTTCTTTGTTTAATCTTTAACCCGGTACTGTGTAGATATATATATTGTATTGTAATGTTTTAAATGTATTGTATTGCATTCTTTTAAGGTTGTTTAACCGAAATAAAGAATAATGAATGAATGAATATATAGTTATTGCAAAAGGGGAGCAATGAAATTGAAAAGTATGAACTAAAAACATATTGTAAGATGGCCCCCATGAAAACAGTGTGAAAGAGATGGAACGTTCACCCCTCCTTGCTGTCCATGACACAAATGAACTGCTTCACTTAAGTTGTTATTATTTAACTTAAATAAAAACTGCCCTCTACATGAAACCGACTGCAGGTAACAGTGCGTTACATACGTCTAGTAGCCATCCTCAGAACCTAATTAAAAATACCCCGTATGGAGAATTTCTTAGGTTGAGGCACAATTGTTCAATGAAATGCGATTTTGAGAAAGCAGCTAGAAATAGCTTTGAGCGATTTTTGGCGAGAGGCTACAGTACTGAACTCCTTAAAAATACACTACAAAGAGTCGAACAGCTACCAAGGGAAGATCTTTTTAAAAAGAAGCAAGAACACACGATGGGAAGTTTTGGTTGATTACTTCCTTTTCTCAAGACTCTCACTGGTTTAGGGGAATAATGAGGACACACTGGAACGTATTAAAGACTGATAACATCATTGGGTCTGACATGTCAGCTGCTCCCCTGATCACTTTTAGGAAGGCACGTTATTTACGAGACAATCTCGTACACACTCATCTCGACTCCACTGTTAAGAAACAAGGGTTACTGCAGGAAGCTAAAGGTTTCTTCCCATGTGGTGTAAACTCTTCACTCTTGAATGTAGCAAAATAGTTGAGAACATATTCCTTCTTTTCCTCCCATTTCAAACATGACTCACCCCCTACTATTATGAAGGTTTGTGGTGCCCGTAGATTCATTGTAGCCATTGAAAGAGCACAGGAATGGCGGCAAGGTAGGGACACATTAAGGTGCGACAATAGTCACCTGTACTTGATAGATGTGTGTGTGTTACCATTATATAATCCCCATTAGGCAACATGTGTTGAGGCCTGCATTAGGTTTGGCATAGTGTCAATGCCGCTGGGTCCAAAACACAGATCGTAACACATGATGTAAGGCATATTATGGTGTGCACATCACCACCGTAGCCCCAGTAATGATAATTGCAGGTAGAAGTAGTGTGCTGGTGCCTAAAACGCGCTGGGATTGCTGAATATAGTTAAATCGCAGATAGTGCTGCAAGATAAATCAGTGATACTCTTATTGAAGCGTCAGTTGTAGATCTACACCCCTGGCACCAGTAGCCTGTTCTCTAACTCTTCCCGCAATTGTCCTTCGCAGCAATGAGCCCATAGCATTCCAACTCTGAGCTCACTGCATTCCAAGGCACAATTACATTCTAGAGCCTTAATCCACTCCTGCTGACATGCCAAAAACACTAAATTAAGCTCTTCTGAGAAAGAAAAGACAGCATGGATGCAGCAGATTGGTGAATTCTGAAGACTGGCAGTGTATTCCCAGAGAGCGACCAATATTAGGAAAGTAGAGAGCGACCAATATTAGGAAAGTAGAGAGCGACCAATATTAGGAAAGTAGAGAGCGACCAATATTAGGAAAGTATGGGTTTGCAAGAGACACTCGATGTGTCTTCCCACAGGAAGGTGCAGTTATACACTGCACCCAACTGCAGCAGGGACATCTTAAAGATTTTGGTTGGCCCGGGTCAAATATAATTTGGGCCCCTTTCTAGGAACAGGTCTTAATTTATTATCCATTTTTAGCTCATTCGCACCCTCAGCAACTATTGTCTGATCATTGACAACCTTCTTCATTGGCCCCCAAACCTTTAAGGGGTCCTGTGTCCTTCAGGTAGCCCCCATTTAGTGCAAAGACTTTGAATATGAGATATTGGAAACCTGAAAGCCCATTTACATATTGTACAGGGGGGGGCATCATTTTTTAAAACTTGATGAAAGGGACTCTAGAAAGGTGGAGGGCCAGTGCCAAAGCCCACTTTCCCTCTGCCTTAAAGCGTCTCTGACCTGCAGGGGTATTCCTGCCCTCCTTTTTAAAGCAGAAGCATCGGTTTCAAATACATACGTAGTCTTGGTATCATGCTTTCGTTAACCCTTCTGCACCAGGTCACTTAAATTCCTGTCCTTTGAGAAGCTGTCCGCTCAACCTCCCTCGGGTCAAGCCTTTAGAAAGCTAAATTGTGCTATATCAGATGCATAAACTATGTGCTATGTGCAATTACAAGACAGTTGTGATATACAGATTGTTACTGACCGTGTGCAATTTTACACCAACACTTGCACCCCAGATAACATTTAAGCCAAATATGCAGTGTAAAATGACATTTTCACTGCCTGACTGGTGTAGAAACTCAATATTTTGAGCATTCAGTCAGTTTAGCATCAGTTAGCCAACTTAAATGTTGTTTTGCACAGTGGATTCGAAATTCTACTGCACCAGGACCCTCCTTTGGATTTTCTTAAAAGTTGAAATGTTTGTCCACATTTTAATATATTTTAGGGGGTCGACAGACATGATTGGATTAGATTCCTACGTGGTGTAATACAGCATCATATAGTAACAACCGTGCTACTTTGCAATGCATCATTTATTTTCACGAGATCACTGAAGTTCCCAGGTAGCGAAATTCGATGTGCACTGCACTGATTAAAGGAATGAAAAACATCACCACAACTTTGCAAAATGTAATGTGGTGCTACTTAGAAACTCGGGGGCATATGTACGAGGAAGTGGGGGAGTGAGGTGTTAGCCGTCATGGCTTAACACCTGTCTACGCCACTTCAGAAACACAAGCTGCACCATATTTCCAAGGATATGGTGCAGTCTTGCATTTCCTCCTGTGCTGGCACTACACTTAGCAAGGTATGGGCAATGCAGGCACCCTTGCACTCGAGTGCAAGGGTGTCTGTGTGCAGTGGAGGATTGTTTATGTGCCCCTTCCTGCACATAAACAATCCTGAAATGCCATTTTGTCACATCTATGTGCCCTGCTTAGTACAGCACACATGGAAGTTAATAAATTACATTTTTTTTTTACGGATAGTTTATGTGCAGCAAGGGTCACCTTCCTACGCATAAACAATCCAACATATTTTGCTTTTTCCATGTGTGCTGCACTATGTCTCCTCATTTTACCAACTTAAGACCAGGTTTTCCCTGGTCTTAATTTTTGTGCTGCTTCCTATTTATGTTGCCCGTGTAAATAGCGGTCAGCCTCAAAATCAATGGGTGTTGTGGTGGAACGCCCACCGCAACACTCACTGCCCACCCCTTTCACGCTAAGCATAGCGTGAAAGGGGGCCTTATTTACAAGGCCGCGTTAAGCCATGTTAGGTGGCTTAAAGCTGCCTTGTAAATAAGGGAAAGACCCCTATCACCACAGAAACGTCACAAAAAGTGACATGTCCATGGCGATAGGGGCTTGTACATATGCCCCTCGTTGTGTTGTATTCCAACTAAACAGTACATGTAGTTCATCCCTGGCCAATCCGAAAGAGTAAAATATCTACAATATGTTAAAATCAATGTCTATCTCCTTAATCTGTGAGGGAGATCATTGTACCTCATTCACATACGTTTTTGCAGGTGTACATTACATTTACGAATACCTAATCTCGTTTTTAGGGTCATATATGTGAAATAGTATTACAGAGTCATAATTTCGGTATTTTCCTGAATCTGAAACATACATTGGGCCTCCTTAAAAGTTGCCTGGTGTTTACAGGAGAGATACTGGGACAGGGATTTGTGGTTGCCCTCAAAACTCTGAGCAGGTCTTTTTAATGTGGTCTAACCATGCAAGTTTGGGATTAGTGGGTCCTGTTCTGCATGTTTGCATGGTGCAGGGAAGGAAATGGGTCCCCTGGCCTCTGTGTGAACTGTAAAACAGCAATAAACAGGGTCGAGCGGGTCCCTCAGGCCTTTAGGCTCCGGTGCCACTGCACATGCTGCACCAATGGAAGCATCAACCCTGTAGAAAACCTGCAAAGTTATGCATGCCCAATATGCACGCTTCACTTTAGTTCCAATAAAGATTGGAGTATTTGAGGAAAAAATACTCAAACATTCTATATTTGCCAGAAGGTAGAGAAGGAAATTAGTAGTACTCTTGTTAAACTTCTCCTTGCGGAGATTTTTGAAAACATATTTCATTGTGTATTTGCCTCAATATTTCTAGCATATGTGAGCTGTATATATTTCCGATATAACAATGTGTACTCCACCTTGCCTCACTTCTGAAATAGCAAAGGAAAACAAAGGCCCCTAGCGGCCCTCGGCATCCGTTGCAGAACCACTAACGCAGCCGAGGTGGAGGCACTGACGGAAAGCAGCAGCGCATGGGTTTCTAAATGGTTAACATTAGTAATCTGAACAGTCACTTAATTCTATTGAACCAAAGGAGCAGACTGAATGATAGGTCAAGATAAACTGCTCCTGTGAATGGAGAGGAAATGGGCAGTTGGACTACATAAATCTAGATGAAATGAATAGGCGTTTAACAAGTAAATTCAATTATTCGGACTCGGAATCGAAGTCTGATCTCTGGCATTATAAAACCATGGGAAATATACAGGACTAAATTTGTGTTATTAACATACTTTCGGTGCATAACCAAATTGAAACTATAAAATCTGCATGCTTTGTCATTTTGATTTTTGGGAAAATATTTTAATCAGCTTAGCTTTCTGCACATGAGTTGAAGGAAATACATCTATCTTTTTTCCATACTCTCCAGCAGAGAGCATAAATATGTTTTTCGTAAGCATGCATTACCGAGGTAACAAGATAAGACTTAGATGGTAAAACACGGCCCGGAAAAGTTAGACAGAGAGAGATAGAGCTAGAGTGGTGGTAGAGAAAATAGAGAGGGGAAAAGTGAGATACAATGCAAGAGAGATTGTGGAGTAAAATAAAGAGAAGCAGCAGAGAAGGCAAAGTGAGTAAAGCAGCGTGATAAAGAGATAGGAAGAGAGAAAGAACAATAGATTACATAAGAGTGTGTATGTGTGTGAGCGAGGGAGAGGCCTGGCGAGATACAGCAGAGGTTCCAGATTGGGAAACAAGCAGTTGAGAGTGTGATTGACAGAGCATGACGGGGGAACGCATAAATAAGGACACTGGGGGCCTCATTTATGAGGCCTTGCGTCAGTTTTGCGCCGCCGGTGCGTCACTTTTTGTGATGCACCAGCGGCGTAAAAAATGCGCCTTGTTGCGCCATATTTAAAAAGAGACGCATCTAGGTAGATGCGTCATTTTTTAAACCCCTGCGCCACATTATACCTGCGTCAGGTATATTGTATGCAGAGGGGGCGTTCCCCCGCAAAAAGCCTCGTAATAGTGACTAGAGATTTCACTGCGTCACTTTTAGGACGCTGTTGTGTCAAAATCTTGTGCCTGCCTCACAGCAGACATAAGACTGACGCAAGCCCTTTCACATGGGGCTTTCCCCAAGTGAAAGGACGCATTGCTGGAGTTGCGTCACTTTTGTGACACACTCCAGCAATGCGTCACTTTTGCGCTTACAGATACGTCAGAAATACTGACATATCTGTAACTCCTTGCGACATGATGCGTCATACATTAAATATGACGCATCATTGGTGTCGCAAGGAGTGCGCAGTGAAAAGTGACGTATCGCTGTTTTCACGCAGCGATGCGTCACTTTTCATAAATAAGGGCCTGGGTTAGGGACAATCTTGGTGGAGACTTTAAAAGAGACTGTGAAATAAGCAATATCTGGGGGATTATCATCATAGAAACTAGATACAGAGAAGGAAAAACCGGCACTTTCAAAATGCAAGCATGACCTAGATGATGAGTTAAAAAAAACAAAAAATGAAAGTGCTGATTTATTGGCAGATTTAGAGTTTGGCAGACAGGGTACACCAAACTCTCAGTCTGCCTGCCTCATTTAGAGATGGGTGGACCATATCCTCTCCGTTGGCAGATTCCCTCATCTGCCTCATTGACAAAAACATTCCGCCAGCCCAGTGGAATAACGTTGCCTCACTGCCTGTTAGACAAGACGACGTTATCAGGATTTTTTTCTGTCCGTCAGTCCGTCACCTTCAGGAAACGCTTGGCAGTGAAGAGAAGTAAAAAACTAATGATAACCCCCACGCCCTAGTAGAAAACTCTTGGGGTTTGAGTGGTCATTCGTTTTTTGTTTATCGGAAACAAACTCCTGCTTTGGGGTTTATTTCCAAAAAACGAAAAAATGTAAATGTTTGTGAATGGCTAACAAAACTGATGGTGTCTATCCAGCAAACAATTTGTACCACAAACTGAACTTCCAGGATGCCAGTTCCTTTCAAGGTACAGAGATGACCGCTGGGCCAATATTCATATATAAATATGACAGTTGAAGTACCATCAGGGTGGTGAACTGAAAGTCTTCTAAAATCCAGATGGATACTATTTCACCTATCAAACTCTAGATCATGCCAAAAGTGATGGATGTCCCGTCCTATGTATTACAAGTGCTATAGGACACAATGCACTTGTAAGACAGAGTATTTTGTCCACCAAACACTAAATTATGGCCAAAACATGAGGAAAGAAAAACAAAGAAAAAACATAGAAGGAAGGAAGGCTGAAAAAAAAGCACCTACTGAGAAGGACGTGGACAAAAATAAATATTTCCTAGAAAAGAGGAGGACAGACCTAGCACGATCAGAGAATGAAAGTTAAGCCTGCAAACATCGTTGCAGAGGAGTCCTGTGTCTATTTGATTAAATTGGCTTTAACGCAATTAAAAGTTTCTTTCATGAAACTGGCTTCATTATGCTTTTTCCATGGAACAATTTTCTTTTACTTTTGATAATTGCTCTTTGATATTATTTTCTTTGAAACTGAATGTATTTGCATTACCTCCATACAAATATACTTTTTCCCAGACTACTTAATATGGGACATCCTAGTAGAGGAGTACAGCGAGCCAAGAAAACTGCGCTTTTTCATCAGCATTCAGGGTATCATTTACAAAAAAGTGGCGTAGGGCAGCGCCGCAAGTATTTTTGCTGCACTGCCCTATGCCAATTTGAAAGGACAGGAATGCACCATATTTACAAGATGCCGTGCATTCCTATCCTTTCAGCCTGTGCACTATTTGGTGCCTAGCGCCAACACAGGCACCAAGGGTGGCTGCTTTGTTGGATGTATTGTTTTTAATTAGGAAGGGGCAGCTTTCTTTCACAAAAACAACCCAGTGAGGCATTTTCACGTGGAAAGGGGAAAAAAGAGAAATTAAAGCATTTCTCCTCACCATGCCTGTCCTGGGGAGGTGCAAGGTGTTGGCGCTGCCCAAGGGTTTATGTGATTTTGTAAATCTGGGGCAGCATCACAATCCATGGGTGTTACTGGGGAACACCCACCACAATGCCCATGGAATGCCTCCTTGATACAGAGTAAGGCAAGGCAGCGTTTTATGCTGCCTTGACTTATTCCATTTTGCATTAACCTCACAGATATGATTGAGAAGCCTGTGCAACCGGAGCTTCAAAAAAAGGTGATGCTCTGGCGGTACTGGCTTTTTGTAGATAAGCCCCACAGCTTTTGAAACCAGGGAAGCTGAAGGGAAAACAAATAAGAGCATTGTATGAATCATCACCTTAGAGTTTCTAAATTATTTAAGAAAAACACAAAATCAAGTGCATAACATACAAAACACTATAGGGCTTACTCCTAACAGAAGTAGGTCAAAGGAAATGTGATGTGTGCATTTTGGGGGACAGCTATGTAGGTTTGGTCTGATATTCAAAAGGCTTTGCATTTGCAAGGTTAGTGCATATCACTTTCATTTGCAAGTTCCATTCAGTAAAGTAAAAACAAGTGAAAAATCCGAAAACTTTGCAGTGCAATGTTAGTGAATTTTTGCACCATGACTCTTTTTCCAAAAAGTGCAACGTCGATGGCAACACTGAAACAACTTTGTGAATCACTTTTCAAATTACAAAAATACAATGTTAGCGAAAAATGCTAACAATAGCAAATAGCGCCAGGCCATGTTAAGGCAAGAGTGTGCACACAGATACATAATGCCCTTTCATAATTTGTACATACGCAAAGAAGACAGTTCGAGTGCAGAGTCTTGCATTTTGCTTTGACCATCGTGCCCCTTTGCATTATACGGATTGAAGATGATTTGATAGCATACAAGGACTGTTTGAAAAAAAGTGGAGTCCACCGCAGTCTCAGTGGAGTGGGAATCAGTTTGTGATTCTTTTTAAAAAGTTATAAATGCAGGACGGAGTTCTCCATGGGACAGCATACCCCCATCACAGCACTAGTATTTGATCAGGATTACAACCCTGAGATTACAAAGCTGGGACATTTCAAGTATTGGATGGAGGTCTGCATTCCTTCCATGCAAAGGAGACGACTAGCAAACACTCTGTACACACTCTGCATCTACCAGCCTCTTTTGAGCAGTATACCCCATACAATCTACACCACAACTAAGGGAAGCTTATTTTAAGAATGCAGGGTACAAGGATGAGAGGATCCCGCTGCAAGGCAAATCTGTTGACAACAGGGGCGTAGGGACCCCTACTTTAGCAGCTTCAGCGGGGGTTCCCCCTGGCCCTGATATGCTGATGAACTGAGTTCTCATAAACTCTAACTATTCATGGGCCTCTTATGTCTGCAGACAAAAGGCCAATACATAGCACTGCTACCAAATACCCAAGAGAGGGTTGTGAGCTTTCAGATGGCATACTCAGGGAAGTGAACGCATAAAGAAAAAAAGTTGAATAGTAGAACAAGCAGAGAGAGGAACACATTGGAAAACAATGAGCATGACAGAGAAATATATGGAAGAAGTGAAGATAAGAGGAACAAGTTGGGTAGATACAAAGGGTAAAAACGGAAGGTGAAAGGAAGGGGGAGAGGAAGGAAGGAAACATGAAGGAGAAGATGGAAGAAAGGTGAAAGGTAGGATGAAAGGGTAAGTGAATGACTAGATTGAGTGAGAGGATTGACTGGTGAAAGTGTGCATGGATGTGAGTATTGAAGAATGCACAGATGAAGAAGAGTAAATGAATGGATGGTTCAAAGATAGATGGATACATGAACATATTGATGGGTGGATGGGTGAAAAGATGGATGGGGCAATGGGTGGGTATCTGTAAAGGAGAAAGTATGGGGAGGTGGATGAATGAATAGAAAGAAAGATAAATGGATGGATAGATGGAATGAAAGTGAAAGGAACTCTTCTTAGGAAGCTTTCGTTGTCTTATTTCGCATGCTCAATCTGATTTGAGATATGTGTTAAGTTGGGGGTATTTTAATTTTCTGGCTACTCCCTTGCTGACAGGTCACCAGAGCAGATACTCAACACTTTGACTATCTTGCTGCTTTTCAGTGTGAAATTCCATGATTTTGTCTGCCTGGAATATGTGCAAAATTAACCTCTTAAGTGGGGGTCTCGAGAAATAGCTGACACCCACACTCCCTCGCCAGTGCGTCTGTGGGCCAATGACTGACACTGGGAGGGCTATAAAGACCATCTGGTGCTTTGCTCAAGAGGGAATCCTTTATTTTATTTTTACATCAGGCTGCTCGGGAACACCTTCCAGAGCAGTTTGAGCCTTTGTCTTCCTTACTGCAATGACAATCAGTGTGCAGGCTGTGCTGACACCATTGCAGTAAAGTGAAAGACAAACGAGCCGATGGGTACGTTTTACTTTCACTACATTAGTACTCTGGAGGTATATCTCAGCACCCTAGGCACTGATTCACTTGGGAGAAGTATCATTGTAAATGGGAGAATCTCCCCCTTCCCTTGGTATCTTTGCCCAGTAGATCCCTGCTTGGAGATTGCCACAAGAGAGTGATCCCAAGCAGGGATCCACACAAAAGGCACCAGGGATCAGAGGAAAGGCCCCTTATGCAAGTGTTTGTGCTCCCTCCACTCTTCTTAAAAAGTATGCTCTTTCTGCTCCCGCCCCCACTGGGTGAATGCAGGTAATTACAGCATATCTGCCTCTCCCAAGGGGAAAAAAAGCCCAATAGACACCAGGGGATTTTTGTTTACTGAAGGGGTGCAGGCAGCCCCCCATGGGCATGGCCATGCCCTCATCCCAAATAGGCGAAAGTCTTTCTCTCCCCTGGGGAGTGAATGGGGTGAATACCCCAATCAGCCCCCCTATGAGGGAGCAGAGAGGCCAATAGACACCAGGGATTTTATTTAAATGTAGGGTGGGACTGCCCACCATGGGCATTGCCATGCCCTCACCCCACAAACAAAGCAGTCAGTATTTTTGCCCCCCTGGCAGACATATGGGAGATTACCCACAATCTGCCCCCTGGGGGTGGAAAGTCCACTAAACACCATGGAATTTAAAAATAAAATATGGTGGTGGGGTTGCCCACCATAGGGATGGCCATTCACCGTCCCCAAAAATATGCTGACAGTCTTTTTTTCCCCCTCTGGGGGGGATAGATGAGGGTGATTACCCCCATTCTGCCACCCGGGTAGGCAGAAAGCCCATTAGATACCAGGGATTCTTTTTAAATATATGGGTGTGGCTGCCCAACATTTGCATGGCTATGCCCCCACTCTAAAATCAAGGAAGTCTTTCTGACCCCCCCGCCCTGTGGGAGTATGGTGTGACTACCCCAGTCTGCCCCCTGAGGGTGGTAGAAAGCCCACTCAACACCAGGATAATTGGAAAAAAATAAAGGCGGGCCCACGCATGAGGTGCTGCCCATCCCACCCAAAATTAAGTGGCGAAAGTTTTTCTGCCCCCCCCCCCCAGGATAGATAGGTTGATTAACCCCAATTTGCCCTCCTAGGGCAGAAAGTCAACTAGACACCAGGGGCTGCATTTCTGCACTATTTTTTTGCGGTGACACAACCCTTGAGCATGTGCTTGTGCTCTACCCCACTCGAGGGCCGATATAATTTCTGCCTCCTCTGCAGTGGATGGGGTACTCACAATCTTCCCTGGGTGGCAGGAAGCTCACTAGATACCAAGGACTGCATTTGCTGCAGTATTTGTTTTTAAGAAGATTGGTCGCCCTGGATATAGGCATGTGTTCCCCTCACACTCTGAGGCCCAATAGACATGTTGCTCCCCTAGGGTGTGGTTATGGGCAGTCACTAAAATCTACCTCCTTGTGGGCAAAAAGCACACTAAACACTAAGGATTTCAAAATAGCACCAAAACAAACAAAAGAATTGGGCAGCCTACACTGACATCAAGCCATTCCCCCGCTATTGCGGGAAGACAGGAGGCTTGTCTCAACTGTGGGGGTTGCCCCAAATCGATCCTCTGGGGGGGCATAAATCAGTTTCAGCGCTCTGTCCATCATCTTGTTGTGTGTGCTTTGTTTGCCCTAAGTTGGCAGGGTATGCCCAGACGTGAGTCCCTTGCTCACTTTGCCACTGGATTCAAGCTAGCCTGACTGATGAGGGCAGTTAGCCCGAAACCTGTCCCAGGATGCTTGTTTCGGGTCCAGGGAAGACACGGCTTGGCAGTTCGGGCTGGACTGTTCCCATGAGGCACAGGGCCAAGACTGATTTGCATATAGCTGTGTCTGAACTGGGGTGGCGAAGTGAGCTACAGAACAATGGTGGATTCAACCCAGATCTGTGACAGGGGGTGAGTGTCTGAAAAGTTTCAGCGAACTTGTCATGGTGAATGGCTGCACTTTTTAGGCTAGAGTAGTCTACCACCTGGTGAAAAATACCCGACCCAGACATTTTGGAAAACTTGACATTACGGGCTGTCCAAAGTGGTATGCCTTGCATTGATCCCATGACATTTTCTTATCCACAATCTTCTACAAATCTCAATCTCTGCCTAAAAATCACATTTTCCCTTGAATTTCTGTGATATACGCTTTCCAAATACATATGGACTGACAACCGTCCTACTGCCCACCTTTCCCCCATTTGTTCTGATAAAAACATTACTCTTCTTGTATGGGTGGGCCTAGCGTCCACAACAGGAAAAGTTCAAAAACATAATGAGGAAACATCAACATTTCCTTAAAGAAAAAACTAACCTGATTTCACAATGGGGGTAGCTACGTTAACTGGGCCTGGGCTTAGCCAACACCTAGATAAACCCACCAAACCCACTCATTTCTGAAAACTATAGACACCCAGGGAACTCCAGGGGGGTGTGCTTCGTATGGATCCAATGGTGCGTTTTTTGCTCGGATATGAATTTACCTTAAAGAAATGAAAAGCATGATCTGTTTGGCAAAACAGGAACACGTTGGTTTAATTAAACTCTGCTATTGTGAGGTACAATATAGTAATTTTGGCATTCCTGAAAAGCATCTCAGTCATACATAAACAAGTTGGGCATCAGATAAGGACACAGATGGCTTTCAACCTTGGGGAGAGCTAGTGTGTGCCAGTGTGTATGTGTCCACATGTCCAACACGAGGAGCGTGTGAACACTATATGTGGTGTACATGTTGTGTCCTTATTGCTCCTATTTACATCTAGCTTTGTGGTATTGTTCGTGAACACAAGCCTTGGGCCAAAACGTGTTTTATTGGGGCCAATTTCCTCTGACCTGCTTGTGGTGCAACTATCTATCTGTGAGATCGATCAGGGTATTCTTTGGGTGCGTGTTTATCTTAGGGTTGTGAGAAACCCCACCTGTGGCATGTCACTCAATAGGCATGGATGCAGGTTGCAGGACCTGCCTGACCACATATCTCTGACTCAGTATTGATGGGATGCCACCGTGAGTAAATCTGACAGTCATGAAATGAGATCATTGGAACTCTGGAGAAAAATATGGCAGTCACTGGTATAATTTTTATCGACATTCTCAACATTGTGCATACAGTTGTCATAGCATTCATTGACATTGTCTTTAATAATATTGATACAGTCATGCTTGCCTAGGTCATAATGTATATTGATATTGTTTCTACTGGTAACAACATTGTCATTCATGCATGGGTCAAGACATACATTGACATTGTTACTGCAGTTATCAACACTATTGGGCGGGCATAGATTAGGGAATACATTGATGTTGCATTTATAGGTATTGACATGGTTATTTGGGCACAGGTTATGGCATATGTTCTCATTGCATTTATTGGCATTGCCATTGTCGGGCCTTCACATATCATTGTATTCATTGACCTATTCCAACAGTTTCATACCCACAATGCCATGCAAACCTCAAACCTTGCCTAAAATTAGGGATGTTCCTTGCATTTATGTTACATAGTCTTCCAGAATCCTTCAGGATCCATAAATGCCTTCTGCTTAGTATTCCTCCACTTATCCCGCTTGTATGGCTGGGCCTAGAGACCGCAACAGGAATGGATCAAACCAGAGTTCAAAGGTAGTCTCACAGCGGAACTCCAATTGACCTTGGCTTGATCCGTTCCTGTTTTGGAAAAGGGGGGTGGTGATGGACAGAGTTTCTGAATGATGCAGAATACTCTTACCAAGTCAAGAGATCATGGTTTAAATCCATCGCCGTTTTTTAGCTCACTGCACCATCCCAGCTCAGAACCTGGCTATATGCAAGCTTGTTTCCTTCCCAGTATAAGAATTGGCTTGGTAGTTTGGTTTGCCCTGTTCCCATCATGCACTGGGACAGGAACATACTAATTTGCATATAGCCAGGTTCTGAGCTGGGATGGTGCATTGAGCTAAAAAACGTTGATGGATTAAAACTATGATCTCTTGACTTGGTAAGACTATTCTGCATCATTCAGAAACTCTGTCCATCACCACCCCCCTTTTCCAAAATTGATCCGTTCCTGTAACATGCACTAAGCCCAGCCACACACGTGTGGTGGCTTTTTCATCAGGACAAGTGGGGGAATGCTGGGTGGTAAAAACTGTGTGGATTCATCCCCAGTCGAGAAGTTTCCATCTCATAAATGTAAAGCAAATGCATGATTTTAGCCAATTATTAAGGTTTACAGGGCATTGCGTGCAAGAAAACCTTATGCACACCACGTAGAACCCCCTGGGGGTCTAGTTTTCATAAATGTCTGTGGTTTGTAGATCACCATGAGTGGCAGCCCAGCATGGCGCCAAATACCGTAGGTGACCCTTTTGCACATCTCTCCATATAGAACTGTATGGCCTTTTTTGTGGTGGTCTCTTGACCCACCCACACACATGGGGTACCATTATTTTCGGGTGACATGTGGAAACTCTGGGTGGTATGAAATTTCTGGTTCCCTACAGATTCCACAACTTTCCTCAGAGACATATGAGGAAAATGTGTGTTTTTTGTCAAAGTTTATGGATTTCAAAGGCTTCTGGGTAAGAAAATTTGGTGAGAGCCACACAAGTCCCCCAACACTGGATTACTCTAGGTGTCTAGTTTTATAAAATGTGCAGGTTTTCTAGGTTGTCCTCGGTGCCAGCTGAGTGGGGGCCCAAAGTACACAGGTACCCACATTGCAAAAATATGGGTCAATTTTCAGTGGAAAAACGTGATGTACCCATGTTGTGTTTTGGTCCATTTCCTGTTGCGGGTACTTTGCCGACCTACATGAGTGAGGTACCATTTTTATTAGAGGGTATGTGGGAACATAGAATAGCATAACAGTTGTTATTGTCAATTTGGATTTAGCTGCATTTAAGCCTTCTAAAGGCAGTGTCTGAGAAAGACATTCTGGAAAGTTCCTTCTTAATCACATGCTAGTACAGCTACACACAAATTCAGAGATGTACAAATATCCACTGCTCCTAAACTCCATATCTGCTGCCCATTTCAGAAGTACATAGCTTTCCGTGAAAACTCTTTTTTCACTCTACATATGTCACCATATAAATTGGTCTATCCTCGGTACACAATGAAAAACCATTGTAAAGTGCAACTCGGTTGTTGGCTCGGAGTTGTTCGGGATCTTGGACAACCTGCAAAAACTACATATCCACTCTAACAGAAGCATCAACCAGACATAATAGTATATTGCTTTTGGAAATCGACCATCGTGATAAAAGTTACAGATAAAAAAGTTGTCACAAATAACTGTCTTTTTCCTACTCATTTTCAATATATCTGCATTTCAACAGATTGTTTCTTTGATAAAACCCTAAGGGATCTACACGAGACCCCATGTTGAATTTACAATCCTGGTAAATAAATAAATAATTACCGGTACTATTTTTCTATATATTAAATAAAACAGATAGCTCAATAAATAAGAGGCAGGATCCGGGGTATCTGAGTTGAACAGGCTTTAATCAGGCACAAGGGAAGGGACAGGATCGGAATAGCCTGGCATGAAATGGACGGCAGCTGCCACGTCTCATCAACAGTACATGGTATATATAGTAAAACATTATAATTACATTGAATACAGTAGGCGGAACAAGTGACAAACGAAAGATAAGAACACATGGGCGTGAAAAGAAGGCGTGCACAAAGACATGTGATGAGAACGTCACAGAAAAGTCATGAATGGGTGGATACACGGAGGGGGCTACCTGGGCAGCTGGAACCTTTAACCTAGTGGTGCGCGCAAACGGGCCATGACGTGTAACTAGGGAGAGCTGGGGGCTCTGACTCTTGCACTAGAAGAGGAGACTAAAGTCTGGGAGGTCAAGACGACATGTACCTATACCATATCTGATATCTCGTGTTTGGAGAACATGTTGATAGAATCCAAAAGTCATCAGGGGAATGGCTACTTGACACTAAGACTGGTGCATGCATATATTCTTCATGTATTGCGTGTGCTATGAATCTTCTATGGATATTAATTCAGTAATTCTCTTGCATGGAGACAGAAAGACTAGACTATAGCTGAAGATGTTTATGCGGTTCGTTAGCTTAGGAATGCGAAGACGGAGAGCTGAACTGATAACTAGAGGCATAACATATTCTTGGCAGAAAGGCAGGCAGAGCCAGGCCGGGCACCTCGCTCCTTGGCAGGAAGTAAGCGAAGGGTCAGGGATGCGGGAGGGGCTGCATCGCTCCTCGGAGCAGGTTCAGGAGACTGGAGCTTGAATCTGGTGTCCGGGCCCTCATGAGGCCTAGAAACGGGGACAATTCGATGAATTAACGTGCACAATGTAAAACGTTGGCAACATAGGCCTAATACTCGTTGCTTTCAGGAGGACTGGATAACTGACATACTAAACGTTGGACACAACTATAAGTGCGTCTTTATTCGGTCATAGGGAATATATGCATATTAATCATGCACATATAACATAGGATGGGGAACATGTAGGCACACACGACAAGGCAAAATTCAATTTTCCTCATTCCCTCCTTGTGCCCTACGTTTCCATCAGGAAACATCAATATTCATGATACCATCTATCATTTCATATAGCATCATTTGCTCGTCTCGAATCTTCTGGGAACGGGACTTTGGACTAGGAATACAAGAGGTAGCGCACAAGCCGCAAATCGCAGGGCCACATTGTAAACAGAGACAGCAACTGAATATGATCATTACTGCTATACCCAGGAATGACAATACTTTCCATCCCCAGGCAGATATAATACTCCAGAGCCAACCTGACCATGTCCAGGTGCCTGGATTCTGGTGCAACTGATGGGCAATTTTATGAAGTCTGGTTATAGCTGAATAAACAGACGGTGCGTTATTAGGAATGAAAATGCAGCAACTAGATCCGATGACTCTACAAGCTCCGCCCCTATCGGCCAGTATGACGTCAAGGACGAGACGATTTTGGAGCACGACAAATCTCATAGCAGATTGCTCTTCAGTTAAGTTACCTAGAGCGGAAGTAGTCTCATTCACTACTGCTTCAAGGGTTCTAGTTAACCTACGTATTAACTTACTATTCTGGACAGGTCCTATGAAGAAAAAGAAACCTTTATTGAAGTCTTGATACTGTTCTAAGGCAGTTTCAGTTTGATCGACAATTGGGGACTCGATCTCCCTTCTATGTCTAATGTGTACTAGATGCGTGTTTCTGTGATAATCGGATGGGGCTAAAAAAACTGGTGGCAGTAGGAAGGCAATATAACATGTTCCATCCCAATCAAGTGGCAGACGTACATATGCGGTCTGACCACATACAAAATATGAATGACGTGAGGCTTTAAAATTAGATTTCCCACTGTCACTATACTCGACCACAGTAGTGCAATCACTGTGTCCTAGATGTACTGAACCATTCTTTCTGACACATAATTCGCCTTTCACTGGTAGAACTGAAATAGCAGGCAAATCTGGAGTAGTCTCGGACTGAACATTCAGAACCATGAAATTCGAGGAATAATTACCTAAATCATATACTTCATTTTCTAGATCTAACCCTGTTCTATGGGAAAGACCCTCCTTGTCTGGGAAACATGTTCTATTCAAAAGGGACATATCGTTTGAGGATGACGTTAACGTGGACCATGCTCCACACGAACCATTGTGTGAAAACGGATAGGGAAAGAGTGGCAGAACTCCCTTCGGTGTCTGGAAAGGGGGGAGTCGACCACACACCCAGCAATTAGTGGCATTGCTGGTCTGGTGTGAATAGTGTAACATACGGATGAAAGAATTGTTGCGCATGGCAAGTCGGTAGGATAACTCGTGAGGAGGCAGTTCACTAAAAGTGTGCTCTACTGTATCATTAGAGGAAAAATGTACATGTGAATCAAGAGGAGGAAAACATACATATAGAACATAACTTATGCCTGTAATCGTAAAACTCAGAAATAATAAGATTAAAAGAGTAAAAATGCATCGGCTTCGGAGAGCTTTGTGATAACGTATTTTCTTAGAGTTTTGGCTAACTCTCTCACGATGTGGGTCTATCTCATACATGTCAGGAACCTGTCTAACCGCTTCACCCGAGAGGGACTTAGACAATTAAACTGGCTGACCTACTAGACCTTAATTTTTCTTTATACTCCTGCTGCGGAGTTTTCTATAACAGAGGGAGTTTAGAGTCAGTATCTGGGCAGTCCTTGAGAACAGGGCAGTCTTTGAAAAAGGTCCTTGGACGGAGTCCATGAAATCGCTTCACGTGACTGGAATGCACCCAGCCTTTGCGTCCCTTCACCTTGATTGCGGTCCTTGTGGTCATCAAGACGAGTTTTGGCTCCTTCCAACGGGGCTCCAGCGGACTTGAACGATCAAAATTTCGGATCAAAACAAAATCCCCAGGAACGACCTCGTGCGGTTTCACCTGGGTGTTGTCTGGAAAACCTGTGAACGACAAGAGAGTAGTGCAGACATCAAGGAAGCCAGGTAATCTGTATGCATATTACTGTCAACATCAGTTATTTTACGTGGCCTAGGTGTACCCCGCATGTTTGGGGGACGACCGAAAATTACCTCAAAAGGGGACAGACCTGAACGGGAGTGAGCGACCATTCTCATGTAAAAAAGGGCGACTGGCAGTGCTACCATCCAATCTACGCCTTTCTCTGCGCAAACCTTGGCAATGCGGATTTTTAAAGTCTGATTATGTCTCTCGACGAGACCTGCTGCTTCGGGATGTCGTATACAGTGGAACTTCCACTGGTACCCTAACAGAAGGGATACTTGTTTCATAAGTTCAGATGAGAATGGCTGGCCGTTGTCTGAATACACGACCCTGGGCAATCCATAGCGGGGGAAATACTCACGAACCAACTGCCTGGCAGTGGTCACGGCAGTGTAATCTGGGACTGGATATGCTTCTGTCCATCTGGACAGAGCACATACAACTACGAGGACATACTTGAAACCTCGACATCGCTCCATCTGGATATAATCCATCTGGAGGACTTCAAAAGGGTGGTCAGGAGGATGGAATCCACCTTGTTCCACCGGGACTCCTTTACCTGGATTGAACTGACAACAGATCATGCAGGTACGTACTTTCTGCTTGGCTGCTGCTCGTAAATGCTTGTTGAACCAGAGGTTCTGAATACTGTCTAACATGGCTATTTCTCCTAAATGTGCTGGACTATGTGCGGTGTTAATAATGACTTGAACCATAGAGTCGGGGAGAAACCATGTGGCTTTTCCCTTTGTTGACCATCCCTGATCTGTCTGGACCCCTCCTTGTTCAGACCATTTCTTGATTTCGTCGGGGGTAGCATGTGACTGTATATCCAGTACGTCCTGTGTAGGGTCCTTAACCGTCATACAAGTAGTCTGAACAGGAACGTCTGTCCGTGTCGTGTTAACTGGAATGTCTGGAATCTGAGCTGTAAGCTTGGCTGTTCGATCTGCCAGGTCGTTACCCTGGGAAATGATGTCAGTGACTTTCGTATGTGCCTTGCACTTCATGATAGCGATAGCTGTCGGTAAATGTATTGCATCTAACAGAGCTTGAATGAGGGGGCCATGCTGAATCTTGGTTCCATGAGAAGTCATGAAACCTCTCTCTTGCCAGAGTACTCCGAAGTCGTGTACGACTCCGAATGCATAACGTGAATCTGTGTATATGTTTACTTTCAGGTTCTTGGCTCGTATGCAGGCTTGGGTCAGAGCGACGAGCTCTGCTGCCTGAGCAGACAGGGTGTCAATACGATGTGTTTCTATAACTTCGGTTTCAGTAGTCACTGCATATGCGGCTACTAGTTCTCCTGTACTTGTTCTCATACATGAACCATCCACATAGAGTGTCAGGTCGGGATCAGGTAATGCAATGTCTGTCAGTCTTGTCTTGGCTTTGTCATGGTGTTAACAACTTCCACACAGTCATGTGTGGCAGGATTGGAAGTAACTGAGGGTAGCAGTGTAGCGGGATTTAAAATGTTGCAGCGTCTGATTTCTATGTGTGGCTGGAACAGTGTCAGTTCATAACCTGTTAAACGTGCAATTGTCAAGTGCTGAGTCTGTGTTCGGTTTAAAAGAACTTCCACGGAGTGTGGAACTTGTACTGTCAGGGAGTGTCCTAACACTATGGAATCACTTTGTCTGATAGCTAGAGCTGTGGCTGCAACTGACTTGAGGCACGCAGGCAAAGCCTTGGCCACCGGATCTAATGTGCTAGAAAAATAAGCACATGGCTTGTATTGTCCTGCTTGATCTTGTGTGAGAACAGATAATGCAGTACCTTCGCGTTCAGTAACAAAAAGTGTAAAAGGCTTACTGTAGTTCGGTGTTGCTAGAACAGGAGCTTGGCATAAGGCTTTCTTTAACTCATTGAAAACAAGTGTATGTTCTTGGGTCCAAGGGAGGACAGTCGATGTGGCTGCCTCCTGTGTCGTTAACTGTATCAGTGGCTTGGCTAGGTATGCGTACTGAGGGATTCATTGTCTGCAGTAAGAAGTGAGGCCGATAAAAGCTCGTACCTCCTTCTGTGTCTTGGGCTATGGAAGATGTGCTATTAACTGGATACGGTCTGGTGTCAACTGTCTACCCCACTTGGACAACAAGTGTCCAAGGTATACCACTTGTTGGACACAAAATTGCAGTTTCGAAGGGGACACCCTGTGCCCCATCTCGGCCAGGAAATACAGGACTGTCAGTGAAGCACGTTCGCAGTCACGTTCAGAACGGGCTGTGATCAATAGATCATCGACATACTGGATCAGGGCAGTGTCAGTTGGCATGTGAATATTGTCTAGTTGTCTCTTAAGTGCTTGACTGTAAATACTAGGACTTTCTGTGAAACCTTGAGGTGCTCGTGTGAATTTATAGCTTCTTCCATTTAAACAGAAACCGAAAAGAAACTGTCTGTCTGGATGAATGGGAACACTAAAGAATGCGTTCTTGAGATCAATAACAGTAAAGAACGTAGCTTCGGAATCAATGGCTGTCAATAGGGAAGAGATATCTGGGACCACTGGGTACTGAGGAATGATACATTTATTGAGTTCTCGAAGGTCAATCACTAATCGATAAACTGGGGGTGCATTAGGATCAGTACGTTTAAGAATCGGAATGATAGGAGAATTACATACATTGGAGTCAGTTTCTACAACCACTCCTTGAGCAATGAGCTCGTCAATAATTTTGGATAAGGCTGCTACAGCCTCGGGTGGCAATTTATACTGTCGGATTCGTGGTAATACAACACCTTGTTTCAGAGTGACACGATAGGGTGTAATGTGCATACAACCTACATCAGTTGGACCTTGCGCCCATAAATGCTGAGGTACATTCAATAATCTAGGATCAAAATCACGTAATACATAATGACCTTTAAAATCACGTAAGAACAGTCTCACTCCTTCTGGGGAGCAGCAGATAACTGCTCCTAATTCTTTCAGTGTCTTGATACCTAATACATTTTCTGGACAGGATTTCGTAAGTAACAAGTCTGTAGTTCGGGACAATGGACCAACTTCTAGGGAAACTGGTTTCGATATTTCATTAACAATAGGCTTTCCTGAAAATCCAAGGGTAACATTTCTAGAGCCTGAGAGTGGAGCCCCTGGAACCTCGTCATGACTGATGGTAGTCCTACTTGCCCCTGTATCAATCAGAAACTTTCTGTCTTTCCCTAATACTTGACTGTGTACATAGGGACCCTCTTGATCTACAGGAATCTCGATGAGAGGCAAGCCAACCTCCCTCTCTAGGCTGTTTCATGAATACTGCTGATATTCTGGATAATCTGACTGTGCATACTGGTACATCTGTTGTGTAACGTGTTGTGTGGCAGCTATAGGCTGCGGTACAGTAACTGTCTGTTGTGCGTTCTGCGATGCTTGCGTGTTCTGCGGACCATGTTCTGGTCTAGGCGGACGTGGTCTCTCTTTCGTCTTACCAGTAGCTATGTTGTGTTTCAGAACTGCACATTCATTTATATAATGACCTGGCTGTTTACAGTAATTGCATGTCCCTTTAACGGGAACTGCAGAATGACTGGTTTGATTCGTACCCCTCTTCTGACTGTCTTGGGGAACAGACTGTGCAACTAATACTTTCATTTTCGTGTCTTTCATACGTCTCCTTTCGTGTTCTTGCTCTTCCCTGATTCTGTTCTGGTGGTACTGGAGCATCTGAAGCATCTGTGAAGGAGTATTAGCTTGCCAGGTACTCTCGACCTTTAGTACTCGATTTTTAACTTGTGGTAAAGAATTTTCAACTAGTTTAGTGACAAAAAGATGTGGATATGACTCACTACTTGTTTTCAGACCGCTATTAATAATGAAACATTTCTCAAATCTGGAATAAAAATCACTAGTGTCTTCATCCTGTTTCTGTTTACAGGCTGAGATAGCATCCCAGTCTTCCTTTTTCGTGGCTAGTAATCTTGGCAAGACTTGTATTAACAACTCGGGCACTGCTTTAGCTTTTTCCCCAAGACCGGTACCTGGAACTCGTGTGTTATCTTCAGTCTCTAATGCAGTCCAATCTATCTTCTTCTCTCCCACCTCCCATTCTTTTTCTTTGAGTTTTTCATATATGCCCGCAGGCAACAGGACCTTTAACATTTTAATAATATCAGGATATGTGTATTCTCCCATACGGAGCATGTCTTTTAATTCATGATGGAACCCTGCTGGATCTTTGTCGTGACAGGGTATTAACTTTTTCATTTCTAGAAGTTCTATTTTCGTGATAGGGGTGTAAACAAATACTCGTTCTAGATCACCCCCGCTCCCTTAACTGGGTGTACTTCTCGTAACGGATTCTGTCTGTCTGTGTAGAATGATGTTCTCACTGGCGGTGGAACAGGAACAAAATGCGGATTCAGGAACGTTCTGTATTTGTGGCGTTGTTCTAAAACGACACTAATTAAATCGGTACCTAGACCTTTACATCTGTTTAGGAGTAACTCGTTCAGTACATCATACAAAGGACCTGGATCAGAATGCTGATCCTCATACAGTGTGATGAGGTGCTGGATCATGTACATACCCACCAGACCCTGCTCGGGTGGGGGCAGCTTCAGAAACATTTGGGCCACTATTTCATGTGAAAACGTGGTAGAATCACTAGTCCATCGGACTGCTGATCGGGCTAGTTCTTGTTCATGCATGGTACTAAGCTCACTATAACCTATTCGTAATTTCAGAATTTTATCTGTAGCCTGGAATACTTGCTCCAGGGAACACTGTTCTGGTACGGGAGGAGGAAAAGCTTTCTTGTAATCTAGACGTGAATGTCTGTCGGAAAGTCTAGTTCTACCTACATACGCTATTCTGTCGGGATTCTCGTTATCTACCTCTTCACCTGAAGAGTCATTCTCTTTCTCGGTTGCTCTTATTGCTTTCTCTTTCTCGTGTATACTTAGAATTTCTTTACAAATTTTCCTGTACATACTTTCTATACTATTCTGGGTCTTGTGTTTTCCCTCGGCTATATTGTCACTCCATCTTGTCAAGACTTTCATCTCGTCTTTGTCTTTATCAGGTTGATCTTGTTCTCTTATTAAACAGTTAATCAAGAACTGTAAAATCATACTTTGTTTCTCGACTTTTCTATGTGCCATAGCTCCATGAATACTTTCTGAATTCTCCCCTGTATGGATAAAACGATATATTCTGTCTAGATGTTCCTTCATATCGGGCAAAGTGGCCAAATAGTTGGCTACTCGTCGTAAACGTATGGAATATATTATCATGTGATCTTCGCCTGGAACTGAATCATATATGCAATCAGTAAGGTGTCGCTTGAGGTCTGTGTATGTAGGCAGTTTTGGAGTGCGCTGTAACGCTGCGTCTCTCAGCGTCAGTCGCTTTACTTGAGGCGGGGTGGTAGGAGCACCTCCCCCCGCTCCTCCTGAACTAGAATCGTCTATTAATACTGAATGGGCTGGTAAAGTGGCTGGCAAGACACGTGGTATGGACTGGTCCGGGGGTACTGGCACATGGACAGGGTTCCCGGGACCAGTGACTGGAGGAACAGGAATTACATTATGAACAGGGGGCTGAGGTTGAGCAGGCGGAATAGGATTTGCATATTCTGGGACTGTATCGTCCAAATAGGACGAGAGAAAAATTTCAGCTGCAGTCGGTTTATGACGTAGCTTAGTCGGGACCAAGGGTGGCGGTAAATTACAGGGTACTTCCGGGGTTGCCTTCGGCAAGCCCTCGGCAAGAAGAGGATACATACCTTTAATAAGGGCATTTCTCTGTCTGTCTGACTGTTCTGCTCTAACTCGTTCACCTTCTTCTAGAAGTTCCCTTTCTTGGGCTTTTTCTGAGGATTCTCTACTTAATTCTGCTTTTCTGAATTCTTTTTCTGATCTCCTATGCGATTCTTTAAGCCATAATTCTATGGCATCTTTCTGGGATTGTCGGGCTTTCTTTTTCCATAATGCTTCTTCTACTCGCATGATGCACTCGGCATCCCATGTACCTGATACAGGCCATCTATATTTGTCTTCTAGATTCTTTGTATAATCCACCCATAAGTCTAGATATATTATGGCATCTAAGCCATGCTTGTGGTACATAAAGTGACCAGGACTATCCCTAGGAGGGACAGGAACTGATTCTTCGAGTAACCCTTTTCTGGTTTTGATCTGACGTAACTTAGTAAACAGCGGCATCTTGAACTTGTACTTGAATTTAAACACAATACACGATAAACACAGTAATGAAATGGCAAACAAATCACTCATACCACGACACAAAAATACATGAATAACAGTTCGAACAGAATACTACCTGATACACTGAAAACATAATACTTGAATTTCTCGAGAACAGACTTAATAGACTGGATGCACTGCTAAAACAGTACAGAACATACCGGTCTCATAAAGAGACACGTCATACCGTATCCACCTAGATGAACACTTCGGACTGGATCTGTGTACCCAAACCCATCGGACCAGGGACAAATTAATGAACCTGTCTAGATACTTCCCGCGCAACGGTACTCACCGGGAAGCAGAAACTGAAGGCCTCGGACTGGACTGGACTGCTACGACGTCTGGTTACTACGCATGCGCTTCGAACTTCGGGCTTCGGTTACAGGTGGGCCTCCGGATACCTCGGACCTTGCTCTCTCGGCTTGGGCTCTGGTCGGGACGAACCGCATTCCTCACCGCCTCGTCTGGATGCCGGACCGCAGTCTCCGTCTCCTCCGTGGGCCTGAGGGAGACTTGAAGCAGAAATATCTGCAGATGCGCATAGGGTTCCGTCACGGCTGTAGAAGGGTCAGGGGGCCTGCGTTACATCGCCGGCGCGTGGGGAAAGGGTTCGTCCCTGTTCGGGCGCCATTATGTGGTAAATAAATAAATAATTACCGGTACTATTTTTCTATATATTAAATAAAACAGATAGCTCAATAAATAAGAGGCAGGATCCGGGGTATCTGAGTTGAACAGGCTTTAATCAGGCACAAGGGAAGGGACAGGATCGGAATAGCCTGGCATGAAATGGACGGCAGCTGCCACGTCTCATCAACAGTACATGGTATATATAGTAAAACATTATAATTACATTGAATACAGTAGGCGGAACAAGTGACAAACGAAAGATAAGAACACATGGGCGTGAAAAGAAGGCGTGTGCAAAGACATGTGATGAGAACGTCACAGAAGTGTCATGAATGGGTGGATACACGGAGGGGGCTACCTGGGCAGCTGGAACCTTTAACCTAGTGGTGCGCGCAAACGGGCCATGACGTGTAACTAGGGAGAGCTGGGGGCTCTGACTCTTGCACTAGAAGAGGAGACTAAAGTCTGGGAGGTCAAGACGACATGTACCTATAGCATATCTGATATCTCGTGTTTGGAGAACATGTTGATAGAATCCAAAAGTCATCAGGGGAAAGGCTACTTGACACTAAGACTGGTGCATGCATATATTCTTCATGTATTGCGTGTGCTATGAATCTTCTATGGATATTAATTCAGTAATTCTCTTGCATGGAGACAGAAAGACTAGACTATAGCTGAAGATGTTTATGCGGTTCGTTAGCTTAGGAATGCGAAGACGGAGAGCTGAACTGATAACTAGAGGCATAACATATTCTTGGCAGACAGGCAGGCAGAGCCAGGCCGGGCACCTCGCTGCTTGGCAGGAAGTAAGCGAAGGGTCAGGGATGCGCGAGGGGCTGCATCGCTCCTCGGAGCAGGTTCAGGAGACTGGAGCTTGAATCTGGTGTCCGGGCCCTCATGAGGCCTAGAAACGGGGACAATTCGATGAATTAACGTGCACAATGTAAAACGTTGGCAACATAGGCCTAATACTCGTTGCTTTCAGGAGGACTGGATAACTGACATACTAAACGTTGGACACAACTATAAGTGCGTCTTTATTCGGTCATAGGGAACATATGCATATTAATCATGCACATATAACATAGGATGGGGAACACGTAGGCACACACGACAAGGCAAAATTCAATTTTCCTCAGTGAGTAAATCTGACAGTCATGAAATGAGATCATTGGAACTCTGGAGAAAAATATGGCAGTCACTGGTATAATTTTTATCGACATTCTCAACATTGTGCATACAGTTGTCATAGCATTCATTGACATTGTCTTTAATAATATTGATACAGTCATGCTTGCCTAGGTCATAATGTATATTGATATTGTTTCTACTGGTAACAACATTGTCATTCATGCATGGGTCAAGACATACATTGACATTGTTACTGCAGTTATCAACACTATTGGGCGGGCATAGATTAGGGAATACATTGATGTTGCATTTATAGGTATTGACATGGTTATTTGGGCACAGGTTATGGCATATGTTCTCATTGCATTTATTGGCATTGCCATTGTCGGGCCTTCACATATCATTGTATTCATTGACCTATTCCAACAGTTTCATACCCACAATGCCATGCAAACCTCAAACCTTGCCTAAAATTAGGGATGTTCCTTGCATTTATGTTACATAGTCTTCCAGAATCCTTCAGGATCCATAAATGCCTTCTGCTTAGTATTCCTCCACTTATCCCGACAAAAACGTTACCCGCTTGTATGGCTGGGCCTAGAGACCGCAACAGGAATGGATCAAACCAGAGTTCAAAGGTAGTCTCACAGCGGAACTCCAATTGACCTTGGCTTGATCCGTTCCTGTTTTGGAAAAGGGGGGTGGTGATGGACAGAGTTTCTGAATAATGCAGAATACTCTTACCAAGTCAAGTGATCATGGTTTAAATCCATCGCTGTTTCTTAGCTCACTGCACCATCCCAGCTCAGAACCTGGCTATATGCAAGCTTGTTTCCTTCCCAGTATAAGAATTGGCTTGGTAGTTTGGTTTGCCCTGTTCCCATCATGCACTGGGACAGGAACAGACTAATTTGCATATAGCCAGGTTCTGAGCTGGGATGGTGCATTGAGCTAAAAAACGGTGATGGATTAAAACCATGATCTATTGACTTGGTAAGACTATTCTGCATCATTCAGAAACTCTGTCCATCACCACCCCCCTTTTCCAAAATTGATCCGTTCCTGTAACATGCACTAAGCCCAGCCACACACGTGAGGTGGCTTTTTCATCAGGACAAGTGGGGGAATGCTGGGTGGTAAAAACTGTGTGGATTCATCCCCAGTCGAGAAGTTTCCATCTCATAAATGTAAAGCAAATGCATGATTTTAGCCAATTATTAAGGTTTACAGGGCATTGCGTGCAAGAAAACCTTGTGCACACCACGTAGAACCCCCTGGGGGTCTAGTTTTCATAAATGTGTGTGGTTTGTAGATCACCATGAGTGGCAGCCCAGCATGGCGCCAAATACCGTAGGTGACCCTTTTGCACATCTCTTCATATAGAACTGTATGGCCTTTTTTGTGGTGGTCTCTTGACCCACCCACACACATGGGGTACCATTATTTTCGGGTGACATGTGGAAACTCTGGGTGGTATGAAATTTCTGGTTCCCTACAGATTCCACAACTTTCCTCAGAGACATATGAGGAAAACGTGTGTTTTTTGTCAAAGTTTATGGATTTCAAAGGCTTCTGGGTAAGAAAATTTGGTGAGAGCCACACAAGTCCCCCAACACTGGATTACTCTAGGTGTCTAGTTTTATAAAATGTGCAGGTTTTCTAGGTTGTCCTCGGTGCCAGCTGAGTGGGGGCCCAAAGTACACAGGTACCCACATTGCAAAAATATGGGTCAATTTTCAGTGGAAAAACGTGATGTACCCATGTTGTGTTTTGGTCCATTTCCTGTTGCGGGTACTTTGCCGACCTACATGAGTGAGGTACCATTTTTATCAGAGGGTATGTGGGAACATAGAATAGCATAACAGTTGTTATTGTCAATTTGGATTTAGCTGCATTTAAGCCTTCTAAAGGCAGTGTCTGAGAAAGACATTCTGGAAAGTTCCTTCTTAATCACATGCTAGTACAGCTACACACAAATTCAGAGATGTACAAATATCCACTGCTCCTAAACTCCATATCTGCTGCCCATTTCAGAAGTACATAGCTTTCCGTGAAAACTCTTTTTTCACTCTACATATGTCACCATATAAATTGGTCTATCCTCGGTACACAATGAAAAACCATTGTAAAGTGCAACTCGGTTGTTGGCTCGGAGTTGTTCGGGATCTTGGACAACCTGCAAAAACTACATATCCACTCTAACAGAAGCATCAACCAGACATAATAGTATATTGCTTTTGGAAATCGACCATCGTGATAAAAGTTACAGATAAAAAAGTTGTCACAAGTAACTGTCTTTTTCCTACTCATTTTCAATATATCTGCATTTCAACAGATTGTTTCTTTGATAAAACCCTAAGGGATCTACACGAGACCCCATGTTGAATTTACAATCCTGTGTACTTTTTCAAATAGCTATATCTTCTTTAGCTCACCCCTTGGGTTTCATACCAGTTTCCACCACAAACGTGAAGTATGTTGAAAGTAGAGAAATTAGGAAAAATTGCCTCCCTCTTCAAAAATGCCAAAACTGGAGTAAGAATTAGGGTTTTTTGTTTCATCTCTGCACATCCTGAAAGCTGGGAACATGGTCAATGTAGCACTGCAAACTTTTTGGTGATTCCATTTTTAGGGAAAAAAACAGCAGGGTGATTTATTCCTGTTAAAAAAAAAAAAAAAACTCAACATATATCTATATGTTACCAACTTTCCCAGTCTTCTCCAGAAGAAACCACAAACAATGAGTACCTTTAGAATCCACAGGATTGTGGGACAAAGAGCTGCAAATTTGGCATGGATAAATTATATGCAAAACATATTATGGAACCCTAAGCGTAAAATACCCCAAATAGCCAAAAAGGGCTCAGAAAGTTGAGGGGCCACAGCAGGCAAGGAGTTAAAATATTTTTGAAAGTATACACTCGGATATATCTAATGGCAGTACAAAAACCTCAATAAGAAATGTATTTGATGTAAAAGAGAAGAAATTAATATACACTTGATAAGAATATTTCTACATTGAGTGTTGATATTAGTGCCACTACTTAATAGAACTGTGAAGAGAATGATTTCCTGAGCATAAAGATATGCATTGCATACTGGCAATTCAGGTAATCCGAGATGTTTGCTTTTGCAGGGATAGAAACTGCCATCCGTCTGTCTCCATAGCCCATTTGTCAATCGCCTTGGGACGTCTTGATATGATATCAGATCTACATGAGAAAATATGTCTAACATGCACTGCAACCTTTGAAATAGAACACCTGCCCCACAAAAATGCTAGCACCCCCCATATTGAGATGAGTTCAAATGATCTCAGACACGGTTCAAATTTCACTTTTCTTCAACAATGCGATGAGGTTTTGGTTTGTGATGCTCAGTAAAGTCAGGAACCAGTCAATGGTCTACCTCTGCAATTTAAATCAAAGGTCTTAGAAATCAAAAACATTATATATGGATAGATGTGTGTCAATGTAAGCAACTGGTAATTACTCTGGGACTAATGATTTATAAACCAGTTTTATTCCTACCAAAATAGGATAATTACAGACTAAACTGCAAAGAGAGGCCTGTAGTGGAAACTTCCGAGTTGGAAGTGTGGTAACTTGCTTTACCCATGATAATGTCTAACATTTTTTAACCAGCAATTTTGAAAATACAAAAATGCAATGGACCATGTGCATAATGCCATAATAACTGCATCTCATTTCATTTCATGTCATAAATAGTTTGTACTGAGATTCTACTTTAAATGTCAAATGTGCCAATTTTCCGCAAATTGTAAAACTTGTTTGTAAGATGCATATCATAAGTACAAATAAAATGTGTGTTTCTCTTAATCCTGGAGCAGAGAAATGTAGGGAATGTTAGTTAACCTTGTTTAAGAGGTGAGAAGAGAGGGAGTAAGCAAATATAGTAAGAGATACGATAGAAAGAAACTATAGAAAGGTGGAGTAGTGAGGAAGAAGTGGGAAAACATGTAGATAGTACAGAGCTACCAGTGTGAAAGAGATGAGTAAGAGGTGGAGAGATGACAGGAAGTAAATTTGAGGTGCACAATGGTGGTGGGGTTAGAAGGTATGCGTATTCAGGTAAGATAGTTAGAAGAGTCATAGAAAGAGAGGTACAGAGTAATCAAGAAGAGAAGACAGAGTGAAAGGGAAGATACAAGATGATGTGGCAAATTGAAGGGGTTTTAGATGTCAGCAATAAAGAAAGAAACAAACAGGACTTAGACATATGCATGGAGAAAGGGATATAGAGATAGCTTGAAAATAAATTGAAATGAAAGGAATACAATGAAAGTTATACCGTTGAGAGTAATAGAAAGTGAGAGGAAATAAAATAAAAGGATAAAGGGTAAGAGAATTATAAGCTATGAGAAGGGAAGAGTGAAAGGGGAAGATGAACAGGAAATAAATATTTGTGAAATTGGTGAAATTGCTAAAAAAGCAAACATTAGTTAACCTCAAAGAAGGGTTTCTCTTTGTCCATTAGCAAACCTTCGATATATATGCTGAAGAACAAATAATGTTTAAGAAAAAGGTAGCCTAGACAATGGATTTTTAATTCATTACAATTTGCTATTTTTTCACATTTGTTAAGTTTTTGATACATCAGACCCACAGCTCCCATTGGATAGCAACAAGATGTCATATGATCTTTTTGTAATTTCATCAATGTTGGCAAAACAGAGAAGTGTCCTACAGAATAATTGAACATGGCATGGACATTAGAACTATGAAGATTTACTCACCAAGGATTTTTACGCTTTTTAGAATTAAACACAGTCAAGTGTAATGTATTGGAAAAGTTCATTGTATGCAAGGAGAGGAGAGATTTAAAAATGCAGAGTAACAGTTAATCTTTCATATTACCAAACATACAATACAGAGCACAACAACAAATTAGTTTAACAACTGACCTTGTTGTCAGTTGGTTTTAATGAACATAGCACCATGCACAATGTACAATAGATCATGAAACCATCCTAGTACAGGAAACAAAAGTAAGAACAATCTTGGTTGTGTTGACGCAAAATATGTAGCATAGATGCAGACAGTCGACAAGTGTTTTGTTGTGTAGACAACTTTATCAAGGCTTAGCAGTCAAAAAGTAAATATGATGGGTAAATTCAGATATTCCCTTTCTTGCACGGGAAGAACAGCAGCAGTAGCGGTAGTCCAAACTTCCAATTTTTGTTTAAGAGCAATGCTTCGGAACACTTTCAAAAAGTGTTGTGCTTTATAAGCGGCACGTTTTGACAGATGAGTGGCATCGACTCTGCCTTTTACTCCGTCAATACAATTTCCATCGGGTCACTGATTAAAACCCCATCAGCTCTCTGCTCCTATTTCGCCACACCAAACAGGTATGTTGCCTCTGACTCAGGAGACACACACTAGGAGCAACGTACCTGTTTGGTGTGGCGAAACATGAGCAGAAAGTTGGTCTGAATTTTACTGGGACTATGAGAACCACAATGCTGTGTGCAGACACGCCAGGATGGCGGTATTGAGAACTTAAAACACCTGCAAATATCTCTGCAAAGCTGTTCCTTTCCCCTATGCCAAGCCGGTGATCAAGGGGAATTCATCCCCAAAACGCGTATGGTGAGATTGGCTGAATACACGCTGTGAGAACTCTACTCAGCTTGCTGCTGCTGCCGGCCAAATAAAGATGGTAAAATACACGTTTGGTGTGGTGTCTTCACTTGTGTGTGCAAAACTCATTTGTGTATATATATATATATATATATATATATATATATATATATATATATATATATATATATATATATATATATATATATATATATATATATATATATATATATATATATATATATAAAAAAAAAAATTGTCAAAGGTATTTTTATTGATAGATTGTAAAACAGAAGAAAAAAATAGGAAGTCATGCGACAATCCCGCACAACTTCCCACGCAGGGGGCATATATTAAGTCAGGCGGAAGAGATGGCATGGATCAAAGGCAGCTCGTGCAGCCAGGTCTTAGGAGGCCACGAGACAGGGGGAAGTACATGCGGTATAGTCCAAATGAGATATAAGGCAGAACAGAGTCAGGGCTATCAGCTAGAGTAGGTGTGCCACTGCATAATCAAAACAACGAAAGAGGCCTGCACTCTCCCAAGCGTTGTCCATCTCTCCGCCTCATGCATGTGTCGGGACGTCACTAGAACATGAACTAAGACCACCCACACCCACCCCCAATCCCTCCCCCCCCCAAGTGGTGGTAGCCATAGTCATACATACACAGTCAACCGGACGAATAACTCTTACACTTGGAATAGATGAAGGGCACGCACCGTAGGCGGGCAAACCGCAGATGGCAAGCCTTTAGAGAGAAAGCGAACTAGGGGGTCCCAGCGAAACGTGAAGTTCCGAAAGTCGTTGAGGAAGATATCAGCCATACGTTCCATGCTCAAAACTTCCACAATCTCGCATGCCACAGGGAAAGCGCTGGGGCTTCCTTCCTCTTCCAGGCCGCTGCTAGGGTCAGTTTGGCCGCGCCAATACAAAGCCAAAGTATCTTTTTGTCTGCTCTAGTTTGGTGTTCAAGATCCGGATCCCGAAGGCCCAGCAAAATATGGGCCATAGAATCCGCGATCGGGTAGCCCAGAATCTCCTTAATGTGGGATAGAATTTCCTCCCAAAAGGGACGTATGACAGGGCAGTCCCACCATATGTGCCTGAAATATCCCAGTAGGCCGCAGCCCCTCCAACATCTATCCGAGGAGCCTGGAAAAATCCGTCTCAACTTAGCCGGATATAAGTACCAGTCCATCATTGTTTTGAGATGGGCCTCCCTAAGCTCCAACAAATTATTGTGTTTAGCTATATCATGCCACAGGTGGGACCACTCCCCATCCGAGATACTATGACCGAGGAGATCCTCCCAAAGGGCCATGTAACGCGGTCTAGGGGAAATGGTCGTGGTCCGCAGGAGGCCATAGAGGAAGGAAATGGCCCCCGCATGGTGGATGTCTTGGTAAGGAAGTTTTCGGAGGGGGTAAGCGGTCTAGTGGCCGCATCTCTGACCGAGGTGGACAGCGCCCAATGGAGTAACTGGGTATGACGGAACCGCTCCGACCGCTGGACCCCGTAGTCCCGCATACAGTTGTCAAAGGTGAGCGGGGCATAGCCATGGAATAAACGCGTGAGAGCTAGGCAACCCCCCTCCCTCCAGGCATCAAAGGGACCCTCATTCGCAGCAGGGGGAAAGGCAGGATTAAAGTGTATAGGCGTAAAGGGGGACGGGAAAGACGTCCAACGTTCATCACCAGAGGCCGAATCCCATACCTTCAAAGTAGTGCGGGTGGGGGTACTAATGTATTAATTCAGAGGCCTATCACCTTTGGGCTTCCACATTAAGTCCCATATCGATCTCCCCGTGACACTCCTGTCCATGTGCAACCAATGTTTCTCCGAAGTAGGCTGGGGCAACTCTACCAACACCCGCAGGTGTGCGCCTTGTAGTATAAGTGCATGTCGGGAAGGCCTACCCCTCCCTTCTTCCTCGGGCGTCGGAGAATGTTAAATGAAAAACGAGCGCGACCACCCTGCCAGATAAAGCGTAGCATCAGTGTTTTGATACGGCGGAAGAAGGTCCTTTCCAGTACAATAGGAAGCACCTGAAATAGGTATAAGAACTTAGGGAGAAGGGTCATTTTGAGCGCATGGATCCGCCCCAGCCAAGATATGAACAATAGCCGCCAACGGGCCAGGTCACCCCGCACTTTCTCCACGAGGGGAGGAAAATTGGCAGAGTATAGCTTACCAATCGTGGGGGTCAGGCGGATCCCCAGGGATAGTAAGGATGAGAGGGTCCATGGCAAAGGCGTGAGTGGCCGGAGGCGATCCACCTCTGCCGAAGAGAGCGTGAGGTTGAGAATATAGAATTTATCGTAGTTGATTTTAAAGCCCGCCACTTCCTCAAAGCGTGATAGGGCGTCCTGGACGTGGGGAAGGGAGTGATCGGGGTCTGAAAGGGAAAGCAGGATGTCCTCGGCGAACAGGGTGATCTTGTGTTGTTCCCCAGTGAAGGGCAGTCCCCGAATGTCCGGGTTCTCCCTCACAGCGAGCGCCAGAGGTTCGATGCTTAAAGCAAAAAGCAGGGGGGAAAGGGGGCAGCCCTGTCTAGTACCTCGCGAATGTGGAAAAAATACTGAAAGATGCCCGTTAACCGTTACTCTAGACCGGGGACTGCTGTATTTCGCTCTGAGCATCGCTAAGAATTTGGCCGAGGAGCCAAACGCCATCAAAGTTCAGAACAAGAAGCCCCAGTCCACCCGATCAAAGGCCTTCTCGGCGTCGAGGCCCACCAGGACCGCCGGGATCTTAAATCTGTTGGCCTTCTCGATTAGATGGATCACTCTCCTGGTGTTATCGTGAGTTTGGCGCCCTTTAATGAACCCTGATTGGTCTGGGTGGATAAGTGCTGGCATCAGGTCCTGTAGCCTGTTAGCGATAAGGGAAGAGTATAGCTTGGCATCCACATTAAGTAGGGCTATTGGTCTATATGCGGAGCCTTCCCTGGCTTGGGGATGACCGATATGATAGCCTCCGCCATGGAGCCCGAAGTCATGCCCGTCTCCGCCATGGTATTAAAAAGTTGCACCAAAAAATCAACCACTTCAGAGGCAAAGGTCTGATAGAAGAGAGCCGTAAATCCATCCGCTCCCGGTGCCTTATGGGGCTTCAGCGCTTTAATGGCAGATAAGACCTCTTCCCTGGTGAAGGGAGCAGTGAGCAGCTCGTCCCATTCCGCGAATACCCGAGGGAGCGGGAGCGCGTCTAAGTAATCTCTCTGCCTCTCGGGGTCAAGGGTATCCCCCGAGTACAGTGCTGCGTAGAAATCACCGAAGAAGCCAGTTTGGGCCTCATCACTGTGTACCAAGGTCCCTGCCGCGTCTCGGATCCCCCCCTATGTATTCCCTCTCTCTCTTGTCCCGGAGTTGGCGGGCCAAGTGCTTCCCCGCTTTGTTTCCCTGTGAATAGGAAAGGCGACGCAGTTTCAGCAAGGTAAATTCCGCTCTGTTATTGTAGTGAGCTCTGAGTTTGCCCCTGATAGCCGTCAGTGGTCTCAGTGTCTGTCTGGAGGGGTTTTGTTTGTGCGCTAGCTCAAGGGCGGAGAGTTCCCTCTCCAGCTCCTCCCGTTCCGTCCTTCTCAGCCTGTTAAGGGCAACATTAAGTGCTAAACAACTGCCCCGTATCGATGCCTTGAAGGCGTCCCACCTAATAAAGATAGAGGTGTTGTTCTTGCGGTTAAATTAAAAAAAGTCGAGGATAGCCTTCCGTAGCGCCTTACAGGATGGGTCATCCCGGACCAGGGAGGCCGGAAAGTACCACTTGCGTTTGGCATTGCATCCCGCCCCTCAGTGTAAGCAAAGCGTAAGCAAACTGTGATCAGAGGCAGACAAGGGAAATATCCTGGCATCGCGCAGGTTCCCCCGAAGGGATTGGTTCACAAAAATGTGGTCTAAGCGAGAATAAGAGTGATGTACGTGGGAGAAGAAAGTACAGTCCCTAGTCTGGGGGTAGAGGAAGCGCCAACTGTCTATAAGACCCATGTCCCCCATCCTCTGCTGTGTCTCGGCGGAGAAAAGGCCGGTTACGGATCTCTGGTGATGAGAGCTGTCCAATTCCTTATGCCATACTAGGTTAAAGTCCCCCATCACAATCAAGGTCCCCTCGACGAAGTCCTCAACAAGCCGTATCAGGTCCCGAATAAACCCATTTTGACCTACATTGGGGGCATATAGGACCAAGAACGTGCTCAGCTTGCCGAGGTGCGTATCGACGGCCCTCCCTGTCGATACGCACACCCGTGGGTTGGAAGTGTAGGGCCGAATGGAAAAGAAGGGCCACTCCCCTGTGTTTCGTGGGGGCTGAGGATCTATATATAATGGGAAATTGCTTATGCTTAAGGCGGGTTTCATCCTTCCGCGCCAAGTGGGTTTCTTGAAGGCCCACCACGTCTAATTGATGGTCAAGGATGTATTTCCACATCTTCTGGCGTTTCTGGGGGGAGTTCGAACCCTTCACATTCCAAGTACCTAAGGTGAGAGGCATCATGGAAACAGAACCCCCCCTTGCTCAACAGTCAGAGTCAGTCTGGCAGAACCCCCCTCCCCAGACAGGACCAGTGCCTCTCCACAATCCCCCCACCACAAGTGCAAGTAGTGCATAGTAGCTCATGTCCACGCCCGCACCACGCCATGCAATGACCTACCCCCCTCCCCTCTCCCCCCAGGCCACCCAACACAGCACATCCAACATCTTCCATCCACCACGAAACCAGTACACTAGGCTCTCCGCTACCACCACTACCCTCCCACCCTTTCCCCCCTACCCACCAGTCACCCTTCCCCCCCAACTTTTAGAAAAGAAACAAGTCTGAACAAGCCATGCAACAGAAACAAAGCAAGGCACCGCAAGGGGCCTCCCAACAATGACCGCAAGGGTCCGGGCTGCGAGACCAGGCAGTGTCCACCCAAAACACAGTTCCAGTGAGACACACCAGTGAGTTCACAGATCATGCGTGGTACCCTAATGGAAACGTGCCCCTCCGGCTCCCAGGAAGCTCCTATCTGAGGCATCATGCCGCCGATGAGCTGTCCGATCGCGCCGCCTCCGTCACCAGCGCAACCGAGGCAACCGCCGTTCCTCTCTCTTGCAGGCGAGCCGATAGGTCCGGCCCCCCCGCTGCTGCAAGTCAGCCTACTCTCTGCCAGGCCGGGGAGCGCGATCGACATCGTGATGGGGAGCCCCCCCCCTGGGGGGGGTGTGGTGGAGTCATCCAGGCCAAGAAGCTCCCTGGCTGCTGATAGCGATCTGATCTGGACAAGTCTGTTTTGCCAACGAAAGATAAGGCGGAAAGGGTGACCCCAGGAATAGGCCACATTCTGCTCTCGTAGAAATGCGGTCACCGGACGGAAGTCTCTCCGTTTCTGCAGCGTCGAGGCAGCCAGATCTTGAAAGAGCTGAGGACGGTGGTCTCGAAATTGCAGGGGGTTAATTCCTCGTGCTTTCCTAAGTATGCGCTCTTCAGCTGGAAGTCATGGACACAGACCGATATGTCAGGGGGTGGAGCTTTCTGGCCTCGCGGCAAGCCCACCCGGTGGACCCTGTCCATACAAATTTCCTTGAGGTCGTCTTCCGCCAAAATCTGTAGGAAGAGGGCTTCCACATAGCCTCGCAAGTCCCCCCTTCTCCTTCCCAAGGCACCGCTTGTATCCTGATATTGTTTCGGCGGGACCTGTTTTCTAAGTCCTCGGCATGGGCTTGGAGGTCCAGATTCTGCTCCGATAATCTAAGCACTTCCTGCTGGAGCTGGTGCACATCGCCCGCTAGCCCCAGGTCGTGTTCCTCCAAGGTCGCAATATCTCTCCGATGCCGTCCACATCTCTCCTCACCTCGCGTAGGTCCGATGCCAGCTGGGAACGAAGCTCCGAGATGTCCTCCTTGATGGCTGTAAAGAGTTCAACCATAAAGGCCTTGGTGGCGGGTGCGTCATCGTCTCCACGCGGGGGGGACTTGCTGGGTCCAGGGGACGGGGCAGGTGGCGAGCCCTTCGGCGCTCCATCCTTGCCCGGTTTGTCCTTACGCGGCCTGGTCGTCATACTCCCAGTCCAGAGGTCCACCCGGATACAGGAGAAGTAGCCTGAACCTCCCTTACACCATGCACTTCGGGCGTGTAAGTTAGATGACCGCAATCAATTGCTGCTACGTAACGTTGCCCGTACCCCTATAGCCCCGTAGCTGGGGTCTCATGGCGGGTACTCACTCAGGGGCACTCCTCGTCGGGGCCTGGAATCCAAGGTTCCCCAGTCCGCCGCAACCGGAAGGCCCAGAAGCGCAGGACCGTCAGGCTGCAGAACCCATCTGCCACTGACCACCACACCGAACCACACTGCCAGCTATGTTTGGCGACTCCGTGGATAGCACCTCGGCGAGACCACAGGGCGGTACCGTCCGCCTCAGCTGCCGCTTCTTCCTTCGGGCAGTCCGTGGTAGGGCCATGCCCGCCGAAACAGTCCAGTCACCGACACTCTGGCAGCCCCACACCAGGCACAGACCGTCCTGCACTCCCGCCTGTGGCCGATCTCCCAATGACCGATCCGCTTTCGGTCAGTTAAGACCTTGTGGGCCCTCTGCCAGTCCGCAGAACCCCTCTGCACCTCCTCCGGTCGGCTCCGGCGCCACACGTGCTCGAGGTCCCCCGAACCAATTGGGGACCCCACGTAGCTCCTGACGTTCCGCCAAGCCCAGGGCCCCTGCTAAGCTGACCCCACCACTCCCGGCGCCGGGCTCGGAGGCGCGGAACGACCGCCAATCACATCGGGGCGCGCGGCCCAGAAAGGCCCAAAAGCACCGGCCTCAATTAGTAGGCACTGGCTCCCGGAAGTGGTCTGATCTCCGGGCTCTGCACCACACCAGAGGTCCCTCGAGCCCCAGTCCCTGCCGAAGCGCGACACCGCCTCGCAGCTAGGGGAGCCGAGCCGTCTGCGCCCAGTCTCCTGGTGTCCGAGTCCCGTTCCCGCAACCCAGCCGGGCGCGGGAGGCAGATGTGACCCGCTCGGGTCGAAGGAGCAGCAGCCGCCGAGCCAGGCCTCCTCCCGCTCTTCCGCGGAACGCCTGTTATCCCGTCCTGGGAGGCCGAAAGGACACAACACTCGCTCCCATTAGGTAACGGGCATCGGCAGGCGCAAGATCAAGCCTGATTTCGGCCCCAGGAGGCAGCTTCTCAATGCAGGGCAAATCGTGGCGCCGGAGGGACACAAAGGTACGTCTCACTCCGTCGCCATCTTGGCCACGCCCCCCTTAATTTTTCTTTACTCGTTGCGTGTGTCCCATAGGAAAGCCCGGCTGCATCCACCTATCAGGGCTGATGCAAAACGAGTACGGGTTCCATAGTTAATTATCAAAGTGGTGCCTCACGAGCCAGTGGGATTGAAGAAATTTCACTCAGCACTCCACTTTCAAATCATTTTATTTCCAGCAACGTGTTTCAACCTAAACAGGTCTTTGTCATGGGCTCATTTGCATATTGTGCCTCATCAACCATTGAAATAACCAACAGGGTGAAAGACAGAAAAGATACTGTCACCCGTTCTCACAGAGATCTAGGGGATGTAACAACAATATGTTAAAACTAATAATTCATTATATGCATAAACATGATTTGCAGACCTGAAGGTGTCAATGCAATAATACAAGCCAAGTGGACAAATTCACATACAATTCTTCAAGCTTGCCACCAAATTACATAAGACACTTGTATGTGCCTTAGATCACACTTTTCACAACATAAGTAACTAGGATTAGCACAAATTGGGGCCAAGTGACCTCTCCAAATCAATCAGTTTGAAAGATACATAACCAAATGCAAGCCAAGTGGAAAAATTCAAGAATTATCACATAATATGACTGAGATACCGTGTCGCAAGCTGAGTAAAGTAAATTAATATGCACAAATAATGGTCAAGTGGCCTTTACAAATCAATCAATTTAAAAAACAGCACTACTGTTTGCATCAACGCTGGGTGTCAGGAGAAAGCAACAGGGACTCGAGGTCCCAGGAGGCAAAGAGGCAGCCCACAGATCGCTCTCACCTGCACAACTGCCGGGGATTTAAAGGACCTCGCCACTCCCGCTTCGCAGGAGAAGCAGCACTACTGTTGGCATCAACGCTGGTTGTGAGGTGGAAGCAAGAGGGACTCGAGGTCCCAGGAGGCAAAGAGGCAGCCCACAGATCGCTCTCACCTGCACAGCTGCCGGGGATTTAAAGGACCTCGCCGCTCCCGCTTCGCGGGAGAAGCAGCGCTACTGTTTGCATCAACGCTGGGTGTGAGGAGGAAGCAACAGGGACTCGAGGTCCCAGGAGGCAAAGAGGCAGCCCACAGATTGCTCTCACCTGCACAGCTGCCAGGGATTTAAAGGAACTCGCCGCAGCGCTACTGTTTGCATCAACGCTGGGTGTGAGGAGGAAGCAACAGGGACTCGAGGTCCCAGGAGGCAAAGAGGCAGCCTACAGATCGCTCTCACCAGCACAGCTGCCTGGGATTTAAAGGACCTCATCACTTCCGCTTTGCGGACGCGCGCCGGGCAAGGCCCGGGCCATAGGCGGGCCCGTTTGAGCCCGTTCGAGCACGGACTAGGCCCTCCCCTTTACATCTGCAATCAAATTTACACACGAAGGTTAGTACCCGTATACTAGACCGTCTTTGTTAACTTGACTCTTCTTGTAAAAATGTCTGCAATTGAACAGAGGAGTAGCTGTTTTGCAACCCCCTTCTGTAGTGACTACCTCTAAGGTGGGGAAGGGCAGGAAGTGCATATCTGGCGGGTCGATTGTGGGTACTTTGGACCAATTTCTTACTAGGGCTTCTTCCATATTGGCACACGAAATAGAAATGACCGAAAGGAGGTTATCCCTGGATCCCGTCTTTGATAAACGGTCGTCCATGGGCAGGCTGGCCCAGGCGCCATCGCCACACCGACAACAAACTATACTTATTGCCTCTCAAGGCATCACTGGGGAGGGTAGCCAGCTACCACAAGTTGTTGGAGGTCTGCCTATTTTCTCTGCTTGCACGGATGTCACACCAGCTGTTCTATGTGTTTCGCCTCAAAACAATGAGCACCCCGGACCATCAATTCCGATATTGCAAACTCGATCTACATGTAGTTCTAAAGTGGGGGCTAAACATTCTGCACTAGATCCAATCCCCAAAAGGAAGCGCGGAGGAACCCCACTGAAAAACAGGAAAGTGAAAATCCAGAAATGTAGCAATATGGGAGAAAGTCCAACGATAAGAACCTCAACTAGTCCCGTCGTATGCCAGCCTATTGTACAAGTGACTACGCCTACATTAACTCTGGTGATGAGTTCCCTACCGAGTTTGGAGTAGACTTTTGGTCCAAAATGGAAATTATTTTTACTAAGACACGTCTTCCTCTTTATGATTGACTCAAAACTATAGAAGATAGACTATTGCGGCTTGAACTATTGTTTGGTCCCACCCAGGCAGAGGATGGTACACAGGACAAAGGTGGTATTTGAAATCAAGAGAGGCTGCCTAGGTCAACTAATGTAGTTTGCCACCATTCTGCCCCGTCTGCCACGAATAATGTAGTTGATTCATCCCCCCAAAGTACCGTCTAATGACCTCCTACTCCAACCTAGCGACATTGCTGTGAACAATAACCCAGAAATGAGTAGAAGTGTGGAGAATGAGGGGGCAGAGGGACTGAGAACCAACAACCTCCAGTAAATAGCACTACGACCTGTGATGTATCAAAGAAAGTACTACCATGCATAAATCTCCCTCCTGAGTCCAAACCGTATGTTGTGGTGCTTGTAGGGGTCCCAGTTTTGAGCCAGGGAAAAAGGGAGGTCTATAGTGAGCTTAAAAAACATGTATCCATTGGCCTCAAATACAATAGGCCACTTCCCACCCAGGTCTAGCGAAATTCTTTTTGCTCGACGAGTGGACTGGGTGGGGCCTCGGAAAAAAAATACTACGGGTAACTGTGTTGTAATTAATTTTAGGAACAGATGGGCTGTTAAACATATCTGTAATTGGGGCCCAGTACGTTCAGTAACGCAAATTCAATCCCTTCCCCTAACCTACTTCTATCCTGCTACTCCTACTGATCTTAATTTTAATAGAGGAGGTCAGATCTGGGGGGACCAGGATAGTCTGGGTCCTAGTGTTCAGGCAGGGTATGCTAATTGGAAGGGAGCCAATATTCATATCCCTATACTGGCTATGTTTCCCCAAAACAACAGAATTAGCGTTCCGGACCAAATCGATTGACGGCCGAGGTGCTGTCTGTCCCTATTCTCTAATGTAGATCATGAGGAAAAGCCGAGTGACAAAACCTCAGGGCTCACCAGTAGTTAGGGAAGGTTCTGAGGCAAACAAATTTTCTACCATCTTACCTAGTCCCCAGGGGGGCGAGTGTGGCCTGGAGGCTATTAGGGGAAACGATAGGGGGGGCAGTGGGAGCAAGTACGTTGGTATACTGCTTGGAGTTTCGTCTCCAGCAATACAGGAGGGGGCAAGTAGTGCTGTAGTACCGGGGGTAGTGGGAAGGGCCTACGACAGAAACGTATGGGAGAAGGGGCCAAACCCTAACAGGGTGGGGAAGCTTATTGACGGCCCACTCGCTGGGGACGATAACTGCACTATGGTACAAAAGGAAACCCTGGGGGGGAGCCTAACGGAAATATTATAATTCTCTCTTGGAATTTGGCTGGGATTAAAAATAAACTATTATGCTCAGATTGGGTCTCATTTGTAGAAAAGTGTGATGTCTGCCTAATGCAGGAGACTGGGGGCTGGAAGACAACCAGAGGATAGATTTTGCCACTTTTAGTATATTGGCCACAACGAAGGGCAGGGGTAGACCATCAGGGGGATTAAGCATCTGGGTGGGTACGCACCTGGGTGCTAAAGCAGTGAGGATGCCAGCCAATTCTCTTGATATACAATGTGTTCTCCTAACGCTCCCAAGTAACACACAAATTGCCCTACTTAACATCTATTCAATGCCAATGCAGAGTGGGCAAGAGTCTGGAGTAATAGATCAACTGAGGCAGTTTATTTCGACTCTCGACCCAGCAGTTATTTTAATAGTAGGGGCGATTTTAATTGTCAGTTTGAGCCCATTACTAATGCAAGCTCAGATGGCTTAGACGATGAGGACCACTACTGGCATATTCCGGAACCTCAGATTCCACCAGTTAGAGCATGGGCGCCGCTGGTCCTCCAAATAAACTCGCTTACCCTTTCATCTTCTCTGAGGGCATGTAATGGGAGGACAAAATTGGACCGACCTGGCCTACCGACCTTCAACAGAGAAGGGCAAAGTTCTGTTATAGATTATATTTTGGTTGAATCCAGAACATGGGATAGGGTTCTGGATTTCCGAATCTACCAGAGGAAAGATAGTGACCACAATGCCCTGGTTATGACACTTAAACCAGGGAGTTGGGGCCTGTCTAACCCCGCACCAGAGCCCAATTCAGTACAACATTCTCTCTTGCTAAATAACAACAGGTGGAGAGTTAAATGGCCACACATACAAGGTTCCCCAAACAAACTCGCATATATATATATATATACCAACAGGCCGTGCCATATCTAAGAGAAATGGGAGAGGTTGGGGAAATGGAAATGCATTCAGGGTTAGATGATAGGCCTCTGGATATACACAAACGGTTGACCTCCAAACTGTTTGATGTGTTCTACCCGGAAGGAAGTAAAAAGGCAAAACTTGTCTCAGTCCATCCCTGGTACAATGCCAATTGCCGGAAAGCTAAAAATGATTTGTTAATTGCTGTAAAAGCTAAGGACAAGCTAAGGATTAAGCAATGTCGGCTTAAGCACAATCGGGTCACCCAAAGGGAAAAGAAAGACTGGGAAGCCGATAAATGGGATGATCTCAGAACTGCACTTAAGTGCAAGGACTCAAAATCTTTTTGGGCAATTGTTAGCTCTGGGGGGAGTGAGGGTAGATTAACGACTGAACCCAATATAGCTGCAGCAGTTTAGGAAGCTCATTTTGGAGTCCTGTATGCATATTCAGGCGATGACAGTTGTTCAACCCCAATCTCAGGCCTCCTCTATGAGCATCGATTGGAAGGGGGTCTGGGAGATCACTCCCTGCGAGGTTGAAGCTGCAATCGTCAAACTACTACCCAATAAGGCGCCCGGCTTAGACAAGCTCCCAGGGGATTTATTTCGGTCTGAACCGAAAATATGGGCCCCATATTTATGTGTTCTTTTTAATGCCATTTTAAAGGGCATGGTCCCGCCGGATACCTGGCGCGGTGCATAGATAGTTCCTATCCACAAAAAAGGCTGCCCTCTTCTACCGTCCAATTACAGGCCTATCAGCCAGATAGATATCACCCAAAAATTGATGGGACGGATTATTTTAGATAGAGTTCAGGGCTGGATCGAGGAAAATGAGTTCTTGAGCCCTTTTCAGGCTGGCTTCAGGATTAGTACATCGACTATTGACCAGATATTCAGACTTCAGGTCTTGTATTGAAAAACGATGAGTGTGGAGGGTGGCAACCTCTACCTCATCTTCGTTGACCTGAGGTCTGCGTTTCATCTGGTCCCTAGGGATAGATTGTGGAGTGTACTGCTCGATCTTGGTTTACCTCCATATCTCCTGGACGTGTTAATGAGGCTCCGTACTGAAACTTATGCACAAGTTAGGTGTGGGAAACACAGAGAACTGTCAGCTCTCTTCCCAGTGAAACAGGGGGTGCGCCAGGGGTGTGTACTGGCCCCCACCCTATTCTGTCTACATAATAATGGGCTTATAGACCACCTACTTGGAGTTAAGGACACCGACGCCCCGAGGCTAGTCTCAGGTCGGGTGCCCGCGTTTATGTTCGCGGATGACACTTTGTTGTTGACCAAGACATCAACGGGTATCCAACGAACCATGGACGGCTTGGCCGATTTCTGTGCATTGAGAGCCCTGGAGATAATTTTAGCTAAAACTAAATTTATGATTTTCAATCCTCCTAGGCAGACACGCCCAAACCCACTTCTGTACGGCACTCCGCTGGAGAGAGTAAAGACCTTTGAGTACTTGGGCATCACCCTCGCAGAACACCTGGAATGGGATAACCAGTTAGCAATGGCTGCTCTTAAGTTAACCCAAGTGACGGGGGGAATTCAGAAAATGCACAGAGTGTCTGAGTTTAAGCCAGCTGCCCCTGTCATTGAAATGTACAAACTACAGGCCAGAGCGGCTTCTATGTACGGGGCGGAACTCTGGGGACACCAAGGGCCTACCAACCTCATGAAGGTAGAACATACATTTATGAGGAATATATTGGGTCTTCCAGTGAGTACTCCATTAGTACCCCTCCGTATGGACCTAGGGCTACTCCCTATTGAGGAGGAAGTGGCCTTACGGCCACTTACGTACTGGAGAAGATTATGGTCAGTGCCTGAACTAGCTTGCTTCAAAAACGAATTTTGGGCGGTCTGGGCTGTATTGAGAACAAAGAAAACCCCGTGGCTAACACACATTAAGGTAATGAGCACTAGGATTGGTCTACCCGAGCTCTGGGAAACACCAGCTGTAGCTTGTCCAGCGCTAACCAGGGCTGATTTGGTTCGCCACTTCAGGCACTATAATCTATCGTCTCTCCTTGTGAGTTCTACAGTTGAAAGATTGACAATTGAGTTTCTTCAAGTAAAAGAAGATTATAAAAAGGAAGATTTTTTAGACTTGATCTATCCATCACTGGCGAGGAAACTATACATGCAATTCAGGATTGGTAGTCTTCCACTCATGGCGTTTACTAGCCAATGGGACAGTAAGAAGAACACTGGGTGTCCAGCATGTAAACACAATCTTGAAAATGAAATTCATGTCCTTTTTTTCTGCCCTGCTTATTATGCTGCACGGTAAACGTTGGGTGATACCAATTTGCAGAAACCTAGGTTTCAGACATTGTGCTCAAGCTTTTAGATTCCTAAAGTATGACACCCACCCCCTATTGTTTTTGCCGTTTCGCGTTTTTTAAACGGGATGTGGCATAAACGTAGAAGTTTTATAATGATTTAACTGGACAGCAGGAATATTTTCACAACATGTAATGAACTCCTTCGATAACTAATTGAATGTTTAATTCGTTTTTACGATGGGATGGATTAAGCCATAGTTTTAACCTTGGGAATAATGAGTATATATATGATTGTGATTGACCTTGTAATGTTTCATGTTATTTAATTATTTTATTGCTTTTGCATGTATGTATTTTATCTCGCACTTTTATGGTCCGCTGTGACCGAAATAAAGTTATCGAAACAAAAAGAAAAACATTCAACATGATGCAAAATCGATTTCAATCATGATATTGCAACCATTGTCCCCATATCTGATCAACAGAAACCTAAGTGCTCACTCGCTCAAAAACAAGCAATAACGTGTAGTGCATCTATACTAAAATAACAGAGCGGGGGATCCCAATATTGATTCAAGGCAAATGGCATAGGGGAAAAGGTGGAGCCTGCTGTGCAAATCAGGAAGAAGCCCAGCAGAACGAGATTTGGAAACAGCAAATACCATACTAGGGTAGAAGGGAATGTTCTCAGGCCATATCCAAGATCATGAGGAAAAGCCGAGTGACAAAACCTCAGTAAAATACCACATCAGCCGATATGTATGTGAAATACCTCACTCACATTCAGTCCTCCGGGAAACTTTCTGCAGAGCAGAATGATATATTCAGACTCCTTCTGCCGCGGATGTCTCTCCCTGTTCCCACCTCTGACTGTTCTCTGGATCATGTTAATGCCAAAGAATATAAGAAGGTTCGCACTTTGTTGATGCATTTTAGGCCAGGTCCTGGCAACAGGGTACGCCTGATCAAAATTCTTTACCACCCTGTAGTGTTACAAAATGTGCTTTTTGACCAGGCCAATCGTGCTACCGACACACCTGACACTGCATTGGCATATGAGGACATAGATGCAAAAGTCACTCCCGCATGTCATGAATTTGTTGAAACGTCTCTGTGTGCCTGTGGCTGTGGTGAATGTTCTAATGTTACTACTTTTTTTGCACGCCTTACAACGCAGACACTTAAAAAAGCCTTTTTGTTCCTGTTGCCATCCCTCTTTCTTAATAGGTGTACCTGTGTTTCTGTGTACCAGGATATCACGTAATGAGTTTGGTTTACGGTACATGACTTGAGGAAATTGACTAAATGTTTTGCCAATTACAGGATCACTTCTGACAAGATGCCTATAGTGGGCAATTACCTGCCTGACCTTCTGGCTCTCACTTTTAAATATGGTGGTAAGTTTCCCTTGTTCTTGGCCCTCATCTTTCTTCATTGTTTTAGTAAGTAATGTGTCCCTTGCAACCTTAGATATCTTGTCATTGGCTGTTCTCGGAACTTTAGCTGGGTAACCCCTGGCTCTGAATCGCAGAATTAGCCTTTTTGTACTTCCTCATACAAGGCATCAGTGCTGCAATTGTGTTTAGATTGTGGCAGCTCACCATAAGGGATGCTCTACTTGAGATTCCGTGGGTGATGAGTGGCTGCATGTAAAATGCTATTACCTGCTGTTTCTTTACAAAACAGTTTGGTGTATTATTGGCCTTAACAGACCTCAACTGAAACATCCAAGCCATCCTTGCTGATGTGATGTATTTTGTGGGTAAAAGACAAATTCAAAACATTATGTTAAACATACAACGAAAACTCTTCCAGGTTACTGTAGAGACCCTCCCAAATCAGAAACAAGTCATCAATATACCTTGTCTATAGTGTGATGTACCTCGTCCACTTTTCATTGTCTTCTTTCCAAACATGGTTGGCCTCCCACCACCCCATGAAGATGCAGGTGTAGCTCGGCACAAAGCAACTCCCCATCACAATGCCCACCAACTGACAATACCACAGGTCATTAAACACAAAAAAAGTTATTGTAGAGACAAATATATATGAGCACCCACGGAATGGAGTGCCTTCTGTACTTCGGCTTGCTGATTCATCCCGAAAAAAAAAAAATATATATATATATATATATATATCACTGATGACATCTCAAATGACATCACTGATGACATCACTGATGACATCATCCAGTGAATGTGGTTTGCTTCGTTATTTAAATATGCATTATATATATAGCAATTTGCATTGAAGAATGAGTGGATATATATAAATAAATATTTGGAAGGAGGATTTAGTAGCAGTGCAATTGACTGTTTACTTGACCAATTTATAATGTCTCACTAAATATAGTGGATAGTGACTACACTGTGTGAATATCTGTATCACTTTGTCAGTTGTTGTGTAAACTGATTCTACAGTTGGTTACTAGCTATGTGAAAGTCTATATTAGTTATTGATTAGTTAACTGAGTATTTGTATGGGAGTGTGAAAGTGTGTGTGGTTCGGTGGGGGGTGTGTGACTGTCCAAAGATGTGTGAATAGTTGATTCAGTAGATATATGAAGTTAAAACTACATGTTCTAACAGTTTGGGTGAGGGAATCTCTTTATGGGTGTGGTGATGAGCAAATATATTTCTCAAAGGTACAGGTCCAACAAACTAGAAAAATAAAAGGCAGTGTATGTGTCAGTTGTTGTATATAAATAAGTATACATAAGACACAATGATTGTGTGAGTGACTGTATGGATAACTGTATACTTGTAATAATGATTTTATAATTCACTAAGTATGACTTACTATCTAAATGAATAGAAGAAGTGGTGTTTGTATAAGTGTTTTGCTGATAAAGGGTAGCTCTTGACCCTTTAGTTCAGTGGTCACCACCTCAGGTGTGGACACAAATCACCAACACAGCATTCCGCTGAGAGAGAGGAATAAAGTTGTAAAATACCAGAATTTCAAGTTTGGAGTGGCACATTTTATTATTAGCTTACCAGCAGGAAGATAAACGCATATTAATTCTGTTTCTAAGGCAAGTTACTACAAAGGCTCCAGACTTCACTCCGTCTGGGACAATTGCTAGATGACAAATGCTCAAAATATCTCAAGGCAAGACTGGAATAAAATGTATACAAATGAACATGAGCACATCTGATCAAAAGATCCTATGATACTGAGCACATTGACATAGATTTTTGGTGCATTCAGGTAAAATATTTAAGGCAGATCTATAATTATTAAGTTAAACATTTCTTATCAGGACCCTGAGTGGATCAAGGCTAGGAAGGTACAATTAGAATTAGCTCAAAAATAGGCCATTTTGCTATTAAATTCAGAGTCAGGTGGTTTCTAGGAATGAGACCAGTCCCTTAATGACTAGGGGAGAGAGAGAGAGATGGCTAAAAGGTTAGATCAGAGTAATAGAGGAGCAGAAGGGGTCTCTGCCCTGGGAGATCAACAACCTGAGAGAGAGAGGCGCCGGTGTCCCAGCTCAGAGAGGCGGCTAGCCGGAGGACAAAACCACGCTCAATGCCAGGCATCTGCAGGGAAGTCCTGCCTTAGAATCTGACAGTTGAGTCTGAAATACCTGAAATTGAGGAACCAAGGTTCTATGGTGACGCACTGGCCTACGCCCTTTCAGTGTTGGCAGTTTGACCACAAGTGTCCTAGGACACCGGATGGACCTCTTTTAAGGGACATTTTGTTCGGTACATTTTGAACTAGAACAACCTGTACATTTCTGAAAGTACATTATGGTCACGTACATTTTGAACTAGAACAACTTGTACATTTCTGAAAGTACATTTTGGTCACGTACATTTAGTATTGCCATAGGTTGCCGTTTTTCACTTTGTGCAAGCTATGTTTCAAAATATTAGTTTAAGCAATGTCTTCAGGAAGCTGTACCAACGGACACCAGTCTGTGCATGAGTTGAGTGGGTGTTGGCCTTTGTGGAAAATTGCTACTTCACCTTAAACTAATTTGCCATGTTATTTTCAGTGCAGCAGAGAAATGTATTATTAACCTTACTGTGGCCTATTGCATGTTGCTAGGCCAAGACATGCCTTCTGGGCCTCAGCTTTGGGCCTATAACCCCAGAATTCAGGTAGTTAGCGGGATTTGGTATTGTTGATCATGCCTAGCAAGAATTGAGGGTTTTTCTTTTAAGCATATTTCAGGGTCTCAGTGGCAGGCCCATGGGTGATATTTCGCTATTAAGACAGCTAAGAGATGCTCTTTCTGGTGATCAGATGGTAGAGCGTGATTTCAACCCTTCATCATCACCCCCGTCTTGTTCATTTATGAACACACTCTTTACTGAGTATCTCGGTGACCCTACAGCCAGCGGGGGTATCCAGGGCATGTTGTTAACATAACACTTAAAGCTACCTTGAACCTGATCTTTCTTCTTTGGTATTTCTCCGTCTGACCTAAGGAGTATTTTGACATATTCTGCATCTCGGTCATTAAGCAGACGCTCATACTGGGCGGCTGTGGGGCTCTTGTTCAGGGTGTCCCTGCCTGGGGGAAGTGGGGGAGCAATAGGTATGTTATGGTGGGTGCCAGGCTCTGTTAACTCTCCCATCTCTAATTGCACTCCCGTCCCATCCCCAGGAACCCTGTCCATGGCTTCATACTTTGCAATCTGGTAGATCCCTGTGCTAGCATAATTCATCCCTACTGCCTTGGAACCTAATCTTTTAATGCAATGGCTCCCAATCTGAAAAGCGCAACACAGTATTATGAGAATTCCAACAATTGGTATTATTAGTTTCAAAATTCCTGTGAGCCACGAAGGCATCCAGTCAAAATTGAGCCAGTCTGTTGGAATAATGTCCGAGGGGGCACCTCCTTCATCGACCATTTCTTTTCCCAAGTTGGTCAATTCCTCAATGGCTCTTGCGATTGATCCGTTGTCCTCGTCATTCCCTGGTATGAAAGTGCAGTAAGACTTCCCGATTTGGTGACACAAACCACCGTCTTTGGCGGTCAGCATGTCCAGGTAGTAGCGATGTTCCAGGACCATTAGTCTCAAAGGGCGCAGTTCTTCCCTAATGGCATTTAGTCCGTCTCTGGTGCTGTTGATGGCTTTCATAACCTCATAGCGCGTTACTTCCAGCCAGCGAGCATTAGCCTGAGTTTGGAACATTGGGACTGCTCCTCCAAAGAAAAGTTGGGCCTCGTTGAAGAGGCGGAATTCTTCTGGAACTTTACCAAGAGCCTCGCTTGCGAAGTACTCCGCTGTTCGCCGGTGGCGGTGGAGGAATGTCACATCGCCTGACATGGGGTGTGTCAGTATGTGAGAGGCATTCGCTGCCGGCACAACCAGATGTACTTCATGCAACGTCACCAAAGAGCAGAGTCCGAGCCACTGAGGAGGTAGGTGGAGATGGAGGCGTTCTCCACAAGCCCAGTAGTAGTCCATTAATGCGGAGGTGCCAAACTGCATATCGAAGTTGAAAATCGTTTTGTTACAGTCTGTGTTACGCCCAACAGAGGTGGAGCCGTTGCCTAGGAAACAAAGAGAAGGATTTTTTTGTTTAAATGCTTTTTTGTTTTCGAACATTCCTTCTCCATCCCAGGTGTATCTTTTCCCTTCCTTATTCCAAATATCCTCGCAACTCTCCTCAACATCCCAGTCAATATCTCCCACCCAGTCCGTTTTGCCAGCCCAAGGGGGGCCTAAGGATGCTGCCCTGCAGAGTAGGGTATGGACGTGGACCCATTTATTTTTGACATAGAGTTGTGCTCGTATGTTCAGCACAGTTCTATTGTTGCATGGACAGGAACTTTCATCGTGTGGTATAGATAGATCACACTCGGCTGGGGGTACCGTCACTGTAGTAAACCCTTGCCTCTTGAATAGTGACTCATAATAAAGTGCGTTTGGGTATTTCATTTGATAGAATCTTTTTATTTCTTTTGTCAGGGCGGCTGTCCCAGTGACAATTTTGTATATGATGGGGGTATAGTCCCACACTGTTGTATTGACACCTTCAATGTCTAATTCCACCGTATTTATCTGGATCTGTCCCTCTAAGCGGCAAAGATACAAGTGCAGAAGGCACATGGTGATGTGTGGGGGGACCTCTCTAGGAAATAGCAGTCTGTCAGCCCCTACTGCATGGGGGATGTATGAACATACATAACAGGAATCATTTGTCCTTGACTTCCCTACTGCTGTCATGTCCCTGTACCAGGAGTTGTCTACTGGGGAAGAATGGACTGAATGATCTTTCACTGATAGCTGTAGGCCTAGTATGGGTCCTAGGCCCTCTTGCATCTTCACAAGATGATCGAATGTTTTGTGCCCTGCCTTCTGGTTATTAGCATTCTTGCGGGGGACAAGGGGTTTTGTTCTGTAAGGGGCAATAGCAAATCGGCGTGTTCTATGGTGACGGGAAAGGCGTTGGCGGGACACTTGTTGTCTTCCTGTGATATTGGTAGACCTATCCCATGACCTATTTCCATCCCCTGGGGTGACGAGTGGGTACTTGGGATGCACCCTGGTAGGTGCGCTGCTGGCAGTACTATTTTCTGGGAGCTCAGGACCTAGTGTGTGTTGTGTTGTTGTCTGCTGTTTGAGTGTGACCGCTGGTACGGTTGCTGAAACAGTGGATGGTGAGGCGTTTCTGTTACCTATCTCATTAAAGCTCTTTACAGCAAAAAAATAGACGCACCAATTAAAAGTTATTAGTGCCACTCCAACAATGATACAAAGCATAAATGTGACAAGAGTACATAACTTCGCATCGTGGCTGCTGTATCCCTGGATCAGCACGGGTGTGTCTTCTTCTTCTTCCTCTTCTTCTTCTTCTTCGGCAGTGGACGGGAAACCACTGTCCTCATTCAGGGGGACCATGGGCATGTCTCTTTCCTCTCTTAGTTCATTGTTTATTGTTGCGGAGGCACAGGAGCGAGCCGAACGTCTCGCCGATGTATCCATGCTTTGCGTTCAGCTATCCGGACGGCAGTTGGAGATGAATCAGTCACTGAAAAGGGGCCGTCAAATTTGGGGTCTTTCCACTTCCTGACGTGTCTCCGGATAAAGATCAGAGTTCCAGGACGGATAGGTGGGAGCTCAGGATCGATGGGGCCCTTCTCCTTCCTTCTGGATACCTGGATAGAGAGGAACTGCGCAGCGCGGGTTAGTGTGCACAAGAAGTCATAAAGCTCAGCTTTAACAATCTCAGAGGATGACTCAGTATCTGTTTTGGGCCTGCTGGGAGGGACCGCTACATTTATGGATCGTCCGGTGACAAGTTGGTGGGGTGTGAGGTGGTGATCCGAACTTGGGGAATTTCTTAATGAGAAGAGGGCCAGTGGGAGACAGTAGAGCCACTTTTTGCCAATGGTGGCGCTAATTTTGCTCATTTTGTTTTTGAGCAGGCCATTGAGGCGCTCACAAATGCCATTGCTTTGGGGGTGGTAAGCGGATGTCAGCTTGTGTCTGATGCCTAGCATTGTGGTGAGAGAGGAAAAGATGGCGTTTGAAAAATGGCTCCCGTTGTCCGTTCTTATGGCGGCAGGAATTCCAAAGCGTGAGATGACCTCACGCAGTAGGAATGTGGCTGCTGCTTTTGCATCGCAGTGGACGCATGGTCCAGCTTCGATCCATCGCGAGAAGGGGCATACTACCACGATGAGATATCGGTAATTTTGGCATCGATCAATCATATCGACATAGTCAAGGTGGAGTTCTTTGAATGGGCCAGAAGGTTTAGGAATAGTGGAGGCCACTGTTTTGAGAGTTGGGTTTGGTGAATACTGTTGGCAGATGAGGCATTTATTAACAAAGAGCTGTATTAGTTCATGAGCATTGGGAATGAACCAGTCTGCTTGCAATGTGGTGGACATGTTATCTCGGGAGACATGTGCGGGAAGGTGAAGTTGATCCAGTGCCACCTGCAGTAAGGCTTGTGGCATGACAGGTTTTCCTGACATGGTCTGTCTATAGATAAAATCAGCAGTGTCCTGCTGTACTCCCCTCTTCTTCCATAGCTCTTTCTCTTGTGGTGGTGCACTTTCTTGTACCTCCCTGAGATGTAGATGTGCAATGTGATCGTATTGTTGTGTGTCATTGATAGGGCATAAACCAGGTGCGTCAGAATGGTCATTATCTGTGTCTGAGTGCTGGCCAGGTGCGTCGGAATGATCATCATTTGTGTCTGAGTGCTGGGCTGGAGCTACACCATCGTCCTGCCTTTGTACTTGTTCCGCTAGTGTTATTGTTTGTTCTGTCTGTTCTGATGGAGCAATAGCCTGAGCAAGTAGGATAGGGTGATATGGTGCAGATACGGGTAAGGGACCCCTGGCCACAGCTTTAGCTGCCCAATCTGCCAGGGCGTTTCCTCTGGAAACAAAGTCCTGTCCATTAGTGTGCGCTGCGCATTTAACAACGGCTACCTCAGTTGGAAGTGTGAGTGCTTCAATCAAGTCTTCCAGCAAATCTTTGTGGCACACGGGCGTTCCATCAGATTTGAGGAACCCGCGCCTTTTCCAGCGCAGGATGCTTGAGTGTGTCGTTGTAGTGACATATGCAGAGTCAGAGTAGACTGTGATGCGGTCATCGGCCCCACAGTTTAGAGCGGCTATCAGTGCCACTAATTCAGCAGCTTGAGCTGAGTAATGTGGGGGTAATGTGATGTGCTGTACAATGTCAAAGCAATCGGAGGACTCGTGCTGCTGGGCTTTAACCACTGCGGCTCCTGTGTACCTGATCCCTGTCTCCTGGTCAATGGTGGAGGAACCATCAACAAAGTATACTGTGCTGTCAGTCAGGGGGTCCTCTTTTGCTGCTCCTGATTCATCTGGGGAATAGGTGGCACAGTCATGAGTGTCGTCATCTGATGCTACAATGGGATGGGCAAAGAAGGTGGCAGGATTGACTGTGTGACATTTGACAACCTTCAGGGAGGGCAGTGACAGGATTACTTCGTAACCGGACACTCTCTGTGTGGTCAATGTCGTTTTGGCTTTCTGAATTATAGCAAAGACAGCGTGCTCGGTGTACAGTGTCAGCGAGGATCCCATGACAATGGGGGTGCTTTTTTCCACGGCAAATGCTGCAGCAGCCAGGGCTTGTTCGCAGGGGTAGTGACCTTTCATGACCGAGTCTAGCATGCCGCTGAAGTAGGCAATGGGCTTATGGCCCATGGGGTATTTCTGAGTAAGGACTGCAGTCATGGCCTGACCATTGCAGTGTGTGAACAGGTAAAATTCCTTTGTGTAATCAGGTGTGCCTAATACTGGTGCGTTTGTGATCTCATCTTTGAGTTTTCTGAAGGAAGCTGTCATTTCAGGTGTCCAATTCAGTTTATTTCGCCTGTCTTTTGCTGCCTTGACTGCCTTCAACAAAGGGGCAGTTATTGTGGAGAAGTCAAAGACCCATTGGCGGACATAGTTCACTAGTCCTAGGAACTTCTGCATGTCTTTGACAGTTTGGGGCTCTGGTGTTATTTTTATGGCTTCGACTCTGTCTGGCGTTACTCGTCTCCCTGATGCTGAGAGTATCTGGCCTAGATATTGCACCTCTCTTTGACAGTACTGGAGTTTGTTTTTGTCCACTTTATAGCCTCTGTGGGCTAGCGTGGTGAGCAGGGAGACTGTATCAGTTCTGCACTCTTGTTCTGTAGTGCTGCAGAGCAAAATGTCATCGACATATTGCAGCAGGGTGCTGTGACATTGGAAGTTTGATAGGTCCTCTTTGACGACTCTGTTAAAGACGCTGGGCGACTCGCAGTACCCTTGTGGGAGTCTTCTGTATGTCATTTGCACGCCATTGAACGAAAAGGCCAATAGGTACTGACTGTCTGGGTGAAGGGGGACGCTGAAAAATGCATTTTTCAGGTCAATCACGGAAAAGTATTGCGTGTTCGGGGGACATTGGTGAGGATGACAGAAGGGTCTGGGACGATGGGAAACTCTGGTACCACTATGTTGTTGATGGAGCGCAAATCATGAACTAGGCGCCACTCATTTCTTTTAGCCTTCCGCACAGGAAAAAGGCACGTGTTAACTGGGGATACACAGGGGTATATGACTCCTTGGTCTAGCAGGGCTTGTATTGTAGGGGCAATGCCTTCCACTGCTTCCTTAGAAAGTGGGTACTGTTTAACTCTTGGTAGAATAGCGCCATTTTTCAGTGTTATTTTAAAAGGGGTGGCTGAACGGAAGAGGCCTACATCATTTGGACCAGTGGTCCACAGATGTGGCGGGACTTGGGCCAAGTCTGCCTCACGCACTGAATCGAATTTCGGGGGGGCACCGGGTGTTCTGTTTTCCACCGTTACTGAGAGAGGTACCCTGTATTGATATGTTATCTCTGTTATGGGGTATTTGTCAGGATCACCAAAGAGCTGGTCGTCTGTAATGTTTCTTACTTGGTGTTCGGGTTCGATGAAAATTACACATGCCCAGGAGCGCATATCGTCGTCTCCGGCTATGAATGCCCCGTAAGTAGGTGTACTGTGAAGAGCGAGTATGCCTAGGATCATGCTTTTGTTCGATGTTTGGTAGTGCTGGGACTGTGGGCGAAAGAGAAATTCCTTTGGGAGCTGGACAGTGCGCTGGTGTAGTTCGGGGGTGTTAGCTATAACGATGTGCACCGCAGTGGAGAAAGCCTGTTCATCTACAGGCCGAGACCTCATTTGATCTGAAGAGTCCACCGTGAGTGCCATCATTCGTGCTAGGGGTGTACCTGGCATAGAACACACCATTGTACCGTTCTCATGGAAGTGAATTGTCATATTTAATTTTGCCATGAGATCTCTTCCTAACAAGTTGACTGGAGAGTGTGGTGAACAAAGCAGTCGTTGCTCCAGCACCCGGTCTCCTATTTGTAGGGGTACTGGCTTTGTAAAGGGGACCCTTGCTATCGCCCCAGAGAATCTCTGTGTGTCCGCTACTTGATCAGAAATAGGCAGGTGTCCGCCTGTAATGCAGGAGTACGTGGCGCCTGTGTCAATGAGGAAGCTATATGTTTTGTTGTTTATCGTGACCAGGACGGTGGGGTCATCTTCACCGCTCATGATACATGATAAAACCGGGCACACAAGAGAAGTCTGTGGGCTATCCTAGCGCGAGTATCCTCCAGTTTGGTATTGCTGGTTAGTGCCCTGTGTGAAGGGGTTGTTGGGAGTCCTCACCACTCCTCCTTGAGGTGTTGTGTTTTGGGCTTGGGACATCATTTGGTACGTGGACACTTGCTGTTGTGGTGGTATGGGAGCTTGCATCAGCTGGGGCTGCATGGGGACTTGCATCTGCTGGGGCTGCATGGGGACTTGCATCTGCTGGGGCTGCATGGGGACTTGCATCTGCTGGGGCTGCATGGGGACTTGCATCTGCTGTGGTGCCGGCTGGGCATAGGCATACAACATCTGGGGCTGTGGTGAAAACGTCTGTTGTTGCTGTTGGAACTGTGGTGGTGCTTGCTGGGCGGGGCCCATAGATTGTTGGCCTTGGTCCCGAAGCCTAGACCGGCAATCTATTTGCATGTGGCCCACTTTGTGACAATAGAAGCAAGTGCGTGGGCCTGACTGTTGCTGGGCCCTTTGCTGTCCCATTCCATTGCCTCTTCCCTGCATCCCCGTGTTTCTACTGTTGTCGTAATACTGGTGTTGGCCGTTACCGTAGGCGGGTTGTGGTGATACGTACTGCACTGGGGGCTGCTGTTGGATGTACTACACTGTGGGCTGCTGTTGGGCTTGCACATACTGCACTGCCTGTTGTGGTGGTGTCTGCATGTACTGTATGGCGGGCTGTATGGCCGGCTGCTGCACTTGTTGTGAGGACTGGGCATTAGCAGTAAGTGCATTTTGTGCAGCCTGTGGAAAGGTGGTAACTGCTGTCATTTGGCTGACAGGTGCAGCCAGCATGACTGTGTCTAGGGCGTCCTTTTTCTTAAGCTTCTGCTGCACCAGTTTGGCAGCTGCATTTTCTATAGCTAGCTGTCTAGCTTTCTCCTGTTCTATTTTCTTTTTACAGAAATGTATAATGTGGTCTTGTATTTCAGGCCAGGGTTTTCCTTCCATTGCTACTACTCCATCTAATCTCTCCTGCACGTCGTCTGGCAATCCTCTTTTGACCATGTGGTAAAAGAGTCTGCTATTTCCTCCAGTTGTATTCCAGGAGTCACCCAACTCCTGGTGCCACTTTTCCTTCATCCTGGAAATGAAGTTAATCGAGTCTTCATTTGTTTGCATGGTTAGTGACATGAGAGACCCAATATCTGGAACATCAGGATATTTTAATCGCAATTTAGTCCAGACTGCTGCCCTAATTTTATCAAATGGTTCCCCATCATACGTTGTATCGTTCATAGTTATCCGTCCTTTACTGATACTTGTGAAAATGTCTTCTGCTTCCCCTCCCATTAAGGAAATTAACAAGCTTTTCATATCGCCAACCCCTGGTTTGGTGCCTGTGGTATTTTTCTCTAGGGCCACTATCCATTTGCTGGCTCCCTCCGTGAGGGGCGGGAGGTTCTTTTTTATGGCTTCCTTTTCCGCATAGGACCAGCAGTTATATATGGGGGGGTCTTTTGCTGTTTTGTATATTAGCGGCATCTGGCGGCTAATCCCTACACCTGGGAGCTTTGGTCTGGTGGTGTCATATCGTATAGCATATTTCTGCCAAATTTTGAGACTGGCTTCCATATAATCATAGTCCCAATCCTCATCCCCTGCACCTTTCAGTATACATTCTACCGCAGTGGCCATATGCTGAGGGTCGAAAGACCCTTCTCTTGGCCAGGGGATCATCTGTGGGGCCAAGGATTCTGTCCATCCAGCCAAATTGTCTGTGAAGGGGATGACAGCGTAGTCCGAATTCTCGCCTATTTGCACTATTTGGTTGGGAGTTAAGTCCTTGTCCCGCAGGGCACATTGCCTGCTGAGGAACATGCCATTAGCTGGTCTAGTTCGAGTGTTTCGCATGGAGGCGGTGCCAGTAACCTGGTAGTTAATGCGAGCGTCCGTGCCAGGGTCATCGTATGCGATGTCCTCTCGTCGTCCGTGTGTTCCTAATACTGCAAGTCTTTGTACCTCTGTTTTTCTCTTTTTCTTGGTCCCACCCACAACTCTCGAGTTTTGGAAGTCCTGATGTTGGTAGAATGGGTTCGTTGATGTGTTTGTTTCATTTATGGCGTGTGGCTGGCTGGAGGAATTTGTTATGGCTGTGGCGGATGGTGGGGCAAACGGGTCGACTACAGGTGCGGGACGCCATGGGGGTATGTCTGGGGGTGTGGGCTGGAGCTGAGCTGTTCCAGCCGTTGTATGTGTATTGTCTGGCGTAGCTGTCTGGTGGCAAGGGGAGGGGGACCTATGGTACTGCACTTCCGGCCGCCCCTCATAATCTCTTCTGTCCCGGGAGGGACCCGCACTTGGCAAAGGTATGGATGGGAGATGGGCTGTCTGCTGTGAACTGTTGCCTAGTTCCCCATCCCCTCCCATGCTTTCAAAGATGTCTGCCTGTTCTGTGTGTTGTCGCGAAGTGTTCATTGTTGCCTGGGTATTTGGTGTGTGAAAGTGGGCAAACTTGAGGGTGTCGGACAACCTTTCACTTATCTGTTCTAATTTTAATGAGGCGCGTCGGACTACCGTGGTTATATCGTCGCGTTCAAGGCTGTGTGGCCCTTCTCGGAGGAACATGTCAGGTCGTGCATTTCCATTGGGACTGCACTCTAAACTTTTATTGAATTCTGTGGCTGCTCTCCAATTGTCATAATGGACTAGATATGGTGCTGGCGGGCCATGTACTTCTCTCTCCTTATTCTGTTGTTGAACAGTGGAGAATGTGATCAGTGGCTCCCCTGTGTGTGGACCGCAGAAGGGCATATGGTCTCGTGAGGTGGCCTCCTGCTCCGGGAGTTGTGGAGCATTCGTGTCACGGAGGCTGTTCAGATCGGGGTAGTGAGGGAGTGTTTGGCGAGGCGAGTCGGATGAGTGGTGAGATGACGTGTGTGAGTTGTTTGATGAGGTGACGGACACATTGTTGGTCGCCTCCTCTCCTTCCTCGACAGGCAGGGCTGAGACAGAAGTGGGATTCAGTTGTAGTGAAAACTGAGCATTTATTTGCCCTGGTAACCTTGGCACTGTGGCGTGCAAAATTGGACTGCCACAGGTGACAGGTGTACCTGGTGGGGGACTGACTGGGGCTGGAGCTGGCGCTGTATCGAGTATTGTTGGGCCACTGCTGGTGCCGGGTGGTGTCAATGGGGCAGCACTGCCGTCAGTGGCAGGTGGAGGGTGTTCAAGTGTGTTCAGGAAATCACTTGGGAGTTGACTATACCCTATAGTTGCCATATCATTAGTTGTACACTGTAGGTCCAGTTCTTTATTTTCAGCGGATACTATTGCGGGGTACATGCCACTGGCTTGGTACGGTGGGGGCGCCGGAGGGGCCGTGGGCTGGGTGGCGTGTTGTGGCGTATTGTCCTCTTTAAAAATACGCCAGAGAGCTAAGGTGTCCTTCCTTTTCTGTAATTTTGAGCCGGAGTATTTGGTGTTTAGGAAGGTGGTGGCGTGCTCAAGGATAGTTACGTCAAAACTCCCTTCTGAGGGCCATGGATAAGTCATATTTTTAGTAAGCTTGTGAAGTTCCCTACAATGTTAGAGTATGCGTTGTTCCTGACCACTAAACATTTTCAGGACATGTTGGAGTGGTGTTGCCATAATGAAATATTTGTGTGAAAGTAAATTAGGCTCTGCAATGGGGGACGATGCGGCCTCTGTGGTCCTAGAGGTCCCGTATGAGTTCGCCTGCTACTGCCTCAAGGATGTAGTCATATATGGTGCTTTGTAATTCAATATTCTGGAAGGGAGTGCACCCGGGGAAAAGAAGTTGGCCTCCAAAGCAAGCGTCAGCTATTTTAGATTGATGTGGGTGTCTGGGGAAAACGCTTGATAGGATGGTCGGTCCTTCCCAACTTGCAAGGCGCAAAATAAAATATATATAATAGCCCGTGGGTGTCTTATACACAGTTGAATTCACTATCCTGCTCATAAACTTATTCAATGCATGTGCTGATGCTGGGCACCATTGTGTGGGGTACAGGCGGAGGTTGGAATGGAGGGACAGTCAAACACGGCCTGGGTGTTTTCAGGGCTACAGACGTGAGGATGCAGATCTCTGATAAGTTCCTCTCCTATTTCATTACAGACAATATTATAGAGTATATATCTTAAATCTAATTCTTCTGGTCCTCTGTATCTCCCCTCTGGGGAGAAGTCAGGGAACTCAAGATTATGATGGGCAAATGTATAGCGAACTTTGCTTTGCAGTGGGTTCCGTGGCCAGGAGGACTCGAATACTGTGGGTAGCTCTAAGCCTGGGGATAGTAGGCGTATCCGTATATATATCCACTCTGGTGTTTTATGCACAGAAGTACCGAATATTCTCTTCTCATATACTGCCTGAAGAGCCTGCATGGGGCTTGTTTCCTATGAGCAGCACGCAGGTGGTGCACTGTTCTGAGCCCTTATTATGGCCTCGGTGGGGCGTGAAACTGTTTGTGTGGGGGGGCCTTTACTGCAGGCTCGGCGGGGCGTGAAAATGCTGGTGCAAGAGCTAGAGTTATTTGGCGAGGGTAGGCGTAGTCAATATTGAGTGCCTGAAATATTGTGAGAAGAACAGAATTCATAAGGGGTGTGACATGGATGAAACAAGATGGTTGGCCAACCGATATGCCTACAACGTTATTATTTATCAGGAATATCGTGATATGGTTAGTTGTATAATTACTCATTCCTTTATGTGAAGTTGGGATAGTAGGATGGGTTCTGTGGGTGTGGCAGAGCGCAGGGCCCTCAGTATGTTATGGGTACTCGGATAGTAGTGCTCTTAAAAGGGGTGATGTATCATTTTGGAACTGTGGGTGATAGGGGTAGGAATTAGAGACGGAGGCCGGGGGTAAATTTGGGCTTTGCCCTTCTGCCTGTGGGATGAACGCTACCTCAGATGTAGCACCTGACTGTATGGAATCTACTGAAGACTCGTCGTCAGTGATGAGAATGGGTGTGTTAGCTGTGTTGTTTTGATAGCCTAGGTATTCAAGGGGGAGAGAGAGAGGGGGGAACAGAGTTGACAAATCAGATGCCTCCACTGTATACAGCTGCTGAGGGTCGATAGCGTCTGGAGATGGTGGTGTAAGAGATATGTCTGGGAGGATGTCAAGAGTTTGGGTAGAGATGTTAACCTGTGTGCCTGGCGTAGGGTTAACTCCTAAAATTGTCCAGGCGCTTGTTAGTATAGTGCGGAGGTCGTCGTTAAGGGAAGTGAATTCGTTGTTAGCGGTGGTGTAAATTACTTCGGGCCTGCCGTGAAGGAACTGAATAGTGCAATGAAGAATAGGTGGGGGGGTGGTGGTCATTACGGAAATAAGGGGGTATAAGGCATACCATGTGTAGGCGAGGGAGAGAGAGGGAGGCAGGAGAGGAGGAGTAATATTCCCCCCTTTTGGCAATCAGTCGGTGAAGCGAATGATTGTCAAAAGCAAAACAAAAACAAAACTGAGCGCAATGCGGGGGGGGGGGTGGACGAGCAAATGGCTAGCTACCATGAATCTTGTACGCTGAAGGGAGGGGACAGCAGGGAGTGTGCAACGCAGAGAACTGTGGGGACAGAGGGACACTAGGAAGGAAGGGATGGAACGTAGGATGGGAAGACCTAGGGGAATCACAAAGCACAGTAGCTGCTGCTGACATAAAGCAAGCACATGGACATGGAGCAGGGCAAAATAGATAAAACATAAAAATAGACAAGATGAATAATCAACACGTTCAATAATCAACAAAACAGATAACAAAATAAAGAGGATGCATCCTGGATGAAAATGTAACGAAGATCTAGATATTAAAATCTCACTAATGCCAGAGCACAGATGTCACAAGTATGTAGGTATTAAAATTACCATAATGCAAGAACACAGATGTCAGATGTCACAACTGAAAATGTAACGAAGAGCTAGATATTAAAATCTCACTAATGCCAGAGCACAGATGTCACAAGTATGTAGGTATTAAAATTACCATAATGCAAGAACACAGATGTCAGATGTCCCAACTGAAAATGTAACGAAGAGCTAGATATTAAAATCTAACTAATGCCAGAGCATAGATGTCACAAGTATGTAGGTATTAAAATTACCATAATGCAAGAACACAGATGTCAGATGTCACAACTGAAAATGTAACGAAGAGCTAGATATTAAAATCTCACTAATGCCAGAGCACAGATGTCACAAGTATGTAGGTATTAAAATTACCATAATGCAAGAACACAGATGTCAGATGTCCCAACTGAAAATGTAACGAAGAGCTAGATATTAAAATCTCACTAATGGTAGAGCACAGATGTCACAAGTATGTAGGTATTAAAATGACCGTAATGCAAGAACACAGAAGTCAGAAGTGGCATAGACGCTGAACAAAGGCCTGGCGTACGCGAAATATCTGTAGAGGTCGCCAGAGAAATATCTGTAGAGGTCGCCAGAGTCTGTAAGGCCAATAATCTGCCGTCGTTAAGGGAAGCCACAGAGGCAGGAACATGGCAAAGCTGAACAAGAGAGACTAGAGATGGAACGTCAGCAAGAGGCAAGAAAGATATACAGTGAGAGAAAGGCACAAGAGAAAGAGAGAGAGAGAGAGAGGCAGGGAAGGGCACAGAGGGAGAGAGAGAGAGAGAGAGAGAGAGAGAGAGAGAGAGAGAGAAAGGAACGAGCAAGAGAGAGAGAGAGAGAGAGAGAGAGAGAGAGGCAGGGAAGGGCACAGAGGGAGAGAGAGAGAGAGAGAGAGGGAGAGAGAGAGAGAGAGAGAGAGAGAGAGAGAGAGAGAAAGGAACGAGCAGGAGAGAGAGAGAGAGAGAGAGACAGGGAAGTGCACAGAGGGACAGAGACAGAGAGAGAGAGAGAGAGAGAGAGAGAGAGAGAGAGAGAGAGAGAGAGAGAGAGAGAGAGAGGAACGAGCAAGAGAGAGAGAGAGAGGGAGAGAGAGACAGGGAAGGGCACAGAGGGAGAGAGAGAGAGAGAAAGAGAGAGACAGTGAAGGGCACAGAGAGAGAGAGAGAGAAACGAGCAAGAGAGAGAGAGAGAGATACAGTGTAAGGCAAGTTAGAGAGGAGGGATGCAAGGGATGCAAGGAAGAGAGATAGAAGAAGCGTGTAAAAAAAAAGGGAGACTGTTTGCTGGTGCTGGGCAGAAGGCGGCGCTGTCGGGGCAGGCAGCGTGCGGAGGCAGGGCACCGTGTGCAGTCAGAGTAGGGAGGAGGGGTGGGTGCGCGGGGGAGCTGATCTCCGCGGCGCCAGGGCAGGCAGCGCTGCGGAGGCAGGGCACCGTGTGCAGTCAGAGTAGGGAGGAGGGGTGGGTGCGCGGGGGAGCTGATCTCCGCGGCGCCAGGGCAGGAAGTGGGCTGGTGATGCAGAGACAGTGCCACAGATAGCACACAGCATTTCCTTTTCCTTCGTGCGCGGAGGGCAGGCTTTCAGAGGCTTGTGCAGTGGCAGAGTGTTTTTGCAGAAGGCATTTAAGAGTGGAATGGAGATGCACAGTAATACAATGAGACCATGGGTGAAGAGATCGTGAGAAAAGTCGAGGGAAGAAGGGGCGTACATTGTGAGAAAAGTCGAGGGAAGAAGGGGCGTACATTGGAGGTCAGGGCGGGGCTGGCTCACAGACCAGAGCAGTGGGAGGTGGGGGGGGTTTGGGCCGTTTTTTGAGATGAAGAGCCAGCACTTAGGAGCAGTACTGTGCAGAGCAGCACTTAGGAGCAGTACAGTGGAGAGCCAGCACTTAGGAGCAGTACAGTGCAGAGCCAGCACTTAGGAGCACTTAGGAGCAGTACAGTGGAGAGCCAGCACTTAGGAGCAGTACAGTGCAGAGCCAGCACCTAGGAGGAGTAATGGGCTGGAGCAGGTGTAGAGCAGGAGCATAGACGAAGTAAGGGCACTAGCAAGAAAACCGCAGTAGGTGGTGGCAAGCAGCATCAAAGGAAAAAGAAGTATGTGACCAAGGCGACACATGTCACGTGTCAACCACACCCCAAAGCCGAACACCTGGACACACCCAGGAAACACCCAGCACCTCAGACTTAAACTGAGGGAGGGAACGCAAACCTCCCCACAAGAGGGGGGGGCTGGGACTTGAACCCGATTCCGGACCTGCCGGAATACACCCAGCTGACATACTTGAACTGCCGAGAGGGATCATGAACCTAGGGGTAGGTGACACCACAGGAAACTAGACCGCAACTCGCTCCCTTCGTGCTCGAAGCAGCAGGAAGGCGATAAGCCACAAACCACACGTGGAACTGTAAATAGCACTTGAGCAGGGCACCTTACGAGGAAGCGTGGAAAACGGGACCACTGAGATACATAGAGGGTTCGTGAATCGTGACCATAGGCAATGCTGCGGGGGGGGGGGGTCTGAGTCCTACCCAGAGCTAGCCACAAGGGGACCACACACAGCCAAGTAGCCAACACCACGGAAGCTCAAGGGAAAAAATAAAACGTTCCTTGACTCACCAATGGTATGCACGTGACTGCGACGGGGACCCCTCAAGGTAGTTCGTGGAAATTCACCAGATCCACCGCAGGAATGGCCTCAGGCACGATGGGTTGGGTGCCAGCTGATAAAGGGTAGCTCTTGACCCTTTAGTTCAGTGGTCACCACCTCAGGTGTGGACACAAATCACCAACACAGCATTCCGCTGAGAGAGAGGAATAAAGTTGTAAAATACCAGAATTTCAAGTTTGGAGTGGCACATTTTATTATTAGCTTACCAGCAGGAAGATAAACGCATATTAATTCTGTTTCTAAGGCAAGTTACTACAAAGGCTCCAGACTTCACTCCGTCTGGGACAATTGCTAGATGACAAATGCTCAAAATATCTCAAGGCAAGACTGGAATAAAATGTATACAAATGAACATGAGCACAGCTGATCAAAAGATCCTATGATACTGAGCACATTGACGTAGATTTCTGGTGCATTCAGGTAAAATATTTTAAGGCAGATCTATAATTATTAAGTTAAACATTTCTTATCAGGACCCTGAGTGGATCAAGGCTAGGAAGGTACAATTAGAATTAGCTCAAAAATAGGCCATTGTGAAAACTGATTCTACAGTTGGTTACTAGCTATGTGAAAGTCTATATTAGTTATTGATTAGTTAACTGAGTATTTGTATGGGAGTGTGAAAGTGTGTGTGGTTCGGTGGGGGGGGTGTGACTGTCCAAAGATGTGTGAATAGTTGATTCAGTAGATATATGAAGTTAAAACTACATGTTCTAACAGTTTGGGTGAGGGAATCTCTTTATGGGTGTGGTGATGAGCAAATATATTTCTCAAAGGTACAGGTCCAACAAACTAGAAAAATAAAAGGCAGTGTATGTGTCAGTTGTTGTATATAAATAAGTATACATAAGACACAATGATTGTGTGAGTGACTGTATGGATAACTGTATACTTGCAATAATGATTTTATAATTCACAAAGTATGACTTACTATCTAAATGAATAGAAGAAGTGGTGTTTGTATAAGTGTTTTGCTAAGTAAATATGTAAGTATGATCCATTGTTTGCATAAGTGAGTAGGATGACTTCATATGTGAATAGGATGCGTGCTGTTATTTAATGTCGATATAGATGTATAAGATTTTTTGATAGTGTTCTATTGTTCATTGACAGCATCTATGAGTGAATCCATAGGTAAGTGATTAGATGTGTGTATACATCTATGAATCACTGAGGGGATTTTTAGATAGTTGTATTGCTGTGACAATGGATTTAAATATGATACTCTGTATTTTACAAAGAGTGATGAAAAATTGTAATAGTGTATGAAAAGGTGTATGTGATTGTCACGTGGATGATGTCATCAGTGATGTCATTTGAGATGTCATCAGTGATGTCACTGACCATGTCATGAATGATCTAATATGTGACATCATCAGCAGTGGATTGCGGGTGCGCGAAATATAATTAGTACAACTAACTATATAGGAGCAATTTTAATGGTTTTGTATAAGTAAAATGTCCAGCTAACTATAACACCACTAAAACCTATAGTTTTTTGAGTGAATTTCAAAGGTTTTGTAAAAGCTAATTCCTAACTATATAACTCCTGAAACCTATGGTTTTTTCAGTGAATTTCAAAGGTTTTTTAAATGCTAATTCCTAACTATATAAGGCCTGAAACCTATGGTTTTTTCAGTGAATTTGCAAGGTTTTTTAAATGCCAATTCCTAACTATATAAGGCCTGAAACCTATGGTTTTTCCAGTGAATTTGCAAGGTTTTTTTAAATGCTAATTCCTAACTATATAAGGCCTGAAACCTATGTTTTTTTCAGTGAATTTCAAAGGTTTTTTAAATGCTAATTCCTAACTATATAAGGCCTGAAACCTATGGTTTTTTCAGTGGATTCGCAAGGTTTTTTAAATGCTAATTCCTAACTATATAAGGCCTGAAACCTATGGTTTTTTCAGTGAATTTCAAAGGTTTTTTTAAATGCTAATTCCTAACTATATAAGGCCTGAAAGCTATGGTTTTTTCAGTGAATTTCAAAGGTTTTTTAATGCTAATTCTATTAGCGGATAACGTTTAAATATTTTAATATCCTAGTGGGACCACCTGAGCAGCCCTAAGGGGTCAGGGTGTTTCTACCCTGCCCCCTTTTTGTGTTCTACACGTTTGTTTTTCTGCTTTCTTGTGCCTCAGTCTACTAAGACCCAAGATGGATGCCAACACTTCCTGGTTAGAAGTGTTGACAGCCAATGAGCATGCAGCTTTCTCGGGAAGGCATGCTGATTGGCTGTCACTGTCTGTCAACACTAGCACAAGATGGATGCCAACACCTCCTGGTTAGAAGTGTTGACAGCCAATGACCATGCAGCTTTCTCGGGAAGGCATGCTGATTGGCTGCCACTGTCTGTCAACACTCAAAACCAGGAAGTGTTGGCAGCCATCTTGTGCCTTGTTAGAACCAAGGCACAAGAAAGCAGTGAAACAAAGGTGTGAAACTCGCAAAGGGGCCAGAGCAGAAGCACCCTGACCCCCTAGGCCTGCTCAGGGGGTCCCACAAGGACCCCCAAGACAAATAAAATAATATTTTTTTTTTAAAAAGTCACGGGGTACCTCCAATTTATATAAAAATGCTACATTTATAAAAAACTCTGTCTTTCTTTTTTTCTCCAGGGTACGCGTACCGGTACGTGTACCGATAGGTGTACCAGGGCGCGCACCCCCTCAAAAAAAGAAAAAAAAAGAATGAGTGTGTATGTGTGGGGGTGGGGTGTGTGTGTGGGGGGGGTATGTGTGTCGGGTGTGTGTGTGTAGGATGTGTGGGTGTGTGTGTGGTGTGTGTGTGTGTGGGTGTGTGTGTGTGGGGGGGTGTGTGTGGGTGTGTGTGTGTGAGGAGTGTGTGTGTGTGTGAGGTGTGTGTGTGGTGTGAGTGTGTGTGTGTTTGTGTGTGAGGGGTGTGTGTGTCAGAGGTGTGTGAGTGGGGGGGTGAGGTGTGTGTGGGGGATGTGTGGGGTGTGTCTGTGAGGTGTGTGTGTGTGTGTGGGGGGGAGTGAGGTGTGTGTGGGTGGGGGTGTGTGGGGTGTTTGGGTGTAGGTGGGGGTGTGGGGGTGTAAGGTGTGTGTGGGTGTGGGTGTGTGGGGTGTTTGGGTGTGGGTGGAGGTGTGGGTGTGTGAGGTATGTGTGGGGGGTGTGTGTGGGGGTGTGGGTGTGGGGTGTGTGTGTGTGTGTGGGGGGGTATGTGTGTGGGGTGTGTGTGTGTATGAGTAAAATGTTCAGCTAACTATAACTGGTGTCAAACCTATGTTTTTTTCAGTGAATTTAATAGGTTTTTTAAATGCTAATTCCTAACTATAACTGGTGTGAAACCTATGGTTTTTTCAGTGAATTTCATAGGTTTTCTAAATGCTAATTCCTAACTATAACTGGTGTGAAACCTATGGTTTTTTCAGTGAATTTCAAAGGTTTTTTAAATGCTAATTCCTAACTATATAAGGCCTGAAACCTTTGGTTTTTTCAGTGAACTCGCAAGGTTTTTTAAATGCTAATTCTATTAGCGGATAACGTTCATATATGTTAATATCCTTGTGGGACCACCTGAACAGCCCTAGGGGGGTCAGGGTGTTTCTACAAGGCCCCCAAATCTTTTTTTTTTCTTTAAAAAAAATGAGGTACGCGCACCGTACGTGTACGGGTACGCGTACCGTGCGCGTACGGTATGCGCACCGTAAGCGTAGCCCGCGACTTTCCGAAATTTTTTTTTTTTTTTGGGCCTTGGGGGTCCTTGTGGGACCCCCTGAGCAGGCCTAGGGGGTCAGGATGCTGCTACCCTGCCCCCTTTGCGAGTTCTACACGTTTGTTTTTCTGCTTTCCGGTACCTCAGTCTACCGAGGCACAAGATGGCTGCCAACAGTTTCTGTTTTGGAGTGTTGACAGACATTGGCAGCCAATCAGAATGCAGCTCGCGCACTAGAGGTACGCGTACGGTACGTCACGGGTAAGCTGCTATAGATATATATATTTTTTTTACCTAAATTACTCAAAATCCACTGGAGCACATATCTTGAGACATAGCAAAGTCACATCGGGCTACCAGTCCCTAAAATTTTGCCAAGTTTGGTGGAAAACCATTCTGCCGTTCGGGCTAAAAGTGAGTCCAACCGCCCTATGGAAATTAACATGGGGAAAACACGTTTTGGGACCCCCTTTTATCTCGGCCCCCGCTTGACGAATCCCCCCGAAACTTTTAGGGAAGGAGCGGAGCGCAGCGAGGCAAAGTTAAGGAAAATTACAGGCAGATCCCTCAACCGGCGCCAAAGTTATTCCCAATAGAATGTTGCGATTTTCCTATGGAAAACAATCCTAACTATATATACCCACTCGCTATCGCCAGTAGGTAATATATATATATATATATATATATATATATATATTACCTACTGGCGGTCGCCAGTAGGTATATATAGTTAGGATTTTTTCCCTATGGGATTTTTGAAAATTCTATGTCTAATAACTTTGGCGTTTGTGGACGGAATTGGCTGAAATTTTCTGGAAAATGGAACATTTTGTTTCTGAGGAGCCCCTGAAAATTTGGGGGGGGTTTGTCAAGGGGGGGCCGAGAAAAAAGGGGGGTCCCAAAACGTGTTTTAAACATTGAGTTTTCCATAGGGCGGTTAGCCTTACTTTTAGCCCGAACGGCTGAATGGATTTGCACGAAACTTGGCAAAATTGTAGGGACTGGTAGCCCGATGTGCCTTTTGTAGGTCTCAATATATGTGCTGCAGTGGATTTTGAGAAATTAACGTTCAAAAAAAGATATATATATGTAAGCGCGGACCAGGCAGCGCCCCGGTTCGCGTACTTTTCGCGTAACGGAACTTCGCGTAGCGAAGCTGATTGGCTCTCCGGTGTCTGTCAACATTCTAAACAGTCCGGAGCGGCCGCCATCTTGTCTCTCGGTAGGATCGAGAGACAAGAGGAGGCCAAAACAAAGGGGGAAATAACTATAAGGGGGCATAGTAGATCCTCGCTGACCCCCTAGGTTTAATGTGGAGGTTTTAAAGGGGCCCCGCGGGGCAAAAAAAAAAAAAAATTTTTTTTTTTTTTTTTTCGTGGTTAGCGCCCGGTACGCGAACCGGAAAGCGTTCTGGGGAGCGTACTACAATGAAAAATGAATGATAGTCTTTTCAAATGCTGTATGTTAATTAATTGTTGGATTTTTTTAATATTTTTTTTTTCCTTTATCTTCCCAGGGAGTGACCAGGTACGCGAACCGTTGAGCGCCTCGGTTCGCGGACCTTAAGCGTTCCGGGAGTCCACCATTTTGTGTTTCGGTCGAATTAAGATACAAGATGGAGGGCAATTAATGTTCGGAATGGGTAGAAGGGGGCACGGTAGAGTTATCTTGACCCCCTAGGTTTTCTGAGGGTGGCTGAGGAGGTTTATAAGTGCGAAAAAAAAACATTTTTTACAAAAATTTCGCGAGGTTAGCTCCCGGTACGCGTACCGGGTAGCGCCCCAGGGAGTGTACTTTGTTGAAAATTAGTGAAAAAAGTTAGAGTAAAATAATAATTGTGAGTGATTAGATGTAGGGTAGCTCTGAGAAGAGCTTTTGGGTTTATGGTACATTTAGGTACTTATAAGTAGGTACCAATGCACATTTTTAAATTCAGAGTGAAAATTCTGTTGCCCTCATCTGAGAAGTGAACTCCATCTCCTCTGTAGATATCTTGCATGTAGTAACGCAAGTTATTGTTGTACAGGGAGCCCATTCCATGGTCTCTCATGTAAGCTGAAACAGATTTGTTTACATGCTTCCTCGACTTCTCAATTTGTGGACAAAATTGGTTTGACCACCTCCATTTCTGTCTTTGGCATATATTTGAATATACCAAGGCAGTCTGAGGAAAAAGTGCCATTAATTGCTCAAAGGTGTCCTTTAAAAGCATTTCCAGACCTACACCAGTCAAAGTGCCCAAGTCATTACCTCCACAGTGCACAATTAACAGGTCAGATTTTGGCAAATGCATAAAGGTTTTCACCAATGGTATCAATTGGTGACATTTTAATCCTCTGTGGCCAAACCACTTAATTTCCACATCTTGTAAATTGAGGTTAGGTAAATTCCTGCTTTCAACGTACCTTTGAGCCCAGTGAATATAACTATGACCAACAATCCAGACAGAAAACATGGTGAGAGAAGGTTCTCCTGCAGTCAGATGAAGTGTGGCAATGAAATGGCAGTTGAAAAAATGAGAGTGTAAAATGAAAAAAAAACTGTGGAGTTTCTGTGTTCATGAAGCAGTAACAGTGATTGGTGGATTTTGATTGATGAAAACAGAAAGTTAGGGTGTACAGATGTGTTGTTTGAAAGATGTATTTTGAGTGGTCAATAAAAAATCATTAAATGAAAGAAAGCACTGGATATGCAGGTGCACTGAGAGTTCAGAGTTCAATTGCAACATTGTTGTGTGAACTTGCAAACACCAGAGTTTCTCCAAGAGGTGGTTGCTATGGAAAATAGGCAGAAAGGGCAGAGGGGGAAGGGTTTTCATTTGAAAAAAAGTGAGGGAAGAGTTTTGATTGGGTGACATGAGAAATATGTGTGAAGAATTACAGCATTTCTGTGCTTTTGATAGCTGCAGACTCTGGAGTGCATACCTTTTGCTCTGCTGAAGACAAATTGGTGTGTTTCTTAGACTGTTTTCAAACTCAAAGTATTTGCTAAGGTGAGAAAATATTTCTTTACTTTAGATAGAGAATAGTGTGCTTTAAGGAGAAAATTATGATTTATGTGGCGCAAATTGCTTGTAAATATGCTCTCACATGTGCATGGAAAATTTTGATTTTGAATGTTTGTGTTACATAGCCATGTTAAAAGTGACCCAACCATGCTGGAAAGCCAATCAAAAAATGATTTCATGTGTTTTTATGACATTTTAAGTCATTTTCCCATGTGCAGTGTTTAGAAATTATGATTTGAAAATCGTTTTTGTGGAAAAGGAATTGTTTTTAAATTCATGACAAGGACATAATGGTGTATGGTTCTTTATAAGGCAATTGACTGTCCCTGATGTTATTTTTCTCATTTTAGTGTAAGACCTTTCTCTGTGGCGCAAATTGCTTGTAAATATGCTCTCACATGTGCATGGAAAATTTAGATTTTGAATGTTTGTGTTAAATAGCCATGTTAAAAGTGACCCAACCATGCTGGGAAGGCAATCAAAAAACGCTTTCATGTGTTTTAATGACATTTTAAGTCATTTTCCCATGTGCAGTGTTTAGAAATTATGATTTGAAAATCGTTTTTGGGGAAAAGGAATTGTTTATAAAATCATGACAAGGACATAATGGTGTATGGTTCTTTATAAGGCAATTGACTGTCCCTGATGTTATTTTTCTCATTTTAGTGTAAGACCTTTCTCTGTGGCGCAAATTGCTTGTAAATATGCTCTCACATGTGCATGGAAAATTTTGATTTTGAATGTTTGTGTTACATAGCCATGTTAAAAGTGACCCAACCATGCAGGAAAGCCAATCAAAAAACGCTTTCATGTGTTTCAATGACATTTTAAGTCATTTTCTCATGTGCAGTGTTTTGAAATTATGATTTGAAAATCGTTTTTGGGAAAAAGGAATTGTTTTTAAATTCATGACAAGGACATAATGGTGTATGGTTCTTTATAAGGCAATTGACTGTCCCTGATGTTATTTTTCCCATTTTAATGTAAGACCTTTCTCTGTGGCGCAAATTGCTTGTAAATATGCTCCCACCTGTGCATGGAAAATTTTGATTTTGAATGTTTGTGTTACATAGCCATGTTAAAAGTGACCCTACCATGCAGGAAAGCCAATCAAAAAACGCTTTTATGTGTCTTAAGGACAATTTAAGTAATTTTCCCATGTGTAGTGTTTTGAAGTTATGATTTGAAAATCGTTGTTGAGGTAAAGGAATGTTGTTAAAATTTATGTGCGCCATATGCCCCCAAATTTCTTTTTTAGGGTTGCAGCAGGGTGTTCTTGAGACACCCCTGCACCTTTGGAATAAATTCCTAATTTGTGATGAGCAAATTGTTAATCGCAAATTGCACCTCCTAGCCCATGGAAATGAATGGGTAAAATAGCAATTAGCAATTTGCTCATTGCAAATTAGGAATGGTAAAGAATTGCTATTTATTCCTTAAAATTCACTATTTAGGAAATGCAAAATAGTTTGATGATACATATGGCGGTTGATCTCTAACAAGATAAGAAGCTTATGGATTCATTTATGGTGACTGGCGCAATGAAGTAGACATCACTTACTTCATTGGTAGAGCTTTACATATATTATCTCCTCTGTATTCTTCATCAAGCGTAAATTTAATCTGGAATCCTGAGTAGGCCTCACTTTAAACAAACCTCTGGATAGGCTACATCTTATTGTTATCCTGTATTAATCATTTAAAATGCTAGGGACAGATTTATGATAGGTGTATACCTCTTTTGTGCCACTTAGAAAACATTGTCCATGGGGAAATGACTTAAAATGTCCTTAAGACACATGAATGTGTTATTTTAAAACGTTTGCAATTTTTTTGGGTCACTTTCAACATGGCTATGTGACTGAAACAGTCAAAATCTAAATTCGCAATGCACAGGTGGGAGCATATTTACAAGGAATGTGCTTCATGGGGAAAGGTCTTATAATGTAATATGGGAAAAATGACATTAGAGACACTGAAATGCCTTATAGAGAAGCATACACCATTATGTCCTTGTCATAAATTTGCAAACCATTACTTTTCCCCAAAAACGATTTTCAAATTATATTTTGAAAACACTGCACATGTGGAAATGACTTAAAATGTCAATAATTCAAAATTTGCGATTCCTTAAATGCAATGTATCAAAAAAAAAATATGTAAAAAATGATATTAAGGATTTGGAAAACTACCACCAACTTCTAGTTTGTGGTAATTTGCGAATTCTTTTCAAAAAGCATTTTTTTCAAAAAAAAAAAAGGTCCCATATGACGCCCATACATGCCATTAGGGCATGTAGGTGTGCCATATGCTCCCAAATTTCTTTTTCAGGGGTGCAGCAGGGTGTTCTTGAGATACCCCTGCACGCTTGAAAAAAATCCTATTTTGTGATGAGCTAATTGCTAATCACAAATTGCAACCTTAATTCCTATGAGCCTCCTAGCCCATGGAAATGAATGGGTAATTTGCAATTAGCAATTTGCTCATTGCAAATTAGGAATAGTAAAGAATTGCTATTTATTCCTTAAAATTTGCTATTTAGGAAATGCAAAATAGTTTGATGGTACATATGGTGGTTCATCTGTAACAAGATAAGAAGCTTAGGGATACATTTATGATGACTGGAGCAATAAAGTGCACATTACTTACTTCATTGGTAGTCCTTTATATGTATTATCTCCTCTGTATTCTTCATCAAGCGTAACTTTAATCTGCAATCCTGAGTAGGCCTCACCTTAAACAAACCTCTGGATAGGACACACTTTATTGTCATCCTGGATTAATCATTTAAAATGCTAGGGATAGATTTATGATAGGTGTATGCCTTTTTTGTGCCACTGTGCGTCACTTTTATGATGCAGCGGTGGTGCAAAATATTTGCTATGAGGTGACAACATTAAAAATTGATGCATTTAGGCAGATATGTCATGGTGTAAAAAAAAAACGTACCACATAAAACCCAAGCAGCAGTGATGCAAAAGATGCACCATGTCGCAAGACAGGCCTCACTTGGGGCCATATGTATCAAGCTAATTAGCATTTGCAAAGATCAAAATTCTATGAATTTCGGCCTTTGCGAATGTTAATTAGACAAATGGTATGTATCAAACAACTTTGATGCAAAATAAGGAGTAGCAAAATTTGCTATTCCTTATTTTGCGATTGCACTGAAGCATTTGTAAATTTTGTGACTACTTAAATGCAATGTATCAAACAAAAACTATGTAAAAAATGACATTAAGGATTTGGAAACTATTGTGGTAAATTAGTGGTAATTTGTGAATTCTTTTCAAAAAGCTTTTTTTCAAAAAAACAAAAGGTGCCATATGACGCCAACACATGCCCTTAGGGCATGTATGTGTGCCATATGCCCCCAAATTTGTTTTTCAGGGGTGCAGCAGGTGTTCTTGAGACACCCCTGCACCCTTGGAAAAATTCCTACTTTGTGATGAGCAAATTGCTAATCGCAAATTAAACCTTCATTCATATTAGCCTCCTAGGCCATGGAAATGAATGGGTAACTTGCAATTAGCAATTTGCTCATCGCAAATTAGGAATGGTAAAGAATCGCTATTTATTCCTTAAAATTCGCTATTTAGAAAATGTAAAATATTTTGATGATACATATGGCAGTTCATCTGTAACAAGATAAGAAGCTTAGGGATAGATTTATGATGAGTGGCGCATCACCAGGGATGTGACAGTCATCCTGCGCCACTGTTCCGCCACCCATGTTGTGCTGCATTTACAATGCGGCGCAGCATGGGGCAAAAACGGCACAGATGCGTGACGCATCTGTGCCGTAAAGGTGGCGCATTGCTGGAGTTGTATCGCAAGTGCGATGCAGCTCCAGCAAGGCTCAGGGGTGCCCCATCTCCACAATGTTGCGTCAAGACCTATGCCAGCTTCAAGCAGGCGCAGGGTTTTGACGCAGCTTTCTCCTATCTGATTGTAAATGCGGCACACCATGGGTGGTAAAGCAGTGGTGCACATTAACTGGTGCATGCCTGGGGATGTGCCATTTAATATAAATCTGCCCTTTAACATTTAAGTATGTGCAGGGGACACAGAGTCGTTGAGGCTTATCCAAGGTTAAGAAGAGATGAGTCCTGTTCAGTGAAAAATTAGACATAGGCTTTACCTGCTCAGCATTGCTGGACATGGCTAAATAATAGCTGCAAAATGTTAATCTTGTTAAACTATTTTACTATTATAATCTCTGAGATTTGCTTCTTACTCTGCAACATCTCATTGTTGTTATCTTTCTTTAAAGATAAAGACAACCTCAACATGAGCGACAATCTGCAATCAGTTGATTTTGACCTCATCATTGAACTTGTAATTGAAACATCAGTGGATGTTGATCCTTTGGATGATTTAAATCCTGAGGATGAAGAAGAGCGTGATGAGGATGCAGATTTGTCCGAATTATATGATATAGGATGGGAAGCTGACCTGCTTGAGCCTTTGGAATTATAAACATTTATTTTTAAAATTTATAATGAATAAAAAGTAAAAAGGTAAACCGTTTAATTTAAAAATAAAGACACCTTCAAAAACAGGTTATGTGTAGTGTCTTCAATAAAATATTAAAATATGCTCATAAAATTAGATCAGATTCACATATAAAATAGCATAGGTAACATAAATATAAATGTCATTTCTTTTCTGGTATTTCTGTATTGTAAAATTGCCAATGACTAAAAAATCTTCAAATTAAAATGTCAAGTAGTGTGTTATGTTTTTGATCACTATTACTGATTTACTGTTTGATAATAATGTTTATTAACATTTTTTATTATATTTTTCCTCAGATTCAACTGCAGATCATTTCAAGATTTCAATATGCCTACAATACAAAGACAGATAAAGGCTGCAAAACGTCAAAGACAGCAGGAGAAAAAAAAAACGCAGCAGTCCTCTAACAAAAAGATTTCTCAAGCCACGAAGAAAGCACCGGGTAAGAGCTCTAAATATTTCATAAGAAATATTTGTAATAAAAAAAATATTACTACAGAAAATGTTTCAGTCCATAACACGAGAAGTAAATCAAATGGAAAGAAAAGGACAATGAAAAATGTTACTGCTAGAGCAAGAGATAAATCTGTGCATGATAGTAGAAGGAAACAACAGTTTAGGGAGATTCGTAAACGAATGTTCCGCAACAGGATAATTGGCAATTTGTTAAAAAATATTAAGAAAGGTCAACAGAAACTAGTTTTTTATAAGAGAAAAAAAAAGTTGAGAAAGTTATTGATCAGGCATTTGAAATTAAACGTAAGTTATTTATTTTGATAATCAATAGAATTAGGAAGCTAAACAAGGCAATTTTTGATTTCAAAAGAAATAGTAGATGGAAGAGAATAGTTAATCGTAGTAATTTTTGTGAAGTTTTTTCTGGAGAATGGATGCATAGTTCAAGCTGTGAGGCATTTTTTAATGAAGAGAGTTATTTCCAGGATAATGATTTGGTGCATGCAGTTGACACCAGTGGTCGTGCTTATGAAGTGAAAGATGGTTGTCCAGTTGAAAAAGAAAAACTTGTGACAACAGAGGCAGAAGAGTTGTTAGGTAATGAGGTTTTAGGAAGACGTGCTAAGGGTCCTATGTACACCTGGAAGTGTAGTAGTATTTGCAGTGTGCGACAGGATTCCATCAATTTGCTTTGTGATTTTGTACGGTCATTTAACAAAAAAAGTTTGAAGCAGAAAATGAGGTTGTTGCAAGAATTAGATCCTTGCAGAGTAAGAGAAGTGACAGGTTTGCATGGTCATTCACTGGCTTGTCTTTCCAGGAGAGTATGCCAGAGTGTTTTTCATCATTTCAGGATGCTAGCAGTGCATCATAACAAAGTGAGGAAATTAGTTAGAATGTTGTATTATGCTAAGAGTCCAGCAATTATGCTGAAACAATTATGCGCTGCTCTTTTGCATGGTTCTGAAATAGATGTGAAGAATATATGTGAAGAAATTGAGTTTTGTTACTTTGGAAGTAAAGAGGAGAATGTTGAAATTGAGCAAGAAGTAGAGGGTCATTTGGAAGATAGTGTACATGTTTCCAGTACAGATAATTTCCAGAGGGAAATTGCGACGTTTGATGTGAAATCAAGTGAGAGGCCTAATTTCACTTGTGTGTGTTGTAGACGCACTTATTATAAGAATCAGACTAAGTTAGTGGATTTATATGCAAAAAGTGAAAGGGAAAATAATAGTGAATGGAAGGATTTTGCAACATACTTGATGGTAGAAAATTGTTTTGATTTGGGATTGGATCAACGTGTGTGTACTTATTGTTGTAACAAATTAAAACAAAACCAGATGCCTGCTAGAGCAGTTCATAATAATCTGGAATTGGTTGAGATTCCTTCTGAATTGAAGGACTTAAATACTTATGAATCTATTTTGATTCAAAGTATCCATCCCTTTCAGGCTATTGTAAGAATGGAGCCAAAGACAGGGAAATTGCCTCCATCAGATTTACAGGGAGGATTAAAGGGAAGAGTTGTTTATTTGCCTCTAGATTTGAAGAAAAACATTGGAGTAGAAAAAGTGGAAGAGGAACCTCTGGTTATCTTAGTTAATGGGGTTCCGACAAAGAATAAGAAAATATGGCAAGATTTAGTAGATGTTAGGAAAGTTAAAAAGGCAACATTGTATTTGAAAAAAATAATAAATACTATAAGAATGTATATGTTGCAGAAGAGGAAGTAAGTGAGGAAGAGGATAGCGATTTGTGTGCTGGTCAAATTGAGAAAGTAGAACCCTCTACTAGTGAGGAAATATATGAACATTATAGTGTTCATCCTTTGCATTCCAAGGAAGTCGTGGGCAATGCTATTGAGTTGTTTCAAATGAAACAAGCCAAAGGGAGTCCCATTAGTGTTTGGGAGGAAAGTTTGGAAGCTCGGTGTTTCCCACAGCTTTTTCCAACAGGTCAGGGAGGAAGATATGATGAGCGACCTCATCAAATTCCTGCTTCTGAATACCGGACTTTGCGATTGTATGCAGGAGATGCTAGGTTTCGACAATGCATTCCTTATTTGTTTCATCTCCTGTTTGAAAGCGATCTGTCTGGACTGTCATATGCAGTGAACCACATCTTGCAAAGTGGTATACACATGCAAAACATCTCGGCAAGTGATTTTATGGATAAAGTGAATGTCCAAGATAGTATTTTGGATTCTCACCTGATTAATCTCATGGCGTGTCAGCGTGGTACTAATGAGTACTGGTACCGTCGTCATGGTGATTTAAAATGTATGCTGAGGAACTTAGGTACTCCCACATGGTTCCTCACTCTGAGTTGTGCCGAGTATGGCTGGGAAGACTTACTTCAATTTCTACGAGAGGCAAATGCTAACGTAGATAACATCGAATTCAAGACACCCGGAGAACTGTGCTCTTTGGATCCAGTCAATGTATGTAGGTACTTCAATCATAGATTTGAAGCTATGATGTCTTTCATCATGAATAAGAAGAATCCACCTCTTGGAGAGGTGTTGGATTTCTTCTGGAGAAAGGAGTACCAAGCAAGAGGTGCTCCTCATATACATATGTTGCTGTGGATCAAGGATGCACCTAAATTTGGAACGGATCCAGAAGACTCAGTGATGAGTTTCATCCAACAGTATTCTACGTATGCTGATCCAAACGCAAAGGAGAAGAAAAGCCTAAGAGAAAAAGTTCTGCGTTTCCAAAGCCATCGATGTGGAAAGTACTGCCGTCGTAAATTCCGAAACAAAGACAAGTTCTACACCAAATGTCGTTTCGGCTTTCCACGACCGGTGATTTCTAAAGGAAGAGTAAACAGTTTGATGTCTTCGCTGCGACATAATGTGATGAAGAAATCACCTAAAAACACATACAATTTGAAGAGGAACGAAGAGTCCAAGTACATCAACGACTACAACCCGGTGATTTTGTCCATGTGGAATGCTAACATGGATATACAGTTTGTGGCTGATAACTGTATGGCTGTGGCTCGGTATGTGACGTCTTACATCACCAAAAAAGAGAAGACAGAATTGAAGGATATGTGGGAGGACATTTCCCATGAAAAGAGCCTCAGCAAGAAGTTGTACAGTTTCAGTCTGAAGATGTTGTCGCATCGAGAAATCGGAGCGTACGAATGTTCTGACCGGTTGTCTTCAGCAAGTCTCTATGCCAAGTCCAGGAGTATCGTTTGGGCGAGTCTTGGTCTTGCTGCAACGCGTAATCGAGTTCTCAAACCTGTGCGGGAAATTGAGTATTTGGCGGAAAAGGAGCCAAACAGTACCGACATTTTGAAGACAAACATGTTAGATACATATTATCCAAATCGAAGCAGTCACCTAGAGAATGTTTGTCTGTATGAGGTTCTGCAAAATTACATATTCAAGAGGAACATCAAAGAAGATACTGAGAAAGGAGTGTATGCTGTAATAGGAAGTGAGGGATGTCTGGTCAAGCAAAGAAAATGCCACTTGATAAACCATCGAAAATTGAGTGGCGAATCTCTTGAAAAAAAGGAGTTTTTCTATTTAGCACTTTTGCAACTTTTCAAGCCTTGGCGTGCAGAAGAGGAACTGCTTGGAGATTTCCTCTGTTACGAAGACTCTTTCAATGCCGCCAAGGAGACCATAGAATGTCCTGCTTTTCCCAAATATGTAGAAATGTTGAATGCGGAAATTGAGCAGGAAGCAACGATTGCAGCCGAGATTGCCAGAGACAGTTCTCAGGACAGTCAGAGTTCCGCTTCATTGAGTCAGGATCCACTAGGAGGACCTCTTATTGAAAATGAAGCTGCCACTGCTATGAATGAAGTGGAAAGAGCCATGGCACATGCTCAAGAGGATGCGGTTAACTTAGAAGAGTTGGAAAGGCAACTCAACGTTGAGCAGAGGAAAATATATGACGAATTACCATGCAAATTGATCATGGATTAAGTCATGATAAGAAAGAGTGCTCATGTACGTCGTTGAAGCCTGTCCGACTGTACGTGAGTGGAGAAGCGGGAACTGGAAAAAGTTTCTTCATTAAAGCAATTTCATGCTATTTGCAGGAAAGGACAGAGTCATCGCTGTCTTGTGTTGTCACTGCTCCAACTGGACTGGCAGCACATAATATTAAAGGGATTACTTTACATCGTTTACTGATGCTGCCAGTGGAGCATGACAACAAATTAGAATATCACAAGCTATCTGGAGATGCTTGTTTTGAAGTTTCAAGAATCTTGAGGAAAATGAAACTTCTTATCATTGACGAAGTAAGCATGGTTTCCAATGTCATGCTTGCCTTTGTGCATTTGAGGATGCAAGAAGTTCTCAAAACAGAGTATGATGTGTTATTTGGTGGCAAACACATCATTGTTTTCGGAGATCTTCTGCAGCTGAACCAGTGAAAGGGCAACCTGTGTTCAAAATGCTCACGCATGAAGATACCAGGAAGTGCCTAGGCAGCATTGGCAACGTCAATATATGGTTAAACTTCAATTATGCTGAACTGCATGAAAATATGCGTCAGGCGAAGGATGAAGTTTACAAGACTATTCTACAAGATGTTAGAATTGGAAAAGTGACTGAGCATGGGAAAGAAGTTTTAAATGCACGATTACTGTCAAATATATATCCAGAACAAGATGTTGTGCCTGAGAATATTTTTCTGAAAATTACTGAAAAGAAATCTGGAATATGTTTGATGCCAACTCTTGCAGAATGTGCCAAATTTAACAACAAAATGTTGCATTTAGAAAAGCAAGAGATTGTGAAACTGGAAGCTATTGATAGAGTAGAGCATATGGGATCAACAATTATTTTGTCTGAGAATCTGAAAACTAAATTGGATTCATTAGAGAAGAGTATATCTAAAACTGCAGGTTTTGAAAAGACTCTGAATGTGTGCTTGAACTGCCGTATAATTTTAAGAAGGAATTTACATGTTGAAAGAGGTCTGGTAAATGGATCAATGGGTAATGTTGTTGATTTTGTGAAATACAGAAATAGAGATGGAATTGAATTTTAAAAAATTAAATTTGATGGCATTGAGGAAGTACAGCTAATTGCTCGTTGTTCTGCTAGATTTTTGCTTGTAAAAGACTTATATGTTCGCCGTAAGCAGTTCCCTGTTTGCTTGGCATATGCGGTGACAATCCATAAATCGCAAGGTTTAAGTGTAGACAGTGCATTGGTGAATATTGGCAGTTCTGTGTTCAAGGAGGGTATGGCATATGTGGCATTGTCACGAGTTAGAACTTTATCGGGATTGTACTTGATTGAGTGTGATGTCACAAACATTTGTGCAGATCTAGATTGTGTTAAGGAATACAATAGGTTAAGAAGAGAGTATGCGCCACATTTGCCTCAGTTTCCTTTGTTTGAGAAACGTCTGGTAGGCCGGAAACGAAGAAATGAGAACAATACTGGGGAGGTTGTAGCAAAAAGACAAAAAGTGAATGAACCTAAAATTACAAGCAGAAACAAAGAGGATTCTGTTGAAGATGTTGTTGGTTTTCAGTTTGAAAACAGTTCTGGTGTCAACTGCTATGCTAATGTAGTAATTAATGTTTTGTTTTCTCTAAAAAATGTAAAAGAAGAGATTGTGGTCAATTCTGATCAAAGATTTTGCAGTTTGTTAAATTCTGTGTTAGAGAAATGTACCACTGATAGAAGAAACATAGAAAGTGTGTCTGAAATTCGAAATCTGTTAGATAGATGTTCAGGCCAAACACAATTCTCTCAAAATATTCAGCAAGATTGTCAGGAGTTTTTAATGTATATGCTTGATGTATTACATGCTGAAGGTGTAGATGTAGATCAGCTGTTTGGGCTTTCTTATCAATGGCAGCATGACTGCGAGAACTGTATGGTATCAAGTACTACTAGTGTAGACTCAGAAAGATTTATATATTTAACTTTGCCAGACAGTAAATCAGTCTCCTTTAATAAGCTAGTAAAAGCTGCTAATCACAACATGGAGTGTAGCCAATGTAAATCTGAAATGATGTCCACATTATTTATACGAACATATGGCCAGTACGTCATTTTAATGTTCCAACGATGTAGGACTGATGGAACAAAATTGACAACTTTAATAAAAAATGTTGTAGCTTCGCAGTTGTCAATATCAGGAAGGACTTTTGTAACTACAGCAATTATATATCATGACGGCCCTTCAATAACATCAGGACATTACACAGCTTATTTAAAGTCTAGAAATGGCTGGTCATTCTGCAATGATTATGTTTTAGTTTTCAAAAAAAAATTGCCGTATGACCTTAAAAACTCTTACCTGGTGTTTTTAAAACCAAAATTTTAGGGAAATAATCTCGGGATGTGATCTGTGGAATTTCAAGAAGTTCTAATGGCTCCTACACAATTTGGCCTTGAGGATAAGTGTAGTTCAGAGACATAACTTCTAATCATAGGACTGGACATCATGGAGATATATGTGCACTTTGAATGAGTTCAGAAAAACTGTTTCTTTTTATAAGCTAATTGAAGCAGCCAATCAAAACATGGAGTAGAGGGAATGTAAGTCTGCAATGCTGTCTACTGTTTTACATTGCTTTGTGATTAAAAGTGATGTAGAGAATTAAATAATTGTAGTACTCATAGAGGTAGTGTAAGTCTGCTTCATATTAAGCAGTATCAGTGTCATAGGAAATGTAGAACATGACTGAGCAAGAAGGGGAAGATATTACTATTCCAGGATTGTGAAAATGATCTTCAACATTTTAATTGTGAAAGTTGCGGAAATGCCAAATGATGGGATTGGCTTACAAGAAATCCAAGAGTTATAAATAGCTCTGACTAGATTTGGCCTTGTGGAAAATAGTGGGAGAGAGCAAGAAGTCATTTATTGCATGTAACGTGTTTTTAAAAACGATGGAGGTTTTCTTTCAGAAAGTGGCGGGCTGAAAGTAATAACAGCACAAAAGAGTGTAAGCTGTTCATAGGACATCCTTGGACGTCATGGAAAGTAAGTTAACTTTAAGGAGTTCTGAATTTTGATTTCTGATGTTGTATGGGTTTTTTAAACACAATCATTTTGATTGTGTTTTTTTTTCCCCGCTGTTACATGATGAATACCTTCAAGTCACTGTTTTTAGTGAATTTTGATACATTCTGAGAACAGCAAAAATAAACCATTTAACATGTATAATTAATTCTGTACTGTTTGCATTTATGATGTATATGTAGAACTGTGTAGGAGGCATGGAGAAGGTGAGTTTTCTGTAAGTGTTAAATTTATTGCATGCAGTGCTGCACTTCTACGTATTCTTTCATATGCTGGACTACATCTGCACAATGAGATACCTAAGCAAAGGAAACACAAGTGATGTGATTGTGAAATGAGCAAAATAAATTGCACATATTTCAATTACATCACCTGTGTTTCCTATCATTATGAATCACATTGTGCAGATCAAGTTTAGGTCTGTCCAGGGAAACATAGGAGGTTTCTACTTTGTTGAAGAGTGCAGTGGACATGACTCACTTCATTGGTAGACTTTCACAGATATTATCTCCTCTGTACACTTCAACAAGTGTAAATCTCATCTTGAACTCTGAGTAGGCCTCACCTCAAACAAATCTCTGGATAGGAGACATGTTATTGGCATCCTGAAGCGACACTTTTCTGAAACAAGAGCAATGCAAAAGATGCACCATGTTTTAAGATAGGCCTCACTTCATCTGCATCAAGATACTGTTAGTTTAAAATGTATATCTTTAGGATTGTGTAGGGGACCTGGAGAAGCAGAAGCTTCTGTCAGTGTCAAAGTTGTTGAAAAACTATTTGTCCTTCAATATTTTCCCTTGTCTTTTGTAATTTTTAAATACATGTTTTAATATTTTTCAAATGTTGGTTCTCTCTTTCACAGATTGAAAGTATAAAAATAAAATGTGATTAATTTAACGGCAATTATAAGGTAAATAGTTGTACTCTTTTCGTTACATTTCTATCACATTCACCTACTATTAGATCCACTGCTTCACTTCTTTAATCCTCAGTTTCCTGCCTTTGCTACTTTCCTCATTCCTTTCTCTATTACCTACTTACTCAACTCCTTCCACTCTTTTTCTCAGTCCCTCTGTTCTCATAGTTCCTCAGTCTTGTTCACTCACTCCATCTCTATTACTCTTAGTGTCTGTGAATTACTTTCCCACCTTTTTTTTTGGACCGCTTCCCGGGAAGTGGCCCGGTTCACAAACCAGCAGCGTTATGGGAGTCCACCATTTTGTGTTTCGGTCGAATCAAGATACAAGATGGAGGGCAAATAATGTTCAGAATGGGTAGAAGGGGGCACGGTAGATGTATCTTGACCCCCTTGGTTTTCTGAGGGTGGCTGAGGAGGACCATAGTTCTTCACTCTTGTTCACTCTCTCTGTTTCTATTAATGTCACTGTTTATGACTGATCAAAAACAATTTTTACAAAAAAGAACAGTAACTATAAGGGAAGGAAACAGACAGTTATGTTAAAAGAAAGACAGCTATAGGGAGTAAACTAAGGATACTGTTACCTACAATCCACTGCTGTTGATGTTACTGACCATGTCATGAATGATGTAATATGTGACATCATCAGCAGTGGATTGTAGGTAACAGTATCTCTTGTTTACTCCCTAACGCTGTCTTTCTTTTCACATAACTGTCTGTTTGCTTACCTTATACTTACTGTTCTTTTTTTTAAAAAATATTTTTTTTGGTTAGCTTCCGGTACGCGTACCGGGTAGCGCTCCGGGCAGCGAACTAAGAGAAATAGAGGTTGGCAGAGTTCTAAATATTCTACCAATTTTTTTATAATGGGGAGGTAGTTCTGAAAAGAACTTTTTTTTTATGTTTTTGTTGTTTTATATTTTTTTTAGTATTTTTTGAAATTTTTTTTACTTTTTTTGTATTTTCTGAACGTTTAAAAAAAATTTGGGGTTTTTTTTGGGGGGGGAAACAAAAACGATCCATTGTAAAGGGCTCAACAGGAGCAACAAAAAAAAAAAGAATTTATTTTTTGGGGCGTCTCGGACAAACATTAACATGATTTTGAATAGCTTGCAAAATCAAAGTGATGCTACTTTCCCTGTAGCAGATGAAATCGCCACATTCCACGCACACTTGCTTTACGTGCCCAAACAACATTTGGATGTTTGCGATCATCTCCCTCGCCTCTGGTCCCGACACCTCTGGAACAACCGATCTTCTTGCCATTGGGAGGGGATTTTGTTGCTCGTCACGTAGCTGGGCAGCACTATAATTATTTGGGTGCCACCTACTCATATGCCGATGCATAGTGTGATTGCCGTAACTGTATTTTTTATCAGTTCCCCTTGACAATCTATCACCGCATATACGGCAAAACACGTAGCGTGCATTCACTTTTTTTTGCCCCTCAGGAATTCTATAGAATTGCCAGATGTAATTCTCCTTTCGATTGTACCTCCTGGGCTCCTCTGGCAAAAACCTTGGCTCTTCCTCCTCTTCCTCCTCTTCCTGTTCTTCCTCTTCTTGCAAAATTACTTCTGCAGGTGGTCCTCTCTTTCTTGGATTTGGTGGAGGTGGTGGGTTAGCACCAGCTGAAGCTACTAATGAAGCCATGTCAAAGTCTAAATAAAGGGTCTTTCTCTCACCAAGATGAAAGTCAGAGTGAGGAAAGAAGGAGGGGTTTTCATCATTTGGGAAAAGCAAAAGTTCTAAACCAATGAAAAGTGTTCATTTTAGATCACATGACCTAGTATTACATCATTAGGAAACCAAAAGTGAAATGAACCAATGAAAAGTGTTATTACCGAGTCACATGACCTGCTGTGTTTACCTTACGCGGTCGGCGCCGCGCCGCGGATCGCTTCCGGTTCGCGTACCGCTGCGCTTCCGGGTACGCGAACGTAGCACGTAATATGACGTATTACGCGAGAACGCGAAACGTCATGCTGACGCGACGCGTCACGATGTTGTTTTGTAACGCGAGAGGTGCGCAAAAGGAACGTTTACCGGTTCGCGGACCGGGTCGCGCCTCCGGATTGAGCTAACGGGAAGCTAACCGGTTCGCGTACCGGGAGCGAAACAAAAAAAATAATAAAAAAAAAATTGTATTAAAAACATGTAAAAAATATTTTTCTATTTAAAGAATAATACATTGTAAAGGTTTTGATATTAGCTATTAAAAAACCAATGAAATTCACTGAAAAAACCATAGGTTATAGACCATATATAGTTAGGAATTAGCATTTACAAAACCTTGAAAATTCACTGAAAAAACCATAGGTTATAGACCATATAAAGTTAGGGATTAGCATTTAAAAAACCTTATTTTACTCACACAAAACCATTGAAATTCCATATATAGTTAGTTGTACTAACTATATATCACGCACCCGCAATCCACTGCTGATGATGTCACATATTACATCATTCATGACATGGTCAGTGACATCACTGATGACATCACTGATGACATCTCAAATGACATCACTGATGACATCACTGATGACATCTCAAATGACATCACTGATGACATCACTGATGACATCTCAAATGACATTACTGATGACATCACTGATAAAATCATTCATGTGATAATACGATGAACCTCTTCAGACTCTAATATAACCTTAGATACACTCAGTGTAAACACAGACTCACAGATTGTCACTCATCCATGAAGTTACACACACACCTAGACAGTCATGCAAACAATCAATCACACCTCCATTTCCTTAACTATACAGTTAAACACACCTTACTTATTCAAACATATACTAAAACATATTTACTCACTTATACAATCCTGGATACAAGTTCACAATGATCCATACAGCCACTCACACATTCACTGGCTCTTATGCACAGTTATTTATATATGTCAACTCTCACATGTACTGTATTTTACATATGTACTTAATTTGACATGTAGCACTGAGATATCTATTCACTCACCAATACAGTCATGCACACAGTCAACCGCCCATACAGCTGTTTCCAACATGCACTTTTGAACCCATACATCTATGCACAGAGTCATACACTTCCCAGCCACCCACACACACACTCAGTCTCCCATACAAATGCTTGGGCAACCAATCAATAACCCATATAGTTACTCATATAGCTACTGATCAACACATGCAGCAGTTTACAGAACAACAGACATAATGATGCACAAATTAAGACAGTTTAGTCACTAACCCATGCACTCAGTGAGACACATTTAATCACTCACTCATACATTCAGTCATGCACCTACTAAATCCTTCGTCCAGACACTTATACATCGACTCATTCATAAATATGTAAGACATATTTTAACTTTACAGAAAAATACAGTCACTGGATGTTGTCATCAGTGATGTCATCAGTGATGTCATTTGAGATGTCATCAGTGATGTCATCAGTGATGTCATTTGAGATGTCATCAGTGATGTCATCAGTGATGTCACTGACCATCTCATGAATGATGTAATATGTGACATCATCAGCAGTGGATTGCGGGTGCGTGATATATAGTTAGTACAACTAACTATATATGGAATTTCAATGGTTTTGTGTGAGTAAAATAAGGTTTTTTAAATGCTAATCCCTAACTATATATGGTCTATAACCTATGGTTTTTTCAGTGAATATATATATATATATATTACCTACTGGCGGTTGCCAGTAGGTAGTTATAGTTAGGACCTAGTTTCCATAGGAAATCGTCAACATTCTATTTGGATTAACTTTGGCCCTGGTGGATGAATCTTTGCGTATTTCTCAAAGAAGATGGCTCGGTCCACTGCGCTCCTTCCCTGAAAATTTGGGGGGGATTGGTGAAGTGGGGGCTGAGATAAAAGGGGGGTCCCAAAACATGTTTTCTCCATGTTATTTTCCATAGGACGTTTAGACACGGCTACAGGTCGAACGGCTGAATGGATTTATAAGAAATTTGGCAAAACTGTAGAGTCCGGCTCGCAGATTACGCTTTTTGTGGAATGGTGTAAATCCGTTCAGTAGTTGCTGAGAAAATTAAAGTTAAAGTCAATTATATATCTATAAGCGCGGACGGGTGCGCGCACTCAAGCGGCTGCGTGCGAGCGGATTTTTTTTTGCTGCCTGACGTCTGTTAACGTTCGATTCGAAGGTAATCAGGAAGTGTTGACCGCCATTTTCTCACTGCGAGTAAATAAATTGTCATTTCAAAGCGTTGGAACATGGAAAGGGGAGAAGGTAGAGATTGTTTTGCTGCGTAGGTTTTCTCAGGGTGTGCAGTAAGGTCCTTAAAGGCGAAAATATATATATTTTTTTTTCCGAAAAAAAGTTGCGGGGTGCGCGCACTCGGGCGCGCACACCTATTTACAAGAGTGTGAAAATGGAGATAAATCAGAAGTTTGAGTGCTTTGATATAAGGTGGCTCTGAAAAGAGCCCTTGTGTTTATTGAGTTGTTTCTGCATTTATAAGTAAGTACCGGTGCAGAGTCTGATGTTGCAGAGGAAGATTTTGTTTCCCTCATCCGTGAAATGAACACCATCTGTCCTATAGATGTCTTGCATGTGGTAACGCAAGTTGTTGTGGTAAATAGAACCCATTCTATAATCTCTGAGGAAAGCAGAAACAGATTTATTAACATGTCTCCTTGCTTTCTCAATTTGTGCACAATGTTGATTGGACCAATTCCATTTCTGTCTTTGGCATATATTGGAATATACCAAGGCAGTTCGAGGAAAAAGTGTCATCAATTGTCTAAAGGTGTCTTTTAGAAGCATTTCCAGACCTACCCCAGTCAATGTGCCTAGATCGTACCCACCACAGTGCACAATTATAAGGTCTGGTTCTGGGAGATGCATAAAAGTTTTCACCAATGGTATTAATTGGTGACATCTTAATCCTCTTTGCCCAATCCACGTTATCTGCACATTTGGTAAATCAAGGTTGGAAATTCGTCTGCTTGCTGCATATTTTCCACTCCAGTGAATATAGCTGTGTCCTAAAAGCCAAACCTTCATTTTCAAGGCAGATGAAGTCGTGCTCCGATGGGTTGTGGAAGTGGAATGGCAGTTAGAAGCTGAAATTCAGGATAAAAAAATGGATGAGGCTTGGTGTGGTTGAAAAACAAAAGATGATTGGTTGATTCTAATACGTGAAGATTGAAGACTACGTTGCATGTTAATGTTATGTAAAAGAAAAAGTAGTATTGGGTGTGAAAAAAATGACATGTAACAGAGCTGTGGATAGGCAGGTGTTTCTGGAGGGAAAACAGTGTTGTTAGTTTGCTGTAGAACGTTGAGATATGAACTTTTGACCTGTGCTTTCAGCCAGGTGCAGAATGAGGTGTTACCATGGAAACAGCCAGAGATGGCAGTGGGTGATGGGTGACTTTTATGTGACATTGAAAATATTGTGAGGGACAACCAACTGAAATGTAAATTTGAATACAAAATTTTGCGGGAGGAAATATGATTGGCTGAAGAGACATATATGAGTCTGTATTGACTGGATATCTGTGCCATTGAATTTTGGTTGCAGTGATAGCAGCATAATTGAGACTTCCGTCAAACGAATATCTATTTTGTGACTGTCACTGTTGTACATCGTACAAAGCATTGGTAAAGGTAAGTCTGTAACTGTTTGTTTTGTCATGTACTGTAAAAGAAAGGGTTCACGGGCTGTTATAGGCCTGTGGGTTCTAGTATGAGTAAATCAGGTCGACAAAAGAAAATATTAAGTTAGTACAGCTGAAGTTACATGGAACTCATGAATACTGTTTCAATATACAATCCTTTTAGTTGAGATTATGGATTAAAAGAGAGAACGTGTATATTTGAAATGTTTATTCAGAAATGCACTGTTTTCAAGGCAAGTTTCTTATCTAATACGAGTGCAGACATTGTAAAAAACAAAGTAATCGGTATAGCCACTAATACATAAAATACAAACGGTATAGTTGATGAAAAATGAATATGGTTTAGCAAAATTAATTATACACTCTTATGAGGAAGTATATTGGGGCAGATTTATGAAGGCCTTGCGCCGCCGGTGCGTTACTTTTAACATAAATAAGGCTCATTATATGTTAATAAATGGATGAAGGTCTCTGGCCTTTCAGTTTAGGAACGATACATGAAAATGCTAGTGGTAAGACCAGTGTTTCCCAAACTGTGGTCCGCGGACCCCCAGGGGTCCTTGACCCATTCTCAGGGGGTCCGCAGGCAGCAGTTTTAGAAGCACTTCAAAGTTCCTTGCAGAATTATCAGTTTTGGAGCAACAATAAAAGTGTCAAGATAACACCAGTGATTAATGTACCTGCTGGAGAGAGGAGAGTTTTGTCCAGTGGCAACTTCAACTTATCTAATGTAGCACAGAGGGTTACTGCAAAGAATATGTACCATGTATTTAATTTAAAAAAATGTTATATGCATAGGTCAGTGGGTTACTTACTGCTTTTGTAAGTAACTTATTTTTCTTCCCAGATTGTCGTATCCTTGTGCATAATAAGGTCTTCATTTACTATTCTTTGAAAGCTAATAAAATTCAATCTGTAATGATAACTGTGTTGTAGACTGCACCATTGTTTCCCAAAAACCTTTGGGGGAGAGCATTCCAAAGCACCCTCTGTAGTGGTCAGGCTCACTCCTTGCACTTGGTATGCACCGTATGGGGACTGGTCTGAAAACATTTTCTAGGGCTGCTTTTGGTTTCCAGACTGGCCCTTGCAGGAGCAGGAGCCTCGAACAGCAAAATAAAACCAGCCATGTAAAGGTTTGTCACTGGGATGCAGCACCAATCTTCCCATTAAATTATTTAGTTTTTTGTAAATTCACAGAAGTGGAGGAGCGTGTCGTTATCCTCCTTGGCTTAATGACACGGTCCACCACTTCGGAAACGAGGGTTTTGGCCATATTTACAAGAATATGGTGCAGCCCTGTGTTTCCCCCTGCGCTTGCGCTACACTTAGCAGGGTAGCGGCAATGCAGGCACCCTTGCACCATAGTGCAAGTGTGACTGCGTGCAGGGGAAGATTGTTTATGTACAGGAAGATCCTCCTTCCTGAACATAAAAAATCCAAGGCGTTTTGCTTTTTCCATGTGTACTGCATAAGGCAGCACACATGAAAAAAGCAAAATCGAGGAGAAATAAAGCATTTATCCTCGTTTCGTCAAGTTAAGTCCAGGTGTTTCCTGGTTTTAATTATGGCGCAGTCTCCTATTTACGCTGCCCTTGTAAATAGGAGGCCGCGTTAAAAAATCAATGGCTGTTGCAGTGGAACGCCCATCGCAACACCCACTGCCCACCTCTTTCACGTTAAGTATTGCATGAAAGTGGTTCTTATTTGCAAAGCAGCGTTAAGCCATAGTAAGTGGCTCAACGGTGCCTTGTACATAGGGCGAAACCCATATCGCCACGGGAATATCGCAAAAAGTGACGTTCCCATTGAGATAGGGGTTTGTAAATCTGCCCCAAAAATTGTTAGTAATTCGAGTTTTTCTTTTGTGTACACCTGAAACAATTTCCCTGAGATATGTGGCATACAAGGTAAAACAGAACACCGGGACCTTTATCGATTGCGTTATGTTGCACAAAAGAAAAAAATACACGTAACAGACTTGGATCATTTACATTTTCACTATTTCTGGGCACTTTGCTTTTTGACCTTTCAGTAACCGACTTGCTTTATTTCGCCTGTATTTTACGTAGATCGGAAACAATGGCTATGTATTCGAACTTACCAATTCAAGAGCTACTATTATATTTGGTTTTCACAAAATCTTTATTCAAAAATGATGACGTACAAATGCAGGCATACAACCACATAAGTGATGACACACAAATGCAGGCCTAAAACTACGTGGGCCAGCCACGGAGCAGACTGGGGCTGTACAAGAGGGCATATTTATCTGAGGAAAACATAACTGAGTCGGTGGTCATTTTATTTCATCAAGGTACGATAAGTGCAATAGAATCATATCGAAAATTCATTGTGGGCAAGTACCATCAGTGTTGAAAAATCGACCTTTCAATAATACTGTAATTAATGATGCGTCAGAACTTAATATCAATTCATTGTCCGAATGTTCAAGCAATACTCATCCCCTCCCGCCATGTGCTTCAAGAACTGCATCCATATTTCATGATCTGAAGTCTGAGCATCCGAAACACAACGGGGAATTGCGAGTTTAGTTTATATCGGCGCCATTTTGGGTGGGGTCAGGCGTGCCCAAGTATAGTCAAAATGTCTCCACCAACTCGGGGTTGGACCAGAATCTCTTTCGGCAGTCCAGAAGTTCCGTTAAGGGGCAACAGAAGGGACCGGTGACATGAACCATCAATCAAAGAAATTGAGGGGCAACAATCTTTCCTACCGGGTCATACTGATGTTCCACCGGAACCGATCGAATCAGTAGTCTGCAGGATTTTTGGTCATTCAAACTGAGGCTGGCGTCAGCATGAGAGCGCCAACGTCTCGTGGCTACGCTTTGGTCGTTCTGCGGGCAATCATGGCAGTCCTTTTCCATCGGGGGCGGTCGGAGGCCCGCGGAGGCCGAGGGCCCTCCGCAGCTCTCGTAGAATCTTCAAAGTTGAGGAGAACGCCTCTGGACAGGTGTCTTCCATTCAGAAAATATTGTTGGCAGCATTTTGAAAGGAAAGACAGGGGCCCATTTTCTGGTTAACAGGCGACCAGGCCAACTTTTCACGCCAGGCCCATTCCTGCAAAGTCGACCGCCATTTTTAGGAGATCTGCAACCACCGGCAGTCACTGGGTTGCAGGAGCAGATGGACTCAAGCCTGGTGGGCGAAGCATCGTTGCACCGCCACAGTGGACGAGACCCTGCTGGGTGAGTGGAGCGTCGCTGTACCGTAAGAGTGGACGAGTCCTTTGCGGGGCGCGTGGAGCGTCCCTATACAGCCACAGTGGACGAGTCCTTTGCTAGGCTCGTGGAGCGTCCCTATACCGCCACAGTATGCGAACCCTTTGCTGGGCTCGTGGAGCGTCCCTATATCGCCACAGTGGAGGAACCCTTTGCCGGGTGCGTGGATCGTTGGGGGTGCAGCTGAGGGGCCTCCACCTGGGGAGGCGGGAGAGGCTCGTCCGCGCCGCCTCTCCCTCCCAGTGCACCCCACAGCATCTTGCTGACATTTGTTATGGCCGGACAAGGCGATGAAGAGAGGGGGGGGTCGGAGGCATATGCAAGACATCCCCCCCTTGTGGCCTGCAAGGCGCCGAAAAAAGAAGAGAATGGGAAGACAACTACATCTCGGGTCGGGCCCATGCCTTCTCTGGCCGATGGCGGCCGGCCGCTCTTTGCCACGGCCCCAGGAACGGATCCCTTGGTTCATCCTGGGGACAGGCCTTGGCGCGTGGTGTCGCCTCCGGACTATTCGCGTAATGGTTCTCCACCCCAGGCCGTTGCCGACGGCTTTTGTAGACTTTCTGATGCTCAAAAACCCTACTAGAAAGCAGCCCAAAAGTAGCCCAACATTGCTACTTTGGGGAAGGAGGGACAGGGACAGCGTCAAGTAGACGGCGAAATGCATTGTGGGTTTGTTGCTGCGGCCGTTTGTTGTGTAAATAGTTGTTTTAATATATTTTTGTTCAAGAATAAAAACGTTTTAACCTGTTATTTTGCTGTTGTGTGGTATATTTCTAATATTTGTCGCTCTGATGTCGTTTCCCCTCCCAAATGTAACATGTGATTGTAATCTACAGCCGGACATTCCGACAGGACATGAGAGCAAAAGGGGGGGGGGTCAGATCTGAAGTTGGGCAGGCGATAAGATCACGTTTTGCTATGTGGGGCTATCTATGTTCGTGATGGGGCCTAAAAGGGGGCAAGATGGCGGGGCCACTGTGCCGTGACTTTCGCTTTAACTCCAACAGTGGTGAGGGTGAACACAAATGAACACCGCTTATGTACATATACATTTTCATTTTCTACACCACATGAAACCTGCGTCAGGTTTCATATAGGCGTTTTGTTGCAGGGTGGGCATTCATTTGCATGAAAGCCCTGTAAAACTAACACAGTGAAATTTAGAAGATTTCACTGAGTCAGCTTTATAGCATTGCTGAATCAAATCCTTACGCCTGTTTGAAACAGGCATAAGGTGTGATGCACCATGCAATTTGTGGCTTGCTCTGTGCATTGCAGTAGACATGTCGCGCTTACGACGTGATTCCTGCAATGTGCTGCTTTTGCGGCACAGATGCGTGACGCATCTGTGTTGTTTTTGCTCAATGGTGCTCCACATTGTAAATGCGGCACACCATGGGTGGCAGAGCAGCGGTGCACATTAACTGGTGCATCTCTGGGGATGCGCCAGTTAACATAAATCTGCCCCTTTACATTTAAGTATGAGCAGGGGACACAGAGTTGGTGAGGCTTATCCAAGGTTAAAAAGAGATGAGTCCTGTTCACTGAAAACCTGGACATAGGACTCACCTCCTCAGCATCGCTGGACATGGCTAAATAATAGCTGCAAAATGTTACTCTTGTTAAACAATTTTACTATTATAGTCTCTGAGATTTGTCTCTTACTCTGCAACATCTCATTGTTGTTCTCTTTCTTTAAAGATAACGACAACATTAACCATGAGTGATAATGAGCAATCCGTTGATCTCGATCTTATCGTTGAACTTGTCATTGAAACGTCAGTGGAAGTGGATCCCTTAGATGATTTAAATCCTGAGGATGATGAAGATCATGATGAGGATGCTGATTTGTCAGAATTGTATGACATAGGGTGGGAAGCTGACGTGCTTCAGCATATGGAACTATAAACATTTATTTTTAAAATTTACTGGAAATAAAAAGTGAAAATGTAAACCGTTTCATTTAAAATTAAACATAACTTGAAAAACAGGTTATGTGTAGTGTCTTTAATAAAATAGTCAAATATGCTCATAAAAATATTTCTAAACCAATGAAAAGCTTTATTAACAAGTCACGTGACCTGTTATGCTTACGTTACGCGCTCCGCGCCGCGCCCCGGATTGCTGGTCATTCAAACTGAGGCTGGCGTCAGCATGAGAGCGCCAACGTCTCGTGGCTACGCTTTGGTCGTTCTGCGGGCAATCATGGCAGTCCTTTTCCATCGGGGGCGGTCGGAGGCCCGCGGAGGCCGAGGGCCCTCCGCAGCTCTCGTAGAATCTTCAAAGTTGAGGAGAACGCCTCTGGACAGGTGTCTTCCATTCAGAAAATATTGTTGGCAGCATTTTGAAAGGAAAGACAGGGGCCCATTTTCTGGTTAACAGGCGACCAGGCCAACTTTTCACGCCAGGCCCATTCCTGCAAAGTTGACCGCCATTTTTAGGAGATCTGCAACCACCGGCAGTCACTGGGTTGCAGGAGCAGATGGACTCAAGCCTGGTGGGCGAAGCATCGTTGCACCGCCACAGTGGACGAGTCGTTTGCCGGGTGCGTGGAGCGTCGCTGCACCGCAAGAGTGGGCGAGTCCTTTGACGGGTGCGTGGAGCGTTGGGGGTGCAGCTGAGGGGCCTCCACCTGGGGAGGCGGGAGAGGCTCGTCTGCGCCGCCTCTCCCTCCCAGTGCACCCCACGGCGTCTTGCTGACATTTGTTATGGCTGGACCAGGCGATGAAGAGAGGGGGGGTCGGAGGCATATGCAAGACATCCCCCCCTCGTGGCCTGCAAGGCGCCGAAAGAGGAAGAGAATGGGAAGACAACTACATCTCGGGTCGGGCCCATGCCTTCTCCGGCCGATGGCGGCCGGCTGCTCTTTGCCACGGCCCCAGGAACGGATCCCTTGGTTCATCCTGGGGACAGGCCTTGGCGCGTGGTGTCGCCTCCGGACTATTCGCGTAATGGTTCTCCACCCCAGGGCGCTGCCGACGGCTTTTGTAGACTTTCTGACGCTCAAAAACCCTACTAGAAAGTAGGCCAACATTGCTACTTTGGGGAAGGAGGGACAGGGACGGCGTGAAGAAGACGATGTAATGCATTGTGGGTTTGTTGCTGCGGCCGTTTGTCATGTAAATAGTTGTTTTAATATATTTTTGTTCAAGAATAAAAACGTTTTAACCTGTTATTTTGCTGTCGTGTGGTATATTTCTAATATTTGTCGCTCTGATGTCGTTTCCCCTCCCAAATGTAACATGTGATTGTAATCTACAGCCGGACAACAGGACATGAGAGCAAAAGGGGGGGTCAGATCTGAAGTTGGGCAGGCGATAAGATCACGTTTTGCTATGTGGGGCTATGTATGTTCGTGATGGGGCCTAAAAGGGGGCAAGATGGCGTTGAGCTCGGTTTCTCTCACTAGTTTCATATTTCTCATGAGGGGTTGTTCCTAATGTTTCTATTTTAGCGAGGTCAAAAAGAGATCCTATCAGTGGCCTACTGATTTTGTTCGATTCCTTTTGTTTTCTCTAACGATTTTTAAGTTAAAGTTTGCTAGTACGACACAGCGGCTAGTCCGCATTTTATATATATGTCTTTTTTATTAGGGGTGTCCTCCAGTGGAGTCGGACGATCTACCTCTAATAAACGGTAAGTGTTCCTCTGAAGGAATGCGTCTTGAAAGTGGCTGACTGTAATGTATGATATTTCACTCAGTGACTTTCAGGCCCATGCTGTTTCAAAACTGTGCATGTGTTTGAAGCAGGCGTAGGTATTGACGCAGCATAGAAACTACTAGGAACCAATTGGAAGTGTTGTTTTCAAGTCACATGACTTCACATGCGCGTCTCAGGACGTGTACGCGGTGATAGTATCTGGTCACGTACGCCATTTGGAAGTAGCGGTCTAATTCAGCGAAGTTTCAAAACGTGAAAAGGAGTAAATCCAAACACATCCGGATTGAATATATCTTCTGAGCTCGATTCAAGCATACAATTGTTAAAGTATAAAACCTTTTATATATTTTTTTAAAAATACCAAGGTGTGTACATATGGAACTATAAACATTTATTTTTAAAATTTACTGGAAATAAAAAGTGAAAATGTAAACCGTTTCATTTAAAATTAAACATAACTTGAAAAACAGGTTATGTGTAGTGTCTTTAATAAAATAGTCAAATATGCTCATAAAAATATTTCTAAACCAATGAAAAGCTTTATTAACAAGTCACATGACCTGTTATGCTTACGTTACGCGCTCCGCGCCGCACCGCGCCCCGGATTGCTTCCGGGAAGCTGCGCTTCGCGCCTCGCGCACCGGAGGACTTCCGGGTGCGCTAACGCGGCGTGTCATATGACGCATTATGCAACAACGCGATACGTTGTTGGGGCTCCACCGGAACTGATTGAATTGGTAGTCTACAGTGTTTCTGGAAGTTTCAGACTGAAGCTGGCGTTAGCATGAGAGCACCCCGTGGCTACGTCGTGGCCATTCTGCGAGCAATCATGGCAGAAGCTCCCCACCGGAACTCTGCGGGAGTTGGGGGCCCCTGTGACTCTTGTAGAATCTTCAAGGCTGATGGGACGCTTTTGGGAATGGGGCCCATGCCGTAGCAGTGAAGCGTCCGAGTTTCAGGGTTGTCCAGAGCCATCCTTGCAGGCCAGGCCCAAGTCTGTGGAGCCGACCGCCATTTCCTGAGCTCCGTGGCAGCCGCCTGTCGCTGTACCGCAAGAGTGGGTGCAATTCAGCCGGATGGCGGGTGAGACGCTGTAATAGCAAGAGCAGGCGTAATTGAGCTGGCCGAGCAAGGCAATGTGCTGCAGGAGGGGGCGCAACTCAGCTTGTCGAGTGAAGCGCTGGGGTGCAGCTGAGAAACCTCCACCTGGGGAGGTGGGGGAGGCTCGTTCGCGCCGCCTCTCTCTTCCAGTGCACCCCACGCCGTCTCCTGGCGCAGGTATATGTGATGGTTGGACCAGGGCACCGCAGGACGTGTCTTCAGGTCAAACGGAGTGTGGGACAAGGTCCAGAATGGAAAAGTCACCAAAAGGCTGAAAGTTCCGCCGGACCCCGGGAGCCGGCCGCCTATGTCGAGTGAAGTGCTGGGGTGCAGCTGAGAAACCTCCACCTGGGGAGGTGGGGGAGGTTCGTTCGCGCCGCCTCTCCCTTCCAGTGCACCCCACGCCGTCTCCTGACGCAGGTATATGTGATGGTTGGACCAGGGCACCGCAGGACGTGTCTTTAGGGGTGTAGCTGAGAAACCTCCACCTGGGAGGTGGGGGAGGCTCGTTCGCGCCGCCTCTCCCTTCCAGTGCACCCCACGCCGTCTCCTGATGCAGGTATATGTGATGGTTGGACCAGGGCACCGCAGGACGTGTCTTTAGGGGTGTAGCTGAGAAACCTCCACCTGGGAGGTGGGGGAGGCTCGTTCGCGCCGCCTCTCCCTTCCAGTGCACCCCACGACGTCTCCTGGCGGAGGTATATGTGATGGTTGGACTAGGGCACCGCAGGACGTGTCTTTAGGTCAAACCCTCAAGTATGGCACCGAACATCCAGGACTTATGCCATTTGTGGAAGGCAGTGACATCGAAGAATCTCTGGAATCAAGCATATCCAGAGTCCTCCCCGGGGTATTTGCACAACGGTCCTCCACCCCTATGCCGCCAGCTATGCTACCTTGACAGGAACAGTGTCATGCATTTGGATCGATGTTGCAGCAGGCTGACATGTAAATAGTTATTTAATGAAACGTTTTACCCTGTTACTTTGTTGGTGTGTTGTATATATTTATAATATTTGCATAGGGTTTGTGGTTATTTTGGGCGGGGTGGGCGGCGGAGCAAATTCACTGAAAAAACCATAGGTTATAGACCATATATAGTTAAATATCTCAAGTCCTTCTGTGCACTGGATGGAGATACAGGTCGTCGATCAGAAAATGTGCTGGCCACCTCTAATGGTAATAGCGTGGCCAAGGCTTTTGTCGATGCCTCTGCAAATTGCACAGGGTGCATTTGTTTGACATGCCGCACCATGGTATGTATGGAAAAGTAATATTTTTTTGTTGGATTTCCTCTTGAGAGAAACGAGTCACATATCGTGCAGGTTACTTTTGGTGCATTTACTTTCTTTTGATCTTCAGGATAAGTGAAAAATTGCCGGATGAAATATTCTTTTTTTCTTCTTAAAGGTAGTCGATCATTTTGGAAGTGTTGTTTTCATGTTGCAGCAGGCTGGCATGTAAATAGTTATTTAAAAAAACGTTTTACTCTGTTACTTTGCTGGTGTGTTGTATTTATTTATAATATTTGCATAGGGTTTGTCGTTATTTTGGGCGGGGTGGGCGGCGGCGCCGAGCTATGTTGCAGCCATCGGTTGTATGTTTTTTCAACGAACTCCGTTGTAACGCATGCCTTTACCACGCATGCGTTACAACGGAATGCTATTCACACGCCTATCTTTTTCCACGTATTTTAGCGTGGTGACATCATTAGTAAAAACGAAACCGGCCTTTTCCTTCCTCTCAGATGCCGATTGCCTGCACATCACGTCTAATGGTGAGTGTTTTTTTTGGGGGGAGGGAAGCCCCCCCCCAAACCCCCCTTTTTTATATGTACCCTTTACCACACATGCCTTTACTACGTACCTCGTAGTAAAAGTATGCGTGGTAAAGGCTGTCGTTGTAACCACGCATGCGTTGTAATGCATGCGTGGTTAAAGTTTTCGTTGAAACGGCCTCGTTGTAGTGTTCGTTTCCCTTCAGGCCCATGCTGTTTCAAAACTGTGCATGTGCTTGAAGCAGGCGTAGGTATTGACGCAGCATAGAAACTACTAAGAACCAATTGGAAGTGTTGTTTTCAAGTCACATGACTTCACATGCGCTTCTCAGGACGTGTACGTGGTGATAGTATCTAGTCACGTACGCCATTTGGAAGTAGCGGTCTAATTTAACGAAGTTTCAAAACGTGAAAAGGAGTAAATTCAAACATATCCGGATTTAATATATCTTTTGAGCTCGATTCAAGCATACAATTGTTAAAGTATAAAACCTTTTATATATTTTTTTGAAAATAGCAAGGTGTGTACATTCGGTCACACACGAAAGTTTAAAAAGACATTCGGCTCCATTTAATGACAATTTTCATAATAATAAAAAAGAAGCCTAGGTTTAGTGTCTTTGACGTAGTATAAGTTCTTTGATGGGTCTATGAAGAAATTTAATAAGTTGCAATTGTAAAGTTTTCTCGAAATATATAGGCGAGTGCGCGCACACGGTCACGCACGAACGAAAGCCAAAAAAGCGGAGATAAACCCCCTTTATAATATGCTCCTGGAGCTCTTTTTGGTACAATGAGTTAGTTCTGAAAAGAATTATTATTATTTTTTTTTTTATTTTTTTTTAAAACAAGTGTTATGTTGTGTTTGATTTTTTAAACTTGCAACAACATTTTCATGTGTGACACAGGATCGAAATGAAATGAAGAAATTTATCTTTTCTCGGGGCATTTATGACTCTCAATTTTTAGTTTATTAAGAATGAGGCTCTGCTCTCCGTACAGAAGAATTTCTCCACACTCGTTGCATTTCATGTGCACCTTTGCAAGATATGGTCTCAAGTCCATCACAGCACTCGATGGAGATACAGGTCGTCCACCAGAAGATGTGCTGGCCACCTCTGATGGTAATAGCGTGGCCAGGGCTCTTGTCGATGCCTTTGCAAATTCAACAGGGTGCACTTGTTTGTCATGCCGCACCATGGTATGTATGGAAAAGGAATATTTTTTCTTGGATTTCCTCTTGAGAGAACCTTATTGCATATCGTGCAGGTAACTTTTGGCGCATTAACTTTCTTTTGTTCTTCAGGATAAGTGAAAAATTGCCAAATAAAAGATTCCTTTTTTCTTTTTAAAGGTAGTCGCTCATTTCCTTCAGATTCGGAAGATGAATGCGGGGCGGCAGCCATTTCAGCAAAGTCTTCCGAAGGGTGTTGAACGTTGTTCTCTTTTGAGAGTAGAAAAGATAGTGAGAGTAGTGGGTGGAGTACTCCGTGTAAATTGCAGAATAGAAACTACTAAGAACCAATTGGAAGTGTTGTTTTCAAGTCACATGACTTCACATGCGTGTCTCAGGACGTGTACGCGGTGATAGTATCTAGTCACGTACGCCATTTGGAAGTAGCGGTCTAATTCAGCGAAGTTTCAAAACGTGAAAAGAAGTAAATTCAAACATATTCAGATTTAATATATCTTTTGAGCTCGATTCAAGCATACAATTGTTAAAGTATAAAACCTTTTATATATTTTTTTAAAATACCAAGGTGTGTACATTCGGTAACACACGAAAGTTTAAAAAGACATTCGGCTCCATTTAATGAAAATTTTCATAATATTAAAAAAGAAGCCTAGGTTTAGTCTCTTTGACGTATTATAAGTTCTTTGATGGGTCTATGAAGAAATTCAATAAGTTCAGATTGCAAAGTTTTCACGAAATATATAGGCGGGTGCGCGCAGTCGGTCGCGCACGAAAGCTTGGAAATGCGCTATCCATTTAATTGAGAACTGTTGCCGAGAGTGCGCACACCGGGTCGTGCACGAAAGTTTAGAAAGGCTATTTTTATTTATAGACAAATTTTAATGCGTTGAAAAAAAGGAAAGGTACAGACTTTCTAATTCTGTATCGCTTTACAAGGAGTCTCTATGCAACTTGAACAGTGAAGGAAACGGATTTTTTCAGAAAAAAATATTGCCAGAACTTTATTGACAAAAGTATAGGTTGCATACACGAGATATTTCTGAATTAGCATTTTAAAAACCAATGAAATTCACTGAAAAAACCATAGGTTTTACACACGTTATAGTTAGGAAGTAGCATTTACAAAACCTATGAAATTCACTGAAAAAACCATAGGTTTGACACCAGTTATAGTTAGCTGGAAATTTTACTGATATAAAACCAATGAAATTCCACGTTATAGTTAGTTGGACTCACTATAACTTGCGCGTGTAATGCACTGCTGATGACGTCACATATTACATCACTCATGACATCACGGATGACACCATACTTGTGACACAGTGACAGACCTCCTTTCACTGTAATCTAACCCTTGAAAAACATATTCAAAAATAGAAACTAAATTTTTTTTAAAAAATGGAGATACCCATACCAGTTACAACAACCAATTCAATAATTCCACCATCTATATACACATGCACTAATTCACCAACAGTTCTATATATTCACTCATACATATATTCACTAATCATATGTAGTGATACACCTACACATCCTGTTACACACCGAAAGTCATCCAAAAATTATTCACACACATACTCACACATGCAAATAAACTATTGAACATCCATTTATTTGCATAAACAGCTATACACACACTACCACTTTACTTCTAAGGAAACTTACACATACTTACTCTCTTAAAAAAACACTTATAGAAAAATACTAATTTAAACAGGAACTCTTACAATCCCTCACTCTCAGATATACTCACTTATATACATCAATATTCACATATACTAGATTAAAACATGTAGTTACTGATAAAGACACTAATAAGACAGTCATTCACTCACTAACACAGACATATACACACTCATCCACCCATACAGTCCTGCACATATGCTGTCTTCAAAACACATACAAACAGAGACTCAGCCATTCTTGCATCTATGTAGTAAGTAATACCCCCACCAAACCATGCAAACACTCAAACTGATACTAAGAAAAACATCTAATAACCTATATACATACACATGTAGCAACTCACCAACCTATGCAGGCACTTATACACAAAGTGAAACACTAATACATATATTGAACTATTTAAGCATTACTCACTAATATATGTATTCACTAAGATATTCAATAATATATACATATATAACACATATTTATTTTTCAGAAAGACACACATTCACTGGATGGTGTCATCAGTGATGTCATGAGTGATGTAATATGTGACATCATCAGCAGTGCATTACACGCGCAAGTTATAGTGAGTCCAACTAACTATAACGTGGAATTTCATTGGTTTTATATCAGTAAAATTTCCAGCTAACTATAACTGGTGTCAAACCTATGGTTTTTTCAGTGAATTTCATAGGTTTTGTAAATGCTACTTCCTAACTATAACGTGTGTAAAACCTATGGTTTTTTTCAGTGAATATATATATATATATTTACATATATACATATATATATATATATATATATATATATATATATATATATATATATATATATATATATATATATATATATATATATATATATATATATATATATATATATATATATTCACTGAAAAAACCATAGGTTATAGACCATATATAGTTAGGAATTAGCATTTACAAAACCTTGAAAATTCACTGAAAAAACCATAGGTTATAGACCATATATAGTTAGGAATTAGCATTTAAAAAACCTTATTTTACTCACACAAAACCATTGAAATTCCATATATAGTTAGTTGTACTAACTATATATCGCGCACCCGCAATCCACTGCTGATCATGTCACATATTACATCATTCATGACATGGTCAGTGACATCACTGATGACATCACTGATGACATCTCAAATGACATCACTGATGACATCACTGATGACATCTCAAATGACATCACTGATGACATCACATCACAACTGAATGAGTGGATGTATAAGTGTCTGAATGAAGGTTTTAGTAGGTGCGTGACTGACTGTATGAGTGAGTGATTAAATGTGTCTCACTGAATGCATAGGTTAGTGACTAAACTGTCTTAATTTGTGCATCATTATGTCTGGTATTCTGTAAACTGCTGCATGTGTTGATCAGTAGCTATATGAGTAACTATATGGGTTATTGATTGATTGTCCAAGTATTTGTATGGGAGACTGAGTGTGTGTGTGGCTGGCTGGGAGATGTGTGACTCTGTGCAGATCAATGTGTTCTTGTATCAATGATTTATAAGAGAGTAAGTATGTGTTAGAATATGTTTGAAAATGTAAGGTACTCTATGTTTAACTGTATAGATTAGAAAATGGAAGTGTGATTGATTCTTTACAGGACTGACTAGGTGTGTGAGTAACTCCAAGGATGAGTGGCAGAGTGTGAGTGTCTGTATAGGGTGTATGAGTGCATATGATAGTGTTGTAAAGATGAGTGACTGAATGTATGAATGATTGTATGGGTGAATGAGTGAATGTGTGTGTAGACGTAGGAATTAGTGAGTGCGTATGTAGTAACTAGTATTGGTGTGTCAATTGTTTAAAAAACATATATTCTGTATTTAACACTGGGTGTAACAGAGGTTATATTAAAGTGTGAGGAGATGCATTGTATTGTCACATGAATGATATCATCAGTGATGTGACCATTGATGTCAAATGAGATGTCATCAGTGATGTCATTTGAGATGTTATCAGTGATGTCATTTGAGATGTTATCAGTGATGTCATCAGTGATGTCATTTGAGATGTCATCAGTGATGTCATCAGTGATGTCATTTGAGATGTCATCAGTGATGTCATCAGTGATGTCATTTGAGATGTCATCAGTGATGTCATCAGTGATGTCACTGACCATGTCATGAATGATGTAATATGTGACATGATCAGCAGTGGATTGCGGGTGCGCGATATATAGTTAGTACAACTAACTATATATGGAATTTCAATGGTTTTGTGTGAGTAAAATAAGGTTTTTTAAATGCTAATTCCTAACTATATATGGTCTATAACCTATGGTTTTTTCAGTGAATTTTCAAGGTTTTGTAAATGCTAATTCCTAACTATATATGGTCTATAACCTATGTTTTTTTCAGTGAATTTCATTGTTTTTTTAAAAGCTAATATCTATAGCTGTAAAATGTATTCTTCTTTAAATCCAAAAATATATTTTATATGTTTATTAATAATTTTTTTTAAATATTTTTTTTGTTTCGCTCCCGGTCCGCGAACCGGGAAGCTTCCCGTTAGCTCAATTTGATTCCGCGACCCGGTCCGCGAACCGGTAAGAAATCAACATAGTGACGGTATCGCGTTGCCGCGTAATGCGTCTTATGACGTACTGCGTTAGCGCACCCGGAAGTGCCCCGGGGCGCGGTCCGAGGCGCGAAACGCAGCTCCCCGGAAGCGATCCGCGGCGCGAAAGCGCGACGTATCGCGTTGCCGCGAAATGCGTCTTGTGACGTACCGCGTTAGCGCACCCGGAAGTGTCCCGGGGCGCGGACCGAGGCGCGAAGCTTAGCGACCCGGAAGCTAACCGGGGAGCGTTCCGCAGCGCGTAACATGAGCGTGAGAGGTCATGTGACTTGTTAATAAAACTTTTCATTGGTTCATTTCACTTTTGGTTTCATAATGATGGAAGGCTAGGTCAGGTGACTTAAAAATAACACTTTTCATTGGTTGAGAAGTATTGTTTTTTCCCAAATGATGAAAACCCCTCCTTCTTTCCTCACTCTGACTTTCATCATTGTGAGAGGAAGACCTATTTTGCTTGTTGGAAAATGGCTTCATTGGTAGCTTCAGCTGGTGGACCCCCACCACCACCACCACCTCCTCATGGGAAGAGAGGACCACCTCCCCAGGTCCTGACCAACACTGAGGAGGAAGAGGAAGAAATGGATGAGGAGGGAGAAGAACCACAATTTTTAGAAGAGTTGCCCCGCGTTTCCAGAAAGAAAGCCAGTTTCATCTGGCAGTTTTTTTCAATACCTCGTGGCCAAAAAAAAGTCAATGCGAGGTATGTGACCTGCCTCATATGCAAGGAACAATTGTCCAGAGCGACGGACAAAAAATATAGCTTTGGAAATCACACAATGCACAGGCACATGACAAGGAAACATCCCCTAAATTACAGCCGGGCGGAATTAAGGGATATGCACGACAATCCAAGACCAACTCCTGTGGCCAGACCAACAATACCGGTTTCTCTAACACCAGAAGAGGCACGGGAAACTGTGCCAAATATTCAAGAAAATTTTGGGCACATGATTCACTTATGTATGCACTGTCGTGCATTATTAGCTTGTGGCAACATGAGCATCAATGCACTCAACCTGGCGTATGAACACCATGATTGCCCTAACCGCCCCCAGTAATTTTTTTTTGCTCCTGTTGAGCCCTTTTCAACGCCTGTTTTTTGTTGTTTCCCCCCCCACAAAAAAACAAAAAATATATAAAATCGTTCAAAAAATACAAAAAAAACAAAAAATGTTCAAAAAATAAAAAAAAATATAAAACAACAAAAATATTTTAAAAAAAGTTCTTTTCAGAACTACCTTCCCTTTCCAAAAAAATTGCTAGAATGTTTAGCACTCTGGCAAGCTCTATTTCTTTTGGTTCGCTTCCGGGTTAGCTTCCCGGTACGCGGACCGGGAGCTAACCAAAAAAATTAAAAAAACAAAAAAAGTGTAAGTATAAGGAAAGGAAACAGAGAGTGATGTTAAAAGAAAGACAGCTATAGGGAGTAAAGAAGAGATACTGTTTAATAGATCTATTTACCGAAGAAAAGACAGAAGAGGGTATAATTGTGAAAAACAAAATAGATAACGAAGTGAAAGAAAAAAAAAGAGAGTATAACATTAACAAAGAAGAGTTTCTTGGAGAATGTGAGTGAATGTTCAAAATAAGATTAAAACATGAGGAATAACAGAGAGAAAAAATAGAAAACAGAAAACAAAAAATAACAGAAAAAGATTAATTGAAACAGCAAAGAAATGTAATTAACATAGAGCCATATCATCAACATAGGCAATAAAAGTTTTGCAGCTTTTATTGGCAGAAATGTGTCGCTAAAGCTGCTTTTGTGGCAGAAAACTGCCACTAAAACCACTTTTGCACCAGTTTTCTGCCAATAAAAAGAGCAATAATTTTATTGGCTGTGTTCATAATATTCCCCTTAGTGTGCTTCAACTACACAGAGAAAGCATTATGAACAAGTAGTGATAGAGTGATCAGTCAAAGACACTAAGAGTAATAGAGACGCAGTGAGTGAACAAGAGTGAGGAACTATGAGAAGAGAGGGACTGAGAAAAAGAGTGGAAGGAGTTGAGTAAGTAGGTAATAGAGAAAGGAATGAGGGAAGTAGCAAAGGCAGGAAACTGAGGGTTAAAGAAATGAAGCAGTGGAACTAATAGTAGTTAAATGTGATAGAAATGTAACGAAAACAGTACAAAATATTTACCTTATAATTGTCGTTAAATTACTCACTTTTTGTTTTTATACTTTCAATCTGTGAAAGAGAGAACAAACATTTGAAAAATATTAAAAAATGTATTTAAAAATTAGAAAAGACAAGGGAAAAGATTGAAGGACAAACAGTTTTTCAACAACTTTGACACTTACAGAAGCTTCTGCTTCTCCAGGCCCCCTACACAGTCCTAAAGATATACATTTTAAACTAACAGTATCTTGATGCAGATGAAGTGAGGCCTATCTTAAAACATGGTGCATCTTTTGCATTGCTGTTGTTTCAGAAAAGTGTCGCAAGACACCAAAATTTTAAATAATTGCTTCAGGATGCCAATAAGATGTCTACTATCCAGAGGTTTGTTTCAGGTGAGGCCTACTCAGGGTTGCAGATGAGATTTACACTTGTTGAAGAGTACAGAGGAGATAATACATGTGAAGGTCTACCAATGAAGTGAGTCATGTCCACTGCACTCTTCAACAAAGTCCAAATCTCCTATGTTTCCCTGGACAGACCTAAACTTGATCTGCACAATGTGATTCGTAATGATAGGAAACACAGGTGATGTAATTGAAATACGTGCAATTTATTTTGCTCATTTCACAATCACATCACTTGTGTTTCCTTTGCTTAGGTATCTCATTGTGCAGATGTAGTCTAGCATATGAAAGAATACGCAGAAGTGCAGCACTGCATGCAACAACTTTGACACTTACAGAAGCCTCACCTTCTCCATGCCTCCTACACAGTTCTACATATACATCATAAATGCAAACAGTACAGAATTAATTATATATGTTAAATGGTTTATTTTTGCTGTTCTCAGAATGTATCAAATTTCACTAAAAACAGTGACTTGAAGGTATTCATCATGTAACAGCGGGGAAAAAAAAACACAATCAAAATGATTGTGTTTAAAAAACCCATACAACATCAGAAATCAAAATTCAGAACTCCTTAAAGTTAACTTACTTTCCATGACGTCCAAGGATGTCCTATGAACAGCTTACACTCTTTTGTGCTGTTATTACTTTCAGCCCGCCACTTTCTGAAAGAAAATCTCCATCGTTTTTAAAAACACATTACATGCAATAAATGACTTCTTGCTCTCTACCACAATTTTCCACAAGGCCAAATCTGGTCAGAGCCATTTATAACTCTTGGATTTCTTGTAAGCCAATCCCGTCATTTGGCATTTCCGCAACTTTCAGAATTAAAATGTTGAAGATCATTTTCACAATCCTGGAATAGTAATATCTTCCCCTTCTTGCTCAGTCATGTTCTACATTTCCTATGACACTGATACTGCTTACTATGAAGCAGACTTACACTACCTCTATGACTACTACAATTATTTAATTCTCTACATCACTTTTAATCACAAAGCAATGTAAAACAGTAGACAGCATTGCAGACTTACATTCCCTCTACTCCATGTTTTGATTGGCTGCTTCAATTAGCTTATAAAAAGAAACAGTTTTTCTGAACTCATTCAAAGTGCACGTATTTCTCCATGACGTCCAGTCCTATGGTTAGAAGTTATGTCTCTGAACTACACTTATCCTCAAGGCCAAATTGTGTAGGAGCCATTAGAACTTCTTGAAATTCCACAGAGCACATCCCGAGATTATTTCCCTAAAATTTTGGTTTTAAAAACACCAGGTAAGAGTTTTTAAGGTCATACGGCAATTTTTTTTTGAAAATTAAAACAGAATCATTGCAGAATGACCAGCCATTTCTAGACTTTAAATAAGCTGTGTAATGTCCTGATGTTCTTGAAGGGCCGTCATGATATATAATTGCTGCAGTTACAAAAGTCCTTCCTGATATTGACAACTGCAAAGCTACAAAATTTTTAATTAAAGTTGTCAATTTTGTTCCATCAGGCCTACATCGTTGGAACATTAAAATGACATACTGGCCATATGTTCGTATAAATAATGTGGACATCATTTCAGATTTACATTGGCTACACTCCATGTTGTGATCAGCTGCTTTTACTAGCTTATTAAAGGAGACTGATTTACTGTCTGGCAAAGTTAAATATATAAATCTTTCTGAGTCTACACTAGTAGTACTTGATACCATACAGTTCTCGCAGTCATGCTGCCATTGATAAGAAAGCCCAAACAGCTGATCTACATCTACACCTTTAGCATGTAATACATCAAGCATATACATTAAAAACTCCTGACAATCTTGCTGAATATTTTGAGAGAATTGTGTTTGGCCTGAACATCTGTCTAACAGATTTCGAATTTCAGACACACTTTCTATGTTTCTTCTATCAGTGCTACATTTCTCTAACACAGAATTTAACAAACTGCAAAATCTTTGATCAGAATTGACCACAATCTCTTCTTTTACATTTTCTAGAGAAAACAAAACATTAACCACTACATTAGCATAGCAGTTGACACCAGAACTGTTTTCAAACTGAAAACCAACAACATCTTCAACAGAATCCTTTTTGTTTCTGCTTGTAATTTTAGGTCCATTGACTTTTTGTCTTTTTGCTACAACCTCCCCAGTATTGTTCTCATTTCTTCGTTTCCGGCCTACCACACGTTTCTCATAAACAAAGGATACTGAGGCAAATGTGGCGCATACTCTCTTCTTAACCTATTGTATTCCTTAACACAATCTAGATCCGCACAAATGTTTGTGACATCACACTCAATCAAGTACAATCCCGATAAAGTTCTAACTCGTGACAATGCCACATATGCCATACCCTCCTTGAACACAGAACTGCCAATATTCACCAATGCACTGTCTACACTTAAACCTTGCGATTTATGAATTGTCACCGCATATGCCAAGCAAACAGGAAACTGCTTACGGCGAACATATAAGTCTTTTACAAGCAAAAATCTAGCAGAACAACGACCAATTAGCTGTACTTCCTCAATGCCATCAAATTTAATTTTCAAAAATTCAATTCCATCTCTATTTCTGTATTTCACAAAATCAACAACATTACCCATTGATCCATTTACCAGACCTCTTTCAACATGTAAATTCCTTCTTAAAATTATACGGCAGTTCAAGCACACATTCAGAGTCTTTTCAAAACCTGCAGTTTTAGATACACTCTTCTCTAATGAATCCAATTTTGTTTTCAGATTCTCAGACAAAATAATTGTTGATCCCATATGCTCTACTCTATCAATAGCTTCCAGTTTCACAATCTCTTGCTTTTCTAAATGCAACATTTTGTTGTTAAATTTGGCACATTCTGCAAGAGTTGGCATCAAACATATTCCAGATTTCTTCTCAGTAATTTTCTGAAAAATATTCTCAGGCACAACATCTTGTTCTGGATATAAATTTGACAGTAATCGTGCATGTAAAGCTTCTTTCCCATGCTCGGTCACTTTTCCAATTCTAACATCTTGTAGAATAGTCTTGTAAACTTCATCCTTTGCCTGACGCATATTTTCATGCAGTTCAGCATAATTGAAGTTTACCATATATTGACGTTGCCAATGCTGCCTAGGCACTTCCTGGTATCTTCATGCGTGAGCATTTTGAACACAGGTTGCCCTTTCACTGGTGTCAGCTGCAGAAGATCTCCGAAAACAATGATGTGTTTGCCACCAAATAACACATCATACTCTGTTTTGAGAACTTCTTGCATCCTCAAATGCACAAAGGCAAGCATGACATTGGAAACCATGCTTACTTCGTCAATGATAAGAAGTTTCATTTTCCTCAAGATTCTTGAAACTTCAAAACAAGCATCTCCAGATAGCTTGTGATATTGTAATTTGTTGTCATGCTCCACTGGCAGCATCAGTAAACGATGTAAAGTAATCCCTTTAATATTATGTGCTGCCAGTCCAGTTGGAGCAGTGACAACACAAGACAGCGATGACTCTGTCCTTTCCTGCAAATAGCATGAAATTGCTTTAATGAGGAAACTTTTTCCAGTTCCCGCTTCTCCACTCACGTACAGTCGGACAGGCTTCAACGACGTACATGAGCACTCTTTCTTGTCATGACTTAATCCATGATCAATTTGCATGGTAACTTCATCATATATTTTCATCTGCTCAACGTTGAGTTGTCTTTCCAACTCTTCTAAGTTAACCGCATCCTCTTGAGCATGTGCCATGGCTCTTTCCACTTCATTCATAGCAGTGGCAGCTTCATTTTCAATAACAGGTCCTCCTAGTGGATCCTGACTCAATGAAGCAGAACTCTGACTGTCCTGAGAACTGTCTCTGGCAATCTCGGCTGCAATCGTTGCTTCCTGCTCAATTTCCGCATTCAACATTTCTACATATTTGGGAAAAGCAGGACATTCTATGGTCTCCTTGGCGGCATTGAAAGAGTCTTCGTAACAGAGAAAATCTCCAAGCAGTTCCTCTTCTGCACGCCAAGGCTTGAAAAGTTGCAAAAGTGCTAAATAGAAAAACTCCTTTTTTTCAGGAGATTCGCCACTCAATTTTCGATGGTTTACCAAGTGGCATTTTCTTTGCTTGACCAGACATCCCTCACTTCCTATTACAGCATACACTCCTTTCTCAGTATCTTCTTTGATGTTCCTCTTGAATATGTAATTTTGAAGAACCTCATACAGACAAACATTGTCGAGGTGAATGCTTCGATTTGGATAATATGTATCCAACATGTTGGTCTTCAAAATGTCGGTACTGTTTGGCTCCTTTTCCGCCAAATACTCAATTTCCCGCACAGGTTTGAGAACTCGATTACGCGTTGCAGCAAGACCAAGACTCGCCCAAACGATACTCCTGGACTTGGCATAGAGACTTGCTGAAGACAACCGGTCAGAACATTCGTACGCTCCGATTTCTCGATGCGACAACATCTTCAGACTGAAACTGTACAACTTCTTGCTGAGGCTCTTTTCATGGGAAATGTCCTCCCACATATCCTTCAATTCTGTCTTCTCTTTTTTGGTGATGTAAGACGTCACATACCGAGCCACAGCCATACAGTTATCAGCCACAAACTGTATATCCATGTTAGCATTCCACATGGACAAAATCACCGGGTTGTAGTCGTTGATGTACTTTGACTCTTCGTTCCTCTTCAAATTGTAAGTGTTTTTAGGTGATTTCTTCATGACATTGTGTCGCAGCGAAGACATCAAACTGTTTACTCTTCCTTTAGAAATCACCGGTCGTGGAAAGCCGAAACGACATTTAGTGTAGAACTTGTCCTTGTTTCGGAATTTACGACGGCAGTACTTTCCACATCGATGGCTTTGGAACTTTTTCTCTTAGGCTTTTCTTCTCCTTTGCGTTTGGAACAGCACACGTAGAATACTGTTGGATGAAACTCATCACTGAGTCTTCTGGATCCGTTCCAAATTTAGGTGCATCCTTGATCCACAGCAACATATGTATATGAGGAGCACCTCTTGCTTGGTACTCCTTTCTCCAGAAGAAATCCAACACCTCTCCAAGAGGTGGATTCTTCTTATTCATGATGAAAGACATCATAGCTTCAAATCTATGATTGAAGTACCTACATACATTGACTGGATCCAAAGAGCACAGTTCTCCGGGTGTCTTGTATTCGATGTTATCTACGTTAGCATTTGCCTCTCGTAGAAATTCAAGTAAGTCTTCCCAGCCATACTCGGCACAGCTCAGAGTGAGGAACCATGTGGGAGTTCCTAAGTTCCTCAGCATACATTTTAAATCACCATGACGACGGTACCAGTACTCATTAGTACCACGCTGACACGCCATGAGATTAATCAGGTGAGAATCCAAAATACTGTCTTGGACATTGACTTTATCCATAAAGTCACTTGCCGAGATGTTTTGCATGTGTATACCACTTTTCAAGATGTGGTTCACTGCATATGACAGTCCAGACAGATCGCTTTCAAACAGGAGATGAAACAAATAAGGAATGCATTGTCGAAACCTAGCATCTCCTGCATACAATCGCAAAGTCCGGTATTCAGAAGCAGGAATTTGATGAGGTCGCTCATCATATCTTCCTCCCTGACCTGTTGGAAAAAGCTGTGGGAAACACCGAGCTTCCAAACTTTCCTCCCAAACACTAATGGGACTCCCTTTGGCTTGTTTCATTTGAAACAACTCAATAGCATTCCCCATGACTTCCTTGGAATGCAAAGGATGAACACTATAATTTTCATATATTTCTTCACTAGTAGAGGGTTCTACTTTCTCAATTTGACCAGCACACAAATCGCTATCCTCTTCCTCACTTACTTCCTCTTCTGCAATATATACATTCTTATAGTATTTATTATTTTTTTTCAAATACAATGTTGCCTTTTTAACTTTCCTAACATCTACTAAATCTTGCCATATTTTCTTATTCTTTGTCGGAACCCCATTAACTAAGATAACCAGAGGTTCCTCTTCCACTTTTTCTACTCCAATTGTGTTAATGTTTTTCTTCAAATCTAGAGGCAAATTAACAACTCTTCCCTTTAATCCTCTCTGTAAATCTGATGGAGGCAATTTGCCTGTCTTTGGCTCCATTCTTACAATAGCCTGAAAGGGATGGATACTTTGAATCAAAATAGATTCATAAGTATTTAAATCCTTCAATTCAGAAGGAATCTCAACCAATTCCAGATTATTATGAACTGCTCTAGCAGGCATCTGGTTTTGATTTAATTTGCAACAACAATAACTACACACACGTTGATCCAATCCCAAATCAAAACAATTTTCTACCTTCAAGTATGTTGCGAAATCCTTCCATTCACTATTATTTTCCCTTTCACTTTTTGCATATAAATCCACTAACTTAGTCTGATTCTTATAATAAGTGCGTCGACAACACACACAAGTGAAATTAGGCCTCCCACTTGATTTCACCTCAAACGTCGCAATTTCCCTCTGGAAATTATCTGTACTGGAAACCTGTACACTATCTTCCACATGACCCTCTTCTTCTTGCTCAATTTCAACATTCTCCTCTTTACTTCCAAAGTAACAAAACTCAATTTCTTCACATATATTCTTCACATCTATTTCAGAACCATGCAAAAGAGCAGCGCATAATTGTTTAAGCATAATTGCTGGACTCTTAGCATAATACAACATTCTAACTAATTTCCTCACTTTATTATGATGCACTGCTAGCATCCTGAAATGATGAAAAACACTCTGGCATACTCTCCTGGAAAGACAAGCCAGTGAATGACCATGCAAACCTGTCACTTCTCTTACTCTGCAAGGATCTAATTCTTGCAACAACCTTATTTTCTGCTTCAAACTTTTCTTATTAAATGACCGTACAAAATCACAAAGCAAATTGATGGAATCCTGTCGCACACTGCAAATACTACTACACTTCCAGGTGTACACAGGACCCTTAGCACGTCTTCCTAAAACCTCATTACCTAACACCTCTTCTGCCTCTGTTGTCACAAGTTTTTCTTTTTCAACTGGACAACCATCTTTCACTTCATAAGCACGACCACTGGTGTCAACTGCATGCACCAAATCATTATCCTGGAAATAACTCTCCTCATTAAAAAATGCATCACAGCTTGAACTATGCATCCATTCTCCAGAAAAAACTTCACAAAAATTACTACGATTAACTATTCTCTTCCATCTACTATTTCTTTTGAAATCATAAATTGCCTTGTTTAGCTTCCTAATTCTATTGATTATGAAAATAAATAACTTATGTTTAATTTCAAATGCCTGATCAATAACTTTCTCAACTTTTTTGTTTCTCTTATAAAAAAACCAATTTCTGTTGACCTTTCTTAATATTTTTTAACAAATTGCCAATTATCCTGTTGCGGAACATTCGTTTACGAATCTCCCTAAACTGTTGTTTCCTTCTACTATCATGCACAGAGTTATCTCTTGCTCTAGCACTAACATTTTTGATTGGCCTTTCCTTTCCATTTGAATTCCTTCTCGTTTTATGGACTGAAACATTTTCTGTAGTAATATTTTTTTTACTACACATATTTTTTATGAAATATTTTGTGCTCTTACCCGGTGCTTTCTTCGTGACTTGACAAATCTTTTTGTTAGAGGACTGCTGCTTATTTTCTTTCACCTGCTGTCTTTGACGTTTTGCAGCCTTTCTCTGTCTTTCTATTGTTGGCATGGTGAAATCTTGAAATGATCTGCAGTTGAATCTGTGGTAAAATATAATAAAAAATGTTATTAACCATTATTACCAAACAGTAAAACAATAACAGTGATCAAAAACTTAACACACTACTTGACATTTTAAATAGAAGATTTTTTAGTCCTTGCAAATTTACAATACAGAAATAGCAGAAAAGAAATGACATTTATATTTATGTTACCTATGCTATTTTATATGTGAATGATCTAATTTTATGAGCATATTTTAATATTTTATTGAAGACACTACACATAACCTGCTTTTGAAGGTGTCTTTATTTTTAAATTAAACGGTTTACCTTTTTACTTTTTATTAATTATAAATTTTAAAAATAAATGTTTATATTTCCATAGGCTCAAGCAGGTCAGCTTCCCATCCTATGTCATATAATTCGGACAAATCTGCATCCTCATCACGCTCTTCTTCATCCTCAGGATTTAAATCATCCAAGGGATCAACATCCACTGATGTTTCAATTACAAGTTCAATGATGAGGTCAAAATCAACTGATTGCAGATTGTCGCTCATGTTGAGGTTGTCTTTATCTTTAAAGAAAGATAACAACAATGAGATGTTGCAGAGTAAGAGACAAATCTCAGAGATTATAATAGTAAAATTGTTTAACAAGAGTAATATTTTGCAGCTAATATTTAGCCATGTCCAACAATGCTGAGCAGGTGAAGACTATGTCTAAATTTTCAGTGAACAGGACTCATCTCTTCTTAACCTTGGATAAGCCTCACCGACTCTGTGTGTCCTGCACATACTTAAATGTAAAGGGGCAGATTTATGTTAAATGGCACATCCCCAGGCATGCACCAGTTAACGTGCACCACTACTCTGCCACCTATGGTGTGCCGTATTTACAATCAGATAGGAGAAAGCTTCGTCAAAACCCTGCGCCTGCTTTAAGCAGGCATAGGTCTTGACGCAACATTGTGGAGATGGGGCACCCCTGAGCCTTGCTTGAGCTGCATCGCACTTGCGATACAACTCCAGCAATCACTACCTTTACAGCACAGATACGTCACGCATCTGTGTCATTTTTGCCCCATGATGCCCCGCATTCTAAATGCAGCACACCATGGGTGGCGGAACAGCGGCGCAGGATTACTGACACATCACTGGTGATGCACCAGTCATCATAAATCTATCCCTAAGCTTCTTATCTTGTTACAGATGAACCGCCATATGTAGCATGAAACTATTTTGCATTTCCTAAATAGTGAATTTTAAGGAATAAATAGCAATTCTTTACCATTCCTAATTTGCAATGAGCAAATTGCTAATTGCAAGTTACCCATTCATTTCCATGGGCTAGGAGGCTCATAGGAATGAAGGTTTAATTTGCAAAATAGCAATTTGCTCATCACAAATTAGGAATTTTTCCAAGGGTGCAGGGGTGTCTCAAGAACACCCTGCTGCACCCCTGAAAAAGAAATTTGGGGGCATATGGCACACATACATGCCCTAAGGGCATGTATTGGCGTCATATGGGACCTTTTGTTTTTTTGAAAAAAAGCTTTTTGAAAAGAATTCACAAATTACCACCAATTTACCACAATAGTTTCCAAATCCTTAATGTCATTTTTTACATATTTTTTGTTTGATACATTGCATTTAAGTAGTCACAAAATTTGCAAATCCTTCAGTGCAATTGCAAAAGAAAGAATAGCAAATTTTGCTACTCCTTATTTTGCATCAAACTTGTTTGATACATACCATTTGTCTAATTAACATTCGCAAAGGCCGAAATTCGTAGAATTTTGATCTTTGCGAATGCTAATTAGCTTGATACATATGGCCCCAAGTGAGGCCTGTCTTGCGACATGGTGCATCTTTTGCATCACTGCTGCATCGGTTTCATGTGGTACGTTTTTTTTACACCATGACATATCTGCCTAAATGCATAAATTTGTAATGTTGTCGCCTCATAGCAAATCTTTTGCACCGCCGCTGCATCATAAAAGTGACGCACAGTGGCACAAAAGAGGCATACACCTATCATAAATCTGTCCCTAGCATTTTAAATGATTAATCCAGGATGACGATAAAGTGTGGCCTATCCAGAGGTTTGTTTAAGGTGAGGCCTACTCAGGATTGCAGATTAAAGTTACGCTTGATGAAGAATACAGAGGAGATAATACATGTAAAGGCCTACCAATGAAGTAAGTAATGTGCACTTTATTGCGCCAGTCATCATAAATGTATCCCTAAGCTTCTTATCTTGTTACAGATGAACCACCATATGTACCATCAAACTATTTTGCATTTCCTAAATAGCAAATTTTAAGGAATAAATAGCAATTCTTTACCATTCCTAATTTGCAATGAGCAAATTGCTAATTGCAAATTAGCACCGCCGCTGCATCATAAAAGTGACGCACAGTGGCACAAAAGAGGCATACACCGATCATAAATCTGTCCCTAGCATTTTAAATGATTAATCCAGGATGACAATAAGGTGTGCCCTATCCAAAGGTTTGTTTAAGGTGAGGCCTACTCAGGATTGCAGATTAAAGTTACGCTTGATGAAGAATACAGAGGAGATAATACATGTAAAGGCCTACCAATGAAGTAAGTAATGTCCACTTTATTGCGCCAGTCATCATAAATGTATCCCTAAGCTTCTTATCTTGTTACAGATGAACCACCATATGTACCATCAAACTATTTTGCATTTCCTAAATAGCAAATTTTAAGGAATAAATAGCAATTCTTTACCATTCCTAATTTGCAATGAGCAAATTGCTAATTGCAAATTACCCATTCATTTCCATGGGCTAGGAGGCTCATAGGAATGAAGGTTGCAATTTGCGATTAGCAATTAGCTCATCACAAAATAGGAATTTTTTTAAGCGTGCAGGGGTATCTCAAGAACACCCTGCTGCACCCCTGAAAAAGAAATTTGGGGGCATATGGCACACATACATGCCCTAAGGGCATGTATGGGCGTCATATGGGACCTTTTGTTTTTTGGAAAAAAATGCTTTTTGAAAAGAATTCGCAAATTACCACAAACTAGAAGTTGGTGGTAGTTTCCAAATCCTTAATATCATTTTTTACATATTTTTTGTTTGATACATTGCATTTAAGGAATCGCAAAATTTGCAAATCCTTCAGTGCAATCGCAAAATAAGGAATAGCAAATTTTAAATTAAGGACATTTTAAGTCATTTCCACATGTGCAGTGTTTTCAAATTATGATTTGAAAATCGTTTTTGGGGAAAAATAATGGTTTGCAAATTTATGACAAGGACATAATGGTGTATGCTTCTCTATAAGGCATTTCAGTGTCTCTGACGTCATTTTTCCCATATTACATTATAAGACCTTTCCCCATGGAGCACATTCCTTGTAAATATGCTCCCACCTGTGCATGGCGAATTTAGATTTTGACTGTTTGAGTCACATAGCCATGTTAAAAGTGACCCAAAAAAATTGCAAACGTTTTAAAAAAACACATTCATGTGTCTTAAGGACATTTTAAGTCATTTCCCCATGGACAGTGTTTTCTAAGTGGCGCAAAAGAGGCATACACCTATCATAAATCTGTCCCTAGCATTTTAAATGATTAATTCAGGATGACAATAAGATGTGGCCTATCCAGAGGTTTGTTTAAGGTGAGGCCTACTCAGGATTGCAGATTAAAGTTACGCTTGATGAAGAATACAGAGGACATAATACATGTAAAGCTCTACCAATGAAGTAAGTGATGTCCACTTCATTGCGCCAGTCATCATAAATGTATCCCTAAGCTTCTTATCTTGTTAGACATCAACCGCCATATGTATCATATAACTATTTTGCATTTCCAAAATAGCGAATTTTAAGGAATACATAGCGATTCTTTACCATTCCAAATTTGCGATGAGCAAATTGCTAATTGCAAATTACCCATTCATTTCCATGGGCTAGGAGGCTCATAGGAATGAAGGTTGCAATTTGCGATTAGCAATTAGCTCATCACAAAATATGAATTTTTCCAAAGGTGCAGGGGTGTCTCAATAACACCCTGCTGCACCGCTGAAAAAGAAATTTGGGGGCATATGGCGCACATAAATTTTAACAACATTCCTTTACCTCAAAAACGATTTTCAAATCATAATTTCAAAACACTGCACATGGGAAAATTGCTTAAAATGTCCTTAAGACACATAAAAGCGTTTTTTGATTGCCTTTGCAGCATGTTTGTATCACTTTTAACATGGCTATGTAACACAAACATTCAAAATCTAAATTTGCCATGCACAGGTGGGAGCATATTTACAAGCAATTTGCGCCACAGAGAAAGGTCTTACATTAAAATGGGAATAATACCATCAGGGACAGTCAATTGCCTTATAAAGAAGCATACACCATTATGTCCTTGTCATAAATTTAAAAACAATTCCTTTTCCCCAAAAACGATTTTCAAATCATAATTTCAAAATAGTGCACATGGGAAAATGACTTAAAATGTCCTTAAGACACATAAAATCGTTTTTTGATTGCCTTTCCAGCATGGTTGGGTCACTTTTAACATGGCTATGTAACACAAACATTTAAAATCTAAATTTACAATGCACAGGTGGGAGCATATTTACAAGCAATTTGCGCCACAGAGAAAGGTCTTACATTAAAATGGGAAAAATAACATCAGGGACAGTCAATTGCCTTATAAAGAAGCATACACCATTATGTCCTTGTCATAAATTTAAAAACAATTCCTTTTCCCAAAAAACGATTTTCAAATCATAATTTCAAAACACTGCACATGGGAAAATGACTTAAAATGTCCTTAAGACACATGAAAGCGTTTTTTGATTGCCTTTCCAGCATGGTTGGGTCACTTTTAACATGGCTATGTAACACAAACATTCAAAATCTAAATTTTCCATGCACAGGTGGGAGCATATTTACAAGCAATTTGCGCCACATAATTCATAATTTTCTCCTTAAAGCACACTATTCTCTATCTAAATTAAAGAAATATTTTCTCACCTTAGCAAATACTTTGAGTTTGAAAACAGTCTCAGAAACACACCAATTTGTCTTCAGCAGAGCAAAAGGTATGCACTCCAGAGTCTGCAGCTATAAAAAGCACAGAAATGCTGTAATTCTTCACACATATCTCTCATGTCACCCAATCAAAAGTCTTCCCTCACTTTTTTTCAAATGAAAACCCATCCCCCCTCTGCCCTTTCTGCCTTATCTGCATGGCAACCACCTCTTGGAAGACCTCTGTTGTTTGCAAGTTCACACAACAATGTTGCAATTGAACTCTGAACTCTCAGTGCACCTGCATATCCAGTGCATTCTTTCATTTAATGATTTTTTATTGACCACTCAAAATACATCTTTCAAAGAACACATCCGTGCACCCTAACTTTCTGTTTTCAGCAATCAAAATCCACCAATCACTGTTACTGCTTCATGAACACAGAAACTCCACAGTTTTTTTTCATTTTTCAACTGCCATTTCATTGCCACACTTCATCTGACTGCAGGAGAACCTTCTCTCACCATGTTTTCTGTCTGGATTGTTGGACATAGTTATATTCACTGGGCTCAAAGGTACGTTGAAAACAGGAATTTACCTAACCTCAATTTACAAGATGTGGAAATTAAGTGGTTTGGCCACAGAGGATTAAAATGTCACCAATTGATACCATTGGTGAAAACCTTTATGCATTTGCCCAAACCTGACCTGTTAATTGTGCACTGTGGAGGTAATGACTTGGGCACTTTGACTGGTGTAGGTCTGGAAATGCTTTTAAAGGACACCTTTGAGCAATTAATGGCACTTTTTCCTCAGACTGCCTTGGTATATTCAAATATATGCCAAAGACAGAAATGGAGGTGGTCAAACCAATTTTGTCCACAAATTGAGAAGTCGAGGAAGCATGTAAACAAATCTGTTTCAGCTTACATGAGAGACCATGGAATGGGCTCCCTGTACAACAATAACTTGCGTTACTACATGCAAGATATCTACAGAGGAGATGGAGTTCACTTCTCAGATGAGGGCAACAGAATTTTCACTCTGAATTTAAGAATGTGCATTGGTACCTACTTATAAGTACCTAAATGTACCATAAACCCAAAAGCTCTTCTCAGAGCTACCCTACATCTAATCACTCACAATTATTATTTTACTCTAACATTTTTCACTAATTTTCAACAAAGTACGCTCCCTGGGGCGCTACCCGGTACGCGAACCGGGAGCTAACCTCGCGAAATTTTTTTTAAAAATGTTTTTTTTTCGCACATATAAGCCTCCTCAGCCACCCTCACAAAACCTAGGGGGTCAAGATAACTCTACCGTGCCCCCTTCTACCCATTCTGAACATTATTTGCCCTCCATCTTGTATCTTAATTCGACCGAAACACAAAATGGTGGACTCCCGGAACGCTTAAGGTCCGCGAACCGAGGCGCTCAACGGTTCGCGTACCGGGTCGCTCCCTGGGAAGCGCACCATCAAAAAAGGTGGGAAAGTAGTTCACAGAAAAGCCACTGGAGACAATTTCACCAAATATAGATTAGCTCATACTACATACCAATCCCTACCATTTTCACAAATTTGATTGGAATTCCATTGAGCCATTTAGCCTGTAGACCTCTCTAAATACCCTGAGGTAAATTACTTCACAAAACACATCTGAAGTGTTGGAATTGACAACCAATGAAAATGTTACTTTCATTTTCTACTTTTTTTACCTGACATTTCATTGGTTATATACCTCAATATATATAAAGGAAGAGAAGAAAACACAGCCATTTTGACTACTACTTCTTGGTGTACATTTCAATAGTATTTTCACTAATTCCTTCAACTTCTTTCTAAAGGTAAGTTTTTATTTTTAAAACTGAAGTATATTGTGCACTATAAGTTAATATGGTAAACTTGTTCTGATAGTTATATACTATCCCTCTGTAGTAGTTATAGATTTAGATAGACTTCTCTGTTATAGTTATGGATGGAGTTAGGCTTCTCTTGTATAATTATGAATTTACTTACGTTAAATCACATACACTTTTTTATATTCCTACTTCCACTCTGATACTATACACTGCCCAAAGATAAATTCACTGATAAAAACTGCCTATCTAAAATTAATCCCAACAGTGCCCTATCTCTACTAATATTTTTTTTTTTATCTAAATTTCAGGCAAAATGGAAGGCGAACAGAAAGTTGAATTTCAAATTGTCCTGCAAGAGAGCAGCCAAGAAATCATTGATGAAAATGATATTGAATTTTTCGATGAAACTTGGGACAATGAACTACTGCAATGTGTACAAGCAGTAGATAACCTCCTTGCAAATGAGGACATTTTACACCCTCAGAGACTACAATGTATATTCCATGATAATTATGAAATTTCTGACAATGAAATGTTAGAAAGTTTAATAAATTATGAAACACAATCACAATCGGGGCCCTTTTAAAGCCTCCACATTAAACCTAGGGGGTCAGGGAGGATCTACTATGCCTCCTTATGGTTATTTCCCCCTTTGTTTTGGCCTCCTCTTGTCTCTCGATCCTACCGAGAGACAAGATGGCGGCCGCTCCGGACTGTTTAGAATGTTGACAGACGCAGGAGAACCAATCAGCTTCGCTATGCGAAGTTCTGGTACGCGCCCCGGTCCGCGAACCGGGGAGCTGCCCGGTCCGCTGTACAGATATATATCTTTTTTTAAACGTTAATTTCTCAAAATCCACTGGAGCACATATATTGAGACCTACAAAAGGCACATCGGGCTACCAGTCCCTACAATTTTGCCAAGTTTCATGCAAATCCATTCAGCCGTTCGGGCTAAAAGTGAGGCCAACCGCCCTATGGAAAACTCAATGTTAAAAACACGTTTTGGGACCCCCCTTTTTTCTCGGCCCCCCTTGGACGAACCCCCCCCACATTTTCAGGGGCTGCTCAGAAACAAAATGTTCCATTTTCCAGAAAATTTCAGCCAATTCCGTCCACAAACGCCAAAGTTATTAGACATAGAATTTTCAAAAATCCCATAGGGAAAAAATCCTAACTATATATACCTACTGGCGACCGCCAGTAGGTAATATATATATATATATATTCACTGAAAAAACCATCAGTGATGTCATTTGAGATGTCATCAGTGATGTCATCAGTGATGTCACTGACCATGTCATGAATGATGTAATATGTGACATGATCAGCAGTGGATTGCGGGTGCGCGATATATAGTTAGTGCAACTAACTATATATGGAATTTCAATGGTTTTGTGTGAGTAAAATAAGGTTTTTTAAATGCTAATTCCTAACTATATTTGGTGTATAACCTATGGTTTTTTCAGTGAATTTTCAAGGTTTTGTAAATGCTAATTCCTAACTATATATGGTCTATAACCTATGGTTTTTTCAGTGAATTTCAATGGTTTTTTAATAGCAAATATCATAAGCTGTCGAATGTCAAGTACGTGGTAAGTGAAAACATTTTCGTGTTTATGCACACTGATCTGCTTTGAATGGTGCCCCCCCCCCTCATTTCTATTAGGAGTACTCTCTCTTTGCAGATAGTGAAAGGTAGTTAACGCAGGCCTTTGCCCCCGTTTTAATCCGTCGTGCCTGCTTCTCTCTCCATTTGATTGATTGTTATCCAAGAATTAGTTCTCTTTGGTTCATTCTCTATTTACAAACAAACACAGAGTCGCAATACTCTGTTTAGTCTTTGCAGATAACGAAAAATCGTGTAAAAAAAAAGAAAAGGAATCGAGCAAAATCAGTAGGCCACTAATGGGATCTCTTTTTGACCTCGCTAAAATAGAAACATTAGGAACAACCCCTCATGACAAATACAAAACTAGTGAGGTGAACTGAACTCCACACAATGATGGCTGCAAAACAGCTCGGCTCCGCCACCCACCCCGCCCAAAATAACGATAAAGAGCGGCTGCCATGATTGGTTGCGGAATGGCCACAACGGAGCTACGAAATGGTGCTGCTCTCATGCTAACCCCAGCTTCGGTCTGAAACATCCAGAAACACTGTAGACTACCAATTCGATCAGTTCCGGTAGCGCCCCAATGTAACCCGGTAGAGAAGAACTAGCCCTCCCCTCTTTGACTGATGGTTCTTGTTGCCTGTCCTTTCTGTTGTCATTTAACAGAACTATTTAGCCTGCTGAAAGGGGTTGTGTTTCGACCGCTGGTTGGTGGAGACATTTTGACTATATTCTGGACCTGCGTTGTCGCGTAATGCGTCATATGACGCGCCGCGTTAGCGCATCCGGAAGTCATCCGGGGCGCGCAGCGCGTAACGTAAGCATAACAAGTCATGTGACTTGTTAATAAAACTTTTCATTGGTTCATTTTACTTTTCTTATTCTAATGATGAAAGCCTTGGTCATATCACCTAAAAATTACGCTTTTAATTACTTCCGAACATTATTTTCTCTTAAATATATGTTATAATGTTCCAGGCTAATGTACTTTCCCGGAAATTTTACAACTGTCCTGCAAGTAAAATATATTCTTTTTTCGAGAAAAAGAGCGTTTCTTCGTTCTATGACGGAGCCGTTGAGCAAAAGAGGGTCGACCTGCTGTCTTAGTCGCCGATACGCCTGAATATGAGATTCTTATCGATCACTTTATGTTGCAGGAATAGAAAACACAACAGCCCTTGACCATTTATCTTTACTGCGTTCCTTCGTATTATACCTTTTACCCTTCATGTAATTGGTCTGCTTTATTTCACTTGCCTTTTAATGATTCTAAAACAGTGACTATTATTAAAAACTTTACCAATGTATACACTACTACCATGTTTTCTTTTAAAAACCTTTATTGTGAAAATTTCATTATACAAATACGAGCCTATAACCACGTGGGCCTGCCACGGAGCAAACTGTAATCGTATATGATGAATAGACATTTACACTGTAGAGGAACGTAACGGGCGGGCCATTAGGTTGCAAAAACTAAGGTGTCTAACAGTTACGGAATCGGTGGACGTACATTTTATAATTAAAATACGACAGGGCCTGTTACAATAAAATTATCTAGATATACATTTGCGGGCAAGTACCATGGGTGACGTTAATTCGAATTTTCAACAGTACAGTAATCAATAACACATCAGAACTTAATATCAATAGGGATGTCGAAATATTCAATCAATTCTCGTCCCCGCCCGCCATGTGCTTCAAAACTGCATACGTATCTCGTGATTTCAAGGTTCTGCAACCAGTACACAACAAGGAGTTACGAGTCCCATTTATTCCGGCGCCATTTTGGGCGAGGACGGGCAGGTCCAGGATATAGTCAAAATGTCTCTACCAACCATCGACTATGATGATGTTCATATGCTGTATTTATTAGAGTAACACTCATCTGCCCACATGAAATTAATTTACCACAATCTAAACATGTCATTTTAATCTTTCCAAAGTTCTTCTAAATATTTGGGACCGTTTCCCTTGCCTCTGAAGCTCTCAGTGCCACTTCTTTGATGAATGTACTAGCAGGTCAGGGGTTCTCCTCCAAATCTCTCTTTTATGCAGCACTATAATTAATTGGTGCCACCTCTCCATATGACGATGCATGGTATAGTTACCACAACTATATATTTTTTCGGTTCCTCTGGAGAGTTCATCGTGGCAGATGAAGCGTGTAACATACCGGGCATTTACCTTTTTTTGCATGTACAGGAAAGGAAAAAAAAATCGAGCGTTCGAGTTCTTAGGTGTCCCAGGGCCATTTTAGTGGACCAGGCCCAAATCCAAAGAACAGCTATCTCACAGGCTAATGGGGCGACCCACGCCGAGTTTCAGCATTGTAGGATGACCACACAAGTACAGCAACTTGCTAGACATCACCTCGGTGCCATCCGGATCTCGGCGCCCCACTGCAGATGAAGTGCCTCTCAACTATGAAACCACCACGGTGACATCCGGATCTTGGCGCGTTGTGCTGCCTTCGGCCTATTCGCACATCGGTCCGCTACTGACGCCATCTCACAGGCTAATGGGGTGACCCACGCCGAGTTTCAGCATTGTAGGATGACCACACCAACTTGCTAGACATCACCTCGGTGCCATCCGAATCTTGGCATCTCAACGCCTAGTGGTATCTTCCATACAGAAAATATTGTTACGCTGCCTTTGGCCCCATTCGCACATCAGTCCGCAACTTAGACATCACCTCGATGCCATCCGGATCTTGGCATCTCAGCGCCTTGTGGTGTCAGTCAGAAAATATTGTTGCGCTGCCTTTGGCCCCATTCGCACATCAGTCCGCTACTGACACCATCTCACAGGCCAATAGGGCGCCCCACGCCGACTTTTACCATTGTACGATGGCCACACCAGTGGCACAACTTCCTAGACATCACCTCGGTGCCATCCGAATCTTGGCATCTCAACGCCTAGTGGTATCTTCCATACAGAAAATCTTGTTACGCTACCTTTGGCCCCATTCGCACATCGGTCCGCAACTTAGACATCACCTCGGTGCCATCCGGATCTTGGCATCTCAGCGCCTTGTGGTGTATTCTCTTCAGAAAATATTGTTGAGCTGCCTTTGGCCCCATTCGCACATCCGTCCGCAACTTACACATCACCTCGGTGCCATCCGGATCTTGGCATCTCAGCGCCTTGTGGTGTCTTCTACTCCGAAAATATAGTAGAAAATATTGTTGCGCTTCCTTTGGCCCCATTCACACATCAGTCCGCTACTGACACAATCTCACAGGCCAACGGGGCGCCCCACGCCGACTTTCAGCATTGTAGGATGGCCACACCAGTGCGGCAACTTACTAGACACCACCTCGGTGCCATCCGGATCTTGGCGCGTTGTGCTGCCTTCGGCCTATTCACACATCGGTCCGCTACTGACGCAAACTCACAGGCCAACGGGGCGCCCCACGCCGACTTTCAGCATTGTTGGATGGCCACACCAGTGCGACAACTTACTAGACACCACCTCGGTGCCATCCGGATCTTGGCGCGTTGTGCTGCCTTCGGCCTATTCGCACATCGGTCCGCTACTGACGCAAACTCACAGGCCAACGGGGCGCCCCACGCCGACTTTCAGCATTGTAGGATGGCCACACCAGTGCTGCAACTTGCTGGACACCACCTCGGTGCCATCCAGATCTTGGCGCGTTGTGTTGCCTTCGGCCTATTTGCACATCGGTCCGCTACTGACGCCGCCTCACGTGCCAACGTATTTTCTCCTAATTTTACACCCTATGCCGCATAACAGGTCATGTGACTTGTTTATAAAACTTTTCATTGGTTCATTTTACTTTTGGTTTCCTAATGATGGAAGGCTTGATCATGTGACCTAAAAACAACACTTTTCATAGGATGAAAACTTTTTTTTTTCCCCAAACGATGAAAGCCCCACCTTGTTTCTGGATGTTTCAGACTGAAGCTGGCGTCAGCATGAAAGCACCACCATCTCGTAGCTCAGTCGTGGTCATTCCGCGAGCAATCATGGCAGCCGCTCCCCACCAGAAGCCTGCAGGAGTCGGAGCCCCCAAAACTTTTGATGAATTCTCAAGGCGGAGGGGACGCTTTCGAGAATGAGGTCCAAGACCTAGCAGACAAGCGTCCGATTTCCAAGGTGTCCCAGGGCCATTTCAGTGGACCAGGCCCAAAAAGGAAACAGCCTGCCGCCATTTTGAGAGTCCTGTGACAGCCGCCTATCGCTGCACCGCAAGAGTGGGCGCAACTCAGCTGAATTGCGGCTTTTGACACAGTGGACCAAAAACGGACGGAATGGCAACTGAAACGGTAAAGGGGCGCCCCACTACAACAGATGACACTCCACCTGGAGAGGCCCGTTCACGCCGCCTCCCCCGGGGCGCTCCACGCCGTTATTCGGAGCAGCATTGTAGGATACCAAAACCAGTGCGGCAACTTACTGGACATCACCTTGGTGCCATCGTTCTGCTGCCTTGGAACTATTCGCGCAACAGTTTGCTACTGATGACCCACCCCCCGCGACGCCCCATGCCGTTATTTGCTGGGTGGCAACTTACTAGACATCACTTTCGTGTCATCTAGATTTCAACGCGTTCTGCTGCCTTGGAACTATTCGCACAACAGTTTGCTACTGATGACCCACCCCCCGCGACGCCCCACGCCGGAAATCTGGACGTTGTGCTGCGTTGGAACTATTCGCACAGCCGACCGCTACTTCGTTGTTTTTCCCTAAAAATGTTTATATGTTATTACTATTTTTGTTTTCTTGTATATATTTATAAATTATTAAAGTTTTATAATCTTACTACTTTGTCGGAGTGCTATATATTTTTAATGTGACACATAATTGTAAAAACTTTGATGTACAAAGAGTCATCCCTGGAATCTTCCGCTTCAGGCTCGGTCCCCTCCCCAATCACAATACAGGATGGTTTTCAGATAATAGCAACGCTTCTGCTGTGACGAATCTCATCGAGTGTGGGCCTTGATCTACTATAACTCCTTTGAAGAGGGGTGATTCTTTACAGCTGTGGCCATAAACTACATCTGCAGGGCTAGCTGATACCCTAGGACCAGCCTGGACAATCGGACACAGAGGAAAAGGAGTGTCAGAGGGTGCGGTAGTGAATAGGGCGAAAGGGAGGTGTCGGGCGGGCACAGGGTGTGATTCTCAGGGAACAGCAGCGCAGATGGGGGAGGTTTATTACCCATGCATAAGACAGAGAGCGGGGGTGACCACTGCCTGGGGGAGATGTTTGCGAGGGTGGGGAGCCATGCTAAGGATCGACAGCGTGCACAGAGTGGGTCTGGTCAAGGCATCTAAAATGGCTGCCGTGCACGACAAAAGTGTGGCATTTGAAAAAAGACAAGATGGCGCAGACAATGTTTTTCAACACTTCCTGATTTCCTTCGAATCGAACGTTAACAGACGTTGGGGCATATTACCAAAGTTAAGCGATATTTATCCCTAACGATGCTTAGCAACGATTTTTTTACCGTCAGAAATTATCGCAGATAAACCTTGCTATTATCAAGGTTTATCGGAAATACGATAAAAAACGACCGCAATGCATTAATATCGCTGAAAACTCAGCGATATTCATGCATTACCGAGCTAATGCTCTTAGCCATGTTATCCACCTCCCATTGGATAACATGGCTAAGAACTGCTCAGGGCAGGTGGTAGCTTTTAGAGATATTCGCCCTTATCTCGAATATTTCCAAAAGTTGATAATAGGAGATAGCGATGTTAGCGACTGTTTCCAGTCGCTAACATCTTGGCATGCCCACTTTGCATGTCATTAGTGATAAATATCACTCACATGCAAAGTGGGGCCCAAGATGGTCGCTATCTTCTACTAGCCGTCGCTAACTGGTGTTAGCAACAGCTAGGTAATACACATATAATTTTATCTCCGCGAAGCGGAGCACTGTTACAGATATATATCTTGTTTCTGAACGTTAATTTCTCAAAATGCACTGAAGCACATATATTGAGACCTAGCAAAGGCACATCGGGCTACCAGTCCCTACAATTTTGCCAAGTTTCGTGCAAATCCATTCAGCTGTTCGATCCTACCGAGAGACAAGATGGCGGCCGCTACGGACTGTTTGGAATGTTTACAGACACCGGAGAGCCAATCAGCTTCGCTTCGCAAAGCTCCGTAACGCGAAAAGTACGCGAAGCGGTGCGCTGTTACAGATATATACCTTTTTTTGAACGTTAATTTCTCAAAATCCACTGGAGCACATATATTGAGATCTAGCAAAGGCACATCGGGCTACCAGTCCCTACAATTTTGCCAAGTTTCGTGCAAATCCATTCACCTGTTCGATTATTATTATTTTTATTTTTTTTTGCCCCGCGGGGCCCTTTTAAAACCTCCACATCAAACCTAGGGGGTGAGCGACAATGTACTATGCCCCCTTATGGTCATTTGCCCCTTCGCTTCGGCCTCCTCTTGTCTCTCGATCCTACCGAGAGACAAGATGGCGGCCGCTACGGACTGTTTGGAATGTTGACAGACGCCGGAGAACCAATCAGCTTCGCTTCACAAAGCTCCGTTGCGCGAAAAGTCCGCGAACCAGTGCGCTGCCCGGTCCGCTGTTACAGATATATATCTTTTTTTAAACGTTAATTTCTCAAAATTCACTGGAGCACATATATTGAGACCTACAAAAGGCACATCGGGCTACCAGTCCCTACAATTTTGCCAAGTTTCGTGCAAATCCATTCAGCCGTTCGGGCTAAAAGTGAGGCCAACCGCCCTATGGAAAACTCAATGTTAAAAACACGTTTTGGGACCCCCCTTTTTTCTCGGCCCGCCCTTGACGAACCCCCCCCAAATTTTCAAGGGCTGCTCAGAAACAAAATGTGCCATTTTCCTGAAAATTTCAGCCAATTCCGTCCACAAACGCCAAAGTTATTAGACATAGAATTTTCAAAAAACCCATAGAGAAAAAATCCTAACTATATATACCTACTGGCGACCGCCAGTAGGTAATATATATATATATATATATATATATATATATATATATATATATATCACCAAAAGTCATTCTCCCGTTCTGGAGCCCCCGACCCTACAGGGCGGCCTCAATGCAATGGGCACGGAGCAGCCCATTCAAACCACTCGCAGGTGAAAAACAAAATTGAGGCCCAATACTGCATGCAACGTTTTATTCACAGTTCCGCTGCACTTGCTTCCATTTCCCAACGTTTCGGCATCATTGCCTTGATCACGGGTGGAAGACCAACAGGTAAGTGCGCTCATACGTGCTTTTAAACAAAAATGAAATCACGTGACTGCATTAAAACACTACTATTCCCACAATGCTTTGTTTAGTCCTTTGCCTTGTGCGATTTGGAAGTCCTCGAAAATGAAATCTTAGTGAGTCATTTCTTGCTGGGCACAAGCACTGTTTATTTAGTAGATTAACTTTCAGAGCTCAGTCAGGTGAACAGATGTAGTATCGTAAAGTTTTTACATTACGTGTGACTGGGAACAAGCGTCGATGCAGCACGATCACCACAGGAAGTCATCCTGCTAGAATACCTTCCTCACGCTCATCCTTTCGCTCCAGTGGCATATCCTCGGTAGGTTGGATGCGTGAGTGGGTCATGCTCCTCCATAAACACCAAAAGTCATTCTCCCGTTCTGGAGCCCCCGACCCTACAGGGCGGCCTCAATGCAATGGGCACGGAGCAGCACCTTCAAACCACTCGCAGGTGAAAAACAAAATTGAGGCCCAATACTGCATGCAACGTTTTATTCACAGTTCCGCTGCACTTGCTTCCATTTCCCAACGTTTCGGCATTATCGCCTTGATCACGGGTGGAAGACCAACAGGTAAGTGCGCTCATACGTACTTTTAAACAAAAATGAAATCACGTGACTGCATTAAAACACTACTATTCCCACAATGCTTTGTTTAGTCCTTTGCCTTGTGCGATTTGGAAGTCCTCGAAAATGAAATCTTAGTGAGTCATTTCTTGCTGGGCACAAGCACTGTTTATTTAGTGGATTAACTTTCAGAGCTCAGTCAGGTGAACAGATGTAGTATCGTAAAGTTTTTACATTACGTGTGACTGGGAACAAGCGTCGATGCAGCACGATCACCACAGGAAGTCATCCTGCTAGAATCCCTTCCTCACGCTCATCCTTTCGCTCCAGTGGCATATCCTCGGTAGGTTGGATGCGTGAGTGGGTCATGCTCCTCCATAAACACCAAAAGTCATTCTCCCGTTCTGGAGCCCCCCACCCTACAGGGCGGCCTCAATGCAATGGGCACGGAGCAGCCCATTCAAACCACTCGCAGGTGAAAAACAAAATTGAGGCCCAATACTGCATGCAACGTTTTATTCACAGTTCCGCTGCACTTGCTTCCATTTCCCAACGTTTCGGCATCATCGCCTTGATCACGGGTGGAAGACCAACAGGTAAGTGCGCTCATACCTGCTTTTAAACAAAAATGAAATCACGTGACTGCATTAAAACACTACTATTCCCACAATGCTTTGTTTAGTCCTTTGCCTTGTGCGATTTGGAAGTCCTCGAAAATGAAATCTTAGTGAGTCATTTCTTGCTATTTATATATATATCTCCCAAACGCTGCTCATCAGGTCGCCTGGCCCCGAGGGAGGTGGCGTGTACACCGATCGAGCGTGTCGGTAAACGAACAAATCCAGCAGTTCCAAAGCAATTCACACGCTCTCAGAGACCCAAAACACCACGCCAAGCCAGCAAAGTCCAAGGGTGTTTATTAACACCTACTTACATGTTTCGGCTTCCACGAAGCCTTGATCACGTAAGTGACAGAAAGTGCATGCAAGTTTTAAATAAAGTTACGAGCAGATGCGTGGACATGGAAAAAGGACTCAGGTGTACATCCAAACGACAATGGCGGCCATCTTGAAATGGTTAAATAACACATAATTGTACCAAGTTGCTCGCCAAAATAAAATGAAAAAACCACCTTCGAAAATACTGTCGACACAATGCACATACATAAAAGCTTCACGAAAATAATAATTGAGCATTCTCAAGAATTATCTATATACACATTTGATCAATAGATGCAATCGCAAAATACGATAACTCCCCTGTTCACGGGTTGCTCATGCATGTCATGTTGATGTGACCCCAATATAATGGGACTAAAAAAGGGGGGACATGTCTCCTTGTCCAAATTCTACATAAGTGGTCAATGACCAGGTGTGAAAATAAGTGACCGTCTAAGTGATTAGCTACGACTGCAATGATGACAGCTGTGACTGTATAGAGGTTGCCAGGTAAAATACCATAGGTGGAAGCTAGGCAGAGTGTCAAGATGAATTGCCGAATACATGCGTTCTAAACAAAAACTAGGTGGCACGAAAATAGTCCTTAGGGCTCATGTGAACCCAATGCCCACTGTGATGACTTGATGCTCGAAGTGTTGCCCATATTAGGCGTGCTCAGAAGGTGTTAACAGGAACAAATGATAGCAAAGGGCCTAGTGCACGGTGCCGTGAGGGGCCCCTATCCCTGGAGAACTCCTGTAAAATTAAAGAAAACACAGTTTAAAAACAGACATGATAACATGACTTGCATGCAATTAATAAACAGGCTCGAATTGCATGTACAGAAGAAGAGACTGAAAAAACCATTGATATACAAAGATTGCACCTTCACATTGGCTGGTGACCGCACACTGTGTGCCTATGAATAATCGTCCTTGAGGTGAACCGCCAATTCCTCATCGTGGTTTAACCCCCCAGGGGCCTTGGTTTGGAAGTTGATGATATATTTAGATTCCATTTGCCGCATCTTGAGCACCCTGTTGCCACCCCTCGGATTCCTGGTGATCTGTTCTAAGATGAAAAATCTCATGAGGGATGGGTCAGAGAAATGATTATCACTAAAATGCCTGGCCACAGGATACTTGGGATCTTTGTGGATAATGGCACGATAGTGTTCAAGGATGCGTTTTTTGGCATGAGCAGTGGTGCTGCCAATGTACCATAGACCGCAAGGACAGACTATCACATAAATCACAAACATGGTGCTACAAGTAAGGAATTGGGTGATCTCTTTGGTTATGCCATTGTATTCAACTTTTTTGACCAGAGTGCTGTGTTTGCAAGCTTTGCAGTGGCCGCACGGAAAATACCCTTTTAAACCGAGATCTCGGTTTTTTGAGTAATCCGTGATGTCACTGCGGACACAAAGGTCTCTGATATTTCTACCCTTTCTGTATGTTATGCTAAGTTTCTCTGGGATAAAATCCCCTATGATGTTGTCACTTTTAAGTATGTTCCAGTTCCTGGCAACAATATTTTGGATCTGCCTGGATTCCTTATTGTAGGTCAAGATCAGTCTGGTGCTGCCATGATCACCTGATCCGGCGTCATCAGGGGCATTGTCAACCAAAGTGTCGCTGCGTGTAACAGCATCCGCCTTGGCTTTGGCTTTTTTCAATACCCAAGCCGGGTAATCCCTGAGTTTGAAACGATCAAGCATTTCGATCGCTGCCTGCTGATAACTGGCCTCGGTATTGCAGTTTCTCCTTTCCCTCAGCAGTTCTCCAAAGGGAATGCTCCATTTGAGTGGTTCTGGGTGGCTACTGAGGGCATGGAGAATACTGTTGCCGGCAGTTTCCTTTCTGAACAGTGAGGTGTATAGCTTGTTGTCAGTGATATCAATCCTGACATCAAGGTATTCTGCACTGGTATTACTGATGGTGCTGGTGAGTTTGATATTCCTGTCATTGGTGTTGAGAAGATCGATGAAGCATGATGCTTCCATCTCTGATCCTCTCCACACCAGGAAGAGATCGTCGATGTATCTCCACCAGGTGACGATATGGCTCAGATCGTCAACCAGCGATGGGTCCGTGAAGATCTTCTGCTCCCAATGTCCCATAAAAAGACTCGCAAAGCTTGGGGCAAAACACGAACCCATCGCCGTCCCTGTCACCTGTCTGTGAATGGTGCCATCGAAGAGGAAAAAGTTGTTCGAGAGGCAAAATTCCATCATTTCAAGGAGCATTTTGCTGTGCTCTCTGTTAATAAACACCCTTGGACTTTGCTGGCTTGGCGTGGTGTTTTGGGTCTCTGAGAGCGTGTGAATTGCTTTGGAACTGCTGGATATATATATATATATATATATATATATATATATATATATATATATTACCTACTGGCGGTCGCCAGTAGGTATATATAGTTAGGATTTTTTCTCTATGGGATTTTTGAAAATTCTATGTCTAATAACTTTGGCGTTTGTGGACGGAATTGGCTGAAATTTTCTGGAAAATGGAACATTTTGTTTCTGAGCAGCCCCTGTAAATTTGGGGGGGTTCGTCCAGGGGGGGTCGAGAAAAAAGGGGGGTCCCAAAACGTGTTTTTAACATTGAGTTTTCCATAGGGCGGTTAGCCTCACTTTTAGCCCGAACGGCTGAATGGATTTGCATGAAACTTGGCAAATTTGTAGGGACTGGTAGCCCGATGTGCCTTTTGTAGGTCTCAATATATGTGCTCCAGTGGATTTTGAGAAATTAACGTTTAAAAAAGATATATATCTGTAAGCGCGCTCTGGGCAGCGCTCCGGTCCGCGGACCTTAAGCGTACCGGAACTTCGCGTAGCGAAGCTGATTGGCTCTCCGGTGTCTGTCAACATTCTAAACAGTCCGGAGCGGCCGCCATCTTGTCTCTCGGTAGGATTGAGAGACAAGAGGAGGCCAAAACAAAGGGGGAAATAACCATAAGGGGGCATACTAGATCCTCCCTGACCCCCTAGGTTTAATGTGGAGGTTTTAAAAGGGCCCCGCGGGGCAAAAAAACCCAAAAATTTTTTTTGTTTTTTTTGCGTGGGGAGCGCCCGGTCCGCGAACCGGGAAGCGTTCTGGGCAGCGTACTGCAATGAAAAATGAATGATGGACTTTTCAAATACTGTATGTTAATTGATTGTTGGTTTTGTTGATTATTTTTTATTTTTTTTTATTTTTTAAGCAATTATTTATTATTGTGATTGTGTTTCAAAATTTAATAACATTTCTAACATTTCACTGTCTGAAATGTCGTCATTTTCATTGAACATAGCTTGTAATCTATGAGGGTGTAAAATGTCCTCATTTTGAAGGAGGTCATCCACTGCTTGCACACACTGCAGTAGTTCTTGGTCCCAAGTTTCATCCATAAATTCTATATAATTTGGATCAATTAATTCTTGGCTGCTCTCTTGCAGGACAATTTGAAATGAAACTTTCTGTTCGCCTTCCATGTTGCCTGAAATTTGGATAAAAAAAATATATATTAGTAGAGATAGGGCACTGTTGGGATTAATTTTAGATAGGCATTTTTTAACAGAGAATTTATCTTTGGGCAGTGTATAGTATCAGAGTGGAAGTAGGAATATAAAAAAGTGTATGTGATTTAACGTAAGTAAATTCATAATTATAAAAGAGAAGCCTAACTCCATCCATAACTATAACAGAGAAGTCTATCTAAATCTATAACTACTACAGAGGGATAGTATATAACTATCAGAAAAAGTTTACCATATTAACTTATAGTGCACAATATAGTTCAGTTTTTAAAATAACAACTTACCTTTAGAAAGAAGTTGAAGTGATTAGTGAAAATCCAATTGAAATGTACACCAGGAAGTAGTAGTCAAAATGGCTGTGTTTCATTCTCTTCTTTTATATATATTCAGGTACATAACCAATCAAATGTCAGGTAAAAAAAGTAGAAAATGAAAGTAACATTTTAATTGGTTGTCAATTCCAACACTTCAGATGTGTTTTGAGAAGTAATTTACCTCAGGGTATTTAGAGAGGTCTACAGGCTAAATGGCTAAATGGAATTCCAATCAAATTTGTGAAAATGGTAGGGATTGGTATGTAGTATGAGCTAATCTATATTTGGTGAAATTGTCTCCAGTGGCTTTTCTGTAAACTACTTTCCCACCTTTTTTGATGGTGCGCTTCCCAGGGAGCGACCCGGTACGCGAACCGTTGAGCGCCCCGGTTCGCGAACCTTAAGCGTTACGGGAGTCCACCATTTTGTGTTTCGGTCGAATTAAGATACAAAATGGACGGCAAATAATGTTCAGAATGGGTAGAAGGGGGCACGGTAGACTTATCTTGACCCCCTTGGTTTTGTGAGGGTGGCTGAGGAGGCTTATATGTGCGAAAAAAAACTATTTTTAAAAAAAAATTCGCGAGGTTAGCTCCCGGTTCGCGTACCGGGTAGCGCCCCAGGGAGCGTACTTTGTTGAAAATTAGTGAAAAATGTTACAGTAAAATAATAATTGTGAGTGATCAGAGGTAGGGTAGCTCTGAGAAGAGCTTTTGGGTTTATGGTACATTTAGGTACTTATAAGTAGGTACCAATGCACAGTCTTAAATTCAGAGTGAAAATTCTGTTGCCCTCATCTGAGAAGTGAACTCCATCTCCTCTGTAGATATCTTGCATGTAGTAACGCAAGTTATTGTTGTACATGGAGCCCATTCCATGGTCTCTCATGTAAGCTGAAACAGATTTGTTTACATGCTTCCTCGACTTCTCAATTTGTGGACAAAATTGGTTTGACCACCTCCATTTCTGTCTTTGGCATATATTTGAATATACCAAGGCAGTCTGAGGAAAAAGTGCCATTAATTGCTCAAAGGTGTCCTTTAAAAGCATTTCCAGACCTACCCCAGTCAAAGTGCCCAAATCATTACCTCCACAGTGCACAATTAACAGGTCAGGTTTGGGCAAATGCATAAAGGTTTTCACCAATGGTATCAATTGGTGACATTTTAATCCTCTGTGGCCAAACCACTTAATTTCCACATCTTGTAAATTGAGGTTAGGTAATTTTCTGTTCTCAGCATACCTGTGAGCCCAGTGGATATAACTATGTCCAACAATCCAGACAGAAAACATGGTGAGAGAAGGTTCTCCTGCAGTCAGATGAAGTGTGGCAATGAAATGGCAGTTGAAAAAATGAGAGTTTAAAATGAAAAAAACTGTGGAGTTTCTGTGTTCATGAAGCAGTAACAGTGATTGGTGGATTTTGATTGCTGAAAACAGAAAGTTAGGGTGCATGGATGAGTTATTTGAAAGATGTATTTTGAATGGTCAATAAAAAATCATTAAATGAAAGAATGCACTGGATATGCAGGTGCACTGAGAGTTCAGAGTTCAATTGCAACATTGTTGTGTGAACTTGCAAACACCAGAGGTCTTCCAAGAGGTGGTTGCCATGCAGAAAAGGCATGAAATGGCAGAGGGGGGAAGGGTTTTCATTTGAAAAAAAGTGAGGGAAGAGTTTTGATTGGGTGACATGAGAGATATGTGTGAAGAATTACAGCATTTCTGTGCTTTTGATAGCTGCAGACTCTGGCGTGCATACCTTTTGCTCTGCTGAAGACAAATTGGTGTGTTTCTGAGACTGTTTTCAAACTCAAAGTATTTGCTAAGGTGAGAAAATATTTCTTTAATTTAGATAGAGAATAGTGTGCTTTAAGGAGAAAATTATTAATTATGTGGCGCAAATTGCTTGTAAATATGCTCCCACCTGTGCATGGAAAATTTAGATTTTGAATGTTTGTGTTACATAGCCATGTTAAAAGTGATACAAACATGCTGCAAAGGCAATCAAAAAACGCTTTTATGTGTCTTAAGGACATTTTAAGTAATTTCCCTGTGGGCAGTGTTTTCAAATTATGAATTGAAAATCGTTTTTGAGGTAAAGGAATGTTGTTAAAATTTATGTGCGCCATATGCCCCCAAATTTCTTTTTCAGGGGTGCAGCAGGGTGTTCTTGAGACAACCCTGCACCTTTGGAAAAATTCCTAATTTGCGATGAGCTAATTGCTAATCGCAAATTGCACCTTCATTCATATGGGCATCCTGGCCCATGGAAATGAATGGGTAATTTGCAATTAGCAATTTGCTCATTGCAAATTAGGAATGGTAAAGAATTGCTATTTATTCCTTAAAATTCGCTATTTAGGAAATGCAAAATAGTTTGATGGTACATATGGTGGTTCATCTGTAACAAGATAAGAAGCTTAAGGATACATTTATGATGACTGGCGAAATAAAGTGGACATAACTTACTTCATTGGTAGGCCTTTACATGTATTATCTCCTCTGTATTCTTCATCAAGCGTAACTTTAATCTGCAATCCTGAGTAGGCCTCACCTTAAACAAACCTCTGGATAGGCCACACCTTATCGTCATCATGAATTAATCATTTAAAATGCTAGGGACAGATTTATGATAGGTGTATGCCTCTTTTGCGCCACTTACAAAACACTGTCCACGGGGAAATGACTTAAAATGTCCTTAAGACACATGAATGTGTTTTTTTAAAGCGTTTGCAATTTTTTTGGGTCACTTTTAACATGGCTATGTGACTCAAACAGTCAAAATCTAAATTCACCATGCACAGGTGGGAGCATATTTACAAGGAATGTGCTCCATGGGGAAAGGTCTTATAATGTAATATGGGAAAAATGACATCAGAGACAGTGAAATGCCTTATAGAGAAGCATACACCATTATGTCCTTGTCATAAATTTGCAAACCATTCCTTTTCCCCAAAAACGATTTTCAAATCATAATTTGAAAACACTGCACATGTGGAAATGACTTAAAATGTCCTTAATTCAAAATTTGCTATTCTTTATTTTGCGATTGCACTGAAGGATTTGCAAATTTTGCGATTCCTTAAATGCAATGTATCAAACAAAAAATATGTAAAAAATAACATTAAGGATTTGGAAACTACCACCAACTTCTAGTTTGTGGTAATTTGCGAATTCTTTTCAAAAAGCATTTTTTCCCCAAAAACAAAAGGTGCCATATGACGCCAATACATGTCCTTAGGGCATGTATGTGCGCCATATGCCCCCAAATTTCTTTTTCAGGGGTGCAGCAGGGTGTTCTTGAGATACCCCTGCACCCTTGAAAAAATTCCTAATTTGCGATGAGCTAATTGCTAATCGCAAATTGCACCTTCATTCCTATGAGCCTCCTAGCCCATGGAAATGAATGGGTAATTTGCAATTAGCAATTTGCTCATTGCAAATTGGGAATGGTAAAGAATTGCTATTTATTCCTTAAAATTCGCTATTTAGGAAATGCAAAATAGTTTGATGGTACATATGGTGGTTCATCTGTAACAAGATAAGAAGCTTAGGGATACATTTATGATGACTGGCGCAATAAAGTGGACATTACTTACTTCATTGGTAGGCCTTTACATGTATTATCTCCTCTGTATTCTTTATCAAGCGTAACTTTAATCTGCAATTGTGAGTAGGCCTCACCATAAACAAACCTCTGGATAGGCCACACCTTATCGTCATCCTGGATTAATCATTTAAAATGGTAGAGACAGATTTATGATAGGTGTATGTCTCTTTTGCGCCACTGTGCGTCACTTTTATGATGCAGTGGCAGTGCAAAAGATTTGCTATGAGGTGACAAAATTACAAATTGATGCATTTAGGCAGATGTGTCATGGTGTAAAAAAAACGTGCCACATGAAACCGATGCAGCAGTGATGCAAAAGATGCACCATGTTGCAAGACAGGCCTCACTTGGGGCCATATGTATCAAGCTAATTAGCATTCGCAAAGATCAAAATTCTGCGAATTTCGGCCTTTGCGAATGCTAATTAGACAAATGGTATGTATCAAACAAGTTTGATGCAAAATAAGGAATAGCAAAATTTGCTATTCCTTATTTTGCGATTGCACTGAAGGATTTGCAAATTTTGCGATTACTTAAATGCAATGTATCAAACAAAAAATATGTAAAAAATGACATTAAGGATTTGGAAACTACCACCAACTTCTAGTTTGTGGTAATTTGCGAATTCTTTTCAAAAAGCTTTTTTTCCAAAAAACAAAAGGTGCCATATGACGCCAATACATGCCCTTAGGGCATGTATGTGCACCATATGCCCCCAAATTTCTTTTTCAGGGGTGCAGCAGGGTGTTCTTGAGACACCCCTGCACCCTTGGAAAAATTCCTAATTTGCGATGAGCTAATTGCTAATCGCAAATTGTACCTTCATTCCTATGAGCCTCCTAGCCCATGGAAATGAATGGGTAATTTGCAATTAGCAATTTGCTCATTGCAAATTAGGAATGGTAAAGAATTGCTATTTATTCCTTAAAATTCGCTATTTAGGAAATGCAAAATAGTTTGATGGTACATATGGCGGTTTATCTGTAAAAAGATAAGAAGCTTAGGGATAGATTTATGATGACTGGCGCATCACCAGGGATGTGCCAGTCATCCTGCGCCGCTGTTCCGCCACCCATGGTGTGCTGCATTTACAATGCGGGGCATCATGGGGCAAAAATGGCACAGATGCGTGACGTATCTGTGCTGTAAAGGTAGTGATTGCTGGAGTTGTATCGCAAGTGCGATGCAGCTCAAGCAAGGCTCAGGGGTGCCCCATCTCCACAATGTTGCGTCAAGACCTATGCCTGCTTAAAGCAGGCGCAGGGTTTTGACGCAGCTTTCTCCTATCTGATTGTAAATACGGCACACCATGGGTGGCAGAGCAGCGGTGCACGTTAACTGGTGCATGCCTGGGGATGTGCCATTTAACATAAATCTGCCCCTTTACATTTAAGTATGTGCAGGGGACACAGAGTTGGTGAGGCTTATCCAAGGTTAAGAAGAGATGAGTCCTGTTCACTGAAAAATTAGACATAGGCTTCACCTGCTCAGCATCGCTGGACATGGCTAAATAATAGCTGCAAAATGTTACTCTTGTTAAACAATTTTACTATTATAATCTCTGAGATTTGTCTCTTACTCTGCAACATCTCATTGTTGTTATCTTTCTTTAAAGATAAAGACAACATCAACATGAGCGACAATCTGCAATCTGTTGATTTTGACCTCATCATTGAACTTGTAATTGAAACATCAGTGGATGTTGATCCCTTGGATGATTTAAATCCTGAGGATGAAGAAGAGCGTGATGAGGATGCAGATTTGTCCGAATTATATGACATAGGGTGGGAAGCTGACCTGCTTGAGCCTATGGAACTATAAACATTTATTTTTAAAATTTATAATAAATAAAAAGTAAAAGTGTAAACCGTTTAATTTAAAAATAAAGACACCTTCAAAAACAGGTTATGTGTAGTGTCTTCAATAAAATATTAAAATATGCTCATAAAATTAGATCAGATTCACATATAAAATAGCACAGGTAACATGAACATAAATTCCATTTCTTTTCTGCTATTTCTGTATTGTAAATTTGCCAAGGACTAAAAAATCTTCTATTTAAAATGTCAAGTAGTGTGTTAAGTTTTTGATCACTGTTATTGATTTACTGTTTGGTAATAGTGGTTAATAACATTTTTTAATATATTTTACCACAGATTCAACTGCAGATCATTTCAACATTTCACCATGCCAACGAAAGAAAGAGAGAGAAAGGCTGCAAAACGTCAAGACAGCAGGTGAATCAAAAGAAGCAGCAGTCCTCTAACAAAAAGATTTGTCAAGTCACGAAGAAAGCACCGGGTAAGAGTACAAAAACATTCATAAGAAATATGTGTAGTAAAAAAAATATTACTACAGAAAATGTTTCAGTCCATAAAAAGAGAACCAATTCAAATGGAAAGGAAAGGCCAATCAAAAATGTTACTGCTAGAGCAAGAGATAACTCTGTGCATGATAGTAGAAGGAAACAACAGTTTAGGGACATTCGTAAACGAATGTTCCGCAACAGGATAATTGGCAATTTGTTAAAAAATATTAAGAAAGGTCAACAGAAAGTGGTTTTTTATAAGAGAAAAAAAAAAGTTGAGAAAGTTATTGATCAGGCATTTGAAATTAAACGAAAGTTATTTATTTTGATAATCAATAGAATTAGGAAGCTAAACAAGGCAATTTATGATTTCAAAAGAAATAGTAGATGGAAGAGAATAGTTAATCGTAGTAATTTTTGTGAAGTTTTTTCTGGAGAATGGATTCATAGTTCAAGCTGTGAGGCATTTTTTAATGAGGAGAGTTATTTCCAGGATAATGATTTGGTGCATGCAGTTGACACCAGTGGTCGTGCTTATGAAGTGAAAGATGGTTGTCCAGTTGAAAAAGAAAAACTTGTGACAACAGAGGCAGAAGAGGTGTTAGGTAATGAGGTTTTAGGAAGACGTGCTAAGGGTCCTGTGTACACCTGGAAGTGTAGTAGTATTTGTAGTGTGCGACAGGATTCCATCAATTTGCTTTGTGATTTTGTACGGTCATTTAATAAGAAAAGTTTGAAGCAGAAAATAAGGTTGTTGCAAGAATTAGATCCTTGCAGAGTGAGAGAAGTGACAGGTTTACATGGTCATTCACTGGCTTGTCTTTCCAGGAGAGTATGCCAGAGTGTTTTTCATCATTTCAGAATGCTAGCAGTGCATCATAATAAAGTGAGGAAATTAGTTAGAATGTTGTATTATGCTAAGAGTCCAGCAATTATGCTTAAACAATTATGCACTGCTCTTTTGCATGGTTCTGAAATAGATGTGAAGAATATAAGTGAAGAAATTGAGTTTTGTTACTTTGGAAGTAAAGAGGAGAATGTTGAAATTGACCAAGAAGAAGCGGGTAATGTGGAAGATAGTGTACAGGTTTCCAGTACAGATAATTTCCAGAGGGAAATTGTCACATTTCAGGTCAAATCAAGTGAGAGGCCAAATTTCACTTGTGTGTGTTGTCGACGCACTTATTATAAGAATCAGACTAAGTTAGTGGATTTATATGCAAAAAGTGAAAGGGAAAATAATAGTGAATGGAAGGATTTTGCAACATACTTGATGGTAGAAAATTGTTTTGATTTGGGATTGGATCAACGTGTGTGTACTTATTGTTGTTGCAAATTAAATCAAAACCAGATGCCTGCTAGAGCAGTTCATAATAATCTGGAATTGGTTGAGATTCCTTCTGAATTGAAGGATTTAAATACTTATGAATCTATTTTGATTCAAAGTATCCATCCCTTTCAGGCTATTGTAAGAATGGAGCCAAAGACAGGGAAATTGCCTCCATCAGATTTACAGAGAGGATTAAAGGGAAGAGTTGTTAATTTGCCTCTAGATTTGAAGAAAAACATTAACACAATTGGAGTAGAAAAAGTGGAAGAGGAACCTCTGGTTATCTTAGTTAATGGGGTTCCGACAAAGAATAAGAAAATATGGCAAGATTTAGTAGATGTTAGGAAAGTTAAAAAGGCAACATTGTATTTGAAAAAAAATAATAAATACTATAAGAATGTATATGTTGCAGAAGAGGAAGTAAGTGAGGAAGAGGATAGCGATTTGTGTGCTGGTCAAATTGAGAATGTAGAACCCTCTACTAGTGAAGAAATATATGAACATTATAGTGTTCATCCTTTGCATTCCAAGGAAGTCATGGGGAATGCTATTGAGTTGTTTCAAATGAAACAAGCCAAAGGGAGTCCCATTAGTGTTTGGGAGGAAAGTTTGGAAGCTCGGTGTTTCCCACAGCTTTTTCCAACAGGTCAGGGAGGAAGATATGATGAGCGACCTCATCAAATTCCTGCTTCTGAATACCGGACTTTGCGATTGTATGCAGGAGATGCTAGGTTTCGACAATGCATTCCTTATTTGTTTCATCTCCTGTTTGAAAGCGATCTGTCTGGACTGTCATATGCAGTGAACCACATCTTGAAAAGTGGTATACACATGCAAAACATCTCGGCAAGTGACTTTATGGATAAAGTCAATGTCCAAGACAGTATTTTGGATTCTCACCTGATTAATCTCATGGCGTGTCAGCGTGGTACTAATGAGTACTGGTGCCGTCGTCATGGTGATTTAAAATGTATGCTGAGGAACTTAGGTACTCCCACATGGTTCCTCACTCTGAGCTGTGCCGAGTATGGCTGGGAAGACTTACTTGAATTTCTACGAGAGGCAAATGCTAACGTAGATAACATCGAATTCAAGACACCCGGAGAACTGTGCTCTTTGGATCCAGTCAATGTATGTAGGTACTTCAATCATAGATTTGAAGCTATGATGTCTTTCATCATGAATAAGAAGAATCCACCTCTTGGAGAGGTGTTGGATTTCTTCTGGAGAAAGGAGTACCAAGCAAGAGGTGCTCCTCATATACATATGTTGCTGTGGATCAAGGATGCACCTAAATTTGGAACGGATCCAGAAGACTCAGTGATGAGTTTCATCCAACAGTATTCTACGTGTGCTGTTCCAAACGCAAAGGAGAAGAAAAGCCTAAGAGAAAAAGTTCTGCGTTTCCAAAGCCATCGATGTGGAAAGTATTGCCGTCGTAAATTCCGAAACAAGGACAAGTTCTACACCAAATGTCGTTTCGGCTTTCCACGACCGGTGATTTCTAAAGGAAGAGTAAACAGTTTGATGTCTTCGCTGCGACATAATGTCATGAAGAAATCACCTAAAAACACATACAATTTGAAGAGGAACGAAGAGTCCAAGTACATCAACGACTACAACCCGGTGATTTTGTCCATGTGGAATGCTAACATGGATATACAGTTTGTGGCTGATAACTGTATGGCTGTGGCTCGGTATGTGACGTCTTACATCACCAAAAAAGAGAAGACAGAATTGAAGGCTATGTGGGAGGACATTTCCCATGAAAAGAGCCTCAGCAAGAAGTTGTACAGTTTCAGTCTGAAGATGTTGTCGCATCGAGAAATTGGAGCTTACGAATGCTCTGACCGGTTGTCTTCAGCAAGTCTCTATGCCAAGTCCAGGAGTATCATTTGGGCGAGTCTTGGTCTTGCTGCAACGCGTAATCGAGTTCTGAAACCTGTGCGGGAAATTGAGTATTTGGCGGAAAAGGAGCCAAACAGTACCGACATTTTGAAGACCAACATGTTGGATACATATTATCCACATAGAAGCAGTCACCTCGACAATGTTTGTCTGTATGAGGTTCTTCAAAATCACATATTCAAGAGGAACATCAAAGAAGATACTGAGAAAGGAGTGTATGCTGTAATAGGAAGTGAGGGATGTCTGGTCAAGCAAAGAAAATGCCACTTGGTAAACCATCGAAAATTGAGTGGCGAATCTCCTGAAAAAAAGGAGTTTTTCTATTTAGCACTTTTGCAACTTTTCAAGCCTTGGCGTGCAGAAGAGGAACTGCTTGGAGATTTCCTCTGTTACGAAGACTCTTTCAATGCCGCCAAGGAGACCATAGAATGTCCTGCTTTTCCCAAATATGTAGAAATGTTGAATGCGGAAATTGAGCAGGAAGCAACGATTGCAGCCGAGATTGCCAGAGACAGTTCTCAGGACAGTCAGAGTTCTGCTTCATTGAGTCAGGATCCACTAGGAGGACCTGTTATCGAAAATGAAGCTGCCACTGCCATGAATGAAGTGGAAAGAGCTATGGCACATGCTCAGGAGGATGCGGTTAACTTAGAAGAGTTGGAAAGACAACTCAACGTTGAGCAGAGGAAAATATATGACGAAGTTACCATGCCAATTGATCATGGATTAAGTCATGACAAGAAAGAGTGCTCATGTACGTCGTTCAAGCCTGTCCGACTGTACGTGAGTGGAGAAGCGGGAACTGGAAAAAGTTTCCTCATTAAAGCAATTTCATGCTATTTGCAGGAAAGGACAGAGTCATCGCTGTCTCGTGTTGTCACCGCTCCAACTGGACTGGCAGCACATAACATTAAACGGATTACTTTACATCGTTTACTGATGCTGCCAGTGGAGCATGACAACAAATTACAATATCACAAGCTATCTGGAGATGCTTGTTTTGAAGTTTCAAGAATCTTGAGGAAAATGAAACTTCTTATCATTGACGAAGTAAGCATGGTTTCCAATGTCATGCTTGCCTTTGTGCATTTGAGAATGCAAGAAGTTCTCAAAACAGAGTATGATGTGTTATTTGGTGGCAAACACATCATTGTTTTCGGAGATCTTCTGCAGCTGACACCAGTGAAAGGGCAACCTGTGTTCAAAATGCTCACGCATGAAGATACCAGGAAGTGCCTAGGCAGCATTGGCAACGTCAATATATGGTTAAACTTCAATTATGCTGAACTGCATGAAAATATGCGTCAGGCGAAAGATGAAGTTTACAAGACTATTCTACAAGATGTTAGAATTGGAAAAGTGACCGAGCATGGGAAAGAAGCTTTACATGCACGATTACTGTCAAATTTATATCCAGAACAAGATGTTGTGCCTGAGAATATTTTTCAGAAAATTACTGATAAGAAATCTGGAATATGTTTGATGCCAACTCTTGCAGAATGTGCCAAATTCAACAACAACATGTTGCATTTAGAAAAGCAAGAGATTGTGAAACTGGAAGCTATTGACAGAGTAGAGCATATGGGATCAACAATTATTTTGTCTGAGAATCTGAAAACAAAATTGGATTCATTAGAGAAGAGTATATCTAAAACTGCAGGTTTTGAAAAGACTCTGAATGTGTGCTTGAACTGCCGTATAATTTTAAGAAGGAATTTACATGTTGAAAGAGGTCTGGTAAATGGATCAATGGGTAATGTTGTTGATTTTGTAAAATACAGAAATAGAGATGAAATTGAATTTTTTAAAATTAAATTTGATGGCATTGAGGAAGTACAGCTAATTGGTCGTTGCTCTGCTAGATTTTTGCTTGTAAAAGACTTATATGTTCGCCGTAAGCAGTTTCCTGTTTGCTTGGCATATGCGGTGACAATCCATAAATCGCAAGGTTTAAGTGTAGACTGTGCATTGGTGAATATTGGCAGTTCTGTGTTCAAGGAGGGTATGGCATATGTGGCATTGTCACAAGTTAGAACTTTATCGGGATTGTACTTGATTGAGTGTGATGGCACAAACATTTGTGCGGATCTAGATTGTGTTAAGGAATACAATAGGTTAAGAAGAGAGTATGCGCCACATTTGCCTCAGTATCCTTTGTTTGAGAAACGTGTGGTAGGCCGGAAACGAAGAAATGTGACCAATACTGGGGAGGTTGTAGCAAAAAGACGAAAAGTCGATGAACCTAAAATTACAAGCAGAAACAAAAAGGATTCTGTTGAAGATGTTGTTGGTTTTCAATTTGAAAACAGTTCTGGTGTCAACTGCTATGCTAATGTAGTGGTTAATGTTTTGTTTTCTCTAGAAAATGTAAAAGAAGAGATTGTGGTCAATTCTGATCAAAGATTTTGCAGTTTGTTAAATTCTGTGTTAGAGAAATGTAGCACTGATAGAACAAACATAGAAAGTGTGTCTGAAATTCGAAATCTGTTAGACAGATGTTCAGGCCAAACACAATTCTCTCAAAATATTCAGCAAGATTGTCAGGAGTTTTTAATGTATATGCTTGATGTATTGCATGCTGAAGGTGTAGATGTAGATCAGCTGTTTGGGCTTTCTTATCAATGGCAGCATGACTGCGAGAACTGTATGGTATCAAGTACTACTAGTGTAGACTCAGAAAGATTTATATAAATCAGTCTCCTTTAATAAGCTGGTAAAAGCAGCTGATCACAACATGGAGTGTAGCCAATGTAAATCTGAAATGATGTCCACATTATTTATACGAACATATGGCCAGTATGTCATTTTAATGTTCCAACGATGTAGGCCTGATGGAACAAAATTGACAACTTTAATTAAAAATTTTGTAGCTTCGCAGTTGTCAATATCAGGAAGGACTTTTGTAACTGCAGCAATTATATATCATGACGGCCCTTCAATAACATCAGGACATTACACAGCTTATTTAAAGTCTAGAAATGGCTGGTCACTCTGCAACGATTTTGTTTTAATTTTCAAAAAAAAATTGCCGTATGACCTTAAAAACTCTTACCTGGTGTTTTTAAAACCAAAATTTTAGGTTAAGAATCTCGGGATGTGCTCTGTGGAATTTCAAGAAGTTCTAATGGCTCCTACACAATTTGGCCTTGAGGATAAGTGTAGTTCAGAGACATAACTTCTAACCATAAGACTGGACGTCATGGAAAAATAAGTGCACTTTGAATGAGTTCAGAAAAACTATTTCTTTTTATAAGCTAATTGAAGCAGCCAATCAAAACATAGAGTAGAGGCAATGTAAGTCTGCAATGCTGTCTACTGTTTTACATTGCTTTGTGATTGAAAGTGATGTAGAGAATTAAATAATTGTAGTAGTCATAGAGTTAGTGTAAGTCTGCTTCATAGTAAGCAGTATCAGTGTCATAGGAAATGTAGAACATGACTGAGCAAGAAGGGGAAGATATTACTATTCCTGGATTGTGAAAATGATAAATGATCTTTAACATTTTAATTCTGAAAGTTGCAGAAATGCCAAATGACGGGATTGGCTTACAAGAAATCCAAGAGTTATAAATGGCTCTGACAAGATTTGGCCTTGTGAAAACTTGTGGTAGAGAGCAAGAAGTCATTTATTGCATGTAACATGTTTTTAAAAACGATGGAGATTTTCTTTCAGAAAGTGGCGGGCTGAAAGTAATAACAGCACAACAGAGTGTAAGCTGTTCATAGGACATCCTTTGACGTCATGGAAAGTAAGTTAACTTTAAGGAGTTCTGAATTCTGATTTGTTATGTTGTATGGGTTTTTTAAACACAATCATTTTGATTGTGTTTTTTTTCCCCGCTGTTATATGATGAATACCTTCAAGTCACTGTTTTTAGTGAATTTTGATACATTCTGAGAACAGCAAAAATAAACCATTTAACATGTATAATTAATTCTGTACTGTTTGCATTTATGATGTATATGTAGAACTGTGTAGGAGGCATGGAGAAGGTGAGGCTTCTGTAAGTGTCAAAGTTGTTGCATGCAGTGCTGCGCTTCTGCGTATTCTTTCATATGCTAGACTACATCTGCACAATGAGATACCTAAGCAAAGGAAACACAAGTGATGTGATTGTGAAATGAGCAAAATAAATTGCACGTATTTCATTTACATCACCTGTGTTTCCTATCATTACGAATCACATTGTGCAGATCAAGTTTAGGTCTGTCCAGGGAAACATAGGAGGTTTGGACTTTGTTCAAGAGTGCAGTGGACATGACTCACTTCATTGGTAGACCTTCACATATATTATGTCCTCTATTCTCTTCAACAACTCGAAATTTCATCTGCAACCCTGAGTAGGCCTCACCTCAAACAAACCTCTGGATAGGAGACATCTTATTGGCATCCTGAAGCAATTATTTAAAATGTTAGTGTCTTGCGACACTTTTCTGAGACAACAGCAATGCAAAAGATGCACCATGTTTTAAGATAGGCCTCACTTCATCTGCATCAAGATACTGTTAGTTTAAAATGTATATCTTTAGGACTGTGTAGGGGGCCTGGAGAAGCAGAAGCTTCTGTAAGTGTCAAAGTTGTTGAAAAACTGTTTGTCCTTCAATCTTTTCCCTTGTCTTTTGTAATTTTTAAATACATGTTTTAATATTTTTCAAATGTTTGTTCTCTCTTTCACAGATTGAAAGTATAAAAACAAAAAGTGAGTAATTTAACGACAATTATAAGGTAAATGTTTTGTACTCTTTTCGTTACATTTCTATCACATTTAACTTCTATTAGTTCCACAGCTTCATTTCTTTAACCCTCAGTTTCCTGCCTTTGCTACTTCCCTCATTCCTTTCTCTATTACCTACTTACTCAACTCCTTCCACTCTTTTTCTCAGTCCCTCTCTTCTCATAGTTCCTCACTCTTGTTCACTCACTCCGTCTCTATTACTCTTAGTGTCTTTGACTGATCACTCTATCACTATTTGTTCATAATGCTTTCTCTGTGTAGTTGAAGCACACTAAGGGGCATATTATAAACACAGCCAATAAAATTATTGCTCTTTTTATTGGCAGAAAACTGGTGCAAAAGTGGTTTTAGCGGCAGTTTTCTGCCGCAAAAGCAGCTTTAGCGACACATTTCTGCCAATAAAAGCTGCAAAACTTTTATTGCCTATGTTGATGATATGGCTCTATGTTACTTACATTTCTTTGCTGTTTCAATTAATCTTTTTCTGTTATTTTTTGTTTTCTGTTTTCTATTTTTTCTCTCTGTTATTCCTCATGTTTTAATCTTATTTTGAACATTCACTCACATTCTCCAAGAAACTCTTCTTTGTTAATGTTATACTCTCTTTTTTTTTCTTTCACTTCGTTATCTATTTTGTTTTTCACAATTATACCCTCTTCCGTCTTTTCTTCGGTAAATAGATCTATTAAACAGTATCTCTTCTTTAATCCCTATAGCTGTCTTTCTTTTAACATCACTCTCTGTTTACTTTCCTTATACTTACTCTTTTTTAAACAAAAAAAAAAATTTTGGTTAGCTCCCGATCCGCGTACCGGGAAGCTAACCGGGAAGCGAACCAAAAGAAATAGAGCTTGCCAGAGTGCTAAACATTCTAGCAATTTTTTTTGAAAGGGAAGGTAGTTCTGAAAAGAACTTTTTTTTAAATATTTTTGTTGTTTTATTTTTTTTTTTATTTTTTGAACATTTTTTGTTTTTTTTGTATTTTTTGAACGATTTTATATTTTTGTTGGTTTTTTTTGGGGGGGAAACAACAAAAAACAGGCATTGAAAAGGGCTCAACAGGAGCAAGAAAAAAATTACTGGGGGCGGTTAGGGCAATTATGGTGTTCATACGCCAGGTTGATAGCATTTATGCTCATATTGCCACATGCTAACAACGCACGACAGTGCATACAAGTGTGGATCATGTGGCCAAAATGTTCTTGTATGTTTGGCACAGTTTCCCGTGCCTCTGCTGGTGTCAATGAAATGGATATTCTTGATCTGGCCACAGGTGTTGATCTTGGATTTTCCTGCAAATCCCGTATTTCCGCCCGGCTATAATTGAGTGGATGCTTCCTTGTCATGTGCCTGTGCATAGTATGGTTGCCATAACTATATTTCTTATCCGTCCCTCTGGATAATTTTTCTTTACAGATGAGGCAGGTGACATACCTCGCATTCACTTTTTTTTGGCCAGGAGGGATCGAATAAAACTGCCAGATGAAACTGGCTTTCTTATGGGAAACCCGGGGCACCTCTTCTAAGAACTGTGGTTCTTCTCCCTCCTCTTCATCCATTTCATCCTCTTCCTCCTCAGTGTTGGTCATCACCTGGGGAGGTGGTCCTCTCTTCCCATGAGGAGGTGGAGGTGGTGGTGGGGGTGCACCAGCTGAAGCAACTACTGAGGCCATTTCTGATATAGTAATAAAGGTCTTCCTCTCACAATGATGAAAGTCAGAGTGAGGAAAGAAGGAGGGGTTTTCATCATTTGGGAAAAACAATACTTCTCAACCAATGAAAAGTGTTATTTTTAGGTCACCTGACCTAGCCTTACATCATTATGAAACCAAAAGTGAAATGAACCAATGAAAAGTTTTATTAACAAGTCACATGACCTCTCACGCTCATGTTACGCGCTGCGGAACGCGCCCCGGTTAGCTTCCGGGTCGCTGAGCTTCACGCCTCGGTCCGCGCCCCGGGACACTTCCGGGTGCGCTAACGCGGTACGTCACAAGACGCATTACGCGGCAACGCGATACGTCGCGCTTTCGCGATGCGCCGCGGATCGCTTCCGGGGAGCTGCGTTTCGCGCCTCGGTCCGCGCCCCAGGGCACTTCTGGGTGCGCTAACGCAGTACGTCATAAGACGCATTACGCGGCAACGCGATACCGTCACTTTGTTGATTTCTTACCGGTTCGCGGACCGGGTCGCGGCATTAATTTGAGCTAACGGAAAGCTTCCCGGTTCGCGGACCGGGAGCGAAACAAAAAAAATATTTTAAAAAAATTATTAATAAACATATAAAATATATTTTTGGATTTAAAGAAGAATACATTTTACAGCTATAGATATGAGCTTTTAAAAAACCAATGAAATTCACGGAAAAAACCATAGGTTATAGACCATATATAGTTAGGAATTAGCATTTACAAAACCTTGAAAATTCACTGAAAAAACCATAGGTTATACACCATATATAGTTAGGAATTAGCATTTAAAAAAAATTATTTTACTCACACAAAACCAATGAAATTCCATATATATTTAGTTGTACTAACTATATATCGCGCACCCGCAATCCACTGCTGATCATGTCACATATTACATCATTCATGACATGGTCAGTGACATCACTGATGACATCACTGATGACATCTCAAATGACATCACTGATGACATCACTGATGACATCTCAAATGACATCACTGATGACATCACTGATGACATCTCATTTGACATTACTGATCACATCACTGATGACATCATTCATGTGATAATACGATGAACCTCTTCAGACTCTAATATAACCTTAGATACACTCAGTGTAAACAGACACTCACAGACTGTCACTCATCCATGGAGTTACTTACACACCTAGTCAGTCATGCAAAGAATCAATCACACCTCCATTTTCACAACTATACAGTTATACACACCTTACTTATTCAAACATATACTAAAACATATTTACTCACTTATACAATCCTGGATACAAGTGCACAATGATCCATACAGCCACTCACACATTCACTGGCTCTTATGCACAGTTATTTATATATGTCAACTCTCACATGTACTGTATTTTACATATGTACTTACTTTGACATGTAGCACTGAGATATCTATTCACTCACCAATACAGTCATGCACACAGTCAACCGCCCATACAGCTGTTTCCACATGCACTTTTGAACCCATACATCTATGCACAGAGTCATACACCTCCCAGCCACCCACACACACACTCAGTCTCCCATACAAATGCTTGGGCAACCAATCAATAACCCATATAGTTACTCATATAGCTACTGATCAACACATGCAGCAGTTTACAGAACAACAGACATAATGATGCACAAATTAAGACAGTTTAGTCACTAACCCATGCACTCAGTGAGACACATTTAACCACTCACTCATACAGTCAGTCATGCACCTACTAAATCCTTCATCCAGACACTTATACATCCACTCATTCTTAAATATGTAAGACATATTTTAACTTTACAGAAAAATACAGTCACTGGATGTTGTCATCAGTGATGTCATCAGTGATGTCATTTGATATGTCATCAGTGATGTCATCAGTGATGTCATTTGAGATGTCATCAGTGATGTCATCAGTGATGTCACTGACCATGTCATGAATGATGTAATATGTGACATGATCAGCAGTGGATTGCGGGTGCGCGATATATAGTTAGTACAACTAACTATATATGGAATTTCATTGGTTTTGTGTGAGTAAAATAAGGTTTTTTAAATGCTAATTCCTAACTATATATGGTGTATAACCTATGGTTTTTTCAGTGAATATATATATATATATATATATATATATATATATATATATATATATATATATATATTTATTTTTTTCACAAAAAAACACAGGTTTCAGGGACGTTATAGTTAGTTGGGCATTTTACTCGTACAAAAACAGAGAAATTCAGCCGTTATATAGAGCTAACTATAACTCAAGCCCCCCGCAATGCACTGCTGATGACGTCACATATTGAATCATTCATGACATGTTCATGGACATTACTGATGATAGCTCAAATGACATCACTGATGACATCATCCACATGATAATCTGATGCACCTCCTCACACCCTAATATAACCTTTGGTGCACCCACTCTAAAATAAAGACTACCATTTTCGAAGCCATAGACATACCAATACCAATTACTACATACCAACTCACTGATTCCTAGGTCTAAACACACATCCACTCACTCATCCATACAGTCACTCATACATGCAGTCACTAATCAATACAGCCACTATCATTTGCACTCATAGCCTATACAGAACCTCACACACCACCATTCATCCATAGAGTTACTCACACACCTAGCAGTCATGCAAAGAATCAATCACACTCACATTTACTCACCTATACAGTTATACACACACCACCTCACTAATTCATTCAGATACTAACACATAATTACTCTCTTGTACAATCACTGATATAAGCCCACACTCATTCATTGAGACACTCTCACAATTACTCACTCTCACATATAGTCATTTATATACTCCAATATTCACATATTCTACCTTTCATATATGCAGTTACTCACACATGTACCACTGAGACATCCATTCACTCACTAACACACCCATACACACACTCATCCACCCATATAGCCCTTCACAGATGCACTCTTGAACCCATACACCCAGTGAATCACCCACTCACAAATCCATGCGGGGAATTACACCCCCACCCACAGACACTTAGGCACCCAGTGTGAGGGCCCAGAGACATTGATGATGCAGGCCTAACACACCCCACTGCATCTGCATCAGAAATATGTCGAAGGGATACAATCCGAGACTTTTTCTTCACATGAGCGCGCTCATCTCTAGTGTCACAACCCCAGTGCACTGCAACTCACTGACACTTCTGTTTGCATATTGGCTGTCCTCTGGACTTTCTCTGTCTCAATCCATTCTGTTTCTGTTGCAGTGGTGTCCAATGTTCAAGTGGTTGCCAGCCCCAGACACATCCAGCACAGGTATCACTGTACAATAAAGGGGCCGGGCGCATGTGCCCGTAGCCAGTTCAACATGATATATGTGTGTGTCCCTGTGGTCTTGTTGTATGCATGAGGGTACTACAACATTACATTGTGCTGTGTACATCGGATGCAGACATGTCACCGCTGGCAGCTGGTTGGAGCTTGGACAGGTAGCTTTTGTTGTCACCCACTCAATTTGTAAGGGGAGTGGCCAGGGTCAACATGAGTGTGTGACTGCTATTTGAGCACCCCTGGGCGTGGTTCTGTACTGTGAATGTGCATCTGGCTGTGTTTCTATGGCAGTGAGAGTCTCCTTAGTGGATGTACAATGTTACAACACAATCAAAATGATCGCTGTACATCACAATGCATCTTTTACAACGCAAGTCGTTACCACGACTTGCGCTGTAGGGTGCTGGACTTAGAAATTGTAAGATTTGCTATTCCAACTCTAGCCTACGTACAGTAGGGAAGGTGTTGGAATAGTAAATCTACTATTCCTTAGTCTAGAGCACCCTCCAGCGCAAGTTGTGGTAACAACTTGCATTGTAAAAGAAGCGTCGTAACAGCACCGCGGTGTCTTGACCGCAGTGTAAAGGTTGTAGACCGTCCCCAGTGGGATGTGGGTAGGCCCTGAATGGTGATAGACTCCTACATATATGTCCTAGTTTGCATTCCATGGATTCGCCCCCACCAACACCTGTTGGGCCACCTCCTTTTGTCGTGCTGACACATAGCATTGGGGTGCCATGTGTGGGTCATAGCATTGGGGTGCCATGTGTGGGTGGGTGAAGTGTCGTGAGCCAGCTGTGTTTGCGGGTGCTTCCTGCTGCGTGGCCTGTTGCAGACTTGCTGTTCTCCTCTGAGTAGCTTGGCTGGCCGGGTCCTGGTGGGGGGTTGCATGGGCTGTTGTAGGGCATCCATGTCGACAGTGTGGTGTCTTCTCCAGCATCACAGATGTGTTGTATTCTGGGCTCTGCTGGAGGTGTTCTGTGCCCCTCTGCGATGTGAAGGGGAGATGCATGTTGACTTTGTGTTGACATGTATGTTGGCGCATTGTGCTGGTTTGCATGCAGACTGTATGGCAATGTACATTGTGACTGTTTGGGGGTGCTGTATTCTTCTGCGTGACAGTGTACATTTGGACTACATGATGGATGTGAGGTCGTACGCGTACATTTCCATTTCATAGTGTCCGGCTCTGTCAGATGTAGTAGGCATGTTTCTGTGCATGTGCGGAGCCAGTTGTGTCCTCTGTTCTGTGGTGTATGCACATTGTACCATGTTGTCGTCAATGTGGGTGTGCTGTTCTTGCTATGTGTGTGTGCTGCAGTGTGCCAAGGGGATCTAAGACATGATCCTGGGTGATTGTGGGTATGCAGTGTGCTACACCTCCTAGTGCATGTACGCCATTGTGCCCATCTCCCCCTGTCCCCCAGTCCCTGTTCATTGCACTCCCTGTTGATGTTGTGTCAGGTCCTCTCAAGCTGTGTCCTAACCCTCTATTCCTTGCACTGTCTCCCCACTGATGACTGTGGCCTGGATTTCCTCCAGCATCTCTGGTGGTGCTGGACTGCCACCTCTAGTCGCAGTTGCTGCCTTCCTGTTGGCAGCAGGTTTGTGCCTGTTTTAGGGTGTCACATCATGCCAGCGCCTATTGGCCTCCTCCATTGGCCTCTTCGGCACTCCAACTACATTCCAGGTGGTCTGTTAGTGGGTCAGTTGCTGGTAATGATCTGCCGCCTCTGTGACGCTAGTCTTGTTTTCTTGCGATCTGCACCCGTCTTCCTCTCCCTCTTCTCCTTGGCCTTCCCCGACCCTGTTTTTCCTTGCTGGTGGTCTGTGGGGGTTGTGGGATTTGAGTTGGCCTCTGCGCTGGGTCAGGGTGCATCCATGTTGCTACGTGCTTTGGCTTGTTTCTGGTGTGTTGTTTCTGTGTTTTTTATGGTGCAGTGTCCCGCTAGATGTGTGGGATTTGCATGCCAGTGACTGATTTTTGCCAATTTTGGCCTCATTGCATGTTTTTTAGCGTTCGCGTATCTAATTTTTGCGGCGTGGCGTTGATTTTCACGCGGACATTTGACGCGTTATTTGGTGTCTATCACATGCTACCGCTGTGTTGTGAATTCCACGTTGACACAGGGTTATTTTCCCGCAATAGGTTGCGATGTTGAAAGTTGTGTTACACTACTCTTGCGGTAGTTATCACACTTTCTTGTTAATATAACCCTATGACTTTAATTATTAAGTAAACTCCACCCTCTAAAAACAGATGCTCTTTTCTTGTCAAAAAGCCTAGACTCAAAACCCCCAACTGTAAGTCAGTGTTGGCGTTTATGTTTCTGGAAGACAAAGATACTCAGATTACTAGAGTCAAAAGCGAAATAGGGGGCCGATACTCAAAGATAAACTTAGACCAAAGGACTACGTTTACATTTTTTGGTATACACAAAAGTAAACTTGAACCGAAAGTCTAAGTTTGTGACTTTCAGTATTCACAAAGGTAAACTTTGTCCTTTGGTCTAAGTTTATGACTTTCAGTATTCACAAAGGTAAGTTACGAGTAGTATCTTTATGTCCGCAGTTGGGCCAGAATCTCCACCCGTAGTGCGGAGTCTAGGTACTGATATTCCGACCTAATGAGGTTGAAAAGGTACTGCTCATAACTTATCTTTGTGAATACTGAAAGCTATAAACGTAAACTTTGTTCTAAGTTTGCCTTTGTGAATACTGAAAGTCGTAAAATTAAACATTTAGTCTACGCTTACCTTTGTGAATCGGGCCCTAGCACTTTTGTCACCGCTAGTTTTTGTGTCAGAGATCCTGGCGCAAATATGTATGATAAAAATTTAGTTACAGCACTTCCTACTGTACTTGCAGAGAAACTGTTAATATAGTGGGGATGTGACTTTATTTCTGTGAACTGGCTTGCACCTCACTGGACATATTTGGGCTACCTACACTTGCGTAGGCTTGTAGGATTTTTTTTTTTTTGCAAAACCTTTTTATTGGATTTTGGTGTAATGCATGTCATACAATAATCATACTCATCTGCTGCGATGTTACGGTTGATGTCGACATTTCTGCATTGGGTAGCCGAGTGTCTGTTGATGGGGGGAGGGGGGAATGTTTCACTGCCTCTAAATGAGGTGCCGGGAAACATACTTGAAGGTACTTTTGATAGGGGTTTTTTTCCGTTTTTTTTTTATTGTCCTCATTTGCCACCTTGGTTTTGTTTTTATGATGATATCCAATGGTGTACAAGCGGAGTGCTGTCTCAGATTGTTAATGTCTGGCAGGGCTTAACTTAACCAACGATGCTCTGCCCTCAGCTCTTCCAACTTCAACCAATTGTAAACATCAAACAAAAACCAATGAAAGGTGGAGAATCTTGCCACAATAGTGTCACGGCCCGGATTGAGTTTTAGTGGCGTAATCATAGGACCCGGGGAGAAAAAAAATGAAACAAAAAACCCGGATACTCAATGTGCCCAGACCAATAATTGCCAGAACACTCTTTTATTCAAATTGCCAGCCCTACCCAGATCTAGCTTGGAGACTGCCAATGTAGAAATAAACCAATCTTCAATTGTGGGGGGCAAAGAGTCTTTCCATCTCCTACATATCTCCCTTCTGGCCAACAAGATAGAATAGAAAACTAGCTTCTTCTCCAGACTCTGAACACCATCCAAGATACCAAAGATGACAAGTGGGAGATCAATGACGATGTTCAGGTTCAGGGACGATGACAGAGTTTTACTTACAGCTTCCCAAAATGTGGTCAAAGCGGGACACTCAAAAAACATATGGCAGTCAGAGGCGGCCGCCAAGCCACACTTAGGGCATCCCACCACGCTCCCCGGAGAGATCTTTGAAAGCCTTAGAGGGGAATAGTAGGCTCTATGCAAGGAAAAAATGTGATTTCTTCGGAGCCAAGATGGTTTCACAACATCCCACAACATTCCGCAAGATGAAGTCCAAAGCTCTTGCAAGTTACTGTCCACCATAGAGGAAGACCAAAGCTCATCGGGAAGTGAAAAAACACCATCTGTTTCCTCTATGATTAGAGTATACCATGTTGAGATTTCTTTTTTGACAGAAGATTTATCAACCAAAAGGGATACTAACTGGCTATGCCCACCTGGGGGGAGTTTGTTTCCATGGGTTGGCCTGGAGGTATATGCATGGGACCAACTAGATATTTGTATGTACTTAAATCTAGCGAAGTTAGGGCCAATGATGTTTCTCAGGTATTCCCATGAAAATAATTCACCCTCTAAAAATAGATCACCCCATACTGCCAACCCAGCATCCTTGATCGGGGCCTCAAGACAGTCATTCAACCAATCTGGGCCTTCTGGGAGATCCCAAAGCGGGGTCCGACTGCCATAATACCCTATTTTAATGGCTTTGGTTAACTGGGCCCACATTTTAGCCATTCCCTGCAGAGTCTTCAGCTTAATTTTATTTTTAAACTTTGGGTCTCCAAATTTGAACAAGAACTCTGATTGGCTGAGACCTTCTCCTGTGAGAAGGGTGGAGTACAGAGGCCCTACCCCATACTCAGATGGGTTTTTTAAGAGCATTCTGGCATGGGACAGTTGAAAAGCCCATGCATAGGTCTGAAAATCTGGGGCTGCAATCCCCCCCTTGTCTCTACGCCTCTTAAGCTTCTTCCAAGATATCCTCGCAAGACGCTTATTCCAAATAAAAGAATTAATTTCAGACTGCAGTTTATTAATTAATGTAGGATCAAAGTATAACGGAATTGTGTTAAAAAGAAAAGAAACCTTAGGTAGAACAGACATCTTAATTAAATTGGACCTACCTAGAAAAGATAAAGGGAGATGTGCCCATGACTGTAACAATTTACGGCACTCCTTAGCCACAGCGTCAAAATTAATCTTGGCGATCTGGTTGATATCCTTGACGATGTTAACCCCTAAATACCTCATCTTATTACCGGGGAATATTAAAATATTTGTTGGAATCTGATCTATATTCCATATCATCATCTCCGTCTTTGAAGCATTAATCTCATACCCGGAGATTTCACCAAACTCCGAGGATGCTTTAAGGACTGCTGGAAGTGCAGTTTGTACCTCCGAGGTAAACACCAAGATATCGTCGGCGTATAAGGCCACCTTTCTCTCCCACCCCTTATACGTGAATGGTAAGATGGTATTATTATCTCTTAAACTCTGGGCAAATGGTTCAATATAAAGATCGAACAGAAGCGGGGAGAGAGGGCAGCCCTGTCTTGTACCCCTCGAGATGTTCAATGGCTCAGTTAAGGCACCGTTTACCAGGATACGTGCGCTGGGATTCTGATATATAAGATCAATTGCCCGCCTCATTCTTTCACCCACATTGAACTTGGCCAAGGCCTCCCACAGGTAAACCCAGTTCACCCTGTCAAAGGCCTTGGTTGCGTCCAACGTAAGCACCGCCAGGGGAAGGGACTCCAATAAGGCCATATCAATCGCCCCCACTGAATCATAAGTTAATTCATATAGCTGGCGTCCCTTCACGAAACCCTTCAGGTCGGGATGAAGAATTTCAGGGGCCACCAATGCTAATCTCTTAGCAAGTACTGTGGTAAAGATTTTATAGTCCACGTTTAAGATCGATATGGGTCTATATGAACCGCATGACGTAGGTGATTTTCCGGGTTTTAATAACAAGGTTATAGATGCACTATCCCAGGATGGCGGCGGGCTGATGCCATCCAATAATATTTGATTAAATAGGACAGTCAAAAAGGAAATTAATTCTTGCTCTAGTGCTCTATAGATTTCGACTGGTAAACCATCAGGCCCAGCCGCCTTTCCCTTTTTAGCAGTTTGGATGTCCTTTCTGACTTCCCCCTCTGAGATTTTACTATCCAGAGCTTCACCTGTTCTCTTGATAGTGCCGGGAGGGTGATTTGATTCAGCCAATCCCTGATTAAACAAAGGTCGACCGTTTTATCCTCCTGATATATGTCCTGGAAGAACTCTCTAAAAGCCTGTCTTATGTCCAAATCAGACGACTTTGGAACATCATTGATCTTAATCAAGTCTATGTTGTTATGCACTTGATCCGTTTTGGCTTTCCACGCCAATAACTTCCCTGCACCTTCACCGTATTCAAAATGAGCGATCTTACTGGCATCCCATCTTTCTTGAACCCGCTGGTTTAAAACTGAACTTAATTGGGCCTTTAAATAGAGTAACTTATTTTTAAGGTGTGCCAAAGGGTCTGCCGGGGAAGCCGGGTAGCCAAGTTGGTGTCAATTACATTCTGAGTTCTAACTATATCAGCCTCTATAGAGGCCACGGCCTCTTTGCACTTCTTCCTTGTATAAGATACTTTAGATGTAATAAGGCCTCGTAAAAATGCTTTTAGGGAGTCCCAGACCATACCATTATCGGCAGACCCAACATTTTCTCTAAGAAAATGCTGGACTTCAGTTTTGAGAGCCAGAACATCATCAGTATGGGAGAGCAAGGAACGATCGAATGTCCAGGTCCTAGGTGAAGCTTTAAGAGCCACTGAGAGCTCCAATAATACTGCCGCATGGTCGGATAAATGAATGGGAAGATATTGGATATTCCTTACTCCTTCCACCAGACTATGACTGATCAGAACAAAATCTATCCGAGATTGATGGTGGTACTTGTAGTTCTTAAATGAAACTCCCTGCTGAGTCCCTGACCTGTGTCTCCAGATGTCCACGTACCCCAATTGCTTCATAGCATTAAGTAGAAAGGACCTAGATTTTGAAGGGGCACGGGAACGATTGTTATGTGACTTGTTTAGGGCTGGGTCAAGTACTATATTGAAATCTCCCGCAAATATAACAGGATCGGAAAAAGATAAAAGCTGAATGAAAATTGTTTCTAATACCAAGGGGTCATCTTGATTCGGGCCGTAATAACCTACAAATGTGAATTGGACCCCTGATATATTTACTAAGGCTATTACCCATCTGCCACCTGGGTCTTCCATAGCATTTATCAATCTTGCTTTTAGTTGTTTTTTAACAATCAAAGAGACACCCCTAGTATTAGTGGATTGGGAGGAGGAGACTACGAAGTCAATGCATCTATAACGGGGGGGTTGTTGTATGCACTCTCCCCCGGTACCAGCCAGGCCAGGGGAAGGTCCCGCCACTCACCGTCTCCGAGTATGTGCAGACCACTCCCAGCGGGCCCGGACTTCTGCTCCCCCCCCCGGGTCAGCCGTTTCGCTCACCAGGCATCATGTTGGAGTCAGGCGGACTTGGAACAGACAGTTCTCCGGTTCTTGGCAGCCCATGAGCGGGAGTCGTCCCGGCGTCAGTGGGCCTCCGTTGGGGGAGTTCCTCCTGGCTCCAATCAGCTGCGCACTGTGTAAATTGCCTCTCGGTTCCCGTACGCTGTGTCTTGCAGGGTGGACCTCCGGGCACCCGCTCGGCACCAGCCGGTTTTCCTGGTTCCGTATTTGCCACTAATTGTGGTCGGTTGTGCTGTCTTCGCCGCACCTCCAGATCCCGGTCTCACTAGTCCAGCAGTCTGTGCCCCGGGGCGGACCTCACATCTCAGGCCCAGGTCTCTTGAATTCGTGGTGAGTTGTGGGCGGGCGCCATATAGCTGCCGATTGCCGGTCCCTTGATGGCGTGGTTCGCTCTGCAGCTCTGCTCTGTTTCGAAAGAGGTTTAGCACCATGAGATGTTCCATGTGTTCCGACGGTTGGATGCCAGTTTGGTTGCCAGAATTGACGTAGTGGAGTAGGCGAAATGCAAGCCCAATCATGGAGCGTCGGCAGAGCATGTCCACCATCGTAGCCTGCTTGGCCACGCCCCCTGCGTAGACTTGTAAGATAAGCAATTATGAAGTGGCTCAACATAAAATTTAAAGGGTGCATAATTCCCCTTAACATCCAATTTACTGTTTTGTTTCGTACTGTGAATTCCTGCTTATTCCCTAAAATCCATATTCCTGGCATGGCTTAGCCACTAGCTGAACTCAAGCTACACTCCTAGTTCTGCCTTAAGTTTCAGACTAGCCACTTATACCCTTGTGCTTCCTAGGTTGAAGGCTGTACGATTATTTGCACTCAGGTGCTTTTTATGACTTTCTGAGCATAGGAACTGCATCGCAATCCTCAATCCTCTGTTGTGCGACATTGCTACATTAAAACATGTTTATTGTCAATAATTTCACAACAAAGGTCTAATTGCTAATGCACTTGTTAATGCTCGGCTCCTCATCAATTCATAGAAAGTCACCGAAGACCCTAATGCACTAACTCATCAACAATCCTGGTTCACTTTAAACATGACGACCGGTAACAAGGGCATGTATTATAAAAACTCATGTATCATTGATAATACGCTTCAATTTGTCATTCAGTCGCTGGCAAAAAGTATACTATTTCAATACAATTAATGAAAGTGGAATATCTGCTTACAAAACCATTTGAGTGCTATCTTTCATTTAATTGGTACATCTGTTATTAACTTTTTTTGCAAAATATGTTTTTATGAAACTTCTTCTGATGATGCTGGTGTCGATATAGCAAGTATGGATGATGAGTTTGGAGTCATGAGTCTGTGAATGTAAAGGTGCATTTGCTAATATGTTCACAATTCCTGCCAATAGAGATGACCAATTAACAGGTCTTCCACTTTGCAGGGGACACATCAGTGGATCACAGCAAAGCTTCAGAACGTATTTCAACCCTGTTCAAACATTGGCTGATAATTTACATAGCTGTACTGTTGAGTATTTCAATAACTACCCTTTTTGCACATCTGGGCTCCCAGCTTGAGATATATCTCACCATACACCCATGGGATACATATTCAGCACAGACTGAACCTAGTCCACATAATCAATGCATTCACAGAGGTCACTGTACACAATCTCGATAAATCTGCTAAAACTCAATCGAATGATGATCACGTCTTCTGCCTGTTATTTGTTGAAATAGTATCTCTTTTGCTAAAAACATAAAAAGCATAGGAAATTTGCACAAAGAAAGTGCATGGACGGACTGTGGAACCAAAAACAGCCCTGGCAAAAAAGCTGCAACCTCCTTCCCTTCATCTCCTCGAACAATCACTCTCTTCCCATCAATCTATTACCACGGTCTCCTTCGCTCCTCTCTCTCTTCTTACTCTCTGATCACTCTCGCTTCACCTTCACTCTCCGTCCCTCTCTTTCTCTCTCTGTAAAAGCCTCCTGTGCCTGGTGTAATTAACCTTGCGGTGCTGGGGAATGACAGATGCAACAGGAGTGGCCCTGGCTTTCAAACCCGAACTCCAAGGGCTCCAGTCCACCGGGAAAATACCCGATGTAGTAAAAGGCCTGTCTGGCCCTGGGAAAGTTCTTGGCTCTCCCTGGTCAAAAAGGAAGATCATCCTGGAGCCATCCTGAAGCCATCTGATCACTTCAACTGAGCTATTCCTGTAATTAACTGGGGACGTCATCCCAGACCATCCTGAAGTATGCCCACAGGGTAAAATATTTAAATGGGATGACTCTTACTGTAATCACAAAAACTATTTTAGGATGGTGTTCTGATGACTTCCACTGGCAGGGAGTGAGGACCTCTTACAACTCCACGAATACTAATTGACAACTTCAGAATGAGTGAGAATTATTCCAGGATGGGTTCTAGATCATTTAAGGATGATGTGCAGATTACTTTAAGATGATTCTACAACTGTTTCAGGATGACTGTCGATTATTCCTGAATGATCCTATAACCGCTTCAGGATGGAAGTTTATTACTCTGGATTGAGCCCATGACAATTTCAGGATGAGTGTGGATTATTCCTGGATGATCCTATGACCGCTTCAGGATGGCTATTGATCACTTGAGAATTGCCCAATGATATTTTCAGTATGAGAGTAGATTACTCTAGGATGATTTTATGACAGCTCTAAAATGAGCCTGGATTACTCAGGATTATTTAAGGACAACTACAGAATGAGTGTGGATTACTAAATTATGACTGCATAAGAATTTTCAAATGATTGTGGATCACTAATAAATCATTACGTGTGGATTACACCTTGACAATCTCATGTTAGTAACATGTTAGCCGACTGCCAGTATTCCCTTGCAGGGTCCCACTAGTAGTTTAGGACTATCGATTTGCTGGTAGGAAAACATTTGTTGGACCACCTCTTAGATGTACTTTCCTGTTGAAAACAGGCCACTTGGATGTAATATGCCATATTTACACTACACCAAGAATGTTTGTAATGCCACGAGTTCTACTAAAGTAAGGCCCAGATTTACAAAACTGTCACTGAACGCAGTGCAGCAGCCTAATTGGCTGTGTTGCATAACAGGGAGAGAGCTGAGAAGTGTCAAGGCTATCCCTCTCTCTAGCACCACTGCACTATAATGCAATGTTGTCTGAGAGTCTAGCCTAGTTTTTGTACTGGTACCAAAAAAATACTATGTCTAGACAAATGTGCAACCTTTCCTATTTCGGATGAGTGTTGTACCAAATGCTAATTAGCTGGGATTTGAAAACCCTGAAAAGGATTTTGATTCAGGTCTGTGTTATAAAACTTAAGCAAACCAAACACAAAAATTCTCTAAATCTGGTCCTAATAATCTTATTAATTTTCTCCTGCTTTGGAAAGAGTACTTTTTAAATTCTACAGTGAGAGGTAGACAACTGTATAAAATAAATCTGAGAAATGCTATTTTTTGCTAGGTTTGTGCTGCAGAAATACCACAAGCACCTTCATATAAAAGAAGTGGTCTGCAACAATGTTCTACTTTGCATTCAGATATGCTTAACAAAGTGTGCTGCTACTCCCATACTCCTGACTCACTGGGACTTGCCTTATTTTGAGGAACAGAGCATTATCTGAAGCTGTTTGCCATGGTGACCAGTGGCAAAAGACTAAACAAAACAGTGCTTAAAGGAAAAATGTTCAAAGAGTATGTGTCAACATGTAATTTTATTTATCAAAAGCACATATTTGGCCCCATAGAGGCCAAGATACCAAACATGAGAAAAAATCCAGAAAAAAAAGTCCAGGAAAAAAAGGAGGGAAAAAAGGCCAGACTATTTCAATCAGAACAAATGGCTTAGCGAAAACCAGCAACTTCGTTGTTTGATTCTAGATTCAGAGCTTTCTTTAGTCCTCTCCTAGCATTGCAAATCTTTATAGCCAGCTTCCTTCTCGTACTTCTGTTGTCCAGTGATGGCCAGCCGTTGGTCCTGCACACAGACTTCATAAACTCTGGAAAAACAAAATAACATACATCAGTATCATGTTACCACCACTATTTTTGGATTTTAATATGGCTGGGCTGCCTTTCAAAAGTTTCAGTTCCATTATTTGATAAAGAGTGCCAGATGAGCTATGGTTAGGGTTACAAGAGTTCACACGTGAAACATTAAGTGCACTTGGTCAAAGAAGCACAGGTGAGAGCAAGGCATTGATGAAGAGGGGGCAGAATGTGAAGAAAGAAAAAGTTTATGAACTTAAGAGTGAAGCAGCAAGTTCTGGAATCAGGAAGTCTGTTGGAGTTTCAGGAAGAGGACAGACATGTCCACCTTCAACAAATGTCTTAACTTTTGTGCAATGGGAAGTCTGATGATAAAAGGCTGGGTTTCCGTAAAAACTTCAGATAAAACTTAGGGCAGCAGGAGTGGGCATGGCTCAGAGCAGGTGTACTCTTCTGTAGCTCAAAATCTGCACTAAATGTGAGAATTATAAAAGAGCAAACGTGACTGACAACAGAAATTGAACACAAAGCGCTACCACACAACTGTTGTTTAGCCCCTGGTCCCTAATGACCGTTATAACCCCAAGTAGCATTTTTTAAAACAGTTGAAGAAACTAGCTTAGTGAACCGAAATCAAAATTGGAGCTTACAACCAAGAGCTAGGAACAGGACCAACTGATCTAATTATTAGGAGAGTTGAACAAGTCTAAATAAAAGCTGCAAACACAGTATTGTAAAAGTTCAGTTTGCTATCATGCATTCATCCAGTTTGCGCCCCTCACCTGGACCTCCAGATTTAGAAATAAAATGCCAACTCAAGGCTTTGTGCCAGATTTGCATGCCATTTGTAGCACAAACTCAGCACAAATTGTTAATAAATTTAAGCCACCCCCATTGTTCGTCTTGCAGACATCTGTTGCGTAATGATGGAGTCATCGTACAATTATATGATACAAGACCACATATGCAAAGCTTTAAAACAAAGTATAATAATGAATTTTCACAATCCAAGATCGGTTGAATGTTAATTTGAACATTTGTAATATGTTACCAAATAATGCATCAACCTTCTCCTCATCAAGGACAGCTGTTCCAGCACGAGCCTTCGTTACACCTTTTGCAGATGCAAGTTCTTTTGAAAAAAAAAGTATTTCGCTGATACCATTGAGAAGAAAGCCTGCACTGTCTTGAGCTGCCTTGGCTTCCTCCAAGAGAGTGTGCAATTTTCTCTTTGGAACAATAGCATCTTTGTACCGTGAAGGATCATTTGAGTCCTTCACCAACTGCTGCATATCAGTCTGCAAAATAACACAATTATTAACTATTTGCCATCATGTTAGGATACATTCTAAAAGATATATATATATATATAGGAAGATAGTGTTTTTTTGATTTGGCATCTATACACGGCTACCAATGTAATATTTGCTAGGTTAGCTCCAGGAGTATAAACCAGCCATATTTCAAAACATTGCATGCAGAAAGATTTTAAAGTCGTCATGCAGGAAATCTACAATGTTTGTCCTATATAAACTTTAACTGTGCTAAAGAGTGGCAAAAAAAACAAGTACCTTTTGTACAGTGAAGGATTGACTGCATATTTTTGATGTTGCTGTATCTGTTAAGTTCCTTGAGTTGGTCAAAGCAGACATGGCAGCTTGCAAATACTCTAAAGCCAACTCCCTATTGCAAGTGCCTTGCAACTGTGCTATAATCAAATAAATACAGTTGTTAAAGGCAGCAGATAAATACAATATCCACATAACAAGCATACTTTTGGCAATGCATGTGTTTTGGTGGAAATTAATAATGGGAATTTGTTGCAGTTTACTTGGGAAGGTAGAATATCAAGCACGCACCTTTTAAGTGTTCATTTTCAGCTTGTAACCGTACACACTCCTCACAGGAACCAGGGCCAACAGGATAGCTTTCATTTTGATTAATTATAGCCAAGGAGTTATATACCATTTCTTTAGAGAGAAAGCAAATCATAATTAGGCCATACAAGTGGAAATGCAATTACGTAGGTACCTTAAAAAAAAAAAAAAACATTACCCCAGTGTTGAATGATGGACTTTCCTCCGTCATCAAATGAAATGATTCTTCATTGTCCTAAGGGGGGAAAAGAAACTAAATCATTAGGCCCTCATTTATACTGATAATGTCAAACAGGTTTCCATTTGTTTATTCATATTTCAACAGGTAGGTATTTGTGCCTTATTGTTGAGGGAATGAATGCACCATATTTATTCTTTTTTTTTTTTTGTTTCTCATCTCAACCATGGCTGACCCATCAGTGCCGTGGGCTCGAAAGAGTGCGACTTGGAAGACCAAAATGCTGTCTCAGTGCAGGACTGGTAGGGGTCAATCGTTAAGGAGGAGCGCCAAGACCCTACAGCTAGATTAGCTTCACACTAAGTCACAGCCCCTTTTGTAATCTTAAGATTGAACTTGCCATTAGTCAAATTACACCACTGCCTATACCACAAATTGACCTTAAATATGAAGGACAGACGTGAATAAGCGAAAGGAGTACGACATGGCTTCGTAATCATTGGAACTGGGGAAAAAACAAACAAAAAAAAAACAGTTTCTACTTATTGAGACCAATCGAGTTTCAACCAAAAAGCTCTTTTTTCTGGTTTGCCTCCTCTGGATAGATCTAGTTTCGATATAGAAAGCATGGAGGAACTCCAGTCTTGTATTGTCGGTGGAGAGGCCTCTTTCCAACGTTTACAAATCTCACGTCGAGCCACCAACATTGAGTAGGTCAAGAGGTTATTATTTGCACTACGTTTTTTATCTTTTACTCCAAAAATTACCAGGCCTAAATCTATATTCACCATGGTGCCTGTAGAAGATGTTAGTTTGTTGCTTATTGATTGCCAATAAGATGTTAGATGTGGGCAATCGTGAAACATATGTGCGTCAGAGGCTTCAACTTGTCCACACCGAGGGCAAGCCACTGGTGTACCGGGTGGAAACTTGGACAACCTCTGAGGAGAATAATAAGCCCTGTGAAGGGTAAAAAAGTGGTTTCTTCGCAGTCACGCTGGTTTAACAATGTCCCATAGCACGGTAAAGGATATCTCCCATAATTCATTCAGATTTGTTATCGGCAGTAGAAGACCCCAAAGATGATCTGGAAGGTGGAATATTCAGTCTATTTCCTCTAAGATTAAGTTGTAGAAATGGGAAACCTCTTTGGTTTTTAGGGCATTGTCGAGTAGGGAAGATTCTAGTTGGCTGTTACTACCCAGTGATTGAATTATTTGGCGAGTGTGGTCAGATTTTTGTGCTATCGCCCAACTAGAGATCTGAAGAAATTTAAATCTTGATAGGTTGGGGCCTACCTTACTCACTAGATGTTCCCAGGAGAGCATTTCCCCTTAAAAAAAGAGATCTCCCCAAGTTAAAATCCCAGCTTCTTTTAGCAGGCTTATCAATGCATCTTTAGTCCACTCAGGTGGAGCTGGAAGATCCCATATAGGAGAACCGTTAGAATAGTAGCCTATTTTGTAATAGTTCTAAGGTTATACCAAGTTCTTGCTAGGTCCTGTAGTATCTTCAACTTAATCTTCTTAAAAAATGTTGGATCTCCAAACTTAAATAAGAATCTCATTTGATTTAAACCTTCACATTTTAGTAGTGTTGAAAACATAAGGCCTATGCCCTGATCAGTTGGAGTTTTGAATAAGAATCGGGCATGTGCCAGCTGAAAAGCCCAGGCATAGATTTGAATATCGGGGCCAGCCAAACCCCCCTTCTCCCTACGACGCCTTAGTTTATTCCAAGAGATTCTTGCTGTCTTGTTCCTCCATATAAATGAAGTGATGTCACTTTGCATCTTTGCTATCATTTTCTTCTCAAAGTAAAGTGGTAAACTGTTGAAAATAAAGGTCAACTTGGGTAAAATGGACATCTTGACCAAATTCGATCGGCCTAAGAGCGTCAATGGAAGATGTCTCCAAGAATTCATTAAGTGCCTGCAGTCTTTGGCTACCTGAGTAAAGTTTATGTGGGCGATCTGGTTGATATCTTTTAAAAATGTAATACCTAAATATCTCATACTGTCACAGGGTTGTACTGGAAGTGTCATATTAATGCTGTTCCATGCCATTACCTCAGTTTTTGTGGCATTAATTTCATAGCCGGAAATCTTGCCGAATTTTTGTGCCAAATTAATTACTGATGGAAATGCTGTGTTGATATCAGATGTTAAGATCATGAGATCATCAGCGTAAAGAGATACTTTTTTTTCCCAATCTCTGTGACTAAATGGAGCGATGTTAATTTCTTCACGAATCAATTGGGCGAATGGCTCCATATAGATATCAAAAAGTAGGGTTGAGAGCGGGCAACCCTGGCGGGTGCCTCTTGTAAAAGTAAAAGGTTCCGACAGTCCACCGTTAACCAAGACCGAGGCTGAAGGTTCATGGTATAATAGTTCCACCGCTCTACGAAAAACTCGGCCCACCCCAAATTTTTCCAAGGCCCCCGACAGGTATCTCCAATTGACCCTGTCGAAGGCCTTGGCTGCATCTAAGGTAAGAATGGCCAAGGGCAATGATGAATTAGTTGCCATGTCAATTGCACCTATTAGGTCATAAATTAACTCGTAGAGTTGGCGGCCCCTAACGAAACCCTTTTGGTTAGGATGTAAAATTAAGGGAGCTACCTGTCCCATTCGTTTGGCTAGTATAGACGCAAAGATCTTATAGTCAGCGTTGAGGACTGAAATTGGGCGATATGAGCCACAGGCCGTAGCTACTTTGCCTGGTTTCAAGATTAGCGTAATGGAAGCTTTGCTCCATGATAGAGGGGGGAGGTCGCCCTCAACCAGTATCAGGTTAAATAACTTGGTGAGAAAAGGGGCGATATCGGCTGCAATATGTTTATAGATCTCTACCGGAAGACCGTCCGGGCCTGCCGCCTTCCCAGGTTTACTTTTTGATATGGCTGATGTTACCTTCTCTAACATAATTGGGTGGTCTAATAGGTTCGCCTGTTCTTTAGAGAGTGTCGGTAGGGTGATTTTGTTAAGCCAGTTTTCTACGTCAATAGGGGTGATGTTATTGTCCTCCCTATAGATAGCCTGGAAAAAATCATTAAAAGCTGACCTTATTTCTGGGTCTGAAGATGCTGTACCTGAATCCGTTATTATAGAGGCGATATTGTTACGTTTTTGGTCTGTTCTGGACTTCCAGGCTAATAGTTTGCCTGCCCCTTCACCGAATTCAAAATTAGCTAGTTTACTAGCTTCCCACCTCTGCAGGATACGCTGGTTTAGTACAGAAGCCATTTGTCCTTTAAGTTTCGTAAGCTCCTCCTGTTTGGTCTGTATAGCGTTGTCTGAACATTTGTTTGAGTTTTCTAAATATGATGGAGCTTTTAGTATATTGGCCTCTATCAGTGTAACCTCTTGAATGTATTGTTTCTTGCGATATGAAGTTTTATTCTTGACAATCCCTCTCAAAGAGCATTTAAATGCATCCCATACTAAACTGGATGACGCCGAGCCAATGTTGGTTTTAAAAAATTCTTGCGTCTCGACCTTAACATAGTCCAGATCCTCAGGGGATGTAAGAAAGGATCTGTCCATTGTCCAAGACCTTGTTGTGTTTTGGGACTGTAGTTCAAGGTCTAAAAGTACTGCCGAATGGTCGGACAGGTGTGATGGTAAATAAGTTATATCCCTTACTGACTTTTCCAAGCACTTGTTAACCAATATGAAATCGATCCTTGATTTATGTCGATATTTATAGTTTCTAAAAGAGAAGCCGGATTTCAAGCCCGACCTTACCCTCCAAATATCAATAAATCCGTATTGATGCATATTTTTGATTAGGAGATCTCTAGATTTAGAATGTGACTGTTGTCTGGTAGAAGTAGACTTGTCCAACTTCGGATCAAGCACAATGTTAAAATCACCCGCTATTATCATAGGTTCTGGGAAATGTAACAGCTCGGACAACAATGTGGCCAGGACAGATGGGTCATCACAATTAGGCCCATAATAACCTACCAGTGTAATGCTTGACCCCCCAATCATAACCGTCGCGATTGCCCATCTACCATGAGGATCGACCTTTTGTTTCAAGAGTTTTGTAGTGATGTTTTTTAAATAGAATGGCAACCCCTCTTGTATTAACTGTCTGAGAAGTTGAGACTGTTAAGTCTATCCATCTATTCTTTTTTACCAAGTCTAAAACTTCAACTTCAACCAGGTGTGTCTCCTGGAGGATAATGACCTGGGCACCAAAATCGCGAATATATTGTACTATTGTGCTGGATCTAGGTTTGGTGCGCAGGCCATTAACATTCCAGGAGAGAATCCTAATGGTGCTCATACTTGGCATGTCTACTGATATTTATTGGTAGTCCTGCCGATACATTCCCCTTAAAATTGCTAAAATAAGCAAAACTCGCCCATTTTTTATTTGAAATGAGAAACATTTTATTTTTTATTCCCCTAACCCCTTCCCTTGTGATCACCTCCCCCCCCACCCCTGAGGAACCCTAGATTATCTAACCGGAAGGGATCCGGTTTGTGATACCCCTGATGCTCTATCTGGCTCAAGCGGGACGTTCATGAATTAGGGTAATGGAGGACCTAATGTAACTAATATAACTAATTCAAATGAAACCTACGGTGAAAATATAATTAGATAGCTTAAAGTGGTATCTATACGAGGTTGTATAGAAGGAAAAAAAGAAGTTTATACACTAGTCCTCTTTATTGATTTAATATGTGGAAAATATAAATATTTTTTTTCCCCTTTCCTTCCTTTTAATTTCCTTTTTTTTTTATCTTCCTTTCCTTCCTCACAGTTTTTCTTTGTTTTATAGTAAAGCATTTCGTGGTAATAGAGTGATATTAAAGTAATCGCCTTTACCCTTTGCCTTTTTTCTCTTCTTTTCTAAGTTGAACTGTTAAGTTTATCTTGTATTAAACAGGATCATGTTGGGTTAGGATTTTTGTAGTCTCACTCAAGCGCTATGACTCTATGAAGTTGATTTTATAGAAGCAGCTATAGAAGCAGCTGAAATTACTTTTTGGAGGTACCTAAACTTAACAATAGTTCATCTGTTGCTTGGAAAGTGTGAACGTTATACATTTTGTTGTTTAGCATAATCTTAAGAGCTGCAGGGAAACTCAACTGGACGGATGCTCCCAGATTTCTGAACGCCTCCATTCTCCGACCCAACTCCCATTGTCTATCAAGGGTCGCCCGCGACAAGTCAGAGCGCACTTGGAAAGAGAAACCTTCACCTGTCAAGGATTTTTGTTTTAAAGCTAAGTTTAAGATATGATCCTTGAGTTGAAACGTGTGAAAATTCACTAATATCTTGCGGGGCTTTGTACGTTGCGGATTGCGCCTAAATGGGTCCCTGTGAATCCGCTGAATGTCCAGATTAAGCTCCTCCTCTGTGTGTTTTAGATTTAGGGTTTTAATTAGGAGTTGGATAATGTATGCCTTAATATTGGTACCTTCATTTGCTTCTGGTACATTCAAAATGCGGATATTACACCGCCTCAAATTATTTTCCAAGTGTTCTATTCTTTCCGCCAGTGCTGTATCTTCTCTTTTAAGCTTCAATATCTCCTCCTTGGCGTTGTCAAGTTCTATGGACATTACTGCTGTTGTCTCTTCTAAGACTCCCGTCCTTGAGTATAACCCATCAATCTTACTGTCTAGTGATTCACAGTAGGACCTTATCTCTCTTTGAATTTTAGATGACTCCTCAAATCCCCGTTTAATGTCAACTGTCAAATTAGTAATCATAGATAATATTGTAGAGAGGTCTGAAGGGGGAGTAGAGACAACGACTTCTGGTAGTGACTGCTCTTCAGAGCTGAGAGATTGGGAAAACTGACTTAGTTGCTGTATAGTGACCTGAGTGCTCCGAGCGTTCTGATCCGAGGTTGGAAGCACTTCAGTCCCCTGAGGTTGATTATCTGGTTCTAATGCTTGATTCTCACTTATTTCGGAGGTGTTACAACTGTCAGGGTCTACCTGTCCAGTATCGCTCGTGTTGGTTTTTAGGGCATTAAGAGTCTCATGTTCGCCTTTAGAGACTGTAAGGTTTTCTAGTTCAGGAGCTAACTGTATGCCATCCTTAACAGGAGAGACAGAAACAGAGACAGTGGCCATATTTCCAACTAACGTTGAACTTAAGATTGCCCCAGAAGAAGTACCACTAGAGAAATGGTCAGACTGTGCAAGGCTCAAGACCTTGGGAATTGCCTTGAAGTAAGAGCGTAAAGAAGGTGTTATCTTTGTGCCCGGTTCTAACACTGATTTTTTTAGTTTGGACCTCTTAGATCGTTTAGGCTTAGCTTCTACTGAGAGGTATGAAGAGGACTTGGGAAGTGTAGGTTTTAGAGCACCACTAATACCAGTAATCCTGGTGGATACCTCAGCATTGGTGTCCTGAACCTCCTGCTCGGGTACCTGGGAAGTCTCCAGTACTGGGGTAGAGTTAGATTTTCCTGAAATTAACCTCTCTTGTTTGCTTAATGCGCTCCCTGCTTTGGCTGTTTTTCTGCCCTTACGGCCTTTTCTGGATATTATGGGGGTCAGATTAGTTGCTAATTTAGAATAAGTAGTAGCTCTACTCCTGAGAGAATATAGGTTATTTACGGGAGTAGTAGTCTGCTCTGCACTCGTTGCATTTATTTCACCCTCGAGTTCAAAGTTAGCTTGTACCACAATCCCAGTCTCAAGCTGCTGAGCAACCACCTCCTCCTCCCCCTCCCCTGCTCTTTGTGACCCCTTCATCTCGTTCGTTTGGGGACTTTGTCTCACACAGCCTCCAGTCTCATTGCGCGGTGGTAAAACCTGTGTCGAGGAGTTTTCAAAGATATCCTCGTCTCTGCTTCCGTCCGCCGCCGCCGCCGCTGTTTGCTGCTTTTCTCTGACCGGTCCTGTAGTTGCCGATAGAGCGTCCCTTCGTAGAGAACGAACCCGCCTTTCTCGGCGGTACTCCAGGGCAGCTCGATTCCACCTCCAAGGAGCCGACGTGGAGGCAATCAGCGAGTGCAGAGCTGACTGGGTCGGCAACACGTGTACTATCGCCGAATAGGATCGTGAGCATAACACGCCCCCAGCGAGCCCGAACATAGAGGGTTTTCAGACACTGACCGCTAACTCCGTATAGAGACGAGAAACAGCAAAATTTTCGCTAAAGCACCGCAGCAATAGTATCTGTTTCATCCAAAAAACAAAAATCTCTTAGGTTTAGCCCTCATCAGAGAGATTTCAGCTGAAAACGCCCGCATGAGCTAGAGCAGGGTATCGCGGCCGCTAGCCTGCAGCCGCCATGTTCCTCGTGTTCACCATATTAATTCTATGTTTTAATAAGTTTCCATGCTTTTTGCAGAGATAACATGTAGAAGTTGTGGTTTTGGCACCAAAAGGCATGTTACGTTAACCAAAGGAAAAAAGGCATAACAATATGCACATGTGTATAATGGCAGCACACATTCATCTCTGCTTACATTATGGTCAAAGCTTTCGTTGCTTGCAAACGGGTCATCATGGCAAGGGGTACGGTTCACACCCACAGGAGTTACTGCAGATGAAAAGTCACCGTAGGCCAGGCTGTGTGACTGTGACCCGTGAGATACAAAACCTTGTGGTGTAAAAATATGTGATGCCGAGAGTACCATAAATTTGGGATCTTGATGGCAGGGTCTACTAGGCGTTATTGGATTGCTCGAAACAGCCAGCTCTTGTGCAGGAAATAGTTTTTTCCGTATTAACTGGTGACGTGGAGAAAATGAGGTATGTTTTTGTCCATGATATTTGGATTTAAGCGGGGACTCGAAGACAGGTTCATTTTCACGTTCTACTGCATCATTTTTACTTGTGTATTTTGGCTGAGGCACACTAGCCATCCCTGCTAAAAGGGCCATGTTTTCAAGTTTCTGCAAATTCATACGCAAACTCGCATCACCAGGCTAAGAAGCTGTGCTTTCTGCACGAGATTGGTTACCAACTCGTATATAATCCAGCCCACTCTGTTTGACTTTTTTGTCCTTGCATCTTTTCTCAGCAATTTCTTCCTCTGGGAGTACACATAACACCCTCTTAAGTTTTCCAGCGCTTCCCCGATGGCCACAGTCCATTATCAACTGCTTTTCCTCCTGTGCCCTTTGAGGTAACACCTGTTTTAGACCCTCTGTTGTTCCAGAATAGCTTGCAATTAAGTCTTCAAAAATATTTTTTATCGCAAGACACTGTTTCTTCACTAAAACTTTTTTTATATAAACTTCAAAACAGAGATAACACATTGATCACTTACAATATATCTTTGCGCACTAGCCAGAATATATAAATCAACAGGTATTGAAATTAAAGGAAAAATGTACAATCGATCCATAACAAAGTAATTTTTCCTTATGAGACAGTACACATTGTAAGCCTGAACTTTAACGTCCTGAAAAAAGTTTCTTAAATAACATAGTTTATCCACAAATGGCTGCCTTATAGTAGTGCCACAAGCTAAACGTTTCAGCCCTTTTCATAAGTGTTACATTTGTTGCTGGCATATGTGAGGACATGCATGTTCATTTTTACTGACCATTATTGGATTAATTTATTCTCAAATGTAGGCTTTTACTGAATCAGGTTGGTAATTTGTTCCATTATCCTGCAGTTGCAAACTTAAATATAAAGCTTTACTTATTGTGCTTACCAGATGATTGGAAAAGAATCATAGCTTTAAAATCTCTCTCTTCAGTGATTGGCCGACCAGTTTCATCAACATTTTCGACAAGCCATTTACAAAGAACTTCACCGGGATTGTCCAAAAGCAGAAAGTCACCATCTTTTCTAACACACACAGAGCGATCGCAAGTGAAAAATAGGACATTGAATGAAACCATGATTCTGTCCTGCTAGATATAAAAATCACTAATTAGTTTGTGTCTGGTTTAAGTTTCAGAGGTATAATACAAAGCATATCAAACTGATTCACAGATTATTTAATTTGAGAAAAGAGTCCCAAAAAGTACACTGACCTGGTGCAATTTACATCTAATATGCGTAGATTTTTTACTACAAAGAAGTGTTTAAGCATCCAATGAAGGCCATTGAGGAAATTGCATTATAATCCAGTATGTGCTAAAGGGATTACAATTCATATGATATAATGGTAGGCAGATCCCTATGGAGCTGCAATAATCTGGCTGAATATGCCTCTTCACTCTATATGTAATTATTCCGCCTTCTGTCACAACGCGGTCGTAACAACGCATACCATTACTCCGCAAGTCGTTACAACGACTTGTGGACGGGGGGCGCTGGATGTTAGAATAGTAAAATTTACTATTCCAACTCCAGTCTGTGCGGACTTTAGGGAAGATGTTTGATTTTAAATCCAACATCTTCCACCCCACCCTCCGCAAGTCGTTGTAACGACTTGCGGAGTAATGGTATGCGTTGTCAGAACGCGGTTGTTTTAACGACCGCGTTGAGACAGCATGTGGGGTCACGGATTCGGGGTGAAGGTGCTTCACCAATCTGACTCATTGCCAGGATGCAGAAAGCAATGAAATTGGTGGTGCTTGGTAGCGCAATTCAGCTGTGCACAGCATAAACCATGCCCCATCTCATCCATTCTATCACATGCTTCTAAGAGTAGAAAGAGACCACTGTGAGCCCTACAGGACTACGGGAAAAGACTTCTGATGCTGTTTGCTGTGGAAACAAGCATTGGCATAGCCAATAGGTCTCGCCTTTGGGACCGTATACGTTTTTAGTTATGATTTACATTATTATAGAACTGAATTGAGAAGTACTTATGTAAATTGTTATTTTGTACTTGTAAACCGCAGGATATATATGTATAATACAGGGTAGCAAATTAAAGTTGCAGACAACAAACGTATTTGGATGGTACAAACACAGGGCAACAGCAGCTGGTATAAAATGTTTATGAACAAGGATTTTCTGTATTCATATAAATATGTCAATATATTCCTATGTGATCAGAATGTATTTTGAAAATAAATTGCACACTAAAACATATGTATTGACTAATAAAATAAATGTATACAGTTTAACCAACAACTAAACTTAAGGTTTGGTAATCTGCTTCAATTCCTTGTGTTATTTGTGGTGCTGCTAAAAACTAATACTGTTTGATACTGATGTGATGGTGTTTTTGTGGAAGGTGGTGCTTGATGGTGTTGAGCTGTTTCCAGTTAAAGTGACAGCGTGTTAAAAGACACGCACAGCTGGTGAGTTGCTATGGAACCCAGCGGAGGAGGATCAAGCTGCGGACAGTTCCTGAACTCACTTACATCTTCACTTTGGATAAGGCAACACAGCAGACCGCTATTCCTGTTGAAAGCCCCACCCTAACATGCCACATATTTCAGAACAGCTTAAGGTAAATTGCAACTGCATATAACAGCATCAATACCACAAAAAACATGGCTCCTCATTACAAGGGGCCCAGTTGTGGTGATCTTAATTCTGCACAGGGGAGTTAATACCAGGATTTACTTGGGCTCCAGGGGTTCAGAAATGACTGTTATACCAACTTGAACTCTCAGAAACATGAAAAACTAGGAATTATTGGGGCAATTGGTAATCCCGGGTCTGATTCTGCTGGCAATACCTAATTCTGCCTTGCAGTTTTCCTGCAGAAGAAACATTAGTATTAAGAGATAACTCATAATTCCCAATGGGACAGGTAGCAGGATTAACAACTCGATCTGGAATTACATACTCGTAATAGTGGAGCCCTTGCGTTCATAACTGGAAGTTATATATTGCACATTTTACAGGAGCATACTGCCCTCAGTACCATTCAAATGCAAAACAATTATGTATCAGGGCACTAGCTAGGCAAAGTTTACTTAATGTTCTAGCTGCCTTTCTGTAATATGGGCTTCAGAACCATTTTCAGTGGCAGATTGACTTGTAGTCCAGACTTCCAGCTCCACATGAAAATCACATTGGGATATAAAGTTAACAAGTCTATCTATCTAGGAAACAGTAACTGGTCCTTCGGAAACTGATAAGAGACAACACACGGAGGGGGAACATGGCGGCCAGCTAGAGGGACTGGTCGGGAGTGCCGGTCAGAGGCAGCGTGCAGGAGCGAGTAAAGAAGAAATGGCACCGAAAAGATATGGATAGCGGCGATTTTTGAGGTCCGCTAACCCGTGAGGCGTGCGATATTAGACGGCGTAGTGATATAGCGGTATAGCCGGGAGTTACCGCTTGACTGAGAACCCGACAGGCTCTGCCGACACACAGGAAGCAGAGGCGGCGGCTTAAGGCGGCGGCTTATGGAGAACACAGACGAGGGCGTCGTAAGCAGCACTGCACTAGTGGCAGTGAAAGCAGCTGAAAAGGGAGCAACAGGAGCTTTGCCGGAGGTATCCCCGCCAAGAGGTTTTGAGCGTTGGAGTCGTGCTGCTTTAGAAAGAGGCAGAGGTAGGCGGGCGGCGGCGAGGTTCCAGTTTTCTGCAGGTGGGGCCGTGGGGAGAGGGTTAGCACAGGAGGGGAGACTTTTTCAGGTAGCTGCTTACTCCCCTCTTAAAAGCAGGGACCACCCGGGCTCTGGAATTCTTTTACAAGACTCAGTAGGGCGAGAGGCATTAGCTGGGGGAAAGGCTGTGAAGCTAAATAACTGCAAGGATGTGGCTACTCGCCTAAAGGAAAAAGGAAAAAGCCCGCAAAAATTCAATTCAGGATACGCTTTGAGGAGTACAGGGAAGCCGGTAGAGGGGGGGTGGAGTCCTCATAACTCACACCAGAAGCAGCAGAAGAGTAATGCTTCAAGCAAACCTAATATAAATAAAAAAAAAACAGCAAAACAAACAAGCAGGTTAGGAATTCTCGGGAAGAAAATCTCTACCAATCCGTCTTTAAACTCTTTTTTAAACCTGTCCCCAAGACATTGGTTCTTACTAGAGGTTGTAAGCAAGGAGAGTTAACAACTGAGCTGAATAATAGCTGGGCAGACTGGGTGGAACATTTGAGTCCGAACCGATATAAAATCTTGGAGGTGGAGGAGGAGCCAGAGGCAGAGGCAGAAGGGGGAGAGATGGAGGCGATGGAGGCTAAGGAGGCTAAGGATGGCAGCTTGTCAGTAACTCCTACAGAAAGTGGCACATTTAAAAAGTCGATAGAGTCAGAAGAACTTCCCGGAGGGGGAGATGGTGAGAATGGGGATAAGACAGGAGGGATTGAAGAGGAGGGAGCCACTTTAGGAGACGGAGCGATCCATTCAGACAGTGTGGTGATAGACCTTCTAAGAAAATTAGATTCAGATGTACATAGGGGGTTTGAGGAATCCAAAGCTAAGCAGGATGGCATCAGGGAGGCAGTGGGGCTATTGGAGGCTAAGTTTGATGAGTTAAACATACGGACAGGAAAACTTGAGCATGAGGTTAAGGAGATACAGGCGGCTGTGGAAGACAACTGTAAGGAGTTAGAAGAGGTTAAATTTAGAGAGAGAGCATACGAGGAGCGGTTAGAGAAGTTGGAGAATATGCAGCGAAGGAATAACCTGAAAGTGTTGAAGCTTCCAGAGGGAAATGAGGGAGAAGATCTAAACAGCTTTGTGGTTCATCTATTAAAATCTGAACTGCAGATAGAAGAGTCGGAAGAGGAGATTGCTGCTGATATACAGAGGGTACATCGGGATCCCTTCAGATTGAATCAAAATTGGTCTAAACCCAGAAAGATCTTGATTAATTTTCTCACTTATAGTTTAAAAGAAAAGATCCTTGCCTCGGCATTGAAGAAAGGCTCCCTAATGGTGGGGAAAGCTAAAATTGAGATTAGATCAGATTTGTCGGTAGTCACCGCAAACAGGCAGTGGGAGCTGGGGAAGCGAATTGAGCCTCTAAGGAAATTGGGAGCGACGGTCCAGTTAAAATTCCCAGCTTTCTTAAAAGTCATGTGGAATAATAAAATGTACTCTTTTAGATTTGTTGAAGATGTGGATAGCTTCCTGGAGTACTGTCAGGGTGGTGGTGTATAGTTAATTGATGTAGGATGAAATCACGGGTAGCGTAATCTGCACGTAATCTGCATAATTAGTATAAAAAAAACAACAACAAAAAACAAAAAAAAACACAAAAAAAAGGGTTATTTTCAAAAGTTCAGGTAGCACGCCCGCTGGTGACCGGCACTCACAGGGCCTAGGCTTTGGGCCTTAGGAATCTGGTAGGGTTCTCCCGGGGAGGGGGGGGCACGAAGGGGAGGGAGGGGACAGTCAGGGCACAGGTGCGGGTGGGGTGGGTTAGGTAGAGGGGGGGTGAAAAACAAAAAAGTTCTTATATGCTATTGACCACCTTGAGGTTAAAAAGTTTGAAAGTAACGTATGATGGTGGAGGATAAGAGTAAGAGTATGAGGGGAAAAACACAGTTGGGAAAATGGATGTTAGGAATGTTAATGGTTTAAGGGTAAAAGCGAGAAGGGACAGGATTTTGAAGTATTTGAGAGACACTTCAGCAAATGTAATGATTCTTCAAGAGACTCACTTAACAGAGAAAGAATGTAAACAATATATGGGTCGACTTCGGTGGATAAGACACTTTTATAGTTCACCACAAACAAGGGTTACTAGAGGAATATTGGTGATAATTAGAAGTGGGCTGGACTGACAGGTAGAGAGTAGTACTGCGGACAAGAAAGGCAGGTGGCTGATTGTGACTTTAAAGTTAGCAGGATCATCATATAATATTATTGGATATTATGGCCCTAATCAGGATGATGTTACCTCGTTGTTAGAACTAACAAAAGAGATGATAGGGCTGTCAGGTTACGTTGTTCTTGCAGGGGACTTTAATACAGTACTAGATGCCAAGCTTGATAGATCTGCGAATAGTAGAGCATTGGGAAACTGCAAAATGGCGTCTACTGTAAAAAATGTAATAGAACAGTTTGGATTATGTGACATTTCGAGGAAGTTGGCTGGGACTGGGCTTGGATACACATATTACAATAAAAAATATAGTCATAGATCCAGAATAGATTTTTTCCTAGTAGATGCAAGAATAACGGATAAAGTGAAAGAGGTTGTGCATGTAGGGGTTCACTTGTCCGACCACTCAGCGGTCTTCCTAGAACTCGAAGTTGGGAGATGTGATTTGGATTCGGTTTGGAGATTGAATCGCACAGTTCTGTATGATCAGGAAGCAATGCAGCGCCTCCAACAGGAGCTTGAGGTCTTTATCGAACAAAATATGGGATCAACTAGATTGGACATTGTATAGGAGACTACTAAGGCTTTTCTCCGGGGACGATTGGGAACGCTGGGGGCCAACAGAAGGAGAATATACTACCAGGAAGTACTGGGTTTGGAACAGGAAATTCGAAAGTATGAAACCATTATTGTAAATTCAGGGGCAACCCCTAAGGAGGAGATTATTCAAGAGTTGGAAGGGTTAAAGGAACAACTCACTACCGTGATTAATAAAAGGGTTAAGGAGAGATGGGAGGCCTCCAGACAGGATTACTTTGAATACGGGGAAAACACAGGTAAACTGCTAGCTTGGAAGGTCAGGAAAGATCGGGTTAGAAACATGATAAAAGAGATTAAGGTTGGTGCAGAAGAAAAAGTAGCCTCAAATATAAATGAGATAGCGGCAGCATTTTATAAACATTTTGAGGAAGTCTATAGTGAGGACCTGCATCCGGATAGGCAGAGGATAGAGGAGTGGGTCAGAGTTCTAAAGCCCTCCACGGAAGAACAACGAAGAGCTTTGAATAGGGAGATCAGGCAGGAAGAGGTTGAAGAAGGTATCAGGCAGGCAAAAAAAGGTAAAGCTCCTGGCCCTGACGGTCTTCCTGTAAAAGAATATAAGAGTCTAATGCAGGGGTTGGCACCATTACTAACTAAGGTGTTCAATCAGGTGTTTTCCGAAAGAATGGAGATTCCTGCATCATGGGACCAGGCAAACATAATAGTGATACCCAAACCTGGGAAGTCTCCAAAATATATGGACTCATATAGACCTATTTCACTTTTAAACTGCGACTATAAGTTGTTTGCTAAGATCTTGGCTGATAGGTTGGGTAAAGTGATTCCTTACTTTATTCACGAAGACCAAAAAGGGTTTGTAAAAGGTAGACACTTAAACGAATTAACGTTTTCCCTGATAGGCAGTATAGATGTTGCTATCGATCAGAAGCTCCCTCTGGCGGTGGTGGCTTTAGATGCTGCTAAAGCTTTTGACCGCGTAAATTGGGAGTTTTTGAAAATTCTAATAGAACATCTTCAGCTAGGGGGAAACTTCTTGCAAAGCGTGTCACGACTATATCACACGCCGAACTCCAAGGTATTGGTTAATGGAGTCCTTTCAAAATCTATCAGGATCATGCGGGGAACCAGGCAGGGATGCCCTCTTTCTCCGCTCTTATTCGACCTTTATATCGAACCATTGGCCTGCAAAATAAGAGAGACAGAGAACATTCCCGCTTTTACGTTTCAGGGCTGGTCAAGAAAGATAGGTTTATATGCAGATGACATTGTAATTTTAACATGAAACTTGACAAAATCACTGGTCGAAATAGAAAACATTACAAAGAAGTATGGAGAAGTTTCAGGATATCGACTAAACTCTGATAAAACGGAAATTATGGCTTGGAATATGGTTGTGGAGCCTGGAATTTCAAAAAAACAGATTAGATACTTGGGGATACAAGTCACCCAAGATATAAAACAATTAGCAATGGTGAATCTGGCCAAAACAAGGAAAGATATTTCCGCAATTTTGAGACATTGGAGTTTGATACAATTAACTATGATTGGCCGGGTAAATTTAGTCAAGATGATGGTGCTTCCTAAGTTGACCTTTTTATTTGACTCTATTCCTCTTATGTTTGAGAAAGAGGGATTAGTCAATCTACAGAGTGAAATCGGTTCATTTATTTGGGGCTCCAAGGGGTCAAGGATATCTTGGAAAAAAATTCGGAGAAAATATGCCAAAGGAGGTCTAGCGGCTCCAGATTTTCAAATTTATTCCTGGGCTTTCTTGCTTAAAAATTGTAGAATGCTCCTCGGAAACCGCAATAATTTAGCGATAGGGGACCTCTTTTTTGCCATGTTGAAAGTAGAAAAGTGCCACTGGCTGGGTTTTCTGTATAAGTTTGCAGACCCAAAGTACTTTAAAAAGGTAAGACTGAAGGTCTTAAGAGTCTTAGCCACGGTGTGGTATCGTATCAGGCGTGTGACAAAAATCCCATACTTCAGTGTGGCTGCGCCAATCTGGGATGCTCCAGGGGCTCCAAGTTGGACGAAGGATGCTTTGGCAAGGGTATTAAAAACAGAAGGCCCACAGGTTTGGGGCGAGTTGTTTTGCGAAGGAGATTTGTTACCGTGGGCGGTCTGCGAGGAACTTTGGGGTCGTAATTTTGCAAAATTCAAGTATCTTCAGATACAAAGCTGGGCGGTAGGAAAAGAAAAGTTAATCGGACAATATAACGAGTTTGAAGAGAAGCTGGCTTCAAACACACGGATAAAGAAAGAAGTGGCGACATGGTACTGGGCAATAGTCGAAATGGAGGACGACCCTTTTCTACTACTGGAGGTCCTGTGGGGAGAGTGCTTGCCAAGGATCGCTACAGAAGAACAATGGCAAGTAGATATGTTGATTCTTTACAAAGTGGTAAAACCTGCAAATGTAAGGAGGAATCACTTGTTCACTCTCCACAGGGCATATTGGACCCCAAAGAGGCTCGCTAAGTTTAAGGATGGGGGCACGGTGTTATGTCCTAAATGCAAAAGCCCAAATGAAGACGATATTCACATGTTTGTGACATGCCCGGAGATTCAAGAGTTTTGGGTAGCTGTAAGTATAAAGCTATCAAAAATGATGGAGCTAAATATCAAGGTAAGCCCTGAACAGATCATTTCGGGCAGATTGGACATACAAGGTAAGGGCCTTGATGATAAATCTAAGTTGTTTTTTTATGCCATTTTGATTGCTCGGGGAGAAATATGCAAATTATGGGTATCGTCAGAGCCTCCGACAGACTTAATGTGGATCAGAGCTATGAGAGGCATAGCTAAGCTGGATATGGCCGGCCAATATAAAAGGAAGCACCAGTTTTGGACTTTATTTCTAAATCACTTTGGGTGAGGGTAAGGGGAGCTCTAATAATATATGATAGATACGATGTGAGAGGAAGAACGGTCCAATGATTAAGTCACTTTTGAAGCTCTTGGAGGTTAATGTAGTCTATATGTTTTGCTGCATTAGGCAAGGCTGCGGTACTCCCCATTTGCATCAAGCTTACAAGCCTGCAGTTCAAGCAGTAGGAAACAACCTCTCATAGTTGAGTTGAAAACCACCTAAGGGCGCTACAAGAAAAGAAGAGGTGGGAAGTGGCGTATGAGGACAAAAAAAAAAAAGAACAAGTCTATCTATCTATAGAAAACTTTATTTTGATTCGTAAAAACAGAATCATAAAAGTATTACATAACATATTACACAAAATAACAGGATCATACAATTATATTTATATCCGTAAACATTATTATATTGCCATTAATTGTTTTACAGGTAAATTTTAAAAGAATCACATATATGAAAAGGAGAAAAATGTTAGCAATACAAATACAGCTGATATTAGTACCAAATTCTACACTGTTCACATAGATAGGAAACAACAATCCATAACAATAATCAATATCCATTTGTGATACTGAGTGCTACTCTAATAAAACTGAGTACAGCATTACATATTGCTGGGGTTGATAGTGAGAGAAAATGTTCATATCCAACTATTTAATAGCGAGATCCAAAGGTTAACAGAATCGGCCTAATAAATCTACTTCTTGGATCTTTGTACAAGGAACAAAAAAGTACAAGATTAAGAGTGTTTTGAGAGACTTTGTTGTTACAGGCACACAAGGGTAAACTCTCACACCAGCCCAGCTGTTTTGGAAAGGCAAATAAAAAATTCAGTGTGTTAAGACGGAACCTAGTCAGATAAAAGCGCCATTGTGTCTGCCCTATATATGAAAGGTAAGGTTGATGCTGCAACCATCCCCTGTGGTAGACCGCGCTCTCACTGTTTCTCAACACACCTAGGTTGGTGCGATAAGCCTCTTTAATTAATGGCTTTGTCTCAGTACCAATGGTCTCAACATTCGAGAAATTATAACCCAGACCTATCTTGGAGAAGGTTTCCCTGACGTATAATAGCCATGGGATCTTCTCGAAATGCTCAAGCTTGAGGCAGTCCTGTAGTATTTCTTTAGTGAGTTTCAAATCATCAGAACACCAAACCTTACTCCAAAGCAGCAAGGGGGAGACATGGATGATATCACTCACAAATTCAAGACCCGCCTCAGTATGGCAAAAGATGTTAGAAGTACCTGTTGGGACACATAAAAGACGTTTTATGAACTTATTTTCCATAATTTGGATACTATAAAGTTAACAAGTCCGTCTCAAAGGATTGAATGGGAACTTGTACGAGGGAGGAAGAAAAAATAAATTAATGAAAACGATGTTGAGGGGGAGGGGGTCAGAAAGCCATTTCTTACTAGTTAACCGCATCCCCTTCTGCAATGGCCCTAACATTTGTACGACATGCTTGGCCAGTTGTAGGTTGCTGAATATAAACAAGCAACAACTATTACTGTGCCGTATATAAGATTGAACATGTTTCGGCTTTTTACATGGGGAAGCTGTGGCCTACGGATAGAGCAGCCGAACTTCAAGTACAGCAAGCAGGTTCGAGTCTCCTCTGAAGAACAACATTTCGCTCCTGTAATTTCTTAGGGGGCTGAGGGCTGAGGACTGCCTGCTCTCTAATTTAAAAGGCCCTCTGCTGTGCAAGAATCAGGGTTGGCTGGGCTCTGACCCAGGACGGGTGACTGTAATTTAAAAGGCCCTCTGCTGTGCAAGAATCTGGGTTGGCTGGGCTCTGACCCAGGATGGGTGACTGTTATTTAAAAGGCCCTCTGCTGTGCAAGAATCTGGGTTGGCTGGGTTCTGACCCAGGACGGGTGACTGCGTGCACGGAAGTACGGTGTCCATGCTATTGCAACACGTAAGCCCACAGGAAACCCCCACCCACCCTCTGTACCCCCGCCAAAAGGCCTACACCCAAGCACTAAAGTGAACGTGGGTGTCCTCAACTTGGGAGGGGGGAGGTAGTGCGCGCGCAATGTGCGAGTGTAGAGGTCGCATGTGAGTGCAAGGGGTGTCAGTACGTGGTAAGTGTGGGGGGGTCTGTTATGTGGGCTTTTGTCTGCCTGCAAGGAGTGTTTTTTTTAATGCAGTGGTTGCTTGTGTGAGTGTATAGTGTGCCTGTAGGAGGTCAGTGCAGGCGCTGCCTGCTAGGGATGAGTGCAAGGGTGATAACAGGAGGTGCTTGGGTGAGTGAAGAGGATAACTTAGTGCAAAAGAGTGCCTGTACTGGGGCTGGGTGTTCTGCCACAGGGTGAGTCCAGGGTGTGCCTGTTGGGGTGAGTGCAGAGGAGTTCTGTGGAGAGTGAGTGCAGGGAATGTCTGCATGAGTCCCTATACCATTGTCTGTGTACATGTGCCTATGCGTGAGTGCAGAGATGAGTGTAGGGGGTGGCTTGGTGCAGGAGGGCTCTTATGCATGTGTGAGTAGTGGGTAAAAACGGTGGTGCCTAACTAACTGCAGGGAGTGCCTGTAGTGGGTAAGTGCATCAAGACAGTTCAAGGGTGCCTGTGTTTGTGTGTGTGCGTGTGTGTGTTTGTGTGTGCCAGTGTAAAGGGTGCCTCCAGTGGGTGAATGCAGGGGGTGCCTATAGGTGTTGAGTGCCTATAGGAGTTGAGTGCAGAAGGTTCCCCCACAAGAGGAGTGCAGAGGTTTCTTGAGTGAGTGCAAGCCGTGACTGTAGTGTGTGAAAGGTGTTGATTTCTACAGTGAGTTCAGAGCGTGCTTGTAGAGGGTAGTGCAAAATGTGCTGTATGTGGTCATGTCAGAAGTGCTTGTAAGGGACCACTAAAGGGGTGCATGTGTGAGTGCAGGGTGTGTGTTTTTGTGACTGCAGAGGTGCCTGTGTGAGTGCTGGAAGAGAGTGTTCGCATGCAGCATGAGAGGTGAGAGTGAAACAAGCCTGGACTATTGGCTTTGTCAATGGTTGTAGGTTGCTGAAGATAAATGGGCAACTATCACTCTGCTGTATATAAGGTTAAAAATGTTACACGTTTTCACATGAGGAATCTGTGGCCTACGGTTAGAACAGATGACCTTTGAGCTACAGCAAGCAGGTTCGAGCCTCCTCTCATAAACAATATTTTTGCTCCTATAATTTCTCAGGAGGTCGATTTGTAAGCGCTCCTACTTTGCGCTATTTTAAAGTTGAAAACAATAGCCCCAAAAGCTTGCCGGTGAGCACTGGCAGGACCCGGCACACTTAAAACCCTGGGCCCGAGGATTGTATGCTCTCTTTAAAAGTGCCAGCTGTGAAAGAATCGGGGTTGGCTGAGCCCTGGCCCAGGACGGGTGACTGCGTGCACGGAAGCGGCGTCCATGCCAAATGTGTAGGAAATCAAATCAAACCACCCTAAAACCTTGCCAACCCTATTATGCACAAACCTTACATATGAAACAAGCCCGGACTATTGGCTTTGTCAATGGTTGTAGGTTGCTGAAGATACATGGGCAACTATCACTCTGCTGTATATAAGGTTAAAAATGTTACACGTTTTCACATGAGGAATCTGTGGCCTACGGTTAGAACAGCTGACCTTTGAGCTACAGCAAGCAGGTTCGAGCCTCCTCTCATAAACAATATTTTTGCTCCTGTAATTTCTCAGGAGGTCGATTTGTAAGCGCTCCTACTTTGCGCTATTTTAAATTTGAAAACAATAGCCCCAAAAGCTTGCCGGTGAGCACTGGCAGGACCCGGCACACTTAAAACCCTGGGGCCGAGGACTGTATGCTCTCTTTAAAAGTGCCAGCTGTGAAAGAATCGGGGTTGGCTGAGCTCTGGCCCAGGACGGGTGACTGCGTGCACGGAAGCGGCGTCCATGCCAAATGTGTAGGAAATCAAAAAATCCACCCTAAAACCTTGCCAACCCTATTATGCACAAACCTTACATATGAAACAACCCTGGACTATTGGCTCTGTCAATGGTTGTAGGTTGCTGAAGATACATGGGCAACTATCACTATCACTACAACTATCAATGGTTGTAGGTTGCTGAAGATACATGGGCAACTATCACTCTACTGTATAGAAGGTTAAAAATGTTACACGTTTTCACATGGGGAATCTGTGGCCTACGGTTAGAGCAGCCGACCTTTTAGCTACAGCAAGCAGGTTCGAGCCGCCTCTCAAACTATATTTTTGCTCCTGTCATTTCTCAGGAGGTCGATTTGTAAGCGCTCCTACTTTGCGCGGGACACCGCTTACAGCGGAAATATCGCATCGCAGTGACAGCCCATCGCTGCAGTTACATCGTGCACGACATCACATCGAATGTCAACACGACGCATGCAAGTGCATCGCGTTGCCATCTACATCGTTGATCATTACATCGAAAAAGAGACTGACTTTAGCTTTAACACACTTTTGATTTGGTTATTTAAGGAGAGACTTTTGCCGAGAGCGTTTATTTACGTTTGTTTATTTAAAAACACACTTTTGATTTGGTTATTTCAGGAGAGACTTTGGCCGAAAGCGTTTATTTACGTTTGTTTATTTAAAAACACACTTTTTATTTTTACGTGGCTTTTTTCTTTTGGAGACTTTTCAGAGATATGGAAATGCCGTAATGTTAAACAACATGTGGTCTGACGGATAGGTTGCGACTCATAGCAAGAATATGATGTGTCATATTTATTCATGCATCAACAAACATTCCCATTTATTTGGAGACAAATAAACAACATGTGGTCTGACGGATAGGTTGCGAGCCTCCACTCATAGCAAGAATATGATGTGTCATATTTATTCATGCATCAACAAACATTCCCATTTATTTGGAGACTTTTGACAGATATGGGGAATGGATGGATGGATGAATGAATGCTCAGCCTCGCAGATTGTTTGCACGCCTTTTTATTGCAGAGTTTATTTGGGTGAAGTAAATGAAAACTTTACTAAACAATTACAAAACCGGCGACAGGTGCACGGATGGATGGTTGGATGATGAATAGATGGCGGGTGACGGAATGGATGGGTGTCTGGATGGATGCATGGATGGGGCCTGGATGGGGGGTGGATGGGGGTGGATGGGTGTATGGGTGGTTGGATGCATGGGTGGGTGCTAGGTGGATGGATGATGGCGGACCGTATGGTGGATGGATGCATGGATGGGTGGAGGGGTGCATGGATGGGTGGGGGGTGAATGGATGGATGGATGGATGGATGAATGAATGAATGCTCAGCCTCGCAGATTGTTTGCACGCCTTTTTATTGCAGAGTTTATTTGGGTGAAGTAAATGAAAACTTTACATGCAACACCGGATGTCCTGGGAAGGGTTAGTTCTGCTGCAGCCTCGTGCTGGAGACCTGCCCCACAGGCCGCGTGCACTCTGCCCCACAGGCCTTTCGAAAATGCAGACTGTCACATACTTTACTTTAAACAATTACAAAACCAATGCAGACTGTCACGTACTTTACTTTCCCCTAAACAATTACAAAACCGGTGACAGGTGCACATAGCGAAAATGTAGACTGTCACGTACTTTGGGCACGTACTTTGGGGGGAGACCGCGTGCACTTAAATGCTGCCCAAGGAAAATGCAGACTAGGTGCACATAGCAAAAATGCAGACTGTCACGTACTTTGGGGGGCGACCGCGTGCACTTAAATGCTGCCCCAAGGAAAATGCAGACTGTCACGTACTTTACTACAGGTGACAGGTGCACATGTCGAAAATGCAGACTGTCACATACTTTACTTTAAACAATTACAAAACCAATGCAGACTGTCACGTACTTTACTTTCCCCTAAACAATTACAAAACCGGTGACAGGTGACGGGTGGATGGATGGATGATGAATAGATGGCGGGTGAATGAATAGATGGGTGTCTGGATGGATGCATGGATGGGGCCTGGGTGGGGGGTGGATGGGTGTATGGGTGGTTGGATGCATGGGTGGGTGCTGGGTGGATGGATGTTGGCGGACCGTATGGTGGAAGGATGCATGGATGGGTGGGGGGGTTGGGGGGGTGAATGGATGGATGAATGGATGGATGAATGAATACTCAGCCTCGCAGATTATTTGCACGCCTTTTTATTGCAGAGTTTATTTGGATGAAGTAAATGAAAACTTTACATGCAACACCGGATGTCCTGGGAAGGGTTAGTTCTGCGGCGCTGTTTGCCAGCTCAAGGTCAGGCCGGAACAGGCAGTTGAAAACACACACAGAGTCCCGTCATCTATGGACTGTCTGCCCTTCTCTTGGCATGGCATTAGAACCCCCGCACTGGCACTGTATTGAGACAGCAGCCATCGGCTGGTGGGGCACATCCTGAACTGCAGTCTCCATGGGGGGGGGCTGGCTGTGCCCTCCCCATCTGAAAGGTCATTGCAGGAGAGAAGGGGCGTCCACATGCTTGTATGAAGCAAGGTGGCAATGCCCTTCCCTTCATTGGTAAAGATAGCAAACATGGCTTGGCAACATCCTGTTTACCTTTTGTAAACTACTTTTACTTTTCTCGCAGGAGAATAGCCAGAGGTCACAAGAGGGAAGCCATGGGTCTCAGCTGAGACACTTGGCGACTCCCAAATGTTGCCCGTGATCCAAGAACCAGACTTGGCAGTCGCTGGTGAATTCCTGCTGTGACCTACGGCCACGAAGGTAAAACAGATAAAAAAAGATATTGCTGCAGAAAGTAAAATTAAAGCACTTTGTGTGAAGCACAGTGTGACTGAAGGGGGTGCAGAGGCATTAACATAGAACAGGGAACCCCTCAAACCGGGTACTGTGAGCACATACTGCTGCTAATAATGCACGCACATCGAATGACATGTTTTTAGAGTGCAACATGCATTTGCATTGTAAGACAGCTGTTTCCCTAAACAAATGTTAACTAATGATGTGAAGTTGTTTCCTATCTCAGCTGTATGTCATCCGACGCCTATTGGAATGAATACATATGACGCGTATGGGTAGACACCATCCAGCTGTTTCACGTGCCCCCTGCAGCTGCTGCAGATGCCTACCTCTGCGGGCGCTGCATGCGGGTGCATATTAGGTAGACTAGAGAGGATTAGGTGGGTCAACATGCATCTTACGTTCACAGTTCACCGGAAAGTCACTGATTGAAGGTAAGTCAGATTTGGACTGTGAGACCGATTCACTCACCTTTCATGAACACAGCAATGAGGTCCTTGAGCAAACATTCACAAGCCGCACTTCCGGTGGGCAGCGTCCTGGGAGCGACTCCGGTGACGCGGCAGCTATGGGCGAAGAGACAGGACACCCTGGAAAACGTTTACCTGCAGCCTTCCTCGGCCATCAGATTTCCACCGCTATATAAGCCTGCACTTCATCAGTTGCACCCCCCCCCCGGGACTTTATCCCCAATGCTGGACAAGGCAACTGCAGAACCACAGCTGCGTCTTGAGGTCAACCGTACACAAGCGAGGACTTTCATTCCTGTGAGCTTCGATACCCATGAGTGCCACGGCACAAACATCCGTTGTTATGTCGCACGATGTAATGTCGGCGATGTAACACGCAATACAATTAAAAGGCCGCATTTGCGGCGAAACAACGCGCGATGTTTACATTGCCGATGTCATCGCCGTTGCGATTTAAAAGCCGCGATGTAAATGCGCGCGATATCTATGTCCGCGATAGCCCGTCATACAACCACTTTGCGCTAATTTAAAGTTGAAAACAATAGCCCCAAAAGATTGCCGGTGAGCACCGGCAGGACCCGGCACACTTAAAGCCATGTGGCCGAGGACTGCATGCTCTCTAATTTAAAAGTGCCAGCTGTGAAAGAATCGGGGTTGGCTGCTCTGACCCAGGATGAGTGACTGTAATTTAAAAGTCCCTCTGCTGTGAAAGAATCGGGGTTGCTGGCCTCTGACCCCGGGTGACTGCGTTCATGGCGTCCATGAAGCTCGGTCCTGCCCGTGGACTGTTGAACATTAACCCCTTGCGCCTGCAGCATATCTTACCTGGGTTCGCTGGAATCCCTGAAGTGTTCTTGCTTTTGTAGTGTAAAGTGGGAAAATAAAGAGACCGAGCCCGATCCATTGCGTCCCTTTTATGGCCTTTGCACTCTCACGGTATTCGGTTGTGCAGCAGAGCAATGACGTCACTTCCGGCGCTCCAGGATGTGCCGCAGCATTGCAAGACAAGTTCACCGGCTTAATTCAGGTGTATGCCTAAAGGTGAGTGCCGGACGGTTGTACATTTGGACATTTTGGCATTTTAATAGTTATGTATTTATGAGGATGCTATAGCTGAATCAGTGGTGAGCTGCTCAAGAACTCGGTTCAAGTCCCAGGTACGGCGGTGTCTGTGTGTGAAAGGTGTTGATTTCTAGCGAGATGTGCTTGCAGGGTATAGTGCAAAATGTGCCTGTGTGTGCAGAGGTCCTTTTGAGTGAGTGCAGGGATTGATAGTATGTGAGGCAGGCTGTCCTAGCAAGGGTCGATGAAAGAACAATGGACGCGTGAAAGAATATGAGACCCTAAGAGCGATGGGAATAAGGCTGAGACTTGCTGTCAGGACAGAAATGGCTTTATTATGTTGTAGACCCAGAGTGACGACAAATGCGTGCACTACTACAACAAAGAACGTGCCGGCATGCTGCAGTGCAGCGAATTGCTATCTTTGCGTGCAGGGTTGCAGGTGCTGCCTCAGTAGGGGAGTCTTGCATGTATACCAAGGGGAATTACCTGTGTTTTTACCAAGGGTGAGGATGACTGTATGAGTAAGTGTGGCCGAGGGACTAGGAGGTGCATGCAAGTGTACCTGTGACTGAGTACAGGGGTTGATAGTATGTGAGTACAGGGTTGCAGGGGCTGCCTCTGAGTACAGGGGGAGTCTTGTTTGGATATTCAAGGGGGACCTGTGTTTTATACAGAGGGTGGTGGCTGCTTGTTTGGTGATGCCCGTATGGGTTTGCTGGAAAGGGAACGGGTGTTGTAAATTTGAACATTTTGGCATTTTAATAGTTATGTATTTATGAGGATGCTATAGCTGAATCAGTGGCGAGCTGCTCTCCAGAGAACCCGGTTCGAGTCCAAGGTCCGGCAGGCTGAGATGGTTTTCAGTGGGCGGGGGTGGGGTGGTAAAGTTGTTTTGTTTGATATGGGTAAAGTGATATAATGTGTGATATATATGATGTGCAAGGCCTTTTAGTAAAAGTCGATTAGAATTTTTGACGTCATTGGCCGGTTGGTTTGAATTGTTACATTTAACAGCCCATTCGGATAATACTATACATGCTATGGTCTTTTCAGTGTGTTGAACTCCTACTTGGTTTGATTATACAAAAAGATATCAGGTGGCCAAGATTGATGGCCCTGCCAAACATGCGATTAACTGTGCAAGTAGGATTTATTAACCAGCTGGCCACCAAATCCTAATCATTCCTATGCAAATTGCACTGTAGATTATATCCAGGGGGCAAGCAGTGCAGCTACTGTGTAATGGCAGAGAATTTTGTTATATTCAGGGCCACTGGAATTATGTGATACTGCGGAAGAAGTGTTTTCCCCACAAGTATGGATCTGCTGCATGTGCCACTGAATCAGCACCTGCTGTGTAATCTGCAGATTTTACCCAAGATAACGTTTCCAGTTTAATGGGATGACTTGTCATCTTTCGTTGCTTATTACTTTATTTGGTAGTTAACCTGGTAGTAACGAGGTACAGTTCTTGTCCAGAGAGTGCTACTATGTGCAGAAAGCACAAAATAATAAAGCAAGACTATCACAAAATGTATTGCATTACGCAATACATAAACACAACCCACATATCACTCAGTACCACATAATTATAAGCCACATAATTACACTCTACTCAATGCAACTTAAATACACTCCACATAATACCACACAGTGTAACATATTTATGTGCTACATAATTACAATGCACTCAATGCAACATACACTCCAAATAATACCACTCAGTGCCACATAATTACACGCCACATAATTACACTCTAATCAATGCAGCATGAATGCACTCCACATAATAACACCGTGCCACATAATTACATGCCACATAATTGCACTGTACTCAATGCAACATGAATACACTCCACAAAATACCACTCAGTGCCATATTGTTACATGCCACATAACATAATTACACTGCCCTCAATGTAACTTACACTCCCCTGCACTCAATGCAACATACACTCAAATAATACCAATCAGTGCCACATAATTACACGCCACATAATTGTGCTCTACTCAATGTAATCTAAATACACTCCACATAAATGCACTCTAGCCCACATACCACCAATCAACATGAATGTACTCCACACCATGACACAATTTCAATATGCATATTTTCACTCAGCACCACAGTTCCAAGCCACACAATCCAACATCACACATTTCCAATACACACCGCATAATTACACACCAAACAACATATTTCAACTCCCCAACTCAGCATTCCACAACGTACCTCCAATCCACACCATATACTGTCAACACCTGAGCACTAAACATCATTCACCACCACTAGTTTGCATCAGCACAACACCTAAGCATCACGTCAGTCTGACCTTGGGATCTGGCATCTGTTGATTCTTCCCTAGTGTCAGTCTGCTGCTCATGTTCTAATTAAATTACTGTTTTCCAACATCCACTCCACCGTTATTTATGTCCCACTCCCCGATAACAAAAAAATTATAACAAACAAGCAGGAGAACAGGCAGGAAGAAGTTGCCAGCAGTGCAAGTACAAAAAAACTAGAAGACATTTTTCAGGTTAAAATCTTTTTTTAATCAGGTTTTTCAAATGTATATAATGTCGTATTCCTTTGTATAAAGTTAACAAAAATGCTTAACACACAGCAGCCACAATGCTCTACAACATAGTCAAAAGTTTGGGCTAAACACATAAGGTCCCAAAGGCGAGACCTAATGGCTATGCTAATGCTTGTTTAATATCCCCTCGGATCTTTGAGTCACCTGATCTCAAATGTGATTGTTTCAGTTGTGCTATCTCTTTTTCTAATCCGGATAGTGTGTCTCGTATGGAACATAGCACTCCTGCGTGTTTCGAGATTGCCATCCCCCTTATATACACCTTGAATGCCTCCCAGACCTTTGACGAAGAGGTTGTTGAGCCTATAGGCAGGGTCCAATATGCATTTAAAGTCGCCTCTACGAGGTTGGGGCCTTTTATAGTCACTATGTTCACTAACTTAACATTTAGTCCATCTTTGTGGTAACGGGACATATAATGATTAAGCACACATGTCGGACCTTTATTTACATGACACCCTGCTCCAAAGGGTTGCCCTGGGTAACATATGAAATAAAAGGGGATTTTGAGGCTTGGCAAGTAGCTTTAAATGCCAAGTCGAAGTGGCAATAAACTGCACACATGGGCTCTACAATGGCAGACCTGAGACAGGTTTGAAAGGCTACTTATATTGGCGTAATCAGTGATAGAAGCTCACAGGTTACGTTTCAAGTACAAGGCCTGGGTATATGATATACCACTTTACAAGGGACATATCAGTAATTCATGAAAAATGTAAATCTTGAAAACGCTGCTATGAGAGCATTGTATGTTTGTCAGGTGTAAATACTTTTAGCAGCCTTCCATTAGCCAGGAAAATACTGAACTGGGATGTTTGGCATCATAAAATTATACCAAGTGAGGGAGTCAAAGTATTGTCTGTGTGAGAAAGACCCATAGCTCAATTTCCATATTTAAAGTGTATGTCAATCTGTACTCCATAGTATGTACATCTGTTCAAAGTGCAAATAATTATTCAAGACTATTGGAAGCAGAAAAAAATGATGCCAGTGAATAAAGGAGGACAACCTGGAAAAGGAAAGAAACGTGGGCCATACAAAAAATGGTTATTAGAGGTAAGCGCACATTATAAGCCATTATACCAAATCTGTTCAGAGGACACTTCAATCTACAAACCAGATTTACTCATAACGGTTAGTAACCTCAGGAGACACTGTCTTCTATAATGACAATTTTTATTAAAGTCTGCTTTCTACACCAGTCACTTTCAACTTAAATGCCGTTAACAGTACTACAGAGTCTCTTCTTTCTTTTTGAGGCAAGAGTGTGAAACAGGCTTCCTTGCAAAGAGTATGATCTGCTCTGCATGAGTTTCGTTTTACCCTGCTGTTTTCTTTCTTGTGATAGTTTAGCTAGGTAGGCCATTAATAGAAGGAACATGTAAGTAATTAAATTATTGTTAGCTATGTACTTAATATATTACTGTAATCATCTTCAAATTCATGTTCTGCGGAGACAAAGCATTGCGTTGTGGAATTAAATGGTGCAGCAGGTTTAACGTGATCACACAGTTCATATCAACAGACAGAGGGTTGAGGCTTATAACACTCCACACCTGACAATACAATATGTGAGGAATAAAACAGTGCAAAGAACCATGGAGTACACTCCTATATACTCATATACCAGGAAATGAAAATTTCATAATCTGACACAAACACAGTAGGTTCAGCACTGAGCAAAGTATAAAGGTAATCGAAACAGTCTCTGTGTGCACATTGAAAAACTCCCAGTCCTCAGTAGTTTCTTTTTGTTCAAAGTCGTTCTTTATTTACTTTCTTGTTAAAACTCAATGACCATAGCTGACGCATTTTGTCCCGATCATTCTCATGTTCTATCCTAATAGCCATGCATATGTGGTGAATGCACACAAGACAAAAAATAATGAATGCTGTAGGTACAAGAATTGCTCGACAAGTGAGGGACTTTTAGAAGTCGCAAAAAGACTTGTTCTAAATGTTACCAAGTGCAGAATTGAATTAATTGGTCCTTTTTCTGCATGAGAGTAGACTGAACATTTAATTAAAGAAGCAGATGACAACATTATGAAATATCCAGCACCGAAGAAAGTAAACGAAGGATCCTTGCAGACTTCAAGCACAGGAGACGACATTATCCCCAAAGGTACAGTATGAAATTATAAACTCCTTTTTATACCGCTTGCATTAACAATTTGATGTATGAAAGTATATAGTTTGAAAGCACATCACTTGTAAAAATGAAGGTCCTAATCAACCCACATTGAGTTTCTGCCACAAAAAAATTAATTGGTTAATGATGTATAATACATTTACAATCTAATTAGACATATCTTGCTTACTAAATGTACAGAGACATACTTTTTTTGTTATAGTTATTCATACATCACTTTCTGCAGAGCAGTGTACATTGCATTCAGACAACTGTAGAGCAATACCATATTATATCCCACCAGTAGATGACACAGATGAAGATCCAATTGACGCTGTTTGGGATACGCTTTGTAGCAGCTTAAAAGGTGAAATGGATGCTCTGCTTAAAAATGATTTCATTAATGACTCGGATTCTGGTTTTGAACAATTTTTGGATCAAATTGGATACACCATTCAAAATGAGTACGAAGTAATTCACATTTGTGCTGATCACACTAATATCACAAATGAATCATCACCTATTTTTGAGGGCTCCAACAAATGCTTAGGGGTGGTTATACTATTGCTTTGTTGCTTTATTATTCGTTTTTGCTTGAGTGATGAGGCAGCTGGATATATGCTGAATCTCATCTATTTGCTCTTGCCAAGTGATAATAGAATGTTCAGAACTATGTATCATCTTCACAAATATATCAAAAAAATTGATAAGGCCCCAAATATTAATTACTATTGTGCCACTTGCTATACGCATGTTGAGAAAAACACTCAGACCTGTCCTAACCAACACTGTATGAAAGATTTGATTCAAAGTGACTCAGTGTCTTATTTCATTCAGCACAGCCTAATTGCACAGTTACAGACTATGTTTAGAGGAAAACATTTTACAGAAATGTTGAGGAAACATCGATTTGATCACTATATGGAGAATGAGAAACAAACAATGAAAGATGTATATGATGGGGAAATGTATTTGGATTTATTCAAGAGTGGATTCCTGAAAAACCCTAACAGCCTTTTATTTGCAAAAAACACAGATGGTGTTGCTGTATTTAAAAGCTCCAGTGTACTTAATGGTAAACGAGATGCCTGCATCTCAAAGAAAACTGTGTGAAAATATATTACTATATGGTATTTGGATTTCCGCAAAAAAGCCCAAAAAATGGTCTTTCTTAAAACCATTATATATTGAACTTGCACAGCTGGAAGTGGAGTGTCATTTAAAGATCACAACAATTGTAGTTTTACTTGCCACGCTACCCTCTGACAATCACATTTGATTTACCAGCTAGTTGTCTTGTTTCAAACAGCACCCAGTTTAATGGGAAGTTTGGGTGCTGGCATTGTCTAAAAGAGGGTGAAGTCACTGTGTCAGGAAAAGGGCACTGTAGAGTATTTCCTTACAATGCTGAAAACCCAAAAGGCCCACCAAGGACACTCGATACTATTAAAACAGATGTAAACAGTGCAATAGCAAATATCGAGAGTGGACTTTCTGATTACAGTGTAAGAGGGATCAAAGGTCCCATGTAGTTCATGTTTTTGAAACATTTTTGTGTAAGCAGAGGATTTGTGATTGATTACATGCATGGTGTATGTAGTGGCATTATGAAATTGTTGATGACCCTCTGGTTCACTAAAGAATATAAGCATCATTCATACTCTTTTTATGAAAAAGTCAAAGTAGTTAATGGCTATTTGAAACAGATAAAACCCTCACTGGATGTTAGTAGAGTTCCAAGGTCTGTTGATGAACTACCATATTGGAAGGCCTCAGAGTTTCGAAACTTTCTTTTATTTTATGGAATGCCTGTGTTAAAACACGTTTTAGATAGATCACGCTATTTACACTTTTGTGTACTTATGAAAGCAATTCATAAGCTATTAAATGATGACATTAGCCAGGAAGATTTAAATATAGCAGAATGCTCTATTACTTACCGGTAATCTTCATTACTCCTGGTCCCGTTGTCCTCGTCCCATTCATAAATACGTGGAGATAACCATCTCCCGACAGAAAAAAGATCAGAAGAATGCTGGGACACTAACCCCGCCCCTCCCACCGGGAGTACATAAGGGGTACTTACCCAGCATTCCACCTGAATAACCAAGCCCCCAACAGGAAGGCCGGCCGTCCAGGAGGGAGGGCGGGGCGTATGAATGGGACGAGGACAACGGGACCAGGAGTAATGAAGTTTACCGGTAAGTAATAGAGCATTACCCCCTGTTCCCTTATGTCCTCGTCCCATTCATAAATACATGGAGAATACCAAAGCAGAAAAAGCCGGCCTTCCCAAACCAAACAGAAGGCAACCCAGGAAACCACACCAAGGCAGCAACCGCAGGAAGCAAAAGGCAGAACCGGCGAAACCCCAGGCAGAGTCCCCGACAAGAGGGACCCCAACCAGACCAGCACACACCCAACAAAACCATGGGAGAACCGCCAGACGACCAGACCGGCAACCACAGAAGTCAACCAGCCCACTGCAGGAACACCCCACAGCCAACCAGCGAAGGGGAGAGCACAGACACCGAAGCCAACATAGGCCAGAGGAAAACAACAGAGAGGAGGCCAACCAAAGCGAAAGGCCAAGAGCCACCAGGCCAGCAAACCAGCAAGCCAGAACGGGGCAAAAGGAGCCAAACCCAGGCACAGAGACCTCACACCAGGCAAAACCAGACCCCGGAAAGAAAGAAAACAGGCAGGGGACAAGCGGGCCAGAGGAACACAAAGTCCCACCAAGCCGACCCCGGGAAACCAAAGGTCAGAGAAGCCCACCAAGGTCTGGACCAAACCCGAAGAGAAGGGAGGAAAACGACCCGACCCCAGAGAGAGGAAAAATCCCCTGAACCGAACAAAAGAGCAGCAGGCCACAAGAAAAAAAGGGCCAGCAGCCAGGGGAAGTCCACCAGCACCCAACCCGGAAGGCAAGACAGAGCCCACGGACAGGGAAAGAGGGAAAACCAGGCACCATACGAAGAGCAAACCGCAGGAAGCCAAGCCACCAGGCCCCGAAGATGAGGAAACAAGGCAGCACAGGGAACCAGCACCTCCAGGAAACGCGAGCAGCAAGAACCAACAAGGGCAACCAACCCGGATAAAGAGACCTGGAAAAAAAGAGGAAAAGGGAACCGAAGGAACCCCAGGAATCCCAAAACACCACTCCAGCCAAACCGGAGGAAACGGGAGCAGGAAGCAACAGCCCGAAGAAGGCACACCCCTACCAACATAGAAGGAGTGCAACCGGATGGACTAAGGACCCGGAGAACCCAAGACGACAGAAAGGGAACCCCAAGGAAGCCAGCAACAACCACAGCCAAACCAAAGCAGAGACAGGCCAGGCACAAACGACCCCAAACAGCCCAAGCAGAAGGCCGGGGCAAAGTACCAGAGGGCAGAGATACCGAGGTACAACAACCCCAGAGGACCCCACAGAAGCAACAGAAGCCAGGGAGGAAAGCACAAGCAAACCAAAACCCACAGTCCGGCACGACCCAAAAAAGGGCACAAGCAAGGGATAAACCCCAGGGCAAAAACGGCAACCCAGGACACAGCCAGGAAGCCAAAGCCGAAGCCAAGGCAACCCCCAGGACCAGAAAGCCCCAAAACCAACCCGGAGGAAGGCAAAAGAAGCAAAGACCCTAGCAGAGCAAAGGGCAGAGAGCAAACAGCCCCAGCAACGCTTCAAAACAAACTCAAGATGAGGGAAGACGGGAAACAGGAGCGGGAGAGGCCCCAAAGGCCGGAAAGCACCACCCCCGCCAGGAAACGGAACCCGCAACCCAGTCCCAACAGACAGGCCAGGACAGGTGCAAGAGTACAACCAGGCAACCCCGAGCAGGCCGCACCAAACAGGGAGCAGCGGACCAGCCAAGAAAAGGAGCCAACAGGGAGGAAGGCCGAAGGAAAAGCAGAAGCAACAGCAAGCCCGCAGACCAGGAGCCTCCAAAACACAGCCCCCCGGAACAACAGGAGCACAGGGAAAGCCGAAACACCACAAAGCAAGAAAGGCAGTGAATACAGACCACACCACAGCCAACCAAGCCGGAGAAGAACACCGCAGGCCAGAAGAGACACAACGGAGGCCAACAGAACCCGTGGAAACCAACCAGGCACCACAGAACGACCACTCAGCAGCACCAACGAGACCAGACCAGACCAGCAGAAGCACTCAGGAAAGGCCCAGCCAGCAGTCAAGGGGCCAAACTGAAGACAACCCAGGGGAAGCCAAAAGCCACCAAGGCACCACAGCCGACGAGGTGACCAGAACACCACGCAGCATGGATGAACAGAGAGGAAGGTTGCAGAGCACCCCAAGCACACTGGCAAGGGAAACAGACTCCGAAAGGAGGTCAAACAGGGACTACAGAGCTCGCCAAGAACCAGCAGCCCGGTGGCCCGAAAAAGAGGAACAAACCTCAACCAAGGGGAGACCCCACACAGGAGAAAATCCAACCCCAGAGAGGAAAGGGCCCAGGCAAAAACCCCGGAAGCCAGGACCCCAACAACCACGTCCAGGACACAGCCAAGAACCATGCAGAAGCGCAGGAAAAGGCAACATGGAAAGGGACCACGAGAGGCAGAGCAGGAGCAGGAAGACCGAGGCAACAACCGGCCCTGCAGCCAACGGCACACCATCCAGGCGAAGCCACAGGCCCAGCCCTCCAGAAGCACAGGACCCCAGAGCACCAACCTAGAGACACAGGGAAGGACCAAGCCCAGGCGAGGCCAAGAAAACCCGCAGGGGAGGCCGAGCCCCACCAGCAACAAGGCCCCCTCCCCAACGGACAACTCAAGGCAGCCACGAAGGCAAAGCCAGAGCCGAGAAGACAGAGCCAGGTCCGAAAGACAACGGGAAACACTACAGCCACCACGCCCTAGCCAAAGGGCACCAAGGGGGTAGAAAACAGGACCCGAGAAGAGCTCAACAACATGGCCAGGCCCCAAGGAGCCTGAAAAAAAGAACACGTGGAAAAGCGCAGCAGCCCAAGGGACAAGAAGCAAAAAGACAGTGTGTCCAAGGCAGTCGGAGCAAAGGAGCGAGCTCAAGCCCAAGGTCGCAACCACGGGCAAGCACAAACAGCAGGGAGCACACAAACACAAACACAGCACTCCCCAAACTGCAGAAACAAGGAAAACCAAGGGATACGCCCAGAATCCCAAGAATCCTAGGGAAGAACACTGTCTCCCACAACAAAGAAGCCGCCGGAAAAACTGCGACCCAAAAGCAGAACAGGAGTCAGAAAAAGACCAGCCACGTGGAAAGTCCCGACCAACAAGGTGCAAATGAAGAGAAAGCACACGGACAACGAGGCGTCGAACAACTGATGTGGAGACGCACCCCCAATATCACACCTCAACGACCTCAGATGGACGAAAGGCTGAGCGGACCACCGGAATCCAAGCCATGAGACCATGAGGGGAAACAGAGGCCCGCACAGTGGACGCAGAAGCCCACCGAGCAACCAAACCCATACACAATGCGGTGAACAGCAGAAGCGGGAGTGAAAAAGGAGCAACCACGGCAGCACCAGACTCAGCGCCCTGCGAAAAAAAAGGGGGACAGCACACAAGCAGGAGACATGCATACACATGACGCCGGGAGTGTAGCAAGGACGGCTACAACCGTTCGTCATCCCACACAGGGCACCACGCTCCCCAGAGGCCGCGAAGAATAGCCACCAGGCACCCCAGCGGCCATATCCTGCAAAAGAATAGCAGCAAAGCACAGCAAAGATAGCAAAACATGTGAAAGAACCAACACAGGGGAAACTCCGACATGAAAGGCCGGACACAAACACCAACCCCGCAGCGGCAGCAACACCAGAGGCACAAGCCCGGCAGAGGAGAAGCACCTCACTCCATACACACACCCTGTAGTAGGAAGCAGCCCAGGACACGGCAGCGCTAGTGCCCCCATACACCCGCAAACACAGTAGCGCCACCTTACAGGGTACAGGCAGTGAAGCGCAGCTATCGAAGTTCCGCCCATGGGTCACGGGAAGTATGATGCGCACAGCACGGCAGAAACTACAGTGCACCACAGGAAGATTGAGCGATATTACCGAGACACGAACCCGGCTCCTCCTGGTCCGAGGCCGAGCACCCCAGCCTCGAGGCCAAATCCTCTCCCAGAAGCAGGGACTCGTGAAGGCCAGTGGAAGAGCGCTCGCCACGCAGAAATGAGGCCCTGGGACAGAAAAAGAGGAGCAATCCCCGGCATCCCCAGCCCCACCGACATGCTGCAGCCCATACCAGGACCGGGCAGTCCGGGAAGCGGAAATCAGAGAAGTTCAAGACCACAGAGATCAGCCAAAGAGAAGCGTGCGTTCCACAGTCGCTCAGAACAGACCGAGAAGGAGTTGTGTGACTGGATCTTCAAGTCCGAGTTCTGAATCATCCGCTGTTACATCCAGTCAGGGAATACGGGGAATCACACGAGTGCGAAAGATAGGAAAGACACTCGCTTTCAAATCTCCACTTGAACGCCTCGCGCTACCCCTCGCCTCAGAGCAGGTACAATGAAGGAAACAAAAACACCGCTATGCGGGACTCACCCGGTGTGTGGGCCGGCCCAGGAACAAGGCCCCCACTCCTACACCCAGCTCCGGACATCCAACGGGGCACCAGGCGCATCGCGCCTTCACCCGGCCAGCCAAGGAAAGACGCTCCCAGCGACCCGGAACCAACCGGGAGGCAGCGCACCAGCCGCAAAGGGCCGGCAGCCTCGGACATTCAGCCAGGAACAGCCCTGCCTCCCAGCAAGCCCGGCAGGCCGGAAGGCAGACCAACAAAAATCCCTCGCCCACGGAGCCAGGCAGCCGGGCTGGGGGAGAAGAGAAGAATCGCATGCCGCCCCAGCCCAGCAGGAGCAGCACCAGCATCCAAGACCAAACTGTCGACAGACAGAAAAAAGAACAGGTGGAATGCTGGGTAAGTACCCCTTATATACTCCCGGTGGGAGGGGCGGGGTTAGTGTCCCAGCATTCTTCTGATCTTTTTTCTGTCAGGAGATGGTTATCTCCACGTATTTATGAATGGGACGAGGACATAAGGGAACAGGGGGTAACAGTGTTTACTTTTGGTTGTGCAACTGTTTAAGGATTGTTATGAAAAAAGATTTTTGACAATGAATGTTCATCAATTGGTCCACTTAGTAGACAGTGTAAGAGCAGCAAGGCCTCTGTTTACTGCCAATTGTTTTGTTTTTGAAGATCTTAATGGTTTCCTTTTTACAACATGTGCATGGTACAGTAGGTATAGAAACACAAATTCTAGATGCAGTAAATATGATACAAGTAATACCTGTGTTAATGGAAAATCATTTGTCGCCTGATAGTGTTGAGGCACAATTTTACCAGAGTATGATGTGTTCATATAAGACAAACAGAGGACGATATTTTAAAATTGAAAATCGCATTTACAGTGTTGGTTCTACATACCCTTACAGCTTAACAGAGAATGAATATATAGCAGTAACTTAGATTACTCATATTTTAAACTCTGATGTAGTAGCCTATAACAAAATATTTTTAGAACAAAGCAATATTCTTGTTTACAGCTCAAATTACACTCGCATTCAGAGGAGAGACCAACGTGTAATAAAATATGAAACAGAATCTGGAGTGTTTGCCTATGGCAGGGTCACTAGATTCATTCAGTGTAAGCAGTCAAACGTGTTTGTTAACCTAGCACTCATGGTTCCACTTAAGTGTGAATCCTATGACATCAGGGAACCAGTTCATCTGGTTGTAGTAGATAAAAAGATCACAGCTATCAGGATATCAACAATAAAATGTGCCTGTTTTTACATTGGGGTAGAAAATGAAGCATTTGTAAGTGAAATGCCAAATCGATTTGAAATAGATTAAGGCAAATCATGATAGAAAGTTCTGCTACATGCACATCTCTTTTTATAGCGCATTTGATTAGAAATCATCTTGATAAGCATTCTTACCCTGTGCTCCAAGAACACCTAGGTGTCCACGACACCTACGCAGGGGTCCTAGACTGCTCATTAAACATAGTAATGTTGGCCAAATAATAAAGTGTATATCAATATAGAAGCAAAATGTACAACTGAACATTCAAAAAGGTTTTATAAATGTGCAGCAATAGGAAATTGGAGGATAATAATTCATTGGTATCCTCGAAATCCAAGTACATCAAATACAATACAGTATGGCCAATGGGCAGTGCTTAATTTGTGCCTGTGCTTTCCGGTGCTTAGCACCGGCACTTAATTGACAGGGCCGGGTCTACGCATCTCACATGTGTGTCACACTTGCATATTGATGTTTTTAAGAGTTTGCCCTTAATATAACATTCTGTGCTCAGAGTGTTCAATCGTGCAGGTTACAGCGGTTAACAATAGCTGCCCTGCCTGCACTGAGGCTGCCTGCCTGCCTGTGGTGCTGTGCCGTCCATTCGTCCAAGAGTCAGACAGAAAATAAGTTATGTATGTAGCTTGCTTGCGTGATCATGGCGGCCACGGGACCAGTACACACACTGGCGGGCGGCAGCAGTAGTTCTGTCTGACACACACACTGATTTATTGGGGGCGTCAGGGGCGGGCTGGATTTGGTTTCTGTTCTGTTCTGATAGGGGGGTGGGGGCTGTGCGCACAGCGTGCACAGATTTTTTTTATTTCACATGACCACGCGCGCCTCTTTGCAGCAGCTCACTGCTAAGTCATCTGCGTGCCCGAACTGACCCCCACAGACGACGACGTTGAGGCTGATCCTGAGGGCATGGCACTGAGGACAGGGCAGCCTGTGTGCAGGGCAGGCAGGCAGCCAGGCCTCGATGTGCAGTACTGTCTGGTGGTTCTGGTAGCACGGGTAGCAAACAGTGCACCAGGCCGCCTAATCGTAAAACACAGTTATACACTGAGCCGGACCGGGACCCCCCTCTACGAGTAAGGTGAGTATTGAAGTTAAATAAAAGAAACAGCGAGTGAGCTAGTTTGTAAACTACTGAGTGAGCAAAGCTAACTAAACGGCTAAGCCAACTAACTTAGAGCAATTCCAATACCGTGCAAAAAAAACCCCACTAACGCTGTATTTTTATTTTTGGTAGTGTGTGTGAGGTATTTGTCCGGTTTAAAGATCACCGGCGTGCGTGTGTGTGTGGGGGGAGGAGGGGGGAGCAGCCCTGCTGGCGGCACTGCCTTGTTTTCCACAGTTAGTTTCCACGTCTTTCCAGCACTGCAACTAACTCGGTGACTGAGTCCGGTATGAATTCTCTCTGGGTTTCAAAAAATAATGGGAATGGCATTGTTTACTGAAGTCTAAAACCTGCAACCTTCCCTGGCTTTCCAGCAGTCTAGCTCAGTAAGTCTGTCAGTCATGTTCACGGACATTGGCTTCTAGATGCTAAAGTGGAGAGCTTATTGCGAGGATGGGCTACTGATTGAACAGGAAGGTTTTTACAGCCTTGCTAAAACCGGAAACAGACGATTACTTGCAAAGTAAGACAGGCAATGAACGCCAAGCTTCTGCCGCAGCGACTGACAAGCTTTATTGCCACGAGGGTAGTAGGTTACTTATTTCCAAATTTGAAGGAGAAACATCAGTCAGATCTTAGATATCTGCAAGCGCTCCGCAAATGATGTTTCTTCGACATACAATCAGGCGGTTGCGTGCTTTCTGCACTATGAGGCCCTGAGCATGGCTCTGCAATGCGTTAGAGGCCAATGCGGCTTCTCCTTGCTCCTGTCACAGAGCAAACATTTTTATAAGCCACATAGAGGACCTACATCCGTGTTCTGAACTCATTCAAGGTGACCTACATGTAGCTTGGTCTAGTGGCTTAGTGGACTAATGAGTCCACTGTAGGGTTCAGTTTTTGATCTCATGGTCACAGGTTCAAATCTGGGCGAATCCACTCAGCCTTTCATCCTTCTGTGGTCGAAAAAATGAGCACCATTGAGTTGGGTAGCAAAAAACGTCTGTTATTCAGTGCCACATGTTATGTTATGCTTTGAAGCAGCAAGATGGACGGATTTACTGTTAAATATCATACGTTGGGAACGGGCGCCCACTACTGTCACCCCAGACTGATGGCTAATAGTAAAAGAACATGGCATAGCATTTTCAGGTGAAAAAGTAAAGTTTTGAGTTTTTAGAAACTTGAGGGACTTGGCCATGATTGGAACAAGTTATAAACATATGTTGCTGGAGCAGATTGAGGGGTCCCATACTGTGAAGATGTTATGTTAAATGAACTTGTTGAGTGCACGAATATCTGTAGGTGTCTACGCGCTGCCTACTGTGAGGATAAAAAATACCTCTCTTGATTATAAAAAGGGGATTTATAATGATCTTTAGAGATGCTCAAGGTCCTTAGTACCTACATATAGAATCCCTAATTGGATTTCGTTTTTCCAACCCTTCTGCTGTATTAATAGGTGCTTTAATCATGAATAAAAAAGAGGGAGACTAAGAGCCAGATTAAGGTCCAGTACCCGTGCTTCTCTCTAGGATTGACACTTCTAATCAGTGTGGGTACTTGTTTCTATGTGGTCTAGGTATAGAAAACGTTGAAAGAAAAGGTGTGGTCGGAATATATGGTTGATAATCAATTGTCTTACAAAGAATCTATCCAGTATACTGTACCTAACATATCAATTTGAGTTCATTGACAATTTCGACCCATCAGTTAAACGTCTCTCCACCAATTGCAACATATAGATCACATAGTGGTACATTTTGAGATTTACACACATTTTCTAATTTGAGTTCACTTTTAAGTTGTTGTCATAGGCTTCACAAATGCTAAAATATGTTATGTTATATTGATTTGTATAGCACACTAATCACCCAAGAGGGTATCCAGGCCCTTGGGCAGGTGTGTACGTGTTAGTTATTTGATATGCTTATGTGAAGAACTAGGTCTTCAGCTTCTTGCGAAACTCAAGACATGAGGAGGTAGCTCTAATGTGTTTGGGCTTGGGGATGTGGGTGGGGCCAATAAAGGAAGTGGGTTGAGCCACAAGATGTTATGGGTGGATCCGGGGAAGTTGGTGTGGCCTTTTAAAAATGTGAGCACCTGCACTTCATATTTTACAAATTAAGCACTGCCAATGGGTGGTCTCAATTGATTTTAGAAAACTTTAACCTTCCCATTACAAGTAAAATGTTGAGTTTGTTTTTGCATGTGTTTGTGAATGCAATGAAATATATCATAATTTGTGTATTTGTTTGATGGATGCTTGTTTCCCTCATTTGGTGTATTGTTTTGCGGTGGGAATCATCAAGTATCAGATGTCTAGATAAAGATTCTGCTGCATAATGTGCCTCCAGTGATTGCATAATGTGTAGCAATTTTTTTGTTACGTTATTTACTTTATCCTGCCACATATTTTCATACTTAATTGTCCCTTAACTTCAGTGACCATTCATACAATGGCTAATGTTCATCTTTATTAATGCTAGGCATTGATCTTTTTACAGTGGATGCTTATTTTACCTGGTTTGTACTTAAAGAAAATGGCAAAAATAAATAAATGTTTTAAAAAATACTCTAACTTGTACATAGTTTGCTAAAGCACATTATATGCTCAGTTGTGTATAATAGAAAACATATATGTCATTTTGGATTTATCTGCAATCATCCAACAGTTTGCATTTTTCTGGAAACCTCAAACCAAAGTGGTGGATGTGCTCTTTAAATAGACAAGCAATTCCTGTTAAAATCACCAGAAGCAAAAACATCTTAAGGAAAACACAATATTACCTTTGAAGTAATCAGATACATATTTTCAAATCAGCCCAAAGTCATCAGGAACAATGTCATCTTGTAAAGTTATCTGCGAGTCATTTTCAAGCCATCCTTAAATCATCATGAATAATGACACCTTCTGAAGTCAGCAGATACTCATTTTCAAGTCATCCTTAAATCATCACGAATAATGACACCTACTAAAGTCATCAGATACTCATTTTACTGTCATCATCAAATCATCAGGCTGAGCTTTTCAGCTTTGCTGATGACTTCAAGAGCTTGATGATGTCTGATGATGTGAAAATGACATCTAATGTAGTTGCATGATCATCGGAGGACTCTAGGATGGCTTCTAAAGTAATCCTGTTTGACCTGGGCTCTCTCCAAAAAAATACTGAGTGATGGTTTCCTCTCTGTATCCCTCCTCTAATCCCTCTTAATCCTTGAAATGCTTGGGTACATGCTGGTATTAGGGTGTTAGAGTTTCCTACAGACACTCTCCTCAATGATCCTGTGTTGTCTGACCTAGAACAGGGTATGGAAGTGAAAAACTGTGAGTGTTCATCCTGTACACATACCTCTTAATGTAAAAATAAAGATACTGCCTACAATCTCCAAAATCAACATCTCTCTTTCATTATGCATATTATGAAAATAGTGGGGCATCACAGACAAAGACAAAGACTTGACCTTCCACAATTAGTCCTATTATTAAAAACTGTGGTCTTCCCTCAAAATGGTGGATTGAGGGAGGCGCAATGACTCTTCACAATATGGCAGATTCTGGCGTGGGATGCCAACTCCTCACAACATCCGGTGGTGCAGTTCAGACTCCTCAAATATCTCTGATTCAGGATTGGTTCCTACCACGTGGTGGAAAACCTCAGGGAGGGGCAGCTGCTCATAGAGTTTTGGAAGGAAGAACGGTTGAGGTGTAGGGGCCACCTGTGATATTTTTGCCACATCTATTGATAGTGGTGTTTGTTTCAATAAATCAATCTTATACAAAGTGAATTTAACAATGTTAATGAGATTTGAGAGGCAAGGGGTGTCTGCAAACATGCAGTGTCATATCTCCAGCAACCTTGGAGGAACAGAGACGGGTAGCCATGTCCTGTTGCACAGTTACAGAGCACCATCTTAGAGGCAAAATGTAACAACTCTAGTTACACAATCAGCCAGTTCTCTCTAATTATAGCCCTTTATAAGTTGTGTCCATTAACAAAAACTGTGGAATCTCTTGAAATGGAAGATTTCATGGACAGCAGTTGCGGCCGGCATGGCTCACGAGTGGGGGGGGCAAGTGCAGGGGTGCTGAGGGGTTGGTGGGGGGGGGGGGTCACGATGGAAGGAGGGAGCAAAAACAAAACAAATTAATCACTTACCTCACCACAGCCGGGTCTCACTTCCCTGCTCCTGCTCTCCTGCTTCCGACTTCAGCAACAGGAAGCAGGCTGCCATGCTCCAGTCCCTAATCCAATCCCAACGCTGCAATGCAGCATTGTGATTGGTCTGAGCGCCAGGACACAGCGCTCATCCAAGGGCTGTAGGGGTGGGCATTACAGCCTACGTGGAGAAGTGGGAAAGTGAGCATTACTGGTTTGGGCGGCCCGATTGGGCCGACCAAACAGTCATTGCTCACTAAGGGGTGGGCAAACCATTTCTCCACTGCCCTGTTTACAGAGCAGCCCCGCCCACCTGCCCACTGGAAAAGAAAACATAAAGTGATAACGGAAACCTATTGCCATTTCATGTTTTTGTTCTACTACTGCTTGGAGGAGCCGCTACTGATGGACAGTGGTTGTGGTGTTCATCCAGCATTATGTTATGTTATTTGTTATGTTATTTGTTTTTTGTATCGCGCACAGCTGCCCCAGCAAAGGGGCGTCCTGGCGCCCTAAGGGGCGTCCTGGCGCGTTACTGGTAGTTTTCCTGTGCAATAAATGAAATGTTCAAATAGTTCACGATTTTTCCCTGTACCCAGGAGAAATATTTTCCATAGCAGTAATTCACATATGGGCTCCTTGTAAAAAAGCATGCCTGATAAAAGCACATTGATCGTTCAGTGAAAAAAGTATGTGCCACAGAGTAAATTACGAGTGACAAAGTATTGTAAGGGTCCTATAGATTTTCTTGACCTACTTCCAAATATATATATCTTAAATATATGTTTATCCTCAAGGTATGTAGATATTAAGCTAAGAATAGTAAATCTGTACTTCACTCTATGCAGATACCTTTCAATATTTGTGCCCTCAATATTTTGTCTACAATGTTAAGGTACAGCAATATTCTCTACTCGATATTCCAGAATAACACCTTGCACTTGTCCTCATACAATCTAGTGCCAACACCCAATGTTAACTAAAATTGCTACACCCAATACTCAATTTGAGCTGCTAATTGCCGGTGGGGGCACATGCACTGATTTTTAGGGACCAGCTCATATTTTTCCTACATCAAGTATGTACCTGGTGCAAGATATAAAAATGCACACAGATAAGAAATTGGAGGAAGAAAAAGACAGCAAAACCATCACAAACAAAAATCAGGAAAATGCAAGTGTTACAAAAGGGAACAGGGCGCGTGTATGGGAGGGGATTAAAGACCACCAGCCTTGGTATTCGCTGTGCCATGTTTATTTGCACTGGTTCCGACTTCTGAGCAGTACTTCGGCCCTGGCTCACTTCCTTTCACAAATTAGGCACTGGGTGCACCTTAAACTATACGAGTCCTGAAAGGGAAGGCACTCACTGCCCCTCCCACCCATTTAGTAATCCTTCTGCACACAGAAAGAGTTTTTGCTGGAGGTCGCAGGTGGGGCCCATTGGCACTCTTTTTTGGTCCTAGCACTTACTTTTTCGCAGCAGACGATGGACTAGGGCAACAAAGTGAAAAGCAGGGGGGGAGGAGGAGAAAGATGGGGAAAAAACGTGACAAAGGCAGAAAGTAGGAAGCTGCAAGAGTGAGATAGAAGGACAGGGTGTGTGGTGGAGAATGGCAGAGGCATGAGGTGGAATCAAGAACACGCAGCCCTGGTATTTTTGGACACGGACATTTAATAGCACTAGTCAATAGTTTACTTTTTAGACCCCAGCACTTACTCTTTTACAAATTAGGCACTGGAGAACGTACATCATCTGTGACTCATTTCTGCACTCGGTACATATGCCCTTCCATTTACAAAGGTGAATGTTCTTCAAAGCCATTTATCTGCAAGTCACACCGAGTAGCGGCTGAAAAAATAATGCGAATCTTAAAATGGCTCACACCAGCCTCCACTGTCACAATGACACTACAGCGTCCTTCTGTGTACAAGCTGCCCTCTCGTTCTGGCGATGACATTTCCACTTCACAAGGGCAAGGCAGCTCCCTTCCCCACTGTTAATATGAACATAGCATAAAGTATTGTAAAACAGCCACTAAAGTGACATTCATGGGTTCTTTGCAAAAAATTATTACATGCTTTTGTCCCAACAAGTCGAAGATGTCATCTCATATAATACCTTGAGACACACTCCTCACTAATAACTTATATGAGGCCTGTCAAATTATACTGCCTGCATATTAATGATAAACATTGTTAAATGTGAAACCTTAGAGAGGCTGGTAATCTCAATTTAACTGCTAATTAAGACCATGGAATGAGGATTGTGGTTTTCGGCTTCAAGCTTCTGTGCAATTTTGTACAGTATAATAGCCGTGTCCAAGTCTCAAGCAGTGTCAAAGACAATTCTAACGGCGTTAATTTAAAAGTTCATCTTTCTCATTCGAGTTTTCCATTTCTGCACAGCAGTTGAAAAATAAGAATATTAAACAAATGATAATACCCTTAGCTGGAAATGAATGTGATGCGCCATTGTACGTGCCCGCCATATTTGGTAGGTCATGTCCTACAGAGCTATATTTTTAGTGTAAGTGCCTTTATTTATGACTAACTACGTAAATGGATTGCTCGACTTGTTGTTCAATAATTCCCATTAATTAGGAAGTGATTGTTTAAACAGTGCTCATTAATTTCAAGTTTTCTGTGAACCAAGGTTAAGAATTAATCTAACCATATTCTTATTTAGCTTTATTGGGTCATTTCGTGTACTCAGCTCTGTCCTTAACTAGATTAACCGTGCAAAGTCGAAGACGAAGGACAAGTCTCACGACCGAAACACGGTTTCATAATTTTTCACATCCCCAAGCAAGTATACGTTTGCAACTTTAAGAATGCAAATTTGGATAGAGATTTTTTTTAATACAGAAATGTTTAGGATGATTAAATATTAGTATCTATCTGTGTCCAAACCTCCTAAACTGTTATTTAGTGCAAACCTATATTGTGTGGTGTGTTTCAAATTACTTCTCCATATTTTCAACATGTTTAATGCACTGTTGACTGGCTTCCTCCATCACTACTCTTGGAAAGCATTATTTAACACTCTTGGAGTAATCAAAAGAGAGTGCCTCTACTTTGTTACAGACTGAAAACTCCAAAGAGACAGGCTTAAGTTTCACTAGAGTGAAAACAGGTGCGGTTTGAGAGAGGGTGACGCTAGTGTGATTCACAGTAATTGTCATTCTTGTTCAAAAGGCCTCCCTTCTAATGTAATTTTCGCTTCAAAATAATGTTCGATAGAGTCCTACTCTTATCGGGTGTGTTGCTATGAAACGGATTGCCAGTAGGAGTTTCTATGCCATGTGTGTAAATGCTGCTGTTAGTTTTACTCCTGCGTAAAAATACTCTGACAGCTGGTGTACTACCATAATATTGAGTTTGAAATATTGTGCTGCAAAATTGTTGAAGCCAAATATGGACCAAAAAAATTCGGAAGGTATGTATATATAGGAACGTATTTGCCCGAGTGGAAGAGGTGTGGCGCCGCGGCCAGGGCGACTGACGCTGGAATCTGGGGACCACGGTTCGATCCCCGGCTCCGGCGGCAGGTTAGCCCAGCACCATGTGACTCTGGGCAATAGCTCGCTTAATCTTCCCGACGGCCCCCCAGCGCCTAGAGACCCTTACGGGTGATTGTGCGCTTTACAAATGTGGACTTTACTTTACTATACTGAGTACCAGATATATGTCCTTGAGTAACTAAATGTATCTCCAAAAAAAAGCAACTGTGGAGTTATAAATTGTAAATCTAAACTTAACTATGTATACCTAATTACAAACCAACCAAGTATATGTGGAGTTACGTATAGTAAACTTGTACTTACCTATATATGCTTACCTTCTCAAACAAATTGTAGTCAAATTAAGGATACAATATTTTTGTAACTCTCACATTATGGGTCAAAAAGGAAGTGTAAGCTACTAAATAGAAATCTATCCTACACTACTTCCAGGAATATATAGCTCACACAGAGTATAGGGTGGCCAGGTGCTCACAAAAGGAAAATAAAGGGCTGTGAGGAGTGGGGGCACAACAGGTGTTTGGATGAGAACCCTCACTCACCCGAGGGTGACATGCTTCATCATTAAGCTCCTCCACAGACTGGGACATCAAGGTACCCAGTGTGGGCAACGACTTCCCGCAGGAAAGGAGCAGGAGTGTGTTTAAGGAGCACGTCAGTGTTTCAATACCTTTTTGGGTGGAAGTTAGGGGCAGAGTGCAATGAAAACGTTTATTTAAAACTACCTCAGTAGGAACAACCAACTTGTTGAGGTTAAAAGCAATGTAAGACAGGGTTATGGGTGTATACCCTGTATAATGGGTTACATCTGCCCAAATGACATGAACTGTTCCAAGTGATCCAGCGCTCTGACTGAAAATCTGTCTCACCAACGCTACCTATCACCTCAATACTGACCATTTATCATGAAACAGAAATTAGGCCCATAACACTAATGAGACAATATTTGAGCGTCTGAATCATGTGGCCTGATTAATAAAATCTATACTTATTCTATTTACACTATTATATACATCTGCAGTTTAACTGATTTCACCATGGTTATTAACATTTATCATTAATTATCAAGCCACCATAGGCGATTGGATCAACTGATGGAAAATAAATCATGAATAAACAAAACCTGCTTGTCTTTTCAAAACTAATTTTATTAACTTTATTCTTCATAAGGAAAATAGCATTCAAGGTTTAAAGTATTTATTTTATAAGCAAAACAAGAAAGCAGCATTTTATTAAGGAAATGTATTAACATACTGGCATCATGAAGGCAAGTTCAGAAACATGAATTATTAGCAGAATAACAGTTTCCATTCCCTAAACCCTATTTCCCTGTCTATTTCTCACTCCACCTAGAAAGGAAAAATCATTTAAAGTTTGCTGTCCTTACGTGCGCCTAAAAGTCCAACAGCATGTCACGTCAATCAGGAATCGGAAAGCAAGAGTTTTTTCCATGCTCTCTGTGGCAGGTTTTATACCTTTCTCTCTAGCTAAACTTTCTACATTTTACATTCTTTCATAAAAATCCAGGCTTGTCATTGGCTGAGCCATGTCAGTCCACTGTTAGGTCACCTCCGATTTTGACCAAGTCCAGGCTTCACATAAGCCCTATTGTTCTTAACTTCTACATCCTTTTGGCTTCCTCAAGAATGATACTTTTTCCCGAGTTCAGAACATTACTTCCTAATCTTGGCAGACAGTTCAAGTTTCTGTCCTTGAGCCTTCTCTCCATGAGCACGTTTAACTCGACCAAAAACTGTTTATCCATTTAATGATGACTGTACAGCAAAAATCTCCACAACTGCGCATGTGTGAAGTCTTCACTCTGGTCAAGTTTTCACGTCTGCAGCTCTCTCAGCCATTTTCTACTAATTCACCTTTAGGCCTTGATCCAGCGGCCTATAGGAAATATATCATAAACAACGCTACCTAACTCTATAACCTACTTCATAATATACCACTCTAACTCATGGACCCATTAACCAAATATGACATATTTTGGCCTACTGAATCAGGTAGTCAAATTAAACCTATATACACCTTATTTACAAATTATATACAACTATATACATCCGCGGTAGATGATGACAACATATGAACAAATCCTAACTATTTAAATGACCACCATGGCGATGACATCTAGCTAATAGTAACCTGCGCTTCTGGATAACCAAGACCAGCTTGAGTTCAAAAGTAAGATTTTATTAACTAATTGTAGATATTTCAAAATATAGTTTCATAAATGTAATTTTATTAGAATCAAAGCAAGCATATTTGAAAAGTATCATGAGAAAATACAGTTTAAGCAAGAAAATATAAGTTTAGCATTTCTAAAATCCTAAGTCCCTAACTAAGTTAAATAAATGAAAATAAAGTAAAGTTCTTTGAGGATTCTTACGTGCTCCACGCAAAGTCCAGCAGCACGACACCCTCATCCGAAAGTTAGAAAGCAGCAGCAAGCCCATCCCTAGGGGCATGGACTTTTTATACCTTTCTATGCTAGCTAATCTAAGTAAAGGAACATTTTCTGCAAAAGTCGATGTCTCATTGGTCCAAGAGTGACAAGTGACATGTCACCCACATTTCAAAACTTCCATTAGGTCATATTCTTTGGGACCATTGTCTTTCTTGTACGTGTTCCAAAGCTTCCTTGGTTTGCAACAAATTTAATCAAAAGTTCTCACTGACTCCATTTTACTTCCGCGGATGCCAAGTTAGCAAGTGTTCTTTCTACCGGTTTCTGACCTTGGCCACGTCCGACAGAATAATGACAACGCTTCATCTTTTTGCTCAGTGAATGTGACTTTGACGGAAACTTTTTTTTCAACATTGACATCTCGTGCTCCTTGCAGAATTAAATTCATCTTTTAGCAAACTCGAGCAAACTAGGCCCAAAAGCAGGCAACTTATTTTTCTAGTATAAAACAAACACAAGAAAAGTATTAATGTAAGAAATATCGTTTATTCTGTTTCCACCCTCCGTTTACTAATTGATTAACCCTCCCAATTAGTCTAATGTTACCTAGCAAGAAGCAAACAAATAAAGCAGCATTTTATATCTACCAGTCTTCATGAATCCATGAAACCTTATGTGCACCTAGAATAGTAGAAATGACATCACATAGACAAGGAAAGCAAAATAAGCACATGCCACTTTTAAATTTGCTGCAGTTAGTAATGACAAAACGAAAACGACAAAATTAATTTATTATTTTTACACGAACAAAAGATGCAACAATTATGCACGTTTATGAGCACACATGTTAATGTCCCCGTGTGTAAAGTTTAATCTAGGTTGTGTTAGCATAACACATCACAAATCATTAATATTTTTATTTAGGTTATGGAAGTATGACGTCACGAGTTTAAACAGATTTCTGTTTTCTATCTCGCTCCATCAACTCCCTCATCTGGTGATTAACAAATCACCACACCACCACCCAAAATTTGGAAATTTAGACTTCTTGGAAAATGATTCAAATTCATCTGTGTCAGTATTTCTAAAAACCTGTTTCTGCAAAATCCTTGCAATTGTCATAACGAGCTCTGTGTAATTCTTGTAACTCAATCTCCCTTTCCTCTTCTTTTTTGATTTTATAAATTCTTCTTTTCCTTCATTTGTTTCTTTCTCTTGTGCAACAAACAACCAATTTTTATCAAAACGAAAATGAATATTATCACAATCAAAGGTGCCAAAATCTTGCCAAGAACTGAACTTCCAATGTCATGGAACCAGTTTTTAATTGATTGAAATCTTTTTGAAAGTCTTTCTGTAAAATCTTCTTCTTCTAATGGAATTATCTCTGAATGCATCTCTGTGATGTTCCTAATGTACATCTCAATGTTCTTACTTTCGTCAGGGATATATGTGCAACAATGTTGCACATGCAAAATGCCGCAGACTCCTCCCTCTTTTGCTAGGAGTATGTCTAAAGCAAGGCGATCTTGAATCACCATGGACCTGATTGCAATGACCTCAACATTCACTAACTGGAAACCATCAGCAGTATCTGTTGACAATCTGTCAACAATTGTGGACAATTTTCTGATTCTTCCTGCGTTCAGGGTTATACCTACAAAAGGTATCACTGCTTGAAAAATATCTCCCAAAACCTCTGTGAAAGTTTCTCTTTTAACCCTATTTACATAATTGTGAATTTTGAACAATCCTTCCGAATCTCTGTCAACATGGAACATTTTAGGAAAAACAATCCCAACATAACAAGTCCCATACCAATGGTCAGGAAGGTTGTAGTAAGCCTTGTCACCACAAACAAAATAAATCCCAGGAAAAATTGGATCTTTTCCACCTTTAAATCCCCAAGCTCCCATGATCTGATATGTATCTTCACAATTACTTGCACCCACAAAGTAGTTATCAAAAAGTGTATTGTCTCTTCTAATGCAAAGCTTACCACTAATTGGTTTGTCTATGTGAATTGCAACATTATCAAGCATTTTGCCATTTAGCTTCTCATCCTCTTTCTGCCAGAACCTGGACTTAGTCTGCTTGACTATTTCATTTCTCTTGTAAATTGCTCTCCTCTCTTCAACCAGGTTCAAAAACTTCTTTCCTTCAGCACTTAGTTTGCATGTTAAATTGTTCTTATAAGCATACTCATAGGTGAGTTCATTAGTAACAAGGAAAAATTCCCTCATCTGTTTGGCTTTCTTATGCTTATTCAAAGCACCCTCAATTTTTAAATTTGCGAAAATCTCGTCAAAATCTGAATAATAGTATTCTAAGCGTCCAGTTTGATAGAACAAGCTAGCTAACACACTACATGTTACACCATATGTAAGAGGAAGCATATTGTATGTCACTCCCTCAGAAACAGAAGCAGGTAATTTAACGCAGACATAACAATCTTTTGCATCCATTACCTTGACGTATTCACTCAAAAGCTTTGTGAATGTATTGCTTGAAAAATCACTAATAGATTTGTCCTGATGAATGTTAGGTTGATGATCAATAACTTTGCCAGTTACACTATGTTTGTTTTGACTAACTAAAGCTTTGCTTGTCATGTTGGCTTTGTGAAAACCTTTGTTAATCTCAAATGGAATAATAACAGCTAAAACTAACCAGAGCAGAATCAAAATGAGCAGACACACCAGAGTCATCTTACAGCATCTCTTAAAAATGGAACATCTTGAAGTACTCTGTTCCATAACGTAAGGCATCTTTGGTTATTTTTGCCTTAAAAGAAAACAAAAACTATTTTAAAAATGAAATGATGAAATGATTAATTATTTACACCCCCCTTTAAAATATATATTTTTTATTTTTTTTCAAAACCCTAACAGTATTTCTTCGACCTTATGTCACAAATAAGTTTTCCTCAACTAAACAACTTTTCTTCGACCTTGTGTCACCTAACAAGATTTCTTCAGCCTTTTGCCAAAAATTAAAAACTCAAAAATCCAATTAAAAATTCTGTACTTCAATCATTGTCACTAATTTCTTCAATTTCTTTCTTCTTCTTGACTACTATCGTAAATGTCAATGACAGGTGGAATTACTAGATAAGTCCACTCAGGAGACTTATATTTCTGATTCGGCCTTATAATCCTCTTTCCTTTTCTTGTCACTACTTCAATTTTTCTTCCAACTCCAACTTCCTTCTCAGAACCCTTTTGACTACTGATTTCTTCCACCTGCTCCTTCGGTTTTTTGATCAACCTCACTCTCAATCTTCCACCAGGCCAGAAATCTGTTTTCCTCACAAATGTTCTCTTTGGTTCTGAAGCACTTGTTTCTGACTTCCAAGATCTTTTCTTTGGACTTTTTCCTTCACCGTCCACGTCACTTTCTTCAGTATCACAGTCTGAAACTTCGAATATTGACTCAGGAACTTCTCTATTCGGCAGTTTCACTCCTTCAGGAACTATGCTTTGTCTTCCATCACTGGTACTCGGTAATTTGTCTTCCTCCTCCTCTTTAATTACCTCCAACTTCCCAGATTCTGGATTTCTGTTCCTTACTTCAGAGCTTAACTTCTGCTTTTCGATACTCTCCTAGTCAGAAATTTCTTTTGGTTCAGCCTCTCTGTCTTCAATGGAACTTACTCCATTAATCTTCTTGACTGAATCTTCAGTTGCTTTTCCTTTCAATAGATTCTCTTCTTCTCCAGAATCTATTTCAATAATTTCCACGTCTTTTCCAGTCAACTCTCCACTCACAGGCACATGTTCCAGATGTCGACCTCCTTGTCGATCTTCAGAATCTGGATTTGTTTCACCTTCTACTTCAGAATCAGAATCATCTGTAGTGTCACTCTCAGCATCAGAACTCTCAGGAGTTGGTACTGGAATAGTATGACTAGGATGTATCCACCTTTTCAATCCTCTGCATTTCACTGCATTTGTAGTGACCAGAATTATTTGTCTAGGCTTCTGCCACCTAGGAGCCAGACAATTTCTTCTTCGATGTACTTTTGTTCTGACCCAATCACCAGGTCTCAAATCATGTGTCAGAACTTTCTCATTTGATTGTGCTTCAGTTCCCACCTGATTAGACACAGAAGTCACTATATCAGATAACCTTTTACAGTAATCCAAAATAGCACTGTCATTTATGCTCAACAATTTGCCTACAGGTACAAAAGCCTGCCTCATGACTCTTCCCATCACTATCTCATGAGGACTCAAACCTGTCGTTTTATCTGGTGTACTTCTCAGTGACATCAAGACAAGTGGAAGAGCATCTGTCCACTTTACACCTGTTTCAAGACACATTTTTCCAATTCTGTTTTTAATTGTCCCATTAATCTGTTCAACCACCCCAGATGCCTCTGGTCTGTATGCACAGTGTATTTTCTGCTCAATACTTAATGCCTCACATATCAGCTTCATCAGTTTGTTATCAAAATGGCTTCCTCCATCACTCTCAATAGTGACTGGAAAACCGTACCTTGGGATAATTTCTCTTAGTAGCAATTTTGCCACTGTAATTGAATCACAATGTCGTGTAGGAAATGCTTCCACCCATCTTGAAAACAAACAAACAATCACAAGAACATATTTCAAACAATTGTGTAAGGGCATTTCAATGAAATCCATCTGTAAGTTGGTAAAGGGACCACCCTCTCGACCAATTACCCCTGTACCTACAACTGATTTTCTGTTTGGGTTCATTTGTTGGCATGACAAACACCTTTGACAAAAGGACTCTGCAATCGTTCTAAATTTTGTATTGAACAAGTCTCTCGGAAAAGTCTGATCATAGAATCTCTTCCAAGGTGAGCTGGACCATGATACAATCTGGCCATATCAGCGATCAAACAATTTGGTAAAACTACTCTGCCATCTTTGTAGACCCACACTCCATCCTCATCACGTTGTCTACAATCTGATCTTAACCATTGATCTTTTTCCTCATCATCTGCTTCATTTTGTAAATCTCTGATTTCCTGCCATGTCTCTACAACTGTTGTTAGCATTAATGAATTTGAATCAGTTTCTTTACTCTTTTCCCGATTGTATGCACAACATTTTCTTGCACAGTACTTCGCCGTCTCATCTGCATAGGCATTGCCTTTTGAAATATAATCCACTCCTTTTGTGTGTGCAGCACATTTTACAATTGCGATCTCTTTCGGCAACTGTATAGCCTCAATTAGTCTTTTGATGAAAACTGCATTTTTAATTGGTGACCCTGCTGAAGTCAAATAGCCTCTCTGAGACCAGAGCTGTCCATAATCATGCACAACCCCATACCCATACTGACTATCAGTAATGGTGGTGACTCTTATGTCCTTTGATATTTCACAAGCACGAATCAAAGCAATCAATTCAGCCACTTGAGCCGAACGAATTCCTTCAAGACATGTTGCTTCTTTAACATCTGCAACTGTACAGACTGAGTATGATGCTTTCAAAACACCTCCCTCTGTCCTCAGACAGGAGCCATCCACAAAGTAAACAACATCTGATTCAGGCAAAGGTACATCTTTAATGTCCTGCCTTGGTTTGGTGCAAAACTCCATTACATCCAAACACTCATGTTCCACTTCATTTTCATCAACAATTTCCGAATCAGGCAGTAATGTAGAAGGATTCAGATTCAAGCATCTTGAAATAGAAACATTGTCTGCTCCTAGTATGATTTTCTCATACTTAGTCAATCTGCTGCTTGTTAAATGCTGAGTTTTACCTCTTGTCAGTAGTATTTCAACCGAATGAGGCACAAAAACTTTCACAGGAAATCCCATTATGATTCCTTCACTCTGCTTGAGACTGACACTTGTAGCTGCAACTGCTTTTAAACAACCTGGTAATGCTTTTGCAATGGGATCAAGGACTGCAGAGAAGTATGCAATAGGTTTCTTTAGATTCCCATGTCTCTGAATTAACACAGACAATGAACATCCTTCTCTCTCACTGCAATACAGTTCAAAATCTTTCTCATAATTCGGCATGCCCAAAGCAGGAGCTTGACATAAGCTCTTTTTCAGGTTCTCAAAAGATTCCATCTCAGCTTCATTGAGAATAATTGGATCTTTCACATCAGACTTTGTCAGTCTTTGTAGTGGTTTCGCAATTACCGAAAATCCACTTATCCATTGTCGACAGTAACCAACCATTCCCAAAAACATCCTAACCTGTCTTTGTGTTCTTGGAGGTTGCATTGCTTGAATCATTTTTATTCTCTCTACTGTCACCTGTCTTTTTCCCTTTGCAATTCTGTGACCAAGATATTTCACTTCTTGTTTGAAAAACTGTAATTTTGCTGGAGACACTTTATGTCCCTCATCTGCAAGATGATTCAAAAGCATTATTGTGTCTGTCACACAATTTTCTTTTGTTTTAGCAGCTATCAACAAGTCGTCGATATACTGCACCAACGTAGACCTGCCAGGTAAGTCTAAAGTTTCCAAAGATCTTTTTAACAGCTCATTAAAGATTGAAGGACTTTCTGTATACCCTTGAGGGATTCTACACCATGCGAGGGTCCTACTTTGGAATCTGAAAGCGAAAATTTCCTGACTCTCTGGGTGTAAAGGAACAGTAAAGAATGCATTGCAAAGATTAATGACAGCGTACCATTCAGCATCATGTGGAATCTGATACAAATTGACTGCTGGATTTGGAACCACAGGGCAACATGGAACAACAATCTGATTAACTTTTCTCAAATCCTGAACTATTCTGTACGTTCCATTCGATTTTTTAATCCCCATGATCGGTGAATTACAAGGGCTACTCTCAATTTCTTTTAAAACACCTTGTTTAATGAATTTTTCAATTACAGGTATAACTCCCTCAATCGTCTCTGCTTTCATCTTGTACTGAGGAATATTAGGAAATTCTATTCCCTGCTTCAGTGTAATTTTGACTGGATCGACATGTTTCATCAGACCCATTTCATTCCCGGTTAAATCCCAAATTTCAGATTTCACTGTTTCTTTGAGCTCTTCTGGCAGATTTTCTTTTTCAAACGCAGGAAACAATTTTGTTTCCTCTGTTTCCATTAACAACATTGTCATCCTGTATAAGCCATCTTCCTCCATTGTTTGTAATTTAATTCCTTCAGGAGAACAATATATTCTACAATTCACCTTGCACAATATATCTCTGCCCAATAGATTCACTGGACTACTGTTACAAACCACAAATCTGTGTTTGTCTTTAAAATTTCCAATTTCAACTGGTACTGGATCAGTTAAATCAGTTCTGATTTGTTGATTGCTTACTCCAACAACTTGGATGGTATCCCCAGAGAGAGGTAGGTTTTCAATTTCCACTGATCTAACAGTAGAACGGGTAGCACCAGTGTCCACTAGAAAAGTGATGTCTACATCATTAACTTTCCCATTTACAAATGGACCAGACTGGTCAACCTCAAGAGTGGCTCCAACAACACACTCTTCCTCCTCTCTCGGGCACCGTCAGTAATAATCATCAGAATCACTTTCCTGCCCTTCTGTTAACAAAAACTGTTGTGAAGCATTTTGCATTTGCACCTTTTGCCTTTGCGGTTTTATTACCTGATCATCTCCTTGGAATCCCACACCTGAATTATATTTATGAGTTCCCCCACAATTTGGAAACGGTGGCTGTGGCAATTGATTCTGACGGTTATTCACCTGTTGCTGCAGCTGTCGCTGAAGGTTTAACTCGTTTAAACTCTGTTGCATCTGTAGCTGTTGCTGCAGGTCAACATCATTCTGCATCTGTGGATTTAACAATGGACTTTTTAAATTCCTAGGTGGTTTCTTACACTCGTCTCTCCAGTGTCCAATCTCGCCACAATTAAAACAAGGTAATTTTTGCTTCATTTCTTCAATCCTTGGGTTAATTTTTCTGACAAAATTATTACCTTTAAATTTCCCTTGCCCTTGATTTGAATTTGTAGTTTGAACAAAATTTGTGTTTTTATTACCAAGACTGGCAATCTGTTGCTCAGCCACTTTTACCTGAGCCCACATGGCTTTCTCCTTGAGCTTCTTTTGTCTCACTTCTAGCTCATCACTGCAGTACTTTGCCTTTCTCAAAATATCGTCAACAGAAAGTGCTTGCCATCCGACAATACTATTCCTAATCATGTCTGCAATTTCTGGTTTCAAACCATAAACAAATCTGTAGACGAAATGACTCATATCTTTCTCGTCTAGTTTTTCATAGCCACTGTATTGTTTAAAAATCAACAGTAACCTTTCATAAAACGAATGAACTGATTCTTTTGTTTCCTGGTTTGTTCTTTCTATTTTAACCCAATCAACCTCTTTTGGTGGAATTTTGTTTTTCAACCAGTAAATCACTTTTTCATAAAAATCCATTACAAGAGGATTTGGAGCACCTGTTTCCTTAATTCGGTCAGGTTCTATTTTTGGCCAACTTATGGCTATTTTGCATTCTGTCCAAAGATCTGATGGGACAACTATGTCAAAAAATCCATCCAGATCAATCCACAGAACTTTTGAGACTTAGATGAACCTGTCCACTTGCCTGTACCACTCGACTGGTTTCTCCCTCAGTCTTGGAAAATCATTTGTGAACAGCAATATGTCCTGTCTTGACCATGGGACATGAACATATCCTCCACCTGCAATCTCTCTCATTGGAAATTGTTTTGACAATTTTTCCAATTTCTCATCTTCCTTCCTTTTAGTCCATTTCACTCTCCACTTGCTCAATTCTCCCAGTTTTTTAATGTAAGCAATCAAATCTTTTATGTGCATTATTCTTCCCATTGAGTTCAAACTTTCAATATCACCTTCTGAAAAGTCTAATCTGTAATGTTTTGCAAAATTCTTTTGCCTGCTCAAATCGATTTCAAGTTCAGCTGCCAGTTCATCCAACTGATCATATTTGTTTTTTGTTTTCCACTGCATACTCTTGCAAATGAACAGTAGTTCATCATCTCGATAATAATTTAAACTGTCAGGACCAATCGTACCAATTATTAATTCCTCAATATTTGCTTTTAATTTTGCAACATCAAGTTTAGTTTTGGTCACCCTGACTTCAGGACTCCCAGCATCAGATTCTGCACCCATCGGTGTTTTTGGAGATAAATCCTCATTAAAAGTCAAATCTGGCATTCTCGATCTTGAAGAGTTTATTTCAGATATATCTGAGTAAAATTTTTCAGCAACTCTCTGAATTTCTGCATTTAAAGGAACAGTCAACCCTGTCTTATTAACTTCTCTTTGCTCAAAAACAGGCTGAACAAGACCAATAGTTACTGGAACTGTCCAGCTTCCATGCTTTTTGTTATTTGTCGAATTAATTCTTCCTTTGATCGTAAATACTCAGAAGAATCTCCAGCCTCCACATTTCTGATTTCTCTCACATAATTTTTTAGAGCTTCCCTTGATCTTGGAATTAATGAAGAATGTCTACCCTCATTACGGACATTTGCATTTGTCTCAGATTCCGGTCTTCTTGGAGTTTCAACAATTTCACAATTATTTGGATAAAGTTTAGGAGCTTCATTAATTGGAGGTGCACTCGGTGTAGTTTCTGTAGAAACCATCGGAGTAGACCATGACCTAGGAGGTCTCAAAGGCTGTTTCCTTTTATCTGAAGTATAAATTTCTTCTAAAACTGCATCTTCAGATTCACTTTCTACAGGAGCATTATTTCTCTTTTCAGTTCTTTTTCCATCAGGAGAACCTAAAACCATCTCTCTAATTAAATAAAGTCCCTCACTCATGCTTCCCTGTCTCCACATTCGCATCCTGTCTTCATGTGTTTCTCTTCTATAACTTGGAGGTTTAGGAGGTCTTTTAATTCCACTCGCTTCTCTCTGTAATTGATACATCTCATCCTCCCATTCAACTAAAGCTTCAAATTGAGTTGGTCTCTGCTTGGGTTTAAGAGCATTCATTTTCTCTCGCAAATTTCTTAAAACCTTTACATTAAATGAACCATCGTCAGGCCAAGCCAAAACACCATCATCCTTTGTGTATTGTTTCCAATTATCAAACCACAAAACAGTATGATAACCATATTCACCTTCCATATACGCTGCAGGTGTTTTGTACTTATGAAGCAATTTACCACCTCGCGTTTCAATCTTCTTGTCAGGTGAAATAAAACTTTTAAATTTCTGAAACAACGTTGGCTTTTTCTCAACGTGTTTAAAATGATAACTCATTTTTAAGAGTTAGAATTCAATCAAAATTCGTTCGTAAAATATTTCCGGGATGTTCCGCAAAAACAACCAATCCGTGCGCGAAACACACCAACAAACCAATAAGAGTTGAGCTACGTCACCCTTTTACTCAACCAATAAAATTGAAGATTTTCTGAAGAACCAATCAGCTTACAGTTCGTCAGAGACTCAAGAACCAATCAGAGTACAGCTTGTGACGTATGTTACCCAATCCCAGCGCGGCTCTGTGACGTACACAGCAGCTGCGGTTTCTCACTTCTCACTCTTTCCGCTTACCCCTCCTTCACAAAATCTTTTCACAGCGCCATTTTGAAAACGCTTTTTCGATGAAAATAAATTTTTAACAATGACAATAAGGACTCATCTGTCTGTTTCTCTAAATAGGATAGTTTACATACATTCAAGTATTCTCAACTCGGAATAGTCGGCCCTATTCTCATAGAATAATTTTCAATTGCCAGTAGAGCAACTCTTACTCTACCCTTCTAACAAGTAATATATTAACTCATTTCCCTCAGAACGCACAACTAAGTGACTGTCCGAAAGTTCCACTCGAACATAAATTACAAAACAAACTCGCACTTTCACACGGAAAAATCCCTAACTTCAAACACACATGAAATCCGTACAGGACTCTCACCTGTTTATAGAAATCATGCACCGTTAGCAAAATAACGACGTTATCCGTACAGGGCTCTCACCTGTTTATAGATATAAAACATGTACCCCTACAGGACTCTCACCTATTTATAGATAATCATGCACCGACGTTACCCTACCCTTCACTCAAGCTCGAATATATCTAATACTCTTATCACAGTGAGTTTTACAACAGGCGCTTTGTCCCTATTCTCATGCTGATCAAATTTCTTAGATAGTCCTCACTATACAAGATTCACACCTAGCCCTAAAACTGTGTTGCACGACCACAACACTGTGTTGCACGACCACAACACGTGATACACGGCGATATCACTTGTGATACACGCGATATCACAACTCTGAAACAGATCAAATGTTCTGTGTGACTACCTTCTCATCACACAGTTTGTACCGGTACAACTCACATATAGCACGAAAACGAACTTAACATGTGTTAAACATCGATCCTATTTCTATACCATAACATACCATAACACCTTGGTTACCCTTAGCAACCATCAATTTCTGCTACCAGAAGAATTGATCCAGCGGCCTATAGGAAATATATCATAAACAACGCTACCTAACTCTATAACCTACTTCATAATATACCACTCTAACTCATGGACCCATTAACCAAATATGACATATTTTGGCCTACTGAATCAGGTGGTCAAATTAAACCTATATACACCTTATTTACAAATTATATACAACTATATACATCCGCGGTAGATGATGACAACATATGAACAAATCCTAACTATTTAAATGACCACCATGGCGATGACATCTAGCTAATAGTAACCTGCGCTTCTGAATAACCAAGACCAGCTTGAGTTCAAAAGTAAGATTTTATTAACTAATTGTAGATATTTCAAAATATAGTTTCATAAATGTAATTTTATTAGAATCAAAGCAAGCATATTTGAAAAGTATCATGAGAAAATACAGTTTAAGCAAGAAAATATAAGTTTAGCATTTCTAAAATCCTAAGTCCCTAACTAAGCTAAATAAATGAAAATAAAGTAAAGTTCTTTGAGGATTCTTACGTGCTCCACGCAAAGTCCAGCAGCACGACACCTTCATCCGAAAGTTAGAAAGCAGCAGCCAGCCCATCCCTAGGGGCATGGACTTTTTATACCTTTCTATGCTAGCTAATCTAAGTAAAGGAAAATTTTCTGCAAAAGTCGATGTCTCATTGGTCCAAGAGTGACAAGTGACATGTCACCCACATTTCAAAACTTCCATTAGGTCATATTCTTTGGGACCATTGTCTTTCTTGTACGTGTTCCAAAGCTTCCTTGGTTTGCAACAAATTTAATCAAAAGTTCTCACTGACTCCATTTTACTTCCGCGGATGCCAAGTTAGCAAGTGTTCTTTCTACCGGTTTCTGACCTTGGCCACGTCCGACAGAATAATGACAACGCTTCATCTTTTTGCTCAGTGAATGTGACTTTGACGGAAACTTTTTTTTCAACATTGACATCTCGTGCTCCTTGCAGAATTAAATTCATCTTTTAGCAAACTCGAGCAAACTAGGCCCAAAAGCAGGCAACTTATTTTTCTAGTATAAAACAAACAGAAGAAAAGTATTAATGTAAGAAATATCGTTTATTCTGTTTCCACCCTCCGTTTACTAATTGATTAACCCTCCCAATTAGTCTAATGTTACCTAGCAAGAAGCAAACAAATAAAGCAGCATTTTATATCTACCAGTCTTCATGAATCCATGAAACCTTATGTGCACCTAGAATAGTAGAAATGACATCACATAGACAAGGAAAGCAAAATAAGTACATGCCACTTTTAAATTTGCTGCAGTTAGTAATGACAAAACGAAAACGACAAAATTAATTTATTATTTTTACACGAACAAAAGATGCAACAATTATGCACGTTTATGAGCACACATGTTAATGTCCCCGTGTGTAAAGTTTAATCCAGGTTGTGTTAGCATAACACATCACGAATCATTAATATTTTTATTTAGGTTATGGAAGTATGACGTCACGAGTTTAAACAGATTTCTGTTTTCTATCTCGCTCCATCAGCCTCACTCCGGAAACTATTATTAAACAAACACAAGACATCAATTAAGTGAAGAATTGAGACCCATTCTGTTACCCACCCCCTTTACTAATTAACTTCGTTAATTATGTTACCTAGCAAAGCACCTCTCCTTTGGGAATCATACAAACTCTTTTTGCTTTTATCACAGAAAAGACATAACATAAGCACATAAATAAGCACATGCCATTGATAGAGCGCGCGAGGCCACCCGACCAATAGTTTTCGCCGTTTCCGGCTTCAGGGCCCATATACTTTCAAATCACCATATACATCGATCAGGTGACTTCACGAGCTCTACCAATTTGTGTGTGTGTTCCCTACTATTATTTCTCAGTGCACCCGACTTACCATCCACCGATGCGGGTACCTAATGACCACAATGAATCAGGGAGCTAGCTGTAAAAGGAAAGGCAGCAAAATACAAACCCAACCAATAACATTCAAAATACTGATGAAATGACCACGGACAACTGGAAGTTTTAAAATGTTTATCTAAAGTTCATTTGCTTCGTGCATAAGGTACATTAAAATAAGGCAATCAATAACCAAGATAACGTAAATGATATAACTGTAAAGAAATAACGACAGAGTAATCATTGAAATACTGATATAAAATGTAACGAGAAGATACTATGCTATTCAATAATATTTAAGCATGGGCGGGCTATGTAGATATAACTACAGGAGGGCCTATAAAGAGTAACACGCTTCACTTAAGGTGAACGGGCCTTTAAACAATCTAGGCAATGAGGTTCTAGACCATATCAGAAAATGACAAACTGCAATGCAAAATATAATTTCTAACAAGTGAGAAGACATAGGAACAAACTTATGGAAAAATGCAAATGACTTTCAATAGTTGCGGAAAGACATGGAAAAATAACATATGCAATGGTAAACTTTATTGAAGCAAAAGTTAGAAATTCAGAAGGTGCAAGATTTTAAGAGGTTCAGAGCAAATTTTACCTAGAAAGGTGTGGAAACCAAACCCTGGCCACGGGTCAGTTAAGGACAGGAAACCCTCAAGGAAGGATACCCCTCAAAGGACAGCAGGTGCAGAATGGACACCCCGGATAGGACAGGATACCCTCGGATTAGGAATCAGGACAGGACCTCAGGACAGGACAGCAAACCCTCAGGACAGGACCGCTCAGGACAGGACCGGAACCCACAGTTCGGAAGCAACGCCTGCGCTCCACCCGCTCTGCAGTTATCGATCAGGACCCCGATTGGGTCAGCGAACTCCCAGCAAAGTGCTTCGCCAGCACTTTAAGGTTCAGTAGAACCTTAGTCTATGGTCAAATTCGGACAGAGTGCTCCGCAGCGCTCTGTATCTTCCGTCACCTATTGAGTACGATGGGTCAGTGACAGGTCAGCTAAACCAGACAAGTCGGACGGTTCCCTAGGTGAACCCAGGGTAGATATACAGTTTGGGGACAGTGTACCACCCCCCAATGTTGCAAAGTGTCAGAATCCCTCAATTTCGATTGGTCCTAAGGTAGGATTTGGGTAACACACCAATCACAATTCAACATTTCAAGCCTGTATTTGCATGTTTGGGCACCGCCTAGTAAGATTGGGGTTCCCATGAGAAGCTACACGGCAAACAGTAGCGCAACATTACAATGTAACATATAAGGAGCCACATTCGCTGTTCTCGCGGGGCAGAGGTGACTTTCTCAGGAGCATCTCGCCCATCGCTGCCAACTGGCTATGTTCCATCAGTCAAGGTCTACTGTGCTGCCGAAGTTGCGCAGGTGCAGAAGGGACCTCCAATATGGCTCTCCTTTCACTCAGACCCCCATTCCCCGCGGTACATGAAAAGTAAGTGAAAACAAATTAATACATAATAATGTCATCATGAAAACACATCACAGGGTTTGTACTTTCTACTTATTATTATAAAATATACGTATGCAGTTTAAATGTTAGCTACATTGATACAGACACAAGAGCAGTGGCACGAGCAGTACCACATGATGGGCACAGCTATGGATTACGCATGCGCATAAATTTCCCTCCACTTCTGCAGACGCGTCAGGACACGTGAGTGTGGCTGACGCATGCGCAGTAACTAAAATACAAGCGGCGGCCATTTTAAAGTACACGGGTTAAATGTATTAGAAATACACGTAGGCAAGCTTCATAAACTTTGCCTAAACAAAAATAAACGTTAGTAAAACATACACTTGTTACTTTATTACACATAAACGAGGTTCTTGACTTCGGCAAGCCGCAAAATATGCGAAGCTTTGCTTCATCAATCCCCTCTTTGATGATATTTACTATCATCACAAAAATGGAACCAGATGCCAACTTTCTTTCACACTTTATATAGTTCTATCTCTTCCAGCAATCGTTCTAACTTTTCTCTCTCAGTTCTAGTAGGGTGAGAAGTCTTCACCTTTTTGTATATCTGATCATTCACTTCCTCCAATTCAATCTCATCCACACTCCGTTTCAACCCTCTTGCATTTACCTCGTGCTTCTTGGTGCGCTTACGGCATTTACAACAGATAAAAATGAGAAATATAATAAGACCTATAATACCAATTGGCATCAGTATCTTGAACAATAAGCTTTTACCTACGGTAGCAAGCCAATGACCTACATTTGAGAGACCATCTACCAGTCTCTTCCAGGCACTATCAACCTCGAGTGGTTTGAGTTCCTTTGTCAAATTAGTAATGTTTTTCACATATCTTTTGATCTGTACACTTTTATCCGGAATATAAGTGCAACAATGTTGCGCCTTCAACATCCGGCAGACTCCGCCCTCTTTCGCTAATAAGGTGTCAAGAGCAAGTCGATTCTGCAAAACCATTGATCTGATCGCAACCATTTCGGTATTGACCAGCAGAAATCCATGAGCTGTTTCAGTAGACAGCACATCCACTATAGTAGACAATTTGCAAATTCTGTGAGTGTTCAGAACCACTCCCACTCCAGGTATCAGTGCACTGAAAATACTACCCATAATTTCACCTATACTTTCTCTTTTACTACGCACTAAGCCATTAGTATCTTCATTGCTTCCAGCTTTTCCATTCACATGGTATATTTTCGGGAAGACAATGCCAAAATAGCAGCTTCCATACCAGTGATCCGGCAATTTGAAATAAACCTTGTCCCCACAAATATAATAAATTCCAGGAAACACAGGCTCTGACCCATTTTTGAAACCCCAACCTCCAATTACCTTGTAATTATGTTCGCATTCACTGGAACCAATGAAAACATTATTATAATAGCTAGTCTTCTCGCGGTGAAGACATAGCTTGCCTTTCTTTTCAAAATCCAGCAACAGAGCAGGTCCCGCCCCACCATTTGAGGTGCCTTCCATGTTCTCTGCCCACTTTGGCTTTTTCTGACTTTCGTCATTAGCCTTCTTTTGTATTTTAACTCTTCTTTTCTCTGCCATGTTCAGGAACATCTTTTCCTGTTCACGCAAAGAACAAGTCAAGTTATCTCTGTGTGCATCAGCTATGTCAATGTTACCTATAGTCAAGAAGTAGTCTCCCATATATCTTATGGTGTCGCTTTTGGTATGTACAGGATTCAAGTTCCCACGTATAGGAAGTTCAGAAAAGATTATGTCATTATTAGAGTAATAGTACTGTAACGGTCCTCTTTTGTAAAATAAACTAGCTAAAATGCTACAGGAGATTCCATATGTCAATGGCAAGTGATGGTATGTCACGCCTTCAGCCACAGAAGTAGGTAGCTTCATGCAGACATAGCAATCTTCAATTTCCATAGTCTCTACATAGTGTATTAACAAGTTTGCAAAAACATTTAAGTGTGTCCTGTTCTTAATTCCATGATAATGTAGTCCTCCCTCATCTGATGCTTCTAAGTCTCGTTTTGTTTGTCTCAGTGCTCTCTCATGTCTTGTTACACTCTGTGTTGTCAACTCCTCACTGTCTGTATTTACAATTTCAGTAGGGACAATGTTAGTATCTTTACTTACAGTGAAGGGTATAAAGATTGTTAGTCCTATCCAAATTACTATCAGTACTACTATACTACATATACACACCTTGCAGCACGTTTTGCAACGACTGCAACTAGGTCTACCATTCACAGTTGAATCAGACATTTCGGCTTCAGAAGAAGTTTCTCGACCCCTCTTTGTGTCTTTACACAGTTAGCTTACTTTGTGCAAATTCACGGTGGTTCGTCTTCTTCTTCAGCAGAGTACTCAGGGACGGGCTCTCCGTCGCTTACGTCAGTTATATCAAGATCTTCAAGTTCTTCCAAAACGAGTGTCCATTCAGGAGACTTGTACTTTTTGTTTTGTCTTTTTATTCGTTCACTCCTTCTTTTGGAAGAGTTTTCTTCTTGCTCTGCTATCCGTGCACTTCTCCTTGCTTCTGCACGTTTTTCTTCCACCGTCTTTATCCTTAGCCTCAATCTCTTTACGAACCTAGGCTCAAGGTTGTTTCTTTTCTTTAGTCTCTTAGTTGGTACTTGGACTTCGCTTTCTTCTCTTATCCTCTTGTTCTCTTTCGCTTGTGGCAATTCTGCTTCACTTTCTTCTTCTTCTTCTCTTATCTCGCTAGTTCCAGGGCTAGCATCAAATTCTTCTTCCTGGTTACTAATCTGGCCCTGTTCAGGAATATTTTGTTTTTGGCTTTCGATTGTCTCTGTTTCTGTTTCTGTTTCTGTTTCCTGAACCCGTTCTTCTAACCCTATCTGATCCTGTTCAAGCACTTCGATCTCTTGATTTTCTTCTGCTTGAACTATCACTCTATTTCTAAGCTGTCCCTTATCCACATCAGGTGTTAGCGGTGGTGTATCGAACACCTGTTCTGTCCCTGTCTGACCTTCTCCTTCCTCAGTTTTGATGTGAATCTCAAGCGGCTGAGGTTCTTCGCCTGTGCCTTGCTTTTCCTGACTAGTCCACTCCCTACCTTCACAAAGTCGCTCTCTTGTTCTGATGGGATCTTCGGTCAGATCAATCATCGGTATCCATTCTTCTGGCCATATGCTTGGCAGCTCGTCATCAGCTACTCCTGGCTCAGCTTCCTGGACCTCTTCAGCAGGCTGGATTCTTGGCAGTTCGTAGTCAACTACTCCTGGGCCAACGTCTGCTGTTCCTGCAGCCTGACTGGTGCTGGGCTGCTCGTTGTCAGCTGCTTCTGGTCTGGCTCCTGCAGAGTCCTCTGCTGGATGCCCTTCTTCTTCAAATTCTTTGTCTGGTAATACCTTCTGGGTGTGGCCAGCATGGATCCACTGGGGAATACCTGCGACCTTCACTGCAGTGGTTGTTACCAGGATTACTTGGCGTTTCTTTCCCCACCTTGGTGCCAGACAGCTTGATCGAGTGTGCTTCTTTATTTTGACCCAGTCTCCTGGAACCAAGCTGTGGAGAGGAGTCGTTGGATTGAGGATGCCGTCGTCTCCAATCTGGCGAGAGATAGAACGCACTTGGTCACCCAATCTTCTGCAGTACTCAAGCACCAAATCATCAGTAATACTCAACAGTTTGCTTCCTGGCACCCATGCTTGTCTCATCACTCTTCCCATAATGATTTCATGGGGACTTAGGCCTGTCTTGCGGTCAGGAACACTTCTCAGTCCCATCAGGACCAGGGGCAGGGCCTTCACCCAGGTCATGCCAGTTGCATCAGTCAGCTTTGCTAGTCTGTTTTTGATAGTTCCATTTACTTGCTCCACTATTCCAGAAGCCTCTGGATGATATGCACAATGAAGTTTCTGCCTTATTCCAAAGGCCTTACAGAGTTCAGCCAGTATTTCATTCTGAAAATGTCCACCCTTATCTGATTCAATAATGAATGGCACCCCGAATCTAGGTATCAGTTCTTTTAGTAAACACTTCGCTACTGTCAGTGCGTCACTTTGGGGAGTAGGGTAAGCTTCTACCCATTCTGAAAATACGCAAACAATGACAAGGACATATCGTTTCCCTTCACAACGGGGCATGGTGATGAAATCAATCTGTATCTTTACAAAGGGACCCCCGGATCTCCCAATTTTGCTCAGTTCAACCATTGTCCTTTTGCCTGGGTTCATCTGTTGACATGACAGGCACCTCTGGCAGAGGGATTCTGCTACTTTCCTGAACTTCTTACTGTACCAAGTCTGTTGAAATACCAGAATCATGGCATCCCTACCAATGTGTGATCCTTCGTGTATTAATCTTGCCATTGTGCCAAGCAAGTGTCGGGGTAACACAGGCATACCAGTTGGGCCCAAAATTACACCATCCACACGTCTCGGTCTACACCCATCCTCCTTCCATTTCTCTCTTTCTTGCCAAGGAGCCGACTCCTGCCACTCTCTCACTTCATCCCAAGTAGGCACTTCCTCAAACACTTGAAGTTGGCAGCTGGCTCCGATTCCCCCTCGTTTAGGATTAACGATATAGTGATCTCTGGCGCACCATTGGGCCACTCGATCAGCATAATCGTTTCCCAGTGATACTTTGTCCATGCTCTTCTCATGAGCACCACATTTTACCACTGCCAGTTCCTTGGGTAACTGGATGGCCTCTAAAAGGTCATGAACAACTTTTGCATTCCGAATGGGAGTACCTGAGGAAGTCAGGAATTCCCTCTGTAGCCACAATTGGCCAAAGTCATGCACAACTCCATAACAGTACTGACTGTCAGTATACACTGTTATGCGTAGGTTCTTCCCAATTTTGCAAGCTTTTATCATAGCAATCAATTCGGCTACTTGTGCAGACTTGATGTTATATAGGTAACCTGCTTCTTCAATTTTTGTTAAAGAGACTACTGCATAAGCAGCACTCAGGCCTCCTAGTTCATGTCTTAGACAGGAACCATCTACAAACAGCTCTTTATCATGCTCAGGCAATGGCGTTTCTTTTATGTCTGGGCGTGGTTTGGTGCCGAACTCTGTCAGATCAATGCAATCATGTTCATCATCATCCCCACCTTCCATTTCCAGGGAGTCGGGGAGTAAAGTGGCAGGGTTCAGAATACCGCACCTAACAATGCTTACATTTGCTGCACCCACAAGAATCCTCTCGTATTTAGTCAGCCGACTAGGGGTGAGATACTGCGTTTTAGTTATGGTCAATAGAATTACCACTCCATGTGAAACATACACAGTCACAGGATGTCCCATGACTATGGACTCACTCTGTTCCAAACTTGCACAGGTAGCAGCTACTGCTTTCAGACAGCCTGGTAACCCAGCAGCTACTGGGTCCAAGGTGGCAGAGAAATAGGCCACAGGCCTTCTGGTCGTGCCATGTTCTTGAGTCAGGACTGACAATGCGCAATTATCGCGAGTGTCACAGAATAGGGCAAACTCTTTGGAATAATCTGGCATTCCCAGCGCAGGGGCTGTACACAGACAGTTTTTCAATCTTGTGAAAGCCATTAGGCTTTCATCGTCCCATTCTACAATGTCTGGCATTCCTCTCGTGGTCATTTTTATCAAAGGCCTGGCTAAGACTGCAAATCCCAGAATCCACTGCCTGCAGTATCCTAGTACCCCCAGGAACATTCTGACGTCTTTTTGAGTACGGGGCAACTGCATCTTTTGAATTATTCTCACTCTTTCTGATGTGACTTTTCTGACACCCTTTTCTATCTGGTGTCCTAGATATTTCACTGATTTTGCACAGAACTGTAGTTTGTCAGGGGCCACTTTATGCCCTTTCTCACACAGATGATTTAGGAGGGCAATGGTGTCAACTACACAGTCCCTATGACTTTTAGACGCCAGTAGAAGGTCGTCTATGTACTGCACTAAGACAGAGTTCCCAGGTAAGATCAAAGTCTCTAGACATTTTTTCAAGATCTGATTAAAGATAGAAGGGCTCTCTGTATACCCCTGAGGGACCCGGTTCCAGCAATACACGTGACCTTCGAAGGCAAACGAGAAAAGAAATTTGCTGTCGGGGTGCAGGGGTATCGAAAAGAATGCATGACACAAATCAATCACAGTGAACCACTCAGCATCCCAAGGAATCTGGTACAATATCACTGCGGGGTTCGGGACAATAGGGCAACAAGGAACTACAATTTTGTTTACCTTTCTCAGGTCTTGCACTACCCTATACTTGCCACTAGGCTTCTTGATGCCCATAATCGGTGAGTTGCATGGGCTGCTCATCACTTCCTGTATGATGTTTCCTTCTAATAATTTTTGTATTTCCAGAGTGACACCTGCTTTCACTTCAGCATTCATTCGGTAGGGCTTAGTGTTAGGATATACTGCATTGTCCTTGATGGCTATCTGTATGGGGTCCACATCTTTCATTAATCCCACATCTTTTCCAGTGAAATCCCACACCTCTGGCTTTACCGCTTCCTGGAGTTCTTGGGGCAAATCCTGCAGGGTCAATCTTTTAATTTCTGAGTCAGGTCTAAGTAACAATAGTTTATAAATGCCATCTTCATCCGGGGTCTGTATTTCAACACCTTTTGGTGTGCAAAAGATGGTACAGTTCATTTTGCACAGCAAATCACGACCCAGTAGATTCACTGGACTGGTGTCACAGACGACAAACCTATGCATTTGTTTAAAATTTCCAATTGAAATCTCCATTGGTTCGGTAACAGGAGTACTAATCAATTGATTAGATACACCCACTACTTGGATATTTTCTCCCGAGAGGGGTAGGTTTGGAACGTCCACTGTTCTTACAGTAGAACGGGTAGCGCCAGTGTCCAATAGAAAGGTGACATCATTTCCGTCAACCTTTCCTTCAATGTATGGTCCAGACTGGTCTACCGGCAAGGAAGCGCCAAGTACGCACTCCTCGTCCTCCCCTCTCAGGCCCCGTCAGTACTGATCATTACAAAGGAAGGTATCATTTAGCAGATACTGCGAAGTTGCTGTATTTCTGTTCTCACCGCTTTCCCAAACTTCTATTTCCTCACCCTCTCCCTGTTTTCCCTGTATACCTGCTTGGGTGCTCGAGGCACCTGAACTGTTTTTACCTGGGGTTGAGTCTTTCTTGGTCTTTCTTTCTGCGTCTGTGGAGTTAAATCAGGTGTTTTTGCATTATCATCTGTCAATTGGGGACACTCGTTTCGCCAGTGTCCAATTTCGCCGCACTGATGGCAGGGAAATTTCTTCATAGCCTCTTCCCTGCTAAATTTGGGCCGGGGCTTTCCTCCACCCCCTCCCCCAGGACTTTTGTTCTCAGCATTTTTAACCATGTTACTCAATTGTTTTTCCTGCTGTTCTGCGAGCTTTACTTGAGCCCACATCACTTTTTCCTTAAGGGCCTTTTTCTTTTCTGCCATCTCGTCCTCGCAGTACTTAGCGTACCGCAGGACCTCATCCATTTTCTTTGTATGCCAACAGATTTTATTATCTTTTATCCACTGACAAATTTCAGGTCTTAAACCATTTACAAACCTGTAAATAAAGTGCGTCATGTCCTTCAAATCGATGTTATCAATACCACTGTATGTTTTAAATACCTGCAATAACCTCTCATAGAAGGAGTGCACTGTCTCGTCCCTTTCCTGTGTTGTTCTATCTATTTTTGTCCAATCAGTTTCTTTTGCGGGCACCTTTTCTTTCAAATGCTGAATTACCTGCTCATACTTTCGCATGACATCCTTTGATGGCTCCCCTGTTTCCTTATTTCTTGGATACTCCTCACTGGGCCAGTCTATGGCTATTTTACACTGGGTCCATAAATCTACCGGAACCACAATGTCGAAAAACCCATCCAGGTCTTTCCACAGACATTTCTGTACCTTCACGAACCTTTCCACCTGCCTGTACCAGTCTACTGGTTTCTCTCGTAATTTTGGAAAATCGTTCGTAAAGGACACAATATCCTGTCTAGACCAGGGGACATGCACATATTTCCCTCCAGGTACTTCGCGCATGGGGCATAACTGCTCAGGTTTCTCTACCTCCCTTAAAGCAAATTCAGGAGTCACTTGTCGGGAGCGAGCCTCTTCCCTCTTTTTCGCCCACCTGCTTCTCCATCTTTCCACATCTCCCCATTTCTGCAGTACCCCCAATAATTCTTTAATCTGCAACTTTTTTCCCGCCACATTCAGGTGCTCTATATCTTTGTCTGAGAAGTCTGCCCTGTACGGTTTCTGTAAGGGCTTGGATTTCGAGATATCTACCCCCATACTAGCTGCTGTTTCGGTCAGTTTTTCGTGGAGCACTCTGGTGTTCCTTGTAAAGCTTTTACATATAAACGACAATTCTTCTTCAGAGTAGGTATTCAATCGATCCAACCCCACATTTCCTGCCATTAATTCTTCTATTTCTACCCTCAGCTTGTAGAGGTCTAAAGGTTTCGTTTGCGGAGTCTGTTTCTCTAATTCACGACTCCAACTCTCAATTTCATCCGGAGTTACCAGAGAGACATTCCTAGTACCTGTTGCTGACTCTAATTTAATTTCTTTTGCATTAAAAGGGTTATGCCTCTGCTGCATTCCCTTCCCGGTCTGTTTATTTGGCAAGTCCAAGAACGCAACCTCAGACTCGCACTCACTGGACTGATCATCTATGATTATCGGTTCCTGTCTCGGGGGTGCCATGACTGGGGTCATAACTGGAGTAATCGGATTTCCCTGACCATTTCCGTATAACGGAACCACTGGTCCAATAGTTACTGGAATAGTCAATGCCTCAGGACTGGTATTTAACTGGGAGATTTTCTGAATTATTTCTGTCCTTTGTCTAGCTAGGGCCTCTTGCTCCTTTTCCACTAGTATCCTTCTTAAAGTCGTGTCATGTAATATCTGTGGGGTCAATGGAGGAGTAAAACTCGGGGCAGTAGGATGCGTTTCACTTGGTCCCCCACCATAATTTGGTTTTGGGAACAATGTTCCGGTGTTAAAGGACCTGCGCTCTTCCTCATATGGAGGTTGAACAAAAGGCAGTCCTGAATTCGATGGTTTCTCTTCGTTTTCATACATAGGTCTGGGAAGGAACATTTTTGTACGTGAGTATTTTTCTTCTTGGTTTGCGGGCACTTTGGGATATATATCCCTTGTTTCCGTCGGTTCGGGTTTCTCAAAATAGGGCAATACTTGACCACCCCCTCCCAGTCCTAGGGATCTGTCTTCTTCCTTTAGGAAGTGGCGACGGGGAGCATCTCCTACACTGGAAGGACGGACCCCCTCATTATAAGGTGGCGGACTTCTGGTACAGATGTCATCTATCAATTCATCATCTGACTCCCCAGGGGCCCCCCAATGCTTACACTTTTCGGTACTTTTCTCACCCGCTGCAGGGTTATGACATGCCGGCATCATGGGAAACAGACCCTCAACAATCATGCTCTGCCTCCACTGTTTCATCCTTTTATCCCTGGACTCCTGTTTCAGCCTGGGGTACCACTTGGTCAAACCCTTGTCCATTCGGGGTCTTTCTCTTTCAAAAGCCTCAATCTCCCATTCCTCTAATGCCTCATACTGCGTTAGTCTCGGTCTGGGATGCAGTTCATTCATCCGAGTTCTTAAATTAAATAAGATCCTACCATTGAAAGTACCATCTAACGGAAAAGCCAATACTCCGTCATCCTTTGTGTACTTCACCCAATTCTCCAACCACACACAGGTGTTGTACCCTCGGTCAAACATCATGAATGAGGCAGGAGTATTAGGTGGTGGGACAAGAACACCTTCTCTAGATTTAATCGGTTTGTCCGTTTTAAAATAATTTTTCACCTTACTTACAAGGGACATTTTTCTCTTGGTTCCGTACATAATATCGTATCTATTAGTCTTCCACTGATCCCTTTCAAACCCTAGGTGCCTTGGATCAGGTCGAGTTCCTGTAGTCTGCGAGTGCCACATACGACTTCTACGCTAAACTTTGTTTACAAACTACCTCCAATCAGAGCGCGCTTCAGAATCCGTGCAACCAATGGGTGCGCGACTCTGAAAAATCTCCGCCAATGGGTGCGCGGCCCCTTCGTGAGTTAGTTCCCACGCTCTGGTGCTCACCCCTCCTTTACAATCCCAGCTCCGCTAACCGCCCGCTGCTTCTACCAATCCCAGCGCGGCACAGAGTGACGTCAGAGGCGCTTCGCGACTGACTCGCTCCCTTCACAAGGTAACGGAAACTTTCTTTCTTTTAAAGTGCTCAGTGCTTGGTTATTTTACAACAAATACACATTCGCCACAGTGCTCAAGTGTCTAGACAGAGAAAGAATTCTTTTACTGCAAGTAAACTACTTCCATTTACTTTTCACGCGCTGCGGGTAGATCTCTTCCGCCTACCCTTCACTCTAGCATCGGTGAACCTGTTATTCCCCTAAACTCATCCACTTCTCCGGGATATATCCGAGTCTAAGGTTTCCCAGCGGACCCCTCTGCTTTCACGCTAGCTCCGAGGAACCTGCTACTCTTCCGATGTGACCCTTACTAGGTTACGCCACTATGGGAATTTTGCCAATGAACCCCGTTACTGACATTTATTCACACATGTATTCAGAAAACCCTAGTTAGTGCTTCCCGGTTATCTAAACCTGCACCTAACTTTCCTCGAGCCTGTGACCTCAGGACAATGGATTCTATTCACCACTTGCCCTTTCAATTCCCCGGGGAGTTCGGACAACACAGAACTAAACGGTTGACAAATGCATGGATTAATACATATAACAATATAAGAACAAGAATAATAACAATACAGCAATTCATGAATTCCAAAACAGCGTATTCACAAGAGAATGATCAGGTCTCTTAGAACAGCCGCTCTTCTAGCAGCATCAATATACTAGCAGCTTCCGACTCAACTAGTCCAACTAATCCCTGCCTTACTCTCAACTAGTCCCTAACCATCCTCTGGCTACCAGTAAAACTGATAGAGCGCGCGAGGCCACCCGACCAATAGTTTTCGCCGTTTCCGGCTTCAGGGCCCATATACTTTCAAATCACCATATACATCGATCAGGTGACTTCACGAGCTCTACCAATTTGTGTGTGTGTTCCCTACTATTATTTCTCAGTGCACCCGACTTACCATCCACCGATGCGGGTACCTAATGACCACAATGAATCAGGGAGCTAGCTGTAAAAGGAAAGGCAGCAAAATACAAACCCAACCAATAACATTCAAAATACTGATGAAATGACCACGGACAACTGGAAGTTTTAAAATGTTTATCTAAAGTTCATTTGCTTCGTGCATAAGGTACATTAAAATAAGGCAATCAATAACCAAGATAACGTAAATGATATAACTGTAAAGAAATAACGACAGAGTAATCATTGAAATACTGATATAAAATGTAACGAGAAGATACTATGCTATTCAATAATATTTAAGCATGGGCGGGCTATGTAGATATAACTACAGGAGGGCCTATAAAGAGTAACACGCTTCACTTAAGGTGAACGGGCCTTTAAACAATCTAGGCAATGAGGTTCTAGACCATATCAGAAAATGACAAACTGCAATGCAAAATATAATTTCTAACAAGTGAGAAGACATAGGAACAAACTTATGGAAAAATGCAAATGACTTTCAATAGTTGCGGAAAGACATGGAAAAATAACATATGCAATGGTAAACTTTATTGAAGCAAAAGTTAGAAATTCAGAAGGTGCAAGATTTTAAGAGGTTCAGAGCAAATTTTACCTAGAAAGGTGTGGAAACCAAACCCTGGCCACGGGTCAGTTAAGGACAGGAAACCCTCAAGGAAGGATACCCCTCAAAGGACAGCAGGTGCAGAATGGACACCCCGGATAGGACAGGATACCCTCGGATTAGGAATCAGGACAGGACCTCAGGACAGGACAGCAAACCCTCAGGACAGGACCGCTCAGGACAGGACCGGAACCCACAGTTCGGAAGCAACGCCTGCGCTCCACCCGCTCTGCAGTTATCGATCAGGACCCCGATTGGGTCAGCGAACTCCCAGCAAAGTGCTTCGCCAGCACTTTAAGGTTCAGTAGAACCTTAGTCTATGGTCAAATTCGGACAGAGTGCTCCGCAGCGCTCTGTATCTTCCGTCACCTATTGAGTACGATGGGTCAGTGACAGGTCAGCTAAACCAGACAAGTCGGACGGTTCCCTAGGTGAACCCAGGGTAGATATACAGTTTGGGGACAGTGTACCACCCCCCAATGTTGCAAAGTGTCAGAATCCCTCAATTTCGATTGGTCCTAAGGTAGGATTTGGGTAACACACCAATCACAATTCAACATTTCAAGCCTGTATTTGCATGTTTGGGCACCGCCTAGTAAGATTGGGGTTCCCATGAGAAGCTACACGGCAAACAGTAGCGCAACATTACAATGTAACATATAAGGAGCCACATTCGCTGTTCTCGCGGGGCAGAGGTGACTTTCTCAGGAGCATCTCGCCCATCGCTGCCAACTGGCTATGTTCCATCAGTCAAGGTCTACTGTGCTGCCGAAGTTGCGCAGGCGCAGAAGGGACCTCCAATATGGCTCTCCTTTCACTCAGACCCCCATTCCCCGCGGTACATGAAAAGTAAGTGAAAACAAATTAATACATAATAATGTCATCATGAAAACACATCACAGGGTTTGTACTTTCTACTTATCATTATAAAATATACGTATGCAGTTTAAATGTTAGCTACATTGATACAGACACAAGAGCAGTGGCACGAGCAGTACCACATGATGGGCACAGCTATGGATTACGCATGCGCATAAATTTCCCTCCACTTCTGCAGACGCGTCAGGACACGTGAGTGTGGCTGACGCATGCGCAGTAACTAAAATACAAGCGGCGGCCATTTTAAAGTACACGGGTTAAATGTATTAGAAATACACGTAGGCAAGCTTCATAAACTTTGCCTAAACAAAAATAAACGTTAGTAAAACATACACTTGTTACTTTATTACACATAAACGAGGTTCTTGACTTCGGCAAGCCGCAAAATATGCGAAGCTTTGCTTCATCACCATTAGTTAAACAGCAATACTGACAAAGACAATAGACAAGGTTAATTTATTATTTTTCTCTTTGCGTTTGCAACATAAAGCACATTAGTTCACCCATGTATATCGATGTATGTAATCTTAAACTAAGTTGATTAGTAATTTTCACCACAAGCTTATTAATTTTATTATAATTATGGGAGATTAACTTCGCAAGTTTGAACAAAATCTTGTTCCTCACCTTGCTTCATCACAGGCATTGTTCAGGACCATGCTATTCAGCTACTCTGCTATAAGGATGTGTGCAAATAATAAAATTAAGAATAAATACTCGGGTGCATACTCTTGACCAACCGTGCGCAGTGGCAACAACTTGTTGGGTAGGTCAGGTAGCTCTGAAATAAAGCAACAAAACACATATTAAATAATATGTCAAGCCCCAGTGTGCACCATCACCATATTCAAGTGCATCCTTATTTCCATAATGAGTTCATGGTAACCTTACTTATGAACAATGTATGTGGTCCGACTCTACCATCTACAGAGTCTCCCCACACATAGATTCCTCTAACAAGAGGTACAAAAACATGTGTCACAAACATGACAAGCAAATAAGACAAACACATTTCTCAACACTATTGTGTAGTGATGTAAATGATGATCAAGTCCACAAAGATTCTTGTAATAATAGGTATTTATTGAGTAAGATGATACAAGGTGGTAATTCATAAATATTAAGATAATAAGTAAAGTAAAAACCCCACCAGGAGCTGTAACCTTCCAGCTCAGTCCCAAGCTCCCGACTGACTAGAGCTCAGATCCCAACATTCTAATATGTCATCATGAATGATCACATTCCAAATGATGACAGCAGAGAATAAGCTGGAAAGCCAACACTACATATTGGCATCCATTTCTCCATAGTGTAATGTGTTAGTGTTTAATGTGCATTGGTAGCAATAAAGTGTCGTTTTTATGTGTTGGATTCAAAAAGAGCACTCCTAAGCAAACAACTATTAGTTCTGTCACCAAGTATTAGAGCAAAATAGCACTCATATACAGTATCCATCAGCAGAGGAAGTGTTTGACATAGTAGACAATCATAACAATTGTATAGAGTGTTTGTATCTAAAGAGCCAACACCATTGCAATCCATATGATAATATAAAACAGCATTTGTCTAAAGTGTCATTCGGTTGAGGCAGAATAAACCTTGATATGTGAGAAGCAATACTCAACGAACTTCTACATGTGTGAGCAATCTCAATCACCAACAGTCAAAAGCTGATTTCTTGGGATAAGTGTGTTTTTTAAAAGAATGTTTGGTAAAAGGAGGCCTTTATTCTAATGATGTAAACATAGTAACAGTGTCATCATAGGACAAACAGCCTGCCCCAAAGCCAAACCTCTTACAATAATGAACAGACAAAGTAATCACGGCTGTTACCATGCCCCAACGATGTCTCTAAACATTAAATGAAGGCAAAGCAAAGCAGACAGCATGTGTACCCTATCCAAATCTCACCTTACATATGGGGGTCCTGGACCACATCAGACTCTGGAGGTAGTGATTTAAGGTGCTGGAAGGGTGCTTTTAAAGACATCAAACACTGTAAAGTAATCACAATACCGCATCTCTGTGACTCCGCATAGCCTTGCAATAGTGCCAGCAGAGTTCGCACATGCGTGTAGTCCTAATGCGTAATGGGCGGGGACAGGCAGGGACTACGCAGGGACTACACAGTTCAGAGTGCTGAAGTTTTTGTTGAACTTTGTGCATGTGTTGTAGCCCTGTATACAAAAGGAGAAGAAGCAAGGAAGCCATGGGAACCAGTCGAAGCGTCTACGAGCACTCGTGATAAAAGCGCAACTTATGTGATAGAAATAGTTGTAAGCGTGACTTATAGGGAATATTTCGGTAGCATATCAATAGCTCCTGTGCAATAGTGAGTAACACATGGTGCTAATATATGGCCATATTGCACACAGCATAGGAATAAGATGCTATATGGCCAAGATAGCATGTATGGGTATTGTGCGACAGCAACTGCAGAAGTATTCTTGTAGTGCCAGTCAGTCAGTGTCAATTATATATAGCTATACTTTACAATCCAACAGGTATAGTATAAAGTGGATTAAATGAAGGACCCTACACTAGTTGGCACAACAGGTTTTAAATTGCACACCACAGTATGCCATCATCAAGACCAGTATGGTGGTATCCCAATCTGAACACCCATCGCTGTTCTCTATGAAACAGAATTATGTCCAAGGGACCCATGTCTCTGAAATAATTTGGTTCATCCAGGACCACCCATTTTATATCCTCTTCAGTGTGTCTTGTGGGAGTTTGTTGTTGGATTTCTTTCGCTTGATTGAACTCCTATGCTCGATTATTCTTCGTTTGACCTTACAGGTCGTCATTCCTACATACATCAGATTGCAGGGGCACCTAATCAAGTTGATCAGTCCTTCAGAATTGCAGTTAGTGTGGTTGGTAAGGATCTACTGTCCTATTTTTTAATATATGTACTTTGTTTCTGATGTGCTTGAGGTTTTGTCTGAAGCACAGACACAAGCCTTCCCTAGCAGACAAACTACTGATCTCTCAAACATCAACTGCAAGTTGCCCATATTTATATTCCTGAAACCCTCAGCTAACAAAGTTTGCTACTCTAAACACAATCCCACTTGTGATTATTTACATGTTTTACTTTAACTTAAAACCTGTCTTAAAAAGATCAAATATACTAGGTTATGTAAATACATTTAAGAGACATATGGTATATCTTTTGAAATTCTCCACTGCGTCATATGTGAACTCTAAAATTTTACATCCGTTAACTGGGTTCTTATGTCAGAAACCCCTAACCCCTGTGCTATTTCTGTCTAATATAGTTTCCAACTTAGTTTTCTCTGAGTGTGTTACATTTAAAGTCAGATTCCAGAGCAGTCATGAGGTAGCTTTCTCACATTTCTGAACTGCTAGTGTTTTTACACATTCTAACGCATTACAGTTACAATTTTAACCTACTAAGCCACAAGTCCTTTACTCTTATTTTGTTTTGACCTTTGAGGGATTCCTTTACCAGACTTCCTGTGTTCTGTATGTAAATCAGTCTAATGCCCAAATTCGTTACCACCCAAATGTATTCTGAAACAGTTAATATTCTATGAACTCATGCGCCCCTACCTGCTTTTAAAATAAATTAATTGAGTTTATGTTCTTAGACTAAATATAACTCTAAAATGACCTCTTGTCCCATCCTAATACATGTTTATCCACCTCCTAGCATTGAAAACAAATTTATTTAAATTCTTTGTTCACAGTTTTCACAGACCTACACATTCTCCCTAACAGATAAATGGTCTACAGATGTGACCTACAAACTGAAAGCATGTGATGCAGACAAAAGCTTAAATGAACAGTTTAACTCTGGGGTGCATTCCTCTTACGTGAACAAAACTGAACCCCCCCACCCCATATTGTTTTACCATATAAACTTACATTGATCTATAATGAAACATTCTGTTCCAACACCCACTGCAGGCATCTGAGGTGGGGGTCTCTGTATGTTTCATATTCTCCTTAACATTCTCCCCTCCAGGTAATAATTTAACAACGTCATATGCTAACTCAGGCTTCTTTCTAACCATCGACTCATCAATATTACCCTGAACATTTGACATTTGTGTAGCTCATCTATTCAGGAAGGTTCCTTTTATTTGGTTTCTACGGAATGCTATTACTATTTGAAACCCACAATATATTGCAAGTGACACCACAATAATGAGAATCAACACTTTAAGTAGTCCTGACATCAACAATTGTCCGATCCTTTATACCATTTACTGGGCGCACCTCCTTAATCATCCATCTTCTTCTGTAGATTCCGCAACGCTTTTATGACCTCAGTCAAAGTCCCATTCTCATCATCATTTGCCGGCACAAACATACAGCAAGCTGTCCCCACGACTCCCTGACAGAATATCGAGAGTCAGAATATCGACCTAAAGAAATATTAATGCAACAATATCAAAGTCAAGAATATCAACATCCTATCAACATTATGGTAAGTACAAAAATATCGAGAAAAAAAATATTGATGTCAAAAATATCATTGTTAAAAATATCGTTTTTCTTTTAAGTTAAAAAAATAATGTAAAATAACGTAATACTTAAAATTAAAATAGACATAGTTAAACATATTTTAAAATGTTTAAAAATTATAAGTAATATATATATAATGTAAACATACATTAAACATATACATATAATATATACTTTGTGAGGTGCTTTCACATCAGCAGTATTTCTTTTAGTTTCATTGTATTGAGATGTCACGTGGTATCACTCACCAATGTGGTTGTCACTTTAAATTTGATTCACGGTTCTGTGCAAACTGTCGAGTGAATAAGCGGCTGAGGCTGCAAAACGCGTCTTGACTTTGCCAGTAGAATAAAATACTTCTGAGCACTGAAACTGGGTCCGTGTCCAACTCTGCGGCAGGTGGCGCTGGGAAAAGAAGCGAGCACTTGCTGCATTTGGCAATTTTCTATATTTTCAGGTGTGTGCTCCACTAAGTCGTCACGGACCCCTCCTCCAACAACGTCAGCGTTACCAGTGGGGCAGTACTTCCGGGGCAACCCAGTGGGAAGCTAGTGTCCGCGAAGGAATTGAAAACGCCTGACCCCCCCACATCTCTGAGAAACATACCGAACACAAAGCCCGAAGGTTTTCTGGTGTCGGCTGACGTGGAAGACTACTTGGTGTCTGTGAGGTAGGAACGAGGGAATTGCGGGGTGAGGAGTGTGCTGCATCTTCCTGTGCGGTCAACAACATTGATAGTGACTACAAGGAAGTGCTCCTAACAGTTAATTACTGGACAATGTCTTCCGACACAGTTCGTGAGAGGGAGGTGGCTGCTACAGAGATGTTCTCTGATGCCCCTCAAACGACACAATACTCCAAAAGTAATGAACCATCAGATACTGGGAACAACAGCACAGTACGAACCCTAATGAGAACGCTTGAAAAAAAGCTAAAACAAGAACAAAGTAAAAGGTGGGAATCGCGCTCCCTACAGAGGTACATTGAAGTGGGGCGAATTCCGCGGGATTACGAATCTTGACAGCCCCGACATATGAGGAACCGAATCCTGACCTCATAAGAGAATGGGCAGAGTGCAATTTAGACTCTTCACGCAAACTCACGCTGATCATAATTAAATATGCCGATATAGATCGAGCGCGATTACTCACTGAGATATACACAATCAACGAGGAACTAGAGGCATTGGCAAGTACAGAGGCAACAGCAGAGGAGATAGCAAAAATACGGAAAGATATGATGACCCATATCAAAAAGGAAGAGGATAAAATCAAGGAAAGGAAAACCCAGAAATTCCAAAGAGATAAGGAAGATTATGATCTGGGTCAGATCTTCACTTTTGCTAAAAAATACGATGCTGTACGCAAAATACATTCCAAAAAAGGAGCCTCATCACATTTGGCCAAAACCTCAAGAAAGAATGATACTAACAGCGAGTCATCATCAACAGGTCTACTTTCATCTGGGGGCAGTGAATCAGAATCGGAGATGAGGAACCCCAGTGGAGGGGCCACAAAAAATAAACCGTTGCCAGGTGAGGAAATGAATTTTTTATGTCAAGCGCGCTTGGCAACTCTCAGACCAAGAACACGGCACAACAAAAATGGATGTGGGTCAATTGCAAATGAGGCCAAAGGCGCAAAGCCAACAGGAAATGACGGAAACAATTCCAAGCCAAAAACGAGAGGATACTGGAAGAAAAGGTAAATCAAACAGTTATTAATCTATCGTCAGTACCTCTGTCAAATGAAGAAATGAGAACTCTAAGCTTGGGTCTGACTTTTTGTCCAAATAACAATTTTGACTATGCCAATCTTAGAATGGATATTTACAAAGGGGTGCGCAAATTGAAGTTGAAAAAATTCCACCAAATGAGGAACACAGCGAGCACCAAGGAAAACACCAAGCAAATAAGTGACATTTTAAGTCAAAACACACAACCCCAAACCGACATTACTTTGACCGATACATTGGAAGAATTATGGAATGACCCATCATCACAGGATCTTTCTGGTACTCCATCTACAAGTAATTCACCCAATATCAATACAGTTATGTTGGCTAAGAAATCCAAAGGTCTAACAAACTTTAAACCGAAATCTACCTTTTCACCTCTATCAGTACATGATTCAATTGATACGTTTCATGAGATCATCACTACTAAAATCAAAAAGCTAAATAAACGTATTAACAAGACAAACAAACATGAGAGTGCACAAGACATCAAATATCAACAACTAGTGACGAAACTCAAGAACAACACACAAGTGGTCATACGTAACAGTGATAAGGGCGGTAATATATTTTTGTGGTCACAAAAAGAATATCGAGCTGAAGCTCTGGGTCAGCTTAAAAACAGAGAATGTTATGAGCGAACCAACATAACTACACTGAAAGCAATGTACCAAACGTGTTACAGCAAATTGCAACAATGGTGGAAAAGGGAACTTATCAGTGAAGACGAATATAAGTTCCTACGTAAAGAAAATCCTTCTATTCCGACCATTTACTTTATTCCTAAAATCCACAAAAATGCCAAACATCCGCCAGGCCAACCCATTATCACGGCCAGAGACAGTTTGTTGGAGAATACCTCCATTATGTTGATTATTTTCTTCAGGGATTTGTAAAGGCACTTCCTTCCAATGTCTGGGACACCACAGATTTTATAAATCAAATCAAGGACATTGTGTGGGGTGAAAACCAGCTTCTCATAGGACTTGATGTGACATCCTTGTATACAAGTATACTACACAAGGATGGTATCAACGCCATACAATTTTACCTGACAGAAAGATCAGCTGCATACTCCGAGCACAGTACCATGTTGATCAAAATGATTGAGTTTTGTCTATGTAACAATGTATTTATGTTCGACAATCTTCTATATCGGCAGATCCAGGGAGTGGCTATGGGGGCCAGCTTCTCCCCCAGCTATGCGTGCTTGCACCTTGGCTGGTGGAGGAGCTGGTCCTCAAAACCCACTATGCAGAGACTATGAAGAACAATGTCATGGTCTGGCTGAGATTTAAAGATGATCTGTTCATAGTGTGGCGTGTTACCAGAGAACAGGCAGAGGAGTTCATTAGTAACATCAACATAAATGTACTCAACTTAAACTTCACATCAACCATCAGTGACACGACGGTCAATTTTTTAGATACTCAGGTATTTGTACATAATCACAAACTAGAAACCCGTCTTCACCGCAAAGAAACGGCAGAAAATTCCACCCTGCATGCCACCAGTGCGCATCCGCGTCATTTAATCCGGAGCATCCCGTATGGGGAGATGCTCAGATTGAAACGCATATGCATCACTGAGCATGACTTAAAATTAGCACAGGAGCAAAGCATGCAGCGCTTCCTAGAGAGAGGTTATACATGTAAAATTTTAAAGCAAGCAATTAACAAAACAGAATAATTCAATCGAGTTGGCCGTTGGTTCTCAATGACCCAATAATAGGACCCCTGCTACCGCAGAGGGTGTCCATTACTTTTAGTCGTGCACCGTCTATGCGAGACAATCTGGTAGCCACTAACCCAGAAATCATTGAGAAAACTGCATGGTTGAAAACTCACAAGGGATTCATACGCTGCAAAACATGCAAGGCATGCACACCTGGGGTGAATACCACCCTGTATTTAACCCCCCTTAGTGATCGTGCACACAAGGTGACCAAGCTTCTTACCTGTAAGACAGAATACTGTATATACTTGCTATCCTGCCCTTGTGGCTTGCGCTACATAGGCAGCACAAAATTACAGGCACATAAGAGTATCCTCCAACACCTCCGGGCTATAACAAATGCCGATAACACCTATCCGGTAGCAAGGCACTTTAAAGATTTTCACAAATCAAATAACAAGAGCCTTAGCTACTTTTTAATCGATGCAATACCAGCTAGCAGAAGGGGAGGGGACGGTGAAAGTAAACTTAGGAGGTTGGAAACAAGGTACATTTTACAACTTGGTACTAAACAACCCAACGGTCTTAACATTACGGAGGACCTCTACACATGCCTGTAATCATAAGATAGTCCACTACAGTACTAACCGAATTTATGGTTTAACTTAGTTAAGAATCTCTAAACTGTATCTTGTTCCTCGTTCTTCGTACATTTGTAAATATCTTTTTATGGGGTAATGGTAGCAACTGCCAATCTGTATTCATGACATTCTGATGCAGCTCCAAATTGTATATACTTCCCATACCCCCACGCCCGGATATCCTAGGTCTTTTGTCCGTAGGATATATCTGGGGGTAGTGAGGGTATTAACGTCTTGTAATTTTATTCTTTAATCAGACAGGATGATTTCCATAGTCAATAGAGCAAGTGCTATCGTAATTTGTATATATATTAATTTATGCATACATGGATTCTGACAGAACAATTATGTATTTATATATTTAGATCTATATTTATATATATATATTTTTATACAGATTCATATGGATTTTAGGATATATGTCTTTATATTTAAATTTTGTATTACATATATTTATTCATTTATTTATTGATTCACAGACTCTAGTATATGAAATGGTTCAAATCCTGTCCTGAATCTGAATATTATTTTATGTTTTGTATTCATTGGAGCTTAGAAGATGATCATGTATTTTACTGTTAGTTGTAGAGCAGCCTTAAATACCCCAATGACATTTGTGTATTAATAGTACGGTCCGGTATTTATGCTTTGTTTTATACCCAAATGGTAGTTCTTGTAGGGTTTTGTACTATTCCCAATATCATCAAAACTATTTATTGCATTTGAACACAGATTTTTGCACGTGCACTTTAGGGTTTTTTAGCACAATTTGGAGTAAGCTGGAATTGATTTCCACGTGCGATAAACATTTGAAATTACTGACTAAAAAGAGTGCCCTTCGAGTAAGGACACTAAAAACGTAAAAATCAATTCCTTTGTCAAGCACCTAGTTTAATACATGTATGCTGTGATCTTATCATACAGAATCTTTGATTTATAGTTGTCCAATATATTAATTGGGTACATACTGAAAATGTGCATTCAAGCTAATGTATCAACTAAATGTATTTGACATATATTGCTTTGTGAGGTGCTTTCACATCGGCAGTATTTCTTTTAGTTACATTGTATTGAGATGTCACGTGGTATCACTCACCAATGTGGTTGTCACTTTAAATTTGATTCACGGTTCTGTGCAAACTGTCGAGTGAACAAGCGGCTGAGGCTACGAAATGCGTCTTGACTTTGCCAGTAAAATAAAATACTTTTGAGCACTGAAACTGGGTCCATGTCCAACTCTGCGGCAGGTGGCATTGGGAAAAGAAGCGAGGGCTTGCTGCAGTTGGCAATTTTCTATTATATATAATATATAGACTTAATCTATACTACTATTATAAAGAGAGAACTGTGTCCTTTGAGCCAGGTAAACTCGAAAAGTACACCACCAATCGCAACACCCAATACAGCGTTGGAAAGGGGGGGTCCTGTAGATGGACATAGGCTATACAAAAAATAAAAATAAACGTTATTTAAAAAATAAACAATAAAAAAAGTAGTCCCTAAGAAGTAGCGCCAGCCGTGTGCGCTAACAACGTCGCCGTGCGTGCTGACATCATCTAGCGTGGGGAGGAGCGGCGGACAGCAGCGGTGAAGTCGGGCTGAGATACATGAAGTGCGGGGAGGAGCGGAACGTGTGCGGCTCACAGAAGCGATGGGAGGAGGCGGAACGAGGAGCAGTGAAGTCGGGCTGATGGGAAGAGGCGGAACGAGGAGCGGTGAAGTCGGGCTGATGGGAGAAGGCGGAACGAGGAGCGGTGAAGTCGGGCTGATGTGAGGAGGCGGAACGATTAGCGGTGAAGTCGGGCTGAGGTAGGTGAAGCACGGGAGCATTGGGAGGAGGCGGAACGTGTGCGGCTGAGTGAAGCACGGGGAGGAGTGGAAATGTCGTGGCGGGCGGGGGCCGGGTGGGAGTGCACGCAAGCCTGAAATGCTGCCCCCAGCCCCCTTCTGCCCCGGGCATGGCTGGGGTGGGCTGCTAGGTATTACTATTTTTAATACATATTTTAATAACTTATCCATTGTTAAAACAAATTATGAATACATCCATACACATAAAACAATATCATAAATAAATATAACACATTTAAAACATGTCAATTATTTTAATCTTTTTAAAATTAATTATATACTACATTAACTAAAATAATACAAAAAATATTAGATAGCAGAGGGAATACAATTACTATTCCAACTCCAAACAGTGCAACAGTAGGGAAAGTGTTGCATAGAGTAAGGGTAACAATTAGTATTCCCACTACAGAAATTGCAACAGTAGGGGAAGTGTTGGATAGCATAGGGATAACAATTACTATCCCAACTCCAAACAGTGGAACAGTAGGGAAAGTGTTAGATGGCATAGGGGTAAAAAATACTATTCCCACTCCAGTGGGTGCAACAGTAGGGAAAGTGTTGAATAGTGTAGAGGTTAAAATTACTATTCACACTCCAGAGAGTGCAACAGTAGAGAAAGTGTTGGCTTGCGTAGGGGTTAACATTACTATTCCCACTACAGTGAGCGCAACAGTAGGGAAAGGGTTTGATAGAGTAAGGGTTAAAATTACTATCCCCCCTCCAGTTACTGCAACAGTAGGGAAAATATTGGATAGAGGAGGGGTAAAAATTACTATTCCCACTTCAGCGAGTGCAACAGTAGGGAAAGTGTTGGATAGCGTAAGGGTAAAAATTACTATTCCAACTCCAGTGAGTGCAACAGTAGGGAAAGTGTTGCATAGGGGTTAAAATTTCTATTCCCACTTCAGTGAGAGCAATAGTAGGGAAAGTGTTAAATAGCGTAAGGGTAAAAATTACTATTCCCACTCCAGAGAGAGCAACAGTAGAGAAAGTGTTTAATAGCGTAGAGGTTAAAATTACTATTCACACTCCAGAGAGTGCAACAGTAGAGAAAGTGTTGGCTAGCGTAGGGGTTAACATTTGCAACAGTCGGGAAAGTGTTGGATAGCGTAAGGGTTAATACTACTATACCGACTCCTCCAGAGATGCAACAGTAGAGGAAGTGTTGGACAGGGTAGGAGTAAAAATTACTATTCCCACTCCAGAAAGTATAACAGTAGGGAAAGTGTTGGATAGAGTAAGGGTTAAAAATTACTATTCCAACTCCATAGAGTGTTACAGTACGGAAACTGTTGAACATAGTGGGGATAAACATTACTATTCCCACTCCAGTGAGTGCAACAGTAGGGAAAGAGTTGGATAGTGTAATAGTTAAAATTACTATACCCACTCCAGAGAGTGCAACATTAGGGAAATTGTTGGATAGCATAGGGGTTAAAATTACTATTCACACTCCAGAGAGTGCAACAGTAGAGAAAGTGTTGGCTGGCGTAGGGGTTAAAATTACAATTCCCACTCCGATGAGTGCAACAGTCGGGAAAGTGTTGGATAGCGTACGGGTTAATACTACTATTCCCACTCCTCCAGAGATGCTACAGTAGAGAAAGTGTTGGACAGGGTAGGATTAAAAACTACTATTCCCACTCCAGAAAGTATAACTGTAGGGAAAGTGTTGGATAGCAGGGGGTTTAAATTAAAATACTTATTAATTATGTTCTTGTTTTAAATTAAGTAAAAAATGTATAATTAATTACCCATAAAAAACAATAAAAAATAATTACTTAACTAACGATAAATTACTTCCCACCGTATTCCCCTATAAACACAAAATACGCTCATAAAGTAATTTAACACAATTAATAAAACATATCAATTAATCAAATATTAAAAAATCATTACCAATTAATAATTAATGCACCATTTTTTTAATAAATACTAATACATTTAAATTAATAAGTACTTATTTAAAATAAATTACTTCCCACCCTATACCCCTATAAAGACACAACCCGCTCTGTAAAAATATGTACACAATTAATATAATTATCAATTAATAATACTTTTATTAGCAATTCATAATTAATTAATAAATACATAAATTATCAATACAAATAAATGAAAATAATAGATTAATTATAATAAATTACTTCCCACCCTATTCCCCTATAAACCCACAACCCGCTCCGTAAAATATTCACACTAATAATATATTTATGTATTAATCAATTAATAATAATTAATTACAAATTAATAATGAATTAAAAATAAATTAATTATCAATACCAATAAATACAAAATATGAATTACTTAATTTTAATTAAATTACTTCCCACTCTATTCCCCTATAAACCCACATTCCGCTACAGAACTTAAACTCAAAATTTAATTTAAAATAATAATTTCAAAAAAATATTAATTAATTTACTATAATTAAATTACTTCCCACCCTATTGCCCCATAAACCCACAAACCACTACAATACACAAAATGCAAAATTAACTTAAAAAAAATTAATAACGTCTAAACATTTAATACATATATTTAAAAATAAATAAAAAAACAACAAAAAATGTTAAACACACATATAAAATACATACTAAAATACATAACACTAATATAAATGTTGATAGTATTGACATCTATATTATTGCAAATGATATTACTTCGTTATTAATGAAAATTCTGTCCCTCCGATATTTAAAACTCGATACAAATGTAGGTCGATATAAAAAACTATATATTTTCACAGCGCACCGTCCCCACTTTAGCACACACCCCACCCTCTATTGCACATAGCAGTGTTGCATGACTATAATCCTGAGCGCATGCAGTTCCTCCTTGATAGCATGGAAGCCAACCTCAGTGTCATTAATGAGCCTCATCACCTCCCAACGTGTAATCTGAAGCCACCTTGCAGTTGACTTAGTTTGTATGAAAGGCAAGATGCCCAAAAAACAACAATTGGTCATCATCAAACAAGCAATGCTCTCACAGGACAAAATCCCATGAGGAAATTCCAAAATACTCTGCTGACCTTTTCAGTGGGAGTTTATGGTGCAGAGTCATTGGGTGGCTCATAGGTTAGTATGAAGCTTGGAGATGTCTACTCCTGTGATGACCAAGGCTGGAGTGCTCTGAGTAGATAAAGAGCAGAGGCCTTTCCATTTCGGTGGCAGCTGATGTAGAGAACCACACTGCCAAAAGAAATCCATTAGACTGGAGGGTCCCATCTGGATGTCAGAATTGAATATTGTGGTGTTGCACCCAGTATTGTGCCCTATGATGATGATGCCATTACTTCTGAAATATAATAACCATGAGGTTAGTTTCATTGCTAATACAGGCTTAGAAGATCCCTTTACTCAGGTATAACGTGTTATATGAGTGTCTCAAAACTTCTGACACTTATTTATGGTGGCAGTGTCCCAGTGTTTAACATTCCATAAACTAGTGGCTATGCATGCTAATGTAGCACCCAGATTCCATTTGTTGTGCACATAGTATTTTTACCCACTGTTTCCTGAAGTACACCTTAGCAAAGAGAAAGAGTATGTTGTTTTGATACAAAAGCACTCTAGTTGCTCCAGTAATCATTGTATCTAAAATGGCAGTTTAAATATCTATTGTTGATACAAATTCCTACTATTTATCGCTACATAATGTATTCTAGTTTTCACCAATTATCCATCTTTAAATGATTGTTATATGCTTATCACTAATGCTAAATTTTATACTCAATTACCTCCTGGCTGCTATTTCTGGATCCAGTTCTGTTGCACTATCACTTAAACTGTGGCCAAATTATCCTTCTTGTCCTTTTATTTTATCTATTGCATATCAAGACATCTGTGCTTATATTTTTAAATGGAAAACGTTGCTTTTAACAAGTGTTGATTGTATTGTTTGTCTTTTTGTATCCATTATTGTGTGTATCTTTTATGATCTGTCCTTGGAAGATCGAATAAAGACAATTTGAATTGAATTGACCCACTGATGTAAAAGTCAGGCCATGCGGCACAATCCCCGGGTCTGGGTTACATGCTATAATTATTAGACCTGGGAGAGGGGCGTCTACTTCAAGAAATCCCATTTGTGCTATCTTCTGTCCCCATTCTGGCCCTTTGTCCTTTCGACCTATCTGTTTTAATTTTCATGATTTCCTGCATGTTTGTCGAGATGTATATATCCACTGCACTCTTCTGATACTTTGTAGTAGTCACTGTAACTAATATGGGTTAAATTGTAAGAGGTTGTAGTGGGGCTCTAATGCAATAGGGAAATAGGTGTAACAAACATAATGTTGTGCTTGGGTCTACTTCCCTTGATAAATACAGTCTCTTTAACCCTACAGCATGTGGAATTGATGACCAAATAAAACCAGATTAATTTGAGATCACTCCCCTTATGTCCCTCATATGTTTACATCAAATATTATCTAATATCTGACTATGAACACTGTGGGGTGTATCTGTGTTTTGATCAAGCGGAACATGAGGCACACTTCTACAAAAGCGTGTAGTGTTCTGGCTTATATAATTGGTCATCTGGTACACAGCATGAAAGATTAACTCAGACTTGGAACATACCCCATTATGAAGATCTAATATAAGAAAAATCATAATTAAAAACGTACAAAGACAGAAGAGGAAAAATACTAAACTAAGCATAATAAATAACTTATATTAAAAAAGTCTTCTTTCGGGTTCATCTGGTTACTTCTACTCCCCTCTCTTTTTCCTTTTCTGATATCATGGATGATGATTGTTCCCGAGGGGGGAGGAGCAAGATGGCGGGTTGAAGCCGCCGGGATGACAGACGCTCCGAGCAGCTCCTGGAACGCTGGCTGAAAAGAAAGCGCCTCTTCTTTTGGACGCTGAAGCGAAGACGGCTTGAAGCTGGCTGGTGCCATTTCACTGTTGAATTACTGTCCGGTATCCTCTTTTGCTCTGGGTCGGACGGCAGTACATGCGGCGGGCGAGGCAAGGGATTCTTTGCTTCTCCGCTACTCCGCCATTCCGCTGCCCCGTCACTCCATTACTCCGCAAGGGAGCCACCCTTCCGCCGCTGCTCTGCCTTACTGCCCCGGGAGCACGGGGATTGAGGGTGTGCACGTAACTGGCAGGCCGACGCTGGGAGAAAAAAAAAAAAAGAAACGCCAAATACAAGATATACAAAATATAAGATATACAACAAATACATAAACAAACAACAATGAACAAGGAACTGGTTGAAAAGGACATTTACATACCGGCTAGCCCGAGGAAAAAGCTCATGTTAGCGCTGGCTGTCTGTAACGGGCTTCTCAGGTGGAGTAGCAGAACACAGATCTGCCTGTTGTATTCGAAAATCGGGAGGATATCCTGGCTATCTTGGTCAGCCAGTAACAGTAGCAAGACTGCAATGGCTCCACCAAAAGTACCTGCTCGAGTCACACGGTCAGGGAAGCCCCCGGTTACAGGAATGGAGTCCAGACGCGGGGAAGAGATGGCATTGGAGGAAGGTGCACCAGGTGCAAAGTCTCGGGGGGACAGTTCTAACAGCTCTAAGGTCGGTAAGCCCAATCTCCAATTGATTCGTTCAGGAAAAGCGGCAGAAATAATCACAGCCTAGGTAATTACAGAGTCAGGAGATAACCAGGATATCGCAACGCTCCTTATGGGAGCCATACCTAACCAACAAGACTGCATGGAGGCTGAACAGGCAGGTGGGATGGTGGAACGAAGGGAGGACGGGCAAGTAACAGAGCACAGCAAGACTTTGGCTCAGATAAACAGTAGTGATACACCAGAAGTAGTACCTCAGAATGGTTTGCTAGAGGAAGTAGAGGAAACAGTGGAGGTGGTAGCAGTTGGGGCAGCAGTGGAGATCAATAATGTTAACGACTCTAGTGATACACAGAACTTGTCACATTTAAGCTCATCTGAAGAGAGGGAGCTACCCAATTGATCTATACAGACTGGGGAGAAGACAGCCCAAGAGTCAAATACAAAAAACACGCCCAGACAGGGGCCTAAGAAGAAGAACATAATAACTAAAGGGAAACATCTGAGGGGACTTAATAAGAGTACACCGGCCAAAGTGGTCCAACAAATTGGGGTAATGGGTAATAAGGAAATCAATTATACTTCGCTTCGTCGTTGGGTCCAAACGAAAGGAGGTGTTAAGTCACTGGTTCAAAGACTCTCGGGGTCCAGTCCGACAGATATATCTCTGGGAGAGAGAGCATCAGGGACAAACTCAGGAAAAAACCCTGCTGGTTTTGCTATGGTTTCTCCCACTGGGGTGCCTTTGACATCTTTCACTGCTCCTCAACAAGTAAACCCAGTCACGAACCCAACTATGAATACCTTGGCTTCTGTACCTCTTGATGATAGAGCTGCTCATGGCTCAGGGGGTAGCTTGGAAATTAGCTGAGAACCGTCACTTGCTCTCATTTTTCAGGCCCTAAAGGAACAGAGGCAAGAAGCACAGGAACATTACTCACAGCTTCGAATTGCAAATGCAGATATCCAACAGGCTCTCCAATCTGTAACCTCTAAAGTAGACTCTCTGGCAAGCGAGGTGACAGATCTTCAGCAACGAGTTATAGAAACAGAGGCTACTGTACTCCAAACAGCAGATCTGGCACAGACCCATGACAATTCAATAAAAGAACTTCAACTTAAGGTTGAAGATTTAGAAAATCGACAGAGAAGACAGAATTTGAGAGTATTTGAGATTCCATAGGGGAAAGAGGGCTTTGACCCTCAGGCTTATCTAGCATTGCTATTTCAGAAGGCGTTCCCAGACATAGTAGATTGGGACTGGGACAGCCAGATACAGCGGGCACATAGATTACCTTTGGGGGCACCAAAACAAGGCTCTAAATTCCCAAGGCCAATATTAATTTACCTCGGTAATTTTCTGCTGCGCCAAGCGGTTTACTTAAAAGTGCGACCTAGCTCTCCGATAACATCTGATACTGTTACTTTCTTAGTCCGCTCAGACTTATGTAAAGCAACGATGGATAGGCGCTGGGTCATGCGGCAGCTAATAGAGCCTATGAAAGTGCTAGGAGCACAAGTTTTTCTACAAGAACCAGCACGGCTGAAGGCACTTAGGGGTGGCCAAACACATTTTTTCTCTTCAACAGATGAGACTAAGAAAGCACTTGATACATGGCATCAGGCGAAAGGCGGGAAACACTAGATAGATAAGGGGAAAAGTTTAAAATGTTTTGAATGGGCATGAAATTGATGCAGTGTGACAAATGTATAAAATGGTTGCTTGTTTGTGTAGGGTGGTGGCGCTTCTATATTTTTTTGATTTGGGTGAGGGGGCTGCTCGGGAGAAGCTCTGTCTCCCTCTGGCTGCTCTAGAAGCAGCTGTTACTGGGGGGAATTCCTTCCCCAAGTAACTGGGGTGGGTTATCGAGTGCAGGGTAGGGTTGTTTGGGCGGAAAAAGTATTCAATATGACAGCTATACAAAAAAATGTTAAGATAATGTTAACAAAGCAGGGAAAAAACAGATGGAAGAGAATGACGGGTTATACTAAACAGAAAAATCGCCATTGGTATGATGAACAAAATTAAATGTATTATATGGACTGTGTCTGGTTTAAATAGTAGGCTTAAGAGGCAGTTAGTACGTGAGGAACTTTAAATACACAACTCGCATATAGAAATCCTTACTGAGACACATCTCACTTATAAGGATCGGAAGCTGGTAGACCAGCTGGGTTATTAAACAATTATTTGCACTTCACAAACTTGCTCTATAAGGGGGGTGGCTATTTTAAAACAAAAGGGATTTCGCTGTACTCTTTTAAAAACTTTAACGGACCGTGCGGGTAGGTGGGCAATAGCCCAGGTTGAAATACAGTTCAAAAAGTATGGTATAGTTGCGCTATATGGACCTAATCTCGATGAACCTGTTTTTTTTACTCACTTAATATGGAATTATTAAACTGGGAAGGTGAAAAGATGATCATGGGCGACTTTAATTGTATTATGAATCATAATATAGACTCTAGAAGATAGACACTTGCCTGTAGACTACATTTGGTGACTGACCTTTGGAGATATTTACACCCTAACACTGCTGGCTTTACTTACTACTCATCACCACATCAGTCATACTCTAGAATCTATATGGTATGGGTATCTAATGATGTAACCAATACTGCTGAGATAAAATTATGCCCACGTATAACTTCCGATCATAACCCCCTTATTTTTAGCTTTCAAGCTGTACTTGTTTAAAGAAACTTAAGAATGTTTACTTTCCCAAAATATTTACTGATGAGCTATATGTGGAGACTATCAATAAGCAGCTTAAACTTTTCTTCGAAGAAAATAAGGATTCTGCTACTTCTATTGTTATCTGGGACACTTGGAATGCGGTGGTACGTGGTTTGACACTACAGTTTATCTCACAACAAAACAAAAAGAAACAAGATCAAAAACAACGAAACATATCATTATTATTACAAGCAGAGTCGGCCCATATAAATGCAGTCCAACTTGGTTTAGCATACCAGGAAGAGCTGTTTAAAAAATTAATTGATCTAAGGGTACTTGTAAAAAAAATATTCAGGGAAAATATGGTCAATAGACTTAATAAATACAGGTCTGCACAATATGAATTTGGGGAACATATGGGAAAGGTCCTTGCGTATAAGGTAGCTGATGATCATGCTAAAACCTATATCAAAGCAATTAAAGCAGAAAATGGGACTCTATTTACAGAACCAAGGGGTATTTTAGAACAGTTTTTGGCTTATTATAAGAAACTTTATACTCCTGAGTACATTACTAATGATCATGATATACAACATTATCTTTCTAACACGAACTTGCCAAGATTAAAAGCAGAGGAGGTCAGTATTATGGGTAATGATATTAGTAGTGAGGAAATACCATTGTCAATTTCTTCGCTACCCACGGGTAAAGCTAGTGGGGAGGACACGATCCCCCTGGAATTTTATAAAGTTTTTAAGGCACATTTAGTTAAGCCTTTTAGGGACTTAATACAAGATATTGGACACAATGGAATAGTACCTGAATCATGGAACTTGACTTGAATTTAAAAAAAAAAAAAAAGGGTAAATCTCCTATTGAGTGCGGGTCATTTAGACCTATATCACTTATCAATACGGACGCCAAACATTTTTCTAAAATCTTAGCTACCCGACTAGCACCAGTAATGACTGAGTTAGTATCAAGCCATCAACATAGATTTATACAGGGCAGAGAGACTACGTCCCATATAAATACGGCTATATCTGCCTTTGATTTAGCGGAAAAAAAGGTGATTCACTTGGGAATGCTGCTTTTAGATGCACAAAAAGCTTTCGATCGGGTGGATTGGAAGTTTTTATGGGGGTATTGGGGAGGGTGGGCTTAGGGGGGCGATACAAACAATGGGTTCAAGCTTTATATCGCAATCCTTGCGCTAAGTTAATGTACCTCGGCACACAATCAGAGGTATTCTCTATACACAGGGGCACTCGCCAAGGCTGCCCCCTTTCACCTTTATTATTTGCACTTTATATTGAACCTTTTATTTTCTCCCTGCAAGCTAACCCTCAAATCACCCCAATAAGGCAAGGTACAAGTATATTAAAGGTAACAGCCTATGCAGATGATTTAGCATTATTTTCACTTGGCCCAGTAAGAGCAATGATAGAAATAGATAAAGAAGCAGATAGCTTCGGCAAACTATCTGGATACAAGCTGAACGCACACAAAACACAAGTGGTGGTTAATTTTAATACTGGGGCTAGCCTAAATGGGGTCTGTTTGGGAGCTGTTTATTTGGGGGTTAGAGTAACCGCGTGGGTTAACCAAATAATCTCATTAAATGATGATGCATTTTTTAAAGAAACAGCGGCTCTCTTAAAAAAATGGCATAAACTCCCGATAGGCATTCTGGGTCGTGCAAATATAATTAAAATGAAGATACTACCAAGATTTATATATCTTTTTAGGTCGATTCCTTTACGAGTTCCCAATAGTTTTTTTAAAAGGCTAGATGGCCTTTTCAGTAGCTTCCTTTGGGGTTACAAGACTGCACGAAGAGCTATGTCTTTACTGACGTGCCCTTTTGAACAGGAGGGCATAAAATTCCCAGACTTTAAAATGTATTTCTGGTCTTCTTTTACTGCACATCTCCAGAGCCTATTAGTGCCCTCTTGTCCAACTTTTTTTCATCAATTGCTATTAGGTGAAATTAGCAATATGTATATTTACAAGACTACTGACCCCAATTACTTTAAGCGGGTTAAATTTAAGACGATACGGGATACCATTTTTATCTGGAGAAATATTTTTAATAGCTGTGGCCAATCTTACTATCATGATAAACTACCGCTGTGGAACAATCCAATGCTCCCGGAGATTTTTCACGATAATATACTACGACATTGGGCGGAGTTAGGGATCAAGACATTAGGTGACTTATACGATCACGTAGGGCTTGCATCATTTGAGAAACTACAAAATTTGTTTAAACTGCCGGACTATATGTTTTTTAAATATATACAAATTAATAGATTTCAGGGGACACATCTGAAATTGAATAGTATTGCGGAGTCTGATGTATGGGACTTCTTATATCAGAGCAGTGCTAAAAGTAAGATCGGTGGCATGTACAAAATCCTCACTAGTAATCGAAAAGGGGACAGTAATACACTGGCCAAAAAATGGAGCATGATGCTGGGCGAGGAAATCTCAGAAAAAGATATTGAGCAAAGCCTACATACAGTGAGGGAGTCTGTTCATGCAATTAATCTACAAATGCAGAAATTTCGTACTATTTGTAATTTATATTACACAGCTGAACGAATAACTCAATGGGCTCATACTAATCAAACTAGTACACGTACGAAATGCCCTAAATGTGATCCTCCGGCTGCAGGTTTGATACACATGCTTCAAGAATGTCCTAAATTGAAGGACTTTTGGCAAAAGCTTGTTCAAGTCTGCTCTGAGAAATTAGGGATTGATTTTTCTATAAACTCAAGGGATATTATTTTGGGACCTAGCAAGTACAGCTATCAACAGAATCGGCTATTATTGATATTGTCTGTGATGGGTAGATTGATTATTGCTAGAGCTTGGATTGATGTACAACCTCCTAACTTTAGTGATTGGTGGGCTTTGTTGAAGGAGATACACTCAATGGAACAAGTACTGGCAAAGTCTAGGGGCTTACAGGCCCTGAATAAATTTAATTCTGTTTGGGGACCCATTTCAGAATGTTTTTGAAAGGAACTAGAATGAGCAGGTTATATATAACGTTTTTTGTATTAGCTTAATCTTTATACTATTTGAATATATGCTTTATTTCTTTCTCTATTTCTTTATAATATCACTATTGTTTAAATACTAAAATCCCTGCTTAGCAATATTGTATGAAACTAGGAATACGGTGTATATTATTTTTGCTGACTTGTTGAATAAATAAAAATATTTTTTTTTAAAAAGGATGATGATTGTTCCCCAGGGTCCAGCTGGATATCCGAAAGGTGCATCCATCCTTTCCTGCTGTCCACTTTTATTGATTTAAGCTTTATTCGACAAAATTGTCATAGAAGCTATAGATAAAAAAGAAAACAGATATGAAACATTTTCAATTTACAGTAATACATCAAAGTGATTGGTTAAGCCCTTAATTTAATGATGCATATATCGTATTTGAATTGTTAAAAAGCAGAATAAAATGACAGATACACAGTTTAGTTTGTCAAAGACATATCTGCAGTAAAAACAAAATGAAAAAGTCAGTACTTCGTTGTGATAGTGAGGCATTGGTATGCTAAAAATGTATTACATTTTCCCTAACATAGGAGCGAATATTTGACCAATAAAGTGCTTGTGCATGAAAATTCAAACAAATATATGTTGTGGCCTAAGATTCCCACTATCCTGATTTCAACTAAAACTGTGCCATTCTTGCATGAGCCTTCCACCTTACAAGCCATACTTGTCTTAGAAATGTTGCTACACAGCATGTAAAAAAGGGCATAGGGTCAGATCTAAGGATACGCAGTGCTGTATGATGGTCTTGTGTGCCCAATTGCTGGCAGAGCGGTTTCAGCCATTTAGCCCATGATGTTTTATATGCCGGGCAAGCAAACATTAAATGGGCAATACTTTCTGCCTGGGCCTTACAGCATGGGCAGTTTTTTCCATTGCTTGTGTACCACTTTGCTGTCACCTAACGAACGGGAAGAATTCCGAACCTTAAGTGCATATACAGCATTCTAACTCTCGGTACCTTAACTGTATCAAGCAAGGGCTCAAAATCTCTAATTTGTTTGTGGGAGAAGAATTCTGTTGTTAGTTTGCCCACGTTAAGATTGCAATTAACCCGTTGGACCACCCATTCCCAATATAGGCGTTTGAGTTTCTCTCTCCTCGGGGGTTCGTGCCTGGCCCAACAGGCACGAAGTTCTAAGGCTGTCAATGTTTTTTTAATATCAGAGATCCAGCCTATTTTACAGCTGTTGTCTAGGCGGATAATCTCAGTAAGGGCTTCTGCATAGACAAAAGCTCAGGAGTCCGCCTAATGTGAGCCCAGAAAAGGACAGGCGTAGCCTAACTACATCACCTATAGACTGCCTGCCCATATCCAACAGCAGAGGGGTAAGGGAGACATATTTGTGTGCCATAACCAGGTCTCTTAAAAATGTATGTTCCGATCTGCACAGCTCATCGAGTTTGCCAAAACCCCAAACTTCTGCTCCGTAAAGAGCAGAGCTTACTGCTTTTGCATCATATACATGGAGGGTGGGAGCTACAGGCCTAGTGTGTGAAAGGTGATGTTCTTTCCCTATTATTACAGCCACTCGCTTGTGTCCCATCAGAATCCTTGCTAGGTGGGGGCTCCAAGACATTTTATCAGAAAGTCTTACACTTAGGTAATCAAAGGTGCCTACCTTTTCAAGGGGTACCCCACCCAGCAAAGGGCTGTTCCTATACGACCTGTGGCAGTGGAAGACCATATATTTGGTTTTTAAACTATTTATAACCAATCCCTGATTGTCGCTGAAAAGTTGGAATCTGTCAATGAGGTAAGTAAGTACATCTTTATTGCACAGTTAATTAAAACCATTGCAGATATTAGCAAATAAAAAAAGAAAACATTAGTTAAATACAATTGTTTTAAAAAGGTATACAATGAGAATAACTTTGTATAAAAATAGTAAACAGTACAAAAAGATGTATTCTTCTTTCGGGCTGAGCGTTGAATTAAAAGGATAGTGAGTAACTTGTGTGGCTCCTCGATAGGAACCAAACTATGATGAATGTTACAAGCGTAAAAAATGTGTCATTTTTCAATAAAGTCTATTAGTTCTTTTTGGGTCCCCTACTGTTTTATTGTGTGTTAGAGGCCCATCAGGAGACAGTCTGTTGCCCATTGCGTGTGGTTGATCCCTGTCAATGAGGTGTTGTAACCCCACTTGGGTCTTAGATATCAACTGGGTGTCGTCCACAAACAACAAGGTTGGTATCTTGTTACCCCTCAGAGTGGGCAAGTATGTGGGCTCCTCCTGGAGGAAATCAACTACCCCCTTCAAATATAAGGAGAACAAAGTTGGGGCCGGGACACATCCCTGTCAGACTCCTCTGTTGACAGGGATGCGCTCTGTTAGTTGCCCTTGCTCCCCCTACCTAACCTGGGCAAAATTCCCCTTGTGGAGGAGGATCAGTAGTTTATGAAGAAAAGGGGGGATGCCCATTCTATCAAGCATTGTCCACAGCCTGGTTCTGGGGACCAGGTCAAAGGCAGTCTTCAAGTTGATGAATGCAAGGTAAACCCTGCCCTTGCCTAGCACCACCGCCTTCCAATAGATGAGGAGAATTCTAAACACTTGATCCATTGTCCCAGTCTTAGATCTAAATCTGGCCTGATACTGGGAAAGTATAGCATCATCCTCAGACCATGACTGTATCCTATGCAGAAGCATCTGGCCAAAAACCTTCTGCATAGCACCAATCAAACTACTTGGACTGTAATTGGAAGGGTTTTCCCTGGCTCCTTTTTTGTGGATGGGGACCACTTTGGCGGCCTTCCATGACGCCGGAACTGATGCTCCGTCGGCTATAGCATTTGTTAATATTAAGATGAAGCGTGCCCAATGACAGGGATTGGCCAAGAACAGGTCTCTCGGGACCGCTGCTTTTGAAGGGACAATTTTCTTTATTGCAGCTTCTGCCTCCAATAAGGTAAGACTCTCCTCTTCTGCCATAGGCCCAGTTGGCCCGTCAAGTTCCCCTTCTACACTAGCCTCTGCCGTTGTGTAGAGCCCTTTGAAATGGTCATATCAAGTCTGACCAGTGATGTGATTTGAGGGTGTACATGCACCTGTCTTGCTTCCCCAGGTAACCGGGCTCCAAAACAAATTTGTGTCTTAGGATGAACATGCATCTTTAAGTTTTTCCCAGCGTGATTCATCCCATTTTGTCTTTGCCTCCCGCTGTGCGACTTTGTAGGAATTTCTGGCAGATTTTTTGAGCATCGTTTCTTTCTCTTTAATGGCTTTGGCCAGGATTGATCTTTTTTCCCTTCAATCTTTGGTATACCATGAGTATGGGTCCTTAATAGTATCACTAATATTTTTACTCAGGTTTGGAACTTGAAAATAGATGTTAATTTGAGTGACAGTATACATGCGGGCCCTGGGCACTTCCCTGATCTTGTTGCACTGTGGGCTGTGGCTTGAAGCTTAGCCGTACCTGCAAATAGCTTGCGTTTAATGCCAGCCGTCTTTGAACCGCTCAAAGCTATCTTCTCCCATTTCAAAAACTTTTTGCAGTTTGATGGAACTATATTTCTAGTGACTGTCGGGATTTGATTGTTCGGCTGGTGATGGATTGCCTACCACAAGGGCTTCATGGTTAAACACAAGGTTGTGGTCGCTCTCTGTGGTCAAACCCACTAATATGTCAATCTGATTCAACCACAATTTGACATCAAGGAGGATATAATCAATTCAGGATGGGCAGCTAACTTTATTATAGGTGTTGGCGCCTTGCTTATCGGATGGTGACCTGCCATTTGCTGCCCCTAGCCCATACTCCATAGTAATGGTGTTAAGTTGGAGCACCTGTTGTGTCCATCTTTTAACTAAGGGGAGGTCAAGTTGGGGGACTTCCCATCTACTGTCTTGGACTTCCATTCCTGTTAAATCCATTGTGGCCAGGGTTCATATGTGCACTCTTGCGTGAGGTGAACAATTAGCTAAGCATTCATCTAGTGCTGAGATGGTGGTTGAGGGCCTACCTCCTTTTGTCTCTCTTGCATACACATTGAAAAGTTTGATTAAAGATCCACTGAAGGTTCACTGATGCTAAACCACAGGATATCTGGGCTTGAGCTTGTTTGGAGAGTATTTCAACAATCTAGGGCGATACTGATCCAAACAAAAAAGCCCCCCGGACTTGCGCCCTCTCCCAATGGAAGTTGCGGGTGAGTGGAAACAGATGTTACCAGCTTTGTATAATGGAACCAGGCTCCACGTCTCCTGAAAGATGCATACATTAAAGCCTTCCACAAATTGATTCCAATGAGGTAGTGGAATTTTGCTGTTTAGACCCGCCACATTCCATGACATAATCTTCAGCTGTTGATAGAGTATGGGTCCAGGAGTGGCGCTTTGTGTGTGTATATAAGTTTCGATTGGTAAGTAAGTTGGTGTTTGCAAGACTGGGTGCATAGGGGTGTCGGAAACTAGCTTTTCATCTACATGGGTAGAAAATCCGCTTGAGCTAGCCCGGTGCTGGGGACTATCCCTGAAATGATGTGAAGGATCGAAAAAAATCAGGATGACTAGGAAACCAACTAGTAGTTGGAACTAAGCATTGCATTGGGTAGGTCAGGATGGTGGGAAGCCGAGTCCTGTAGTCAGTCGTTAGCCTCAAGCAAAGAGGTACCTGCCAGGGATGGTAGTGAATTTAAGACTGGTATCCTACCTTGCTTGTGTGTGGGGAAATCCCTAAATTAGACACAGGACCCATTACTATTTATTGCTCTGGGGGTGCTTATAGTCACTGAAAAAGGACCTTCAAATTTGACGTCTTTCCATTGTCCCACAAAGTTACGAATGTAGACTAGTTGGCCAACCGGTACCGGACAATTCTACTGGGCTGCAATGGTGCACAGCCTTTGCCTTGAATCCTGATTAGCGGTTAGTGCAGATATATATTATCACATTTCATCACCCAATAGCTGTGTATTTTTATGTACTTCACTTTTAATCCTAAACACAGAAAGAGGTGTGGGCATAGCCCATCCTGTCACTATCTCATGGAGTGTAAGAAGATCATCACTACTGGGCTCATTCCTAAGGGCGTACAATGCAAGTGGCAAACAGTGTAGACATTTTTTCTTCAATGTGTCACTCAACATGCTAATCTTACTTTTTAATCAAACCAGTGAGGCGTTCCACAATACCATTACTTTGGGAGTGATAAACTAATGACAATGTGTGTGTGATGCTAAGCACAAAGGGAATGTGTTGGAATAATGCATAAAGAAAGTGTGTACCATTGTCTGATCTAATCTGCTCAAAGATGCCCCATCTTCGTATCACTTCCCACACTAAAAAATTGGCAGCAGCTTTGGCATCATTGTGTACACGTGGTCCTACCTCAACCCATCGGGAATAAGGACAGACTATGACAATAACTTAACCGTAATTGTTAACCTGTCAATTAATATGCAGGGCCCAAAAGGGTCCTGCAGGTCATAGTATAGTAGATGTAATTGTGTTGGTGTGGTACTAAACTATTGACACACTATGCTCTGAGGAATGTATATTGTGATCATTTCTTAGACATTTGGAATGAACCAATCAGATTACAAAGTAGCTAAGAGGTACTCTTTAGAAGTGTGGGCAGGGAGATTCAGTTGATCTAAAGCTACTAATAATAATGTGTGTGGCATTACTGGCTTCCCCTTATGTTCCTGCCTTTAAATTAAAATCAGTTGGTGACTGGACACAACCCCTCTGTTCCTAGAATTTTACTTCATGAGGAGGGGCCTGCTCCTGTAACTCCTGCAAATGTAACCCTGTTGTTTCAGTGTGAGGAGCCAGTTGTGCTGGTGTGGCTGTGGTGAGGTCAGTCACTATCAAGGTCTTTTGTATTTTATTGTGATTCAGAACACTGATGGCCTGTTTGGCAGCTGCATCAGCAAAGCCATTTCCTCTGGAAATAAGATCTTGGCCATTAATGTGTGCTGCACATTTAACTACTGCTACCTTACTAGGAGGTTCTAAGGCCTTTATTAACTGATCCAAAAGATCTCTGTGTACCACAGGTGTGCCATCACTCTTCAAACATACCCCTTCTCTCCCATTTGGGAATACTTGAATGAACTGTTGTTGTTACATATGCAGAATCAGAAAAAAATGTCACTTCTTGATCTCTAGCCTCTGTCAGTGCTTCTCAACTATTTGCACAGACATATGAGATGGGAGAGAAATTTGAGTTAGTATCTGCATATTATCTGAACTTCAATTCTGTTGTGCTCTAATAACAGCTTTTCTCCTGTGTGTCCAGAATACCTGTGTCCTGATCTGCATATGATGAACCATCCACAAACAACAACATACTACCGGATATATGATGCTTACTCACCACGCAGTGCTCCTCTGGAGTGTATGTTGCACAATCATGTAATTCATCAAGGGGACGCACTGGATGTGCAATAAAGTATGTGGGATTTACATCCCACCTGACAATCTTTAATGATGGTAATGACAATTGACCCCAAGTCTTGAAGCTCTCTGAGTGGTGAGAGTGCCTTTTGCTTTTTGTATAAATGCAAACACTGCATGTTCTGCATACAACGTCAGAGGTGAGCCCATCACTATTGGTGTAATCTTCTCAACTGCAAATGTTGCAGTAGCTAGTGCTTGTTTGCATGGAAAATGACCTGCCATAACAGGGTCTAAGAGACCACTATAGTATGCTACATGTTTTTGACCCATAGATGACTTCTGAGTCAACACAGTGGTCATAGCATACCCATTGCAGTGTCAGAACAGATACACCTCCTTAGTGTAGCCAGGTGTCCCCAACACTGGGCATTAGTAAATGCCTCTTTGAGAGTCTTGAATACATTTGTATTGTTTTCAGTACACTGTCAACTTTTACCTTTCTTGCGTACTTGCTTTATTGTTTCTAGCAATGGGGTAATGATAGCATCATAACCACCGACTGGAGAACATAGTTACATATCCCAAACACTGTTGCATCTCTTTGACCGTACTTGAGGGCATATTTACAAATAAAGTGGCGAAGCGTGGTGCTAAGCCACGAAGGCTAACGGCATGCTTTGTTACTTCAGAAATGCAGGGCTGCACCATATTTACAAGAATATGGTGCATCCCTGCGTTTCCCCCTGCACTGGTGCTAAACTTAGCAGCCTAGTGGCATCGCAAGTACCCATGCACCATAGTGCAAAGGTGTCTGCATTGAGGGAAAGATTGTTTATGTGCAGGAAGGTCTCCCTTCCTGCACATAAACAGTCTTTAAATGGCCTTTTGTAACATTTATATCTGCTGCTTAATGCAGCTCACAGTTGGAAAACTTAATTTTTTTGTGATAGTTTATGTGCAGGAAGGGTCACTTTCCTGCACATAAACAGCACATTGTTGTTTCTGTATGTGCTGCACAATGCAGTACACATGGAAACAGCAAAAATGGAGGCGAAATAAAGCATTCTCCTTGTTACGCCTGTTTAAGACCACGTTTTTCCTGGTCTTAATTTTGGCGCTGCCTCCTATTTAGGTTGCCCTTGTAAATAGGGGGCAGCATCAAAACGGATGGGTGTTGTGGTGGAACGCCCACTGCAACACCCATTGCCCTCCCCTTTCACGCTAAGTACAGCATGAAACGGTGCCTTATTTAAAAGGCAGCGTTAAGCCATGTTTAGTGGCTTAATGCTGCCTTGTAAATAAGGTGAAGCCGCTATTGCCAGCCACAATGTCTCTATAAGTGACATTGGGGCTTGTTTATATGCCCCGTGGTTGGGACATGGCACTCATGGATTCTATCCTCTCTGGAGTCACTCTGCTCCTGATCGAGCGGCCTATAGGAAATATATCATAAACAACGCTACCTAACTCTATAACCTACTTCATAATATACCACTCTAACTCATGGACCCATTAACCAAATATGACATATTTTGGCCTACTGAATCAGGTGATCAAATTAAACCTATATACACCTTATTTACAAATTATATACAACTATATACATCCGCGGTAGATGATGACAACATATGAACAAATCCTATCTATTTAAATGACCACCATGGCGATGACATCTAGCTAATAGTAACCTGTGCTTCCGAATAACCAGGACCAGCTTGAGTTCAAAAGTAAGATTTTATTAACTAATTGTAGATATTTCAAAATATAGTTTCATAAATGTAATTTTATTAGCATTAAAGCTAGCATGTTTGAAAAGTATCATGAGAAAATACAGTTTAAGCAAGGAAATATAAGTTTAGCATTTCTAAAAACCTAAGTCCCTAACTAAGCTAAATAAAATGGAAATAAAGTAAAGTTCTTTGAGGATTCTTACGTGCTCCACGCAAAGTCCAGCAGCACGACACCCTCATCCGAAAGTCAGAAAGCAGCAGCCAGCCCATCCCTAGGGCATGGACTTTTTATACCTTTCTATGCTAGCTAATCTAAGTAAAGGAACATTTTCTACAAAAGTCGATGTCTCATTGGTCCAAGAGTGACAAGTGACATGTCACCCACATTTCAAAACTTCCATTAGGTCATATTCTTTGGGACCATTGTCTCTCTTGTATGTGTTCCAAAGCTTCCTTGGTTTGCAACAATTTTAATCAAAAGTTCTCACTGACTCCATTTTACTTCTGCGGATGCCAAGTTAACAAGTGTTCTTTCTACCGGTTTCTGACCTTGGCCACGTCCAACAGAATAATGACAACGCTTCATCTTTTTGCTCAGTGAATGTGACTTTGATGGAAACTTTTTTTTCAACATTGACATCTCGTGCTCCTTGCAGAATTAAATTCATCTTTTTAGCAAACTCGAGCAAACTAGGCCCAAAAGCAGGCAACTTATTTTTCTAGTATAAAACAAACACAAGAAAAGTATTAATGTAAGAAATATCGTTTATTCTGTTTCCACCCTTCGTCTACTAATTGATTAACCCTCCCAATTAGTCTATTGTTACCTAGCAGAAGCAAACAAATAAAGCAGCATTTTATATCTACCAGTCTTCATGAATCCATGAAACCTTATGTGCACCTAGAATAGTAGAAATGACATCACATAGACAAGGAAAGCAAAATAAGCACATGCCACTTTGCTGCAGTTAGTAATGACAAAACGAAAACGACAAAATTAATTTATTATTTTTGCACGAACAAAAGATGCAACAATTATGCACATTTATGAGCACACATGTTAATGTCCCCATGTATGAAGTTTAATCTAGGTTGTGTTAGCAAAACACATCACAAATCATTAATATTTTTATTTATGTTATGGAAGTGTGACTTCACGAGTTTAAACAGATTTCTGTTTTCTATCTCGCTCCATCAACTCCCTCATCTGGTGATTAACAAATCACCACACCACCACCCAAAATTTTGAAATTTAGACTTCTTGGAAAATGATTCAAATTCATCTGTGTCAGTATTTCTAAAAACCTGTTTCTGAAAAATCCTTGCAATTGTCATAACGAGCTCTGTGTAATTCTTGTAACTCAATCTCCCTTTCCTCTTCTTTTTTGAGATTATAAATTCTTCTCTTTTCCTTCTTTTGTTTCTTTCTCTTGTGCAACAAACAACCAATTTTTGTCAAAATGAAAATGAATATTATCACAATCAAAGGTGCCAAAATTTTGCCAAGAACTGAACTTCCAATGTCATGGAACCAGTTTTTAATTGATTGAAATCTTTTTGAAAGTCTTCCTGTAAAATCTTCTTCTTCTAATGGAATTATCTCTGAATGCATCTCTGTGATATTCTTAATGTACATTTCAATGTTCTTACTTTCGTCAGGGATATATGTGCAACAATGTTGCACATGCAAAATGCCGCAGACTCCTCCCTCTTTTGCTAGGAGTATGTCTAAAGCAAGGCGATCTTGAATCACCATGGACCTAATTGCAATGACCTCAACATTCACTAATTGGAAACCATCAGCAGTATCTGTTGACAATCTGTCAACAATTGTGGATAATTTTCTGATTCTTCCTGCGTTCAGGGTTATACCTACAAAAGGTATCACTGCTTGAAAAATATCTCCCAAAACCTCTGTGAAAGTTTCTCTTTTAACCCTATTTACATAATTGTGAATTTTGAACAATCCTTCCGAATCTCTGTCAACATGGAACATTTTAGGAAAAACAATCCCAACATAACAAGTTCCATACCAATGGTCAGGAAGGTTGTAGTAAGCCTTGTCACCACAAACAAAATAAATCCCAGGGAAAATTGGATCTTTTCCACCTTTGAATCCCCAACCTCCCATAATCTGATAAGTATCTTCACAATTACTTGCACCCACAAAGTAGTTATCAAAAAGTGTATTATCTCTCCTAATGCAAAGCTTACCACTAATTGGTTTATCTATGTGAATTGCAACATTTTCAAGCATTTTGCCATTAAGCTTCTTATCCTCTTTCTGCCAGAACCTGGACTTAGTCTGCTTGACTATTTCATTTCTCTTGTAAATTGCTCTCCTCTCTTCGACCAGGTTCAAAAACTTCTTCCCTTCCGCACTTAGTTTGCAGGTTAAATTGTTCTTGTAAGCGTACTCATAAGTGAGTTCATTAGTAACAATGAAAAATTCCCTCATCTGTTTGGCTTTCTTATGCTTATTCAAAGCACCCTCAATTTGTAAGTTTGCGAAAATCTCGTCAAAATCTGAATAATAGTATTCTAAGCGTCCAGTTTGATAGAACAAGCTAGCTAACACACTACATGTTACACCATATGTAAGAGGAAGCATATTGTATGTCACTCCCTCAGAAACAGAAGCAGGTAATTTAACGCAGACATAACAATCTTTTGCATCCATTACCTTGACATATTCACTCAAAAGCTTTGTGAATGTATTGCTTGAAAAATCACTAATAGATTTGTCCTGATGAATGTTAGGTTGATGATCAATAACTTTGCCAGTTGCACTATGTTTGTTTTGACTAACTAAAGCTTTGCTTGTCATGTTGACTTTATGAAAATCTTTGTTAAACTCAAATGGAATAATAACAGCTAAAACTACCCAGAGCAGAATTAAAATGAGCAAACACACCAGAGTCATCTTACAGCATCTCTTAAAAATGGAACATCTTGAAGTATTCTGTTCCATAACGTAAGGCATCTTTGGTTAGTTTTGTCTTAAAAGAAAACAAAAACTATTTTAAAATTGAAAAATTGAAATGATTAATTATTTACACCCCCCTTTAAAATATATATATATATTTTTTTTTTTTAAAACCCTAACAGTATTTCTTCGACCTTATGTCACAAATAAGTTTTCCTCAACTAAACAACTTTTCTTCGACCTTGTGTCACCTAACAAGATTTCTTCAGCCTTTTGCCAAAAATTAAAAACCCAAAAATCCAATAAAAAATTTTGTACTTCAATCATTGTCACTAATTTCTTCAATTTCTTCTTCTTGACTACTATCGTAAATGTCAATGACAGGTGGAATTACTAGATAAGTCCACTCAGGAGATTTATATTTCTGATTCGGCCTTATAATCCTCTTTCCTTTTCTTGTCACTACTTCAATTTTTCTCCCAACTCCAACTTCTTTTTCAGAACCCTTTTGACTACTGATTTCTTCCACCTGCTCCTTTGGTTTTTTGATCAACCTGACTCTCAATCTTCCACCAGGCCAGAAATCTGTTTTCCTCACAAATTTTCTCTTTGGTTCTGAAGCACTTGTTTCTGACTTCCAAGATCTCTTCTTTGGACTTTTACCTTCACCATCCACGTCACTTTCTTCAGTATCACAATCTGAAACATCAATTATTGACTCAGGAACTTCTCTATTCGGCAGTTTCACTCCTTCAGGAACTATACTTTGTCTTCCATCACTGGTACTCGGTAATTCGTCTTCCTCCTCCTCTTCAATTACCTCCAACTTCCCAGATTCTGGATTTCTGTTCCTTACTTCAGAGCTTGACTTCTGCTTCTCGATACTCTCCTGGTCAGAAATTTCTTTTGGTTCAGCCTCTCTGTCTTCAATGGAATTTACTCCATTAATCTTCTTGACTGAATCTTCAGTTGCTTTTCCCTTCAATAGATTCTCTTCTTCTCCAGAATCTATCTCAATAATTTCCACGTCTTTCCTTGTCAACTCTCCATTCACAGGCACATGTTCCAGATGTCGACCTCCTTGTCGATCTTCAGAATCTGGATCTGTTTCACCTTCTACTTCAGAATCAGAATCATCTGTAGTATCACTCTCAGCATCAGAACTCTCAGGAGTTGGTACTCGAATAGTATGACTAGGATGTATCCACCTTTTCAATCCTCTGCATTTCACTGCGTTTGTAGTGACCAGAATTATTTGTCTAGGCTTCTGCCACCTAGGAGCCAGACAATTTCTTCTTCGATGTACTTTTGTTCTGACCCAATCACCAGGCCTCAAATCATGTGTCAGAACTTTCTCATTTGATTGTGCTTCAGTTCCCACCTGATTAGACACAGAAGTCACTATATCAGATAACCTTTTACAGTAATCCAAAATAGCACTGTCATTTATGCTCAACAGTTTGCCTACAGGTACAAAAGCTTGCCTCATGACTCTTCCCATCAGTATTTCATGAGGACTCAAACCTGTCTTTTTATCAGGTGTACTTCTCAATGACATCAAAACAAGTGGAAGAGCATCTGTCCACTTTACACCTGTTTCAAGACACATTTTTCCAATCCTGTTTTTAATTGTCCCATTAATCTGTTCAACCACCCCAGATGCCTCTGGTCTGTATGCACAGTGTATTTTCTGCTCAATGCTTAATGCCTCACATATCAGCTTCATCAGTTTATTATCAAAATGGCTTCCTCCATCACTCTCAATAGTGACTGGAAAACCGTACCTTGGGATAATTTCTCTGAGTAGCAGTTTTGCCACTGTAATTGAATCACAATGTCGTGTAGGAAATGCTTCTACCCATCTTTAAAACAAACAAACAATCACAAGAACATATTTCAAACAATTGTGTAGGGGCATTTCAATGAAATCCATCTGTAACCTGGTAAAGGGACCACCCTCTCGACCAATTACCCCTGTACCTACAACTGATTTTCTGTTTGGGTTCATTTGTTGGCATGACAAACACCTTTGACAAAAAGACTCTGCAATCGTTCTAAATTTTGTATTGAACCAAGTCTCTCGGAAAAGTCTGATCATAGAATCTCTTCCAAGGTGAGCTGGGCCATGATACAATCTGGCCATATCGGCAATCAAACAATTTGGTAAAACTACTCTGCCATCTTTGTAGACCCACACTCCATCCTCATCACGTGGTCTACAATCTGATATTAACCATTGATCTTTTTCATCATCATCATCTGCTTCATTTTGTAAATCTCTGATTTCCTGCCATGTCTCTACAACTGTTGTTAGCATTAATGAATTTGAATCAGTTTCTTTACTCTTTTCCCGATTGTATGCACAACATTTTCTTGCGCAGTACTTCGCCGTCTCATCTGCATAGGCATTGCCTTTTGAGATGTAATCCACTCCTTTTGTGTGTGCAGCACACTTTACAATTCCGATCTCTTTCGGCAACTGTATTGCTTCAATTAATCTTTTGATAAAAACTGCATTTTTAATTGGTGACCCTGCTGAAGTTAAATAGCCTCTCTGAGACCAGAGCTGTCCATAATCATGCACGACCCCGTACCCATACTGACTATCAGTAATGATGGTAACTCTTATGTCTTTTGACACTTCACAAGCACGAATCAAAGCAATCAATTCAGCCACCTGTGCTGAACGAATTCCTTCAAGACATGATGCTTCTTTAACATCTGCAACTGTACAGACTGAATATGATGCTTTCAAAACACCTCCCTCTGTCCTCAGACAAGAGCCATCCACAAAGTAGGCAACATCTGATTCAGGCAAAGGTACATCTTTAATGTCCTGCCTTGGTTTGGTGCAAAACTCCATGACATCCAAACACTCATGTTCCACTTCATTTTCATCAACAATTTCCGAATCAGGCAGTAATGTAGAAGGATTCAAATTCAAGCATCTTGAAATGGAAACATTGTCTGCTCCTAGTATGATTTTCTCATACTTAGTCAATCTGCTGCTTGTTAAATGCTGAGTTTTACCTCTTGTCAGTAGTATTTCAAAAACTTTCACAGGAAATCCCATTATGATTCCTTCACTCTGCTCAAGACTGACACTTGTAGCTGCAACTGCTTTTAAACAACCTGGTAATGCTTTTGCAATGGGATCAAGAACTGCAGAAAAGTGTGCAATGGGTTTCTTTAGATTCCCATGTCTCTGAATTAACACAGACAATGCACATCCTTCTCTCTCACTGCAATACAGTTCAAAATCTTTCTCATAATTCGGCATGCCCAAAGCAGGAGCTTGACATAAGCTCTTTTTCAGGTTCTCAAAAGATTCCATCTCAGCTTCGTTGAGAATAATTGGATCTTTTACATCAGATTTTGTCAGTCTCTGTAGTGGTTTCGCGATTACCGAAAATCCACTTATCCATTGTCGACAGTAACCAACCATTCCCAAAAACATTCTAACCTGTCTTTGTGTTCTTGGAGGTTGCATTGCTTGAATCATTTTTATTCTCTCAACTGTCACCTGTCTTTTTCCTTTTGCAATTCTGTGACCAAGATATTTTACTTCTTGTTTGCAAAACTGTAATTTTGCCGGAGACACTTTATGTGCCTCATCTGCAAGATGATTCAAAAGCATTATTGTGTCTGTCACACAATTTTCTCTTGTTTTAGCAGCTATCAACAAATCGTCGATATACTGCACCAACGTAGACCTACCAGGTAAGTCTAAATTTTCCAAAGATCTTTTCAACAGCTCATTAAAGATAGAAGGACTCTCTGTATACCCTTGAGGGATTCTACACCATGCGAGGGTCCTACTCTGGAATCTGAAAGCGAAAATTTCCTGACTCTCTGGGTGTAAAGGAACAGTAAAGAATGCATTGCAAAGATCAATGACAGTGTACCATTCCGCTTCATGTGGAATCTGATACAAAATAACTGCTGGATTTGGAACCACAGGACAACATGGAACAACAATCTGATTAACTTTTCTCAAATCTTGAACTATCCTGTACGTTCCATTCGACTTTTTAATTCCCATGATCGGTGAATTACAAGGGCTACTCTCAATTTCTTTTAACACACCTTGTTTAATGAATTTTTCAATCACAGGTATAACTCCCTCAATTGTCTCTGCTTTCATCTTGTACTGAGGAATATTAGGAAATTCTATTCCCTGCTTCAGTGTAATTTTGACTGGATCGACATGTTTCATCAGACCCATTTCATTCCCAGTTAAATCCCAAATTTCAGATTTCACTGTTTCTTTGAGCTCTTCTGGCAGATTTTCTTTTTCAAACGCAGGAAACAATTTTTTTTCCTCTGTTTCCATCAGCATCATTGTCATCCTGTACAAACCATCTTCCTCCATTGTTTGTAATTCAATTCCTTCAGGAGAACAGTATATTCTACAATTCATCTTGCACAATATGTCTCTGCCCAATAGATTCACTGGACTACTGTTACAAACCACAAATCTGTGTTTGTCTTTAAAATGTCCAATTTCCACTGGTACTGGATCAGTCAAATCAGTTCTGATTTGTTGATTGCTTACTCCAACGACTTGGATGGTATCCCCAGAGAGAGGTAGGTTTTCAATTTCCACTGATCTAACAGTAGAACGGGTAGCACCAGTGTCCACTAGAAAAGTGATGTCTACATCATTAACTTTCCCATTTACAAATGGACCAGACTGGTCAACCTCAAGAGTGGCTCCAACAACACACTCTTCCTCCTCTCTCGGGCACCATCAGTAATAGTCATCAGAATCACTTTCCTGCCCTTCTGTTAACAAAAACTGTTGTGAAGCATTTTGCATTTGCACTTTTTGCCTTTGCGGTTTTATTACCTGTTCTTCTCCTTGAAATCCCACACCTGAATTATATTTTTGAGTTCCCCCACAATTTGGAAACGGTGGCTGTGGCAATTGATTTTGCCGGTTATTCACCTGTTTCTGCAGCTGTCGCTGAAGGTTTAACTCGTTTAAACTCTGTTGCATCTGTAGCTGTTGCTGCAGGTCAACATCATTCTGCATCTGTGGATTTAACAATGGACTTTTTAAATTTCTAGGTGGTTTCTTACACTCGTCTCTCCAGTGTCCAATCTCACCACAATTAAAACAAGGTAATTTTTGCTTCATCTCTTCAATCCTTAGGTTAATTTTTCTTACAAAATTATTACCTTTAAACTTCCCTTGCCCTTGATTCGAATTTGAAGTTTGAACAAAATTTGTGTTTTTATTACCAAGACTGGCAATCTGTTGCTCAGCTACTTTTACCTGAGCCCACATGGCTTTCTCCTTGAGCTTCTTTTGTCTCACTTCTAACTCATCACTACAGTATTTTGCCTTTCTCAAAATATCATCAACAGAAAGTGCTATTCCTGATCATATCTGCAATTTCTGGTTTTAAACCATAAACAAATCTGTAGACGAAATGACTCATATCTTTCTCGTCTAGTTTTTCATAGCCACTGTATTGTTTAAAAATCAACAGTAACCTTTCGTAAAACGAATGAACTGATTCTTTTGTTTCCTGGTTTGTTCTTTCTATTTTAACCCAATCAACCTCTTTTGGTGGAATTTTGTTTTTCAACCAATAAATCACTTTTTCATAAAAATCCATTACAAGAGGATTTGGAGCAACTGTTTCTTTAATTCGGTCAGGTTCCGTTTTTGGCCAACTTATGGCTATTTTGCATTCTGTCCAAAGATCTGATGGGACAACTATGTCAAAAAATCCATCCAGATCAATCCACAGAACTTTTGAGACTTTGATGAACCTATCCACCTGCCTATACCACTCGACTGGTTTCTCCCTCAGTCTTGGAAAGTCATTTGTGAACAACAATATGTCCTGTCTTGACCATGGGACATGAACATATCCTCCACCAGCAATCTCTCTCATTGGAAATTGTTTTGACAATTTTTCCAATTTCTCATCTTCCTTCTTTTTAGTCCATTTCACTCTCCACTTGCTCAATTCTCCCAATTTTTTTATGTAAACAATCAACTCTTTTATGTGCATTATTCTTCCCATTGAGTTCAAGCTTTCAATGTCACTTTCTGAAAAGTCTAATCTGTAATGTTTTGCAAAATTCTTTTGCCTGCTCACATCAATTTCAAGTTCAGCTGCCAGTTCTTCCAACTGATCATATTTGGTTTTTGTTTTCCACTGCATACTCTTACAAATGAACAGTAGTTCATCATCTCGATAATAATTTAAACTGTCAGGACCAATCGTACCAATTATTAGTTCCTCTATATTTGCTTTTAATTTTGCAACATCAAGTTTAGGTTTGGTCACCCTGACTTCAGGACTTCCAGCATCAGATTCTGCACCCATCGGTGTTTTTGGAGATAAATCCTCATTAAAAGTCAAATCAGGCATTCTCGATCTTGAAGAGTTTATTTCAGATATATCTGAGTAAAATTTTTCAGCAACTCTCTGAATTTCTGCATTTAAAGGAACAGTCAACCCTGTCTTATTAGCTTCTCTTTGCTCAAAAACAGGCTGAACAGGACCAATTGTTACTGGAACTGTCACAGCTTCCATGCTTTTTGTTATTTGTCGAATTAATTCTTCCTTTGTTCGTAAATACTCAGAAGAATCTCCAGCTTCCACATTTCTAGCTTCTCTCACATAATTTTTTGGAGCTTCCCTTGATCTTGGAATTAATGAAGAATGTCTACCCTCATTACGGACATTTGCATTTATCTCAGATTCCGGTCTTCTTGGAGTTTCAACAATTTCACAATTATTTGGATAAAGTTTAGGAGCTTCATTAATTGGAGGTGCACTCGGTGTAGTTTCTGTAGAAACCATCGGAGTAGACCATGACCTAGGAGGTCTCAAAGGCTGATTCCTTTTATCTGAAGTATAAATTTCCTCTAAAACTGCATCTTCAGATTCACTTTCTACAGGAGCATTATTTCTCTTTTCACTTCTTTTTCCCTCAGGAGAACCTAAAACCATCTCTCTAATTAAATAGAGTCCCTCACTCATGCTTCCCTGTCTCCACATTCGCATCCTGTCTTCATGTGTTTCTCTTCTATAACTTGGAGGTTTAGGAGGTCTTTTAATTCCACTCGCTTCTCTTTGTAATTGATACATCTCATCCTCCCATTCAACTAAAGCTTCAAATTGAGTTGGTCTAGGCTTAGGTTTAAGAGCATTCATTTTCTCTCGCAAATTCCTTAAAACCTTTACATTAAATGAACCATCATCAGGCCAAGCCAAAACACCGTCATCCTTTGTGTATTGTTTCCAAATATCAAACCACAAAACAGTATGATATCCATATTCACCTTCCATGTACGCTGCAGGTGTTTTGTACTTATGAAGCAATTTACCACCTCGCGTTTCAATTTTCTTGTCAGGCGAAATAAAACTTTTAAATTTCTGAAACAACGTTGGCTTTTTCTCAACGTGTTTAAAATGATAACTCATTTTTAAGAGTTAAATTCAATTAACAAATTCGTTCGTAAAATATTTCCGGGATGTTCCGCAAAAACAACCAATCCGTGCGCGAAACACACTAACGACCCAATAAGAGTTGAGCTACGTCACTTTTTACTCAACCAATGAAAATGGAGATTTTCTGAAGAACCAATCAGCTTACAGTTCGTCAGAGACCAAGAACCAATCAGAGCACAGCTTGTGACGTATGTTACCCAATCCCAGCGCGGCTCTGTGACGTACACAGCAGCTGCGGTTTCTCACTTCTCACTCTTAGCGCTTACCCCTCCTTCACAAAATCTTTTCACAGCGCCATTTTGAGAGCACTTTTTTCGGTTAAAATTAATTTTTAACAATGACAATAAGGACTCATCTGTCTGTTTCTCTAAATAGGATAGTTTACATACATTCAAGTATTCTCAACTCGGAATAGTCGGCCCTATTCTCATAGAATATTTTCAATTGCCAGTAGAGCAACTCTTACTCTACCCTTCTAACAAGTAATATATGAACTTATTTCCCTCAGAACGCACAACTAAGTGACTGTTCGAAAGTTCCACTTGAACATACCTTACAAAACAATCACACACTTTCACACGGAAAAATCCCTAAATTCAAACACACATGAAATCCGTACAGGACTCTCACCTGTTTATAGAAATCATGCACCGTTAGTAAAATAACGACGTTATCCGTACAGGGCTCTCACCTGTTTATAGATATAAAACATGTACCCCTACAGGACTCTCACCTGTTTATAGATAATCATGCACCGACGTTACCCTACCCTTCACTCAAGCTCGAATATAACTAATACTCTTATCACAGTGAGTTTTACAACAGGCGCTTTGTCCCTATTCTCATGCTGTTCAAATTTCTTAGATAATCCTCACTATACAAGATTCACACCTAGCCCTAAAACTGTGTTGCACGGCCACAACACTGTGTTGCACGGCGACAGCACTTGTGATACACGGCGATACCACTTGTGATACTCGGCGATATCACTACTCTGAAACAGATCAAATGTTCTGTGTGACTACCTTCTCATCACACAGTTTGTACCGGTACACACATAGCACAAAAAACGAACTCAACATGTGTTAAACATCGATCCTATATCCATACCATAACACCTTAGCAACCCTTAGCAACCACCATAACACCTTGGTTACCCTTAGCAACCATCAATTTCTGCTACCAGAAGAATTGATCCAGCGGCCTATAGGAAATATATCATAAACAACGCTACCTAACTCTATAACCTACTTCATAATATACCACTCTAACTCATGGACCCATTAACCAAATATGACATATTTTGGCCTACTGAATCAGGTGATCAAATTAAACCTATATACACCTTATTTACAAATTATATACAACTATATACATCCGCGGTAGATGATGACAACATATGAACAAATCCTATCTATATAAATGACCACCATGGCGATGACATCTAGCTAATAGTAACCTGTGCTTCCGAATAACCAAGACCAGCTTGAGTTCAAAAGTAAGATTTTATTAACTAATTGTAGATATTTCAAAATATAGTTTCATAAATGTAATTTTATTAGCATTAAAGCAAGCATGTTTGAAAAGTATCATGAGAAAATACAGTTTAAGCAAGGAAATATAAGTTTAGCATTTCTAAAAACCTAAGTCCCTAACTAAGCTAAATAAAATGGAAATAAAGTAAAGTTCTTTGAGGATTCTTACGTGCTCCACGCAAAGTCCAGCAGCACGACACCCTCATCCGAAAGTCAGAAAGCAGCAGCCAGCCCATCCCTAGGGCATGGACTTTTTATACCTTTCTATGCTAGCTAATCTAAGTAAAGGAAAATTTTCTACAAAAGTCGATGTCTCATTGGTCCATGAGTGACAAGTGACATGTCACCCACATTTCAAAACTTCCATTAGGTCATATTCTTTGGGACCATTGTCTCTCTTGTACGTGTTCCAAAGCTTCCTTGGTTTGCAACAATTTTAATCAAAAGTTCTCACTGACTCCATTTTACTTCCGCGGATGCCAAGTTAACAAGTGTTCTTTCTACCGGTTTCTGACCTTGGCCACGTCCGACAGAATAATGACAACGCTTCATCTTTTTGCTCAGTGAATGTGACTTTGATGGAAACTTTTTTTTCAACATTGACATCTCGTGCTCCTTGCAGAATTAAATTCATCTTTTTAGCAAACTCGAGCAAACTAGGCCCAAAAGCAGGCAACTTATTTTTCTAGTATAAAACAAACACAAGAAAAGTATTAATGTAAGAAATATCGTTTCCACCCTTCGTTTACTAATTGATTAACCCTCCCAATTAGTCTATTGTTACCTAGCAGAAGCAAACAAATAAAGCAGCATTTTATATCTACCAGTCTTCATGAATCCATGAAACCTTATGTGCACCTAGAATAGTAGAAATGACATCACATAGACAAGGAAAGCAAAATAAGCACATGCCACTTTTAAATTTGCTGCAGTTAGTAATGACAAAACGAAAACGACAAAATTAATTTATTATTTTTGCACGAACAAAAGATGCAACAATTATGCACATTTATGAGCACACATGTTAATGTCCCCATGTATGAAGTTTAATCTAGGTTGTGTTAGCAAAACACATCACAAATCATTAATATTTTTATTTATGTTATGGAAGTGTGACTTCACGAGTTTAAACAGATTTCTGTTTTCTATCTCGCTCCATCACTCCCATCTTTGGAAATTATCTGTACCAGGTAATACAATTCTGTCTGGACATATTAAAGTTTTGCTTTGTCCACGTTGTAATCTTTTTCGCTAGCACACACAACAATGCAATAGAATCTTGTCTGCAAATTGATTCTGAAGGATACACACTAATATGTCATCAACATATTGAATCAAGGTCCTGGTACAGTGGACGTTTTCCAGATCAATCTTCACCATTCTGTTGAAGATACTAGGTGACTCGCAATACCCCTGAAGTAACCTTGAATGGAGAAACACGGGTTCGTCTGTAACTAAACACAGTTAGATACTGGCTGTCGGGATGCAGGGGAATGCTAAAGAAGGTAATTTTCAAATCAATTACTAAAAAGTGAGTACTGAGCTCTGAAATATTTGCCAATTTCATTGAGGGGTCTGGAACAACTGGAAATTCAGGTAATACCACATTATTAAGCAAGCAAAGGTCTTAAATCATACGCAAAGTCCCGCCCTTTGATCTCTTTATGGAAAAAATGGGCATGTAACATTGGGGACGCATCTACTGAGTTACTTCTGGTGTTCTTGACCTGCCTACCTGGAACTGCATCGCTGGACTCCTCATCGTCCCTTGCTGGCTGTGGGGTTTCTGCTGGTTGCTGGGGGGATTCTTGCCTGCTCTGGGTTGCCGCCTCTTACATCCCGCAGACCGCGCGTTGCCCTGGACTCTATCTCCCAGAGAGCACCGCGGTCTCGCGAGAGGCATGCAGCAGTTCCCCCGCCCCCTGGGCTTTAAATTTGTGGCTGGGCTCCCGCGGCGCGGGACGCGCACGGGCCAAGGGCGGGCCTGTCCTTGCCCGTGTTTGACCGGATGAGGCCGGGCTGGGCCAGGTCCCTTGGTTTTGTTTCCTGAACATTAACTATTGTTGTAAGTAAAACGTGTATTGTTTATATCAACGGTATTTGGTTTTGTTAGGAGGTCAGAAAAACAGCTACCTTTATGGGAAAAAGGAAATTAGTGAGTCCCAAACCTCCCAGGGGTAATAAGTCTACTCCAGACTCTCAGCAAACTCTCCTGAATTATTTAACTGGGGCAGTAGGAGTATTAGACAAACAGATCTTATCAGTTGAGGAGTCAATTGAAGGGACTTCCTCGAGGCTAAGTCAGGAGTCACTCCATCATGACAAAACTATTCAACTAGACAGCTGAAAATCCTTCTAATGGTTGTATACAACCGAGCTCTGACAAGATTCTATCTATTGTCAGTGACTCCCCTTTGCAACCCCCCTCAAAAAAGCATAAAAATCCGAGACTCAATGATAGCCAAAATATCTTGAAAGATATAGCTCAAGTTGTTATTCATTCTTCTTCTAACCCGAAAAAACGAGTGAAAAGTACCCCACAGGGGAAAAAAATGAGAAGGGCAGTATAAAGGTCAGTCGAAGCGAAAGGCCGAACCAACTAGTAGTCCTACAACTCAATTGGATATCAAGAATGTGGTATCTTTGGTGGAGAGATTAGATCTTTATGTAAGGGTCAGGCTGGATCAGCTATCATCCAGAATGACCAACATAGAGGATCTTCTCAGCAGCAAGCTCAACCTAGCGGCCCAAAGTTTGAATAGTTGCGATAATGCTAGTACGAATACTAATATCCCTGCAGGGAAATTATACTGTCCATTAAATGTCCATTAAATGTGGACAGTGTAAATAAGGGAGCAGACCGGGTTGCAAATAGCAGAGCCTTGAATGATAATGGACCCGTAGCAAATAAAAACAAACGGGCAGAGCATCTGCCCAAAACATCGACTAATATTCACAACAAAAGCTCAATAACCTCTCTAGTCTCTGTACCTCATGTACAACTGACTCTTTTCTACCAACAGCAACAACAAGCATATCCAACCACATTTCTTCCCGGGGATCCACCTGTTACAGACACTCATCTAGATCTCCCCCAGAAGCTACCCCTTACATTATTGTCCTAGGTAATGCACCTAAAAATCAAGTTGCTGAAGAAGAATCATGGGTATCCCTTAAAAATAAATCATTACATTGGTTGAGTACTTGGGTAGGATTAAACAGGCAGTTATTCCAGGAGTTCAAGATGGTTAGACGAGTTCAATGGGTGGGACCACGTGAAAAAATGCTAGCAGGTGACTGCATAGTCATGGCATTTGGCTCACCGCTGTTGGTAAATGAAATTTTGAGGTTTGGTGCAAATCACACTGTAGACGCTGTTGAGATAAACATCTTACCGCTGGGCTTTTTCTATCCTCCCAGAAGAAATAACTAGACCCCCTCCAATCGGAGAACCCCATTCATTCATCAGGCTCAAATGCAGTTCGTTCCTACCCATAACATATTTCATGTTCTTTCAGGGCTGGATGACAATGAATGACTGAAACCGGTGGATATTCTAATAAGGGGATCACCGCCTGCCATTCCTAGCTTGGATCATAGTCATCTTGAAACGCAAGCACTAGGAAATTGTCCTGGCAGCCTGAAAGTAGCCAATTCCTTAAACCCAAACCCAGAACCCCTTATAGTGCTCGAGGACGTAGGGTCCGATATGACTGTGGTAGAGAATGAAGCCGAGCTGACGCCCTCCATATTAAATACAAAGGCATTCATCCATGTTTCGACAGGTCAGCTCGTACCAAGAGATTTAAAACTCGATATTGTCTTTTGGAATGTAGCGGGGCTTCATTCCAAAAAGACAAATGATACTTGGTTAGAATTGGCGGGGAAGAATAATACCGTGTGTTTACAAGAGACCTGGTCAAGCACCCCAATTCATTTGGAGGGGTATAAGACTTATTTCTGGAAGGCCTTGCCTTCTATCTCGGGAAGGCCGAAGGGGGGTCTAATAACGTACATATCAAATGTTTCTGCCTTCAAGGAGATTGTTTCGTTGAGGTTGGAAAGTAATTATCAGATCCTCATGCTAAGTGTAAATAAGTTGTCCATTTACTTTTTGGTTAATTTTTAATGGTTAATTTTTATAATAACCTCAATCAAGTTGACTTAATTGTTGTTTTAAACAATATTTTCTCTTTTTTACAAGAATTGCGAACTAAGTATATTACCAAATCGTTTATGTTAATCTGGGGCAGAGATTTTAATTTATCACTTTGGAAAAAGAATAACAGTAATAACTGCGGAAACCAGTGTGCGAATAATTTAACACATTTTACCCACACTAATATTGGCAAACGCATGAACGAGATCCTCTTTGCAATGGAGCTGGGTTTTTTAATGAACTGGTAGTTCCCTCAGTTATTTTTTCCCCCACATTTATTGGGAGGGGGCTCGCTAGTACAATTGATTATATACTTGTTTCTTATAGTATTGCACCAATCATGCGGAAGTTTTATACAATTAATATTGCAATTAGCGATCACTTCCCTAATAGTCTTTCATTATTTTTAGCAACCGTTTCGGGGAAGCCCAACCATTTGAGCCTTCTGAACAAACTCTGAAATTAGATCGACTAAATGGTTTCTCCTTAAAATTGCGTCCTTTTCTTCCAACATCATGGGGATTCCAAAGGTGCCCAGGGTTTGTGGATTCCCTTGGAGGGGTCCCAGAAATTAAGCAAAATACAGTGAAATTTTAGTTTTTTTCAGAAAAATTGGAAAAATGGTCTGCAAATGAAAGTCTCTGAGTTTTTCCCTGCAAATGTTATCAACAAAGGGTTTGTGGGGCTGAAATCTCCATTTTCTCAGCTTTATGGGAATGGCAGTCTTTTGTCAGAGAACCAACATTTTTCACACCGTTTTGGCATTTTTCTGGGACATAGCCTATTTTTGCTACTTTTAGAGCTTTCAATCTCCTTCCAGTTAATGCTAGAAATGAGTTTGACAGCAATAATGGATCCTGGAAAGCTATACATTTTCAAAACTTAGATAAAATTCTGAATTCAGAAAGGGGTCATTTGTCTAAATCCATGAAGGTTTCTTTATAGAAACTAACAGTTACATTTTGGAATAATTGAAAATTTGTTGAAAAAAACAGCATTTTGTCTCAACGTTTTCACCTATAACTTCTTGTAATTTTGACAGCTTTAGGAAATCAATATACCGTTACATCCGTTAGACCTTCCTGGTTGTGGGGATATATAGGACTTGTGGTTTCACCAAGAACCCGACGAACCCAGATCCAAAAACTGAGCAGCAACTTGCAATGGTATTTTATCATTTACTGGGTATAGAGCACCTATTCTTGGAAAATGTATACATGGAAAAATCTGTATGAAAGACACCTATGTATTTCTGAATTGGGTACAAATTATAGAGTTTAGAAACAGTATATATTTGCACATTTTCAAAATTGGGAATACTCATACTAGCATGAGAATTATTGGTCATTTTTCAAAAAGACTTTTTTTTACACAATGTCTTTCATTGGGAAGGGAGAAATGCATGAAAACTCAATAGGTAATAGCAGTTGATTTACAAATCTGAATTACCCTAAGTCTCCCTATAAAAACGGTACCTCACTTGTGTGGGGCGGCCTTGTGCCTGCGACAGGAAACGGCGCAAAATGGAACGTGGTCACACCTCAATTTTGCAGTTAAAAATTGACCCTTTTATGGCAAAGTGCCTAGCTGTAGTTTTTGCACCCTAGCTCTGCCGGCACCTAGGGAAACCTAGCAAACCTATACATTTTTGAAAAGTAGACACCCAGGGGAATTCAGGATGGGGGGACTCAACTGCCTACCACCAGTTTCTGTTACCCAGAATCCCTTGTAAAACTAAGAAATTGACAAGAAAAAACACATTTTCCTCACATTTCTGTGGTGGAAAGTTCTGGAATCTGCGTGGATCAACAAATTTCCACCCACCCAGCGTTCCTCCTGGTCTCCCGAAAAAAATGGTATCTCACTTGCCTGGGTCTGCCTAGTGCCTGCGACATGAAACAGCGCAAAACGCAATGTGGTCGCACCGCAATTTCGCAGTGAAAATGTGCCCTTTTTTGGCAAAGAGCCTACCTTTTGTTTTTGAACCCTAGCTCTGCCGGCACCTAGGGAAACCTAGCAAACCTATACCTTTTTGAAAACTAGACACCCAGGGAAATTCAGGACGGAGTGACTCGACTGCCTACCACCAGGTTCTGTTACCCAGAATCCCTTGTAAAGCTAAGAAATTGACAAAAAAAACGCATTTTCCTCACATTTCTGTGGTGGAAAGTTCTGGAATCTGCGTGGATCAACATATTTTCACTGACCCAGCGTTCCCCCGGGTCTTCTGAAAAAAAGTGGTACCTCACTTGCCTGGGTCTGCCTAGTGGCTGCGACAGGAAACAGAGCAAAACGCAACGTGGTCGCACCTCAATTTCGCAGTTAAATCGTGCCTTTTTTTGGCAAAGAGCCTACCTTTTGTTTATGAACTGTAGCTCTGCCGGCACCTAGGGAAACCTAGCAAACCTATACATTTTTTAAAACTAGACACCCAGGGGAATTCGGGATGGGGTGACTCGACTGCCTACCACCAGGTTCTGTTACCTAGAATCCCTTGCAAAGCTAAGAAATTGACAAAAAAACGCATTTTCCTCACATTTTTGTGGTGGAAAGTTCTGGAATCTGCGAGGATCAACAAATTTCCACACACCCAGCGTTCCCCCGGCTCTCCCGAAAGAAATGGTACCTCACTTGCCTGGGTCTTCCTAGTGGCTGCGACAGGAAACAGCGCAAAACGCAACGTGGTCGCACCTCAATTTTGCAGTGAAATCGTGCCCTTTTTCGGCAAAGAGCCTACCTTTTGTTTTTGAACCCTAGCTCTGCCGGCATCTAGGGAAACCTAGCAAACCTATACATTTTTGAAAACTAGACACCCAGGGAAATTCAGCATGGGGTGACTCGACTGCCTACCACCAGGTTCTGGTACCCAGAATCCCTTGCAAAGCTAAGAAATCGACACAAAAATGCATTTTCCTCACATTTCTGTGGTGGAAAGTTCTGGAATCTGCGTGGATCAACAAATTTCCACCCACACAGCGTTCCCCGGGTCTCCCAAAAAAAATGGTACTTCACTTGCCTGGGTCTGCCTAGTGCCTGCGACAGGAAACAGCGCAAAATGCAACGTGGTCGCACCTCAATTTCGCAGTGAAATCGTGCCCTTTTTTGGCAAAGAGCCTACCTTTTGTTTTTAAACCCTAGCTCTGCCGGCACCTACGGAAACCTAGCAAACCTATACATTTTTGAAAACTAGACACCCAGGGCAATTCAGGATGGGGTGACTCGACTGCCTACCTCCAGGTTCTGTTACCCAGAATCCCTTGCAAAGCTAAGAAATTGACAAAAAAAATGCTTTTTCCTCACATTTCTGTGGTGGAAAGTTCCGGAATCTGCGTGGATCAACACATTTTCACCCACCCAGCGTTCCCCCGGGTCTCCTCAAAAAAATGGTACCTCACTTGCTTGGGTCTGCCTAGTGCCTGCGACAGGAAACAGCGCAAAATGCAACGTGTTCGCACCTCAATTTCGCAGTGAAATCGTGCCCTTTTTTGGCAAGGAGCCTACCTTTTGTTTTTGAACCCTAGCTCTGCCGGCACCTAGGGAAACCTAGTAAACCTACACATTTTTAAAAACTAGACACCCAGGGAAATTCAGGATGGGGTGACTCGACTGCCTCCCACCAGGTTCTGTTACCCAGAATCCCTTGCAAAGCTGAAAAATTGTGAACAAAAATCCATTTTCCTCACGTCTATGTGGTGGAAAGTTCAGGAATCTGCTTGGATCAACACATTTCCACCCACCCAGCGTTCCCCCAGGTCTCCCGAAAAAAATGGTACCTCACTTGCCTGGGTCTGCCTACTGCCTGCGACAGGAAACGCAAAACGCAAGTGGTCGCAACGCAATTTCGCAGTGAAAATGTGCCCTTTTTTGGCAAAGAGCCTACCTTTTGTTTTTGAACCCTAGCTCTGCCGGCACCTAGGAAAAACCTAGCAAACCTATACATTTTTGAAAACTAGACACCCCGGGGAGTTTCTTTACCTAGAATCCCTTGCAAACCTCAATTTTAGCTGAAAAAAGCATTTTTTCCCACTTTTTTGTGTGGGAAAGTGTGGCATCACTGGGCTCACACAAATTTCCTCCCACCCAGTGTTCCCCCAGGTCTCCCAATAAAAATGGTACCTCACTTGCGTGGGTAGGCATAGTAGCTGCAACAGGAAAAGGTCCAAATCGTACGGTGGAGAATTTAAAATAATCAATAGCAAAACTACCTTCTTTTTGGGGGGGCACCTGAGTTTTTGGCCCGGGGCTCGGGGGCCATCTTTGGGAACTACCAAACCCAAACAGTTCTGAAAACTAGACACCCGGGGGAGTCCAGGGAGGTATGGCATGCATGAGTCTCCCAATGTCTTCCTATCCAGAATTCCTTGCAAACCTTAAAATTTTCCAAACTTTTTTGCGTGGGATCTCCGTGCCGGCAAAAATGTCCTACCACCCAGCGTTCCCCTTGTTCTCCCGAGTAAAATGATACCTCACTTGTGTGGGTGCCCCAAAGCAGAACAGGCTAAAAATGAATTTTTACAAATTGTAGTGTTTAGGATTGACAAATTAAGCACCTCACCTTAGACACAGGCCTTTGGCCCACCCACACAAGTGAGGTATCATTTTACTCGGGAGATCAAGGGGAACGCTGGGTGGTAGGACATTTGTGCCGGCACGGAGATCCCATGCAAAAATGTATGGAAAAGTGTTTTTTTAACCTAAATTTAGGGTTTGCAGGGATTTCTGGGTAGTAAAACATTGGGGGACCCACGCATGCCATACCTCCCTGGACTCCCCCGGTTTGTCTAGTTTTCAGAACTGTTTGGGTTTGGTAATTTCCAAAGATGCCCGCCAAGCCCCGGGCCAAAAACTCATGGGAACCCCCTTGCCAAACCAAATTGTTTGGAATGAATTAAGTTTTCAATTTGAGAGCGTGCGATTCTTGGGACAATATTGCATGGAAATTGTGACAGACATTTTCAAGTTTGCAGGAGATTGTGGATAAAAAAAAAAAAGAATTCACCAGAAAGACATGACCATATACTCCCATGATTTAACAATAATATCTAAATGTAGTACGTTATTTATAGCTATAATGTACACCTTAACAGAGTTACTCAAAAGTCAAACATTCAAGCACGGCTATCTATTCCTCAAAGACACACACATACAGGTTGGATTTGGCACGAGGGCGAGTGATGGTTCAGTACATAAAATTTTATTAACAAGATATTTCAACAAAATGAAATGCTCTGTCAATAAATAAATGCATAAAAACCGAACCAGTGACTCGCAACTCGTGAGCTGTAAAGCCATGACAAGGCACCAACCGTTTTACAGGCCATTCACGCATCTTTCATACCTGATACACACCAGACCATTGACACCATCCGGAAGGAAAAGCAACACATTACAACATTCACAAAAAAGGACAAGGTACACCCTACTTCAGAAAGAGAAAAAAGACAAATATTACTGCACAGCCATCTAATCCGCAAGCACACACACATACTGGTTGGATTTGGCACGAGCGTGAGTGATGATTCAGTACATACAATTGTATTCGCAAGTAATTTCACAAAAATGAAATACAAGGCGTATAATTGAAAGTATGATAAACTGAACCCTGACTCACAGCTCGTGAGCCGTAAAGCCACGTCAAGGCACCAACCTCTTTACAGGCCATTCATACACCTTTCGTACGTGTGACACATACAAAACGTTCACACCGCCAGCCGCAGACCCATCAGATTACAACACTCACACCAGCAGACAGCGCCATTCAAGGGTCCATCACTTTCACACGCCCACATTTCGGACACTGCAACTACACAAAATGATGGACTGCGTGGAGTGTCACTCAACTAGCAGTGTGTGTAGTGACTAACAGAAAGTAACTACTCACACACCGCCAGCCAAGCGCCAGTCCACCCACACCACCATCCAAGCACCAGACCATGCACACCGCCAGCCAAACACCACTCCGTGCACAGACAGCCAAGTACCATTCCACGCACACCATCCAGCCAAGCGCCACTCCACACACACTGCCAGCCAAGCACCACTCCGTGCACAGACAGCCAAGTACCACTCCACGCACACCATCCAGCCAAGCGCCACTCCACACACACTGCCAGCCAAGCACCACTCCGTGCACAGACAGCCAAGTACCACTCCACGCACACCATCCAGCCAAGCGCCACTCCACACACACCGCCAGCCAAGCACCACTCTGTGCACAGACAGCCAAGTATCTCTCCACGCACACCACCAGCCAAGCACCACTCCACACACACCACCAGCCAAGCGCCACTTCACGCACACCACCAGCCAAGCACCAATCCAAACACAACACCAGGCAAGCGCAAGAGCACGCACACCGCCAACGAAACAGCAGACCACGCACACCGCCAGGCAAGCACCAATCCACACACACCGCCAGGACAGCACCACTCCACACACACCGCCAGCCAAGCACCACTCAGTGCACAGACAGCCAAGTATCACTCCACGCACACCACCAGCCAAGTGCCACTCCACACACACCACCAGCCAAGCGCCACTCCACGCACACCACCAGCCAAGCACCAATCCAAACACAACACCAGGCAAGCGCAAGAGCACGCACACCGCCAACGAAACAGCAGACCACGCACACCGCCAGGCAAGCACCAATCCACACACACCGCAAGGACAGCACCACTACACACACATAGCCAGCCAAGCACCAGTCCAGGCACACCACCAGCCAAGCACCAATCCAAACACACCAACAGGCAAGCGCAAGACCATGCACACCGCCAACCAAACAACAGACCACGCACACCGCCAGCCAAGCACCAGTCCACAGACACCTCCAGACAAGCACCAGTCCACAGACACCACCAGCCAAGCGCCAAACCATGCACACCGTCAGACAATGGACACTACACACAAACCAACATTATACTTTAGTTTTTTTTTTAAATAAAAGAAAACCAAAAACAAATTGCAAATTGATACAAATATACTAACACAACAACTAAATCTAAAAAGACTACACAAATGCCAACTTTGCAACTGAACAATACGTTTTAAAGAATAAAGACCAACCAGTTCACTTTACCACTCATGGATGCTCCCAAAAATTATTTTGCGTGTGGTACAATCTAAAACAAGCAGGTACACACAGCCCGGGGTTTGAAGGGCAGTCGGGGCAGTACATACAAACCTCCTTCCGCAAACCTCTTCCCCAACAGACTCTACATCTCCGACTGGGAAAGTCTTTTGAGGTTGTAGGAGGAATTGTATCAGGAAAGTGGCGATCTTTCAATCTGGCAACATCCTCCACCACTCCAACTCTAGAAACACTTGCCTGTTCCACTAAAACAAGGCTGCCTATTACAGACTCCTGAAACTTTACAAAAGTCATCTTTGACTGGGGACAAGATTTCTGGAACACAACAAAAGCATTAAAGGTTGCCAAGTGGAAAAGATGGATAGCCAACTTCTTGTACCAAATGTAAGCCTTACGAAGAGCAGCATACGGTTCCAACCTCTGATCTACTCTGTCAACACCACCCATGTACTTATTGTAGTCCTTTATGCACACAGGTTTGCGCGCTTCTGCAACCTGACCCCAAAAAGTCACCGGTTCAGTGCTTTCATCATGTATGGAAGTCAACATGTAGACATCTCTCCTGTCTGAAAACTTCACAGCTAGAAGATGCTCACAACGCAATGCACTGCACTGTCCCCGAGCAAGCTTTTGACAAACAAGTTCTTTTGGGAAACCTTTACGGTTTGAGCGGATTGTGCCACAAGCAACAGTGTCCACTTTGGCCAATTCCCTGAACAACCGCACACCAGTGTAGAAGTTATCGACATACAAATGATGGCCTTTGTTAAAAAATCCACAACCAAGTTCCCACACAATTTTCTCAGTCACTCCAAAAGTCAACGGACAACCAGGGGGGTTAATCCTGGATTCCTTACCAGTGTACACCCTGAAATTAGAGACATATCCAGTCTGACTGTCAGACAGCATATAAAGCGTAATTCCATAGCGTGCCCTCTTACTAGGAATGTATTGCCGAAAAACCAAGCGGCCCTTGAACAACAGCAAAGACTCATCCACTGCAATTTCTTTCCCAGGATAAAAGATCTCAGGAAATCGATCAACGAAATGATCAATGACAGGCCGAACCTTGAAAAGACGGTCACAATCAGGGTGAGCTCGTGCCAAAGCAGAACTATTGTCAACAAAATGCATCATCCGAAGCAGAAGCAAATACCTATCACGACTCATGACTGCCGGAAATATAGCTGTTGCCATCAAGGGACTAGTAGACCAATATGAAGCCACTGATGGTTTCCTAAGCAAGCCCATCTAAAAAGTTAAACCCAAAAACTTTTTCATCTCCTCCAAATTTGTGGGAGTCCACCGGGTAGCTCTAGCGTGGGGCTTAAGGCTGGCACTGTTCACCTTCATAAAATTTTCAGCATACAAATTAGTCTGCTCTACAATCTCTGCCAAAAACACATCATCCATAAACAACTTGGGGAACACCAGTGACTCACCTGTTGAAGCGCCATCGGGCAGAGCCGTGAGGGGAACGGCGGGTGAAAGCAGACGCCGGGAGGCTGAGCGCGAACGGGACCACACTTCCCAGCAACCCCTGAGGCGGCAGCACGCTCGTATCGCAACAAGAGCGCCCGGAGGCGCCAGTAAAAGGCTGACCCCCCGGGAGCCCAGGGGGGAACACCAGTGACTCACCTGTTGAAGCGCCATCGGGCAGAGCCGTGAGGGGAACGGCGGGTGAAAGCAGACGCCGGGAGGCTGAGCGCGAACGGGACCACACTTCCCAGCAACCCCTGAGGCGGCAGCGCGCTCGTGACGCGACAAGAGCGCCCGGAGGCGCCAGTAAAAGGCTGACACCCCTCTCGCCCCGCGAGTCGCGCGCGGGAGCGCCCGTGCGAAGCCCGGGCAAAGGGCGGGCCCTCTGTGGCCCTCAGAGGTCAACAGTGGTCGGGCGGGCCACCCATCTAACATCTGATCCCAAGTGAAGGTGAGACTCATTTGTTTATCATGGGGGAAAGTATAAATATCGCCAACAGTACAATTAATATAGACACTCAGGTCATTGAAGTCCCTGCATCTCTTCAACTCTCGTTTGAGAGTTTGTTAGATAACGCCTTCAACGAGATTGCAGAGACTGAAAGGAGGTTGTCCCTGGCGGCTCAAACCAACGGCCAGTTGACCCTTACTATGAGTTCTATCCATAACACACCCCTACTGCCAGAGGTAATTATAGTAAAACCTACCTCTGTGGCGTGTTCTTCTGTTGTTCCACAGGAAGTAAATACCAGTGTCACAGCAACTGACGCTGCTATCAATCTTAAATTGGCATCAGCGCTTCCATCTGCAAGCATCAAGATCGCAGCAGCGAAACGTAAAAGGGGCCCAGCAAAGACTGTTATAAACAAGAGGAAGCACCCCCCTAGGAGTGTTAATCAGCCAACTCCACAGAGTATGAGGTCTAGGGGGAAGAAGCGCCAAACAGAGGTCCCAACAGTCTGTTTGGACACAGAGGATCACTGTGATACTGAAATAATAAATGATGGTACCAACTCAATCTGCACACAGACGGATTTCCCTAATGAAAAGGGTCATCACCTTAAACCACAGGGGAACCTTATAGAGACTATTGCAGATACAATGTTTAAACAACTTGAAGGTCAAATGATGAAACAATTTAATATTATTTTTAAGAGGTTTGACAGACTGGAGACTCTTGTGAAAAATGATGAGGCTAAGAGGAAAGGGATGGTTTGTTTAGACCAAATTAGAGGCGATCGGTTGTTAAAAGATTTAGAGACTATTACTAGTACTCTATCCAATGGTGAACCCAATAAAAATCGTAATGTAATTAAAGATCAAGGGGTCACAGGGGTACCGATTGTTAATATTTCCTCCTCGACTCCAGTGGAAGCTAACACAAAGCAAAAAGATTCTCCACAAATTTTACAAATCTTGCCTTCTATTCCTCCACCACCGCCATCCGGTCTGATTAAACCCACAAACACTACCAAAAAGAGCATCCCCCCCACTGGTATAGCTAAGCAGAACGTACCTACCAGACCTGGCCAATATAGGGCTCAACCAGAGGACAATAGACCTATAAAACATCAAGGTCCAGCTTTACATCTTCCCCCTGAGTCGTGCCCTTATGTCCTGGTCTTGGCTGGTATACCACCACTTAGGGAGGGCCAAAGCGAATCTTGGGTGCAGTTACATAACAAATGTATTGACTGGTTAACTAAGCATAAGGGGGTCGACTACGGCATAACTAACGAAATTCTTTCTGCTCGCCGGGTGACCTGGGTTGGTCCCCTGTTCAAAAACATCAATGGGGACTGTATCACAATTAACTTTAGGTACCCGGGTGTAGTAAAATATTTACTAAACAGGAAGAATACTCAGAATGGTCCATCTACCGTGGTGACCCCCTTACCTCTGAATTACTTTTACAGACCCCCCAACAGACTGTTGCAATCACCACCTACATTTCCTTTATTTAACAGATTCTCAGCATTATCAGACCAGGGCACTTTAGATCGACTGCCTGCAACTCTAGAAGACTCTGTTGCGGTGTTGCCCATTGCTGATGACTCTTTAAAAACTGTAGATTCTGTAGATCCTGGGACAGTCTTGTCATTTCCCCACTCTCCTTTGTTATTAAATTCTCAAAGTGATCAAGTGTCTAATGTAACAACTATCGTCACTCATGATGTCTGTCCACGTGTTTATGAGAATTTGTCTATTGTAAGTTGGAACATTGCTGGGCTAAGGGCGAAATTAGAAAACAAAGCTTGGAAGGATTGGGTAAATTGCTATGACGTTTTAATGTTCCAGGAAACTTGGAGTACAACTAATCTGTTATTAGAAGGGTATAGCTGTCACAACAGTATTGTGCTATCCCCACCCTTAGGTCGTCCAAGTGGGGGCTTATCAATTTGGATAAAAATAATAGCAGAGGTAAAAATAGAAGTAATACAAACCAATAACCCAAGTTTTATGGCACTGGTATATGTAAGAGAGGTAAAATTATGTCTGATAAACTTTTATAATAACGATTTTTTAACCCACCCGAACCGTAATTTTTTAGATTTGTTTAATTTCTTTGACGATATTATAGAGGGGCGCAAATACGGGAAGTTTGATGGGATTTGCCTAGGAGGAGATTTTACCGCTCACATCCATTTAAAGAATCCCCCATGCAGGAGAGGCGTAGAATTATCCGATCTCCTTGCAACTAGAGAACTCATAAACTCTATGGAGTTTGCTGGTAACGATACAAGTACTAAACCAGTCCCTACTTACATCGGTCATGGGAGTGCAACAACTATTGATTATATATTTGTTTCATCTTCCCTTGCCGATGTTTTATTAAAGGCAGAGGTAGTATGCAATGTATATAGTGACCACTACCCAATTGTGATTCATGTGAAATTACCAAGGGGAAAAATATCACATAGGGAAATTGGCGCAGCTAATTTGGCTGCGTCAACGGATGGATTAAGGGTTGTTTGGAGGGGAGTGGATAACAGAGGTGTTTTGGGTAATGTAATTAGGAAACATCCTGCATTGATCTCGGACTGTCTAGATATTGATAACTGCGGGGGCAATTTGATTAAATCTTTTGGGGAACTCTGCCTCGCTATAAAAAGCGAAATTTCCAAGCCAACATCAAGGAAAGCTGAGGGAGCCCCAAAGTGGTTTGATGCCTCTTGCTCAAAGGCAAACCGGGACTTAAGGGATGCTCTCATGGCCGAACCACGGGATGTTTCCCAGGTAAGGCTTCTGAGAGCTAGATACAAATCCACGCTGCGTACTAGATCAAATGAACTAGTAAAAGGTCATTGGGAATCTCTAACACTTTCAGCATCCCTAAAAGATACCCCGGGTTTCTGGAAGGAGGTAAAGAGGTTAAGATCACTTGGTTCCAATATAACATCGATTAATTGTAATATTTTGGGTCCGGCGTGGGTGGAGCATTTTTCAATGATTTACACTGTATCTGATCACCCTGTAGTAAACCTTCCTCCCCCAACTCCTCTAAACATCACATTGCTTGAGGTTGAGGATGCCATTGCTGAATCCGCCAGTAATAAAGCACCCGGCCCGGATGGTCTTTCCATCGACCAATTAAAATGTGAAATTAATTTCTGGGCTCCATTGTTATGCAATGTTTTTAACCATTTAACAAATGAATCCATCCCTGAAACTTGGTCAAATAGCACTATCGTCCCCATCTTTAAAAAAGGCAATAGGCTTGACCCTGGGTGTTACCGCCCAATATCATTGATTGATAACACCTTGAAAGTATTGGGCAGGGTAATTTTTAAAAGAATTAGAACTTGGGCGGAGGAAAGTTCTATTCTACACCCAAGTCAGTTAGGGTTTCGTAGTAAGGTGGGCACGGTAGAACAGTGCCTAAATTTAAATTTGATAATGGCTAAATATACAATTGCCAAAAAATCCCCCTTATATTTTGGTTTTATGGACCTGAGTTCTGCTTTTGATTTTGTAAACCGCTCCCGTTTATGGTCTGCCCTTCTTACTTATGGTTTAGATGAAAATTTGGTGCATTTCCTATCTTACCTTCACAGCAACCTAAGAGCCCGTGTGCGCATTAACTGTTATGGAGAAGTTTCAGATGATATTTTAATTGACAGGGGGGTCAGACAGGGTTGCGTCCTGGCCCCGCTGCTTTTTATCTTATATAATAATGAATTGAGCAGCACATTAGGAACCCTAACTAAAGACGTACCTTATATTAAGGGCATGCCGTTACCTACCCTTCTTTATGCTGACGATGCGGTCCTAATGGGTCGCACCCCAAAGGCCCTGCGTACTCTAATCTCAGGGTTCGTTAGTTTTATGGCTGATTTGGGCTTAAGTACAAATTTTAAAAAATCCCTTATTATGTCCTGTGGCCCAAAGAAGCATAAAATCACAAAGATAATCTCAGGGGAGAATGTTCTACACAGCACATGCACTTTTCCATATTTGGGGCTGGTGTTTTCGAACAGCGGTTCATGGCAACCGCATGTCTCATATGCCAGAAACAAATTTGGTAAAGCCATTAACTCCATAATTTCTTTACGTCAACCCAACCACGCGGATGTGATAACACCATTAATTAAGATTTATCAAACACAATGCATCCCTACAGGTACTTATGGTGCCGAGGTATGGGGATATACAAACTGTCTCCATATCCAGACGGAAGAAAATAGATTCTGTCGAAAATCGTTGGGAGGAGTTATCTGTGCTTCAAGTTACATATGTCACAGCGAATTAAACATCCCCTATATTGAGGACTTTGTTAGATCAAGGCCTGCCCTCTTTTGGTTAAAGTTATGGACGAACCCGGCAGCCATATTGACCCAAGACATAATATTAGACTGCTTAAAATGTGATAGGGCACATTATATACCATGGTTAAAAGCAGTAAAAGAAAGTTTAATAGATGTTGGGTATGGCTATCTGTTTTCATCTCCTAACCTTATTGACCGTTCCCATAAGAAGTGTATTAAAGGGGCTTTGTATAACCTGTCCAGAGAAAAACGGGAAAGGATACACTTCCCTAAATGTACAGTTGCCAAATATTTGGGCCATGTAGAGCCCATTTCTAGTCATACTGCCCTACCCCGGAAATACCTACGTTTAAGTCTTGGCAGGTGGAACAGAAGTTTACTGTTCCGTTTCCGGGATGGCAGTATAGTACATTTTTTAAATTTTCCACTGGGTTATAATAAACACTTGGAAACTTTAGGTTGTCCTTGTAACCCGTGTATGAAACAAAGCCTCATGCATTTCATGTTTTTCTGTGATTTTTATAAATTGTTTACTATGCACTTTTTAATGCCTAATTGCAGGAAACACGATCTGGTTGATTTTAAGATTGCTATGAGGGATCTGTTAAAGTTAGGTACTGATGAAATTATATTTAGAGTTAGTTGTTTTCTAAAAGCTGCTGTTCGCTCACGAGCCACTTTAAGTATTGATTGATAGGAATTTTCAATCTGCATATTGCACCTTATTTCACCTTCGTTTGTCATATGTTTTAAGCTGTGTATATATATATATATATATATTTATATGTATTTGTTTGAATAATTGTTCGTCATTTTTAAGGAAATTTTTAAAATTGTATGTATTGCCTTGTCCCTTTTTAAAATGTTCTTGAATTTTTTGCACATCAGACAGATTACCATATTTTGCCAGTTGCTTTTTTCTTGTATTGTATCGCATGTCATAACATTTGTTGTGTACTTTTATGGATTTTATTTTTCCGAATAAAGATCTTTTGACTTTTGATAAACAACTTGAAAAAATCAATTGGCAAAAAGTTTTCAGTGTTCACCCTACACCCTGGAACACCAGTAAAATCAGGCAATGCCGGCTGCACCATGCCTGGTGCAACCCAGAGGTCAGAACTTTCAACGTCGAGTCTTGCAGCCGCAGGCTGCTGCCCAGCTGCCTCTTGTCTTACTACACCAACTGGAAGTCTAGCAGCCCCAGGCTGCAGCCCAGATGTCTCTTGCCGCACTATTGGCACAGCAATGTCCTCCGCAACCACAGGCACTTCATCCACACCAAAAGTAGCTTCATCAGCACTCAGAGTGTCTTCATCATCAGATGAAGCCATGTGTAACGAAAACTCACTACTTGAATCTTCACTTCCCACCTCTGGCTCAGAATCAGAGTCAGTCTCTGGACCATGGTCAGAGGAAGAATCAAAAAGCATTCCAACAACTTGCTGAGCAGTAATCCGGCGGCTAGCCATTATCCTTACAAATAGAGGAGTCTGCACAAACAACTCAACAACTCCAACACTGTGCAAGGTAAGTTAAAAAATGTAAGCCTTTATCACAAATATCTATATTTAGAAAAAATATACAATTCACTTACAAGAGACAACTACACTCACCAGCACCTACTCTGCAAAGACACAGCAAATAGGCAATGATATCCCACTAGAAAGAAGAAAAAAAAACTTACATCTACAGAAGTACACTTCAAAAACAAATGCAAAACATGTTTACAATCACAAAAAACAGAAACCAAACATACTCGTATTACTACACACTTTGCAAAATAAACAATTACATTACAATTGAACAAAAAAAGGTCTCTTACCAAACACATGCAACTACAGAAACAGCAGAACAACAGAACCACCAGTAACGGAACCGCACACTGCAACAGTCTAAGGAGAAAATACAACAATACACATTAGAAGAAACAAAAACAACACACATTACAACAGGCTATGTCACAGGGTATGTCACAAATGGGGTGTCTGTCCCCATGGGGGGCAGAATATAAATAATTATACATGTGGGCCCCCTGGAAGCAACCCTACACAGGGCAGAGAGGCCAAATAAAGACACGGCAGAACATACTTTTGAAAACAAAAATGGGCCCAAGGAAGCAACCCTTGGCCAAGGGGTCGCTCCCTATAAAAAAACAATCCCTGGAGTCTAGTGGGCTTTTCTATCCTCCCTGAGTCCAGAACCGGTAAAAAAACCAGCTGATCTGGCATAACAGTCTACAATATCTATACTGAATTTCTATGGCCCTGGAAGCGACCCTTGCCCAAGGGGTCGCTTCCTTTACTAATATAAACACAATCCCTGGTGTCTAGTGGGCTTTTCTGCCCCCCCTGGGTCCAGATTCCCATAAACAACAGGCAATCTGCCCCCAGGGGGGGGCAGAAAAGTCTAAACAAATATTACATGCCCCAGGAATCGACCCTTACCCAAGGGGTTGCTTCCTTTCATCAAAAAACATAATCCCTGGTGTCCAGTGGGCTTTTCTGCCCCCCTGGGTCCAGATCACGCGATAAATCGGGCGATCTGCCCCCAGGGGGGGGCAGAAAAGTCTGTTTCTAATTATTAGGCCCCTGGAAGCGACCCTTGCCGAAGGGGTCACTTCCTTTTCCAAAAAAACCCACCATTCCTGGTGTCTAGTGGGGCATTCCTGCTGCAGGATTGCGACGCTGTGCGCGATCCTGAACCAGGAATGCCCTGCATTGGGACATCAGGGGAGAGGAAACAGTGTTTCCTCCCCCCTGATGCCTCAAGGCACTGAGAAACGGCCCCACCGCCCCACCGGAGAGCCGGAAACACACCTACCTGCTGGACGCGCTGGAAGCAAATGGCTTCCAGCGCGTCTAGCACTTCCTGATGACGTCGGCGCGCGCAACAGCGCACTGACGTCACCAGGAAGTGCGGGAGGGCAGCGGAAAGTCTTCCGCTGCCACCCCCACTACAGGCAACATGATCGGTGCCCCAGGGAGGGAGCGCCAGCGCTCCCCCGGCGGGCTGTGATGATGACGGAGCGGTTCCGTCATCAGCACAGCTCAACCGATGCTGATGACGGAACCGCTCCGTCATCAGCATCGAAGGGGTTAAAAAGCATGGTCTAAGCAACAACTGTCATAATACGATGTAGGGGTGTCTTGGGTATTGCACAGATCACTCCCTCCTCTGAGAAGGAGACAGTCATGTTTAAATTACACATCAAATCATGCCCTAAGACATTCACAGATGACTCCGGGAATACAACAAGCGGCCCTCTATGTCTCTGTTACCAATACTCATTCTCACTGACTTTGTAAATTGACCCTTTTGTACTGCCCCAAAAAAACGCTGTGTGTCCATTGCTTGATGGGATAAGGGCAAATACCCCTCCTTAAAACGTGATTTTGTGGTCCCTGAATCAACTAGAAATGTATTCGGTTGACCATCTATAGCTTGCTTGACAGTGGGTTCCTCCTCTGGCCTGTGTGTGACTGATAGGATTGGATACTCAGTTGTGATCTGCCTCATTGTGGCGTAAAGAATTTGTTTCCCCCTCTACCAACATTCCTCCTGAGTTTAGCTGTATCTCTTATGATGGCATAGGGGCTGCACCTGATCCTAGGTAATTTGTCACTTGAATGGGTCTTTGTGCTGGTGCCTGTGTATAGGCCCACTGTTGCCCTACCCGCTAAACCAGAGGTATTTGTGGTTCTTGCTGACCCTGAGGTATTTGTGGCCCCCACTTGGGGACTGGCATGTTTTTTGCTGCGGTCTCCATCCCCCTTCTTTTGCTGCTTATTCCTTACTCTTGTACTACATTCCCTGGAGTAATGTCCCTTCTTTTGACAATAATAACGTTGTTGTCCACTTATGTTTCTCATATTTCCTCCCCATTGTCCTCTATCTGCTCCGTGACCTGTCCAAAAACTTCCTCTACCTCTTCCTGACCACTGTCCTTGCTCCCATCTTTGTTCCTTACTGTGCATTTGTGGTGGTCCTTGCATTGCCATTTGCAGGAGCCCTGGCATCTGCGGTTGCAGAGGGCCTTGCATTTGTAGTTGCTGTGATGTGGTTAGTGCCATCTGTGGCACTGCAACCAATGCCCCTTCAACATTTAACTTCTTAAGTTTCTGCTGCACCAATTTGTATGCAGACCTTTCAGCTTGCCCTATTCTCTCTTTCTCTCTCCCTTGCTTCATTTTGGGATAGTGTACAATATTAGCTTGTATTTCTGCCCACGGCTTTGTTCCCAAAGCTCCCACTCCATCTAAATTCAGTTGTATATCTGCAGGTAGTCTCTCTTTATTACACTAACAAAAACAGTGCAGAGTTACCTCATGCAGTGTCCCAGATATGTCCCACTTCTTGTCTCCACCTTTCCTTCATTCTTGTGATATAAGCAGCTGGGTCCTCTGTTGGTCCCATACTTTCTGCCGTTTGTGAGGCTATATTTGGCCTAGCCGATTAAGCTTGCTTAAGTGCGCCAAAAACTAGTGGACGGTAATTATTAAAGTTTGCTCCATCAAACTGATTATCTGTCAATGTCACATTTGCCATTTACGCTTGTAAAAATATAGAATTTGTTTGTTTCCCAATCAAAGAATTCAATAAATGTTTTACATCCCATATTGCTAGGCTTACTCTTGCAGTTTGCTTCTCAATCACCCCTATCCATTTGCCACCCCCTCTGACTGGAGTGAAAGTTGGTAATCCAGATTTTCCTTATCCATCTGTGGCCTGGGAACATATTGAGACATATTAGGGCCCTTTTTAACTAATGGAAGCATGGTTGATTTTACCCTGGGCTTCCCAGTGACATGATTTGACCATACCGGGATGCAATTCTTCATAAATTGGGAGTCCCAATCAGGGTACTCTTCCTCCTATAATATACAGCAGTCTTCTGCTAAATCCATATACTGCAGTTGGAAAGAGTGTTCCTCCGTATCACACTTTATTTTGTATGTTTCCCTCTTAGAGGGAGACCCTACACTTTTTTCTAAGGGCTGTAATCATGCTCCTGTCTTTACTTTTGTGGGGTCCTTTCTCTGTGTAATCATGCTTATTTCCTTATTTTTGTGGGGTCCTTTCTCTGTGCGACTGGCCATCTTTTTCAAAATGTCTTTTTCACATAAGTGGACATGTAGTTTTGTTTGCTTTATTTTGTGGTCCGACACAGACGCCTTTGAGTTGTGCAAAACATTAGAAAGTGGACATGTAATTTTGTTTGTTTTATTTTTTTCATAAGCTTAAATACCATTGGAGTGGAAGCGAATTGTAAGAATAACTAGTCTTGTGTTTATTAAACAGACTTATTCGTAAGCATGACTAAGGCCTTCAAGTTCTCTCCACATGTGCTGTCACACCCGTTTTCCATGTGCAGTACTCTGTCAGTTGATGATGAGTCATACATCCTGCACAAGTAAACCCCACCCGTCTCAGAGCTATACAAAGGAACATCTCTAGCAGAAATGCCTGGCCTTGTTGTTTCTTACGCGTACCTGCAATCCAGCGTGTAAAGGTATTCAGCTCCTGTCTTCTCCAGCTTTAGTTCCTGGCTTCATCTTCCCCTCCCGGACATCTCGAGTTCCTGACTTCACTGACTTCGGTTAACTGGATAACCTTCCGGAGTCCAGCATCATTACCTGTTTCCTTCGAGAGCTCTAAGGCAAAAGGAAAAGGAACTAAGTTAAACAAAGGTATTTATTTCAGCATTTGCATCTTGTGGATGCAGTCCCATGAACAATCAGGTACTTTTTTAACTTCAAATCTTATGCATAATAGACTTCTGAGAATGAACATTATTCCACGGACCAGAACTATTCTTTTGGCATGTAACGCTTGTCGTCTTTAGAAACAGGAATTCTAATTGAATCAGAACATTGGTTAAAGACGTGAGCAATAATATTTAACACTGTGATAGCTATTACATGTGAACAAACTGGTTGTTAGTGTAAGAGCTACTTTTTCTTGTTTCTTTCTTAAGTGCATGAGCAAATCAAGAAATCTCATTTAAAGAATAATCCCAACAATATTTGGAAAAGGAGATACAGTGTTTAAGGGTCACAGACTGTTTTGAGAGGTATACAGAAATCATTGCCATTGTATGATTAGTGTGTTGTATAATATGATAGCAAATAGAACATATAACTGAATAGTTGTATTTCATTTGTTGTTTAGATAAACATACCATACTGCAAATAATGCCAGACAGTGCTAAAGAAGGAAGAAGCTTGTCAGGTAATAAGAAGTGCACCAAACCAGAGATAGATTGCTGTTTTTGTTATCTCTCTTTTTTTATTTTATCCAATTCCCCTTTCCCCTGGTATTCTTTCTTCTCGCAAAGTGTTTTTAATTGCTCTGGAGGAGGTAGGGTCTTGGGGGTATTGGGAGCCAGCGTCTCATCTCCCCAAAGGAACAACCTGGTTTTCAGGTGAGTGGTTTCCTAACAGAAGGCCGAGACACAAAAAGTAAAGTTCCTCTTTGGAGATATGGACCTAGACCAAGACCATATTGGTAGCCAAGGCATGTCCCAAGCTCTAATGAGCAATGTTCATAGGCAACAAGAAATTGAGGATTCTTTGAAGACATTACATTTAGAATTACGTAGTGAGGTACTACCTTATAGACCCAGAGACAGTCCTTGGAATACCCCTATGCAAAATACTTTTAAGAATCCCTTTGAAACAGGTGCAAAGAGTAAAAATCCAACTATGTATACAACATCAGAAACCTCCTCACCACCAGTACAGGTTAACGTAGTGCTTCCTAGACCTGTGCCCTTAGCAGCCCCTGAAAGGTTTTTTGGAGATAGATCTAAATTCAATGTTTTTGTCAGTCATGTCAATTACACATTGTTTGCAATCCACATGCATTTCCAACCGACGCAAGTAAGGTGGCATTTGTTCTTTCTTATTTAGGAGGGGTAGCTGCTAATTGGTCAATTCCATTAACTGATAATAATGATCCCATCCTATATAACTGACCAGCATTTAAATTAACCATGACAAAATTATTTGCTAAGCATATCTTTGTGCAAGCAATCGATAACACACTTTTGAATCTCAGACAAGGTAACATAAACGTACTGAGTTATTTTACTATTTTTACCTGTTTATTGATGGAAACTCAGTGGCTTGAGGAGAAACGATCCTCGTTATTTTATAGAGGTTTACGTGACAAGTTAAAAGATGCCCTTGCTCATGTTGTTGAAGTACCAGACGGCTGTCCTGCATTTATATTTCTTGTTGTGAAACAGGATCACCATTTACGGGATTCAAAGGGGGAAAGGTCACATTTTGATGGGAAAATTATTTCTATAAAGACTGAAAGAAAAGAGCAAGAAGTCAAAATGCCAGAATCTGAACCTATGCCAATAGGGGGCATAAATGGTCTGTTTTCCACTGAAGAAAAGAACATAGGGGAACATTTTATTTGTGCTTATATTGCGAAAAGTTTGGACATTTTGCCAGAGATTGTATCATTAAGCCAAAAGGTTTCAAAAAGTTCAACCTTGTCACTACTATGACTCAGGAAAATGAGAAATCTCATCAGGAAAGGAGGTTGTCCTGTCGAGAGGAATAACTCCAGAGATCTCTCAACTTTTAGCAAATACTGTAGTGCGTATTGCATAACATTTTACTATTCAGGTCACCCTTATTTTAACTGTACTATTAAGACACACAATTCTAGTACTCTTAGACTCAGGAGCTACAGCCAATTTTTTAATATACAATTATCAAAAACATTGGGTATTCCTACAGTCTTAAAGTCACAATCTGAGCCGGTCAGTGCTGTAGATGAATCTGAGTTATCATCTAGTTTAATTACCACTCACACAATTCCTGTCACACTAGTTTGTCAGAATGGTCCCACCGAACAAATCAATTTCAATTTGATTGACACACCTACTTTTGGAGTCATTCTTGGGGTTCCATGGTTAATTTAACACAACCCTACCATTGATTGGGAGGCAAGAGCAGTTACCTTGGAGTTTTATTTTGCAGTACACGTTGCTATCAAGAAGCACATATAGAGTCAACAACGTTGCTACATTGTGCTAATACCACAACTTCTTTGGATACAATACCTGTCTAACAACAGGATTTTAGTGATATTTTCGATCCAGTGAAGGCCACTACCCTACCTCCACATAGGTCATATGACTGCCGCATCGACTTATATCCAGGTGCCAATATACCTACTAGTCGAGTGTACCTGCTCACAGAAGCCGAGACACGATACTTAAGACAGCACTTGGATAAGTTATTAGAACTAGGTTTCATTTGTCATTCCACCTCACCTGTCTCCTCACCTCTTTTCTTCATCCCAAAACGGGATGAAGGCTTAAGGGCTTGTATTGATTATTGCAGACTAAATAAGGCTACAAATAAAAACAAATATCCATTACCACTGATTCTCATACTCTTGGATCAGTTACAGCATTCAACTATCAACACAAAATTGGATCTACTTGGGGCATATTAACTTATATGGGTCAAAGAGGGTGACGAGTGGAAAACAGCATTTAGAACAAAATTTTCATTATTTCAGTACATGCCCTTTGGACTGTGTAATGCTCCTGCAGCATTCCAATACTTCATAAATGAAGTATTACTTGAATTTCTTGACGTTTGTGTAATAGTCTACATTGATGACATTCTTATTTATTCAAAAAATAGGGATGAACATATTCAACAGATCAGGGCTGTGTTATAAAGATGACAAGAAAACCATCTATTTGTCAGATTGGAAAAATGCACCTTCAATACTGATACCGTCGAGTTTTTAGAATACCTCCTGTCTCCCACTGGAATTATGATGGACCCAAAGAAAATAACTGCAATATTTGATTGACCAGAACCTAGTTCCATTAAAGAAGTTCAAAAGTTATTAAGGTTCACAAATGTCTTTAGACGTTTCATCCATCAGTTTTTGGAAATCCTCTCTCCAATCACATAAACTTCAGCGAAATGGACAACCTTTCTTATGGTCTGAAGAAGCGGCTCAGGCCTTTCTGAAATTAAAACAGAAATTTACGTCTGCACCTATTTTGAGACATCCTGACCCAGATCTTTCTTTTTTTGTTGAAGCTGACAAAATTATTGCACCAATAATCCAACAAGACTCTCTATTTTTATTAAAACAAAAAAATCTATAACAAGATCTACACGATGGTTGTCGCATCCTAAAAATACATTCAGTGATGGAATATTATTTCATGACAAATATGTGTTCGTGCCCACTCCAGTATTACAAAAACAAATCCTGATTTGGAATCACGACTCTGCTTTAGCAGGTCATCCTGGAAGTCAAAAAACTTTGGAAAATTGCAAAAAACTATTCGGGGACCATCAGTTGCTAAGGATGTTAGAGAATATGTGGAGACATGCCCAGTCTGTGCTAGAAATAAAGTCTTGCATAAAGCTCCTGCAGGATTTTTACAACCTGTGGTTAACCCCCCAGTCCCTGGCATACCATTAGTCTAGACTTCATTACAAATCTACCACTAGCTAATGGTCACACTACTAGCCTTGTGGTAGTAGATTATTTGTCAAAAATGTAGCATTTTATTCCATTACGCTAAATGCCTACATCACTTGGATAATAGTTAACCCTGTGATAGCTAATACATGTGAACAAACTGGTTGTTAATGTAAGAGCTAATTTTTCTTGTTTCTTCCTTTAGTGCATGAGTAGATTAAGAAATCTCATTTAAAGAATATTCCCAACAATATTTGGAAAAGCAGATACAGTCTATAATGTTCATAGACTGTTTTGAGAGGTATATAGAAATCATAGACATTGGATGATTAGTGTGTTGTATAATATGATAGCAACTAGTACATATAACTGAACAGTTTTATATAATTTGTTGTTTAGATAAACAGACAGTGCTGAAGAAAGTAGAAGCTTGTCAGGTCATCAGAAGTGCGCCAAACCAGAGATTGCTGTGTTTGTCATCTCTCTTTTTTTCATTTTATCCAATTCCCCTTTCCCCTGGCATTCTTTCTTCGTGCTAAGTGTTTTTAATTGCTTTGGTGGAGGTAGGGTCTTCGGTGTATTGGGATCCAGCGTCTCATCTCACCAAAGGAACAACCTGGTTTTCAGGTGATTGGTGTACTAACAGCTTTGAATCCCCACCCACTTTCTGCCAATGTTTTTAGTTGGCTTGTATCATTGTCTTTCGTAAACGCTGGCTTCTGAGTCATTATTAGACTTGTTAGTCCCTCTTGGTACCACCGTCTCTGTATTTGTTACCTCCCATCACGACTGGACCTTTTAGTTTGGTTGTTACACTGTTTAGGCCAGATGTACGACCATTTTTCCACCACAAATCGGAGATCCTCCCTGCAAAACAAAAAGGTAATTGCATGTGTAAATGCTATTTTGAGAGACACTGACTCACAAAGTAGCATTTCCGACTCCCGTTATTTGGAATTGGTGTCAATTCCTGTCAGGAAAGCTATTGCCCCAGATGCACAGGAGCAGAACGACGTCAACTCCCAATGCCCCCACTACAGTTTCCCAGCCAACCACGTTAGCCATGCATGTGAATAACTGAGGAACCCACAGGGGGAAAAGGGGATGGGACAGGGAAGGGACGGCTACACTTCTTTACTCTTGTTCCTCTTCTCGATTTTCACTTCTCTCGCTATCTTCTTTTCTTACAAAATTTCGTTATCAACATTGGAGCTGCAACAAAATGTTTTGTAACAACTGATCACTTTTATTTTTTTAACATAGTCATACTTCAATATTATATTCTTTGTTAAGCTGACTGAATTGCACCTATCCGAGTTTCTGGAGACCAATGCCTCTCTTCTTTCTTCTTTTCTTTATTATCTACTTTTTCTGTAACTGTAATGGAAATACGTATTTTTAATTAGTATCTCTTCAGTGTTGTTCTATATTTATTTATTCCTTTCTCTCTTCCAGACTCTCACCTCTTCTTGTACAGATGCTACCTTAAATGAAGTTCTTATTTTATCTCAGGTAAGTCTCTTTTCTTATTTTTCTTATGAAATTGGTGGATGTCTTTTGTATAGTAACACTATCATATGGTTGTGAATTTTATCTCTGATATAAATCTTTTTCTCAGTAACAATGAGGTATGAATCATTCAGGAAAGCTCTTCCTAAATTAATCTTTCATCTGAGGATTATATCGACAAGGTTAAAGAAAACTCTCTGAAATTTATTTTTAACCAACTTGAGAATCAGCGAAACTTGTGCTGACTCTGCCCAGTCATAAATGTAATGCCTCTTGAAAATTCAATGAGGTTTGCCACTTTAACGAGCATGCACTCTCTTGACAACCTTAAACTAAAAATCTTGTAAATGCTCTCTCAACTCCTTATTACAGACGTATTCAATGCATTTGTACTGACTCTAACCTTGAGCAAACACTACTCTCTGTAAGTCTTTGTGAAGTAACTCATGGGAGAGTATGCGCAATGCCGTATTTCCCGACTACCTCCTCTAAAACTCAGAAGCCTCACAAAATGACTGAAACAAAAAACTAAGGGCCTACTGACTTGCGCGTATCCGAAATGCTACTCCTCAAGACGGATATTCCGGAACACGACGGGAGAAACGTCGAGTGTTGGTGCGACGAGTTTTCCCTGACTAACTCTCACGCTGCAATCTTCTGTAGCTTCTCCCTTCTCAAACTCCTCAGGTGAAATGCGCACTTCTGTGGGAGCTTTACCTGGACATTCTAAATTGCCACCAAGCACCAGAACACAAGCCTGCTGACGCAATGGTCACCCCTTCGTGGCCATCTTGGATTTCCTCTGAACTCTAATCTTATGAAAGTAGCAACCATAGCTGAATTTTGTGGGACCTTTTAACTTAATTACACCAATGGAGTAACCTTTTGTATTAGAAGGCAGAGTGATTCTGACACTTCCTAATAGCGAGTCACCATGCCATGTAAAATTATTTTGCAACCGCATTTACAGCCGCACAACACTCGCAGTTTACTTCAAGTTGGTGGTAAACCACTCGTAAACCTGAAGTGGTCCCCAGGGGACCCCTTCCCATTTGTGAGTATGTGAAAAAATATTTTGAAATGCAGACAGTTGTGCCAGGGACCACTGTCTACTCTTAAAAAAATGAAACTGAAAAGTTTATTTTTTCTTTTTCAAATGCAGCCTGTTTTCCTTTAAAGAAAACGGGCTGCATTAAAAAAAGAAAGACTGCTTTATTTAATAGCAGTCCCACACATGGTGGTCTGCTGACCCCAGCAGGCCACCATCCCTGGGAGTGCTAGCTAATCCTAATGGGGTCACAAAATGTGCCTGCAATTTGCGACCCCATGAGCTATTGCAAACCGCGTCTGAGACACTTATACATCCCAATGTGCGAGTAGCACATTGTGAGCCGCAAATGCAACGCAATTTGTACGTCGCAAATTGGTGTGTCGTACATCTGGCCCCATGACTTTTTTTAGTATGTGAACACTATTTTCTTCAATGAGTTTCTCCTTCTACAGACACGCCATGCTTTACTGCAACAACGCCACTTTGCTTGCACCATTGGCGGGATGCTGCTTGCTGCGCGAGATGTTGAGGAAGTGTACATTACTCCCAGTGATATGGCATGAACATTTAAACAGTACTCATATAAATGCAAACCTCTGGAAATGTATTTACATTTGAGTGACTCATGTTCCATCCAGTATTGTGTATCTTTCCAGCCATCATCAGTGATGTCATCAGTGATGTCACTGACCATGTCATGAGTGATGTAATATGTGAGGTCATATGCAGTGCATTGCAGGGGCACAAGTTATAGCTAGCTGAGCTAACTATAACAGCTGAAATTCTCTGGTTCTGTATGAGTGAAATGTCAGACTAACTATAACGTCCATGTAACCTTTGTTTTTTTCCATGAATATCTAAGGTTTTTTAAATGCTAATTTCTAACTTAAACGATACTGAATCCCATGCTTTTTTCAGTGAATTTCTAAGGTTTTTTACATGCTAATTTCTAACTATAGCGTCCCTGAAACCTGTGGTTTTTTTCAGTGAATTTCTAAGTTTTTTTTACTACCAATCACATTCGCAGAGTCGTGGAGAAAGGAGTCTGGGTATCCGACCAGCTCTAAGGAATTCTGTTGCTTAGGACTTACAGGACGTACCAGGAGGGCTTGTTTGCCCCCAAGGTCCCTCTGGAGTAAAGTGGACTTCATCCCCCAACCAGTAGTGCACCAGGATGAGGGTTTGCAGAGTGGTCGACAAAGGACTCAAGGCCTCTGAAGACCTCTTAGCAATCCCACTGTGTGGGACTTGCTGGAGGTAAAAGGGGTAGGTGGCCCCTAAGGACGTTTTTTAGGGGTTAACTACTGCTCATATCACCTCTAGTAAGTCCCAAACAGCAGGATTCCAAAGTTTTGATAGCTTGCCACACCCCCTTTGCCCACCATTCTGCAAACTGGCACGCTCTTGGTTGGGGATGAAGTCCTCTTCTCTGCTGGGGATCTTTAGGGGCCAACTAGCCTACCTGTTACCGCCGGTAAGCCCCATACAGTGGGATTGCTGTGAGGTGGTCAGAGGTCACGTCCCCTTTCTCCACCACACTGCAAACGCACCTTCTGGCATGCTCTTGGTTGGGGAATGAAGCTCCCTTGCCTCTTGAGGGTCCCTGGGAGCCAACGTGTACTCCTGTTACCTCCAGTAAGCCCCACACAGCTGGATTGCTAAGAAGTAGTCAGAGACCACGCCTCCTTTCTCCACCACTCTGCAAACGTGCCTTCTGGTGCACTGCTGCTTGGGGGATGAAATCCACTTTTGTCCTGAGGCCCAGAGTACACAAATGGACCTCATCCCCCCCACCAGAAGAGATGCATTCGCAGAGTGGTGTAAAAATGGGCATGGCCTTCGAATACCGCTCACCAATCCCACTGTGTGGTGATTACTGGAGGTATCTTGTGGGCTAGTTGGCTCCTAAGAGCCCTCAGCAGCGTAGAGGACTTCATCTCCCAACCAAGAGCGCACCAGGAAGTGCATTTGCAGAGTAGTGGAGAAAGGAAAAGGGATATCCTGCGAGTTGCTGTCTTAATTTTTTATTTTATTTAGGAAAGGGAGCTGTGTGGCCCCCCATTTCCTTGCTGCTTTTGGACCCCGGGACCCCATCACAGGTGCCTTACCCATTTTTTTATTTATATGTAAATAAAAAGGGAGGGGGGCTATGCGACTCCCCTCCCGGGGCTGATTTTGGTCCCGGGGACCCCATCCCCATTGCTAGGCCTATGTTTAAATTATTAATAAACAGGAGGGGGCAGTGTGACCCCCTTCCCAGGCCGATTTCATCCCGGGGACCACATCCCCTTCAGCCTGGCCTAATTTTTAATGCTTTTTTTCAAGGGAGGGGCCCCCCTCCCCCGGTCATGTTTAGCCCTGGGTACACCATCTCCCGAGACCAGGACTTATCCTTTATTTCAAAATTCTAAATGGGTAGGGGGACTTGCAAGGCCCCCTTACCTAGCCTGATATTTCCCTTGAGACCCCATCCCCTGGGACATGGCCAGATTATTGGAGACCAAGGGGGAGCATCAAGGCCCCCATGGTCCCTGCCGGATCCCCACCTTCTGTGTGAGCCAGCATTACATTTGGGCAGAGGGAGCTGCAAACATGCTGCACCCTATGCCCAAAAGCATTTCTGCTTCGCTTCATGGAAGCATTTTCAATGCTTGACTCACTTGGCACCCCTCCCATCTGCATCATTGCCCCGGGGAGGTGGTGGTCCTCAGGGCTGGGGGTCCACAACGGATCCCTGCCTTTAGTTTATTTGTGCACCGGGGAGGTGGCAGTGCCCGGAGATGTGGCGTGGCCACTTGTCCCCCACATTTAACATAATTTGCTCAGGGAGTTGGCGGTACCCAGGGATTCATGGAGACATGAGCCCGACATGCTTTTATTTAAAAAACAAAGCCCGAGGTAGGTGGCAGTCCCCAGGGCTGCGGGGGCAAGAGTCTCCACCCAGCATTTAATAAACATAGCCCTGGGGAGGTGTCAGTCACCAGGGGCCTGCATCTATTTGAATGATTGTCCTGGAACCTGGCCCACCCGGGGCTTAAAGAAAATGTGCAGGAGGCTACACATAGTTTTAAAAAAAATAATTTCGACCAGATTCACAGATTCAACGCGAATCCCACCAAAAAGTTTTTTTTAAATGCTTTTTCTTGGCACTGAGCGTCCCTGAGGAGCCCTGAGCAGGCCTTGGGGGGTCAGGGTGATTCTACCCTGCACCATTTTTTTACTTTTTAAAAATGTTTGACCTTTTTTCTTGTGACTCAGGTCAACTGAGTAACAAGATGGCTGGCAACACTTCCTGGTTTAAAGTGTTGGCAGCCAATCAGATCACCGGCTCGAGATTGGGAGGTTTCGCATATCCTCCGTGGCCATATTTGTATATCTGAAAAAATCTTAAAATTTCTCAGGAACTACTAAACCGATATACACCATTTAACAAAAAGAGTGCTTTATGAAAGAAGAGTTGCCTTTTTGCTAAATTTGGTGAATTCCGTTCAGCAGTTCAGGCTGTAGCCGTGTCGGAAGTTTCGGCAAAAAAGCGTTTTGGGACCCCCCTTTTTCTCGGCCCCCGCTTCACGGATCACCCCCGAAACATTCAACACAGCAGCTGAAGTGAGTGGCCATTAGTTTTGAATATTTTGCATAGATTTATCAAAGGGCTCCAAAGATATTGGCAATTTTTTTCAATAGAAACAAGGTCCTTACTATAATTACCTATTTGCGACCGCCAGTAGGTAATATATATATATATCAAATTAGGATGTTTGATATGTTTTCTAAAAATATTTTGGTACACCATTTTATTGATGTGCACATTTGATGTATTTTGTAGAAGACGGAGCTCATGCCCTGTTGTGATGAAGTCCAGATAAAGCCACTTGAAATGGGGGATAGATAACGAACTGAAATTTTTGGGGATAGTCAGCCCACTTGGGCAGAATTGTAGAGCTGATTAATGAATTGTTGATTTGGAGTATTTACCCACTGGGGTTAAATTACTGCATTAACACTCAATTTTGTGCATTAAGCCACTTTTTTATCATGAAGGATTTGATTAACAGATGTTTGACCGGTTATTTTTGTTTTACATAATAATCTGGTATCAGAGTATGTAGAGTGTTTGAATTAATTTTGGCACGTGACCATGTTTGAAATCAGCATTAAGAGACTATGCTTAACTACTGTAAAAGGAACCATTACAAAATGGTGGCTTGGTTAGTCTCACGTACGGGGCAGCAATGTAGTCCTTTGTTTGTATCATGTATTTTTTGTGCACTATATCATGTGACATGAGTAAACACCTGCTTGACCCGTGACCAAGGAACTTTGTTGTTCCGAAATGCATCGGACAGTGTTTGCCACGGCTTTGTGAAGTAAATAGAGCATGTTTGAATGAAAACTGGGGCTCGGCGCAATCTTTTTGAAGAAATCGATTGAATTGTGCTTGGATTTAACGTTTGCGACCTTGCTGGCAGCACGCCACCATGAAGAGGCTGAGGGCATCGCGAGGAATGGTTTGAATGATATATATATATATATATATATATATATATATATATATATATATATATATATATATATATATATATATATATACATATACATATATATATATATATATATATATATATATATATATATATATGCCTTCACAATTTGTCCAAAAACGAAAGCGCCACTTCACAGAAGGTTAAAGCACAGCTTTATTGATTAAGGAATGAATCCTGACAAACGGAACGACCTACTGGAAGGTTTTTGATTGAAAGCACTTCAATAACCAGAGTGCACGGCGCAAAAGGAAGTCACCTGTTAAAATGCCGAGAACTTACTGTTTCCGTTTTCTCAGCAGAGCCTGTGAACAAGAGCCAGGGGGCTCGAAATGCATTAGGCTGATTTGAATCCAGAACATGTTGGCACAGTATCCTCCTGCAATCAATAAAGCTGTGCTTTAACCTTCTGTGGAGTAGCGCTTTCGTTTTTGGACAAATTGTGAAGGCATATATATATATATATATATATATATATATATGACTCTCGAAACGCGTTTGGCGATTTAAAGACTAGAAGTGTTTCCCTGCTTGCGTTCACCAGCATGCTGCAATAAAGGAGTGTTTTCACTTGCTTCCGTGTGGCCATTCCAATTTGGGTTCCTGGATTTTGGTGGATGTATTGCGGCCGTTCCCGGTCGCGGTCATGGCCCTTCGTGAATCAACGACCTCTGCTGGCACTCACTTGGTGTCATGGTATCAGAGGCGGAAGGGGAGCGAACGCGATCCAGGTGTGCGAGCGTTCCCACACTCAGTTGCTACAACAGAGCAAGGTGAATGGTGGCCTGGTTTCACCTCTACCCACAAGGGAAAGAAATATGTTAAAAGATGTGAAGTGCGCATCCACTTGGATTTTACTCAGCGAATTGCACTACAACACCCAGAAGGCCGGGTGAGGCCACGCCCACTGAGGGGCAGGTGTTTGGCATCTAATTTGAACATGCAGCAACTTCATTCATTACATGAAAGCCACTGAAGAAGAGAGCTTGCTGACTCTCGAAACGCGTTTGGCGATTTAAAGACTAGAAGTGTTTCCCTGCTTGTGTTCACCAGCATGCTGCAATAAAGGAGTGTTTTCACTTGCTTCCGTGTGGCCATTACAATTTGGGTTCCTGGATTTTGGTGGATGTATTGCGGCCTTTCCTGGTCGCAGTAATGGCCCTTCGTGAATCAACGACTTCTGCTGGCACTCACTTGGTGTCATGGTATCAGAGGCGGAAGGGGAGCGAACGCGATCCAGGTGTGCGAGCGTTCCCGCACTCAGTTGCAACAACAGAGCAAGGTGAATGGTGGCCTGGTTTCACCTCTACCCACAAGGGAAAGAAATATGTTAAAAGATGTGAAGTGCGCATCACTTGGATTTTACTCAGCAAATTTTACTACAACACCCAGAAGGCCGGGTGAGGCCACGCCCACTGAGGGGCAGGTGTTTGGCATCTAATTTGAACACGCAGCAACTTCATTCATTACATGAAAGCCACTGAAGAAGAGAGCTTGCTGACTCTCAAAACGCTTTTGGCGATTTAAAGACTAGAAGTGTTTCCCTGCTTGTGTTCACCAGCATGCTGCAATAAAGGAGTGTTTTCACTTGCTTCCATGTTGCCATTCCAATTTGGGTTCCTGGATTTTGGTGGAGATATATATATATATATATATATATATATATATATATATATATATATATATATTCACTGAAAAAAACATAGGTTTCAGCCACATTATTGTTAGGAATTAGCATTTAAAAACCTTTGAAATTCACTGAAAAAAACATAGGTTTCACACATGTTATAGTTAGGTGGACATGTCACTCATACAAAACAATTGAAATTCCCCCGTTATAGTTAGTTCAGCTGACTATAACTCGCGCGCCCGTAATGCACTGCTGATGACGTCGCATATTACATCACTCATGACATGGTCAGTGACATCACTCATGACATCACTGATGACATCTCAAATGACATGATAACATTTTTTTTTTTGAATATTGAAATTGTAATATTTTTATTTTTATTTTATATATTTTTTTAATTTATATATATTTCATATAGCAGGCAATGGTATCCTATGGAAGGAAATTCAAGTTACTGCTAAGTACGATTAAAATTACTTTTCAGGATCAGTACTGGGCTGAGAGATGCAGGACTGAGGTCTTTCCTGATAACAGGTGAGTAACTTGGAATTCGTAGTTCAGCTGATTTTAGAGGAATTTTTTAAAGTTCCAAAACTCCACACTTAGAAGAATTTCCAAGTGAAACCAGTCAATGTTAGCCTATGGAAGGAAATTCAAGTTACTGAAAGTATGGTTAGAATTACTTTTCAAGATCAGTAGTGGGCTGAAAGATGAAGCACTGAGGTCTCTCCTGATAACAGGTGAGTAAATCGGAATTCGTAGTCCGACTGATTTTAAAGGAATTTTTTAAAGTTCCAAAACTCCACACTTCGACCAACTTCCAAGTGAAACCAGTCAATGTTAGCCTATTGAAGGAAATTTAAGTTACTGCAAGTATGGTTAGAATTACTTTTCAGGATCAGTAGTGGGCTGAAAGATGCAGCACTGAGGTCTCTCCTGATAACAGGTGAGTAAATCGGAATTCGTAGTTCTGCTGATTTTATAGGAATATTTTAAAGTTGCAAAACTCCACACTTAGAAGAATTTCCTAGTGAAACCAGTCAATGTTCGCCTATGGTAGGAAATTCAAGTTACTGTGAGTATGGTTAGAATTACTTTTCAGGATCAGTATTGGGCTGAAAGATGCAGCACTGAGGTCTCTCCTGATAACAGGTGAGTAAATCGGAATTCGTAGTTCGGCTGTATTCATGCACAGTTTAAAATAAATACAAGAGGAAAATAAATACTTTTCTGTTTGTATTTATCTGTAAACATCAGTAAAAACATAAATAAAGCAGCCCTACTTATAATTTAAGAATATTTTCAACTTTATTAGCAGTAATTAACATATAAGTGTGGTTAAAGTATGACACAGCACCTATAATACCTGACTTTCAACAACACCGTTTACAGTTCGATTCCATAGTCCATCAGCATCTTAGCCCACCACTATCCCACTGTAAGTAATACCTTGCTTAATCTTCTCAACGCCCCAAGCGCCACCACACCTTTCCAAGGGTAGGTTTACTATTTACAAATGCTAGCATTTTTTTTAATTAAGAAGCATAATAATAACAAGTATTAATCCGTTTTTTTCTTCTAATGTTAACGATGTTTTTTTATGTCTTATATTTAGATGTTTTATTCATGAAAATGCAAAAAACAGTTTACTGAGAAACAATTTTTAAACTCCTTTAAACTTCTTCCCCTTTTATCCCTCCGCTATCCTTCTCACTCCAAATAACTGGCTAATATTTACCACTGAAATTACTTTCATATTTCACCATATTAATTCACCACTAATCCTTTATGGACTTTCTGAATAGCGTGCTTCAACACTCCATCCGGGGTAACAAGCGCAATATAAATACAAACCTTTTTTCCTCCTCTATCCTTCTGCTATCATTCCAAATCCAAATAACTGACTAACCTATCCACCACTTAAAATGTACTTGTATGTTTCACTATACTAATTCAACACTAATCCTCTATGAGTCTCGGAGTAGCATGCTACTCGACGAAAAAGCGCTTTGATGCCTCGTCAGGGGTAGTAAGCGCTATATAAATGCAATTACAATACAATACAATATCACTGACAACAGTGAACCGTTCCCACCCAATAAGGAGCAAACTTGTGTTCGGAACACTTTAGCCAATAAAATGTCCATATTGTTCCGCACAGGAGAAAGGATTGACTGCCAAAACTTATACTTTTAATAATTCACAGCCAATGAACATTAAGCTTCGTAAAGTCCAGCTTGGAGCACGTTACCCTAATACTCCCTGAACAGGAAGGTATCGCTAACAAAACTTTTCCGCTGACTTCTTCTATGACTAACGGTTCCTATGAAAAAATATAAATCTCCAGCACAGTAACTATTTCAATTAGCAACATATTGTGGTGAACTTCTAACCTCTGTGCTCACGCAAGTGTTCCATGAACTGTTACTATGGTAACAGGCAGAAAGCCGTTTGAGGGTAGCGTTGAAAGGTACTGGCTGTACAAAAACCGTTATATTTACCCTGGATCCTCTACAAGACAGAAAGGAAAGCAAACTAAAACAAAACACTGTACCACATTTACAACCCCACCACCTGCGCGTCCACGGCCCCCCCTACAAAATTAAAAGTGTGTGGACCTCAAAGCCCGGGAACAACCACCCCCTGGAGATTTCTGTATTGTGTGACAGGGGCGCGGTGGCCCTCCGCCTGGTGCCCTCGAGAGCCCTGGAGACCGCCACGCCCACAGCTGGTTCCTGCAGTGTGCCGGGGTGCCTACCCCGGGATACTGCTGTTTGCTGTGAGAGGGCAGAAGTCTTGCTGCTCCCGCCCTCCCATAGCAAACTTAGTTTGAACTTTGAAAGACACAACAGTGTAATCTGTTCTCACTTTCAAAATCCAAATAAGATTGCATTTCCACATGCAACTTAGTATCTCCCGATGTGTAAAAGCAATGCCGGCTCGAAAAGGACACAAGGAGTCGGCGGGACCGTGGGGGCATTGTACGCTCCGTCTTTTTTGTAGGTAGGGTCACGTGTGTAGTAACCTATGTGCTGTATGGGTGTGGTGTTGGTGTATACCAGCCATGAGTGAGTGTGTGTGCCAATCTGACAACTAGACCTGGAATTAAGAAATCACTACAGTGGAATTCTGGGCCATGTAGTGTTATTGTGTTTTCCTGGTAGTGTAAGCACAGTGGGCTGCACTAACGTATTCAGTCTCAATTAATTTACCACCAATCCCAGGGGCTTTTAAATGAGTCCGCGTGGCTCCGGGACACTGCAGGAGCTGGTCATGGGGCGTGGCAGTCTCCAGGGCCTTCGAGGGCTCTGGGCATAGGGTCATGCACTCTACCTCACACAATATACTAAAAAAGAAGAGAAAGTGATGAGAGATGATTTCTGACGTGTTTAGGCTTCAGAGCCTGGATAATCATTAAATGGGATCTTGCAGTGAAGTGCGTACTTATTCTGGAAGAATTCTTTTGGGGTCTTGCGAAAGCAAGCCATCTTTAATAATTGCCTCTCGCTGCGTGTACTTGCAAAGATATCTCATTTGTTCGTATTGACCTCTATTAAGTCACGTTTTTCAGTTGGACGGTGTTCTCATTTCTACTGTTTTAGCGTGTCACGTGTTTATGTAAATGTGCCTCTTTCCATACTTTTTAACTTTCGTATAATTTCTAAAATGCTTTATTTAAACTCATTTTTATTATTAAAGCATTTCTATAGGGTACTATTTTTTTAATAGGAGTATTAACATTCATTCCCCTTTATTTTCGACTTATTATTCTAGTAACTTCCCTTTTTTTTAAATCTTTTTTATTTCTCTTTATTACCGTATTATAATGTAATCATTCATTCAGTAAGCATGTACTCATGAAGTGAGGCAGGTTTTAGGGATTGCACTGATTCAAAGTGCTATGTATTATGCATTTTGTGGTGTAATACCCTTTACATTTATGCTTCGGACTACAATTCCCCACTCACTATATATACCAGGGGTCTCCAAATACTAGCTCGAGAACTACTGGTAGCTCACCAGCACCCTGAAAGTTGCTCCCACACGTGAAACCACACCAAACCAATCTCAGAGATTCTGTGTATATTAAAGAAGGTAGTACTGCTCATTTCACTACCTTTAAGAGTTACAGACAGCCAAAGCAATGGCAAGGCCTGTTCATAACACTCAAACACAAACTGTGATGGCGTATGAATTAATCAACTAGGGATGTATAAAGCTCACTATTCACCTGTGAGGATTTCCAGGTGCTGGGGGAGTAAGTGGGGGGATTTGTGCAGCTTTCGTCATTCGAAAAGGCAGGTGTTATGGCTCTTCCTGAATGCTTTCAGTGTGGTGGTTCATCTGATGCTGAGGGGGAGTTCTTTCCAGGTCTTGGCCATGATATACGAGAAGGGTGTGCCTCTTCTCTGGTTATGTGATTACAGAGGAATTCGGAGAAAGGCCGGGTCAGAGAAGTGGGCCCACCTCTGGGCCACCCATTATAAATAAAAACATTCCCCCCGGAATTTGGCCCCCCGGGGGGTAATTAACAATAAAGCGGGCTTCGTTTTTTTTTTCTTCTTTTTCACAGCATACGCGTACCTTACGGGTATACCTAGACTTTTCAAAAAAATAAAATAATGTTTTTTGCCTTGGGGGTCCTAGTGCGACCCCCTGAGCAGGCCTACGCGGTCAGGGTATTTCCACCCTGCCCCCTTTTCTTGTTTTTCGCGTTTCTTTTTCTGTTTTCTTGTGCCTCGGCACAAGATGGCTGTCAAAACTTCCTGGTTTGGGGTGTTGACAGCCAATTACCATATAGTTCGTGCTCGGGAGGATACTTGTATGGTACTTCGTCTATAGATATATGTATGATTTTACTTTTGATTTTCTCAGGAACTACTGCACGGATTTACACCATTTAACAAAAAGTAGAAACTGCGAACCAAACTCTACATTTTCGCCACATTTGGTGTAATTCCGTTCAGCAGTTCGGGCTGTAGCCTCACTTAAAGGTCCCTATGGAAAATTGTATTGGGAAAACACGTTTGGGACCCCCCTTTTTTCTCGGCCCCCGCTTCACGAATCACCCCGAAACTTTCAGGGAAGCGCCCCATCTTCTATGAGAACCAGCGCCAAAGTTATTCTAAATAGAATGTTGCGGATTTCCTATGGAAACTAGGTCCTAACTATAACTACCTACTGGCGACCGCCAGTAGGTAATATATATATATATATATATATATATATATATATATATATATATATATATATATATATATATATATATATATATATATATATATGAACATATATATATATAAACAAATATTACCTACTGGCGGTCGCCAGTAGGTATATATAGTTAGGGTTTTTTCCCTATGGGATTTTTGAAAATTCTATGTCTAATAACTTTGGCGTTTGTGGACGGAATTGGCCGAAATTTTCTGGAAAATGGAACATTTTGTTTCTGAGCAGCCCCTGGAAATTTGGGGGGGGTTCGTCCAGGGGGGGTTGAGAAAAAAGGGGGGTCCCAAAACGTGTTTTTAACATTGAGTTTTCCATAGGGCGGTTGGCCTCACTTTTAGCCCGAACGGCTGAATGGATTTGCATGAAACTTGGCAAAATTGTAGGAACTGGTAGCTCGATGTGCCTTTTGTAGGTCTCAATATATGTGCTCCAGTGGATTTTGAGAAATTAACGTTTAAAAAAAGATATATATCTGTAAGCGCGCTCTGGGCAGCGCTCCGGTCCGCGGACCTTAAGCGTACCGGAACTTCGCGTAGCGAAGCTGATTGGCTCTCCGGTGTCTGTCAACATTCTAAACAGTCCGGAGCGGCCGCCATCTTGTCTCTCGGTAGGATTGAGAGACAAGAGGAGGCCAAAACAAAGGGGGAAATAACCATAAGGGGGCATACTAGATCCTCCCTGACCCCCTAGGTTTAATGTGGAGGTTTTAAAAGGGCCCCGCGGGGCAAAAAAAACAAAAAAATTTTTTTGTTTTTTTTGCGTGGGGAGCGCCCGGTCCGCGAACCGGGAAGCGTTCTGGGCAGCGTACTGCAATGAAAAATGAATGATAGACTTTTCAAATACTGTATGTTAATTGATTGTTGGTTTTGTTGATTATTTTTTTATTTTTTTTATTTTTTAAGCAATTATTTATTATTGTGATTGTGTTTCAAAATTTAATAACATTTCTAACATTTCACTGTCTGAAATGTCGTCATTTTCATTGAACATAGCTTGTAATCTATGAGGGTGTAAAATGTCCTCATTTTGAAGGAGGTCATCCACTGCTTGCACACATTGCAGTAGTTCTTGGTCCCAAGTTTCATCCATAAATTCTATATAATTTGGATCAATTAATTCTTGGCTGCTCTCTTGCAGGACAATTTGAAATGAAACTTTCTGTTCGCCTTCCATGTTGCCTGAAATTTGGATAAAAAAAATATATATTAGTAGAGATAGGGCACTGTTGGGATTAATTTCAGATAGGCATTTTTTAACAGAGAATTTATCTTTGGGCAGTGTATAGTATCAGAGTGGAAGTAGGAATATAAAAAAGTGTATGTGATTTAACGTAAGTAAATTCATAATTATAAAAGAGAAGCCTAACTCCATCCATAACTATAACAGAGAAGTCTATCTAAATCTATAACTACTACAGAGGGATAGTATATAACTATCAGAAAAAGTTTACCATATTAACTTATAGTGCACAATATAGTTCAGTTTTTAAAATAACAACTTACCTTTAGAAAGAAGTTGAAGTGATTAGTGAAAATCCAATTGAAATGTACACCAGGAAGTAGTAGTCAAAATGGCTGTGTTTCATTCTCTTCTTTTATATATATTCAGGTACATAACCAATCAAATGTCAGGTAAAAAAAATAGAAAATGAAAGTAACATTTTAATTGGTTGTCAATTCCAACACTTCAGATGTGTTTTGAGAAGTAATTTACCTCAGGGTATTTAGAGAGGTCTACAGGCTAAATGGCTAAATGGAATTCCAATCAAATTTGTGAAAATGGTAGGGATTGGTATGTAGTATGAGCTAATCTATATTTGGTGAAATTGTCTCCAGTGGCTTTTCTGTAAACTACTTTCCCACCTTTTTTGATGGTGCGCTTCCCAGGGAGCGACCCGGTACGCGAACCGTTGAGCGCCCCGGTTCGCGAACCTTAAGCGTTACGGGAGTCCACCATTTTGTGTTTCGGTCGAATTAAGATACAAAATGGAGGGCAAATAATGTTCAGAATGGGTAGAAGGGGGCACGGTAGACTTATCTTGACCCCCTAGGTTTTGTGAGGGTGGCTGAGGAGGCTTATATGTGCGAAAAAAAACATTTTTTTTAAAAATTTCGCGAGGTTAGCTCCCGGTTCGCGTACCGGGTAGCGCCCCGGGGAGCGTATTTTGTTGAAAATTAGTGAAAAAAGTTAGAGTAAAATAATAATTGTGAGTGATCAGATGTAGGGTAGCTCTGAGAAGAGCTTTTGGGTTTATGGTACATTTAGGTACTTATAAGTAGGTACCAATGCACAGTCTTAAATTCAGAGTGAAAATTCTGTTGCCCTCATCTGAGAAGTGAACTCCATCTCCTCTGTAGATATCTTGCATGTAGTAACGCAAGTTATTGTTGTACATGGAGCCCATTCCATGGTCTCTCATGTAAGCTGAAACAGATTTGTTTACATGCTTCCTCGACTTCTCAATTTGTGGACAAAATTGGTTTGACCACCTCCATTTCTGTCTTTGGCATATATTTGAATATACCAAGGCAGTCTGAGGAAAAAGTGCCATTAATTGCTCAAAGGTGTCCTTTAAAAGCATTTCCAGACCTACCCCAGTCAAAGTGCCCAAATCATTACCTCCACAGTGCACAATTAACAGGCCAGGTTTGGGCAAATGCATAAAGGTTTTCACCAATGGTATCGATTGGTGACATTTTAATCCTCTGTGGCCAAACCACTTAATTTCCACATCTTGTAAATTGAGGTTAGGTAATTTTCTGTTCTCAGCATACCTGTGAGCCCAGTGGATATAACTATGTCCAACAATCCAGACAGAAAACATGGTGAGAGAAGGTTCTCCTGCAGTCAGATGAAGTGTGGCAATGAAATGGCAGTTGAAAAAATGAGAGTTTAAAATGAAAAAAACTGTGGAGTTTCTGTGTTCATGAAGCAGTAACAGTGATTGGTGGATTTTGATTGCTGAAAACAGAAAGTTAGGGTGCATGGATGAGTTATTTGAAAGATGTATTTTGAGTGGTCAATAAAAAATCATTAAATGAAAGAATGCACTGGATATGCAGGTGCACTGAGAGTTCAGAGTTCAATTGCAACATTGTTGTGTGAACTTGCAAACACCAGAGGTCTTCCAAGAGGTGGTTGCCATGCAGAAAAGGCATGAAATGGCAGAGGGGGGAAGGGTTTTCATTTGAAAAAAAGTGAGGGAAGAGTTTTTATTGGGTGACATGAGAGATATGTGTGAAGAATTACAGCATTTCTGTGCTTTTGATAGCTGCAGACTCTGGAGTGCATACCTTTTGCTCTGCTGAAGACAAATTGGTGTGTTTCTGAGACTGTTTTCAAACTCAAAGTATTTGCTAAGGTGAGAAAATATTTCTTTAATTTAGATAGAGAATAGTGTGCTTTAAGGAGAAAATTATGAATTATGTGGCGCAAATTGCTTGTAAATATGCTCCCACCTGTGCATGGAAAATTTAGATTTTGAATGTTTGTGTTACATAGCCATGTTAAAAGTGATACAAACATGCTGCAAAGGCAATCAAAAAACGCTTGTATGTGTCTTAAGGACATTTTAAGTAATTTTCCCATGTGCAGTGTTTTGAAATTATGATTTGAAAATCGTTTTTGGGGAAAAGGAATTGTTTTTAAATTTATGACAAGGACATAATGGTGTATGCTTCTTTATAAGGCAATTGACTGTCCCTGATGTTATTTTTCCCATTTTAATGTAAGACCTTTCTCTGTGGCGCAAATTGCTTGTAAATATGCTCCCACCTGTGCATGGCAAATTTAGATTTTAAATGTTTGTGTTACATAGCCATGTTAAAAGTGACCTAACCATGCTGGAAAGGCAATCAAAAAACACTTTCATGTGTCTTAAGGACATTTTAAGTAATTTCCCTGTGGGCAGTGTTTTCAAATTATGAATTGAAAATCGTTTTTGAGGTAAAGGAATGTTGTTAAAATTTATGTGCGCCATATGCCCCCAAATTTCTTTTTCAGGGGTGCAGCAGGGTGTTCTTGAGACAACCCTGCACCTTTGGAAAAATTCCTAATTTGCGATGAGCTAATTGCTAATCTCAAATTGCACCTTCATTCATATGGGCATCCTGGCCCATGGAAATGAATGGGTAATTTGCAATTAGCAATTTGCTCATTGCAAATTTGGAATGGTAAAGAATCGCTATTTATTCCTTAAAATTCGCTATTTATGAAATGCAAAATAGTTTGATGGTACATATGGCGGTTGATGTCTAACAAGATAAGAAGCTTAGGGATACATTTATGATGACTGGCGCAATGAAGTGGACATTACTTACTTCATTGGTAGAGCTTTACATGTATTATGTCCTCTGTATTCTTCATCAAGCGTAACTTTAATCTGCAATCCTGAGTAGGCCTCACCTTAAACAAACCTCTGGATAGGCCACACCTTATCGTCATCCTGAATTAATCATTTAAAATGCTAGGGACACATTTATGATAGGTGTATGCCTCTTTTGCGCCACTTACAAAACACTGTCCACGGGGAAATGACTTAAAATGTCCTTAAGACACATGAATGTGTTTTTTTAAAGCGTTTGCAATTTTTTTGGGTCACTTTTAACATGGCTATGTGACTCAAACAGTCAAAATCTAAATTCACCATGCACAGGTGGGAGCATATTTACAAGGAATGTGCTCCATGGGGAAAGGTCTTATAATGTAATATGGGAAAAATGACATCAGAGACAGTGAAATGCCTTATAGAGAAGCATACACCATTATGTCCTTGTCATAAATTTGCAAACCATTCCTTTTCCCCAAAAACGATTTTCAAATCATAATTTGAAAACACTGCACATGTGGAAATGACTTAAAATGTCCTTAATTCAAAATTTGCTATTCTTTATTTTGCGATTGCACTGAAGGATTTGCAAATTTTGCGATTCCTTAAATGCAATGTATCAAACAAAAAATATGTAAATAATAACATTAAGGATTTGGAAACTACCACCAACTTCTAGTTTGTGGTAATTTGCGAATTCTTTTCAAAAAGCATTTTTTTCCAAAAAACAAAAGGTGCCATATGACGCCAATACATGTCCTTAGGGCATGTATGTGTGCCATATGCCCCCAAATTTCTTTTTCAGGGGTGCAGCAGGGTGTTCTTGAGATACCCCTGCACCCTTGAAAAAATTCCTAATTTGCGATGAGCTAATTGCTAATCGCAAATTGCACCTTCATTCCTATGAGCCTCCTAGCCCATGGAAATAAATGGGTAATTTGCAATTAGCAATTTGCTCATTGCAAATTAGGAATGGTAAAGAATTGCTATTTATTCCTTAAAATTTGCTATTTAGGAAATGCAAAATAGTTTGATGGTACATATGGTGGTTCATCTGTAACAAGATAAGAAGCTTAGGGATACATTTATGATGACTGGCGAAATAAAGTGGACATAACTTACTTCATTGGTAGGCCTTTACATGTATTATCTCCTCTGTATTCTTCATCAAGCGTAACTTTAATCTGCAATCCTGAGTAGGCCTCACCTTAAACAAACCTCTGGATAGGCCACACCTTATCGTCATCCTGGATTAATCATTTAAAATGCTAGGGACAGATTTATGATAGGTGTATGCCTCTTTTGCGCCACTGTGCGTCACTTTTATGATGCAGCGGCGGTGCAAAAGATTTGCTATGAGGCGACAAAATTACAAATTGATGCATTTAGGCAGATGTGCCATGGTGTAAAAAAAACGTGCCACATGAAACCGATGCAGCAGTGATGCAAAAGATGCACCATGTTGCAAGACAGGCCTCACTTGGGGCCATATGTATCAAGCTAATTAGCATTCGCAAAGATCAAAATTCTGCGAATTTCGGCCTTTGCGAATGCTAATTAGACAAATGGTATGTATCAAACAAGTTTGATGCAAAATAAGGAATAACAAAATTTGCTATTCCTTATTTTGCGATTGCACTGAAGGATTTGCAAATTTTGCGATTACTTAAATGCAATGTATCAAACAAAAAATATGTAAAAAATGACATTAAGGATTTGGAAACTACCACCAACTTCTAGTTGGTGTTAATTTGTGAATTCTTTTCAAAAAGCTTTTTTTCCAAAAAAGAAAAGGTGCCATATGACGCCAATACATGCCCTTAGGGCATGTATGTGTGCCATATGCCCCCAAATTTCTTTTTCAGGGGTGCAGCAGGGTGTTCTTGAGACACCCCTGCACCCTTGGAAAAATTCCTAATTTGCGATGAGCTAATTGCTAATCGCAAATTAAACCTTCATTCCTATGAGCCTCCTAGCCCATGGAAATGAATGGGTAATTTGCAATTAGCAATTTGCTCATTGCAAATTAGGAATGGTAAAGAATTGCTATTTATTCCTTAAAATTCGCTATTTAGGAAATGCAAAATAGTTTGATGGTACATATGGCGGTTTATCTGTAAAAAGATAAGAAGCTTAGGGATAGATTTATGATGACTGGCGCATCACCAGGGATGTGCCAGTCATCCTGCGCCGCTGTTCCGCCACCCATGGTGTGCTGCATTTACAATGCGGGGCATCATGGGGCAAAAATGGCACAGATGCGTGACGTATCTGTGCTGTAAAGGTAGTGATTGCTGGAGTTGTATCGCAAGTGCGATGCAGCTCAAGCAAGGCTCAGGGGTGCCCCATCTCCACAATGTTGCGTCAAGACCTATGCCTGCTTAAAGCAGGTGCAGGGTTTTGACGCAGCTTTCTCCTATCTGATTGTAAATACGGCACACCATGGGTGGCAGAGCAGCGGTGCACGTTAACTGGTGCATGCCTGGGGATGTGCCATTTAACATAAATCTGCCCCTTTACATTTAAGTATGTGCAGGGGACACAGAGTTGGTGAGGCTTATCCAAGGTTAAGAAGAGATGAGTCCTGTTCACTGAAAAATTAGACATAGGCTTCACCTGCTCAGCATCGCTGGACATGGCTAAATAATAGCTGCAAAATGTTACTCTTGTTAAACAATTTTACTATTATAACCTCTGAGATTTGTCTCTTACTTTGCAACATCTCATTGTTGTTATCTTTCTTTAAAGATAAAGACAACATCAACATGAGCGACAATCTGCAATCAGTTGATTTTGACCTCATCATTGAACTTGTAATTGAAACATCAGTGGATGTTGATCCCTTGGATGATTTAAATCCTGAGGATGAAGAAGAGCGTGATGAGGATGCAGATTTGTCCGAATTATATGACATAGGGTGGGAAGCTGACCTGCTTGAGCCTATGGAACTATAAACATTTATTTTTAAAATTTATAATAAATAAAAAGTAAAAGTCTTAACCGTTTAATTTAAAAATAAAGTCACCTTCAAAAACAGGTTATGTGTAGTGTCTTCAATAAAATATTAAAATATGCTCATAAAATTAGATCAGATTCACATATAAAATAGCACAGGTAACATGAACATAAATCCCATTTCTTTTCTGCTATTTCTGTATTGTAAATTTGCCAAGGACTAAAAAATCTTCTATTTAAAATGTCAAGTAGTGTGTTAAGTTTTTGATCACTGTTATTGATTTACTGTTTGGTAATAGTGGTTAATAACATTTTTTAATATATCTTACCACAGATTCAACTGCAGATCATTTCAACATTTCACCATGCCAACGAAAGAAAGAGAGAGAAAGGCTGCAAAACGTCAAAGACAGCAGGTGAATCAAAAGAAGCAGCAGTCCTCTAACAAAAAGATTTGTCAAGTCACGAAGAAAGCACCGGGTAAGAGTACAAAAACATTCATAAGAAATATGTGTAGTAAAAAAAATATTACTACAGAAAATGTTTCAGTCCATAAAAAGAGAACCAATTCAAATGGAAAGGAAAGGCCAATCAAAAATGTTACTGCTAGAGCAAGAGATAACTCTGTGCATGATAGTAGAAGGAAACAACAGTTTAGGGACATTCGTAAACGAATGTTCCGCAACAGGATAATTGGCAATTTGTTAAAAAATATTAAGAAAGGTCAACAGAAAGTGGTTTTTTATAAGAGAAAAAAAAAAGTTGAGAAAGTTATTGATCAGGCATTTGAAATTAAACGTAAGTTATTTATTTTGATAATCAATAGAATTAGGAAGCTAAACAAGGCAATTTATGATTTCAAAAGAAATAGTAGATGGAAGAGAATAGTTAATCGTAGTAATTTTTGTGAAGTTTTTTCTGGAGAATGGATTCATAGTTCAAGCTGTGAGGCATTTTTTAATGAGGAGAGTTATTTCCAGGATAATGATTTGGTGCATGCAGTTGACACCAGTGGTCGTGCTTATGAAGTGAAAGATGGTTGTCCAGTTGAAAAAGAAAAACTTGTGACAACAGAGGCAGAAGAGGTGTTAGGTAATGAGGTTTTAGGAAGACGTGCTAAGGGTCCTGTGTACACCTGGAAGTGTAGTAGTATTTGTAGTGTGCGACAGGATTCCATCAATTTGCTTTGTGATTTTGTACGGTCATTTAATAAGAAAAGTTTGAAGCAGAAAATAAGGTTGTTGCAAGAATTAGATCCTTGCAGAGTGAGAGAAGTGACAGGTTTGCATGGTCATTCACTGGCTTGTCTTTCCAGGAGGGTATGCCAGAGTGTTTTTCATCATTTCAGAATGCTAGCAGTGCATCATAATAAAGTGAGGAAATTAGTTAGAATGTTGTATTATGCTAAGAGTCCAGCAATTATGCTTAAACAATTATGCGCTGCTCTTTTGCATGGTTCTGAAATAGATGTGAAGAATATATGTGAAGAAATTGAGTTTTGTTACTTTGGAAGTAAAGAGGAGAATGTTGAAATTGACCAAGAAGAAGCGGGTAATGTGGAAGATAGTGTACAGGTTTCCAGTACAGATAATTTCCAGAGGGAAATTGTCACATTTCAGGTCAAATCAAGTGAGAGGCCAAATTTCACTTGTGTGTGTTGTCGACGCACTTATTATAAGAATCAGACTAAGTTAGTGGATTTATATGCAAAAAGTGAAAGGGAAAATAATAGTGAATGGAAGGATTTTGCAACATACTTGATGGTAGAAAATTGTTTTGATTTGGGATTGGATCAACGTGTGTGTACTTATTGTTGTTGCAAATTAAATCAAAACCAGATGCCTGCTAGAGCAGTTCATAATAATCTGGAATTGGTTGAGATTCCTTCTGAATTGAAGGATTTAAATACTTATGAATCTATTTTGATTCAAAGTATCCATCCCTTTCAGGCTATTGTAAGAATGGAGCCAAAGACAGGGAAATTGCCTCCATCAGATTTACAGAGAGGATTAAAGGGAAGAGTTGTTTATTTGCCTCTAGATTTGAAGAAAAACATTAACACAATTGGAGTAGAAAAAGTGGAAGAGGAACCTCTGGTTATCTTAGTTAATGGGGTTCCGACAAAGAATAAGAAAATATGGCAAGATTTAGTAGATGTTAGGAAAGTTAAAAAGGCAACATTGTATTTGAAAAAAAATAATAAATACTATAAGAATGTATATGTTGCAGAAGAGGAAGTAAGTGAGGAAGAGGATAGCGATTTGTGTGCTGGTCAAATTGAAAAAGTAGAACCCTCTACTAGTGAAGAAATATATGAACATTATAGTGTTCATCCTTTGCATTCCAAGGAAGTCATGGGGAATGCTATTGAGTTGTTTCAAATGAAACAAGCCAAAGGGAGTCCCATTAGTGTTTGGGAGGAAAGTTTGGAAGCTCGGTGTTTCCCACAGCTTTTTCCAACAGGTCAGGGAGGAAGATATGATGAGCGACCTCATCAAATTCCTGCTTCTGAATACCGGACTTTGCGATTGTATGCAGGAGATGCTAGGTTTCGACAATGCATTCCTTATTTGTTTCATCTCCTGTTTGAAAGTGATCTGTCTGGACTGTCATATGCAGTGAACCACATCTTGAAAAGTGGTATACACATGCAAAACATCTCGGCAAGTGACTTTATGCATAAAGTCAATGTCCAAGACAGTATTTTGGATTCTCACCTGATTAATCTCATGGCGCGTCAGCGTGGTACTAATGAGTACTGGTACCGTCGTCATGGTGATTTAAAATGTATGCTGAGGAACTTAGGTACTCCCACATGGTTCCTCACTCTGAGCTGTGCCGAGTATGGCTGGGAAGACTTACTTGAATTGCTACGAGAGGCAAATGCTAACGTAGATAACATCGAATTCAAGACACCCGGAGAACTGTGCTCTTTGGATCCAGTCAATGTATGTAGGTACTTCAATCATAGATTTGAAGCTATGATGTCTTTCATCATGAATAAGAAGAATCCACCTCTTGGAGAGGTGTTGGATTTCTTCTGGAGAAAGGAGTACCAAGCAAGAGGTGCTCCTCATATACATATGTTGCTGTGGATCAAGGATGCACCTAAATTTGGAACGGATCCAGAAGACTCAGTGATGAGTTTCATCCAACAGTATTCTACGTGTGCTGTTCCAAACGCAAAGGAGAAGAAAAGCCTAAGAGAAAAAGTTCTGCGTTTCCAAAGCCATCGATGTGGAAAGTACTGCCGTCGTAAATTCCGAAACAAGGACAAGTTCTACACCAAATGTCGTTTCGGCTTTCCACGACCGGTGATTTCTAAAGGAAGAGTAAACAGTTTGATGTCTTCGCTGCGACATAATGTCATGAAGAAATCACCTAAAAACACATACAATTTGAAGAGGAACGAAGAGTCCAAGTACATCAACGACTACAACCCGGTGATTTTGTCCATGTGGAATGCTAACATGGATATACAGTTTGTGGCTGATAACTGTATGGCTGTGGCTCGGTATGTGACGTCTTACATCACCACAAAAGAGAAGACAGAATTGAAGGATATGTGGGAGGACATTTCCCATGAAAAGAGCCTCAGCAAGAAGTTGTACAGTTTCAGTCTGAAGATGTTGTCGCATCGAGAAATTGGAGCTTACGAATGCTCTGACCGGTTGTCTTCAGCAAGTCTCTATGCCAAGTCCAGGAGTATCATTTGGGCGAGTCTTGGTCTTGCTGCAACGCGTAATCGAGTTCTGAAACCTGTGCGGGAAATTGAGTATTTGGCGGAAAAGGAGCCAAACAGTACCGACATTTTGAAGACCAACATGTTGGATACATATTATCCAAATAGAAGCAGTCACCTCGACAATGTTTGTCTGTATGAGGTTCTTCAAAATTACATATTCAAGAGGAACATCAAAGAAGATACTGAGAAAGGAGTGTATGCTGTAATAGGAAGTGAGGGATGTCTGGTCAAGCAAAGAAAATGCCACTTGGTAAACCATCGAAAATTGAGTGGCGAATCTCCTGAAAAAAAGGAGTTTTTCTATTTAGCACTTTTGCAACTTTTCAAGCCTTGGCGTGCAGAAGAGGAACTGCTTGGAGATGTCCTCTGTTACGAAGACTCTTTCACTGCCGCCAAGGAGACCATAGAATGTCCTGCTTTTCCCAAATATGTAGAAATGTTGAATGCGGAAATTGAGCAGGAAGCAACGATTGCAGCCGAGATTGCCAGAGACAGTTCTCAGGACAGTCAGAGTTCTGCTTCATTGAGTCAGGATCCACTAGGAGGACCTGTTATCGAAAATGAAGCTGCCACTGCCATGAATGAAGTGGAAAGAGTTATGGCACATGCTCAGGAGGATGCGGTTAACTTAGAAGAGTTGGAAAGACAACTCAACGTTTAGCAGAGGAAAATATATGACGAAGTTACCATGCAAATTGATCATGGATTAAGTCATGACAAGAAAGAGTGCTCATGTACGTCGTTCAAGCCTGTCCGACTGTACGTGAGTGGAGAAGCTGGAACTGGAAAAAGTTTCCTCATTAAAGCAATTTCATGCTATTTGCAGGAAAGGACAGAGTCATCGCTGTCTTGTGTTGTCACCGCTCCAACTGGACTGGCAGCACATAACATTAAAGGGATTACTTTACATCGTTTACTGATGCTGCCAGTGGAGCATGACAACAAATTACAATATCACAAGCTATCTGGAGATGCTTGTTTTGAAGTTTCAAGAATCTTGAGGAAAATTAAACTTCTTATCATTGACGAAGTAAGCATGGTTTCCAATGTCATGCTTGCCTTTGTGCATTTGAGAATGCAAGAAGTTCTCAAAACAGAGTATGATGTGTTATTTGGTGGCAAACACATCATTGTTTTCGGAGATCTTCTGCAGCTGACACCAGTGAAAGGGCAACCTGTGTTCAAAATGCTCACGCATGAAGATACCAGGAAGTGCCTAGGCAGCATTGGCAACGTCAATATATGGTTAAACTTCAATTATGCTGAACTGCATGAAAATATGCGTCAGGCGAAGGATGAAGTTTACAAGACTATTCTACAAGATGTTAGAATTGGAAAAGTGACCGAGCATGGGAAAGAAGCTTTACATGCACGATTACTGTCAAATTTATATCCAGAACAAGATGTTGTGCCTGAGAATATTTTTCAGAAAATTACTGATAAGAAATCTGGAATATGTTTGATGCCAACTCTTGCAGAATGTGCCAAATTCAACAACAAAATGTTGCATTTAGAAAAGCAAGAGATTGTGAAACTGGAAGCTATTGACAGAGTAGAGCATATGGGATCAACAATTATTTTGTCTGAGAATCTGAAAACAAAATTGGATTCATTAGAGAAGAGTATATCTAAAACTGCAAGTTTTGAAAAGATTCTGAATGTGTGCTTGAACTGCCGTATAATTTTAAGAAGGAATTTACATGTTGAAAGAGGTCTGATAAATGGATCAATGGGTAATGTTGTTGATTTTGTAAAATACAGAAATAGAGATGGAATTGAATTTTTAAAAATTAAATTTGATGGCATTGAGGAAGTACAGCTAATTGGTCGTTGCTCTGCTAGATTTTTGCTTGTAAAAGACTTATATGTTCGCCGTAAGCAGTTTCCTGTTTGCTTGGCATATGCGGTGACAATCCATAAATCGCAAGGTTTAAGTGTAGACTGTGCATTGGTGAATATTGGCAGTTCTGTGTTCAAGGAGGGTATGGCATATGTGGCATTGTCACGAGTTAGAACTTTATCGGGATTGTACTTGATTGAGTGTGATGTCACAAACATTTGTGCGGATCTAGATTGTGTTAAGGAATACAATAGGTTAAGAAGAGAGTATGCGCCACATTTGCCTCAGTATCCTTTGTTTGAGAAACGTGTGGTAGGCCGGAAACGAACAAATGTGACCAATACTGGGGAGGTTGTAGCAAAAAGACGAAAAGTCGATGAACCTAAAATTACAAGCAGAAACAAAAAGGATTCTGTTGAAGATGTTGTTGGTTTTCAATTTGAAAACAGTTCTGGTGTCAACTGCTATGCTAATGTAGTGGTTAATGTTTTGTTTTCTCTAGAAAATGTAAAAGAAGAGATTGTGGTCAATTCTGATCAAAGATTTTGCAGTTTGTTAAATTCTGTGTTAGAGAAATGTAGCACTGATAGAACAAACATAGAAAGTGTGTCTGAAATTCGAAATCTGTTAGACAGATGTTCAGGCCAAACACAATTCTCTCAAAATATTCAGCAAGATTGTCAGGAGTTTTTAATGTATATGCTTGATGTATTGCATGCTGAAGGTGTAGATGTAGATCAGCTGTTTGGGCTTTCTTATCAATGGCAGCATGACTGCGAGAACTGTATGGTATCAAGTACTACTAGTGTAGACTCAGAAAGATTTATATATTTAACTTTGCCAGACAGTAAATCAGTCTCCTTTAATAAGCTAGTAAAAGCAGCTGATCACAACATGGAGTGTAGCCAATGTAAATCTGAAATGATGTCCACATTATTTATACGAACATATGGCCAGTATGTCATTTTAATGTTCCAACGATGTAGGCCTGATGGATCAAAATTGACAACTTTAATTAAAAATTTTGTAGCTTCGCAGTTGTCAATATCAGGAAGGACTTTTGTAACTGCAGCAATTATATATCATGACGGCCCTTCAATAACATCAGGACATTACACAGCTTATTTAAAGTCTAGAAATGGCTGGTCATTCTGCAACGATTCTGTTTTAATTTTCAAAAAAAAATTGCCGAATGACCTTAAAAACTCTTACCTGGTGTTTTTAAAACCAAAATTTTAGGGAAATAATCTCGGGATGTGCTCTGTGGAATTTCAAGAAGTTCTAATGGCTCCTACACAATTTGGCCTTGAGGATAAGTGTAGTTCAGAGACATAACTTCTAACCATAAGACTGGACGTCATGGAGAAATAAGTGCACTTTGAATGAGTTCAGAAAAACTATTTATTTTTATAAGCTAATTGAAGCAGCCAATCAAAACATAGAGTAGAGGGAATGTAAGTCTGCAATGCTGTCTACTGTTTTACATTGCTTTGTGATTGAAAGTGATGTAGAGAATTAAATAATTGTAGTAGTCATAGAGGTAGTGTAAGTCTGCTTCATAGTAAGCAGTATCAGTGTCATAGGAAATGTAGAACATGACTGAGCAAGAAGGGGAAGATATTACTATTCCTGGATTGTGAAAATGATCTTCAACATTTTAATTCTGAAAGTTGCAGAAATGCCAAATGACGGGATAGGCTTACAAGAAATCCAAGAGTTATAAATGGCTCTGACAAGATTTGGCCTTGTGGAAACTTGTGGTAGAGAGCAAGAAGTCATTTATTGCATGTAACATGTTTTTAAAAACGATGGAGATTTTCTTTCAGAAAGTGGCGGGCTGAAAGTAATAACAGCACAACAGAGTGTAAGCTGTTCATAGGACATCCTTTGACGTCATGGAAAGTAAGTTAACTTTAAGGAGTTCTGAATTCTGATTTGTTATGTTGTATGGTTTTTTTAAACACAATCATTTTGATTGTGTTTTTTTTCCCCCGCTGTTATATAATGAATACCTTCAAGTCACTGTTTTTAGTGAATTTTGATACATTCTGAGAACAGCAAAAATAAACCATTTAACATGTATAATTAATTATGTACTGTTTGCATTTATGATGTATATGTAGAACTGTGTAGGAGGTATGGAGAAGGTGAGGCTTCTGTAAGTGTCAAAGTTGTTGCATGCAGTGCTGCGCTTCTGCGTATTCTTTCATATGCTAGACTACATCTGCACAATGAGATACCTAAGCAAAGGAAACACAAGTGATGTGATTGTGAAATGAGCAAAATAAATTGCACGTATTTCATTTACATCACCTGTGTTTCCTATCATTACGAATCACATTGTGCAGATCAAGTTTAGGTCTGTCCAGGGAAACATAGGAGGTTTGGACTTTGTTCAAGAGTGCAGTGGACATGCCTCACTTCATTGGTAGACCTTCACATGTATTATGTCCTCTGTTCTCTTCAACAACTCGAAATTTCATCTGCAACCCTGAGTAGGCCTCACCTCAAACAAACCTCTGGATAGGAGACATCTTATTGGCATCCTGAAGCAATCGTTTAAAATTTTAGTGTCTTGCGACACTTTTCTGAGACAACAGCAATGCAAAAGATGCACCATGTTTTAAGATAGGCCTCACTTCATCTGCATCAAGATACTGTTAGTTTAAAATGTATATCTTTAGGACTGTGTAGGGGGCCTGGAGAAGCAGAAGCTTCTGTAAGTGTCAAAGTTGTTGAAAAACTGTTTGTCCTTCAATCTTTTCCCTTGTCTTTTGTAATTTTTAAATACATGTTTTAATATTTTTCAAATGTTTGTTCTCTCTTTCACAGATTGAAAGTATAAAAACAAAAAGTGAGTAATTTAACGACAATTATAAGGTAAATGTTTTGTACTCTTTTCGTTACATTTCTATCACATTTAACTTCTATTAGTTCCACTGCTTCATTTCTTTAACCCTCAGTTTCCTGCCTTTGCTACTTTCCTCATTCCTTTCTCTATTACCTACTTACTCAACTCCTTCCACTCTTTTTCTCAGTCCCTCTCTTCTCATAGTTCCTCACTCTTGTTCACTCACTCCGTCTCTATTACTCTTAGTGTCTTTGACTGATCACTCTATCACTACTTGTTCATAATGCTTTCTCTGTGTAGTTGAAGCACACTAAGGGGCATATTATGAACACAGCCAATAAAATTATTGCTCTTTTTATTGGCAGAAAACTGGTGCAAAAGTGGTTTTAGTGGCAGTTTTCTGCCGCAAAAGCAGCTTTAGCGACACATTTCTGCCAATAAAATCTGCAAAACTTTTATTGCCTATGTTGATGATATGGCTCTATGTTACTTACATTTCTTTGCTGTTTCAATTAATCTTTTTCTGTTATTTTTTGTTTTCTGTTTTCTATTTTTTTCTCTCTGTTATTCCTCATGTTTTAATCTTATTTTGAACATTCACTCACATTCTCCAAGAAACTCTTCTTTGTTGATGTTATACTCTCTTTTTTTTTCTTTCACTTCGTTATCTATTTTGTTTTTCACAATTATACCCTCTTCCGTCTTTTCTTCGGTAAATAGATCTATTAAACAGTATCTCTTCTTTACTCTCTATAGCTGTCTTTCTTTTAACATCACTCTCTGTTTACTTTCCTTATACTTACTCTTTTTAAAAAAAAAAAAAATTTTTGGTTAGCTCCCGGTCCGCGTACCGGGAAGCTAACCGGGAAGCGAACCAAAAGAAATAGAGCTTGCCAGAGTGCTAAACATTCTAGCAATTTTTTTTGAAAGGGAAGGTAGTTCTGAAAAGAACTTTTTTTTTATATTTTTGTTGTTTTATATATTTTTTTTATTTTTTGAACATTTTTTGTTTTTTTGTATTTTTTGAACGATTTTATATTTTTTTTGTTTTTTTTGGGGGGGAAACAACAAAAAACAGGCATTGAAAAGGGCTCAACAGGAGCAAAAAAAAAATTACTGGGGGCGGTTAGGGCAATTATGGTGTTCATACGCCAGGTTTATAGCATTTATGCTCATGTTGCCACATGCTAACAACGCACGACAGTGCATACAAGAGTGTATCATGTGGCCAAAATGTTCTTGTATATTTGGCACAGTTTCCCGTGCCTCTGCTGGTGTCAATGAAATGGGTATTCTTGATCTGGCCACAGGAGTTGATCTTGGATTTTCCTGCAAATCCCGTATTTCCGCCCGGCTATAATTGAGTGGATGCTTCCTTGTCATATGCCTGTGCATTGTATGATTTCCGTAACTATATTTCTTATCCGTCCCTCTGGATAATTTTTCTTTACAGATGAGGCAGGTGACATACCTCGCATTGACTTTTTTTTGGCCAGGAGGGATCGAATAAAACTGCCAGATGAAACTGGCTTTCTTATGTGAAACCCGGGGCACCTCTTCTAAGAACTGTGGTTCTTCTCCCTCCTCTTCATCCATTTCTTCCTCTTCCTCCTCAGTGTTGGTCATGACCTGGGGAGGTGGTCCTCTCTTCCCATGAGGAGGTGGAGGTGGTGGTGGGGGTGCACCAGCTGAAGCTACCAATGAAGCCATTTCTGATATAGTAGTAAAGGTCTTCCTCTCACAATGATGAAAGTCAGAGTGAGGAAAGAAGGAGGGGTTTTCATCATTTGGGAAAAACAATACTTCTCAACCAATGAAAAGTGTTATTTTTAGGTCACCTGACCTAGCCTTACATCATTATGAAACCAAAAGTGAAATGAACCAATGAAAAGTTTTATTAACAAGTCACATGACCTCTCACGCTCATGTTACGCGCTGCGGAACACGCCCCGGTTAGCTTCCGGGTCGCTGCGCTTCGCGCCTCGGTCCGCGCCCCGGGACACTTCCGGGTGCGCTAACGCGGTACGTCACAAGACGCATTACGCGGCAACGCAATACGTCGCGCTTTCGCGACGCGACGCGGATCGCTTCCGGGGAGCTGCGTTTCGCGCCTCGGTCCGCGCCCCGGGGCACTTCCGGGTGCGCTAACGCAGTACGTCATAAGACGCATTACGCGGCAACGCGATACCGTCACTATGTTGATTTCTTACCGGTTCGCGGACCGGGTCGCGGCATCAATTTGAGCTAACGGAAAGTTTCCCGGTTCGCGGACCGGGAGCGAAACAAAAAAAATATTTAAAAAAAATTATTAATAAACATATAAAATATATTTTTGGATTTAAAGAAGAATACATTTTACAGCTATAGATATTAGCTTTTAAAAAACCAATGAAATTCACTGAAAAAACCATAGGTTATAGACCATATATAGTTAGGAATTAGCATTTACAAAACCTTGAAAATTCACTGAAAAAACCATAGGTTATACACCATATATAGTTAGGAATTAGCATTTAAAAAACCTTATTTTACTCACACAAAACCAATGAAATTCCATATATAGTTAGTTGTACTAACTATATATCGCGCACCCGCAATCCACTGCTGATCATGTCACATATTACATCATTCATGACATGGTCAGTGACATCACTGATGACATCACTGATGACATCTCAAATGACATCACTGATGACATCACTGATGACATCTCAAATGACATCACTGATGACATCACTGATGACATCTCAAATGACATCACTGATGACATCACTGATGACATCTCATTTGACATTACTGATCACATCACTGATGACATCATTCATGTGATAATACGATGAACCTCTTCAGACTCTAATATAACCTTAGATACACTCAGTGTAAACAGACACTCATAGACTGTCACTCATCCATGGAGTTACTCAGACACTTAGTCAGTCATGCAAAGAATCAATCACACCTCCATTTCCTCAACTATACAGTTATACACACCTTACTTATTCAAACATATACTAAAACATATTTACTCACTTATACAATCCTGGATACAAGTTCACAATGATCCATACAGCCACTCACACATTCACTGGCTCTTATGCACAGTTATTTATATATGTCAACTCTCACATGTACTGTGTTTTACATATGTACTTACTTTGACATGTAGCACTGAGATATCCATTCACTCACCAATACACTCATGCACACAGTCAACCGCCCATACAGCTGTTTCCACATGCACTTTTGAACCCATACATCTAGTCAATCAACTGCTCACACATCTATGCAGAGAGTCATACACCTCCCAGCCACCCACACACACACTCAGTCTCCCATACAAATGCTTGGGCAACCAATCAATAACCCATACAGTTAATCATATAGCTAATGATCAACACATGCAGCAGTTTACAGAACAACAGACATAATGATGCACAAATTAAGACAGTTTAGTCACTAACCCATGCACTCAGTGAGACACATTTAATCAGTCACTCATACAGTCAGCCATGCCCCTACTAAATCCTTCATCAAGACACTTATACATCCACTCATTCTTCAATATGTAAGACATATTTTAACTTTACAGAATTATACAGTCACTGGATGTAGTCATCAGTGATGTCATTTGAGATGTCATCAGTGATGTCATCAGGGATGTCATTTGAGATGTCATCAGTGATGTCATCAGTGATGTCACTGACCATGTCATGAATGATGTAATATGTGACATGATCAGCAGTGGATTGCGGGTGCGCGATATATAGTTAGTACAACTAACTATATATGGAATTTCATTGGTTTTGTGTGAGTAAAATAAGGTTTTTTAAATGCTAATTCCTAACTATATATGGTGTATAACCTATGGTTTTTTCAGTGAATCTATATATATATATTCTGAAAAAACGGCGTTACCACTCGCGCTCTCAGGAACCACTGACGCAAAAAACACTCGTAGGATGCAATCAAATTGGGGGTTTATGGAATATCATAAGCCCACCGTAACGCGTTTCACCGCCGTAGCGGCTTGTTCACACAGCGTGATTCCGAAAAACGGGACAATGCATACACTACAGTGTAAACATAGTGAAAGGACTCAAGTAGCAGTTAATTGAAATCAAATCAAGATGTGGGCGCCATCTTAGTCTAGTCAAATAACATCGCAGTACTATATCATCATTATACGTGTTGACTGTTAACTTCATCATAGTAAGCTACCAACTGTACGTTCTTCATATATTCGTTAGTTACAATGACTGCCAAAAATTATAAACCATTAACGTTTTTGGGCGTGCGTGCTTATTAAGAATTCGTTATTTCATTTGAACACCATTTCAATATTAAAAGTGAATACTGTAATAACATCAAAAGCATTTCATAGTCTTTATGAATTCAACATTTCAAATGACTCTTGTTATTTAGCTCCGCAACCCACTATTTAATCACCATCGCCCATAGGCATTGCGGTATTTGTAATTCATTACATTCCCCTTAGTGGGTATTTCAACCAGGATTGTTGGTTCATTGTTCTTATATTCCCCATAGTAGGTTACATACAGTGGATAACTTTTATCAAAAATCTCATCATTACTGAGACCCGATAATTTCATAAGCAACAACAAATAGTAAAATCTGGTGCCCGTGGTATGATTACATGCATTTTTATATTTGCTGCTTGTGTCTTATTGTAGCAGAGTCCCATTTAGAAGAAAACCCCAAGTGTATTCCTAAGTGGTCAAAATTAGTACAATTTAATATTAAAATCTTATCTGCCTCTTGGAACAATGTGAATGATAGGATGGAGAAAAGTATGGAGAGGATGGATAAGCTGGTCTCTCCGCCGGACTCGCGACACCCTGTGGATTGGGGACACCGTTATGGAGTTTTCTCGTTACAATATATATATATATATATATATATATATATATATATATATATATATATATATATATATATATATATATATATATATATATATATATATATCCATCAACACAGGAAACCCATTTGAAGCAGAGCCACTCGGAGGTAAGTTTGAAGCTCACATTTATTGGGAGACAGCCTGCCAGCAGGAACCATCAAGGAAACAGCAGTGTTCAAAATGTATCGCCAGATGGGTTTCAAGGGTAATCCTTTTCTTCAGTGGCGTTGTTGCAAACTGACATTGAAAGAGCTGTTGAAGACACACATGGTAATTGCATCACCTGTCCTGGTAGGCGTGGCCTCTCACATGGCCTTGTGGTTGATGTAGTGTTCTTCTCATTATCCCCAGTGGGCGCGCCTTCTCCGTCTCTCACTCGCAACCATCTAATAATGCAACTGTCCGAGGCGAGCCTGCTCCGCTTTTTTGGCTGCCAACCGTAGCTTGTTGAACTGGCTCCCCCCTGTAAGGGCACCAATTCTCCTTTGTTCAGCATATGGCAGCGCCAGCGTGGTGCCGCCAACGACCCTCAAACAGCGGTGGGCTCGTCTTCGCGACCGGGCAAGGACCGCTTATAAATCCATCAATTTAATGCTTGAATTAATCTCAGCCTTTGTATAATATTAAGGGCTGCATCTCAATACATTGTCATTTGGCTTACCATGTGTTAGACCTGACAGCCTCACGGTGGTCTTCCTTCATACTTTTTGCCTGCTTGCCTCCAGTTTTGCTGATCACCTTTTTGTTGGCCTCAGTTCTCTTTGCCCTTTACCACTGCTAACCAGTGCTAAACTGCTTGTGCTCTTATCCCTAAACATAGTTTTATTGGATTATCCACAATTGGCTTGTTTAAGTTGCCTATAAGTCCCTAGTAAAGTGCACTACCTGTGCCCAGGGCCTGAAAATTAAGTGCTACTATTGGGCCTGCACCACTAATTGTGCTACCTACTTAAGCAGCCCTTTAAACATGTCTCAGGCCTGCCACGTCAGAACCTGTGTCAGCAGTTTATACTGCTATGTTGACTTGGTCTTTAAAAACTCCTGCCAAGCCTTAAACCTCTGTTTTTATTACATATACGTCACCCCTAAGGTAGTCCCTATGTAGCCCATAGAGCAGGGTGCTGTGTAATTAAACGGTAGGGCATCTATGTTAAAGTTTTTTATGTCCTGGTAGTAAAAAACTCCCAAATGTGTTTTTTACTACTGTGAGACCGGTCCCTCTCATAGGTTACATTTGGGATTCCTTGTTACATCTAACAAGCTGTAATTCACAATTGGAAGGAGGTAGAGTCATCAAGTTTAATACCAATGGAATTGTAATGTTCAATCCTCTTAAATGGTAATGTCAAATTTTCATTACAATTTTAATGATACCACTTTAAAAAAATTGCCTTTTTCTGCTAATAGACCTGTGAATCTGCAGCCTGTCTCCAATACATGTCTGGGGCGGGTGACAGCTAGGCTTTGTGTATTTCCTCCAAACATCCACACACAAAGGGAGCTTAGGTGTGATGGGCCACCCACATCCTGATGGGCCATCCTGAGCAGGATGGTAGGATGGAGCTGGACACAACCTCATACTGAGTTGTGTCCTGTTCATACACAAAGGACTGCTTAACCCTCTGTAGTGAGTCAGGAGCCATGCTGGAAAGGAGGACCTCTGTGCATTTCAAAGCCCTTTATTGAAGTTTGCCCTACTTGAAAGGTACCACTGGGTACCACATCTGACCCTCCCACTTTAGTACATTTCTGGACCTGTGGATACTCTGCCAGGAAGAAGTACTGCTGTGCTGCTGAAGGACTGCCACTCTGCTGGACTGTTGCTCTGGTAGAACTGATTTCTTGCTGTGCTGACCTGCTGCCTGCTGCCCTCTTTGCCTGTGAGAGAAGGACTGGATCACGTCACTTGAATCTAGAACCAGAGTGACTCCAGTGGCTTGCTGGCATGCCTCCTGATTGAAGTCTCTAGGACATAAAATAGTTCATATCACCGACTACAGCACCTGGACTCTGACATCTGTGAGTCTGCCCTGCTAAGTGGTGCCAACCTAGTCCTGGGCCCTTGCAAGTGGGTTTGAAGTGCTGCTCCAACAGAATCCACACATCGCCATTGATATAGGGACTCAGAACTGGCGCATCTCCTTGAACAGTGGATGCTTTGCTGCCATTGTGATGATTGACTCCGACACATTGCCGTCTGCATTGTGCATTGACTTCATTCTTGACGCATTATCACCATTGTGCGGCTCGGAACCAATGATTTGCCTTTCTTGGTTGATTGACAATGACGAATCACCTTGCCTGCATCCCTCATCTCATTTTCAACTACGACACAACTAAAGTACTTTACAGCAGGCCAAGACTGGCCCCTGTATCCAACCCATGCTCCATTGCGGCCTGAACATTTGGATTTGACCCAATCTAGCTTGTAAAGAGAGCCCTAGCTGGTATTTTATGTTTTTAAGGACTATATTTCAGTTTATTCTTCAAAACAATCATGACTCCAGTTATCCTTTTTGGTTTTTTTGAAATTTTGGTCTTGTTTTGTTAATTAAAGTAAGCTCTATTTTAACCAGGCGTGGTATCTTTTTGTGTGGTGTTTTCACTGTTTTACTTTCTTAAGTGTTGCACAAATATTTGACACATTGCCTCTTACGTTAAACCTGGGTGCTCTGTGCCAACTCCCAGGGGGTGAGCACAGATTAATTTAGGGTGTGTTTGTGACTTACCTTGACTAGGCTTGTAGTTCCTGCCTAGACAGGTCGCATACCGCTGCCAGCCAGAACACCTTTCTAATACCACGTCACCCCAGTTCAGACTCAGCTACTTTGAAATCTGTCTTAACCTTGTCCCAATTGGAACAGTCCAGCCTGAATTGCCAAGTCAGGTGCTTCCTGAACTGAAACACAAGCAACCCAGGACAGGAACTAGGGTGCTTGTGCTTCAGTTTAGAGAGGACCTGGCCTGACAGTTCATGCTGGCTTGTTTCCATGGGAGTGTCGTCAAGATTGATTTGCATATGGCTGAGTCCAAACTTATTATGTATTATTTTAGGACCTTATTATAAGTTTCCCGATTCATGCCCTTATATAGGTATAAATCACCACATCCTTATATAGGCATAGAAATCATAACCATATTTAGGCATAGCTCATGCAGTCCAAATACGGCAGGGCTACTTCCACTAGTTCCGAAAATCCACAATGATTTCCTGGAAAAACTCAGCTTCAGCAGCTAGGGACTTCCCCTTGCTTGAATATTGATTTGTCCAAGAACTCATGAAGTTTTCAAAGAACTGAGACTCTTTGATGACGTTAGTATGTCCAACTGTACGTCAAACTCGGCACCTTCATGGTATAAATATGCCCATACTCGCCCAAGCAAACACACAGTGGTTTGGAGCAGTTCGACTATCTACTTGCCCGACGCGCCCTGCTACAGCAAGTGCTGAAGGAAGCCGACCCTCCAGCAGACGCACTGAGAGAGACGCTGTCTTTTCTCCTGCCGAGAAATCCAGCTCCAGTGTTTCCAATCTACCCTTGCGGGTTGTTGGGAAATCGAGTTCCGAGACTGACCTTCTTCATTCTAAACTAAGGTACGGAGCTGATTAGACCCTTGGATAAATCTTGGGCAGATTTTTGGCAAAAGAATACTACATTTATGCTACGCCTCACTTACTTCTTCCCACGTACTAAGCTTAGGTTAGGTACACCGGGGTAGGCGTATTTTAGAAGCACCAGTTGAGTACTTTTAGCCTCTGTTATTTATGTATGTATTTATCTACGGTTTAGGAACCATACAATGCTCTTACAGTATTATTTTATTCTACTATTTATACTGTATGTATTATATTTTACAACCAGTTTTATGATTGTAGCTGTTCATTTCTTATGCTTGAGAAATAAGACTGTTCAATAAATCCTTTTATTGAAAACACCCGTCTTTTGTTCTTTCTCTGCACCTCTAGTGAAACGAAGCATGCACGATTGACTGAGTGAAATATCTATCTATTGTTTCAACTACTCTGAAGATACGTTTTATCTTGGGGAAACAAAGTTGCCATGTTTATGCGGTTGTCAGAGACTAATCCCTTCTTGTGAATTCGAGAAAGTTTCTAGTGACCTCTGAGCTAGCTGGCACACACAATTAAGTCTAGTATTTTCAATAGAGTCCTAGTTGACCTCAGTCCTACGTCTAATCTAGGGGATATACTATTCTAATGCACAGAGCCTATTGGGAATATAGGAACTACACTACAAACTGAGTTAGCATGGTGGGCACAAAATGATGGATTTGGATGCAGCTCTAGGTGATTGCTAGTGGCTTAATTTATTTCAGTAATTCCATCCATTAATTTGTTGCTTTTGCATCTGATGTCCTAAGTGCTCTGGGTATGTCCAGATGTGGGTAACAGGCTCACTGTGCCAGTGGAACCAAGCTATACCTGACTGAAGAGCCCTAAGTAGGGTAAAACCGGTCCTAGGTTACTTTTGTTCCAGTTCAGGGAGGAGCTGGCCTGGCAGTTTGGGCTGGATGGTTCCCATGGATAGCAGGGTCAATATTGATTTGAGTGTCTCTGAGTCCAAACTGAGTTGTCGTGGCATGTCTCCCACTGTGTGCTCTTCTTCTTCATGCAGCACAGTGTTAGCTACCTGATAGAAGTCACTGTATGTACAAAACAATACTAAGTAATAAGTTACCATCAAGAACACATATTGCACTTTTGTGTCTACAACATTTTATATTACCTTTAGTGAGCTATCATACTGTACAGAATATTGTGCATTTTAACATCTTTGCTGTACTGAGATTGTCTTAAGCATTTGTATGCAAAGCAGAAGCCTACTTGCTTTCTTCCTCTATGTAGGACAATGTCTCTTTCTACATGATCAACCCCATTTTATGCAGAATGGTACAGTTTGCAGACTACAGCATTAGTGCATTATTCAGTGACTGCTGAGCAAGACTAGTATTTGGCAACACCATATGTACCTTGGGTGGAGTACTATCCAGTATTACTGTACAGCAAAGAGTACACATATAAAGCATAATTCTTGCCTTGAATAATTCTGCTCCAGGAAAACAAACCACATCTCATTAATATCAAGCACTTGCTGGCCAGCTAGTGGCAGGCTAATGCAAATTAGACTCCTGGAGCTTCAGGCAGGGAAACGGTACCTCTGCCAAAGTTACCTTTCCTAAAAATTAATTTCAAATATAACTTCACCAATGTTTTAGACTGTAATGAAATAGGAATTAGTTCTTTAGCCTTTTCTTGTCAAACGATACAGATTAAAGTTCATGATCTGTACTTTGACATTTTCTAGGATCCGACCACAGCACTGCCAGTGACAATAGGTTTAGGGTTGTGGTCAATTAAGGTACATGGCAGCTTTATGTTTGCATATGTTACACTTTTAAATGTCAGGCACCCTACCTTGTGTGTCACAATGTGTTCCTAAGGGTGACATGAATATTTCAATTCAGGGGTTCCCACCTGTCAAAACGCATACACTTGACATGTTTGACTACAGGTTTTAGGCTGCTGCAGTAAAGCTACACATGGTAGGTAGAAAACGATCCTTTACAGACTACCCGTCTGGATGGCAAAATAGGTGCTGCACTCCAAAGGTGGTCTTTACTTCCCATGGCCCTGTGTATATTTTAAACACAATCTACGAAGGACTTCTGAGAAAGTTAAACTGGTCTATCAGGGATGAGCCAATTTAACCATGTTTAGAGGAAGGACATAGGCACTTCACTACTGTTTAGCAGGGGTAAAGTGCACAGAGTTCAAAAAGCAACAAAAATAGGGTCCAGAAAAAGGCACACTATCTAGGGTGATGATGCAGACAATGTAGATTTGTTTTAATGAGATTTCTAAGCAACTATCGCTCCCCATCTCTTTATGGCTTATCCTCAACTGGTTTGCTAATACCTCGACTGATTAATTCAAAATTAAGATCATCTTTATGTGTGATTAACTTTGTAAACTCCTTTTTCTCTAAATGCTTGAATCTTTTTAAAAATGCTTTCAATCATTTATGCATCCACTTTCAAATCTGAAATCAAATCATTGGTGTACAGTTTAAATTTAGTCATTTGGGATATAAATGGAATATTTTTTAATCAACTTGTATTAAGGATTTAATTACAAAAATCAAAAAGGGAGGGTGGTGGAAGGCCTCCCTACAGTACTTTACAACATGTGTAGGTCATATTTAAGATTGAAGAAAGACACTCCTACTAATAAAATCAGCTTAATAAATGAGCTCTAGGTATTTGTTAGGAATTCACATCTAAGGCCTTCATTATGAGTGGCCGAATAGCTTGCAATATGTTTTATATTATGTTATGTTGTGTTATGATTTATAGAATGCACTAATCACCTGCAAGGGTATCTAGGCACTGGAGCAAGTGTGTAGGTATGTGGTTCCAGCAGAATTATTAGAAGAGCCAGGTCTTGAGCTTCTTGCAAAACTCAAGTAGTGAGGAAGAGGCTCTGACATGTTGTGGGAGGCCGTTCCATGTTTTGGGTGTGATGTGAGAGAAACGACAACTACCTGCTCTGCTTCTGTGAATTCAGGTGAATTCGGGAGATTGTGTGCGAGTGAGAGTAAGGCTGATGCAAGGTGTCTAAGGCGTTGTGAAAGTGCATGCACCTGTTGAGATATGCAGGCCCTGTGTTGAGTAGGGCTTTATATGTGTGCATTAGGACTTCAAATGGATGGTCTGAAGTCTGTTCAGGAGTTGCTTGGAAATTCGGATGGACAGTGTGTTGCTGTACTCAAGTTGACTTTGATTTTCAATGAGTGCTAGCATGATGGTTTGTCTGGTGTTCTTTGGGAGCCACTTGAAATGTTTTCTTAGCATTCATAGGATGTGGAAGTAGGCGCCCAGTATGATCCCCAGTTTTCTGGTGTGGTTGGTGTTGTGGTGGGTCCTAGTTCAGTCGGCCAACAAGTGGCTTCCCACGAGAAGTTCTTGTTGCTAAAGACCAGTACATCCACCTTTTTTGGAGTTCAGTTTCAAGCAGTTGGTTATTACCCATTCCGTTACCAATGTCATGCAGTTAGTGAAGTTGGTTCTAGTGGTGGGTGTCTTGTCCATTAGGGAGAGGATGAGTTGTGTGCCCTTCGCATAGAAGATGATGGTGGTGCCTTCAGACCTAATGATGTTGATGAGTGGTGCCATGTAGACATTGAACAGGATCGGTTTGAGGGATGAGCCCTGGGGGACTCTGCATACAAGTTTCCTGGCCTTGGATGTGAAGGGTTGCAGTCTGACTCATTGAGACCGCCCTGTGAGAAGGAGCAGATCAAGTTGAGTGCTGGTCTTTTGCTACTGCAATCGTGGAGTCTACTGATGAGTGTGCTGTAGGAGACTGTGTCAAAAGCCATGGAGATGTCAAGCAAGATGAGGGCAACTCTGTCATGGATGGTCCTGATATTCTTGGTGGCTGCCATAAGTGAGTTTTCTGTGCTGTGGTTCTTTCTGAAACCTGAATGAGTATTGTCCAGTAGATAGTAGGACATTGGCTGCTGCCTTCTTCCAGGCTTCTGGGAAAGGTGCGGAGGTGATGAAGGTGTTTATGATGTGATTGAGAGCTGTGATGATTGGTAGCCACGGTTATGGATGTAGTGGTGGCACTGATTTGATGGTACCCCATAGTGGATGGTCCGTACGGATGCAGCTGTTGCTTCGCTGGTGAAGGACTTCCATCTGATCAGGTGGCTGTCATGATCGATGATGGGCAGTATGGTGATAGGTTTGCTAGGATCTGGTTGGGGCATGAATTTGCTGTTCATATATGTGATTTTGCTCTGGAAGAAATTGGATAAGTCATTGCAGAGTTCTTGAGAGGGGTGATGCTCTTGACGGAGGCTGTGGGTGTATTTAAATCTTTGATGATAGATATAATTTCTTTGTTGCTGTTCAAGCTCCATTTCCATGCATTCAGCGGTGCTCTTTTCTTGGTTTACCTAAGTTGTTGGTAGTTTTATTTGAATGCAGCTTTGAAGGTAGTTCTGTTGGTGTCTTCATCACTGGCTCTCCTCTTCCTTTTCAGTAGCTTACAGTGTCTCTTGGTGTCCGTGAGGTCCTTTGTGTACTAGCTGACTTACTTTTTGGATCTTATCCGTTTGTTGAGTTTGATGGGTGTGACGGAGTCTGCGTAGTTCTTGATCCAGTTATTAAAGTTGCCGATATCCTTACTGATGTTGCCCCAGGGTATGGCAGGTCTGTGTGAAGGGCGTTGAGCTATTCTGCTTCTGAGATTGTTCTCCAGATGTGGCTGGGTACGTTGATGTTGGTGGCTGCTTTGATCTGCGGCACGTTGATTTGAAAGTCGATGATGGAACGGTCAGCCCATGTAAGGGTTGGGGTGGAATTGAACTTAATGATGGTGGAGATGATGAAATTGGGGTTTGAGAGAGCGCACACATTACTCTAACTTAAACGCATTTATCTATATTTGTATTGTGTGCAGTGTATTATGTTTATCAAATCCATTTATTCAACATCTTAAACATAGAATCATAATGTGTATTTTAAGTAGGATTTATATATATTAGAGATACTATCATTTTTATTGTATTCGTAACGTGTAGAATGACATTATATTCATATCAATATATTCTAATTTTTAAGAGAGTTATATTTAGGGGCAAGGGCTAGAGTACGATTTGAGGTGGGCGGGAATGCAAAGGTCCTCTTAATGTAAGACGTGGCGTGCGGCAAGGTTGCGCCCTCACCCCGTTTCTCTTTACTTTAAATATCAACTACCTTGAAAAGGTTCTGGTGAAAGAATGCAATGACCTGCCTGTGGTTGGTAAACGCCCTATTCCTGGATTGTAATATGCGGACGATGCGGTCCTAATGGCCCGCACGCCATTAGGACTCCAAAGAGTGGTATCCAGCTTTGCAAAGTTTATGACAGAACGGGGTCTTACAATTAATTCAACCAAAACATTTGTGATGAATTGTGGAGCTGGATGTATTAAGACCAAACCAATTTTTATCAAGGGAAAACGGATTGAAAATACTAACATATTTTCCTATCTAGGAATTTTATTTGATCGCACGGTGTCATGGGTGCAGGCTGTAAAATCAAGGAGATTATTGTACATAAAAACTCTATCTGCACTCGCGAATTTTAGTAGGAAACTAGGTAGACGCCCTACGGTGGAATTACTGAATATCTATAAGGCAAAAAGTGTTACTGTAGCTTCATATGGAGCAGGTATTTGGGGGTATGTGGATGCAAGCTCCCTTCAGGTAGCTGAAAACATGTTTTTGAGATTCCTATTAATGGTCCCTAATTGTACCTCTTCTTTCATATGCCACACAGAACTAGGTTTGCCATATTTTGAAGACATCTTAAAAATTCAGCCGGTCCTGTTGTGGCATAGGACATGGACAACAGAGGAAACAAAGTTTAATCGGGGGATCCTATTAGATTGTGCGGGCCTAGATGGAGTGGCGAACATTAGATGCCTGTCTTATGTCAAAATGTTTTCATATAATTTAGGCCATCGAGAATTTTATGATGATCCGCAAATTTTGGCGAGGCACTCTAGGAAAAATCTTAAGAACGTATGCTTGCGCTATCTGAGTGAACAGAGCCTATGGGGTCGATTCGGATTGCGGTGAATCCGCATCCTCTGGCCCGGAGGATGCGGATTCACCGCTGCGGTACATGAAAAGACCCCCCGCCACATTAGGATGGCTGGAGGGTCGAGAAGACCGTCCGTCGCTTTTCCGCCCGCGGTCGAAGGCCTGATATGGTGGCGGTGTCTATCAGACACCGCCAGCCATATTAGGATGTGCTTCAGGACATGCCTTTCCGTGGCGGCAATGCCGCTACAGAAAGGCATACGTTTTTTTTGGGGGGGGCCCGTTGCGGGCCCCCAGGGTTAAGGGGGGTTGGGGGGTGCACATGGGGGGTACCTATGGGACCCCCTTGCATTTGCATGCACTAAGCGGCAGGCACGCGGGGTGCCTGCTGCTTTGTGTATGTGAATGCAAAGCATGCATTTTTAACCTTGCGGCGGGTGCTGCTTCAAGTTTAAGTTGCTTGCACAGTAGGCCCAGAGCTGCAGGTTGTTGATAGTTTCGATACTCTTGGTAGCTAAAATAAATAATTAATTGAGTTGTTTTTGTGAACAAGATAAGTATGCTCTCATCCCATTGCAGGTATAAAGAATTCAACATCGTTATTTTAGTTTAAGGAGATAACTGGAATGTCTTTGAAGAGTCTGAGAAGCGGTAAGGGAGGATATCCTCTGTGCCTCACCTATCTACACGCCAAGGTCACTAGAAGAAAAGAAGAATTAATTAAAGAAGCAATGGAAATTCACCCCAACCTTTAGAAGTGACATTATTTGACATGTGATACATTTAGGAGGGGGCTGAGTTTGTCCTTTTTGTATTAGTTGCAGGGATGGAGAAATCAGACTTCTAGATTTTCGGAGGAGAGGGTGCATCCTGAGGGCGAGCACTGTAGCCTTAAGCTATTTTGACCTATTTGACGTGAGTACTTCTCAGGAAGTCTACACGTGCTGACACCTTTGGGAATTGAGGTAGGGGGAAACAGCCAGGAATAAAACCAATGAGAGTAGTGTAGGGAAAGGTAATTTATGCTTTCCTTCCTAATGAAAAAGGACTTGGATTCCACCTCCATCTTGAGCTGTATACTAATTTTGGTGTTTATTACTTTGTGCCATCTATGCCAAATTAATTATATGCGAAGATTAGGCTCTGTATTGATTTTCATGTATCTATATTCGCTCCTTCTCCGATGCGTGTATATCCAATTATGTTTGGTCTTATAATAAAATCCATATACTAGAATTCGGAGTCTGTGGTCTTTAAAGCATGGCTACATTGTAAGTATAATCTTGAAGTGTTTATTCCCCTCGATAACTTTCAGCAGGCAAATAAAAGACCATCCGTGCTAAATTTGGAAGGTAAGGCAAGGCCTAAATTTAGCTAAATCAAATGGTAGCAGAGCATGGTTAGCCTCTAAAGTGAGGGGAAAATTAGGGATTTAGAGTAAAAGCGGAGGACAATTCGGCTGTGGACATTCGTAGATGACGGCGGAGAACGACGATCGATGGAGGTCGGCGGATGCTGATGGTGCCGCGGAAGCAGTGGTGGAGTGAGTATGAAATTGTGTGGTGTGTCAGATTGCGGTGATTAATTAATTGTGGTGTGTTGTCTTGTGAAGTGAGTATGCAAGTCGTGTGATTGTGGGTTAATTGGTTTACTGGTCTGGACACATGCGGATCTGGAAGTTTTAGTGAGTGGACTGAAGAGAAGTCCAAGATCCGGGGATAGTTTGGTGTATGTGATTGTCCGATTAATATTGTGGGTGTCGTTAAGCGCTATCGGCGATCCACTTGTGGTAGGGAACTTTGTGTGAATGTGGGAGTGAGGTCACAGTGGAAAGCCTCAGGTCCCAGGAGTAGACTAGGCCAATTGGGTGACCATGCAGGTCGAGGGTCACGATGGATGTTCTTGTAAGAGTGTTATATCGATCTTTTAGCAGATGGATAATTACTTGGTTATGTGACTGTAAGTTATTGGGGGTGTAGTAGGAAGCAGTTACTTGGTTAATAACTCTGGTTATACAGTTACTTGGGTATGAATGTGAGAGTGAGTGTACAAAGAGAAATTGTAAAGGAGGGTGAGCCGCTGCAAGGAAGGAGTTGTGACGTCAGTGCGAACTACGCTGGGATTGGTCGGTTGGTTTAACGCAGCGCTGGGATTTGTGGAAGTTCGTCCGAAGTTCAATATTGACTTCTGCTTTGCAAAAATTGATGTCTAGTGGCGAAACAGGAGTGATAACTCTGGAAGGAGAAGAAGCTCCACCAGAGGATACTCTGGCACATTATATGGCAACCAACGTAGGGCTCCATACTATAGTGTGGCGGCAAAATTGGCATAAAATTACAGAGAAAGTGGGAGAATTGGCTTTTCCTCATAATGGGTCAATTCTGATGGAGGTATTATACCAGCTAAGAGGAGTGATGTCTTCTTTGAAGCCTCTGCCCAGACCAATGCAATTTGAGGCATTAGATGCTTGGATGAGAGCAGCAATGGCAAAAAGAAGAGAAGATTCACAGTGAAAAATGAATAAAGCAATGAAGGCGTATCAGGATGCAAGGTGGGATACACAATTGAAGAGGTGGAGAGTAGACACCATAGAGGGAGAACGCCTATATCCATTCAGGTTGCTAAAAGGGGGGTCTGAAGGACAGAGTAAGACAGAAGAGGACAGTGATACAGATGACAGCTTTCTAGAGCGATTGCTGGCAGAACAACCTCCACCTTATGACTCCAGATCAGAGCTAGAAAGAATGCAGCAGTCTGGGGAAGCGTCAGGGGTAGATCGAACAGGTTCAGAAGAGCAGATTACAGGAGTACGAGGGAGAATGGCAGTAGGAATAAGGATTCCAGGGGATCTGGAGGGCCAGGATATCCAGATTCTGAGCAGCATGGAAATGCATGTACCATGCAGCTACCAGACTCTCTTACTGTACCAGTTACAATTGGACCTGTGGTTTCAAACTATAACCCAAACGAGAGGGCAAGTAAAAGTCATCAGCAGACTAGAGAAGGGGAAGAAACTATGTCAGGAAGGAGTCTTACAACCAGTGGAGCAGGTATGGTTCAGATGCCAGAGTAAACTAGTACTTCAATGCCAGCCACTGCTGATCCATCGAGGACGGACAATGGGTCAGAAAGAAGACAACCAGGAGCCTTGGCCAATTCTAGGTCAGATATCAGAATGCTGGTTCCACCAGTGAGAGAGTCAATGCTACGGAGAGAAGAGCGGAATATGAGAAAGTAAGCCCATAGAGTAATGTTTCAACCACAAGGGTTGTGTGAAAGTAACCATTGGAGAAGTTGAAGTTGTGAGAGAGAAGGTAGTCCAGTGTTAAGAGTGGAGGAAGGTGTAAGTCCAAGAAGGACACAAAGTTGTGGTAGGGAGGAATTTGGAAGTGAACAGGGTCAGAGAATGATACAAGTGGTACTGAAAGCACCATTGTTAGATGTGGTCAGATTGAAAATTTAAATAGATGAAGTGATAGAAGGGAATCTGCCATTAGACAGGATTGAAACATAAGACCCAAGCGAGTTGCTATTTGTAGCGAAGGATGTTACTAAAAAGGCAAAGCGAGCTCATGAAGCATTGGTACAATTGGCAAGAAGGTATGAGGTGGATTTGACCAAAACTAATTTGACGCAGGGAAGCTCCGGATTGAATTACGCTGATCAAGATTTAGAGGAAAAGCGAACAACAGAATTAAAGGCACAGATTAGAGATTTGATTATAGCAATGCGACCGTGGAGAGAATTGGATAAATGGGAAGAAAGATGGGCTAAAAAGAGAGATGCCAAGAAGGTGATAGGAGATACTCCACCTCCAGGTGGAGGGATGGGAGCAGCAGGAAATTTCCCTCTTAGAGAAGTACAGAATGGAGGGTATGTACATGTGCCATGGAGTAGGGGTGATTTAGCAGCTTTCACATACGATTTTCCTCAGCTGAGGGACAAACCTGCTGACTGGTAGAAACAAATTGATCAGTTTGTTAAGATTTCAAAGGTGTTATGGATTGATTTGAATTCCTGTAAGGAGCCAAGACCAGAACCACAGGAGTCGACGATGGTCCCAACGCCCCTCCACCTGGCCCGTCACCCGAACAATTAAATTCTCGGTAACGCCACAGGCAGGGGAGAAAGGGGAAGTGGAAGAAACAGAGAGACAGCTCTGCGTTGGATGAATGGTATTCACTCCCACTACTGGGTCAGTTGAAGTTATGGGTGTCCTTGAAACTGTACCTGCAGAGGATGACAAAAACTATAAAACATACAATACTACTCTTTGTTTACAGCTCAAGTTTTAGATATACTCTTAATATTTACCAAATTGACCTAGGGCTATTGCTTCTCTCTTCATTATGGAATTAGAATGGGATGTTTGTACTACAGCACATGCATAAAGGAACACGAACTGTGAAATACCTATACTTCCCCCACTGCTAATTCTGATCTTATTCTTTAATCAAAATGTTATATTTACCCTTTTAATTTCTTTCTGCAGCTCCTCGCCTTGTATTATAATTGTTCAGCATCCATACACTTTTTCTGAATTCATTTTACAAATAGTTTTCCCTTAAGCACTGTTTTTAGCAAAAAACCATGAGTGTGATTTATTTCAGTCTAACAACTGGTTAACGATTGACTTGTATTCATTACGTTGCTTGCTACACTTTACATAAGAGATTTTGCTGTACCTTTTCATCGTCAAAGCTTTGGTAGCACAGCTTACCACTGGACCAGACCAGGAACTTCTTTCAAATAACAAACTACTTCTGAGGAGAATACTTTATATACCTTGTTTTCTGCGTGAGAATTTGTCGTGTCAATGAATCCCATGTTGCGCATGCGTTTGGTTTGCCTTGGTAAACGTCAGGAAACTCTATTGATGTCTAAGACTAAGAGCTGCTAGTCGCACTTCTAACAAACAGATTCACTTCACTAAACGGCTGCGTGATGAGGAGACACTGAGCTCCCTCATGATTACAGTTGAAGTGTGCGGTTCCTTCTTGGAACACGCGCATTAAGCTCTTTGCTCGTCGCAAGCTTCTGAGGTCTAGACTGCTGACCTGAGCCTGATAACTCTCTGACGGTGCCAGCTTCCACCATGTTGGAATCCTTCAGGATTTTGATGCATTGCTTCAAGAGGAGTTTTGAAGCTAACAGTCTGCTTCTCCTGTGATACCATTTTACGACATACCTCAATCGACTGCTTGCTTTCCTCATGACCTTGAACTAAGGCGTGCCAAGGAGATCTTGACAAATACCATGTTAAATATAGTGGTTCCTGGTAATTTATAAATGGCATGTAAGGTTGCTGTTGATTGTCCAGCTGCAGAACCAGCTAGAGATCCGGTGACTAATGGTCTTTCAGCTGAGGTGATGATGAAATATGAACAAGTGATTACATGGTTGCAGTCTAAAGTGACCCCGCAGACTGGCTTAAAATTGATCGTACTACTCAAGATCCTTATGAATCAGTACATGATTATTATGAAAGACTTTTAGTGCCATTCACACAACATAGTGGATTGGATACTGTGGAGCCAAAAGATATGGGACAGTTTGTTTCTAAATTTGTGTTGGGTTTGAGATCTGATATCAGTTTGATGATACAGCACCACTTGATATGTTGGCAGAATAAATCTGTTGACGAAATTTTGCGGTATGCAAAATATTGTAGTGAACGGGTAGAGGCAGCACAAAGGAAAACAAGGGAAAAGTTGATGTTAGTGCAGTTGAGAAATGCTGAACAACCAGATTGGGTGCAAGGAGTTAGATCGAGGACGAGGAAATGGTAGAGGAATGAACCAACAACAGATTGTGCCACAACCTGGACAAGTTAGAGGAAGGGGTGCAGATGTCAGTATGGATGCTGAGTGGGAGTCAAATCAAGAATGTGTGACAGCTTATCACGTTGTCACAAAATCGGGCATTGGAAGTGCAAGTGTAGATTGAGTCCAGCAAATCATTTGCAATATGAGGGAGGGGGACAAATGTTAGAAAGGGTGAATACTGTGACAAGACCTAGATCCATGTATGGAGGGAATTGTGAGTCCCAAATGCAGATACCACAACCTCCAAGAATACCTATGAATAATCAAACATATCGTCAATTGCCTTTCTTTGAGATAAAAGACATATTAGAACAAATATAAGACCCTCATGAGTATCAGAGGGGGGAGCAGGGAGAATGCACTTTAGGTGCTGCCCTGGAAGTGGATCAAAGTGGACCATTTGTAGATGCAAGGGTAAATGGGCATCCTGTTACCTTTTTGCTAGATACTGGAGCTGCACACTCCACAGTACGGACAGAAGTAGTCCCAGAATTTAACCCTGTCAGGAAAATTAATCCAAGTGGTAGGAGTGACTAATTTGAAAATGACTAACCCATTGACAAACGAATTACCTGTGTGAATAGGACCATTCCAGGATAAACATCTATTTGTGGTGTGTGATTCCAGCCCAGTCTATCTCTTAGGACGAGAACTTTTGTGCAAATTAAATTGTACCAAGTGTGTTATATCATGCATTCCGAGAGGTGTGGAGATGCAGACCTATGATGATGATGCTGATTTTAAAATGGCCAATATGAGTTTGTGTGCAGAACTGTTTGTGGTTCTCACAATAGAAGATTTACCATATGATTTTAGAGATTCAGTTTCACCGAAGGCATGGGACTTCTCAAGTAAGGAGATTGGATTGATTCAAGATGTTGAACCTGTGAAGATTCGAGTCAAGCCCAAAGCTGAATTTCTCCGAATCTCCCAGTATAAATTGACTCCAAAAACCCTGGCTGGAATACGCCCTGTAATTGAGTCCATGATTGTGCAAGGCATTCCGAAGGAGATGAAAGGAAGTCCCTGTAATTCACCTATAATGGGACTATAGACGCCTAGCAGCAAGTACATAATAGTGCAGGATTTGTGCAAGTTCAAGGAAATCGTGATCCCATTTGGCCAGTGGTGCCAAATCCAGCTGTTAGCCTATTTCAGATACCATGAAAAGCCGAATGGTTTACAGTCATCAATTTGTGTCAGGCAATTGTCTCCGTACCATTGCACGAAGATAGCCAATACATTTTTGTGTTTAGGATGGGCGACCGTGTGTTAGTATGGTGCAGAATTCCTCAAGGGTATACAGAAAGTCCCTCCATCTTTGGCCAATGTTTGAAGAAGAATCTTGAAGGGCTGGTGATGCCCCAGAACTAAGTCTTGGTTCAGTACATCGATGATTTGTTGGTCGAGTCAGAGACTGAGGATACTTGCAGGATCGATACAGTGGCTGTACTCAATCATTTAGCAGAGAATGGACACAAGATGTCCCTAAATAAGCTTCAAAACTGTCAAACAGAAGTGCAGTATCTGGGTCATCAAATTGAAAAGGGAAAACAAAGGGTGTCACCAGATTGCATAGAGACGATTCTGCAAATGGGAACTCTGAAAACACAAAAAGAAGTCTGCATGTTTATGGGAATGGTCGCTATTGTCGACAGTGGATCCTAAACTTTTCCTTGCAAGCAAAGCCACTTTTGAGGTTGACTCAAAAGGATATTAGTGATCCGGTACCATGGGACAATGACTGTTTGATAGCCTTCCAAGAGCTGAGAGAGAGCCTATGTTGCGCTCCGGTCCTGGGAATGCCAGATTACAATAAATCGTTTTCGCTCTTCTGCTGTGAGAGGGAAGGATGTGCATTAGCGGTCCTTGTACAGACACATGGAGGTGCACGTGGACCAGTGGCTTACTTTTCAGCTACATTAGATCCTTTAGCTTCTGCGTTGCTCAGATGTCTCAAATCCGTTACTGCAAAAGGTGTCAGCATTGAGAGGTGTGAAAGCATAGTAATGGGTCACCTGCTTACTGTGTATGTGACACATTCAGTAGAACTGTTAATGATAAGAACAAAAACATAACACCTAACAGGTAATAGGCTTATCAAGTATTAACACCTCATATTGGCTTCTGAAAATGTGACTCTAAAGAGTTGTACTACCTTGAACCCTGCTACATTGTTGCCTCTTCCACAGGAGGAAGGAGAAGATTGTGAAGAGCATGACTGTCTGGATGTTACTGAACTATCTTCCAAACCCAGACCTGACATTGTCGATGAACCATTGACCGAATCTTATCTGATCCTTTTTGTTGATGGTTTATGTCTAAGAGACAATGAAGGGTATCTGAGAGCAGATGTGTGTACTGTTTTGGGGGTGGTCGAAGCTGCCTGTTTGAATAGAGTATACTCTGCTCAGGTGGCCAAAATGATTGCTCCGAGACGTGCCTGTACCATTGCAGATGGAGTTCGAGTGACCATTTATACGGACAGGCAATATGGGTTTGGAGTGGTTCACGATTTTGGACAGTTATGGTCTCAGAGGAAATTTTGAACATCATCCGGGTCCCCTATCTGAAATGGAGAATATGTATGTCAGTTATGAGAGTCCTTACGGAAACCTAAAGCCATAGCATTAGTGAAATGTGCAGCTCATGGGAGAGAAGACGATTTTGTCACCAAGGGTAATAACTATGCTGATGACGTAGCTCATTTTTGTGCACTACATGTTTGCATTTCCAATGCAGGATATGTAGGAGAAAGCGCAGAAGAGACCGAGCTGAGCATGATGTTAGCTGTGGCTGATACATGGGATGAGGTGAAGCGGCTGCAGGATGAGGTCTCAGAGGAGGAAGCTGCATCATGGGTTAGAGCAGGCTGTTAAAAGAGAGATGATGGCATTTAGATATCAACAGATGAAAGGACAGTGTTACCTAACAGTTTATTGAGCCAAATGGCAAGGCAGATTCACGGAGCAGTTCATCTTGGGAGAGATGCCATGGTACGGGTGTTCAGGCACACGTGGTTTAATCCCCAATTTCGTGTGCATGCTGAAGCAGTCTGTCACCGGTGAGTTACATGTGTCAACAAATGAATGTAGGAAAAAGAACTGTGTTTGCAATGAGTCACATTGGGAGATCAGGAGGTCCTTTCAATAGAATACAGTTGGACTTCATTGAAATGCCGAGATGCAATAGGCTGAGATATGTTTTGGTGGTGGTGTGTATCTTTTCACTTTGCGTTGAGGCCTATCCAACTAGACGATGTGACAGTCTCACAGTGGCCAAATGTCTCTTAAGGGAACTGATACCGCAGTTCTGATTGCAGACCTCGGTGTAGACAGATAGAGGAACACACTTCCATAGAGAACTCATGAAATTATTGTGTACAGCATTGGAAATTGACCAGAGATTGCATTGCAGCTTCAGGCCTGAGGCTTCTGGTCTTGTGGAGCAAATAAATGGCACAATCAAAATGAGCGTGTCAAAGGTGTGTTTGTCAACTTCATTGAAATGGCCTGATGCGCTGCCTCTGGTGTTGATGAGTCTGCGTAGTACACCTGATAGAAGGACAGGGCTCTCTCCCCACGAAATATTGATAGGAAGAGCTATGCGACTGCCTATGGTGTCAGCTACAGCATTGATAATCATCACAGATGATTTGGTTTTGGATTATTGTAAGGGACTGGCTGATGTGGTTAATTCTGTGTCCCACCAGGTCGAGACTGCTACTGCATCTACCTCGAGAGACCTGCTGCATAATCTAAATCCTGGTGATTGGGTGCCTGTCCAAAAACATGTGAGGGAGAACTGCCTTGATGCTCGCTGGCGAGGTCCATACCAGGTGCTACTGGTTACAAGTACAGCAGTAAGGTGTGGAGGATTGCCAAATTGGATACATGCTTCACATACTTGCAGAGTGCCAGATCCTGTAGAGGACATGACTCCTCTTGTTCCGAGAAGTGAAATCGAGAGCGCAACAAAAACAGAAAGAACAAGCTCGACTGTGAGAACCCCTGATGAAGCGGAACAATCACCTGAGCAAGGAAGAATAAATCAAACAGCTCCTGAAAGGAATTCAGAGTCAGAGATAGACGATATTGCAGAGGTGAACTTTGAAACAGAGCAGAGTGAACGGCCTGGTGCACAACGATCAGATCAAGACGAAGAGAGGAGAGCAGATGCTGCAGCAGCAAAGTGGCTGATAATGAAAGAAAGGCTGAACATAAGGATTGCATCTGAAAAAGAACTCACTCCGATTCCTGAAACATCTGAATCCGATCAAAGTGAAACCAAAGAAATACCGGATGGTCTAAGACGATCCAGAAGAGAGAGAGTACTGTCTCTAATGTACGCATCTCCTGAGTGGTTGTACCTGGCTGCAGTTGCAGAGATCGGAGAGATCCGGGAGGTTGGGGACCGGCACAGTGAGTCACAGGGAGAGCACTCTGAAAATTGACCTTCAGTTAATAGTCCCTGGAATTGATGTCTTCAGAATCCTGACTCTGATTGTCCCTGATCCACCAAGGGTAAGCGGGTTACACTTTTTGATCCCCAACCAAGTTGCTTTCCCTGCTTTTGGTCGACCGCCAACTGCACAAGAAATGGGAGAAATCCGTGCTGAAATATTACAGCTTGTTCTTGCTATGCTTGGATCAAATATCATAAATGATGAAGAATAAACTGTAAAAGACATTTTATTGGCCCTAGAAGGAAGATATCATAGCCCCAAGAGGAAGAAGATATAAAATTAGGGACTTTCAATAGGGAGAAGAATTGAGGGTTAGGGCTGACTACGTCTCTTCAATAGGTTTAGTATTGTTGAACTGAACATTGGTAAAAATCGAATGGAGAAATGAAAATAAAGGCCATTGTAAATAACCAAAATAAGCAGAGTAAAGAAGACCAAAGACTTTGTTGAACGTTTCAAATTAAAACAGTGATTCAAAATGGAGTCCGAGAAGTCAGGACGCAAGCATAAATGCATAATTGGTACCCCTATTGCTTTGGTGCCTTTTGTCATAGCTGTGGTGATTGTTACATCGTTGGTGGGGTCTCACGATGCTGAAAAGAATGAAATGACACCCACCCCAACTACCAAAGCAGAGGAAAAGGTAAATCTGCCTAAGATAGAGATAAGATTAGGGAAACTAGTTGGTTGCTACACGTAGATTTATCAAAAGGACAATTTACTCTTAATGCATATGATCATTTGTTGTATGAATATGTGGACAAAATGGAAGTGAAAGATTGCTACGTGCGCATGCAACTACCCGCATCAGTAGAAGAGGGCATCCAATATCATCAATTACCTCTGACTTATGGCATTACATGTAGTGTATTGCTTAGCATGTTTTAGAGAAAGGCCCTTTTTGAGTACTACTTCTCAAATTATGATGTGGTACTCTCAGAATTTCCGGTTTTAAAGTACATGAATAAGTATGATTACTACCAGGAGGTAGATATAAAGTCTACGTATTTCATGCCTACTATTACGTTAGATACATCATATGCTCATAGACAAAATTTGACTTGCATGTTAACTGATATTGAAAACAAATATGTAGATCAGATAGAAGATCTACATAGACGGATCTTATTTAGACTAGACCCAAAGTATAAGGTTATCCCATGGACACAGGAAGAACTGGTGTAGGCAAAGGGAAGTACTGGTCCCATAGCTTAAGGCTTTCAGCAAAAAGGGAAGTTATACAGTAGACACAAATCAACTTATTATGACAAAATATTTGTGGGTAAGAGTGATTGTGAACACATATTCTTAATTGAGGAGGCACTAAGAAAGGCATTATTGGATAAATTAACCATAGTACCAAATGTGTATTTTGTGTGTGGGAAAAGTGCTTATGTGAAATTGCCCAAGAATTGGTATGGTACATGCTACTTAGCAGTAATATTCCCTAGAATGTTTCATGTGGATGATCTATGGCCTTTGGAAGGAAAAAATGTTCGCAGAGGAAAATGTGGTGCAAGTGCGGTAGAAATTTTTAGAGATGATTTTGGAGCTATGATTCCAAGTGTGGGTGTGGTCTTGAATAATGTGAAAATCAGAAAGCTGGCAACAATAGTGGATAAACTCTCTGTGAATACAGCCCAAATATTGTTACTCGTTGATGGGGAGATGGTCTCAATAAGGGCTTTGGTTCTTCAAAATCGTCTTGCTTTAGACGTCCTCTTGGAAAAAGCTGGAGGAGTCTGTAAATTACTGAAAGTTCAACAATGCTACACGTATATTCCTGACAATAGTCGGGATATACGAAAATATATCAGGAACATTTCAGAGATACATCAAGATTTACGTGATTTGGCTGCAGATGGCATTTGGGAACAAATTGGCAAGGGATTTGGGAAGATAGGAAATTGGTTTAGAAGCTTGGGACAAGGGATAGTGGCATACATTTTGAAGCCCATCTGAATAGCAGTCATTTGTGTCATTGTGCTGTTGGGAGCCATTAAAGCTTACAAATGGCAAAAGGTACATCATAATGAAAACTCCTTAAAGAAACGAGAGCAGCAAATAGAACGACTGCCGGACAGTCATTATATGCAGCTTAAGGGGTTAGAAAAATTCAGACAGGGGCAGCAAGCTACAACTTCTGTTTAGGCCGATCTCTTCTGCAAAGAGAAATTCATAAGAGAGCGAGATGTTGGTGTTATGACACTAGTCATAAGAGGGGGGAAATGATAGAGCGCAACCAGCACTCTAACTTGTATGGGTGCATTATACTCATGGTTTAAAAACATGTATCTATATTTGTATTGTGTGCAGTGCATTATGTTTATCAAATCCATTTATTCAACATCTTAAACATAGAATCATCATGTGTATTTTAAGTAGGATTTATATGTGTTAGAGATACTATCATATTTTTTGTATTCATAACCTGCAGAATGGCATTATATTCATATCAATGTAACTGTGTGTTGTTTAAGTTGCCTGCACAGGTGGCCCAGAGCTACAGGTTGTTGATAGTTTCGATACTCCTAGTCGCTAAAAGAAATAATTAATTGAGTTGTTTTTGTGAACAAGAACAGTATGCTCTCATCCCATTGCAGGTATAAAGAATTCAACATCGTTATTTTAGTTTAAGGAGATAAGTGGAATGTCTTTGAAGAGTCTGAAATGCGGGAAGGGAGGATATCTTCTTTGCCTGGCCTATCTACACTCCAAGGTCACTAGAAGAAAAGAAGAATTAATTAAAGAAGCAACGGAAATTTACCACAACCTTTAGAAATGAAATGATTTGTCATCTGATACATTTAGGAGGGGTCTGAGTTTGTCCTTTTTGTATTAGGCGCAGGGACGGAGAAATCAGACTTCAAGATATTTGGAGGATAGGGAGCATCCTGAGGGCGAGCTCCGTAGCCTTAAGCTATTTTGACCCATTTGATGTGAGTACTCCTCAGGAAGTCTACACGTGCTGACACCTTTGGGAATTGAGGTAGAGGGAAACAGCCAGGAAGATAACCAATGAGAGTAGTGTAGGGAAAGGTAATTTATGCTTTTCTTCCTAATGAAAAAGGATTTGGATTCCGCCTCCATCTTGGGCGGTATATTAATTTTGGAGTTTATTACTTTATGCCTTCTATGCCAAATTAAATATATGCGAAGATTTGGCTTTGTATTGATTTTAATGTATCTATATTCGCTCATTCTCCGATGCCTGTATATCCAATTATTTTTGGCCTTATAATAAAATCCTTAAACTAGAAGTCAGAGTCTGTGGTCTTTAAATCATGACTACATTGCAAGTATAATCTTGAAGTGTTTATTTCCCTCGACAACTTTCCCCAAGCAAATAAAAGACCATCAGTGCTAAATTTGGAAGGTAAGGCAAGGCCTAAATTTTTCTAAATCAGGTTCAATGTGTGGCCGGTGATGTGTGGGTTTTCTGATGAGCTGGGTTAGTCGGATGTTGTCCATGATTTTTGAATATCATTGTGTGGGGAAGAACGTTAATCATAAGTACTGTGAAAAGTTGTTTAATACCATTAGTTCACTGAAACGTGTTGATGAAAAATCGTGCATGTCTAATTAATTCATATTTGTACAGTGACAGTGGATATGTTTGTTTTTTAAAGCAAATGTTTAAAGCTTTGATTTTTTATATTTCTTCTTATGTATGAATGATGAATGGATTGTAAGTAATTTCTATGAATTATTTATGTTTATGATTATGGAGTAAAATATGATGAGTTGATGAGATAATTGGAGCAAATATATTTGTATACATATTTTATTAGGTGTTTGGTATTGTTTTCACAGTGTTCAAATAATATATAATGTATGTTTGAGGGCATTTATGTTTGTATGTTTTATTTTTTTAGAGTGAGTATGATTACCTAGGGGAGTTACTTTTTTTAGTCTAACCTGAGAGCAAGTCAAATCCACTGATAGGGAATGCTTTGTGAATCTGTTTTAGATAATATGAAGCAATTCTCATCTAAGACTGGGCGAAAACATAAATCAGAAACTTTCTTGTTTCCTTGTTGAAGTGTTATTGTGCTCTCACGTTGTTAGCATAAATGTTTTCTAAGGGTCGGACTGTGACAGTATACGGGTCCAGGCACCTAATTAAAAGTGGCTCCCAATAGTTAATCAAACAGCTAAAAACGTTGACGGCATTTGCAAACCAGGGCTGCTTTAAACTCATAAAGAGCAGTTACATAGGTGTTTTGCAAGGTATGGGAGACTGCAATCATTTGTTCTTGCTACAGGCAAAGTTGTGTCAATGTCAGAGAAATCAAATCAATATTAAAAACCGGCCTACCAGACCATGAAACCGGCCCATAAACAGCCAAAAAATAAGCCCATACACAGCTCTGTTAGATCACCCCCCCTGCACCTCCAGATAGCCCGGACTCTGCTTTTCCTTTGTGATTGTTGCCCTGCCTTTGTTCCTTTGTCTCTTCTACTTTGTGATATATCAGGAGAATATTTTGAGGGCACATTTCTGTTTCTCATTCTGAAGAAATCCCGTTTTTTAGATTTAAGGAAGGAGTGTGATAGAGGACAACTACCTGTCTGATTCAGTGCTAAAGCAATCGTGTACCCATTTATTCAGCAGTGTTAAAGAAAGTGCACTGTTTCATTCCAGAAATGAAAAGGACATACATTTTCATTCAGTAATGGCATTGAATGTGGACTGTCGAGAGCCAGTAAGCGAAATGAATGTGAACAGGTTTAGCCTGTAACGGGTGTCCGGGCTTACTAAGAGAAACGATTGCGTACTGTTCTACTCAGTTATACAAAGAAATGTATCTTCCGTAATGTAAAATGTGCGGTGATTTTTTTAGCAATAGAAAAGAACATGTAGTGTTCTATTGAAATAATGGAAAGGAAGGCCACTGTTTTATTCGGCAATGAAAACAACACGCACTCTTCCCTTCTTGTAATAGTAAGGAGTATGTACTATTTTATTTTGTAATAGAAAACTGCATGCGCAGGCCTCTTGAAGTAATGGAAAGAGCGCGCACTTTTGTGTTTAGTAATGAAAAAGAATGTGGATTGTTTTATTCAGTGATGGGGATTAATGCGCGCTGCTTCGAACCTCACTAGAACTGAAGGTTCATGGCTTTATTCGAGAATTGAGAGGGATGTGCACTGAAAAGGAATATGCCCTGGCTGTGCATACATATAAATATTTTTGGGAGGTATGCACCACTATAGGAGAGCCTCATCTCTTTCAAAAATGTCTATTAAAAATACTCTTTTATAAAGAAACACGCGTCCATCTAAAAATTCGAGTTTGCCCTTGTATATGTTAATTCAACCTTCTCAGTTTGTCAATTAAGTTACGTACTGGATTACATAAGATTAACATTGACAGAAAAATATGTGATTTAAAAATTGACACAGACTGACGCAGCCACATCCCTTTACGTAGGCATCTGATGGGGGGTGACTGGCAAGGGTAAGGGAGATATGTTGCTGCGCTGGCACTTTACATCAGGAATATGTGACCTTTTTACTGCATCTATTCCCAGCATGTGTCATGTGTTGCTGTGTGATAGGAAGGCATGCATTCTGTACAGTTCAATAGATTTCAGAACATATACATACGGCTTGTGAGCCCGACAATCTGTTCTTGTTTGAAAGTGTGAATATGTATGAGGCAGGAAGATGTGACATTGGATGTTTTGGCAACCTCGCCGTCTTCCTTTGACAAAGGCCGGCTAATGATCAATTTGCATTCCTCTTGTACCTGGACTGATCAAGGAAACTTCCAAGGTTACATCGCTGTGATTAATTGTACAAGTAGTATGTTAATTAAAGTTGTCAATCAAAGCAAGCCAACAATCCTGCAATCACAGGATTTGTGATAATCCCATATAGTGATGTTTCGTATTTTTTAAATGTGGTTTTATAATTTCGTAACATTAGAGAAAGATCTCTTTTTTCCCTGCATCTACGTAAATGTATTTAATCTGTCATTAATCAGCTGCACGACCTCGGATCATAATAAGCCATTTGCAGCTATTATTGCACTGCGCTGTAAAATATTCGCAATCAGATTTTATTTTATTTCGAAGGCTTTGCAGATGAAAAAGGTTTACTGTGCAACTCTTTAACCAGCAACTGTGACTGTAAGTGTATATTTCCTCATTCTACCCCCTTTATACAGATAATTCGTAGGCTGTTGTCAGTGCTCATTTTGTAAAATAATAAGTACCAGGGCCCTGACCAGGAGGCCACAGCAGCTTGCACCACCCATATCCCTTGTCATCACTCCCAAAACAACCACTAAGCATCTCTCGTGCCTGCAAGTGTGACACTTCATGTTATTCCAGGTATCCAATGCTGATGGAATGACAAGGGAGGCAGGTATTGGTACGTTTTAATGTATATTGTATTCATAAACAACTGTTGCTCTGTTCATCTCTAAATTAGAAGATCAGCGCCACCATGTGGCAGACTGTCATAAGTGTGGTGTTAACAATTAAGTGCAGGTGCCGGGCACAAGAGACCACTGGCTCAAATTAAGCACTGCTGTTGCTGCTCAACGGGAAGCAGTGAATTAACAAAGGCCCCTGCAAAATATATTTTGTGTTGTAATGTTAATTAGTGTAATAATCCTTGTGCTGCTTCAATTTAAAGCACCACTTTATGTTTTGTGCCCATCTGCGCTAAATAACAGTAAATCTGGGCCATAATGTTTCCTTGGCGTTTCCACTAAAGTTTAGATTTTTTTTTAATCTGCACAGTGAGTATTTAAGGATATATGCTCAATGTGGGGCTGCAAAATAGTCCATCTCTACATTCATTTGACTGCCATTAAAACAGATACCTGTTTCGACTATTTAATTGGTATGTTTGATATTTTTGATGAGCCAATTGCTAAAGTGTGCTTAAAAAAAGGGTAGTGCCATATTCCAAATGGGAGCCTAGAAAGATTGTTCTTTGATCACAGTAGGGGCAATATCAGGGACATATTCTGCACAGCAGTCATATAGAATTCCAGTCTTCTTAGACATTACGGGGCAGATTTACGTTAACTGGCGCATCCCCAGGGATGCTCCAGTTAATGTGCGCCACAGCGCGCCACAGCTCCGCCACCCATGGTGCGCCGCATTTACAATGCGGCGCACCATGGTGCAAGGCAGGGAAGATGCGTGACGCATCTTTCGGCGTGCGGGCGGCGCATTGCTGGAGTCATGTCGCAAGTGCGACATGACTCCTGCAATGCACAGGGGCCACCCCTACATTGCATGGTGCATCACCCTTACGCCTGCTTCAAGCAGGCGTAAGGAATTGACGTAGAAAGTGACTCAGTGAAATCTTATTGATTTCACTGAGTCACTTTCCAGGGGCGTTCCTGCGACGGAACGCCAACCCCTGCACCATAACGCCTACATGAAACCTGACGCAGGTTTCATGTGGCGCAGGGCCTTACACCGTGACGCATCTCCATAGATGCGTCACGTTGTAAATGCCTCGTAGGGATGCGCCACGTTTACGCCGCCTTGCGTGACGCAACAGCGGCGTAAACGTGGCGCAAGGGCCTCATAAATCTGCCCCTATTTATAAAGCTGACAATGTCTTTACAATTAAGTGTTGGAATTCACACTGTATAAATCGTCTGTGATCCCCATTGTTAAAGTTAGAATTCAGTGCATTGTGCTTAACATCAAAATGTAAACTGTGCATACACTTTCACTAAACATGATTACATACGTTTATGTTATATGGTACTAAAAAAGGCTGCAGCCTGGCTACATGATTTAAATATCTTCTTTTGCTAAAACTGAAAGTTATCACTCTCCTGTGTGGTGGTAGTCAAGAAATATTTTCAAACAGCATATCACTGACTGTTGAAAGTAAAATTCATTTTGTAACCTGCCCGTGCATTATATATGCTGTAAAGCTCACGTTCATAATTTTTCACATTTTCTGTCTATTAAAACGTCTGTGACTGTGGCCTTACTCATTGTCCCAGGGTTGAGCCCCCTGTGCCTGCCAAGGTAAGAGTTGTGCCACTTCCACTGTCTAGAAATTTCAATAAAGAACATTCCTCCTGTCCTCAACCGCCCTCATGTTTCACACCTAACGCTCAGGGGAACCCAAAGCACTCGGCTGCTTTGAAAGGAAAGGATTCGTGAGGAGACACTTATTTGGTATGAGGTTAACAGATGCGCCTAAAACAGGTGGAAATTTGCATTGATCCTAGACAGTCCCGAGAAAGGTGACTTTAGGAAGACTTGGGAAAGAAAAAAAGTGAGAATTATAGAACTTTCGCAGTTCTGCCATTATGAAAAACTGGTAAGAAAAGTAGTGTGCAGGGCCGGCTTTAGAGCTAGTGGCGGCCTGTGTGAAAATCATTTTTGGCACTCCCACGCCCCATGGCCACCTCCGACCACGGGGCAAAAGTGCCCCTAATCTCCCCAATTATATGTTGTTGCTAAACCCAGTGCCCACGCCTGAGGTCAGTGCCCCCTCGAAAGGTCAGCGCCTAGTACATTGCACGGATGTATGACATTACAAAGCATGCTTATACATCGCATGCTTTTACAACGCGGTTTTTACAATGCATACCATTACAATGCATAGTGCTTTTAGGCGCTGGATAGTGAATTGTTTAATTTACTATTCCAACTCCAGTCCCCGTGGATAGTAGGGAAAGTGTTGGATAGTACATTAAACCTATTCCCTATCCTAGAGCGCCCCCCAGCGCAATGCGTTGTAATGGTTTGCATTGTGCAAGTTGCGTTGTAAAGGCACTGCGTGGTAAAAGTTGCGTTGTAAAGGTTGTTTACCCAGCCGCACTGGTCGAACTGCCCTAAAGCCGGCCCTGCTATTGTGGGCTTGCTTTTGCCTAAAACACTTGATAGAAAATAGCAAATGAGCTATAAAAAAGGGGAATAGGATTGCAATGGATGAAAGCATGTCTCACAGACCACACTCAAAAAATTTACATCTGATAAACCAGATGTTCCATGCCTGCATTGAAATGTGTCAAAACTCGAGTATCATCACTCTTGTGTCTTTTTTTTCTTTCAATATATACGTATGCCTCTCTGCTCATCTACTTGAGAAGTACAAGGTGCATTTTGATATGTATGATAATGACCCACAAATTCACTTCTTCAAGAAAAATGGTGCACAGAAGGCAATCAACCTTACACTATATGCAGGAGAACCGCTGTCTATGCATGAAAGTCACCAGTGCTTAGATCCTCCGAGCCCATTTTACTAATGTTTACCTCTCCTGCTTGCACATCTCTGGCTACACAATTATTGGAACTCTGGAATACCTTTCATCACAAGCAAACCATTGAAGCAAACCACCTAAAGTTCAAGAAGAGGCTCCTGAAAACTGAACTTTTCAGGAATTGTTTCAATTGAAAAACACTTGACAAAAGCTGCTGTTGAAGAACATCGATAACAAAGGGGATGGTGGACGGACTGTTTGAGTAAATCAAACACTCACCCTCAGTCAGCTGATCTAGGTTTAATCCATCACCATTTTTTAGCTCACTCCACCAGCCCAGCGCAGACATGGCCATATGCAAATAAGTCTGGCCCTGTGCCTAATGGGAACAGTCCAGCCCGAACTGCGAAGCCATATCTTCCCTGTACCGGAAACAAGCATCCTGGGACCGGTTTCAGGTTTATAATCCTCATCAGTCAGGCCACCTTGAATCCAGTGGCAAAGTGAGCAAGGGACCCATGTCTGGGCATACCCTGCCAACTTAGGGCGAACAAAGCGATACCAAAGGGGATGATGGACAGAGCATTTGAGCAAATCAAAAACACCCCCCCGACAATGATCTGGGTTTAATCCATCACCATTCTTTAGCTCACTCCACCACCACAGTTCAGACATGGCCATACGCAAATCAGTCTGACCCTGTGCCTCATGGGAACAGTCCAGCCCGAACTGCCAAGCCATGTCTTCCCTGGACCGGAAACAAGCATCTTGGGACAGGTTTCGTGTTCATAACCCTCATCAGCCAGGCTATCTTGAATCCAGTGGCAAAATGAGGAAGGGACCTACATCTGGGCATATCCTGCCATCTTAGGGGGAACAAAGCGATAACAAAGGGGATGAAGGATGGAGCATTTGAGCAAACCAAAACACTCACCCCCAGTCAACTGATCTGGGTTTAATCCATCACCATTCTTTAGCTCACTCCACCACCCCAGTTCAGACATGGCCATATGCAAATAAGTCTGACCCTGTACCTCATGGGAACAGTCCATCCCTAACTGCGAAACCATGTCTTTCCTGGACCGGAACCAAGCATCCTGGGACCGGTTTCGGGTTCATAACCCTCATCAGCCAGGCTATCTTGAATCAAGTGGCAAAATGAGCAAGGGACCCACATCTGAGCATACCCTGCCAACTTATGGGGAACAGAGCGATAACAAAGGGGATGATGGATGGAGCATTTGAGCAAATCAAAACACTCACCCCCAGTCAACTGATCTGGGTTTAATCCATCACCATTCTTTAGCTCACTCCACCACACCAGTTCAGACATGGCCATATGTAAATCAGTCTGACCCTGTGCTTCATGGGAACAGTCCAGTCAGACTGCAAAACCATGTCTTCCCTGGACCGGAAACGAACATCCTCGGACCGGTTTCGGGCTCATAACCCTCATCAGCCAGGCTATCTTGAATCCAGTGGAAAAGTGAGCAAGGGACCCACGTCTGGGCATACCCTGCCAATTTAGGGCGAACAAAGCGATACCAAAGGGGATAATGGATGGAGCGTTTGAGCAAATCAAACATTCAACCTAACTCAACTGATCTGGGTTTAATCCATCACCATTCTTTAGCTCTCTCCACCACCCCAGTTCAGACATGGCCATATGCAAATCCGCCTGACCCTGTGCCTCATGGGAACTGTCCAGCCTGAAGTGCCAAGCCATGTCTTCCCTGGACCAGAAAAAAGCGTCCTGTGACCGGTTTCGGGTTCATAACTCTCATCAGCCAGGCTATCTTGAATCCAGTGGCAAAGTAAGCAAGGGACCCACGTCTGGGCATACCCTGCCAACTTAGATGGTGAACAAATCGATACCAAAGGGGATGATGAATGGAGCGTTTGAGCAAATCAAACACTCACCCCCTGTCAACTGATCTAGGTTTAATCCATCACCATTCTTTAGCTCACTCCACCACCCTAGTTCAGTAATGGCCATATGCAAATCATTCTGACCCTGTGCCTCATGGGAACAGTTCAGCCCGAACTGCCAAGCCATGTATTCCCTGGACCGGAAAAGAGCATTCTGGGACCGGTTACGGGTTCATAACCATCATCAGCCATGCTATCTTGAATCCAGTGGAAAGCCCGACATGGAAAGCCTGTCATAGACCGACATCCTAATCCCTATGGCAGAAACGCCATCCATAGGGATTATGTGCTGGTCTCTGACTGGCCAATGGGCCCCTTGAGCCTGTCGGAATCCATCCAGAATGACCGTCCGGTTTCACTTTTGACCACCTGCATCATACTGCGGCGGTCAAAACTGAAACTGCAATGAGTCTCGGAAAGCCCCCGACCGCGACTATCATCGTAATTAGGGCCAATGTGTTTTCACAAGGAGCCACTGTGTTGTGAAGCTTCATTCACTTTGAAAGGGAAAGTATAGAAGTTCTGTAAACAAAAGGTGCTCTGCCCACCTGGAAATCAACCAGACCAAAGGTAAATTGACCTATGGCACTGATCCGGCTGAAAGCAGTGAAAATTATTTTCCTCTCTTGAACCCATTTCCTTATGTCTAAAACATCGTCTTTAAGATTGGCAGAATTATGTAGCAATAGACAATGCACTTCAGAATTCGTTGTGAAAATGTGGATGTTTTCATTCACCAATTACTTTGAAAATAAGCATTTGCAAAGCAATATGTCTCGCATTCACGCAAGTTTAAGCCATTGGCATTGTAAATGACAATGTGTTTTATTTATGTTTCAAAAACCAAAAGATAAATAAAAGGCATTGTCATTTACCATGACAATAGGTGAAACTCGCGTAAATGCGCGACCTCTTGCATTGCAAATGCTTGTTTCTTACAAGGAGGTTAAGGGCTGTCTGGACAACAGTTTTTTGCCATTGAAAAGCAGTTTTAGACAGGTTTGCGACCGGAAAAACGTGTGGGCCATGTACAAACCCTATTTTGCGATTCACAAACAATATGCGACTCGCAAAATAGGGTTAGTGACTCTAATAGGAAGGGGCATTCCAAGGGCGTCCCATCCTAATAGCAACTCCAAAACCGATGTATGAATGGCTTGCCACTGCAATTGAGGTCGCTAAACACTCGCAATTTTCCACCCTTCTCAGAAGGGTGGTAAAGCACTTGCCTTTGTGAATGCATGCGCAAATATGTTTTAAGGGCAGGCAGGGTTCCCAGGCACAACTGCCTACCCTTAAAAAATAAAATGGAAAAGTTTAAATTTTATTTTAAAAATACATCCTGTTTTCCTTTAAGGAAAACAGGCTGCATTTGAAAAACAAATGCTTTATTTAAATGTAGACCCAGACGAGGTGGTCTGCTGACCCCAGCAGGCCACATCCCTGGGAGTGCCAGCCATTCCCAATGGAGTCGCAACTTGCGACAGCCTCATTATTATTCATGAGGCATGCAATTTGTGACGCCATTGGGAATCACAAACAGTGTCTCAGACACTGTTGTACATTGAATTTTGCGACTCGCAAATGGCCACTCTCAATTTGTTGCATTTTGCAAGACGCAAGATTTATTGGTCATACATCTGGCCCTAAGTGATTTGCCCAGAAACATAGGAAGTTGAGCTGACGCCGAGATCTGAACCTGGTTCCCCAGCTCCAAAGTTGGCAGCTCTGGCCATAAGACAACAACCTCTCCCCTGACAAGAGTAACTATGGGCTTGATGTTATTGGAAAATGACAAGAAAAATGAGTGCGAGTGTTGGATGAGCAGTTTGTGGTTGAAAAAAATAGGCATAAACAACAGCCTGGATACATGTACTCAGCTCAGTCGATGAGCTGCTGTGTGCCCTGGGAAAAACTCGCAGCCTCACAGGTGGTGACTCTGAGGAATACGCAGACCCATACACATCACTGGGTTTGGTTTATGATTGCAAACCCTTCTCCCTCCCCCGCGGTCTGGCCACTTATTATGTAATCCTCGGGCAGACCTACTCTTGCAGAGGGCACCTACAGCTGGCCCCCACACTCAAGATGGATGGCCCTGGCCTCGCCCTCCTGCAGGTGGCCCATGTGTGTGGCACTGCATGATCTGGGCCAGCACTGGCAAGTGGGCTTTTCTCTCCTGGTCATCTCCACTCACACCACAAGCCAGAAACATCAGAGGTTTAAAATAATGGGGTAGAGGTCGGTATGCACCGCAGGAGCAACAGCTTATTGCGAAGCCACAGGGAATTTGTAAAGTACTGAAAATCACACACTCCACAAGAAAAGTTAATATAATGTGCCCAGTTCCATCTCCCAGCTGCATGTGAAGGGAGAAGTAAGAAAAGCAAATAACTCAGTACTTTACTTCAACACACAGGCACAATGTATGTTAACAAAACATTATGCAAGACATCTAAAGTTGTGCTGAGCATCCAGCAATTTGTAGTTCTGCACTTGCATTGATAAAGTTCAACAATATAACAATTCAACAATATAACAATTAAACAAACAAGGCTGTGTCTACTAACACCGACTTAGGACACCTTGAGATCGGAGCAGCCTTGAGGGTCTAAAACACATATGGGGCCAGATGTAGGTAAATGTGATTTACCGATTCTTAAATACCGAATTTTACCGAATCGGTATTTAAAAATCGGTAAATGAGATGTAGGGGAAAAATCGGTATTTTTTACCGAATCGGTAAAATTCGGTATGGGACTTTCTGAAATTGCCGAATCGGTAATTACCGATTCGGTATTTACCGAATCGGTATTTCCCATTCATGGGATGCATTGGAAATACCGATTTGGTAAATACCGATTTGGTAAATACCGATTCGGTAAATACCGAATCGGACAGCAAGCAAAAGTGAAACTTAACACAACAGCCAATCAGGTGCAACCACCCTCCCCCTTCCTACCAGGAAGTGGCTACACAGGCAGCTGCAACTAATTAGAAGGTTCTGGAGAGGCAGTTGGAGCAGAGAGACTCGGAGCAGCAGCAGCAGACAGAGTTTGTGCACTTTTAAAAGTTAAACATGGCAAGCAGCAAGGACACAGAGCAGACAGAAAGAAAAAGAAAGCTCAAATTCAGCAGCATGGAGCTCCATGTCCTTGTGGAGGAGGTGGTAAAGGTGCACCTCAGACTTTTTGGAAGGCTGTCCCTTTCTGTGCCTGAATCAGCAAAAAGGAAGATTTGGCTTGAAATCTTTGAGAAAGTCAATGCAGTGGGAGTGACCACCAGTCATTGAAGATTTAAAAAAGAAGTTTTATGACCTAAGGAGCCTCGCCCAAAAAAAAATTGCTGACCACCACAAACAGGCCTCGCAAACAAGTGGAGGAAAGAACACAGCACCCCCCCCCCCTCACTGACCTGGAGGAGATGGTAGCCACAACCTTGGAGCCAGAAAGTGTCCATGGACTGGGAGAAGTGGACAGCTCGGCGAAATATGCAACTAAAAAAGGTAAGATGCATGCACAGCAATCCCCCTCACACCCTCATCCATTCCTCACCCCTTGAAGCTAAGTTACCCCAGTCCCAGTGTGTCTGTGCAAAACAGTAGCAATGCATCATGGTACATGTAGTCAGTTAATGAAAGAGCATGTCACACAGCACTGCAACCACCAAGTTAGGCAATAGATTGCAGACATAATGAAGGGCAGGCAGCATGTAATAAGTGCAATTTCATAGGTTTTATTTTAGTGTCTGTGAGACATTTGCACCTAGCTGATATGTGCTCATATGTCCACAGGTCACACATCCAGAAGGCAGTCACAGGAGGCAGAAGGCACGGCACCCGAGAGGGATGAAAGTCATGAGCCAGGTCCCAGTGCATCACAGGACACAGGTGTTTCGAGTGGGCAGCCACCTTCCCAAGAACCTGACATCAGTGAAGAAATGCAGGCATCCCCAAGACCTTCACAGTCCCCACTATTGGTTTCGTCACCAGAAATGCCAGCATCACTGGAAATTGAAACACCTGCTGCACACCCAAGCAGGAGGCATGTCGTTTCCCCACTGATGGAAATGGAGACAGCTGCTGGTGAAATGGTGGGTGAAGACTCACACAACTTGCCTGGAGCTGACATCTCTGCCACACTGCATCCCAGCGTAGAGCCTGTACCTAGTACCACTAGACGCCGCACAGTACAAGGAATGAGTGTAGGTGCACGTGGGGAGGGGTCCAGTGTCTTCCAAGGCCTGGAGGGATCCATGGTCAGGATTCAGAGGATACAGGGCAAGGGCATCATGTCCTGTCGAAGACAAATGCGCAACCTCAACATCAACATGCATGAAATTGGTAAGGGCATCAGGGAACTGGTGGAAGTTAACAAGAGCATGGCTACAGGGATACATGACAGGACCCAATCCATGCAGCAACTGTGCACACAACTGGACTCTGAAATGACATCAAGGCGCAGGGAGAAACAGCGTGCACAGAGAACTGAGAAAGCTATCCACCGCCTGGCAACAGCCACATCCCTGCTATGCAGACGTAGCATGAACAGTCAGGAAGTCCTAACTAACAACAGCAATCACCTGACAGAGGCATAGCCGGAATGACCGGTGCGCTACAGGCTCTACTTAATGCTCAAACTGCACAAACTGCTGCTACTGACGTGCCGGAGAGTGAAGGTAGCACCAGTAGGAGCAGCATGGCAAGCCCCCTTGTTGTAGAGACAAGGAGGAGCAGCAGGCGACAGGGTGAGGCTACAGGCCAAGCACCCAGTGAACAGAGTGAGCCACATACATCTGGGAGTGCAAAGTGGTGCCGCAAATGAACACTTAATAGAATGGGCCACTGCAATTGGACATACAATTTAGAATTTAGGAATTTTGTGTTGCACATTTGTGCCTTTAAAACCTGCCTAGTGACAATATACAACTACGGTGGGAGCATTCAACACCTGTCTGTGTGTGTTTGCTCACTGTGAGCATTGCAGTGAACTGCTTACTGTTGCACTTTTGTTCTTTAACATACCTAGAAATATACTTAATAAAACAAACGTTCGTGCTTTCAACATAGGTCTCAGTCTCATTACTTACTCAGAAATAGTTGCGTGTTATTTCCTCACGTCTGTATCTGCCATCACTTGGTGTTGACACTCCAGCAGGTTGTGTTTCAGGCACAGCAATGTCGTCGTCATGATCCTCGTAGTCAGACAACTCCACCTCATTACCCTTCTTTACAGCAAGGTTGTGCAACATGGCACAGGCTGCAATTATCTTACAGCAGGTGATGGGGGTATACTGCCTTGCACCTCCACTCTTGTACAAGCATCTGAATCTGCTTTTCCAGATACCAAAGGTCCATTCGACGACATTCTGTGTGCTTTTGTGGGCCCGGTTATATCTCCTTTGGCTGGGTGTTGAGGGGTTGAGGTAGGGGGTGCGTATAAATGAGCGGAGGGCATATGCACTGTCTCCTAAAAGGAAAAGGGAATACATTACTCACATGCATACATGTACTTCTTACTGCAATAGGTATTATGGGGGTCAGACACTGTGTCTTACCTAGGAGGTATCCTTCACCAAATTCCCCTGCAGTCAGCCATGCATAGATGCCACTGTTTTGAAATATATAGGAGTCGTGGATACTCCCAGGGAATTTTGCCACAAGGTCAGTGATGGCGAACTTTGCATTGCAAATCGCCTGAACATTGATGGTGTGGGTGGACTTCCTATTCCTGTAGATATATTCTGTGGCAGCAGGGGGACAAATGGGAATGTGCGTGCCTTCAATGCAGCCAATTATATTGGGAAGTCGAGCCATCTGGTAAAAGTCAGAGTTTGTTTGAACCAATTCAGCATGGGTAGCAGGAAAAGATATGTAATGCTCCATCCTCTGTAACATGGCGTCAAGGAATTTGTGGAAAAACCTTGAGAGGCTGCTCTGGGTCACCCCACCCACCGCAGCAACCACGCTCTGGTAGCTCCCAGACGCAAGCAGGTGGAGGCTGCACAGCACCTGCACATGGGGTGGAATAGCATGTGCCCTTGGGGTAGTGTGCTACAACAGTGGTTGGAGGTCCCTGATGAGCTCCAAGATGGTGTCTGGAGCCAACCTGTACCTTTGCAGTATCTCTGCCTCTGTGAGCATGAACAGGGTAACCCTCTGCCTGTAGACCTGCTCCTGTCTCTGCCATTCCCTCTCTCCTTCCTCCTGTAGCCGTAGCCATCTTGCAATGACATAAAATGCCGCCATTGTGCAAACAGAATTGCATTTTGGGTCCTTTTTTATAGGCTGCACCTGGTTACCACCTGATCTGAATCCATGGTAAATACCGACTCTTAAATACCGAACTTGAAGCAAATTCGGTATTTAAGAGCTTACCTACATCTCAATCTTCAATTTTACCAATTCTTAATTACCGATTCGGTATTTTATAGATTCTGTAAATTTACCGATTCGGTAAATGTAACGATTCGGTAAATTTACCGAATCGCAAACCGTTGCGATTCGGTAAATTTACCGATTCGGTATATATTCCGAATCGGTATTTTACCAATTCGGTATATATTCCGAATCGGTATTTTACCAATTCGGTAACTTTTCCGATTCGGTAAGTTTGGCGATTTTGCCGAATTTCAGTCACCTGCATACCGATTGCTCAATACCGGTCGGTAACGGCCGAAAATACCGATTTTCGGCCGATACCGACCGGTAAAGGGCTACCTACATCTGGCCCATGGTGATCAGAAAGATCAAAATACAAGAGGTGCCTCTATATTCAATCCTCTCCCTCTGTACCAGTTGGTGCTGAGCCCCAGTGTTGTTAGAACCTGATGCCCCCACATCATGAATTATTTCCCGACTCTCTGTGCCTACCTTCTGCCTAGCGGCTTTGTCCCGCACTTTCGCCTGAGCCAGGGAAGGACCGTCCGTCCCTCGCTCTGCTTGGGAACCAGGCAACAGGGGCTTCCAGAGACGGCAGAGAGAGTATGGATCTACGCCCTCACTCTCAAACGGAACAAAGTATCAAGGTACCCATTTGCGATTCTGTAATAGCGATTTTTTAAGAATCGCAAATTGGTATGTATGTACAAATTCGCATTTTTTTGCGAATTCTTAGTATTCCTTAATTACGATTAGCAAATTGCGAATCGCAATTAAGGAATACTTTCCCATTCATTTCTATGGGCCAGGAGGCCCCTAGGAATAAATTGCAAGGTATTCTCAATTTTGCGATTCGCAATTTGAAAATCGCAAATTTAAATAATTTCAAGGGTGCAGGGTTGTCCAAAGGACACCCTGTTGCACCCCTGAAATAAGCATGGGTGCACATGTGGTGCACATACATGCCCTAAGGGCATGTATGTGTGTCACATGGCACTTTGAAAAATGCAAAAATGGGCATTTTTCAAGGAATTCGCAAATTACCACCAACTTGAAGTTGGTGGTAATTTGCAATTTCTTAGGGGAAATGTGCAAATTTTTTTGCTTCATACATTGCATTTAAGGAATTGCAAAATTTGCGATTCCTTAAATGCAATTGCAAAATAAATAATCGCAAATTTTGCGATTCCTTATTTTGCACCATATTTTCCTTCATACATGCCATGCGAATTTCAGCGTTGCAAATTTGCTACATACATATGGCCCAAAATAAAAAGGCAACAAAAAGTAACTTTGTATCCAACAGCCTTGACAGGGATTGTGAACGCAGGAAGAAATCCGAGGACACTGTGCAGGGTTCGCCCTCCAGGTGCGCTATGCCCACCGCCTCCTGCTGAGCAAACTTTGCACAGACCTGCAGCAACGACAGGTCCCTGTCCTCTCCCACCTTCTCCTACCGCTGCCCTCCGACCCCAAGGCGGCTCTTTCCCTTGTCAGTCTCCCCCCGCCTCGGCTGTGCTGCTGCTCCATCTCCCCCGGCGGCGGCGGGCTCTCAACTCTCCCAGCTCAACCCGGCCAGCCTGGGAAAACGTTGCATGGTCTCCTGACGGCCACCTGTTCCGCTGCAAGTCCTCACCCCAGGAGCAACAGCGGAGGCTCGCCCTGCCAAAGGGCACGGGAGAAGCTTTATTGGGGCACCAAGACCTGACAGGAGGGTGAGACCCGAGTAATTTGGGTCAGCCTGTGCTCCAGAGAAGCCAGTGTCCCATGCTTCCAAGTGCAGAGGCAAAAGTTAGACACCAGGGCAATACAGTCTCTCAGGGGACAGGATACAGGTGCCAGCTGCAATGCTCGGAGAAGAAACAACAATAAAAAAATATTATTTGCATTTAAATGCGAGACCTAAAGCATTGGAAGCCAACGGCCGCCATTGTCCCTGCTGCTGTGAAAGTAAAAGTGGACGTGGCCCACTGAATATAAGCGAAGCATGTCGTTGTTGTTGTGCCTAACGTAGAAAAACACTCAATGAAGGAAGTAGTACACATATCGACTAACAACCAGGTAAAGGGGCCAGTAACCATAGGAGGTTACAAAGGACGACATAGCCATACTAAGGAGGAAATAGCAAGCCTATTAAGGAATCAGAAGCCAGCATTTACAAAGGACAAAGACACAAGCCAATGAAATAAATGGGCGGGGGAGTGGGTGGGCCTTCTCTACCGTACTGAACGACAACAGATCATCCCCAGAGGAGCGCTTGCATGCTGGCTTAGGCTAAACCTAAAAATACATGTATCAAGTTAGTGAGACTGCTTTAAAGGGGCAGCAATCAGTTATCCGTAAAATCATTCCTTTGAGTACCATGTCTTGAATCAATGAAAACATGTATGCACAACTGACCATTAGAGACTGTTTTGAAATTCACAGAATGCTTATTGGAGTTTTTTATAGTTCCATATAATACTTCTGATTAGAAAAGGTTCACATTTCAATTTATTTTAACTGGAGATCCGTGTATCAGATCTACTGTTTTTGTGTTTTATTTATAAAAGTTAGCAATTGGTTTGTGCATGTTTCTTGTATTTTTTCTTCACATCAGTGTTATTTTGGTATTATAGTGTGCATTCACATGCAATGTTGTTGAAGAAAGCTTTGGTGCTTGTGTCAAGCTTCCGGAGAAACGATGGAGGTTCACTACAGAAACCTGTTTACTTGATCAAAAGAAGGTAGGTTTGTATCTGTAATAATTCTACCACAGCTAAACCAGTACTTAGGCCTATTGCCAGTAGCTTTCACTGTTTCCTAAATTAATGAGCAGCAGCTCATACATAACATTATAATTTAAAAATTAAAAGCCCCTGGCTGCATCTAGAGCAAAATTAACAAAAAAACATTGATTTAAAATAATTATTCTTGATTAAATATGTTTTTGTTTTTTTGATTTGTCTTTTTTTTTGGTTGGATCACCTACTTTGGTATGCCTACAACTGCATTGAATACCCTGGCTGGGAAAGGGGGAATGAGCAGAAGTAGGCCACAGCGTGTTTAAGGATGCAAGGAAGTCAAAGAGCACTTTAGTGAGGATGAACTGAAATAAGGAGACACAGGGAAGTATGCCCTACTGTTCTTGCACCTTCTAGAACAAGAAAGGGCATTTTAAGTCTCAAAGAGGAAGCGAAGGTGATGAAATGACAAACAGAAAGGAAGAGAGAAATCTAAAACTACAGTGGCTGCTTTGGCTCTGTAGAAAGAAAGGAGGCGTTACCTTTAAAGAAAAGAAAGATCATGTTAGCTTAACAAGAAGCTTGCAGTAGCCTTAAAAGAAAGGATGGCTCCAAAGGCTCATGAACAGAGCAGGTGAAAGGCCAATCTTGTTTTACAAAGGGGAATTTTACCTATGCCTCTGATGCTGATTGAAGAAAACAATTAATGCATACAGACGGATAAACCAAAATGTATTTGTTTACCCGGACAATTGATTTATGTCATTACTTTTTGGCATTTCATCTATTCATTAAAGGAATCGTGGCATTCATTTATTCATTAAAGGAATCGTACCATTGCCACTTGTTACATTTCCTATGTTAAACAAGTATTCAAATACAATAATATTTGAACAGAAGTGTGGGAGGTATCACACAACGTTATACTCCCTGGACATTTGACTCATTTGTCAACCAGAGCTTTATTTTGTACTGTCCCTTGGTAACTGTTTAATGATTTGGTTATATCTATTTATTATTGCTATTCTAGAGCACATTTGTACTGTATGTTTATTTATTAATTTTTCACACATCAATTGCATATATTGTTGTATATTTAACAATGGTGTATGGTTTAATGTGAAGTTGATGGTGTTTTTTCTCTGTCTAAAAAAGTGAAGTTTTTCAAAAAAGTCAACAAAAAGTAATGACATAAATCAATTGTCCGGGTAAACAAATACATTTTGGTTTATCCGTCTGTATGCATTAATTGTTTTCTTCAATCAGCATCAGAGGCATAGGTAAAATTCCCCTTTGTATCACCTTCAGGCCCAACCTACCCTCTTTCCCACAGGGCCAAACCCCCCCTCTTTAATCAATCTTGTTTTACAGCAGGCCCCAGGTACAAGTGCTAAGGGTGAGTGTGAGAGAACCGGATGTGGACCAGCAATTGTGGGGCGGTCAGTACACACTTACTAACAGAGGTTGTAGCAAGCAACGTGACTGATAATTAAGTAGAAAACGGTTAGTAGCTTTCATATGTCAGTGTTTGATGACGGGCTGTAAGAAGAGCACCAGGGGAAGTCATTTGAGATGGGCGCGTGCAGCAGAGTGGGATACTGTATAAGGACTTGACTATACAGACCAAAACAAAAATTGCAGAAGTTTTGATGAGGAGATTTGGATTCGTTCCTGAAAAAAACAATCTTCACCAGTCGCAAGTAGATACTTCCTGAATAGCATCCAAATCAGCACCACTGGAACAAATTAGTATGAATTGTATAATTTAAATATGAGGGATGAATTGATTTCTGGAGAGGTACTTTCAAATGTTAGACTCCCAACTCACTAATGCTATGGAGCTTGTGTGAATGCTTACATATAAATCAGTGGCAAGGTGTAATGTTGGTTTCATCCAGAACGGTACACCAGGGCCCTCACAGACAAACCCAGGAAGAAGTTGGAAAAATCAAAAGATATTTTACCCCATGACCCCAAAGTTCAGTTAAAGAAGGGGAGAACATACCACTTTAGAAAAGCAGGAGAGTGGTCTTTACTTCATCACTGGTGAAGGGCCAGTGCTTTGGGCTACTTGAAGCTAAGTCACAAGAGCGGGGAAGTGAAGGCAGAAGAGAGGTAAAACTAGGAGCCCTCACTGTGGTTAAATCTTCAGTGATAACCAAGGTGGAGTCAAATGTCGGATTTTTCTTGGACGGGGTGCAGGAGTACACCCTAGCCATCCATATGTGTGAAGTGATCCCGGAGCATATACTCAGAGTACCAGGGACTTAAAAAAAATCATTTACTGGAGGCCCGAGCCACAGAGATATCTCTAACTACACAGTGGGATACCTGTTTCTGGAAAACCCTGTATGTGGAACGGTTGATCTCCTCAGAAAATATTTAGAGGATCAAGTCAAGAAGATCAGGATTATCCAAGGCACTGAGCAGGTCTGTCCAGATGTATCTTTTTGGCCAAGTCTACTTGGAAATTACCTTCTAGACAATTAAATTGGTACATGTTTGAAAGAAACCTGAGAGGGCAAGCACCCATGGAACCCCCAACAGTCTTTGAGAGTGACGGTACTGAGACTATGGTTCAGAAATCCAGGTGAAGAGTAAAGAATAGGTCCCAGGTGCACCCTGCAGTGGTGCGAAAAATAAGACAGTTCTAGAACTGTTCTAGATACACAAATCCAATGGTCCTTGTTCTCAGCAGGAATGTGTAAAGGGGAGAAAATTATTATTTCACAGCCAATAATTAACAATTCTTCTTACCTCATATTTTTCCACAAATAACTAGATAAGGTTAGTTAATTTATTACGAAGCCAAAAATAACTGGAAATAGTAACACCTCAACATGAGAGTATAAACGTAAAATGAAATTAGCACAAAACCAAATTGCCGCATCTAATTTAGACGATGCAGCATAAGCAAGACAATTAATTCAAGAAGTAGAATACAGAAATTCAAGAAGCATTAGTCCAAGTTTCCCTGCACCAAGGGTTGATGAGTAAATAGCATTAATCTATACTTACTCTAGCCCTAAGGTGACATCCCTACAAAAGCATTTTTTATGGCACAAGACTAAGGTGCCAGTGGGTGGAGCCTTCCTAAGGAGTCTCCCCACCATCAATGGGTCAAGTATCGTAAAGCAGTTATCTTCAGAAAGAGCTAGTTCGCAGATGCTCTCTCTTTGAAGGCAAGAAAGAAGTGGGGCGCTTTTCCTAATTCCAACAACCAGTTATCCACAGGTAATATTCCCATGATGCACTTCGAGTCACGCTATCCACTCTGGGCATGTTCCTGACTTACATTAACCATGAGGTAGCCCAGGTACCTTTCTTGCAACAGTTTATCCTTGGTTCCCAGACCTTCTCCTGGGTGAATCATAACGGCCTTCCTTTATTGACTCAAGTCACATAATTGTAAGTTTTTCTCTCCTTTACTAGTTACTAAAACAAAGACAATATTCTATCTAATGAATGTTTCTCCACCTGCAATGCAATACGTGAGAAGTAACAGATTCCAGAGTACACATGAAATTCAACTATTAATTCTAAACCAAGAGTTTGAAATTAAACTACTAATTCTAAAACAAAAGTTTTCAGGGATTTGCATTGCAGGCCTGCGACTTAAGCTAACATGTCTCTTCCAACAATACAATTTGCATAAACATTATTAGCATTTCAATTAATACATTTACCTCTAATAGAAAATACTATATGTCAGGAACATTTAATAGGTGAGTAGTGTCAGCTTCACAACACGAGTTTTACATGTTAATGTTTTCTGCTAATTACATTTGTTTTCTACATTAATTCTCCATGACACTTAACCATAAACTAAAACCCGTCACATAATTGCGTTAATCTGTTTCGCAATTCTAACACCTCATGTTAACACAAATTGTAAGATTATATGCAGATGCATTCTACACATGATTATAATGTACCCCTACAATTAAATGAGAGTTCCACTTCATCAGTGTCTACCGGCAGAGAACCCTTCAAAATACACTGGAAGGGCAATTTTTGACATGGAGATGCTGCCTGAACTCTGTGAATGAAAGTCAACTGGATATTAGGGGTGTGTGGAATTTGTGGCATTTGCTTTCATGTAATTATGTGAAATTTTGGGGAAATTGCATAAAATTAGGCAGTGAATCCGTCTATCAGCAGTATATTTAAGAGGGAAAAACATTTTTGCATCTATTTTTAATGCAATCACGCATGAATTTTGCAGTAAAAAATTAGTACAGCAAACACAAGTGACATGAGTAACAGCCCTTCATGTTCTAACCGTTTATGTCATTCCCACATGGCTTTGGTACATTTTTACTGGGAACAGCGTTAAATTATGCAACATGGCAAAACAGTGTAATTTCAGGAATTTCATTAAACACACGTAACACAACATTACAGTAATTATGCTGGTGTAATTTAAGTGCTGCCCTCCCTACTTGAGACCATGATTACAAAGAGAAATTCATGGGACCTAGGAAGCACTTATGGTTAAGATGGCCATTTTTAAGAAACTGACCAAGTGCTGAAATACTGGTCTTAGAGTGAAATCCATGGAGGTGAGGGTTGAAGAAGGGTGTCCGAAGCTTGAGGCTGTAGTCCCCCACAATGAGAGAACCAATATGCCACTGAGGACTCAAGAGTGCCCCTTAAAGCCAAGTGAGTTTTCACAGATTGGGGATGTCAGAAGTTGCTATTTTTTAAAATCATTCTCAATGTCTTTCAAAACTTTATGAACAACTGGAAACCCAGAACCCAGCCATGGTGCATACTTACTAATACCATGGAATGCTCACACTTCTTAGTTTATGCACACTGTTATTAAGTAGTGCTTTATCACGCCGTAGCTAATCCAGAGCATCCCATAAAAAAGTGCCTATCGAAGTAAACAGAATTAGTTTTAAAACTCTTGCCTGTTAAGCTTTTTCCCATTAGAATGCTGAGTTGATTCTTTTTAAATTGGTGAGATCCCACTTAAATCTTCATTTTTTTCTTTCACCAAATATATCTGGGCCAAATGTGCTACCTTCTTTTACTTCATATTAAGCATTATATAGGTACCCATGATTTGTGAATGACCCCAGAAAGACTAGAGAGAAAAGTAAAACAAATTGGCAAATTTGTATTTTGCCTATGAATGGCCAAGCATGCAAGAAAGTGTATGATTTGTTGAAAAATATTTAGGGCAGCAAAAATAGGGTGATGGATGCAATGCTTGATTTAATCTCATCCACTGGCTGTCCCTTATTGTTCCATAATTTTTCACCCACCATGCCAGCTTATTTTGTACCCAGCCATATGCAAATCAGTCTCAATCCTGCTACAAAGGGAACAGTCAAGCTCGAACCACCAGGATATGTTTTCCCTGAACCAGAAAACAAGCATCCCAGGCCCTGTTTCACCCATATTTGGGCTTATCAGCCAGGTATAGTTCGTTTACAGTGGCACAGTGAGCACGGGAACCACGTCTGCTCATGTCTATCACACTTGATGCAAACAAAAACTACAAGTGATGGCTGGAATCATCATCATTGTTCGCCCCCCATGCCACCTCAGTTTGGACCGAGCCATATACAATTCAATCCTGACCATGCTCCAATGGGACTTGTTCAGTCCGCACTGCTTGACCAACTTCTCCCTAAATGGACCCACAAGCAATCAGGACCCTTTTCAGCCTGATTAGGGCTCATGACCTAGGTATAGCTTGGCTACAGTGGGGCAGTTAGCACAGGATCCACATCTGGGAACAACTGTCACACTTAGTGCAACAAAAACAAGGTGATTGGTGGAATGCTTGAATTAATCTTAGCTCCTGACAATCATTTGGCCTCATTCCAATCCATTCTTTTTTGCCTACCATATCACCTCAGCTTCGTCCAAGGTATATGCAAATCAGTTTTGAGCCTGCTCCAAAGGGAACAATCCAGTCCAAAATGATAACACCAGGTCCTCCCTGAATCAAAACACAAGTATCCCAGGAAAGATTTCACCATTATTAGGGCTTGATAGCCAAATATGGCTTGGTTCCAGTGGCACAGTAAGCATGTGACCCACATCTCGGCGTACCTGTCTCACTTAGGGCAACAAAAACAAGGTGAATAAAGGAATGTTTGTATTAATGTCAGCCACTGGTAGTCGCTTAGTCTACATCCTAATGCATTGTTTTTCACCCAGCATGCCATCTAATTTTGGACCAATGTCAGGGCAGACCTAGTATACTTAGGGCAACAAAAATACGGAGATGGGTGGAATACTTGAGTTAATCTCAGCTACTGATAATCATGCGTGTTGTAGTGTAGTTCCTATTATCCCAATAGGCTCTGCGCATTGGAATAATACCTTCAATAGTATAGGCCTAGACCAGACGTTAACTAGGTCTACTACTGTCGATATTAGACTTAAAGTTGTGGGTTTGCCAGCTAGCTCAGAGTTCACTAGAAACTTTCTCGAATAGGCAAGGAGGAGTTGAACCTCCCTGGATAGACAAGAAGGGATTTAGTTTCTGACAACCATAGAACATGACAACTTTGCTCTCCACTAATCAAGAGTGTATCTCGAGAGTCGTGTGAACAAAAGGCAATTTATTTTACTCAGTCAGTACGTGCATCCTTAGTCTCATCAGATTGTAGAGAAAAGGAAGAGACGGGCGTGTTCAATAAAATATGTTATTTATTGATCAGTCTCTTTTCTCATACAAGAGAAATGGATCGATATTATTGCAATACTTATGGTTAAGTAAAGTGCATACATTAAAAGCAGAAGTATAAAATAATACTGTAAAAACATTGATATGGTTTCTAAGCCATATGAAGGTTTAAAATGAATAAAATATATACATACACATATACATTTGACTAATCGTACTCAACTGGTGTTTCTAAATACGCCTACCCCGTGTACCTGACCTAAGCCTAATACGTGGGCGGGAATAGAAAGTTACAGTTTAAGTTAAGTTTGTTTTGCCAAGTGACTGACTAAAGAATTCTCTGCGAGGGGTTATTCAGTTCTGTACCTGGAATCTAGGATGGATGAGGGATGATATCTCTTGTCTCTGGTCTCGATATTCCAGGCTGCCTGCGAGGGCTACCCGGAAGCGCCGGAGCTGGATTTCTCGGCAGGAGAAATAGGCAGCTGCTCGTTCTCAGCGCGTCAAGAAGGCGGGGCTGCGCCAGCGGGGTCTGCTCTGCTCTGGGCTTCAGCAAGTCTGGCTGCTCCGTCCTCGTCACCACCGCGTGTGTTTGCATAGGACAATATCGGTAATATTTATACCTTTAAGGTGCCGAGATTGACGTAAGGATGGACATAGATACGTCAATAAGGATGTCATACAACTTGGTCGTTAGCACATTCTTTTGCTGAAGTTCTCGGTGAAATCAAAACAATGGCCGCAGGGTTTTTCCCAGGTTGTCATAGGTTTGATTTGTTTTGAGAACTCCGTATGCCTTATCAGGGGCTGGAGGAATATCGCTTGTCTAATTAGATGGCAAGCGTTATGACCTAATCAGATAACACGTTCCTGTGCCGTAGTGTGGCTTTATCAGATAACGGTTCCTGCATCATGGGGGTTTTCTGCCTCATGGGATGGCTGCTAGTTAACTTGTTAGTTTGTTAACCAGAATAGGGTCAGGAATAGGGGGATCGATACAGAACCTATAGGAATACATCACACCCACTCCACGCTAACTATGGACATATTTACTAATCTATGCATAGTAAAACATACTATAGAGTATTGTGTATACCTTACCACCCCAAAATACATAAATGCATTTTGAAATTATCAAATATACGGAAAAAATGCAGTCATATGTATAGTATGCACTCAAGCTGTAGAATAATGCTAAAGTAATCACGCATTTGTATACATTATTGCTATTTTGTATATGAAAATTTACACATGAAATGGCTCTTAATACAGAAAAAAAAGTTCGAGACCATTTCATCACAGAATAAAATATTTATGAACATACCAGCGGGCAGCTAATGTCTATAAGCTATCTAAAATTTGAAATTTTAGTTCTCTAAGAATAGTTCTTACTTTAAGCAGAAGATAGTGTCCCTAAAAATATGCAAAATATTTTGGGGCTGCTGAAAAAATTGCTGTCCGTGAACTGGAGGGAAAATTGTTCATGTTATTTTGTTTTTCTAGTTGAAGGTCAAATTCAGGGAACGCCGTGTACGAGCTTGCTCAAAAGTCTCTATTTCTGCTCTGGTGAGAACATCATATCATTTAGACTCTCGAAAAAGTTGTCAACAGCTTCCTGGGAGAATTCCACTAACTCGGAAATAGGTGTAACCATGCATTCGTGCGCATGATTGTCTCCATTGACATTCTGATTTGGATTGCTGACAGAAGGTCGTACCTGATCGATGCTGCTTTCATCTTGAACTTCACTACCCCTTAATCGTAGTGGTGAAGCTTCCACGAATGCCGTCATCAGGATTGGTAGCCGTTGAGGGCAGCACAAAGCATGAGCCTTTGTTGGACTCAACAATGTTTCTGCATCCATTGGCGCATCCGATTGTAGCGTCAGACAGGTGTCTAACACGCATTCTTCTCCGCATAGCAGGCACCTTAATACAGGTAAAACACATCGTTGCCACATTGGTCGAAATGATAGAAACCAAGTCATGTTCAGGTCTCTAAGCCGGGATAGTCCCAGGATTTTTGATATCCGGTCCCGGTATCCAATGGCTAGGATTGTTTCTTCCCTTGTCGCAGGTGTTCTGTCTGTGACATGGTTTGCCATAACGAAATATAAGGACTAGGAATAGGATTCCTGCAATCAGTCCTAAAATGAGGGGAAGTCCGCCAAAAATCGAATGGACGAAATCTGGAAAAATACCCAGTATGGCTTTGAATGGTGTTAATGCCATCGAAAATACTGTCTTAAATACCTTTGAGACTCCACTGGTATCAGAAATATTTAGGATTTCATTCAGGATTCCTGCGAAATGTATGGGGGAATTAGTTGATAACAATGAATGTATCTCTGCAGTCGTCCTTGCGACTTGGAGATCATACGTTTCTTTTGATGACGTGAGCCTTGTCGGCGTCTGAAGAAGCACTGTTTTCATTCTGCTTAAAGTATCTATTCGAATAGAAGTAATTTTCAAGTTGGGCCATGCCCTTGCCTCCCTGTCTGGAAAGGAGCTGGGGAACAATGAGTGTCCACAGCACTTGACCTTCGCAGTCGTAGTTACGAGATAAGGAGTCCCGGGCATAAGACTACAACATCTGCGGTCCACAATTAGAACGTAACTCCCATTATAGAGTCTTTGAAAGAATGGTTCTATCTCTGTTGCAGGTGTGCCTAGCTGGTGACATGAAAGGTTATTTGAGTTCCCTTCACAGGCTCCATGCAAACTAATTCCGTTACACAGAAGTGTACCGCTTAGTGACATCGCACAATTATTGCCACTAAGAAACACTTTCTGTCCTTTATTACTGACACATGCATGTGAATAGGGCAAGTTCCATGTTGTTTTAATGTACCCTTTTCCTAATTTTTCATACATGCCAGCCTGTATATATTTTTGGCAGTATTGAAACCTGAAGGTTGATATTGGAATATTAATTATCCCATGTATTATCCATTCACTGACAGGTCGTTCTGACATTTTCACTGGTAATCTCTCAAGTTTCTCAATGCTCAGGATTGTATAATCAGCCCCCTTCTGTGCCATACTGATTTGTCTATCAGTAAGGTTAAAGATATAGAATAGTGACGTTGTGTTGATTAGACACCAAGGCACATAGCCTGAACGCAGATTTTGTAACGTCCAGCCAAGCTGTACAATAGAACGCAATTGAGACTGACCGTGTTGTAACAACAGTAAGTCTTGCGATAATATGTCGATTGCTGAAGACACAATGCTGTCCAGAGAAAAAATTCTGGAGGACAGAGTCATTAACCCATTGTCCAATACAGAAAGTGATTTTTCCAAATTAATACGGTCAATTTCCCGTATCCTTTCTGCTGTCTCAATTTGAGTAACCTTCCAGGCCTCATTGTATGCTGCATATACAGAGGCTGCTATGAAACGCTTTTGACGCTGTTTGCGTGGTCCCATAGTGAAATCACGCAAGTCAGCACCATCAGTAAGTAAAGTTAGGTGTTGCTTAATTTCTGCCAGTGTGGAAGTTTGTAGCCATTGAAGGCACAATTTGCCCACACTGTAGGTGGTTATTATCCCTGGGTGTTGTCTTTGAGGATATCTAGGGTCTGGCCTGGTCATTTTGAACCCCTGTGTTTTGTTCAGGAATCTGTCCTGACAGGTATTAGTATCTGTGGGCCAGATCAACCACTGTTTCCAATCTGGATGTGTTCTGTTTTGGTTTAATACATAATTTACGTCTATCTCTTCATCTGTAGAGCTATTGCTGTTCATTGTTGGTTTTGGAATAGACGGTTTATTTAAGTCTTTGATTTTGGCTAAGCCAAGACAGGTAGTTTGTTGAACAGTGTCATTTAAAAATATAATTTGTTCTGGGATCATGCAGGCTCTAAACAAAGATTCTATACCCTGTACTTGCCATTCTTTTGTGCCCCAAACACTTTTCAATTCAACATTTTTGTCCCAATAATCAAAACCAAAAGTATTCATTTGTTCAAAGAATGAGTCTGAATATATCAATTTTGTGTTTGTTATCATGGTCTTCGTCCCTGTCTTGTTTGACAATTTGAAATAAAATGTTTCAGCATTACTTATGTTAAAACCTGAAAAATATGAATATTTGTCGTAAACGGTTCTTGAGCTTCCTTTTGGAGGGGTTGCACAATGTTCCCATTGATTATAATTTAAAACATTTCTAGGTTGTGCAGATCTATGTAAAAAATGGTTGCCATAGTGGTTATAACAATACATACTATCATAATTTGTAGAACCCTGCAAATAATCATGTTTGGTAAATTTAGCAGACATTACTAAGTCAGACATCATATTATTAATGCTTTCGAAGTCCCAATCATCAGCAAATGAGATTGGTTTTACAAAGTCACTCAATGAGATCTTAATTTGGTGTGGATATTTCAGGATTTCAACCGGACCATAGATTTCGTAGTCAGTGTTGTCCCATGCTACCCCACCTGGTATAGGATTGGCTGTGAAGTTGACTGAAGAAAGTTCTCTTTTCTCGACGTGTGAAGATGTGTGTGGTTTGAGGATCAAGTTGATTTTCTGACTTGCTGTGTCCATTTTAGCATATTTTCCCTCAATGAAGCGTCCCAAAGTAAGTACCATGATGAGCCAAAGTATGAGGATAAATGCACCAAAACCCACCCAAAATTCAATCCATGGAGAAATTAGATATGTTTCTTTCAGTTGTTTCAAAAGTTCTTTAGCTTTATCTTTAAAGGTTTTTGATGATGGCTGTGTCTTTGATTCACTGAAGCCTTCAGAAGAATCATCGAAGTTTATGAAGTAGCCGGATGCAGTTCTGTCAATAGTTCCAATTGCTTCAGGATTACTGTTTCTTGCATAGTCGTTTGTTACTTCATTGTAGATTGGTGTGTCTCTGCTAAATGTTTTTATTTGGGTTTTCAGAGGTCTAAGTTCCATTGCATTGTTGCATAGTCCTTGTTGTTCTTCTGTAGGCGTTTCGAATGTGATTAGCCTCTTTGTTAGGACCTCTGTACTGGTAGCAAACCTTGGTGTTCTGCTACTTATGGGGAGTCCACTTGGCCTACTATTTGTTATCGGCCACATGATTGTGGTTTTACCAGGTCGATGGATACAACTCGGTTCTCCTTTTTACCAGCAAGCGGCGGTAGTACAACTGATCTTGTCCCGTTGACAGACAAGACAGGAACTGCTTTTCTGCAAGAAGGCCCAAATTCCTTCTTTACCGCGATCTTTTCTCTGACTAGATCCCCGACTTTTGGAATCCAGACAGGTCTTGCTGGGACAGGTGGTGGTTCTTCAGTGGTTGTTGGCTGCTGTTTCAACTTTATGTTGCTCAGGTCTTTTCTTGTTTCATTTAAGTCCTGCAAAATAGCCAAACGATCTTTGATATCAAAGCTTTTTTCCTTCACCACTGAAGTTTGACTGTCAAGGTCAGAGATTCACATCCAAGTTCCAAATAATAATTCGTACGGACTGAATCCCTTCAGAGAATTTCTTGGCAAGTTATTTAGACTACGTTGGACACTTATTAGATGTTTGACCCACCCAGCTCCCGAACCTAATATCCTTTCCGTTATAGATTGCTTTATGCCATGGTTTTTTCTTTACACCATCCCGTATCCCTCAGGAAGGAAGTGAGAAGATTCCCGCTGTGCTATGCTCATTTGGCCATGTTTCCCCTCAGGCTGGAGGGCTAGAGTGAAAACAATGGTCAAACGTAGCATGCTCTTAGCGTATATGCCATTTAGACTCGCAAATCTTTGTATAACAGTCCAGACGTCAGCCGAGTGCTGGTGATCTACATTATAAGTGGAAACTAGCCTGTATATGTTAATCGCAAGCCTTGCTTTTTACTGTTGATTTTTTCTGGAGTGAAACGACACGGTATTACACCGTTTCTCTCACCGCTGCGATTTCTGTTGCAGTTTGGGCAGTTTTTTACAAACATGGTATGATGCAGGCTCATGCCTGGCCACCAGTACCTTCATTGTAATTCTTCCAGAGAATCTTTTAGTTTGAGGTGTCTGAGACCCTCGCCCATATGTGCGTCTGCGATTAACAAGTTTCTCCTGTCCATGTTTGGAATCACTCTATCCCCCACTCCAGGGATTCGAGCAAAAGGGACGGAGTTTGCATCGATTATGTATGTATAATTGAGTGGATAGTTGATCGGTAGCGCTGAGCAGTCGCCTTTTAATGACGTTTTCACCGCCAGTACTGTTTCACCGTCAATATATTTTAATGTACGCTTTTTTCGAACTACGGAAGCCGATTTAGTTGCTACCGCTGTGGCTGTCTCAGCCAATGAATTCCCTGCAATGTGAACGCCATCACGCTGATGACTCAGTGAGTGTGTCACGTGAGTCTTTGGTAGTTCTTTTTGTAAAAGAGCTATTTGTTCCCAGAGCAGTTTCTGCTTTATTGTTGCATCTGTGTCATCTTTGTAACCGTTTTGAATCCATGTCTGCAAATCGTTGTTATATGATTTGACGCAGTAATATGAATCGGACACTATAAGTGTCGGGAATTCGCGATCCGCATTATCTAGCGCTATTTTCAATGCCATTATTTCAGTCTGTTGTTCTGAATTAGTTTCTACTGAGTGTGTTTTTGTTAATAGAGGTTTTAGTTTACCTCCGCGCCACACTTCTTTTGTAATCTCACATGTGGGGTTGTATGCTTGTTCTCCCCAAACGGAGGGTTGAGCATGTCCGTCTGTATAGATTACACAAGCGTAGTGTCGTAAGGGCAGAATGTCGATTGGCAGAGGGAATGTTCTTTCATATTCTAGATTTTTTAATTCCTCTAGTTCTGGATCAAAGTAGTAATATACTTTGTCCGTTGTGATTGAATTCACCCATTGTATCCATTCCGGATTCAATGTTGTTGTTGGTAAATTACATGGGGTTGTTAATGCCTCAAAGGCTGGTTCTGCTGTTCTGACTGTGATACGTCTACCGTCAGCTTGATCTTTTTCTCTAGCTATTGCGGTTTGAACTGCATGAACAATTTTTTCTTTAATGCTGAATTTCTGTTCAGCTTCAGTGTACAAGTGTGATTTGAATGCAATTGGTACCTTTTCTCCCTCATTAGAGGTCAGGTATGTGAATCCGCATCTCCCTGGGATGACTCGAATCACAAGATTGCGTGTGTTATCACGTGTTTCTAATTTTGTTTTAATTAGCATGTCTGTTTGTAAGGATCTCAAAATTTCTGTGTGTATTTGAGTCCAATTGGTTCTTTTAAAATCTGGTTTTATTAGATCATAAAGGGGTTTGACCCTTCTGCGTAATTTGCAATGTATGTTCTTCCGAAATTTAGGAAGCCTAGAATTGACTGTAGGTTTTTTAGTGTTCTAGGTGCTTGGAGTACGGCACATTTCTCTAGAAAATTGTCAGCCAGGCTTTTGCCTTCACTTGATAATTCGTATCCTAAGAACAGGACTGTCAGATGGGCAATTCTGGATTTTTTAAAGTTGAATTTGTAACCCTCTGCTGCGAACCCAAGTATTATGGTGTTCACTCTCTTCAAGTGAGTCTCCAAGTCATCATCTGTTAAGTATATGTCGTCGACATAAGATAATGCTTTGTCATCATACGTTTGTAGTAATTCTGTTACTCTCGCTGAGAATACCCCTGGGCTGTTCTTGTACCCCTGGGCTAACCGACAGAATTGTTTTTGAGTGCCATTTATTGAGAATGCAGACAAATATCTGCTCTCTGGTGCTATGTTTTGACAAAAGAATCCATTAGAGATGTCTAATGTTGTTTTGTATTTTTTTCCCACTATGTTATTCATTAGTGCAGCACTGTGCGAGTTTTGCACTGCAAAAGTTTTGCAACATGAGTTAAGGTGTCGGTAATCCAAAACTAGACGATATGAATTGTCTGGTTTGGAGACCGGAAACAAAGGGTTGTTCATTTGTGAGGTGCAAGTTTCAATCACCCCCTGGTATTCTAGCTGATCTAGAATTTCTTTTACCTGTTTTTTAGCTTCTTGCTTAATTGGGTACTGTCTCTGTGCAGTAGGTTGTGATTTTAACTGGATTTTGTGAGGAGGAGAGTCCTCATCCCATCCTACGTGATTTTTATATAAAGCAGGAGCTAGAGCTACTGCCCACTTTCTAGCAAGTGTATATTTTTTATGAATTGGGATATGATTTGAGAAGGCAGGCATAATTATTTCTTCGCCATGAGGGCACTCCCTGACAAACTCTGGTGGCCAGTCTTTTTCAGCTAGAAGGATGTCATAGCCCTTGGAGAGATTATCCCAAAATAGTCCCCTTATTTTTCTAGTCTTATCTCCCTCTATACGTAATGTTATTTCATATATTTTGTGAGGTTTGCTAACTCTGGTGTCTGCAGTTTCCACTTGAAGATATTCATTCGTGTCCACTGTCTCCAGATGATTCATAAGGACTTTGCGAGCTATGCTCACTTCTGCTGCGCTGTCTAGCATTGTCTGAGCCCATTCTCCGTTTTTCAGTTGTGTCCTCAGTATTCTCGGCATTGTTAACTACCTTGATACTGGCTACCTTCTTTTTTGGAAATTGTAATTTCTTTTTTAGCTGAGCAGGTTCCTTGTCTTTGGACTTGGCGTGCTCTTCTCTTTGTTCTGATCGTCCTCTTCTTTCCGATTTCTGCGAGGAAGTCTGAAAAGATTGAGAGGGACGTGTATCAATGTCTTGATATCTATCAGGCTTTTTTATATTATCCCTATTTCTAAGGTTATATCTTTTCCCAGAGGGGTCACTCTGGGGTGACCTGTGTCTTTGGTTCGGAGATTTTTCTCTTCGCCTAGGAGACCTTCCTCTGGACTGGAATTTCTTTTCTTTAGGATTGGATTGTTTGTTTCCATCCCAGCTCTTTTTTTGTGATGTTGAATTATTATTAAAAAATATTTTTTCAGGACTTTCAATCAGTTGTGGTTTTACTGGTATTCCACCTAAACTATCTCTACCTAGTTCCTCATAGGATTTTTCTATGATTCTGGCAATTTCAGCTGGTTGGTCTGCTATATCTGTCTCCTTCAACCTCTGGCGGATCGCCATGTTTGCTGCTTCACCCTTTATGTTGGCTAACAATATAGCCGAGACCTGCTTGAAGTCTTTTAGTAATTTCATACCAAGAGTTAAAGCGGGTTCTGGACCGTATTCGTCTTGAATTTGTTTTAGCACATCTGGTATTACCGAAATGGATGGAACACCGTGCGTTTTTGTGTAGATGGAAGCAAAGACTGTACCCCAAGTGTCACAGTCCTCAATGTGTGGTGCGATTCCCATTGGAAGACAGATAGTCAGAATCCTGTGTTTTTCTAACGGGGTGGTGTCAGGAAACACCGCCTCTATTTGGGTGATTTTCTGTGCCAACCAGAATGGTATTTGTTCCCGTTTAGCCGGTACTTTACCTAGGCAGGATTGTATGTTCTGTGGTGTAATGTTATTTGTGTTCCCCTGGTGAGGGGTCAGCTGTGGAATTTTAATTGCTGGCTGAATTGTTGAAGTCCGCATCACATATTGGACTAATTGTCTATGTATTTTTATTAATTGTTTTAGCTGTGTTAACAGCTCTGCTACAGACATCCCATTGATGTCTGGATGTGGTGTGTATCCGGCTAGGACCGGCCACGTTGCTCCTGGTCTACCTAAAGGACCGAGCCTGGTGATGTGATTATTATGTTTTAGGGCGCCATTAAATAAGAGCAAATGCTCTTGAAATTTAAGTGGTACTTCCACCTCCTCGAAAGGAGTGTACATTTCAGGAGGTTCCTCTATTTTGTAATAGTGGAAGTACTTTGTTACAGCATTTGCTGCTGGAAAATTTATCCATGAATAGTATACCTCTGTCTGCCGATATTCGTGTGCCTCAATTACGAATATGACTGTACCACCTCTAGTTGTCAGTCCGTTTTCTATAAGTTTTAAGGTTATAGATTTCCTTTTGATGACCGGGATGAGTATTATACCCGGGTCTGCTTCCTGCATAGCAGTATCAGCTTCTGCGAGTTCAGTTGCTAATCTAACTGTCTCTCTTTCTTCATCACTGTCTACCATTTTACCGACAGGAAGCTTATTTTGTTTGTTTGCAGATCAGGTTTCTTATGGAAACAAAGATTAGATGCACAATATTTTGGAACGGTTTATCCTTCAACGTTGACTAAACCAAGTACCATACATAGGAGTTTCCTCCTGCGAGGTTTTGGCGGATATTACCTTTCACCCACTCCAGACGTCTTTGGAGTATTATGGGAAAAAGGGGTCTGAGTGAGAAAGCACGACTGAGTTACTCTAAATGTCTTACGTTAGTTTTATCGCCCTTCCAAACGAGTTGGGCGCCATGTAGTGTAGTTCCTATTATCCCAATAGGCTCTGCGCATTGGAATAATACCTTCAATAGTATAGGCCTAGACCAGACGTTAACTAGGTCTACTACTGTCGATATTAGACTTAAAGTTTTGGGTTTGCCAGCTAGCTCAGAGTTCACTAGAAACTTTCTCGAATAGGCAAGGAGGAGTTGAACCTCCCTGGATAGACAAGAAGGGATTTAGTTTCTGACAACCATAGAACATGACAACTTTGCTCTCCCCTAATCAAGAGTGTATCTCGAGAGTCGTGTGAACAAAAGGCAATTTATTTTACTCAGTCAGTACGTGCATCCTTAGTCTCATCAGATTGTAGAGAAAAGGAAGAGACGGGCGTGTTCAATAAAAGATGTTATTTATTGATCAGTCTCTTTTCTCATACAAGAGAAATGGATCGATATTATTGCAATACTTATGGTTAAGTAAAGTGCATACATTAAAAGCAGAAGTATAAAATAATACTGTAAAAACATTGATATGGTTTCTAAGCCATATGAAGGTTTAAAATGAATAAAATATATACATACACATATACATTTGACTAATCGTACTCAACTGGTGTTTCTAAATACGCCTACCCCGTATACCTGACCTAAGCCTAATACGTGGGCGGGAATAGAAAGTTACAGTTTAAGTTAAGTTTGTTTTGCCAAGTGACTGACTAAAGAATTCTCTGCGAGGGGTTATTCAGTTCTGTACCTGGAATCTAGGATGGATGAGGGATGGTATCTCTCGTCTCTGGTCTCGATATTCCAGGCTGCCTGCGAGGGCTACCCGGAAGCGCCGGAGCTGGATTTCTCGGCAGGAGAAATAGGCAGCTGCTCGTTCTCAGCGCGTCAAGAAGGCGGGGCTGCGCCAGCGGGGTCTGCTCTGCTCTGGGCTTCGGCAAGTCTGGCTGCTCCGTCCTCGTCACCACCGCGTGTGTTTGCATAGGACAATATCGGTAATATTTATACCTTTAAGGTGCCGAGATTGACGTAAGGATGGACATAGATACGTCAATAAGGATGTCATACGACTTGGTCGTTAGCACATTCTTTTGCTGAAGTTCTCGGTGAAATCAAAACAATGGCCGCAGGGTTTTTCCCAGGTTGTCATAGGTTTGATTTGTTTTGAGAACTCCGTATGCCTTATCAGGGGCTGGAGGAATATCGCTTGTCTAATTAGATGGCAAGCGTTATGACCTAATCAGATAACACATTCCTGTGCCGTAGTGTGGCTTTATCAGATAACGGTTCCTGCATCATGGGGGTTTTCTGCCTCATGGGATGGCTGCTAGTTAACTTGTTAGTTTGTTAACCAGAATAGGGTCAGGAATAGGGGAATCGATACAGAACCTATAGGAATACATCACAGTGTCACATCCCAATCCATTGTTATTCGCCCAGCATGTCATCTCAGTTTGGACCCATGTCTGGGCAGAGCTGTCACACTTAGGACAACAAAAAGAAAATGATGGGTGCAAAGCTTGAATTGATCTAAGGCTACTGACATTTACTCAGGCCACATCCCAATCATTGTTTTTGTTCACCATGCCATCACAGTTTGGACTTAGCCATGTGCAAATCAGTCATGCCCCTGCTTCAATATGAACAGTCCACTCTGAGCTGCCAGGCCAGGTCATCCCTAAATTGGAACAAAAGTAACCCAGGACCAGTTACACCCTTATTAGGGCTTACCAGCCAGGTATAACTTGATTCCAGTGGCACAGTAAGAAAGGGATACATGTCTGGGCATAGTCATCATACTTAGGGCAGCAAAAACATGGTGAATAATGGAATCTTTAAATTAATCTCAGTCACTGGCAATCACTCGACTGCATTCCAAGCCTTTATTTTTTACCCACCATGCACCCTCTGATTATACCTAGCTGTATGCAAATCAGTCTTGACCCTGCTCCAATGGGAACTTCCCATGAACCAGAACACATGCAACTACACTCATCGCATAGAAACGTAAGTGTCACCTGTGGTCCGCAGCACTTATTATGTCATCCAGTAGTGTGATAAGGAAAACATGGCTTCAGGTCTGTCATAATAGCCTGACTGCTGCAGTTTAAACCTGCAGTCCAATCTGTCACAGGTTCCCATTTGTCATGGGAAATACCTTCCTTTTAAATGTTAATAAATCACTCCTATGTAGGCCCTATAGGCCACATCGAATGGTCCCTGGTATTTAAAAGTGGGATATGCAGAATTGTTATGATACCTTGTACCTGAAGTGACAGTCCCCCAAATGCTGTTTTAACTGTTGAAGACCCTGGCTTTCCTATGAGAAACTAGAGTACAAATTAAAATACAAATTTTACTATCTCAGGTTTGGGACCACTATTTTTAATAATTATCAAAAATTCTATGAAATGGTAAAGTTATTTATGATTTTTTTTAACATTTTCAATTTTCTTTTAAAGCACTTTATACAGTTGTACGGTACAGTGTAATGTAAGACACAGTATCATCTGTCACAGTAGTATACATGTCACTGACACCTTCCCGTACTGGTTCAAATATAACATTAACATCCCCCCCCAGTTATTCCAATATAGTTCAAAAGGTCTATATGCTGTATCCCAAAGTTCTTCAACACAGTTCGAAGGCATTGCAAAAGGTAGCATCTAATACCATCAGGCATGTAGTCCAGGTAGCACAGATCTGCAAGACGACACAGTACAAGCATAATGTTGGTAATTACCCTGCCCTCCGCCCCCCCCCCCTGTTCCCAAGGAAAAAGTCACTATAAACATTCAACATTTCCAGAGCATCCAAAATAATCATGGACCAGAGTCACATCTCAGGTGTTCCCTCCCATGAAGTGGGAGACTGGTTTCCCAACACAGCAGCACTCTCTATTTACAAAGCGGTTCCCCTACCTCCATCCTCACTGCCCTCCACCTTCTCCAGCAGATATGAAACCAGCGGACCCCAAATATCTTTCGGGCGTGATTTGATGGTTAACATGTCTGCATAGTGAATTATATGTTCTTGCCAAGTGGTCATTGCGTGGAGCCAGACCTTACACTTGGGAGCACGACCTCTGCCCCAGCGACATGCCACCTGCCGCTTTGGCAATAAAAGCCCCATAGCCAGGAATTTTTTGTGTATCATGTTAATGTCCTGAATTAATCCCAAAAGGGCCAATAATGGGCATGGCGTTAGCTGAGTTTCCATCATGGTCGAGATCTCATCAAAGACCTGTTTCCAGAAGTCCACCACTGAGGGGCAGGTCCATGCCAAGTTTAGGAAGTCTGCCCCTTCCTCACCACACCTTACACAGTTATCGTTGTCTCTGAATAGAAATTTGTGAAGTTTAGCAGGGGTGTAATAATTGGTGTAAGAACTTAAAATGCACAAGGCGTAGCCTATTGTTACCAGTAACGGCTTGTGTTTGTGTACAGCTAATTTCCCATTGGACGTCAGTCAACGGGGCATCCAAATCACTGTCCCATTCTAGTATGACTCGGGCTGGGTGAGATAACGGAGCGTTTTGTGTGTGCTTATATAGGAGGGATATAGCATGTCGGGGAGGCTCTGCGGTGCTAATGTGTCCGGCTCATTAGGGAATTCTGGAGTAGTGGCCCGCGCACTTTGTCGAAGACGTGTATACATAAATGTGTCCATGACTGATGGGGTGTGTGTTCCAAAAAACTGTTCCTTGGAGTGGAATCGCCCCTCTAAGTAAAGGTCTCCCCAAGTGTAAGTTTTAAGGTAGTTAAGCATCTTCCTGCAAATACCCTCACACGTAACCTGCAACAATGGATTACGCAATAGGGGCATCTTTGGAGAATAGAACATAGCATTCCCTAGCTTACGAGCAATACAGTGCCATGCCTGTATAGTGCAGTCAACCGTGGATGGGTCAATACCCACTGCCCAACAGTTGTGAAGAGATAGCCTGATGGGGCACCGGGGCCATGTATCCATCTTCCACTGCCAGATGCGGCATAAAAGGTGGTGGATGGAACCAGTATGTTGCCAAATGGGCCTGCGCACAATAATAATAATATTAAAAATTAGGGACTTCATATCCTCCAAGATGGTACGGCAGCATTAAAGTGTTTAAGTTCAGGCGTGCCTGCTTCCCACCCCATATGAGCCTCATGAGCTGGGATCGGAGCGTACTAAAAAAAAAAGGGTCCTGGATGATAAGGAATATTAATGAAGAGGTATAGTAGTTTCGGTAGTAGTACCATCTTAATTAATGATATCCGTCCTGCCACGGAAAGAGGAAGTCGCAACCATTTGGTAACAGGATCTTTTATTTTGTCAATAGTCGTGCCATAATAAAGCCTTATTAATGCATCTTTTTTAATTTTTTTTTTTTTTTTTAGTTCAAAAACCTTTATTCACATATAAAGTAGTTTACACGGCTTGTAGCCTACAACCCTGGGGCCGCCATCAAATGTGTGACATTTTGTCTGCATAGTGTGGAAACATTGTACACAGCCATTTAGCCGGCATCCCGGAGGCCCGGCGGCGTTAGGTTATGATGTAAGGCTGGAACCTCCAGTCTCACAGGTTATACCAAGTACTTATATGTGTCTCAAGCACCTTAATCCAATGCGTGCTTTCACATACGTACAAATGTCGTGCCATGACTAGTAAGCCGTGAAACAGTAAACATTTCCTTATACAACACAATCCTAAAGCCCTACCCCAACAACCCCCCCCACCCACAACACACCAGTAGTTACACACCCAACTTACATACCTAGTTGTTGTCTATCAGCAGCCCCTCCTTCTACCCACTAGGGTGAAAGGTAGTCCCTTATCCGAGCTCTAATCTTCAGTGTCATGAATATCGAGTTGGTTAATACTCTTCTCCGTGCAATTCCCCCATCGATTTCGTAGGAAAGTGAAGTAGTCCCAGCCTCTATTTCCCCCCCTATTGGCACAATATCCCTCCCATATCCACAGAACTCAGCACACTCTCTTTGTTTGGTAAGGACCCTCACTAATCATGTTCAGCATGTTCCCAAAGAGCTTCAAGTGGATCTATCACCTCAGTCTGTCCTGCCTCCTCGTCTTCCCCTGAGCGTATATATGGTTGATATAGCCCTCAGAAATTTTTAGGCCGACTCCTGGGCGGAAGCAATTCACTATATATTTCCGACTGAGTGCAACAATGTAACATGTCTCTAGCCCATCTCTTCTTGGTTGGCAGTGGACCTCTCATCCAGCAAATAGCTACAACCCTCCTGGCCATCAGCAAAGCTATATCGGTCAACCGTCGTTGTGCAACTGGCAGTGGCTTAGAGAACCCCAGGAGTGCCAGTGCTGGGTCGGCTGATATCTCCGAGTCCAATATTAGACTAAGCTCCGAAAAAATCTCCTTCCAGAACTTGTTAACGCCAGGACAGTGGCATGCCATATGGATAAAATCTGCTACTTGCACAGGACAACGTTCACACTCCGCTGATTGTCTAAGCCCGTACCTATGTAGTCTCTCTGGAGTGTAGTAAACACGTTGCAGAAATTTAAAGTGAACTAGTCTGTGCCTACCATTGAGAGACAGTTTCCTAGTGCTAGTGCAGCAATATTTCCACATCTCGTCATCGATTTGAATTTCCAGATCACTCTGCCATTCTGTCCTAGCTTTTGAGTGTTGGAACTGTTTATGTTGTATTCCTAGTTTATTGAGATTGGTGACTAGTTTGCGAGATGATATCAATTTAATCACATACGTAAATTCCGGAATATCCGGCGGCTCCGCCATGTCCGGGCCGAAGAGGTCTAGCATCGCACTTCGAACCCTGTGGAACTGGAAACGTGATAGAAGTGAGGCCTCAGTCTGCATTGGGGGAATCTGCTCCCAGGATTTAACCACCCCGTCTATGAATAAGTCTTCCATCTTTGTGATTCCCAGTTCATGCAATGCTCTCGTGACTCCTTTCTCCATCAGCAGCGCCAGCCATACCGCCCAGTCAATCTACATGAGTGAGGAATACAGTAGTTCACAGCCCTGCGCCTGTACTAAAGCATGCCAAGCGTGATTCGTAGCTTTGATTGAGTCTAGTTCACCAATGCCACGGTCAACTGGAAAGAAAAAAGTGGCCGGTAAGGGGGAGGGGGCCGCAAATAATCGTTCAGGAATTACATGAGGGATATCGGGGCCTCCGTGTATCCATGTTTGCAGGTGGGCTGCTTGCGCTACTCTATGGTATCTCTCCATGTCTGAAGCACCCAGTCCCCCCATTTTGTAGGGAAGCATTAAGACCTTCCACCGAACTCTTGGTTGTTTGCCGCCCCAGGCCAACTTAATGAGTAACTGAGTTAGTTGTTTAAAAAATGCCTTGGATAGCACCACAGGGATATTATTAAACAGGAAGAGGAATCTTGGCAGGACCACCATCTTCATAATGGCAATTCTGCCCATCAGGGACAATGGGAGCTTACACCACACTTCAACATCCTCCACTAGTTTTGTGTATGCGACCCCATAATTTTCCCGTACCAGTATAACCGGGTCCGTGTGGAGTTGTATCCCCAAGTACCTGACCGAGTCAGTAGACCACTGCAATGGGTATTCCATCTCGAACGGCAGCGTTACAGGTGTCAATGGGAATGCGACTGATTTGGTCCAGTTCACTTTTAGCCCTGAGAGGGCCCCAAAACGAACCACCTCTCTTAAAACTGAAGAGAGGTTGGTTTCCGGGTCGCAAACATACAACAGAGTGTCATCAGCATACGTAGAGATTCCAATTTTGTACGTAGGAAAGCTGATACCCTCCAGGCTATGGTATTCCCTGATCGTGCATGCCAGTGGTTCTGCAACCAGTGCGTATAAGAGGGGTGAGAGGGGACACCCTTGTCGAGTTCCCCTACTAATTTCGAAGGCGTCCGTGACTTTGTCTCCCATTCTAAGTCTCGCTGTGGGTTTGTTATACAAAGCCCCTAACATCTGTAGAAAAGGCTCTCCCAGTCCCAGTTTCCGTAAAACTCTGAGCATGAATGGCCACTCCACGGAGTCAAAGGCTTTCTCCATGTCCAGAAAGATTGCCAACGCTTTATTTTCTGGACGCACGTGTTGCATGGTACCTAGCACCGTACGGATATTGTACGTAAGGTTTCTATCAGGGACGAATCCGGCTTGCTCCGGTGCCACCAGCTCTGGCACTATTAGTGCCAGGCGTGTAGCTAGCACCTTAGCGAACAATTTGGCATCGACATTTAACAGGGAGAGTGGTCTATAAGAACTACATGCATTAGGAGGTTTCCCGGTTTTAAAATGGTAACTAGCAATGCTTCCCTCATAGAGGCAGGCATGCTGCCCTCCTCGCAGATGTCGTCAAATAGAGTTATCAAGTGTGGGACCAGTTTGTCTTTAAATGTTTTATAGAAGCCCACAGTCAACCCATCTGCCCCAGGGGCACTGCCAGATCGCATCCCCTCCAGAGCCTCGAAGATCTCATCCTCCTGTATGGGCGCCAACAAGAATTCTCTTTTCGAGTTGGGCAAGAAGGGCATTTTAATGTAGCTAAGGTAATCATCTATTTCCCCTTCGACTTGTGAGGATCTGGACTTGTATAGACCCGCATAATATTTTTTAACCTCTTGGAGGATCTTCTCCTCGTCAGTAAGCACATCCCCTTCAGATGACATCAGTTCATCAATTACCAGAGGTCGTCTGTCGCTACGCATCTTTCTTGCCAATAGAGAGCCAGGCCTCTCCCCCTCTCCGTACGTGCGCGCCGTGGAGTACTTGCCCATGTGTTGCACTTCCCTGTCCGCCTCCTCGTGATACTCGGCAAGTAACCGTTTGATTTGCGATGTAGTTTCAGCAACAGGGTTGATCTGTACACTTCCCTCCAAATCCGACAGTTGGGTCTCTAGCTGCCTCAATCTGCGTCATATTGTTTTAAGAACACTTGAATGTTTGGACATAGCCATACCCCTAATATATACCTTAAATGCGTCCCATACTGTCTGAAAGCTAACAACAGACCCCAAATTCGTCTCAAAGAAAGTGTCTATGTCCTCCGCTAATTCTCCCCTGAACACATCGTCTAATAGGGAATAAGGAGGGAATCGCCATGTAAATGGGGGGATTCTCTTAGCTGGTACCGCCAGCACCAGTAGTAAAGGGGAGTGGTCCGAAAGGGTACGTGGTAGTATCTCGCACCTCTTTTCACTATTGAGCATGGCCTGAGAAGCCAGCCAATAGTCTATTCTCGTGTGGACATCATGATAGGCCGAGTAATGTGTGTAACCGCCTTTAGTGGGGTGTTTATGCCTCCAAATGTCAACAAGGTCCAACTTAACCAATTCCGCCTGCATGTGTAATGCCGAGGTCACTGGTCGACGCGCTAGACCTGCCGATCTATCAAGGTCCGGGTCAAACACAAAATTGAAATCTCCCCCCCATAGCATTCTAGAGTGAACATGAGATCTGCAATTCGTTGCCAGGGTAGCGTAGAACTCGGGGTTGTCATAGTTAGGCCCATAAACATTCACCACTATAAGATCATGCCCTTTGCCGACACATCTGGCTGTTAAGTAGCGGCCTTCCGTGTCAGCCAGAAGCAGTGTTAATTTTAATTTTGATTTATGATTGACCCATGTGACCACTCCTCTGGAGTGTGTAGTGAATCCAGCCGCAACACTATTTCCCCTTAACCCCTTAGCTGTTAGCATCTTACTTGTAAGAGGGAGGTGGGTTTCTTGGAGAAGAGCAAGGTCAATGTGGTGCCTGTTTAGATAATTCAACACCTTCCTGAGCTTGCGATAATCGTTAAGCCCTCTCACATTCCACGACAACGCATTCAAAGTATCCGAGTCACATATTGCATTCACTCCGCTTATATCAGCCATCCCAAAGGGGAGATCGATAGGCAACCGACAGAGTACCACCTATTCTGCAAACTATGCTCTTTAGAGCCGTATCCCACAAGGGCTGTCCACAACAGGCATAAATGGGCAACACAGTACTTGGCGTCTCCTTGAACTCTTATTAATGCATCTTTATCCCTAGTCACATGTATACCAAGGTATTTAACCTCATCAGTTTCCCACATCAAGCGGTAGTCTAGGGGATGCTCCGGAGAGTTACGTGTTAGACGGAAGACCGCAAATTTCAACCAATTAATTTGTACCCCAGAGATAGAGCTGAATTTAGTTATCTCGCGTAGGATGGGGTTGAGATTATCCTGTTTTTTTAACATACAATGTCATGTCATCCGCGAATAGCGAGACAAGCAGCTGCCTAGAAGGGTAAACTAATGCCTTGTCGTTATGATGTTGCCTAAGTTTGGCAGCAAGAGATTCAATAGCCAGGGCAAACAGGATAGGGGAAAGGGGGCAGCCTGGGCGCGTCCTTCTAGATACAGCGAAGGGAGTAGACCTAGCCCCATTCAGGAGGACCGACGCCACCGGTTGACAACAGAGAAGCTGTATCCACTGATGGAAAGGAGCAGGCATCCCCATATGTCTCAGAGTACCTAGCAGATAGACCCACTCCAGGGAATCAAACGCTTTAGTAGCGTCTAGGAATACCACCACCACACAACACTTAGGGTAAATGTCCTGCAAGACTGCCGCCAGCGTCCTTAGATTGTGTGATGTAGCCCGGCTCGGGATGAACCCCGCCTGATCCGGGAGCACAAGGCGCTGTATCAGTAAATTCAACCTTGTCGCTAGGACTTTAGCTAGTATTTTTGTGTCACAGTTTAATAGAGACAGGGGCCTGTACAAATCGCAGTAATGTGAAGGCTTCCCAGGCTTTAATAGTGAAGTTATGCGGACTTCGCGCATAGTTGCGGGTAAGCGACCTTCCTCCAATGCCACATAATACACTTCCCTCAGAATAGGAGCCAGAATGGAGACGTAGGTTTAATAACACTCAATAGGTATCCTGTCCGACCCTGGAGCACGGCCAGACTTCATATGCATAATTGCCTCCACTATTTCATTTAGTTCCAAGCCTAATGCCAGAAATTTCCCCTGTACATCCCCCAACCAGGCTAGTGCTGTGTCTTCAAAATATTCAGATAAGGCGAGCAGAGTACCCATCTGAGACGAGTAAAATTAACTATAAAAGTCCTGAAATGTGATCAGTTGATCAGGAAGATTCCTGTGTACATTACCCCGAGCATCCTGTATCTCTGTTAAATAGTTGGAGAATCTTGGGGGACTGATCGCTGCTGCTAAAGCCTTCCCTGGCCTTTCTCCTTCACCATACACTCTTGCCATGTGTGGTTTCCCCTTGAATTTACATTCCCTATCTGCTACCTCCTCATATTCCGTCAGTTTGTTGCGCATGGTGTCTCTGAGTGCAGAGTCGTCCGCACAGTTGCTTATATCTCTTTCCAAAGTTTTAAGTTCAGTTTCCAAGGTAGAGAGATCCCCACGCAACGTTTTAAGGATACCACCTCCTTTAGCTATGCACAGGCCCTGAACCGTAACTTTGAATGCCTCCCATACCGTGGTAATACTGGGAACCGATGCGGTATTGCGCTCAAAAAAATCTTGGATCTCCTGTTCTAGCTCTACCTTAAATACTGTATCCTGCAAGTGCAAGGGATTGAGACGCCAGTTACAATATGGAGAATATTGTAAGGGGGCATGAATGTCCACTAAAACCGGGGAGTGGTCGGAATACGTACGGGCCAGATGAGTTACTCGACCCAGCCAGTGCGACATTCCCACAGATATGAATACATAATCTAACCTAGCCCAAGAGGAGTGGACTTCTGATTAGTGTGTGCCTTCTTGCATCGTCGGGTGTGTGTACCTCCATGAGTCCAGTAAGTAATTGTCCGCTTCGAGAGCCTGCAGTGTTCGCTGCGTTACTGTGAAATGAGAGGGGGATACATGGGATCTATCCATGCGGGGCTGCATCGCTGTATTGAAGTCCCCCCACCCAGATAACATATGTGGTGCCTACCTCCTGAATTTTGTCCCATAATTGGAGGAGAACTTGGGGATCATCAGTATTTGGGCCATAGTAACTGGCAAAGATTACATCGTACGAATATAGTCTCCCCCATATCAGACAATATCTACCTCCCCCATCTGTCGCAGTTCCACCGAGTGCAAAGGGCACTCCTCTTTTAAACAATATGGCTACACCCCGTGAATAATTAGAGTAAGATGCAAAACAGCGGTGTGAGGCCCAGAGGGAAGCGAATTGGGGGTCCGAACCAGTGTTCAAATGGGTTTCCTGCAACATTGCCACCTCAATATGATGTCTGTCTAATTACCCCAGTATTTGTCTCTTCTTCCAGGGGTTGTTCAGGCCCTGCACGTTCCATGACGCTACCCTAAGGCTGTAAGTACTACCTGTGCCTTCTGCCATTTCCTCCACTGCTGAAGACTGGACTTAACCTAGCTGCGTGGACCATAATTAGGCATAGGCATTGAAAATCAACAAGTTTAAAACATCCTCCCTCCACCCACACTGGCATCCCCAACTCGCCGGGTACAAACCCCCACCCTAACCCTATGCCCATCAAAGGACTACAAGAACTTTCCTCCCCTAAAGCAAAAATTGGGGTACGCCCACATGTGGGGACCGCCAGGGGCCCGCGACCCTCCCACTTCCTCCATACTCACACCCACCTACTACATCACGAGTGGCGGTCAGTTACAGCGGGATGGAGGGAAGTTGCCAAGCTTGACAGGTTACACAGTATACAAAGTATAATTATACATCACCAATATCAGTAGCTCGTTAATAGTAGAGTGTCCGTATCAGTCTCAGGAGAACCAATGTGCATTGTGCAATTCAGTCCGGATCCAACAGTGGAGACTGGGATCTTGAGCGGCGCTGCTCTCCCACTTCTCTAGCTGCATCTTTGCGGCGCTTCTTAAGATAATCTTCAACTTGCTGCGGGTTTTGAAAAATATGTTGTTTACCATGATGTGTGATCTTCAATTTGGCTGGATAGAGCATGGCATATGCTATTTTTTGCTGTTGGAGCTTCTTCCTTACCACAGTGTATTTGCGCCTGGCCTCCTGGACTGACGGTGTAAAGTCTGGAAAAAACTGCCAAGGTGGTATTTTCATAGTGGAGTTGCTTCCGTTCATGGGCCAAGCGTAGGACCGTATCCCTATCGTGGTAATTAAGAAAGCAAGCAATGACTGGTCTTGGCAACGCTCCCGAGGGTGGGCGGGCCACCAGGGATCTGTACTCTCTCTCTACCATAAGATGGGCAGAGAAAGATTCTCTGCCAACGAGGTCCACAAGCAACTTTTCGATGAAGTCCTCCATGCGGCCCACATTTTTCGACTCCGCAAGGCCCAGAATGCGGACATTATTCCTTCTGGAGGGCGCCTCTAAGTCCTCGTTTTTGTCTGCACTAACTTTAAGCAGTTTTTCCATTTTCAACAGTTGCCCCCTGCTCGCAGTGGCCCCATCCTCCAGATCTGACACTCTGGTTTCAGCCTCCTTCAAGCGTTGGTCATGTTGGTCCAGCTTGTTGACCATGGCCTCCATCCTCCTGTTCATGGTGTCCATCTTGGCATCTATAGATGTGTGGCTTTGCTTTATACACAGTAGGAGGGCCTTCCAGTCATCTTCAGGCGCGCCCAGGGCCTCCAAGTGCTTGTGATTTGACGATTGTGATCGAGGCGTCTTGCGCGCCTCAAAGGGGATTTTAGTTTGCTTGGCGTTGGTACGCCCCATATTACCAACCGTAGAGTAGAGCAGAGGTTCAAGCCAGATTCTCCCTCGGCCTCCCTCAGGACCAGGCACAGGGTGACAGGCAAGACGCACCGGGCTCTGCAGGCGCATTAGAATAGTAGGGAGCTGGTAGGGTTGTGCCCGTGTGGAAAGCTTTGTACCGCTTTGTTCGCCATAAGTTTGCAGGGTATGCTCAGACGTGAGTCCCTTGCTCGCTTTGCCACTGGATTCAAGCAAGCCGAGCTGAAGATGGCTGAAATGCCAGAAACCGGTCCTCGGAAGCTTGTTTCCGGTCCAGGGAAGGCATGGCTTGGCAGTTCGGGCTGGACTGTTCCCATGAGGCACAGGGTCAGACTGATTTGCCTATGGCCATTTCTGAACTGGGGTGGCAGAGTGGGCCAAAGAACGGTGATGGATTAAACCCAGATCTGTTGACTGGGTGTGAGTGTTTGATTGTTTCAGATGCTCCATCCATCACCACCCCCTTTTGTACCGCGTGGAAAGGCAAACAGCAGAAGGCCACGGGATATTCCAGGCAGAGTCCCTCAAGGGCCACCGTACCAAGCAAGCAAGGTGCCCAGCTGAATGATAGCGAGGATGCCATAAGTGGAATCAGGCAATTAAAACAATCTAAGCTGGCCCTTTTGGACCTAATTATACAGCCAAGCAACAAAGTCTACAGTTTGCCAGCCGCCGGGAAGCCTCCTCTCTCAAGGATCATAGAGTGCGCGCCAGCTCCAATAGCTAAATGGGCGCGGGGCAGTGCATGCCTCACATGTAGGGTCAGTTGGTGAAGGGCCTGAACGAAGCTGAGAGCCCCCACAGACCACAGCCGTTTAATGGTGCAAGAAGTTTCCAAGTAGCAGCCCCGGGCGACCTCAACACGGGAACCGAAAATGGCGGCCGTCTCCTCTAAAGCCCGGAATTTCGAAGGGTCCCCAACATCAGGCACATCAACCAAGTAGATCAAGAGAGCGCGCTACCAATGGCCTCAAAGTAGGGCGAAATTCATCCCCACCAGTAACACAATAGTCCGGCAGAGGAGAATAGCACCGGCAGAGTCCCAGGTGCCTCAGCATGCTCACGGTGTCTCCCCCAGCAGAGGCGCTTGGGACAGACAAAATGGTGGCCGCCACAGATGCGGTAGTGGCACTACCGCATCTGTGTTCTCTGGGCACTAGTCACCCGCAGCCCCTCTCTCGACATCAGGTATGGGGCAGATGCAGAAGCGCTCGTCTCCACGGAGCGCGCACGGGACCCCTCGCCTTTCTCCTCAGCGAAGGCCCTCCGGCAGTCGTCCGCAGCACGGCGCTCCCGCAAGCCGCGACCACCAGTCTCCCAGGCTCGGCTCGAGCGGGTCAACGCCAGGAACTACCAGCTTCACAGTGTAGCTACCCACCATTCTGGGCAGTCTCCGGTGCAGAGGGCCGGAAGAAGTAGCGCACCACACCCTGCACCTCTGGTCCGCTGCTGCCACTCCACCGTGGCCTGGGACTCTCTTAGCCACTCCCCCGCTCCACAGGCTCAGGAGCGAGACGCAGAAGCCAGCTGGCAACCCAGCAGCCACAAGCGCAGCTCTACTTCGGATCGTCCACCTTTGAAAGTTATCTCCAGAGTCCTCAGGTCGTCGGCTAACTCGTGGTGAAGTCAGTTAATCCTCAAAGCAAGGTAGGATGGACATAATGGATAGTAAACAGCTTAGCAGGGCTGGAGCCTCACCGGCGTGCGGCTATATTGGTCGTGTGCCACCTAGAGCCCCCATGTAATGGTAAAGTTACATATGTATTAAATATTTGGGGAAAGTAACTGTTAGAAAAGTATATATCTCTTGCCTAAAGCATCTGAAGGCTAATTCACATTAGGTGGACAGCAGCTGCCCAGCCGGTGCTTGGCGGTAAAGGTGAAAAAACTGCACCAGAGTAGAAACATTGCCTGGGTGTTAGGAGGTACATTTCTGTTCTTGCAGGAAGATTAGTTAGGATGGACACATGATCTTCATTAACTGGTGAAAGGCCTGTGCAAGAAATTTGAACTTTTCACACTTAGAGGTTTTCCTACCAAAGGCAACATTTTCAGTCGGACCTCATCTAAAGGCTATATGACATCAGTAGGACCTTCTAAGGTATACTCTTCGATGAAGATGAACCTGCTTGGTATATCAGATCTGCGCTCTTTCATAGTCAGTCTGAAATCAAACCTAAGTCCTTGTCACCTGTGACAGTAACCACTTATTTGAAGTTTACTTTTTCTTGGCACGTTTTATCTTAAAACTTTATAAACTTATATCTCTAAAACCACTTTTTGGACTTTTACTATTTTGGTGTAATTTTCCTTATTACATGTTCCTCTATTTTGATAAACTGGAATTATTTTTTATTGTAATGTGTTTCGGACCTTTTAACTGTTTTGGTACTTCTAAATTCTTTACAAATGTTATCTAAGTTAGTCTACCAGGGATTGAACTAAAGTTTGAATTACCGAAATCTTTTCCTGTATTTAGCAGGTTAGTGACTTTATAATTTGTGGTGTGCTATCAGCTTTCCCAATTCATAATAACAACATATTACATCAAATGTGCTAGCCTCTATTCTCACACTGTATCTGATAGAAATGAGAGCCCTCGTGTGTGGGTGGGCATATCACAAGGGTCATGAATGGCTAAAAAAATACAACAAGATAAAAAATATTTGGCTAAGATAGACTTTTGTAGAGGAGATGGCCTGCCAATTTTGCCCATGCTGGCTTGAACCCAAGGAAACCTATCAAATGTAGACACCTCTGAAAACTAGACTTGAGGAAGTCTATGGTGATATCGCTTGCATGCATTGATGACTTTTTCTTACAATAAATGCCCTGCAAACTTCAAAGTTTGCTTAAAAAACTAGTTTCAGTGAAGATGAGTGCCAGAATTTGTGAAGAATGGCAACAGTCCTACAGGCCAGTATTCCAACACTTTACAATACAATAAAACTACAACACATGCATGTTTTGACCAATCACCAAGAACAGTATATTCCCAAAAACTAAAAACTCAACCATCAAAAGGATTATAAACCTTTATTTACTAAGGGATTTTTTTGGTCTAAAGGAAGCTGTCACGTTTTGTCCAAATCCTTGCTTTTCTGAAAATTAAAGGGAAAGTCAAGAGTGATGTGGCTTGTATTAATGCAACCACATTTATTTAATCAGAATGTACTTCAAATATCAAAGTTTGCTGAAAAAAAATTTCCACATAGTTTCCTTAGGGGTGGCAGTAGTATTTAGCCTTGGAGTTGGCGGTAACCAATGGATCCCTACCAAACCTTGGCATGACTGAATGTAGAGACCAAAGGCAATCCAAGGAGATGAGGCTTGTGTGAATCCCACCACCTATTCTTACCCATAATGCACACCCAATATGAATTTGTGTATATCCAATATGAATTTGTGCCTAAAAACTATTTCCACCTAATTTCCATGGGGATGGCTGCAACATTTGGACATGGAGTCATGTGATAAATTGGGTTACTGATTGAGGAGGGGGAACCCTTCTCAAGCAACAACCACAATCCTCATGAGGAAGAACTAAAACAAGTCATTAAATTAACCTGTCCTTAACCCTCTGGCAGCTTGGTTTAAAAGCAGTCAAGCTTAACTTAGAGGAAATGTGTAAAGCATTTATGCAACACTTAAGGAGTAATAAAGTAAAACACAATACCAATATAGAAACATAGAGTACATTTTATTACATAAAATTATACCTGAATGACAAAAAAAAATCATTAGAACTTAAAATAAGCAATTTCAAAGTCCTATGTAAATGTAGCGCCAAGAATTGAATAGCACGAAATGGGGTAATGTGCATGTGCTGGACAGGTACTAAATCCTAAGTTCAAGCCAGCTGCAATGGAGCACGGACCAGGTACAGGGCTGGGCAATGTACCTGACTGTACTTGAACAGCGATGGGAGGTCTTGCATTGTAGTGCATCAAATTGCATTTTTTCAGATGAGGCCGCCATTTAAGAACTGTGGAGTGCTGCAATGCAAGGTTCTGCATTGAGATGATGTCACTCTGAATTGGTTTTAATGAGGCTGCTAATAAGGAGCTGCGAGGTGCTGCAATGCAAGGTTCTGCATCAAGATTCTTCCTGCTGCATCAGTTCAGATGAGGCCATCGATCAGGAGCTGCAAGGTTATGTGATGTGCGGTCATACGTAAAGATGCTTTGCACTACGTCAGTGAAGGTGAGGCCACCAATCATTGGATGTAAGGTCTCATTACCTATCTCTACTGATGAAGGATATTGATCCAGAAACACGAGTCGATGCTCGTGTCTAGAGATGCCTGGAGACAACAAGTACCTACTTACACCAAACCTGGTGAAATACTTACAAACCCTTTCTTTTCCATGCGCGAAGACAAACGAACTGCATGACCCAGTATGCACAGGGGCAATCCAGCTGAGAGGTGGAGCAGAGTGCGCCCAATCCTGTTTACTGTTTAAGGGCTCCGTGAGCCTCCCTAGCTGACGAGCTAGTGGTGCTGCACCTGCGCGCCCGGTAGGCATCTAAGCCTGTAACTGTTCGTTGGGAAGCCTATTCAGCGGCCTCATTACCTATCTCTACTGATGAAGGATATTGATCCTGAAACACGAGTCGATGCTCGTGTCTAGAGATGCCTGGAGACAACAAGTACCTACTTACAGCAAACCTGGTGAAATACTTACAAACCCTTTCTTTTCCATGTGCGAAGACAAACGAACTGCATGACCCAGTGTGCACAGGGGCAATCCAGCTGAGAGGTGTAGCAGAGTGCGCCCAATCCTGTTTACTGTTTAAGGGCTCCCGTGAGCCTCCCTAGCTGACGAGCTAGTGGGGCTGCACCTGCGCGCCCGGTAGGCATCTAAGCCTGTGACTGTTCGTAGGACAGCCTATTCAGCGGCCTCATTACCTATCTCTACTGATGAAGTATATTGATCCAGAAACACGAGTCGATGCTCGTGTCTAGAGATGCCTGGCGACAACAAGTACCTACTTACACCAAACCTGGTGAAATACTCACAAACCCTTTCTTTTTCATGTGCGAAGACAAACAAACTGCATGACCCAGTATGCACAGGGGCAATCCAGCTCAGAGGTGGAGCAGAGTGCGCCCAATCCTGTTTACTGTTTAAGGGCTCCCATGAGCCTCCCTAGCTGACGAGCTAGTGGTGCTGAACCTGCGCGCGGGTAGGCATCTAAGCCTGTGACTGTTCGTTGGGCAGCCTATTCAGCGGCCTCATTACCTATCCCTACTGATGAAGGATATTGATCCAGAAACACGAGTCAATGCTCGTGTCTAGAGATGCCTGGAGACAACAAGTACCTACTTACACCAAACCTGGTGAAATACTTACAAACCCTTTCTTTTCCATGTGCGAAGACAAATGAACTGCACGACCCAGTATGCACAGGGGCAATCCAGCTGAGAGGTGGAGCAGAGTGTGCCCAATCCTGTTTACTGTTTAAGGGCTCCCGTGAGCCTCCCTAGCTGACGAGCTAGTGGTGCTGCACCTGCGCGCCCGGTAAGCATCTAAGCCTGTGACTGTTCGTTGGGCAGCCTATTCAGCGGCCTCATTACCTATCTCTACTGATGAAGGATGTTGATCCAGAAACACGAGTCGATGCTCGTGTCTAGAGATGCCTGGAGACAACAAGTACCTACTTACACCAAACCTGGTGAAATGCTTACAAACCCTTTCTTTCCCATGTGCGAAGACACACGAACTGCATGACCCAGTATGCACAGGGGCAATCCAGCTGAGAGGTGGAGCAGAGTGCGCCCAATCCTGTTTACTGTTTAGGGCTCCTGTGAGCCTCCCTAGCTGACGAGCTAGTGGTGCTGCACCTGCGCGCCCGGTAGGCATCTAAGCCTGTGACTGTTCGTTGGGCAGCCTATTCAGTGGCCTCATTACCTATCTCTACTGATGAAGCATATTGATCCAGAAACACGAGTCGATGCTCGTGTCTAGAGTTGCCTGGAGATAACAAGTACCTACTTACACCAAACCTGGTGAAATACTTACAAACCCTTTTTTTCCATGTGCGAAGAAAAACTAACTGCATGACCCAGTATGCATAGGGGCAATCCAGCTGAGAGGTGGAGCAGAGTGCGCCCAATCCTGTTTATTGGATGTAAGGTGCTGTGATGCAAGGTCATGCATTAAGTTGCATTGTGCTGTGTTGGTTCTGAGGTAACCCACAGTTGGGCCAGGAGGAGTAGACTCTGGTGCCAGCCAAGGAGTTAGTCCAGTAGAGGCCAGCAGCAGGACACAGTTGGTGACAGGTTCACCTGGGAGGTGTCTGTTGTACCTATGACTGCAAGGACTTCTCAGATGGTTTCCACATCCAATCAGTGGGGAATTAAATTACACTGCAACTGAGCTCAGCTCTGCTGTTCTCTGGAGAACCCACAGCACACAGGCTCCCCACAGATTGTATTACTGAATTCTGGGAGAATTTGAGATATTTTAGATGTGGTAGCCTGACATGGATCTAGTTACTCACAGGGAATTCTGAATACAAGAGATACATGTTAATTCAGATATCCCTGGTCTGATTGGTATGAATTTACTGTACTCCGTTTGTGATCCTGGTGGTATACTCTAGAAATCAAGAAATGTTTGAAGCACTGAAGCAAATATTTTGCCTTCAGCAGTAAAAGCTCTCCAACTGCAGGCATGAAATTGTGCTATGGAAACAGACCAGCACCTATCAACTTATCTTTGTGGGTATCTTACAGTTCCAGATGTTAGGTTCACAGTCATTCCTCTTTCAGGTTGGTCCATGTGGAAGACAATCATTGCCATGAAATTCACAACCTGAAAAAAAAGGACCCATTAACTAGCCCCACTAATTTTTTTAAGGCGTCATACTATTGAGAATTGCCTTAATTCATATCAAACCTTAAACCCCACAAATTCACTCAGAGTATTAAACATTTGGTTGTTCATTTAGTGGTTCTTGCTGTCTTAGTTTGGCCACAACATCACAGTGCAGTACAGAGCTACCAACTCAGATAACATTTTAGAATTTCCAATTGCTGCCCTGGAAGGAGTGGAAGGGGTGTGCCTTAGAGATGTTACTTATCTTCTTTGTTTCTGAATCCTACTTTGCTGATCCCCACTTTTTGGGTGACCACATTTGATTGACTACACATCTTTTGAACTGACTTGGTATTTCCATCTATTGGTTCAAAGTTGTCTTTATGGATTTGGATCCTACATACTAAATGTGTTTAAAAAGGTATTCTGTTCTCTGACAGTTGATTGCCTTTTTGGCTTGAAGCGATGCTGATAGTGACAGTGATTGGGGTAGCTACAACAGGAACAAAAGGAACCCATCCACTTTATAATATTAACACCCATCCTCATTACCTTGTTGAAAGGAAGGGTGATTGTGTGATGACATATCTTTCAGGACATCTGACAGGGTTACCCGTGATCTGAATGGATAGTCCACATTATGATATCATAGTTGTTTTTCTTTGATGGGCCTCACTGAGGATGACTTGGGAGGGCCTTGCAGAACCAATCTAACTCAAATGAGAGGAGGGCACATACCACACAGGGAGAGAGAAAATTAAAAAAAAACACAACAGGGGCCGTTTTTTTAACAGAGTTTTCATGAGCTCTTCCAGTGAATATTAGCCCATCAGTGGATAAGGGCATAAAGGTTCTCTCATTTGGGAAAATTGGAGAGACCGGCAGACCTTGTCTCTTCACTCAAAGCCTTCATTTTGGGTGGCTTGGTAAAAGCATTTACACTCTTGTCCCAAGCTTTTCTTTCAGGTAGGAGTTCATCACAGCAGCTTTGAAGGAGCTGGGCCTGGTTTGCAAAGTGAGATTGAGCTGCTTTTCTGCCTTAGTGCAGATATATTTTCTTTTCCTTATTTATAGCATCAGAATGCTTCCCTGTCAGACCTCAAGAATATCCATAGTTCCATAGTATGAGTGCAGCATTTCATTTTGCATTATTCTGAATCCTTCCTTTGTGGTGAGGCACAGAGATTCCATTGAATAGTACAGGAACTGTGCTTAAATGCTGAAGAGCTAGGTATATTCCAAGGCAGTGGCAATTCAAAATAGATAAAGATCGAGGAAGGATGAAGACAACTCATAACTGAAATCCTGCTTTTTGGAAAAGCGGAGACAATTTGGTCCCCCGAGTGGTGGCCACCCGAGTTAGGGGAGTCCCCTCCACCCAGGAGTTGGGCCAAGAATCTGGGTGTTAGGATAGATGATCAATTATCCATGGAGGATCAGGTTAAGATAGTATCCGGTATGTGATTCGGCACTATGAGGATGCTAAGAAAAATCTTCCCCAGGATTCCTCTGTCAGTGAGGAAATCTCTTGTCCAGTCACTTGTGGTGAATCGGCTGGACTACGGCAGCGCGCTTCTAGTGGGGGCTAGGGAGGAACTATTAATGCACCTACAGGAGGTGCAGAACACCGCAGCCCGTCTGGCCTTAAATAAGCCAGCACGGACTCCGTCTGCCCCCTTGCTGAAGCAGCTTCACTGGCTCCCGATGAAGAAACGAGCCATTTTTAAGATGCTCGTTGTCGTTTTTAAATCATTACAGGGGAAAGGACCTGTTTATCTGGGCAATAAACTCAGGTGGTATCTACCGGCCCGACAGCTGAGATCCAGTAATGCCAACCTTCTGTGTTTACAGAAGATACAGAGGGCAAGACTGGGCGGTAGAGCCTTTTGTCATCTGGCCCGAGACATTGGAATAAACTACTAGCAAACATTAGGGCTTGTAATGAATTGCCCAGGTTTAAAAAATTGTTAAAAACATGGCTGTTTTAGTTGGTTGTGTCCCCCTCATCTTTCCTTCACAGCGCCGAGAGATCCCTTCGGGGATGATTCGCTTGCGCTTAACAAGTCCACAAAGAAAGAAAGAAAGATAACTGGATGCCAATTTACTCTTAACAAACTATTGCCAATCAGAAAGCCATGATGGGGTACGATCTAATTTACCTGAGGTGAATGTTGGATACAAGATACAGGAGATTAAATCTTTGTTTCAGTTGTGACCAAGAAGCGTTCTTCTTTATACCGCCTGCCTTTTGCAAGTGTCAACTCAGTCTTGCCTGCTGGATCTTGTTCAAACTCGTGGAGTAAACCCCAAGCTCTCCTAAAAGCTTTATTCTACTGTTTGTTGATCAAACACAGCCACACAACAACATAAAATACAAAGAAATGCACTGGGCAAGGGAGTGATGGGCAATATCAGTGACATGAAGGGAATAAATATGATATGTTCCTAAGAGATCCACAGCTGTCTTTTAAACCAAACCACAGTATGGAATGAACATTAACATTAACATTCCTTGAATTATTTATTTCTTACCATAATGATTGAAGCCATGTCAATATGTTGCCTATAAAGGTAAGGACAGCTTGACATTTGTAAATAAAAGTGTATAGTGGCAAATGTTACCAAATTGAATAATAAATTCACAATAGGTCTCAATCACAAAGGTAAATGTACACTTGTGTTGGACCCGGCCTCGTGGCGTGGTTCCCCCCGTTCCTCAGCACCCCGTTAGCCTAGCCCTGCACACAGAAACCCCTGGTTGTCCCGTTCCCTGTCCGCCCCGCTCCCTACACGACCCATCAAACGGACGACCCTCCCCGCATCCCTCTTCCTGGTACCCCAAAGGGCCACCGGCCGCCATTACCCTTCCCGAGGTCCCTGACTCCATAGCCCTTGCCTGACCCCGGCCCCAGCGAAACTTAGGCTTCAGACGCGCCATGCCCGGCTGGGGGGTAGAGGGCTTCCTGAGGGAGATAAGACCAAGGAGTTTCGATTGCACCTCCGGCCTCCCCGGGGAGACTGGTTTCTCTCACACCTCTGGCCTTCCCCTGTGGGCTGGTTTCGATCGCACCTCTGGCCTCCCCGAGAGCTGGCTCCAGACCCTGCTGGGCGTCTGGGAATCCCCGGACGCATTTTCCAAATGATCAAAGGGCCAGCCGACGGAAGATTCTGACGACCAGCCCTGAGGCATGCGATCTCCGCCTGCGAGGGTCTGGACATCAAAGGACCACTGCGCTATATCAAGGCCCGCCCGAGAACTAGCGGGCAGTTGTATCCTGGACAAGAGAGCCCTGCTGACCTGTGTCGCGGCTCAACCATTTTGGGAAGATTGAACTTGGGAACTTATCGAGCCCTGCTGACGTTGTCGCGGCTCATCCTCGTGAAGAAGGAATTGGAACCTCGGAGCCCTGCTGACCTCGTCGCGGCTCATCCTTGTAACTCTAAGGACATTCGTAGAACACCCTGAGCCCTGCTGACGTCGTCGCGGCTCCTCAAGAACCAACAGACACTCTGTTCACTCCGGATCGAGCCCTGCTGACCTCGTCGCTGCTCGAGGAGTACTCTGGTCCGGCGGGACCATCGACGCTACCAACATGCCCTGGCTCAAGAGGAGTGAGTGGAGCAGCCAGTACGACCAATATCTTCCGTATCCCCCAGCTCGAGGATTGAGAGCTGTGCGCAGGGTACGCTTCGTACTGGCCCCATAGTGAGACTGTCCCGCTTCCCTTCTCCTTACAACTGAGACTTTACGATCCCTCGATCGCTTGTAAATACGTGTTCATTTTGCCTAAACTCTACTGTCTGATAAAGAACCTTCTTACTGAAATCCACAGTGTGGTGTCCATTCATACGTGTGGTGTGAGCTCAGTGTGTACGATTTTAGACACAAAGTCCTCCTTGGCGAGGACCTCACGTTACGACTCAGCAGTAGTCCTGGGAGAGGTGGGTCACGGAGTGGTCGGGAGAGCATATCTCGCCCCTCTGGGATCGCCCATTCTAACATTGGTGGCAAGCGACGCGATAAGAGCCTACATCTAGAGATCGTACAGTAAATGACTGACACACCACCGGAACAAAGACACAAGAACAACAGAAGAAAAAAGCAATCATGAGTTCCACCGGAACGAGCGAGAAGCCCACATTCCAAAAGGACCTTTTGGAGGATTATACCCACAGAGAACTGAAACAATTCTGCAAGGATCTTCACATCGCTACCACTAGTTTGAGCACCAAAGAAGACTTCCAGAAAGCCCTGACAGCCTGGGTAGAGTCCGGGGCCCCCCTCTCCCCGCCAGAAGGAGACGGCGGGGAGGGAGGGCCGCAGAACGAAACCAGCGTCCAAGAAAGAGAGAGAACTGACTCCCTGGCCCGGAGTCTCAGCACGGAGAGGGGTCTGTCACACGAGGAGCTGACAGACCGAGAACCAAGCCGAATCCACGAGCTAGAGCTAGCGCGCCTCAAGATAGAAGGAGAGCTCAAGCTGGCCGAGAAAAAGTTGGCCATCGAACAATTACGGTTACAAGGGGAACTAGAAGAAAAGAAGCTCCAGAGGGGGCATGAGGGAAAGAAACTCCAGCTCGAGCATGAACGCAGCCTAAAGGAAATTGAACTGAAAGCAAGAAGTGAAGAGACCCGACCCCCGGGGATCAGAGAAACCCCTTCCCCGGTGGAGGCCAAAGTACACATCCCCAAGGATGTAGTAAAAGAGAACTACAAGGGAAACGACATCCAGCAATGGTTCAAAGCCTACGAGATCGCCATAACCTCCCACCGGGTGCCCGAAAAGGATTGGGGGGCTGGATTGTGGGGCCGCTTCCTCAGTGAGGGAAGAGACACCATGCTGGACCTGCCCTCCGCCGACCTGAATTCTTACTAACACATGAAGGACGCTCTGCTATCCAGATATGGTCTCACTCCGGAGATGTATCGGCAGCGGTTCCGAGACTGCAAAAAGATCCCCAGCACAACCTGGGTAGAATACGTGAATTTCTACAGCCGGGCCTTGGAAGGGTGGATCAAGGGCAGCAAGGTTACCACCTTTGAAGGACTATTCGACCTAATCGCCTATGAACACCTATCCACAAACTGCTTTGTGGAACTGAGACAGCACCTTCTGGACAGCAAATTGACAGACCCACGGAAGCTCGCTGTCGAGGCAGATCGTTGGGTGTACACCCGAGTCCCTAGGGGGCCTGTGGGAGACTATGGCCAAAGCGAACAGGGGTCTTCCCGCCAGAGAGGAGGGGGAGGTCAAGGTAGGCTGCGAGGGTCCCAGTCCAGGCCCCAGCGTAGCCCCCCCGAAACCAGTCCGGAAGCTCCCCTCCCGTGACGAGAGCAGGGCCCCCCTCGGGTAGACAGGGACCCCGAGCCAGCATAGCATGCTACAGATGTCAGCAACTAGGGCATTATGCCAGTGATCCCCAATGCCCCCTGAACAAGAAACTGAGGTTCCGTGAATTCTGAACCCGTTTCATAAATGTCGTCGTATCATGACGATTTTGGTATCAGCGGACCGAAAATGGCGAGTGTAGGATGTACGAGTGTTTTCACCATGTTCGAGTGACGAGATCACCATGAAATCAGGGATTCCGTTCTGTACCCTTGGGTTCCATTTTGTGCACGGCAGCCATTTTGTGGCTGCCCTGACATAGGCCGATGACTAAGGCCGAACGAGTCCTTTGGACACGTACACCTTTAGCTGACTTCTGTGTGACCTGGGCAAGCTGACTCCATTGCCCGAAGCCAAACCTGTTAGGCCAGTTCCTTTCCCAGTAGTTGATCAAGATTGAGGATCAAGGCACAGGACATCATAAACCCTTTATTGCACACAACTATGTCTTATCTGACGCACACCTGTCTCTGATCCTTTCTTTATGGCCTGTTTACGATGAGGAGGTGCCCGTTTTTATTAGGGGTCCATTAGTTTTTTCTGATGACGAGTGTTGGGCTTTCCGGGTAATTGATGGTGGGCTGAACAATGAAATGTGGGTTTGTCATGCAATGCTTTTTGTCGTGTACACATGGGATTGGTCAACTGTAAATAAGGAATGTTTGCCTGAAGCACAATATTTGGTATAAAAGGAATGACTTGCTTTGTAGAATTGAGCAGTCTCCTACGAATATACAGCCTTTGTACTTAGTGGACCTCTGTTACTGGTTGCAGCCAATAAATTTGATCTTTGACGTCACCGAGAAGAGTCTGCGTTTCTGTAGTTCTGAGACAGGTGAATCCGGAGACTTCGGGTGTGTCCCCTGGCACCGCTGGGTTCTAAATAACCCGGTTCTTCATTTGGCGCCCATTGTGGGGCGACTTCAGCGGTACCGGTCCAAGCCTGACGATCGTGAGGAGCTTCGTGTGAAAATTCTGGAGGAAGGCCAGCCACTTCATCGACCCCTGTATGTCGTCGTGGTCCGAAAGTCTTTGCTGCGAGGTTCCCCGCTTTCCGACGGCTACGAAGGACTGCTGCCCTGACTGTCGCCCTGTCTTGGAGCCTTAGACGATTTGTAGAGCGAGACGATAGACGGGTCTTCTGGTGACGTCATCGATACCTCAGTTAAGTATGAGTGGAGCGTCTCCCAGTCCTTAGTTTTTGGGTATCCCTTTGGGATCTTTGATTTGGGCCTTGCAAGTACCAAAGCCGAGGGACTCGTGTATTCACGAGACTATCGTATTCGATAATCCTTTGAAGTTTGAAGCTAGACTAGAGAGCGAAGATGCCTGGTCTTAGCAGACTTGGAAAGATGTTTTGTTGTGGTTGTAATAGGGACTCCCGATTGGAGGACTCGTCTCCGGTTCCTCCGATTGGAACTCCAACCTATGAACTTTATGTGAAACATGGCGTGGGCCCCATCATGTATAATGAAGTATGGATTAGGTACACTAGGAAAGACGGTGTCCTCAAATGGCCCCAATATTGTAGTTTTGATACGGAAGTTTTAGATAATCTAGAGGGTAGACTCTTTAAGAAGAAAGCCCAGCCGGCGATGTTTGACTCTTTCCGCCTATGGCGAAAGGAAGCCAAACAAAAAGAAATTAAATTACCAAAGAAAAATAAAAGAGAGAAGGGTATCTCGATAATGCAAGCTGCTATGCAGTTTAAAGATAACGAAGAAGAACAGGCAAGTGAGCAGTTGCACAGGCAACGTAAAATGGCGATTGACAAATGCTACCCAGCTTTGCCGCTTCTTCAGCAAGATGCAGCGAAGGAACTTGAGAAAAATCCTTTGATGTCACATTTGTTGAGTTCACCACCCCCTTATGCGCAGAGTGCTACAGCACCTCCGCAACCTTTAGTTGTGCAACCTCCAGTTGTGCAGCATCCTGTTATTCCACAGCCGCCAGCTCCTCTTCAGTTGGCTCCTACTCCTTTGACGTAGCCTCCTCAAGGGCCGCCGACTTTGCTACCTGCTCCGCCTTTACTTCCCGTGACTTTTTCACCTGTTCTTGCTGCCTCCTCTACTATTGCTCCTACATTAAAGTCCGCTTTATCTCCTGTCCTGTCGACCTCTCCTTCTGTTCGTCAGAAAATTACGGATACTGTTACTGGTCTTTTGTCTCCTTTCTTTGGGTCATTTAGTGCGACCCCCGTTTCGGAGCGTAAACAGTTACGTAGTCAACTGCCTGATTCTCGAGAGAGAGAAATATTGGATCGTTTGGCGCGTAAATGGGTTACTCGTCCTTTAAGATACGATGTAGAGTCTGTTATGGATGTCTTCCGTCAATAGGAAGCGCCAAAGCAGAGATATGTTTTTGATAAGGTGTGTACTTTCCTTCGTGAAGAATGGGAAGATGATGACGTGGGACAGACTCCGTCTGAGTTGTTCCATATACGGTCTGAGTTCACGAAAGGCACAATTGTGGGTCTCGATGTTGAAAGAGCAGTTGCGACGTTGTTGTCGTTTAGGAGTGAGTCTCCTTCTCAGCCGCTGTTTGAGCCTGACCCTTCTGTTAGGAGGAAAGTGAAGCAGTACCCGATGAGAGAAGTTCCTCCTGTATGGAAGGACGCCGTTGCGGCTGATGCCCCTAATAACATTGATGCCGTACCGGCTCATTTTCAACGTGTTTGGGTACATGTTCCATGGAAACGTGCTGAAGTTTTGGCTCTTAAACAGACTTTGCCTGACCCCCGTAAAAATCCTGCTGGGTACTATAAGGAATTATCACCGACTGCAGACTCATGTGTTATGAATCTAGCGGATATAGACATGTTGTTTGGTAATGTGGTCCCGCAGCCTTTATGGGGTTTGATTCGTCATACGGATCATGCGCAGGAGTTGGGTGATACATGGGCTAATATTAGTGTCGCGGATGGTCGACAAGTTGGTGGTACGAAACCTGAGCCTTTAGTAGCAGAACTCCCTGGTAAGATTGTTACTTACATGAAGACTTTAATGCCTGCTATGCGAGTAAACTGGGATAAATTGTCCGCGTGTAAGCAGAAGAAAGATGAAAGCGTGTCTGATTTCTTCACTAGGTTTGAAGAGACGTTTATTGACCATAGTGGTCAAGACATGAGTACCGAGGGTGGTCAACGGTTGTTTGTTGATAAATTTGTGCATAATCTACTTCCCGAATTGTGTAAGAAGTTGAAGGATTCAGAGAGTTCTTGGGCTGTTTCCTCTTCAGCACAGATATTGGCTACTGCGCAATACTACGAAAATAGGGATAAGGATGAGAAGGATAGAGCAGACAAGAAAACTAAAGAGTTGAAGACGAAGGTGCTTTTACAGCAAGCGTATCCGCCCCGTAATAATCAGCGTGATTATCAACAGCCTCAGCAGTTTCAGAGAAACTCGCAAAGGTTCGAGTCTCCTCAACAGCGTTTTTCTGTCAGTCCTAATCAATGTGCATATTGTAAAGAAGAGGGCCATTTTAAACATAGTTGCCCTGTTTTGTTACAGCGTATGAATGGTGTCTCTGGCACAAGAGGTCGAGGTATTCCGCAAGCTCCTAGAGGTAGAGGACGTGGAGGTTTCCCCCAGAACGCGCGTTCCTTTCCTCCACAAAGTTCGATGAATAGTTTTGATCAGCAAAATAATGCATCTGGTAGGACGACTCAGTACTATGCTGACGACTACTACGTTGAGGGTGAGAATATGGATGGTGATGATTGCTAGGACAGCCATGGACAAAAAGAGGGAGTTGTTTCAGTTCCAGTAGATCAGAGTGGACCTTATGTTGAAGTGATTACATCAGTTGTGTCAGAGCCTTTTCTGTTGGATACTGGTGCTACGAAGAGTTCTAATATGCACTCTAGACTCCTAGCGCACCTTTGTCTGGCTTAACGAATATTCCGTAGGTTTTTCTGGCGCCCCAGTTAGAAACCCGATTTCTAGTCCTATGTCTCTTTCTGTTGGACCTCGAGAATTAGAAGCACCTCTCATTCTGACGACAGGTTGTGGTGAAAACTTGTTGGGATTGGATCTGTTGAAAAGATTGTATGCGACATTGTATTGTTCTCCTTCAGGAGTACAACTTACATTAGGTAAGAGCGTGGTCTCTCCAATGTACTTGTCGAGGGATCAACTTCCGACCGAATTGTCCTCACTACCGGATATTCTCTGGGCTACTGGTCCTAATGATGTGGGTCTTTTGGAGATACCGCCATATGTTGTGACGTTGAAAGCGAATGTGAAAATGCCACGTATTCCCCAATATAGGATCTCTAGTGATATAGAACGAGCGTTGCTAGCGATCATTTATGATTTAATTGAGAAAGATGTGATTGAAGAGACGAGAGGAAATGTGTGTAACAGTCTGGTTCTGCCTGTTTTGAAACGCACTGACTCTTCTCAGCCACCCGATTACAGGTTTGTGATCGATCTTAGAGAGGTGAACAAAATAGTCATGCCACAATTTCCTGTTGTCCCTGATATCACTGCCTTATTGACGATGATTCCGGCTTCGGCCACTTGGTTTTCTGTGATTGATTTGAAGAATGCTTTCTTCAGCATCCCGATTGCCGAGGAGAGTAGAGATATTTTCGGCTTCTCTTTAGGAGGTCGAAGCTTCCGGTTTAAACGCGCTCCTCAAGGCTATTGTGAGTGCCCGTCAATCTATAGTCAGGCTTTGAAAACACAGCTAGATACGATTGTCTTACCTGATGGTGCTGCTCTTCTTCAGTACATTGACGATTTATTAGTTGCTGCCGATACTGAGGAAATTTGTAAGAAAGCTACTTTGTCATTGCTGCGTCATTTGTCTGATTTCCATCACAAGGTGTCTCTTTCGAAGTTGCAGTATTGTCGACAAGAAGTTACCTACTTAGGTCATCTCTTATCGAAGGAGGGAAGAAGATTGACCCCAGAAAGAATTCAAGCGATTACGAAAATGAATGTGCCAATAACACAGAGAGAAGTGCGCGCTTTCTTGGGTATTACGTCATATTGCAGACAATGGATACCAAATTTTTCTCTGCTGGCCAAACCGCTGGTGGCATTGACCTGTAAAGATACACCGAATCCCCTCGCGTGGTCTGAAGATTGTCAGAAAAGTTTTTCCGAATTGCGCAATGTGTTGTGTTCGGCTCCTGTGTTGGGTACCCCCGACTACAGTAAGCCTTTCACACTTTATGTCCACGAGAGAGAAGGATGTGCGTTATCAGTGTTGACACAATCTTTTGGGGATAAGCAACGTCCATGTGCGTATTTCTCGTCGACCTTGGATCCGGTAGCTAGAGCGTTGCAGAGTTGTTTGAGAGCCACAGCGGCAGCAGCTGTTTCTATTCGACAGTCTGCTGGTTTGGTGATGAAAAATACGCTGGTCATGATGGTTCCACATGCAGTGGACACTTTGTTAAACAGGACCAAGACACAGCACTTAATTAGTGCTCGATTGTCAGGTTATGAGCTGACACTCCTAGCGAGTCATGTGCACATAAAGAGGCGCAATACATTGAATCCAGCCACGTTGTTGCCGATTTCAGTAGAGACAGATGTTGTTGAGCAACATGATTGCTTTCTCAGGACAGAGGAGGAAACAAAAGGGAGAATAGATCTTAGGGACACTCCTCTTGCGAAGTGTGATGGTACCTTATGGGTGGATGGTTCATGCTTTAAGCTTCCGAATGGTGATATGACTGCGGCATATGCTGTTACGACTTTGCATACGATTGTTGAAGCTGCACGTATCCCACATATTTCAGCCCAAGCAGCAGAGTTGATTGCACTTACGAGAGCGTGTGTGTTATCGAAAGGAAAGAAAGTGACCATATATACCGACAGCCCGTATGCGTTTGGTGTGGCTTTTAGTTTTGGACGTTTGTAGAAGGAACGAGGGTTCCTCACGTCTCATGGAACGAAGATTCAGAATGGTCAGTTGGTGAATGAGCTTCTGGAGTCACTTACCTTGCCGTTGCAAGTTGCGATTGTGAAATGCAGTGCACACAAGAAGGTTACCGATGATGTTGGTCGTGGTAATGCGTTTGCAGACGAAGTTGCGAAAGACGTGGCAAGGGATGTGATGAGTCGAATGTATGTTGCGGGTCCAGCAAGATGGGTTCCGGATAGAGGAATGTGTGAGGATATGATAGAGTGTGAAGTCGATTCAAGCAGAAGCTACAGAGAAAGAGTTGAGCGTATGGCAAGAAAGTATGGGTAAATTGGATACGAATGGTTGTTTGGTTGAGTTGTCAGAGCATCAGCGATGGTTGTTACCCGATGCCTACGTGCTTGCAGTGGTTACGATGGCGCATGGGATGGCTCATATCAGTATGAAAGGGATTTGTAAGTTGTTGGCTCCAGTATGGCAAAATGCTGGAATTCCTAAGTGTGCAGAGAATGTGGTCAAGAATTGTATGGTTTGTCTGAGGTACAATCCTGGTAAGGGAACTCCTACTCCAGCTGGTCATTTTGCTCCTCCGACGTATCCGTTCGAGGTTTTGCAGCTAGATTTTATTCACATGGAGAGATGCAACAACCTGAAATACGTACTCGTGGTTGTTTGTGCCTTCTCAAGATGGGTAGAAGCATATCCCCTGAAAGATAATACTGCCTTGTCCACAGCTAAAGCCCTTGTCAAAGAGTTCTTCCCTAGGTATGGTTTGCCGAGAATGGTCTGGAGTGATAATGGGAGTGAATTTGTGGGTCAAGTAATGAAGAGAGTATGTGAAGGGCTAGGAATCCGCCAAATGTTCCATGCTGCAAATCACCCCCAATCAGCTGGACTAGTAGAGTGCTATAATGGCACTCTTAAACTGAAACTGGCCAAGATACAAGCGAGCTCTGGTCTTAAATGGCCTGATGCTTTGCCATTAGCACTTTTGTCAACTAGGATGACTGTACATTCTCGAGTGGGACTTACAGCCTGATTCATCAAGCGTAATAGCGCTCGCAAAGGGCCAGATTCTCAGAATCTGGCCCTTTGCGAGCGCAATTTTTGCATTTGGGATTCATCATCCAAAATGCAAAAATCGGTAAATGCTAATTCGCTAAATTGCGAGGAATTACATTTAAGGAATCTCTATTTGAGATTCCTTAAATGCAATTCATGAAGCATTTAAAAATAGCGAAAATGCTATTTTGGGCCGCTATTTACCGAGAGCTCAGACCTCTCGGTAAATAGCAAAAACTTAGAAAAATGCTTTTAAAATCATTTTTCTAAGTTGCATGTTGCACACACACATGTCCCTTGGACATGTGTGTGCGCAACACCTGTTTCAATTTGTATTTCAGGGGTGCTACAGGGTGTCCTTTGGACACCCCTGGCATTCTTTCAATCGCTATCTTATTTGCGAGTAGCAAATTGCTAATCGCAAATAAGGAATACTCCCCATTCATTCCTATGGGCCTTTTGGCCCATAGGAATGAATGGGGAGTATTCCTTATTTGCGATTAGCAATTTGCTACTCGCAAATAAGGAATGTGTAGGAATCGCTATTTATTTAGCAATTCCTACATGAATACCATTTTGCGAGTCCTTAATAGCGATTCGCTATAAATCACTATTAGGGGCTCGCAAAACGGCCCGTTGATGAATAAGGCTGTTAGTCCCTATGAAATAATCTTTGGTCGCTCGGCAAACATATGGGGAGTGCCGAGGCCGACGAAATTCAGCGAGATTGAACACCCTGTACTGCTTGATCACTTGTATAATTTGACGGCTAAATTGCGTGTCTTACACCAACAGGTTCATAATACACTGCCTCAGGCTTCTGAAGATCCAGGTCATGCCATCGATCCTGGCTCATGGGTCCTAATCAAGAACTTTCAGCGGACAAAGAACGATCAGCCCCGCTGGATTGGTCCCTACTTGGTGCTGTTGTCAACGCGATCTGCAGTTCGAGTGCAAGGAAAAAAGAACTGGATCCATGGCGTACACTGTAAGAGGGTCCCTTTGCCTCTGCCGTACGACCGGTGGGTCCAGGAGGGCATTCCTGATTCGGAAACTGAGACTGTGCCTCGTTTTCTGCCTTTTAGCGACGCACATTTAGTTGGGACAAGTTCTGAGCGTGGAAGCGAGGATCTTCTGCAGGGAGCCGTGCCACCGTCAGTTCGATTGGACACTACCGAGCCTGAACTCTTGTTCTGTGACCAGACATTGCCCGGGAAGGGCCGTTATAATTTACGACCAAGAGTTGTGGGACAAAAAAATGATAATCCTTTCCTTTGCTATTTTTGAACATTCAGCTCCTTCATCTGAGAAACTGTTTTGACAGATTTTTGTTTTTCGAACCGCCATCCGGGTTCAGCTGTAGGGTCGCGGCGTCAAGTCTTTGGAGTGCAAGCCGAAGACACAAGGTCGACGGTTCTGGTTGGTCCGAGGGCGTTCCCTGGACTGACAGGCGCATTCCTTAGCACGGAACACCCTACCTCCGCGAGCAGCACGGTTAGAGGATGGAGTTTTTCAAGATGGAGAGACCTGTTGAAGAAATGAATTTTAGAGCCACAATGTGTACAATCATGAGCAGAAAATGTTTTTTAATATTGTGTCTTTGTATGTTGTTTAGCGTAATGATGTTTTTAATGGGATATATAATATTCTCTTTTCAAGTGACCTTTGCACCCACTACACAGCCCATACCTCCTTCTACTGTGTCCCCACATTCTTTTCACCCTCTGCCTGAACATGAGTCCATTAGGAGATTGGAATTCGCTAATAACTCCTTCGTTCAGCTTCTGCACCAACACCAATTAGTAGTGAACACGACTAACTGTTGGGTGTGTGGTCTTATGCCTCATACTACTGATAAAGGTATTCCTTACCTGGTCCTGCCATTTAGCTACAATGGTTCTGTGTGGGCATACAGAACGATGTTCATATATGCTCGTGAAGTCCACCCCCTACGTTCTGTGAAAGACAATCCAAAAAGTAGTGCTCTAGTTAAGGGTATAGTAGATATGATTAGAGGAGCTAGTTCTTATGAGACTATCCCGAGAGATGAGACACTAGCGTATATTGGATGGAACGTAACCGGATATGGAGTTAGTCTGAGTGAGAACCAGCGAACGAAAAGATCCTCTCCGATTTGGATCGTACCCCATCAGGGTCATTACTGTCTGCAAGGAAATGGCAAGAATCCGAGAGCTCAGCTAGGGAAGAGTATCTGCACTGAGACATACATTTTTGCGTCCCAGACTTCCCCATCGTTTCTAGCAGCTAAGGGTACCTATTTTGTCTGTTACTATAGATCGTACACATGGTTGCCCCCCGATTTCTCGGGCACATGTTTTGTTTCGTTCCTGTTGCCTCCCACCTACACAGCTGCGGCAGATTACTACAAGACAAGAATTGTTAGAGGTGTCTTCAGTAAGGAAGATACTGCAGGACAAGAATTAGGTGATTTCTTGAAGGGTTTTCTGCCGTTTTGGGGACCTATGGTTAACAGCAGGAACATACGGCAATTGACGAGAGTGGTTGAGTCCACCGTAGTTGAAACTGCCGGTGCCCTTAGCAACTTGACTGCTGAGCTCCAGTCGGATCGTCTTATGACTCTTCAAGACAGGGTTGCGCTAGACATCATACTTGCAGATAGAGGAGGGGTATGTAAAGTGATCCAATCAAGCTGCTGTGTTTTTATTCCAGACAACGCTCCGACAGTGTACCAGGCCATTTCCAAACTGCACAAGATCTCCGAATCTATACACGTGGATAAAGGAGATTGGTCGTTGATGGGATGGTTTTGGGAACTGTTATTTGCCTGGGGATGGAAAATTCTGATGGTCATTGGGATGATCTTAGCCATCCTTTTCCTGTTCTGTCTTTGTGTACAGTGTGCCCCTGCTATATGTGGACTCTGTGCTACATCGTGTGTAAGGAGACCTGTCTCAAGAGACGTGCTAAGTAATAGGATGATGCTACAGCAACATCTTAATGATCTGATGAGTATAGACCTAGATTCAGATTGACATGGGTTTAGGTTATTGCCTATGTAAGGGCAAAAGGAGGGTCTGAGGTTCCGTGAATTCTGAACCCGTTTCATAAATGTCGTCGTATCATGACGATTTTGGTATCAGCGGACCGAAAATGGCGAGTGTAGGATGTACGAGGGTTTTCGTCATGTTCGAGTGACGAGATCACCATGAAATCAGGGATTCCGTTCTGAACCCTTGGGTTCCATTTTGTGCACGGCAGCCATTTTGTGGTTGCCCTCACATAGGCCGATGACTAAGGCCGAACGAGTCCTTGGGACACGTACACCTTTAGCTGACTTCTGTGTGACCTGGGCAAGCTGACTCCATTGCCCGAAGCCAAACCTGTTAGGCCAGTTCCTTTCCCAGTAGTTGATCAAGATTGAGGATCAAGGCACAGGACATCATAAACCCTTTATTGCACACAACTATGTCTTATCTGACGCACACCTGTCTCTGCTCCTTTCTTTATGGCCTGTTTACGATGAGGAGGTGCCCGTTTTTATTAGGGGTCCGTTCGTTTTTTTCTGATGACGAGTGTTGGGCTTTCCGGGTAATTGATGGTGGGCTGAACAATGAAATGTGGGTTTGTCATGCAATGCTTTTTGTCGTGTACACATGGGATTGGTCAACTGTAAATAAGGAATGTTTGCCTGAAGAACAATATTTGGTATAAAAGGAATGACTTGCTTTGTAGAATTGAGCAGTCTCCTACGAATATACAGCCCTTGTACTTCGTGGACCTCTGTTACTGGTTTCAGCCAATAAATTTGATCTTTGACGTCACCGAGAAGAGTCCGCGTTTCTGTAGTTCTGAGACAGGTGAATCCGGAGACTTCGGGTGTGTCCCCTGGCACCGCTGGGTTCTAAATAACCCGGTTTTTCAAAACCCGCTGCTGCGAGTCCCCCCGCACGCCAGATAGCCACAGTAGCCCTAGAAGAGGAAGAGATAGAGGACACCGAGGGGTGGGAACCAGCAGCTATGTCATTAGTCTCCCTCGAGGATAGGGAGATGGTCCCAGGAGCCCCCCTGCCCGACAACACTGAGAAGTACCGACAACAGGTGACCGTCAAGGGGCACCGCATAGGGGCCCTCCACGACACAGGAGCGAGCATCACCGCAGTGCGCCGTTACTTAGTCACAGAGGACCGAATTATACCCCACGCCTCCTGCCGGGTGGTCTCAGCCAACAATTCCATCTGCACCTGCCGAATAGCTCAGGTCCCGTTTGAGTGTGAGGGAGTCTCCGGTGACTTGCGGGTAGCGGTCCGCACCGACATGCCCGTGGACTGTCTACTGGGCAACGATCTGGAGAGCTCCCCGTTGAAGCAGGTGGAGCGGAAGACTCACCTAGAGATGGTGGGCCTGCCCGAATGGGCCTGCGTGAGCACCCGAGCCATGACCACCAGAATGTCCACCCCCGGGGGGGGTGGAACCGGAGACCCCTACCCAGGTCTCTGATGACCAGGAGGGCAGCGAGCAACCCGAGGTCCTCGGACTACCCCCCAGTGAAGAAATTGACCCCGACACAGGTCCCCTAGGCCCTCCTGTCGAGCAGACCCTGAACTTGGATGACCTCCCTGAGTTAGCCCAGTGGCGCCAGAAAGGAGGACCTTCCCGAGAGGAGTTCTGCCTAGAACAGACCTCCTGTCCTTCTCTAGTTGGACCACGGCAGCAGGCCGACGCCCAGGCTGCCGGTGACCAGTCCGGCTCCCATTTTGTCTATTGGGAAAATGGCCTCTTGTATAGTGAACTGAAGTCTGCCAAACTAGTGTCAGCCCGGATGCTGGTGGTACCCCTACGTTTCCGCGGCTTCCTCCTGAACCTAGCCCATGATGTGCCCCTAGCGGGACACCTGGGACAAGACAAAACCTATCACCGACTGGTCACTCATTTCTATTGGCCCCGTATGCGCGCCGATGTGGAGACCCACTGCAAGTCCTGCCCCACGTGCCAGGCCAGCGGGAAGAGCGGAGGGGGAAGCGCAAGGCTCCCGTCCAACCCTTCCCCTTTGTCAGTACCCCCTTTGAACATAGATAGACATCGTGGGGCCGCTGGACCCCCGGAACTCCTTAGGCCACCGGTTCATCCTCGTCCTGGTGGACCATGCCATCAGGTACCCCAAAGCCATCCCCTCCGAATGGTGACGGCCCCCGTAGTGGGGCGGGCCCTCATGCGGATCTTCTCCCGGGTGGGATTCACGCGAGAAGTGGTGAGTGACCGAGGAACAAACTTTATCTCCATATACATGAAGTCCCAGTGGCAACAATGTGGGGTGACGTACAAGTTCACCAGCCCCTACCACCCTCAAGGTAACGGCCTGGTTGAGCGATTCAACCGTACCCTCAAAGGAATGATCATGGGTCTCGAGGATCCCCTGAGGCGCAAGTGGGACATCCTCCTACCCTGCCTCCTGTTTGCCTACCGGGAAGTCCCCCAGAAATCCTTGGGGTTCAGCCCATTCGAGCTGCTCTACGGGCACCCCGTCCGGGGACCCCTCAGCATGGTCAAGGAGGGTTGGGAGGCGGCACCCCAGGACCCACCTCCAGATGTGTTTCGATACATTCTGGCCCTCCGGAACCAGACGCGGAGGTTCCGGGAGCTTGTCAAGGCAAGCGAAGAAGAAATGAAACGTTGGTATGACCAGAATGCCACTCTGGTCGAGTTTCAACCCGGCCAGCAGGTTTGGGTGATGGCCCCGGTGGAACCTTGTGCCCTTCAGGACAAGTGGACCGGGCCCTTCAAAGTGGTGGAACGCAAGAGCCAAGTCACCTATCTCATAGATGTGCAGTCCCTCAGGAACCCCTTGAGGGTCCTCCATGTGAACCGCCTCAAACCCCACTTTGTGCGGTCCGAGTTGGGATTGCTCCTTGTCACCGACGACGGAGCGGAAGAGGACACGGAGCCTCTCCCCGATATCCTGTGTGCGAAGGAAAAAGATGGCTCCATAGAGGGAGTGAGTCTCTCCTCCTCCCTCACCCCCGAGCAACGCGAGGACTGTCGCCAGTTACTGGGACAGTTCTCTGACCTTTTCTCTCTCGTCCCTGCCATCACCGGTTGGTGCATCCACGATGTGGACACCGGGGACAGCCCTCCGGTACGGCACAGAGCCTACTGCGTCCCTGACCGAGTCCGGGCCTGCATCAAGGCCGAAGTCTTCAAGATGCTAGCCCTGGGAGTGGTGGAGGCTTCTGACAGTACATGGGCCAGCCCCGTGGTCCTGGTTCCAAAGGCGGCCGCCCCCGGCGCTGTTCCCGAGCTGAGGTTCTGTGTGGACTACCGCGGGCTCAACGCAGTCACCAGAACCCACGCACACCCCATTCCCCGAGCAGATGAGCTCATTGACCACCTAGGATCTGCCCACTATCTCAGCACCTTTGACTTGACCTGCGGGTACTGGCAAATCGCACTCACGGAGGGGACCAGGGAGAGATCCGCTTTCTCCACCCCCGATGGCCACTACCACTTCCGGGTGATGCCCTTCGGAATGAAAAATGCCCCCGCCACCTTTTAGAGGCTGGCTAACTAGGTACTGGCTGGGTTGGAGGGATTCAGCGCCGCATATCTGGATGATATCGCAGTATTCAGCTCCCACTGGACCGACCACCTACAACACCTCTGGGAGGTGTTGATGGCCCTGCATCAAGCGGGCCTTACCATCAAAGCCAGTAAATGTCAGATCGGACAAGGGTCAGTGGTCTACCTGGGGCACCAGGTCAGGAGCGGCCTAGTGGCCCCCCTCCAACCCACGATCGATGCAATCGTTGCCAGGGGGGCCCCCACAACCCAGACGGAAGTGTGGGCTTTCCTGGGGCTCACGGGGTACTACCGAAGATTCATAAAGGGGTATGGCAGCATCGTTGTCCCCCTCACAGAAATAACCTCCAAAAATCAGCCGAAGAGAGTTAGCTGGACCCCCGGCTGCCAGGAGGCGTTTGAAGCATTGAAAGTCGCCATGTGTACTGCCCCGACACTGCAGGCCCCCGACTACTCCCGAGAGTTGGTGGTCCAGACGGACGCGTCCGAGCATGGCATCAGAGCAGTCCTGTCCCAGATGAATGAAAAATGCCTAGACCAGCCATGGCATTCATTAGCCGTGGGTTACTCCCTCGAGAGCAAAGGTGGAGCAGCATCGAGCGGAAGGCCTTCGCGGTGGTTTGGGCCCTGAAGAAGTTGAGGCCCTACATGTTCGGTACTCACTTCCGGGTCCAAACCGACCATCGGCCCCTCCGGTGGCTAATGCAAATGAGAGGAGAGAACCCCAAACTGTTACTCTGGTCCATCTCCCTCCAGGGGATGGATTTCACTGTTGAGCACCGTCCTGGTGCTGACCACGCCAATGCGGACAGCCTGTCCCGGTACTTCCGCCTCAGTGAAGAGAACCCCCAAGGGGATGGGTAGTTCTCTCTGCCTTTCAGCTGGGGGGGACGCGTGTTGGACCCGGCCTCGTGGCGTGGTTCCCCCATTCCTCAGCACCCCGTTAGCCTAGCCCAGCACACAGAAACCCCTGGTCGTCCCGTTCCCTGTCCGCCCCGCTCCCTACACGACCCTACCAACGGACGACCCTCCCCGCATCCCTCTTCCCGGTACCGGGCGCCCAGAACCTATATCACCACACAGGGCCACCGGCCGCCATTACCCTTCCCGAGGTCCCTGACTCCATAGCCCTTGCCTGACCCCGGCCCCAGCGAAACTTAGGCTTCAGACGCGCCATGCCCGGCTGGGGGGTAGAGGGCTTCCTGAGGGAGATAAGACCAAGGAGTTTCGATTGCACCTCCGGCCTCCACGGGGAGACTGGTTTTTCTCACACCTCTGGCCTTCCCCTGTGGGCTGGTTTCGATCGCACCTCTGGCCTCCCCGAGAGCTGGCTCCAGACCCGGGTGGGCGTCTGAGAATCCCCGGACGCATCTTCCAAAGGATCAAAGGGCCAGCCGACGGAAGATTCCGACGACCAGCCCCGAGGCATGTGATCTCCGCCTGCGAGGGTCTGGACATCAAAGGGCCATTGCGCTATATCAAGGCCCGCCCGAGAACTAGCTGGCAGTTGTATCCTGGACAAGAGAGCCCTGCTGACCTGGTCGCGGCTCAACCATTTTGGGAAGATCGAACTTGGGAACTTATCGAGCCCTGCTGACGTTGTCGCGGCTCATCCTCGTGAAGAAGGAACTGGAACCTCCCGGCCCTGCTGACGTCGTCGCGGCTCCTCAAGAACCAACAGACACTCTGTTCACTCCGGATCGAGCCCTGATGACCTCGTCGCGGCTCGAGGAGTGCTCTGGTCCGGCGGGACCATCGATGCTACCAACACGCCCTGGCTCGAGAGGAGTGAGTGGAGCAGCCAGTACGACCACCATCTTCCATATCCGGCTCGAGGATTGAGAGCTGTGCGCAGGGTACACTTCGTTCTGGCCCCATACTGAGACTGTCCCGCTTCCCTACTCCTTACAACTGAGACTTTACGATCCCTCGATCGCTTGTAAATGCGTGTTCATTTTGCCTAAACTCTACTGTGTGATAAAGAACCTTCTTACTGAAATCCACGGTGTGGTGTCCGTTCATAAGTGTGGTGTGAGCTCAGTGTGTACGATCTTAGACAAGAAGTCCTCCTCGGCGAGGACCTCACGTTAGGACTCGGCAGTATTCCTGGGAGAGGTGGGTCATGGAGTGGTCAGGAGAGCATATCTCGCCCCTCTGGGATCGCCCCTTCTAACAACTTGTGTATAAGTGTATGCTTTTTTAGTATTCACCAACTATGAGCTAAAAGTAAATTTATGACTATGGAGATTCTGCAGTCGGTGTGGAGAACTTCACATGAAAAAAGATTGGACAGACCTATCTTTTTATGTGCAATGTTCTCCACACCTTCTGCAGTCTCCTCAGTTGTAAACCTACTATTACCTCAGTGTTTGTGAATAGCAAAAAAATAGTATACTTACACAAAAGTGTAAGTTTGACTGTGAATCAGGCCCTACGCTTATAAGCTTTTGCTGGGTCAATGATGGATAACTTTTTGAGGCGGATGGGCTGGTGTGTGCTCCTTATGAGGCTACATTAATAAATTAAAATGCAAAAGACCTTAACAATAATTAAAGGCTAGCTAAGAGTATGATTAGTGGACGAAATGTCTGATGAAACCATAAGACAAGATAACAAATTGATAAGGTGGTATATGAACCCTGGAGATTAGACATACTCCAAAGGAACTCGAGAGAATGCATTATGGAAAGAGACCCAGATAGTTGAAATATTATGACTACTGATAAAAGGTTTGAATCACTCCCTTTGTGAGTCCTAAATGTACCAGAAATACACATTTGCCAAGGCTGTACTTTATATGAAGGCCCTGGTTTTGGAAATGAAAGTAGTTAATGGGTGTTAGATAGTGTCATTTATGGATGTAAAATATGTTATGGATTAGAATGGTTAGGTGCTATGATGTGAATATTTTTAGTTTATGTTTTCTATTAAAGATCAACAAAGAAGTCATAAGGAACGGTCAATGAATATCAATGGTAGATAAGTGTAAATTGGCTCTCTACAAGCATATAAAGGTCGACCTATAATTTATCAGTCAGATGCTGGTAACTAACTAAGAATGTAGCAACACAAAACAGCAAGCCATTTTACTGTGCTGCACTGCGTGACAGGGCAGTAATGTGGCATATTTACCGTTATACAGCTCATTCCTGTCCCTTTCTACAGCTGGTACACTTTTGGGTGCTGCGCGCCAATGCAGGCATCCTTGCATCATGTTGAAGGCAGGATTGTTTTTTTTGCAGGCATTCATCACACTTACAAAGAAAAAACAACAAGGAGACATAAAGATATTCCTCCTCATTACACCTTTGGTGGGGAGACATACAATTTTGATGCATTCCCAGGTTTACCAATGTTGGTAAATCTGGGAATGTGTCTGTATTCATGGGTGAATGTGTGGGAACACCCATGCTCCATCCATGGTGCGCCTACCTGCCGCAGAGTTTGTTCTGCCTTGCATTGCTCTAAATTTATAAAGACTCTCAGGGCCACACAAAGTGGCTTGATAAATCTAATTTAGATTTTGGGTTGCCCTTGAATCTCCTTACATGGCGCAAGGGGGGACACAAAACCTTGGTAAAATTGGCCATATGTGCATAAGTGTATGGAATGATTTATATGGCAAAAAAATGATTTGCCTTTTCTTTGATTTCAAATGTTATTGTTTGTACTTTCTACCCGTCTGTATTTTTCAGTCTTGGAAAACGACAAGAGATTGCAAAACATGTGTCAGTTGAAATCTTATACATAGTCTGACTTATACATCTTTGTGATTGAAACATATTGAATCTATGTGCATTTTTTAAAAACAGGTTGGTTAATTTCCATAGCAGTAGCCGCCAGTCTGCAACTTTGGAGTGTAAATTCCATTTGTCTCAACTATTTGCAACAAGAAAGTATCCTGATCTGATAATAGAAGTTCAACATAACAAGAAATAAAATCGTATTTCTATATTAAGGAATTACTGAAAATACTTTAAGATTTTTTTCCATATAATTACTGGTGCCTCAAAAAATAACATGTACAGTTTCTGAGGACTATATGAGTACCAGGGCGTGGCCGCTCACTAGACTAATGCATCAGCTGCAAAAATGTGTTAGACCTTCTAGTTATTTGTTCAGGTCCCAGAAGAACTGCTCGGCCTTTTTTCGTCCTTAGGTGAATAAAATTATTATTGGTGGGTAAAAATAAACATTTGCCATTTAACTTTTTTATGTGGTGGAGTAAATGTCTCTCCCCTGTAAATTTTGGCACATGGTTTACTACAGAAATATTACTTGCTCTTTTGGGATGGGAATGCTCCCTTCACAAGGTACATTTGTGTTTCCATGCCCTGAGTGACCACGTGTGTGTACCTAGTTTCCTGATTTTATGGTCTGGCTTGATAGCACATCCTTTGACAGTCAATTATGTGAGAATCACCAAGAGAGTGACTTTGGCTCCACTCACATGCTGGAAGCTAGGATTACAAGTATTGATTGGGCAGCAGTTGTGTGCTTCCACAAAAATGTGCTGGCCTCCACAAAGCTTTGATCATTTTGTTTATTTATCCAGCTACTTGAGCTTGAACTTTCAGGGGCACACCCATGTCATTATAATGTGATTAAAGTGTCTTAGATAACTAGATATTTTATGGTGTTTTCGTTTCATAGCAGCACAGATAGGAGGCAGGCAGACATTAACCCACATGGAGATTTAAGTCTCGCTTGACAGTGCAGCTGTTGCTTGACCTTTTACAATACACCAATATTATTCTACAGCTCTTTGCTTCCACCCAAAAATATATCTATTCTCATGCTATTTGCTTCGTATCTTCATATTACCATACAATATTCCCTTGAAGCTAGACCTATTTGCATTGACAAGTCGTCTTTGATTTGGGCCACAGCTTCACACTAATATATAAAGTGCGCAGAGTCCTAGGCCTGCCTATTTGCATGAGTGAGAGGTCCAAGACATGAAGGGTTGCATTATGTGTGTCCTCATTGCAGTGACATTTGAATTCTGTCCCTGTCCTGGGTTTTGATTATAGGGCGGTTGTGACCTCATACAATGTTTTGTGAATCCTAAGTTGTGACTGGGACTTTTCAACTGGGTCACTGAAGTTAAGGCCTACTGCCCACTTGTAGAACCTTCCACTTCTATGCATTAACCTGTATTGTAGCACTAACATCTAGGTGGCTGCATGGTACTTGTATTGCTTGAACGAAGGAACCAAAGTAATGGATGTCAGTGGGCTTCATTTTGGTATTTCACTGGCCCGACTCTCTACACAAGATGGGGATATGGTTGTATTTCCACACAGTAGCAATGTATTGCTGACATCCTGAAGCTGAAGGGAGGAGACCTAGACACTGAAGTGGTAAGAGACAAGTCGAGATTCTTTTAGAAATTTGATTAAGCCTTTTGCTGAGAAGGGCTTCTAATTAGACTTCCTACAGCACTGCCTTTTGGTAGATAGTGAGGATAATGTTTGGGGCTACAACGTCTGTTGTTTATGGTGAAACGTACCCTTTAGGGAGGCCAGCCTTTTGTATTTCCCCTTATCATACTTCATTGTGGCTGGTGATAGATAGGTGCAGAAAGCACACATCTATTTGTGTCTTTATTGTAGGTGCTCCAGGCTGGAGATTATCCTGATGTTAGGAGCATCACTATAAACAAATGCTGTTTATGGAAAGCAGCCTGGGGCGGACAATTGAAAGAAGAACCACCTTAATTTGTTTTTGAAATTTCAGACCGTGGATCCGTGTTGTGACTGTATACATGTGGGAACCTGTTTTCTAATTGTCATTCCAGGTCTTTCTAAGTTTTTCATGACAAAGTAAGGGTGTGTGCTGCAGAGTACATACAGCACTGCTGGGAAACCAGAGCTTGTGTTTTCCTGATAGCCAGCTTCCCAGAGGTGAGGGGACATTACTTGACTTTAACCCTTGCTGGAGGAAGCTGTTCACGTGGCCTGACGTGCCCAGTAGATTCCTGTTGAGAGAGACATTGGGGCATATTATCTAGGAAATGCGATAAATATCGCATTTCCCGCTTTGCACAATTTTGGCCAACGCTAGCTATTGCTGGATTTAATCGCCGAGATATTGCGTTATTATCAACACAAATCACCAAGGCCATAAAAAATCTGGCGATAGCGGTGCAATGCGGGATTATCGCTAGGAATCCAGCGATAAACCTGCAGCGATAGGGGAATCCTTGTTGATAGGAAGATGTGGACTTAGCCATACAATCCACCTCCCATGATACAGATAGGCAAGTCAGGATTTTTGCTGACGTTAATTACCGGCGATAACCGTGATTAGCGTGGCTTTTTTAATCGGTTCGCGGTTCTGGGGCTGCATTGAAAATAGGGCGCAGTTGTGTCTGTAAGTGTTTCCATGACGTGTTAGTCAGGAACGCCTACTTTGTATCGCTGACATGCAAAGTGGGAAAAAATGACAGCTAACGCCTATAATCCTGCGCTAATGACTGTTAGCGCAGGCTTGTTTATAGGGCGATTAAAATATTGTCTCAAAAGTGGCGATATTGCCCTTGATAATATGCCCCAAAGTGTTACAAATGGGCTTTCTGGTTCACTAGGGTATGTTCCTAAGCCAGGCAGAACCCACCACTCTAGTCAGGGCAGGTAAGTTACACACCAAAGAAAACCTGTTCTCACCCTGTAGCTTGGCACAGAGTATTCAGTCTTATCATAAGAGGCAATGTGTAAAGCATATGTGCAAAACACTCACACAGAAACACAATGACTACACCACAAATAATACTCCACACAGGGTTATATAAAAATATATTATATTGTACATAACAAAGACAAAAATACAAGTGCATATTATGCAAATACTGAGGTAATACTAGTTATCCTGACAATGCAAGAATCAAAACATCATACATCAGTGCATGTAATGCCAGTTGATTATGAAAACACACATGAAATGCAGATAAACAACACCACAATAACAGTAGGGGTATGGTATCATCAAGGCCTGACTAACATGAGGGCATTAAGAAGAAAAGGGTATACACTCAAAATATCGAGTTTTTAATATCGATTTGCATTAATATCAAATTAAAAATATAGAATGGACACAATATCAAATGGACTACAAAAGACCTACAAAAATATCGAATACAATAGCAGTAATATCGAATTCAAAATATAGAATGGACAAAATATCGAATGGACAGAATATAGACAACAAAAATATCGAATAGACAGAATATAGACAATAAAAATATAGAATGGACAGAATATAGACAAAAATATAAAATGGACAAAATATAGACAACAAAATATCGAATTTGAGGTAAGTAAGTTAATTTCAATGTTTTAATAATATCCAATTTGTTAAAGTGATTTTTATGTTAGTATATGTGTGAAAAGTGTATATTTATTTTATAATTTATTTTAATTAATTAATTTGATGGTATTTAATTTTTGTGTAATATAATTCTGTAGCGGGTTGTGGGTTTATAGGGGAATACGGTGGGAAGTAATTTAATTATAATTAATAACATTCTTTAATTTATTTATTGGTTTTTATTTTGAAATAATTGTTATTTACATTTATAATTGGTAATTAATTAAAATATAATTGGTGGGCCGTGGCTAGCGGCCGAGGGTGATGGCAGCAGCCTAAGTGTGCTCTGCTCGACCCGTGGCTTAATCTCCGGACACAACCTGCAGATCCGGGCAAATTTGGGCAGCAGCGGCGAGATCTGCTGCTCGACCCCCTCCCCGAGAGGCGGCGAGCGAGTTAATGAGAGGCCCCGGGGCTGGACTGTACAAAATGGTGATGCCGTCTGCAGGAGACCCCTCTTATCCCCTGGCTGCCTGTCTTCACCGGCCTGACTCCCTGACTGAGGGGGAGCGACGTTGAGGGACGACGGGGGACGGACCCCATTGCGGATTCCCGAACTTATTACAGGTGCGGATGGATCGGCATGGGGAGCGATACTAACTCAGGCCCCGGCTTCGGGGCCTAGTTCTGACTGACACCCGGAGGGGCGCCGAGTGCGGGCTGGGCCAGACTGCTGCGGGCCCCCTCCTTCCTCCTTCTTCTGAATGCAGACCTCTCTCCACCTGGACCGTCGGGAGTGGGGGTGCCGCGGGGGGAGCTGTGGACACCGGCCCCCCGCGGGGAATTTCTCCGGTTGGCTGAACTTTAGAGGTGGCGGCCTGAGGTACGGTGCTAATCGCGCCCCCGGATTCGCGGCCTGGTGATAATTGGCGGCCAATGCTGCGGGACTGATGGGAGTGTGGCCGATGGTAATACAGCGGGGGGCCACTTGGAGGTGCTCTGGTGCTGGCATTGACATACGGGACATACAGGCCTGCCTCCCCCTGTGGTTCCTGCGGAGCCCTGGGTGGCATGCCGGTCCTGCGTGCCGCCACTGGTGTGCTGCCCTAAGATACTGTTGCAGGCGCCTCCCCAGACCCATGGCTCAGCACTGAGTGGACTTCTGGGCACTTTCTGGTTGTTGACGGAGAGAATGGGGATATGCTAATGAGACAGGCGTGACATGGTACAGCGGCTAGGGGGCACTTGATGTCCACACTCCCCCTCCACACCGGACTTGTTTACAGAGGGGTGCTTCTAGCCCCCCCCTCTTTGGATGGTGGCATTCACTGGAGGCACTCTCCTACATCCCTTTCTGTGACATAGTGTTGATTGGTGGGACAGGGTAAGGTTTGGCGGCCTGTTCTGCGGTGCCAGTGTGCGGGGACACCGGTGTCCACCGCCACGTGCTGTAGGCACACCCCTTGACGCCGTTCGCAGCTGATGAATGCGACCAGGCTCCAAAGTGCCGTAGACTACCCGGAGTATACACTACCGGCCTATTAGACCTGGGAGATACCATAGCGGGCTGGGGCTATTATCGTTGCGTGTGCCCCAAGCTTGCTCTCTATACCAATGAAGAAGATGGCTACGGGGGGCAGAGGTTCCCGCAGTACCCATCAGGCACAGTTGGCTAAATTTGCCTGGAGCAAAGGAGGAGACAAAGGCGACTCGCCGAGGGCGAACAAAGAGGGTGCGGAAGCATCACCCACCCCGGCCAAAGAACCAATGCTTCACGACATCCTGGCGGCCATAGGGGGTATGCGAACATCAAAGGACTCTGTCACAACTGAGGTCTCCCTGCTCCGCGCAGACTTCAAACAAATGAATGAAAAAGTGAAAGAGCTCAAGGTGGTGACAGCGGTGCTACAGGAGGATACCTCTGAATTGCAACGTCAAGTGTCCGACCTGGAAAAGAAACAAACTCGCATGGCGCAGCAACTGGATGACTATGAAGGATGGGCCCGTCGGAACAACATACGAATCCTTAGGGTTCCATAAAAAAAGGAAGGGCCTACGGCGGACCTCTTTGTGGAGGAGTTGATCACGAAACATCTGAAGCCTAAGGCGCTTTCCACTTTTTTCTCCATTGATCGAGCTCATAGAGTGCCGGGCGGGCGACCCAAGCCTGGGGCTCTGCCGAGACCTCTGATTGAGAGAGTTTTTAATTTTAGAGATAGGGACAATATTTTGCAGGCCTCCAGGGCGGGTCCTCCGCAGAAGATTGACAACTATGAGGTCTCCTTCTTTCCTGACTTTACAGCGCGGGTCCAGGCACAAAGACTCAGCTTCCAGGCCGTTAAGCAGGAACTCCGCAGCAGGGAAATCAAATATGCCATGCTCTTCCTGGCCAAATTGAGAGTGGAATGGGATGGTAAACAATGGTTTTTTGACTCTCCTGATGCAACTTGGGAATGGCTGGAGGGCTGGACGAAGGTCGGCGACGCGAGAGGTACCCGCCGAAACAAGGCAGATCGGAGGAAAGGTGGGGAGCCTGACATTTCAGCGACAGAGGCCGGGATGGAACCCAGTGGCCTGGACGAACAGGAATGAGCAACATTCAGGGCCACCTGTCGGGCCAACCTATGGTGACATTCACAAGTAACCGGCAGAGGGATGTATTGGGGAGGTAGGAATTATTTGACGGGGTGGACTTTGAGGGGTGCCTGGGCTCATTGTTCCGGTTATGTAACAGGTCAGATTTGTTATTTTCCTAGACATGTTATGATACTATTCTAAAGGTTGTGTCTCAAAATGGTAAGAGATATTCTATTATAGACAATGTGATTGCCACGGGTTGGGGGATCACTTCACCTCTGCGTGTTTAGCATGGTTGGGGATGTACAGGCGCTCTGCCGTGTTGGGGGTGGGCAGTTCGAGGTCCACAGGCAGGGGAGCAGGGTGGGGGGTGGAGGGGAGTTGGAAGGGGGATTCTGGGGTAAGGGTACTTGATGGTATTGACTACTGTGATAATGTGCAAATTGTGCTTACGGTGACGAAGGGGAGGGAGGGTTTGTTGAATTTTGTTTTTGGTTTTTTTTATGGGCTGCATTTCAAAGTTCTCAATGTTAAGATGCATGATACAGTGATGGGCTCTCCAGGATGTTCTGATTGTGATGGCAGACGAGGAACTGGGTGACAAGATAACGGATGTTAGCGCCCCGGCTATGACCCCGGTGTCTCCTATGACCTTGCTCACTTGGAACGTGCACGGATTGGGGGATAAAATTAAGCGGGGTTAGTGTTTCAATATGTACGCAGTACAGCCCCGGCACTAGTATTACTTCAGGAGACGCATTTGGTGGGGTCGACATGTAGGGCTCTAGACCGTTGGGGATATACGATGGCAGTACACTCTGAATTTTCTACTGGCTCCAGGGGGGTGGGCATATTGGTGCGCAAACGCTTTCCTTTGATTGTACAATAGGTATGGAAGGATAAACAGGGGTCAATTTGCAGCCATCTCCTGCTTATGGGAGGGGAGGAGGTTCAATGTGGTGACAGTTTACATTCCACCGGCCCTTCATGTTGTTGCATTTCCCGCCCTTAGAGCTTTCCGAAGGGTGAGCTCATACTAGGGGCGATTTCAATGCGGTTGTAGACGATGGGCTTGACCGCCATCCCTGCAGAATGCTGGGGTTGGGTAAGTCTCGACTGGCTGGCTTTGTGAAGGCACTAGGCCTCACCGATGGGTGGAGGTTTAAACATCCCGGGGAACGTGGATACACTTTTCATTCGGGGGTACACAATAGTCTCTCGCGCATTGATTATTTCTTCCTCTCAGCTGATAGTCTACCCCATTTAACGGAGGCACTGATAGGCCCAAGAGGTATCTCCGATCACTCCCCGGTCTCCCTGATCTATTCCTCTTATGTGAAAGCCTGGAGGCGAATTTTCCCGATTTCCCCCGGCTACTTGCAGATCCCCCAAATTAGAAAAGAGCTGGTCACTGATACGAAATGTTATTTCCAAAAAAATACAGATTCTGTTAGCTCGCCGGGGGTCCTGTGGGAGGCATATAAAATGGTGCTAAGGGGCCAAGCGATAGCTTCAATAACGGGTCACAAGCGAGCTGTGAATGAGGACCTCCGGGTGATCGAGGCTGACCTGGCTGTGTTACAGTCCCGAAACGAGATAGACCCTACTGAGGAGACTACGCAACAGTTGCACCTCAAACAGGCTGAATTCACTGAATATCAGCAGATTCAGGTTAGACAGCGGCTCCTGCGCACGCAGCACATCATTTATGAAGTTGGAGATAAGGCAGGGAAACTCTTGGCCTGGCTGGAAAAGAAGGACAAGGCCCAAAGGACGATAGCGCAGCTCCGCGACTCAGACGGTGGGGTAGTCACCGCTCCCGCGGACATCGTAGATACCTTAGCAGACTATTATGAGACAGTCTATACCCCCACCACCCATATGTCATCAGAAGAGGCGCAGACTTATATCAAGGATTTACGAATGCCCTCACTCTCAGACTCTGACGCCACACTCTTGGAATCTGAATTCATGACAGATGAGGTCCTGAATTAGATACATTCCTTGCAATCGGGTAAGGCCCTGGGACCAAACGGAGTCCCCATAGAACTTTATAAGCGCGTCTCTGATCTTACGGCTCCGAATCTGTTGAGGATGTTTGTGGATAGCTTAACTAAGGGGGAATTGCCGAGGGACCAGCGGACAGCCACGATAATCGCCATACCGAAACCCGGCAAGCCTCCGGACGAATGTACATCGTATCGCCCGATTTCATATGCTGAGGTGAAAATATTGGCAAAAATGATAGCTACTCGACTGACCCCGCACTTGGAAGCGCTTATTCACCCAGACCAATTCGGGTTTATGCCAAACAGAAACACCGCTCTCAATTTGAGACGGGTCCATGCAGTAATGGCACAGATACCTAGGGGCCCATTAGGATAGCGGGCGGAAAACCACCCCAACCGCCATGGAGGCGGAAAACAACCGCCCGTCATGACCGCGGATAAACCGGCGGTCAAATTAGGATCCACCGCCACTAAAGACCGACCGCGGCGGTAGCGGTTGAAATAAAACCGCCCGACGTGTGCGGTGATGCCAAAACTCCAACCGCGGCGGTCGGAAAAGCAGTGGAAAAGACAAAACCGTCCACAGGTAAAGCGGAGACATCGCACGGGATATTATGAAATACCTGAGGGTGTCGCGGGCGGAACCGCCGACACCGACCGCCGCGGTCGCACCCAGGAGTGAATGGAAGAAATGGCGATCAAGCAGCAGCAAAGCCACCGCTGCGGAAGAACATGAAAAACATGGTGGTCGATGTGAAAACACCGCAGTGATGCCTAACATTGCATAAACAAAGTAGCCCTGCCCACAAAATATACAACATACATACACAGAAACATAAAGAACTACAATAAATATACAAAACTACTGAACTACTCCCACAACACACCTGACAACCACAATCCAATTGGACACACCCACACAGCTAGGTACAAAGCCACCCCCTTCACTGACCACAATCCTTTGCATCTTTCCAGAACAGAAGGCCATACACCACATTTGACAGGAGAGGCTAAAGAGCACACCACACACACCCACCCACCACCACCATCAACACCACCATCACATCATCACAAACAAACCCCCATCACACAACACACCTCACACATCATCACCACATCCCTGCACCCACACACCCCTGCACCCACACACCCCTGCACCCACAAACACCTCAACCCCCACACACCATGACATCACAAAAAATGCCAAAATTCACAGAGAATGAGTTGACAGTCATGGTCAACGAGATTGTGAGAGTAGAGCCACAACTATTTGGTAGCCTGGTCCAACAGACACCATCAGCCACCAGGACACAAATGTGGGAAAGGATAGTCCAAAGGGTGAATGCAGTAGGGGCCACCCCAAGATCCAAGAAGGAGATCCAGAAGCGGTGGCATGATCTCAAGAGGGTTGTCAAGGAGAGGAGGAGCAAGAACTGGACGCTGGCAAACGCGACTGGCAGTGGCCCTCCCATCCCACCAAAGACCTTCACACCATGGGAGGAGAAGGTGCTTGCCACCCTGCTACCTGAGAGTCTCACAGGAGTAGCCGGGGGAGCGGAGGCTGGTAAGTACAGACAAATATTTAACACCACAATGAGAATTACCTCCTTGCAATACCCAAACACCAATACACTGTCCATCCCTACCCAACATGTAGCCAGCTATCCTGCTGAGGAGGCCTGTATGGGGGAGGAAGGTCAGTACAACAACTCACACCATAGCCCCTGGCCCACACCCCAGCAGCATGGAGGCCACCCCCACCCAGGAGCAACTGTCAGCCATTGCACTGTTTACCAAACAGACTTATAGGTTGGTAGCCATCTTGTATTGGAGCACTGTTTTGTGGTGGGAGGCCTGTCTCACTGCTCACACCATTCCCCCTGGCCCACACCCCAGCAGCATGGAGGCCTCCCCCACCCAGGAGCAACTGTCAGCCAATGCACAGTTTAACAAACAGACCTACAGGTTGGTAGCCATCTTCACTGGAAGGATGTGTGATGGGAGGCAGGGAGGGAGGCCTGCACTAACTACTATCACCATTCCCCTTGGCCCACACCCCAGCAGCATGGGGGCCACCCCCACCCAGGAGCATGTGTCAGCCATTGCACTGTTTAACAAACAGACCTACAGGTTGGTAGCCATCTTCACTGGGAGGGTGTGTGATATGAGGCAGGGAGGGAGGCCTGCACTAACTACTACCACCATTCCCCCTGGCCCACACCCCAGCAGCATGGAGGCCTCCCCCGCCCAGGAGCAACTGTCTGCCATTGCACTGTTTAACAAACAGACTTACAGGTTGGTAGCCATCTAGTATTGGAGCACTGTTTTGTGGTGGGAGGCCTGTCTCACTGCTCACACCATTCCCCCTGGCCCACACCCCAGCAGCATGGAGGCCTCCCCCACCCAGGAGCAACTGTCAGCCAATGCACAGTTTAACAAACAGACCTACAGGTTGGTAGCCATCTTCACCGGAAGGGTGTGTGATGGGAGGCAGGGAGGGAGGCCTGCACTAACTACTACCACCATTCACCCTGGCCCATACCCCAGCAGCATGGAGGCCACCCCCACCCAGGAGCATGTGTCAGCCATTGCACTGTTTAACAAACAGACCTACAGGTTGGTAGCCATCTTCACTGGGAGGGTGTATGATGGGAAGCAGGGAGGGAGGCCTGCACTAACTACTACCACCATTCTCCCTGGCCCACACCCAGCAGCATGGAGGCATCCCCCACCCAGGAGCAACTGTCAGCCATTGCACTGTTTAACAAACAGACCTACAGGTTGGTAGCCATCTTCACTGGGAGGGTGTGTAATGGGAGGCAGGGAGGGCGGCCTGCACTAACTACTACCACCATTCCCCCTGGCCCACACCCCAGCTGCATGGAGGCCTCCCCCACCCAGGAGCAACTGTCAGCCATTGCACTGTTTAACAAACAGACTTACAGGTTGGTAGCCATCTTCACTGGGAGGGTGTGTGATGGGAGGCAGGGAGGGAGGCCTGCACTAACTATGACCACCATTCACCCTGGACCACACCCCAGCAGCAACTGTCAGCCATTGCACTGGTTAACAAACAGACCTACAGGTTGGTAGCCATCTTCACTGGGAGGGTGTGTGATGGGAGGCAGGGAGGGAGGCCTGCACTAACTACGACCACCATTCACCCTGGCCCACACCCCAGTAGCATGGAGGCCACCCCCACCCAGGAGCATGTGTCAGCCATTGCACCCTAAACACTCACCTTACAGGTACATACCAACCGTAATTATTCATGAAGTGTGTGTGTTGAAAACAAATAACTATTGCACGCAATGCATTGACATTCAACATGTATGACTCCATGATGTCCCTCTGCACTATGAAATGTTACACGTTGTTGCCATGAATTGTACAACTGATGACTGCATATATAACTAGTGTACAGACAGATGATGATACGCAGATGACAGAAATACTGACCACTCCCCATCTACTCCTCAGGTGATGAAGAACTCACTGCTGAGGAGCACACCAACGACCAGCAGAGAAATCCACCTCCGGCACATGGACTCTCAGATGCGGACTCCCAGGACAGTTTGGATGATGAGCTCAAGCCCGGACCATCTGGTGTGCCACAGACCCAGAGGTCCCAGGCCCCCATCCTCGCCAACACCACCTCTGCTGCAACAACAATGCAGCAGACCCCTGCAGTCCCGGCATCTGCCTCCACCGCAACCACCACCGCCACCACCGCCACTGCCACCAACACCACCACTACCACCAGTACCACCTGCAGCACCCTCCCTGTCCCTAGCGATGACCATCCCACAGCAACACCTGTGGGGGGCAGGGAGGCAGTGCGTGGTGCACCAGTGGCGAGGGAAGAGGTCTGTGGCAGCAGAGCAGGTGGGAGGGCCAGGATCACCACCAGACCTCGGGAGGAGTGGACACCATCCCTTGACCACTTCACCAGAGTTGTGCAGGCCTACCAAGAGGTCCAGGGACAAAGTGGCCGGTCTGATGAACTATTAAGGGAGCTCATCCTGCTGATGAGGTCCATCGATGACCGTCTGGGACAGATGGTGGACCTCATGGGCCATCAAGTGGCGTTGCAGAGGGACAGGCCTGTGTCCCAACCACCACCTCCGTCCCCTTCTGTTGCTCCGCAGGATGACAGAGCTCCATCCTCCCCTGTGCCAACAGAGAGGGGCGAGTCCTCTGACGCCGCTGGCCATTCAGCAGGCCCCCTACTGCCAAAAAGATCTAGGGGGCGTCCAAAGAAGAGCCTGGGAGTCTCTGGAGGCAAAGCACCTGCCACACGCCAGTCACGGAGCCAGCCGTGAAGACAACCCTCTTCCCAACTGCATTCACTGTTTGGACTTTCTTTCCCCACATTGCCATGGCAATGGCACCTCTCTGTTGGACTGGGTCACCACATCCATGTGGTGTCTACTCTTGCATGTCATTGAACGGGACTGTCAACTCACTGCTCATTCCCCACCTTCATATAAATATTCCTGCACAATTCACATGTCCACTCACAAAATAAAATACCTGACACTCCTGATTTTGTTTAGTGAATTCTTTAGTGCAGTATTTACATTGTTGATAATGTCCATGATGTGTAAAAATGATGTACAGTATGCAGGGCAGGAACACTCTGTAGCACCTAGAGAGACACAACAGAACAACAGTCACTGGTCTCATTGTGGCAACACACACAGATCACTGCACAAAAAATATCCAAGACATAACAGGCATACTACACAATGTCTAGCAGATGTGCACAAATACGGTCATCATTGGTCCCAATGACACTAGTTTAACTCATATAACCTTTCTGTATGTCATTTTTCATCCAACAGCTAACTAAGCGCACCCCACCCTTAAATAAAAGGAAACTTGGAGAAAGAAAATTACAAACTAATTAATATAATACGCTAAAGGTATTCGCTCAATTCTGTAACCCTCCTGCACAGTTTCTGTATCTTTAACCCATGGGTTACCTGTACTCATGCAAACATTATTCTATCACCATCCAGTGTCCACTTCCCCAAGACAGACTTCCTGCCAACCCAGTTGACTCTTACTTTCTCCTCCCAGCGAGAATCAACACCATCTATATGTCCAGGCACAACTATGACTTTCCACATACCCTGGAATTTATCTGTTCTTTCTTTCCCTATCAATTTCATTTCATCTCAAATTCTGACTCCTTCCCTCTTTATAATCCCTATCTCTTTATCAGTTCTCAATGCACGTGTATTTTTCCATATAATTAGTAGCTATATCCTATAGTGCTGTATAGATTATAATTTCACATACTCCCTATCTCACTGGCCTCATCCTTCATAATGTTTAGGAGTAACTGTTGTATATATAGTTAAGCCCCCCCACCCCCCTGCCCCCCTCCCCCTCTCTTGTAAAAATAGTAGCCTAAAATGGGCAACAAATTGAATATAAGTGTAAATACTAGGGCAGGTTCAAGTTAGGTTAGGATACCTTTGTCATGTTTTTTATCACTGTATAAAATGTATCACTATAAGTCTTTCTGCTTTTTTAAAATGTATATAGGATGTTTCACGGACATTGACAAGCATTACTATTGTTTATATCTCTTTATATGCATAGGTCTATTTTTGGATACCCGCATGGCTCCCTGATGAAGGCCCTCAGCCGAAACGCGCGTAGATGACATATTTAGCCATGTTTTTATGTATTAATGTGCCAAAACCAGCTTCCGTTGAGATTTCAAGTTATATTCAATTATCTTGAAATATGTACAGGATACAATAGAATGTATATATATGTAGATCATAAGTCACATGTATAATGGAGGCATGCACACAATAACCATTTGTAATTAAATAACAATGTGTTTTATTATAACAAATATTGAATAAAATAAAATCCATAATTTTGTACCATGCATCATGTTCACTCATAGTTTTTGCTGTCACTAGTCCGTTTTTGTCCTTTGTTTAAATAATAGTTCCTAATTACCTTTTTTCCAAATACTATACCTATCCCGAATTAGGAACTCTAGTCGGGGATACCCCTTTCTTTTTACATATATTTTCTCCACAGCCTGTCTGTGCGGGGGTTTAGTTAGTTTAGTTGTTTTATCTGCCTTATTCCTAACTTTGAACCTGTAACCTCTTCCCATTGCACCTGTGCTTTATCCTATCCCTCTCCAACACACATTCACCCCATACCCTCACCTTTACCTTCATCCCCCTCACCTGTCCATTATGGACAAACTACTCACATTTGGGTTCTCTGATGAGGACTTCGTGTCCATGGTAGGTGAATTAGCCACCACAGACACCCCAGTAAGCACAAATTTACAAAATACTGAATACCAACAACTGTTAGCTTTAAAGAAAAAAACAAAAAGGATAGAACTGCATGGCCACTTCATGCTTCAATACTTGAAAGCTGGAGTCATCCCTCAGGGTCTACGAGTTAAAAACATCCCAGGGCTTTTTGTCCAGATAAGAAGATTCTTAGAAAGATGGTCCCTCATAGCAAACAGATGCTCAAGGGATCTTATGATGCTTATAGTAGAGACTGCTAAACACCTAGTAGAGACCCTTCTAACAGAAATAACAGAATTAGAGCTCAAACTCAAAAATAATACAGCTAAAGATGACGCAATAAAAAAACTAGAGGAAATGGACAAAGACCTACAGTCATACAATGACTACCTCTTAAAGAGGAAAACAGACAAACTTAAAAAAGACATCCAATACTTCAGTAACGAAAAGGTCTACCCGTATTTGGCAGACAATTATTACCAGCCAGAACCCCTAGGTGATAACTCTTATGCGTCCAATCAACAACCCATCTCTAAAAAAGTTACCACTTTCTCTAACACATCAGGGTCAGATAATGAAAGCAATACTAGCGACCCGGACCAAGGAGGACAACAAAGGGGAGGACAGAACAGAGGCAATAGGCCTTTTTTATCCAGGCGAGGGAACCCCCAGGGACGCTGGAAACCCAGACACAACCAACAACACAGGGGCAACCCACAACAATACAATCAACATTATCCGCCGCCTCTCAGTCATCAATATCCAGGCCCTTTGATGCACGCCTACCCCCCTCCCCCACAGAACTACCAGGAAGCTCCAGGAATATACTCCAACCCCAATCAATTCCTAGTGACCCGCCATGCGCAATATTGGCGGGACTAGAAGAAATACCTATTTTCAATTTGAGTGGCAAGTCCCTTACCCCTATAACAGAAAAGTTACTTACTAAGGGGCTTTCTTTTGTCCCTCATTGTAATATCAATAGATTCGAACTTTTTAAAGATCTTATGACCTTCTTTAGAAAGATCAGACTCCAAAACTTTTTTGAATCAAGTACCACAGAAGTGGAACCCGTCATCAACCGATCAGGTCTCAAACCAGCATCTACCTTTCTACCAACGCTAGAACAAGTATCGCCTGAAATTGCTATTTTTGAGCATGTGGTGTATAACAAACTTACAGCGGCCACAAAATTCATACCACGCCCCAGTCTTAACATCTCTTACGAAGAACACCAAGCCCTTGCAGAATTAAAAGCAGACAAAAACATCACCATTAAATGTTGTGATAAAGGGGGAGGCATTGTGGTGATAGACACCAACCAATATATACAGAACATGGAAACACTACTACACAACACCAACCACTATGTTCCAGTGCAAAAAGACCCCACTAAAAGAGTTCAATCCATGATTTTGTCTTTAACAACCAAGGCCCGTGACGATAATGTGATCTGTGAAAATGAGTGGCAATTCCTCAATACTCGCCAACCCACTATGGCAGCAATATATGGGGTCCCAAAGATACACAAAAATAGCCATGATCCACCATACAGACCCATAGTCTCGACTATTGGATCTGTAACTGAGCCTTTATCAAAGTATATCGATACCATCCTTAGACCCCATATACCAAAAACTCCATCCCATGTTAAGGATACCAGAGACATCATTAACATCGTGGAATCCCTCACATTTGACCCTGAAAGACAGTGGCTAGCCACTATGGATATAGAGGCTCTATATTCAAATATTCCGCAATCAGGAGCGATCAAAGCTGTCTCATGGTTCATTGACGCTTATCACATTGACTGTCCGAAAGACTTCATCCTAGACTGTCTAGAAATAGTCTTATCAGAAAACACCTTTGATTTTAATGGTTCGCTCTACCAACAAACAAAGGGCGTCAGCATGGGGGCTTCTTGCGCGCCCACCGTAGCAAACATTTATATGGCCGAATTTGAGTCCAAGTTCATATATAATGAAATTGCCCCCTTTAGCGAGTCCATCTCATCATGGGCTCGCTATATTGATGATATTTTTTTTATCTGGACCTCAGAAACAGAACCACTATCCACCTTTGTATCATGGCTAAACCTATGTGACAAAAACATGCACTTCACTGTCACATCGAGCCAGAAACATGTTGAGTTCCTAGATATCAATATCATTAGTAAGAACAATCATCTTAGCGTAGACCTATATGTGAAACCAACCGCCCGCAACACACTACTAGACTACACGAGCTACCATCCCAAAACGCAGAAATCTAGCATCCCCTTCAGCCAGTTCCTTCGGGTTCGAAGGAATTGCTCTTCTGTCACAGATTTTGACATAAGAGCGATAGATATGAAGCACAAATTCATATCTCGAGGATACCCGAAACGCCTAGTACGTGACTCCTACAAAAGAGCAAGATTTTTTGACAGACAGCACCTATTAACACCTCAAACCAAAGAGCCACCATCAAGAATGGTCTTTGTGACCAGACATTCTACTATGAATGCGAAGCTTCAACATATCATATTCTCCAATTGGCACATCCTAAATGCAACAAAACCCAAAGAACACCAACTTGCGAAGCCTATGTTTGCATATAGGAAAAATAAAAACCTAAAAGATCTGGTAGTAAGATCAAGAATAGAACCCAAGAAAAAAGTCCTAACACAGAGCACGCTCACTGACTTGAGACCAGTGATAGGAAACTACAAGTGCCTTGAATGTACTGCCTGTCAATTTGCAATTGAAACAAAAGAACTGAACTTTAACAATAACATCATTCATTCCCAAACTCTAACCAATTGCAAAACCACTAATGTGGTATATCTCCTACTTTGCCCATGCAACAAGGGCTACGTGGGTGAAACAGCCAGGATGATGTCCACACGTCTATCAGAACATAGATCAGCAATTCGCACAGGGAGACAAATAGCCCCCCTAGTCAAACATTACCAGGAAGCCAAACACAGTCCCAACGATATTCGATGGTTTATTTTGGAAAAAATCCATAAACCGTCCGGGACCCTCAGCACACAGGTGCGTAAATGTCGGGAAGTGTATTGGATTTTCACCTTGGACACCTATACAAATGGTATGAATAATGAAATACCGTGGGACCAAGTATTAAAATATAACTATGGTTAAAATTAGGCATCTGCATTACACCTGCTCGATTACTTCTTTGACTGTCAACCCCATTAAGACACTCTGTGCCCTTGTCTATTACTGGTCAAAACCAGGTTCCTTTATTTGGCCAATTTGACCACTCTCGTAGCGATTCACACCCCCCCTAGAAACTTTGCGCCCCCTTTATTCATTTCCCATTATAACACCTCACCCCATTCCCTATCTATTTAAACAACACATTAAGAACTTCATTATTCACCTAAACAACGTAAAGCTCTTCTCTCCCTTCCAATATGTCTGCTATAGTTTTAATTGCGACACAGAGCAATATCACGCATAGTCCATTTTCGACTATCATGCCGAATTCAGCGCGCATGCGCAATGGCTACCCTTCACGACCTCCTCGATTCAAACACACCCGATGCCATATAGCTTTTCTCTCCCTTCCAATATGTCTGCTATACTTCCAGTTACGACATAGAGCAGTATCGCGCATAGTCCATCTTAGACTACCATGCCGAATTAAGCGCGCATGCGCAATGGCCACACTTCGCGACCTCCCCGATCCAAATACACCCGGTGCCTTGTAGCTTTTCAGTCGCAGGTCCCTCAGAAACCTTTGAACCACTGAAATACAAAGGTGTTGCTTTACCTTTGCAACATGTCCGCCGGTATTTGATACTGGCACAGGACGCTATCGTGCGTAGTCCGTCCTCCAGTTCTATGCTCATCTAAGGACGCACACGCATTGGCTACCCCTAATGACCCTCCTCTGTTTAAATATATCCGGTGCGATTCAGTCCTTCCCAGACCCTGGCTCCACACACGCCGGCAGGACCCCCCCATTGGAAGGTGACCAAGAGACGACCACAAGGTAAGCACTTGCCCGCATAGATTGACGCTACATGATTGCATGATTCAGCGTCCATGCACGCCTCCCAAGACGTAGCTTAACAACTACCTTTGGCTCTCTGTCTCCCCTTTAGCCACTTAGAGTGTCTCTGTACCACCATCACTATGACGGATTCCGCCAGGTGAACGGACAGATTCCTACAGATCCCCACTATACTAACAGTGGACGCCAACTAAAGGTAACGATCTTTAAATACAACCCTGCCCCATAGCAATACAGTATAAAGTCATACTGGAACAACTACCCTAAAACCTCATCCTGTTTATGCCCCCCTTGTAATATAGACTGTCAGCGCGACAAGAACCGTCCACAGATCCCCGCCTAGAGAACCTTGAGATCTATTGGCAGGTACCCGACTGGTCTTTACTATCATGAATACTAACAGCCACATTAGAATATCAGTTCTAACTGTCTAATGTACATGCCCTACTGTACAGGTTATCCTCGGATCCTCACCTGGACACAAGTAGTATATAGCTTCCCAACTATATAGAAGAAATCCTAAGGTAATATTCCTACATTGTTTCATCATTGGTCCCAATGACACTAGTTTAACTCATATAACCTTTCTGTATGTCATTTTTCATCCAACAGCTAACTAAGCGCACCCCACCCTTAAATAAAAGGAAACTTGGAGAAAGAAAATTACAAACTAATTAATATAATACGCTAAAGGTATTCGCTCAATTCTGTAACCCTCCTGCACAGTTTCTGTATCTTTAACCCATGGGTTACCTGTACTCATGCAAACATTATTCTATCACCATCCAGTGTCCACTTCCCCAAGACAGACTTCCTGCCAACCCAGTTGACTCTTACTTTCTCCTCCCAGCGAGAATCAACACCATCTATATGTCCAGGTACAACTATGACTTTCCACATACCCTGGAATTTATCTGTTCTTTCTTTCCCTATCAATTTCATTTCATCTCAAATTCTGACTCCTTCCCTCTTTATAATCCCTATCTCTTTATCAGTTCTCAATGCACGTGTATTTTTCCATATAATTAGTAGCTATATCCTATAGTGCTGTATAGATTATAATTTCACATACTCCCTATCTCACTGGCCTCATCCTTCATAATGTTTAGGAGTAACTGTTGTATATATAGTTAAGCCCCCCCACCCCCCTTCCCCCCTCCCCCTCTCTTGTAAAAATAGTAGCCTAAAATGGGCAACAAATTGAATATAAGTGTAAATACTAGGGCAGGTTCAAGTTAGGTTAGGATACCTTTGTCATGTTTGTTATCACTGTATAAAATGTATCACTATAAGTCTTTCTGCTTTTTTAAAATGTATATAGGATGTTTCACGGACATTGACAAGCATTACTATTGTTTATATCTCTTTATATGCATAGGTCTATTTTTGGATACCCACATGGCTCCCTGATGAAGGCCCTCAGCCGAAACGCGCGTAGATGACATATTTAGCCATGTTTTTATGTATTAATGTGCCAAAACCAGCTTCCGTTGAGATTTCAAGTTATATTCAATTATCTTGAAATATGTACAGGATACAATAGAATGTATATATATGTAGATCATAAGTCACATGTATAATGGAGGCATGCACACAATAACCATTTGTAATTAAATAACAATGTGTTTTATTATAACAAATATTGAATAAAATAAAATCCATAATTTTGTACCATGCATCATGTTCACTCATAGTTTTTGCTGTCACTAGTCCGTTTTTGTCCTTTGTTTAAATAATAGTTCCTAATTACCTTTTTTCCAAATACTATACCTATCCCGAATTAGGAACTCTAGTCGGGGATACCCCTTTCTTTTTACATATACAAATACGGTCCAGCATACATCTCCATACGTCACGTCAATTCCACCAATACCATACATAGGTGACAGAACATGTGCCTATCGGGAACATCTGCGCATATCCATTCACAACAAAAGCAAACACACCAGACAATGTACACGTTGTACCTCGTCACCCACCTTCAAGTGAAGTAGCGTTCGATGAGCTGCTGCCGCAGTTTTTTTTTTTTTTTTCCTCCTCTCCACTGTCCTCATCACTGGATTCTGGTCCCTGAGCAGGTTGTGGCCTTGGTTCCTCACCATCGTCCAGGAGCAGGGGGACCCCCTTGTGGATGGCCAGGTTGTGCAGCATACAGCATGCCAGAACGATCTTACACACCTTCCCAGGCGAGTATGCGAGTGCGCCTCCGTTCCTGTCAAGGCACCGGAACCTTGACTTCAGCAGGCCAAAAGTCCGCTCGATTACCCGACGGGTCCTGCCATGGGCCTCATTGTAGCGGATGTCTGCTGGTGTCCGGGGATTCCGGAGTGGGCTCAACAGCCATGGCCTACTGGGATATGGAGAGTCACCTGTGAATGATAAACACCCATTGCAATGTTGTACGGCCAGAGTAAAGCAAGTGACACACAGCACGCGATAGCAGTAATGATACTCACCCACAATCCAGGCACGTTCGGGATGCAGATTCTCCATCATCCGTGGCACCATGCTGTTCCTCATTATGTACGAATCATGGGCCGAACCAGGATACTTTGCACACACATGTGATATTGTCAGGTCCGCAAGGCACACCACCTGCACATTTATGGAATGGTAGTGTTTGCGGTTCCGATAAATGTGCTCCGTCGCCTGCGGTGCCACCAGACCTACATGGGTGCAATCTATGGCACCGACTACATGTGGGATGCGCCCAAGGGGATAGAAGTCCCCCTTAACGGCAGCCAATTCACGTCCCCTGGGGAAATGTATGTAGCGATTGCGGTATATCATCATGGCCGCAAGTACATCCCTCAGCACCATGCTGAACATGGGCTGCGACATCCCCCCAGCGTTAGCCACGGTCTCTTGGAAGGAACCAGTCGCAAAGAAGTGGAGTGCTGCCAGCACCTTGTAGGTGGGTGTGAATGCCGTAGGATAGTGATGGCGAGGCTGCAGGTGGGGCTCCAATAGATCACACAGGATCTTCAATGTTGGTCTGTCCAGCCTGAATTTCCTGATGATTGCCTCATTCTCAATGTCCTCAAGCACAGTCAGGTGACGTAGGAGATTCCTAGTTGAGGAGTAAAATGAATATATCAGCGACAAGCATCATGAGATGGCCATAGCACAAAGCATCAATGATGTAATGGGAAAACAACAAGTGCCAGAGAGATGCATGGCACATCTGGTTACATGGCTTGCCAATAGCTACACACAGTGGGCAGGCCTCTCCTGTGACAATACCCAAGTGACAGAAACACATCGGGGACTGTGAATGCGGATATAATGGCTGAACATTTCACATGTGCAGACATGGTGCAACAAGACCCGCCAATGTAATGTGACTTAACATGTCTGTCATACCCATCTGCTGTACCTGCCACACCTCAATGCATCATGTAAACTCGGCACACATTCATTAACACAATGAACACAGTAGCAGGGACACTTCCGGTTGTGTGCATGAGCAGTTGTGAATGCACAAGTCAGGTACGATACAATGCAGTGACACCAGCCAGGTCAAGGTCTGCACTGACCCACAACACATTACATGTCACAAAATCATGTAGACCAGCTGAAGTCTGTCAATCATCATCAGCCATCAAAACTCTTACTAAAATGGCAGAAACACAGGCAAAAGTGTCTCACACTGAACGTGCGTCCACCTGTGGATGACATGGCTGTGTGGCATCGTGTGTACAATGATGTGTCCTACACCATGTAGTTGCAGGGTGCTGATACAGTGTCCTTGATTGACATACACAGCAATGGATACGAAATTGGCAGACCCTACCGCCGGTCCCCTGCGGTGTGACCCCAGCACCACCATTTACCCAGCCAAGGGAGCCATTGGCATATGGACCTGTGTATATGGCGGTGGGTATGCTCCGTCGCATGAGTCGAGGTACCTACCGCCGGTCCCCTGGGGTGTGACCCCAGCACCACCCCTTTCACAGGTGTGCTAACCATTGGCATATGGACCTGTGTATATGGCGGTGGGTATGCTACGCCGCATGAGTCGCGGTACCTACCGCCTGGCCCCGGCGGTGCAGCACCGCCATGGGGCATTGAATACAGCCAATGGCATCGATGATCGCGGTGGCATGATGCAGATTTGAAAATCGCGGAAGGTGTGCTCCGCTACCGCGGAGGCAGTCATTGGATGCTTTTGAATGATGCACCATCGCGGTAGCGCACCCCGGGCACCCGTGGTGCGTCACCGCCGTGGAGCATTGCATACAGCCAATGGCATCGATGATCGCGGTGGCATGATGCAGATTTGAAAATCGCGGAAGGTGTGCTCCGCTACCGCGGAGGCGGTCATTGGATGCTTTTGAATGATGCACAATCGTGGTAGCGCGCCCCGGGCACCCGCGGTGCGTCACCGCCGTGGAGCATTGCATACAGCCAATGGCATCGATGATCGCGGTGGCATGATGCAGATTTGAAAATTGCGGGAGGTGTGCTCCGCTACCGCGGAGGCGGTCATTGGATGCTTTTGAATAAGGCAGACCCGGACAACCAATTGTAGCAGCTTTTAAGCTTCTGGACGATCCCAGGGGGCTATAAATCTGTGGGAGTGAGCCTCACATTTCCACTGCTCACAGAGCCTGCTGCCTGGGACCATCTCCTGCTGCTGCTGATTCAAGAGCCTGCTGCCTGGGACCCTGTCCTGCTGCTGATTCAAGAACCTGCTGCCTGGGACCCTGTCCTGCTGCTGCTGATTCAAGAGCCTGCTGCCTGGGACCCTGTCCTGCTGCTGATTCAAGAGCCTGCTGCCTGGGACCCAGTCCTGCTGCTGATTCAAGAGCCTGCTGCCTGGGACCCTGTCCTGCTGCTGATTCAAGAGCCTGCTGCCTGGGACCCCTCAAAACTCACTTCCGCCACAGGTCTGCCATATCCACAGGGATGTCAAGAACAGATAAGATCCGTGCCAGTCCATTCACGAGTGAGGAGCTGGATGTCCTTGTGAACGAGGTGCTGGCACAGTACCCACGGCTGTTTGGTGGCCCCAATGTTGTGATAAGTCACCATGAAGGAAGCAGTAGGGCAGGTTGGTGTCAGACGTGTAGTCATGATGCTGCAGTATATGCTTGGGGATGTGGGGTGCTGACAAACACTGACAGACAAGCTGTTTCCAGGTCGTGGGAGTGTGTGTGTTGCACTGTGACTCTTTCCTAGGCCTGTACTTGTATGTGTGAGTGGGTTGTGCTACATTTTCGGGCAGACAGAACCAACGGTTGTTAGCCTTGTAGATGCCAGGACAGTGAACGCTTGTGAGGACATTTCAGGGTGCCCCTGTAGTCATAGTCAGTGTGACCCACACAGTAGGTTCAGTGGCTGCACAGCCAAACGTTGAACATCAGCCAACTTACATGCTACAGTTGCTTCACACTGATTAGTAGATAGGCCCCATCAGTGCCCTGTACAATTTCTGAATTACACACTGCTGTCGATGCATTTGTGTTGAGGCATCATGCATTAGTGTGATTATCTTGGAGACTAGGAACCTCAATGTGTGCATGCATTCACTAATGTTTATGCCATGCAGAGTGGCCTTGTGAGGGTACCCCCAGTTCTGGAGGGAGGGAGGTTACTGTGAGTCCCGAGTCAGTGTCTGGCTGCTGTACTGATAGATGCTGACATATCACATTGTGTAATTGTTCATTTGGCCTTCTTTACTCTCATACCTGCAGCTCAAGGTACACCAACGTAAGGCTGTGTCGAGGGCCATAGCAGCAAAGGTGCGAGCCCTGGGGGTATCAAACAGACGACACACACACTGTCACAAGAGGTGGGACGACATCAGCCGGCTGGCTAAGCAAGTGGCAGAGATGACCTTGGGGATGGTACCACGCACAGGGCGTGTGGCATGGCACACCATGACTCCGCTGATGGGACGCATACTGGCAGTGACCAATCCAGACCTGGATGCACGTCTGAAGGGGCATCAGCAGCAAGACAGAGATGGTGAGTATCTGGGGAGGGAGAGTTTGTCTGGGAGTGGATGCATGTGTACAGGGCCAAGGCAGCGGTGACACATGTGATGTGCGTGTGTTGCCATGCTGTGATATGTGATGTGTGCCTGTATGAGGCATTGGACCACCATGGCCTTACTGCGCTGCTCCTGCCTGCAGTTCTCAGTCCTTGACAGATTTTTGGTATCCACATGGTCACTCTTCTTTGGGATGGTGTGGGAGTCCATATTCTGCCGTACAGCAGTGTCCACTTAATGAGTTTGACACCATGTCTATCTACTTAGCATGCACCATGATGGTAGAGGCCAACACATCTGACGACAATGTGAACCCTGATTGGCACATGGTGATTGGTATGGCCTATTTGGCATTGTGGCATGTGTAGTCAATACAGGTGTGTGTGGTCCCCTCTGGTTCCCTTTTGGGCTGTAAGTGGTGATGTGTGTTGTGGCTACATCATGTCCATGGGGCAGGTCAATGCGGGCTGGGGGAACACCATCCATGGGCAGGGTGTAGTGCTGTGTGGCATCGACATTGCTCCACTCCTGGCTGTTTGTCTGCATGACAGGCACTGTTGTGGTCTATATAGTGTGTAGCTGCACAGTGATTGCAGGGTGTGGGGGTTACCATGTAGCTCTAGGCCTCTCATGTGCTGCATTGATCTGATATCGTGTGACCAGACGATGACACTTACACAACCCTGTTTCTCTCACTAATGCAGATTCGCAAGACACCACGGCGGGACATGATCCTGAAACAAGTGTTGGCGAGACCAGCACGACAGCGGCAGCGGAGGCAAGTGAGACTGAGCCAAGTGACACTGAGCACACCAGCGCTACTGAGGGTGACAGGAGTATGCATGAGGAATCTGTGGCTGAGACACAGAGTACCACTTCATCTGATGGCAGCGGGGATGCGTCGCTGTTAGCAGCCACAGGGGATGGGGAGTTTGCTGCAGCATCTGACAACCAGCGGCCACTGCCCAGTCTCCCATCCACTTCCTCTGGGGCTGGCCGTATCCGTGTCACTAAGAGGGGACGTATAACATTCACACATGGCACCGCTGCCCCTGCACCTGTCACCCTGCTGCCCTCAGTGCAGAGTGCGTGGAGCTCCTGCGCCAACTTTGCGTGGGCCAGACCGCCCTGCTCAATGCCTTCAGTGCCCACGAGAACAAATTAGGCCAGGTTCTAGCATTCATGAAGGGCATACACTCTGACGTGGGTGGGCTACATCGTACACTCCAGTCATTGTCAGCCACAGTCACGTCAGCCCTCCAACAGGCACATGCTCCCATTGCAGCTCAGGTGCCTGTGACGTCCACCCATTCAGTGGCCACATCAGATGACAGTGACCACTTGGGAGCAACATCAACTAAACGATACAACACTAGGAGCACAGGTCAGACCCAAACCAAACAATCCCGTCCACAGACTCCATCCCCAAAGAAGAGCAGGGACCCCCCAATATGCACAGACAAGGTGAAGTCACAGAAGAGCAATGCCAGAAGATCATTGTGGCAGACATCAGGATCACATGCTGCAGAGGCATCACCAGAAATTGACTCAGCTATGCCCACAGAGGATGTGTGGCATGTCATGGCTACACCTGGGGAGAGCACAGGGACACAACCACCCACCACATCAACCCCAGAACAAAGTACATCGAGGCAGGTGGAGGAGAGCCCTGTTGTGACCAGCCCAGTGATTGTGGCAGAGGAGAGCCCTGTTGTGACCAGCCCAGTGATTAAGGCAAGGGAGGGCAGTGTTGTGTCCAGGCCAGTGATTCAGGAAAAGGAGGGCAGTGTTGTGTCCAGGCTAGTGATTCAAGAAAAGGAGGGCAGTGTTGTGTCCAGGCCAGTGATTCAGGAAAAGGAGGGCAGTGTTGTGTCCAGGCCAGTGATTCAGGAAAAGGAGGGCAGTGTTGTGTCCAGGCCAGTGATTCAGGAAAAGGAGGGCAGTGTTGTGTCCAGGCCAGTGATTCAGGAAAAGGAGGGCAGTGTTGTGAGCAGCCCTGGCAAGAAGGGACAGGAGGGCACTGTAGACACCACCCCTGGGGGAAGTGGGAAGTTGGTCACTGCAGGGGGTACACCTTACAGATAGGGTAAGGTTGTCCGGAGGTGTAGCCAGCCCAAGCATTCTGCAGGATCAAGCACATCACCAGAGGGAGTGCCAGTGTCTGCCCCTGATGTGGGACATTTGGTGTGTGTGCCTGTTGTGTCACCAACACTTCCCATAAACCCCAACACAGGGAAGCCATTTCATGTTCCCAAAAAAAGGAAGGGCAACCCTCCAACCTCTCCCACCCACACTGTGTCAGGGTTGTGCATGACTCCACCTCCACATGCCACTGTGCCACCTGGTCCACACAGCCCTCCACCTTGCCGGCCCTCTGTTATTACCACATCACATGGGCCTCTGTCACCCCAGTCAAGCGGGCCTGCTGTCCCTGACACACAGCCAGGTCCCAGTCCGCATGACAGCCAGGAGTGAGTTGTCAACACCCTCATACGCCTGTGCCCCACACAGGTGGGCTAGTCAAGAGCATTGTTAGCAAACTTGGTGTGTTGCTGACCCTGTTGCTCAGATGTGCTGTGTTCTCCCCTGCCAAGGACTCCGGGCCTGTTGCTCTGATGTGCTGTGCTCTCCCCTGCCAAGGACTCTGGGCCTGTTGCTCTGATGTGCTGTACTCTCCCCTGTGCAGCCTCTCATGTACTTGCTGTCTCCCCTGCCAAGGACTCTGGCCCTGTTGCTCTGATGTGCTGTGCTCTCCCCTGTGCAGCCTCTCATGTACTTGCTGTCTCCCCTGCCAAAGACTCTGGGCCTGTTGCTCTGATGTGCTGTGCTCTCCCCTGCCAAGGACTCTGGGCCTGTTGCTCTGATGTGCTGTACTCTCCCCTGTGCAGCCTCTCATGTACTTGCTGTCTCCCCAGCCAAGGACTCTGGCCCTGTTGCTCTGATGTGATGTGCTCTCCCCTGTGCAGCCTCTCATGTACTTGCTGTCTCCCCTGCCAAGGCCTCTGGGCCTGTTGCTCTGATGTGCTGTGCTCTCCCCTGCCAAGGATTCTGGGCCTGTTGCTCTGATGTGCTGTACTCTCCCCTGTGCAGCCTCTCATGTACTTGCTGTCTCCCCTGCCAAGGACTCTGGCACTGTTGCTCTGATGTGCTGTGCTCTCCCCTGCCAAGGACTCTGGGCCTGTTGCTCTGATGTGCTGTGCTCTCCCCTGCCAAGGACTCTGGGCCTGTTGCTCTGATGTGCTGTGCTCTCTCCTGTGCAGCCTCTCATGTACTTGCTGTCTCCCCTGCTAAGGACCCTGGGCCTGTTGCTCTGATGTGCTGTGCTCTCCCCTGCCATGGACTCTGGGCCTGTTGCTCTGATGTGCTGTACTCTCCCCTGTGCAGCCTCTCATGTACTTGCTGTCTCCCCTGCCAAGGACTCTGGGCCTGTTGCTCTGATGTGCTGTGCTCTCCCCTGCCAAGGACTCTGGGCCTGTTGCTCTGATGTGCTGTACTCTCCCCTGTGCAGCCTCTCATGTACTTGCTGTCTCCCCAGCCAAGGACTCTGGCCCTGTTGCTCTGATGTGCTGTGCTCTCCCCTGTGCAGCCTCTCATGTACTTGCTGTCTCCCCTGCCAAGGACTCTGGGCCTGTTGCTCTGATGTGCTGTGCTCTCCCCTGCCAAGGATTCTGGGCCTGTTGCTCTTATGTGCTGTGCTCTCCCCTGTGCAGCCTCTCATGTACTTGCTATCTCCCGTGCCAAGGACTCTGGCCCTGTTGCTCTGATGTGCTGTGCTCTCCCCTGCCAAGGACTCTGGGCCTGTTGCTCTGATGTGCTGTGCTCTCCCCTGCCAAGGACTCTGGGCCTGTTGCTCTGATGTGCTGTGCTCTCCCCTGCCAAGGACTCTGGGCCTGTTGCTCTGATGTGCTGTGCTCTCCCCTGTGCAGCCTCTCATGTACTTGCTGTCTCCCCTGCCAAGGACTCTTGGGCCTGTTGCTCTGATGTGCTGTGCTGTCCCCTGCCAAGGACTCTGGGCCTATTGCTCTGACGTGCTGTACACTCCCCTGCCAAGGACTCTGGCCTTCCTGTTTGTGTTTAACCTGTGCATAGTCTCTACCATTTGTACATGAATTTGTGGCTAGCTGTTGTGTACTAATGTTGTATTGCTACATCTGTGCAATCTGTGAATAAATACTGTTAAATCTGGTGTGTGTTTTATCAGTCTCCTTGCAGATCAAAGTCCTTTTCTTGTTTGCATTTGCTATACTGTGTACCATGCTCTATTTTTCTGTTCAACATATTAAGGCTCTTTGTAGCCATATGATTTTTAGACAGGGGTGACAGGGCCTTCAGTCCATCTGGCCCTGCTGATGTTGTACTCTGTGATTCCTATTTTAATGGCCATGCTGTTATCTTGGTGGTGGTGATTTGCTATTGTTGCATACACTGTTCACAGGTCATGTTGGGGGACACTGGCAGCACAGGGTGTGCTACTGTTCAGAGTTTTTGTAGCTGGCTGTGATGTCATGAGGTATGTGTGTGTTTTCCTTTCTGTATGCCCAGGCGTGTATGTGTATGATCATCTTGTGTTGGCCCTTAGTCCTGGTGGCATGGCTTACATGACATGTGTGTTGTTGGGTGTAGCAGAGGTGTGCAGTGTGAAGGGTGTAAGTTTGTAGTGTATGTATGTGTGCCCCTGTATAGTCTGAAACACACATGTGTCAGCCAGGAGTTGTATGTCTGTTGTTTGTTTTGTCTTGGCCTGTGTGGATGATTGTATGCAATTGTGTGGGCTGTGGGGAGTGCACTGGCGTTGTGCGTTCCTTGTCAGCCAATCCTGCAGTGCCTGTGTCCCTGGTTGTGTGTTGTGTGTTGCAGTGTGTGTGTATTGTGCTTGTTGTTATAGTGCTTGTTGGTGTGCATGCAGGTGCACGGGATAAGCACCTGGTCGGTGACTGGGTCGGGTGGGGTGCAGTGTGGTTTGGGGTGGTGTGTCCCTGTTATGTTTGTGCCCTGCCCATGCTTTGGTGTGGCCCTGCCTTCTGCATGGTGCGCATGTGTTGACTGCGGCGGGGACGTGACCGTGACCGGGACGATGCTGCTGGTTGGCGGACGTTGTGTGTCCCGGATGCTGTGGGGTGCCTTGTTGTGAGGTGGGTGATGTGTGGGTGCCCATGTTGATGTGTTGTGCCCCCCAGCAGGATGCCTGTGTGGTGCTTGGGCCCTGTGTTGGCATGTGTGTTGTGTGGTGCATATGTGTAGTTGCGTAGCTGCGGCGGCCCATCTGGCGATAGTGTTGCAGCAGGTACATGACCGGATGCATGTGGAGGGCTGGGTCCATGGGGTTCATGTCGGGTCTCGGCGTTCGTGCTCCGCTGTTGACTTTCCGCCTGCTTCAGCTGTGCGGTGTCTCCGCTGCGGTGCATCTGCTTGTTTGGGCCATCCTAATTTGTTGAGCGAGGCGGACGTCAACGGGCGCCGCGGAGGGTCTCGATTGGCTCCCGCTGCCGCGTGGCGGATGCACTTTGATGGCGGTGTGCGGCGCTCCGCGGCGGACGGGAAATGACCTGTGTTTACCTATCTTATGTTGCGGACGTGAGTTCCGCTGCTCGCGGACGGTAAATGCTGTTTTTCCGCCACGCCACCACCGCTGTGGTGCCACCGCCCGACATCCTAATGGACCCCCTAGTCTCTTGGAGCCGGCGGTGATTCTTTCATTGGGTGCCCGAATGGCCTTCGACATGGTGAATGGCCTTATCTCTTCGCGGTTCTTCGACATCTGGGCTTTGGCCCCAGGTTTTGTGCTTGGGTGAAGTTATTGTATACAAAACCCCTCGCGCACGTAGTGGCTAATGGCCATATCTCCAGGGACTTTCAACTTGGTCGTGGCACGCGTCAGGGATGCCCTTTGTCGCCCCTGCTCTTCGCACTGATCCTGGAGCCTCTGGCGGCGTGGATACGGTGGGACCCCATGATTAAAAGTCTTGGATGGACTGAGTCATGGGAGGATCGCATATTATTATATGCTGATGATATCCTTCTTTATTTGACCCTTCCTCGGCGATCAATCATAATGCTCCTTGACATCTGTGAAATTGTTGGAAGGGCTTCAGGATACACAATCAACTGGTCCAAGTCGGTATTGTTTGTGCTTAAAGGACCCCCACCGCTGCCCCCGGCTGGATGCCCACTGGTGATCACTGATGGGCCTTTTAAATATCTAGGGGTCTGGGTGATGCCTAACCAGGAGGCCTTCTTTTGCCAAAATCTGTCACTTCCACTTGAGCGATTCCGTACAGATGTGACGCATTGGCACACCCTACTACTGACCCTACTAGGGAAAGCGGCGTTATTCAAAATGATGACTTTACCACGACTATTGTATATCCTTGCAAATACTCCTTTTCTTGTGCCTCTAAAATATTTTGCGTCTATAAATGCACTGGTCTCAGGTCTCCTCTGGGGGGGACAAACCAGCGTGCATTTCCCGTCAAAAGTTAGTTAGGGGCTGGTTTGATGGAGGCATACACTTCCAGATATTCAATTGTACTATTGGGCAGCCCAGTTAAAGACCATAAACCACTGGGTCCACGCTCCGCAGACTGAACCGGCGTATAAAGCGGACAGGTATGACCTGGGTGGCGGAGGAGTGCTGGCTGCGCTCTATGACCCAAAAGTGCGGCATCCCTACTGGGCCCCATGGCCCATACGGTGAGGCTGTGGTACTTGGCCTCAGCCCGCCTTAAATGTAAAGATAAGATCACGCAGATGACGCCGCTCTGGTCATTGCGCCGCCTCGGCCGGCTCTGCAACAGAATTGAGGCCTGGGACCTGATTGGCATCTCAACGGTTGGAGACCTTTGGAGGCGGGGTGCCGTCCTTACCTTTGACCAACTAGTGGACCAATTCGGTTTAGTGCACACGGAGCGATTCTGGTACTTGCAGGTTAGCCATGTCCTCAAGTCAGTGATTCCATCTGATGAAGAGCTGCCTGAATCCACTCCATTAGAAGATAGACTACTTACGGAGCATATGCTCAAAAAGGCGACCTCGTTGGTTTACTGATAACTTTATTAATAAATGGCCTGATCCCACTATAAGACTAAGACTAGCCTAGACTGCGGAGATAGGTGACTTCGATGAATCAGACTGGCAGGCCGCACTCTCCTCTCCTCGGGAGGTTGCTGTGTCATCACGGCTCCGATTGATACAGCTGAAAGTTTTACACCGAGTTTATTATACTAGGGTCACTCTTCACAGGATAGGGAGAATTGCACATCAGTATTGTTTGGGGGGCTGTGGGGAGGAGGGAACCTTCTACCATACCATTTGGGACTGCTCCCTGATTGCCTGTTTCTGGTCCAAGGTTATGCGGACTATATCGCAAGTTGTTCAGGTCTCGTTGGTTCCGGAACCGCGCTGCTGTTTGCTGAATATTTGGGAGCCTAATGATCTTAGTCACCCCATGCAAGACTGGGTCACGCTAGGTATAATGTATGGTAAACGTAATATAGAAAAAGCACCCATTGTGCCGGCGCTCAGAGACTGGTGTGCTGATCTAGATTCAGCGATGGTAGCCGAAAGAGCGGTGTATTTGAATCGGAAATGACCGCGGAAGTGGCCATGATTTGGGGAGCATGGAATGAATATAGAGGGTTCATTTGCGAATCGCCACAATTAGACAGTGATAATGATTCCGAGTAGAGGGGGAGGGAGGTGAGGGTTCCTGGAAGCGAGGTGGGGGGACTGCTGTGCTGCCACGATTGTACTGTTTTCGCTGCATTTGCTTTTACTCATCCTTTTGATTTGCCCTATTATTGTATGCATTGAATGTCTTTTAAAATGCCCATTGTTTATTTTTGTATCAATAAAAATGATTAAAAAAATATATATAATTGGTAATTAATTGTAATTAATTGTTTAATTGATAATCATGTTAATTTTATTAATTTATTTTCTGTTGTGGGTTGTGTGTTTATAGGGGAATAGGGTGGGAAGTAATTTATTTGTAATTAATACAATATTTTTATTTTTTTTGTTCTATTAGGTTTTATTTGTTAATTAATTAATTGTTAATTGGTAAATAATTTGTATTAATAGGTAACAATTTTTAATAATTAATTTTTATTTGTATTTTTAATTGATTAATTAATATATTATATAAAAGTATTAATTACGTTTAATTTATTTGTAATTGGTATTATTATTTAATGTATTTTTATTTATGTATGAAGTATTTACTTTCCCTACTGTTGCACTCTCTGGAGTGGGAATAGTAATTTTTACCCCTACCCTATCCAACGCTTTCCCTACTGTTGCACTCTCTGGAGTTGGAATAGTAATTTTTACACTCCCGCTATCCAACACATTCCCTACTGTTGCACTCTCTGGAGTTGGAATAGTAATTTTTACCCTCCCGCTACCCAACGCTTTCCCTGCTGTTGCACTCTCTGGAGTGGGAATAGTAATTTTTACCCCTACGATATCCAACGCTTTCCCTACTGTTGCACTCTTTGGAGTGGGAATAGTAAATTTTACCCTGCCGCTATCCAACGTTTTCCCTACTGTTGTACACTATCGGGAGCTGGAATAGTAATTTTCACCACTACGCTGTCCAACGCTTTCCCTACTGTTGAACTCTCTGGAGTGGGAATAGTAATTTTTATCCCTACGCTATCCAACGCTTTCCCTACTGTTGCACTCTCTGGAGTGGGAATAGTAATTTCTACCCCTACGCTATCCAACACTTTCCCTACTATTGCACTCTCTGGAGTGGGAATAGTAATTGTTACCCCTACGCTATCCAACACTTTCGCTACTGTTGCACTCTCTGGAGTGAGAATAGTAATTTTTACCCCTACGCTATCCAACGCTTTCCCTACTGTTGCACTCTTTGGAGTGGGAATAGTAAATTTTACCCTGCCGCTATCCAACGTTTTTCCTACTGTTGCACTCCCTGGAGTTGGAATAGTAATTTTTACCCCTACGCTGTCCAACACTTTCCCTACTGTTGCACTCTCTGGAGTGGGAATAGTAATTTTTATCCCTACACTATCCAACGCTTTCCCTACTGTTGCACTCTCTGGAGTGGGAATAGTAATTTTTACCCCTACGCTATCCAACGCTTTCCCTACTGTTGCACTCTCTGGAGTGGGAATAGTAATTTTTGCCCCTACGCTATCCAATGCTTTCACTACTGTTGCACTCTCTGGAGTGAGAATAGTAATTTTTACCCCTACACTATCCAATGCTTTCCCTACTGTTGCACTCTCTGGAGTGGGAATAGTAAATTGTTCCCCTATGCTATCCAACGCTTTCCCAACTGTTGCACTCTCTGGAGTGGGAATAGTAATTTTTACCCCTACGCTATCCAACGCTTTCCCTACTGTTGCACTCTCTGGAGTTGGAATAGTAATTTTTACCCCTACGCTATAGAACACTTTCCCTATTGTTGCACTCTCTGGAGTGGTAATAGTAAATTTTACCCTTTCCTCTATCCTACGGTAAAAATATTGTACATTTTGTATTCATATTACGTTTATATATATATATGAATTAACAAATCAATTTGTATGTTTTTTTAACTTACATTAAATATTTATTAATTTTAAGGTTATTTAGGTATGTTTAAGTTAATTATATTTATTATTTCATTAATTTTTTATTAATTTAAAGCATTTTAAAAAATTCAATATTTTGACTAACTATATTTTTTACATCGATATTTTTGATTTGACATTTTTGTACTTACCTGTTTGAAGATAGGAGGTCGATATTTTGGTATTCTATATTTTTACCTCGATATTTTTGTAATTCGATATTCTTGACATCGATATTGTTTCGGTGATCCAAAGAAAAGTACTGCACCGGCGCACTTGCAGGCTTACTCATAGTAGTACAGAAATACCCAGGCAAATATCCCAAGACTTCCTTAAATGAGGCAAGTTCTCTAGGGGGCACTTAAGAGGACTACTGTTGAGGCTTAGTCCAATGCAGAAAATCAGTGAAATACAAATTCTTTAAAATACAGCCTGAGGGGCCGCACACACACTGTAGGTGCTAGCGGGGATACCATACTTGTTACCCCGCTTGCAGGATTACAAGTGCCGCTGTCGGTGAGCAGGTGGTGCAGCTGCTGACATGCAACCCCATTTTAACAGGTCCTGCTGCCTGCAAAAGAGCTTATAACAGTGATCTCTCTTCTGTGGGTCCCCCAGTACCTTTGGGAGGATGCTGGGCTCCTTGACAGGGGCCGGCCATGCAGAGAGCTACCTGTGCTAAAATACAGTCTGGCGGTGGGCGCCCAGGGCTGTTGGAATCAGCGCAGACCAAGCAGCCCTCACGGGTCCTTGCTATAGCAATTGTGCTCCTGACTAGCCTCCTCCTCTCAAGTCCAGCTTTGGCTTGCTGGAAGAGATGTGGCTGGTTTCAGGATGATGTCATGGAGGGAATTTCTGGGAGTCGGCACTCAACAGCTTTCCTCTGTGCTGCGGTACCAGCTCCTGCACCGATCAGCGACCTTCACCCATCTAGGTACAATAGGCAGCCAGATAAGTCTGCAGATCAATACAATAATCACTGGGCCACTACAAGATCAGCTCAAGCCCAAATCGGCTCACTAAATCTGCCCAAAGCACCGTCTGTGGCAGGATGGGGGGCACATGGGGTGCGGCAGGCAGGCATGCCAGCACACACATGTCCCAGGCAAAGTGGTAGCCCTTCCAACAGCCGAACAGGCAACAGGCTAGCACACCTTAGTTCGGGCTGGACTGTTCCCATGAGGCACAGGGTCAAGACTGATTTGCATATGGCCATGTCTGAACTGGGGTGGCTTGGTGAGCAAAATACTGATGGATTAAACCCAGATCTGTGACTGGGGTGAATGTTTTGCCATTGTGCAACATTCCGTCCATCATCTTGTGTGTTTTGCTGTTCACCCTATGTGGGAAGGGTATGCCCAGATGTGGGCCCCATGCTCACTAAGCCACTGGAGTCAAGCTATCCTGGCTGAAGACGGCTGATAGCATGAAACCGGTCCTAAGATGCTTGATTCCGGTCCAGGGAAGACATGGCTTGGCGGTTCATGCTGGACCTTTCCCATGAGGCACAGAGTCAAGACTGATTTGCACAAGTCTCTAATAAATCCACGAGCAAGACCCATTGTGGCGGCATGTGGATCTATATTGGAACCACTCGCACAATATGTGGATGTGTTTTTGCTTCCCATAGTGAAAGAAATACCGGCCTATATCCGAGACACTATGGATTTGATATCGAAGGTGGAGGGATTAAATTTTGACCCATGTAAACAACTTCTTACCACCTTCGATATCGAATCATTGTATACGAACATACCTCAAGATGAAGCATTAAGTGTGATGGAATTTGTGCTGGAACTAAGAGAACGACCCCACCAAGTGCCAACTAAGTTCATTGTTGCTTTGGCCCGTTTGTGTTTGAAAAAAAACTTTTTTAAGTTTAATGAAAGCTTGTTTCTTCAAATATCTGGTGTAGCCATGGGGTGTAGCTTTTCTCCTGAAATAGCCAACCTGGTAATGGCCCAGTTTGAATGCAAATAGATATATAGCGACACCAACCCATATAAACATCTAGTGGAGTTTTGGTGTCGCTATATAGATGACATTTTAATGATCTGGAGAGGTGATGCGGGACAGCTGATAGATTTTCATAATTGGCTAAATTGCAGAACACGTGAATTCAAGTTCACGATTACAAGTGATCAAAATCAAATTAATTTTCTTGACGTGTACATTAAACATGAGGAAGGAAAATTAATAGTTAGTCTGAACACCAAACCAACAGATCGCAACACATTGTTGCACTTTTCAAGCAATCACCCGCGGACATTAAAAGAAAATTTACCCTATGGCCAATTCCTCCGAGTTCGGAGGAATTGTAGCAATAAGGAAGATTTCTTTCTGCATGCTAACAAATTGAAAGAAAAGTTAGTACTACGCGGTTCTCCAAAAAGACTTGTTAAAGTAGCCCTCAAGAGAGCTTGGTACACCCCCAGAGAAACCCTTTTAACACCTAAGGAAAAGGATACGGACTCGCCACTCACATGCGTTTTAACTTTTGACCCTAGGGCAAATAAAGTGAAATAAACAATCCAAAATAATTGGAAATTATTAGGAGAACTCAATATACCAAAACCACTTTTTGCCTTTAAGAAAGGTTCAAATATTTGCAACCAACTGGTGCGAGCAACACCATTGAAAAATGTGGCCCCTCCTAAAGATACAAGTGATCTACTTGGATTACCACCAGTGGTGGGGCATTTTAGGTGTCAGAATTGTGCGGCCTGCTGCCTAACTAAAGATTCCAAAAACGTGATGATCAATGGGATCATTCACGTACAGAGATCATTCACAAATTGCAATTCTAAAAATACAATATACTGTATAAAGTGTCCATGTGACAAGTTTTATATTGGTCAAACAACCCAAATAGTCAAATCCCGTATCCTTCAGCATAAATCAAGGATTAAATGCAAAACAACAGGGGCCCCCTTGGTCAGTCACTACCAAACATACAACCACTCTGAAAAGGATATACAGTGGACAGTATTATGTAGTGTCAGTAATTTGCACAAAGGAGAAACTGAAAATAAACTTAATCATCTAGAAGCTACGATGATAGAGAAGTATCAAACGTCTAAAACTGGTTTGAATGACAGGGATGAGATCTGGGCTTTACTAGCATGAAATAATGGTGATTTTGTTTCCCTGTAAAGTAGTGTTCTCACTGTATCAGTTTAGAATTGTGTCTCTATTTCAATTTTGAATTATCAAATTGTACGAGGTGAGGCAACATATTTGGGATATAAGGTATAACGGCTCACGTTCACTTATTATTATTCAATATTTATTTTATTTTTTTATTTTTCATTTTCATTTAAATTTAAAACTTAGTTGTTTTTAATTTAAGGGGTTCCTAGGTGGTTTGGTTGTGTCGTGTATTTCTATAGGTTCTGAATCGATCCCCCTATTCCTGACCCTATTCTGGTTAAACTAACTAGCTAGTTAACTGACAGTCAGCCCATGAGGCAAGAAAACCCCCATGATGCAGATACCGTTATCTGACGCAGTCACACTACGGCACAGGAACGTGTTATCTGATTAGGTCATAACGCTTGAGATCTAATTAGACAAGCGACATTCCTCCAGCCCCCGATAAGGCATACGACGTTCTCATAACAAATCAAACCTATGACAACCTGGATAATCCGTGCGGCCATTGTTTTGATTTCACAGAGAACTTTTGCAAAAGAATGTGCTAACGAGCAAGTCGTATGACATCTTTATTGACGTATCTATGTCCATCCTTACGTCAATCTCGGCACCTTTAAGGTATAAATATTGCCGACCTTGCCCTATGCAAACACACGCGTGGTGACAAGACGGAGCAGCCACACTTGCCGAAGCCGAGAGCAGAAGCAGACCCCGCTGGCAGCAGCCCCGCCTTCCTGACGCGCTGAGAGACGCGCTGCTATCTCAAGCCGAGAGACCCAGCACCGGCGCTTCTGGGCAGCCCTCGCAGGCAGCCTGGAATATCGAGAGCAGAGAAAGAGATACTATTCCTCATCCATCCTAAATTCCAGGTACAGAACTGAAAAACCCCTCACAGAGAATTCTTTAGTTATTCACTTGGCAAAAACAAACTTAACTTAAACTGTAACTTTCTATTCCCGCCCACGCATTAGACTTAGGTCAGGTACACGGGGTAGGCGTATTTAGAAACACCAGTTGAGTACGTTTAGTCAAATGTATATGTGTATGTAAATATATTTTAATCATTTTAAACATCATATGGCTCAGAAACCATATCAATGTTTTTACAGTATTATTTTATACTATTGCTTTTAATGTATGCACTTTACTTAACTATAAGTATTGCAATAATATCGATCCATTTCTCTTGTACGAGAAAAGAGACTGATCAATAAATAACACCTTTTTATTGAACACGCCCGTCTCTTCCTTTTCTCTACATTCTGATGAGACTAAGAATGCACGTACTGACTGAGTAAAATAATTGCCTTGTGCTCACACGACTCTTGAGATTGACTCTTGATTAGGGGAGAGCAAAGTTGTCATGTTCTATGGTTGTCAGAAACTAAATCCCTTCTTGTCTAATCAGGAGAGGTAATTCTTTCCTGAACATTCGAGAAAGTTTCTAGCGAACTCTGAGCTTAGCTGGCAAACCCAAAAATTAAGTCTAGTATCGACAGTAGTAGACCTAGTTAACGTCTGGTCTAGGCCTTTACTGCCGTAGGTACTATTCCAATGCGCAGAGCCTATTGGGAAGATAGGAACTACACTACATGGCGCCCAACGCGTTTGGAAAGGGCGATAAAACTAACGTAAGACATTTAGAGTAACTCAGTCGTGCTTTCTCACTCAGACCCCTTTTCCCAAATACTCCAAAGACGTCTGGAGTGGGTGAAAGGTTATATCCTCCAAAACCTCGCAGGAGGGAACTCCTATGTATGGTTCTTGGTCAAGTCAACGTTGAAGGATAAACAGTTCCAAAATATTGTGCATCTAATCTCTGTTTCCATAAAGAAACCTGATCTGCAAATAAACATAATACCATCCTGTCTGTAAAATGGGAGACAGTGATGAAGAAAGAGAGGCAGTTAGATTAGCTACTGAACTCACAGATGCTGATGCTACCATGCAAGCAGCAGACCCGAATATAACACTCATTCCGGTCATTAAAAGGAGATCTATAACCTTAAAACTTATAGAAAATGGACTGACACCTAGAGGTGGCACAGTCATATTCGTAATTGAGGCACACGAATATCGGCAGACAGAGGTATACTATACATGGATACATTTTCCAGCAGCAAATGCTGTAACAAAGTACTTCCACTATTACAAAATAGAGGTTCCACCCGACATTTACACTCCTTTCGAGGAGGTGGAAGTACCACTCAAATTCCAAGAGCATTTGCTCTTATTTGATGGCGCCCTAATACATAACAATCACATTACAAGGCTCGGTCCTTTAGGAAGACCAGGAGCAACGTGGCCGGTCTTAGCCGGATACACACCACATCCAGACATCGAAAGAATGCCTGCAGCAGAGCTGTTAATACAGCTAAAACAACTACTAAAAATTCATAGACAATTAGTTCAGTATGTAATGCGGACTTCAACAATTCAGCCAGCGATTAAACTTCCACAGCTGACCCCTCACCAGGGGAACACAAATAAAATTACACCACAGAACATCCAATCCTGCCTAGGTAAAGTTCCAGCTAAACGGGAACAGATACCATTCTGGTTGGCACAGAAAATCACCCAAATAGAGGCGGTGTTTCCTGACACCACCCCATTAGAAAAACACAGGATTCTGACTATATGTCTCCCAATGGGAATCGCACCACACATTGAGGACTGTGACACTTGGGGTACAGTCTTTGCTTCCATCTACACAAAAACGCACGGTGTTCCATCCATTTCGGTAATACCAGATGTGCTAAAACAAATTCAAGATGAATACGGTCCAGAACCAGCTTTAACTCTTGGTATGAAATTACTAAAAGACTTCAAGCAGGTCTCAGCTATATTACTAGCCAACATAAAAGGTGAAGCAGCAAACGTGGCGATCCGCCAGAGGTTAAAAGAGACAGATATAGCAGACCAACCAGCTGAAATTGCCAGGATCATAGAAAAATCCTATGAAGAACTAGGCAGAGATAGTCTAGGTGGAATACCAGTAAAACCGCAACTGACTACAAGTCCAGAAAAAATATTTTTTAATACTAATAATTCACCAAAAAAGAACTGGGATGGAAACAAACAATCCAATCCTAAAGAAAAGAAATTCCAGTCCCGAGGAAGGTCTCCTAGGCGAAGAGAGAAATCTCCAAACCAAAGACAGAGGTCACCGCAGAGTGACCCCTCGGGGAATAGATATAACCTTAGAAATAGGGATAATATTAAAAAACCTGATAGATATCAAGACATTGAAACACGTCCCTCTCAATCTTTTCAGAATTCCTCGCAGAAATCGGAAAGAAGAGGACGATCAGAAGAGCACGCCAAGTCCAAAGACAAGGAACCTGCTCAGCTAAAAAAGAAATTACAATTTCCAAAAAAGAAGGTAGCCAGTATCAAGGTAGTTAAAAATGCCGAGAATACTGAGGACACAACTGAAAAACGGAGAGTGGGCTCAGACAATGCTAGACAGCGCAGCAGAGGTGAGCATAGCTCGCAAAGTCCTTATGAATCATCTGGAGACAGTGGACACGAATGAATACCTTCAAGTGGAAACTGCAGACACCAGAGTTAGCAAGCCCCACAAGATATACGAGATAACATTACGTATAGAGGGAGATAAGACTAGGAAAATAAGGGGACTATTTTGGGATAACCTCTCCAAAGGCTATGACATCCTTCTAGCTGAAAAAGACTGGCCACCAGAGTTTGACAGGGAGTGCCCTCATGGCGAAGAAGTAATTATGCCTGCCTTCTTGAATCAAATTCCGATTCATAAAAAATATACACTTGCTAGAAAGTGGGCAGTGGCCTTAGCACCTGCTTTATATAAAAATCATGTAGGATGGGATGAGGATTCTCCTCCTCACAAAATCCAGTTAAAATCACAACCTACTGCACAAAGGCAGTACCCAATTAAGCAAGAAGCTAAAAAACAAGTAAATGAAATACTAGATCAGCTAGAATACCAGGGGGTGATTGAAACTTGCACCTCACAAATGAACAATCCTTTGTTTCCGGTCGCCAAACCAGACAACTCATATCGTCTAGTTTTGGATTACCGACACCTTAACACATGTTGCAAAACTTTTGCAGTGCAAAACTCACACAGTGCTGCACTAATGAATAACATAGTGCGCAAAAAATACAAAACAACCTTGGACATCTCCAATGGATTCTTTTGTCAAAACATAGCACCAGAGAGCAGATATTTAACTGCATTCTCAGTAAATGGCACTCAAAAACAATTCTGTCGGTTAGCCCAGGGGTACAAGAACAGCCCGGGGGTATTCTCAGCGAGAGTAACAGAATTACTACAACTATATGATGATGAAGCATTATCTTATGTCGATGACATTTACTTAACAGATGATGACTTGGAGACTCACTTGAAAAGAGTGAACACCATAATACTTGGTTTCGCTGCAGAGGGTTACAAATTCAACTTTAAAAAGTCCAGAATTGCTCATTTAACAGTCCTATACGTAGGATATGAATTATCAAGTATAGCCTGGTTGACAATTTTCTAGAGAACTAGAAGAATTAAAAAATCTAAAATATGAAAAGACGTATCCTCTGCCAATCGACATTCTGCCTCTACGACATTACGCCTGTGTAATCTATACAGACGGACATGCTCAACCCTCCGTTTGGGGAGAACAAGCATACAACCCCACATGTGAGATTACAAAAGAAGTGTGGCGCGGAGGTATATTAAAACCTCTATTAACAAAATCACACTCAGTAGAAACTAATTCAGAACAACAAACTGAAATAATAGCATTGAAAATGGCGCTAGATAATGCGGATCGCGAATTCCCGACACTTATAGTGTCAGATTCATATTACTGCGTCAAATCATATAACAGCGATTTGCAGACATGGATTCAGAACGGTTACAAAGATGACACAGATGCACCAATAAAGCAGAGACTGCTCTGGGAACAAGTAGCTCTTTTGAAAAAAGAACTACCAAAGACTCACGTGACTCACTCACTGAGTCATCAACGTGATGGCGTTCACATTGTAGGGAATTCATTGGCTGAAACAGCCGCAGCGGCAGCCACTAAATCGGCTCCCGTAGTTCGAAAAAAGCGTACATTAAAATACATTGACGGTGAAACATTGCTGGCGGTAAAAACGTCATTAAAAGGCGACTGCTCAGCGTTACCGATCAACTATCCACTCAATTTTACATACATAATCGATGCAAACTCCGTCCCTTTTGCTCGAATCCCTGGAGTGGGGGATAGAGTGATTCCAAACATGGACAGGAGAAACTTGTTAATCGCAGACGCACACATGGGCGAGGGTCTCAGACACCTTAAATTAAAAGATTCTCTGGAAGAATTACAATCACGGTACTGGTGGCCAGGCATGAGCCTGCACTACACCATGTTTGTAAAAAACTGCCCAAACTGCAACAGAGATCGCAGTGGGGAGAGAAGCAGTTTAATACCTCGTCGTATCAAGGCAGATAATATTACCAGCAAAAAGAATGGCTTGCGATTAACATATACAGGCTAGTTTCCACTTATAATGTAGATCCACAGCACTCGGCTGACGTCCGGACTAATATACAAGATTTGCGAGTCTAAATGGCATATACGCTAAGAGCATGCTACGTTCGACCATTGTTTTCACTCAGGCAATCCAGCCTGGGGGGGAAACATGGCCAAATGAGCACAGCCCAGCGGGAATCTTCTCACTTCCTTCCTGAGGGTACGGGATGGTGTAAAGAAAAAACCAAGGCAGAAAGCAATCTATAATGGAAAGGATATTAGGTTCGGGAGCTGGGTGGGTCAAACATCTAATAAGTGTCCAACGTAGTCTAAATAACTTGCCAAGAAATTCTCTGAAGGGATTCAGTCCGTACGAATTATTATTCGGAACTAGGATGTTGATCTCTGACCTTGATAGTCAGACTTCAGTGGTAATAGAAAAAACCTTTGATGTCAAAGACCGTTTGGCTATTTTGCAGGACTTAAACAAAACAAGAAAAGACCTGAGCAACATACAGTTGAAACAACAGCCAACGACCACTGAAGAATCACCACCTGTCCCAGCAAGACCTGTCTGGATTCCAAAAGTAGGGGATCTAGTCAGGGAGAAGATCGCGGTAAAGAAGGAATTTGGGCCTTCTTACAGAAAAGCAGTTCCTGTCTTGTCTGTCAACGGGACAAGATCAGTTGTACTACCGCCACTTGCTGGAAAAAAGGAGAACCGAGTTGTATCCATCGACCTGGTAAAACCACAACATGTGGCCGATAACAAACAGTAGGCCAAGTGGACTCCCAATAAGTAGCAGAACACCAAGGTTTGCTACCAGTACAGAGGTCCTAACAAAGAGGCTCATCACATTCGAAACGCCTACAGAAGAACAACAAGTACTATGCAACAATGCAATAGAACTCAGACCTCTGAAAACCCAAATAAAGACATTTAGCAGAGACACACCAATCTATACTGAAGTACCAAGTGAAAATGCAAGAAACAAAAATCCCGAACCAATTGGAACAATTGACAGAACTGCATCTGGTTACTTCATCAACTTCGATGATTCCTCTGACGGCTTCAGTGAATCAAAGACACAGCCATCATCAAAATCCTTTAAAGACAAAGCGAAGGAACTTTTGAAACAACTGAAAGAAACATATCTGATTTCTCCATGGATTGAATTTTGGGTGGGTTTTGGTGCATTTATCCTCATACTTTGGCTCATCATGGTATTTACTTTGGGACGCTTCATTGAGGGAAAATATGCTAAAATGGGCACAGCAAGTCAGAACATCAACTTGGTCCTCAAACCACACACATCTTCACACGTCGAGAAAAGAGAACTTTCTCCAGAACTTTCTTCAGCCAACTTCACAGCCAATCCGATACCTGGTGGGGTAGCCTGGGACAACACTGACTATGAAATTCATGGTCCGGTCGAGATCCTGAAATATCCACACCAAATCAAGATCTCCTTGAGTGACTTTGCAAAACCAAACTCATTTGCTGATGATTGGGACTTCGAAAGTATTAACAACATGATGTCTGACTTAGTAATGTCTGCTAAATTTACAAAACATGATTATTTGCAAGGTTCTACAAATTATGATAGTATGTATTGCTATAACCATTATGGTAACCATTTTTTACATAAATCTGCACAACCTAGAAATGTTTTAAATTATAATCAATGGGAACATTGTGCTACACCTCCAAAAGGGAGCTCAAGAACCATTTATGACAAATATTCATATTTTTCAGGTTTTAACACAAGTAATGCTGAAACTTTTTATTTTAAATTGTCAAACAAGACAGGGATGAAAACCATGATAACCAACACAAAATTGATATATTCAGATTCATTCTTTGAAAAAATGAATACTTTTGGATTTGATTATTGGGACAAAAATGTTGATTTGAAAAGTGTTTGGGGTACAAAAGAATGGCACGTACAGGGTTTAGAAGCTTTGTTTAGAGCCTGCATGATCCCAGAACAAATGATATTTTTAAATGACACTGTTCAACAAACCACCTGTCTTGGCTTAGCCAAAATCAAAGATTTAAATAACCCGTCTATTCCAAAGCCAACAATGTTTAGCAATAGCTCTGATACAGATGAAGAAATAGACGTAAACCATATACTTAACCAAAACAGAACACATCCTGATTGGAAACAATGGTTGATCTGGCCCACAGATACAAATAACTGTCAAGATAGATTCCTGAATAAAACACAGGGTTTCAAAATGACCAGGCCAGACCCAAGATATCCCCAAAGACATCACCCAGGGATAATAACAACCTACAGTGTGGGCAAATTATGCCTTCAATGGCTACAGACTTCCACACTGCCTGAAATTAAGCAACACCTAACTTTACTTACTGATGGTGCTGACTTGCGTGATTTCATAATGGGACCACGCAAACAGCGTCAAAAGCGTTTCATAGCAGCCTCTGTATATGCAGCATACAATGAGGCCTGGAAGGTAACTCAAATTGAGACAGCAGAAAGAATACGGGAAATTGACCGTATCAATTTGGAAAAATCACTTTCTGTAGTGGACAATGGGTTAATGACTCTGTCCTCCAGAATTTTTTCATTGGACAGCATTGTGTCTTCAGCAATCGATATATTATCGCAAGACTTACTGTTATTACAACATGGTCAGTCACAATTGCGTTCTATTGTACAGCTTGGCTGGACGTTACAAAATCTGCGTTCAGGCTATGTGCCTTGGCGTTTAATCAACACAACGTCACTATTCCAAATCTTTAACCTTACTGATAGACAAATCGGTATGGCGCAAAAGGGTGCTGATTATACAATCTTGAGCATTGAAAAACTAGAAAGATTACCGTTGACAATGTCAGAACGACCTGTCAGTGAATGGATAATCCACGGAATCATAAATATTCCAATCTCAACCTTCAGGTTTCAATACTGCCAAAAATATATACAGGCTGGCATGTACGAGAAATTGGGAAAGGGGTACCTTAAAACAACTTGGAACCTGCCCTATTCACATGCATGTGTCAGTAATAAAGGACAGAAAGTGTTTCTTAGTGGCAACAATTGTGCTATGTCACTAAGCGGCACGCTTCTGTGTAACGGTATTAGTTTACATGGAGCCTGTGAAGGGAATTCATATAACCTTTCATGTCACCAGCAAGGCGCACCTGCAACTGAAATAGAACCATTCTTTCAAAGACTCTATAATGGGAGTTACATTCTTATTGTAGACCGCAGATGTTGCAGTCTTATGCCCGGGACTCCTTATCTAGTAACTACAACAGCGAAGGTCAAGTGCTGTGGACGTTCTTTGTTCCCCAGCTCCTTTCCAGACAGGGAGGCAAGGGCATGGCCCAGTTTGAAAATTACTTCTATTCGAATAGACACTTTAAGCAGAATGAAAACAGTGCTTCTTCAGACGCCTACAAGGCTCACGTCATCTAAAGAAACGTATGATCTACAAGTCGCAAGGACGACTGCAGAGATACATACATTATTATCAACTAATTCCCCCGTACATTTCGCGGAAATCCTGAGCGAAATCTTAAATATTTCTGATACCACTGGGGTCTCAAAGGTATTTAAGACAGTATTTTCGATGGCATTAACACCATTCAAAGCCATACTGGGTATTTTTCCAGATTTCGTCCATTCGATTTTTGGCGGACTTCCCCTGATCCTGGGACTAATTGCAGGAATCCTATTCCTAGTCCTTATTTTTCGTTATGGCAACCCATGTCACAGATCAAACTCTCGCGACAATGGAAGATACGATCCTAGCCATTGGATACCGGGACCGGATATCAAAAATCCTGGGACTCTCCCGGCTTAGAGACCTGAACATGACTTGGTTTCTATCATTTCGACCAATGTGGCAAAGGTGTGTTTTACCTGTACTAAGGTGTCTGCTATGCGGAGAAGAATGCGTGTTAGACACCTGTCTGACGCTACAATCGGATGCGCCAGTGGATGCAGATACACTGTTGGTTCCTACCAAGGTTCACGCTTTGTGCTGCCCTCAAAGGCTGCCAATCCTGATGAAGGAGTGGAAAAACGATGGATTTGGGCCCAGATCTTTTGACTGGGGTGAATGTGTGACATTGATCCACATTCTGTCCATCATTGTTGTGTTTGCAGTAACCGCTCTAAGTGTACTGGGGATGCTCAGACGTGAGTCCCAGGCACTCCACACCACTGGAAGCAAGCTAGCCGGGCTGATGAGAGGTGTTACCTCGAAACCGGGCCGGTCCTCGGATGCTTGTTTCCGTTCTGGGAAGGACATGGCTTTTGTAGTTCGGACTGGACTGTTCCCATGGGGCACAGGGTCAGCGCTGATTTGCATATCGCCATTGTCTAACCCAGGGTGGTGTGGAGTGGAAAAACGATGGATTTGGGCCCAGATCTTTTGACTGGGGTGAATGTGTGACATTGATCCACATTCTGTCCATCATTGTTGTGTTTGCAGTAACCGCTCTAAGTGTACTGGGGATGCTCAGACGTGAGTCCCAGGCACTCCACACCACTGGAAGCAAGCTAGCCGGGCTGATGAGAGGTGTTACCTCGAAACCGGGCCGGTCCTCGGATGCTTGTTTCCGTTCTGGGAAGGACATGGCTTTTGTAGTTCGGACTGGACTGTTCCCATGGGGCACAGGGTCAGCGCTGATTTGCATATCGCCATTGTCTAACCCAGGGTGGTGTGGAGTGGAAAAACGATGGATTTGGGCCCAGATCTTTTGACTGGGGTGAATGTGTGACATTGATCCACATTCTGTCCATCATTGTTGTGTTTGCAGTAACCGCTCTAAGTGTACTGGGGATGCTCAGACGTGAGTCCCAGGCACTCCACACCACTGGAAGCAAGCTAGCCGGGCTGATGAGAGGTGTTACCTCGAAACCGGGCCGGTCCTCGGATGCTTGTTTCCGTTCTGGGAAGGACATGGCTTTTGTAGTTCGGACTGGACTGTTCCCATGGGGCACAGGGTCAGCGCTGATTTGCATATCGCCATTGTCTAACCCAGGGTGGTGTGGAGTGGAAAAACGATGGATTTGGGCCCAGATCTTTTGACTGGGGTGAATGTGTGACATTGATCCACATTCTGTCCATCATTGTTGTGTTTGCAGTAACCGCTCTAAGTGTACTGGGGATGCTCAGACGTGAGTCCCAGGCACTCCACACCACTGGAAGCAAGCTAGCCGGGCTGATGAGAGGTGTTACCTCGAAACCGGGCCGGTCCTCGGATGCTTGTTTCCGTTCTGGGAAGGACATGGCTTTTGTAGTTCGGACTGGACTGTTCCCATGGGGCACAGGGTCAGCGCTGATTTGCATATCGCCATTGTCTAACCCAGGGTGGTGTGGAGTGGAAAAACGATGGATTTGGGCCCAGATCTTTTGACTGGGGTGAATGTGTGACATTGATCCACATTCTGTCCATCATTGTTGTGTTTGCAGTAACCGCTCTAAGTGTACTGGGGATGCTCAGACGTGAGTCCCAGGCACTCCACACCACTGGAAGCAAGCTAGCCGGGCTGATGAGAGGTGTTACCTCGAAACCGGGCCGGTCCTCGGATGCTTGTTTCCGTTCTGGGAAGGACATGGCTTTTGTAGTTCGGACTGGACTGTTCCCATGGGGCACAGGGTCAGCGCTGATTTGCATATCGCCATTGTCTAACCCAGGGTGGTGTGGAGTGGAAAAACGATGGATTTGGGCCCAGATCTTTTGACTGGGGTGAATGTGTGACATTGATCCACATTCTGTCCATCATTGTTGTGTTTGCAGTAACCGCTCTAAGTGTACTGGGGATGCTCAGACGTGAGTCCCAGGCACTCCACACCACTGGAAGCAAGCTAGCCGGGCTGATGAGAGGTGTTACCTCGAAACCGGGCCGGTCCTCGGATGCTTGTTTCCGTTCTGGGAAGGACATGGCTTTTGTAGTTCGGACTGGACTGTTCCCATGGGGCACAGGGTCAGCGCTGATTTGCATATCGCCATTGTCTAACCCAGGGTGGTGTGGAGTGGAAAAACGATGGATTTGGGCCCAGATCTTTTGACTGGGGTGAATGTGTGACATTGATCCACATTCTGTCCATCATTGTTGTGTTTGCAGTAACCGCTCTAAGTGTACTGGGGATGCTCAGACGTGAGTCCCAGGCACTCCACACCACTGGAAGCAAGCTAGCCGGGCTGATGAGAGGTGTTACCTCGAAACCGGGCCGGTCCTCGGATGCTTGTTTCCGTTCTGGGAAGGACATGGCTTTTGTAGTTCGGACTGGACTGTTCCCATGGGGCACAGGGTCAGCGCTGATTTGCATATCGCCATTGTCTAACCCAGGGTGGTGTGGAGTGGAAAAACGATGGATTTGGGCCCAGATCTTTTGACTGGGGTGAATGTGTGACATTGATCCACATTCTGTCCATCATTGTTGTGTTTGCAGTAACCGCTCTAAGTGTACTGGGGATGCTCAGACGTGAGTCCCAGGCACTCCACACCACTGGAAGCAAGCTAGCCGGGCTGATGAGAGGTGTTACCTCGAAACCGGGCCGGTCCTCGGATGCTTGTTTCCGTTCTGGGAAGGACATGGCTTTTGTAGTTCGGACTGGACTGTTCCCATGGGGCACAGGGTCAGCGCTGATTTGCATATCGCCATTGTCTAACCCAGGGTGGTGTGGAGTGGAAAAACGATGGATTTGGGCCCAGATCTTTTGACTGGGGTGAATGTGTGACATTGATCCACATTCTGTCCATCATTGTTGTGTTTGCAGTAACCGCTCTAAGTGTACTGGGGATGCTCAGACGTGAGTCCCAGGCACTCCACACCACTGGAAGCAAGCTAGCCGGGCTGATGAGAGGTGTTACCTCGAAACCGGGCCGGTCCTCGGATGCTTGTTTCCGTTCTGGGAAGGACATGGCTTTTGTAGTTCGGACTGGACTGTTCCCATGGGGCACAGGGTCAGCGCTGATTTGCATATCGCCATTGTCTAACCCAGGGTGGTGTGGAGTGGAAAAACGATGGATTTGGGCCCAGATCTTTTGACTGGGGTGAATATGTGACATTGATCCACATTCTGTCCATCATTGTTGTGTTTGCAGTAGCCAATCCTGATGACGGCATTCCTGGAATCTTCACCACTACGATTGAAGAGTAGTGAAGTTCAAGATGAAAGCAACATCGAACAGGTACGACCTTCTGTCAGCAATGCGAATCAGAATGTCAATGGAGACAATCATGCGCACGAATGCATGGTTACCCCTATTTCCGACTTAGTGGAACTTTCCCATGAAGCTGTTGACAGTTTTTTCGAAAGCCTGAATGATATGATGTTCTCTCCAGAACAGAAATAGAGACTTTTGAGTAAACTCGCACACGGCGTTCCCTGAATTCGGCCTTCAACTTTAAAAATAAAGTTAGATGAACAATTTCACTCCAGCTCACGGACAGCAATATTTTTCAGCAAGCCCCTTAAAATATTTTTCTACATATTTTTTTCCCGGGACACTGATCTTCTGCTTAAAGTAAGAAACTATTCCTAGAGAACTAAAATTTCTATTTTTAGATACTTTATAGACTTTAGCTGCCCGCTGGTATGTTCACAAATATTTTATTATGTGATGAAATGGTCTCGACCTTCCTTTATGTATAGCCATTTTAAGAGCCATTTCATGTGTATTTCTCATATACCAATAAGCAATAATGCATAAAAATGCGTGTTTACTTTTGCATTTAATTCATAGCTTAAGTGCATACAATATATATGACTGCAATTTTTCAGTATATTTGAAAATTTCAAAATGCATTTATGTATTTTGGGGTGGTAAGGTATACACTATACTCTATAGTATGTTGTACTATGTTATACTATGCATAGATTAGTAGATATGACCATAGTTAGCGTGGAGTGGGTGTCGTGTATTTCTATAGGTTCTGAATCGATCCCCCTATTCCTGACCCTATTCTGGTTAAACTAACTAGCTAGTTAACTGACAGTCAGCCCATGAGGCAAGAAAACCCCCATGATGCAGATACCGTTATCTGACGCAGTCACACTACGGCACAGGAACGTGTTATCTGATTAGGTCATAACGCTTGAGATCTAATTAGACAAGCGACATTCCTCCAGCCCCCGATAAGGCATACGACGTTCTCATAACAAATCAAACCTATGACAACCTGGATAATCCGTGCGGCCATTGTTTTGATTTCACAGAGAACTTTTGCAAAAGAATGTGCTAACGAGCAAGTCGTATGACATCTTTATTGACGTATCTATGTCCATCCTTACGTCAATCTCGGCACCTTTAAGGTATAAATATTGCCGACCTTGCCCTATGCAAACACACGCGTGGTGACAAGACGGAGCAGCCACACTTGCCGAAGCCGAGAGCAGAAGCAGACCCCGCTGGCAGCAGCCCCGCCTTCCTGACGCGCTGAGAGACGCGCTGCTATCTCAAGCCGAGAGACCCAGCACCGGCGCTTCTGGGCAGCCCTCGCAGGCAGCCTGGAATATCGAGAGCAGAGAAAGAGATACTATTCCTCATCCATCCTAAATTCCAGGTACAGAACTGAATAACCCCTCACAGAGAATTCTTTAGTTATTCACTTGGCAAAAACAAACTTAACTTAAACTGTAACTTTCTATTCCCGCCCACGCATTAGACTTAGGTCAGGTACACGGGGTAGGCGTATTTAGAAACACCAGTTGAGTACGTTTAGTCAAATGTATATGTGTGACAAAGGAGACAAAGGAGAAAGAAAACATGGACAGGCGGGAAGCCAAAAGGAAGGAACTAATCGTCACTATGTTTGACAAAAGCAATACTAATAAACCAATAGAAAGTAACAGAGACCAAGGAAAAAACGACACAAAGGAAAAACTGCGCCTTTGGGAAAAATTAAACAAAAAGGAGATAAACAAATCATGGGAACTGATCTCCTTACAAAAATACCTGGAAGTTGAAAGGGTGCCCCGGGGTCTACGCATACTGATGATGCCGAGTCAACAAGATGTAACCAATGACCTACTCCAGGAGTGGGGGGAACACACTATAAATTCGTCATTAGGTCTGATAAAAATATTGGTAAAGCATATTGAGATAGCACTTGAAAAAGTAAAGGAGGAACTAAGAGCGCTGGAAACAGAACTGGATGCCTTAAAACTTAATACTGAAATGACAAAATTTAAAGAGGACCTCAACAAACAAATTGAAAAGCATGAAGAGGAAGTGAGAATCAGAAAGCAAACCAAATTTGAAAGGGACGCTAACGACTATGCATAAGGTCGCATATTCACGTACGCCAGAAAATATGACCCCTTCAGACCGCCAAGAACAAATCAAGCAAGTTCATCATCCAGCATGGCGTCACTAACATCAGCTGACCTCAGTGAGGAAGAAGCCAACCTGGATCCCCAACAAAGGATTTTTTTAAGGGATATGCGCCTAGTCTTGTCACAACGACAATGGGAATACAGCCACGGGGCGCAAAGAAATACACGCGGCAGAGCCAGGGGAAGAGGAAGAACATGGCAACCAAGATTCTCAAAACCCACACCAGGAGGGGCCACAGGAGAAACAGTTACAAACGAAAAAGTTGGCACGGAAACCAGATTGATGAAACAAAAGAGGGGGAAGTGAATGAGGAATTGCAGATAATCAATTTATCCGGAATGGAAATTTCAGAGGCGGAAACCTCCTTACTTAAAAAGGGAATAAACTTTTGCCCCACGGCACACATAGACATAGCCCAAACACGGATTGATCTATACCTATATATCCGCAAAATCAAACTGTCTAAATTCTTCGCTGAGAGGGAAAACAAACCTAAAATACCTAAAACTCAGCCCAAACCAATGTCTACACTACTGGCAAAAGAATCTGAAGCATACCTAACGGTATTAAATTTGAATGCGGAAGAGGGTATGGATATCAATCTGGAATCAGCAATAAAACAATTGGGAGCAGGAACAAGCGGCCTCAAAGCAAAATCCAAATTCTACCCCCAACTTACACCAGGGAACAAAATCGACTTATTCCAGGAGGCGGTCATTCATGACCTATACAACATCCAAATAAAAAACATCAATAATGATAATCTTTCAAAGAATGAAAGGCAGGCTCTGGCATCACTCAAAACCAAATCAAATTTTGAAATCAAAATGGCCGATAAGGGCGGGAATATCGTCCTATGGGATCGCCAACTATACATTGAGGAAGCCATGATCCAATTGAACAACTCATACTATTATGAGAAACTAGACATCAACCCAACCTATGACACAAAGAGGATTCTGGATGGAAAAATAAGACAATGGGAAAATGCATCATTGCTAGACTCTGATGAGACCAAATACTTGACGGTAGACTTCCCAAAAACAGCAACAATATATTTCCTACCCAAGATCCACAAAAATGCCACGAAGCCACCAGGGAGACCTATAGTGTCGTCAAACGGTTCCTTGCTGGAACCGCTGTCTAACTTCATAGACTTTTTTCTAAATCCTCATGTGAAACAACTCAAATCATATATCAGGGACACAACTGATTTCCTATGCAACTTGAAGCTCATCACTTGGCAGCCGGAATTTATAATGATCACAATGGATGTGATTTCATTATACACAAACATCGACAATGAGATGGGTCTGAACGCCTGTAAACATGTCTTTCAGGAACGCAATATACACTACGCAAATCATAATAACATGCTGATGGATATGACACAATACTTACTGAATAACAACATCTTCTTGTTTGGGGACTCCATATATAGGCAAAAGAATGGAGCAGCCATGGGCTTCTCCTTTAGCCCAAATTACGCCTGCACCGCCATGGGTTGGTGGGAGGAAACAGTGGCCTGGAATACCAAATTACAACCATTTACACAACACATCATAATCTGGAAGAGATTTATTGATGATCTGTTTTTGATATGGAACGGTGGAAAAGAAAAATTCCTTGAGTACTTTGAAATACTGAATTCCAGTACGCCAGGCATAAGATTTACTCACAACATCAGCTCTAATAAAGCCATCTTCCTGGACACCGAAGTATACATTAAAAACAACAAAATGGAGACCACTTTACATCGGAAAAGTACAGCTACAAATGCCACACTTGAAGCCACTAGTTTCCACCAACGGTCCCTGATATCAAGCATCCCCTACGGGGAATTCCTACGACTCAGGAGAATTTGTAGCGAAGAAGATGAATGGCAAAAACAGAGCCAAAATTCGGCGATGCGTTTCCAAAAGAGACAATATAACCAACATACGATAAAACACTGCTGGGAAAGAGCAAATAAGACCACAAGACCGGACAGCCTGAAACCTAAAGAAATCCCCACTCAAACGGAGGATGAGCCGATTAGGTTGATCACGACATACAGTAGAGAAACAAAACAACTAAACCAAATCTTAAAGAAGAATTGGAAGATTCTACAGTTGGACCCAATCATAGGAAAAAGGATGGGCAAACACCCGACAGTGACTTACAAAAGGGCTAAAAACCTCCAGGACCAATTGGTTCACAGCCATTTCCAGCCACCAGCAAAAAGAAAAAATTGGCTACAAACAAAAGGATTCGTGAAGTGCTACCATTGTAAAGCCTGTGAAATTGCTAAACCAACTCAAGAAATAACCATGCCGGATAAAAAAAACTGGAAAATCAATGAATGTATAACTTGCAACAGTAGGTACACGGTGTACATGATTGAATGCCCGTGCAAATTAAGATACATTGGTAGCACAATTTGCGAACTAAAAAAACGGATCCTCGAACACGTACGTGCAACTGTGCATAAAGACAGAAGCAACGCGGTTGCAAAACATATGGAGTCAGCGCATAATGGGGACTGGAAGCAATTGCGTTTCTGGGGTATTGAGACACTGAACCCATCACCCAGAGGAGGACATAATGAAAAATTACTACGCCGCAAGGAATCTAAACATATCCTTGGTTTCAGAACCATGACCCCATCAGGGTTAAATCAATCGGAGGAACTTTACATACACCTTTAAATGAACATAATTGACTTCCGTAAAAACTTCCGCCTGCCATGAACTAAATAATTAACTTAGATTTGTCCCAAATTTTATTTTTTCACTCCCCCACCAGTTTTTCAATTTTTTCACCTTTGTTTGAAGCTCACTTGGGCAAGTACCTATAGACTAGCCATAAATTATGACATGCCAAAATGCCCACTAGAGGGCCATACTTAAATTGTTAATTAACTAAATGTTGAATCATGAATTATATGTACAGGTGGAAATGCCCACTGGAGGGCTATACTTAGGTTGTTTAGTGATGTATCAACATGTCTAATGGTAAATTTTGCCCACTGGAGGGCAGTACTCCCCAAGCAAATAGCGGTTACAGAACCAACAGTGGCTAATGGAGGATTAGTAACATCTAATTTACTCCAATCCCTCAAATGTAATTACCCATATAAGTATTACACGACATCATAGGGCTAAACTACAAGTCCCAGAATCCCGAACATGTGGGTCATGTACCATGTGACAAGGGGGCGGGTGTAATCATGTTGTTTGTTGGTTCTTTAAAACTGTTGAGCGATGCACAGTACACTGACCGTGAGCAAGACAGCGGACGCTGTCGAAACGCGTTGGTTTCTATATTGTTTTACAACCCCCGATGGATTAATGGATTAAAAGAAAATCAATACTCTAGAACGCCTACAGCCTGTTTCTTTCTGCGACTCCATCTTCCCCTTGCTGGGGAAACCTGTTGAATTTATAGCGGTCAGGCTCGACCGCAGGAGTAACGCGACCAGAATCAAGTAGCGCCTAACGGAGGAAAAGGGAGCCGCCTTGCTGTAAAATGTATATGTGTATGTAAATATATTTTAATCATTTTAAACATCATATGGCTCAGAAACCATATCAATGTTTTTACAGTATTATTTTATACTATTGCTTTTAATGTATGCACTTTACTTAACTATAAGTATTGCAATAATAGCGATCCATTTCTCTTGTACGAGAAAAGAGACTGATCAATAAATAACACCTTTTTATTGAACACGCCCGTCTCTTCCTTTTCTCTAAATTCTGATGAGACTAAGAATGCACGTACTGACTGAGTAAAATAATTGCCTTGTGCTCACACGACTCTTGAGATTGACTCTTGATTAGGGGAGAGCAAAGTTGTCATGTTCTATGGTTGTCAGAAACTAAATCCCTTCTTGTCTAATCAGGAGAGGTAATTCTTTCCTGAACATTCGAGAAAGTTTCTAGCGAACTCTGAGCTTAGCTGGCAAACCCAAAAATTAAGTCTAGTATCGACAGTAGTAGACCTAGTTAACGTCTGGTCTAGGCCTTTACTGCCGTAGGTACTATTCCAATGCGCAGAGCCTATTGGGAAGATAGGAACTACACTACAGTTGTTTAAGATGCTGATCGCTGCCTTAAATTACATTGGAAGTCCTTTAATATACGACTAGTGCTGGAATACGAGGAGTCCTCTTTCTATGATGACTACTCCCGAGGTCACGTTGCGCCTAGCGTGCGCATGCACCCAACAGGAGAGCTCATTTTAAGTTTAAGAGCCCTTGGTTGTGCAGACCGAGTATAGAACGTTTTTTGACTCGGTTGAGGAGCGGTTTTCACTACCCTATAACGGACATTAATGCCAGAGACGATTGGAACATTCACATCTAAGGTTAGTAACTAGGTATTGGCGGCGTCCTTTGATTGATGGGCAGCCCATTGTTTAATGTGGATAATTCTGACAATGGGGCTCAATTTTTGTCGTTTGTAGAGATTTGGAGTGTGGTTTGTTTACCACAGAAACTTGGAGAGAGGTCGCGATTAAAGTAAGCAGTCAGCCCGATTGGGCAGGCTGCACAGAGCGTCCGGTGCGGCGTGGCGAGCCACCCTGACACGACTGGAGGTACTTTTGAGTATTCTCTGAGTGGTTTGGGGAGGCCCACATTTAAATAAATTATGAGAGTCGAGTGGGCCTGTTCTGCTCTCCCCTTTTCTTTCACTGAGCACGTTGGGTCCACTGCTTGATAATAACCAATTGACTGCTAATAACAAGTTGACTATGTATGGTTACGGCTTGATTTTTAAGGCTTGTGATCCCTCTCGTGTATATTAATACACTTCTGAGCACACCTTTGGGTGATTTTGATAAATAATTTGTTGCCTCTATACCTCGAGGTTCATATATAGCTCTGACATATCAACAATTTGGTGTAATATCCTGTATGATTTAAGTCCTGTAAAGTGTATATATGTAATATAAGGTGTTTTGATGTATTTCTTGTAGAAAATATATGTTTGCTGCCCAAGTCCTGAGGAGGCCTAAATAATTACAGGCTGAAACGCGTCGACTACAGTTCATGTTGGCATCACGTAAAGACTGAACTGAATGAAAAAGTTTTTTTCTAAGAGCGTTAATTCGAACGGGAAGCGTAAATTGTTGATTCTTCCCAGGCTGCTTTGTTTTGTGATGACCAAGAAAAAGGAATTAGGACCGATAAATATGTACTATACCTTTCCTTTGATGTAAATAATTGGGCACTGGAACCAGATATTGGGTTCAGAATTATTTCAGTACTTTATATTTGTGTTTATAGTTGTAGATATTGTGTATAGTCTAAAAAAATGTATATATATTCAAAAAAATGACCAAAATGTATACATATGTTTAAAAAATGAATGTAAAAAATGAAACGAGAAGCATAATAAGAGAAAAATTAATTTTTTCTACAAAGAATTGGTTGACTAAAATAAGTTGAAAAACCAAGTTTTGTTGCAAATGATTTATTGAGTGGATCAGATGGCGAATGGATGAAGCAAAATAGAGTGATATTGAGATTAACTCTGGGAATATTGGTTAGAAAACCTAAGATAGTTAATTTATGGTATCTGTCTTAAAAAAGATTTAGATAATTAATACCATAGGCATCATTTTGTAAAAGTCTGGACTGTTCCCATGAGGCACAGGGTCAAGACTGATTTGCATATGGCCATGTCTGAACTGGGGTGGCTTGGTGAGCAAAATAACAATGGATTAAACCCAGATCTGTGACTGGGGGTGAATGTTTTGCCATTGTGCAACATTCCATCCATCATCTTGTGTGTTTTGCTGTTCACCCTATGTGGGAAGGGTATGCCCAGATGTGGGTCCCGTGCTCACTATGCCACTGGAGTCAAGCTATCCTGGCTGAAGATGTCTGGTAGCCAGAAACCGGTCCTAGGATGCTTGATTGCTGTCCAGGGAAGACATGGCTTGGCAGTTCGGGCTGGACTGTTCCCATGAGGCACCGGGTCAAGACTGATTTGCATATGGCCATGTCTGAACTGGGGTGGCTTGGTGAGCAAAATAACGATGGATTAAACCCAGATCTGTGACTGAGGGTGAATGTTTTGCCATTTAGCAACATTCCGTCCATCATCATGTGTGTTTTGATTTAAGCAGTACAGCAGTCCTTCTGACAGAGGTTCAGTTCCAGATCCCAGAGTGCTTCAAAAACATGGTGTCAGAGCCGCTGTACTTATACTCAAATGTCTTTGATTAAGGGGTGACTTCAAATGAACCCTTTCAAGTGCACAATGATCATTTTCGACCCAGCTCAGTCTCCAGAAACCTGTGGGGGGTAAGTCAGCCCTTTGTATGAGGGCAGGACACAGTCTATAGAATTGTAAAGTGTGAATCTCTCTCACTCTCCTAGCCGAGGAAGACCATCAGTATGCAGATGTATCCCTGTCACACCCAGCCATTCCTGTGTTGTGACAGTCTGGAAAGTATGCACAAAGTGTAGCTGTCAACCAGTTCAGATGTGAATTAGGAAAGCAGAAGGTGTCCTCGGCACAGAGAAAAGCTCACTTTCTAAAAGTGATATTTCTAAAATAGTAATATAAATTCCAACCACACTAGTAAGTAGGATGTATCACTACCATCCTAAACATACCAAATACGACAAAGTTACTCATTTCTGATCAGGAATTACGACTTAAATGTATATGAGACAGACCCTCCAGGATTTCGTGATTTCGCGGTTTGCCGCGAAATCGGCCCTTTTGTAAAAATACGACGATTTTTACAAAAGTGCCCGTGAAATCGGATGGTGATGTGTGCCTGCCTGAGGTCAGACTTAGATTGGTAAAGGTCAGTATATAGGGGAGATACCAGTGAAAATCTCCTCAGCATCATGTGCAGTGGTTCTACATCTAAATGCAGGAATTAACTAATTTAGTATGGAGTCTTGCTGTCGAATCACTGGTTCCTCTGCAGCACTCTGATCGCTGCATAAATGTAGGGCATGCTGGGTAGGCAAATACCCCTGCGTCAAGATACAACAAAACTCCCCAATCGCTGCAGCTTGGAAGCAGGCAGGTGCTCTGCAGCCCTGGTCCCTTGATACTGAACAATGTCACAGTGTGAGGAGGGGGCGGGCGGAATGTACCTCGTTTGAACCCACGCTCTCAACCCGCCCCCCCCCCCCCAAAAAAAAGCATGCTGAGGCTGGTGCCGACTTCCTGGGTTGTTTTCACACCCCTTAATGGACGTCGGCAGTTCGAAACGTGGGCAAAAAAGCTGGAAAACCACTAGTTACAGTGGTTTTCAACTCGTTTTCCTCAACGTGTGAGTTGGCAGGTATGTGAATGCACTTTCTGCCTAGGACGTCTCCAGTAAAGCCGAACATCGATCCTGCAGGACACAAGCCGAAACTCAAGTCATTCATGTTCACACAGTCTCTCCATCACACACAGGCACAAACTTACCACCACCCAAAGACCCAAATGAAGCTAAATGTAAGGCAGACAGCATGATCTGAATTGTGACAGTCTGCCTGCAGCTAGAACTGGGGGCAACCTCTAAGCTCCTTCCATCACGGAGCAGGGTCTCAAGGGAACTGAGCGCCTTCAGGTTGAAAGTGATGAAATGCCCTGATGTCAGTCCTGCACATTGGCACAAAATGAATCACAGATTACACCCACCAAGTCACAGAAAAACATGGCAACGACTCCTCACAGACACACTGGCCACAAAGAAAAGTATACCAACTCCATATCTAAAAATGTCTACCCCTGGACAAACTGAACACCGCCCGACCACCTCTTGAAATACACATTATCAATACACACAAACTGACCCCCAGGCAGAAACTCACAGGCCGAATTACACACACAGAGACAAAACACAAACACATTGTTATTACCACAACACACACTACCCCTTACATTACCTCTCACCTCCACACACAGAAACACAAAGTGCTCTTACACTATCACACAATGAAATACAGACTGCCAGACTCACTCTCTTATACATACAAAGAAACAAACAATGATCATAAACATACATAAACCACTATAAAGCAGTAACAGGTACTGACCACCCTCAGTAACCACATATAAAACCTCCTATCAACCTCCCAAAAACACAAAACATAATTGAACAACCAACCCCGCACACAAACATACTGACCTCAGAAAATGAATATTTGAACATTGAGACGTACACATATGCGCTAATCACAAGCAGACACACTGATCTCACTGCTAACCACACCAACCACCCGCACAGATCCATGCACACACAAACAAAAAAAGGAGGGTAGCACTGACTGTTTATGGCAAGAGAATTCATGGAAATCAATAGAGGTGAAATATTCATGCCACAAAGCCTACCTTGTTGCGTCATAAAGGGCGGAGGTAGCAAAACGGGCGCGAGCTCGTGGGGGTGCAATGATCTTCGAAGATAAACAGTAACAGATCAGTAAACCCTGCAAGCCGGAATCACAAAAGTCACACTGCAAGGGTGGTCAGGTGGCCTCTCACTGCATACCAGGGCCCCTGGTCCCACACCAAAGGGGGCACTGACTGTCACTGCCCGGGGTCCTCTCACCACACAACAGGGCCCCTGGCCCCACCACAAATGGAGCACTGACTCTCACTGCCCGGGGGCCTCTCATGCACTACAGAGTGAAACCAGAAAATCTGGATAAAATCGTGGCTTCCATGCTGAAATTGTGTGATGTTAGGCAAAAATGTAATTTCACTGGAATACCATTTCCCATGGGATGCTACCAGCCCATCTTTTATAGGCTTCTCAGAACCTATACTAAAGCAAATGAAGGATTGCATTTCCAAGGGATAACAGCCTTCACCTATGGGCTGCTTCCTCTGTTCCATATCCCAGGATTCCTATAACAAAGCGGAATACTCTGCTAAAACAGTTTCCATTGATTTTAGGCTGAGAATGCATGATTATGAGTAAAATAAAGTGCTGCAAAATTGCCGCTAAATTTCCACATTTGTGCTGCTAAATTTCCATTTTTGTGCCGCTAAATTTGCTAATCCATGCCGCTATACCCTGAGGGGTCTGATGAGAGAATGCCCAATACAAGCCTATGACAGGAGTCGGCATCACACCAGCGATAAACTAAATAGGTTTTTCTCAATACCAGGACATGCTACACAATAAAGGCACATGTCCTACCTTTTACTTACACAGCACACTGCCCATAGGGCTACTTACGAGTGACCTATGTGTAATAAAAGGGAAGTTTAAGACTTGTCAAATAGTTTTAAATGCCAAACCAAAGAGTTAGTAAACTGCACACGCAGGCCTTGCTCTAGCAGGCCTGAAATAATTCTGAAAGGCTACGTTTGTGTGTGGCACAAGCAGTGCTGCAGGCCCACTAGCGGCATTTAATTTACAAGCCCTCGGTATATGGTATACCACTTTACAAGAGTCTTACAAGTAAATCAAACATGCCAAACAGATCTAAACCAAGCATACTTTGTTTAGGGGAGAGTGCGCATGCACTTTAGCACTAATTAGCAATGGTAAAGTTCCCAGAGTCCTTAAGCCAACAAAAAAAGGTCCTAAAAATAGGTGAGGAAGGCAAGAAGTTTGGGGATAACCCTGCAAAAGGGCCAGGTCCAACACAAATAGCCTGCCAGCTGTCCAGGAGGAGATCATAAGCAGTGAGCTGTGATTCCAAACAGGACACAAACTCCATAGTGTCTATGAAGATGGCAGTCACCTTGAATCTTCAATCATAACTTTATTTGTCACTCGTGGTGTCTGTGCTACACATTCATGCTATAATGTTCCCTACCCAGAATGTCTTGCACATATTGAACATTGGTTAAGAAACAGAATGTTATCACGTTTCTTCGAAAGTAGGTTAAAGCATGTGTAACAGAAAAGTACCCACCACACAGTGTTCTGCCTACCAATAAAAACAATGCCACCCATGTGTTAGTGGAGTTTCTGTAACTGACAGGCACAGGTCAAATCTGTGAAGACTTTCACAAATGTAAAACTTTGGTATATTCATCTTCCTCCAGTTGTACTGTTTGCATTGGGAGATGTGTGCAAAAACTGGATACTTTGACTTCTGCAATTTATCTGCAGTTCTGTAGTTTTCTGTTACAGAAAATACAGGAATTTGTGATTTTGTTATGCCATGGATCAGGTCACTGCCCGCAGTGCCTCCTGGTCCACCGCCGAGGGTAGTCACCCGGCCCGCTGCACCCATTTCTTAAAACCGGGCACACCAAGGCTTAGTGAGGTGGCATGCTGTTTCTTTTCTGGGCGCAAAGGTGCATCTTGCAGCACCTCTCTTTCCTTTTGGAGCATGTCACCAGTGTATGCAGCAGCCCCTGCTAATGTGACCAATATTGATTTTAAACGCTTCGGTTCCACTCTTGGAACTGCAGTTTCTTCCACAATATTGCCAGAGCCCCCCTCTGCTTACCTGAAACTTGGAGGGACCTTACAGTGAGTTGCCTGCAATCATGGTTAGAGGTCATTTTCCGATATCTTTTTCCCATAATCCCTCTTTGGTTCCCAGAATGCCTTGGGGAAAGTTTTCCTTCATCATTCCAAAATAAAGGTTCGACCTAAACTTATTACCCATAATTTTACATTTTCAGGGGATTCTGAAAAATACATTGTGTTGGGAATCATACAAACCGTATCCCACTGTATTACCCTATGTCTCTGGTTTTCACGAATGTTTGAGGTTAGCATGTGTATTTAGTTGCCGGCTGACCTAGGGCCCAAATATTCCAGACATCCCCATGGAATCTCCTCTATCAAAAACATTCCCTATTCCAAATGTGTGGATCCTTGCTCAAACGTATGTCAAAGATATGTTTCTGTGTGGGGGAGAATAAAGACAACAACCATATTTTGTTGCTAATTATGAAAATCTGCCCGTTGTCTTGCTCAGTGCATTGTCCCAACCAGTCATTCATGGTGAGAGGAGTTTGGTGACCAACAATAAAAACTTTGTCGGCCATAAATGCTGAATATATATGGTTATATTAGATTTCCACACAGCCCAGGCAAGATACCTGCAACCGAAAGTAAGATGGCCTAACCGAAATATCTCTTTCAGCTGCATTCGAAAAACGTTGCAAATGCACTGCACCGAGTTGGCACCCTGACGCTACTGAAATTCCATAAATGTCTATTAACTTTACCCTCACGAGACACAGAATAACAAAGTTGGAGGTCAATCATTGGCGGGGAAATGTTTCTGCATGTGGGAGACTGGAGGGAATTCCAATGTTTTGTAAAAAAAAAAAAAAAAAAATTAGACAAACACTCAGTACAAGAACCTGGCCAGCTAATCAGTTTGGGAGACATCTGGCATTGAGCGACAGAAACATTATAATGTCCAGATCCCACAAAAATATGGTTGTGCGTTATTTCCATGTAGCTCATGGTTGACCCCAGTGTATTTAACAATATCTGAGACAGCAAACAATGAACACAATAAATGGAGCAAGATATTGTGGTCAGTAGAGTTAACATACAGTAACACATAGCATTCCTTTATTGAAGTGTCCCCCTTCTGTTATATGTCCGATCATCCCCATCCTCGGGTAATGCATCTTAGTATTTTGCAGGTGAGAATGTGTGGCTTCTTATAAAAATGTTGCATGTGAACAAAATCTTCTAAAATGCTGATTTAATGTGTTCAGCCATCTCTAATACAACAGATTGTTAATCCTGTTACAGCAGGATTGAAACTGCGCCAGTCTAAGAAAATCTACCCAGGTTTTAATGTATTAAAGCCCTGCAAAAATATCTTTTGATTGCCATCTTATGCCAGTACAGTTACATTCAGAGAATGAGTTTGTTATACATTGGATTTTGCATGCACAAACTGTAGGGGGAAGGTTGCAATATTTTTAAATGAGAAGGGTTTGGGTTCTGAATTTTTGGACCAGTTTCCAGTCTTCATGCTCCATTACTTCAGCAAGACCTTTATGCAAGATTTTCTATCAAAATGCACCCCACCATTGAGGCAGCAAGACGGGAAAGGTGCGATTCGCTGCTTTTCGATAGCCACCTTTGGGATTGTGTAATATTTATGTGGGAGTATGCCATGCCACTGTGTGCCACTCCATTCTATGACACTGTACTCTACACTAGTCCAATGCATGTAAGTCCACTCCACCCCACTCCCCTCTATGCAATTCCACTGTATGCCACTCCACTCCACACTGCATGGATGGCCCACTCCTCTTTTTCATTATATTTGACCCCATGGCATAAGGTCCCTGTGCCCCAAGAAGGTTCGGGAGTGAGGGTGCATGACCCCCCCCCCCCAGCTTACTTATATTTGGCCCCAAGGAATGGGGTCCCTGGGGCCCAAAGGTCAATCTAACTTTTGCTGCATCGCAAAAGCTCAACCCCTGTTGTGGACAGCCGAAGGCTGTGCGCAGTGTGGGGTCATAGGGCCTGGTCATAGGCCAAACCCTGTGGCAAACCCCCTGCCAAGCCCAGCCAAAGGCCCTGTGTACTATGTGTTTAGCTGCTTTTGCCGAGTTGGCTGCATGTAGTGGGTTAGCCGCAAGACCTAGCTGCAGCCAAATTCCTGTGGCCAACTCCATGCTGTGAATGACCAAAGGCATTGCACAGTGAAGTGTTGGCTGCCTTTGAGTGGTTATATTGTAAAGTACAAGGGAACCCAATTTTTGAAAGGTCAGGGACCTTTGGAGATAACCTATTTTGAGAGACAGTGGTCCCCCAGTAAGCAAAGAGTAGAAAAGAAATCAATATAGCCTCAATCGGTACTATATTTTAGCCGTTATCCAGGCGGATAAGGGCATTTTAATATGCATATGAAATAAGCGAAACATGTGAATTAATTACAGTGGTACACAAACCTGTATCCACAAACTCACATAACAAAGGAAAACAGAAAAGGCACAAGCAGCATGTAGTTGTCTGTAACGGGTAATCACAATAAAACAAACAACATTTGCAGAAAGGTCACCTTTACACAAAATATACCATACAAATCACTGTGTATAAGGTTGACAACTTGTCTACGGCGTTTCAATCCTTTACAAAGAGATATAGGATCATCATCAGGACATTATAGATATGATGCCTGAAAACCATTGCCTGTAATTACTCGTGTCAGGCCGGAGGGTACGAAGCAGTGCTGTCAGATAGGAAATTTAGCCAAGCGATACAACGATCACAGGAAGCAATCGTAGGACCTATTTAGGGTGACTTTAATGCATAGATGAGAATGAGCATTTCCCACGCGATTAAGAAAGGCATTCCTCAAGGGTAACCTGACCACGGGGAATCTTGTGGGCGTGGTGAGTTCAATTTTATGGAGGAATACGTGGTCCAGAACCATCAGTGGTGTAGAGTTAGATCAGTTGTTAGATTGCGGCATAATGGCACCTGCTGCTTTGAGTGGTTGGCCACAGTGCTCGGCTGCAGGGCAGGCCTTGTGGCTAACCCCCCACCTTGCACTGATGAAGGCCACATGCATCTGGGGGTTTGGAGCATGTGGGGGGGCAGCAGGCCAGGCCCTGCAGCCAACTCCAGCTGTGCAATTCCAAAGCCCATGCAGGGCATGGGGTTGGAATTACGTATGAAATAAAATATTACTTTACGTTAAAAAAAAACTAGAAACTCATTGAAAAAACAAGGTTCAAATAGCATTATAGTTAGGCGAAATGTTCTGTAACAACGCAATATTTTAGGCTCTAAAACAACCGAAATTCACAAGTTATAGGTATTGTAGGAAGGTGGAGTATTATGTGGTGATGTTGGTTAGGATTCACCATGCAAAACTCTCACAATACCCCAAAGATTGTCCTTGGATTTACAATAATAAATCCATAGCTTTGTCCTGGTAGAGTGGCAAAGAGCCATCAGGCTTTAGTAGATGAACATGTGTTAAGCATTTCAGCACACTAACATGAACAATAAATAATTGACGCCAACTTATAAAAAAAGGGATTTTTATATAAATGTAGACACCAAAACTACAAAATCAGATGCATATAGCCGGAGTTACGGGTTTTAGAAGAAAACATACATCACAGGAATTAATTACAGCAGAACATTTGCATTGTGGTCAATAGGAAAAAGTGACAGTGACAATCAGTCGATTGCAGGTCTAGTTGCCTCGAACCCAAGGAGGCTAAAGGTAATGTGGGTCCTAGGACCAACCACAACAGTCAGTTCAATTTTACCTGGCTCGAGAAGTCTGGGTGGAGAGTTGTACTGGTAGTCCTTGGTGAAGAAGCAGTAGCACAGTAGAGCTGTTTTAAGTGCTACCAAAGTGCTGGAAGGGAACACAGGGCCAAAAGATTGACAACAAAGCCACTGCCAATGTCAGATGAAGGTTTTGCAGAGTTCTTAGAAATGCAGTTTTGAGAAAAGTGGTGGTTGCTGGACTTACGACTAACAACCCTTGGCAGTGGTCAGCACAGCAGAAAGCTTTTTCTGAATCCAGATGTCTTGAGGAACAAGGTACCCACCTGAAAGTTTGTGGAGGTAAGAACTTTTTTTCCCACACTGCACTGTCCATCTACTTCTGGGTGACCCCTTGAAGGGCCCAATGGCCAGCTATTCTATTGTTGTCTTACATTGTTTTTAACTGTGGCATACAGGGTTCTAGTGCCACTACTGCAAGGGAGTCTGGTGATGCCTTTGGCTCTCAAAAGGACCCCTCTGTCTGGGGGAACCAAGCTTTGGTTCAAGTCGAGTCGCACTCATGCAGTTCCAGGAAGGTTGTCAAAGGTGCAGAGTTTCACACCTTTGGTTTGTGAAGCTCCTGTTGTCTTATGTCCTTTGTTGCATATCAGATGAGAATTGAGGTTCCGGTGTCACGGGTAGCCCTTAAATCCTAGATTATGGGTTGTTAGGGGTGTGGGTGCAAGTGGCCAATAGGTTATTAACCCAAGCTGCTAATCTGCCCCTGAGGTAACCACATCTGGGGTTGTAGGTCTACTTTGCTACCCAGAACCCTCCATTCTGCCACTTTTAAAAATGGCAGAAACCTTCTTTATCCAGCGAAGATAGCAGAAGATCGAAATATGATGCATCGCGAACACTTTACTACATTGACCAGAGTCCTTAGGGGCGACACCGCCGGTGTGTGAGTAGTGTGCGACCCCACCCCCATTTGTAACTTTAAAGCTCCCTTGAGCAGCGGGCTGACGAGCCTGGGATCCCGCACCTACGCGCCTGAGTGGTACTATACCTGGCAGATATTGGCAGCCATTGGCAACCCCAGTACACGGCCTATCCCTGCTGATGAGGGGTAATACCCCGAAACACGTGTCCAGGGATGGCGAAGATAGCAGAAGATCGAAAGATGATGCATCGCGAACACTTTACTACATTGACCAGAGTCCTTAGGGGCGACACCGCCGGTGTGTGAGTAGTGTGCGACCCCACCCCCATTTGTAACTTTAAAGCTCCCTTGAGCAGCGGGCTGACGAGCCTGGGATCCCGCACCTACGCGCCTGAGTGGTACTATACCTGGCAGATATTGGCAGCCATCGGCAACCCCAGTACACGGCCTATCCCTGCTGATGAGGGGTAATACCCCGAAACACGTGTCCAGGGATGGCGAAGACAGCGAAGATAGCAGAAGATCGAAAGATGATGCATCGCAAACACTTTACTACATTGACCAGAGTCCTTAGGGTCGACACCGCCGGTGTGTGAGTAGTGTGCGACCCCACCCCCATTTGTAACTTTAAAGCTCCCTTGAGCAGCGGGCTGACGAGCCTGGGATCCCGCACCTACGCGCCTGAGTGGTACTATACCTGGCAGATATTGGCAGCCATCGGCAACCCCAGTACACGGCCTATCCCTGCTGATGAGGGGTAATACCCCGAAACACGTGTCCAGGGATGGCGAAGACAGCGAAGATAGCAGAAGATCGAAAGATGATGCATCGCGAACACTTTACTACATTGACCAGAGTCCTTAGGGGCGACACCGCCGGTGTGTGAGTAGTGTGCGACCCCACCCCCATTTGTAACTTTAAAGCTCCCTTGAGCAGCGGGCTGACGAGCCTGGGATCCCGCACCTACGCGCCTGAGTGGTACTATACCTGGCAGATATTGGCAGCCATCGGCAACCCCAGTACACGGCCTATCCCTGCTGATGAGGGGTAATACCCCGAAACACGTGTCCAGGGATGGCGAAGACAGCGAAGATAGCAGAAGATCGAAAGATGATGCATCGCGAACACTTTACTACATTGACCAGAGTCCTTAGGGGCGACACCGCCGGTGTGTGAGTAGTGTGCGACCCCACCCCCATTTGTAACTTTAAAGCTCCCTTGAGCAGCGGGCTGACGAGCCTGAGATCCCGCACCTACGCGCCTGAGTGGTACTATACCTGGCAGATATTGGCAGCCATCGGCAACCCCAGTACACGGCCTATCCCTGCTGATGAGGGGTAATACCCCGAAACACGTGTCCAGGGATGGCGAAGACAGCGAAGATAGCAGAAGATCGAAAGATGATGCATCGCAAACACTTTACTACATTGACCAGAGTCCTTAGGGGCGACACCGCCGGTGTGTGAGTAGTGTGCGACCCCACCCCCATTTGTAACCTTCTTTATCCGTACAGACCAGATAGCCCACCCTAGAACCACTTCAACTTCCTGACTGAAAAAGCATGGCATTTGCCATTACCTGGACCCCAACTATCACCTTCTCAGGTGTGCTCTTATATTTACCCTGTGGTCTTTGTGACTGAAGCCATTGCCCGTTGGGCAATTAACAAACCTAATTTCACTGTTCTTGGCGATTTTAATGTTCACCTGGAAGAACCCAAATGTTTCCACTCCTTAGGGATACTACATGATCTCTCTGTAATTCAATACCACAAAAGTGTCTGCCCCAAAACATGAAAAAGGGCATTTGATGACCCCGGGGCATTGCAGGGAGCAGCTGCGGCACTGGACTGCCTCTTGCACTAACCAGGAGGCGGCTGAGCCCCGCGGACAGGCGTGGGCCGTTCGCTTCGATGGGGCCGCTGAATTCCAAGCGGCTTGTGCAGGAGGCAACCTGGAAGAGGCTGAGGACATGCTACAGGGCAAAGGCGGGAGCGACCTACTCAACAGAACCAACGTCGATGGCATCAGCGCACTTCATCAGGTGACTAGAATGCAGCACAGCAGTGGAGGAGAAGGTAGGCCACGGGGGATGCCCCGTGCAACTGAGCTCCTGCATGTTTTGACCGAGGGGGCTCCAGGGATTCCCAGTGGCCTCTGCGAGCGGTAAGAGCTGGGAGGCCTGTAGCGGTGATACCCTGCTGGGGAACGGCCCAAGTGGAGAGGCACTGTGGAAAGGGGACAGAGACAGCTGAGAGCCCTGATGCGGTGCGAGCGGCAAGCCAGCAAGGCTGCAAAGAGAGCAGCGCCTGATTGGAGTAGGGGTAACGTTCCGCCTGAACAGGGTGGCAGTGACTGAACTGCAGGCACCACATAATGCGCATATCAGGGAGGACCACAGGAGAGGAGGAACAGCAGAGCTGCGGGAGCTCCGGGCCTCCAGGGAGTTGTGGCTGGGAGTGACCTGCAAGAACCACTGGGGGAAGGAAACCTGATCACCCACGCAGAAGTGAGAGGAGGCTTCTGGGGGACCAGTGAGTGAAGGGTGAGCTAAGGGAACACCCCTGGTGGGAAAGAGGCACCAGGTAAAGGGGGGTTTGGAAGATAGCACCCAAGCCACCCCAGAACTGTCCCTTTACACTACCAGTATAGGGTGAACTTGACAGAGGCATTCAAAGGGGCAGAAGGCGTGAGAGCCCACTGCAAGCCTGTAAGATAGCCCTGGAGCACAGAACTTGTGTAGGCCCTGTGGTTACCATACCAACTTGTTGACTACAAGATGGGCACTCATTTTGTGCACTTCTATTGGCGTTTTGGTGAGGCTATCATCCATTTTGGCCCCCTCCCTAGGAGGTTGATGAAGAGCCCTCCTTCCTTGAGCACTAGGTCGGACATGCCATGGAATGAGAAATGGGACTGCTCCATTCCCAGCTGGTGGCAGCTATCTTGAATAGGGTTCTTCCTCATGTATCCCAAACAGTGGCTTTCTTAGTTTGCCCCATCACCGCAGAGTTGGAGATGGCTACTTCCTCTATGGGATTTCACGAAACAGCCAGCCAGAACTCCTTACCTGCTGAAGTTGTAAACTCCAGAATTGTATGAGAATGACAGCTCCCATAGTGGACACCTACCAGACTGCGCTCATTTCCCCCACCCGCTCCCCCATCAGGACATGGAACCTGTGAATCTTGCTAATGACCATAGAGACATAACTTTTTTTTTGTCCGATGCCCGGTGGAGCTACTTTGTTAGCTATAGAGGAGATGAGCTGTTTACTTTCCCATCAGCTGTCACCTACCCAGCCGGACATTGGGCAGACTCAACATGCTCTACATGTGAAGAACTTCGATGCTTGTCCGATTTTTCTATCATGGCTGTCCTTCGATACCCACGATACAAAGCCACCATTTTTTTGTTTCTTGTCCTCTCCCTCGGTCCGTTGGACTTCATCCTGCTGACCCTCAGACATTGCTTTTCAGCTGGACTGCCTTATCTCTTTCTCCCCCCAGCCCGTCTCTTTACTCTCACCTATCTCATCTCCCCCCTCCTTCTCTCTAACTCCTTGGATGTCTTATTTCTCAGTTCACTCTGTAGATAAGTAATATACTATCTTTTTTAGTCTAATCGTTGTGTAAATGGAATCCTGAGTGAATTTACTATTTGCATGGTTACAACTCTAACCACTAGCAAATGTAGTAGTTCTTTGTACTTAATATCACGATTTTGTGATTCTGAGCTTTCCCGTTTACATCTCCCCATGAGTGTTTCTACAAGGTATACATTTCCTTTTCTGCTATCTGTATATCTTCCTTGTGGGACTCTTCAACTCCTTGACTCCCTCCCTTTGTTCTCCCTAACCCCTACCGTTCATGGATCCTGTATTTTTTGGGATCGCTAATTTACCCTGGTATTGAATGTGCTTTCTTTCTGTAATTATTGTGACTATTTTCTTTTGCCGTTTGTTCCCTCTCTGTTGAACGGATAGTCTTGACCCGCCTTCTTGCGCCCTGTCCCTTGTTGCCCTTTGACTAAGCACTTCTTCTCCACTTGTTGGGGAAAGATCCAATACTCATACTCTGGAGTCTCAGTGACCCCTCTGAGAGAGTCCACAGTGTCAAGGGAGCCACGCATAGTTGAGGTATGGTATGGCGACCCTTGCCAAAGCACTCCCTTTCCAAGAGTTGGGAAAGGATCCAGTAGGTAGGCCTTGGAGTCTCAGACACCCCTCTGAGAAAGTTAACTGCGTAAAGGGAGCCTCACGCAGCGGAGATGTGGAAATTATATCACTTCCCCCGGGATCACAGCTTACCGGACCTTGGACACAGCTTTTACTCGTCTACCAGTTTATGTCCCCTTCACCCTCCCCCTCCTCCTTCATGCTCTCTCTCTCTCCCTCCCCCACCGCTTTCCCTCTTTCTTTCTTTGTCTACTTCCTCTGCTCCTATCCCCTCTCCCCTGATTCTCTCCCCTTGCCTGCTATGCCGCCTAGCCCCCTGTCCCTTGTGCCCTATGACTAAGCACTCCTTCTCCCCTTGTTGAGGAAAGATCCAATATTTATACTCTGGAGTCTCAGTGATCCCTCTGAGAGAGTCCACAGCGCTAAGGGGGCCACTCTCAGTTGAGGTATGGTATGGCGCCCCTTGCCAAAGCACTTCTTCTCCCCTCTTTGGGGAAAGATCCAGTACATAGGCCTTGGAATCTCAGAGACCCCTCTGAGAGAGTCCACTGCGTAAAGAGATCCTCTCGCAATAGATTGGTAATAGGGCGATAAAATTATCGCCGCTTCAGCTGGAAAAAGTCCTGCTAAAACGGCGATAATGGCCCTTGGTAATATGCCCCGTTGTTTGGTATTATTGCACCCTTGGCCAGATGTACAAAGCTTGTTTGTTCGCAAACGACCCGATTCAAAAATGCACTTTTCAATGTACAAAGACCCTTACTAATACCAAATCACAGTGGTATGTGTGAATATTTTACGACCGCAATGTAGTCGCAAATTTGCATTTTACCAACTACTTCATTTGCGAATGTTTGTAAAAACATTTTACAAGAGAAGCCAGTGGTTCATTTTTCTTTATGAAACACATTCTGTTTTCCTTTAAGTAAAACCGGCTACATTTCAAGAAAAACATTTGTTTTATTGAAAACCCATCATAGATATGGTAGTCTACTGAACCCAGCAGGCCACCATCCCTGTGAAACATATGATTCTCAATGGGTCTGAAGTAGGTCTGTTTGCTACCCACTGGGAATCACAAAATGTGTTAAACACACAGTTGTCCATTGCTATGTGCGTTTACCAAAATGCGAATCAAAAAAAATCTCTATGTGGTAATCGCAAGCACTTTCCTACTTACATCTGGCCCTTAGTTCTTTGTCCTAATGGGCTGAGCCTTGCAACATTTCGTTTATCTAATGCTGTGTGGTTTTCTCTGAGCTCATTTTAGAGGTGAGACAAGAGTTTTGTTTTTTTCACTCTTAGAGAGAAGACAATTTGCTCTCAGTCACATGCTTTGGATCTAGAATCATTTCTAATAGTCTTCCTGAACCTTGGTTGTATGCCAGATCTCCTGCTAAATTTGACTGCGCCTTATGCTAAGTTCCTATGCATTTCTGGCTGATTTTGAGGCCAATCATATTTTGCTTTCTGCAATGCATAAGTCAATGGCGAGATTGCATGTTTTAACACTGGAAACATACTGATCTGGTAAAATCGTGACTTTTAAAACATCAGTACTGTTCGAACAATTCTTCGGAGACTCAATAATTTGATTTGGCCCTTTATCATTTTAAATGCAGAGGAAAGGACATCCTAAAGCTTAGTATTGTTCAGGGGTGATTAGCGAAAATATGGGACAGGAATTTAAAATAGCACTAGTTTTCTCTGCTATTTTCCAACATCATTCTCTTCAGTCGGCTGCTGCTGCCAGGTCAGATAATGAAGCCGTGTGAACTGAGATTGCCAAACGTGAGCGCCTTTCAGGACATCTTGTGCCCCTCATTGTGATGAATACCCGGCATTTTTCTTGCGCCAGAGCAGTCGCTGGATGGATGGGCCTTTGTGCCAGGGGTTTCACGCTCCACTGGTAGGGACCAGATGGCCCAGTGTCCGCACACTCATCATCATTTTCTCCAGGGTTGTGATAATATAGCGAGAAAACGTCGCGTCTCTCGTCTAGTTCGATGAGACGTCTGGCGTATGATGTAGGAGGGTTGGGCTCAGGGGCTCCGTTGTCTGTCTGAGCCACTCAGGCAGGTGCGCAGTTGCTTCACGCGCTCCCCAAACAATAACGCACGCTGTAATATCAATATCCTTTTAATGAGAGCGACAGTTCACGGGCGATATATACTTTCTCTCGCTCCTAAGCAAACAAAGCGAATTATACACAAAAAGATAAGCATCCTGTGGCCGGTGTGACGTGCTTTCATGTCACCGACCTCACAGTTTATATTGCTGTTAAACAATAACATTTAATTCTCTTGTTTTGGAAACTACTTTAAAATCCTCAGAATTGTGGGTAATTAAATTAAAGTCAGGCATCCAAAATGTTGGAATTCTCCACATTGAATTGTTATTTTATTTTGCTGAGCGCTAAGGCATTCGCATATTTTCTTGTGCCAAGAAAAGGAGCAATCTATCCAGTAAAGTTACAGGCAACTTTGCAACATAACAAACATATAAAAAATATGTTTAGAACCAAGACGCACTGGAGTAGGTTTATCATTCTTTCACACAGCGCCACACAGCAAGCCACCTTGCTGCACTGAGTGAAAGGAAAAGGGCAGGGATGCTCTGTATTTAACATTAGAGGGCACATTCCTGTGCTTTTCAAGTGCTGGTGCACTTTTAGCTGCCTATCGCTAATACGGGCACCCTTGCACCTTGGGGCTAGGGTGCCTGTGTTGTACTCAGGGTTGTTTTTGTGCAGGAAGGTGCACCTTCCTGCATAAAAGCAACCCGAGAGCCATTTTCCATTTTCTGGGTGGAAAGAGGAGAAAACATGGAGAAATAAAGATATTTCTCCTCCTTACACCTCATCTAGGGAGATGTAGCATTTTGATGCATTCCCAGGCCTACCACTAATAGAAAATCTAGGAATGCGCCACAATCTATGGATGTTCGCGTGGGAACACTGATGCTCCACCCATGGAATGCCTCCCTGCCACAGAATACAGCAAGGCAGTAATTTGTGATACCTTGCTTAACTTAAGATTTATCAAGCTATGCAGGGCCATGCAAGGTGGCCTTGCCTGGCTTAATACATCTCAGTTAAGAATTGGGTTGCTCTTGTGCCCCCTTGCTTGGCACAAGGGTGACACAAACCCTTGATAAATCTGGCCCTCTGTTTGTAAGTAACAAAAAATTGGAGTTCACGTGTTTATGAATAGCCTTTCCACAAACTAGATAGTCTCCATATGAATGTCATAGCAACGTATCTGAACTGGGCAAATGATATGTGTCAGAATTGTACCAGTGAGCACCAGCAAAATATGATGTCACCTTAGATAAAAAGAACCAAACTGCAAAACGTAGGACACAGCTGTGAAAAGCCCCTTGTATTATGGAACCTAGGAACAGATGTACTAAGATGAGACTGCAATCTATTCGGTTTTTTCCTCACCAACTGATTTTCAGGTGGGATGATCAAAATCACATAATTTTTCTTGCACTTTTTCTTGCTAAATTTAATGAAATTCCATGGACTACATTTTCATAGTTAAATGTGGTGTACCGTTATCTTGCTTGGCTCTCATCCTGAGCTGGCATCTTGTACTAAAAAGTCTGATGCAATACCGGCAGTAAATTGCTAGAAATGTCTTGTGGCAAAACATTTTCTGTGGGAACCAATCTACTGCTGGTATCTTCTCCAGAGCCGTTTTTTAGTCTTTGTGTGATCTGAGTAAAAAAAAAAGTTTACACAAAATTATGTAATCTAGAATCTTGAGAAATTTCAAAGATTTTGCATAATGTGAAATTTAGGAATTTTGCAAACTTCTTTAGCTTAGCTAAAACTTGCTGCAGCATTTATTAAACCTTATTTTGAGCTGAAAACAATGTATTTACTATTCAGTTGCAGTCCAAAATCTAAATTCACATGGTGCTTCAAAAACTCCAAGCTCATTGATATGTATGTAGCATTTACTTATGAATAGCTGCAGGGATGGAGGCCTGTGAGTACAGCACACCTACATTTCTGTATTTCCATTCAATGCATGAAGTTATTTATTGTGACAGCAATCACAGTCCTAAACAGGGACAGCAACTACTTAAAAAAAATAAGTGTTGGCATCAGTGAATGACATTCGGAGGAGCATGAACTTAGAGCAGCCTAATTTTGGCTCCACCCTTTTTCATCACAAATATGACAGGTACACATGTATGTAGTACTATATATATATATTTGTGTGTTGTATTATCATCAACATAAAGTAGTGCACCTGATCGAAATACTGAAGATGCATTCACTGCATAAAACAGATTTACATGAGTGTGATTACTAATGTTTTCTTACAGTAATACCTAATTGCAGTTTGCACATATATCTGCATTTATGAAGTTTGAGTTATTTTGTTGATGTGTTATGTGCCTGGGTTAGTCCAAAGTAACAGAGCTACACATTTTTCTTACATTGTCCTAATTTTGAAGAATATAATTTCTGCTGTGACTTTTGCTCATCTATGCATGCTCAACAATGTTGGATTATTTCTCTGAAACTGGTTTGTTTATACATCTAGCTTTGAGTAACATTATCACGATGCCTCGAACTCCATTTACCAGGCCTCTTGGCGCACTATGTACAAATGTCGTTCTATCTTCATCAACGGGGCAAAAGGGCTCCCTGCAAATCCATAACATCGCTAATATATGTGTAAATCACTAGGATGCTTTCTATTATAAATAAAGAGCATTTAAAAAGATTAGCAGAGGAGGCATTTCTGCTGAGACTGAAGGTCCCTGCATGCTGATATTTCATCATGCAGCGGTCTGACATATCCGGGAGGGGGTGTCCAGTACGTGAATAAGACAGGATTCTACTTTCTCTCCCACCAGGTAATGGGGGTGGATCGTCCCTTGGGGGAGTTTTGGCTTCACAACTACACTCACTCTAGGTAAATGTAGAGTAAGGTTTGCATAGTAGGAGTACGCCTGATTCCTGCCTTGTTTGTGTGCCTGCATATATATATACTGTTTTAGTGCCATTGTAGAACTATATCTACTACTTACACTTTTGGTGCTTGTAATCACTTTCATCTGCTTTTGTCTACTGATTATCACAGCACATGTATTCTATACAAGAATAACATTGGTTCAACAGGTGGAGACGTTACCTCTGTGGGCAAGGCTCATGAAACCTTCAGAACAGATGTATTTTATTCTTGGACTAGCAGCCCGCCCCGACCTTGTCTGGGAGCAATCAGGCTTCCCCGACCCCCGCCCGCCCCTGCCATGAGTGTTCAGGGCCCCCGCCCGCCCCAGTCCCCGCCCACCCCGGCCCTCGCCTGCCCCGACCCCCGCCTGCCCCGACATTGCCCCTGGAGCCTTACCTCAGCCGCCGCTCCTCCCCCGCGCTCCTCAGTTCACCACTCCGCCGCTCCTCGCCGGTGGTGACCGCTCCTCCCCGCCTGTCCGCCGCTCCTCACCGCCTGTCCACCGCTCCTCACCGCTCCTCCCCGCTTGTCCGCCGCTCCTCCCCACGCCATGTCCGCCGCTCCTCCTCGCGCTCCTGGATGCCGCTCCTCCCCGCGCTCCTGACGTCAGCACGCAGGTCGCGGCCGGCGCCTCTTCCACGCAAAAGTTTTTAAATAACGTATATTTTTTAACTATATATAGCCTATGTCCATCTGCACACCCTGACGATTGCAACAATGCATCGGGTGTGTGGATTGGCGCTGTGGTTCTCGAGTTTACCCGCCTCAAAGGTTCAAAGTTCTTCCTTTATAATAGTAGTATAGATAAAGTTCCTGGCTGTGGATGCACACACACAATTGTTTCAGATTTACGTTGAAGATGAAACACCAGAGGAATTCTTTCGATATGTAGACATAGAAATTCTGTTAACTTACCAAGAACACATAAATTGTTTTAAAGGTGCCCTTCCACATACTGTAGCAAATGTGCGACTCAGTCCGCTCACTAAAGAAGAAGCGACTTGGCCGCTCCTAGCGGCTTATACACCGCATCCTAATATTGCTAATTTGGATGCAGCAGAATTTGCAACACTATACAAAGATCTAGTATTGATTTACAGAAATCTTACACAGTTCATAATGCAAACACTCTCAATTAACCCTGCATGGACTGCGCAGGCTGCACAACCTCAAACGGCTACCACGTGTATAAGCCCACTAACACTGAATGCCATAATAGGAAAAATTCCCATCAGGCAGGAGCAAATTCCGTTCTGGATAGCACAAAAACAAGCCAGATTGAAGCAGTTTTACCCCATACTGGCCCAGAGGAAAAACACATAATAATGAAAATGTGCTTGCCGATGGGGATGGCTCCCTGGGTGAAAGATTTTGACACTTGGGGTACAGTATTCAGTGCACTTTACACCAGAACTCATGATACCCCTTCAAAAGCAGTTTTACATTGAAGTGCTGAAACAAGTACAGAATGAGTATGGGGCAGCACCTGCCCTGCACTTGGAACATTTCGCTAGGAGAGTTAAAAGCACTATCATTTTTTGATTAATAGTAGGCAGCATTGGCAAGTTAAATGTGTGTATTATATCTCCTCATAACCACTTGATAATTTGATTTACCTAACTCATTGTATTCTTCTTTACTTCCTCTCACATCTTTTGCATTCTTTCCTTAGAACCAGAGAGTGAGGGTGTGTCATGGAGCAGATTTGTCATTGGTACATCGATTAGGTGTCTTTGCAGGGATAACTTTGTCCAGAGTGTGTTTAACCCATTGGGTGGCGTTTTCATTAGCTAATAAAGGGTTGTTACCCAAATCATGTATCAAAGCGCTAAGGGCAGATTTCCATTTGTCACTATTCATTTTCATCAGGCTGAGATCTCTTTGAGTCACTGGCCTAGGTGGTGGAATGGAGCACGGAGTGCTCAGCACCATGGTAATCATAAAATTGTCTGCCACACAACAGGTAGTGGGTCAGGAATATTCAAGTGTGGGTCATTACTGAAGATAGGGTTTGTTTGTTTGTTTGAAAGGTTTTATATAGCACTGGCTAGACCCTGGGGTATCAGAGCGCTTTACATGAGTATCAGACAATAGTTGAAGGTTACATCGTCACAAAGTTTACACGGTTTTAGAGCATAGCTACATAGTTACATGTTTGGTCGAGACAAACGATAAGGACATATACGTAAGGGAAAAACCAGGCAAGGGCAGAGAGGGTAGGAGCAGGGGAAGTAGACAGAACAAAGAAGGGAACGAGGACGGGGAGGGTGAGAGACATAGCATGAAAGAGGTGGGGTAGGGTGACGGGGCACAAACCGGTAGACAAGTAATAGCTGCGTCCAAAGTCCAGTAAGCTATAATCCCAGGGGAAGTGGTATTGTAGGCGATAGCGGGCATTTTGGGGCCCACTTTGCATGTCAGCGATAATTATCGCTAATGACATGCCAAAATGTCCGCGACTGAAAACTGTTGCTGCAATCGCTATCGCCTATGATCAACACAGGCGTAGTTTTGGAAATATTTGCGCCAAACGCGAATATCTCCAAAAGCTAACGTCTGCCCTGACCAGTTCTTAGCCATGTTATCCAATGAGAGGTGGATAACATGGCTAGGAGCATTGTCATGGTAATGCCTGAATATCGCTGTATTGACAGCGATATTCACGCATTCCGCCTGTTTTTTATCGCTCCTGAGATAAACCTTGCTAATAGCAAGGTATCTCAGCGATAAAAATGGGTGAAGGGCGGCGATAGAAATATTCCCGCTAAGCCAACACAGAGATAATTATCGCTAGTTGTTGGTAATATGCCCCAACATCCCCTAAATGAATAGTAATTAAACACTTCTTGGCCTAATGGCATCAGATGTGACAGTACACAAAACAATGGTACATTTATAGAATGAGTAAACTTCCTAAAATACCAACAGTAGAGACCTTGAACACTTACATTTGGTAGGAAAGCTGTCTCCAGAGTTCATCGAGAACAGCATGCTAATACAAAGTATTCAATTGCTGCACATTTTTTTGTATGCTTAGACAGTGAGAAATGACAACACAACATAGCTTGAGTTACAAGATAGAGTCACGCCTAGTTTGAGCATAATTTGGCCAAGTCAGGAAACTATAGTTGTGTAAAGAGAAATCGTTTTTAATGTGAAACTAAGTTAGCATTATTTATTATCAAACGTATCTTTTTCACCAGTGTGGGAATCCCCAAGTAGATCAAGGAGGCTTGATATTCTGGGGACAGCATAAAGTCTACTCTACACCCCACCATTATCATGGCAACATCTGATGTTCATGGCAATCTACTGAGTCTCTCAAACCCCTCTCATCAGAGAGAGAGGTGGGCTGCCTCAGAAATCAATGCCTAGCTGGGCAAATGAGATGATGATTGGTTACGCTACCTGGCAAACATTCCCATCACTTTCAATTTTTTTGTTTTGTTCTTTGATTTGGCCTTGCTCTTTGCGATGTTCCCACATTTGTTAAGCTAGCCATCGAACAAGATTCAAAATCCCTTGTGATCTGTAGTGATCCTTGTCAGCTTGTTTGCTTTGAATCTTCATTGTTCAGTACATGCAAACATAAATTCTGTAACACAGTACCCAACCTTTGCATGTACCAGGTACACTGTAACTCAAAATGCTATTTGTCTTATTTGTGTATGTAAAATTTTCCAAACCTCTAGTACAGCATTGCTTAAACATTTCCAAATCATAGTGCGAATATTTTTTCAACGCAATTGAGACCTCCCTTTCTTGAACTATTGTTTGTTGTTATTAGTTATGCTTTGTACGAAACCTGCATTACCATAATACACGATTTATGTGGTGTCGTGCATTATGTGTTTCTTTCCGTATAGGAGCATTGAGAGCTTATAGTAATGCTTCGCAAATATTAGAACTTCATAAACAATAAAGCGTGACAAACAGTTTTTGAGGGATAACTGGTTTTATTATTTGATTACTCTGGTACATTCGTGAATTGTGCATTCTACATTCTGACACCAAAACACCCAGTATCTCACTAATATATAATCAGTTTTTATTTTAAGGCCTGTGTAACACATAGGCTTGGATGGACATTTACATTTTATTGCAACTTTGAGAACTGTTATACAGTATCCTCCCACTACATTGCAAGATTTACTTTGTGGGATTCAAGTTGCAGGTAAGGACATTGGGTCTTCGAATTCCAGGTATATATGTGTGTAAGTTTATATTATATACAATATATATGGTTAATATGTTTATATCTGTTTATATATCTAGCTATACAGATCGACATGAAACTATTTACACAAATAGTATGATGAGAAAACGTGAACATAAAATAATATAAAAATGCATAGGTTTTCATTACATTATTTATAATTAATTAATTTAAGTGATATAATTGCTACATGCATATTTTTTAGATTAAAGAGATTAAAGTAATATATGATGAAAAAAATCAATGGACAATGTTTTGGAAATAGTATGTAAGGTTATTAAAATGTTTAATGTTATTCATTAATATAGAGTGATCTTCACTTTTTCAAACTATACAGTTATTGAAGGTATCGGATATTAAACCAAGTATGTGTTCTCTTTTACTTTTAATGTATGAGTTTTGTTGATTATAAAGGAAGGTCAGATATCAGGGATAGGTAGTGTATATGGGTAGTAGGTGTTTTAGGGGGTATACACCCGTTACAACGGATCTTTTACTCCGCACTACCATTACAACGCGACCATTACTCCGCATACCATTACAACGCATTGCGCTGGGGGGCGCTCTAGGATAGGTAATAAGTATAATTTACTATCCAACACCTTCCCTAGGGTCCACGGGGACTGGAGTTAGAATAGTAAATTATACTTACCACTATCCAGCGCCCCAAGGCGCTATGCGTTGTAACGGTATGCGGAGTAAAAGTCGCGTTGTAATGGTCTGCGGAGTAAAAGTATGCGTTATAACGTCATACATCCGTTTTAGGGTTCAGGGATGGGTAGTGTATGGGGTAGTAAGGAGTTTTTAGGGTTCAATGGTGGGTAGTTTATAAGGGTAGTAAGAGGTTTTAGGCTTCAGGTACGGGGAGGGTATAGTGAAACTATGGTCTTTAACAGGGATTGGTTGGGGGGTTCTCTATGGGGTAGTAATGAGTTTTTAGAGTTCAGGGAGAAGTCGGATATATATTGGTTGTAAGGGTTTTTTAGCATTCAGGGAAGGGTTGTGTATCAATAAATCAATCAGGATTTTGTAAAGAACACTACTCACCCGTTTGGGTCTCATGGTATAAAGGTAGTAACATGTTTTTAGGGTTCAGCTATATGATTATAATTATGTCAAAGCATATAATTAATTAAATTAATGTTTTTTTTTAAATTACATTCATAATAATTATTATATAACACAAAATTAATATCAGATGAATATTTTTTTATGTTAAGCTACATTTGAATTTCATTTAATTAGACTATATAATATGCAATCATGTGTCTGTGTGTGAGTGAGTTTATATTTATATAATTTACTAGCAGTCACCAGTATGTAGTTATATGTAGGACCTAGTTTCCGGTGGAAAATAGTTTTTTGACTTGCCTATATTTTTGATGTTGTTTGACCAATCTTCATGAAATGCTCCCAACAAAATGTGTGAAAGTAGGTTCTGTGTGTCATGGAAAGTTTTGGAGCGATCTGTGCAGTGGGGACCGAGAAATAGAGTTCGTTTGTAATGTTAATTCTCACAAAAACGCATTGTCGAACCTACAGCCCAAACTGCTTCACGGAATTACACCAAATGTGGCAGAAAGATAGATATTGTTACATAGATTGTGCTTTTTATTTCTTGGTGCAAATCTGTTCAGTAGTTTTTGAGAAATTTAAGAAGAAAAGGAAGAAAATATCTTTGGTCACAAAGCCTTCATGAAAAAAGACGAGCTCCTGCAGGGAAATGAAGAGCTCTGATTGGCTGCCAACACTTTAACCAGAAATTGTTGGCAGCCATCTCGGGACTCTGCTTCATCCATTCCCCGCAAAAAGGTGACAATAAAAAACAGGGGGCAGGGTAGGAATACCCTAACCCCCTAAGCCATGGGGTTGGGGACCCCAACATAAAGGTATTTTTTTCAAAATTAAATTGCAGCAAAATTGTGATTTTCGCGAAATTGTGACCACATTAAAAAAAAAGCAACACAGGCTCCTGCCCTTGCTTTACAATAACACCTGGGTGGGCCACATCCTGGGCCATAGGATGAATAGAGAAGGGAGCGCACAAGGCCTACTTCCTTTGGCTTAACAAAGCCCCGGGGACCACTAACTCCCAAGGGCACTTTTAATTATGAATCACCCCCATTCCCGGGGACCACCACCTCCTATGCTAATTGCAGTTATGTGGGAGGGCCTTGCGAACCCAATCTGCCCCAGGAAACCCCACTTCCCCAGGGAGAATTAATATTATGTTGGGGGCCTCACAGATCCCCCGCCACTGGGACCACCACTTCCCCACATTTTTTTTTTTTAATAAAAGCGGGGGGGGGGGTTGTGGGTCCTCCTTCACTGCTCGAGGACTGACACCTCCCCAGGTCATGCACTTTATCACAAAAATTTGTGGGAAACCCTACAGCCTCTCCCACAACAATTATTTAAAAGATACCTCCCCATGGCTAAATTACAAGAGGGTCCATTGCGGATTGCCGGCCTGGGGACCACCACCTCCCTGGGGAACATTTGAACAAAGGAGGGGGCCACATGACCCCCTCCTGGAGAGCAAGATGGCTCTGGGGACCCCCACATCCCAGAGCCCGCTCCAGCAATATCCGGGAGTACCCACCCCTGGACCATAACAATCAAGCTTTGCTTAAAAACAAGCGAAATGGTCTTGCTTGTTGAAAGCAGAGCAGGTCTGGTTCTCTACTCGCTGTTAAGTGAGCAGAGTAACAGACATTGCTTTATGATGTCAGCAGCGCCCTGGATCCCAAAGCAATGCTTGCTCCTGTAGGAGGGGATGAGCTGGCAGGGACCGTCGGGGCCTTGAGATTTGCCCTGCGGTTCCCAACATTTTATATGCGGGTGCCCTAGGTGGGACCTGGGCACCCAGACTATAGGCAAGGCTCAGGGGGATGGGGTCCCATGGGGCCAAATTAGGCCTCCATAGGGGACCACACTTTTATAAAAAAAAATACATTTTTAGAAAAGTGGGCAGGCCTTCAGAAATGGGGTTCCTGGGGTTGAAACTGGACCTGGAGGGGGTCTGAGTCACCCCTCCTTCTTTGTTATTTTTATTTCATTTTTTCATTGTGGCAGGCCCGGGGGGATGGGGTCCCCAGGCCCCAAAATGGCCGGGAGGGGGGCTGCACCCTTTAAATATAATTACAATGTAGAAAACAGAAAGGACAGGTCTGTGGATGGGGTCCCAGGAGCCAAAATCGATGGGGAGGGGGCCAAATAGACCCCTCCTTCTTTTATTTTTAAATAGAAGGTCCAAGCCCTGGGGGATGGGGTCCAAAATGGTCCAGGGAAGGGAGGCCATGCAGCTCCCCTTTCCTAGAAAATAGGGGAAAAAAAGTTTAAAATAAAATACCTGCAACCCACCGGAAGTCCCACCACCTTTCTCCACCACTCTGCAAGCGTGCTTCCTGGCATGCTGCTCGGTAGGGGATGAAGTCCTCTTGGCTGCTGATGGTCATTAGAAGCCAACAGGGACTCCTGTAACCTTCAGTAAGTTCCACACAGTTGGGTTGTGGAGAAGTGGTTTGAGACCATGCCCCCTTTCTTCACCACTCTGCAAACGTGCCTCTTGCCGCTCTGCTGGTCGGGGGATGTGGTCCTCTTGCATCCTGATGGCCTCAGGACAGAGGTAGACTTCTTCCCCCAAGCAGCAGTACACCAGGAGGAGCTGTGTGGGTCTTACTGGAGTTAACAGGAGGGCTAATTGGCCCCAGGGATGCTCAAGAGCCATGGGGATTACAACCATCAACTAGTAGTGCACCAGGAGGCACATTTGCAGAGTGGTGGAGTAAGGGGGCGTGGCGACGGAAAATCTCACAGCAATCCCCCACAGTGGGAATTGCCGGAAGTAACAGGAGAGGTAGTTGGCCCCCAAGGTCCCTCAAAAGCCACTTGGACTTCGCCCCCTAATAGGAGGGGGTCAGGAGATGCATTTGCAGAATTCTGGATAACAGAGGCTGGGCCTTCTTCCAGGTCTCAGCAATCCTACTGTGTGGAACATACTGCAGTTAATAGGAGGGGTAGTTGGCACGAAGGACCTCTTTGGGGGCCAATCACCCCTCATGTTATCTTTAATGAGTCCCACACAGCAGGATTGCTAAGAGGTCTCTGGAGATCATGCCCCCTTTTTCCACCACTCTACAAACACGGCTCGTGCTGAACTGGTTAGGGGATGAAGTCCACTTTACTCCTCAGGTACCTTGGGGACTAGAAGCCCTCCTGGTACCTCCTGTATGTCCTACAGAGTGGGATTCCTGAGAGCTGGTCAGAGGCCCAGCCCCCTTTCTCCATCACTCTGCAAACGTGACTACTAGTTAAAAATCCATAGAAATTCAATCAAAAAACCTCCAGCCACCTCCAGTAAGAGCAACACAACTGGACTACTGAGAGGTTGTAAAAGGCCATGCCCTCTTTCTCCACCACTTGGCAAATGCACACCCTGATGCACTACTGGTTGGGGTAAGTATTCCACTTTAGTCCTGAGGCCTGCAGGAGTAAAGTGAAATTAATTCCCCAACCAGAAGCATGCCCAGAGGTGTGTTTGCAGAATGGTGGAGAAAGGGGGCGTGGCCTTCAACTCCACTCAGCAAACTCGCTGTCTAGGACTTACTGGAGGTAAGAAGAGGGCTTGTTGGCCCCAAAGACTCTCCATATTTAAGGGATTTCCATCCCCTAGCACCACTGCACCAGGAGGCATGTCTGCAGAGTGGTGGTGAAGGGAGCGTGACCTCAGGCGGCTTGCCAGATTTTTTTTATTTAAATATTTTCTCAAAGGCAAGGGGGCTGCATAGCTCCCTTCTCTCAGCCTATTTCGACCCTATCCCTGGGCCAGTCTTTTTTCTTTAAATGGGGAGGGGGTTGTGCGGCCTCCCTTCCTGGGCCAAATACGGCACAGGGACCTCATCCCCCGGGGCCTGCCCTTTATGTTATTTTTTATTTTTAAAATGGGAGGGGGCTGGGGGGCCCCCTTCTGAGGCCAATTTCATATGAAGTGTTGGCAGTCAATCAGATCTCAGGCACAAGATTGGAAGGGAGCTGAGTCTCCTTGTAAATGCGGCTGCGGTGTAATGATAAGCAACGGAAGTGCTTTCTAATTAGGGGTAATAGTGATGAACACAACCCCTTATGGTTTGGTGGAGGCTAGTATGAGTGCCCTCAGCCTGCACTGGCCTATCCGCAATGTAAAAATTATTGTCCGGTGAGGCAAGTGTTTGAACCCCACACCCTGACGAATTTGCCACAACATAAGTAAATGGCAATGAAACATGTTGGCCTTCTTGGAAAAGGTTAGCAGCATGCAGTGCTTTTAACCTGAGTAGGCTCACAATTGTGAATAAAGAGGGTAACCTAACAGTGAGTCTTAACTCAATTTTAATTGAATGGAACACACGGTTCTCTGCAAATCAAGGATTTTTTGTTTTGGGACAGTTGACTTTCTTTATGCTCTTTTGTCTCTCTATTGGACACTATATGTTCTTTGTTTCTGTGAGTGGGCAACCGATGATGATATACATGAGCATACTGGCAAGAACCTGCCAGTAGCCTCCCTGGTGTTGCATACGTGAGGTGCCCTCTCACTCTTTCACTTATTTTCAGTAAGTGTTCTTCACTCACATGCTGTGGGGTAGAATATATATATTTTTGCGGATTGACTGATAGCAATTCTCTTTTTAAGACATTTGACTTGAGAGTTCTGGGACTGTATTAAACTGGATAGGGTGCCAGAGAGCGGGTGGAGATAGGTATCGCCACGTAAGAAGCAGGTCCTGAGAGTGAAAAATTATTGACTCTCAGACAACCAGACCTTTGTTGTATTGATGATTTATGGTAGGAGGGCGGCCTGGTGTGTTCCCTCTAAAGCTCCTTGTTGTGAAGGGTTTTGTTTATTCAACCTGATCTGGTTACTGTAATCTGGGAGCTGTCCTCTACACCGTCAGAGATTTTAGAAGATGTTGTAGAAGCAACAACAGTTACTGAGTTTTCAGGTTCAGTCTTTCTTTCACCTTCTTGATCAGAAGGCCGTTGAATCAAATGCCGAAAGTAAGAAGAGTCTCTGGTAACAGGCTTCCTAGAATGCTGGGGAGACACCATATTTCCCATGGTGGACACAGCATAGAAAGATGCAGCATCATATGGAGAATCAGACTTTCTCCTTTACAGTTGTCGGGTTATCCCTAGATCTCCTGTCTTAAACTTGACATTCTTTCCTTGTTGTCTCTGGTTGACATAGGCTCTCATCTTTTCTTTTTCAACCAAGTCCATCAACCGAGTAATATTTTCATGCCTTTCCATCTTGTTGGAATATTGAGGTAACTTGGTTGTCTTTGCTTTCCCAAACATCAAAGTAGCAGGGGTTTCACCTGGGGTCAAGTGAGGTGTTGAATGACAGGCTCATAGGGTTGAATTCAAAACTGCTTTTTAACTGAGAATCTCAAAAGTTGCACACTGTACTGCTTCTTTGGTGTACCTATAAAACACTCAATTAATCCATGGGCCTGCAGCCAAAGTGGTGCACTCTTATTAGGCTTTATGTTAAAATGCTACAAGAAATCCTTGAAGTCTCAATTGTTGAATGGCAGGCCATTATCAGTCTTCAAAATGGCTGGAATGGCCCATGCTGCAGGAATGTAGAAAAAGTCTCTCAATAACTCACTCATGAGTTGTGGATGTGAGAACCTCTATTAATGAAAAACAGAAGTATGCATCCTCAGATGGTGGCCATTATCAAGTGGACCTAAGAAATCAATGGCCATTCTCTCCAATGCATGCTTTGAGAGTTCTGACATGGTAAAAGTATGTTGAATAATGGTTATAGAAAGGCAACTACATAGATGACTGTCCTTTAGCTCCTTTTCAAACCTCTCATCTATATATGGAAACCAAACTCGATCTCAGAGGTCTCTCTTGATGGCAACAACACCACAATGTCCTTCGTGAGCCACTTCAATCTTTTTCTGGCTCAAACTCTGCAACATTAGGATTCTTGGGCCTCACAGTATTACTCCTTCCTGAGTTATAGACACTTCATTTTTAATGTTATTGTGCTTTTGGTATTCACTATCACTGGTGGGAGATCAAGCATGTCAGTTCCACTACTGATATATAATTATATCTTTCAAGTTCAGCATGTCACTACCATGGCTCATGGGAGTGATGATCTGGGCTAACGATATGGCAGCTGGCATATTTGAATTTATATTGAAAATAATGCAGGCTTTAACCGTCTTGGATGGAGTACCTTGACCGTGTATAGGTGCTTTGGAAAAGTAGTCAGCAGGGTTTTGATCGTTCCCTGGACTATGCGCCGTTGTATAATCATATTTTTGTAATCGTAATACCCACTGTTCAATGTGAGGAGGCACCTTGGCTTTTGGATTTGCAAAGATAGTCAATAAAGCTTGATGATCAGTCATCAGCTTAAAAGGCTTTCCATAGGGGAATACATGGAAATGCTCACAAGGCCACAACACAGCCAAACTTTCTTTCTCATTTTGTAAGTAAGCACATTCTTTTTGAGACAAACTTTTACAGGCTTGTGCCAGAATATGTTTTCGAGCATGGGGGTGACAACTGAGCTGTGCTGGAACTGCACCTAACCTGACTGGGCTAGTGTCAACAAAACCCCCTGTATGAAGCTTTGGATTGAAATAGATCATTTTAGAAACAGTGTCAATGGATTTTCTCGAATCTTCTCTCATATCCTTGTGATTCCTTAAATGAAAAATTTTTCATCATAAACTCAGTCGTGGTGGGGGCCTTGCACTTATGGTGGGACCTCTGGATTGCAGTTTCTCATTGTGGAGGTCCCGCCATGAGTGCAGCCCCCCACAACTGCAGGGCCTCTGCCACAAGTGCGGAGGCCCTTGGTGAATCGCTCCTATAGACTTTAAGTCTTTTACTGATAATGAACTGCATGTTTGATGTTCCTCTCAGGACATTTTTAAACATCATTTTTGAGGTTTTGTTCACTGGCACACTTATGTGTAACAGGTACTGAAGTGGCACTGTTCTTAGGAGTTGTAATTGCAAGGGAATGTAGTTTTAATGCTGATTTGCATATTTCTTTTTCAGTGTTTTATATAGCGCAAACTAGACCCAAACTGAATCAGGTATCAGAGCACTTTACATAGCACCAGTTACGTTACATGAGGACACGCATTCATTTTAGGCATGGGGAGATTAAGTGATTTTCCCAGAATCACAGGAGTTTTTTGGCGTCGTTACCGAGACTCGAACCCAGATCCCCAGGTCCGAGGTCGAGCGCCCTGGCCGTTAGGCCAACTCCTCTCCCCCATATGTATGAGTTGTGCTTTTATGTTTTTTCTTCTTTAAGCTGAATAAAGATTGTTGATGATGATAAGAATGAATAAGTTGCGAGATCTTGACATGCTGTACCTCTAGCTCAAAATATGCGATTGAATTGGTTGGCGAAGTTCTCTTTCAGTACTACTGCATAACTGTGAGGCCCAACAATGTGATCTGATTGGCTGGCTGCAACATGAAGAGAAAGTTGTGGCCGTCATTTTATAACTCAAGGATTTAGTCCCAGTGTCATAAAAAACAAATAAAAATAAGGAACATGGACAAAGGGTATGCACACCACTGTGGGGCTCAGCGTGGCCCTGAGTAATTTTGCAGTAGTACTGCAATACTGCCTTGCCAAGTAAAAAAGGGACAGAGCCTTAGGACACTGCAAGACCACTGGAGTTGCCTAGCAACAGTATCTTGTCAGCCCATGGGAATTTGGGTGCAGAGGGGTTTGGTGCAGGACCTGGCTGCAGGCCAGGCCCTGTGGCCAACCCATGATGCACACAGCCGGAGCCTTTGCATAGCAGGAGGTAGGGCCTATTAAATATGACAATAAAATATTACTCAATTTTCACACAAAAAAACAAATATTAATGATTTGTGATAGTTAGGTATGGTTATAATATCTAACTTTACAGGAACAAAACCCAGAACTTCCCTGAAAGAACAAAGGTTAAAATTATGCTATTTTTAAGTGAAAATGTCAGTTAAAACATAACATTGCCTTCCTCTGCATCAAGGAGGCGCTCCATGGGCACAGCGGTGGATGCTCCCACACAACATCCATGAACCTTGATGCTTCCCAAGATTTACAAGACCATGAAAATCTGGGGATATGCCAAAATCTTTCACCTCCTGAGGTAAGGTGTAACAAGGAGAAATAATGTTACTTCTTCTCGATTATTCATCTTTCTATGAGTGCTGCAGAACAGCACATATAGAAAGAGGAACATGGCTAAATGTGTTGTCTCTGTGCAGGAAGGTGCCCCTTTCTGCACAAAAACAATCCTGTCAACAACACAGGCACCCTTGCACCTTGGTACAAGGGGGCCTGCGTTGGCGCTAGGCTGCTGAAACAGAACCAGTGCAGGGGGAAGGGAAAGGAATGCACTGTATTAGATACATTTGGTGCATTCCTGCCCTTTCACTTTGCCACAGGGCAGCGCAGAAAGGTGGTTTGCTGAACTTTCCTACCCCAAATCCCTTTGAATGAGGCGCAGTTATGTGTTTCTACTTTAAATTAAGGAAGGTTTGACCTGTAGTAGTTAGAAGACATGTGGTGAGCAGAGAAATTGAGTCGAGTGTGCTGTTGTCCTCAGCTGTATCATCAAATAAATACATGCATATAATCATAAATATGTCTAAAATTATTTCCATTCCCCATTACGACACATGAACCTGCAAGATATTATGGTTCATTTCACACTGTCAACATACACTGCTCAATCAAAGGGTGGGAGCATAAGAATGATTCAGTTATCATCATCAAATCTTTATTCATAATAAAGCCAAAAAAGACTAAAACAACAGTAAAATCAGTAAGATTCTTAAATTACACTAATTAGAATTGTTTGCCATTTGTAACGAAATTTTCAGATTTCATTGACTCTTCACAAAAATGAATTCCTTATTTTCAGAGTCTGCTGTAAAAAAAACTTGCTAGCACAAAGCAAACGTGATTTGTAGGCAATTTTTGAAAGTACAAAATTTCAGATTTATAGTGTATCATGTTTACTGTTCAGAGTAGCCGAACCAGCAAGCGTTTCCTTGGTAACATATATAGATGACAAACAACATTCAATGAGCTGAATGAAACTGGTTATCCCATGGACATAAAAGTAAATCATGATTACACAGACCTTTATTTGAAAATATAAACAATCAGTGAACAATATTCAATCTAAAATGAGCTAATAGAAACATGTCACTTATATTGCTTGCACATAATAAATATGGCTCAATAGCCCTTTGGTAAGTGACATAGAGTGAACATAGGCAAATACAGATAGCTTTTTGAGTACATTTACACTCCTTTCACTGACTGTTTGCATAGAAAAGAGTTTCCATCAAACTATGTGACATGAAGTTTATACCGTCATGGTTATAGAATAACTCCGGCATCGCTCTTCACTCCATCTAGATTTTTAAAAATGTTAACTAAGTAAACCTCTGCCCTGCCTCTAAGGCCAGGCAGCCCTTTATGAGGGACAGATTAAACCCTGTTTATAAGGCTTTGTCTGGTTTAGTACATGTGTATTTAAGCGTAAGTACAAAACAATACATTGTACAACCATACCTAAACCGAAGTGGAAACCATATTGGACATTAGATAATAATGATTTCTCCTTAGCACATGCTTCCGATATGGAGTACCCTACCTGCAACTTTAACAAATGAGTCCAATAAAGAAATCTGCCTGTAACAGGTGGATTTCACTTTGTTACCTTTCTTAAGTTTGAGACCTATTACATCGTGGGGCCAAGATGGTGGTGGTTTGCTTTCAGCGCACATCAGTTGTTAACACATTAGTAATAAGGGGGCCCACAGATCGATTTTATCTTTGTTCATATCAAGGGGCACCTCATCTGGACCACATGCCTTCCTACTGATTGACAATTGTACCTCATCTAAGTCAAATATACTGTTAATAAGTGATTAGGGCCATACAAGAATGTGTATTTGTAAAGCACACGTTCATTGTTACCCTATTCAAAAGTATTCATTTTATTGACCTCAGAAGTATGAAAGGCTGAGTAGACCCGCTAGGATTTGGATCTGTGACAATGAGGTTAAAGACAGTCCCCTAAAGTGGGTACATTAGTCCACTAACCACTAAGCCACCAAACCCAGTGCAATCCATAGGAATGATGATAGACATAGGATCACTTCTAAGATATAGATCTTACTAAATAGGTATCTCCTTTGGTGAGGGGACATTGTAGGAGCTGAGGCCTCTTCAAACTATGATGCAAAAGTCATTTTCCAGAATAGGATAGAGTCACGTTGGACCGCGCCATTTGCAAGATAGCCCACGCCTCTTCCTGAATTAATCTTTTCCTGTCTTTTTCTACCTTTTATAATTCCTTCTGTAGGTGTATACCCCTGGTGGAATTCATGGTCTCCATTTTAAGGCTAGCTTTAAACCCTTAGGTGGTACAGAAAATGCAGAATTAAACCAGGAAAATGCTTTGACATTGGTGGAGCAAGTTGTAACTTTTGGCAGTTTCTTATTAGCGAAGGGATTTTTTCAAAGGCAAAAAAAGTTGTGTCCTGAGGTGGTTTCTATTCGAAACTCAGAAGAATCTCCTCACTATTCAATTCCACTAAATTATAGTTCCATCTATTTCTATCTGCCCCTCTGTCGAACCCTAAGCAGACAGCACCAATAAAACTTTCTACAAATGGTTGTGTCCAGCAAAATGCTGATAGAATCACCTTAAGTGACTCAGATTCTATCCAACTACCACCTAAAAAAAACAGAAAATCCAGGCCCTCGCGGGTAGTACGTTCCGAGCAAACCCTCCCATCCATACTAGCGTATATCCTCTTTCAGGCAGCGAGGGAGAAGCAGTTACTCCAAGAAAGAAATACACTAAACAAGGAAAGAGGAAAGGAGGTACAGGTAAAACATCTACACAAGTCCAAGGGGTAAATATTAAGGGCCGTGTAAGTGCCAACAATGACCTCAAGTCCCTTATTACAGTGGTGGAAAGGCTGGACATGAATCTTAGGATAAGGCTCGACCAAATGGAAAACAGACTGACTTAAATTGAACATACATTATCCTCGCATCCAGGGCCGCTTAACAAAAATATTCACTCCCCCCAAAATAATCCAATTCCAACTGAAGAAGGAACAAAGAACATACACCAAGTAAAACAGCAGAGCTCCAACATAAGAACAAAAACTCAGTTACCCAAAGCTCCCCCAACGACAGACAGTGTAAAGGCCAACAATTCTGTCGGCTCATTACAGATACTATTCCACCAGGAAACTTTGCCTTATCCTCTCGCGCACATTCGTCCCCCTTATTGCACTCTGACTTTCAGACAGTGACAAAATTAGGACCGGATGAAACTTTGGACCTTCCACCAGCGGCGACACCTTATGTAGTGGTGCTGGCAAATGATCCACGAAAACCTCCTTTAGAATTAGAGGGTTGGGGGGGCGTAGCTACGGCGCCAAGGAAGATGGCCACAGGTCCGGAGAGCTCTGTTACGATGTGAGGTGACCGGGGTTCTTCCAGGCATTTCCTTCCTTCTTGGACTACCGGAACAGTGTTAAAAGTGTGGCGGAAGGTGCTCGGCACATCTACATGTCCTTTCCAGCCCAAAAGAAGCTGTCCTTACCGGTATTTTGTGCTTTAAAGTTTCAGACGGCTCACGTTTGAACGCGGCCGCCATTTTGTTGCATCTTTTTGCCGTTTTTGCCGCATTTGCTCTGCTGGACTCCCTCAAATTTCGATATGCTGGATATTTCTTTCTTTCTGGTGACTTATGGAGTTTGGTTGACTTTTGCTGCGCTTTCCTGTTTCTGGGAACCTCTTATGCTGATTGACTAGCATTTTCTACTTCTCCTCAGGATGTGGCCGCCATTTTGATGATCTCCTCACCTCGACTTCAGGGTGAAGATTTGCGGCTTGCTGTATTTACAATGACCTCTTCTTGCTTCTATATATAATTTGTTTTACTTTCTATTACTATTCACCAGAGGCAAGCGTCATTGTTGAACCATTCCTGATATTTCCCAAAAAAAATTCTCCTCACATTGGCAGTGTTGGTTTCTTCTTTTGACGCAGTGCGTTTTTCAGTTGACTTCTCTATACCATGGCAACGTCACTTACCAACCGTACTGCTACCCTTCAGCAACGCACCGTTTCTCATGTACCTTTGGAGGATAATAACCCTTTTAGTGTTTTGCAAGATACGTTCGATGATTCACAATCGGATAACGTTACCATCAAGGGTTCTACTACTCCTGTTTCACGTTCCTCAAAACCACTTTCCAAATCTTCCTCTCCGTCTCCAACTGCTAACTCAGGGAAGAGGTCTAAAGCTAATCCTCCTTCCCCTACAGGCATGTCGAATACTATCTCTATGGAGCTTATATTGGAGGAGATTCGAGCCCTTAAACCTTATATGTCAGAGACTAATTCCCGTCTCGAGTCTTGAAGATAATTGGTCTCACACACAGCAGGGAGTGGTGGATCTTGAGGGTTCCTTGGCTTCAGCTCAAACGGTCATCGTCCAGGTTCCTACTATGCAGAAAGAGATTGCTTCACTCAAACAACAAGTTGAAAACTTGGAAAACCGAAATAGACGTAATAACTTACGTATCTATGGCCTTGCCGAAAATCTTGAAGGGTCAAATCCAATTTCGTTTTTTCAATCTTTTCTTCCCACTCTTCTCAATCTTCCACCATCACCTCCTTTGAATATTCAGCGTGCTCACCGTCTAGGTCCAGCGTCTCGTCCATCAACTTCCACTTCCTTCGTGAAACCTAGAGGTGTTATCCTGTATTTTCTGGAGTATACTGACCATCTTCGAGTCCTTCATGCAGCCAAACAAAAAGGGAAGATTTCACACAATGGCTCTAATCTTTTCTTTGCTCAGGACTATGCCAAAGCTACTGCAGATCGTCGTAAAAGATTTTTGGACATGAGACCTGCTTTATGAGCCTTGAATGCCCGCTATGGATTATTTCATCCCTGCATTTTTAGAGTCACTTATAATAACAAGAAAACATCTTATGAAGATCCTGTTCGCTTGCAGCAGTTCCTGGATTCCTGTCATGCCGAATCGATGGACATTCCGCAGCCATAATTATTGTTGGTTTTACTGTCTTTCATTGTGATGTCCCTTCTGGTTGTTTGACCTGTCCCTCATGTTGGCTGTGTCTGTAAAGATGTTATGTCGTATAGCTGCTGTGTCTTAACCTCATGTTTTGTTTGACGTATTTGTTATTTTTCTCTTTTTGTATTCTTTTAGTTGGTCTTGTGGTCCCTGAGATTGTTTTTTATTTGTTCCTCTTCAACTGCCTGGTGCTTTCTCCCCTTGCCGCGTCTTCGTGAAGTCTTTGGTCAGTTGTGATTCCTTCCTTCATGGTTCCTCCGTCCCCAGTACTCTTGTATTTTTACGGTATGTGTTTTGTTATTGAATTGAACTTCTGTTTTTCCCTTCTTTTTGTACTCTCTTTCCTCTTTTTTCCTTTTTTTTCCCTCAGCTCTCTTCTTTTCTTTTCTTTACTTTCTTGTTTCCTGCATTATTCTCTCTACTTTCATCCATCATTCTTCTCTTTCTTTCATTATATTTTTCCACTTTTCTATATTTCTTACATGACATCCTCATCTTCATATTTTCTTTCCCTTATGTCTTCTTTTTTCTTCTCTCCATTTTCTTATATTACTTGCACCTTTTTCCGGTTATCACTCGTTGTTGGGTTATTTTCCTATTTTCATATGTTTCAAATATTTCTCAGAATTTTAAATGTCAATTAATGTAATTTCTTGGAATGTTAAAGGTTTGGGTTTCTCCAATTAAGAGACAATGTGTTCTTTCCCACTTAGCTCATTTGAAAGGAGATATAGTGTTATTACAAGAAATTCATATCAAAGATGTTGAAGTTTCTAAACTGCGCCGTAATTGGGTGGGTCAGGTTTTTGCTTCACCGGGGACAGGAAAACGTAATGAGGTTGCTATTCTTTGTCATAAACGTTTGAATGTTCAGCTCGTTAAACAAGATAATGATACGGAGGGCAGGTGGGTTGTTGTATCGTTGTTGGTTAATAAAATTCCCTTGACTATTTTTTATGTATATGCTCCTTCTGTTCCTGATAAGTTGTTCTGGCCCCAAATATTTTCCTTCACGATGCAATATAGTGATGACTATTTTATTTTGGGCGGGGACTGTAACATGATTATGGACCCTTTCCTTGACCGTAGATCCAACTCCCGATTTTCCCCTTCTCCAACTCATGCTCAATTCACTTCGGTTATTTCTCAAAGGTCCCTAGTTGATTCATGGAGGCTCTGCAACCCTACCCTGCAAGAATATACATATTTTTCCCCAGTCCACTCTTCTCAATCCCGTATAGATTATGTTTTCATTTCCAAAGCTCTCACTCAACTCATCACTCACTCTGATATAGGTTCCATTTTAATTTCAGATCATGCCCCAGTCTCCCTTCAGCTTGATTTACTTCCTCCTAGTAAAGGTACTAGGAGATGGAGATTCAACAATTCCCTACTTTTGGATGCTTACTTCTCTGCCGATTTTCTTGAACCATTCCTGATATTTAAAAAACAAACAATTAATCCCCTCAAACATCCCCTCAATTGGTTTGGGACACTTTTAAAGCTGCCTCTAGAGATTTCATCATTTCATATGTTGCACTTGGAACATGTATATTATTCAACCAAATCCCAGTCTGATCTTAATAATCTTATCACTGCCAAACTTTCCTTCAATGAGATATCCACCGAATCTGCTAATTTAATTTTGCTTAAATCCAGTGCTAAATATTATTCCTCACAAAATAAAGCTGGAAATATTGTAATGTATTTACTATGGGTACTGTATCGATCCCCCTATTTCTGACCCTTGTCTGGTTAATAATTAACTAGCAGCCATTCAACTGCACAAAAACCCGTTATCTGATTAGCCATACAACGGCACAGAAGCCCGTTATCTGATTAGATTCAGAAAAGGGGGTGGTGATGAACAGAGTGTCTGAATTAAGCAGACCACTCTTACCCAGTCCAAAGATCAGGGCTTGATCCATCACCGTTATTTAGCTCACTGCCCCATCCCAGCTCAGAACCTGGCTATATGCAAATTAGTCTGTCCCTGGCCCAGTGCATCATGGGAACAGGGCAGACCAAACTACCAAGCCAATTCTTCACCAGAAAGGAGACAAGCTTCCATGGAACCGGTTTCTGCCATTTCAAGCGTCGTCGGCCCGGCTTGCTTGAATCCTGATGGAGCAGTGAGCAAGGGACTCATGTCTGAGTATACCCTTCCACGCTTATGGTGGACAAAATGATTCAGAAAAGGGGGTGGTGATGAACAGAGTGTCTGAATTAAGCAGACCACTCTTACCCAGTCCAAAGATCAGGGCTTGATCCATCACCGTTATTTAGCTCACTGCCCCATCCCAGCTCAGAACCTGGCTATATGCAAATTAGTCTGTCCCTGGCCCAGTGCATCATGGGAACAGGGCAGACCAAACTACCAAGCCAATTCTTCACCAGAAAGGAGACAAGCTTCCGGGGACCGGTTTCTGCCATTTCAGGCGTCGTCGGCCCGGCTTGCTTGAATCCTGATGGAGCAGTGAGCAAGGGACTCATGTCTGAGTATACCCTTCCACGCTTATGGTGGACAAAATGATTCAGAAAAGGGGGTGGTGATGAACAGAGTGTCTGAATTAAGCAGACCACTCTTACCCAGTCCAAAGGTCAGGACTTGATCCATCACCGTTATTTAGCTCACTGCCCCATCCCAGCTCAGAACCTGGCTATATGCAAATTAGTCTGTCCCTGGCCCAGTGCATCATGGGAACAGGGCAGACCAAACTACCAAGCCAATTCTTCACCAGAAAGGAGACAAGCTTCCGGGGACCGGTTTCTGCCATTTCAGGCGTCGTCGGCCCGGCTTGCTTGAATCCTGATGGAGCAGTGAACAAGGGACTCATGTCTGAGTATACCCTTCCACGCTTATGGTGGACAAAATGATTCAGAAAAGGGGGTGGTGATGAACAGAGTGTCTGAATTAAGCAGACCACTCTTACACAGTCCAAAGATCAGGGCTTGATCCATCACCGTTATTTAGCTCACTGCCCCATCCCAGCTCAGAACCTGGCTATATGCAAATTAGTCTGTCCCTGGCCCAGTGCATCATGGGAACAGGGCAGACCAAACTACCAAGCCAATTCTTCACCAGAAAGGAGACAAGCTTCCGGGGACCGGTTTCTGCCATTTCAGGCGTCGTCGGCCCGGCTTGCTTGAATCCTGATGGAGCAGTGAGCAAGGGACTCATGTCTGAGTATACCCTTCCACGCTTATGGTGGACAAAATGATTCAGAAAAGGGGGTGGTGATGAACAGAGTGTCTGAATTAAGCAGACCACTCTTACCCAGTCCAAAGATCAGGGCTTGATCCATCACCGTTATTTAGCTCACTGCCCCATCCCAGCTCAGAACCTGGCTATATGCAAATTAGTCTGTCCCTGGCCCAGTGCATCATGGGAACAGGGCAGACCAAACTACCAAGCCAATTCTTCACCAGAAAGGAGACAAGCTTCCGGGGACCGGTTTCTGCAATTTCAGGCGTCGTCGGCCCGGCTTGCTTGAATCCTGATGGAGCAGTGAGCAAGGGACTCATGTCTGAGAATACCCTTCCATGCTTATGGTGGACAAAATGATTCAGAAAAGGGGGTGGTGATGAACAGAGTGTCTGAATTAAGCAGACCACTCTTACCCAGTCCAAAGATCAGGGCTTGATCCATCACCGTTATTTAGCTCACTGCCCCATCTCAGCTCAGAACCTGGCTATATGCAAATTAGTCTGTCCCTGGCCCAGTGCATCATGGGAACAGGGCAGACCAAACTACCAAGCCAATTCTTCACCAGAAAGGAGACAAGCTTCCGGGGACCGGTTTCTGCCATTTCAGGCGTCGTCGGCCCGGCTTGCTTGAATCCTGATGGAGCAGTGAGCAAGGGACTCATGTCTGAGTATACCCTTCCACGCTTATGGTGGACAAAATGATTCAGAAAAGGGGGTGGTGATGAACAGAGTGTCTGAATTAAGCAGACCACTCTTACCCAGTCCAAAGGTCAGGACTTGATCCATCACCGTTATTTAGCTCACTGCCCCATCCCAGCTCAGAACCTGGCTATATGCAAATTAGTCTGTCCCTGGCCCAGTGCATCATGGGAACAGGGCAGACCAAACTACCAAGCCAATTCTTCACCAGAAAGGAGACAAGCTTCCGGGGACCGGTTTCTGCCATTTCAGGCGTCGTCGGCCCGGCTTGCTTGAATCCTGATGGAGCAGTGAACAAGGGACTCATGTCTGAGTATACCCTTCCACGCTTATGGTGGACAAAATGATTCAGAAAAGGGGGTGGTGATGAACAGAGTGTCTGAATTAAGCAGACCACTCTTACCCAGTCCAAAGGTCAGGACTTGATCCATCACCGTTATTTAGCTCACTGCCCCATCCCAGCTCAGAACCTGGCTATATGCAAATTAGTCTGTCCCTGGCCCAGTGCATCATGGGAACAGGGCAGACCAAACTACCAAGCCAATTCTTCACCAGAAAGGAGACAAGCTTCCGGGGACCGGTTTCTGCCATTTCAGGCGTCGTCGGCCCGGCTTGCTTGAATCCTGATGGAGCAGTGAACAAGGGACTCATGTCTGAGTATACCCTTCCACGCTTATGGTGGACAAAATGATTCAGAAAAGGGGGTGGTGATGAACAGAGTGTCTGAATTAAGCAGACCACTCTTACACAGTCCAAAGATCAGGGCTTGATCCATCACCGTTATTTAGCTCACTGCCCCATCCCAGCTCAGAACCTGGCTATATGCAAATTAGTCTGTCCCTGGCCCAGTGCATCATGGGAACAGGGCAGACCAAACTACCAAGCCAATTCTTCACCAGAAAGGAGACAAGCTTCCGGGGACCGGTTTCTGCCATTTCAGTCGTCGTCGGCCCGGCTTGCTTGAATCCTGATGGAGCAGTGAGCAAGGGACTCATGTCTGAGTATACCCTTCCACGCTTATGGTGGACAAAATGATTCAGAAAAGGGGGTGGTGATGAACAGAGTGTCTGAATTAAGCAGACCACTCTTACCCAGTCCAAAGATCAGGGCTTGATCCATCACCGTTATTTAGCTCACTGCCCCATCCCAGCTCAGAACCTGGCTATATGCAAATTAGTCTGTCCCTGGCCCAGTGCATCATGGGAACAGGGCAGACCAAACTACCAAGCCAATTCTTCACCAGAAAGGAGACAAGCTTCCGGGGACCGGTTTCTGCAATTTCAGGCGTCGTCGGCCCGGCTTGCTTGAATCCTGATGGAGCAGTGAGCAAGGGACTCATGTCTGAGAATACCCTTCCATGCTTATGGTGGACAAAATGATTCAGAAAAGGGGGTGGTGATGAACAGAGTGTCTGAATTAAGCAGACCACTCTTCCCCAGTCCAAAGATCAGGGCTTGATCCATCACCGTTATTTAGCTCACTGCCCCATCCCAGCTCAGAACCTGGCTATATTCATTTTAGTCTGTCCCTGGCCCAGTGCATCATGGGAACAGGGCAGACCAAACTACCAAGCCAATTCTTCACCAGAAAGGAGACAAGCTTCCGGGGACCGGTTTCTGCCATTTCAGGCATCGTCGGCCCGGCTTGCTTGAATCCTGATGGAGCAGTGAGCAAGGGACTCATGTCTGAGTATACCCTTCCACGCTTATGGTGGACAAAATGATTCAGAAAAGGGGGTGGTGATGAACAGAGTGTCTGAATTAAGCAGACCACTCTTACCCAGTCCAAAGATCAGGGCTTGATCCATCACCATTATTTATCTCACCGCCCCATCCCAGCTCAGAACCTGGCTATATGCAAATTAGTCTGTCCCTGGCCCAGTGCATCATGGGAACAGGGTAGACCAAACTACCAAGCCAATTCTTCACCAGAAAGGAGACAAGCTTCCGGGGACCGGTTTCTGCCATTTCAGGCGTCGTCGGCCCGGCTTGCTTGAATCCTGATGGAGCAGTGAGCAAGGGACTCATGTCTGAGTATACCCTTCCACGCTTATGGTGGAAAAAATGATTCAGAAAAGGGGGTGGTGATAAACAGAGTGTCTGAATTAAGCAGACCACTCTTACCCAGTCCAAAGATCAGGGCTTGATCCATCACCATTATTTAACTCACTGCCCCATCCCAGCTCAGAACCTGGCTATATGCAAATTAGTCTGTCCCTGGCCCAGTGCATCATGGGAACAGGGCAGACCAAACTACCAAGCCAATTCTTCACCAGAAAGGAGACAAGCTTCCGGGGACCGGTTTCTGCCATTTCAGGCGTCGTCGGCCCGGCTTGCTTGAATCCTGATGGAGCAGTGAGCAAGGGACTCATGTCTGAGTATACCCTTCCACGCTTATGGTGGACAAAATGATTCAGAAAAGGGGGTGGTGATGAACAGAGTGTCTGAATTAAGCAGACCACTCTTACCCAGTCCAAAGATCAGGGCTTGATCCATCACCGTTATTTAGCTCACTGCCCCATCCCAGCTCAGAACCTGGCTATATGCAAATTAGTCTGTCCCTGGCCCAGTGCATCATGGGAACAGGGCAGACCAAACTACCAAGCCAATTCTTCACCAGAAAGGAGACAAGCTTCCGGGGACCGGTTTCTGCCATTTTAGGCGTTATCTGATTAGGTCATAGCGCATGCCATCTCATTAGGCAAGCACTATTTCTCCAGCCCCCTAATAGGCATACGGAGTTCTCAAAACAAATCAAACCTACAGCGACCTGGGAAATCCCCGCAGCCATTGTTTTGAATTAGCCGAGAACTTCAGTAAAGAATGTGCGATAGAGCAGTTCTTATGACATCCTTATTGACGTATTTATGTCCATCCTTACGTCAATCTCGGCACCTTTCAGGTATAAATAATACCGACATTGCCTTAAGCAAACACACGAGGTGGTGACAAGATTGGAGCAGCGAGACTTGCCGAGGAGCCCAGCTGACAGCGAATCCCGCAGACGCTGCCCCTCCTTTCTGACGCGCTGAGAAAGAGACGCTGCCTTTTCTCCTGCCGAGAAATCCAGCTCCGGCGCTTCCAGCCGCCCTTGCAGGCAGCTGGGATATCAAGCCCTGAGATAGAGGTACCAGCCCTCCGGCCTTCTAAATCCCAGGTACTGAACTGAATAAACCCTTGCAGAGAATTCTTGAAGCAGACCCTTGGCAAAGCAAACTTAACTTAAACTGCTACTTATCTACTCCCGCCCACGTATTAGGCTTAGGTCAGGTACATTGGGGTAGGCGTAGTTAGAAGCACCAGTTGAGTACGATTAGTCAATGTATATATGTATGTATCTATTTTATCAATTTTAAGTATCATATGGCTAAGAAACCATATCAATGCTTTTACAGTATTATTTTATAATTCTGTTTTACTGTATGCACTCTACTTAACAATAAGTATTGCAATAATAGCGATTCATTTCTCTTGTATAAGAAAAGAGACTGATCAATAAATAACATCTTTTATTGAACACGCCCGTCTCTTCCTTTTCTCTACAATCTGGTGAAACTAAGAATGCACTGAACTGACTGAGTAAAATAAGTTGTCTTTTGTTTTCACACGACTCTAGAGATACACTCTTGATTAGGGGATAGCAAGTTGTCATGTTCTATGGTTGTCAGAAACTAAATCCCTTCTGGTCTATCCAGGGAGGTTAAACTCCTCCTTGTCTATTCGAGAAAGTTTCTAGTGAACTCTGAGCTAGCTGGCAAATACTAAACTTTAAGTCTAATATCGTCAGTAGAAGACCTAGTTAACCTCTGTCCTACGTCTATACTATTGAAGATATTATTCGAATGTGCAGAGCCTATTGGGATAATAGGAACTACACTACATGGCGCCCAACGGTTTGGATAGGCGATAAATCTAACGTAAGACATTAGAGTAACTCAGTCGTGCTTTTTCACACAGACCCCTTTTTCCCCATAATACTCCAAAGAAGTCTGGAGTGGGTGAAAGGTTATATCCGCCAAACTTCGTAGGAGGAGACTCCTAAGTATGGTTCTTGGTTTATTCAACGTTGAAGGATACACTGTTCCAAAATATTGTGCATCTAATCTTTGTTTCCATAGAAACCTGATCTGCAAATAAACAAAATAACCTTCTTGACAGTAGAATGTCAGAAGCTGAAGAAGAAAGGGAGACAGCTAGAATAGCAGCTCAACTCCTAGCGGATGACAATAGTCTCCTACACCAAGACCCGGATGCAATACTAATCCCGGTCAACATAAGAAAATCTATAACTTTAAAACTTATAGAAAATGGGCTGACACCGAGAGGTGGTACAGTCATATTCGTAATTGAGGCACACGAATATCGGCAGACAGAGGTATTCTATTCATGGATAAACTTTCCAGCAGCAAACGCTGTAACAAAGGACTTCCACTATTATAAAATAGAGGAACCTCCTAATGAGCACACTCCTTTCGAGGAGGTGGAAATACCACTCAAATACCAAGAGCACCTGCTCTAGTTTAATGGCGCCCTAAAACATAATATTCACATCACCAGGCTCGGTCCACTAGGTAGACCAGGAGCAACGTGGCCGGTCCTAGCCGGATACACACCACATCCAGACATTGAAGAAATGCCTGCACCAGATCTTTTAGCACAGCTAAAACAATTAATTAAAATACATAGACAATTAGTCCAATATGTAATGCGGACTTCAACAGTCCAACCATCGATTAAAATTCCACAGCTGATCCCTCATCAGGGGAACACAAATAAAATTACACCACAGAACATACAGTCCTGTCTAGGTAAAGTACCCGCAAAACGGGAACAAATTCCATTCTGGTTAGCACAAAAAATCACTCAAATAGAGGCAGTGTTCCCTGATACCACCTCTGTTGAGAAACACAGAATTCTGACTATCTGTCTTCCAATGGGAATCGCACCACATGTGGAGGACTGTGACACTTGGGGTACAGTCTTTGCTTCCATTTACACAAAAACACATGGTGTACCATCCATGTCAGTAATACCAGATGTGCTAAAACAAATTCAAGATGAATACGGTCCAGAACCTGCTTTAACTCTTGGTATGAAACTACTAAAAGACTTCAAGCAGGTCTCGGCAATATTATTAGCCAATATAAAGGGAGAAGCAGCAAATGTGGCGATCCGCCAGAGGTTGAAAGAGACAAATATAGCAGATCAACCATTTGAAATTGCCAGAATCATGGAAAAATCCTATGAAGAACTAGGAAGAGATAGTTTGGGTGGAATACCTGTAAAACCCAAATTTATTGAAAGTCCTGAAAAGGTGTTTATTAAAAATAATCTAAACGATCAAAAGAAGAGCTGGGATGGAAAAAAACAATCCACTCCCAAAGAAAAAAGATTCCAGTCCAGAGGAAGGTCTCCTCGGCGGAGAGAAAGATCTCCGGACCAAGGACGCAAGTCTCCCCAAAGGGAGCCCTCTGTAAAAAAATACAACCTTAGAAATAGGGATAATATAAAAAAACCTGATAGATATCAAGATATTGATACACGTCCCTCTCAATCTTTTCAGACTTCCTCGCAGAAATCGGAAAGAAGAGGACGATCAGAACACAGGGAAGAGCACGTCAAGTCCAAAGACAAGGAACCTGCTCATCAAAATAAAAAAATTACAGTTTCCAAAAAAGAAGGTAGCCAGTATTAAAGTGATCAACCATGCCGAGAATACTGAGGACACAGCTGAAAAACGGAGAATGGGCTCAGACAATGCTAGACAGCGCAGCAGAAGTGAGCATAGCTCGCAAGATCCTTATGAATCATCTGGAGACAGTGGACACGAATGAATACATTCAGGTGGAAACTGCAGATACCAGAGTTAGCAAACCTCATAAAATATATGAAATAACATTGCTAGGAAAATAAGGGGTCTCTTTTGGGATAATCTCTCCAAGAGCTGTGACATCCTTCTAGCTGAAAGAGACTGGCCACCAGAGTTTGTCAGGGAGTGCCCTCATGGCGAAGAAATAATTATGCCTGCCTTCTCAAATCATATTCCAATTCATAAAAAATATACACTTGCAAGAAAGTGGGCAGTAGCCCAAGCTCCTGCATTATATAAAAACCATGTGGGATGGGATGAGGACTCTCCTCCTCACAAAATCCAGTTAAAATCACAACCTACTGCACAGAGGCAGTACCCAATTAAGCAAGAAGCTAAAAAACGGGTAAAAGAGATCCTAGATCAACTTGAATACCAGGGGGTGATTGAAACTTGCACCTCACAAATGAATAATCCTTTGTTTCCTGTCTCCAAACCAGATAATTCATATCGTCTTGTTTTGGACTACAGACACCTTAACTCATGTTGCAAAACCATTGCAGTACAAAACTCGCATAGTGCTGCACTAATGAATAACATAGTGCGCAAAAAATACAAAACAACATTAGACATCTCTAATGGATTCTTCTGTCAAAATATAGCACCAGAGAGCAGATATTTGACCGCGTTCTCAATAAATGGCGCGCAAAAAAAATTCTGTTGTTTGCCCCAGGGGTTCAAGAACAGCCCAGGATTATGCTCAGCAAGAGTAACAGAGTTACTACAAATATATGATGATGAGGCATTATCTTATGTCGATGACATCTATCTAACAGATGATGACTTGGATACTCACTTGAAGAGAGTGAACACCATAATACTTGGGTTCGCCGCACAGGGTTACAAATTCAACTTTAAAAAGTCAAGAATTGCCCATCTAACTGTCCTGTTTTTAGGATATGAACTATCAAGTGAAGGCAAAAGCCTGGCTGACAATTTCCTAGAGAAATGTGCTGTAATCCAAGCACCTAGAACACTAAAAAACTTACAATCAATTCTAGGTTTCCTAAATTTCGGAAGAACTTACATTATAAATTATGCAGAGAGAGTTAAACCTCTCTATGATCTTATAAAACCAGATTTTAAAAGAATCAATTGGACTCAAAAACACACAGAAATGTTGAGATCTTTACAAACAGATATGTTAGTTAAAACAAAATTACAAACACGTGATAACACACGCAACCTTGTGATTCGAGTCATCCCAGGAAGATGCGGATTCACGTACCTAACCTCTAATGAGGGAGAGAAGGTACCAATTGCATACAAATCACACTTGTACACAAAAGCTGAAATGAAATTTAGCCCAACGGAAAAAATTCTAACCGCGGTACAGACTGCTGTAGCAAAAGAACGAGCCCTAGCACAAGGTAAACGAATAATCATCGTGACACCGATACCAGCCCTGGAGGCGGTAACAAAGGCAAGCATTCCGAATGCTAAAGCACTCCATCCGAGATGGATACAATGGGCTAATTCTCTTGCTGCAACAGACGTGGCATACAAATTTGATCCCAACTTAAAAACACAAGAGTTTCTCCAATATGAATTTGAATGTCCTCCGCCGACCGAAATTCTGCCTCTAGAACATTACGGCTGTATAATATATACAGACGGATCAGCACAACCCGCAGTAGGGGGTAAACAAGCTTACAGTGCTGCATGCACAATTGTTAAGGGTCAATGGCACGAAGGGAAATTTAAACCAGTGGTCACTAAAACGCAATCTCTAGGAGACTGTACAGCTCAAAGAGCAGAACTACTGGCATTCAAGATGGCGCTTGAAAATACCGATCGAGAATTCCCCACACTCATAGTGTGCGATTCATATTACTGCGTCCAATCTTACAATGAATACTTGCAGATCTGGGTTCAGAATGGTTTTAAAGACGCAAAAGGTAACACAATCAAGCATAAAATGCTTTGGGAACAAGTAGTTCTTTTGCAAAAGGAACTACAAAAGACTCACGTGATACATACACTGAGTCATCAACGTGATGGTGTTCACGTTGCAGGGAATTCATTGGCTGATGAGGCCGCGAAGGCAGCTGTGCAAACGGCTTCCGTAGCTGCCATCACTCGGTCAAAAACAAAAATAGACAGCGAAATATTACAGGCTGTCAGCGCTACAGTAAAAGATGCGATAGAAACACTCCCGAAAGGCTTTCCAGTAAAGTACTCATACATAACTGATGCGAATAATGTTCCGTTTGCTCGAATCCCTTGAGTGGGGCATAGGGCAATTCCAAACATGGAACATAGGTTAGGACTCATCATAGCGGCACACGAAGGGCTTGCTTCTGTACATGCTGGCGTTTCAGCCACAGTATCATTATTAAAACAGAGATACTGGTGGCCACAAAAGAGACGACAGACAAGGAACTATGTTCTAGAATGTGAAATATGTCAGAGAATGAAGGTATCAACAGTGAGGCGACCAGCACAGACGCCCCATCTAATCTCAGATAAACCATTAGCCTGTGTTTACCTGGACCACTGTGGTCCCTTACAAAGGGATGGTAACTATAAATATATCTTGGTCGCAGTGGATTCATGCACAAGATTCATATGGATGTGGCCCCAGCGATCGGCTGACGCCAGAACTGTTATAAAAGATTTGCGAGTCTTTATCGGCACATAAGCAATTGGCATGCTACATTCTGACCAGGGTTCTGCTTTTAGCTCTCGAGCTTATAGGGAGGCCATGACCAGCATGGGCATTGCATTGCGGTACTCTTGTCCATTTCATCCTGAGGGAAACGGAATCGTAGAAAGAAAAAACCGTGACATAAAGCAATCTATAACAGCAAAGGTATTAGGTTCAGGAGCTGGGTGGGTCAAACATTTAATAACCTGCCAAGAAATTCTCTGAAAGGACTCAGTCCGTACGAACTATTGTTCGGGACTAGAATGTTGATCCAGGACCTTGATAGTCAGACTTCAGTGGTTAAAGATAAATGCTTTGATATCAAAGATCGTTTGGCTATTTTACAGGACTTAAATGAAACAAGAAAAGACCTGAGCAACATAAAGTTGAAACAGCAGCCAACATCTACTGAAGAAAAACCACCTGTCCCAGCAAGGCCTGTCTGGATTCCAAAAGTCGGGGATCTGGTCAGAGAGAAGATCGCGGTAAAGAAGGAATTTGGGCCTTCTTACAGAAAAGCAGTTCCTGTCTTGTCTATCAACGGGACAAGATCAGTAGTACTACCGCCCCTTGCTGGTAAAAAGGAGAACCGAGTCATATCCATCGACCTGGTTAAACCACAATCATGTGGCCGATAACAAATAGTAGGCCAAGTGGACTCCCAAGAAGTAGCAGAACACCAAAGTTTGCTACATCCACAGAGGTTCAAACTGAAAGACTAATCACATTTGAAAAATCTACAGTGAAACAACAAGGACTATGCAATAAAGCAATGGAACTTAAACCTCTTAAACCCCAAATCAAAGCTTTTCATCAAGAAACACCGACCTACGATGATGTAACTACAGACTTTTCTAATGAAACAAAGCAAAATCCAAAAGCAAAAAGTAATCCAGAAGCAATTGGAACAATTGACAGAACGGCATCCGGCTATTTCATCAACTTCGATGATTTTTCGGAAGATCCAAGTGAACCAGAAGTACAGCCATCAACAAAAACTTTTAAAGACAAAGCAAAGGAACTTTTTCATCAACTAAAGGGAACCTATCTGACTTCTCCATGGATTGAAATTTGGGTGACATTAGGTGCATTTGTCCTCATACTTTGGCTCATCATGGTACTATGCTTGGGACATTTCATTGAGGGAAAATATGCTAAAATGGACACAGCAAGCCAGAAAATCAACTTGGTCCTTAAACCACACACATCTTCACATGTCGAGAAAAGAGAACTTTCTTCAGTGAACTTCACAGCCAATCCTATACCAGGCGGTGTAGCATGGGACAATACTGATTATGAAATCTATGGCCCGGTTGAAATCCTGAAGTATCCACATCAATTTAAGATCTCGTTAAGTGACTTTGTAAAACTAAGCACATTTGCTGATGATTGGGACTTTGAAAGTATTAATGATATGATGTCTGACCTAGTAATGTCTGCTAAATTTACAGAACATGATTATTTGCAGGGTTCGTCTAATTATGATCAAATGTTCTGCTACAACCACTATGGTAACCATTATCTCCATAAATCTGCACAACCTAGAAATGTTTTACATTATAACCAATGGGAACATTGTGCTACTCCTCCAAAGGGTAGTTCTAAAACATTTTATGATAAATATTCATATTTTTCAGGGTTTAACACAAGTAATGCAGAAACATTTTATTTCAAATTGTCGAATAAGACAGGTATGAAGACCATGCTTACAAACACGAAATTGATATATTCAGATTCATTTTTGAGCAAATAAATACATTTGGTTTTGATTTCTGGAACAATAACATTGAAGCAAAAACTGTTTGGGGTACAAAAGATTGGCAAGTACAAGGTATAGAATCATTGTTCAGAGCCTGCATGATCCCAGAACAAATTATATTTTTGAATGACACTATTCAACAAACTACCTGTCTTGGCTTAGCCAAAATCAAAGACTTAAACAAACCGTCTATTCCAAAGCCAACAATGAACAGTAATAGCTCTATAGATGTTGAGATAGACGTGAACCATATTCTAAACCAAAACAGAACACATCCTGATTGGAAACAATGGTTGATCTGGCCCACAGACACGAATAACTGTCAAGACAGATTCCTGAACAAAATACAGGGGTTCAAATTGACCAGGCCAGACCCTAGATATTCCCAAAGACAACATCCAGGGATAGTAACTACTTACAGTGTGGGCAAGCTCTGCCTTCAATGGCTACAAACATCCACACTGGCAGAAATTAAGCAACACCTAACTTTACTTCAAGAGGGTGCTGACTTGCGTGATTTCATTATGGGACCACGCAAACAGCATCAAAAACGTTTCGTAGCGGCCTCTATATATGCAGCTTACAATGAAGCTTGGAAAGAAACTCAAATTGAGACAGCAGAAAAACTACGGAATATTGACCGTATTAATTTGGAAAAATCACTTTCTGTTGTGGACAATGGGTTAATGACTCTGTCCTCCAGAATATATTCACTGGACAGTATTGTGTCTTCAGCAATCGATATAATATCGCAAGACTTACTGATGTTACAACACGGTCAGTCCCAATTGCGTTCTATTGTACAACTTGGCTGGACGTTACAAAATCTGCGTTCAGGCTATGTGCCTTGGCGTTTAATCAACACAACGTCACTATTTAATACCTTTAACCTTACTGATAAACAAATCAGTTTGGCACAGAAGGGTGCTGACTATACAATTCTGAGCATTGAAAAACTTGAGAGATTACCATTGACAATGTCAGAACGACCTGTCATTGAATGGATAATACATGGGATAATTAATATCCCGATAACAACTTTCCAGTTTCAATACTGCCAAAAATATATACAGGCAGGCCAGTATGAAAGGTTGGGTAAAGGGTACATTAAGTCAACATGGAACTTGCCCTATACACACACATGTGTTAGTAATAAAGGCCAGAATGTGTTTCTTAGTGGCAATAATTGTGCAAGGTCACTAAGCGGTACACTTCTGTGTCAGGGTATTAGTTTGCATGGAGCCTGTGAAGGGACTACAAATAACCTCTCATGTCACCAGCTAGGCACATCTGCAACACAAATAGAACCTGGCAAAATATCTTAAGGTTAAAAAAGAACGTACGAAAATTGAGTCGATTGTCTCCTCTTCTAATACCATCCTTCAAAAGGTTGAGGATATTTTGGTTGAATTTTCTAATTTTCACCAGACTCTTTATACTCCTGAATCTCCCCCTCTGTCTTCAGCCATTGATCGATATTTATCTTCCATTCCTTCTCCCTCAGTTTCTGATGTAGATTTCTCCTCCTTGGACAAGGCTATTAGCTCTGCAGATATCTTAGAGGCCATTCGCGTTCTTAAAAAAGGGAAAGCTCCTGGTCCGGATGGCTTCTCCATTGAGTTTTATTCTCATTTTTCTACTCTTCTCGTCCCTAAATTACATCAACTATTCTCTTTCTTTATATCTTCTCAAAAATCTGAAGGCTCTTTTCAGGAAGCGTTGATTTGCCTTCTCCCCAACGACAATAAGGATCATACCTTATGTAAAATTTATAGACCTATTTCCTTGATTAACCTTGATTATAAAATGTTTGCAAAGATTTGAGCTTTAACGTTTAGACAAGATTTTACCCCAGCTCATAGGTAAAGAACAATGTGGTTTCATTAGGGGTCGTCATCTTTCAGATAACACTCGGTTATTCTTCAATGTCCTTAGTAAATCACAGACTTCGGCTCAATCCTTGGCTGCTATAGCTTTAGATGCAGAGAAGGCTTTTGACAGGGTTAATTGGCCCTTTCTTTTGTCTTCTCTTAAATGGTTTGGTTTTGGATCTAAATTTCTCTCTTATGTCTCCTTATTGTATTCTTTTCCTAGATCCTTTATTTTTGCTAATGGTCTTATTTCTCCTTCCTTCCCCCTGTTTCGTGGAGTTCGTCAGGGCTGTCCTCTTTCACCTCTTCTTTCTATTCTTGCTTTGGAACCGTTCCTAACAAAAATTCGGCTTAATGCAAATATTTCTAGGTTTTCTTATGGTGAAAAACAAGTAAAGTTATCTGCTTATGCCGATGACATACTCCTTTTTATCTCTAATCCTCAAATCTCTGTTTCTGCTTTACTCCCTGAGGTTTCTGATTTCGCGGCTGTGTCAGGTTAGAAATTGAATGTCGATAAATGTGAAATTCTTCCCCTTAATAAATTTTGTTTTCATGCTGATTTTCTGATCTCTTCTTTTCATTGGAGCCCTTCCAAAATCAAATATTTGGGTCTCTGGTTTGCTCCTTCAATCAAAGAAACTGTCGCCCTTAATATTAAACATTAACACACCACTCTCACAAATTCCACGACAAGATGGCATCCTCTGTTTCTATCCTGGTGGGGGAGATTAGATTCAATTAAAATGATGTTAGTTCCTATTATTTTATTTTTCCTTTCTAATCTTCCTATCAATATTCCAAAGTCCTGTTATAAAACTATTTATTCTATTTTGTCTCGTTTTTTACGGCAAAATATAAGAGCCAGAATGTCTTTCTCTAAGCTTAGGCGTCCCAAGCATTTGGGAGGAGTTAATTTTCCTGATTTCTCCTCATATCATACTTCCTTTTTTCTTTCTCATTCAGTTTCTTTTTTATCTGATTCACTACTAGATGATGCCTCTTTTCCCCTGTGGGTTGACATTGAATCCTCCTTTTTTCACCCTTTTTCTTTTAGGGAGTTTGTTTTATTACCTCGTGTTCCAAAGCAGATGTCTTTACCTATTCTTAAGAATTCCAGGAAACTTTTCCTTCCAATGTTTCTGATTGGTCTTGATGAGCGTACACGATTTTTACAGTCTCCTCTTTGGTATAATCCTCTTATTAAAATCAACAATAGAACCCTTTTCTGGAAGGCCTGGCATACTCAGGGACTCTTTTGGGTTCATCAACTTTTTCAGAACGGTACTTGTATTCCCTTTCCTATTCTTCAAACTCGTTTTTCTCTTCCTTTGTCCTTTCTTTCCAAATACAATTTATTGATTGCTGCTGTTCAGACAAGTTATGATTCTCTTGCCTCCTCCGTCTCTTGTACTCCTTCTTCTTCTCCTCTTACCTTACCCTTTTTGTTATCCTCTTCTACTGCCTCACAGATTTATAAAAAATTACATGAATCTTCTGCTGACAGAGTCAAATCGAAAGTTGAACAAGCGTGGGAACTGGATTTGGATGAGTCTTTTTCTCTCTCTTTGTGGCAAGATATATGGAATAAGATACGGAAATCTTCTAGAGCAGCCAATACTACTCAAACGTTATTTTTTATTTATAATCGCCTCATGCTCACTCCTGCTAGGTTGAATATAATAGATCCCTCTCTTCCCTCCAAATGTTGGTCTTGCTCGGAATTGCGGGCGGATCTCAAACACATGCTCTTCTTATGTCCTCTGGTTCGTGTTTTTTGGTCTAAAGTTTGGCAACAACTTAACACTATCTTTTCTACTGATTTCCCCTTTTCTTTTACACATATTTTCCTGGGTAGACTTTCCGATATACGGTCCTCCTCTGACTTTAACACTTCTATTATTGACCTTCTCCTAGCAGTAGCGTTTCAACAAATTACCAATGTGTGGAAAGATACATCGTCCATCTCCTATAAGGCTTGGTGGTATGGTGTTTGTTTTAATCATAGATTGGATAGAGCATATGTTTATCCTGTTACAATTGCTATCAAACGTGATTTATTGTGGTTACCCATTACTACTTTCTTAGATTCCTCAGCCAAATCTTCTGTGCTCCACTCCCCTCGTACTGAGGAAGTACCCAAACCTCCATGATATGTTGTTGTTTACATGATATGTTCTTGTTTACTTCTTTGCTTCATTTTCTATGTGTGCATTTTTTCTCTATATTTATACAACTTTTTTCTGGAAAATTGCAAGTTTTATGACAACATGTTGTATTTTAGATATTGATATTGTACTTTCTTTGCTGAGTCCCCTTTCTTCTCTCTCCCCCCTTTTTCTTTCTTTTCTTTCTCTCTCTCTTTCTCGTTTTCCCCTTTCATATACATTATAGTTTTTGCTTGCATTGGTTTGATATCAATATTGTATCTTTTTCCTCATTGCATTCTTATATCCAATAAAGATTTTCTTTTAAACTTAAAAAAGAATTAGAGGGTTGGGAAACACTCAGAAATAAGCCTTTACACTGGATAGGATCAAAAACAGGTCTAGATGATTCCTTATTTAGAGACTTTAAAATGGTAAGAAGGGTCCAGTGGGTGGGCCCTGGTCCAAGATCCTGTCCTGGTGATTGAATAGTACTTAATTTTGGATCACCAATGCTAGCCAACAGAATAGTTTCTGAGCTGGGCAGAAATCACATTGTCAGGGGTGAAATTAACATACTTCCATTGGGCTTTTGTTACCCCCCTCCAAACTGTATGCCATACACCCACCACCTCGAGCGCCAAAAGAGACACGACCCCTACCAGATGTTTCCCATAACAAATCGATTTGGCACACTATCGGGACTGGAAGAGCAAGAGTGACTTCCTATTAGGAACTCAAATGACACCCCCCCACTGGGACGAGAAATAGAGCAAATCCATGAGAGTATGGTAAAACCTAATGTAATTTTTTTTTTCTTTTTTTTTTTAGGCCATTTGGTATGTGGGGTCGCACTCTCCCTTGTCTTAATGTCTCCTGTTTCTCAAGGTGGGTGGTGCTGGGCTGGAAATCCTTCTGAGCACAAGGATTGTAAATTCATGTAATAACATGTGTATTCTGTACTCCAAAACACATCACCAAGCTCGCACTCAATCATCAATGTTCAAAATCAAGTGTACGTACTCTTCTTATCTTCAAGGTGTATTTATTTGTTCATAATTTTTGACTATTTCAATCATAGTCTTTTCATTATTCACTTTGTTGATCCTTATTTCAAATTTGAGCCCAATGCTTTTCGGGCGCATCTCCCCTTCATGGGGGTCTTTGTAGTATCTGTTTGTTGGATACTGAATGTGCTCATTCGGTTGTTTTAGACGTTTCGCGGCTGTGTCTTATGCTTCGTTCTCGTCTTCTGGAAGATTGATTTTGAACATTGATGATTGAGTGCGAGCGGTGATGTGTTTTGGAGAACCTAATGTCAGACAGGGCCCCATAACTAGCACCAATACGACCCCACAAGGGCTTTTCAATATGGACCATAGTGACAGGGCTGAATTAAGCCTGCTTTTTAGGAACGTCGCAGGCCTGAAATCTAAAACAAGCAACGAATTCTGGATAAATGTTATTAATAAATTTAACATCATTTGTCTCCATGAGCCATGGGTGACCACCCCGATCCATATAGAGGGCTACAAAAGTTTCTACCCCATGGCCCTGCCGTCGATTTCTGGAAGAGCAAAGGGTGGACTGGTCATCTTCGTCTCTAACATCATCAGGTCACTGAAAACTGACACAGTCAAGGCAGCACCTAATTATCAAATCATGATTTTAAGTATAGACAAAACTAACCCTATAGCCATTGTTAATTTTTACAATAACCTCAGCCAGGGTGAGGGTAAAAATTTACTAACTGAGATCCATAACAGCCTGGTAGAGTTAAAAAGAAAATCAAGGATGGATTTGGTTATAATTTGGGGAGGGGACTTTAATCAAAATATATGCGGACACAGTGCTGATGGACTGTGCGGCATTGAGGATGACAATGGTAATTTACTTACTCACTTCAATCACACCTTGATGGGAAACTCCTTAAACGAGAAAATGTTCGATCTTGAAATGGGCCTAGCAAACACCTACAATGGGAGAGGATTCTTTAGCACCATTGACTACATACTGGTCATCACAGCTTCCTCCCCTAGACTATCAACATTTTTAACGCACGATATCGCATTAGGCGATCACTATCCTAACAGTATAATTCCATCTTTGCCATCAACTGTAGATAGAGGTAAATCATTGGATCTTTTGGGCCAGGCAAATCTCTCTGTAAATAGACTAAACGGCTATACACTTAAATGGGGAAAAATAGACCCACTACAAGTTACAACGAAGATAGTGACAAATTCTCTTGGAGCCATCAAAAAATGCCTAGACGACACTAGCGACCACCAGGTGGTCCTGGAAAATTTCCAGTTAATCACCCAATCGGCAAAAGAAGCCTTGTTGGTCAATGTAAGGCCAAAGAAACCAAAATTAAATGGGTGGTTTAACACACGATGTACCAAAGCCCATTCCAAATTAAAATTGGCTCTCCAACGACCTGACAGGGAAAAAAGTGAAATCATAAACCTTTGAAAAGAATACAACTGTGTATTAAAACAAAGGAAAAAGGAACTTAAAGATGAGCTGTGGGAAGAACTCCATAAAAGTTGTGCCACAAAGGACAATACTACCTTTTGATCCATAGTCAAGTGACCCTTTTTAGCGGATACAACAGCAACCCCAAAATGGATGTAGCAAGTGATGATACACCCGTAGAAAGGCTGTTAATTTTTGGACTGCACTGACTTCTTGGGCTAACTTTCGCTTGTAGGAGTTTGAGAAACTTATAGGTGCTCTGGGGTGTGACCTTGAATGGTCCTACATGGTTCCGGATCACATTTAAGACGTCACTTGGTCATGAACCCTTTGATATGCACTAGCTTTATGCCTTGAGAAAGTATTTTGTAAGACGAAACACGTGTCAGCAAGTCGTGTGATGGGAAATTCTTTATGAAGAAATTAACTTTAAATAAAAACAAGTGAACAGCAAGATCACTACTTGATCTGGATTTTTTGTTTTGGAAGAGTATTGTGGAGAATGTCCCTGTTGCTCAACTAATGCGTTTGCACAAACTGATGCTCATAATAGAAGTGTATAAAACTAAATTATTGATACTAGGTGTGCTGGCATAGCCCTATCAACTTGTCTTGTCTTGATGCACATCCAGGTGTGCTAATAACACTTCTAGGTAGTAGGTGTTCAGGGCGAACATAGCACCCATACCCAATACTAAGAATCGGATATATATACTGCATCCTTTTACTTAATGATCTTTCATAATGTGCTAATGAGTGTGAGGACACTTCCCTGTTAGGGAACACCACTACCTATTTCTCTTATTTTACACTCTACTTCTGGACCACAAATGGGAGATGGGGTTGCTCACTTCAAAGGGGTTGTGTGCTCACTGCACCCGCCTTAGGAGCTTCAAACAAAATCCCTGAAAGGCTCCTGCAGGTTCATGCACGAATTTCATCTTGTGTTCAAACGGTAAATGCCCTAGAAACCTGGAGGCTGCTTATCACAAGCTAATTCTTAGATTTCTGGAATGACCTCTGCATGTATTGGAATATTCTGCAGAGAAGGCCTGAGCAAAGCCGACCTGTCACCGCCCACTCGCTCGGAAGGTACTTAGCTGTGCGAAAGCCAGTGGTGCCCAGGCCGGAAGAGGGTAGGGGCAGGGCGGTCTTGTAAGGTCCCTAGGATAGAATGGAGCATGGCGAGACACTCTAGGGGACCAGAGGGCGAACGATGAGAACCGACCATGGAAGCACAGGACACGGAGCACTAGGGTGGCACACAGCACACCAAAATGGCTACGGGAGAAGACCAGCTCTCGGGGCTCTGGACGCGGTGGCCAAAATAGTGCTCACAACTTAAATAACACATCCCATCACATACCATACAACACTCGAAGTAAAGGGGCCAGAAGCCATGGAAGAATACACATGACGACATGGCCGGCATAAGGAGGGACCAACAGCCTATAAACCATTGATTATCGGGCAGTAACTATATGTTTCCTACATTTTTTTATTTTTTTTTGCAGAGTTTTATATAGCGCGAACTAGACCAGAACCGAATCAGGTATCAGAGCGCTTTACATAGCACCAGTTACGTTACATGAGGACACACTTTCATTTTTTTTAGGCACGGGGAGATTAAGTGATTTGCCCAGAATCACAGGAGGTTTTTGGCGTCGTTACCGAGACTCGAACCCAGATCCCCAGGTCCGAGGTCGAGCGCCTTAGCGGTTAGGCCAACCCCTCTCCCTCTCATTTGTATCCTCTAGTAACAACAATACTTTTCAATTTCCTTAATTTTGCAGCTTAATACTTTTTCATAGTCATACCGTTTTTATTTGCCAATTGAGATCTCTGGCCACCTATTTTGCCCCATACACAACTGGTTTTGTGAACTCTACGGTAATAAGACACAGAGCCCACCCGCGTATCTATCCAAGGTGGCTGACACCGGAAGCCATGGTGGCGGCCATTATGGAAATGAAGCGCCCGCACTCTAGTCATTCTTGTGAATAACTCGGCGGAAGCAGGAAGTATTTATTCTGTCTCCCACCACTGACATGCCAAGATGCTGTCCGGTGGGGAGACGAATAGGTTACTGCCTGCGAGGCGTTCTCAACTGATGTAAGTGCTTATTTTCACAGGCAATCCCTGACAGTACGAGAGACCCGATGTCCTAACCGGGGATGTTTTTACTAACGAGGCCTTTTCTCCCCGTTTTTTCCCCGCTTCCTTCAATTTCACAGACAGTGCATTCAGAGTCCCTCGACCCCCGCAGTCCATGGAGCACAATTTTGCTTCTTTAGAAGTATGTAATATTCGACAAGTAGTATCATCATTGTCTTATATGTGTGTATGTATTTTGAAAATCACGAGGTGTGTGTTTTTGTATGTCTTTATATATGTTAACAGTCACCAGCGGCACCGTTTTCCAGCATGCTTTCTTTCCTACACAGGTTAAAACTCCGCCCTGAACTGGATTACTGCACGCACCAATAAGGAGCAATTTAGAGTTTGGAAGTGCATTAAATTACAATGTAAACCCACCTACTCTATGAGAGAGAGGGGGGCCTTTGTTCCCCTAACCATGTTTTATTTTTCTAATAAACACAGGTACTATGTGACAAAAGTATTGATCGTATGTATAGCAAACACATGCTTTATTAATAGCAGTGTACATTTCATTTGTTTTATTATCTTTATTTCCTAACTTAGGCTATTTAGGAGTGGAATATACAGGGCTGGTCCCTGTGTGTTCCTGACGAAGATCATCTTGTTCCTCGCCGGAAGAACCCAGAGAGTCCACCTCCCCCCTTTCAAATCAGAAGCCACTGAAGTCATCTGCGGCGTTCCACAAGGATCATCACTCAGTCCCACCCTCTTCAACGTATACATGAGTCCCCTCGCATCCATCGCGCGCCAACACAACCTCAACATCATCTCCTACGCAGACGACACCCAGCTGATCCTCTCCCTCACCAAAGACCCAAACACCTCCAAAACCAACATACACGATGGGATGAAAGAAGTGGCCGAGTGGATGAAGAACAGCCATCTAAAACTGAACTCGGACAAAACGGAAGTCCTCATCTTAGGATCATCCCCCTCCGCCTGGGACGACTCATGGTGGCCACCGGCCCTGGGAAATGCACCCAAACCAACGGACCACGCACGTAACCTGGGCTTCATCCTGGACTCCTCCCTCTCGATGTCCAGACAAGTCAACGCCGTCTCATCATCATGCTTCAACATACTACGTATGCTCAAAAAATTCTTCCGTTGGATCCCCACCGAAACAAGAAAGACGGTCACCCATGCACTGATCACAAGCCGACTGGACTACGGAAACAACCTCTACGCCGGAACCACAGCCAAACTACAGAAAAAACTCCAACGCATCCAGAACGCCTCAGCCAGACTTATCCTAGACATCCCCCGCCAAGCTCACATTTCTGGTCACCTGAAAGACCTCCACTGGCTCCCCGTCAACAAGAGAATAACGTTCCGTCTCCTCACCCACGCACACAAAGCCCTTTACGAACTTGGACCCGAATACCTCAACACGCGCCTGTCCTTTTACACCCCCACCCGCCAACTACGATCGTCCAATCAAGCCCTCTCCGCGATTCCACACATCCAAAGATCCACCATGGGGGGAAGATCCTTCTCCTACTTAGCGGCCAAGACCTGGAATTCCCTCCCCACCCAACTCCGCCTTACACAGAACCACCTCTCCTTCAGAAAACAACTAAAAACTTGGATATTCGATAAGTAACGTACCCCCCTACCTCAAGCGCCTTGAGACCCACTGGGTGAGTAGTGCGCTATACAAATTTTTAACTTGACTTAACTTGACATAAAGAGGAACGCAGTAGTCTCCTGGCTTCTCACTCTCAGATTGGTATTTAGACTATCTTCAAAAGACAAGTACAGTGTTTCATGTGTATATTGCTCTGAAACTACCCCCACTCCTTCACACAACATATTCTACCCTTCTCCCGTTGACGCGCCTTAACCCTATGTTATCATTAGTAAAACTTGCCAGAAAAAAAAGAGAAACCTGAAACTGTGGGCATCCACCATCCCCTCACTGCCTGTCAGAGGCGAATGAATAGTAGGAACAATTCCAATGTAAGTATAGAAGAAATTATTTGTGCCTCAGAACTTTTCATTTCGGAAGTCAAGTATGAATGTGGTGGCATTCTAAATTCTTCCACTGCACCTAAGCAAAAAAGGGGGGACAATGTCATTATATGGCTCCTTTTCAAATAAAAAGAAATTCAAGAAGCATGTGTTTGTTATCAATCATTTGTATCAAAGCTAGAACGTTAGTGCTGTTTGTATCAATTTTATTTAGATCAAAAAGTGCATTAAAAATGTTACACTATAAGAGAGCATATTGTGTTTTCTATTGCCACCCAGTAGGAGCGAGCAAGGCTAACAACTGTGAAAGCAATGCATTTCTTGGAACATGAAATGGGACCAATAGGGGGTTCATATTGAATGCAACATGGAAATGAGAAATTCTATGCATGCCATAAACAGCCGACAGGGTGGCATTACTTATTCTCTACAGTGAATAATGTCATTGTATTTTGAAACAATTGATAATTTCGTGTCTCGCTTACCAAAATTTAAGAGTAAATAATTCTGTCATAGCAAATCTCGTAGAATGTAATTGAGATAAAACAACAATAATAATTTAGTACAAACTGTGACTGACATTTGATTTAGGATTTAGATACATGGCGGCTTACTAGGCCTTTAAAGCTTAAACTGCAGCAACTTTTAATAGTCTGTCTTTTTATATTAAAAAATCATATTTTATGCCTGTGTTTCGCAGTACATAAAATATTGTGAGTGCAATAATATCTAGATTTTTGTTTCTTTGGGGCTGTCATTCCGTGTCCTACACTGATTTGCCATATTTATATATATATTCACTGAAAAAACCATAGGTTTCCGCAGTTATATAGTTAGGAATTAGCTTTTACAAAACCTTTGAAATTCACTCAAAAAACTATAAGTTTTAGTGGTGTTATAGTTAGCTGGACATTTTACTCATACAAAACCATTGAAATTGCTCCTATATAGTTAGCTGTACTAACTATATTTTGCGCACCCGCAATCCACTGCTGATGATGTCACATATTAGATCATTCATGACATGGTCAGTGACATCACTGATGACATCTCAAATGACATCACTGATGACATCACTGATGACATCATCCAGTGAATGTGGTTTGCTTCGTTATTTAAATATGCATTATATATATAGCAATTTGCATTGAAGAATGAGTGGATATATATAAATAAATATTTGGATGGAAGATTTAGTAGCAGTGTAATTGACTGTTTACTTGACCAATTTATAATGTCTCACTAATTATAGTGGATAGTGACTAAACTGTGTGAATATCTGTATCACTTTGTCAGTTGTTGTGTAAACTGATTCTACAGTTGGTTACTAGCTATGTGAAAGTCTATATTAGTTATTGATTAGTTAACTGAGTATTTGTATGGGAGTGTGAAAGTGTGTGTGGTTCGGTGGGGGGTGTGTGACTGTCCAAAGATGTGTGAATAGTTGATTCAGTAGATATATGAAGTTAAAACTACATGTTCTAACAGTTTTGGTGAGGGAATCTCTTTATGGGTGTGGTGATGAGCAAATATATTTCTCAAAGGTACAGGTCCAACAAACTAGAAAAATAAAAGGCAGTGTATGTGTCAGTTGTTGGATATAAATAAGTATACATAAGACACAATGATTGTGTGAGTGACTGTATGGATAACTGTATACTTGTAATAATGATTTTAAAATTCACTAAGTATGACTTACTATCTAAATGAATAGAAGAAGTGGTGTGTGTATAAGTGTTTTGCTAAGTAAATATGTAAGTATGATCCATTGTTTGCATAAGTGAGTAGGATGACTTCATATGTGAATAGGATGCGTGCTGTTGTTTAATGTCGATATAGATGTATAAGTATTTTTGATAGTGTTCTATTGTTCATTGACAGCATGTATGAGTGAATCCATAGGTAAGTGATTAGATGTGTGTATACATCTATGAATCACTGAGTGCATTTTTAGATACTTGTATTGCTGTGACAGTGGATTTAAATATGATACTCTGTATTTTACAAATAGTGATGAAAAATTGTAATAGTGTATGAAAAGGTGTATGTGATTGTCACGTGGATGATGTCATCAGTGATGTCATCAGTGATGTCATTTGAGATGTCATCAGTGATGTCACTGACCATGTCATGAATGATCTAATATGTGACATCATCAGCAGTGGATTGCGGGTGCGCGAAATAAGGTTAGTACAACTAACTATATAGGAGCAATTTCAATGGTTTTGTATGAGTAAAATGTCCAGCTAACTATAACACCACTAAAACTTATAGTTTTTTGAGTGAATTTCAAAGGTTTTGTAAAAGCTAATTCCTAACTATATAACTCCTGAAACCTATGCTTTTTTCAGTGAATTTCAAAGGTTATTTAAATGCTAATTCCTAACTATATAAGGCCTGAAACCAATGGTTTTTTCAGTGAATTTGCAAGGTTTTTTAAATGCCAATTCCTAACTATATAAGGCCTGAAACCTATGGTTTTTTCAGTGAATTTGCAAGGTTTTTTTAAATGCTAATTCCTAACTATATAAGGCCTGAAACCTATGGCTTTTTCAGTGAATTTCAAAGGTTTTTTAAATGCTAATTCCTAACTATATAAGTCCTGAAACCTATGGTTTTTTCAGTGAATTCACAAGGTTTTTTAAATGCTAATTCCTAACTATATAAGGCCTGAAACCTATGGTTTTTTCAGTGAATTTCAAAGGTTTTTTAAATGCTAATTCCTAACTATATAAGGCCTGAAACCTATGGTTTTTTCAGGGAATTTCAAAGTTTTTTTTAATGCTAATTCTATTAGCGGATAACGTTTAAATATATTAATATCCTAGTGGGACCACCTGAGCAGCCCTAAGGGGTCAGGGTGTTTCTACTCTGCCCCCTTTTTTTGTTCTACACGTTTGTTTTTCTACTTTCTTGTGCCTCAGTCTACTAAGACCCAAGATGATGCCAACACTTCCTGGTTAGAAGTGTTGACAGCCAATGAGAATGCAGCTTTCTCGGGAAGGCATGCTGATTGGCTGTCACTGTCTGTCAACACTAGCCCAAGATGGATGCCAACACCTCCTGGTTAGAAGTCTTGACAGCCAATGACCATGCAGCTTTCTCTGGAAGGCATGCTGATTGGCTGCCACTGTCTGTCAACACTCATAACCAGGAAGTGTTGGCAGCCATCTTGTGCCTTGTTAGAACCAAAGCACAAGAAAGCAGTGAAACAAAGGTGTGAAACTCGCAAAGGGGCCAGAGTAGAAGCACCCTGACCCCCTAGGCCTGCTCAGGGGGTCCCACAAGGACCCCCAAGGCAAAAAAATATATATTTAAAAAAATATATATATATTTAAAAAAAAAAAAAATCGCGGGGTACCTCTAATTTATATAAAAATGCTACATTTTTAAAAAACTCTGTCTTTCTTTTTTTCTCCAGGGTACGCGTACCGGTACGCGTACCGATACGTGTACCAGGGCGCGCACCCCCTCAAAAAAAAAAGTAATAATAATGAGTGTGTGTGTGGGGTGTGTGTGTGTATGAGTAAAATGTTCAGCTAACTATAACTGGTGTTAAACCTATGGTTTTTTCAGTGAATTTAATAGGTTTTTTAAATGCTAATTCCTAACTATAACTGGTGTGAAACCTATGGTTTTTTCAGTGAATTTCATAGGGTTTTTAAATGCTAGTTCCTAACTATAACTGGTGTGAAACCTATGGTTTTTTCAGTGAATTTCAAAGGTTTTTTAAATGCTAATTCCTAACTATATAAGGCCTGAAACCTTTGGTTTTTTCAGTGAACTCGCAAGGTTTTTTAAATGCTAATTCTATTAGCGGATAATGTTTATATATGTTAATATCCTTGTGGGACCACCTGAACAGCCCTAGGGGGGTCAGAGTGTTTCTACAAGGCCCCCAAATCTTTTTTTTCTTTAAAAAAAATGAGGTACGCGCACCGTACGCATAAGGGTACGCGTACCGTGCGCGTACTGTACGCACACCGTAAGCGTACCCCGCGACTTTCCGAAATGTTGTTTTTTTTTTGGGCCTTGGGGGTCCTTGTGGGACCCCCTGAGCAGGCCTAGGGGGTCAGGATGCTTCTACCCTGCCCACTTTTTGAGTTCTACACGTTTGTTTTTCTGCTTTCCTGTGCCTCAGTCTACAGAGGCACAAGATGGCTGCCAACAGTTTCTGTTTAGGAGTGTTGACAGACATTGGCAGCCAATCAGAATGCAGCTCGCGCACTAGAGGTACGCGTACAGTACGCGTAGGTGCGCGTACGGTACGTGTACGGTAAGCGTACCGTAAGCGTACGCGTAAGCTCACGGGTAAGCTGCTATAGATATATATATTTTTTGAACCTAAATTACTCAAAATCCACTGAAGCACATATCTTGAGACATAGCAAAGGCACATCGGGCTACCAGTCCCTACAATTTTGCCAAGTTTGGTGGAAAACCATTCAGCCGTACGGGCTAAAAGTGAGTCCAACCGCCCTATGGAAATTCACATGGGGAAAAACACGTTTTGGGACCCCCCTTTTATCTCGGCCCCCGCTTGACGAATCCCCCCGAAACTTTCAGGAACGGAGCGGAGCACAGCGAGGCAAAGCTAAGGAAAATTACAGGCAGATCCCTCAACCGGCGCCAACGTTATTCCCAATAGAATGTTGCGATTTCCCTATGGAAAACAATCCTAACTATATATACCTACTGGCTATCGCCAGTAGGTAATATATATATATATATATATATACATATTTGTAAAAGTCCTATGTACCTGACTGGGATATAAGCCACTTCACACATCGGACATGATCTTGCCTTACCCTCCTCCTTTTAGAACATCCTCTTTTGTCAAACACTGGTTTGGCAAAATCCCGCTGCTATTGTCTGTTTCAGCATATAATGTACATTTCCAGGCTTGATGCTGTGCAAAGACTCCTGAAGATTAACTCTAAGGCTGCGTATGCCCCAACTCCTAATGCTTACATTTTCCGACCTCATTCACCAATAAAATAAATATATCCAGGCGTAATTATTCAGAATTCAGATCCAGGGTGGCAGGGCTTGTTTTCACCCACAATGGCTGCTCCATGAGAGAGCTCCTACCACCCTGGTCGCTGTCAACTGTCTAAGGACCCCAGATGGCTGTGCTGTGAAAGTGTGGCTCGTTGGCATGGGGCTGCAGCAGAACTTGCTGACTAGATGTGCTTCAAATGGCAAGTAGTCAGAAAGCTTGTACCGTTGCGCAATGAGAAACTTGACCTCCCCGCTTTGAGAATCTTGCCTGGAGGTTTATTTTCCATGCTCTCGTTCAGCAACTTGATGTTGCTGATCGCAAACGTGGTAAAAGTCTTGCCTGGATGTTATTTTGCTTGCTCGCGGTTGCCAACTTTATTTTGGGATTCAAAAGGGGGTGGTGATGGACAGAGTATCTGAATTAAGCAGAACACTCCTACCCAGTCAAAAGATCAGGGCTTGATCCATCACCGTTTTTTAGCTCACTGCACCATCCCAGTTCAGAACCTGGCTACATGCAAATTAGTCTGACCCTGGCCCAGTGCATCATGGGAACAGGGCAGACCAAACTACCAAGCCAATTCTTTACTGGAAAGGAAACAAGCTTCCGCGGACCGGTTTCCGGCATTACAGCCGTCTTCGGCCCGGCTTGCTTGAATCCTGATGGTGCAGTGAGCAAGGGACTCACATCTGAGCATACCCTTCCACACTTGTGGTGGCCAAAACGATTCAAAAGGGGGTGGTGATGGACAGAGTATCTGAATTAAGCAGAACACTCCTACCCAGTCAAAAGATCAGGGCTTGATCCATCACCGTTTTTTAGCTCACTGCACCATCCCAGTTCAGAACCTGGCTACATGCAAATTAGTCTGACCCTGGCCCAGTGCATCATGGGAACAGGGCAGACCAAACTACCAAGCCAATTCTTTACTGGAAAGGAAACAAGCTTCCGGGGACCGGTTTCTGGCATTACAGCCGTCTTCGGCCCGGCTTGCTTGAATCCTGATGGTGCAGTGAGCAAGGGACTCACATCTGAGCATACCCTTCCACACTTGTGGTGGCCAAAACGATTCAAAAGGGGGTGGTGATGGACAGAGTATCTGAATTAAGCAGAACACTCCTACCCAGTCAAAAGATCAGGGCTTGATCCATCACCGTTTTTTAGCTCACTGCACCATCCCAGTTCAGAACTTGGCTACATGCAAATTAGTCTGACCCTGGCCCAGTGCATCATGGGAACAGGGCAGACCAAACTACCAAGCCAATTCTTTACTGGAAAGGAAACAAGCTTCCGGGGACCGGTTTCTGGCATTACAGCCGTCTTCGGCCCGGCTTGCTTGAATCCTGATGGTGCAGTGAGCAAGGGATTTACATCTGAGCATACCCTTCCACACTTGTGGTGGCCAAAACGATTCAAAAGGGGGTGGTGATGGACAGAGTATCTGAATTAAGCAGAACACTCCTACCCAGTCAAAAGATCAGGGCTTGATCCATCACCGTTTTTTAGCTCACTGCACCATCCCAGTTCAGAACCTGGCTACATGCAAATTAGTCTGACCCTGGCCCAGTGCATCATGGGAACAGGGCAGACCAAACTACCAAGCCAATTCTTTACTGGAAAGGAAACAAGCTTCCGCGGACCGGTTTCTGGCATTACAGCCGTCTTCGGCCCGGCTTGCTTGAATCCTGATGGTGCAGTGAGCAAGGGACTCACATCTGAGCATACCCTTCCACACTTGTGGTTGGCCAAAACGATTTTGGGGGCTGCGAGCAAGCAAAAAATTCCCGCTACGCGTTTTTGTACTGTGCTATGTGCAATTTGCGCACCGCGTAGTTGCGAAAAATACGCACGCTCCGCGAGCGTAGCATAGTCCTATGCCCAGGGTTACTTTGTACCTGGAGGGCACTGAGAGTTCAAGAGACCACAAGGACAATGTGGTGAACTCAGTGGAGGCAGATGCCCTGGGCCTGACTGTGATGGGGCCAGCTCCACTGGAGAGTGGTTGTACTGGGTGTGTGGAAACCATGTTGACCAGTGAAACAGTGAGGGCGATTCTGGCATGAGACCTCCCTATCTGTCTTCTTGGCCTGCTCTACTCTGCTGCACACTGCTGCACACCCACTCCCTTCCCTCCCATAGGAATGCTCCAAGTATAATCATAGCCTGCTTTGTCAGACATCAATAGTCCAGAAATAGAAACATAATGAAGCATCATATATCAGAGTTGCAAAATCATTGTGTCAATGAACTTCTAGCTGAAATCCAATGTTTAGTACATGAAATTGCTGGTACTTTGACCACAGCTCCAGGAATTGAACATCAGAGATGGTCTGCAAGACCCTGCCACAATACTAATCACAACTGACAGATGCAACAAGTAATACAGTGTACCAGAAGACCTGAGGAACTTTGTTGTTTTCCAAAATGGCTTTGCAAGCGACACATCCATCCTTAGCAGCAGAGTGTATGGGATGAGAGTTTCTACCTTAGTGCCCTCTGCAGAAATCGGTGAAGACTTGAGTGCTGAGAAACTAACTGGAGTTTTTTATGAACGCTGGAGCCATCATTGTGATGTAACCTGGGACCATCACCCACCAGGTTTTTTGGGGCCTCTGATTGTATGGCATGGGACTGGATCATCGCAGCCACCGACGACATCAGGACCCAACTCCACAACGGAGAAACCACCGCCCTCATTCTCCTAACCCTTTCAGCCGCCTTTGATACAGTCTGCCATCGCACCCTAATAACCCGCCTCCACAACGCCGGGATCCAAGGCAAAGCCCTGGACTGGATCACCTCTTTTCACTCCGACAGAACCCTGCGAGTCCGCCTCCCTCCCTTTCGCTCTGCGGCTCCAAGATCATCTGCGGCGTACCCCAAGGCTCATCGCTCAGCCCAACCCTCTTCAATATCTACATGAGCCCCCTCGCCACCATCGCACGGACACACGACCTCAACATCATCTCATACACCGACGACACCCATCTGACACTCTCCCTCACCAAAGACCCAGCCACCACCAAACTCAACCTCCAGGAAGGAATAAAAACGTCACGGAATGGATGAAACTCAGCCGTCTGAAACTGAACTCAGAGAAGACAGAGGTCCTCATCCTCGGACCATCCCCATCCGCCTGGGACGACTCCTGGTGGCCCGCAGAACTAGGCACCGCACCGACACCCACTGACCATGCACGCAACCTGGGATTCATCCTGAACTCCTCTCTCATAATGACTAAGCAAGTCAATGCCATCTCATCTTCATGCTTCAACACCCTGCGCATGCTCCGTAAGATCTTCTGGTGGATCCTTACCGAAACTAGAAAGACGGTTACCCAGGCCCTCGTCACCAGCAGACTTGACTACGGGAACGCCCTATACGCAGGAACCACAATCAATGAAAGTGAAAAAGCGTTTATTGTTCAATTATTTAAAATCATTACAATATGCTAACTGTATAAAAATAATTATCTAAAAAAGAAGCGTAAGTTATATTCCCTAAACTTTTTCCTCCAGTCAGTTAAACGTAAATCCTTCATAAAATGACATATTGTGACTATGCAGTTTAAAAACAAAGTGCATTCATGTTTTTAAATTGGAGGTGTGTCCGCCTCTCTCCTCCCTACAGACCTGCAGTTTCCTTTTTACAACGCAGCGTTTGCGGACAGTCCCGCGCGAATTAGGTCTGTAAATTTTCCCAGCCGTGCTACTGTTTGACTTGCTGTAGACAAAAAACACAAGTCCGAAATTTCGCAGCATCGGTTGAGGCCCTGAGCTCTGCAAATTGGGATTACCAAACGTTGCCTCTCTCTAGTTAACTTTGGGCAGCAACACAACAAGTGATACCAGGATTCCTGGTGGTAGTCACAAAGTCTGCATGCTACTGATTTGTCCGGATGGGCCCAGCTTGGGTTGAACTCCACTATGGGTAGTGCCAGGAGCCTCATGTGAGTGATCTTTTTTCGAGTTTGAACGGAAAGAGCTTGTTCAAAGTAGGGCTGTGCTTTACCCACTTTATAAGAGTCATCCAGTGAGGAGAGGTTTGGGTGATGATGTAGACTAGCGAGATCTCTTGCGAATGATTTTTGCTTTACCTGTCGGTTCACTGCTCTTTTCCATGCTGCAGTTGAGATGTTCGTGTTGGCCAGGTTTTGCACCTCTATTTCCAGCGATTGATTGGCTACTGCCAGTTGCGCTTGCCATGGCGATCCGCTTTCTTCAAAGATTGTTTTAATTTGCGCTTTCAAAGCCGTTGCTGGTGCTCGCAGGGTGCTAATATAATATTTTATTGTGTCTCCCAGGCAAGAGATGTCGGGGCGGGAAAGCCCCAGCTCCAGCCTTACTCTAGCTCTCCTTGCCTGTCGTGGGATACCCAGCACTTTCTTATATGCAGCAATTTGAAAATTCATATAGAAGTTGGTAAGGGCTCCGGGAAAAATTAAATGGCCATAGTTGACTGAGGGCAATATTTTTGCTTTTAAGACTTTCAAGATGGTGTCCGTGGATGGACAATGTAATATTCGATTGAGGTTTCCCAGACTGCAGATGATTCCTGCCCTTTACTTTTTAAGTGCTTCAGATGAGCTGTTGTCTGTGCCCCCTCCGTTAGCCTTAGGCCCAGGTAGTTATAATTTTTGCGTTTGGGCTATGTGCTTTCGATGATACTTTCCAATGATGAGAATCTTAGTCTTCTCCTGGTTTACCAATAAGTTGTTCTTTTGATTAAACCTGTTTAGCGCGTCTAGGGCTTTCTGTAAGCCTATCCTAGTGTGGTCCAAAATTACAAGGTCGCCACCATATTGAAGTATTTGGAGCCGCTTGTTCCCCAGCTTTGGAATGACTACGTTTGCCCCCTCCAAAGCTTGGCCCAGGTCGGATGTGTAGATGTTGAACAAAAGTGGTGCAAGAACACACCCCTGTTTGAGGCCGTTATTTGTTGGGACCTTGTTGGTCATCGATGATTGGCTGGTCTTAATCCTTACCCAGGTCCCTTCGTGTAGAGACCTTATTGCCTTAAGCAACTTTTCGGGGATGCCCCAGTTGGTGAGTTTACTCGATAGTATGCCACGGTCTACGCGGTCGAATGCTGCGCTATAGTCCACAAAGCAGCGAAACAAGGGAGGTTGAGCGGGCTTAGACAGGTATCCAAGTGCTATGATGTTGTCTACTGTGGAACATTGTGGTCTGAATCCTGTTTGAAAAAAAGGCAAGATGTTATGCTCCTCCTCCCAGCTTTCTAGTTCTTTCAACAGCACTCTAGCGAATGCCTTTGATTCGATATCTAGCAGGGCCCTGAGCCGGTAGTTTTCAGGTTTTTTCACAATGATGGGATGGAGGCTGTTTCAAAGGCGTACTTGAAAAGTGGGGTTAGCTGTTCTGCCCAGAATCCGTGTGCGTCTTTAACCCCTTCGATACTCATGACGAGCTCAGCTCGTCATGAGGTACACCTCTCGTACACTCATGACGAGCTGAGCTCGTCATGAACCATGGGCTTTTGCATATTTCAGCGCACCGCGGTACATATGCACCGCACGCATGCGGTTAAACACCGCCGCTGGAACACCGTTGGAGCCCGGTGCGCTGTCTGTCCTCATTTTCTTGATCAACTTAGTTATCTCTCTTGTGTTTATAAACAAGCTCTCGACCTCATCTTCGTTATCTAATGGATTTAGCTGTTCTTGCGTGACCCTCATTGCCTGCTCTGTAGTGTACAGTTGTTTTGCGTACTTGACCCATTCTGTGGCTGCCACGCCGTTTTCTTTACTTTTGTCAGTATGACTTAATTGTCTGATGTATCTCCATAAGCGGACGTGGCCATTTTCTTTAAGCATGTAAAATATTTCCAACCACTCCGCCTCAATTTTTTTTGTTCGGATTTCCCATATTTTTTTCCTGTGTTCACGTCGAAGGACTTTTATTTCCGCGCTGAGATGAGTTGTCACTCCTTTTCTTCTCATCTTCAGAGCTTTAGAGAGGCTCTGTTTTGTTTGCTCTAAATCCGTGGGGGTTGGCTGTAGTAGGTGGAACCACAATCAGACTCCAGAAAAGACTCTAACGCATACAGAACGCATCCGCACGACTCATCCTCGACATCCCCCTCCACAGTCACATATCAGCCCACCTGAGAGACCTGCACTGGTTCCTCGTCAGTAAAAGGATCACGTTCGTGCTCCTCACCCACACTCACAAAGCGCTCTACGACATAGGCCCCGAATACCTCAACAACCGCCTCACGTTCTACACTTCCACTAGCAAACTCCGCTCCGCCAGCCTCGCCCTCACCACCGTCCCACGAATCCGCAGAACAACAGCCGGAGGAAGATCATTCTCCTACCCGGCGGCCAAGACGTTGAAATCCCTCCCCGCCCACCTACGTCTGACCCAGGACCACCTCAAATTTAGGAAAAACCTCAAGACGTGGCTCTTCGAGCAATAGCGGCACCTCCCCCCCCAGCGCCTTGAGACCCTCACGGGTGAGTAGCGCGCCTTAAAAGTGGATTGATTGATTGATTGATGGGACTGGATATACTCCATATGATGCAAGTCTGCTGATTCCCAGTAATTTTCAAGGTGTTTCAGTGTTTAGACTGCCTGCATAAAAAGTTGTTTGGCATTTATCATTTTCTAAGTTTTTATGTCCTGACCTTTGATAGATTTTACTTTTCTGCTTATCAATTCCAATGCTAAGCTTCTCCTATATTTGTGCTTTTCGTCATTACTGTACAGCCCATGGTTGTTTTCCTTTCTTTTCTTCCCACTCCTCCAGACACCCTGCAATAGCCCCCTCTCTGGCACTGCAGCTTAATGAATTATGATCCATTATCCTGGCAATCAGACAGATCATAAACAATAGCTGCTGGTGTGTGGATAGAGTGGTGAGGCGGGGGTGAACGGAGGGATAACAAATCAAATTTAGAAAAAAAATCTTTCCTTTGCAGGCACAGGCTTCCAGAGTCCACTGCACCCAATCCTGAAGCTGCGTTCATGCAGCTAAAAGCAGTGTCAGGATTGGCCTGAGCACCCTTGATATGCTCTGCCAGGGATACTGGGAGCCTATGCCTGCAGTCTCCAAGTCGGCAACGCGGCTCGGGTTGAAGAGAGCTTCAGCGCGCATGTCGGTTTGGCAGGCTTGAGATGGCCCGTCAAATCATCATGCACGCTGAATAGCAGTGCAACCACTCCTCCACCAACCTGTTATCCCCCTGACTCTGACCCGCCCCTATGTCTCAGCTCAGAGAGCAAATATAAAACAATAATAAACAAGGGTTTCTTATTGCTTTATTTTTCATTTTTTGGCTGCTGGCAGGTGGGGCGACGCGCTTCCGTCTCAGCAGAGGAGCCGCTGCTGCCCAAACAGTTTCTACACACTCACCCTCTGGTTGTCACTGAGAAATGTGTCCCTTTTTTCACATCTGAATAACTCCACACACGTAGACACTAGCATCTTGGAAGACCAGTTCTTTCCAAATGCGATGCAGAATTCCATCTCTGATGATATGTGTAAGGAACTGAAGGGTATCACAGAATATGATTGCAAGGTATCATAGAAGAGGAAATACAAGTGGCTATTGAGGAAAAATTGGCCTGGAAGTGACCTGGGAAGTTGGGTCCCTAATATATTTTCATAAAATGAACAGGTATAGGGTTGCTGCTATCTTGGGCTTGGTGTTCAAGGGGACCTTATGTCCTGAATTTTTAACAGGACTCTCATGACTCTCATCCCAAAACCTGGGGAGGACGGTTTGAATTAAACACGCTACCAGCTGATGTCCCTGTTGAACACTGACTTCAAGGTCTTAGTGAGGGTCCTGGATTACAGGTTAACAAAGGTTATTCTTGACCTGATACTTCACTCCCAATTGGGTTTTGTCCCTGGATGTTCCTTATGGGACAACATGTATAATGGGACCCCCTCGAATGAACAATTTGTGGCCAAGGAACAGAGGGGAATAGAAGTTCCTTATGGGACAACATACAAACTATTTTGGACATTGTTTAGCAGACACTTATTGACATGGGTTGTTAGATCTGACACCCTGGGGTGATAGTCCTCCAAAGTTTTTTTCTTTACTCCTTTCATTTTGCTAAATTCATTTTTGTTGGCTTTAGCACTCTTTGCATTTTGCCACTACTAACCAGTGCTAAAGTGTTTGTGCAATCTCCTTAAAACATTAAAAAGTTAGTCTACACCTTGTTGGCACATTTATTAACTTGCACATCCCTGGTAAATGGTAAAACATGTACCTAGAGCCTGCAGATTAAATGCTTCTAGTGGGAAGCAGCACTCATTGTGCTACCCACTAAAGTAGCACTTTAAAACGTGTCTAATGCCTTCTGCTGCAACCTGTAGAGCAGTTTTACACTGTCATTTTTGTGACCTGGAAAAATCATCTTTTTGCCACTCCCAAACCTTCCTTTTTAACACTTCTAAGACACCCCTAAGGTAGGCCCCAAGAGCGTCTAGGGCGTGATATTTAAAATGTAGGACATGTGTACATACGTTTTACATGCCCTGGAAGTGCAATACTCATGAAGTCGTTTTTACAGTTACAAGGCCAATCTGTCCTATTGACTAACACTGGACTACCTTATTACTAGGCCTGGGCAGAAAAGTCCCCTCCGCTTGCAGAGTTACAGGAATTCAGGAACTCGGCGCTTCACTTGTAATGCCGAGTTTCACCTAAATTCCCCCACCTATCGTGTGGTGGAATTCTTTTCCCATTGCTGAATGCAAGACTTCCTTTAGCATTTTCTGGTGAGTAGGACGTGACTTGCTGGTCACTCGCACACACGCATGAGACTTAGGGGCCACTAGCATAGGTTTTGGCAGTGACGGTGCCTGCCGGAGCTATTTTTTGATGCTGGCAAGCATGAGCAACAAAGGCTGAACCTCACGCAGATTCTGTACTAGAGAAGCAGCTAAATCTACTCGGAAATGCATTTTTGAGTATATATTCCACTCACTGGTCCGTTGCGGTTGTTCTTCAGTGTGAAAAACCTTTTTCATTTTACTTTTTTTTCAACAAGAAGAAAGTGCAATAGGGACTGCAACTTCCTGTTCCTGTCCAGCAGGAGCCTCCCAGTGCTTTGCCTATCTCCTGATAATTTTTCATGTGGATTATGAGGTGGAAGGATCACTCTCTTTGTCTGCTGCATAGATATCATTGGATTTAAGGACTTTGTGTTTGTGATGTGACAAGTAAGTTCAAAAAGATTTTTATAACGGTGTTGTTTGTTTGATAGCTGGCATGCACCAGTATTTATTTGTACTTTTATTTTATTTTTACATGTTTGTATGCTCTGGAGTTGCAGTAGAGGCCTAGCAATTTAATTGCATTTAATTTTTTATCTTTTGTAAAGTAAAAAGGTTGCACAGTTCAGTACAATTTTTCCATTTTTGTTAAATTTGCACTATTCATTTTTTTTAATACGTGACCATGGCTTCCTATGGGCCATCCAGCCAGTTGGCCCAGTTCTAGTCATGGGTACATGAAACAACTGTGCCTGTGGTATATGTTGTTGTAAATCATTATTTAGGACAGCCATGGCATTGTATTTAATATAAAATGTGGGATTTTATTTTTGTATTTCACGTTTTTCTGGAAAACGTGGATTTTGGTGGCGTAATAATTGATGCTTTGGGAGAATGTTGTTGTAACATTTTTATAATTCACTTAATTTTTCTTTTATCGTATAGCTGAATTAATGGTATTGTTTTCATCAGTGTTACAATGCCACCTTTGTCTGGCCAGTGTGTATGTTTGCTGTAGGCCCCCATTTGTCTTTGTTTTACATGCCATGTGGCATGTACTTTTTGCAATTAGTGTCCCTTGGTCTCCATGTGTTCTTGTTGTCCATGCCTCCTTGATTATGGTTTAACCATGTGGCCGATGAACAGTTTGTGTAGCCAAGCAGTGTGCTTTTGCTATTGGCCTGCACGTGTTCTTTGTTGTGGCCATGCCTCTGTGCTTGCTGTTGTTGTTTGAACATGGGGTCAGAGGTGAGTTTGTGGAACCAGAAAGTGTGCTTTTGCCATAGATTTGAATGTGTTCTTTGTTGTGCCAATGCTTCTTTGCTTTCTGCTGTTGTTTGACCATGTGGTTGATGGCTATTTTGTGTATCCAGCCAGTGTGCTTTTGCCATAGGACTGTATGTGTTCATTGTTGTGGCCATGCTTCCTTTCTTGCTGTTATTGTTTGACCATGTGGCACTTGGCCATTTTCTGTATTGAAACAGTGTTCTTTTGCCAGAGGTCTGCATGTGTGCTGTGTTGTGGCCATGCTTTCTTGCATGCTGGTGTTTGTTTGACCACATGGAGGGAGGCCATTTTGTGTAGTCATACGTACTGCTCATAGACTTGCATGTGTTCCATGCCTCTTTGCTTTATGTTGTTGTTTGACCATGTGGTCAATCCCATTTTATGTAGCCATCCAGCGTGTTTTTGCCATCGGCCTGCATGTGTTCTTTGTTGTGGACATGCCTTCTTGTGTGCTGTTGTTGTTTGACCATGTGACAGGTGGCAATTTTGTATAGTCACACATTGTGATTTTGCCATAGACCTGCATGTTGTCTTTGGTGTGGCGATGCCTCCTTGCTTGATGTTATTGTTTGACCATGTGGTCTGTGGCCATTTTTTGTAACCAGACAGTGTGATTTTGCCATAAACCTGCATGTGTTCTTTGTGGCCATGCCTCCTTGCTTCTTGTTGCTGTTTAACCATGTAGGCAGCAGCCATTTTGTGCAAATACCCTCTTTTTCCAGGTTTCAAAGCCAGCCATTTTGAAGGCAGATCGATAGGAGAGGACTATGCCTTTTTGTTTTTCTTCAGTCTTTTTTAACCTTTCGCCAATATCAGTTTAATATTATGCTTTAGGATCATTGTAGTATATGCATATTATGAACAGTGTTTAATATTATATGTATTTACATTTTTTACCTGCACCTCTTGCCACCCACTGGGTTTCTCATAGTCCCCTATTATACCAGCAATTAAAGTGTTTTTCATTTCTTTTTTCTTTTTTTTTTGTAAATGTTTCTTTTCCTTTCTTTTTTCCCCCAAAATATTTATTTGTATTTTTTACAAAAATGAAAATTTCTTTGGTAACTTTGTTTACAGTGTCCCTCCATCCATTGACCCCTGCCTGCCATAGACCTACTGCCCCGTGCACACCAACATTCAGTATTAAAATAGGAACAGGAATGGGTACTCCACCATTTCCTCCAAGCCCTCCTTCTGATGATCTGGGCATTGATTGGACACCGGCTGAGTCCAAGACACACCAGGGGAAGCAAATGAAAAGAAAACTCACTGAAAGCCTTACAATGATGGAAGGGGAGGAGGATAACAAGCCATTCATTGTCATGGAAAGTGACTTTGAGGCGTCCAACATTACCCATCCTACTCAACCTGTTCCGAGGTATGTGGTACTGACACCGTTGCAGAGACCTGCAACCACTACTACCTCAGTAGAAGTACGCACTGCATTGAAGCAATCGCTGACACACCCACCTATCTCCAATTCTTCGGGCATTGACAGTTGTCCATTAAAAAAGATCACCCCAGTTTGGGTCTTATACATGATTAGCAAACAGGAGGGTAGCATTGCAATATGCTCCATTTGCCACTCTAGTGTTCATCAAGTTAATCCTGGTTCACATAATGGTACTAGAGGCCAAGCGACTCATATGAAAAAACATCACACAATCCACTGGGTGGTGCACCTTCAAATTATTGCTACAGGTGGTGGTGGTGAAGGTTATGAGAGAGGGGAATCAGCTCCAATCACGGTGGGAGGTGAAGATGATGAGGAAGAAGAAGATGAAAACTTTAAGAAAAGCAGCGCTGTCCCCAGCAGTGCACCAGTATCACCCACCTCAGCAGCCTCAGAATGACCCAAGAGTCAGATGGAGACATCACAGCAGAATGCAGTGATTGTCCCAGCAAGGCACATATTGATTTTACCACCTGCTGGTTCATCCTGTCTCTCAGGAAATCACCTAGGTCAGTAGCACCTGAGAAAAAAAATCCAGCCTACTATTACGGACACGTTTAGGCAGGAGAGGCCATCCGAACACAACACCCAACTGCAGGTTTGTATGATGAGAAGCTGGCTAGAATGTTATTGCTGGACCTAATCCATTTTTCTTTCATAGAAGGAGTGGGTTTTTTAGAATTTGTGGCTCACATCTGCCCAAAATGGAAGGTTCCCAGCATGACCTATTTTGCCAGAGTTGAAGTTCCAGAGCTGAATCACCATGTGATGCAATTAGTTGGACAAGCTTTCCACCTAACGACAGACATGTGGACCAGTTGTTAAGCCACTGATTACATGTGTATCACTGCCCACCAGGTCTCTTTTGTAGGAGTTAGGCAACAGCTATCTACTGGTCGTGGCACTGAAGAATATTTTAAGGCTGTTCGGCTGCATGCAACAGAGCCATGTTTGCCATAGAGCAAGGCCACACATCTGTAACCTTCTCAGAAGACTTTAAAAGTGAGGTGTTAGAATGGCTGTGACCCAGAGGTCTCAGAACTGACTGGATTTGTTGCAAAAGACTATGGCAGTAGTTTAGTTAAAGTCATGACAAATGGTGGCTATTTCGAGGTCCCGTGTTTGGCACATTGCAAACAACCCATTGTGTTGTGGACTTTGTCAAAAAAGAAGACCTTCTCAGCAACTTACTGACCAGCTGCAGAAGAATATGCACTAATTTCAGCCATTCTTTTAAATCCTTGAAGAAGTTGAGGATGATTCAAAATGCTAATAGTGTACCAGTCGAAGGCCTCATTTAGGAGGTGCCAACACGTTGGAACTCGACCTATTACATGTTCCAACATCTGTTTGAGCAGAACAAATGAATCAATGATTATTTAATTCAAAGAAGATGGGATGCAACTGGGAAGAAATTACCATTCAGATGGAAAAATGGGGACAATCCAAATGGCGGACAGAGATGCTATCCTTTTTTAGGTTTCCACATGGGAAGTCAGCAAGGAGGGCAGCACAATGGGCCGAGCTATCTTGTTGATCATCTGCTACAGGACCAGTTACAAATGGTGTCTAAAAGGTTTGCAGGTGTAAACAAAATAAAGATGCAAATAACTTAGTTTAGAGCTTAATCCTTTGCTTTGCTGATAATGCAAGGCTGCAAAGAGACATTGTGTTGTCCAAAGAGAATATCTGTGCTACCATTCTCGATCCATGGTATAAAAAGTACAGGGCACTTTCATTCTTTTTTCAGAAGTGGATTTTTCACAAAACATGACATGGATAGTTGAGTGAGCCAGATACCTGGAAGAAGAATGGCTGGAAATGAGAGTCTACCTCCGAGAAAAAAAGTTCTGTTGTGCCACCTCTAACTTCCAGAGAGGGTAGTCCTGTTGTCTCACAGCAGTCAACATCAGCGAAAAGAACACTAGCAAAAAACAGAACAACAGGAACATAAGAATCAACCCCAAGAGCAGAGCAAAGACAAAAGAGGCTGAACAAATGGCAGCACTAATGACTATTCAGTGGATGTTCCAGGAGTAACTTGATGGCCCAAGAGAGGTCTATGTGGATCGAAACCCATTGGTGTGGCCAGAGCTTAGCAGGGTGGCAATACATTATCTGGCTTGTCTAGTAGCCAGTGTGTCTGCTGAGAGTATGTTCAGTGCAGCTGGTGCATCTCTCAGAGTGAGAGAACCAGTCTCTTGCCTCAAAAGTTTGAGAGATTAACCATGATCAAAAAGTACTAACCTTTCATACCACACAGTTATGTCATTCCTGAAATACACAGGAAGAGGATGAGGGCAATTGGTCAGACTCAAGTGTATTAGCTGACCAACGTCTGGGTGAACCATCCAGGTTTTAGGAGGTACTCTACTTTGACTGAGTAGGCCACCATAGAACTTCTTAACTATTTATCATCAAACTGCTTTGCCAAAAAAAAAAAAAAAAGGACATAGCTAGTGGAACATTATGTTTGTGTCTGACTTATGCAGTCTAGGCACATTTATGGCTGGATTGGAGTGGGAACAGTGTGCAGGAACGAAGCTTCCCCAATCCCTTCAAGGACATTGAATGACTGCCTCCTTCCCGTGCTTATCCTTCTTTTTTCTTTTTTCATCCCCTAGCCGGGCTGCCCCAGTTAGGAGCATTTGATTTACAAGACTGTCAAATTCCACTGTGTTGCATGCATCAAATAGGAGATACAATTATGTACCATACTACCTACCTATCAAGGTGCTTAGATTGAACAGGTAACTCACTATTGCACCAATGAAGGATATATTATTGGGTGATTGTGAGTGACGATAGATGAATCATGTGGTGGCAGACAGTGAAGGAGGATGTTCAATTCATTTGTGATTTTGTGGATTTGCAATGTTTGGGGCCTAATGGGTGATCATTTTTACTGAAAATGATTGGCCATGTCACTCTTGATAAGCCTTACTTGCTGAGTCTTGTCTTCTATTCTGGTTTTTCAGAGACCAGACACATCACTTTAGTTAATATACACAAACCTACACAAGTTGCTCAAATTCTTTTTCTCTTCTTGTTCATCAACAGCACTACACTACAGGTATATCTTGCTCGCATCTGGAGTTCAGGATGGAGGTGGACTGATTCATTACTCAGAGTCAAAAGGAGGGTGGAAGGGCTCAGTGAGCCACTACTTAACAGCCAAAAGAAAGAAGGTATTGAGTATATCGGCTTCAAAGGTAAACCAGCATGATGATGATGATGACTCCGAAGTCTACTTAGCTCTGTGGACTTGAGAGAGATGTGTTGATTTGGGAAATGTTGCTGAGTTTGTGTGCTGACTCTAATGTGAAATTCCTCCTATGTGATTATGGTGTGGTGGCCTATTGCTTGTGAGACAGATTTGTGTTGTGATGCCAAATCATCATCATCACTTGGTTTCATGATAGAACCCTGCATGCCTTTACCGCACATGAACTTAAGAACGCAGTCTGAACCATGCATTACTTTAGTATGCAAGCCATTACAATGACTTGCCTTAAGCAATGGTACAAAAGGGGGTGGTGATGGACGGAGCATCTGAACCAATCAAACACTCACACCCAGTCAAAAGATCTGGGTTTGATCCATCACCGTTCTTTAGCCCACTATGCCACCCCAGTTCAGAGATGGCTATATGCAAATCAGTCTGACCCTGCGCCTCATGGGAACAGTCCAGCCCGAACTGCCAAGCCATGCCTTCCCTGGATCGGAAACAAGCTTCCGAGGACCGGTTTCTGGCATTCCAGCCGTCTTCAGCCCGGCTTGCTTGAATCCAGTGGCAAAGTGAGCAAGGGACACAGGGTCAAGACTGATTTGCATATGACTGGGTTCAAACTGGAATGGCATGGTGAGCAAAAAAACGATGGATTTAGGCCAAGATCTCTAGACTGGGGTGAATGTATGACAATGTTCTGCATTCTGTCCATCACCTGTTGTTTTGCATTTGCCTTAAGGAAAGCACACGACTTCGAATAGTATAATTTATTATTTCAACTCCTGTCTATGCAGCAGTAGCAAAGCTGTTGGACTTTAAATTCAACATCATTCCAACAATGCATTCCTTAAAGAAAGTCATTGTAAAGAGTTGAGTGGTAAAGACGCAGTCATCTTGCAGACCGCATTGTAAAGGCATTGTGTAGTTAAGACTGAGTGGTAAATTATGTTTTCCTCATCACATGATGCATACACTTGGCTAAATGTTATGATTACAGTTGTTGTTTTAATCAGCCTAGTAAATGAAGCTACTTGTCTGTGATTGGTTGTAAATTGCTCTCACTTCTCAGTTAATAGATCTGCCATGAGTGATAAAATTATTAAGTGCACTAGCCTATGCTCCTGCTCTGCTTCTGAGGCTTGATTGTTGGTACACTCCTCATGAAGCATACCTTTTGTCCTTCTCCTTGACTCGACAGTTACATTTCTGTTCCATGATCGAAGGCCTCTTCTTCTCATGCACGAAAGGCGAAAGCTCCATAGCACTCCTGCTTACCTTCCTGGACCTGTTTAGCCAGGCACACAGCCAAGATGGACATGCCGAGAAGAATACAGATGCATCACCAAATTTGGCAATATGAACACAGAATCATTTTTCTTTTAACAATCATAATTGTTATAACTGTGTGGGTTAACAAATTAAAGAGTTAGCCAGTCTGCACAAAATGTGGTCACTGTTCTGCAGTAAACTTCAGCAGGGACACTTTGACCTCCTCACTGTGGGGCCAGGATCCCCGTACGCTGTGTCTCCGACACCTTGACTGCTTAGTACCCTCATTTCATTGTGCCTCAAATGTACCCTCCAGGTACCCCACCTTTGGTTTTGCACCAACCCCTTTTCAAGCCTTCGAGTGACCACAAATACCCTTCCTATTTGCCCTCAATTTGCATTGTCCCAGTAATTTAGATGATTCTGTCGCTGTTCAGTCTCAAGTGGCTGGTGGGATGCACATTGCCTAGATATCTGAGCCACCCTACGTACCTCTGTACAGTCCCTCTCAGTATACCAGACTACACTTCTTTTCACTCTTTCATACTTTGTATTTTACAAACCTAGATGACAGCACATTCATCTGGATAATACCTTGTGTCTCTGAGGCTGAAGGATGGTTTGCAAAGCATTTAACTAAATTGTGTCATACGCATTCCTTCATTTCCTTCCATAACAGATTGATGATGATGTGCTGCTCATTACCCTGATGATTTTTTTTGTTGTGTAGTGTTTGTCCTGACCTTTCCCAAAATCTCCTTTCCCAACCATTCATCAAACCCCTTGCCCTCTTCCTCCAGGCTGTGTGATTTATTGATGTGTATTAATTTACATCGAGCAGTACCTCCCGCGTGCCGCGCACAACCAACAGCTGACGCAGCCCCGCCCACTGCGTTGAACGCCCGCACCGTGGTGGAATGTCCCCCGTGTTAAACGGGTTAAATGGATCTCCCACATGGTGGGGTGGATGTGGTCAAAGCGACACCAACTCACTGAAGAACCTTCTATTGCCTGAGCAATAGCCCACACAAGCGATACTTACCCACCCACGCATAAAAGTGATCCATATTTTAGATCTAGAACATCATTTGTCAACATCATTCCAGCCTTGTGTTCAGCTATGGACCATGCAGGTAAGAACGTAGGCGGTGGAGGGGATTTTGATGGATGACGAAGAGGGTAAATTAATTATTTATTTGAATCTCCCTTGTGGTCCTCTGTTGAATCCACCTCCAACCAGGCCTCCCGCTCTTACCTGCGCCTTCCGCTCTTGATTGTGTTGCATATATACCAAACGTTCTTGACTCCATTCCTGACTATGAGTCCACTTCTCATGACTCAGGCATTTCATAACTTTAGTTTTAATAAAATACCATCTCCCCAATGCTCAGAAGAAGTTACTATTGCTAGTTTTTGTTATAAATTCAGGTGCTCTTTTCTTTGTTGCATCATGGTGGTAGTAGTCTGGTCTCAGTCTTTGTAAAGCCATGATATAAATATATGAATCAACAAAACAAAGCCAGTGCTGCGCAATGGTTTCATAAATCACACAAAACAATGAATAAAACAATTGTCCTGCAGAGACCACTAGTTCAGTCTGTATGAATCTTTCAATTATTTACATTTTATCAAAACATTTACGAACAGACTAACATGACCTGAAGAATGGACAACAATCTATTCAAGGCTTCATCTAAGTAAGGTAACCACCATTTACAATCTTGGAAAACAGCACTGTTACTGTTACCGACTTGACTTTAATGACATGTGCATATGTCTACGATACACATAGATCTTTTTCTGATTGATTCTGAAAGAACCACCCCGTCTACGAAACCAAAGATCTTGCGCCAAGTAAGATTTTTTCCTTTGTATATAGCTAAGGCCATTTTGTGACTTGTGATATACAACGCAATCATTAATACCCATTTATGTCATTTCCAGAAACTGATTGTATGGATTTAACCACACATTAAGAGGTAAAAATATGTGTGCTGTATATCTGTTCATAAGTTGAAGGTTGCTCACCCAGAATGGACAGTAAGAACGGTTGTTCTTTTATATTTTCCAGGATTTTCCTTTTTGGTCCTGAGGAGAACCCACATAACTAATGGGTTTTGAAATGCACCAACCTTTTGTTTTTCTAGGCCAATCTGTCACTTTATCTTCTTTGGAATATAAGAATGTAATATATTATTAAAAAAGCTGGATGGCTGTTGTTTTGTGATTTAGACTGTTTTATGTGGAGAAGTGTGGCTCAGGGGTTAGAGGCAGCAGACCCGGAAGCTGAGATCGGTCCTGGACCAGGGTTCAATTCCCTGCCTCGGCGGGTCTTGGGCTAAAAATTCCACGGACTCGATAATTCTCGCCCCGGTGCCTCCTCGGTTCACACTCTGCGACTCTGGGCAATAGCTTGCTTAATCTCCACAACGGCCCCTCGCGGCGGGATGCCTGACTTTCACCTTGTGGATACCCTGCTATCTCACAGGGGAATACCAGGAAGGGTTCCCTAAGCAAGCGCCGGGAAACCCACTGCGGGTAGCTGTGCACTATATAAGCTCAACTACATTTACATTTAAGTAAAATAGGTAGCAAATAGTACCCCACCCCTTCAAAAAATATAGAACTAACCACGAGATTCATCATGGTCATGTTTTGCGAGTCCTTAAAAGCGAATTTTAAAGATTCGCTATTAAAGACTCGCAAAACGGGATGCATGTAGAAATCGCAATATTTTATGCGATTTCTACTGCTTCCTTATTTGCGATTCGCTAATTGCTAATCGCAAATAAGGAATGGCTTTCCCATTCATTCCTATGGGCCTAAAGGCCTAAAGGCCCATAGGAATGAATGGGGAGTCATTCCTTATTTGCGATTTGCAATTAGCGAATCACAAATAAGGAAGCAATTTCAAGGGTGCCAGGGTGCCCAAAGGACAACCTGTCGCACTCCTGAAATGGTAATGTACCCTGGTGTTGCACACACACATGTCCAAAGGACATGTGTGTGTGTAACATACAACTTAGAAAAATGCACTAAAGTGCATTTTTCTAAGTTTTTGCTATTTACCACGTAGTTAAACTTCGCGGTAAATAGCGGCCCCAGATTGCGAATTCGCAATTTTAAAATGGTTCATGAATTGCATTTAAGGAATCTCAAATTGAGATTCCTTAAATGCAATTAATCGCAATTTAGCGATTTCTAGAATTGCGATTTTTTCATTTGGGATGATGAATCCCAAATGCAAAAATAGCGCTCGCAAAGGGCCAGATTCTCAGAATCTGGCCCTTTGCAAGCCGATTTCGGTTTGATTAATCGGGCTGTAAATCTTCTAGGTGAGGTACTCCTTTCTAATTTTCTTTCTTTTTCAAGTGTGAGTGGATGACTGAGGTAGGTGTATGATAGTAACACGGAATGATTGGGTTTGATGATGGTGTAAATGGTCCTTCTTCCTTTTTTTCTAAAAAAATTCAAATTTTTCCTTTTCTAAAAAAAGTCCACTGTAGATATTCCTTTTCTAAAATAAGGGTTCATTTTGTAAATAGGATGTTCGTCTAATTTTGTTCTATTGTTTAAAAAAAACCTTCTCTAAAAATGTTTTGATAAAATTAAAATAATTGAAAGAATCATACAGACTGAACTAGTGGTCTATACAGGACAATTGTTTTATTCATTGTTTTGTGTGATTTATGAAACCATTGTGCAGCACTGGCATATTGTTTTGTTGATTCTCATAGTGGCGTGGCCTTGCTGCGCTGTAGCCAAACCCTTGTTGTTTTTTTTGCATGATATAAATATATAGCACACTTACTCTGTTTTTCTTTCAATTGAGTTGCCTGTGATGGATAATCCTTTTGATTAATCCTACAATTGGAGCTCACCTAGGTGGAGTGGGACCTCGCTTGTTGTGACTGTAATGCCTTCCATGTTAGTGCACTAGCATGCTACTAACACCACCAACATTAAGAAGGCACCTTGGGAATCCATTTCACATACATACAGAGAGGGGTTGAGGCAATAGAAGCCCACACTTGTCAACAACAGTTTTTAGGCAACGTCTAATGTGCTACTAAGGGTGCAATGAACCCAGAGTATAGGTCCTCTATACTCCAAAAGGAAACAAAAATGTCCAAACAGCATGCAATGTCAATGGTTAAGCACTACAAATTTGACAATTACATCAAATAGATGCATTCATATTTCAACATGTAGCTTTGGCCTATACACAACATAAGTATTCATAACATCTGAATATCATGCATATGACAAATGCATATCAAGAAAGTTTCTTTGTTCAAAGATTCTTTATTTGTTTTCATCTTTTAAACACCAATAGACAGTAGCCACAGAAACCAATGTGTTTTGTCCTACAAGGACGTCTTCAGGGCTCTGAATTGTATGCATACAACGTTGGGGTGCTAAACCACCGATGTTGCACTTTGGAAAACGCTGCAGTAAGTTTTGAAAGGTTGAGAGAGGTAGCAGCCATCATTTTATTTATTTAAGTGAGACACCTATAGAGTGCAGTGAACTAGTTTAGTTAGTAACAAACTTCTACTGCAGGTAAGTGCTTTGATTTTCCTTGTTTATCTAGCTTGTTTTAGGCAATGTAGGTATTAGCAGAATACCCGACCCCCCAATTTGTCAATAACATAATTCCAGAGCATAGTAGGACTTTGGTATAAGTAAGTATAACTAACTGGTATGCATACTGTTGGATTAGGCCCTTTTGGCAGGTTCACCTCGAAACTTTCTGCGTTCTCCAAGCCTTTTTTCTGTAACATGGTGTTGGTGATTTTAGGCCTCTAAGTACTTTAGCACTGTGGTCCCGTGCAAAGTGCGTGCGCTCTCTGTATGTGTGGTGAGACTGGCCTGCCCTCCCATAGGAATGCATGGGGGATATGTGTGTCCATGGTAATTTCTGGCATGAGAGGAGTGCAGGGGCAAGTTTGGTATGTGTGAACTCGTGAGGATAAATGCTGTGCAACGGTGTGCGTAGATTTATGGTGACTGGTGAAGAAATGCCACTTTTAGAAGTGGGCATTCATGTGTGCTGTGTGTCTGCCTGCCTGATGTGAATTGCATGTCTGGCTTGTGATTGACAGGTGCTGGATGATGTGGGTGGCTCCAGGAGCCAGGATGAGTCTGCCCAGTAGTGAATAGCGAGATCTGCATGAAGATGGGAGGGAGGAGTTGCACCTGGGACCTGAATAAGACTGTGCCTTCCCTCCACAATGCTGGCACTGCCCCTGTGGAGAGAGGAGCTGAGCAAAACAAAGTGATCAAAGCTCCCCTATACCAGTTCTAACTGGTAACCCTAAACCCTGTGATGTAACACAAAGGGAGTTGCTCATATAAATATAGGGGTTGTGTTCTCATGAAATTGGTCAGTTTTTGGTTGCTGTTCCTGCTGGGTCGGGCTGCTGCTGGGGCCCAGGGGTGGCTGCCATGAGGGCTTACCTCCCTGGACCCTGCCTTGCCCCTAGATGCCTTAAGAAGGACTTTTGGTACTTGTTTTTTCTTCCTACAGGACCTTTTTGTTTGCTGTCCTAGTGCCCTGGGAGCGCTTTATTTCTGTTAGAGCAAAGCTCTGTAAATGTCCTAGGGAGGAGCGCCTGGAAAAAGGAGCGCAAGGGTGCCGCAGCGCAAAGCTGCCTGTGCAGGAGGGAATCCCCGGCATAGGGATTCCCCCGCATTTTGCCTGCAATCACGGGTGCCCACCCCGCTTATTTTGATATTAAAAATGACCGGTGCCCGCCCCGCTTATGGTTCAGAAAGGGGGGTGGTGATGAACAGAGTGTCTGAATTAAGCAGACCACTCTTACCCAGTCCAAAGATCAGGGCTTGATCCATCACCGTTATTTAGCTCACTGCCCCATCCCAGCTCAGAACCTGGCTATATGCAAATTAGTCTGTCGCTGGCCCAGTGCATCATGGGAACAGGGCAGACCAAACTACCAAGCCAATTCTTCACCAGAAAGGAGACAAGCTACCGGGGACCGGTTTCTGGCATTTCAGCCTCGTCGGCCCGGCTTGCTTGAATCCTGATGGAGCAGTGAGCAAGGGACTCATGTCTGAGTATACCCTGCCACACCTATAGTGGCCAAAAACGATTCAGAAAGGGAGGTGGTGATGAACAGAGTGTCTGAATTAAGCAGACCACTCTTACCCAGTCCAAAGATCAGGGCTTGATCCATCACCGTTATTTAGCTCACTGCCCCATCCCAGCTCAGAACCTGGCTATATGCAAATTAGTCTGTCCCTGGCCCAGTGCATCATGGGAACAGGGCAGACCAAACTACCAAGCCAATTCTTCACCAGAAAGGAGACAAGCTACCGCGGACCGGTTTCTGGCATTTCAGCCTCGTCGGCCCGGCTTGCTTGAATCCTGATGGAGCAGTGAGCAAGGGACTCATGTCTGAGTATACCCTGCCACACCTATAGTGGCCAAAAACGATTCAGAAAGGGGGGTGGTGATGAACAGAGTGTCTGAATTAAGCAGACCTCTCTTACCCAGTCCAAAGATCAGGGCTTGATCCATCACCGTTATTTAGCTCACTGCCCCATCCCAGCTCAGAACCTGGCTATATGCAAATTAGTCTGTCCCTGGCCCAGTGCATCATGGGAACAGGGCAGACCAAACTACCAAGCCAATTCTTCACCAGAAAGGAGACAAGCTACCGGGGACCGGTTTCTGGCATTTCAGCCTCGTCGGCCCGGCTTGCTTGAATCCTGATGGAGCAGTGAGCAAGGGACTCATGTCTGAGTATACCCTGCCACACCTATAGTGGCCAAAAACGATTCAGAAAGGGGGGTGGTGATGAACAGAGTGTCTGAATTAAGCAGACCACTCTTACCCAGTCCAAAGATCAGAGCTTGATCCATCACCGTTATTTAGCTCACTGCCCCATCCCAGCTCAGAACCTGGCTATATGCAAATTAGTCTTTCCCTGGCCCAGTGCATCATGGGAACAGGGCAGACCAAACTACCAAGCCAATTCTTCACCAGAAAGGAGACAAGCTACCGGGGACCGGTTTCTGGCATTTCAGCCTCGTCGGCCCGGCTTGCTTGAATCCTGATGGAGCAGTGAGCAAGGGACTCATGTCTGAGTATACCCTGCCACACCTATAGTGGCCAAAAACGATTCAGAAAGGGGGGTAGTGATGAACAGAGTGTCTGAATTAAGCAGACCACTCTTACCCAGTCCAAAGATCAGGGCTTGATCCATCGCCGTTATTTAGCTCACTGCCCCATCCCAGCTCAGAACCTGGCTATATGCAAATTAGTCTGTCCCTGGCCCAGTGCATCATGGGAACAGGGCAGACCAAACTACCAAGCCAATTCTTCACCAGAAAGGAGACAAGCTACCGGGGACCGGTTTCTGGCATTTCAGCCTCGTCGGCCCGGCTTGCTTGAATCCTGATGGAGCAGTGAGCAAGGGACTCATGTCTGAGTATACCCTGCCACACCTATAGTGGCCAAAAACGATTCAGAAAGGGCGGTGGTGATGAACAGAGTGTCTGAATTAAGCAGACCACTCTTACCCAGTCCAAAGATCAGGGCTTGATCCATCACCGTTATTTAGCTCACTGCCCCATCCCAGCTCAGAACCTGGCTATATGCAAATTAGTCTGTCCCTGGCCCAGTGCATCATGGGAACAGGGCAGACCAAACTACCAAGCCAATTCTTCACCAGAAAGTAGACAAGCTACCGGGGACCGGTTTCTGGCATTTCAGCCTCGTCGGCCCGGCTTGCTTGAATCCTGATGGAGCAGTGAGCAAGGGACTCATGTCTGAGTATACCCTGCCACACCTATAGTGGCCAAAAACGATTCAGAAAGGGGGGTGGTGATGAACAGAGTGTCTGAATTATGGGCACCCGCTTATGGAGCGCAATAGCGGGTGCCCACCCCACTGTGTACTTTATGTTTCTTGGGAGCCTACCCCTCCTTTGAGGTTCGAAGAAGTTGCTGTCTCCGTGGCCCGAGCCGCGGCCGCCCGAAAATCAGGCACAGCTGCCTGTGATGAGGGGGGCCTGCGGCCGGGCTGGAAGAGGAGCCGGATTTGTGGTCCGACATGGGGCTCCCGTGAGCTGTGGGGAGCCCCAGCGCCGGATAGGAAGTGCAGAAGGAACCTTGAGGGTTCCATGGAAAAGTCCCGGGTCCCAGGAGGGGGCCCGGGTGAAGAGCGGTGTAGCGGGATCACCCACAAGTCTCTCAGGAGTGAGAGAGCCCCGCCTGCTGCCACTGCAAAGAGGAGACTGCTGCCTTCGCCCCCAGAGCTGGTGAGTGAGAGCTCGAGGGGACGGGGTGGTGCCAGTCAAGGCACAGTTCCCTGCCCACATTTTGAACGGCCCGTCTTGCAGCAGGCCACTCCAAAGAGGGGCCTTGTCATTGTAAAAGGGTCAGAGGTGCCCATGCTTTTCCCCGTGTTGGGCACAGAGTCTGAGCGGTCCTGCCAGGAGAGCGGGCCGCTCCAACATTGCTGGCATTGTTTGTTTAGAGCCCCATGTGGCTTCAGCACGGTGGGCATGCTTATTTTCGCCAGGTCGCCCCCACGGGCATAATTGTTCTTAGAGGGTAGATGGCACCAACATTGGCACATTGAATCAAAGGGCACAGTGGAGCCAGGCCTCATTGGATATCTACAGCTGCCCAGCAAGTAGTGGGCCGGTGCAACGTTTAAGCCATTTGTTTATTTGGGGACATGTCTGAGTCAGGAGTGAGTAGCACTCCTTTGCTCCTGACATTCACAGCTGCGCAGCACTTAGTGACAGTTGCAACGTTTATGCCTGTGCAGATTGCGCACCTTTGACTTTCGCTGCTCTGGCAGCGCGCCCCGACTCTTGGGACATAGGGCATTTGAGCCCCTTTTAGAGATGGCCAGTTGGCCAGGGGGACTATTAGGATTATAGGGCGCCAGGCCCTAAGGTGATTATGTGGTGCTAGGAAATTTAATGTATGTAGTATGTTTTATGCACCCTGTTTTATACCTCTAAATGTGTTTATTTATGATTATGAGGTTGTTTCGCATATTATGGTTTATGCTAGTGAGATTATGTTTCACTGTGTGATTTAAGCCCCTAATGTGAGTTATGCTTAGGACGTTAGGGTCTAATGTGTTTAGACTTATGAGAGGTTTGCATAATGTGTTAATGCTGTTGAGGTAGGCGCAGAATGTATTCTGCGCCTAAATGTGATACTGTGCATAATGTAGTTTATGTTATAGGCTGATGTTAAGTACAGTGATTACCAGTGGTTACTGGTTGTACGTTTATGACCTGTTTTACTTTTACTAAGTTCACTTTGTGACGGTTCTGACAGTGGTCCAGTGGGCCCTGTCAGGTGTATATATTCCCTTGTATATATGACCTAGTGCCAGGTGTCACAATATATATTTAAGGCCTCATTTATGAGAAATGACGCATCGCTACGTGAAAGCAGAGATGCGTCACTTCTCAGTGCGCCCTCCTTGCGACATACCTGATGCATCATATTTACGGTATGATGAATCATGTCGCAAGGAGATACAGATTTGTCAGTATTTCTGACGTATCTGTATGGCACAAAAGTGACGCATTGCTGTAGTGTGTCTCTAGCAATGCGTCCTTTCACATGGTGCAAGCTCCGTGTGAAAGTTCCTGTGTCAGTCTTATGCCTGCTGTGAGGCAGGCATAAGATTTTGACGCAACGGCGTCCTAGAAGTGACGCAGTGAAATCTCATGGATTTCACTGCGTCACTTCTACAAGGCTTTTTGCCGGGGAACGTCCCCCCTGCATACAATATACCTGAAGCAGGTACAATGTAGCGCAGGGGTTTACAAAGTGACGCATCTGCATAGATGCATCACTTTGTAAATAGTGACCAACAGGAGGCATGTTTTACGCCGCCGATGCGTCACAAAAAGTGACAATATCGAAAGCGCAAAACTGATGCAAGGCCTCATAAATGAGGCCCTATGTGTTTACTATTCTAATGTGTTATGAGAATACAAAGGCTATTTTTGATATAACCTTGTGTGGAATTCCTTTTGTAGTGTGCCTGGGATGTTGTTGCTGTGTGCGTGCGCAAATGCTTTACACATGGCCACAAGGACAAGCCTGACTGCTCGTGCCAAGCTACCAAGGGGGTGAGCAGGGGTTATCTTGGGCATGTAACTCCCTTGCCCTGACTAGAGTGGTGGTCTCTGCCTGCCTTTGGCGCAAGCCTTAGCCAACCAGAGATCCCATTTCTAACACATACACTTTGATAAACAGATTTAAAAAACTGCTGTGTGAAAAGGCAATAGTGTAAAGTAAAAGTAAACACAAATAAACGACTTCAAGCATCATAATAATAATTTTCCCCTTTACTTTCAACACTATCAATACATTCTGAAGTCTATCCCTCGCTGTTGAAAATGGCCCTTTTCGCAGGGTTACCCCCCAACGTTTTGCTTCTTGCTCCTCTTTTTTTTCTGACTTGTTTGTTTTGGTTTTAGAACTCTGGGCACTTTACCACTGCTAATCAGTGCTAAAGTGCAAATGCTCTCTGTATAAATTGTGTTATGGATTGGTATTTCCATGATTGGACATTTGATTTACTTGTTAGTCCCTAGTAAAGTACACTGAGTGTGCCAGGGCCTGTAAATCAAATGCAACTAGTGTGCCTGCGGCACTGATTGTGCCACCCACATGAGAAGCCCTAAAAAGGTAACTCAGCCCTGCCATTGCAGAGTCTGCGCACAGTGTGTAACTGCCATGTCGACTTGGCCAGTACACACACTTGCCAGTCCTTAAACCTTCCCTTTTCTACATGTTAGTCACCCTTAAGGTAAGCCAAAGGTACCCCAGTGGGCAGGGTGCAGTGTATGTGAAAGGTAAAACATGCCCTGGTGTGTGTGGCATGCCCTGAGAGGGAATTACTAAAAATGTCATTTTTCACTATTGCAAGGCTACCTGTTCCCTATAGGACAGAATGGGAAGTTTGTTTATAACATCTTATAAACATAACTGGCCCTGGGAACTAGGTAGGAAAATAAAATTAAGTATGCCTGATCTCAGAATCTAAAGATTCATCTTTTAGCGAATGTGATTTTTCCGTCCTGTGTTTGAAAGTACCATTTTAAGAAAGAAGGTATTTTCTTGCTCAGTCATCCTGTGTGCCTCTGCTGGAATGTGGATATCCTGTCTGGGTTTAGGATGACAGAAGACTGGGGAAGAAGGGGGGGGCTCCAGATAATCTAGGTGGGTCAGGAAAGGGCTGAATATCCCTGGGCTGCAATGGGAGAAGGGGGAGGAGATTTCCTTGCACGTCAAAGGGCCTGAACTGCCTCTGACAATGCCGTCTCCACCCCCTGCCAGGAAATCACACCAGAGAAGTCAGAACCGGTTCTGGCTGGGCACAGACACCCTCTGCCTAGAAGATCAAAGGATTTTTGGTAACAAATACTTGGGCCCAACCCCTGAACTTTAGAACACTTTTGGATCAAGAAGACTGCCAATAAGACGAGCTGGAAAATCTGTGAGGGGGGAATACAACTTTGCTGTGTGCTTTGCTGTGTTGACCTGCAGTGGCTGCTTCTGACTTGGGCAGTGAAAGGACTGAACTTTCTGCAATCTACTTTGTGAGTTTCTCCAAGGGCTTGAGGTAGAACTTGCCCCCTGTTCAAGAAGTCTCAGGAACAACAAAGACGTCAAGCTCTTCTGCTCTCAGCACCGGGGATTGTGTGTTGTGCTGCCAGAGAAGAAAAGCAATCTGACAACGACTACTACGCCGCTGCTGACTCCATGTCCTGAAGGCACCGCAGACGGGGCCACCGCAACGCCACACTGTGACCCTGGTCTCACCGACGATGCCTACTGACAACGCTATCCAGCCGCTGCTCACATCGCGACCTATGGGCACTGCACTCCGCACCACTTCACTACACGATGATGCCTTGGCACCGCGGAGGGCACGGCGTCAATGCTGCACTGCAACCCTGGTCTCACTGACGACCCCTGCTCATGCCTCTACTGAGCCGCTGCTCGCACTGCAACCTATGGGCACCTCACTCCGCACCACTTTGCTTCACTACAATGCCTTGGCGCCGCAGAGGGCACTGCCGCAATGCCACACAGCATCCTGATCTCACTGAGGACGCCTGTTGCTGCCGCCACCAAGCCACTGCTCACACCGTGTCCTGTGGGTGCCGTACTCCACACCCCCTTGCTTCATGACAATGACAATGCCTTGGTCTCCCCGACAATGCCGGTCCATGCCAAAATCGACATCGCTGCTTGGTTGGAGGGTGCCACTCATAAAGTTACATGATGCACCACCCTCATCCCGGACTGCAGCCTTGGCCTACCGACACAGGCACAATCGACTCCAGTTTGTCAGCCGACTACAGATCTTCAGCAACGACGATGCAGCTGCTTGCACCGTGACCTGCCAGCACCGTGATGGGCAGCGCCTTCATCTCGCACTGCGACCCTGGTCTCACCGACGATGCCATCTGATGCCGCCACCGAGTCACTGCTTGGACCACGACCTGAGGGCACTGCACGCTGCACCGACACCGCCAATGCCAGCACTCCTGACTCCATCAGAGAGGAGATCGACTTGCAACGTGTGTGACTTCGAGGGCCCTGACGACTCCTGCATCGACCTCAGGTACTGAAGCTGTGTTTTTGTAAGCTCAACGAGAGGTCATTGACGCCCTGCATTTCTAAAAGGTACTGTTTGCAGGTTTTCCCAACACCGTAGCTGGCCCGCGACACCGGTGTCAGCCAGAAGTGTTTGGATTTGTTTGCTCACCATGCCATGATTGCCCCGGATAGAGCTATCAACATCAAGGAACTGTTTTTATAGCATATTTTGATAACTGTGGATTTTTAAGTACTGTATTGTGGATTTTTGTGATTCGTTTTTGGTCTTGTCTTAATTATATGAAAATATTGGATATTTTTATAAACTGGTGTGGTGTCCTTTTGTATTGCTTACACTGTATTAATTCTGGTTATGTGCAAATACTTTACACACTGCCTCTAAGATAAGCCTAACTGCTTGTGCCAAGCTACCAAGGGGGTGAGCAGGGGTTATTTTTGGAGTATAACTCCCTTATCCTGCCTAGAGAGACACTCTCCTCACATAAATCACCCCATTTCCAACCAATGACCCCGAAAAATAACCAAAGAAAACTAGTGCAACAAAGCCAAAGTCCAAATTCATAGTCTGTTTCCAATTCCCACCCTCTCCACCTTTAAGAAAAGTCTCCCCACCAAAACAAAAAATAAAAAAGAGCTTAGAAAAGGGCGTTCCCTACGTTGGTCCAGAGGTCCTCCTGGTTTTCCTCCCAGCATGTGATTTGACTGCTCAGCTGAGGCAGCTGGTGTAAGACACAGCGTCAAATTGAATGGTCTTAGCGAGAGGGGATGCAGCAATGGTGTTAGCATAAGTGGCTGCTAGTGATGTTGTTGCCAGAAGGCTGGAGGCTCTGGTGGCTAACCGATTAATTTGGGCCCGGGGCAGCTTCAGGTGCCTCAGCTGCCTCCTCCTCCTCCAGAGTCACTAGGCGTTGGTATTCAGCCCGGATGGCCTCTAACCTCTGCTGCCACAGCCGGTCTGCTATCTCCTGTCCCATAGGTGATGGACCAGCAGGAGAAGCTCTGTTACGAAAGAAAAAAGACAAATTGTAAACAATGTTCCGTGCAAACACTTGTTTAAAATTATATAGTGGCACAGTAGGAATACATTGCTAGTCCCTTAAGGCCATTGGAATTCGATGTATTACAAGTCACATGGCCAGTTTTTATCTCCACATGCCTCACATAAAAGCACTGACTGACTGAAAGGAATTAATGCAGAATAACATCCCACCAGATTAAAAAACAAACATTTATTTTATTTTTCTTTTAAAGGATTTCCTGCTAAAAAACTAAAGAGACACTTTGTGTGGAAAAATACAAATTAAGTACTTCCCATTAATGAGTCAGTCATTAAGCAATATGGAGTGAAAGTAATCTCGTGCTAATTTAATAGAAGCATGTGAGGTAGCGTGTCTAGGACTCTGCTACTCTCTGCAATCAGCAGCTGGGGCAGCTGTAATTGACAATTAAAGGAAAAACACAATACGGTAACCCTGTGTCCCTCAGAACCTGGGTATCAATATATAAATAAAAACAATGGTTTTATCGGGCGTACAAATATTTCTTTTGTAAGCAATTATTTCTTATTTAGTAATTTTAACAATCTTCAAACTCTCTCATAAGAGCAGCATTGCCACAGGACTCACGCCTAGCTTCGCATTTCGATTTGGAATTTTTCCATTGTTTTCACATAGAATTACTATAGAATTCCCACACCGGCGGCAAGATCACGTAAGATCTAACCACTTGGATTGTTTGTTCTTTTTGATGACCAACTGACCAGGATTAATACTGTGGTTTACTGAAGGCTGTCATACCCTACTCCCCCACACCTGTCCTGATGAAGACCCGCCTTCACTTCTATATTTGAGCAAAGATTGGGTTGAAACGTCAATGATTCTATAGGTCAAGATTTAACAAGGCTCTGAGTGCAAGTGATTGATTAAATTGCATAAATCAACAGAGTCATTATGATTGTCATAATATTCTGGCCTTCCTTTCCCCTGTACATATTTTAATCACCTTGTATATAATATATGCACTACATTATATCACTGAGCACTAATATCACTTTAGTTCACACCACCATAAGCTTCACCTGCTGTTTACAAATGTGTCAGTATATATAGTGTCAGTATATATAAATGCTTTAATTTATATAAAACCCACGATACTCACCGATTTGCGTCAGTGTTCTTTACCATGTGTTCCATGTTTCCAAACATCTCTGATATCATTGTTTGAAGATTGTTAAAATGAATATATAAGAAATATTTCCTTACAAAAGAAATATTTTGTACGCCCGACAGAACCATTGTTTTTGTTTATATGTAATTGACAATTAGCTTACTTTAATTCCAATGGCACTGCTCTTCTCTAAATGCCTTTCAATTCTACACTTACTCCAAAGAGGTAGATCAATAGTAATGATACTATGTCACACACATCACATATAAAATGCAAATATCCTGTCTGCCATAATTAGACATGGGAATAACAATGCACTGCAGTACTGGGAAAAGAAAATTGTATTTGACACATTCGTCAGAGAGTATCCCATCTGCAAAACTCAGAATCAGGCACTTTGTCTGACTTTAATTCCTGGCCTCACCCTGCACCATAAATAATTTCCAACAAATTAATTTGCTTGGCAATAAGGAAAGGTAAGTTAGAGGGATTAGGCTGGGCAGGTAGAGGCTTAGCTATGGAAAAGTGAGCTGTCACTGATTATCATCATGTGCCTAAGCTTAGACTTAGTCAGGCACTATCGTTGACGAATGTCTGAAGGGAAAACTTTGATCAGGGGTAAATCTATATTGGAAGCCATGAAAAATATGACTCTCTTGCCCAGAAAAATGTGGCAAACGCCAAAAATATACTTTAAAATGTTTTTGGTAGGCTGGAACAGAACGAAGGAAAGAATAAAGGAATGAAGTACTGGGAGGTGACTGAGTGGACCTTGGGAGGGAAGGCAAACACACCTTTTTTCAGTTTGCAATTCATTGAAAACTTTCCAAATGGTGCATTAACTGAAGCAGATGCACATTTCACAGCCAACAATGCAGTGGCAAACTGAACCATGCTACAGTTAGGCCATGGGTGGCAAAATTCAATTGGTAGGGAGGTAAGGAATGATGATGGGTTGGATACATATCTGGATCGCTTAACAAATACAGAGATATTAAAATATCCTCATCTTGAAGCAAAGCTTTGATAAAACCAAGCCACTGACTTAGATGAGCACACCCATCTTTAGAAGAGCTCCCTTGTTTTTTCTTCCAAGCAATTATCCATGATTTCCACCACTTAAGCTTTAAATTCTCTCATCCAGTCTTTCATCATTCCAGTCATCCATTTATGCACTATCCATCCATCCATGTATCCATCCTCCATCCATCCAACTAACTATCCATCCATCTACCTATCTACCCATTCAACCTTTCTTTCACCCATCTACCCTTCAACCGACCAAGCATCCTTTCACCCATTTACCCTTTCATCCATCCTTTCACCCACCCATGCATTCTATTACCCACCCATGCATCCTTTCACTTACCCACACATCCTTTCACTCATACACCATAATACCCATCCTTCTTTAAACCTTCCATTCTTCTTCCCTATCTCCATCAACCCATCGTTTTTAGCGTTTAATATAAGCTTTTGTCAGCTGAGTTGTAGATAGGAGAGGCCATTAAGAACTCAAACCCCACTGTAGCTGTTAAAGCGGGAGGTTCATCATCCTCTGCAATGAGTATACTAGTAATTATTAATAAGCAAGCAATGTGACTTACCACCATCCCTCCCTGCCGTCGTTGGGACTCCCCCTTCAAACATGCCACCGCGTATCCTGCCCTGGCAGTGCTACTGGCCCCGGCACTGTTGGTCAGTGCCTCTCAAAAAAACATTACACATTTTAGATGCCAGATATGCCTCCCTTTATTATTATTGAACAAAATACAACTGCAATACATCACTACAGTTTGGTTAGCAGTATCTTCTATCAAAAAAAACATTTTGGGCATTTTTTGGTTGGCAATGTTAGAAAAGCCAGGTAGTCAAGCCAATTAAAGACTTTTCATAATGGAGTGGCAGAGCTATGATGACTGAGTCATTGACGCACAATAAAGGGGTGGAATAATTGGTCAATGAAGGACATATGGTCTTCTTTGGCAAATGCAGTAGGACCGTCCTCATACTACTCATACTACTTTCCATCCATGCTGCACTGGCATTTAAACTGCTGGTATATTACTGTATAAATGAATGATAATGCATACAACACAACATTGGGGGAGGGGGTCCACCATGACAATGGCCACTCTCTCATTTTACTGTTTGAGCATGAGCAAGAAAATGAAAGTCTTCTTAATAAACCTGCATTGAATAGCTTACTAGGGCATGAAATCTTCACAGAAGAGTACCTGTCCTAAAACGTATTATCTAAGTCTCTAAGTCTTACAGTACCAGTTCACAAGATATATAAGGGGAGAGGGAAAGCTTACTAACAAAGCAGAAGAAAGATACAGACTAGTACAGGCAGGAGGGATAACAAGAATTCAACAAACATTAGATGCAACGAAGAGGAGTTGAAAAATTCAAATGGAGACAGGCAAAGTAAAAAAAAGGAACAATTATTCTAAATGGGGAGAGGCAAAAGTTGTGGTAATAATAATATTAACAGGAGGGCTAACTGAGGTCAGCAGATCCATCAACTGCGGCACTGGGGTGGTACTGTCACCTGCTGCAGTACTGGTGGTGACACCCTGGCTCCCTGAACCACATCTGTAGCCCTCTTGCCTTTGGGTGCCGATGAAAGAAATAAAGAAGATTACAAAAATAGATTAGTGCCTATAGTACTAGTATCAAGTGGACCTATTCTTAATTTCCTAAGCCTAAGTCCTATTCCAAATTGTCTAAATGTAAACTACATTTGGAACTACTGATACATTGCAATGAATGATCTTTGCTTCTTATCTAATTCTCAACCCCCTTTGATGGGCCAACTCAGTCTCCCTTTGTTCAGTGCATAGATGCATACTACACAACACTGGGAAATTGCTTGGTACTGTACGACCTACATAAAGAAAGGCACAGAGAATGCAAACTCAATGATCTTAATACTACCACTAACTTACTGACAGGACACAGGAGTCTGCATGGCTTCTTAAATAATCAGCCAACGCCAGCATTGACGAGGATGATTAGTTTGCACCGAACAGCTCGCTAGCTCAAAGTGTATCACATAATATCTTTAACGTAAACTTAACTTACCTCTTAGTGTGAGCTGCATACTATTTGAAAATAATATGAGCATCTAAGAGCACAACAAAGAAATAATTAGTCACCGAGCCCAACATCTTTGAGCCCCAGCAGGTCGAGTAGGTCCTGCTCCCTGTCCAGGATATCGGCCCAGCATTGTTTCAACTACAGTTGAGTGTGCCGGACCCAGTGTTCTGTACACACAGCAGCGTACCCTATACCACGGCTAACACTCCTGCAGGGCATACCTACTCCCAGAGCTGCAACCTGCTGCCAGCATGGAGAGGGGGTGTCCCAGCAAGTAAAAAAATAAGTGTGTCCACCTATGCCTCTGAAAAAATGGCACAGGCTGCACCCCTTGGTAGCGTCGGTGACTACAAGGTTTACAGTTATCAGCCTCACTGGTGCCGCCGCTGCCTGTCTCACCCTGCTCAGCCATGACAGTGGGTGGGAAAAATATAAAAAATAAGAAAAGCAAGGAATTAATAGAGGAAGAAGACAAAAAAAGTCATGGAAAAAAAGACAAAAACATAAAATACAGAAGCTCAAAGACACACACAAATAAAACATTGGTAAATGAGCGGTTGATGAGTAGGATGGCGGAGGATTGGAATGATTTTAGATGGATAGAAAATAAGGCAAAGCACCATGTACTGAACAGGAAAGCAGGTAAAACAAAATGACCATGCCCATGCAGATAGCTTTTTGCTGTTCACAGTGATTTTTTTAGCGTGGAACATGCTACTTTCACAAAAAAGCAGCATGACTTGGGTGGCTGAGCATTATTCTGCCCATTTGCAGAGTTCTGCAGATTCTCAGAGCTTTTTGGAACTCAACGGGATTCCACAGAGCAAAACTCTGAGGGATCCATTCTGGCCTACTTATTACATTTTATAGGTGCCAAATTCAGATTTGGAGAATATTGAGATATACAGTTTAGACTCAAAATAACTGTAATTCTATTTTATGGTAAAGTCAGATTTTAAGTAACAATTCTGAAAATTATACTTTTAGAAAGTTGCCATTTTCTTTTTCTAACCATTTGTGCCTTCTGCCAGTATCCTGGCTCACATGACTGTGAATTGCTCTGCTGCTGGGATTTGCGTATTCCTCTCAGACAGTGATACAAAGGGGACCAGTTGTGGGCAGGATGGACCATCATGTCAGGATGACTTACATTTCAAAGGGCTTGCTTACAGGTACCACAAAAGAACCTGACACTAACCATTTGCCACTCCAGAACTATTTTTTGCTGTGGCAGGGGAAGGGAAAATATTTCCAGAACCAGATGTGGGGTTAATACAGTGTCCCCCCACACACGGATTTGTACCGGGTATACATTTTAGACCACCAGAACCAGTCTTAAGATCACTCTTTAGCCTATGAATGACTCAGAAGAAGGACTTCCCAATTGCTGGAATGACTGTTCTTCAGCCCTGTTGCCTGAAGAAGGAAGACTGAACCTGCTCCTTGAACCCCAGGGCCACCAGGGTGATTCCAAGGGATAGCTGCCTGGCCTACTGTGTGAGTCACAGGTATACAGCAAGCTTCAGAAACCTTGAACTCCGTTAATGACCTCTGAAGCAGTGAGTCCTAACCCCCCAAATGGGGCCCCACTAGTCTGGACCCTTGGAAGTGGTGTTGGCGGTGCTGGTCCTGTGTAACCCTAAAAGGTGGAACTTCAAATATTTTTCAGGGAAAACTGCCTGGAAAGCCAAAGGAAGACCAGAACCTACTTGCTAGCCAATCCATCCAAAGTGCGTGGTGTATCAGCCTGACTTTGCATTAGCTCCCACTATGTTCTTCTCTACAGCAGCAAATCCTCTTCAGCTAGACCTCCCAGAAGCAGTTTCGGAGCTCGTAAAGCCCTCTTTGGCAATAGCCTGCAGCCTGATCCGTGTGGGTGAATCCTAGCTCGAGAAAACCTCTAATTCCCAAAGTAGAAATCTTCACTAGACTTGACAGAGACCAGTACCCCATCAATACCGACAACCTCCTCGGCCTGGAAATCCAGATTCTCCTATTCTGAGCTTTTTCTGGCCTTCGTTGACGACTTCACCAATACATTGTCTAATGGCTCCCATTATTGACGACGTGTCCTCAGATACCACATGGTGCCTTACCATGCTGAAACCCTCCCTTCCCACAAACTTTTCTCAAGAATGTTTCCAAGTACAAAAATGTGAGCTGAGACTGGGCCCAATCCACCTCTTGCATCCAACCCACACTCCATTGCAGTCAAACTTAACCTTTGAGTTTGACCTGGTCTCATGCAACTAGATACAATGCCTTGATTTCTTACTTGCTATTTTATACTACAAACATTACAAATACGATCTCCAGTTCTACTTCTTTTGGTTTTATCTGATTTATTTTACTTTATTCTATTTTTCTGTGTGGGATTTTCCTTGTGTTGTGTTTTCACTGTATTATTGTTTGTTTGCTGCATAAATACTTTACACATTGCATCTAAGGTAAGCCTGACTACTTTTGTGCCACAGGATAACTTATTTACTTTTTGTGGTTCACCCTGACATGGATTGTGTTTATTATTTGAGTGGGGCTTCCACCCCTCTCAACTAATAACCTAATTTCTTACATGGAACAAAAGAGCCCTTTGCCCCTGGAGACTGAAAAAGAACTTGAATGTGTGGAGTGGGGATTCTTATTCTGCACCCAGGAAAGATCTGGCCTTCAGTCTTAGTTTATTAGGAAGGTGTGTGGTTTTATGAAGTGATTGGAACATGGAACAATTCTTGTGGCTTTCTATTTGACCCATTCTCAATGAGATGGGGAGTTAGAAACGGTAGTCCCTTGTCACTACTACTGTTCTTGCCAGTTCTCAAATCGGTGGCTGCAGCCTTTGTTAGGAGACAGTATATTAAGATTTTTGAATGCTCAACTGAAAATATTTCAATATCCTTATGACACCTTTGGAATGTTGTCAAGCTTTGCTTCCTCTATAAGGCCTTGATATCCACTATTGCAAGATATTCATTTGCCTTGGGATAACAAGTGGATTGAGATAACGGAGAGTGCTCTCACTCACTGCAAATACTAGTATCTGGGCATGTTAGTGAACCAGTGATTGAGAGATATGATTCCTGGTAATGTGTAAAAGCTACTGAAAAAGCTTGTATTACCATCTTCGAAGAGCACTATTTGGTATTTTGTTTTGAAACAGGGGGTAAGTCATAAAGATTAACATTTTACCTAGATTCATTAGAATTTTTGCTGACTCCCAAATAGGAATAGACATTGCATACAATTGAAAATATATGGGACAGGAGGAAGTCAATGCCTAAAATGTCAAAGTTTCATGCTGCAACAGTGTTGGGTTTCCTATATTTACTGCATATGTACTTGTATTTTTTGCTCCTGCTGCCAGTGCTATCAATTGAGGGTCTGGCTGTGGTGACCTTGCGGTGAGCTTCTAACGTCTGGAGGCCTCTGGGAGCTGGTTGCAGAAGTGGAAGCAGTTGTTTCACAAGCACAGGAACATAAAGCTTTAATGCCGACATTCACTGGCCTGGAGGTGAGGCGAGGAGAAGGGAGTGTGGGAAACTGGGGAGCAGAGCTGAGGGAGTGCGTGGTTAAGCACTCACTGCCTGACCTCTGCTCATCTCCGTTTGATTCCCTTCGGACCTCCCTCTGGCTTTTGGGTTTACTGAACTAGGGTGAATGGTACTGACATACAGGACTGGGCAAAAATCTGTTGGGTTCTGGTTCTGACCGCGGCTTTGCAGCATCCACTCTTTGTCCCTGTCTCCCTAATCGCCTATTCCACCTATCAGCAAGGTGACCCGGCGAGAAGGGGCCGAAGGGAACCGCAAGGAGTACCAAGGTAGCACTGACCCCCAGAATCTGCCTGCCTGCTTAAAGAAGTCCGTATCTCCGGCGCCCAAGAGCCCTGAAAGGACACCAGTCTCGACCCCTACCCATGGAGAGAGGAGGTGAGCGAGTTGGTGGAGACAGTTGACTGGCAGGATGATCGGCAGGGGTGCAGCTAACAAGTGAGCAAACAAGTGGGCTACTAAGTCGTAAGAGCTGCAGAAACAGTGAAGAGGGGGGTCCCACGAGCATTGTGGGGAGGCCCAGAGCCCCTGCCCTCCCAAAGCTTTACCAAAATAAAAAGAGGATCACCGCAGGGTGCTACGGAGACCCCCAGTCTTACTCAAGGAATACATCATTTAGGGGGGCCATCGGAATTCCGTGGAACTAAGTAACACCCAGAAATCATCAATTAATAACTAAGAGACAACTAACAGACAACCCTTAGTAAACGGACCATGAGATCAGGGAAGCCTTGAGAAGGTGAAGAAAAACCTCCAGGGAAGACAAAAATGGGTTAAAATGAAAGCTTGGGGTGCCCCTCCCAACTTATTGGGAGCAATCATCAACTTATATTCGCATATCTGGGTCCAACAAAAAAAAAGGGATGGTCAGCACCTAGCAAAGAAATTCCCAACAATAAACGGGCTAAATCAAGGATGTGTGCTGGCCCCTAGCCTATTTAACATTTATACCACCAACCTAGAGAGCGACCTACGCACAATCCAATCCAAGGAGACCTACCGAAATTGGGACAAACACCTATAGCGAGTCTGCAATACGCGGACGATATCGTGCTTCTCTCTCAAACGCCACTTGGTTTACAACAGCTGATCTCACAATTTGTGCTTTGCATCTCAAATGCACAATTAACATTAAACCTCAAAAAATCTAATGTCCTATGCTTCTCCAGAACTCATAAAAAATGACCAAAATTTATTTGGAGGAAAAATTCTTGTACTCTAACCCAGGTGGATGAATACAAATATTCGGGCATCCTACTAGATCGCCAAATAAACTATAACCATCATTTAGACCTTGGGAATGCAAAATCAAAACAACTTCAATTTGCTTTCAAAACCATACAAAAAAAACTAAGCGGAAGTTCAACCAGTCACCTGCGAAAGGTTGTAGCAGCAAAAATGTCTGCCTTCAATCACATATGGCTCAGAAATGATGGCCACCAAGGACTCTAAAATGCTAAACCTTGCCCAATCAAGATTGTTTAAAAAACTCTTCTCAATTCCGTGACATATTTCCCAAGCGCAAATACGCCTGGAATACAGATTAACAAACCAGATACCGGCCAAACAAGGGGTCCTGGCCAAATATTACTGAGGCATGAGGGAAGCTGAAGATAACACTCTTGCCCACCTCTGTTGGGAAGAGGTTGAAAAACAGGTTAGGCAAACCAATTCCACATCCAAGTCTCTTAGGCTAACGCTTCTATCGCTAAACCTGGAAGAAGCTTGGCATTTACCAATGTCATGCCTTGCTTTTAAACAAACCACCAACAAAGCTGTCAAACAAGCATTGTTGCTAAGCATTAGTGGCTGGCAAAAGTCATGCCTGGATCATGATACCAACAAATAAACAACTGAAACAACAATTCTATTTACAAGAATGTTTCAGGGATCACTCTACGAGGAAACTAAGCTTATTGAGGTTAGGGTGGTTTCCGAGCAAAGACCTTACCTCAAAATGGTTATGGACCTGGCCAACTTTGGATTGTTGCCTCTGTGACAAGGGAGTAGAGTTGGTATTGCATCTATTATGTATCTGCCCGGCCTTACAAAATCTAAGAGAAACACAAGTCAGGACCTGCAGGGCGGCTGTGATAAAATGCCTCAGTAGGTCTTCGATACAAATTTCCTGCAAAACGATAAAATTCGTGACATTTGCTGCTCAAGAGCTCGAAAAACAGGCAGCAGCAAAAGAGGAACTGGGGCATATGGATACCTTGCAGCAGGGCCCAGATCCTTTTTCATTCTCTTTACAGCCACCCTCCTCCCCCTCCTCTTCTCTTTTATTTTAAGACACTACAAGCATTTTATTTTAGACAAGAGGGGACAGTTACATCTAATCAAATGTAAGCCCTTATCTGTGTAGCACCCCCTGTTATAACAGTCATTTTCTGGCCATAATCTTTTAATGAGAGGTCCATCGCCTTATAAAAGTGCTACCCCTGTTTCTTTTTATCTTTGTATATTTAAAAACGCTCTCCCTATTTTTACTTATCATGTATATCTGTGCAAAGTCGCCCAGGACACGGGGCATGTTTTATGCTGTTTTACGCTGATTCAATATGTTGATGTTAATCACATGGTGGTAAGCTCCACCCTTTCACGATTTTAACAAATCAAATAAAAATATTTATGATTTGATTTGATTTGATTTGTATTTTTTGTCACTGAGAGTAGTGCACCTCTTTCATATATTTTACCCTACAATCAACCCCATGGTGTGGCTCCTGTAAAGGAAACTTGCCCTGTCAGTAAGGGAAATATTGAACAAATGGCACATTAGCACACAAAGCACTGCAAAGGCCCAGAACCCTGTCATGCAACGTATTTTATGGACCTGGCAGGTGAATGAGAAGCTGCTAATGGTGAAGGTGTACGTACATGCTAAAGTGCCACTGTAGAGGAATGGAAGACTCAAGATGATGAGTTCTGGTTGGTATCCTGATTGGACACATATCTAGGGCAGGCACAAAAAGAGAACAGGGCCTACTGTATGGGGTCTTCTTAAATCCTTCATAAACCTGTAGAATTAACATGGGCTGTAGGTTTCTCAAAAACAACGGTACTCCCAACTATCCTATTGTGTAATATATTAGCCATGAGCCATTGCCATAGGGCTCACCATCCCCACCAATTTGATTATATTTATAAAATATGCTTTCTGAGGGGTGTTCTCAGGCATTTATTGGACTACAATTTATGCCAAGTCTTCAGCTCCCATCAAAGAGCTATTGTGGATTTGTTGGCAGGAGAGCTAACCATGAACTTCAGTGTGAAAGACTTCTTGATGGACTTTGGACAACATGGAGAATGTTAGAAATTGGGCTGTAAGTTGACTGGGGTATGAGTCCTAGTCAATACCCAAACACAATCCTGTTCAGGGTAAGAAGCAAGCAAACCCTATTATAATCTGCGCTCACCATCTTGTACCTTGGCACAGAGCAGTCAGGTTTAATTTAGAGGCAATGTGTAAAGTATTTGTGCAACACGTCAAACAGTAAAACAATTAAAATACCACACCAAAAGACTCCACACTAGGTTAGAAAAATAGAGCGTAATTTAGTCAATAAAACGAGACCAAAATGCCAAACATCCAATAGGTAGAACTTGAGATATTATCCTTTTCTTTAAACTGTAAAATGGCGCTTAGAAGCAATAAGCGCTTACCTGGGATATATGGTTGAGCCAGATCGGATTGAGCATGGGCCAGTTTCAGGGATCCAGTAAGGCCTGCAGAACAAAGGTACCTTCGTTTTAGCTATGTTAACATCGGAAATGCGAGCTGAAGCAATGTGTCAGTGTCGATACACGCAGTGGTAGCTTTGCACCTGTCCGGATCCATGCAGCATCGACGATGCGTCGGCTCTTATGTGCACAGAGCTGCAATGCAGAGATTCGGTGTCATCATCAAAGATGCATCAACGTAGATGTGAAGACCTTGTGCAGGGGTGCTGGAAAGGTGATACATAAGGAGCCCATCCAGCTCACCGAACAGCAGCGATGTGCTGGTTCCTATCCATGCAACAGGTGCGGGGAGCTGGATCCAATCCATGCAGCAGAGGGGATGGACAGGTTCTGATCCAAGCAATGGTGTCAATGCACGGCAACAGAAGATGCTTGGGTTTTGCTGACGCAAACACGTAAAGCCTCATTTCCAAGGTTCCAGGACTGGGGTGGCACCATTACGTAGGGCACACTCACAGATGGCTGAGTCCAGATGCAGAAGGAGGTAAGTTGGAAGACTTTTATGAACCTGCAACCTTAATCAGGAGAACTCCCAGCTAGCCCTTGGAGTCACACTAGGTTAAATTGAAACATGTCTTGTCCTTCTCACCCAGTATCAGAAACTATCTCTTTTTACATGGTTATCCCCCACCTTTTGCCTGGAACATGATGTGATTTTGAATGAAAATGCACTGAGCCTCTCCCAACCAGGTTTTCAGTGCCAGAGCTCTTTCCTAAAACTGCACCGCGATTGGCACTACTTTAGCCACCACCGTAAGCCCCTAATAAATGGTAACTCTGGTACCTAGGGCATTGGGACTGAAGAGGGTCTACTAGACCAGATGACAACAATTGTCCAATCCTAGGTACTCTTTACCAAGGCCTTCCAAACTGCCATTGCAGGCAGCAGAGAAAACTGATAAATCACCATGGCACACATCCTTGCATGAGGTATAGGTAAGTCACACCTACTGCCAGCCTTATTGCCCTAAGTCAGGGTTCATCATACCCCATGTGTGGACATATTTGTATGAGCAGGTATGACCCTGCAATATCTAATCTTATTCTTGGATGCTGTAAGTGCGCTTGGAAGAGAGTACATGGGCTGGACACTCATCATTACCAGTTCTCCAGCTCCATGATGGATTAACTGTACACCAAGATGTTTAGTACAAAATATTGCATCTTAATAAATCCTCATTGATGAAAGTGTTGGATTTATTAATAAATGCACACAGAGGACACATTAGAGGTGTCTCCTGAAACTTACCAAGCACTGGTGTAGTCTCTGACTAGTCTTAGCCAGCCTCCCACCACAAAATGTTTTTCTGACCTCATGGGGTGAATGCCTTCACTCTCAGAGGTCAGGAAAAATGCCAGCTCTGAAAGGAAGTGCTTTACACATCCTCCATGCCAGGATGGCATTCCAAGGCAGAAAGATTCAAAGGCGGTTCTACTTTTGAAATGCAACCCTGGCATCTCCAATTCGAGGAAGATGCCAACACCCATATTCTGTTCCTCTTTTGGTGAGGGACAAGTGGGAAATTAGATGAAGAGGTGGGCCCACATTCAGACAACCCCACCCTAAGGTGGGGAAGGTGATGTGGACCCCACTTTTAAGATTCACCCTTCTTGTGTTTGGAGAGATTAACCAATTAGGTCAGGGATGTGCCCACTCCCCAAAGGAAGTGGTCATTAGCTGGTGTAGACACCCAAAAGGTAGGTAGCCCATTGGCTTTTACCTGTCTCCCCCTGTGATGCCCCTACATTTAGTATTTAGATGACACCTCTGGACCCTGAATTTTAGATTTGATGAAACTGAGAAGAAAACGGACAAAGAGGAGCTGCTGACCCAATAATGGAGTTCCAACTGCAGAATTTGGATGCAAAACACTGCCTGCTGCTTCAAAGGACTCAACCATCATGGTGTGCTGACTCTTCCAGCTGCAGTGTGGCCTCCAAGCACCTTCAGCTCTTCGACAATCACCAGAGAACTCTCTTGGAGTAGAGGAACTACTCCCTTGTAGCCACAGGCATGTACCTGCAAAGTCTGACTTACTGACTTGCAGTTCCCCAGCGAAGACGACACAGCAACCAAACCAAAAGTGGTACACCAGCTCCCAAGGGTCAGACCTATTTCCCCGCTGTTATCTTCCCAAGTTAGGCCCACGTAGCAAAGTAGATTTGATCTTATATTGTCCTATTTCTCAGCAGTAACTATTTGCACATATGTGCGTGCACAACATTGTTGGATTAGTTTCCCTGAAACTAAACTTGTTTGCACATCTAGCTTTGCACAACATTATCACAATGCCCTGAACATCATGTACAAGGTATTTTTCCGCACTATGTACAAATGGCATCTCTATCTTTATCCACAGGACGACAGGGTTATCTACATATCCATAACATCCCTAATCTATGCGCACATCACAAACCTGATTTCTCTGATAAAAGATGAGCATCCTGATAGATTTGCAGAGGAGGCCCTCCAGCTGACACCACAGGTCCTCACATGCTGAGAATTCACCTCACAGTGCTCTTACATCTCGTGAAGGGTGTCCTTTTTGTGACCAAGGCGGGGTCCTTCATTTTCTCCTACCGGGTAATGGGGTTGGATCGTCCCTGGGGGGGATTCTTGGCTCTACACCAGCAAACACTCTAGGTACACTTAGGGGTCGATTCTGATGTCGTTCAGAAAGCATTCCTACCAAATCAGATCAGGAGAGTCCGACCAGGCTATTTGGATGTATTCGGATACTTCTGGACATGATTCATCTGGACTCCCATTGACTTCAACAAGAGCCTGTGTTCCGAACAGGAGCACAGGCTCCCATTGAAGGAAGGGATATCTGGAGAAAACCTTGCAACCTGTGGCGGGCATCCCATGGTGCCTGCCACACCATGCATGGTTGGAAAGGGGAGTCCCTTGGGTACGTCCATGGGCCTGATTTGGAAGGCCCCAGGTGAAGGGGGCCTGCTACGGGCCCCCAAAGACAGATTCCAGCAACCATTTAATTCTGTAGAAACCAAATCGAAATGGTTTAGCTCAGAAACCGAGTCCACAGAGCAGTAAGATTCGGCTCCGAAAGATGCGCCCTTTTTTAATGCCTTTCAGAACCGATTTGGACAACCCTACTGGTTTTCAGGCATCATAATCAGTCGTTCGGAAGTATGTGCGAATCAGTTGGCAACAAGGGTTCCGAATTGGATACATCAAACACAAATCGTATTCGGAGCCCTTCCAAAAGACTTCAGAATTGACCCCTTAGAGTAGGGTTCGCATAGTAGGAGAGTCTTTTGATTACTGCCTTGTTTATATGCCAGCATATATACATTGTTTTAGCATCATGGAAGAACTCTATCTGCTATTCACGCTTTTGGTGCATGTGATGACTTTTATCTGCTTCTGTCTATTTATCATTGTAGCACATGAATTCTAAACAAGAGTAACATCGGTTCAATAAACATCTTAAAAACGTCCCACTGTGTTTCCGTATGCTTCTCTGAGAATAAATGAGCACGAGTGACTAAGCAAAGTTTTTGCCCTGTTTCCACAATCCATGAGGGGTCAGAGCTGTCATGTTCAGTGTTTTCTAGAAACCATTCACTCCCTGGCAGGTTAGGAGGGCTTATGGTGGCACTGTGAGCTAGCTGGTCTACAGGCCAATACATCCTGTGGGAGTGTCCCAAATCAGTCTTAACACTGAGCCTCTGGTTTATGTTGTCCAAACAATGTGCAGATCCTACGGATTAGTAGGAAGTAGATGACATGGTGCCACCAACTTTGGTTGGGTTCTTATTTAACAGTAGACCTGAGTAGTTCAGTCATGCTTTCTCAGAGACCCTTACTCACATTTAAACCGGAGACGTCCAAAGTGGGAAGGGAAATAAATCTGCCTCAGATGAGTAGGTATGCTCTCTGTAATGCCTGTAGGTTATTCAGCCGTGGAAGATTAAAGTTCACCACATTGTGCATTACATATCTCCATAAAATTATTTTAAATTAAATACCTTTTGTCTTCACACAATGTCCATAAACAGTGAAGCGGGTGAGGACATTGAAGAGCATGTAGTTGCTCTACATTTTTGAGAAAATTGCAGACAGGCAAATACTATAAAACTATTACAAACATTGTTTATATGAAATAGCGCTCTAAAAGAAGGGGGACATACCCAGGCAGGTAAAGTGTCTCCTTTGGGAGAACCAGACAAATGGTTACAACATTCGTATGGCCAAAATGGACTAGCCTCTTGATATCGTAGTGGATTGCCCAATGGTGGAAAAAGTTATTTAACATGCTTTCTCTGACCTTGTGCCAAGATCAGGTAAAATGTAATACATGCAGGAGTGGGCGTTAGCACTAGCTCTTGCACTTTACCACATTCATGTTGGTTGGAGTGATGCATCACCTCATTACAAAATCCCATTAAAATCGATTCTTCAACCACAGAGACAATAACCGAATAAAGCCTGAAGCAAAGAAACAAGTCAGGGAGATGCTAGATCAACATGAATACTAGGGTGTGATAGAGAGTTGCACCTCACCTATGAATAATCCCTTGTTTCCGGCAATGAAACCTGATAATTCTTATAGTCTAGTGTTAGAATATAGACATTTGAAGAATTTCACATGCACATTAGCATATTGCTTCGTATGGTATGCTAAAACTCCAAATATATTTAGGAGACTCAAATAGCCAAAGGGTAAAGTTGAAGCTGATGAATCTCCGATTTGGCAATAGCCAATTTCTTGGAGACACCCCTACATGGAAATTGATGAGTAGTGAGAGGTTGTGTTGCCTCTGTTACTACAAGAGGGAAGACATTTGTCATATCATCTGTAGCTGCCCTGCACTAATAGAGGAACGTAGGAGGCTGCTAAGGTCGGACTTTAATAGTCAAATTATAAGAACATGCCGACAAGCAGTCATAACCAGTTAACAAGGGGAAAGCTTGCAATTTACGGGTAGACTTCTAAAGTTTATAAAAATAGTGGAAAATAAATTGCTTAACTGTGGACAATGAGGATGGTTTTATTTATACTTGGTTTTATACATTGATGAAAAGTTTATTTTAATTATGTGGTCTTAATAATGTATGAAATGTAAGAAGAATTGTATAATATTGTTTTAATTGTAAGTTTTTAGTAACTGAACAATACATTTTTCATTCATTCATTCATTTACAGGCACATTAGCAGTACAAAATGCACATAGTGCCGCACTAATTAATAACATAGTGCGGAAAAAATACAAAAAAAACTTAGATATCTCATATGGATTTTTTGGACTAAATATTAGTGCCTGGGAGCAGGTATTAGACAACATTCTCAGCGCTAGGTTCGTAACACCAATTTGGTTGATTGCTCCATAAGAATAGACCTGGGGTATTTTCAGCCAGGGTAAAAGCGTTACTTCAAAAGTTTGATGAGAAAGCATTATTTTTGTAGATGACGTTTATCTGACGGATGATGAATTCATGGAACACTTGGCTAGAGTGAACCACATAATCATTGAGTTTGCTCACCGGGGTAAAACTTTGATTTAAAAAAATAAAAAATTGCCCACCTCGGTGTCCTATTTCTAGGGAACTATCTGCGAAGTGAAGAAAAAAGCCTGGTGGCACAGCTTTAGAGAAATGTGCACTGCTCCAACCTCCAACGACTCTGAAAAGACTACAGTCCATTTTAGGATTTTTTCATTTTGGCAGGACATGCATTTTGGATTATGCAGAAAGGCTGAAGTCTTTCTACAGCTTAATTAGTTCTGATTTTTCAGTACATCATTAGATACAGGAACAAACAGCTATTATGTATAACAAGCTGACATGATAGCTTCTAAACAATTACATTCCAGTGTTAACACTACTAACCTGGTGATTCGCGTAGTCGCTTGACCAACTGGGTACACATATATCACTTTCAATGTAGGCAATGCAGTCCCTATTGTATGCAAATTACACTTGTACACAAACACTGAAATGCATTTTGCCCCAACTTAGAAAATACTCACAGTGAGGGAAAGAGCACTAGTGCAGGTGAAATACAGAATTGTCATGACCCCAGTAGCGACCCCAGAGACCATTACAAAAACAAGCATCCCAAATGCTAAAGCATTATATCCACAATATATTCAATCGGCTAACTCTCTCACTGCAGCAGATGTAGATTACAGATATGACTCTACATTACAAACAGAAACATTCTCACAGTACAAACAAGAATGTCCTCTGTCGAATTATATTATGCCTCTAGATCGATATAAATGTATCATATGGTTCTGCCCAGCTGCACATAGGAGCAAAACAGCAATATTCTGTGGCATGTGCAATTGCAAAAGGTCGCATGTATGATGGAAAGTGCTGTCCTGGGAAAACACACCCTCAGTACCTAGGGGACAGTACGGTGCACTTGCCGGAACTAAAAGCCCTGATACTGGCACTACAAAATATGAATCGTGATTTCCCCACACTAATTATGTGTGATTCATTTTACTGTGTCCAGTCTTTATTTATTTATTTATTTATTTATAAAGTTTTATGTAGCGCAAACATGATCCCAAAGGATATCAGAGCGCTTCACAATTGGAGTGAAAGGAAGTTAATTATTGCAGTACAGGCATCAAATAGGAATATCGAACAAAGCATATATCAAATATGAATACCACACAAAACAGTTAAAAACAAAAGGGGTAAACAAAAAATAAGACAATAACTGGTATGTAGTGAGCTGAGAGGGCAGCAAATGATTGGTAAAAGAAGAATTGCACCCAACGCAGGGCTTAAAGGTGTAAGTCTAATACATTAGAGCAGACGATTCAAAACCCTTTTAAGGTAAGAACTTGTTCATAAGGAATCTTTTTATTTCTAATTCGACAGCAACCTTGGAGGAGATTCTACGTATTTCCGGTGGGAGAGAGTTCCAGATCTTTGGCGCAGAGCCGGAGATAGCACAGTGACACGTTCTCTTTTTGCGAAAGATCTGTGGTTTCAGGGGGAGAAAGTTAGCACTGCTTGAAGGTTTACCCTCTCCAGATAAATATAGCTTTTGCTTTATATAACTGGGGGTTTTCAAATGGATGTCTTTGTGAGACAGGGAGGCAATCTTTAGCTGTAGTCTTGCTTCATAAGGCAACCAATTTCGGGATTTTAAGACTGGGGAAATGTGTGCATTTCTTTCGGTACCCGTAACCAATCTGGCGGCAGCATTCAATGAAGCTCTTAGTGGGGCCAAGATATATTGGGGGAGGCCACAGAGCGTAGCACTGCCATAGTCTAGCCTTGGCAAAACAAGCACTTAGACCACTTGCTTGAAGTCAGCTTGTGTGAGAAAAGGTTTGAGATTCTTGAGTATCCTCATCAGGTGATTAGCTACCTTGCACACATTGCTAATATGATTTTTCATGTTCAGATGCTTGTCCAGGGTCATTTTGAGAGATTTGGCTGAGTCCATAATGAAGGGAGGGCAATTGAAGGCTGTGAGATGGTTCATCCACATGTCTGACTTGGAGATGTGATTCGGAGGAGAGAAGAGGGGGAATTCTGTTATGGAGGGGTTGAGCAGGAGGTGGATCTCGGTTAACCAGTTTTGAGTAATCATTAGGGTAGTGTTGAGCGATATGAAGTTCGCCGGGGAAGAGATTTTCAGATAAAGTTGTGTGTCATCTGCATACATATGGAAGAGAATGTCCATGGAATTTAGTGCATCAGCTAATGGTTCCAAGAACAAGTTGAAGACTATTGGAGATAGGGTGGACCCTTGGGGGACCCCCATGGATACTGGTGATGGCTGAAAGAGAGAGTGGTTCACCTTAACTCCTTGGGATCTGAGATGGAGGACGGACGTGAAAAATTGTAACACCAGACCAGAAAGGCGCATCCTGTGCTCCAAAATGAAGAGGATATTTTCATGATTAACAGTGTCAAATGCAGAGGAAAGGTCAAGAAAGATAAGGAGGCGAGATTAATTTAGATCATGCATTCTAAAATGTCATCCATAAGGTGAGTGAGAGCCGATTCAATGCTGTGTCCACTCGGAAAGCCAGATTAATATTGGTCCAGGAGCTGGAAATTCTCGATGTGAGCACAGAGATGAGATTAGATGTATTTTTCTAGGAATTTGGCTAGAGTGGGGATGTTAGAGATAGGGCGGAAGTTGTTAAGGTCAGCACTATCTGCTATAGGTTTTTTTAATATAGGTGTTACCTGAGCTGCTTTTAGGTACTCCGTGATCGTGCCTTGTGTGTCACTCCAGATGGGGGTGACAAAATCCATAATTTCTTTGAAGATGAAAGGTGGCAGCGGGTCACTGAAGTTATTAGATGGGTTGATACTCTGAAGAGTCTTGTTAATGTCTCTTTCACTGAGGGAAGTAAAGGTGCTCCATGAGGCATTGTTATTAGTGCTCATGCTAATTGGTTTGTCCTTCTCTAATAGGGCAGGGTGTCACAAACCCCTCGGGATAGCAAAAGAGCCTTACTGGAATCAAGATAAATATGAATGAGTCTTGATTTCTCAGTAAAGAAGGCATCCAGATCATCACATGAAGGTGGGCTGACTCCAGAGTCAGAGCGGATTGGTTCTTCCACCGCTTGTTGATTAACCAGCTCAAAAAGTTTCTTGGGGTGATTAGTGGCTTGATTAAGTTAGGATCTGAAGTAGTCAGCATTTGCGCTCTTGATTTGTTTGTTATAGGAGCTCTTTGCAGATCTAAGGATTTTTAGCTGGTCCGAGGATGGTTTGGATCTCCAGGATCTTTCGATCGCCCTAAGGTTGCGGCGTTCCAAGTTTAAGTTGCCGTTGAACCACTGTTTGGATATTTTTGTTGAGGTATTTTTTGTTGGCGTGGATTAATGAAAGCCATGATGCTAGAGTCAGTAGAGTTTTAGAAGTCAGTGAGTACATGAACCTCAGTTAGTCAACATGAGAGGAGATAGCCACTTTAACGTGGGTTGCTAGTTTGGCTGTATTGATATATCTCTGAGGTCCCTGTTCCAGATCTTCGATTTTGTTGGTTGAGTCTTCCTCAGAGACACCTCCATGTTAGTATAAAAGAAGTTGCTGTGATGGTCGGACCAATCGCAAGGACAAATGGTATCCAGTGTGATGGCATGTCCTTTGGTGATAATGAGGTCCAGAACTTCTCCTTTATTATGAGTTTGCTGGGCACAATGTTGAATCAACTTGTGATCATTTAAGAAGGATTTGAGACATGTTACAGCTTGGTCATCGGGGTTAGACCAGTGAAGGTTGAAATCACTGAGGAAGATTTGGGACATAACTGAATCAACATTGACAGAGATGATTTCCATTAATTGTTCGATGAAGGGGAGGTTGTCCCCAGGGGGGTGATAAAATGTGCGTAGTTTGCACACCAGAAGGTTGTTACTCGAGACATTGAGACAAAGGTATTCACAGGAGGATGGCATAGAGGACTCAGAGTGGGAGGCCGAGAGTGTGCTCCGATGTGTACAAGCTAGTCCATCGACAAACTTCAGAGCTCTGTGTAGACAAATTATGTCATGGGTAGGAGGCACTAGGAGGTCCATGATAGGAGTGGAAGAGGGATTGTGCCAAGTTCCAGTGAGGATGATGATTTCTATCTCATTGTGTTGGATGAGGTCGAAAATATCAGAGGCATTTTTGCTAGCTGACCTGCAATTGAGTAGTATGTATTTAAGTTGTACTGGTGTAAGGGGGAGGGGTATATATGATGTTCACTCTCATGAGGTTGTCATTATTTATGACTCTGAGGTTGTGAGGGGGTTCTCTGTTCAAGTTAGCATGAATGGCTTGAATTAGCCCCGGAGGAATCTTGTTGGAGTCTAGAATAAGCGTGTAAGAGTTAAGTAAGTCATTAATATCATTAGACGCGAGATAGGCCTTCGATCTTCTGGGGCGGGAGGGTGCATTAGGAAGGGGTATGGTTTTAGAGATAGAGAGGGGGAAAGCTGACAAAGGTGAACTCTAACGCTAGCAGGGGCTCTGGGCAGATTCGCAAGAGAGAGGAGCGAGCTGATCAAGGGGAAATGTTCAATTGAAAGGGCTTTCAAATCATGAAGTTCGACGGTGAGAAGGTGCAGCTGGAGCGATATATCGTCCAGGTGCGCCACCAGGTCTGAGTGCTGGTTGAGAGGTATAGGTTGTGTGGGGAAATCTGGTAGTGATGAGAGGTCTCAATGTGTGCCAGAGAGGTCTAAGGCGCTATTGTGAGTTTCCAGAGGGGGGAGTTGGTTAATGGGGACTTTTGGTTATCCAAGATGCCTGGATAGAGAGGTTGGTAAAGGTGAGAGGGTGGGAAGGCCATTGACCTGTGAGTCAGGGACGGTCAAGTAAAGGTTTAGTAGGTTTCGTTGACCATGGTCCGAGGAGGGCAGTTGCCAGGTTTCCGGCTTAGCAGATGGCGTAGTAAGAGGGATGCAGGAAGGGGGCTATTTCGATAAGTGCAATGGCGGTAGGGAGAGAAGGAATCTTTCAGCTCGAGAATAAGCCTGTATCAAACTGGATAATGGCAATCGTTTTGGCCACCACAAGTGTGGAAGGGTATGCTCAGATGTGAGTCCCTTGCTCACTGCACCATCAGGATTCAAGCAAGCCGGGCCGAAGACGGCTGTAATGCCAGAAACTGGTCCCCGGAAGCTTGTTTCCTTTCCAGTAAAGAATTGGCTTGGTAGTTTGGTCTGCCCTGTTCCCATGATGCACTGGGCCAGGGTCAGACTAATTTGCATGTAGCCAGGTTCTGAGCTGGGATGGTGCAGTGAGCTAAAAAAGGTGATGGATCAAGTCCTGATCTTTAGACTGGGTAGGAGTGTTCTGCTTAATTCAGATACTCTGTCCATCACCACCCCCTTTATGAATCGTTTTGGCCACCACAAGTGTGGAAGGGTATGCTCAGATGTGAGTCCCTTGCTCACTGCACCATCAGGATTCAAGCAAGCCGGGCCGAAGACGGCTGTAATGCCAGAAACCGGTCCCCGGAAGCTTGTTTCCTTTCCAGTAAAGAATTGGCTTGGTAGTTTGGTCTGCCCTGTTCCCATGATGCACTGGGCCAGGGTCAGACTAATTTGCATGTAGCCAGGTTCTGAGCTGGGATGGTGCAGTGAGCTAAAAAACGGTGATGGATCAAGCCCTGATCTTTTGACTGGGTAGGAGTGTTCTGCTTAATTCAGATTCTCTGTCCATCACCACCCCCTTTATGAATCGTTTTGGCCACCACAAGTGTGGAAGGGTATGCTCAGATGTGAGTTCCTTGCTCACTACACCATCAGGATTCAAGCAAGCCGGGCCGAAGACGGCTGTAATGCCAGAAACCGGTCCCCGGAAGCTTGTTTCCTTTCCAGTAAAGAATTGGCTTGGTAGTTTGGTCTGCCCTGTTCCCATGATGCACTGGGCCAGGGTCAGACTAATTTGCATGTAGCCAGGTTCTGAGCTGGGATGGTGCAGTGAGCTAATAAACGGTGATGGATCAAGCCCTGATCTTTTGACTGGGTAGGAGTGTTCTGCTTAATTCAGATACTCTGTCCATCACCACCCCCTTTATGAATCGTTTTGGCCACCACAAGTGTGGAAGGGTATGCTCAGATGTGAGTCCCTTGCTCACTGCACCATCAGGATTCAAGCAAGCCGGGCCGAAGACGGCTGTAATGCCAGAAACCGGTCCCCGGAAGCTTGTTTCCTTTCCAGTAAAGAATTGGCTTGGTAGTTTGGTCTGCCCTGTTCCCATGATGCACTGGGCCAGGGTCAGACTAATTTGCATGTAGCCAGGTTCTGAGCTGGGATGGTGCAGTGAGCTAAAAAACGGTGATGGATCAAGCCCTGATCTTTTGACTGGGTAGGAGTGTTCTGCTTAATTCAGATTCTCTGTCCATCACCACCCCCTTTATGAATCGTTTTGGCCACCACAAGTGTGGAAGGGTATGCTCAGATGTGAGTTCCTTGCTCACTACACCATCAGGATTCAAGCAAGCCGGGCCGAAGACGGCTGTAATGCCAGAAACCGGTCCCCGGAAGCTTGTTTCCTTTCCAGTAAAGAATTGGCTTGGTAGTTTGGTCTGCCCTGTTCCCATGATGCACTGGGCCAGGGTCAGACTAATTTGCATGTAGCCAGGTTCTGAGCTGGGATGGTGCAGTGAGCTAATAAACGGTGATGGATCAAGCCCTGATCTTTTGACTGGGTAGGAGTGTTCTGCTTAATTCAGATACTCTGTCCATCACCACCCCCTTTATGAATCGTTTTGGCCACCACAAGTGTGGAAGGGTATGCTCAGATGTGAGTCCCTTGCTCACTGCACCATCAGGATTCAAGCAAGCCGGGCCGAAGGCGGCTGTAATGCCAGAAACCGGTCCCCGGAAGCTTGTTTCCTTTCCAGTAAAGAATTGGCTTGGTAGTTTGGTCTGCCCTGTTCCCATGATGCACTGGGCAAGGGTCAGACTAATTTTAAGACCCTTTTAAGGTAAGAACTTGTTCATAAGGAATCTTTTTATTTTTAATTCGACAGCAACCTTGGAGGAGATTCTACGTATTTCCGGTGGGAGAGAGTTCCAGATCTTTGGCGCAGAGCCGGAGATAGCACAGTGACACGTTCTCTTTTTGCGAAAGATCTGTGGTTTCAGGGGGAGAAAGTTAGCACTGCTTGAAGGTTTACCCTCTCCAGATAAATATAGCTTTTGCTTTATATAACTGGGGGTTTTCAAATGGATGTCTTTGTGAGACAGGGAGGCAATCTTTAGCTGTAGTCTTGCTTCATAAGGCAACCAATTTCGGGATTTTAAGACTGGGGAAATGTGTGCATTTCTTTCGGTACCCGTAACCAATCTGGCGGCAGCATTCAATGAAGCTCTTAGTGGGGCCAAGATATATTGGGGGAGGCCACAGAGCGTAGCACTGCCATAGTCTAGCCTTGGCAAAACAAGCACTTAGACCACTTGCTTGAAGTCAGCTTGTGTGAGAAAAGGTTTGAGATTCTTGAGTATCCTCATCAGGTGATTAGCTACCTTGCACACATTGCTAATATGATTTTTCATGTTCAGATGCTTGTCCAGGGTCATTTTGAGAGATTTGGCTGAGTCCATAATGAAGGGAGGGCAATTGAAGGCTGTGAGATGGTTCATCCACATGTCTGACTTGGAGATGTGATTCGGAGGAGAGAAGAGGGGGAATTCTGTTATGGAGGGGTTGAGCAGGAGGTGGATCTCGGTTAACCAGTTTTGAGTAATCATTAGGGTAGTGTTGAGCGATATGAAGTTCGCCGGGGAAGAGATTTTCAGATAAAGTTGTGTGTCATCTGCATACATATGGAAGAGAATGTCCATGGAATTTAGTGCATCAGCTAATGGTTCCAAGAACAAGTTGAAGACTATTGGAGATAGGGTGGACCCTTGGGGGACCCCCATGGATACTGGTGATGGCTGAAAGAGAGAGTGGTTCACCTTAACTCCTTGGGATCTGAGATGGAGGACGGACGGGAAAAATTGTAACACCAGACCAGAAAGGCGCAGCCTGTGCTCCAAAATGAAGAGGATATTTTCATGATTAACAGTGTCAAATGCAGAGGAAAGGTCAAGAAAGATAAGGAGGCGAGATTAATTTAGATCATGCATTCTAAAATGTCATCCATAAGGTGAGTGAGAGCCGATTCAATGCTGTGTCCACTCGGAAAGCCAGATTAATATTGGTCCAGGAGCTGGAAATTCTCGATGTGAGCACAGAGATGAGATTAGATGTATTTTTCTAGGAATTTGGCTAGAGTGGGGATGTTAGAGATAGGGCGGAAGTTGTTAAGGTCAGCACTATCTGCTATAGGTTTTTTTAATATAGGTGTTACCTGAGCTGCTTTTAGGTACTCCGTGATCGTGCCTTGTGTGTCACTCCAGATGGGGGTGACAAAATCCATAATTTCTTTGAAGATGAAAGGTGGCAGCGGGTCACTGAAGTTATTAGATGGGTTGATACTCTGAAGAGTCTTGTTAATGTCTCTTTCACTGAGGGAAGTAAAGGTGCTCCATGAGGCATTGTTATTAGTGCTCATGCTAATTGGTTTGTCCTTCTCTAATAGGGCAGGGTGTCACAAACCCCTCGGGATAGCAAAAGAGCCTTACTGGAATCAAGATAAATATGAATGAGTCTTGATTTCTCAGTAAAGAAGGCATCCAGATCATCACATGAAGGTGGGCTGACTCCAGAGTCAGAGCGGATTGGTTCTTCCACCGCTTGTTGATTAACCAGCTCAAAAAGTTTCTTGGGGTGATTAGTGGCTTGATTAAGTTAGGATCTGAAGTAGTCAGCATTTGCGCTCTTGATTTGTTTGTTATAGGAGCTCTTTGCAGATCTAAGGATTTTTAGCTGGTCCGAGGATGGTTTGGATCTCCAGGATCTTTCGATCGCCCTAAGGTTGCGGCGTTCCAAGTTTAAGTTGCCGTTGAACCACTGTTTGGATATTTTTGTTGAGGTATTTTTTGTTGGCGTGGATTAATGAAAGCCATGATGCTAGAGTCAGTAGAGTTTTAGAAGTCAGTGAGTACATGAACCTCAGTTAGTCAACATGAGAGGAGATGGCCACTTTAACGTGGGTTGCTAGTTTGGCTGTATTGATATATCTCTGAGGTCCCTGTTCCAGATCTTCGATTTTGTTGGTTGAGTCTTCCTCAGAGACACCTCCATGTTAGTATAAAAGAAGTTGCTGTGATGGTCGGACCAATCGCAAGGACAAATGGTATCCAGTGTGATGGCATGTCCTTTGGTGATAATGAGGTCCAGAACTTCTCCTTTATTATGAGTTTGCTGGGCACAATGTTGAATCAACTTGTGATCATTTAAGAAGGATTTGAGACATGTTACAGCTTGGTCATCGGGGTTAGACCAGTGAAGGTTGAAATCACTGAGGAAGATTTGGGACATAACTGAATCAACATTGACAGAGATGATTTCCATTAATTGTTCGATGAAGGGGAGGTTGTCCCCAGGGGGGTGATAAAATGTGCGTAGTTTGCACACCAGAAGGTTGTTACTCGAGACATTGAGACAAAGGTATTCACAGGAGGATGGCATAGAGGACTCAGAGTGGGAGGCCGAGAGTGTGCTCCGATGTGTACAAGCTAGTCCATCGACAAACTTCAGAGCTCTGTGTAGACAAATTATGTCATGGGTAGGAGGCACTAGGAGGTCCATGATAGGAGTGGAAGAGGGATTGTGCCAAGTTCCAGTGAGGATGATGATTTCTATCTCATTGTGTTGGATGAGGTCGAAAATATCAGAGGCATTTTTGCTAGCTGACCTGCAATTGAGTAGTATGTATTTAAGTTGTACTGGTGTAAGGGGGAGGGGTATATATGATGTTCACTCTCATGAGGTTGTCATTATTTATGACTCTGAGGTTGTGAGGGGGTTCTCTGTTCAAGTTAGCATGAATGGCTTGAATTAGCCCCGGAGGAATCTTGTTGGAGTCTAGAATAAGCGTGTAAGAGTTAAGTAAGTCATTAATATCATTAGACGCGAGATAGGCCTTCGATCTTCTGGGGCGGGAGGGTGCATTAGGAAGGGGTATGGTTTTAGAGATAGAGAGGGGGAAAGCTGACAAAGGTGAACTCTAACGCTAGCAGGGGCTCTGGGCAGATTCGCAAGAGAGAGGAGCGAGCTGATCAAGGGGAAATGTTCAATTGAAAGGGCTTTCAAATCATGAAGTTCGACGGTGAGAAGGTGCAGCTGGAGCGATATATCGTCCAGGTGCGCCACCAGGTCTGAGTGCTGGTTGAGAGGTATAGGTTGTGTGGGGAAATCTGGTAGTGATGAGAGGTCTCAATGTGTGCCAGAGAGGTCTAAGGCGCTATTGTGAGTTTCCAGAGGGGGGAGTTGGTTAATGGGGACTTTTGGTTATCCAAGATGCCTGGATAGAGAGGTTGGTAAAGGTGAGAGGGTGGGAAGGCCATTGACCTGTGAGTCAGGGACGGTCAAGTAAAGGTTTAGTAGGTTTCGTTGACCATGGTCCGAGGAGGGCAGTTGCCAGGTTTCCGGCTTAGCAGATGGCGTAGTAAGAGGGATGCAGGAAGGGGGCTATTTCGATAAGTGCAATGGCGGTAGGGAGAGAAGGAATCTTTCAGCTCGAGAATAAGCCTGTATCAAACTGGATAATGGCAATCGTTTTGGCCACCACAAGTGTGGAAGGGTATGCTCAGATGTGAGTCCCTTGCTCACTGCACCATCAGGATTCAAGCAAGCCGGGCCGAAGACGGCTGTAATGCCAGAAACTGGTCCCCGGAAGCTTGTTTCCTTTCCAGTAAAGAATTGGCTTGGTAGTTTGGTCTGCCCTGTTCCCATGATGCACTGGGCCAGGGTCAGACTAATTTGCATGTAGCCAGGTTCTGAGCTGGGATGGTGCAGTGAGCTAAAAAAGGTGATGGATCAAGTCCTGATCTTTAGACTGGGTAGGAGTGTTCTGCTTAATTCAGATACTCTGTCCATCACCACCCCCTTTATGAATCGTTTTGGCCACCACAAGTGTGGAAGGGTATGCTCAGATGTGAGTCCCTTGCTCACTGCACCATCAGGATTCAAGCAAGCCGGGCCGAAGACGGCTGTAATGCCAGAAACCGGTCCCCGGAAGCTTGTTTCCTTTCCAGTAAAGAATTGGCTTGGTAGTTTGGTCTGCCCTGTTCCCATGATGCACTGGGCCAGGGTCAGACTAATTTGCATGTAGCCAGGTTCTGAGCTGGGATGGTGCAGTGAGCTAAAAAACGGTGATGGATCAAGCCCTGATCTTTTGACTGGGTAGGAGTGTTCTGCTTAATTCAGATTCTCTGTCCATCACCACCCCCTTTATGAATCGTTTTGGCCACCACAAGTGTGGAAGGGTATGCTCAGATGTGAGTTCCTTGCTCACTACACCATCAGGATTCAAGCAAGCCGGGCCGAAGACGGCTGTAATGCCAGAAACCGGTCCCCGGAAGCTTGTTTCCTTTCCAGTAAAGAATTGGCTTGGTAGTTTGGTCTGCCCTGTTCCCATGATGCACTGGGCCAGGGTCAGACTAATTTGCATGTAGCCAGGTTCTGAGCTGGGATGGTGCAGTGAGCTAATAAACGGTGATGGATCAAGCCCTGATCTTTTGACTGGGTAGGAGTGTTCTGCTTAATTCAGATACTCTGTCCATCACCACCCCCTTTATGAATCGTTTTGGCCACCACAAGTGTGGAAGGGTATGCTCAGATGTGAGTCCCTTGCTCACTGCACCATCAGGATTCAAGCAAGCCGGGCCGAAGGCGGCTGTAATGCCAGAAACCGGTCCCCGGAAGCTTGTTTCCTTTCCAGTAAAGAATTGGCTTGGTAGTTTGGTCTGCCCTGTTCCCATGATGCACTGGGCAAGGGTCAGACTAATTTGCATGTAGCCAGGTTCTGAGCTGGGATGGTGCAGTGAGCTAAAAAACGGTGATGGATCAAGCCCTGATCTTTTGACTGGGTAGGAGTGTTCTGCTTAATTCAGATACTCTGTCCATCACCACCCCCTTTATGAATCACTCTCATGAGGTTGTCATTATTTATGACTCTGAGGTTGTGAGGGGGTTCTCTGTTCAAGTTAGCATGAATGGCTTGAATTAGCCCCGGAGGAATCTTGTTGGAGTCTAGAATAAGCGTGTAAGAGTTAAGTAAGTCATTAATATCATTAGACGCGAGATAGGCCTTCGATCTTCTGGGGCGGGAGGGTGCATTAGGAAGGGGTATGGTTTTAGAGATAGAGAGGGGGAAAGCTGACAAAGGTGAACTCTAACGCTAGCAGGGGCTCTGGGCAGATTCGCAAGAGAGAGGAGCGAGCTGATCAAGGGGAAATGTTCAATTGAAAGGGCTTTCAAATCATGAAGTTCGACGGTGAGAAGGTGCAGCTGGAGCGATATATCGTCCAGGTGCACCACCAGGTCTGAGTGCTGGTTGAGAGGTATAGGTTGTGTGGGGAAATCTGGTAGTGATGAGAGGTCTCAATGTGTGCCAGAGAGGTCTAAGGCGCTATTGTGAGTTTCCAGAGGGGGGAGTTGGTTAATGGGGACTTTTGGTTATCCAAGATGCCTGGATAGAGAGGTTGGTAAAGGTGAGAGGGTGGGAAGGCCATTGACCTGTGAGTCAGGGACGGTCAAGTAAAGGTTTAGTAGGTTTCGTTGACCATGGTCCGAGGAGGGCAGTTGCCAGGTTTCCGGCTTAGCAGATGGCGTAGTAAGAGGGATGCAGGAAGGGGGCTATTTCGATAAGTGCAATGGCGGTAGGGAGAGAAGGAATCTTTCAGCTCGAGAATAAGCCTGTATCAAACTGGATAATGGCAATCGTTTTGGCCACCACAAGTGTGGAAGGGTATGCTCAGATGTGAGTCCCTTGCTCACTGCACCATCAGGATTCAAGCAAGCCGGGCCGAAGACGGCTGTAATGCCAGAAACTGGTCCCCGGAAGCTTGTTTCCTTTCCAGTAAAGAATTGGCTTGGTAGTTTGGTCTGCCCTGTTCCCATGATGCACTGGGCCAGGGTCAGACTAATTTGCATGTAGCCAGGTTCTGAGCTGGGATGGTGCAGTGAGCTAAAAAAGGTGATGGATCAAGTCCTGATCTTTAGACTGGGTAGGAGTGTTCTGCTTAATTCAGATACTCTGTCCATCACCACCCCCTTTATGAATCGTTTTGGCCACCACAAGTGTGGAAGAGTATGCTCAGATGTGAGTCCCTTGCTCACTGCACCATCAGGATTCAAGCAAGCCGGGCCGAAGACGGCTGTAATGCCAGAAACCGGTCCCCGGAAGCTTGTTTCCTTTCCAGTAAAGAATTGGCTTGGTAGTTTGGTCTGCCCTGTTCCCATGATGCACTGGGCCAGGGTCAGACTAATTTGCATGTAGCCAGGTTCTGAGCTGGGATGGTGCAGTGAGCTAAAAAACGGTGATGGATCAAGCCCTGATCTTTTGACTGGGTAGGAGTGTTCTGCTTAATTCAGATTCTCTGTCCATCACCACCCCCTTTATGAATCGTTTTGGCCACCACAAGTGTGGAAGGGTATGCTCAGATGTGAGTTCCTTGCTCACTACACCATCAGGATTCAAGCAAGCCGGGCCGAAGACGGCTGTAATGCCAGAAACCGGTCCCCGGAAGCTTGTTTCCTTTCCAGTAAAGAATTGGCTTGGTAGTTTGGTCTGCCCTGTTCCCATGATGCACTGGGCCAGGGTCAGACTAATTTGCATGTAGCCAGGTTCTGAGCTGGGATGGTGCAGTGAGCTAATAAACGGTGATGGATCAAGCCCTGATCTTTTGACTGGGTAGGAGTGTTCTGCTTAATTCAGATACTCTGTCCATCACCACCCCCTTTATGAATCGTTTTGGCCACCACAAGTGTGGAAGGGTATGCTCAGATGTGAGTCCCTTGCTCACTGCACCATCAGGATTCAAGCAAGCCGGGCCGAAGGCGGCTGTAATGCCAGAAACCGGTCCCCGGAAGCTTGTTTCCTTTCCAGTAAAGAATTGGCTTGGTAGTTTGGTCTGCCCTGTTCCCATGATGCACTGGGCAAGGGTCAGACTAATTTGCATGTAGCCAGGTTCTGAGCTGGGATGGTGCAGTGAGCTAAAAAACGGTGATGGATCAAGCCCTGATCTTTTGACTGGGTAGGAGTGTTCTGCTTAATTCAGATACTCTGTCCATCACCACCCCCTTTATGAATCACTCTCATGAGGTTGTCATTATTTATGACTCTGAGGTTGTGAGGGGGTTCTCTGTTCAAGTTAGCATGAATGGCTTGAATTAGCCCCGGAGGAATCTTGTTGGAGTCTAGAATAAGCGTGTAAGAGTTAAGTAAGTCATTAATATCATTAGACACGAGATAGGCCTTTGATCTTCTGGGGCGGGAGGGTGCATTAGGAAGGGGTATGGTTTTAGAGATAGAGAGGGGGAAAGCTGACAAAGGTGAACTCTAACGCTAGCAGGGGCTCTGGGCAGATTCGCAAGAGAGAGGAGCGAGCTGATCAAGGGGAAATGTTCAATTGAAAGGGCTTTCAAATCATGAAGTTCGACGGTGAGAAGGTGCAGCTGGAGCGATATATCGTCCAGGTGCGCCACCAGGTCTGAGTGCTGGTTGAGAGGTATAGGTTGTGTGGGAAAATCTGGTAGAGATGAGAGGTCTCAATGTGTGCCAGAGAGGTCTAAGGCGCTATTGTGAGTTTCCAGAGGGGGGAGTTGGTTAATGGGGACTTTTGGTTATCCAAGATGCCTGGATAGAGAGGTTGGTAAAGGTGAGAGGGTGGGAAGGCCATTGACCTGTGAGTCAGGGACGGTCAAGTAAAGGTTTAGTAGGTTTCGTTGACCATGGTCCAAGGAGGGCAGTTGCCAGGTTTCCGGCCTAGCAGATGGCGTAGAAAGAGGGATGCAGGAAGGGGGCTATTTCGTTAAGTGCAATGGCGGTAGGGAGAGAAGGAATCTTTCAGCTCGAGAATAAGCCTGTATCAAACTGGATAATGGCCAGAAGAGCGAACCAGTAAGCCCACCCGCCTTCCCAGTCAGAGGTGTAGTGTAATGGGTCAGTCTGACAGGGGCCGAAGAGGCTCTAAGATCAATTAAGGGTGAAGAATGGTTTAGATAGAGTGAGGACCACCCGGCTGTGGTCAGGGGAGGACTGGTTAAGTCCAAAGTGGTGGTAGGGTGTGGGTAGGGGTCATTGGATTTAGCCGAGACCGCCTTTTTTACCATCATGGCAAGGTTGACATTAGAAGTTTGTATAGGGATGATACCATTACTGTAGAAGGTGATAGTGGTATTAGTGTTGAAGGTGAGTAAGAGCAACATCGCAAGAGCAAGATTCTGCCAGCTTGCTTGTTTTCTGGTATTGAAGATGAGATCATTACATATACTACCTTTGTTTGCACAGAAGTAGACATCTGAGATGAATGTATCGGATCTGGCTTTGAGTATGCAATGTTTGTTTGTTTTTTGCATCATTTTTGGAGAGTTTAGGAGGGTAATTGATGATGAAAGCATTAGATCCTGAGGGGTTGGGACTTACGTCCATTCTGAAATTGTGTCCTAGCGAGGAAGGGGCCTCAAAGATGAGTTTATGCAGGTGAGGGTAATTTTATTTATCGGATAAAGCTTAAAATGGCAGATAGGAGACCTAGTGGGTAGGGAGAATAAGTTGTGAATGGATAATTAAGGTGTCATTATTATAGACTTCGGAGAAGTTGGTAAAAGGAGACTGTAAAAGGAGTCTAGGGGGACTAGGGGGTGAGAGGGTAAACAGGCAGCAAGGATACTGTGAGTAAAGGAGGAATTAAATAAAAGCATGTGAGTTGGCTGAGTTCCTGAGTGAGAGGGGTTCGATTAGATGTGGAATTGGCTTTACGTAGTTGCAGCTGAAGTATGCTGATTGTCGAAGATCTTGCAGTTTCCGGCTTTACAATATTCTGTTAAGTGATTTTAGGAGTGAGAGGGGTTCAATTTGATTTAAGCACATCTAAGCGGATCGCAATCCCAAACCCAGGTTGCCTCCGGATATCGCTCCAACTTTGTCAGCCATGTAGGGTGTCCTATAACAAATGTTTACATTATTGGAGCCAGAATGGATTTAGGGATGCCAAAGGTTGCACAGGAAAGTACAAGAGGCTTTGGGAACAAGTGGCAAAGCTGAAAGAAGGCCTGCCAGGGGCTCATGTCAGTCATACATTGAGTCACCAATGTGTTGGCGTTCACGCTGAAGGGAATTCAATGGTGGATGAAGCCACCAAGGCAAGAGTTTGTACTGCTGCAGTTGCTGCAATAACTCGCTCAAGTACAAGGATAGATTTAACAGCTATGGGGGCAGTTAATGCCACACGCTACAGAACGGTACAAAAGGGGGTGGTGGGAGTGGTGATGGACGGAGCATCTGAATCAATCAAACACTCACACCCAGTCAAAAGATCTTGGTTTAATCCATCACCGTTCTTTAGCCCACTCTGCCACCCCAGTTCAGACATGGCTATATGCTAATCAGTATGACCCTGTGCCTCATGGGAACAGTCCAGCCTGAACTGCCAAGCCATGTCTTCCCTGGACCGGAAACAAGCTTCCGAGGACCGGTTTTTGGCATTCCAGCCATCTTCAGCCCGGCTTGCTTGAATCCAGTGGCAAAGTGAGCAAGGGACTCACGTCTGAGCATACCCTGCCACACTTATGGCGGCCAAAAGCGGTACAAAAGGGGGTGGTGATGGACGGAGCATCTGAATCAATCAAACACTCACACCCAGTCAAAAGATCTGGGTTTAATCCATCACCGTTCTTTAGCCCACTCTGCCACCCCAGAGCAGACCTAGAGCAATCAGCTGATTTTTCTGATGATGAATTGTATGATGGTACATCTAACAATGGAAACATGTTTTGCTACCAACATTAAGGTCAAGATTTTTTGCCCAAAGCTAGTATCTTGCACGCTGTTTATCATCGCACACAATGGGAACACTGCCCAACACTACCAAAAGGTACTTCAAATACATTTGCACAAGTTTGCTTATATTTCAAGCTTTGAAATGTCAGACCCACCTTATTTTAATTATAGGCTTGCACATTCACCTGCAAATAAAAATATGTGTACAGGCACTAAGCTCATATACTCTGCTTCCTTTATTTTCCAACAGTGTATACAGGGTTTCAGCTATTAGAAGACAAAAATTGGCAGGTTCAGTGAAGGAAAGCCTTATTTAGAGCATGCCTCATACCACATCAAATGATTTTCCTGAACAAAACAGTGCAACAAACTTCATGTCTTGGTATAGCAAAAAGCAAGGATTTGAACACACTGCGTATTCACGTATTCTCACTCTTTGAGAATTGGCAGCACTTAACACACTTCAGTGACGATACACCAAACACAATGATACGTAATAGTTCTTTTAATTCATGAGATCCCAAGTGGAAGGGATGGTTGGTTTGGCCGATAGATGCAAATAATTGTCAATCTAGATTCCTGGGTAACAACGGAGGATTTAAGATCAATAGGCCAGATCAACGATACGTACAAACGGAACATTCAGGGTTGATGATGTCATATTGTGTTGGGAAGTTATGCCTAAAAACTAAGGCTGAAAAACCTCAACACTTTCCCAGGTGAAGTAACACATGTTCCTTCTTTCTGATGACATGGATCTGAGAGATTTTTTATTAGGTAACCGGACTAATGTAAAAACGCTTTTTGTACGGTAAATAGAACGCGCTGTGGACAATTTCTCAACAGGAAGCTGCTGAGAGATTGCGCAAGATCAACAAGGTTAACATAGAAAAGGTTTTGCTGTGGTTAACTTCAGTATGACTAGGTTGCAACCCCCCCAAGGGGAATGTCCCCCTGTCCACCAGCGATCCTCGACTGAGGTTTTGAATATTTGTAGGAAAATATTTTTTTGAAAAGACAATGATTAAAAAAAAGGTCAGTTCATCTCGTTTATTTATATCCATAGTTATATGATTGACTTCATTCATGAAGCATCCAAGTTCCATGATGCAGTTCTGAACATTTTGTTTGACCGTGTTTTCATTAGAGCATCTTTCTGACTTTCAGCTACATGTTCTTGTAAACACTATGTCTATAACGTATTACTCCACACCAACAGGGCGTTTTCGTTTCACCCGTTCACCATTGCACGGCACATTATTAATACACTCGCACTCTGAGATGTTTATCATCTTACAACAATCACTGGGTTGATTATTTCACGTATTCACTTCCAACACAACAACAATAGAACAGGTTTACATTTGTCCACCAGGATATTAATAGACTAACTCTGGGGCCACCTGACCCGCTGATTATTCATATCTCACACATTCCAGTTAGAATTTGGGGAAGCATGTTATATCCTGTTTACGTTTGAGATTTTACTCGACCCACTACTAAGGTGTTTTGATCACTTCACAGCAGCATAACCAGGAGTATTATTTTCCTCGTGTCAATTAGTTCTTGCACTATATTCACAGATCCCAACCCCTGATGAAGGGTAGTCCACCCAAAGTGCATTGGGAAGGTCAAAGGGAGAATTACAATTGCCACAATTTAAAAGCATCATGGAACTTGGATGCCTAGTGAATGAAGCCAATTCATATAACTATGATTATAAATATATCAGATGAGCTGAGCTTTTCTTGAACCATTGTCGTCTTTTAAAAAAAAAATCCAAAAAATATTCAAAGCCTCAGTCGAGGATCGCTGGTGCCTAGGGCAACATTCTCTTTGTGGTGGTTGCACCGTCATTTAATGTTACGTTCCAGTCCGGAGAACGATACCCCAGGAGTACCTTTCAACTCATAAGCAGAAGAGTCTTCTTTAACTATAGCAACACGTATTGCAGGGGCTACAACCAGTCTTTGACTTAAGTGTGACCACATTATCATCCAGAATGTATTCACTGGGCAACATAGTGTCTTCCGCAATTGACATAATACAGCAAGACATGTCTATTTTACAACTTGGACAGTCACAATTACAATCAATCGTAAAACTGAGATGGACATTACAAACATTACATTCTGCCATGTGCCAAGTCATTTCATCTATAGTAAAAGTCTGTTTTCAGCATATGATCTAAAAGAAAGACATAATAGCACAGAGAAATGCAAAATATACCATGTTGCACATTGAGAAATTAGACCAATTACCTTTCACTGTGGCTGAGACACCGTCAACTGACTGGATAATCCATGGTTTTATCACCCTACTGGTCACTGTGTTCCAACTCCAATGCTGTCTCCAATACCAGCAGATAGGCAGATATGAAGTACAAGGGGAAGGTTATGTGCATGACTATTGGGAATTACCATTGAGGTTTAGATGCAGGAATGGGGACACAGAGGTTTTCCTTAGTGGTTTCAATTGTGAGGATGCTATAAGCGGTTCCTTGGTCTGCAAGGACATTACTTTCTATGGGGCATGCAATGCTTTAGTAGCAAACTTGTCTTGTTATCTGAAGGGTTCTCCACCTGCTGTAATTCATTCTGTGTTCCAACTGCTCTTAAATGGGAGCTATTCGATGCTGAATTATCAAGGTTACTGGGGGATGGAAACATGCATTGCTTATCTAGTGACGGTTAATTGCGCATTGACTTGTTGTTCACAAATACTGTTTCCACCTGCCTGCACAGTTAGGGAGGCAATGCTTTGGCCTTCCATAAATGTTTCCAACATACTGGTTGATTCTCTGAGCAAACTGAAAGCCATGCTTTTTCAAAAGGATGTGACCTTATTTTCGGCCAAAGAGACATTTGATCTCCAGGTTGTAAGGTCCTCATCTGAGATACAGGCACTACTGCACACTAAATCCCCACTGCATTTTGGGGAGCTGGTCCGCCGTATCTTTAGCATATCTATTATGAAGGGAATATTGGACTTTTTTAGATGTATCCGCTCAGTTTGGTTAGCATCTATCAGACAATTTTTGGAATTATACCATCTTTCATACTCTCCATGTTGGGAACCGTTTTTGGAAGGGTTCCGCTTGTCTTGCTACTTGTGGCAGGAATTCTGATTTACATTTTTCTGCTCCACAATGGACGTCCCAGTTCAACTCAGAATGGAGACTACTGCTAGCTCTGCGTTGCCATGATTGTACTGTATACTGCTTCGGCACACCTCAGCTTCAAGTATTGAACGAGCATTGGTTGTTATCCTTCAGACATATCTGGCTAGATTCCATACCACCTGCCTTCCCCTGTCTGTTTTGCAGCCACAAATGAATCCTGGATATAAGTCTTGTATCATAATTGGTTGTGCCACCGTACATTGAAGTACTGATGGACCCCGTAAAGGCCCATGCATATTGTTTTCCCCAGTGTATTCCATTGATGATGAATTCATTCTTAGAGCAACCCAGAGATGCTTCAGCTCCTATTGATGTGAACAGTGGCCCTGCAGATCACTTATGGGTAACAACACCTTCCGCAGCGGCTGTGTTAATTTGATGGAATCACGGTTGCTTCATAAACCTTCTTTGAGGTGCGCCTCTGGGATCATTGTCTGTGTTTGTGGGCAGCAGCAATGTTGCATCTACCACTCGGAACATGTAAAAAAAATTGACTTTTCCGTGTGAGAATGATTTGGTCTCTTTTTTAACAAAACTAACCAAAACAGATTTATTTTTCTTTCTTCTAAGCCCAATGTCCTTCTGAGTGCTTGAGATTTCAAACAGTATATTAACTCTTAATGTTTTTATGACATATTTTTAAGGGTTGGTTTTAGATGATTTTATATCAGCGTTAAGGCTTTTTCAGCTTACATATTATCATGGGTTGCAGAATTTTTAGAATGATTCTAGATAGATTTTAGATGTTTTAAAGAGTAGTTTTTTAATAGTTAAAAAAAATGTTTTTAAACATGGGGAGGGCGCTAGAGAGCCTGACGCAAAATGGCCGGACCTTAGTGCTGCTCTGCCGGTCGAGGTAACCATCCGGCTAAAATCCTGCTGAAATTGCCACCATCCAGAGGAACAAAGACATTATCTGGGCTGCACTTAGAAAGAGGAACACTTTGCTGGAACTTGCATCACTCTCTGAGCCTGCTGTGTGGAGTTAGTGGCAGAGACATTTATTTCTCATGATGGCGGCTCCCGCGAGTTATCGGTGAACGGATAAAGTTATGGAGCTGGGAGCTCACTTGCGGGCTTGCTGAAGCGCTTGTTCATAATCAACTGCATACCTGAACCAGAATCCTCAGTGCATCTGCGAATTCCTGGCATCGATGCAGTAAGCACTGCTGCTGATTTGGGTATGCTCCGTTGAACTGGGCTGCAGGCACCGGGACTCCGTGTGGTGCGAACATGCCCTGCACTGGGTGAATGCATAGAGACTGGCCAGGCACATCCACGCCGTAAGCAGCTGCGAGTGCCTTGTGGTAAAGTGGTGTACAGGCGAACGCTGAACGGGCCACTGGCCTTTGATGTACAGCGTTGTAAGTCGTGGTGTGGTGGTGTGCATATACATTGCATCCTGGGGCCGGCGGCCATACTGCATTGTGATCCGGCAGAATTATCACCGCGACCACCGCTGAAGATCCCCTAAGCCATTATCAGCTGAACAGATGTGATGAAGATTGCGGGCCAACACTGTGGGCGCTGTGGTGAACTTCTTCATGCGCGTAGCCTTCCGTCTGGCTCTTAGTGCAGGATCGGTACATCATAAGGTGAGGAGCTGCTGGGGCACCGCTGCTATTGGCATCTGGCTGGAGCCGTTTCATCGTAGGGCTGCTCCGCTGTTTGACACAAATACTTCATCACTCTGCTTCATTTGCTCGTGTTGCTTGGGGATTCGTGCGTCACTGCTGTTGCCCTCCTGGTTGCTTCTGGTTGCTGTACGCACCCATATTCCTGCTTGGCAATAACGAGGCTTGACTGATCGTTTCTCCCAGATGAACATTGCACCTTGTGGGTGATTAACTGACAACTAGCGGTGCGTGGAGGATGCTAATGTGCTTATGGTGAGGCTCCGGGACAGTGTTTGAGAGTGCATATGGTGAATTGCTTCTACTTCGTTGCAAGGCCTGGGTGACCGATTCCTCATATTCTGGCACTGCGAGACAGTGTTTTCTACAACAAGTGTACAGTGTTAGCCTGCACTGAATTGCCCACAAATCACCCTGATCTTTCTACTGTGGGGGGTTACGATATCTGAACTGCTGCACGGATTCTGACAGACTGGTCATATCTCGGCAGTATTGCGCCATTTGGGTGTAACCTGATGCGGGTGTCATGCTAGACTCCCTGATGGACGTGCATTGTTCCGACTTTGATACTACCTTGGTGGTGCTGCTGGATCGTGCGCACGTTCTGCACACAACATAGGCAAAACGTACAAGCAATAGGCAAAACTGAGCTTTTAGACTCAACGCCTCATGAAATAGCAGGCTCCTGCAACATCGGACACTGAATTAGAGTTGGTTGCGGGTGCTAACAGCCAACTGGAGCTGATGATGCTCACTATGCAACACAGTTTGCAGGCAATCAACAGCAAGATTGATAATCTTAATCAGCATATGGACAGCATGTCGGCCAAACTAGATAAACACGGGTCACGCATCTCTGAGGCAGAGCAGCGTATCTCTACTACTGAGGATCTGACGGAGGTGGTCAGTGCATCCTGCACCAGTATGGAAAAACTTTTAGCTGTAATCCAGGCTAAGAACGAAGATCTTGAGGCCAGATCGCGCCGCAACAACTTATGGATTACCGGGGTATCTGAGTCAACAGATAAGGGACCAAAGGACCTGTATGTCGAGAATCTGTTGAAGGATATGCTTGGTGTGGAGCCCTTCTCGGCCATTATGGTGGTGGAGCGTGCGCACAGATCCCTGGCACCCAAACCAGCACCTGGAGTGCCCCCGTTCCCCATCATTGCCCGGTTGCTCAATTATTGTGACAGGGACGCGGTGCTAGGTCTGGCCCGGGAAAAGGGCGCCACTTCGTATCAAGGCGTGCAAATTGCACTGTTTCCAGATTTTACGGCATCGGTGCAACGGGCAGGGCGAGAATTTCTTCCTGTAAAAAAGATACTGCAATACACCATGTTGTACCAGTCTTGTGTCCGCATTTACCACATGGGACAGGCCAAGATCTTCCCAACACCCAAGGACACTCTACAGTATGTATGACAGATGGAGAAGCAAGAGTCATTATGAGTAGCTGGCGATGATGCAGACACTGAGGATTGACCGCGTGAGCTATTTACTAAAGACACAATACAGTCGTAGCTCATTATAAACTGCTGCATGTATTGAGATTGGTTCACCAAAATAGTTGATTGCAGTGTCAAAGTTTAAAATGTTGCTAACTCTTAGTCCTATCTTTTTAGATACAACATATTTTTATATGCTGCTCTGAATTTTGGTGTATTGACCCATGCAATGCTCTGGTAACGTATAATTTCAGGTTGCAAAATGTATTGTTTTCCTATGCAATGCTCCTAGTTGTTGTCCCTTGGTGGGGGGAGATTCTATACACACCTTGACCCTATCTTGGGGGTTGGCGGCTACTGGCAACCCCCCCTGTAGGGAGTACCCCACATTGGTTTACGTTATTTTGGGCGCAACTTTGGCTGTGCTTTTTTATTATTGTATGTAATGTTGCAGTATTATTATAAGTTTGTTGTTTGCTGTGGGATCCTTAGCATAATTGGGATGCTGAAGTGAGAGGGGGGATTGTTGGGGAACTGTATTCAAACACTAATAATGTGGGTACATCGTTTAAACTGACAATGGCATGTACACGATTGGGGAATGTCAAATGGCAGGCTGACGCATTAGATACTGAGTGGAATGGCAGAGGTTAAGAATGCTACTATATCATGGATGACATGGAATGTTAAAGGCCTTAATAATCCTAAAAAGATAAGTCAGGTCTTGGCATATTTAGACCGTCACAATATTCACATAGCACTGTTACACGAAACCCATCTCACCATGCATGCAGCGGAAGCAGTGGCTACTAGATGGGTGGGTGTGTGGATAGCATCCTCTTACTCCTCCTATGCAAGGGGTGTTATGATACTGATTAAGACAGGCATCCCCTTCGAAAATCTGCATGTTGACAAGGATGATATGGGTAGATAAATCCTGGTGCAAGGCATATTGTGTGGCACACGGGTGAAGAATGTAAACCTCAATGTTGTACTGATACCTGGGGAGGATCATATGACCTCAGCGGAGGTCACGCCTAAAAGAGCAGCGCTCTCTGTCACTAATAGCATGAGAGACTTGGGACTATTGGATGTGTGGAGACTGTGCAATTCTTTAAAGGAAGGTGCGTGTCATTCATATGTGCATCACTCCTAGTTGCGTCTTGATTTTTGGTTAGCGACAACTGATATTCATACATGGACCACCGATATTTGCCATCTACCCAAGACACTCTCAGATCACTCCCCTGTCCTGCTCAGTAACAACATACCCATCACACGCCTACACAATTTCAATGGCGCCTTCAATCTACCTTTCCGATAGATTATGTTTTCTGTGAAGCGGTGAGAGAAGCTATTGTTGATTATTTTGCACAAATAAAGGGTCTGTAGACAATATGGGAACTCTCTGGGAAGCCTTTAAGGTGAAAATACAGGGTGCCTGTATAAGTCTACAAGCTGGGATTCTTCGGTCTCTGCGTGGTACTATGAGGACATTAGAGCAGGAACTGGGCCGTTAGAGCAGGAATATGAGGTTATGGCGGATCAAGCTACTCTAGCAAATATAAGGTGTAAGGTCACAGAGTATAATGATATGGCGGATCGAGAGGTGCGCCATATGTTATGTTGCTGAGCGGCAAGATAATATGGCAAAGGGAGTAGACCAGGGAGAGCATTAGCCAACAAAATTGCAGAGCCATGGGTTAAGACACATATAGATAAGATTGTAGCAGATCAAGGCACTATACACTATGACACAGCAGGGATACTTGACACGTTTGTGCGTTATTATTAGGCCATGTATGCAAGTAGTAGGTCGGCGGGGGAAACATATATTGGGCTATACTTAGAAGATATCGCGCTGGTCTGGCTTTCACGGGCGCAGCAAGATTTTTGAATGCACCAATTCACGATCGATAAACTACGGAACGCTATTATGACGTTGACGAATGGGAAGGCTACAGGCACAGATGGTTTGCCAGCTGAGCATTATAAAGAATATATAGACTTAATGGCACCATGCTTGCTTGAGCTGTATCTCAAAGCACATGAGCAAAAATGTCTGCCAGCCACAATGCAAGAAGCACCAATAATAACGCTGCTGAAGCCTGGTAAGGTGCCGGATAGTTGTGACTTGTATCGGCCTTTATCACTTATGAATACTGATGTTAAGATTCTGGCAAATGTGTTGGCTACCTGTCTGCGATTGCTACTCCCTACAATGGTTCTCCCAGATCAATCTGGGTTTATGCTTGCACTTTCAAAGTCACACAATTTACGAACGCTGTTTGTGGCGCTGCATGTGCTCGAGCCAACACTGCCTGTGGTGGCGGTCCTCTTACATGCCGCCAAGGCTTTTGATTCGATCTCCTGGACTTACTTGTTCACAGTTTTTCATCGCATGGGTGTCCCCTTTATTTTTACAAAGTTGATCCGATTATTGTACACGGATCCTATAGCGCGAGTGCGGCTGAATGGGCACATGTTGCTGATACAGCGTGGTACATGACAGGGATGCCCGCTGTCACCTCTATTATTTGCGGTGGTGCTGGAGCCCCTGGCGTGTATCCTGCAACAGCGTTATGCACATGCTGCACTGCAATTTTGTCCACGTCCGCTGGCAGTCTCCATGTATGCGGATGACATGGTGCTATATGTTCGCTATGCGGAGACACATCTAGCACATCTTATCAGGGAATACTTCAGGTTTCAATGGCATGCAGGGCTGGGAATAAACTAGGCCAAATCTATACTCAAGCCTTTGATTGACAGCACAAAGCGTATAGAGATTGAATATCCCTTATAATGCAGCGTAGACACAGTAAAGTATCTGGGGATATGGATACATAGAGATCAACAGGTGGTTGTTCAATCGAATTATGGTAGAGCAATCAGGCGACTTGAAGAGCAATCGCTAGATGGATCAAATTGCCGTTATCACTGGCTGACAGGATAGCATGGATCAAAATGATTGTCCTTCCTAGGTTTTTATACTTATTTATCATTATTTCAGTCCGTCTTAAACAAACTTTCTTTGATACGCTTCGATCATTGTTGATTATACTTGCATGCGGGGGGAAAGCCTTGAGTGAAATGGGAAGTCCTAACCCTTCCATATGATATGGGCGGCGTTGCAGCTCCGGATCTGCAGTTGTATTATCTCTGCACACAGGCCCACTAGGATTAATATTGGCAGCAAGCTCCGGCTTATATTCCAAATGTGGCGGTGGAGGAGGGAGGTGTGCATCCTATACCGCTCAAGGCCATGATTGTGAACACTCATTCGGTCTTTGAGAAGGGGGAAATAGATACGGTGCAGTGCACAGTCAGTGCATGGCAGGAACTCGGGAGGCGGGCACAGAAGCTTCCACTCAATGTCCGAACTTGCCATTTTTACATCACTCTTCAATTTCATTATCTGGTGAAAAGGGTGCGCTCCAAGTCCTTCATGAGAGAGGTGTACACACGATGGGGGATGTGTTTTCGGCTGGGAACTTTATACACGCCGAAGCATTCCTAGGGGATGGGGACAATGCTGCAATGCGTGTATTTATATACACTACAGTGTGTGCTGCTATAGGTACACTGTACCCACACTTTCCGAAGGTACCGCCAACACTGGATGCATTGCACCTCATATATGCACCTCAGGCGAAATCCAACCTTATTACACAATTATACGACACCTTGCAGAGAGAGGGGTTACTTACGGGAGATTCTCGCTGGCTAAATGGAATGCAATTCTCGCTGACCTGTTGTCCGAAGAAGATTGGCATGAAAGTAGTAAACTGACAGAGCGGCTCACTCCCAATGATAATCTTAAACTGATACATTTTAAATACCTGCACTAAGCGGATTATACACCTGTTTTGCTATATAAATGTGGATTGAATGACTCTGCCAGCTGTGTTAGGTGTAGTGCCCCTCATGCAGACTTTCAGCATTTGGCCTGGGCCTGTCCGAAGGTCACAGAATTTTGGGTGCAGTTAATACAAAATTTGACTGAAATGGTGGAATCGCCTGTGGCATGTACCCCGCAAATGTGTTTACTGGGACTTGTATCCACTATACGAGTTCCAGTTAGAAGACTGGTGGCAGAGGTGCTACTATTGGCTAAGCGCAGGTTTGCTATGTGTTGGGGTGTCAGACCGGCGCCGGTACAAAAGCAATGGCTGCAGGAATTGGTGTACTGCGGAACCAGCTTACTTGCTATGCTGAAGAACTCCCTGGTACCTCTAAACCTCGGGATGTATTTTTCTGTATCTTGTTATTCTGCTAATTATAATATGATTCTATTGCTGTCTAAATATATACTGCCACCTATAACCGACTAATGTGTACTGCTGTGCTGCCTATTTGTATTCTGTATGCCCACAGATGAAACTATGATTTTGTATCTTTGATTGTTTGTGTACTGGAAAATGTAAAAATATATATATATTATTTTGAAAACATTCTTCTGGCTAATTAGATCGTTTTTATGTATCGACCCTTAGTATGAGGAGTGGGTGTTATATTCCCGAGTTAGTCCCATGTAGCACCTTATTTCTTACATTGTCCTATTTTTTAGCAGTAACCATTTGAACATATTTGCATGTGCTACAATGTTGGATTAGTTTCCTTGAAAATAAACTTGGTTAGACATCTAACTTCACACAACATTATCACCATACCCTGAGCATCATGTACAAGTTCTCTTTTTGCACTATGTACAACTGTTATCTCTATCTTAATCAACAGAGCGACAGGGCTATCTACATATCAGTAACATCCTTAGGGGCATATGCATCAATGTAGGCTTTTGTGATTCCTTAATTGTGATTAATAAGGAATGGGAATGAAGCAATCACAAAAGCCTAAGCATGTAGGAATCGCTTAATTGTGTCTCACAAATTGCAAGTCGATATTAAGGAATGGCTTTCTATTCATTCCTACGGGCCTACAGGCCCATAGAAATGAATGGAAATTGCATGCACAATTTGCAAGTACACAATAGGTACTCGCAAATTGCGCATGCAATTTCAAGGGTGCAAAGGTGCCAAAAGGACACCCTGTTGCACCCCTGAAATTGATATGTGAACAAATGTTGCACACACACGCCCCAAAGGCATGTGTGTGTGTGTAACATGCTAATTTGAAATATGCACTTTAGTGCATTTTTCAAGGTTTTCGCTATTTTCCACCTGGCATTATTTTTCTGCAAATACCATACCCTAATAGCAAAATCGCTATTTTAAATGGCATCTTACATTGCAATTAAGGAATCGCAATTTGCGATTCCTTAAATGCAATCGCAAGTTGCGATTTTTGCATTTGGGATGATGCAAAGGGATAGGTTCTGCAGATTCTGAGAATCTGCCCATTAATCTATACACACATTGCAAGCTGCTTTCTATTATAAAAGATGAACATCTCGATAGATTAGCAGAGGAGGCACTCCAGCTGACACCAGAGGTCCTCACATGCTGAGAATTCACTACGCAGAAGTCTGACATTTCATCAGGGGTGTCCAGTTTGTGATCAAGACCTGGTCCTTCATTCTCTCCTACCAGGTAATGTGGTGGAATCGTTCCATGGGGGATTCTTGGCTCTACTCCCACACACACTCTAGGTACACTTAGAGTAGGGTTGACATAGTAGGATTACCTTTCAATTACTGCCTAGTTGATTTGCCAGATATATATAATTTTTTTTAGCATAATATCTACTATCTACTATTCATGCTTTTGGTGCTCGGGATCACTTTTATCTGCTTCTGTCTATTAATCATTGCAGCACATGTATTCTATACAACAATAATGTTGATTCAATAAATATATTGGAAATGTCCCACTGTGTATTCTGTATATTTCTCTGAGAATAAGTGAGCACGAATGACTGAGAGAAAAGTTCTGCACTGTTTATACAATCCCTGAGGGGTCAGAGTTGTCATGTTCAGTGGTAGCTAGAAACCATTTGCTCCTTGGTAGGAAAGAAGGGCTTTCAGTGGCACTGTGAGGTAGGTGGTCTATAGGCAAACACATCCTGCAGGGGTGTCCAGAATCAGTCTTTTATTTAATTTGTACATCTTCCCCCTCATTTTTATGTTACAGCAGCTGGAGGTCACGGTGTTCAATTACGCCGATGACCTCCAACTAATTTTTAACCTCTCCAACTCCCCTTCATCTGCCCAGAACGTCCAGTCAGTGATGAGATTCATCCAGGACTGGATGAACTGCAATCACCTCAAACTTAATCCAGACAAAACCGAGCTGGTCTTGACTGGAGGTGGTTGCAGTCCATGGTCCCCTTCTTTCTGGCCCCCCTCACTCGGTGTCCCTCCTTCTCCTGTGCCTAAAGTTAAAACCCTTGGGATCTTTCTGGATTCACAACTTTCTATTCACTCACACGTCAGCTCAGTCGTCTCCTCTTGTTTTTTTTCTTTGAGAACAATTAGGAAGGTTTCCCGTTTCTTCTCTCTCCCCGCCCTGAAAATCATCGTGCTAGCCTTGGTATTGTCCCGTATTGATTACGGCAACGTAGTCTATAACGGGGCTCCCGCTTACGCGATCCACCGCTTGCAGCTGGTAATGAACCAGGCTGCGCGCCTGATTCATGGCCTCCCCAAATACCACCGGGCCAGCCCACTATTAAAGGCGCTACACTGGCTGCCGGTGCGGGAGCGTGCTCTCTTTAAGCTCGGCTGCCTCACTTTTCAGGCAAGGGCAGGGACTGCCCCTAAATTTCTTTGTTCCGCTGTCATCCCTTATCTCCCCGGCAGAGAGCTCCGCTCTTCCCATGCGGCCCTCTTAGCCATCCCTCGATTTAAGAAACTGAGGGCTGGCGGTGCGAGGTTCGCTGTTTTGGCCCCCACCTTTTGGAACTCCCTCCCTGTCGCCCTTCGCACTGTGCCCTCCTATACCCAGTTCCGGAAGGATCTTAAAACTTTTCTTTTCATTAAAGCCTATTCTGTTTAAACTCCCTCCCTCTGCTGACATCTTCTGTTATCGCAATAGCGCCATGAAACCGCTAGGTAGAAGTGCGCTGAATAAATGCTTTTAAATTCAAATTCAAATAAAGCCACCACTAGTTTATGTTGTCCAAACAATGACAGATCCTTCGGAATTGTAGTAACTACACAACACCGCCACATGAGAGGATACAGGACCTACCACAGCCGTGCTGTAGCAATACCTGAGGTACTAAACCACCTGCAGCTGAAGAGGTGAAGAGTCTAATCCTGACTCTAACTGCCTAGGAAGCAAGCACCCATTGAGGGACATCAAGATTTCTGAAACATGTCTGCCCCTGACTGTGAAGATCATCGTGACACATAGAGCCCGGCTGACTGATCTGCTCTCCCCCCAGCCCAGCTGACCTGGGTACTGATGAACCAGATGTTCTCTCATGGTCCTGATGCTCTTGCAACCCAATCCCTCATTTGCGGTCTCCCAAACTTACCTGTAAATCCCCTTGTACAGCCTGTTTTGAGGTGACCCCATTTTTTGTAGTGCACCAGCTACCAACAAACTCAACACTCTTCTCCCCGCTGAATCCAGGACACTCCCATCCAATATTTCCACTGGTAGAACATTGGACCCTGGCCTGTTGCTACCCTAAACCTTGAAGGTGAACCCCTAGAACTGACTGTACAATTATATATGCATTTTTAAAAAAGTTTCTCTATAGACTTTCATTGAGCGTAACTACGCATAACAGTGAATTATTTTGTAATTTTGAAAATTCATACCTAAAAAAAGTACTTACCTGTGAACAAAGTTCTTGGTCTTAAAAATTCCATAAAATCAGTGTTATTATTGTAAATTGGTCTCAGATTTATTCTTAAGTGTTTGACTCATGTATTGCCTCTGTGAGTACAACAAATGCTTAGCACTACCCCCTGATAAGCCTTACTGATCGACCACGGTACCACAAACTGAGTGTTAGTCTAATATACTTTTGCCTCTGCATACCATTGAGGAACTCGCTTGACTCTCTGCACAGTATACTTGATTTTAGGACAGTAAATAGAGAGCCAGCTTCGTATACCTAGCCAAGGGAACAGCAGGCAGCAGTGCAGCACAACAGTGTGGAAGTTCAGCAAAGCAGTCCCGCTAGGTTTCAGTCCTTCAGCAGCACAGCAGTGTTAATTATTGGCAGAGTATTCACAGCTTCAAAATTGAACTGCAGTGGTGACGTCTGAGGTCCAGTACTTCTACTCAGTTGTTCCTTTAAAGTGTGTCAGACTTCAAACAGGTCTTTGAAGTTTACAGAGGTCCTCCCTTCCTGCCCTCACTCCAGACTCACTACAGGAAGTATGCATCCCATTGTGTGGGGACAGGACACAGCCGATTCAGGTGCAAGTGAGGCTGGATCCAGCTCCTCCCTCCCATCCTGCCAGGACGGCTCATCATGTCACACTTAAGCTCCCATTGTGGGTGTCTGTCTAGGAGGACTACACAGAGCCCAGTTGTCTCCCTTCACAGATGTATATCAGAGACAGGCAGCAGGCACCAAATGACTGAAGTAGGAAAATGCCAACTTTCTAAAAGTGGCAATTTCGGACTTTCTATTTAAAATCTGACTTCACCAGAAGCATGATTTGAAATTGCTTTTGCAGAGACACCAGACTTGAAAGGTCAAACATGGAAGAAAGTAATTCCAATGTTCTCAAAAGAGAGAGAGATAGGGCGTAGTGAAAAGAATCGATTTTGACAGTTTTTCGCTGTCAGGACATGTAATATTTTAAAGTACATGTCCTACCTTTTAAATACATTGCATCCTGCCCTGTGGGTTGCCCAGGGCCTAATTTAGGGATGACTGGCAAGTACATAAAGGTAACGTTTGGGCCTAGAAAGAAGTTTAACTTGCCAGATTGACATGGCTGTGTAATTTGCACACACTCGCTCTGCAATTGCAGGCCTGAGCCATTGTTTGTGGGCTACTTAAGTGGGTGGCTCAACAAGTGCTAAAGACCCGCTATTAATGTTTAATTTACCGGCCATGGGCACAAGTAGTGCATTTGATTAGGGACTTATAAGTACATTAAATATGCCAATTGGGGATTAGCCAATATCACCATGTTTAGAGGAGAAAGCACAATCACTTTAACACTTGTTGGCAGTGATAAAGTGCACAGAGTCCTAAAGCACTCACAAACAATGTCCGAAAAGTGAAAATGGTAGTCAAAAATTTGGTGGGAACCACCCTAAGACTGTCAGGTTTAACAGAGAAGATTTGAGATAGCCGCATCGGAAATGTATCTTCTTCAAAGTATTGTATGAATGTCAATGTTATATGTATCACTTTAATAATAGTGCTCACTCTGTTTGCCGGAGGTGTAGTCAGGTGGGAAGTCAAACATACAAAAGGTGATTGAGGAAATGCTTCCAATAAGTCAAAACACTGGCAATTGCTCAGGGTAGTATCCAACCCATTGTTCTTTTGCTCACAATGACACCTCAGTTTGGACCTAGCTATTTGCATATCAGTCTTGACCCTGTCTGAAAGGAACAGACTTGATCAAACTGCCAGGACAGGCCCTCCCTGAACTGGAACACAAGCAACCCTTGACCAGTTTTTACCATGACATGGGCTTGTCAGTCATATGTAGCTTGATTCCAGTGGTGCAGTGAGCAGAGGATCAATGTTTGAGCATACCCTTGCCACTTAGAGATTTACATCAAATGTACAAAATGCCATGGGAGCAATGCATGCAATAAGTCAAACCACTAACAATTAATCAGGGTAGAATTCAAACTCATTCTTCTTTTGCTGAGCATACCACCTCAGTTTGACCCTGCCATATGCTAATCAGTCTTGACCCTACTCCAATAAAAAATGTGCAGAGTGAACAGCCAGGCCAGATCCTACTTGAAATGAAACACAAGCAACCCACGACCTGTTTCACCTTGATTGAGGCTCATAAGTAGTTTGTAGTTTGGCTTCAGTGGCACAGTAAGCACAGGACCCAAATCTGGGCATACGCTTGCCACTCAATGGGTTACATAAATCACACAAACGTTGATAGGAGGAATGCTTGCAATAAGTCTACCAATTGGCAATTGCTCAGGGTAGCATTCCAACCCATTGTTCTTTTGCCCAAAATGCCACCTCGGTTTGGATCCAGCAATATGCAAATCAGTCTTGACCCTGTTGCAATAAGAAAAGCCAAGTCCAACAAAAAATGCCAGGGGGGGTCTTACCCGAACCGGATCACAAGCAATATATGATCGGCGTTACCCTGATTGGGGCTCATAAGTTAGGTGTCACTTGGATCCACTGGCAGAGTGGGAACAGGACCCATGTCTTGGCATATCCTTGCCACTTGAAGCAATTGCATCAAACACACAAAAAGTGTCGGGAGGAATGCCTGACAAAGACCACTGACACTCTGGTGGCATTCCAACCTATCATGTTGCCCACCATGTCACCTCAGTTTGAACTTAGCCATATGAAAATTAGTTTTCATCTGGCTCCAATACGAACAGGTTAACCAGGAGGGAAGTGATATCCTATATATCCTGTGGTATTGCCAATCAATAAGCCAATACTGAATATCAATAGGTGAGCCCTCTGATTTTATGTTAATAGCTCCATGGTTATGGTGTAAGTCGCTTCTGGTATCTAAGGCATGACTCTGCATGGTTCACAACTTCCTTAGTGATGGCTAAGTTAAGGCCTCTTGATGAGGTGGAAGACTGTCACACCTCTGTCCAAAGAGGCCTGGTTTCATAAAGTAGTTTACATGGGTAGTCGTGAGAGATTCATTTATATGGCTAATAACCAGTTGGTGGATTTCAATAAAATCTGTAACGACTTCAAAACGTCAGATGAGCTTTGAATCTGTTGGTCTTTAATGAACACCCTGAGGTAAATGCTACTTTGACCAGTGGAAAAACTGAATATTCTACTCTAGCCCAAGATATGGGCATAGATTATGCAATACCCTGTGTGTTTCAATTTATTAATACATTAATCCAAATCTGTAGAAATTACACTTAAACCAAAAACAGTGGTTCTGGAACCTTCCAATTATTTTAAATAGAGGTGCACAAAAGTATTCAGGCAAGTCCAAGTTGTGGCATTACAGATGTCTTTGAGAGACACTCCTTTTGTAGATGTTTTTAAGAGACAATCCTTTGTCTGCCACCAAAGAAGACTAAATTGCACTTGTGATTTCCCTCTAACTGAACTTTGAAGAGCAGAATTATCTAAATTATAAGCAATAAAAACTGGTCTAGTCAGGGTAGAGGAGTTTGGCCTAGACCCTTTTGGCTGTCCCAAATTTTACAAATAAAATGGAATTTTCTGAAATCAAAATCATTTACCTTGTAGATAGACAAGGTGCTGTGAACACCTAATATGTCAAGTAATTCCTCCTGTTCAGAAGAGGAAGTGGTGATGGCAAGGCAAAACAATATCCACATCTAAACCAAAAGAAGAAACTACCTTTGCACTAAAGTCCAGGATTATACTTAGAAATAACTTATCTAGAAAGAACAGAATTCAAAGGCACGACAGGGAGCCCTCTGCAACTTTAGGAACCAAGAGAAGACCCCACTCTGGGACAGATGAATAAATGACAGGTCTTCTTTTATCAAAACTCTTCAGTTAGATCTATTAGCTGCACACGGTCTGCTAAGGGTGGAAACATTAAGACCAAGCAGCAAGTTACCCCTTAAAACATCTAGACTACGAGGTGGGAGGCAACTCTTAAACCTCTGGATAAACACCAGAGCTCAAAATATTTCTAATTACTAGAGTAATCCTTAATGGTATAAGGCCCTTTTGATTGCAGGATTGAATGAGCTGCCTCTTCAGAACAACCAAGATCATTTATTGTGCCCTCTCAAGTTCCAAACTTTTAGTTTGACTTTCAAGAAGAGAGGAACCTGGAAGAAAAGGAACTCGGAGTGGAGATGGTTTGGATTTAAGGATTGAAAAATCTCACACTGCTAACTTGATAAAGAGCAGGAACCAAATTCTTCAAAGCCAAAACGGAGCATTAGTAAAAACATAGACCTTCTCTTGAATCACCATTCTGAGAGCTGTTGAGAGTAAGGAGATTAGAGGAAATACATAGCAGGGCCTTTGGCGTCCAGACTGAGAGGGAATCCTGAGTCCAAGCCTTTGGGAGCAGAATCTGAGAAGTATTGAGTTCTGTTCTGAGGCAAACATTCAGGAAAGAACAAATCTCTATGCAATCTGCTGAATGATTACATGCATGATGCTCATGGAAATAGATTATAGTGTATTGTGTCTGGTTCCTTTAAATATTTATGGATTTACATGCCTATACCACTGGGCAATCATTGGCTCTTCAATATGACCGCAATGTTAGACAAAACAGACCACACTCTAAAATACTAGATGTCCCTCCCCGTCATCATCTGGCACAAGATAACCCTAATAAAATGATGCTACTGCCACAAATGCTTCATAGTCTGCAGAATGTGCCAACAGATGTCCCAGACAAAGCTTTTCAGAAAAGTATGGCCTCATATAGGTCCCTCATCTGGGCTAAGAGGCATCATAGGCTATCACTGGCAAAGTGTATTACAGACACATATGACAGTGGCTTAGGAGCAACTGATATTCAATATTATCATAGGCTGAAACAATGATCTTTAGCAACTGGTTATTTGGTGACGATGATGATCTGACAAAGAGACTTGAAACTAATATTTGGGGAATGTGGTGCTATGAACTTCTTTACAACTCTAAAGTCTTTCTTTCCTTCCAGAGGCTTATAAACCCACACTACAGGTCTGATAGATGGTGTTGAAGCACACTGTGTGTTCCGACAACACACGGACAACATGGGAAGGCAATTGGTTGCTAGTATACAATGACACAAAACCTCATGCATTGGCATCTCATTGACATTTCATAGTTGGGGGACATATGGACCAGAGCACATTTGAAATCACATAAAGAGATCAGCATCACATTTGACTTACAGAAGTCGCAATTCTTTAGGTTTCTACAGCTGTAGAACTTATTGGGCTCGCTAAGATAATTCTCTCAGCCCAAGCCCAGAATAACATCTTTTATAGAATATGATCATGTTCAGTTCTATGAGATGTGGTGGCACATCACATTTTATAGCTCACTGGTAGTGAACATACCCGAACTACCGGTGGCCCAACAATGGCAGGTGGACCTTGGATTATTGGATGATGATGATGAATGCAGAAGAGTGGCCTGGCTGGTGTCACGGGTCCTGACAGCATTGCCTCATCTTTGCCTCATCTAATTGAAATATTTTCATGGAGAGTACTTTACTGTCCAGAAAATTTGGAAAAGGGCCATAGACAAAATCCCACACTCCCCATTGTGCAGTAGAAGATGGCTCCTTCCTCCATGTAACCTGGTACTGTCCGGTGATGCAAACATATTGGCTCCAATAAACATTGGCTTTGGTGCTGGGCAGACCAATTAAACTAACCCCAAGATAGCTCTCCTTGGCCTCCTCAAGAAGCAGGGGAACCTCATAGCACTCATCTGTTGGTGGACATTGTCTGCAACCTGCCTAAAGAAACATAGGGCACCACTGTGGTTTGATGTCAGCACCGACCCAGAGAGAATGGGACCTATGGAAATAAAAATTAGACCTTATGGAAAGGGAGGTGTACAGAGCCCCTAGATGCATGGCAATATATGGAAAGCGTGGACAGAATACTCCAAGTCAATTAAGGGATGAACTATGGCCAGATAATTGGTCTCTGGTCACAGGTTTACATGACAGACACGCCAGGAAAGTGAGACATGTTATATGGTGGATGACACAATTGATTTGTGTGGTAAAATTGTGTGGCATTATTCAGGTTTTCTTTTCTTTGCAATGATATTGAAAGTTTTGCATTTCCTTGTACACTCAATAAAAATAGTTTTAAAAAAGCAGAAATAGATGATGGAAACACCCTGCTCAGCTGACATGCAAGCCCGTTTTACTTCACCAGAAGATTGATCCCTACCAAGGAGAGTCTGGACTTTTCCCATATCCCGATTTCATGTACACAAATAACCAAAGCTGGACCTTTGTTCCCAGTGGCGATTTATATATGATTTGGCTTCCTGATTGTCTGTCCTTATTTGACTGCCTGTTTATTAATGAAGGGAAGTAAGCCATTGAACAATTTGAAAATGGCTGCTAATTCTCAAAGGTTTGAGGCGTTCTCTTCTCCTGTGACCCTCAGACCCTGAAATGAGTAATTGTCTCAGACAGTCCCCAAACTTTTAGACTGGTGCCTGCTGTGTTGAATTTTATATTTGTAGTAATAACCTTTGTTCAGATTGTCTAGAAATCAACCACCAATTCAAGTCCTGTCTCACAGATTGCATTCCTTTAATAAACTTCTCAAACTCCTTGAACTAAGGGTTCCAATGGTTTAAAAGGTAATGAACTAACTAAAACAAGTGGAGACGGGATTTGAAAAGGGAATGATCGCTAGGCAGGAGGCCATTTCTACCTGAACTCCGAACTACTAGCTTGCTGTTGCAGAATTCTTCATCAATAGTTTAAACAAATGTCAATTACCTTCTGCTTACTCTGCCCTGGAAGATAAACTTTGGATTCATGAGTCTGAAAAATTGCTCCTATGTGCTGGAGAGTATGTGATGGCACAACAAACACTCGGAAGGAAAAGGGGGTCTAAGGGAGCATTTAAAGACTAGGCGTGGATATATTCCCCAACCAAATACTACAACACAACTAGAGTATCCACGACTGAATCAATGTAAAGATACTAAAGCAACACTAGGCCTAAAGAGCCTTTAACACTGTTCAAACCAAGCATTTTTACAGAAACGGAACATCCTTTTTAAGGAAGACGGATTTCCATCACTCACCAAGGTGACATGCTTCATTATCTGGGTCTCCTCCAGGCAACACTCTAGCGCCACTAAGGGCTACAACCCTTTCATTAAAAAGGGGAGCTCACAAATGTTTTACCAATTAACTAAAGCGCACTTACGCGCTGTGTCAGATCCAGCAGATGTGAGGAAGTGTTCTTGAAATGAGGTCGGAGGCAGAGGCATCAAGTTGATTGTAGATGAGATTACTTTAATAAGTAGGTAATAATAACACTCCAGCCTCAGTAGTTGATCCAGGCTCCTAGTAACTGCCTGTTCTTCAAACCCTAACATTATATCACTATGAAGAACTAGAATGCAGTACAAATATTCTAATGGGCTAACACTGATTTACAACATACATCATTGTTAGCCATAGGATACTACACACCTCCATCCTTTGCCAACAAAAGAAACAAAAACATACCAGCAAAACACAACAAGCGAAGAAAAAAACCCAAATGAATTACATATATTCCTTCAGATAAGACGGTCTCTTAGATATTCTGTAATTTCCTTACTCTAGTGCTGTAATCACTTTACAGCATGTTTATCATAATTTTTACTCTGAAAGATTTTTACTACACAATTAAGATTCCAGATGTGATAATCTTCTGTTTGGACAGCATTTTCAAATAGTTTGATAACCCTTATTGGAGATAAATATTTTGGATCTGAACTACTGACACCACCGCAAGGGTTCTTAATTTTGACTAGATCACCAACCTGATCATCTGTTTTTCTAGAGGCTGTACGCGAATCAAATAAAGTTTTCCTCCTCTAGGCCAACTTGTGTTCTTTCTTTTTCTTACACTCATCTTTTTGATAATGACAAATCTTCCTCATTTAAATCATTCACCGAGGAAGGACATACCAAAGATTTAGCCCTTCTTCTTCTGAATAATTCAAACGGAGAAATGAATGAGGAGTAATTCTATAGTTTTTCACTTTACTAAAAACCTGATGTTTCCAACAAAGATTTTTAGAAACAGCACGCTGAATGGTCTCTTTTAACATTCTATTAAATTTTTCGACCATGCCATTGGTCTTGGGATGATATAAAGCTTATTTCTTATGTTTAATGCCCCTTTCGTCCCATCTCTTGAGAGACCAACTGCACACCATTATCTGTCAAAATTGAATTGGGAAAACCTTTTCCAAGGTGATAGAGAAGCTGCTCAATACCCAGCTTACAGAATTTATTAATAAAGAGAACCTGCTGGACCATGCACAATATGGCTTCAGGGAAGGCCATGGGACAGAGACGGCATTAGTTATGGCAGCGGAGGAACTTAGGATAATCCTTGATGCAGGGGGGAAGGCCACCTTGATCTTGTTAGATCGTTCGGCGGCCTTCGACACCGTTAATCATGAGATTCTAGCCAGTAGACTAGCAGAGATGGGGCTTAATGATTCCTCACTAATGCTTCTGTCATCATATCTAGCAGACAGAACCTTTTCGGTGGAATTGGGAGATTCTGTCCCAAATTATTCAAACTGCCATGCTGGGTACCTCAGGGGTCTTTACTCAGCCCCACCCTTTTTAATATATATGTGGCGCCATTGGCTTCTATTATTAGGCAATGTGGGTTCTTCGCTATCTCGTACACTGATGACTCACAGGTAGTGGTGTCGGTTTCAAATGATCTGGAAGCGACAGCTGACTGTTTTAATCACTGCATGACGCAGGTAAATGAATGGATGCCGGCCAACTGTCTAAAGTTAAACGGGGAAAAGACAGAAGTTATGCTGTTAGTCCCCAATTCTTCCTTTTGGTCACCGAGATGGTGGCCTGATAGTCTGGGCAACTGTCCAATCCCTGTCTCTAAGGTTACGAACTTGGGGTTTATCTTCGACGATAAGCTTAAATTTAATGCTCAGAATAATAAGCTAACTTCTACCTTTTGGCATATCATAAAAATGATTAGGAAAATGTGTCCTTATTTCCCTCGCGAGGCATTGAAGACACTAGTCACAGCTCTTGCTTTGTCCAGACTGTACTATGGCAATGCTCTCTATTAGGGTTGCAATCACAACTGCTACTGAAACTGCAAAGGTTGCAGACTGCAGCAGCTAGATTGATACTTGACATTCCCAGACATGAGCCGGTTGCCCATAGATTGGAAGGGCTACATTGGCTTCCAGTGGCCAAAAGGATTATTTTTAAATCTCAATGCCTGGCCTTTAAAGCACTAAAAAGCATCGGCCCACAGTTTTTGAAGACACATATGAAATGGTATAGACCAGGTAGGAGCCTAAGATCGGATGTATGACGTTACAACGCATGCTATTGCAACGCATGCCTTTACAACGCAAGTTTTACAACGCAAGTCATTACAACGACTTGCATTAGGGGGCGCTGGATAGTGAATAGTATAATTTACTATTCCAACTCCAGTCCCCGTGGATAGTAGGGAAGGTGTTGGAAATTATTCCCTATCCTAGAGCGCCCCCCAGCGCAAGTCGTTGTAAAAGTTGCGTAGTAATGGTTGCGTCGTAAAGGCACTTCGTTGTAAAAGTAGCGTTGTAAGGGATGTGCCCCTAAGATCTGCTCACTCTAAGCTGCTACAAACTCCCAAGTTTAAGCAGGTCCGTTGGGGAGGAAGAAGTTTCCGAGTGGGAACAATTCAAATCTGGAACCTCCTCCCAAGCTTTATCAAGAGTAGCACACCACTTATGTCATTCAGAAGAGCTTTGAAGACCTGACTCTTCACAAATAGACATGACGAATAATTGGCACTTTAACGATACTGTCCTACTGTCCTTAGCGCCAAGATGCCCCTGGGCATTCGTGCGCTGTATAAATTATAAAATCAAATCAAATTTTAAAAACCTGATTGAGAAACATTATAACATCCAGAGACTCAATTGAACTAGTAATGGCAACTTTTGGCCACCTCGAAAACATGTCTAAAAGAACCAATACATATTTGTCAACACTTCCAAGGCAAATAGTACCCAAAATGTTGAAAGACACTTCTTTCCAGGGTTCTTTTATAATATCTCTTTTAATCATGGGTTGCACTCTGCATTTGAAAGTTGTATCATCATTGCAACACTCTCCACACTCATGAATAACACAATCTACCTGAATGTCCATATCCAGACATCATTACATAAGTCTCAATCTTCCTTTCATTTTTGAGATGCCAGGAGGACTCTCATGAGATAAGGAAATCAATCCTTCCCTCAACGAAAGAGGAGGAATAAGCCTAGTTCTGCCCTGAAAAGATAATTAATCTTTAACTCTCCAAAATAGTTGTAAAGTTTCATCATTCTTATCCACATAGGACCAGATATCGTTTATTTTCCTAGCTACAGTTTGAAGTACCAAATCTTTTTTTTACCTCTTCCAACCACTCATCTTCACCAATGATTCTTCTCTAACCTCACACACATCCAAATTTTCTTCTTCATCACTGATATCATCACCTGAAACAGTAGAATTGAATACACGAGAATAACAATCTGCTACCCAATTCTTGGAATCTGGAACACACGCCAATAAAAAGTGAAATTCTTGTAAGCCGATAACCCAACGTCTAATCCTTGCCGAGAGTGCATCCATGCCTTCTCTTTAAAAAAATTCTGTGAGTGGTTTATGATCAGTTTTCACTGTAAATTTGTTACCCCATTGAAACTTCCTAAGTTTTTGTATAGCCCAGGACACAGCTAAAGTTTCCTTTTCTATAACTGAATAATTCAGTTCTGCTCCTCTAAGACTTCTTGACATGAGCAAAATAGTCCTTTCAACACCATTATGTAACAAAACAGCCCCAAGACCTTTCAAGCTGACATCAGACATCACAACAGACTCATGTCCTGGCTCAAAACTTTGGAAGCCTTTCTAAGTGAATCCTTAACCAAGCAAAACCTTAATTGACATTCATCACTCCAATCAAATGAAATTCCTTTTTTAGAAGAGCTCTCAAATTCTTTGTCTTTTCTGCAAAATTTTGAATAAATTTGTTATACTACTCCGTCATATCCAAAAATGTAAAAACTTCTCCTCTGACAAGTTTGTTTATGGTGTCAACCAATTCTTTCTTAGGCTCAATACCATTTGAAGTTATCTTGTGACCCAGATAATCTATTTCCATTAAATTAAATTTGCATCTACTGGATTTTAAAGTAACACCATTCTCTTTAAATCTCTGCACTTCACGTGCCCTTTCATTGTGAATAGTGACAATTTCTGCATAAATAAGTATATCTAAGATATCACTCAACATCTTTTCCATCACACGCTGAAAAACTGCAGCAGCAGATATCAAACCAAATGGCATGCAAACATATTTAAATGTACCAAATGGCGTGATGAAAGCTATTAAATCTTGAGAATCATGATGAAGTCTAACCTGATGGTATGCCGAGGTTAGATCCACCGTCGTGAAACACTTAGCTCTCCTTAGCATTACCAACATTTCATTTATGTTGGGAAGAGGATAGTGATCCACAACAACACACTTATTTAGCTCGCGCAAATCGACACAAAGCCGAACTTCACCATTGGGCTTGTTCACCATAACTACCGCAGTCAACTATTGTGTGGCTTCAACCTCTTCGATGTTACCATATTTTTTTATTTTTCCAACTCGACTTTCATCTTTTTGTTGACAATTAATGGTACATTTCTAACCTTACTAACCATAGGTTTGGCTCCTTCTTTAATTATAATGTTGTCTATATATTTTTTATACAACGCAAGATGTTCATCCGACACATCAGGAAACGTCTCTACAAAATGTGCATTGTTATGAGTCACACTATTCACATGAAAGTTGAGACTGAGGGAGACTCATTGGGATCTCTATATACACCTAAATCTTTTTGATGAATCCAACTAGTGAGAGAGTTACCCCGGACTGAAACATGGATTTGACCAGCATTAAACCTTTCTTTGAACTGTAGTGACCCATTAAAATAACCTACAAGTTTAATGGGTTGTCCTCCATATCCTTTGGGAGAAATATCAGGTTTTAGTAACTTTATTCTGTGTGCTAGATTATTCTCGAAGAAATCTTAGGAATTAAGGTTATCTTTGCACCAGAAGTCCCACATATTCTTGCAAAAGTGATGAAAACAGTTTTCCATTTTTTCCAAGGGATAAGTGGCTCTCCTGGATTCACAAGACAAAATGATGAAGGTTGAACGTTTTGCATAAATATGTCAATATGTAAATTGATTTCTAAAATAAATAAAGTAAGTAACTATGGAAAAGGAAAGCTCTGCATATCAGCTTTGTAAAGAAAGGTTGAACACCATCCCAGACTGTGCATAACAGCTTTGTAAAGATATGCTGTACGTAATCACAGGCTGTGGCAAGTCAGCGTTGTAAAGTGAGGCTTCACAAAGTAATAAATGTAAAATCACAACCTCAAACATGCCAGAACTGAGTGTACACATATGAAAATAAACTTTGTAGATAACAGTTTATATGACACTCAGAAATCATATTTCAGTAGGTAAGCTGTGTTTCAACGTTGTCAATATAAGCTGCACGCAATCACAAGCTGTGCGTATCAACAAAATGAATAATGAACAAGGTAAACTATTGAGTACAAATAAGAGAAATACAAGCTGTGCCCATCGGCGTTTACACAAGAAGATTGTCAGAATAGGCTGCACCCAATCACATGCTGTGCGTGTCAGCGAAAATGAATAATGAACAAGGTAAACTATTGAGTACGAATGAGAGAAATACAAGCTGTGCACATCAGCATTTACACAAGAAGATTGTTTAAAATGGAAATGCTTTGGTGACGGAAAATAAGCTGTGCAAACCAGCATTGAAACAACAAAATGTGTTTGCTAAGAAACGATGCAGCGCATCACTAAACGTTCTACGTAGGACGTAGTGCGACCATGACTCATCAAGGGAAGAATGAAAAATTCCTTTTTGTCGAAGCCCTCAGAGTGCATGAAGAGGAAAACCCGTACTGAGGCAAAGGCCACTTCTCGCACTGGAGCTCGCGCTAAATACTTCTTGTGCCAGCCCTCAGCGTGCGCCAAGACAGAAGCCACTTCACATGCTGGAGCTCTCGCTCTGAGTACCTCTCAGGATGTAGCTCATGCAGGATAGAGCTTGTGCCGAAGACAAGGTAAAGAGCTGTTTAAATACGATGTGGTCACAAAAAAATGTGTACTAACGATGGCTATATCACAAATTGCTGGCAGACAGAAAAATAAAAAATTTAAATCGGGAGAAGTAAAAGTCCAAATTCCCAAGCCAACCACATAAAACTCCTTACTTCATATGTCCAGAGATCTCAACTTCAGCAATAGTATGATGAGATGACTTATCTTGAGTGAAGATAGGAGAGAAAGGCAAGTTGGAGTCCGTGTTGAGATGATCTTTGTATTTTGTAGATATTGAGTTGGAGTGTTGAAGTTCAATAATAAGGTCGCTCCACTTCAGGTCGTCGCAAATGAAATGAGGCAGGAGGCAGAGGCAGCAAGTTGATTGTAGACAAAGTTACTTTATTAAGTAGGTAATATTAACACTCCAGCCTCAGTAGTTGATCTGGCATCAGGATCAGATCCAGGCTCCTAGTAACTGCCTGTTCTTCAAACTCTAACATTCTATCACTAGAGAGAACTAGAATGCAGTACAAATATTCTAATGGGCTAACACTGATTTACAACATACATCAGTGTTAGCCATAGGATACTACTGTTCTATACAGGAGTGAAAGGCGCAGTGCATGAAAGTGAGAATAAATGAATTAAAATTGAACAGAAGAGAAAACAAATATTTAATGGGTAACTCCTACTGCTCAAAATAAAAACAGTGCAACAACAGTTTAACAAAAATCTCTGTCAGTGAATGGAAAAAAGAGGGGGTCTACATGTTTCAGCCAACCGTATTTAAGCAATCCTATGCCTTCTTCAGGACCACAACAAATTATTGCTACTGCATTAACAACGAAAAGTGATATAAAAACAAGGTTAGAATGAATACGACCATGTCACCTGTATTCTGGGGTGTACAAATCTTCTTTAGTTGACGGAGTGCTGATGGCATCTGTAAAAAGAGACGATGACGATCTATTGTCAAAATGTAACAACATCAAAATGCTCAGTGTACTCATTGTATCTCAGGAAACGAGGCACCACTCTACAAAGAAACAAGAAAGAGAACAAGGGGTGCACAGGGTCACCTGACATATTGTTACTACTTGGATCTTATAAACGTTAATCCTCTGCTATTTAAAAAATGCAGAAGGTGCAAAAAGACATAAGATACATGAAAGAGCCAGGGTCTATGAGTTTGCTGTATATTAAAACTAAGGCGGTCAGACTGGTGCTCAGAATCTATACTCCACCTGGAGCATCAAACTAAAACTTCTCCCACAGCGCCCTGAATGGAAACAGCGCAGAAAAAAGAGGAGCCATAATTATAAGCTCCTCTTCACCTTTTGTATGTACAAGAAATAGTCTGCTGGGAGAAAACATTAAGGGCACCTTCAGGGTATGAACGCGCTAAATGCTCGGCAGCTAATACACACTCAAGGGGAATATTCAGTGTCTCCTAACTATTATGGACTCCTCACTCGGAGAGCGCTATTAAACAATGGAAAAGAGACACACGGTAATTGAATGTTATGTGTCTCCTCCCAAACGTACGTGCCTGACTATGAATGCACAACTAAGACACTCTCATGGGGGCCATTCAGTGTCTTCTAACAATTAGATACGCCTTACTCTAAGGAACACTATTACAGAATGGAAAAGGAACAAGCGGGCGGTGAATGTTAAATGTCTCTTCCCAAACGTCCACACTTAACTCAGCACGCGCTATAAGGCGATGAGGAAAGGAAACAGATTTAACATCACTACATGCGCACTCCACTCACCTGTCCGGTGGTACCTCAGGCCTCTTCAGACCAGTATGGGGAGGTGCCGATCGCAGGGCAATGACATTTTTAAAGGGATGAAGACATCACAGGTGTACCTCATTGGTCAAAACTGGCGTGTTCTTGCGCCGAAGTTCAAGATGGGTCTTTCTGGAAAATGTAGTTTATGTTTAGGAGTCACATGTGTCATGTAACGAATTAGGAGAAAGACTATAGAAAAGACTCCATATGTTTGCCTGGACCCCCAAATTAAACAGAAAGTAATACAGCGGAGATTAGCAGTAAATACTGAAAACGCACATTGCGTGTCAGTGTGCTACATTCAATACGAAGAGATACAGCTTTAAGTTATGGGAACGTGTATATATATATATCGCGGAATATATAGTTTTCAATTCTTCAATTTTAAGCAAGTGCCATAGATGTTGCACGAGTATTATGGAATTTGTAGTTCCCATAATGCTGTATTCTAAGCATCAATCATGGAAAGGTCTACGCAGCAAGATAAGACTGAACTGTTTAGTGAGAGACACATTGTGCCTATGTTAAATATATGAATGTATCCTTTTCTAATCAAGCATCAATTTTGATGTCAATGGGCTGTACTATGCAACCTCGTTCATAGAGTGTTAAAATGTCAGGGCTGTAGTTTGTTTGGCGTATGTGTATTAGCCTGTACTAGACAAGACATTTAGTGTTACAGATAGAGTGGGTAAATGTCAGGATCGTAGTTCGTTAGGCACATGCGTATTAGCCTATACTAAAAAGAGACATTTAGTGTTACAGTGTATCAGTACATTGTGATACTGTATATAAATCTGAGCTGGTACATGCTACAGTTGGTCAACGGGTCAAGTAGTTCTAACTAGATCACAGGGCGACCCACGGTATCTCATCATTGAGTCTCCTTTGTCACTTTGTAGCTTGAAGACCCATTTATGTTCTCTGATGAACAGAAATTTAGAGACATCAGTGATGTGATTGGGGATAAATGGTTGTTCCAAGACTGTCCATGTAAAATCCTTTGCATGATGATTGACGTCCAGAAAATGTCTTGTGAGTCTTGTGGCTTGTTTTTTGCACCTGATTGTACTCTTGTGCTCTAGGATCCTTAGTTTGACCTTGAGGGTGGTCGTACCCACATAGTGATATTTGCATGGACAATTTATTAGATAACTAAGTCTGTCACTGTTGCAATTGGTGAATCTATTTTGCATCCAAGGTCTACTTGTCCCAATGTCTACAGTGCACTTGGGCCTTTTGGTTTCTCCTTCTTCCTCTGGAGCGCCTGCTGCCAAACCCAAAAAAAGGATTACCACCCATGAAGCCGCCTATTATATCTGGATTGGGCTCAAATCTGGAACATTTGTCCACCTTTGTGGACCATTTTCTTAGACCAATGGTCAAAGAGATGCCTACAAACCTCCAAGACACGAAGGATTTTTTACGCATGGTGCCCCAGGTTGAATTTGACTTGGATACAGATTTCCTAGTATCGTTTGATGTAGAGTCTCTCTACACATCGATTCCCCAAGACAAAACACTTGATGCCATTGCACTACTCTTGGCAGGTAAGGACCTGGATTCTATTACCCCTGTGCAGTTCAATATGGCATGTGCACAGTTGGCCATGAAGGAAAAATTCTTTAGATTTGAGGATACCATATACTTCCAAACCTCAGGGACCAGCATGGGAATTGTTTTTGCTCCCAGTCTGGCCAACCTCTATATCCATGGGTTTGAGCAAGAACATGTCTTGTCACAAACTAATCCCTTCCGAGACTCTTTTCGCTTATGGAAGCGATAAATAGACGTCATTTTTGTCGTCTGACGAGGGAACCCAAAATCTATCACAATGTTTCATACTTGGCTAAATACGAGGAACAATTTCCTATGGTTTACAGTGAAATTTGACAAACAAGCTAGCATTTCTTGACCTGTTGACTTTCACAATATCATCAGGATTAGAGAGCGAGCTATACAGGAAGCCGATTTCCAGGAACTCCCTATTGTGTTCGGAGAAATTTTTCTACTAAGGAGAGATTAGAAAATCATGCCACTGCACTGTCAACACAATTATGAGCGAGGAAATATCCAAAGAAACTGGTGCAGCGCTCTTTTAAATGGGCCATGAATAACAACAGAGAGGCTCTCCTAGATCCACTGGTGCCTAAACCTGCAATGAACAGGATCATTTTTCTCCACACCTTCAGGACCATGTCTAATAGAATTCAAAGGAGTGTACGCAAACATTGGCATATACTAAATATTGGAAATTAACAGATCCCATTACCACTCTTTTCTTTTAAGAGGAGCACAAATCTTCGTGACCAACTGGTCCATGCTAGACCTAAGACCAGACCACCACCAGGTATAGGGACCCTTTGGGATCTCCCGGCAGTTCATGGACATTTCCGTGGTGGGCCTTGTGCGGCATGTCCACAAACACAACAGTCGAAATCAGTAGACATTAGGAAAAGTGGACCCTGGATGCAAAATAGAATCACCAATTGCAACAGTGACAGACTTCTTTATCTAATTACATGCCCATGCAAATATCACTAAGTGGGTATGACCATCCGCAAGGTCAAACTAAGGATCCTAGAGCACAAGAGTACAATTAGGTGCAAAAAAGAAGCCACAAGACTCACAAGACATTTTTTGGACGTCAATCATCATGCAGGGGATTTTACATGGACAGTCTTGGAACAACCATTTATCCCCAATCACATCACTGATGTCTCTAAATGTCAGTTATTTTGTTAAAACTGTTGTTGCACTGTTTTATTTCTCTTACTGTTTAATTTTAATTCACTAATTCTCACTTTCATGGACTGCGCTTTATTGTGCTTAGTTAATTGGTAAAAAATCTGTGCGCTCCCCTTTGTCATTGAAAGGGTAGTAGCCCTTAGTGGCACTAGCATGTTGCTGGGAGGATACCTAGATGATGAAGCATGTCATTTTGGTGAGTGATGGGAAACCGTCGTCCTTAAAGGATGTACCGTTTCTGTAAATATGCTTGGTTTGAACAGTGTTACAGTCTCTTTATGCCTAGAGTTGCTTTAGTATCTTTACATTGATTCAGTTGACCCATGGATAATCGAGTATGTGAGGGAACCAGTTGCACCTTCTTGAAGTTCAAAGGGAACCAATGGCCCTGGAGGATTCTGTATACCGTTTGCACTTACATCCACAAAAAGACTATACACTATTAAGTAAATCATTAAGTAAAAACATTTATACATTGATTATGCAATAGATCAATTAAAGGTACTAGACCCTTAGTGAAATGGAGACAGGCCAAAAGGTAACACTCTAAATTGTTGATGTTTATCTTAAACACAATCACGCAAATATCTCTGTACATTTTTGTGAATAAGGACATGAAGATATGCATTTAATACATCTAAAGATGCTAAAAGGTCCCACTGAGAAATCTTGAAGATTTGCAGTGGATATGTACATTCAGGGGCCTATTTATGAGGCCTTTTGCATCACTCTTGCATGGCGCAAGAGCAACGCAAACCTTAAGGCAGATTTTTGAAGCCAAGCAAAGCCATTTTGCCTGGCTCTGAGTGGCTCCAAAAGTCTAAAGTAATGCAGCACAAATTGCTGTGTTGCATTACTCTGCCATGGAGAGGCATTTCATGGCTATTGCATAGGTGTTCCCACATAACTTTCATGGATTTTGATGAGTCCCTGGGGATGCAACAACATTTTACACTTTCCCAAGGGAGGTGTAACGAGGCGAAATACCTCTATTTCTTTTAATTTAATCTTCTTTCTATGTGTGCTGCATCCTGCAGCACACCTAGAAAGAAAAATATGCCTCCAAGGATTGTTCCTGTGCAGGAAGGTGTAATTTCCTACACATAAACATACCTAAGCATGGGCCTAAAATCCGTTCTGTTCGCGGAATTTGTGGATTTTCTGCAATTTTGCGGTCCGCGAATCTCGGCAGGTGCCCAAGTTGAAGCTAATTTCTTTGTAACCATTTACAAAATGGTTACAAAGAAATTAACTTCAACTTGGGCACCTGCTGTAACCCTGTAAGTGCTTCCTGAGCTGCGCCTCCAGAGTTGTTGCCCACTTGCAACTATTCCCTGACCCTGCTCTGACCCTCGAAGCAGGGTCAGAGAACAGTTACAAGTATGGCACAATGCTCCAGGCTGTCACAAAAATTAAACCACAACAGAAAGCACTTACAGATAAGTAAGCAGGTGCTGGACTTGAAGCTCAAATTCAGTAACACATTAACCAGCCCCCGGTTGAGGCTGGGCAGGTGTGCTTTCTCCCCATAATCTACAGTGGTGAACCAGAGGGTGCTGTGATGAACCAGAAGGTGCAGTTGTGAACAAGAGGGTGCTGTGATGAACCAGAGGGTGGCAGTGGTGAACCAGAGGGTGGCAGTGGTGAACCAGAGGGTGCTGTGATGAACCAGAGGGTGGCAGTGATAAACCAGAGGGTGGCAGTGATGAACCAGAGGGTGACTGTGATGAACCAGAGGGTGACTGTGATGAACCAGAGGGTGACTGTGATGAACCAGAGGGAGGCAGTGGTGAACCAGAGAGTGGCAGTGATGAACCAGAGGGTGGAAGTGGTGAACCAGAGGGTGGCAGTGATGAACCAGATGATGGCAGTGGTGAACCAGAGGGTGGCAGTGCTGAACCAGAGTGTGGCAGTGATGAACTAGAGGGTGGCAGTGATGAACCAGATGGTGGCAGTGGTCAACCAGAGGGTGGCAGTGGTGAACCAGAGGGTGCTGTGATGAACCAGAGGGTGGCAGTGATGAACCAGAGGGTGGCAGTGGTGAACCAGAGGGAGCTGTGATGAACCAGAGGGTAGCAGTGATGAACCATAGGGTGGCAGTGGTGAACCAGAGGGTTCTGTGATGAACCAGAGGATGGCAGTGATCAACCAGAGGGTGGCAGTCGTGAACCAGTGGGTGGCAGTAATGAACCAGAGGGTGGCAGTGATGAATCAGAGGGTGGCACTGGTGAACCAGAGGGTGCTGTGATGAACCAGAGGGTGGCGGCAGTGATGAACCAGAGGGTCACAGTGATGATCCAGAGGGTGCCAGTGATGAGCCAGAGGGTTACAGTGATAAACCAGAGGGTGGCTGTGATGAACCAGAGGGTGGCAGTGGTGAACCAGGGGGTGCTGTGATGAACCAGAGGGTGGCAGTGATGAACCAGAGGGTGGCAGTGATGAACCAGAGGGTGGCAGTGGTGAACCAGAGGGTGCTGTGATGAACCAGAGGGTTACAGTGATAAACCAGAGGGTGGCAGTGATGAACCAGAGGGTGGCAGTGGTGAACCAGAGGGTGCTGTGATGAACCAGAGGGTGGCAGTGATGAACCAGAGGGTGACAGTGATGAACCTGAGAGTGGCAGTGGTGAACCAGAGGGTGCTGTGATGAACCAGAGGGTGGCAGTGAGGAGCCAGGGGGTGACAGTGATGAACCAGAGGGTGACAGTGGTGAACCGGAGGGTGGCAATGGTGAACCAGAGGGTGGCACTGATGAACCAGAGGTTGGCAGTGGTGAACCATAGGGTGGCAGTGATGAACCCGAGGGTGGCAGTGATGAACCAGAGGGTGGCTCTGCTAAACTGCCCGGGAGCCCTGTGGGTGTGAGCCACTGCGCTGCTGAGCTGCCCAGGGGTTCTGAGCCCACGCGCTACTGAACTGCCCCGGGCCCAGTGGGTGTGAGCCCTAGTGCTGCTGAACTGCCGTGGAGCCCTCTCAGTGTGAAAATCATTTGTGCTCAATTGCCTGGGAGCCCTCTGGGTGTGAGCACACATTGTGCTAAGTGTCCCCCTGCCCCCAGTACATATATACCCGTACCGCAAAGCACCATTATGCTCTTGCACCATGAAGTTTGGTGCCTGGATGCTCCTCATCCGTGTAGGTGCTACCACCATCTGGTGCAGTCAAAATGTAAATTCATAACTTGCTACACAGCACCAATAAGCACGTGTCCACCCTGGCACCGGTATGCACATGTACCAGGCGTGGAGCACCCGCATGCCACGGCACCCTACTGCCCAGCGCCAGCATATGCCTGTACGGGGCAGTTTAGTATGAGATGGGACATTGTCCAGCAGCAGCAGCTGCATGCGCCTGAACCCACTGAGCAGGATCAGAATGTCTTTGTACCAACACGCGCAGCAGAGCTATCTTGGACATCTGAAGGATTCTGGGGTCCTGTGCCAAACGTATTTTTGCATCCATGAGTTTTCCGAGCACCATCCCCGTGTAGCTCTTGTGACCAAGAGGCTGCTTTCTCCTCATCTGCTGCTCTGCTCGGTCTCTGTACCTTTATAAACAAGATGCATGTGAACTCGCATAGAAGCCCCTCCCGTTTGGCCCAATCCACCACACACTAGCGGTATGAAACATCTTCCCGCCCGTCCCCACTATAATGGCCAGCTCACTCAAGGGACCTCGGCGCCTTTTGGCGTGCTGGCAAAGTTACAGGCACACGTGGTCACATATTTGTGCAAATGGCACAAAAATCCGCGAGTTTGCGGGAAAATTCGCGAACTCGCGGACTTTTTTTGCAATTTCGCACGAATTTTCGGACCGCGAATTTGCAAATTTCGCCCATACCTAAACATACCTTCATGCAACGCAGGCATCCTTGTACCATGGAACAAAGGTACCTACATTGGCACTAGGCTGCCAAACGTGTGCCAGTGTAAGGGAAAGGACAAGAATGCACCATATTGCCTCAAATACAGCATAATCTTGCCCTTTCTCTGTCACTCTTCAGTTTAGCAAGGTGACTTGCTGTACTGCACTGCTTGAATTTCCCGTAAATAAGCCCCTCAGTTTTTTGAGGTCATGGATAGGCCAGTAGTCCCTTGTAGGTTATTTACAACGTCCCTTCCCACATTCCTCGTGAGGAACAGGAACTATGGCATTCTATATAGTTCCTGTTCCTATTTCTGTTTTTTGTTATGTGAAGGCCATGGTTATTGGGACTGGTTTGTGATGTATTCCTATAGGTTCTGTATCGATCCCCCTATTCCCGACCCTATTCTGGTTAACAAACTAGCAAGTTAACTAGCAGCCATCCCATGAGGCAGAAAACCCCCATGATGCAGGAACCGTTATCTGATAAAGCCACACTACGGCACAGGAACGTGTTATCTGATTAGGTCATAACGCTTGCCATCTAATTAGACAAGCGATATTCCTCCAGCCCCTGATAAGGCATACGGAGTTCTCAAAACAAATCAAACCTATGACAACCTGGGAAAAACCCTGCGGCCATTGTTTTGATTTCACCGAGAACTTCAGCAAAAGAATGTGCTAACGACCTGGTCGTATGACATCCTTATTGACGTTTCTATGTCCATCCTTACGTCAATCTCGGCACCTTAAAGGTATAAATATTACCGATATTGCCCTATGCAAACACACGCGGTGGTGACGAGATCGGAGCAGCCAGACTTGCCGAAGCCCAGAGCAGAGCAGACCCCGCTGGCGCAGCCCCGCCTTTCTGACGCGCTGAGAACGAGAAGCTGCCCATTTCTCCTGCCGAGAAATCCAGCTCCGGCGCTTCCGGGTAGCCCTCGCAGGCAGCCTGGAATATCGAGACCAGAGACGAGAGATACCATCCCTCATCCATCCTAGATTCCAGGTACAGAACTGAATAACCCCTCACAGAGAATTCTTTAGTCAGTCACTTGGCAAAAACAAGCTTAACTTAAACTGTAACTTTCTATTCCCGCCCACGTATTAGGCTTAGGTCAGGTACACGGGGTAGGCGTAGTTAGAAACACCAGTTGAGTACGATTAGTCAAATGTATATGTGTATGTATATATTTTATTCATTTTAAACCTTCATATGGCTTAGAAACCATATCAATGTTTTTACAGTATTATTTTATACTTCTGCTCTTAATGTATGCACTTTACTTAACCATAAGTATTGCAATAATATCGATCCATTTCTCTTGTACGAGAAAAGAGACTGATCAATAAATAACATCTTTTATTGAACACGCCCGTCTCTTCCTTTTCTCTACAATCTGATGAGACTAAGAATGCACGTGCTGACTGAGTAAACTAAATTGCCTTTTGTTCACACGACTCTCGAGATACAGTCTTGATTAGGGGAGAGCAAAGTTGTCATGTTCTATGGTTGTCAGAAACTAAATCCCTTCTTGTCTATCCAGGGAGGTTCAACTCCTCCTTGCCTATTTGAGAAAGTTTCTAGTGAACTCTGAGCTAGCTGGCAAACCCAAAACTTTAAGTCTAATATCGACAGTAGTAGACCTAGTTAACGTCTGGTCTAGGCCTATACTATTGAAGGTATTATTCCAATGCGCAGAGCCTATTGGGATAATAGGAACTACACTACATGGCGCCCAACGCGTTTGGAAGGGCGATAAAACTAACGTAAGACATTTAGAGTAACTCAGTCGTGCTTTCTCACTCAGACCCCCTTTTCCCATAATACTCCAAAGACGTCTGGAGTGGGTGAAAGGTAATATCCGCCAAACCTCGCAGGAGGAAACTCCTATGTATGGTACTTGGTTTAGTCAACGTTGAAGGATAAACCGTTCCAAAATATTGTGCATCTAATCTTTGTTTCCATAAGAAACCCGATCTGCAAACAAACAAAGTAACCATCCTGTCGGTAAAATGGTAGACAGTGATGATGAAAGAGAGGCAGTTAGATTAGCAACTGAACTCGCAGCAGCTGATACTGCACTGCAAGAAGCAGACCAGGATATAATACTCATCCCGGTCATCAAAAGGAAATCTATAACCTTAAAACTTATAGAAAATGGACTGACACCTAGAGGTGGTACAGTCATATTCGTAATTGAGGCACACGAATATCGGCAGACAGAGGTATACTATTCATGGATACATTTTCCAGCAGCAAATGCTGTAACAAAGTACTTCCACTATTACAAAACAGAGGAACCTCCTGCAGAGTATACTCCTTTCGAGGAGGTGGAAGTACCACTTAAATTTCAAGAGCATTTGCTCCTATTTAATGGCGCCCTAAAACATAATAATCACATCACCAGGCTCGGTCCATTAGGTAGACCAGGAGCAACGTGGCCGGTCCTAGCCGGATACACACCACATCCAGACATCAATGGGATGTCTCAAGCAGAGCTTTTAACACAGCTAAAACAATTAATAAAATTACATAGACAATTAGTCCAATATGTGATGCGGACTTCAACAATTCAACCAGCAATTAAAATTCCACAGCTGACCCCTCACCAGGGGAACGCAAATAAAATTACACCACAGAACATACAATCCTGCCTAGGTAAAGTACCAGCTAAACAGGAACAAATACCATTCTGGTTAGCACAAAAAATCACCCAAATAGAGGCTGTGTTTCCAGACACCACCCCGTTAGAAAAACACAGGATTCTGACTATCTGTCTTCCAATGGGAATCGCACCACACATTGAGGACTGTGACACTTGGGGTACAGTCTTTGCTTCCATTTACACAAAAACGCACGGTGTTCCATCCATTTCGGTAATACCAGATGTGCTAAAACAAATTCAAGATGAATATGGTCCGGAACCCGCTTTAACTCTTGGTATGAAATTACTGAAAGACTTCAAGCAGGTCTCGGCTATATTATTAGCCAACATAAAGGGAGAAGCAGCAAACGTGGCGATCCGCCAGAGGTTAAAAGAGACAGATATAGCAGACCAACCAGCTGAAATTGCCAGAATCATTGAAAAATCCTATGAGGAACTAGGTAGAGATAGTTTAGGTGGAATACCAGTAAAACCACAACTGATTGAAAGTCCTGAAAAAATATTTTTTAATAATAACTCAACATCAAAAAAAAAGAGCTGGGATGGAAACAAACAATCCAATCCTAAAGAAAAGAAATTCCAGTCCAGAGGAAGGTCTCCTAGGCGAAGAGAAAAATCTCCGAACCAAAGACACAGGTCACCCCAGAGTGACCCCCTGGGAAAAGATATAACATTAGAAATAGGGATAATATAAAGAAGCCTGATAGATATCAAGACATTGATACACGTCCCTCTCAATCTTTTCAGACTTCCTCGCAGAAATCGGAAAGAAGAGGACGATCAGAACAAAGAGAAGAGCACGCCAAGTCCAAAGACAAGGAACCTGCTCAGCTAAAAAAGAAATTACAATTTCCAAAAAAGAAGGTAGCCAGTATCAAGGTAGTTAACAATGCCGAAAATACTGAGGACACAACTGAAAAACGGAGAATGGGCTCAGACAATGCTAGACAGCGCAGCAGAAGTGAGCATAGCTCGCAAAGTCCTTATGTATCATCTGGAGACAGTGGACACGAATGAATATCTTCAAGTGGAAACTGCAGACACCAGAGTTAGCAAACCTCACAAAATATATGAAATAACTTTACGTATAGAAGGGGATAAGACTAGAAAAATAAGGGGACTATTTTGGGATAATCTCTCCAAGGGCTATGACATCCTTCTAGCTGAAAAAGACTGGCCACCAGAGTTTGTCAGGGAGTGCCCTCATGGCGAAGAAATAATTATGCCTGCCTTCTCAAATCATATCCCAATTCATAAAAAATACACACTTGCCAGAAAGTGGGCAGTAGCTCAAGCTCCTGCTTTATATAAAAATCATGTAGGATGGGATGAGGACTCTCCTCCTCACAAAATCCAGTTAAAATCACAACCTACTGCACAGAGGCAGTACCCAATTAAGCAAGAAGCTAAAAAACAGGTAAAAGAAATCCTAGATCAGCTAGAATACCAGGAGGTGATTGAAACTTGCACCTCACAAATGAACAACCCTTTGTTTCCGGTCTCCAAACCAGACAATTCATATCGTCTAGTTTTGGATTACCGACACCTTAACTCATGTTGCAAAACTTTTGCAGTACAAAACTCGCATAGTGCCGCACTAATGAATACCATAGTGCGCAAAAAATACAAAACAACATTAGACATCTCTAATGGATTCTTTTGTCAAAACATAGCACCAGAGAGCAGATATTTGTCTGCGTTCTCAATAAATGGCACTCAAAAACAATTCTGTCGGTTAGCACAGGGGTACAAGAACAGCCCGGGAGTATTCTCAGCGAGAGTAACAGAATTACTACAAACATATGATGACGAAGCATTATCGTATGTCGACGACATATACTTAACAAATGATGACTTGGAGACTCACTTGAAGAGAGTGAACACCATAATACTTGGGTTCGCAGCAGAGGGTTACAAATTCAACTTTAAAAAATCCAGAATTGCCCATCTGACAGTCCTGTTCTTAGGATATGAATTATCAAGTGAAGGCAAAAGCCTGGCTGACAATTTCCTAGAGAAATGTGCCGTACTCCAAGCACCTAGAACACTAAAAAACCTACAGTCAATTCTAGGCTTCCTAAACTTCGGAAGAACATACATTGCAAATTACGCAGAAAGGGTCAAACCCCTTTATGATCTGATAAAACCAGATTTTAAAAGAACCAATTGGACTCAAATACACACAGAAATTCTGAGATCCTTACAAACAGACATGTTAATTAAAACAAAATTAGAAACACGTGATAACACACGCAATCTTGTGATTCGAGTCATCCCAGGAAGATGCGGATTCACATACCTGACCTCTAATGAGGGAGAAAAGGTACCAATTGCATTCAAATCACACTTGTACACAGAAGCTGAAAAGAAATTCAGCATTAAAGAAAACATTGTTCATGCAGTTCAAACCGCAATAGCTAGAGAAAAAGATCAAGCGGACGGTAGACACATCACAGTCAGAACAGCGGAATCAGCCTTTGAGGCATTAACAACACCGTGTAATTTACCAACAACAACATTGAATCCAGAATGGATACAATGGGTGAATTCAATTACAACGGACAAAGTATACTACTACTTTGATCCAGAACTAAAGGAATTGAAATATCTAGAATATGAAAGAACATTCCCTCTGCCTATCGACATTCTGCCCTTACGACAATACGCATGTGTAATCTATACAGACGGACAGGCTCAACCATCCGTTTGGGGAGAACAAGCATACAACCCCACATGTGAGATTACAAAAGAAGTGTGGCGCGGAGGTAAACTAAGACCTCTATTAACAAAAACACACTCAGTAGAAACTAATTCAGAACAACAGACTGAAATAATAGCATTGAAAATGGCGCTTGATAATGCAGATCGCGAATTCCTGACACTTATAGTGTCCGATTCGTATTACTGCGTCAAATCATATAACAACGATTTGCAGACATGGATTCAAAACGGTTACAAAGATGACACAGGTGCAATAATAAAGCAGAAACTGCTCTAGGAACAAATAGCTCTTTTACAAAAAGAACTACCAAAGACTCACGTGACACACTCATTGAGTCATCAGCGTGATGGCGTTCACGTTGCAGGGAATTCATTGGCTGAAACAGCCACAGCGGTAGCAACTAAATCGGCTTCCGTAGTTCAGAAAAAGCGTACAGTGAAGTATATTGACGGTGAAACAGTGCTGGCGGTGAAAACGTCATCAAAAGGCGACTGCTCAGCGCTACCGATCAACTATCCACTCAATTATACATACATAATCGATGCAAACTCCGTCCCTTTTGCTCGAATCCCTGGAGTGGGGGTTAGAGTGATTCCAAACATGGACAGGAGAAACTTGTTATCAAACTAAAAGATTCTCTGGAAGAATTACAATCAAGGTACTGGTGGCCAGGCATGAGCCTGCATCACACCATTTTTGTAAAGAACTGCCCAAACTGCAACAGGAATCGCAGTGGTGAGAGAAACGGTGTAATACCATGTCGTTTCACTCCAGAAAAAATCAACAGTAAAAAGCAAGGCTTGCGATTAACATATACAGGCTAGTTTCCACTTATAATGTAGATCACCAGCACTCGGCTGACGTCTGGACTGTTATACAAAGATTTGCGAGTCTAAATGGCATATACGCTAAGAGCATGCTACGTTTGACCATTGTTTTCGCTCTAGCCCTCCAGCCTGAGGGAAACATGGCCAAATGAGCATAGCACAGCGGGAATCTTCTCACTTCCTTCCTGAGGGATACGGGATGGTGTAAAGAAAAAACCAAGGCATAAAGCAATCTATAACGGAAAGGATATTAGGTTCGGGAGCTGGGTGGGTCAAACATCTAATAAGTGTCCAACGTAGTCTAAATAACCTGCCAAGAAATTCTCTGAAGGGATTCAGTCCGTACGAATTATTATTTGGAACTAGGATGTTAATCTCTGACCTTGACAGTCAGACTTCAGTGGTAAAGGAAAAAAGCTTTGATATCAAAGATCGTTTGGCTATTTTACAGGACTTAAATGAAACAAGAAAAGACCTGAGCAACATAAAGTTAAAACAGCAGCCAACAACCACTGAAGAACCACCACCTGTCCCAGCAAGACCTGTCTGGATTCCAAAAGTCGGGGATCTAGTCAGAGAAAAGATCGCGGTAAAGAAGGAATTTCGGCCTTCTTACAGAAAAGCAGTTCCTGTCTTGTCTGTCAACGGGACAAGATCAGTTGTACTACCGCCGCTTGCTGGTAAAAAGGAGAACCGAGTTGTATCCATCGACCTGGTAAAATCACAATCATGTGGCCGATAACAAATAGTAGGCCAAGTGGACTCCCGATAAGTAGTAGAACACCAAGATTTGCTACTAACACAGAGGTTCAATCTAAGAGGCTAATCACATTCGAAACGCCTACAGAACTACAACAAGGACTATGCAACAATGCAATGGAACTTAGACCTCTGAACACCCAAATAAAAACATTTAGCAGAGACACACCAACCTATAATGAAGTAACAAACGACTATGCAAGAAACAGCAATCCTGAAGCAATTGGAACACTTGACAGAACTGCATCCGGCTACTTCATAAACTTCGATGATTCCTCTGAAGGCTTCACTGAATCAAAAACACAGCCATCATCAAAAACCTTTAAAGATAAAGCTAAAGTACTTTTGAAACAGCTGAAAGAAACATATCTAATTTCTCCATGGATCGAATTTTGGGTGGGTTTTGGTGCATTTATCCTCATACTTTGGCTCATCATGATATTAACTTTGGGACGCTTCATTGAGGGAAAATATGCTAAAATGGACACAGCAAGTCAGAAAATCAACTTGATCCTCAAACCACACACATCTTCACACGTCGAGAAAAGAGAACTTTCTTCAGTCAACTTCACAGCCAATCCTATACCGGGTGGGGTAGCATGGGACAACACTGACTACGAAATCTATGGTCCGGTTGAAATCCTGAAATATCCACACCAAATTAAAGTCTCATTGAGTGACTTTGTAAAACCAAGCTCATTTGCTGATGATTGGGACTTTGAAAGTATAAACAATATGATGTCTGACTTAGTGATGTCTGCTAAATTTACCAAACATGATTATTTGCAGGGTTCGACAAATTATGATAGTATGTACTGTTATAACCACTATGGTAACCATTTTCTACATAGATCTGCACAACCTAGAAATGTTTTAAATTATAATCAATGGGAACATTGTGCAACCCCTCCAAAAGGAAGCTCAAGAACCGTTTATGACAAATATTCATACTTTTCAGGTTTTAACACAAGTAATGCTGAAACATTTTATTTCAAATTGTCAAATAAGACAGGGACAAAGACCATGATAACAAACACGAAATTGATATATTCAGACTCATTCTTTGAACAAATGAATACTTTTGGTTTTGATTATTGGGACAAAAATGTTGAAGTAAAGAGTGTTTGGGGTACAAAAGAATGGCAAGTACAGGGTATAGAATCTTTGTTTAGAGCCTGCATGATCCCAGAACAAATTATATTTTTAAATGACACTGTTCAACAAACTACCTGTCTTGGCTTAGCCAAAGTCAAAGACTTAAATAAACCGTCTATTCCAAAATCAACAATGAACAACAATAGCTCTACAGATGAAGAGATAGACGTAAATTATGTATTAAACCAAAACAGAACACATCCTGATTGGAAACAGTGGTTGATCTGGCCCACAGATACTAATAACTGTCAAAACAGATTCCTGAAAAAAACACAGGGGTTCAAAATGACCAGGCCAGACCCAAGATATTCCCAAAGACAACACCCAGGAATAATAACCACCTACAGTGTGGGTAAATTATGCCTTCAGTGGCTACAGACTTCCACACTGGCAGAAATTAAGCAACACCTAACTTTACTTACTGATGGTGCTGACTTGCGTGATTTCACTATGGGACCACGCAAACAGCGTCACAAGTGTTTCATAGCAGCCTCTGTATATGCAGCATACAATGAGGCCTGGAAGGTTACTCAAATTGAGACAGCAGAAAGGATACGGGAAATTGACCGTATTAATTTGGAAAAATCACTTTCTGTAGTGGACAATGGGTTAATGACTCTGTCCTCCAGAATTTTTTCTCTGGACAGCATTGTGTCTTCAGCAATCGACATAATATCGCAAGACTTACTGTTATTACAACACGGTCAGTCCCAATTGCGCTCTATTGTACAGCTTGGCTGGACGTTACAAAATCTGCGTTCAGGCTATGTGCCTTGGCGTTTAATCAACACAACGTCACTATTCCATATCTTTAACCTTACTGATAGACAAATCAGTATGGCCCAGAAGGGTGCTGATTATACAATCCTGAGCATTGAGAAACTCGAGAGATTACCAGTGACAATGTCAGAACGACCTGTCAGTGAATGGATAATACATGGGATAATTAATATTCCAATATCAACCTTCAGGTTTCAATACTGCCAAAAATATATACAGGCTGGCATGTACGAAAAATTGGGAAAAGGGTACATTAAAACAACATGGAACCTGCCCTATTCACATGCATGTGTCAGTAATAAAGGACAGAAAGTGTTTCTTAGTGGCAATAATTGTGCGATGTCACTAAGCGGTACACTTCTGTGTAACGGAATTAGTTTGCATGGAGCCTGTGAAGGGAACTCAAATAACCTTTCATGTCACCAGCTAGGCACACCTGCAACAGAGATAGAACCATTCTTTCAAAGACTCTATAATGGGAGTTACATTCTAATTGTAGATCGCAGATGCTGTAGTCTTATGCCCGGGACTCCTTATCTCGTAACTACGACTGCGAAGGTCAAGTGCTGTGGACGCTTATTGTTCCCCAGCTCCTTTCCAGACAGGGAGGCAAGGGCATGGCCCAACTTGAAAATTACTTCTATTCGAACAGATACTTTAAGCAGAATGAAAACAGTGCTTCTTCAGACGCCGACAAAACTCACGTCATCAAAAGAAACGTATGATCTCCAAGTCGCAAGGACGACTGCAGAGATACATTCATTGTTATCGACTAATTCCCCCATACATTTCGCAGAAATCCTGAATGAAATCTTAAATATTTCTGATACCAGTGGAGTCTCAAAAGTATTTAAGACAGTATTTTCGATGGCATTAACACCATTCAAAGCCATACTGGGTATTTTTCCAGATTTCGTCCATTCGATTTTTGGCGGACTTCCCCTCATTTTGGGACTAATTGCAGGAATCCTATTCTTAGTCCTTATATTTCGTTATGGCAAACCATGTCACAGACAAAACACCTGCGACAAGGGAAGAAACAATCCTAGCCATTGGATACCGGGACCGGATATCAAAAATCCTGGGACTATCCCGGCTTAGAGACCTGAACATGACTTGGTTTCTATCATTTCGACCAATGTGGCAACGATGTGTTTTACCTGTATTAAGGTGCCTGCTATGCAGAGAAGAATGCGTGTTAGACACCTGTCTGACGCTACAATCGGATGCGCCAATGGATGCAGAAACATTGTTGAGTCCAACAAAGGCTCATGCTTTGTGCTGCCCTCAACGGCTACCAATCCTGATGACGGCATTCGTGGAGGCTTCACCACTACGATTAAGGGGTAGTGAAGTTCAAGATGAAAGCAACATCGATCAGGTACGACCTTCTGTCAGCAATCCAAATCAAAATGTCAATGGAGACAATCATGCGCACGAATGCATGGTTACACCTATTTCCGAGTTAGTGGAACTCTCCCAGGAAGCTGTTGACAACTTTTTCGAGAGTCTAAATGATATGATGTTCTCACCAGAGCAAAAATAGAGACTTTTGAGCAAGCTCGTACACGGCGTTCCCTGAATTTGGCCTTCAACTAGAAAAGCAAAATACCATGAACAATTTTCCCTCCAGTTCACGGACAGCATTTTTTTCAGCAGCCCCAAAATATTTTTCGTATTTTTCGGGACACTATCTTCTGCTTAAAGTACGAACTATTCTTAGAGAACTGAAATTTCTAATTTTAGATAGTTTATAGACATTAGCTGCCCGCTGGTATGTTCATAATTATTTTATTCTGTGATGGAATGGTCTCGAAACTTTTTTCTGTATTAAGAGCCATTTCATGTGTAAATTCTCATATACCAATTAGTGATAATGTATAGATATGCGTGATTACTTTAGCATTATTCTACAGCTTGAGTGCATATATTACATATGACTGTTTTTTCCGTATATTTGATAATTTCAAAATGCATTTATGTATTTTGGGGTGGTAAGGTATACACAATACTCTACAGTATGTTTTACTATGCATAGATTAGTAAATATGTCCATAGTTAGCGTGGAGTGGGTGTGATGTATTCCTATAGGTTCTGTATCGATCCCCCTATTCCTGACCCTATTCTGGTTAACAAACTAGCAAGTTAACTAGCAGCCATCCCATGAGGCAGAAAACCCCCATGATGCAGGAACCGTTATCTGATAAAGCCACACTACGGCACAGGAACGTGTTATCTGATTAGGTCATAACGCTTGCCATCTAATTAGACAAGCGATATTCCTCCAGCCCCTGATAAGGCATACGGAGTTCTCAAAACAAATCAAACCTATGACAACCTGGGAAAAACCCTGCGGCCATTGTTTTGATTTCACCGAGAACTTCAGCAAAAGAATGTGCTAACGACCTGGTCGTATGACATCCTTATTGACGTATCTATGTCCATCCTTACGTCAATCTCGGCACCTTAAAGGTATAAATATTACCGATATTGCCCTATGCAAACACACGTGGTGGTGACGAGATCGGAGCAGCCAGACTTGCCGAAGCCCAGAGCAGAGCAGACCCCGCTGGCGCAGCCCCGCCTTTCTGACGCGCTGAGAACGAGAAGCTGCCCATTTCTCCTGCCGAGAAATCCAGCTCCGGCGCTTCCGGGTAGCCCTCGCAGGCAGCCTGGAATATCGAGACCAGAGACGAGAGATACCATCCCTCATCCATCCTAGATTCCAGGTACAGAACTGAATAACCCCTCACAGAGAATTCTTTAGTCAGTCACTTGGCAAAAACAAACTTAACTTAAACTATAACTTTCTATTCCCGCCCACGTATTAGGCTTAGGTCAGGTACACGGGGTAGGCGTAGTTAGAAACACCAGTTGAGTACGATTAGTCAAATGTATATGTGTATGTATATATTTTATTCATTTTAAACCTTCATATGGCTTAGAAACCATATCAATGTTTTTACAGTATTATTTTATACTTCTGCTCTTAATGTATGCACTTTACTTAACCATAAGTATTGCAATAATATCGATCCATTTCTCTTGTACGAGAAAAGAGACTGATCAATAAATAACATCTTTTATTGAACACGCCCGTCTCTTCCTTTTCTCTACAATCTGATGAGACTAAGAATGCACGTGCTGACTGAGTAAAATAAATTGCCTTTTGTTCACACGACTCTCGAGATACACTCTTGATTAGGGGAGAGCAAAGTTGTCATGTTCTATGGTTGTCAGAAACTAAATCCCTTCTTGTCTATCCAGGGAGGTTCAACTCCTCCTTGCCTATTTGAGAAAGTTTCTAGTGAACTCTGAGCTAGCTGGCAAACCCAAAACGTTAAGTCTAATATCGACAGTAGTAGACCTAGTTAACGTCTGGTCTAGGCCTATACTATTGAAGGTATTATTCCAATGCGCAGAGCCTATTGGGATAATAGGAACTACACTACAGGTTACTGATTAAATGTTATAACAATTATGTTTTTGGGAACATGGCCTCTGTGGTGGTACTCCTAAAAAAGAAATGTGATGCCATTTGTTTAGCACACTTTAAAGAACATATTAATATAGTGTGGTTGGAAGATTTTATTGCTTATTACTGTAAGTAAACGATGAATCCTGTGTGTGGTCTAGTGGATGATAAGGGAGATATTGTTCCACACTTCAGACACAATGATTGTGGTTCTCTATTAAACAGAATGTTAATAACTAGAAATCGTGAGGTAATTAATAAGATAGATCCGGCCAAAGGTGAGTTTGCAAAGACATTTGGGTGAAATGGATATGACTCAACCATAGATTTTGTCTTATACTCCGAAACCCTGCGTGGGAAAATTACCCAATCTGAACCAATTTTCTCTGCATATATTTATCATGCCATGCTCTCTTTATCTATGTTATAGGAGGGTTGCAACAACTCTGCAGCAAACTCGACCTCAAAGTCAATTCTTGCAAGAAAAAATGGTTTCTTACTAAAATGGGATAAAATTATTAAAGAGAAGGTGGTGTCATTGATGTTATCTAAAGAATTGTGGGAGGTAATGTTATGTCTAATCCCTAATCTTAAACTGGAAAGTTTATCGATAGCCTTTCAGGGCATACTGGGTGAAGTTAAAAGCAATTTGGTAAGGACTAACTCCTCTAAGGAGATCCCACCAGTCCAGTGGTTTGCAACAGCATGCACAAAGACCCCAAAAGACCTGCACAGCACACTTAGGCCATCTCCAAGAGACCATAGACTGGTTAAGGAACTGCGTAATTCACACAAAGAGATGTGGGAAGGTAGGTTAAGAGGTTTGAGGGAGGAAACTTGGCGGACCTCTCTCATTCTGAAGTGAATTAAAAACGTCCTTCTTTAAAGATGTCACTAACCAGACACTGGATACTCAAGTCAGTGAGGAAGCTTGGGTGGTCGACTTCAAGACAAATGTTGGGGTAGCCGATGGACCCTGACCTCCCCTTCCTCCATAATGTAGGTAATACCCAAGGAATACCTAGGGGCTTTTTATGATGTCAGTCGGTGCTGCCTCAGATCAACTACATCTCGGACTCCGGACCAACAGATTTCCGTCGGTGGTTCCGCCGCCTGCTTACGATGCGACCGAACACTGTTCAGTCGGATACTCCCATTTCTCTATGGGAACTTGAATTACTGCTGTAAACTGGCCTTAAGACAGGCTCCCATGAAGAAATGGGTGTGTGTGTAAAACCCTCCACCCTGTGGCCAAACAGTGAATCGATTTACAGGGGAGGCTTCCTCGGCCAAGAACCGTAGGCTGCGGAGGCAAGGAGGCCCTGCTACGGGCCCCCAAAGTTACTTTCCAACAGCCTTTTCATGTCAGACAGGCTGGCATGGAAAGGCTGTGAGAAACGCCCTCCAAAGGGAATTACGGTGCAGTTCCAACAGGCAGGAAGAATTTGAGAGCTGGTCAGAACTGAGTCGGAATAAACGGCCGATTTATGTTCCGACCGCAGACATTGTAATCAGTCGGTCGGACCGCAAATCAACTGTTTTGGCCAGAAAGCCTCCGACCGCTGTCGGAAAGCTTACGACTAGTGGTCGGAGGCTTTTCGACTGACATCAGAATTGTTCTCTTACGGGCACATGCATCAACGTTCCAAATTGCGATTCCTAATTTGCGATTTTTAAGGAATCGCAAATAAGGAATCGTAATTTGGAATGCATGATATTTTTCGCAATTTTTTAGCGAATCGGTAAAAATCGCAATTTTTACAGATTCCATGAATTGTGCGAATTCTTAATTGCGAATTCGCATTTTGCGAATTCACAACTAGCGAAAATGCACACATGCTGAATCTCAATGTAATCACAACCAGGAAGGCAGGAGAGTAATTGCACGCAGCTGCTCTCAGGTTTGAAGGGGAGGTTTGGCAGTTGGAATTTGGAGCTCAGCCTGGAGGACCTGCAGCAGTGTGTGTGTCTGCAGTTTTGGAGAAATGGCTAATGAAAATGCTGAAGCAGAAATCCAAGCCAGGAAAAAAAAAATTAATTCAGTGACCAGGAGTTGGAAATACTTATTGAGGAGGTCACTGTGAGGCAGGAGCAACTGTTTGGTAAACAGTCTTTGAAGGTGCCTGAAGCAGTGACAAGGAATCTCCGGCTTGCTATCCAAGCAAAAGTGAATGCTGTGGGTGTTGCACATCGTGATATAAACAACTTACAGAAACGCTGGTATGACCTGCGCAGTCGTGCAAAGGAAAGAATAGCAACCAGGATGAAGTCTGCCAAAAAGACTGGTGGAGGTACCCCCAGGAATAGGCCCAATACCCCCATTGAAGAAATGGTGGAAGGAACACTTTTACCTAAAGCTGTTGTTGCAGTAATTGATATTGATACTTCAGACCTTGTTGGACCTTCTGAAGGTAAGAATTTTTAAAATTGTTTCTAAAAATCTAAAAAGGGATAGGAAGAGGCCTTAAAATGTTTTAGTTGATGCTTGATTGGCATTTCTCACTTGCACTTGTTGTCTAACATTTTCAAAATCTAACATTTACTCATTTTCAGTCATGTAGCATTGCATTATGGGAGTTGCAGTCTGGTAATGAATTTCATAGGCAAAAGATAAGCAAAGTTAATTTAAAATGAATAACATTATTTTATTAGACCAAAGTAGACATGCAGCAAGCGATTTTTAAATGAAAATTTATTTTGTAAACCAAATCAAAAAGTACAAATTTGAAAGTAACACACTGTTCGCACTATTTCAATCATAGATAACCAACAAGAAATTAATGAGAATGAATTGACTGAGTTTAATACTGCAGAAGGACAAGACACAGATGAGTCAAATGCTGCTACTTCTTCATCCTTCAATTTGGAAAGAAGGCAAAGACACAGAGTGCGCCAACTGGAGCAGTCTGATACTGAGGAATCTCACAATGTTAATGTCCCAGAAATGCAGACTGTTGAAACACCAGCAACCTCTAACCCAATGCAGAGCAGGCGTATTAGACTTCAACAGTTTTATAGGTGCCGGTCACATGCGTCACAGAGAGGCAGAGCTGTAGAGGAGAGCAGCACCGGCAGTGTTGTTGAGGATACAATTCTTAAAGTTCAGCGCCTACAAGGCAAAGATATCAGAGTCATGAAGGGAAAACTTGGTCACATTGACAAAGAGATTGGTGCAATGCACAACAGTATTAAACACATGACAAATGTCATTGAGAAAGGGCATAGAACAACATCAGATAACCTGCACCGCATTGCAACATCTTTGGAGAAACTGTGCACAGTACTACAGACACAGCAAGGGGAAAGTGCTAAGAGGCATCTTAGAGCAATGACCTGCATGCAGGGTCACACCAGGGGAATGTCTCATCTTTCAAGCAGCACTGTTCAACTCTGTAAGCAGACAGTTGCCATGCAATTGGAAATGAAACAAATTTGTGGAGAGATTGCCAGGGGAATGGGGACACTCCAAAATGTAGTAGAAAGAACACAAAGTGATGATGCACCAGCAAACCAGCCACAAATTGGGGTTAGTGATGTTGCCAGAAATGTCGGTGGGATACTTGTCCCAGTGTCACCTGCGGCACGCCGTAGTAACAGGAAAAAATTAATTTCAAGTTACATGCCCATGGGAGATATGAAAAGTACAGGCAAAGCATTAGGGGTGCGTGGACGTAAAAAATAGTATGGTACCTTTGAGGTTACAATTTTAGTCAAAAAGATGACCATCACATTTAAAAAACTATGCTTTCTGCTTTAAAGTAAAGGCAAAATAAATTACTTTCTGATGTTAATAGCATTTACATTTTAAGAGAAAAATGCATAAAAATGTAATTACTGTGCAATAAACAGTTCACATTCAAGCACCTGAGTGTCTTGTGTGGTTCTTACCTTGTTCAAAAGTAATGTTGTGTTATCTCTGCCCTTCTCCTTCTACCCTCTGCTGCTTCTGGTCCATGTAATCTTGCATGGGGTTGTTGAGGCTGATTATCATTTTGAGGTAGTACATCATCCAAATCCAGTTCTATGCCTCTCCTAGTGGCTAAGTTGTGCAACATTGCACATGCAGCAACTATTTTACAGCAAATTTCAGGCCGATATTGTAAAGCTCCTCCAGTTTTGTGTAGTATGCAGAAGCGAGATTTCAGAACACCAAAGGTTCTCTCTATCACATTGCGTGTTGATATGTGAGCATGGTTGTAATGCTGCTCTTTTCTGGTTACTGGATTAAGAAACGGTGTTAATATGTATGACCTCACTGCATAGGCACTGTCACCTAAGAAGTAATAACAGATATAATGCATGAGCATCATGGGTCTAGAAGGCACAGTAATATGCAAAAAATTATATTTACCAAGCAAATATCCTTCTCCAAATTCACCAGCAAGCAGTCGTGTGTGGATGACACTGTGTCTAAAAATATAGGAGTCATGGGCACTTCCTGGGTAACTTGCAACTAAGTCTGTGATGATAGTTTGAGAATTGCAAATTGCTTGTATGTTGAGAGAATGGTAACTTTTCCTACTGCGGAAAATGTACTCATTTTCAGAAGGTGGGCAAATGGGAACATGTGTGCCATCTATACAGCCAATAACATGTGGGAAATGTGCCATGTTGTAGAAATCTAACTAGGTTTTCAACAAATCCTGTTGTGTACTTGGAAATTTGATGTGATGCCTTATCCTTTGCAACATGGCATTCAGAAATGCATTAAAAAATCTTGAAAGGGAACTCTGGGAGACACCACCAGCAATGGCTATTACACCCTGAAATGAGCCAGAGGCAAGAAGGTGCAGTGAACACAATACCTGAACATGGGTAGGTATGGCTTGTGTCCTGCGCGTTTGTCTCTGCAAGATTGGGTCGAATTCAGCAATTAAATCTAAAATTAAATGACCATTGAGCCTATACTTATCATAGATTTCTGCTTCTGTCTGCCCTAGTAAGGTAATGCGCACTCTGAAAATTCTCTCCTGAATATTCCTTCTCCTCCATCCTGCTGCAGCTCTCAACCTCTGCCTCCGTGCCAAAAAAAGAGTGCTGCCATTGTGAAAAAATGTTTAAAGCTTTCTAGGGCACTCTTGATGGTTTTCAGCTGCATTGTGCAATTTTGAAGAAATGACCACCAGGTTTGACTTCTTCTAATTTTAAGAATTCTTATTTGCGATTTCTTAAGGCATCGCAAATAACGAATTTTCATGCATACATTTTTTTCGCAAAAAAATGCGAATCGCAAAATTTGCGATTTCTTTAAGAAATCGCAAATCATTTTGCGATTCCTAAAATTGCGAAAAAACACTTGAAAGATGATGCATCCCAAAGCAATGAATTGCATTCACAAACGGACGATTTTTGCGATTCGCACCGTTTGCGAATGCAATTCACTTTGATGCATGTGGGCACTAGTGTTTGAACTGGTGAAGGTGAGTTGTGGACTGGCTCAATGTAGCACCGCCAAAGCCCCAGGTCCTGATGGGGTCCCCATAGATTTTTTTCCTAGAACGTCAAAAACTATGGGCCCCATTGATGACTAACATTTGTAAAGCAGAAACTGGGTCCTCCCGCTTCTTAGAAAAGTACTATAATAATCTGCATTTTAAAAAAAAGTGATACATCTTTTGCCACAAAATTAGAGATTAATTTCCCTACTAGATAGTACTGCTAAATTGATGGGAAGCTTATTGCTGAACAAGTTGGAGGATTGGGCACGTGAAAGGAACATTTTGATACAAACTCAGTATGGCTTCCAAAGGGTAAAGGGGTGTTAGACCAATGTCTTGACCTATTGCAAAATATACGATGGCTAAGAGCAGGCAAATTTGCATGGCCTTCATGGACATCTCCGCTTTCAATTGTGTCCCACCCTAAGCTATGATCAATTATTGAGGGCATGGGCATAGATGTTGCTATAATCAATTTTATTAATCAGATGTACCCAGAAGCAGCAATGTGTGTGAGTTATGGCAAGGGTGTTAAGTGCACTATGTCTTTCTAGATTAAGAGAGATTAGTCAGACAAGGCTACGCCCTCACCCCTTTCTTATTTTCGATCTATACTAATGGGGGGGAGGCAGAAGTGGCAGGGCATACTACAGCCCCTCTTTTAATGGCGCTCCACCTTCCAATATTTGTCTATGCAAATGACTCTGTATTAATAGCACAAGTGGGGGTGGTCTTACAGAGATTGATAAAGGCCTGCTCAGAGTTCCTGGGCATCTTAGAGCTGCATGTTAATGAAACTAAATCTTTTGTACTGGTGACAGGGGCACGATATAAGAAACGCACAGAATTCCATATCGAGTCACGAAGGTTGGAGGTGGTGGACACTTTTCCCTACTTGGGGGTCCTTTTTGACAATAAGCATATTTGGCTACAGATGGTGGCTAACAGAGCTCTTATAATGAAACAAAGTGTAATAGCTATTTTTAATTGTATGAAGAAGCTAGGATTCAAGCCTATTGACACCATAAAAAATGCATACAATGCAAAGACAATCATCTTTGTAACGTAGGGGTCAGGGGGTTGGGTAATGGTGGCAATGGATTACCTTCAGAGGCAAAAGGAAAGATTTTAAAAACGTTACTGGCCCTTCCTCGCAGTTTTTCCAACAATAATTGTGACACCAAACTTGGTTCCCCATATCTCTCTAATGTTATCAAGCTTGCCCCAATTTTATTATGACATTCAGTTTAGAGGAGGGACACAGTTGACCTAAATCATTGCACTGTCAGGGATTGTTTCTTTGTCCCTGGATAATGTGCTTAAGATTGTCTGTTTTGCAGTATGTGAAATGCACAATGAGATCATTGGGGCTGGATGACCTATATGAAAATGTGACTAGCTGTGTGACCATCTCAAAAATGAGAATTAAGGAAATCTTTTTAATGAAGGCTGCATACAAAAGAGAGTAGGAAAATAGATCAAAATCCTCTGTTCAGCTATACTTTATGCCATTATACTGGTTCTTTGTAGTTTTTATAAAATGCAAAAAAAGAGTTACATTCTCCCTATTTTAAGAATGCCCTTTATTTAAAACTTAGTGATGCAGTAGTATGTTTAACAGCTTCATGTCTCTGGTTTTCTTGGAAATGCAGGAGAGCTCATATAAACGGGGCGCCTTAAGGGCTGATGAAATGTGATTTTATCAACATTTGACAGCACTTTGAACTTTACAAAGTACCTATTTGTTAGGAGGTCCACTTTGGGAGTCTTGCGGTCTGATGAAACATGACTTATCCAAAATGTTGATGGTACTAGGCCTTTAATAATACTCTTGATTATGATGTTGATCTGAATGGCATTTAAATGTTTTTATCTGGTCTTATTCATGTATTAGATGTTTATATAAAGTGTATTTTTTTATTATGTGTACTTTATATGCTTTGGAAAACATTGCGAAATAAAGACATTTTGATTGATTAATTGACATTCTTTTCTGTTAAGTCCTGAATTCCTTGGAAGACACCCCCACCCCCTCTTTTCTGTGCATTACAAGGAACTGGAGTTTCTAGGAAAATGTATTCTGGGCACTCTTGAAAATAAATGTTATAACCTTCCCATATTATGTCTTTTATCCAGGAATCTGAAATTATTTCTCTCAAATGTTGAAAAACAGAAGCGGCCGAAGGCTCACAGGACCAGCATAGTCAGGACATTTGGTGAGCTGCTCTCCATATCTGAAGGATATATATTGGCTCTAAGTAAAAAAGCTTAGATCTAAGTAACTCCAAATCTTTTGAGGGTGCGATCTCCCAAGATTATGGGAGATATAAGAGATTATTTTGTTTTAGAGGTGCAGGCCTCAAACAGGAAAGCTTAAGCTAAAGCCTAACAGTGTGAGTCTAAAATATTTTAGGGACCAGACCTATAATTATAATCAAAATATAGTTTTAAGAAGCAAGTAAAAATAAACTGGCTATGAACAGGCTTGTTATTTACTTGCATACATTATAAAAATGAAAAAATGATTGTTTGGCTAGGACAGCTGGGTCATCTTCAACACAAATATTGAACAGGAGGATGAATTGACTCAGCTCAGCCATATCTTCCAGAATATAACAATCTAATTATCAAGAAAAAGGAGGATGTGAATCTTAGCTAAGCTGCCACTCCCTTTGAACTGATTGTAATAAAGAACAAGCATTTGAAATTCAATAGGTCTTGCATTTGCGAGAGTTAAAGCTACTGGCGTTGTAAATTATGTTTTTTAACCATGTGTTTTTGTTCGGAGTGTTGCAGATTTATGTGGTGTAGAGTGGAATTAAGTGGTTGGATTTGAATTGTTAAGCATTATGCTAAACACTGGGAAGGCGCTTGTGAAATCAAATGCATTCCTCAGACAATCTGAAACCACGTGAAAGCTAGTTATAACATTATCTGGAGTCTAGTTCGCCTTAAGGATGTTAATAAATGTATACTACTAGAGTGACCCACCGGTGCCATTACAGTGAAGCAGTCTCAAGCAATGTGCCAGGACTATATGAGAGTCTGCTCTGTACAAAAGATGTGTAGGTAGTTTGTTAACAACAGGGTACTTTAACTGCAGTCAACCTATGGATCAGGGAACAGATGTGATGTGAGCCATCCATGCAAATACTAGAAACTGTATCACAGTAAGAGCTGATCAACATGGACACCATGGCTGAGTGAGGGGAAAGAAATGAAGAGGCGGGCCAAAAGGTATGCTTTAAGAATAAAATGATGCAAAACTGACTTGCATTTGTTCTAATTCAACTCCCCTTTCCCCACTCCATTTAGCCCCAAATGATTGACCCTGAGATGTGACCGGTGGCAGAATAAATTTGACAGCCAGAGATCACATAAATTACACTAAGGCTCAAAAGAAGGACAACTGCAGAGAATGGGATGAACAGTTTCGCATCATACAGGGAAGGCAAAATATAATTTGACTGCATACCATATTTCTAAGTTTAAATCAAAATGTGCACGGAAGCTGCTGTGTCCGGACAATAATGGTAACAAGAGTTAGAGCTGTTGCCATTGTAACTGAGAATGTCTTTTACCCGTGTGCTTTGATAGCAAGAAGGCAGTTACAATGATCAGTGGCTAAAGTGGAGGCAGTCAGAAAGAAAAAGAACAAGTTCCCAATTACAACTTCATATCATAGGGAGGTATGCAGTGACAGGCAGATGGGTGTAAGTAATGTGTGGTGGCTGCCAAGCATGCAGGCATAGCTGTTTGTTAGGCAGACAGCATGCAGCGACTGTGAGGGGCCAAGGAAAGCAGGTGCTGTGTCATGCACTGTAGTACTAGCCACAATAATCACGAGTTCACATTAATTCCCATTTTATATGTTCATTCGCCTGAGCTAACACAATTCTGAGAAGAACACGCTGATTGACAGTGTTTAGAACTTAATATTTTGAAAACTGGAAGCCCGGGAGCAGCCAGATGCGAATCGGTATGTGGTGTAGCACTACTGAGGCCCAGATGTAGGTAAAATAGATTTACCGATTTTAAATTACCGAATCATACCGATTCGGTAATTAAAAATCGGTAAATCTAAGGGGTTGAGATGTAGGAACATCCAGATGTTCCTGCTACCGAATCGGTAAAAATCTGTATTTACCGATTCGGGCTTTGAAGCCCATAGGAATGAATGGGCCATTACCGGTCGGTATTTACCGAATCGGTAAATACAGATTGACACAAGGGTGCAGGGGGTGTCACTTTGACACCCTCTAGCACCCCCAAAAAAGATTCGGGGGCCATGTGGCAGGCATACCTGCCTAAGGGCAGGTCTGCCTGTCATATGGCACAGGTGTGCATGCACACATGTGCATGCACACCGGAATCGGTTTTTTACCATGAAGTTGGATTTCATGGTAAAATACCGATTCTGTAAGGCTTGTGGAGTCCCACCTACATATCAATAATACCGAATAGGTATAAATACCGAATCGGTATTTTACAGATTCGGTAAATTTACCGATCGGTAAATTTACCGAATCTGTAAAATAATGTGTCCCTACATACCGATTACTGAATACCGGTCGGAAACGGCCGAAAATACCGATTTTCGGCCGTTACCGACCGACCTACATCGGGCCCCTAGTCTCATACATTTGTACCCATCTGAAAATCGATTTTTTTCCCGAGATATCTGCTTTACTTTTCACTGCGTTCTCTTGAAAATCTTATCTGAAGCCTGTTCCGGAAAGATTCCCTGAAGACTGACAAGTCTACCCCGAGTCTATTTCAACCCTTTAGAAAAGAATCCACGAGGCCCTTCCTCCTGCAACAGCAGAAGAAGGGAGGGCTGAGAACAGCATGAGAAGGGAAGAGAGGAACAGATGAAGAGACAGTGGGCAAGAGAGAAGGAAGAAACAAGAAAGTGACTATGTAGGGAGAGGCAAAGACATATTAAAAGAGGAAGAAGACATGAGCAGAAAATGAGGTGCAGGCGTAAAGCAGATAAAAGAAAAGATGGAGAGGTAATAAAAGTGATATAGTTGCCGAACTGTAAATAAGGTTGCAGATGGAGACAGAGGAAAATTAAATTACACACTGCAGAAAGGGAGATAGAATGGAGGAAAGGTGGAATAGACAAAAGGAAGAGTAATCAAGAGACAGAGAGGGAAAGGGAAACAGATGAGAGAGGAGAGAAGAGATTGAGAGAGGGGGACTTGGAGGAAGATAGGGCTTTGAGGAAGAGGGGAAGAAACAGAGAGAGTGATGAAGACAGACGCAGCTCTGGCTGTCTCAAAATACCTCATGTCACCAATACCCCCTTTACAATATAGAAAAGAAGTCATACATTGTACAGATAGAGAAAAACGATTTTTCTCGGATATCTTCAGCCATTTGCTTGTTTCCTCCAGGTGCTTTCCGGTGTTGGCTGGCAATGTTGCTTTTCAAATTCGCTATCGTCCCATCATTTGCAGGTGCATACATTATTAAAATAGTTTTAAAGTAGTTATTTTATTCTTTTTTTTGTTATTGTTGTGAAGGTTATTATGATACCTTATAGTTGTATAAATCATCTTTCCAGAAGTGGCAGCTTCAACTACTGTGAGGTCCCTGCTTAACTTAGCTCCTAGGTGGAGCCACAGCTTCCTCTATTTCACCTTCCCAGCAAGAGAGTCTATGGAGGCATGGCTTTCCCTTAGAACCCAGTGGACCACTATGCCTCTCCCCCAGCACTGACTGATTGCCAAACCTTTTGTTATCTATTAATGCATCTGCTCCTAACTGGGCCCAACAGATGCTAAGTGGTTCTGGTAGGATAACACCATTCCCAATATCAGGTCAGTTTGCAAAATACTTTTCCATTCGCAAAATGTTGGTGTGATTTAAAAAAAAATCTTTTTAACATCAGGCCTAAAGTCCTTAATGACCTGGAATGAGGTGGTCACCCTAATTTAGAAAAGAAGGAGTGATCAGCCCAGATGTGCTTTTTCTTAGTTTCGCATGCAGCCTTTGGCATTGGCTACATTGAGAATCTGCTTTCTTCTCCTTCCTCCAGACCTGTGGCACGCTGATTAGTTTTCCTTTTCTTTGGCCAGAAGAAAATGGGAAAAAGGTGCAGATAAGCACTAGGTTCTCATCTAAACAAGCTATTAGTGGTATACACCTAACTAGCGAGGTAGCTCGCTGATAATCATTGATGCTGGCATCTGATGTGACTAGCAGATTTTGGGTTTGACTTCTCCTTGGGATAACTGGGGACCATACATACCATTTTTCTGGTCTCAAAAAGTATTCGCAACTTGTGACCAGTTTTTGTGACCAGAAACTGATTTTGTGAACCAATCTATGTACTAGTAGGTCGGTTCATGGAATCAGAGTGGGTTGCATTCTGACCCACCTAAAATATTCATTGGAGAGGTCACAAATTGCCACCTCTCCACAACCACGGAGATAGTGGCCGGCATTTGTCAACAGAGCACTGTCCCATGATTGTTTTTAAAGAAAACACTTTTCTTTAATAAAAAAAGGAGCATGCCAATATAATTAAAGAAAGAACAGTTTTTTCCTTCTTTTAAAGATTTCAGTGAGAGTTGGAAGTGGTACCCTGGACTCCTCCAGAAAATTGTACCCCAGTTTGCAAAAGGAAAGCGGTCAATGGGGCCCTTATCATTTTTGCAAATAGGTTACTATTCCAACTTGTGAGCAGGTAACCTTTCACATTTTTTTGACACTTCTTTTTGATGTTCTCTGATCATATTACATGCTATCTCTTAGCTTCAATTTTATGGAGTGCTATTGATAGAGCGCGCGAGGCCACCCGACCAATAGTTTTCGCCGTTTCCGGCTTCAGGGCCCATATACTTTTCAAATCACCATATACATCGATCAGGTGACTTCACGAGCTCTATCAAGTTGATGTGTGTGTGTTCCCTGCTACCAATTTTCGGTGCACCCGACTTACCATCCACCGATGCGAGTGCCTAATGACCACAATGAATCAGGGAGCTAGCTGTAAAGGAAAGGCAGCAAAATACAAACCCAAACAATAACATTCAAATACTGTTTTAAATGACCACGGACAACTGGAAGTTTTAAAATGTTTATCTAAAGTTCATTATTTTCTTGCATGAGGTACAATAAAACAAGGCAATCAATAACCAAGATAACGTAAATCACATAAGCATAAAGAAATAATGACAGAGTAATCATCAAAGTACTAATAAAATGTAATGAGAAAAGATACTATGCAAGTCAGTATTATCTAAACAGGGATACCTAAGTGTGAGTGACTATAGGAGAGTTTATAATGAATAACACGCTTCACTTAAGGTGAAGGGGCCTTTGAACAATCTAGGCAACGAAGTTCTAGACCATATCAGGAAATGACACACTGCTATGCAAAATATAATTTCTAACAAATGAGAAGACATAGGAACAAACTTTATGGAAAAATATAAATGACTTTCAATAGTTGCAGAAAGGCATGGAAAATATCACATATGCAATGTTGAACTTTATTAAAGCAAAAGTTAGAAATTCAGAAGGTGCAAGATTTTCAAGAGGTTCAGAGCAATATTTACCTAGAAAGGTGTGGAAACCAAACCCTGGCCACGGGTCAGTTAAGGACAGGAAACCCTCAAGGAAGGATACCCCTCAAAGGACAGCAGGTGCAGAATGGACACCCAGGACAGGACAGGATACCCTCGGAATAGGAATCAGGACGGGACCCTCAGGACAGAACAGCAAACCCTCAGGACAGGACCCTCTTCAGGACAGGACCGGAACCCACAGTTCGGAAGCAACGCCTGCGCTCCACCCGCTCTGCAGCTATCGATCAAGACCCCGATTGGGTCAGCGAACTCCCAGCTAAGTGCCTTGCCAGCACTTTAAGGTTCAGTAGAACCTCAGTCTATGGTCAAATTCGGACAGAGTGCTTCGCAGCGCTCTGTATCTTCAGTCACCTATTGAGTGCGTTGGGTCAGTGACAGGTCAGCTAAACCAGACAAGTCGGACGGTTCACTAGGTGAACCCAGGGTAGATATACAGTTTGGGACAGTGTACCACCCCCCAATGTTGCAAAGTGTCAGAATCCCTCAATTTCGATTGGTCCTAAGGTAGGATTTGGGTAACACACCAATCACAATACACGATTTGAAGCCTTCATTAACATATTTGGGTACCGCCTAGCAGGTTTGGGGTTCCCAGGAGAAACTGTGCAGAAACACAATGACAATTTAACATTGTATCATATGAGGAGCAACATTCGCTGTTCTCGCAGGGCAGAGGTGACTTTCTCAGGAGCATCTCGCCCATCACTGCCAACTGGCTATGTTCCATCAGCCAAGGTCCCTCGTGCTGCCGAATGTCGCACAGGCGCAGAAGGGACCTCCAATATGGCTCTCCTCTCACTCAGACCCCCATTTCCCGCGGTACATGAAAAGTAAGCGAAAACAAATTAATACATAATAATGTCATTATGAAAACACATCACAGGGTTTGTACTTTTAACTCATCATCAAGAAATAAACTTATTGCATCTAAATGTTAGCTACATTGATACGGACACAAGAGCAGTGGCACGAGCAGTACCACATGATAAGCACAGCTATGAATTACGCATGCGCATAACTTTCCCTCCACTTCTGCAGACGCGTCAGGACACGTGAGTGTGGCTGACGCATGCGCAGTAACTAAAATACAAGCGGCGGCCATTTTTAGAGGACATGGATTAAATTCATTAGAAATACACATAGGCAAGCGTCATAAACTTTACTCAAACTTAATATAAATGTTAGTAAGACGTACATTTATTACCTTGTTATACATAAACGAGGTTCTTGACTTCGGCAAGCCGCAAAATGTGCGAAGCTTTGCTTCATCAATCCCCTCTTTGATGATATTTACTATCATCACAAAATATAATGGAACCAGATGCCAACTTTCTTTCATACTTTATAAAGTTCTATTTCTTCCAGCAGCCGTTCTAACTTTTCTCTCTCAGTTTTAGCAGGGTGAGAAGTCTTCACCTTTTTGTATATCTGATCATTCACTTCTTCTAATTCAATCTCATCCACACTTCGTTTCACTCCTCTTGCATTTACCTCGTGCTTTTTGGTGCGCTTGCGGTATTTACAGCATAAGAAAATGGAAAGTATAATAAGACCTATAATACCAATTGGCATCAGAATTTTGAATAATAAGCTTTTACCTATGCTAGCAAGCCAATGACCTACATTTGAGAGACCATCTACCAGTCTCTTCCAGGCACTATCAACTTCGAGTGGTTTGAGTTCCTTTGCCAAATTAGTAATGTTTTTCACATATCTTTTGATCTGTACACTTTTATCCGGAATATAAGTGCAACAATGTTGCGCCTTCAACATCCGGCAGACTCCGCCCTCTTTTGCTAATAAGGTGTCAAGAGCAAGTCGATTTTGTAAAACCATTGATCTGATCGCAACCATTTCGGTATTGACCAGCAGAAATCCATGAGCTGTTTCAGTAGACAGCACATCTACTATAGTAGACAATTTGCAAATTCTGTGAGTGTTCAGAACCACTCCCACTCCAGGTATCAGTGCACTGAAAATACTACCCATAATTTCACCTATACTTTCTCTTTTACTACGCACTAGGCCATTAGTATCTTCATTGCTTCCAGCTTTTCCATTCACATGGTATATTTTCGGGAAGACAATGCCAAAGTAGCAGCTTCCATACCAGTGATCCGGCAATTTGAAATAAGCCTCGTCCCCACAAATATAATAAATTCCAGGAAACACAGGCTCTGACCCATTTTTGAAACCCCAACCTCCAATTACCTTGTAATTATGTTCGCATTCACTGGAACCAATGAAAACATTATTATAATAGCTAGTCTTCTCGCGGTGAAGACATAGCTTGCCTTTCTTTTCAAAATCCAGCAACAGAGCAGGACCCGCTCCACCAGATGAGGTGCCTTCCATGTTTTCTGCCCACTTTGGCTTTTTCTGACTTTCGTCATTAGCCTTCTTCTGAATTTTAATTCTCCTTTTCTCTGCCATGTTCAGGAACATCTTTTCCTGCTCACGCAAAGAACAAGTCAAGTTATCTCTGTGTGCGTCTGCTATGTCAATGTTACCTATAGTCAGAAAGTAGTCTCCCATATATCTTATGGTGTCAGTTTTGGTATGTACAGGATTCAAGTTCCCACGTATAGGAAGTTCAGAAAAGATCACGTCATTGTTAGAGTAATAGTACTGTAACGGTCCTCTTTTATAGAATAAACTAGCTAAAATGCTACAGGAGATTCCATATGTCAATGGCAGATGATGGTATGTCACGCCTTCAGCCACAGAAGTAGGTAGCTTCATGCAGACATAGCAATCTTCAATTTCCATAGTCTCTACATAGTGTATTAACAAGTTTGCGAAAACATTTAAGTGTGTCCTGTTCTTCATTCCATGATAATGTAGTCCTCCCTCATCTGATGCTTCTAAGTTCTGTTTTGTTTGTCTCAAAGCTCTTTCATGTCGTGCTACACTCTGTGTTGTTAGCTCCTCATTGTCAGTATTTACAACTTCAGTAGGGACAATGTTAGTATCTTTACTTACAGCAAAGGGAATGAAAATTGTTAATCCTATCCAGATAACTATCAGTACTACTATACCACATATACACACCTTGCAACACGTCTTAAAACGGCTGCAACTAGGTCTACCATTCACTGTTGAATCAGACATTTTGGCTCAGAAGGAGTGTTCTCACCCCTCTTTTTTGCTTTTTACACAACTAGCTTACTTTGTGCAAATTCACGGTGGTTCGTCCTCCTCTTCAGCTGAGTACTCTGGGACGGGTTCTCCGTCGCTCACGTCAGTTATATCAAGATCTTCAAGCTCCTCCAAAACCAGTGTCCATTCAGGAGACTTGTACTTTTTGTTTTGTCTTTTTATTCGCTCACTCCTTCTTTTGGAAGAATCTTCTTCTTGCTCTGCTATCCGAGCACTTCTTCTTGCTTCTGCACGTTTTTCTTCCACTGTCTTCATCCCAAGTCTCAATCTTTTTACAAACCTAGGCTCAAGGTTGTTTCTTTTCTTTAGTCTCTTAGTCGGTACTTGTACTTCACTTTCTTTTCTTATTCTCTTGTTCTCTTTATCTTGTGGTAATTCTTCTCCACTTTCTTCTCCTACTTCCCTTATCTGACTAGTTCCAGGGCTAGCATCAAATTCTTCTGCCTGGTTGCTAATCTGGCCTTGTTCAGGAATATTTTGTTTTTGGCTTTCGATTGTCTCTGTTTCTGTTTCTGTTTCCTGAACCCGTTCTTTTAACCCTCTCTGATCCTGTTCAAGCACTTCGATCTCTTGATTTTCTTCTGCTCGAACTATCACTCTGTTTCTAGTCTCTCCCTTATCTGCATCAGGTGTTCGCGGTGGTGTATCGAATACCTGCTCTGTCCCTGTCTGACCTTCTCCTTCCTCAGTTTTGATGTGAATCTCAAGCGGCTGAGGTTCTTCGCCTGTGCCTTGCTTTTCCTGACTAGTCCACTCTCTACCTTCACTAAGTCGTTCTCTTGTTCTGATAGGATCTTCGGTCAGATCAATCATCGGTATCCATTCTTCTGGCCATATGCTTGGCAGCTCGTCTTCAGCTACTTCTGGCTCAGTTTCCTGGACCCCTTCAGCAGGCTGGATTCTTGGCAGTTCGTAGTCAACTACTCCTGGGCCAACGTCTGCTGTTCCTGTAGCCTGACTGGTGCTGGGCTGCTCGTTGTCAGTTGCTTCTGGTCTGGCTCCTTCAGGGTCCTCTGCTGGTTGCCCTTCTTCTTCAAATCCTTTGTCTGGCAATACCTTCTGGGTGTGTCCAGCGTGGATCCACTGAGGAACACCTGCGACCTTCACTGCAGTGGTTGTCACCAGGATTACTTGGCGTTTCTTTCCCCACCTTGGTGCCAGACAGCTTGATCGAGTGTGCTTCTTTATTTTGACCCAGTCTCCTGGAACCAAGCTGTGGAGAGGAGTCGTTGGATTGAGGATGCCGTCGTCTCCAATCTGGCGAGAGATAGAACGCACTTGGTCACCCAATCTTCTGCAGTATTCAAGCACCAAATCATCAGTAATACTCAACAGTTTGCTTCCTGGCACCCATGCCTGTCTCATCACTCTTCCCATAATGATTTCATGGGGACTTAGGCCTGTCTTGCGGTCAGGAACACTTCTCAGTCCCATCAGGACCAGGGGCAGGGCCTTCACCCAGGTCATGCCAGTAGCATCTGTCAGCTTTGCTAGTCTGTTTTTGATAGTTCCATTTACTTGTTCCACTATTCCAGAAGCCTCTGGGTGGTATGCACAATGGAGTTTCTGCCTTATTCCAAAGGCCTTACACAGTTCAGCCAGTATTTCATTCTGGAAATGTCCACCCTTATCTGATTCAATAATGCATGGTATTCCGAATCTAGGTATCAGTTCTTTTAGTAAACACTTCGCTACTGTCAGTGCGTCACTTTGAGGAGTAGGGTAAGCTTCTACCCATTTTGAAAATACGCAAACAATGACAAGGACATATCGTTTCCCTTCACAACGGGGCATGGTGATGAAATCAACCTGTATCCTTATAAAGGGACCCCCTGATCTCCCAATCTTGCTCAGTTCAACCATTGTCCTCTTGCCTGGGTTCATCTGTTGACATGACAGGCACCTCTGGCAGAGGGACTCCGCTACCTTCCTGAACTTTTTACTGTACCAAGTCTGTTGAAATACCAGAATCATGGCATCCCTACCAATGTGTGATCCTTCATGTATTAATCTTGCCATTGTGCCAAGCAAGTGTCGGGGTAACACAGGCATACCAGTTGGGCCCAAAATCACACCATCCACACGTCTCGGTCTACACCCATCCTCCTTCCATTTCTCTCTTTCTTGCCAAGGAGCCGATTCCTGCCACTCTCTCACTTCATCCCACGTAGGCACTTCTTCAAACACCTGAAGCTGGCAGCTGGTTCCTGGCCCCCCTCGTTTTGGATTTACAATATACCGATCTTTGGCACACCATTGGGCCACTCGGTCAGCATAATCGTTTCCCAGTGATACTCTGTCCATGCTCCTTTGATGAGCAGCACATTTCACCACTGCCAGTTCTTTGGGCAACTGGATGGCCTCTAAAAGGTCATGAACAACCTTTGCATTCCGAATGGGAGTACCTGAGGAAGTCATGAATTCCCTCTGTAGCCATAATTGGCCAAAGTCATGCACAACGCCATAACAGTACTGACTGTCAGTATACACTGTTATGCGTAAGTCCTTCCCAATTTTGCAAGCCTTTATCATGGCTATCAATTCGGCTACTTGTGCAGACTTGATGTTATATAGGTAACCTGCTTGTTCAATTTTTGTGAAAGACACTACTGCATAAGCAGCACTCAAGCCTCCTAGTTCATGTCTTAGACAGGAACCATCCACAAATAGTTCTTTATCATGCTCAGGCAATGGTACTTCTTTTATGTCTGGGCGTGGCTTAGTACTGAACTCTGTCAGGTCAATACAATCATGTTCATCATCATCCCCACCTTCTATTTCCAAGGGGTCGGGAAGTAAGGTGGCAGGGTTCAGAATACCGCACCTAACAATGCTTACATTTGCTGCACCCACAAGAATCCTCTCGTATTTAGTCAGCCGACTAGGGGTGAGATACTGTGTTTTAGTTCTGGTCAATAGAATTACCACTCCATGTGAAACATACACGGTCACAGGATGTCCCATGACAATGGACTCACTCTGTTCCAAACTTGCACAGGTAGCAGCTACTGCTTTCAGACAGCCTGGTAACCCAGCAGCTACTGGGTCCAATGTGGCAGAGAAATAAGCCACAGGCCTTCTGGTCGTGCCATGTTCTTGAGTCAGGACTGACAATGCGCAATTATCGCGAGTGTCACAGAAAAGGGCAAACTCTTTGGAATAATCTGGCATTCCCAACGCAGGGGCTGTACACAAACAGTTTTTCAGTCTTGTGAAAGCCATTAGACTTTCATCGTCCCATGCTACAACATCTGGCATCCCTCTCGTGGTCATTTTTATCAAGGGCCTGGCTAAGGCTGCAAATCCCAGAATCCACTGTCTGCAGTATCCTAATACCCCCAGGAACATTCTGACATCTTTTTGAGTACGGGGCAACTGCATCTTTTGAATTATTCTCACTCTTTCTGATGTGACTTTTCTGACACCCTTTTCTATCTGATGTCCTAAATATTTTACTGATTTCGCACAGAACTGTAGTTTGTCAGGGGCCACTTTATGCCCTTTCTCACACAGATGATTTAAGAGGGCAATGGTGTCAACTACACAGTCCCTGTGACTTTTAGACGCCAGTAGAAGGTCGTCTATGTACTGTACTAACACAGAGTTCCCAGGTAAGATCAAAGTCTCTAGACATTTTTTCAAGATCTGATTAAAGATAGAGGGGCTCTCTGTATACCCTTGAGGGACCCGGTTCCAACAATACACGTGACCCTCGAAGGCAAATGAGAAAAGAAATTTGCTGTCGGGGTGCAGGGGTATCGAAAAGAATGCATGACATAAATCAATCACAGTGAACCATTCAGCATCCCAAGGGATCTGGTACAATATCACTGCAGGGTTTGGGACAATAGGGCAGCAAGGAACTACAATTTTGTTAACCTTTCTCAGGTCCTGCACTACCCTATACTTGCCACTAGGCTTTTTGATGCCCATAATCGGGGAGTTGCATGGGCTGCTCATCACTTCCTGTATGATGTCTCCTTCTAATAATTTTTGTATTTCCAGAGTGACACCTGCTTTCACTTCAGCATTCATTCGGTAGGGCCTAGTGTTAGGATATACTGCATTGTCCTTGATGGCTATCTGTATGGGGTCCACATCTTTCATCAACCCCACATCCTTTCCGGTGAAATCCCACACCTCTGGCTTTACGGCTTCCTGTAGCTCTTGGGGCAAGTCCTGCAGGGTCAATCTTTTAATTTCTGAGTCAGGTCTAAGCAACAATAATTTATAAATGCCATCTTCATCTGGGGTCTGTATTTCAACACCTTTTGGTGTGCAAAAGATGGTACAGTTCATTTTGCACAGCAAATCACGACCCAGTAGATTCACTGGACTGGTGTCACAGACGACAAATCTATGCATCTGTTTAAAATTTCCAATTGAAATCTCCATTGGTTCGGTAACAGGAGTACTAATCAATTGATTAGATACACCCACTACTTGGATATTTTCTCCCGAGAGGGGTAGGTTTGGAACGTCCACTGTTCTTACAGTAGAACGGGTAGCGCCAGTGTCCAACAGAAAGGTGACATCATTTCCGTCAACCTTTCCTTCAATATATGGTCCAGACTGGTCTACCGGCAAGGAAGCGCCAAGTACGCACTCCTCGTCCTCCCCTCTCAGGCCCCGTCAGTCCTGATCATTACAAAGGAAGGTATCATTCAGCAGATACTGCGAAGTTGCTGTATTTCTGTTCTCCCCACTTTCCCAAACCTCTATTTCTTCATCTTCTGCCTGTCTTCCCCTGTATACCTGCTTGGGTGCTCGAGGCACCTGAACTGTTTTTACCTGGGGTTGAGTCTTTCTTGGTCTTTCTTTCTGCGTCTGTGGAGTTAAATCAGGAGTTTTTTCATTAATATCTACTAATTGGGGACACTCGTTTCGCCAGTGTCCAATTTCGCCGCACTGATGGCAGGGAAATTTCTTCATAGCCTCTTCCCTGCTAAATTTGGGCCGGGGCTTTCCTCCACCCCCTCCCCCAGGACCTTTGTTCTCCGCATTTTTAACCATGTTACTCAATTGTTTTTCCTGCTGTTCTGCGAGCTTCACCTGAGCCCACATCACCTTTTCCTTGAGGGCCTTTTTCTTTTCTGCCATCTCATCCTCGCAGTACTTAGCGTACCGTGGGACCTCATCCATTTTCTTAGTATGCCAACAGATTTTATTATCTTTTATCAACTGACAAATTTCAGGTCTTAAACCATTTACAAACCTGTAAATAAAGTGCGTCATGTCCTTCAAATCGATGTTATCAATACCACTGTATGTTTTAAATACCTGCAATAACCTCTCATAGAAGGAGTGCACTGTCTCGTCCCTTTCCTGTGTTGTCCTATCTATTTTTGTCCAATCAGTTTCCTTTGCGGGCACCTTTTCTTTCAAATGCTGAATTACCTGCTCATACTTTCGCATGACATCCTTTGATGGCTCCCCTGTTTCTTTATTTCTTGGGTATTCCTCACTCGGCCAGTCTATGTTTATTTTACACTGGGTCCATAAATCTACTGGAACCACAATGTCGAAAAACCCATCCAGGTCTTTCCACAGACATTTCTGTACCTTCACGAACCTCTCCACTTGCCTGTACCAGTCAACTGGTTTCTCTCGTAATTTTGGAAAATCGTTCGTGAAGGACACAATATCCTGCCTAGACCAGGGGACATGCACATATTTCCCTCCTGGAACTTCGCGCATGGGGCATAACTGCTCAGGTTTTTCTACCTCTCTTAAAGCAAACTCGGGAGTCACTTGTCGGGAGCGAACCTCTTCCCTCTTTTTCGCCCACCTGCTTCTCCATTTTTCCACATCTCCCCATTTCTGCAGTACCCCCATTAATTCTTTAATCTGCAACTTCTTCCCTGCCACATTCAGGTGTTCTATATCTTTGTCTGAGAAGTCTGCTCTGTACGGTTTCTGTAAGGGCTTGGATTTTGAGATATCTACCCCCATACTAACTGCTGTTTCGGTCAGTTTTTCGTGGAGCACTCTGGTGTTCCTTGTAAAGCTTTTACATATGAACGACAATTCTTCTTCAGAGTAGGTATTCAATCGATCCAACCCCACATTTCCTGCTGTTAATTCTTCTATTTCGACCCTCAGCTTGTAGAGGTCTAAAGGCTTTGTTTGCGGAGTCTGCTTCTCTAATTCACGACTCCAACTCTCAATTTCATCCGGAGTTACCAGAGAGACATTCCTAGTACCTGTTGCTGTCTCTAATTTAATTTCTTTTGTATTAAAAGGGTTATGCCTCTGCTGTATTCCTTTTCCAGTCTGTTTGTTTGGTAATTCCAAGAACGCAACTTCAGACTCGCACTCACTGGACTGATCATCTATGATGATCGGTTCCTGTCTCGGGGTTGCCATGCCTGGGGTCATAACTGGAGTAATCGGATTTCCCTGACCATTTCCGTATAACGGGACCACCGGTCCAATAGTTACTGGAATAGTCAATGCCTCAGGACTGGTATTTAACTGGGAAATTTTCTGAATTATTTCTGTTCTTTGTCTAGCTAGAGCCTCTTGCTCCTTTTCCACTAGTACCCTTCTTAAAGTTGTGTCATGTAATATCTGTGGGGTCAACGGAGGAGTAAAGCTCGGGGCAGTAGGATGCGTTTCACTTGGTCCTCCCCCATAATTTGGTTTCGGGAATAAAGTTCCAGTATTAAAGGACCTGCGCTCTTCCCCATATGGAGGTTGAACAAAAGGCAGTCCTGAATTCGGTGGTTTCTCTTCGCTTTCATACAAGGGTCTGGGAAAAAAGATTTTCGTACGTGAATATTTTTCTTCCTGGCTTGCGGGCACTTTGGGATATATATCCCTTGTTTCCGCCGGTTCGGGTTTTTCAGGATAGGGCAATACTTGACCACCCCCTCCCAGTCCCAGGGACCTGTCTTCTTCCTTTAGGAAGTGGCGTCGGGGAACATCTCCTACACTGGAAGGTCGGGTTCCCTCATTGTAAGGTGGCGGACTCCTGGTACAGATGTCATCTAGCAATTCATCATCTGATTCCCCCAGGGCCCCCCAATGTTTACATTTTTCAGTACTTTTCTCACCCGCTCCAATGTTATGACATGCCGGCATCATGGGAAACAGACCCTCAACAATCATGCTCTGTCTCCACTGTTTCATCCTTTTATCCCTGGACTCCTGTTTCTGCCTGGGGTACCACTTGGTCAAACCCTTGTCCATTCGGGGTCTTTCTCTTTCAAAAGCCTCAATCTCCCATTCCTCTAATGCCTCATACTGCGTTAGTCTCGGTCTGGGATGCAGTTCATTCATTCGGGTTCTTAAATTAAATAAGATCCTACCATTGAAAGTACCATCTAACGGAAAAGCCAATACTCCGTCATCTTTTGTATACTTCACCCAATTCTCCAACCACACACAGGTATTGTACCCTCGGTCAAACATCATGAATGAGGCGGGAGTATTGGGTGCTGGGACAAGAACACCTTCCCTAGATTTAATCGGTTTGTCCGTTTTAAAATAATTTTTCACCTTACTTACAAGGGACATTTTTCTCTTGGTTCCGTACATAATATCGTATCTATTAGTCTTCCACTGATCCCTTTCAAACCCTAGGTGCCTTGGATCAGGTCGAGTTCCGGTAGTCTGCGAGTGCCACATACGACTTCTGCGCTAACTTTGTTTACAAACTACCTCCAATCAGAACGCGCTTCAGAAATTCGTGCAACCAATGGGTGCGCGATGCTAAATAAGCTCCGCCAATGGGTGCGCGGCCCCTTCGTGAGACAGTTCCCACGCTCCGGCGCTCACCCCTCCTTTACAATTCCAGCTCCGCTACCCGCCCGCTGCTTCTACCAATCCTAGCGCGGCACAGAGTGACGTCAGAGGCGCTTCGCGACTGACTCCCTCCCTTCACAAGGTAACGGAAACTTTCTTTCTTTTAAAGTGCTCAGTGCTTGATTATTTTACAACAAATACACATTCGCCACAGTGCTCAAGTGTCTAGACAGAGAAAGAATTCTTTTACTGCAAGTAAACTACTTCCATTTACTTTTCACGCGCTGCGGGCAGATCTCTTCCGCCTACCCTTCACTCTAGCATCGGTGAACCTGTTATTCCCCTAAACTCATCCACTTCTTTCCGGGATATATTCCGAGTTTAAGGTTTCTCAGCGGACCCCTCTGCTTTCACGCTAGCTCCGAGGAACCTGCTACTCTTCCGATGTGACCCTTACTAGGTTACGCCACTATGGGAATTTTGCCAATGAACCCCGTTACTGTCATTTATTCACACATGTATTCAGAAAACCCTAGTTAGTGCTTCCCGGTTATCCTAACCTGCACCTAACTTTCCTCGAACCTGTGACCTCAGGACAATGGATTCTATTCACCACTTGCCCTTTCAATTCCCCGGGGAGTTCGGACAACACGTAACAATTCGGTTTACAAATGCATGGATTAGTACATATAACAATATAAGAACAAGAATAATAACAATACAAAAATTCATGAATTTCAGCAGCGTATTCACAAGAGAGTGATCAGTTCCCTCAGAACAGCCGCTCTTATAGCAGCATTAATATAATAGCAGCTTCCGACTTAACTAGTCCAACTAATCCCTGCCTTACTCTCAACTAGTCCCTAACCATCCTCTAGCTACCAGAAAACTGATAGAGCGCGCGAGGCCACCCGACCAATAGTTTTCGCCGTTTCCGGCTTCAGGGCCCATATACTTTTCAAATCACCATATACATCGATCAGGTGACTTCACGAGCTCTATCAAGTTGATGTGTGTGTGTTCCCTGCTACCAATTTTCGGTGCACCCGACTTACCATCCACCGATGCGAGTGCCTAATGACCACAATGAATCAGGGAGCTAGCTGTAAAGGAAAGGCAGCAAAATACAAACCCAAACAATAACATTCAAATACTGTTTTAAATGACCACGGACAACTGGAAGTTTTAAAATGTTTATCTAAAGTTCATTATTTTCTTGCATGAGGTACAATAAAACAAGGCAATCAATAACCAAGATAACGTAAATCACATAAGCATAAAGAAATAATGACAGAGTAATCATCAAAGTACTAATAAAATGTAATGAGAAAAGATACTATGCAAGTCAGTATTATCTAAACAGGGATACCTAAGTGTGAGTGACTATAGGAGAGTTTATAATGAATAACACGCTTCACTTAAGGTGAAGGGGCCTTTGAACAATCTAGGCAACGAAGTTCTAGACCATATCAGGAAATGACACACTGCTATGCAAAATATAATTTCTAACAAATGAGAAGACATAGGAATAAACTTTATGGAAAAATATAAATGACTTTCAATAGTTGCAGAAAGGCATGGAAAATATCACATATGCAATGTTGAACTTTATTAAAGCAAAAGTTAGAAATTCAGAAGGTGCAAGATTTTCAAGAGGTTCAGAGCAATATTTACCTAGAAAGGTGTGGAAACCAAACCCTGGCCACGGGTCAGTTAAGGACAGGAAACCCTCAAGGAAGGATACCCCTCAAAGGACAGCAGGTGCAGAATGGACACCCAGGACAGGACAGGATACCCTCGGAATAGGAATCAGGACGGGACCCTCAGGACAGAACAGCAAACCCTCAGGACAGGACCCTCTTCAGGACAGGACCGGAACCCACAGTTCGGAAGCAACGCCTGCGCTCCACCCGCTCTGCAGCTATCGATCAAGACCCCGATTGGGTCAGCGAACTCCCAGCTAAGTGCCTTGCCAGCACTTTAAGGTTCAGTAGAACCTCAGTCTATGGTCAAATTCGGACAGAGTGCTTCGCAGCGCTCTGTATCTTCAGTCACCTATTGAGTGCGTTGGGTCAGTGACAGGTCAGCTAAACCAGACAAGTCGGACGGTTCACTAGGTGAACCCAGGGTAGATATACAGTTTGGGACAGTGTACCACCCCCCAATGTTGCAAAGTGTCAGAATCCCTCAATTTCGATTGGTCCTAAGGTAGGATTTGGGTAACACACCAATCACAATACACGATTTGAAGCCTTCATTAACATATTTGGGTACCGCCTAGCAGGTTTGGGGTTCCCAGGAGAAACTGTGCAGAAACACAATGACAATTTAACATTGTATCATATGAGGAGCAACATTCGCTGTTCTCGCAGGGCAGAGGTGACTTTCTCAGGAGCATCTCGCCCATCACTGCCAACTGGCTATGTTCCATCAGCCAAGGTCCCTCGTGCTGCCGAATGTCGCACAGGCGCAGAAGGGACCTCCAATATGGCTCTCCTCTCACTCAGACCCCCATTTCCCGCGGTACATGAAAAGTAAGCGAAAACAAATTAATACATAATAATGTCATTATGAAAACACATCACAGGGTTTGTACTTTTAACTCATCATCAAGAAATAAACTTATTGCATCTAAATGTTAGCTACATTGATACGGACACAAGAGCAGTGGCACGAGCAGTACCACATGATAAGCACAGCTATGAATTACGCATGCGCATAACTTTCCCTCCACTTCTGCAGACGCGTCAGGACACGTGAGTGTGGCTGACGCATGCGCAGTAACTAAAATACAAGCGGCGGCCATTTTTAGAGGACATGGATTAAATTCATTAGAAATACACATAGGCAAGCGTCATAAACTTTACTCAAACTTAATATAAATGTTAGTAAGACGTACATTTATTACCTTGTTATACATAAACGAGGTTCTTGACTTCGGCAAGCCGCAAAATGTGCGAAGCTTTGCTTCATCACTATAAAAAGGAGGAGGCGGCCACCATAGTGCAGATGACAGGAAATATTAAGAGCAAGAATGGCAGAATGTCTATCTCCGAAATGGAACATATTCAGATACATCCTGTTATCATGTCACATTTCAGTTTTAAAGTAACTGTCTTATGAATTGTAAGTAGATATCTATATATTTATTGGGGAATTGAAACTTTTTAAATCTTTTTTTATACTGTGCACCTGGTTTTATGCGTTGCATTTTATGCTATTTATGTAATAGTGAAACAAAGATTGTATTGATTGATTGACTGGAATTCCAGTTGCAAACCATTGGTAAATATGTTACCAAATTGCAATTTGCAACGGATTCCCCCAGCAGGCCTCTTGCAAATTGAGATTTAGTGTAACCATTGGAATCACATCTTAGCACTTGGTAGAAGTTTTCAGACATAAAAATGAGATTCATACATAAACAAAACTTATTTTGCAGTTGCAAACAATACGATTTTGTTATTCTGAGTGTTAGTGACTGCAAAGAGGTTTAGTGCATTTGGTTCATAGTATAAGTATAAGGATGGTATGTTGATGGGATTTACATTGGTTGGAAATCAAACCTGTACAGAGCTTGGAAATGGCAAATTTACATTAAAAGGCTTCGATACGAAACAACATATTGTGAAAGAGGGTTGAATCAGAGCACAAGGTTGATGTTTGGATTAGGAAGACACAAGGAAACAATCAATATTATGCAGACTAGTGAATAAATAAACACAACAGACATACATCTAAATTTAATCGGCATAGATCTTAAGAAAGTAGAAGTAATGACGTGTTAACTAGGGTTTTATATTATACCAGTCATACCTATAAATGTATGCAATTCAGTATGCAATGGGTTTAACAATGTGCTTACAAGTAATGAGACCCCAGCACAGTTCCTTTGGAAATCAGTGATCTTGCAAGAATGCCGAAGCCCCTAATAGAAGAATGGGAAATTCTCTGCCATCAAGTTGTTTACTAGAAAGAAAGAAAAAGCTATAATTGTGTGTACTGACCCCCTCACACCCGGGCACCGGTGCCCGTCTACCTATGCTCTCTTGGTCACCACGGCCTTATTGGAAATAAAATATCTGTAGGGTCAATCAATATAACTCACATGGGATTTTCTATTGTTTACCCTGATCCTGAAGAAAGTGTGTTAGTTACAATGTGAAGAGGTTTAGGATAACTTGACACTGATTGCTTAGCTATTCATCCTTCTACTGTGATGGGACCAACAGCCTTTAAGAGGAACAAGGAAAGCATAAGGGTGAATCATACAGATTTATTTATTTATTTATTTAGCGATTTGTATAGCGCCTGGTGACCCAAGGGCATCCCCGCGCTGTAAAAAGGCTGATATCCATTGAGGGAAGGGAAGGGAGGAGGGACATTTATTTCGGGAATAGGTGCGTTTTCAGTTTTTTGCGAAAAAACTGATGCTTTGCTACTTTCTCTCCTCGCAAATAACCGATCTCTGTGCATTACACATGGGTATTTAAATTAAGGAAGCTGTAGGATGAATACATTTGCTGCTTTGTTGGCACGGCACAGGCTGGCGAACCCTGAATCCGATTAGCATTCCCATTTACCCTAATTTTGGAAAATGTATGAATCAGAGAATATATATTTAGCATATACTTGATACCTCCTCCACCTTCTTAGAGAATTACTGATGCCAGAATAGGTAAAGCAGGCTTTCTGCTCTAACATAATTCACTTACATCCCACTCTTCCTCATTTGGAAGGATTTTATACAGCTTTGTAAGCTTTTGGGAATTGACGGTTTTATGAAACATTACCTGCTGCATTAACTGTGTAATTATTTTATACAACACATCCAATTTGAGAGACATTTGCATGAAAGGATGGTGGATCCGCTTTTCGTTGTTCTCCAAACTACTAAAGTGCAGTTATTTGTGAATTAGATTTAGCGAAGAACATGATTTGTGGCATGCATAGAAGATAAAGAAAGAGAGAGAGCAGCACAGAGAAGTGGGTGAAGAGTGAGAGGAACAGCGTGATAGGCACAGAGTAGAGAGATAGAAATTAAGAAAACAGTGATAGACAGATTTATTAGGTTTCAATTGTTTATTTTATTTTATTGGAGGTGTCTTTATAAAAAGTCCTGAATATAATTAAAATCCCCCCCACCCCCGATAATGATCTGGCGAGGGACTCTATTTTGCAGCTTGTTGATCTTGGCCAGCCCAGAGGCATCATCCATAATCGGACCATAATAATTCACAAAATTCAAAATCTTCCCATTTAATTTCACCACTACCCATAACCATCTTCCCTGGGTATCCCTGCGAACTTGCACAAATTCGCAAGATAAACTTCTAGAAAAGTAAATGGCTACACCTCTCATCACTAACCCAGCTGATGCAAAAAAAGCGTCAGAGAATGTTCTCGGCAAATGAAGCTTAGGTGAATTGGACATAAGGTCTGTTTCTTGAAGAAAAAAACTTGGGGCATAAATGAGGCAAGCCATCTTATAAGCCCACCATATTTCTGTTTGTTGAGCATGCCATTCACGTTTATTGACAAAATGCTACATTTACTAGCCTTATCGATTTTTAGAATAATCATGAAATTTAATCAGATGCGAGATCCTGTTTTCTCCTCTCTTTGTTCCCTTTGCCACTGCTCTTTTTACTGCTGAGTATCCCCTGTCAAACCCCACCACCTTCCCTCCTGGAAAGCCAAATTTCAGCCCCCCCCTACTTTCCTAAATCCTTGAAGTTATAAAGCACGACTATCAACTGATAGACCCATTGCATATTGCCAATCCAGCCACAAATAGCTATACATGCCACTCACGCCAATACCAGACGGCATCCCATATTGATTTATTTTAAACTTCCAGATCACTAAATATTTTAAAGGTAGATATTGGGGCTAATTCTTTCTCCGACCACTCCTTTGTCAAGCTCGACCTAGGAATTGTCTAGGAGGTGGACATAGAGAGTGAGTTGGGCGGGGCAAGTTTGGAGGCAAGATGGCGGATGCCAGTGCATCCGAGTGAGCGGCTCTGAATGCTTGTCGCCGACAACCGTGCCCGCCCTACTTGGCGGCTTGTTTGTGGAACCGAGGGATTAACGGCACCGAGGGATTAGCGGCACCTTTGACATATTTACGGTGATGCCTGGCGATGCTGTGTGACTGGGTCCGATTACATCGCCGGATGCACCGCTGTGGCTGGCGTCTTCCGTACTTCACCCCTGAGTGTTTTTCAGCTGCGGTCAGTGGATGGCGGCGGGTTACTTCTGGCTCTCGCCTTACAGATACGGCATCAGCAGCTCCACTGGGCTATCTCAAAAACCTGGACCTGGCTTGGGGGCCAAACATACTCTGTTTTGATGGCGCCCAAGAATGCCAATAGTTTGACAAAAGGACCAAAGACACGGGCAGCGGCTGCCACCACAGGAGGTGCACCTGGTGTCCCGGAGATGCACAGCAGGGGTCCTGGTGCTAGCGACGGTGCTGCTGGTGGCGCTAGTGGAATTGGTGGTGCTACAACTTGTGTGCAAGGGTCACCGTCTATTTCTTTGACCACTACTGGGAAATTGGATGAAATCGGAGGAACCGGAGGAACTGCCAAAATTCCGGGAATTTTTAAAAAAAGGACTCAACTCAAAGGTAGGAATCAACCTCCGGTTGACATAAACGCTTTGCAGAGCGCTAGCGCGCGCTCGATTGCTGGTCCGAATGCGAGTATGGAAGATGCAGTGCAAATAGACTACACTGCACCCCCTTTATGGTCTGAAGCCGAGGCGCCTATAGTCATGGTCCCGGCAAAAGTACCAGAGACCCCTTCCGCACCTGTATTAACTAATATAACCTGCAAGACTGTGGATACTAATATAAGCGCCATACTGGGGGGAATTACAGCCCATCAGTCAGCTAGTTTAATATTTAGACTCTCCTCTATCCACACTACCGGGCAAACCAGACAAATAATCTGAAGGTGCTGGGGGTTCAACTACAGTAGTCAAGGGAGGTGCAGTTACAGGACCAAATTAATTAATTGAATTAGCTGACGTGGATTCTATTGACTCTGCCTGCAATTTCTACTCTATGTCGGATCTCTCCAATGCCCTGGAGAACGAGAGCCTGGAGGGGGATTGGCCGGATGATAGAAGCTTGACCAGTCTAATGAGCTCCGCGTTACCAGAGGACAATGATATTACTCCATTAAGGAAGGAATAATGGGGTGAAGAGGAGAATACCGAACGTAAAATTGTTGATACTAGAGATAGGTCCAACTCACCTTCCAGAAGTACAGCAGAGAATGAAGGATCCCCTATGTTGGTCCACTCTGGCACACCTCTTAATGAATCTATTGTGGGCCAGGGATTTGGCAGAAGGATACAAAGAGCCTGAAGTCACACTAAACACTATCTATCAAGCAATACTACAGCATCGGGAGGAGACGAAGGCAGAGAACTTGCAAACGCAAGGAGCGCTTCGCAAGCTCCAGAATACAGTCCGTCGTGTCGTTAAGACCTGTAATGAAGTGGCTTCCACGGTAGGGGAGGCAGAAGGAAGAATCTCTGCGATTGAAGATGAAATTGTGCAGCATAAAACTGACATTTCCTCCCTAGCCGCATTGCGTGAAGATATTAATTGGAAGTTAATCGATTTGAAGAACAGATCGAGGTGAAATAACTTGCGCATTCTAGGCATTCCAAAGGAAGCAAAGGCAGTAATATTTGTTAATTTATTATTGGACTATTTACAGAAGCTTTCCCCGAGTTGACACAGTGGCAGTGGGAAATAGAACTGCAGAGGGTTCATCGATTTCCTTTTCGGCAGAAGAATGCTAGAGGGGCCACAACTGTCAAGCCTAGAGCAATACTAATATGTCTAAATAACTTTCTTTCACGTGAAGCATGGTATGACCTAGCTAGGCCTGATCGCAAGAGAAAGGGGAAGGGGGTGTAATTTTATGTTCGTCCTGAATATTGTCAGGCTACAGTGCAGCAGAGATGGCAACTTTGTCAACTTATACCTCTGTTTCAGGCCATAGGTGCACAGGCATATCTCCTTAATCCCTCTAAATTTAAGATTATACACAAAGAGAAAACACATTTTTTGTTGTCGGAGAGTAGTGCCAAGGAGCTCTTGGGCTCAATCTAGGGTAGTGATAATATAGTTATAGTTCTCTCTTGTGGGGTTGTTTTTTTTTCTTGTGTTTTCACTTTTGGGTTCTCTTTGGGGTTTTTTTTGCCGTCAAAGGGTTAGGTGCGACCGGCGAGACGCATCCTGCCTCTCTCTCCATCACTCAAAGGGACTATTCAGTCCCGTTGCCTCTTTTGGGTGGGTGTCCGGGTGGGTGAGGGTGGGCTGAGGGTGGGTTTGGGATGGGGGATTGGGGCAAGAAAGAGTGGAGTAGTTTTTCTGAACGCAAGGAATGGTTGTAATCTGTTAATTAAATGTTTTCTCATTACATTTGTTGATATGTCTGTCTTAGTAATGATTGTTTCAAGAGAAGTTTTTATGTACCGCTTATTAGTCTTAGGAAGTTATTTGGTGGATGTTAATGGCTAAATTAAGGAACTGTTACTGAAATATCTGTGGGTTGAATGACAAAAAGAAAAGAGAGATAGCGGCCCAAATTCTTTATTCTATGAAGCTGTATTTACTGTGCTTACAAGAAACACATCTATCCTGGAATAACAGACACTGGCTAAACGATTTAGGTATGGAAATTGTGGTAAGTACGTGACAAGGTACAACCACAAGAGGTGTTAGAATCCTGAAAAAAAGGTGAAGGGGAACCTGTAAACAGGTAAAAGCTGACTCCTATGGTCGCTGTGAGATTTCTCTTGAAGGCTTTTCCTGGACTATTTGTGCTGTTTATGGTCCTAATTTACAAAACCCTTAGATTCTGAACCACCTCAGCATAGAACTTGCTGGATGGCCCGCTCCTCTAATGTTATGTGGAGACTTTAATCTTCACTTGGATGGGCAGTGATCTCATGTATCCAGGTAAAAAAAAGAAAGTTTATAAAGCTGTAAGAGGGCTAATCAAAGAATTTGGTTTAGCGGATGTAGGTTATGAGAAAAGTTTGGATACTCCTGGTTATACTTTTTTTTGTGCCCCGCATCAGAAATTTGTCCGGTTAGAATATTTTTTTATCACCTCTAGATATGTCAAGAATTCCAGGTATGATATTCTTCCTAAAATAATTTCGGACCATAACCCTTTTACGTTAGAATTAGATTTAAGTGTTAGTTCTTCTGGTCACCCTTGGACATTTGAGCAGAAATTACTTGCCGACCCACTCTATATTGAACATATGGGGAAGTGGATCATTGATTTTTTTTACTTCAACCGTGGATCTACCTCCGCATATGTAGTTTGGGACGCTTTTAAGTCAGGGGTACGGGGGAGACGCTGTCCTATTCAATTAATGATCAACGTAAAATCCGAGTGCTATTGGCAGCCGAGGTTAAGAAATTGCAAGAACTCGAATTCAAACTTATGACGGCCGTTAATTCTTGCCAAGATACAGAGCAAATATTGATGGAGTTGGCTATTCAAAAGTCGAGGCTTTATGAGAACTTTCCCAGGAAACTAGCGGTACAAATAGCAGTCCATTGTTCGCAAGTCTATGAGGTGGGAGAAAATACTGGCCGTATATTAGCTAAAAAGATACGACAAAAAAGAGGTTGCTAATCGCATAGATAGCATTCAGGATGAGGCAGGGCAAAGTCACGAAAACCAGAAGAAGTCCTGGAAGTTTCCCGTCAATTTTATAGCAAAATATATAAAGATGAGACATTTGGTTATGCCTCAGATGCTTTTCTGGACTTTAGTGCTAGTATTGGTATATCCACATTAACGGTAGAGCAGCTTGCAGATCTAGAGAGAGATATAACATGGGAAGAACTGAGGCTGCTATCCTCTCACTCGCACTAGGTAAGGCAGTGGGCCCAGATGGCATTCCCTTAGAGTTCTTCAGGATGTTTCAGCACCTTCTGAAGAAAGATCTAATGCTAACTTTTTTGGAAGTGCAGAAGGGTAATGCACCGGCATCTTGGCTGCATTCGACGATCATAGCTTTTCTGAAAAAAGATAAACCACCCCTGCTGCCTGCCTCTTATCGGCCAATATCATTAATCAATGCCGACAGCAAGATTTATTCAAAGATATTAGCCTCACGGATACCTGGCATAATTCCATCTATTGTGTCCCAACTACAACACGGTTTTATCCCGTACCATGATACCATTGACCATGTCCGTCGTCTAATTGCTCTCGTGGACTGGGCTCAGACAACTGAGACCACAATGGGAATTACCCTGTTGGATGCCGAAAAGGCATTCGACAGGGCAGCCTGGCCATATCTGTGGGATCTTCTCTATCAGAAGGGTTTTGGTCCAACGATGATCTCTGCTCTGAAGGCTCTTTACTTTTCCCCAACAGCCACTATTAGGTTGGCCGGACAGGAATCTGCCCCTATTTCTATTTTTCGTGGAACACAGCAAGGGTGTCTGTGTTCCCCGCTTTTATTTGCTTTATATATTGATTTGTTTTTAAATAAGTTAAATCATGCTGAAAATATTAAACCGGTTCAAGTTTCACACATGGATTATAGAGTTCTCGCTTACGCGGACAATATTGTCGTGGTAACCACGGATATCAATAGGGCGGTACCAGCAATAGAGGATCTAGCAGCCCAGTTCGGGTCTTTTTCGGGATACAAATTAAATATCTCTAAGACCCAAATCTTCTATGTTGGTCAGGATCCCCCGACACATATTAAAACTGTTCCAGAAGTCACCTTTTTAGGTATTAAAATCTCATTGCCATTATCCAATATTCCTGATCTAAATATAAATACGGTTCTGAAAAAAGCCAACACAATGTTGGAGAGAATAGACCATCTTCCCTGGGTGAGGTAACACGAGTACTCCGGTACTCCCGTGGGTCTTGACTCTCAAGTGTCCTAGTTTAAAAGGGTTCCATCGTAGTCCATCCGGAAGTGTCCTTAATTTGTAACTTGTTTGATTCCCATAGAAAGTCAATAGTAACCTGCGGCTGTGTTTAGACACTGCACGTGTCTCCCGTGGGCCTCCTACTGCCTAACCTTTGGTTGTTCAGAGTAGCCCCAGCGATTCCACAGGCCCCAGGCCTGCTTTCTAATTGTCACATGGTTCTTATACTACTATTTTAGTATATGGTTTGTGAGGTCCCTAGGGCATAACGTATTCTGTGAAACTTATCGTATGCGAATTGAGTAACTTGTATTGTACTTTTACCGCTGACCTAATAAAGAGTTCAGAGGGGTTGTGTTTAGAATAAATACATATATATTTGATATATATCTTGTGTGGTGTCCTTTCATTTGGTACTCAAGGGATTATAATTGGTAAAACAACTAGCTTAATAGGCTCTCTGAAGTCTTAGCCTGATGACTGCTGGTCCATGCTACCAATAGGATATCTTTCTATACGGTTGACTTTACAACCACCATCAATAAGGGTCGATTAGACTGGTGCAAGGTGCCCTCTAGAACTAGTGGACATCATATGCCAGGCTAACTTCTCACAAAGTGGACTAGGGCTTTTGAGGAAGCTTATGCGAGGCAGGTGGACGCATCCAAAAAATTGAATGAAATCAGGAAGTATTTTAGGAGTCTGAATGATCAGACAGGTTAGTAGTCTTATCTCAATAAGGTATTTAGGTCCTTTTGAATCTTAAGGGTTGGTGGAATAGGGGGTATATGCTTAAGGGGTTTGGAGGTTGTCTCTCTGGGTCATTTTATCAACTTAGCACTTTGGCACTTTAGCACTTTCATACATTAGCACTTTAAGTATTTTTGCAAGAATGAACAGCAGATATTTCTAATGCTGCTTCACTATTGTTATTTATGTAAATGATGCTGTTCTTGAACCTCTTATTAAAATAAAATAGTCCCTGTTCATACGTTATGCTTTTATGAACTGATTTTATCCATTTGTTGATTTTTCGATGTTTTCCTGTTTTACATTCCTTTTGTGATACGTCATGCTCTCGATGCTCAATAAAAAATGTATTAAAAAAAGATAGATAGATAGATAGATAGATAGATAGATAGATAGATAGATAGATAGATAGATAGATAGATAGATAGATAGATAGATAGATAGATAGATAGAATGAACGTGTGGGCATCTTTATCATTATCATAGGCTGTGAAATGCTCAATGAGAATTTAAACAATTGTTTTTGTCCTTGTCCAGAGAGAGAATCATACTACCCAGTTTTGATTAATAAATCAGTTTCATCAGTACTAAGAGAGTGGGAGTGTTGTTTGAAGCATAGGGCTGGACTTGGATTGGTAGACAAGTTGGATGCTTTTATTTTAAGGGCCAGTAGTTTCAAGGGGTCAGAATGAGGTAAATGTGGATTGAATTTGAGGAGGTGAGACAGGTATTGAGGCAATCTGGGTGATGGGTTAAGAAATAAGGAAATTTGGTATTTTGAGATTTGAAGAACCTGTAAAGAGTTTAGTAGTTCTAAAGATGTTAAGGATTTAATTGATTTTCATGAGTGCCTCAAAAGCGCATTTGGCTAAATTTGCCTTTTAGGTTCACTTCATGGCATTTTCATAGCCTCTCCTTTTTCTCTTGCCTCAGCATTTTTCTCTGTTCTGAAACCTAGTCCACTAATGTTCTATGATATGGTCAATGATTTTCCTTGTGAACCATTTGTTCGTAGGATTTTTAAGCTTTGGGGGGGATCTATAAAGTCTACACCCTATGATAGATTAAGGTAGTTGTTTACAGGAAATGTTTTGGGGTCATTTTTTGGAGTGGTAGCAAGATAGGATGACTTCAATGCCTCGGTGATTGGCAAGCCGTTATTACTGTTCTAGAGCGGTTATAAATTCTTTTCTTGTTAGTACTACTGAGGCAATAGTAGCCAAGGTTGCATCATACTACTCGGAGGTCAATTGTCATGACTGAACACCATATTGGAGCAACTACTTCAACTAGTTAAACAATGTGAGTATTAATGGCAGTAACCACTACTTCAACTCCTCTATCTCAACCCTGCCTCCCCATCTATCCTAAAGCTGAGGATAACGCTATCTTTTCACTAAATAAGATTAAATTAAAGTATTTATCAAACTCCAATAATAACCCTAACTGTAAAGCTCAGTTAAAAGAAAATACTGTGCATTAATGTGTAACGTTGAAAGTTACATTATATAAATTAAATTTACGTTTCTTTAGTAATCTTCACTTGCTCTTAATACTAGTACCATCCAATGCAAATAAATAACATCAAAGTTGAATGAATAATTAATCTTAACATAACGCTAACACTAGTTCTCACTCGAAATAAAATCAAAATAAATTATGTAACAAAACAAAACGTAATTCTAACGCCTAATTTAATTTTAATTCTATTATTTATATTTGTAACCCCCAACCATAGTCCTCAGTTATTTAAAATTCAATAAATTGTGCAACATTAACTTACCCCTCAGGGCGCTACCTACACTAATTTATTGTAAATCGAATTATATTTTAAATCCCAATAAATATTTAACCCTTTTAATAACCATATCCTTCAATGAATTAATAGGAAGCTCTGACCGAATCATAAATGTAATTAAAGTCATATCAATTCATTACAAAATATACTTCTTTTGAGGTGTTTTATTAAGCTCGCTAGGTGGCAAGGAAATCAAAGAGAAATCACGATACCATTAGTTGCTCTATGAGTAGAGATCCATTCGTCCATCACAGCTCGAGAAAGCAGTATTCTAAGGAACCCTTGAAAAGCTCAATTGCATAAACTTTAATGAATCTGAGGTTGTTAAATCTGCTCCGAGATGAAGATCCAGAATGTTTCATATTTAGGTACCTGCACTCACATTATGCTGTCCATAGTAGTGTAGTGCATTTAATATGTGTTACCGGATCAGGCGCATATATACCAATCAGAGACTTCTGCCTGGGATGTACCAAATGTAGTATTTATGACAGGCGTTCTTCCAGTAGGTCTTACAGGCTCTCGTGAATTTGATCTTGTACATTACTGGGAAACATTAGGGGGTTTTCAGTGCTAGTTTGAAACAGTCCCATCTCCAAAGGCATAGACAAACTCTGGTGATCTGATTTCGAAATTGTTTAGTCAGTTTAAACAATTCCTTGGCAGGGCTTGTATACAAGACATTGTAAAAGTCGTGTTCCCCATGATCATTCATCTTGTGAGTTTAGTTTGGTGCGAGGGTTTCAAGTGAGAGGAAATCGAACTATTTACTCTCTTTGGCTTTTGATTTATTTTTGCTTTTAGCATCCTGACATCTGATGAGAACCTTTAGGTAGCTGGCATTTGATAATTAGAGCCTAAATGCATTTTAACTCTCTAAAACAAATAAACAATTTCGTATTCAATTTGTCACCTTTGACACTGACATATCAGCTGTATTGTGCATGTAATAGGGGAACGAGGAGCAATGTCAATTCTGAGATGGAAGCTTTCAGGAGAAACTTTGGTCTGACAAAAAGCTCATTTTCAAGATGAAATATTTCTGGTTATGCTTATAGTTTTGTTAGAAAAAAGCTACAATATTTATTTTTGCAGTGTTAGTAGTATATGCCTAAGATGAAATCCATGAAACATGTCTCTAAGGGCCAGATGTTGCTCGCCAAATACCGGTCGGTAACGGCCGATTTCGGCCGTTACCGACCGGTATTTGGGATTTGACATGTAGGTGGCCTTAATGTTACAGAATCGGTATATTTACCGATTCGGTAAATTTACAGAATCGGTAAAATACCGAATCGGTAAATATACCGATTCTGTAAATCAATATGTAGGTGGCACTGTAATCAGTGCCACAGGCCCTTACCGAATCGTTATTTACCATGGAATACTATTCCATGGTAAATAACAAATTCCAGTGTACATGCACATCTGTGCATGTACACCTGTGCCATGTGGCACACAGACATGCCCTAAGGGCATGTATGTGTGTCACATGGCACACAAGCCAGAAACAGGGGTGCAACAGGGTGTCAAAGTGACACCCTGTCCCCCTTGTAAAATCGGTAATTTTACCGATTCGGTAATTACCAAATCGTTATTTGCTATTGAATCCTATGGGCTTCAAGGCCCATCGGAATCAATGGCAAATACTGATTCGGTAATTACCGAATCGGTAATGACCGAATCTTACCGATTTGGTATTTTTACCGATTTTTTTTACCTACATAGCAATTACCGATTAGTAAATACCGAATCGGTAAAATTCGGTATTTACCATTCGGTAATTTGCTATTACCTACATCTAGGCCAATGTGCCTTCTTTGTGTTTCCTTAAATGATGTATTACCTGCCTAAACATTATTTTGGCGTTAAGTAAAATTCCTAATTTGTTTCATTCTGTATAACTGTTGTGACCTACAAATAATTTCTGTAATATACCCCTTTTTATCTCAGAAGCACTGTGGTACTTCAAAGGTTGGAATACAATGAACAGGAAGGGCAGTGACCGACGACAGGCATTTTCTTCCTATCAATTTCAACAGTGCCTCTTTCTCACTGTGTACAGAAGGAGCGTCAGGGCCGAGGGTAGACATCCCAGAACTGGGAGGAGCTTTCTTTTTCTTTTATCTGTTGTACAATTAGGGTCATCAAGGTTTGGGCATGTTTTAAGCAGAGCTGGTGAGCAGGTTAGAGAAAGCTTGGTGACCCCTTTGTGAGGCGTGCAGCAGGAAGCACTCATGGTTTCCTTTAAAGTTACACATTACTGAGGTGGACTTGGTCACTATGTAGTAAAACATTAGAAAAATGCAAGATCTTTAGTTTAATTTGCTCAGGAGTTGCTGATAGTTGCAGCAGATTAAACATTTTTAAAACTGCTATCAGAATACTCCCGAGAAGAAAGCTGTCAAGAACAGAAGAGATATAGGGGCAAATTTTCAAGGAAATGATGGCGTGCTGAGCTGCGTCAAATTTTGTAGAATCCACCAATGCTCGGCCATTTCGAAAACACAGGGATGTGCCGTATTTACAGCATTACGGGGCACCCCTGTGTATTCCCTAGTGCTGGTGCTAAAAATAGAAGTCTCAAGCTGACAGAGACACCCTTGCACCGCTGTGCAAGGGTGACTGCTTTGCAGGAAATTATTGTTTATGAGCAGGAAGGTGTCCCTTCCTGTACATAAACACTCAATATTGGTGATTTGCTACTTCTGTGCCTGCCACACACGTAGAACTAGCAAATTGTCATTATTTAATGATTGTGTATATGAAGGAAGAGACACCTTCCTGCACAAAAACAATTATTAATAACATTTTGCTCTTTCTATGTGTGCTGCACCATATTTACAAAGTGGAGTTAAACCTCTTTTGTGGCTTAACGCCGCTTTGTAGATATGATTCCATTTCATGCAGGTATCCGCATGAAAGGTATGTGCAATGGGTGTTGCTTTGGGTATTCCACCGCAACACCCATTGCTTTTTGATGCTTCAACAGATTTACAAAAATCTGTAAATCTGAGGCAGCACCAAAAACGAATGCCATGGACCAGCAGGCATTAAAATGGCGCAATGAGGAGAAATACTTTTATTTCTCCTTGTTTTTGCTTTTTCTATGTGTGCTGCAATCTGCAGCGGACATAGAAAGAGCAAAAAGCCGTTCATGACTGTTTATGTGCGGGAAGTTGTCCCTTCCTGCACACAAACTATCATTCCCTGCATCGCAGGCACCCTTGCACCATGGCACAAAGTTGTCTGTGTTGGCGCAAGGCAGCTATTTTTAGCACAAGTGCTAGAGAAAATGCAGGGGTGCACCGTATTGTTGTAACTATGTTGCATCTCTGCCTTTTGAAAATGTCCGAGTCTGGTGCTGCAAAATTTGCCGCAGCACCCGCTCTGCCATTTCCTTGTAAATATGCCCCAAAGTGTTATTAAATTGCCGTTGGACAGTAGTGGAGAATGTGATATTTTATAGTCATGAGATTGATCAAGCAGGATCAGAGTAGCATGTTGCTCTTCATTGAGCATAACAAGGAATTCCTCTTTGAGATCAGTGTAAGTCGATCTAGCTCCCTTCATACGAAGGGATTCTGATTTATAGTAATCAAATAGTTGACTTTGTCCAACATGTCTTTGTAGAGGTTCCTTAGCTAAGCTTGGCATATTTGTTTCTGTTTTCTGGAAAAGAGTTGGCTCCTTTATGTTTTTCAGAAGACTAGATATTATATCTTGTTTTAATTGGCATAGAATTATGCAGGTGTTCAGGGTTGAGTTTATGATACTAGCCATATCAGTTGCAAGGGGAAAATTGATTCATGTACTTAGCTGGACATGGTTTCACATGTAGAATGGATAATTTAGAGCCATAATGGCATGGGTTACATGCTGTAATTCATACCATTCGCCATGTTGTTATCTGATCCTTCTTTTGTTTGTTGTTGTGCCATTGTCATATTACTGTTTAGACCATGGTGTGTGGCACAACTTATGGCATGTGATTCATGCGTTGTTAACCATAACAGGCCGAATTTCAGTGATTTCACGAATTTGAGCTGGAACCATAATTCACTTTCTAACTGTTTTTTTTAATGACTCACTGTTTTTTTTTGTGATTTACTTAATTTGTCAACCCTATGTGAGCACACCCATTTGGCCTGGAATGTTTAATGGGGGCAATTAAAACGTTTCAGCCCTGATATATTTGTCAATCCAAATACAAAAGGCCACAACCGTGTTAACAACCAATGCACGGAACATTCGCTCTTGATGGTAGCCTGTTAAAATGATATTCATTAATTCTAGTAATAAATCTATGTCAATTTTGCCATTGTCGATAAAGCACTGCATGTTACAAAATAATGGGGACATTTTCTATTTTTTCTCCTATTGTATAACAGTCTAAGGACCCCTTATTCAAGATCTCTGCATTATAAAACCGAAAGACTAAAATCCCGAGCTCTAGAAATGCATAAAAGCATCAAAGTCCTGTCCACGGAGTGATAAATATGACACTGTGGAAGGGTCTGTTGTATCTCTGGCAGCTACACTGACACCTTAGAAAATCTCCTGGTCAACTGTCCCCTGGTTCGCATCATTAGGTACTTATTCTAATTTTTTGCTCCACCCATTAGGCTTATGGGGTGATGCTTTGGGAAGCTGATTGGCACTTTGGTTCCGACTTTGAAGTGTCGTGGGTAAGAGGGTATACACTTTTATTTTCTTTTTTTAACTGTGCTGTGAGTGCAGGGATGTTTTTGTAAACCGTGAGCCCCTGCCCCTCTTGTGGGGCAGCCAGGATGGCCAAGGACAGGGGCAGCATAGGGGTCCATGGACAAACGGCCGGGGAGACATGTTATGTTATGTTATGTTAATGTTATGTTAATAGGGTTCTTCTATAGCGCAACGGCTACTCACAAAGGAGTGTCCCGGCGCTTTGGCGAAGAGGACCTTTATTGGAAAGAAAACATAACTGGGAGTAAAAGACTTCACAATTCCTAGCTAAACAGCCAGGTTTTTAATGCTTTTCTAAAAGACATCAGACTAGGGGCCTGTCTCAGATCAAAAGGCAATTCATTCCAGGCACATGGAGCCAGGTAGTGAAACGAGCGCCCCCCTTGGCGAGCGCGTTTGATGGATGGGACGCACAATTTGAGGAGGGAGGCAGAGCGAAGAGCTCTGCTCGGTTTGTACAGAGCGAGCCGTTTACTAATATACCTGGGGCCCAGGTCGTGAAGAGCCTTATAAGTTAGAGTCAGGCTCTTGAACAGCACCCTTTTGGCTATAGGGAGCCAGTGCAATTCCTTAAGCAGGTTAGAAGTACTCGCTCGTCTAGGAAGACCATAAATGGCCCGTGCAGCTGAATTTTGCACAACCTGAAGTCTCCTTACCAAGTATTTAGGAAGACCTAAATAAAGGGCATTTACATAGTCCAAGCGAGACCCTACCAGTGCTTGAACGATAACCCTGCGATGATTCACGGAAATCAAAGGAAGGAATTTCCTGAGCATCCTCAGGATACCGAAGCATTTCCCTGCAAGACTGGCTATTTGGGGTCCAAAAGTCAACTCATTGTCCACAATGATACCAAGATTTTTAACCCTGGTACTAGCATTGGTAGGAGGGAAAAGATCCTGAGGCCACCAACTTTTCCAATTTGGTTCAGAGACACACCCAAAAAAAAGCAGCTCCGATTTATCGGAGTTGCATTTCAGGCCGTGTCTCTTGAACCAATCAAAGACTGCTTCTAAACAGCCTCTGATACGTGCCCCATCAAACATCTCATTCTTGTTCTGGGTGAACAAGAGCTGGGTGTCATCAGCGTAAGACACGATCTGAGCGCCAAACGACTCCGCAACCTCTGCAAGGGGGGCCATAAAGATGTTAAAAAGCAGGGGGCTAAGAATAGACCCCTGAGGGACCCCCACTTCCAGGACTGACATAGCTGCGGAGTGAGGTGGCGCCCAGATCGTTTGCCGGCGGTTGGCTAGAAATGACCTAAGCCAGTTCCACACCGTCCCCCTAAGACCACAATCCCAGAGTCGAATTAGGAGAGTGTCATGGGGAACGGTGTCAAACGCCGCCGACAAGTCTAGCATAACCAACATGGCCTTGCCTCCCGAGTCTAAGACCTCTCTAATGGCGGTGGTGACTTCCAGTAAAGCGGTTTCTGTGCTGTAATTCGCACGAAACCCAGATTGAGTACTGTGCAACATGTTGTTATTCTCGATGAAATCTGAGATGGATCGGTGCACATGCCTTTCCGCCACCTTTGCCAGAGCAGGGAGGAGAGAAATAGGCCTATAGTTGGCGTGTATGATGGGATCCAAAGTTGGTTTTTTAATTAGTGGAAGAATAAGCGCACTCTTCCAAGCCTGTGGAACAATGCCAGAAGAAAAAGAGGAATTTAGCATGGAGTTGATAGGACTATTTAGCACAGAGGCTATTTTATTAAGACAAGAGACCGGGCAGGGATCTAAAGGGGAGCCCGATTTCAAGCCTGTCAAGTAGTCTAATGAAGCAGCAAGGCTTAACTGCGGAAATTCCCAGAGAGTGGGATTCACAGAAGAAATAGCATCCGGATCAACTACCCGAAACTGCTTAGAAAAAGTTGCAAGGTCGGCTTGAATGGTAATTATTTTGTCAACAAAATAATGAGCTAATTCATTTAGCCAAGATTTGGAATGACCCTGGGCAGACTTGGCCAGCGACGGAGAGGTGAAGTCTCTGACAATATTAAAAAGCTCCTTACAGGAGTTATCCGAATCATCTATCCGACGTTCAAAGTAGGTTTTTTTTTTTTCTGACATCCATGACAACGCGGGCTTTACACCGCGCTGCCATTACGACGCTGCCATCACAACGCAAGTCGTTACAACGACTTGCGCTGGATCGCGCTAGATACTAAGGAATAGTAGATTTTCTATTCCAACACCTTCCCTACTGTTGCATAGGCTGGAGTTGGAATAGTAAATCTACTATTCCAAAATCCAGCACCTACAGCGCAAGTCGTTGTAACGACTTGCGTTGTAATGGATGCGTCGTAATGGCATCGCGGTGTAAAAGCCCGCGTACTCATGACGTACATCCAACGACCACAGCCAGGTGCTTGCCCAGCCTCAGTGTCTTTATGTGGTGACACAGGAACAACTGTTTAAACAAAAAAAAAAAGGTCAGTGCCCCACCTAGTGGAGCAATGGGCTCTTTTCACGTTGGGAACCACATAGTCACTGCAGGTCCCACCCGCCACAGCTCTAAAGAGCTGGTGCAGGATATGGCTGTTCACCGGCCTGCAAGTGTGGGCAGGTGTGCTGTGCAATCCGTCTCCCTGCACACCCCAGACACAGTAACATGATGTGGGAGGCAGCACACAACATTACTCTCAAGTTTTGGCCCTATCCAGGAACTTAAAAACTGTACAGCATGGAAGCATCCAGTATGTGCGCCCATGTCTTTTCTCTTCTCAAGGAGCATTGAAATGTTAGTGGCATGCATCTTACACTTTCATAGATCTGACTCGCCCCAAGAGCAGAAATAAATGGTGAACTTAGCTGCACACATCTGGTACTTCTGGGACTCTGGCCTTCCAACAGGAATGCAGTATATGGTAAGCAAGGTGGCAATCACATTGTGGGGTCCCAAAGACCAGGGCCTTTGCCGGTGCATGTGTCACTTTGTCTAGCTCTCTGAGCTTAATTTCAGCAGCCATGGGAAAGTTTCAATGGAATGAGAAAGAGAGGGATGCAGAAAGTAGATCAAAAGCAATCAGAGAGGGAAAAGTGAAAGAGAGAATGGATGGATGGAAAGAGAGATATGACAAAAGGAGACAAAGGCAGAGGGGGATAATTTGAGAATTCTTGCCATTGCTGTTTTTGGTATTCCTGTTCGATCCTGCTTTTATGTATTAACTTTGATCGTTTGCATCGGTCACCTGGTCAGTGAAGCGACAATTGTAAATTTCAATAAATGGGGAGGCTCTTTGTTTTTTTTTGATTTGGTCCCTTTGTTAAACTTGCAAATTGGCTCTGTCTCATGAGTTTCAAGATGGCTGACAAAATTATTTTTCAGCCCTCAATCTAAGCATCGCAGTCTTTATAACTTTGAAACTGGGACTGACAGGATTCACTCACAAGTTTAAATGACTGAGATATACACAATCCTGCCCAGCACCTATTTAAATGCAAATAGATGCAAAGCTACTGAGAAGATTTACAGCAAATCAAAAAATCATGCTTTCTGAATGAAGTTCTAGTTTCTTCTGAAGATTAGTGTAAATCTGTTCAGTGGTTTTGCTCTATATTTCAGAAAAAGAACTATTTGAGCTAAAATGGGAAATACAACATGTTTTCATTCCCTGCTTAACTTTTTTCAGTGGATGAAACTGATTATGCCAAAACATAGCTAACATTTACAGACTGTCAAGTTTTGTGGAACCATAGTTCAAATGTCACAGACAAATCCAAAAAAGCCTTTTCAATGGAAAGTGCAGTTGAACCATAGCTACATAGCAGATGGCACCGTATGTTAACAGTCAATCCCTTAATAAATTACAGAAAAACTCCCAGTAACATACAACTGAGGATGCGTGATTCTAACACAACACAAGTACTTTCATCTTTTATTGGTTCATCATGCCAAAACACAACATTTTACATGTTTGGCTAACGCTGTCCTCCCAGACTAGAAAACATTTCGACACATAGATACAGTGTTTAGTAAAAAAGCAAAAATGGACATCTTGATGTTCTCTTAAACATAGAAGAAATTACTATATTAGACATAATATAGTTCCTCTCATGAACATGGAAAAGTCATACTCCCACACACATGCAACATCAAATAATAATTCCTTTGCAGGTTTAAATCTTGTCAATATTTTACTCCGTTGCAAAATCTTTTTCAGTGTATCCTCTGGCTTTGGATGTCATAAAATAGACTCTTGTTCATCCTGGTAAAGGTCGTCAGTTAAGCATTTATATTTGGCCTAAAGGAGCTCACCATTTGATATGCTAGACTTTCAATGAATCACTTGGAAACTATGCAGTACTACACAGTGAAGGTCAAATTTGACTGCATTTCCACAGCCCAGTAAGACTGACACAAGAAAAGTACCCTTTGTTGCCACACATAACATGTGTCAATTATTTCACACAGGAAAACCACTCACCCTATTGTCACAAGGTCTCTTCAAAGCCTCCTTCGCCACACATTTCACCACCTGCATCAACACATGAAAAAATGCCACATTATAAACCATATATTCAGATGTGCAGAGTTTAATATGCTGTTTCATACGCTTGGTAAGGGAGAGGAGAGCATTGCGACTCAATTGAGGATTTGCCTCGCATGAGCCATGGTTCCTCCCCGCACTGAATAAAGGTAATAAATGGCATGGTACACCCTGCATATAGACTATACATCTAAATTCTGTATTGTGTCGCCCCCAGTGTAGTCATAGTTAGGACCACGTTTCCACCGGAGAAGCATATTTTAATTTAGGTACCATTTGACGAATTTTCACAAAACTTTAAAAAAAAAGTATAATCCATGTCAGCAACTTCTTGGAAAGTTTTGGGGTAAAGTGTGTAGTAGTAGCTGAGAAGGAGGGGGTGGCCCCAAGCACATGCTCTCCTTTCTTTTTTCCATAGTAAATTTGACGGCATAGCTACAGCCAAAATGGCTGAATGGAATTACACCAAATTTGGCAGAAAGCTATGTAAATAACAGAAAGTTTGCTTTTTGTTATGCTGTGTAAATCCTGTCATTAGCTTTTTAAAAAGTTAAGGTGCAAAAACCTTGCATATTTCACTCCGTTGAGTAACTGTGGAGACAACGAATCTTGAGATAAGATCTGATAGGCTGCCACCACATCAACATTTTAGGACTCCAGGACTCAGCCCTCTGTCCTACACAAAAGTAAAAAAAACATGTGGGATAGGGCAAGGATACCCTATCTTCTAGGCCTAGTTGTGGTGCCTTAAACTAGCATTTTTTCTTAATTGGCACTCTAGATTTGCGAGGGATATGCCGATCTGTGGTGATGGTTAAATAGGAAAAGATGGAGAGATCTTGTCTTTTTTATTTAACCCCCGGGTTGGACCATGGCCTGGGGGGCACATGCCTTCATGAGGCCACAAGAACCCCATCCAGTGTAATGGTATGCTCATAATGGTTAGTAGGGTCTATGACCCCCCTCTTCGAGCTGATATTTTTCAAATAGGGAGGGTTGCATTTGGCCCCCTCCTCAAGCTTTGAGTAAGCCCCAGGAACCCAATCCTCTGCAGCTGATATTTAAAATAGGGAGGTAGCACATAGCCACCCTCTCCAAGCTTTGAATTGGGACTGAGTACCCATCTCCTGGGCCATTGTATTCTTTTTTGGAGAGGGGTGCCCATGGATCCTCCTACCCAAAGACCAAGCGTCAATATCTCCTGGAGGTCAAATGCAGTGTCCTAGGGACCACATCCCTTGGTATGTGGCTGTCATTCCTATCCAGGAGAATGCAGGCTGGAAGTAGAGCACAGCTTTGCTACTGGTCCACCAGGAGCAGTGAAAACTGCTGCTGCCTGCTCCCAGGAGCAACGCAACAGAGCCAGCACCTGCCTGCACGCTGTATGTTGTTGGCCAGGGGTTGTAGGAACAGTGAACGCCTTGGAGGTTTCCATTTTGCCATCAATGAGACATCACCCCGTCGCAAGACCTCTGCAACTCCCTCGCGTCCTACTTCCACAACAAGATCGCGGACATACACAACAGCTTCAACAACCAACCAACGCAAGCCACAACCGCAACGACGCCACCATCCACCACCCTCCGCACCTGGACCCCGATCAGCACCGAAGACACCATCCGCACCATGAACTCCATCCATTCCGGATCTCCGACTGACCCCTGCCCTCACCACGTCTTCAACAAGGCCGACGCTGTCCTCGCACCCCACCTGCGGGACATCATCAACACCTCCTTCGACTCCGCCACCTTCCCTGAGAGCTGGAAGCACGCCGAAATCAGCGCTCTCCTCAAGAAACCCACAGCAGACCCCACCGACCTCAAGAACTACCGTCCCATCTCGCTCCTCCCGTTCCCGGCCAAAGTCATCGAGAAGACCGTCAACAAACAGCTGGCCGCCTTCCTCGAGACGAATGGATCCCTCGACCCCTCACAGTCCGGCTTCCGAGCGAACCACAGCACGGAGACCGCCCTCATCGCCGCCACCGACGACCTTCGAACTCTGATGGACAACGGAGAAACAGCGGCCCTCATCCTCCTGGACCTCTCCGCGGCTTTCGACACTGTCTGCCACCGCACCCTAGTACAGCGCCTCAGCAACATCGGAATCCAGGAGAAGGCACTGGAATGGATCACCTCCTTCCTCGACGGAAGAACACAAAGAGTCCGCCTACCACCGTACAAGTCAGAGGCCACCAAAGTCATCTGCGGCGTACCCCAAGGATCCTCGCTGAGCCCAACCCTCTTCAACGTCTACATGAGCCCCCTCGCGGCCATCGCACGCCAACACAACCTGAACATCATCTCCTACGCCGACGACACCCAGCTGATCCTCTCCCTGACCAACGACCCCGCCACCGCCAGAGCCAACCTGCACGAAGGGATGAGAGACGTAGCCGAATGGATGACGACCAGCCGCCTGAAACTGAACTCAGACAAGACGGAGGTCCTCATCCTGGGCTCCACGCCCTCCGCCTGGGATGACTCCTGGTGGCCCCCCGCCCTGGGCACCGCACCCAAACCGACGGACCACGCACGCAACCTGGGCTTCATCCTGGACTCCTCCCTCTCCATGACCAGACAAGTCAACGCCGTCTCCTCGTCATGCTTCAACATCCTGCGCATGCTACGTAAGATCTTCCGGTGGATCCCCACCGAGACGAGGAAGACGGTCACCCAAGCCCTCGTCACCAGCCGACTGGACTACGGCAACGCCCTCTACGCCGGAACCACGGCCAAACTCCAGAAGAGACTCCAGCGGATCCAGAACGCCTCGGCGAGACTCATCCTCGACATCCCCCGACGCAGCCACATCACCGGACACCTGAGAGATCTGCACTGGCTCCCGGTCAACAAGAGAATCACCTTCCGGCTCCTCACCCACGCGCACAAAGCCCTACACGACCAAGGCCCGAGCTACCTCAACAACCGGATCAGCTTCTACACTCCCAAGCGCCTCCTCAGATCAACCAACCACGCCCTCGCCGCCGTCCCCCGCATCCGAAGAGCGACAACAGGAGGAAGATCCTTCTCCTACCTGGCCGCCAAGACCTGGAACTCACTTCCGACCAATCTGCGCCTGACCCAAGACCACCTCTCCTTCAGGAAGAAGCTCAAGACCTGGCTGTTCGAGCAGTAGCGGCACCCCCCCCCCTCCCAGCGCCTTGAGACCCTACGGGTGAGTAGTGCGCTCTACAAATGACCTGATTGATTGATTGATTGATTGAATGAGGGCATCAAGGTGGGTGTTCACCAACAAAAAGCGCACATCTTGTGGCAGGGAAGCCGTCAGTGACTGCAGGGGCCCTGGTGCTCCCCTAGCAGACTCCAACGGTTGCTATGTTCTGAGTACCCCAGTTGGACATGGGGCATCCAGCGATAATAAAACAAACAACCGATGAGCGCTAGCAGGGGTGCTGGCAGGGGCTGCTGTGGGCTCTCCTCCAGGTGACCTCAATGATTAAAAATAGTGTGGGTGCCCTAGGTGGGCACTCAAATTAAGAATATTGTATTAAAAAATGAATACTTAATGAACGGGCAGTAGTTGCTCATTTATTATTCACTGCTCTGGCAGTTATGATAGTTATGGATTTTTGAAGTAACTATTTTCTTGCTTGGGGTGACCCTAGAAGAGGTAGAGGCATCACCCAGTATTTTTTTCATGTTGTGAGAGTGAGACTGCGGGAGTGCAGCAGCCCCCCAGCAATCTTTTGAGAAAAACTGGGAGTCTCCTGGGTCATTAAATCCATGGCCCACAGAGAGCTCACCATAGTTTTTTTTTAAAGCAGTCCAAGCTGGAGCTCTAGGCTCTCTAGCTGGAGTGTGGGGACTTCTAGGGTTGATTCTATGGTTGCACTTTGTGCTTTTACATTTTCTAAAAGACTCAAAGACATAATGTGCTTTTATAAATGTTTTATTGCTAATATTTTATTAAATTCACTTGTATTAAACATTGTAATGTGTGGATTTATGAAATATTCATTTATGGGTATTGTGACTTTATGACAAAGAGAGTTGACACCCTTTATATTGTTACACATAGTCAGCGATGTGTGCACTGGAAAGTGTGCCCAACTCCAAAGCAAGGTTCTGGGGCGCAGGTTCTGGCCATATCTCAGGCCGTGGGTCAAACACCACGCTGCACATTGCATTCAACATCTTACTTTATGTTAAAAAAAACATAAATTCACAGCAAAAGACAAAGGTAAACGTGACAGTATTGCTGGGAATTATAATGAGATCTTACTTTACATTAAAAAAAACTTAGAAATTCACTGTAAAAAAACAAAGGTGAAAGCAATGTTAAAATTACGTAAAATTGCCAGTGAAAGCATGTCATTTTAAATGAACAGACTACCGAAATTCACCAGTTATTTTTTCTTAGGTATCTAACTTGTGCCCTAACAGCATTTTATATTATATTTCTTGAGCGTGATTACACCAAAAAGGTCTCTTGGCACTAAGGTAATAGAGGCCACTACTAGCAATATATAACAACCATAGAGTAGACCAAGTCTAGAAAGTAGTGTGTATGGCTGAGTAAGTGAACATGCAACCAACGAAGATACATGCAGGTGGTGCCCAATACTGCTGACAACCCGAGGTTTGAATAAAACCCATCAGACCGCCCATTTGGCGGAGATTCATCATTTAGGGCTTGGTACATATTCAAACCTCTACCTGGCCATTTTAGTGCCAGGGTAGCATGGAACCCCTATGTACAATGTTCCTCACTGAAAAAGTGTTGGTAAAGTGCAGTGCTCAAATAATAATGGTGAATAAAATTGACTACTGAGCCTTCAGGGAATTTCAGAGTGAAGGACAGAGTGTCAAAGCTTAAAAATACGCCCTGTAGTTAAAGATGGATACTACTCAGTGGCGCTACGCAAGGTGGTCGACATGTTTCTGCCTACTGGGGAATGACCCCGGCTTTCTTCAGGACCTTTTTATGTAAACTTGCTACTGCAACAAACATTAATATGTGATTGTGAGGAATCAAGAAAAATGGTGCTTATGAAAAGTCACATAGCTACCAGGAACTTTACATTTCCAACGTTCACTGGAAGATGGGAGACAGGACTTCTTCCTATCGTGAGACAAAAGTTCACACAGTCAAACAGGATCAGGTCATCTGCATGCACCTGTATGATCCCATATGCACCACTCAAAAAACACACAAGAACAGATTGAATTCCGATTAACTAGAACCAATTATATCCCGCTTTACTAAGATAAATAGGCATATTAGCCGCATCACTCAGAGGCATTTCCCCTAGTGATACTCACCCAGCTTTGTGTGGGAGACGACCCCACCTCACCCGGCAACCGCTCGGGGGAATGAGGCCCCGCTCTATAATGTAGACAAAGGACACAGTAAGTGGAAACATCTTCTGTGTCCAGCCAAATAGCGCTACATAACAACCCAACAAACATGCGACAAAAACACAGAAATTAGCCCACTTCGTTGTTAGCTCTGAGTGGAGTAATCAGGTCACAAGGGACCATAAGCACCAAAGGGTTAGCTTCATAACACGCCAGTAGGCATTGCTCAACAACTCTGGGTAATCACATTGTCAGTCACAAAGGAGGCTTTAATAAAGTAACCCCAGGTATAAGGTGTAAACCATAATTCCATACACCATATCGTCAATATAATGGGTAAGTGCTGGAGAACTCTACTGATTAACAATGCCCAATAGTATATCTCAGGTAACTCACATTGGAGTATGGGGGCATCTTTTATTGAAAAAACAAGCAGTGGCTATCAAGTTTGAGCTCTATCTACACAGCAACCTACTTCTTACCTGTCCGTCGGTACCCCTGATGTTGAACGAGCGGAAGTGGAGGTGTGTCTCCTACCGCCCGCCTTCAATTTATAGGGGAACTGCGTGTTAATCAGTCACACGGGGACTTAATTGAGCGCTCACAACGGCACGTTCCTGATGGCCAAATTAAATAGTTCTCGAAGTTTAGAGGAGAGCGCCTCATCGCCATCTCTTCATCGGTGGGGAGAATACTGTTTCTCCCGGCGAGCACGACTGCGCATGCGCAAGGCCGAAGTCACTACTCGGCCGAGTCTGCGCACTGCACGCGGGGCAACCTGTAATCAAAACAAAAGCTCACGCGAAGAATTGCGCTAGCAATTATCAGGGCATAAACGCTAGGCAAAATTTGTCTGAACCAAGGTACAATAAACGAAAAAATGACCTAGTTGACAGAGCCACAAGATATTTAGATATTCAAAGGCTATGGATGCCATAATGTGAAACCGAACAGAAACAACATTGAACAACCCATAAGTGGTGTTTAGGACGGACTGGTTGGGGATCGAAACAGCTGTAAACATTTTTCACAATGTGATGGAAAATTGACAGAAGGCCAGGACAAGGTGGACTGGACTGTGTAGGGTATCATCGCATGCAGGTTGGGTGAGCTACATATGCATGCGAGGGTGCGCACACATCAAAACAATGACCCGCAGCCATAGAAGCTGCACTAGAAACTCAAGAAACAAACAGTGTGGAGGGTCAAGGGGATAGTTTACCGACCTGTCTACTCATTCCCCAAAATACATATATATAACAACCATAGAGTAGACCAAGTCTAGAAAGTAGTGTGTATGGCTGAGTAAGTGAACATGCAACCAACGAAGATACATGCAGGTGGTGCCCAATACTGCTGACAACCCGAGGTTTGAATAAAACCCATCAGACCGCCCATTTGGCGGAGATTCATCATTTAGGGCTTGGTACATATTCAAACCTCTACCTGGCCATTTTAGTGCCAGGGTAGCATGGAACCCCTATGTACAATGTTCCTCACTGAAAAAGTGTTGGTAAAGTGCAGTGCTCAAATAATAATGGTGAATAAAATTGACTACTGAGCCTTCAGGGAATTTCAGAGTGAAGGACAGAGTGTCAAAGCTTAAAAATACGCCCTGTAGTTAAAGATGGATACTACTCAGTGGCGCTACGCAAGGTGGTCGACATGTTTCTGCCTACTGGGGAATGACCCCGGCTTTCTTCAGGACCTTTTTATGTAAACTTGCTACTGCAACAAACATTAATATGTGATTGTGAGGAATCAAGAAAAATGGTGCTTATAAAAAGTCACATAGCTACCAGGAACTTTACATTTCCAACGTTCACTGGAAGATGGGAGACAGGACTTCTTCCTATCGTGAGACAAAAGTTCACACAGTCAAACAGGATCAGGTCATCTGCATGCACCTGTATGATCCCATATGCACCACTCAAAAAACACACAAGAACAGATTGAATTCCGATTAACTAGAACCAATTATATCCCGCTTTACTAAGATAAATAGGCATATTAGCCGCATCACTCAGAGGCATTTCCCCTAGTGATACTCACCCAGCTTTGTGTGGGAGACGACCCCACCTCACCCGGCAACCGCTCGGGGGAATGAGGCCCCGCTCTATAATGTAGACAAAGGACACAGTAAGTGGAAACATCTTCTGTGTCCAGCCAAATAGAGCTACATAACAACCCAACAAACATGCGACAAAAACACAGAAATTAGCCCACTTCGTTGTTAGCTCTGAGTGGAGTAATCAGGTCACAAGGGACCATAAGCACCAAAGGGTTAGCTTCATAACACGCCAGTAGGCATTGCTCAACAACTCTGGGTAATCACATTGTCAGTCACAAAGGAGGCTTTAATAAAGTAACCCCAGGTATAAGGTGTAAACCATAATTCCATACACCATATCGTCAATATAATGGGTAAGTGCTGGAGAACTCTACTGATTAACAATGCCCAATAGTATATCTCAGGTAACTCACATTGCAGTATGGGGGCATCTTTTATTGAAAAAACAAGCAGTGGCTATCAAGTTTGAGCTCTATCTACACAGCAACCTACTTCTTACCTGTCCGTCGGTACCCCTGATGTTGAACGAGCGGAAGTGGAGGTGTGTGAACTTTTGTCTCACGATAGGAAGAAGTCCTGTCTCCCATCTTCCAGTGAACGTTGGAAATGTAAAGTTCCTGGTAGCTATGTGACTTTTTATAAGCACCATTTTTCTTGATTCCTCACAATCACATATTAATGTTTGTTGCAGTAGCAAGTTTACATAAAAAGGTCCTGAAGAAAGCCGGGGTCATTCCCCAGTAGGCAGAAACATGTCGACCACCTTGCGTAGCGCCACTGAGTAGTATCCATCTTTAACTACAGGGCGTATTTTTAAGCTTTGACACTCTGTCCTTCACTCTGAAATTCCCTGAAGGCTCAGTAGTCAATTTTATTCACCATTATTATTTGAGCACTGTACTTTACCAACACTTTTTCAGTGAGGAACATTGTACATAGGGGTTCCATGCTACCCTGGCACTAAAATGGCCAGGTAGAGGTTTGAATATGTACCAAGCCCTAAATGATGAATCTCCGCCAAATGGGCGGTCTGATGGGTTTTATTCAAACCTCGGGTTGTCAGCAGTATTGGGCACCACCTGCATGTATCTTCGTTGGTTGCATGTTCACTTACTCAGCCATACACACTACTTTCTAGACTTGGTCTACTCTATGGTTGTTATATATATGTATTTTGGGGAATGAGTAGACAGGTCGGTAAACTATCCCCTTGACCCTCCACACTGTTTGTTTCTTGAGTCACTACTAGCAATAAACATTATTCAAAAGCTTGTATAAACCGCCAAGATTTTAAGTGTTTTCTGACCACCACATGGTTTGCTTTAGATCTAATATCAGGGGGAAGAGTGTTCCAAATGTGGGGTGCATTCACTCAAAAACTGGCCCCACCCAGTCTCTTCCTTTTGCTTCTTGAAACAGTCAATATGTTGAGGTGAGCTGATATAAGATGACGATTACGTGTATAGTTCTGAATTCTAGAGGACATGAAGGACAGTTGTTTGACATAAAGAGATTTGAAAACAATAGAGCCTGTTTTAAATGTAGTTCTCTGGGCTACAGGGACAAAATGTAGCTTTTCCACCAAGGGCCTGGTGTGGCAAGTCTAGCTAATGAAAGACCAGCAAAGCTGCTTGGTTTTGTGCTTTTTGTAGTCAGTAGTTTATGGCTAATTGGGAGTCCCAGAGAGAGTGTTAGCAAAGTCATTCTGGGACATCACTAAGGCAATGATAATTTGGATGAGAGCTTCAAAAGTGAAATATCTCCTTATTGTCCCTATTCTCTAAAACTGAAGAAAGCGTGAGGAAATCTCTGCTCCTATCTGGGGGTTCATAGAGAGATCCTCATCAATAAGGATCCCAAGTTTTTCACCAATTTCTAGGGCTTAGGGGGAACCCAACCTCAGAATGGTCCAGGGAGATAGGCCCCAATAAAGCACACATGATTGAATGAAGTGGCCCTTAGGGGCCACCTGGGTTACTTACAACCACCTGCTATGCCTTCCCAAGTAATGAAGAGTCGGTCAGACAATAGAGAATAGAAACAAACATTTATTAGCAATACCCTGCAGAAGAGTCCAATCTGAACTGCACCCTTAGATGTCTGCCGAGGGACTGACTTCTCAACATTCTACAACACGTAATGATTCGTCCCAAAAGCCTCCAACCACACCCACAGTGGAAAGTTACCGGCCTGGGCCGAACATGAACAAAGAGGGCACAGAGAGATGAGCTTCCACCTGCCAGATGGGTACATGTTATCTGCAACTCAAGGTTACCGTACTGAGCCTCAGCGCCTCCTAATGTGGAAGCCAAACTACACCCTTGGATAGGTATGCGAGGGCAGATTGGCCTATTCATTAGTAAGTCGAGGAACAGTCTTGAACAGAGGAGAAAATAATAACGAAATACAGTGTTCTGCTGAGGCAAGCAATACAAGTAATGAGGCATAGTTCAGGCACAGTCTAAGCAGCCTAATAGGTATTACGAAATACAAAATGGAGTCTCACTCACTAACTGAAGCCTGCACATTACCGGGATAACTCAGTGGGTTGCATAACATGAATACAAATGGTGTCTATTTAGCCACACACTGCTAACCTAATATAGCATGAAACTAGTGCATTGCAGGAATCAGATTTTCATACCTAACGTGATGGAAAGGTATGCACGCTCCCAAAAACACCATAAAGTCAAATGCCACATGAGTTAGGAACACATAGCCAATCAGGACACAGCACATGCAGTAATCATGCGCTCCCCATGCCTGACATCTGGACTCTTTACCCGCTGGCCACATTGTGTCCATGTAAGGGTGAGGTCCCCCTCTACTTTGCATCAGACACTTAATCTATGACCCCAAAGCCAGCAACTACATTCCTTACCATACTTGGACCTCCGGAAATACTTTAGTGCACACAATCAACTGTATAAAAAGAGGCCTGCACCTGTAACTGCTTTTGCAGCTGCTCTGTTTATTTAAACAAATTGTTCCTGATTTGTCAAATGCCTCCTGTTTTTTCAAGGTAATTCACATTACCTATTTTATAAGTCCTAGCTGAGTAGTGGCAGGGCAACCTCAGAGGCGATCCCAAGGAAGTTACCTTTTCTGATAGTCAGCCGACTAGGAAAGGTGAATCTTTATTGTAGAGCCATTAATGGTTCCCAGGACACTATTTCTGTGTTAGAGCTATCCTGATTGGGCAGAGTTTGCATCTCAATCTCATATCCTTTATTCTAAAAGAATTTCTCAAAGCTACTGGTTTCTCATCACTGGTGGTATCTGAAAGGAGTGAGAGGCGTTGGCCACTTGGACCGCTGAATGTGACACAGATGGTACATTTGTCCCCTAGGTGTGATACAGGGTGTGATTCGGACATTCAGGGAAAAAGATTTGGATCTGGGAAACTAGGTGTAAATTGTGTACATTGTAGAGGGGCCTGTGGTTCTCTAGTTATTCCTTTTTCGATATCTATCACCATTACCTTTATCACGGAGCCTATATTGTCAGGATATCAGGCCCGCTTGGTACTGTGTTCAGCGCAGAGCTTCCACTGGTCACAGAACACCATGCGCTAGGAGCGGGCTAAGAGATTTTTGAGAAAGCAATATTTTTTTTCTATCAGTTTCTTGTTGAATTGGTAATGTACATATGATGTTATGCTTCAGCTCTACTTTACATAAGGGTGCTTTTATTCATTAGAAACTGTAATTGGATGCCCTTGGGTCACCAGGCGCTATACAAATCGCTAAAATAAAAAATAAAATAAATTTGCGAAAAGTTGACATTGTGTCGATACTGTTTCATTGCATCGTTTTTATCTGTCACAGCCCTTCATATTATGCATTGTCATCGGTGCTTTTGAAATGTACATATTGACTTGTTGATTAATCTGTAGATAGCGCTGAGCTCATAGTATGTAAAACTGTAAAAGTACACCACGTTTGTTTGTCCCCACGATAAGAATAAAGACTCCAAAAAGATTGAATAAAATATTTGTCCACAAAATACCTAGAGTTATCTTTGATTACCCATTAAAGCTCATGGCAACCAGGTTCCCCACACAGGCAAAGACACTTAGGGGCAGATTTATAAACCCCTTGCGTCACTTTTGCGTCATTTTTAACATTGGAAAAATTACGCAAAAGTGGCGCAAGGGGCTTGTAAATCTGCCCCTTAATATGTTTTGCCACAAATGGCACACAAACTCCGAAGGGACACATATTTCACTGGCCTATGGAGGGAACTTTTGACACTAAAGCAATTAAACATACTAGAACACATATACAAACTAAATACACAGGTCAAAATGAAGGCAGGAGAGAGGCACTACTAGAGTTATGGGTCTTTTGCTAAGAGGCCCAGATTGGCCAACCAAAGCAAGGCGTTAGCGCCTCCCTTATCATATGCAGGAATGGAGGTGCTCACACTAGCTCCCCCTGCATTTGGCTATTCCAATCCACCAACAGTTGGAGCTGGAAGGCCCCCCCACCAAAAGATGGACAGTTAGGCCCATGCATAAGAAATTAACAAACCAGCATGACAAGATAATTCCAGCGCAACCCTAGTCCCTTGGAAAAATGTCCCCAAAAGCTGAACCCCCACCACCTACCACAACCAACTTATAAAACCTCAGAAGCATGGAGAACACGCAGTTGCACTGTTTTGGCCCAACATTCACAAGTGACAGGGAGATTTGTGGTGGTTCTAGAAAGTGACACAGCAAGTTAAAGTGAGGAAGGGAGCTCCAGTCCTTCAGGAGGATGCACGCTGCTCCACACGAGCTCACCAAGAAGGAAATTTAAACCCCAAGGAGAGAGTAACAAGAGAGGAAGGTGAGATCTTTGTACACCTGTTTTGCAACCTTTTAGCAGACTGGACTGAAGGGGGGACCAAAATGACCAGCCCAGGCATAGGTGAGGGTCATTTGAGACAGAGAACCTGGCTATAGTGGTGGATTACATCAGATATGGAAGGGTAAATTGGAATTTGCTCTACATGGACAATGCATCGTGGAGTGGGAAATGAGGCAAGATAAAGAAAGAAAGAGAGAATAAAAGTACAGAGAGAAGCTGGGACATGAATAGGCAATTACTACATATTTCCTCTTCCCTTACTAATCGACTGGGAAGAGAATTAATGGCCAAACTAAACATGCCTATTCATTTTTCCGACAATTGGACGATGACCTGTTCGATCCCTGGGGTTTTGATTATAGACTAATGTCCTTAAACCACCCCTACCATGCAGATAAACCAATTAGGGTGACACCCACTGACTTGACTGCCTTAATGAATGCAGTCCTCATGATTGTAAAAACACACTGGAAATATTGAGACATAAGTTGCAGCTGCCCAATGAATTTGTATTCTACCGGGAGGGACATCATGACTTGGAGCCCCAGGAGGAAGTATTGCTCCACTTGGAGTCAGTCAGAATAAGGCCTGACTACAGGGTTTTGCTGGTCACCGACCAAGCGCACGTGATGTGGGCATGTATCATCTTTGGTATACCTGACCTCAGTGCACAGGAGATAACAGATGACAAGCTGTTCAGCAAGTGTCTATGGGCCTCAGAAATATTTTTGCTTTACTCGATTGAGGTCAAGGTAAAGCTGCCAAATTGGGTGCCACTGCCCATGGCGATACTGACAACGTAGCAGGAGCAAGACTTGCCAGTAGTGCTGCCGCAATTGTGGGTGGGGGAGCCGCATGACATGGGTCTCATTAATACCACTGAACCTGTAAAGATATCATTGAGTGATGGGAGTCACCATACCCCAAGACTGCCAATGCCCTCTCTCTAAGAAGCTGATGACGGGATATCAATCAATCAATCATAACACTAGTATAGCGCACTACTCACCCGGAAGGGAATCAAGGCGCTTGGGGGAAGGGGTTTGCTACTGCTTGAACAGCCAGGTCTTGAGTTGTCTCCTGAAGGCGAGATGGTCCTGGGTCAGCCAAAGGTGGATGGGGAGGGAGTTCCATGTCTTGGCCGCCAGGTAGGAGAAGGATCTTCCTCCGGCGGTGGCTCTTCGAATGCGTGGTACGGCGGCGAGGGCGAGGCTGGTGGACCGTAGCTGGCGGGTGGGCGTGTAGAAGGTCAGTTGGTCATTGAGGTACTTGGGGCCCAGGTCGTGGAAAGACTTGTGTGCGTGGGTGAGGAGCCGGAACGTGATCCTCTTGTTGACGGGGAGCCAGTGCAGGTCTTTCAGGTGGCCGGAGATGTGGCTGCGTCGGGGGATGTCCAGGATGAGTCGGGCGGAGGCGTTCTGGATGCGTTGGAGTTTTTTCTGTAGCTTGGCTGTGGTTCCGGCGTAGAGGGTGTTTCCGTAGTCCAGTTGGCTGGTGACGATTGCTTGGGTGATCGTCTTCCTGGTTTCGGTCGGGATCCATCGGAAGATCTTTCGGAGCATACGCAGGGTGTTGAAGCACGAAGAGGAGACGGCGTTGACTTGCCTGGTCATCGAGAGGGAAGAGTCCAGGATGAAGCCCAGGTTGCGTGCGTGGTCGGTTGGCTTGGGTGCGGTGCCCAGGGCGGGGGGCCACCAGGAGTCGTCCCAGGCAGAGGGCGATGGTCCCAGGATGAGGACTTCCGTCTTGTCTGAGTTCAGTTTCAGGCGGCTGTTCTTCATCCACTTGGCCACGTCTTTCATCCCTTCGTATAGGCAGGTTCTGGCGGTGTCGGGGTCTCTGGTGAGGGAGAGGATCAGCTGGGTGTCGTCGGCGTAGGAGATGATGTTGAGGTTGTGTTGGCGTGCGATGGCTGCAAGAGGTCTCATGTAGATGTTGAAGAGGGTGGGGCTGAGTGAAGATCCTTGCGGAACACCGCAGATGACTTCGGTGGCCTCGGATCAAAACGGGGGGAGGCGGACTCTCTGTGTTCTTCCGGCGAGGAACGAGGTGATCCACTCCAGTGCCTTCCCTTGGATGCCGATGTTGCTGAGGCATTGAACTAGGGTGCGGTGCCAGACAGTGTCGAATGCAGCAGAGAGGTCCAGGAGGATGAGTGCCGCTGTTTCCCCGTTGTCGAGCAGGGCTCGGATGTCGTCGGTGGCTGCGATGAGGGCGGTCTCGGTGCTGTGGTTGGCTCTGAAACCGGACTGCGAGGGGTCGAGGGATCCGTTCGTCTCGAGGAAGGCGGCAAGCTGTCTGTTGACGATCTTCTCGATGACTTTAGCAGGAAAAGGGAGGAGCGAGATTGGGCGGAAGTTTTTGAGGTCGGTGGGGTCCACTGTTGGTTTCTTCAGTAGGGCGCTGAGCTTGGCGTGCTTCCAGCTCTCCGGGAAGGTGGCGGTGTTGAAGGAGGTGTTGATGATGTTCCGGAGTTGGGGTGCAATGGTGGAGTTGGCCTTGTTGAAGACGTGGTGTGGGCAGGGGTCGGTCGGTGATCCGGAGTGGATGATGTTCATTGTGCGGGCTGTGTCCTCGGTGGTCACCATGGTCCAGGTGCGGAGGGTGGTGGTGGGGGGCGTTGGTTCGACGGTGGGGTGCGTGGATGGTGCGCTGAAGCTGTTGTGGATGTCGGCGATCTTGCGGTGGAAGAACGAGGCGAAGGAGTCGCAGAGGTCTTGTGATGGATTGATGTCGTTGTTGCCGGTGCTGGGGTTGGAGAACTCCTTGACGATGCTGAAGAGCTCCTGGCTGTCGTGGGCATTGTTGTCTTGTCGTTCCTTCAGGGTTTTCTTCTTGGTGGTGCGGATGAGCTGGTGGTGCTTGTGGGTGGCGTGTTTGAGGGCGGTCATGTTGTCGGTGGTCTGGTCGAGGAGCCAGGCTTTCTCGAGGGTGCGGCAGGTCTTCTTGGAGTCCTTGAGTTCGTCGGTGAACCAGGATGCCTTCTTGCTTCTGGGTCTGCTGGGAGGGTTCTTCAGTGGTGCGAGGTCGTCGGCGCAGGCGGTCAGCCACTGCGTGAAGTTGCGGGCTGCTTCGTTGGCGGGTGGGTTCTGGCTGAGGGAGGTGGTGAGCTGGTCGGTGGTGATCTTACTCCAGCTTCTGTGGGGAGCCTGAAGCGGGTGGTGGTGGGTCGTGGTTCTTCTGAAGCTGAAGTGGACGCAGCTGTGGCCGGTCCAGTGGAGTCCGGTGGAGTGGCTGAAGGTGATGTGCTTGCTGGATGAGAAGACGGGGTCAAGCGTGTGGCCGGCGTAGTGGGTGGGGGTGTTGACCAGTTGCTTGAGTCCGAGGTTGGCGAGGTTGTCCAGCAGGGCGGCGGTGTTGCGGTCCTCGTTGTTGTCCAGGTGGAAGTTGAGGTCTCCAAGGAGGATGTAGTCAATGGAGGGGAGGGCGTGCGGGCTGATGAAGTCTGTGAAGTCTTCGCTGAATTGTGTGCGTGGTCCCGGGGGTCTGTAGACGAGGGTGCCTCTGAGGGTCGTCTTTGGGTCGGTGTGAATCTGGAAGTGGAGGTGCTCGGCAGCGGCGAAGGTGTCGTTGGAGTCGGTCGTGATGCAGATGGTGTTCCTGTGGACGATGGCGATGCCTCCTCCGGTCTGGTTGACGCGGTCCCTCCTGATGATCTTGTACCCGTCCGGGATGGCGATGGAGATGTCGGGGGCTGAGGAGACGTTCATCCAGGTTTCCGTGAGGAAGGCGACGTCTGGTGATGTTGCGTCGAGGAGGTTCCAGAGTTCCACGGCGTGTCTGTGGACGGAGCGGGTGTTGAGCAGGATGTACTTGAGGTGGTTGTTGCTGTTGCCTGGTCTTTTGGGTGCGGTGCAGGTTCGGAGACAGGTGAACTTGCAGGCTTTGCAGGTGAAGGGTCCGTGGATGCGTCTCGGGGTGGCTCGGCAGCAGGCGGGGTCCCGGCCGGCATTGAGTGCATTGAGGGCGGCGGCGTCGTAGGTCTGTCGGGTCGTCTTGCATCGGTGGGGGCCTGGGGTCCTGGCACTGGGCGCGGGCCAGGCGCAGACGGGCACAGACGGGCTTGCCTTTGGCGCGCCTTCAGCGCACAATTGGCGCGTCCACTGCGCGTGACCGCTGCGCGTGCAGGGGGGCGTCATAAGTAAGGAGCCGGGAGGGAGGGTCAGCTGGGTGGCGGGAACGGGGCGGCGAATGGGCAGGAGGGGGCGGGGCCGCAGGGAGGCAGCGGCGGGAAAAAGGTGAGTCGGGCGGCTCAGCGGCGGCTGGGTCGTCCGGCGTCAGGAGCAGGAAGCAGGCAAAAAAGAGCGAGGCAGAGAGCAGTGGTGCGTGGGGGGCGAACTCACCTGGAGTGCAGGCTCAGTGGTCGCTCCCTACGCCTGGCGCGGTCCCATTAAGTAAGGAGCCAGGAGGGAGGGTCAGCTGGGTGGCGGGAGCGGGGCGGCGAATGGGCAGGAGGGGGGCGGGGCCGCAGGGAGGCAGCGGCGGGAAAAAGGTGAGTCGGGCAGCTCAGCGGCAGCTGGGTCATCCGGCGTCAGGAGCAGGAAGCAGGCAAAAAAGAGCAAGGCAGAGAGCAGTGGTGCGTGGGGGGGCGACCTCACCTGGAGTGCAGGCTCAGCAGTCGCTCCCTACGCCTGGCGGGGTCCCCTTAAGTAAGGAGCCGGGAGAGAGGGTCAGCTGGGTGGCGGGAGCGGGATGGCGAATGGGCAGGAGGGGGGCGGGGCCGCAGGGAGGCAGCGGCGGGAAAAAGGTGAGTCGGGCGGCTCAGCGGTTGCTGGGTTGTCCGGCGTCAGGAGCAGGAAGCAGGCAAAAAAGAGCAAGGCAGAGAGCAGTGGTGCGTGGGGGGGCGACCTCACCTGGAGTGCAGGCTCAGTGGTCGCTCCCTACGCCAGGCGCGGTCCCCTTAAGTAAGGAGCCGGGAGGGAGGGTCAGCTGGGTGGCGGGAGCGGGGCGGCGAATGGGCAGGAGGGGGGCGGGCCCGCAGGGAGGCAGCGGCGGGAAAAAGGTGAGTCGGGCAGCTCAGCGGTGGCTGGGTCGTCCGGCGTCAGGAGCAGGAAGCAGGCAAAAAAGAGCGAGGCAGAGAGCAGTGGTGCGTGGGGGGGCGACCTCACCTGGAGTGCAGGCTCAGCGGTATAGGGCCAATAATTCAGGCAATAATTGATCAGGATGTCCTCCATGTGGGTGCATCCTGCTGCAATATGCCAAGCCAATCTTCCTGGTAAAAAAAATCAAAGGATGAGCGTATCTCCTGGTGCAGGACCGACGCTCCCTCAACGGCACTGTGGTGCTAGAATTCCCTGTAGTACCAGACCCACCTATCATTTTAACTAACAAACTGGCTGACACAATCAATTTTTCCATGATAGACATTAAAAAACACGTTCTTTGGCATCCCCCTGTAATCTGACAGTCAGTGCCTGATCACATTTACATTCCAAGGGTACAGCTGTTATTCCAGAGTTTACCCCTAGGGAAGTGTGAGTCCCCAAGTATCTTCATACAAAAACTTAGGAACGATCTCCCTGACTTCTGTTAAACACCACCCTGTTACAATACACGGATGACATCTTGACGTGTCAAAACAATTTCTCTTAAAAACAAAAAGGAGGCACTGCACATATGGGATTGGGAGCTGTTGGAGACAGCTGCGGTGGGGGGCAATAGCAGTACCTTCTGGAATACAGTAAAGTGCATTAGGAAGAAATGCTTGTGACAGCCCCCGGCTGGAGTGTAACATCATAGGGTTGGACTGGGTCTCACAATTTTGTAGACTAGCGGGGTATTATGATGGTGTGCGGATCGCCACCGCCCGACCGGCGGTGGCGATCCACACTCAAAAACTCCCCACCCGCCATTTGCCCCGCCATATTACCTTGGCGGGGGTACCGCGGTGGACTGAAAGATCATCCGCCGCTTTTCCACCGGCAGGCAATCGTCACAATTGCCTGCCAGGCAGAAAAGGCCCACAATATGGTGGCGGTGCCTTGCAGGCACGGCACTTCCATCTATAATTTGATGACTGCGGTTTGCATGCCTTTCCATGGTGGAGACTCTGCCATTGAAAGGCATGCAGAGAATGACTTTGGGGGCCCGTTGGGGTGGGGGATGGGTGGCTGCACTGGGTGTTACCTATGGTACCCGCCTTTATTGCCATGCACACGGTGACATGGCGATGCACATCATGCCTCTTTGGCATTGCGGCAGGTGCTGCTTATAGCCCCGCCAGCTGCACTGTCAAAGATGCATGATGCGACCGCCGGGGTGGTGGTCGCATCCTAATTGGTGGTGCATGACCCCCGCACCACTGTCGGCCGGTCCCAGCACCACTAGGTCCGCCCGCCCACCATCCTAATGGGGCCTATGTTTTCTGAAAGAGTAGGTAGAGTTAGATACCTCCATAAAAATGAAGCTAACTTTCTCCTTGCACTTCATCATATCCCTGTCAGAGGTGGCGCTGGCCATACACCACTGCTCAGGTGATATAGCACCCTGGGTTGATGGGACCCAGATCGATCTGTTAAAATGTAATAAAGAATTATGAGGGGATATTGATTACAAATACTTTTAACAACTCACTTAACATTCACACACCATGATTCTGATTTATATCAACTATTGTGCCCATCTGAAAAAAGGGGTACAAAAGGGGGTGTGATGATGGATGGAGCATCTGAACCAATCAAACACCGATCTCGCCGCAACCCACCAATTGCAGCAGCCAGGGCAGAGTAGGAGCGGAGGCACACGCAGAGACGCTGCAAGACGCCGCCAAGAGAAGCGGAAAAATCCCTGGGCTTGAGCATCTGCATTTGTTCCCCCCGTGCCTCCGCTCCCAAGGATTTTGACAGGGGAGCAGCGGAAGTCTTGCCAACACCTGGGCCGACCGGGCGAACGGATCGGGGCATCAGAGGAGGTGAGCGAGGGTGCATATAGCGGCGTAGAGCTGCTGCAGGCTCTCTACCATCTCCACCTCGTCTCTGAAATCGCCGAAACTGCCCCATCTCTGCTACGGAGCACAGAGCTCAGTGCTCGGAGACTAAGCTGAGCACGAGCTGTAGCCTGAAAAAAGCTGTCACGGTCTTGGCGGGATTGGCGTTCGGCGGGAAGCGAGAGGCTCGAGGCTAACCAAGCTACCCTCCAGTCTGCTTCTCTCGAGTTTGCCGGCCACCAGGTGAGAGTGCCTAGCGGGGGGGGGCAAGTACCGCGCTCTGCTCTGCCCTGCTAAGAAGAAGTGGTGTAGGGAGGAGAGCACTGGAAGTGGACTGTCTCTTTATCTCTCCCTCACCCCTCCCCTGAAATACAATCGCTGTACATGCCAGCAATTTGATTCTTGGCCCCCACGGAGCTATTCTCCCCTGTTAGAGGCAAAAAGTGGCAAGGGCAGAAAGAGGATGAAAAGTTAAACGCCCCACAAAACGCCTCACAAACGCAAGGTTGCCGAGCCCTGGGCCACTACCACTCTATTGATCCCTCCTACCCCCACATAAGATCTCCACATCTCCCGTCTCACCCGACTTTTCTCCTGCAATTTCCTAGTCCCCAACCGACTCCCGCCAGCCTCCGACGGCTGCTGGTCGCTGTGCCTACCACATTGCCTCTGCTTCGCCTCGCCTCTGCTCGGAGGCTTTGGGGGTATAGGTGAAAGTTGGCCGGGCACACAGCAACGAGCAGACAAGCAGGGGGGGCGGTGTAGGTACATAATGGGGGCCTGGAGAAGAGCGAGCAGGGGTGAGCGGAATAGCCTCACCTGTCTGTAGATCTTGAGGTGCGGCGTGTGGAGTGGAGAGGAGAGGAGGAGAGAAGTAGAGGAGGTGAGGAGGAGGTGAGGTACCAGGGTGATCTGTGGATCTTTGGATATGAGATCAGGCCGTCAACTTGGGGCTCTGCCTAAATAGAAAAAATGACAGAAGCCTGAAGAGCTTAAGGACGTTGCAACCAAAATCAAGCAGGATCAAGAAAATGATATTGAAGGAGGTCCCGGTGCTCGTGCTCCCTTAAGGGACACAACTGGGCATTCAACAGACACAGTTGAGGCAGCAACATCGGTCTTTAGAAAGGAGCATTTGAAAGACCAGGACCACGCCCAATTGGTGGTTGCCCCCGCCACTCCAGGTCAAGACTGTACGAACTTGCCTCAGGTTGCCCATGTTACCCAGCCATCTATTAAGAGCTTTTTTTTTTTAAGTACCAATAAAAGCAGTTCCAAAAACAACAAAGAAAAACCAATAATAACAATATCACTTGTGGTTCTGTTGATATTTGTGATACGCACCCCTTATCTTCCATACTTTCTGTGGCACTGGGAAAAAAAGGTGCCCACCCATTGGTATTAATAGAGCCCTCATTAGAAATAGATGAGCAAAATGAGGATGTAGTTTGTCACAATAAGATCACTTCTGTTAAAAGTAAAAAGGGGAATAGTGTTGAAAGTGCAGACATAGCAGGGATCTCATCTGAGTTCAAACTCTCTTTTTCACCTCTTAGTCACATTGGGGTAAAAGCTCAAACTCACAAAGCTCAAATTCATACACATAAATCTGCAGTTTGCCGCACAGAGTCCACCGGAGCCGTCAGTAGTCAGGACGCTTTCTGCAATCAGACTGCCGAAAGGCCAAAAGAGCAAGGTTCAGTCATTGATATTTCCTCCGGTTTAGAACAAAACACAAGTGAGGAGGTTTATGTATTAGACAGGGCGTTATCATCCGCCGACCTAGTATCTAGCCCAAATGGTCATTCCAACAAAAATGGCAATGTAAGACCCCTTAACGTGGATCAGTCAAGTATAACCTTGGAGAATAGTTTCTTCTTGAATAAATCATTATTGGTTCCAGGTGCGGTTAATGGTGAAAAAGATCCCATTGTTAATGATCAAAGAAAGTTCATTGATATAGATTCAAACGATAGATTGAATTCATTGGATCTTTCTTTGCCAACCAAATTTGACGGGAATTTTGAGGTAAGATCAGGGCAAACAGGAAAAAAAAACTGGTCCTGAGGGTGGATTATGGGATAGTCTACTTCATACTATGGACTCAATTACTAATGCCCTTAATTTCCACTCAGACAAATTAGACATGCAGGTGGACATTTTAAATACACTGGCATCACATGTAGTTGGAATAGATGAAAAGTTACATCATCTCTTTGATCTGATTACTAAAGTACAAAAGGACAAAGAAGGTCAACTAATAACCTGTACCTGTGCTCAACTGATTGACTAAATTTCAGATCTGCCGTCAATTGTTAGTTCTATGGTACAGGAGGTAAAATTGTTGTCTGTTAGAAAGGTTCAATGTATTGAAGAGGGCATCAATTGTCTCGGTAAACAAAATACTATTAATGTCCCTACTGATGGTGGGGGCTCTACTATAGGCAATCTAGACATTTCACACGAAGGCAGAAACAGCGCAATTAAAGATGGTACAAATAAGCCACATTTGTTGCCTGTTGAAGTGAAATGTAAGAGCTCCGAGGAAATTAAATCGCCAAAGGATATCATCAAAAACTCTGAAACGAAAAAGATCCCCGAAATTGGCCAAGTAACAGGTGCAATCCTGGGATCTTATCAAAAAGGGCCAGAAAAAGGTTGAGGAAAAATCATAATAAAATCTTTCATGTAACTGAACTCCCCAGAGAGGAAGATTCCAGAAACCCCATAAAAATCAAGGAATCCGAAATAGAGGAAGCACCCACACACCCTAAAAATATCAACAAACCCGAAAAAAAGCCCTATTTCCAATATTTAGACTTGTAGAAGTAACTGAAGCTAACTTAAAGGACAAACAAAATGGTCATTCTATTAATAACCTTGTGCGGGGGGAGATCCATGCTAGCATGAGGCCAGAGGTTTCCCAAACCAGAGACCCCAAGCCTGATCAAAAATTTGTTGAAACATTGGAAAAACACAGAGAGCAAACCACCATCAATTGGAATAACGTAAACTTAATACATTCAAATGGCTCGGGAAATAAAACACATGCTGCTCCCTCATGCACTCTAGCACAAAAATCTATTGAGCGGTCCGCCTCTTGTCAGCAGGTAGAGGCCGTCTTGGACCCTGTCGATGTGAGGAAGGCCTTGGCTGTTTCTGGAATTATTGAAGAAAAAGAAAGCACAGACAGCCGGGTCGAAAAGAGGATAGTAGTATTTTGCCCCCAATACACCACGAGAGGTCCTTATGATATTCTGAACCATGGAAATATTCTGAAGTTATTTAATGCAATACCAGATCTGAAGGATGTAACATCGAAAGATCTGGAATCCGTGGAGTTCAAGGCCGATTGCAACAACGAAACATCTGTTACTACTTGGCGAAGTGAGGATATTGCCAGTAAAATAATTTCCAATGTTGATACATTTGACAAATGGGGCATTAAAGTCAGGAATATTTGTAGTAGTCATTACCCAACTATATTGATTCCTGTTTAATCTCCTTGCAGTATGACTCAAATAAAGAGCAGACAAAAACTAGTGCAGGGTTCACCTGTTAGAGTTCTGAAAGGTGCCTCAAGTCCGTCAACCGAGCTGAACCTACTTCGTGGTATTAAGATCAGGAGCTGTTACTCAGGTGCACGAGTATGTGAAGAACTAAGGACTACCCCCAACCAAACTGAGGATTGGAGTTGGCTTCCTTCAATTCAGGCCAATTCTGCAATGAATGATTGATGTCGACCTTTCCCTGTAAAAACATTAAAACCTTTGAATTTCTGTTCTTGGAACACTAATGGTTTTAAAACACTTTTTGAGGACCTGAGTGTAATGAGTTTCCTGACCTCCTTTGATATTTTAATACTACAGGAGACTTGGCTTATGTGTAGTGAACCTATTATCGGCTATTTTGAATACCTGAATGTGGCAACTCGCGAGGCCTCTATAGGTCGTCCTAGTGGTGGCCTCTCTATATATGTTTCCCTAAACCTCGATGTAAAACACTTTCAGATAGATCTTCAAGTAAAATGGATATTGTGTGTTAAATTAATTGCCAAACAATCAATTATTTTTCTAAATGTTTACTTGAGTTCAAAGAAAAAGATAAGATCTACACAACTTGGACAGTTATGGGAAACTGTGAAAGTGTTATATTATGACCATTTGGACTTGATGATCATCATTACTGGGGATTTTAACATGCACCTTTTTTCACATAAAAGAGGGATGACTCCGTCAAATATTTTACTAGAAGGGTCCAAATGTGAGTTCATAAAATATTACTTAGATATCCTCAAAGATGCTGATAATACACCAACATTCAGCAAAAGTGAGAGGGCCATATGTATCAAGCCAAATTGACTTCGCAAACGCCGAAATTCGCAGAATTTCGGCGTTTGCGAATGCAATTTGGACTAATGGTATGTATCAAGCAAATCTGCTTGAAAAAGAAGGAATCGGAAAAATTGCGATTCCTTATCTTGTGATTGCATTTAAGGAATCGCAAATTTTGCGATTCCTTAAATGCAATGTAAGAAGCCCAAAAAATTAGCTAATTGGCCTTAAGGAATCGCAAATTACCACCAACTTCTAGCTGGTGGTAAGTTGCGAATTCCTTTCAAAATGCATATTTTTTCATTTGTCAAAGTGCCATGTGACGCACATACATGCCCTTAGGGCATGTGTGTGCGCCACATGTGCACCCAAGCAGATTTCAGGGGTGCAACAGGGTGTCCTTTGGACACCCCTGCACCCTTGAAAATATTCCCAATTTGCGATTAGCAAATTGCGAATCGCAAATTTCCCCTTCATTCCTATGGGCCTCCTGGCCCATAGAAATGAATGGGAAATATTCCTTAATTGCGATTAGCAATTTGCTAATCGCAATTAAGGAATTTTAAGCAATCGCAAATAAAAAGCGATTTTTTACATACATACCATTTTGCAATTTCTAAATAGCGATTCCTTAAAAATCGCTATTTAGAAATCGCAAAACGGAATGTTGATACATATGGCCCTTAGTCCTTCTATAATTGATTACAGCATAATTTCGATAAACTTGTGAAAGCAGTCAGAAGCTATCAGGTTGTACCAAGGATTGAAAGCGACCATAATCCTCAAGTTATTACTCTTGCCTTTGATTATCTGCCAGAGTCGAGAGTAATCAAAACAGCGCCTTCTGCCTTCAATCTAAAAAGACTTATATGGAATGATAAAATCAAAAAAGATGTCTTAGAAGTGCTGGCCTGTCTAATTGTAGCTCTACAAGACGCGATCTCAGAGGGTAATTCTATGGCAGTACTTTGGCCTTGTTTATTTACTGCGCTTTTAGCTAATTTCCCTAATATAAAAGCTTCAGGTGGTAAGACGTTGATTCCCAAGAAGCCAGGATGGTTTTCCCATCGCTTACAATACCTTAAAAGTAATCTTAATAAAACTATAAGATCAATATATAGGAAAGCGAACGGATCTTCATACATTGTGGTAGCTCAACAAATTAGAAAATTAAAAAATGTCTATAGGAACGAAATATGGAAAGCCAAACAAGCACACTATGAAACTATTTGGGTGAAATTACATCATGCCTGTAAATCAAAAGATCTGAGGATTTTTTGGAGTATTATTAATAATTTAGAAAACGGAAATAATAGAAGCAATAGTGCAAATATTGACAAATTGACTTGGGTAATCTTTTTTAATAATTTTAAAAGTATTAATGTAAGCCCTCAGTGTATTGGTGACCAAACTATTTCTATTTGTAATAACTGCCCAGAGTCTATTGAAACTGAGTCATGGACGGTTGATAAAGTAAAAAAAGTGATAAATAAGATTCGATCAAACGGTGCGCCTGGTCCTAATGGAATGCCAAACGCCATTTTTAAAGCAGCTCTAAAGGATTGGCCAGAGGTCCTTACTCTCCTGTTTAATGATGTACGCAGCACCGGTAAAATTCCTACTTCTTGACAGGGAAGCATCATACAACCAATTTATAAAAGTGGCCCCCAAGATAACTCAGCAAACTACAGACTAATAGCCCTAACAGATGTTGATGCCAAAATATTTGCAAGCTGTCTTCTAGAGGAATTTGAATCATGGGCTTTAAGAGAAGATCTTATACCAAATTTTCAAACTGGTTTTAGAAAGGGTGAATCTACTTATACAAATCTGCTTTTATTAACACTTTTAGGCGAAAGAGCTAAATCCAGTAAATAAAAATTGTATATTTGTTTTATTGACTTAAAAGCCGCCTTTGACTCTGTGCCCCGAGACTTATTATGGACAAAATTAGCTGATTGGGGGATATCTGAAACATTTTTAAAAATGATCAAGTTATTATACTCCGACACTTGGGTCCAGATTAAAGTAGGCGATGGTAGACATACAACCCGTCGCATTGAAACCAATATAGGCTTGATACAAGGTTGTGTTTTAGCCCCTTGCCTTTTTAATCTTTTTATGTCCGATCTTCCAGCCCATTATATACACATTCATGCCCATTCCCCATCTGTGATGGGCAAAGAGATCAAATACCTACCATATGCCGATGACACTATTTTACTAAGCCAGACAGATATAGGTCTTAAAAGATTAATAGATTCTTTTAATCTATATGTTGAAGGAAATGGTCTCAAGATAAATACAAAAAAAACAAAAAATATGACCATTGGAAAAGGCAACCTTGGACCTAAAGAATGGAATATCAACGGTCTGGTTATTGAGTGTGTAAAATCATATAAATATTTGGGGATTACATTTGATCATAATTTATCTTTTAGGAAAAATTTTAAGAACCTTGAGGCTAAGGGGTCATCTCTCACATTCGTCTTCAGAAAACTAAGAGACAAATTACTATGCCCAAATTATGATCATTTTTTAAAAGCCATGAAAGCGAAGTTAATTCCCTCTTTAGACTATGGTTCTATTATTTTTCGGGACTCAGTCGTGTACGCATAAACTATGCTAATACATCCCCACATGAGGCACTCTTAGTGAAACAAAGTTTTCAAATTGTAAATCCAATGCGTTTTTATTGGTTCAATAAAGTTGTTGTTCAAATCAGGGTTGATATTCACTTCATATCAAAGCGATCATTAGATTTTTAAATGAGGAACGAACAAATCGGTAACTCCAATGCATTTCGGGCGGAGCCCTTTCTCAAGGAGTTCTGTAGAGAAGAAGAGATAAGGTAGGGGTAAGATAAGGAAGCTGAAGACGCGGTAATTATGTGAAAAAACGGGGGTAGTGTGCATTACAAAAACGGTGAAAAGTGAGCTGTCCTGAGGTCGTTTACTAAAGAGTTAACGTGCCGATCAATAAGTGATGGAGAAAAGGTAATGGAAAACGATACCGTGAACTCATTAATAGCTAAACCGGTGCTCTCACCGAAAGGTGCGTGATGTTAAAAAACGAAAAACAAGGAAACGGAGACTAGGCGCATAAGGGTTAACGTTAACAAACAAAAGCGGGTGCAAAGACTTACTTCAAAGTACAAGGTAACGCGTCGCGTCACGAACAGGCTCGGGGGCATTCAGAGAACGCTGCAAAGAGAGTGTCGGCCATGCCGTGTAATAAGGAGAAAGGTGCGGATATAAAGAAGGGACTCAAAGGTGAACCGGAGTACGGCTAAGTGAGCGCCATGTTTGCATGGTGAAATGGGCTGCAAATGAACAAGGTGAAGAACGTGTGGAGTTTAATAGGGAACAGCGGATATATAGATTATAGAAAAGTAGGAAAAAGGGAGGTAAAGAAAACGTCAGAAAAAAGGAAGGTGGGAAAAAGATGATAGAAAAGTCGACCCTCGGAATGAATAAAAAAATGACAGAACTTTAACAATAAGAGTGTATAAAACCAGCACACATATAGAGGAACAATGTAACATGAAATACAGTAAAATTACAAATAACAACTTTATTCAAAACGATCATTAAGACCGAAGGGTTTGTAAGTTTGCAAACGGTATATCCATTCCAGTTCTCTTTTAAGGAGATGTTTGTTGTTGTCAACTCCTTCTCTTTTGTTGACAGTCTCAAGGATGATGAATTGTAATTGTGCAATGGAATGACGAGCTTCTGAAAAATGTTGTGCAATGTTGGATTTCGCATTTATGAGACGAATGTTTGATTTGTGCTCATTCAAACGGACCTTCATTTTTCTCTCGGTTTTACCCACATATAGTTTCCCGCATGGGCATTTTAGAGCATAGATTAGATTGCTGGAATCTCATGTGGCATTCACATGAAGTTTAATGTTATGACCTTTCATGGGATGACAGATGGATTTTCCTTTAATGACGGAGTGATTGCGCTCACTTAGCCGTACTCCGGTTCACCTTTGAGTCCCTTCTTTATATCCGCACCTTTCTCCTTATTACACGGCATGGCCGACACTCTCTTTGCAGCGTTCTCTGAATGCCCCCGAGCCTGTTCGTGACGCGACGCGTTACCTTGTACTTTGAAGTAAGTCTTTGCACCCGCTTTTGTTTGTTAACGTTAACCCTTATGCGCCTAGTCTCCGTTTCCTTGTTTTTCGTTTTTTAACATCACGCACCTTTCGGTGAGAGCACCGGTTTAGCTATTAATGAGTTCACGGTATCGTTTTCCATTACCTTTTCTCCATCACTTATTGATCGGCACGTTAACTCTTTAGTAAACGACCTCAGGACAGCTCACTTTTCACCGTTTTTGTAATGCACACTACCCCCGTTTTTTCACATAATTACCGCGTCTTCAGCTTCCTTATCTTACCCCTACCTTATCTCTTCTTCTCTACAGAACTCCTTGAGAAAGGGCTCCGCCCGAAATGCATTGGAGTTACCGATTTGTTCGTTCCTCATTTAAAAATCTAATGATCGCTTTGATATGAAGTGAATATCAACCCTGATTTGAACAACAACTTTATTGAACCAATAAAAACGCATTGGATTTACAATTTGAAAACTTTGTTTCACTAAGAGTGCCTCATGTGGGGATGTATTAGCATAGTTTATGCGTACACGACTGAGTCTCATTTTGTATTGTGTTTTTGACGGAAACACAACCCACGAGTGCACCTACAAACTGTTAAGCCAACTTTCAACTGGTCAACACTATCGCTGTGCATCACTCATCACCACATCTATTATTTTTCGGGGCAGAGATGCAAAATTACTAGGCAATATTGAAATAAGGGCATACAAATCGGTCTTTCGAATCCCTAACCACATTAGCCGTGCGAATGTTAGACTCGAATTTGGACTGAAGAAACAGAGTATAGTCAGACAATCTACATTTTTAAAGTCCTTACTGTCCCTATCCAGATCCGAGGAAGGTTCGTTAGCTGAGTTGTGTTGGCTTGAGATCAAAAGAGGGGCCCACTCGAAAAACTGGCAATCCGATCTAGATGATTGTTTACACACCTTTGAATGCCCGTAATTATTGGATGAAACAAGGAGTAAAATGGATTACAAAAGAACAATTAATCAATCAGCAGCCCTTTTGTCTTGTATAATGGACAAAGATGAACTAAGGGTAAATAAACATCTTTGGTCAATTGCTAATTCTTTTATTAAACTGTATCCCCAACCTTATTTGCTATTCCATTTAAAACCTTTAAATAAGAATAAATGTATGTTGTTAAGGTTTGGGAGATACCCAACCAAAGATGGAACCCCAAAATGGAAAAAGAAAGTGGCAATCTAATGTCTGTAGATTATGGGGCAAGAATGAAGAAACTTACAGCATATAGAAACTTTGTGTCCAAAACTGCTTGCAGAACTAAAGATGATTTTAAAGCCGATTTTTAAGGAAATGGGAGTAACAACTTGCAGAACTGCAATTATTGTATGTTTAGGTGGTATTAAAGCTACTGTAATTCATCAATTTGTTAAGTTTAGCCTTATAGCTGAAAAAAAATTATGTCAGGAAGACATCTCTGATATGAAAGTTAACTAAAAGGTGGATGACATAATATTTTTAAACATTTTTTAGGTACAGTTGGGCGATTTTAAAGCACGTTCTAAGCATAATTTTTACAATTGTTCCACCTTATTTTAACATTTCCTGGATTATATCTTCTTTATGGATAATACCTATTGCTAGCACTTGGCATTTTAATTTAATCCTCGGTGTTACCGGACTAATAGTAACAATATTTGCTTTGGTAAGTACAAGTCGAGGTGCCTGTCCCAATCGCATATGTTACTTTAATACAAAGTTCTCAAAAGTTGGCCGGTGGGCAGTGTATTATGCTTATTTTTAATCTAAATAGTTTTATCAGAAATCTTTGCTGCTTATGTTGATCAAGATTGCACATTGCACTTTATTCCTCTTGCTGTTAAATTGCTTATTAGAAAACTAATTTACTCCTACCTGAGCCAATTATGTATATGTGTTACTGTCGAACTCATCTCGGATTTAATAATGTGCTGGTTTTGTATTTTTTTGTTTTTTTATCGGTCTGTTCTAATTGGATTGTAAACCGAATTTGCTTCCTGCTGTTTGTAATGATTTTAATTAATCAACAAATAAACTTAATTTTAATTTTTAAAAAAAAAGAAAGAAAAATTCAATCAAACACTCACACCCAGTCAACAGATCTGGGTTTAATCCATCACCGTTCTTTAGCCCACTCTGCCACCCCAGTTCAGACATGGCCATATGCAAATCAGTCTGACCCTGTGCCTCTTGGAAACAGTCCAGCCCGAACTGCCAAGCCATGCCTTCCCTGGACTGGAACCAAGCTTCCTAGGACCAGTTTCTTGCTCACTTTGCCACTGGAATCAAGCAAGCCTGGCTGAAGACGGCTGAAATGCGAGAAACCGGTCCTAGGAAGCTTGTTTCCGGTCCAGAGAAGGCATGGCTTGGCAGTTCGGGCTGGACTGTTTCCATGAGGCACAGGATCAGGCTGATTTGCACATGGCCATGTCTGAACTGGGGTGGCAGAGTGATGTCATCATGCATTACTTTCACCTGCTAGTCATTACAATGCCTTGCGGTAGGGGGCACTTTGTTGAACTGGTGTTGGAGTTTTAAGTCCAACACCTCCACTACTGCTGTATATACTGGAGTTGGAAAAGTAATTTATACTATTCCAAAGTCCAGCACCTCCTAAATCAAGTTATTTTAATGACTTGTATGATTAAGTAAAGCGTGATAACATCCCAGTCGGGGCAGTGACTGTATTATAAAGGCATGTGGGGAAAATGCATGCGGGGTTACGTCATACAACCTCTCAGCACATATAGTTATAGGAGAGCCAGAGGCATAAACTTCACATGCAAGTCTGTCAATAGCATTTTGGAGTATGTTTACTAGCAGTACAACAAAATGTACTACAAACTGCAGTTTGTGGATAATGCCTGATACGTTTGTTGCTTTTCAGATAACATTCAAATGATTTATTGGTTGAAAACCGGATTGCATCTGATTAGCACTTTTCTAATCATTTATACATTGAACCTGTAGATGCACGTGAGTATCAAAAAGACACCCTCCACCAATTTCCTTTAAGCTAGCAATGACCTATAATGCTTAGAATACTGGAGTTCACTGTGGTTTTTGACTGGTATTGATGTTCAATGAGCATGTAAAGCACAGGTTCTAAGCAACGAGTGCACACAGGCAGATGCTCTCTTTGCCTGTGTTCGATTAAAAATAGGGTAGTCTCATTGCTCATTTGCAAATGGACATTAAAAGCTATTAGTTTCCTTTCCCTTGTTGCTCGGTGTTATAAGTTTGGGTTGCTGGTGTTGGTAGGGGACAGAAATTCTCAGCTGCTACATATTTCACTGTAAAGCACTAGTAATCTTATGCTGAAAAAGTTAGATTGAAGGCCACAAGGTAATTTGAGTACGCTAGAGTCATAGTCAAGTAAACATCCACTGAACAACCACATTCAAAGGCAATATCAATATTTTTCCCATATTATTTTATCCTCATTGTAGTTTAATCACACAACATGAGATCTTGCGACTAGAACAAAGTAAAGCTTGAAATCAACTTTAAACCTTTGGGCTCCTATTAACAAAGACATTTGAAGTAAGTTGTACGCATAGGATTCTGACAAGACATATCATTTTTATACCTGACCTGACTTCACAAAGGGAATCCTGACAGGGTGTATACATTACCACTGAACATTTATCTATTATGAGTGTGGAGAAAGTTGCAGTAATAAAGCCCACTGAGGGGTTGAGAAGGGAGTGTTCTAACCCTGGGCGTAGTTCGCGGAGCCGCACTCCGCGGAGCTACGCGAAGACGCAGTTGCACTCCGCGACCTTCGCGTAGCTCCGCGGACATGCGTAGTAGCTTGCTAGACCCGTTCGCGCGCCGTTTTTCGTCTTCGGGAGCGCGGTGCGCGTGTTCGGGGCGCTGCCTGCATGCTCGAGATAGCTGTGTGTTAGACATGTTCGGGAACTCATCTTCTCGTTCGCACTGCCAAAGTGCGTGATCGCGTCAAATATCGCGCGAACTTACCCCGGCGCACGCGATAATGTTATTCAGCGCGCGAGAACTACGCTACGCACCGGATCGCGGAGTAATCGACAGCTTCGCGTTCTCCGTAGCACGCGGAGTTGCCAAAACTCCGCAAGCTCCGCGAACGGAGCGTAGTTCTTCGCCCAGGGTTAGAGTGTTCCAAGAAAACTATCACAAGGCAACCCGCACACACATGCATGTTTCTTGCCATTCCCAATCTATACTTCTATCCATTTAATCCTTGAAAACCACCAGAGATTTACTCTAGCCAAAGAATAGAGCTACTCCCACTTCAAAGATCACCTCCAGATTTTTAGATTTGGTGGCGTTAAGGGTAGGCTTTCTTCAAGAGGAAAATATTTTCCCCACAGAGACAAAAAGTGCATTTTGCTCACAAGTCTCAATTATCTTTGCACAGAGCTCTCCACTATGGAGAACTTTACAATGAGGGAAAAAAGAGAGCTTACAAAATGTCACATAACATTCTTAGAAGAAATGTTTGAGAGCAGGAAAACCAAACAAAATAGAATCTTCAGGCAGAGGCATAAATCTCCACCAGAAATGTTCTGGTTTTGTGAGTACAGCCCTTGAAAAGTAAACTATGTTAATAGTAATAATAATAAAAATAATAATAATAATATTAATAATAAAAAACAAATTTGTAAAGCACGTGGTTAGATCTGCCGGCATGTTCCATCACTCAGAGAGAAAAGCCAGGGGAAACAACAACTTGAAGTCAACACTATTAGTGGTCCCAGAATCAATAGAATGCCACTCTGGCCCGTTATAGCTTCCTGTAGACATTTCCTTGAGCAGATTGGAATAACCAGGTTTTGAACCTATTACGGAACAGCAGTTCAGATGGTTCTGATGCTGCTAGAAAAGCAAAAGAGTGACCGCCCAACCTGGCTTTCCTAATCAGGCTTTAAATAAAATTCTCTCATTGAGTGGCAACCAATGTTGGGTGACCAAAGCTAGACCAGCATGAGCATGTCTCGGAAGATTTAACACTAAGGGGGCTGCAGTATTTTATACTCTCTGTGATTTCTGGAGTCTCTCTTTTTTAGCCCTAGATATAAGACATTACAATAGTCTATCTGTGAGGTGACTTAAGCCTGTACAATGGATTTCCTGGCAGAGAGCGGAAGAACATCAAATATTTTCCTTAGAATTTTCAAGGTGTTAAAACACTTCCCTTCCACAGCAGCTATCTGGTGTTCTGAATATAGCATTGGGTCGAATCAAACTCCCATATTCTTGACTTTTTCTTTCCGAACTAGGATAAAACCTATTACATCAGGCCACCAGGCAATGTCCAGATGGAGGGAGTCTTCCCAACAATGAGAACCTCGGTCTTATTAGCATTAAATTTGAGGCAGCTATTGTTCATCCAGTTGGCCACCTCCACCAAACACCTTTCAAATTGGACAGCCACTCACTCCTTCTACCTCCTGGGATAGGGTAACTATTAATTGAGTGTTGTTTGTGTAAGACACAATAGTCACACTGTGACACTCAATGATTTCAGCAAATTGAATTATGTAGAGGTGAACATGTCATCAATTTAACCTACACTTTTATTATTTAGTTGATCATTACTTAATTATCATATGTGCTAATGTATCTGTGAATCGTTTTCTGCTAACCACACAAATACCCTCTTTGGTGGCAGTGAGAAACAAGTAGGTTTGAAAAATATTAAAAAGGTGATGAATGGAATACTTGCATTAATCTCAACCATTACCCAGTGTTGCATCTCAGTCCATCATTTGTTTTCCCACTATACCACTTCAACTTAGACTCAGCCTTTTATAAATCAGCCATGGATGGTCCTGCTTCAATGTGAACAGTAAAGTCAGAAATGGCAAGCCAGGTCCTGTCTAAGCCAGAACACAAGCAATCCAAGGATGGTTTAATCTATTTGGACCTCTTCAGTCAGGCACAGCCTGGTCCCAGGGGCCACAGTGAGCTAAGGACCCATGTCTGGACATGCAGGTCATAATTATGGTATTACATTGAAGAATTACAAAAATGTGACGGATGGAATGGTTGAATCAATCTCAGCCTTGGTAATTACTTCATGAAATATCCCAGTCCATTATTTTTTGCCCACCATGCCACCTCAGATTAAAACCAGCCATATGCAAACCAGCCATGGTCCTGCGCCAATACAAACAGACTATATTAAACTACCAATTTAGGTTGACTCTGGGCAGGAACACAAGCCACGCAATGTTGGTGTTGGCCTAGTTGGGCCTCGTCAGTAGGTTTCAGCTTCTTTCCAGTGGCACAGTAAGCATAGGACCCACGTCTGGAAATATTGGTTGCAATTAGATTGTCACAATGAAAAATACAAACAAGTGATGGATACAATTCTTGAAATTTTCTTTTTGTATTCCTAATGCTGTGCAAACATTCAACAAAGGTATATATATATATAAGTTTAAATGCCTTCTAAAGGCCAGGTTAAGGGCAGTTTGCTGGCTGACAGAATTTGGTAAACTTTAAAAAAGTATACATGTTCTAGATAGATTTGTTATTCAATTTAGAATATATCACAGTAGTAAATGCGCTTTTCAAGCAGTTATTTTAATTTAATCTGAAACATAAATGAGACAAAAATATTCAAAACACATTTGCCAAGCACTACATTAATTATACGTCGCTTCCAAACGGGAAGATATAAATATATTTGAAAGGAAACAATTTTAAGTAGACATCCTGGTCTTGATTGAAAGAAAGAACTTAAAATTCTTATTTTTCAAATTGACCCCAAGCAGTGTGACAAATTCAATATTCATGTATCTATAAATAAATATATAGCTAAAAATGAAGATAGAGAGATAGATATGAATGTTCCTTTTGTACACAAATCAGCATTGCTATGCTTGATAGATGCAGAAAATACTTCGCATTGTTTCTTTAGCTGTATTCCACACAATCATTTTGTTGTGGCAATTTAGAAAATAAATTAACATATGTATTGGCACAAAGCGCAGCTTCCTTCTCCAACACTTATAAGATTCAGTATTTTTCCACAATGCTGTTTTTTTGCTTTTGGAATCAACGCTCTTTTTCCTGAGACGTCAATGTGCTGTCTCACTTTGACACAGTTTCTTGCACTTCAGTAGCAAAGACATTATCCTGACATGTGAAAGTCACAGAGTTGTGAAATATACTTTTGATTTTCATGAATCTCTTTCCAAAACAATACTTTCGAAACCGTGGTTATTACTCTGGTGATTACTTTCGGTGCAGTCCATTTGAACGTGAACTTGTCTGTACCATTACTGGTGAGAGCAGGGATCCCTTACTAAAAACTGTGCAGCCATGTTTCATCTGACTACGTAAACAAGCAACTTTATCAAAATAGTTTTTAATTCTGCATAAATTGTTTAATTTTTGTTGATGATTTTATATGTGTTTACTCTTAAATATGTGTAACAATTATATGAATTGCCACTACTGCTTGATGTGGAAAAAACGATTGTGAACTGGTCTTCAAGTATAAAGCAGTGCTAGTGTTGCTCGGTGTACAGTATCTTCAGTGCATGACATGGGTATGCGCGAGGGGGTCATTGTCTTTTTTAGAGGAGTTTGGAGAAAGATGCTGCGTTTTTAGTGAACGGGTGTTTTTTTTTTAAGAGACTTGTTTTATTGCCTTTTCTATTCTTCCTTGCCAAGTCTTCAGCTCCTAATATTTTTTTACCCCGTGTCTGCTTGTTGTTTTAGTTCTTTATTATTACTTTCCTTTTTAATTTTTTCCCTTTAGGAAGACCAATTTCGCTGAGCAAGTCTTCTTTGACGGGAGGGGATGATGGAGAGCGGTAATTTCTTCTGGTAGTTTCTCAATGTAAAACCTCCATGCTACCTCTATTTTACCGCTCAAAAGGTGTTGGGCCCTTCACACCATGTATTACCTTCAGGAGACTTTAAATAAAGATGAACAGTCAAAATGCAATTATTATTGTAAGCCAATAAAGAGAGTTGTTGATTATTTTAAAGGGTTTTATTTTCTAGTCAAAAAGTTAATTTTTCTCTTACCCTTTATTCATTAGTAAAATATCAATCAGGTTACAGAATTTGGAAAACAGGAAAAATATCAATAATACAGAACACATTACAGTCTGCATATAAGCATTACATGTAGTTATGAAAAATGTGGCGCAAAAGTCTTAAAGAGTTTCTAAGAAAAATAGTCTTGCAAAGCTAATCAGTACTTAAATAGTTTGCAAAAATATGCTATTAAGAGAAATAAATGCATAAATCAAATAAATCTTTTCAGACCTAATTAATTAGTCAAAACATATTAGCATCTAATCCTATCCTGATCCACTGCACTCTCTGTCTGTCTGTGTCTAAAGAGGAAAGCAGCCCGCCCTTCACAGGCCTCAAAGGAATGTGGCAATGAAGTGCCAAGATATGACGTGGAAGCAAGAAACCTCCCCCTGACACTCCTCGGATGCAAGCCCGCCCTTCAGCAATCTCCCGGGACGTTTCTCGTACCTAACCCATAGAAGCCAGCTGAGCTGAGAAAAAGAAGAAGTGGTGGCTCCCATCCAGAGAGGACAGTATTTATACCATAATTATTGGCAGAGTACACAAAGATGTAACATTTTTCAGGAGAACCTTACGTGATTGGTCAGTCATAAAGGCATGAGGTCACACTTCCCTGACTCATTCTAAAAACCTGACTTCACTAGTCTTAACAAAAGAAGCATACATGAATAACTACATTTATAAACATTGCAACATTTACTAGGAAAAATTTTTCAATCTAATTCATCTTTTCCTTCCTTCTCAGCGCAGTAGATGGACACTTTTAACTAACTGGTACATTGGCAGAATGACAAGAATTCAGGTTGTCCTTGACTTTTTGTCATGAGGAAAGCTGCCACAGTCTGCGCATGCTCCCTTCTCATTAAATTTCAAGCCATAGTCTTGATGGATTCACAGGCAGCCATGTTTTGTGTAGGCCCCAAAAATAAAACAAACACAAAGATAATATTAATTTCATGTAAATCAGTCCATTATGTGTCCCAAGTGCATTATTAATTCACACACATTATAAAAAGAGGTGTTATTAACTGAAAATGTTTATCAAAATGTGCAACAAGTCAAAGTCTATTAAGACAGGAATAATACATTTAGTTTACATGGATGTGCTGGGAAGAGAAAAACACATTCTATTAATCTTCAAAGCTAAAAAGGCCACTTTTTCTCTACATTGCAAAAAAACACATGTTAATTTAATTCAGCAAAAGCATTTTCAGTCTGAAGTGAATAGGCCTCACTTTTCATGTTTTTCATGTGCCATGTTTTTAACCTGCACCAAAATGTGCGTGGCAATTTAAATGCAGCCTGTCTGAAGCACAAAAAATAAAACAATGCATGACTGCAGATGAAATCTGCTCCATCAATCCACCCTCTTGATAATTCAAATCATAATAAAATGATTTATAATTCATCACACATATTTCATTTCATAAGTGACAATTTTTTTTTTATTTATTTATTTTTTTTTTAAATTGCAAAAGCTGAGCATATAAGAATGTTACTTCTATTTCTAAGGCAAACACAAGTTTGGTCTGTAATCAGATCATATATAGCCAAGCTCAAATGTTTTAGTGCAGAGATCTGTAAGTAGCTTCTTGGAACAGTTAGTCTTCTTTAAAATAAGTAACTAAAATAATAAAAAAGGAATTCAACAGGACAGTTTCAGCATTTCTTTACTCATTGTCATCAGCTTGTCATCAGTATGGCTCATACTTTCCATGCAAATTGGACTACTTAGGTGCTGAGAAACTCTGACAGAGCACCATCAATCCTTTGCACTTTTTCAACCAAGGCCTTTCACTCTTATTTTCACTTTGATCAGATTCAGATGTTTCACCACAACATCTCTCAGATCAAAACCGTTGCACCATCCATTATGCAGATCTTGTGTAGCAGCTGCAATCTGGTGAGAAACTGCACACTGTACATCAACCAGACCTACACAGCAATGGCTAGTGTTCTCCTCAGTGTTTTCCACAAGTGCATTTGCATATGCATTTTCAAGCCACTTTGGTAATGCTGAAAAACAGTCTTTTGCAAAAGGTAACTCTGTGCTGCCATTGTTTTGCTTTATTATGCGTGACACTTCAGGCAGATAGCTACAATCCATTTCTTGTCCAATCTGTTGTTCTGCACTCATTATCTTTGAGACCACATTATGATCTGATTTCAGAGAAACTGGCAATTTATACCTGGGCATCAGTCTTTGCAATAACACATTTGTCACTTTGCAGTTGTCATTTTTCTCAAAAACAGTTCTGATACAACCCTGTTGTGCTGCTTCAAAAACATTTTCTTGAGCCTCTTTAAACTTAACTGTGAAGATTCCATAGAATGTATATGCTAACAGAACACAATTTTGTGCAACTGAATTAGCATTTCTCTCTCCCATGACAACAGTGACTCCCAATTGAGCAGATATACTGCATGTTATGGTAAGGGCAATCAATTTCGAATTTTGGGCTGGGGTAATTACTAAAAGCCATGAAGCTTTGACAACATCATGTATAAGGAGCACAGCATGTGCTGCTTTTAATGTGTCACCTTTCAAACATGGGCCATCTACAAAATGGACATTGTTGGGCTGACTCAGATGTTCATCCTTCAAGTCTGAATTTGGCTTTATGCATATTTTCATGATATTTAGACACTCATTTTCAGTTTCATCACAATCCAATCCATTTGCTGACATTTCTGTGAAGTTAGGGTCAAAGGCCATTGGGCAATACATCACAGACCTTTGAAAACATTCATCTTTTTGAATAAGCAATGAGAGAGCGCAGCCCTCCCTCTCACTGCAAATTAGTGTATTTTCTTTCAAATAAACTTTCATTCCTAGTGCTGGGGCGCGACATTTTTTCTCTTTCAACTCTAGGAATGCTTTTGTGCAATTGTTGTCCAATGGAAGCGGATCAGACACACCTGAGTGTGTCAGCCTCAGTAAAGGCTTAGCCACTAGGGAAAGGTTTAGTAACCACTCTCTACAGCAGCTAACCATTCCCAAAAATGTCCTGACTTCTTTCTGAATTTGAGGTGGATTCATCTTGGAAATTATTTCCACCTTCTCTGGTGACACCTTTCTACCTCCCTTTCCAATTTTGTGTCCCAGACATTCATCTTCTTTTTGACAGTACTCCTGACTATTCTCATGCAATGGCACTGTGACATGAACTTGGCAAAAATCAATAAAAGTAAGCCATTCTTCACCACATGGAATGTGAAAAAATATATTGGCTGGATTCGGTACCACAGGACAACATGGAAAAAATATGCTTTTAATCTCCTGCACTATTCTGTTCTTTTCATTTATTTTCTGTGAACCTATGATCAGAAAGTTACACAAACTTCCAATCAGTTCCATCAAAAATCCTTTTATTGGTAAAATTCCTGCAACTGATTGTGTTCCTGAATACATGTCATCTGGTTCAAATTTTAATAAGACATGTTCAGCACATTTTATTAGCCTGGCATCCTTCTCTGTGAACTCTCTTATTTCTGTGTTTAATATTTTTTCCAAAGCAGAAGGTAATTTTTCAACTGTCTTTTCTGAAAACAATGCTACAACTGTCTCTTGATGGGCCATTTTAAAATGTACATCCTCATCAGGAATCTGAAAAATAGCATTATCTGGTGTACAGTAATCTGTGCTGCTTAATTTGCAAAATAATTGTTTTCCTGCTAGGCCTGAGTCACAGACAACAGTTTTGCAATCTTCCTCAAATGGGCCTAATTTTGGTGCACAATTTTCTAATACTTGGTTTGTAATTTCTTTCTTTAAAACTCCTGCAACTAAATCTGGACTTTCCATTGCCCTCACAATGGAATTGGTATATTCAGAATTGTGAGTGTTAAAACTCTCATTTGCAAACACAGTAACCTGTTGAAATGGGTTCTGATTTTGTCTCTGGAAATAATTCAAATTGGCTCTGGACAACTTATTTAAATTCATGGTGGCATTTTCCATATTTTGTGGGACCATCTGTGCTTGAAAAATTACTGCCATAGGTACCTGTTTCTGAACTGACATTTGCATTTGCTTAGCTGGCATATTTTGCATCTGCAATTCTCCATGTTTTTGTGCATCATGTTTAAATTTAGTTTTCTTCTTCCAATGCTCAAATCTGTTATAAAGATGGCAAAAGGACACATTTTCCAGCAGTACAACATCCATACCTGAATTTGCACAAACCAAAACACCTTTACTTCCATCCTGTGTTCTTTTAATCTGTACCCAATCAACATCCTTTGCTAGCACTCTGCCCTTTAGGAAATAAATCACTGCTATATTTTCCTCCATAACAACAGAAAATGATGGTGCATTCATGCAAACCCTTTTCATTGTCTCTTCACTTGGCCTTTCCACAACTTTATATTCAAACCACAATTCCGTTTGCATGGCAATGTAAAAGAACATTTCCAAATGAATGCACAACTCTTTTAAAAATTCATCAAATCCATCAACTTGTGGGTACCACAGCATAAATTTGTCTCTCAATTGTGGGATTGTGTTCAGAAATGCTGCAAGTTCACTTTTATTCTGTGGCATATGCACATACATTTCTCCCACCTTTTCTCTCAATGAGTAAGCAAAAGCCTCTCCCTCATTCTGTTTATTATTTTTCTCAACTAAATCTGGTGGCTTCTTTTCCTTATCCAGTTTCCTTGCTAGGTCTGGTCGTTTCTTTTTCTTCTCATGTTTTCGTGCCCATTTGTCTCCTAATTTCTCAAACCCATTGCATTTGAAAATATATTTTATTTCTGCAAGGTGCAATTGCATTTCTGAAGAATACATTTTCTCATTTGCTTCATCATCCATGTGTACCCTGAAACTTTTCTGAAATGGAAAACTTCCTGAAACATCAGTTTTATATTTTTGAGCCAAATCTGTCAGTCCATTATGAGTAATTAATGAACATGTAGCTGTTTCCTTACTCAGGGAAATTAATTCTTTTTCTTGACACTGGTTCACATTTTCATTATTTAAACAGCAGGGACAGTTAATGTCTTCATGTTCACATGTTGAATTTAAAACACTAAGCTGTTTCTCTTTTTCAGGGCCTGTGTTAATATGTTCCCCCATGTTTTCTATATTTTTAATCACTGCTGCTTCCTCAGAGCAGGTTTGAAAAATCCCATTTTCAAATATATTTATTTTATCCTGGGCTGCAGATGTTGTAAATACCATTTTTCTCTCACCTTTCAGTGCTTGGTGTACTTTCTGTTCAATAATCTGTGTGTTCTTAGTTTCTGAAATAAACCCTGGCAAAATCACTGATTCTGCAGCTCTTTGAACCTTTTCAGTAGGGACCATATTAATTGGGACAGTCATAATTTTTCTAGGCATTATCTGTGCATCTGCAGTTTGCAATTCTTGGACTAAATCAGGCACATTTAAAGCAGTAACACCTGGAGGTATCACTGTCAGTACTGAATCAACAGGTAATGGCTCAATATAAAATGTCTGCACAGTTCTCTCAGTCTGTATTTCTCTCTGTTCAACAGAAGCAGTAGCCCCTGTAGTATTTACTGGTGCACTATTTTCAGTATTTTTCATGGGAACCACATAAAGTGGTGGACACTCAGTTAACAATGCATCCATTATTTCATCCCCTGAATTATTATTTATTTGAAGCTCTTTTTCAGCATTAATTCCCTTCTCCTGTATATGGTGCTTTACCTTTTCATCCTCACTTGCTTTCTCTCTTGCTGCTTTTTCCCACAGGCTTAAGGCCTCAAATTGTGCAGCTTTAGATGGTGTCTTTATTTCACATAACACTTCCCTTAATTTGTCAATAATTTGCAATTCAAAAGTACCATCTTTTGGAAACCTCAAAGCACCATCTTTTTCAGTAATCTTGCACCATTGTTGAACCCACATACATGTGTTTTGTCCCAAACTGGTAGACATAAAATGCACAGGTGTTCCTTCAGGAGCATCACCAATAAAAAACGAATGTTTCACTTTACCTCCTAACAGCTTCTTTAAACCTTCAAACATTTTCATTTTTGCAATAGTTCAATGCAATTTCTTTTCTCCAAAGCTGTCAGTCTCAATTTTAGTCAGTTTTACTCCTACCACTGACCCTCCACAAAATCTTACTGCAATATTTCTCTTAATCAATAATTCTGTTAGTAACAACATAAATACATTCGCTACTCTGTCTGTTGTGCTAAATAAAGGATAGATTTATATTCACTGCGAGTAACACATTCCGCTTACCCTTCACAAAGTAAGACTTTCCGTTTACTCTTCAAACACTACAGGTAAATCCCTTCCGCTTACCTTTCACTCAAGCTCAGAAGAACCTGCTACTCCTTTGGACTTATCCTTCAGGATATATCTTAGGCCAAAGTTTCACCAGCGAACCCTTTTGCTGTCAATCAAGCTCAGAAGAACCTGCTACTCCTTTGGACTTATCCTTCAGGATATATCTTAGGCCAAAGTTTCACCAGCGAACCCTTTTGCTATCAATCAAGCTCAGAAGAACCTGCTACTCCTTTGGTGTGACCCTTTCTAGGTGATATCAGACCAAAGTTTCACCAGCGAACTCTTTGCTATTAATCACTCACACAGAAAATAGTCCCTAATTTAACACTGCCAGCCCTACCTAGCTTCTCAGTGTTATTCCAACAGACGAGTAACCTCAGTGCAGTGTGGCTTCCATTTACCACCCGCTATTCCTTCCCGGGATTCCACAGGTGTGCATACCTGCGTGTTCCAGACAACATAGAACAAGACACTAACTTAACATGAAGAGTTAAAACATGTAATCAATAACCAAAAAAGTATGTCCTATGAAATTACCAATATAATCAATAACACCATCAATTCAAAATGAGCAAAATATCACCAACAGTAAAAAATCCTTACTATTTTCAACACTTCAAAAATACATGCTAGCATATTAACAACATTTCACAACCCTATTGATACTCACACCTCTTCTTGCATCACCTGCCAGTACTGCTTTGCCAGTCTTCAGGTTCTGAGCATTGGAGTCAGGAATCAGGACTTGGACATTTATCTAACTTGGGCAATTATTTTATTTCCCTCTTAAGGTCAATGATCCATTAGTTGAGTAGTTGATGGTGAAATCAAAAATCATTAATCACCAAACTAATCAATAATGACCATCCTCTGCTTACCAAAAACTGATGGAGAGCGGTAATTTCTTCTGGTAGTTTCTCAATGTAAAACCTCCATGCTACCTCTATTTTACCGCTCAAAAGGTGTTGGGCCCTTCACACCATGTATTACCTTCAGGAGACTTTAAATAAAGATGAACAGTCAAAATGCAATTATTATTGTAAGCCAATAAAGAGAGTTGTTGATTATTTTAAAGGGTTTTATTTTCTAGTCAAAAAGTTAATTTTTCTCTGACCCTTTATTCATTAGTAAAATATCAATCAGGTTACAGAATTTGGAAAACAGGAAAAATATCAATAATACAGAACACATTACAGTCTGCATATAAGCATTACATGTAGTTATGAAAAATGTGGCGCAAAAGTCTTAAAGAGTTTCTAAGAAAAATAGTCTTGCAAAGCTAATCAGTACTTAAATAGTTTGCAAAAATATGCTATTAAGAGAAATAAATGCATAAATCAAATAAATCTTTTCAGACCTAATTAATTAGTCAAAACATATTAGCATCTAATCCCATCCTGATCCACTGCACTCTCTGTCTGTCTGTGTCTAAAGAGGAAAGCAGCCCGCCCTTCACAGGCCTCAAAGGAATGTGGCAATGAAGTGCCAAGATATGACGTGGAAGCAAGAAACCTCCCCCTGACACTCCTCGGACGCAAGCCCGCCCTTCAGCAATCTCCCGGGACGTTTCTCGTACCTAACCCATAGAAGCCAGCTGAGCTGAGAAAAAGAAGAAGTGGTGGCTCCCATCCAGAGAGGACAGTATTTATACCATAATTATTGGCAGAGTACACAAAGATGTAACATTTTTCAGGAGAACCTTACGTGATTGGTCAGTCATAAAGGCATGAGGTCACACTTCCCTGACTCATTCTAAAAACCTGACTTCACTAGTCTTAACAAAAGAAGCATACATGAATAACTACATTTATAAACATTGCAACATTTACTAGGAAAAATGTTTCAATCTAATTCATCTTTTCCTTCCTTCTCAGCGCAGTAGATGGACACTTTTAACTAACTGGTACATTGGCAGAATGACAAGAATTCAGGTTGTCCTTGACTTTTTGTCATGAGGAAAGCTGCCACAGTCTGCGCATGCTCCCTTCTCATTAAATTTCAAGCCATAGTCTTGATGGATTCACAGGCAGCCATGTTTTGTGTAGGCCCCAAAAATAAAACAAACACAAAGATAATATTAATTTCATGTAAATCAGTCCATTATGTGTCCCAAGTGCATTATTAATTCACACACATTATAAAAAGAGGTGTTATTAACTGAAAATGTTTATCAAAATGTGCAACAAGTCAAAGTCTATTAAGACAGGAATAATACATTTAGTTTACATGGATGTGCTGGGAAGAGAAAAACACATTCTATTAATCTTCAAAGCTAAAAAGGCCACTTTTTCTCTACATTGCAAAAAAACACATGTTAATTTAATTCAGCAAAAGCATTTTCAGTCTGAAGTGAATAGGCCTCACTTTTCATGTTTTTCATGTGCCATGTTTTTAACCTGCACCAAAATGTGCGTGGCAATTTAAATGCAGCCTGTCTGAAGCACAAAAAATAAAACAATGCATGACTGCAGATGAAATCTGCTCCATCAGGGACATCTTGCATCATTTGGGTTTGGAGGGTTGGGAACTATTTATTAAGTATATATGTATTTAAAATCTGTTATGATGAATTAATTAAAATATTTACCTTATGTGAAGATTCTAAAAACCAATGCTTTAGCACGTCAACTATTGCAAGCTGTACAGGCAGGTGGCAAACCATTACTCAGGTAATATATCTGTTCTGTGAAGGTGTACGTGTCTATGAGACGGAGAGAAGGAATAATAATTACATGAAAAACGATTTTTGGTTGAAAACATAGGGAGTTTGTTTGTAGGATGGTTAAAGTTACTGTTCTAAACCTTTCAATACCACCTATGTTAACTTTTGCCATGTGTACTTACAGTGTGCAGTCTATCTGTATAGTAATATTTCTGATTCACAAACTTACCAACTTAGGGGCATATTACAAGTCTGGTGGTCCAAGGATCGCCTGACTCGAAGGAGCACAGCGGTGGCGGTCTTCCAACTGCCCTATCAGGACCAGAGCGGTTGGGCCACCCTGGGACTACTGCAACTGCCAGGTGCTGGTGCTGCTGTGGCACGTCGATCTCGAGGCTGCAACATGCTTGGTGGGGCTGCAGCGGCCCATGAAAGCATATCCCGAGTTTCCTCATCACCACACTTTCCATGCGGTGCGACCACCATGAAAATTGTGGTGATGAGGAAACAACGGAGGCCCTAAAGGACCTCACGCTATGTGCCATACACCATGCGGATGCGCCATGTGGATGCCTCACGCCATGTTGATGTACACAAGGAGGCAACTTCAGCAGTCCATTTCCTGCAGTAAAAAACAAGGATACCTCAAAGCTGGAGGAGTACAGATTTGACGGATCCCCAGGTTTACATCACTTTGTAAATCTAGGACAGCCTCAAATTCCATGGGTGTTGAGTTGGAAAACCCACCACAACGTCCATGGAAGGCCTCCCAGTTGCAGAATAAGGCAATGCAGCAGTTTGCGCTAAGTCACCTCACTCATGATTTATGAGGCCACTCAAAGCAAAGCAGGGTGGCTTTGTGTGGCTTCATAAATGTTAGCAAGAGCTCTGCATCATGTATTTACCACTTTACGTGGTGTAAAATTGATGCTGCATTTTAATAAATAAGCTGCCAGGTGCAAATTCTGACCTCTGTATTATAAGGGGCATATTTATACATTTTTTCCATTGCCCATGTGCAACACAAGGGTAACACAGAACCTAAATGATATTTAGCAATGGCCCTGAGTGGCTTGAGAAATGTAGAGAAATGCAAAGCTGCACAAAAGGGTCCCTTGCATCACTCTGAGACAGGGAGGCATTCCATGGGTGGAGCATTGGTGTTTCAACTAACCCTGGGCGTAGTGGGCGTAGTGGGGCTACGCGAAGCACCACGAAGTAGGGGGGTATCTACGTGCACCCCCCTCTTCGCGTAGCCCCACTACGCACCGCCCACCTCCCTCCTGCCCTCCTCTAATGCCCTTAACATATTTAAAAACCTTCTAAAAGTAAAAAAATAGACTTACCTGCGATGTGGCGTCCCGGAGCTCCTTCTTGGTAGTATCTCTGCCAACTTCTACTTCACAAATGTGCATGCGCAGGCGCATGCGCATTTCTTGCGAGAAATGCGCATGCGCGGGCGAAGGTGCATGCGCATTTGTGAAGAAGAAACAATAGTATCAACTGCATCGTTATAATCTGGATTAAAACTAGTCACTGTAAAACATGATGTGGAACTTAGTGCACACTGGGCTCCTTGATGAGCCGCTTACTGTTGCCTCACAGGAAATTGGACAACAGGTGGAATGTGCCATGGCAGCAAGAAATGCTAATTCAGTAGGCAGACTCAAGCAACTGCAGCTGGAGTAAAACTACACCCAAAATATCCACAGCCACATCCTTGCATACATAAATCTGGCACCCCTTTGTAAGCAAGCTGTTTCCAGTGTCCAAATATGCAAGTTAAACAAAGAAAACATACATTCAGTGAGATATAACTGATGATCCTAAATGAAGAAATTTTAAAGTTGAATATGGGATACACCATTTCACAAAACATTACACTGGCTCTGGGACACAATTCAAGTTTATGCAAGTGTACCTTTATCAGTATGATGAACTATGAATAACCTGCACAAGAGGAAATATAATCTCAAGATGAGAGTTAATAGCCTATGTGAATGATGATAAAATGTCCTTGTCACAAGAAAAGGACCAGCACCTAAAGGTCTGCATGACAGAATGTCACGGACACAAATATTGACTCACAGAAATGTCATGACTATAATATTGATGAAAAAAAGATCATCATCCTATACAAAACCCCAAAAAAAACACTAAATAAAAATATCAAAATTTAACACACAAATATTGAACCACAAAAACATTGTCTACTATTTAAATATATGGGCAACTATCATGCATTTTGAAATGTGATACTAACTGAATATAACAAAAATTAGGAAACAATATTATTTTACTTCATAATCACCTTTTTACAATTAAATGAATATAAAAAATAACAAATAAATCAACAACATAAACAAATTATAATACTTTAAAACTATAAACAAATAAACAAACATGTATTCACTTATATAACCGCATCTATTCAGAATTCATTTGCTATTGAAAATAAACACATGATAAAAAACAAACATTATTACAAGGGAATGAGTATTACGGCATATATTGGAATAAATAAAATAAAAGCTATAAATAAAATAAAATGCATTTTATATCTAAGATATATTACTAATACTTAGTAGGAGACGCTTCGACCCTGCCATCAGTTCTTGCTTGGGGAGAGCGGGGGACGCAGCGGGACTACCTGTCCCAGGAGGCTGAGAGCGGACCGGCAGCCCCACCCCCTGGACACCGGGGAAATCTGAAATACTTCTCACGCCTCCCGCTTCGCGGGAGACGCTTCGACCCTGCCATCAGTTCTTGCTTGGGGAGAGTGGGGGACGCAGCGGGACTACCTGTCCCAGGAGGCTGAGAGCGGACCGGCAGCCCCACCCCCTGGACACCGGGGAAATCTGAAATACTTCTCGCGCCTCCCGCTTCGCGGGAGACGTTTGGACCCTGCCATCAGTTCTTGCTTGGGGAGAGCCGGGGACGCAGCGGGACTACCTGTCCCAGGAGGCTGAGAGCGGACCGGCAGCCCCGCCCCCTGGACACCGGGGAGGATAAATTCAATGCTCCATTTCCGGCCCGCGGGGCGCGTGCGGGCGAAGAACGGGCAAAGGGCAGCCCCTCTGTGGCCCTCCGAGGCACGAAGAGGATGGGACGGGGCCACTCCCCCTGACTTCATCACACTACTAAGGTACCAACTTTCTGATCTTACAAACTGGACCTTAGCTGAAAATTCTTTAAAACCCTTTTCTAGAGGCCTTATTATAGCCTAACATTTGCACACCCCATGATGACTCATAAGGGGGCGACCAATAAATCAATCAGCCAGAGAGGCTTGTACTCAGGGCTACAAATGCTAGGAAGGCCATCTCCGTCCACCGCCATCATGAATGAATCTGCCAATTCTAGCACATCCATTAATCAACCGGCCGACCCTACGAATGGTACGGCGCAACATCTCTCGCTGTTAGATGAGCTAAATTCCCTCTGTAAAACAAGCAATGCCACTGTGGAAGCCAGAAACGAAACTAAAAGTTCTTCCCCTTGCCACGCTAAATGTCCCAGTATCTTAACCCCAATTGCCAGTCCTCTGGTACAACTTCCCCAATCCAAAAATGCCAATGCACCAAACACTGTTTCTCCTCAACCCTCATCTACTAAAAGGAAGTGGGATGGGGCCAAGCCCATAGGGAATAAATCAAAACAACAAAAACTGTGTCTTAGCCCTCCACTGACTGCGACTAACACCCTTCTAAAATTAGAAGATAAAATAGACCAATGGATTACCTCTTTCAATGCGAACTTTCTGGCCCAGATTGAACAAATGGTTGGCTCACTCATTTCGCCATTAATTGTTAAAATCACCACCCTAGAGGATAGGTTTTTGGGAATGGAGAAATAGATTAAGGCCAACCTAACTCGTACTGAAAATCCTGTAACATCAATCTGTCCCAACCCACCTGGTACTAACAGCAACAACCAATCTCAAATATTAGTCTCTATCCTTCCACCCCCCAATGCACCTAAAGTTAACCACAAACCGGGTCCTTTACAACTTACTGCTATAAGAGTTAAACCAAATAATAACACAACTCACATTCAGCTACCCCCGGAGGCTGCACCCTTTGTGTGTGTTCTAGCAGGAGTTCCAGTAATCAAACATGGAAAAACTGAGCGGGAACATGACTTACTCAACAAAGTCATATACTGGTTAACAAAAAACAGGCCCCTGCCCATGGGTTTTGATGGGACCATCATATCTGTTAGAAGAGTGGGCTGTCTAGGCCCCTTACAAAAAGATATTGATGGTGACCTCGTTCTTATAAAATTTAGAAGCAGTTCAGTCGTTCCCTACCTGCGATCTTTGTACCCCCGTGAAGGTGTTGGCCCTATATCCATCTGGGACTTACGCGACTTTTACCCAAGCAGGGTACTCACCCCTCAACTAAAACCAAGGGCAGAGCCAGCTCACACGAAGCGCAGTAACATCCGTGCACTGTGTGGCCATGGCTTTTCCGCCTTCAACCACCCTGTAACAATGTACATTGGCCATGGGTATGGATAATCACGAATGCTACTATGACACAAGGAATTTATTCACGTAACATGGACAAATGTCTTATCTTCATGCCATTTTGTGTTTTTGTATGTAACTCTTGTCATGAGTGTTTTTAAATGTATGCTTTTATGATTTTAAACAAAAATCGAATAAAGCTAAAGAACGAACTTAGTACAAGAAATACCCATATTTAAAATCAACTACAGTAATAGTAGCCAAAATGCATTGTAAAACAAACTAATCAATACAAATATATTATATTAAGTGGACACCATAGAAGGAGCACAACACCTCAATATTTTTCACAGGAAAAACTTAACAACTCCAGGAAAATGACACTCTGCTGGACTGCACACCGAGAAAACTCTGAAGAAATTTTAATAAAATAATAAGGCACCTTCAAAGTTTAAATTAACTGCAACGTAACCTAACACAATCTTATAACACAAATACAAAAATAAATCATGAATCCCCCTCTTGTAATGTCTATATTACTCCTTAGATACTAAAGAAATACTTCAGCAAAAAGGAAGCACTGCACACCGGATATATGCAACTCCACACTTGTAATCCTGGATAAAGGAACTTTTGAAGCAAGTAAAGGAGTAATACAAGTTACAAAAATACAACAACACCCATATGCTAAACCTCTGGTGAAAACTCCATCACCCTCAAAGTTAAAAATACATGAATTTCTAAGAAGTAACCAAAACAAACATTTTCTCATTAATAGAAAAGAAATGCCCACTTGGCCCAAATCATGAAAACATCAAAAAGAAAATCAAGTGCAACATAAGGCAACAGAACAAATGGAAGTATAATTTGTTAAACATTTGAAACCATCGTTAAATTAAATTAGCAAAAATTATAAACATTTTGACACAAAAATTATAAAATGATGCTAGTTTCAGACAGAGTGGCAGAAAGAGCCATGCTCATCCTATCAGAGAAATGCAAACAACTGATTTTGCACATTCGGTACACATACAGCCAGGAAAGCAAAGAACAGGAAACATACATTTCAAGTGTTCTTTTTTTTGTTTAAATCTTTTTATTAGGGTTTTACATTTTAATATTAATCAAATGGTTATTATGGGAAGCCAATGAAAAATAATATTGCAGTTCATGTCAGAGAACACCATAACCCCCCCAAAAGTAATGGAGGTTGAAGTAAGGCGCATACTTCAAGATATACAAAAGGCATACACTAGTTCCCAAAAGTCCACTTCTAACATTTTAACCCTTTCAGTGCGTCGGACTACCACCGGCTGTCCAACATCTTGGTGGGCATGAGCGGAGGATGACCGGGGGCCGTCCGAACGACCGACGCCCACACTTTATTCCACCTGCACCGCGGCGAAATTTGCACTGTGGTCAATGGGTTAAAAGAAATACTCCCTAAAGTACCTGAGCACCATACAAGTCAGCTGCCTGAATTCCTACTTTATAACAACTACTATCACGAGTGAGCGCAGTCTTTGGTGAGCTGTGAAATTAGCTGTGTTAGTTGCGGCGCCTGGTACTATGTAAGAGAAGCAGCCACCCATCTTCTTTACGTGTCTACATTGTCACTGGCTTTGAATATGTTAAGACTGTAATATTATTTAATTCCCGGTTTATGTTTCCACGATGCACCATTACTAACAGGAACTGGGGGAAAAGTATTTCAGAATAACCTTTTGTTGCTGGAAAGTTTTGGAATTACCATACTGGAAGCCTTGAGTCTCGAGTTTGGCCGCTCGGAGTTGCCTGGTGCTGGGCAGAGTGCAACTGCGAACAACCCGGAGGGCACAGTTTGGGGATCACCTGGAGACCGGAGGCCGGTGACTTTGGTGCTGGACTGAAGCTGGAGCTAAAGCGCGACCTGCTGTTGTAGGTTTGTGCTTGCTCGCCCGCTCGAAGTACGAAGCTGCTCCGTTGGAGCTTAAACACTGAGCCAGGATGCAGCCGCGAATGGAGCTGTGGCTCTGCTGAGGTACTGTGGCGTTACTGTGGTGTTGCATAACAGCGAGGCGGGACGTGAGCAGGTGTGAGCAGGCTGCGGTGGCGCAAGGAAGACCCATGTCTGGCGTGCGGTGAGCCCCGAGTGTGGTGAGATCAGCCCAGCCGCCAACTACAGCACTACAGCCAGCACTACAGACGGGCCACTAACAAGCCACTACCGCAGCCGCCAGTGTTGTGGTGCAGGGAGGCGGGCCACGGGGAAACACGAGTGGCGTGTGGTGAGCCAATTACAGCGTTGCCGTCAAGTGGGTGGCATTGGGAGAGGCGTTTGGAGAGCTAGTGCAGTGCCGTGTGGCGATTTCGAGTAGTGCTGCATCAGCGCTGAATTGGCGTCACGCCGCACCCATTTTGCACCGCAGTCTGCCATAGGGAGTACCAGGGAGGCAGATGAGCTGTGTGCCCGTGCAACAGTGAAAGTAAGTGGCGAGAGCGAGGCAGACTTAGAAGATGCTACACCGACTGCTCACTGCTTACCTAAAGAGTGGCCTATAAGAACCAATAAGAACGGATTTTGAGCAGCACCGGAGCAAGGGGGAGAAAAGGCATCCTTTCCTGGGACGAGTCTCCTGTTAAAGCAAAGGATGAGATCAGGGAAGCAGAGGTCTACAGCCCCAAAAAAGAAAAGGAAACAGAGAGATAAACTAGAGATACCTACCATGGATACTGACTGGTTACTGAACTTGTCGCCAAGCGCTTCTGGAAGATCTGGAGTCAGTACGCTCCTGGTGCATTCTAAGGAAGCAGGCTTGGTGGGTCAACAACTATTTTACAGTGAACCAAAAATAACGACAACATTTGCCTTCCTGAAAGACGTAGGGTCAGCAGTCTTTTCGAGCAATATGAAAATTAAGGGTCTACCCATTCCTCTGAGCCCCTCAGTGACCATCAGCAAGGAGAGCTGAGGTGGCAACAATGATACGGGTAAATCTCAACCCAACAAAACGATAGTCACCAGCCAATTTGACGAGTTCACTCCAGCACAGGAGGGAGGAGTCCCTAACATGTCCACGCAGAGCAGTTTAGGGGTCCTCGCAGTTACAACCTCAGGAAGTCCCACAACAAGGACCACCTCAATACAATTAATGCCCAGGTGCAACTCGGCAGCCACTCCTGTGGTTATATCAAACTCAACTCTCAATAACATTGATCCCTCAACCGAGTTTAACAGTGAGTCAATGAGCGATCCAGCAGCCAATAACACTGTTCCCCCTGACGTCAGTTTAAACACATTGGGTAATCATGTTGACCTACTAACCAATCCTAATCCTGCCATAAAGGAAAGTGTATCTGACATGACTGAAGGGGGAGAAGTATTCCACACTTCTGCTTTCATACCATCCGCACCGCAAGTGCTTGCACCTCCCGGGGGAAGGAAGAATGTGACTCCGCCCACAGTGCAAAACATGATTCTACTGGGTCTGCAGATTTGCAACATACGGAGGAAGCTCGCGCTGTGGAGAGGGACCTCTCCTTCTTTGAATCAAAAGAATGGGAACCTTTGAACACACTAGCTGTGTACGTAGCTAAAATAGATGATAAAATTACAAACTTGAATAACCTGATCAGACGGGCACAAGAGGTCGCAGTCCATCCACAACAAGGATGTGATTGCTCACCAGTAATCGAGAAACTGAGCACGCTCCCGGTAATGATAGAAAAACTGTTGGCAGACCTAAAAGAAATTACAAACTCCAAGCCATCCCCCTCAAGTAACAGCGAGGGTGACTCACATCAAGCAATCAAAGAGAAGATGGAAGCAAATCCAGGGGTGCGAAGGGATGAAATCAATGCTTTGTGTTCACCCTTGGACACATCAGCAACTGGCAGTTCATTTAGCGATCAACAAAAATCCCCACTTGCGGGTACAGCTAAGTCCACCTCACCACCTCAAATGGATCAGGACATAGAAGACCAGACTGGCATGGTGAAAAGACAAAGGAAGCGAAAAGGACGCAATAAGAACTGCAGGAGCAAACAAGAGTTGAGCCTATACCCTATGTTCAACACCAATAGACGAGCTGCAGCTACAAAGCATAAAGACCAAAAATGAATTGATGAGCCAAAAAATCAACAAATGGTCCAATTAACCGCACTATAAAGCGACAAACATAAAAAGATTGGCACGTTGTTACCTGAAATAGAAAAGGTCGCAGCCGGGGCAGATCAGAATCACTTAGCCAAAAGGGGGGAAAAGGAGTTAACCATAACCACCCGAATGGCATTTTCTGACCCAATGTCGCTGCAAGATGCCGTGGGCCAAAGCTCCACCGGGCCCACGGATCTTCTTGGTAGCGCCAATTCAGCAAATCCAACCCAAATTAGCAGCTCACTCCAAGGCCTTTCGGGCAGCCTTATATTATTGGCAAAGGGCCAGGGGGGTGAAGTTCCAACTGCCCGTGGCATAAATCAAAAGCGCTCTAGCGAACGGAACGTCACCTCCCACACCTGTTTACAAAGCAACGAACGTGCAAACATCAGGTCCCCCGACAGGAACAGATCCAATGCATTGGGCCCAAAGATCAGCGCCATAATCAAGACTTCCAGTGGCCCCCTTTCAAGGAGATCCAACTTTCAAACTTTTTTACCCGGAGTACAAGTCCAAAGGCAGCTGTGACATATTAAACCGCGGGAATATCATCAAAATGATAGAAGCAATAGGCCTGTCTAATGTCGTAACTTCACAGGACATCAAATCAATAGAATTCATCGCACTGGGTCAGGGTCAAATAAATGAAAGCACAAAGGTCACTTGGAGCTCGATAGAGGCAATGAATATCATTTTACAACAAACTGAAACCTGTAAGCAGTGGGGCATAATCATACGACCTGGTAGGGAACCAGGCTACCCACATTTTCTGCAAGAAACCCGTGGCCCTGAGCATCCACGTGCCGAAAAAAGAGCTGTCTACTCAGTTTTGAGGAGTAGCCGTGATAAAACTCCCTCCTCTGTCCTAAAAGCACCATATTCAAGAGAGGATCAGCCCATGCTCAAAAGGGACTCTGAAGAGGCTGGCACATGGTCATGGCTGACGGGCTCCCTAAATTCGACCCGGCTGCTCCGCTGACATCACAACAACAAAATGGGTCATGACATCTGCCCACTAAGGATTTGCTCCTGGAACATTAATGGGTTATCAAGCAAATTGGGAGACACAGCAACAATCTCCTACTTAGGATCATTTGAGATAATACTACTTCAGGAGACATGGCTCGTGGAGCCGCAGCACATAGAAGCATTCAAAACACACTATATTCCAGCGTCGAGACTGAAATTTTCAGGAAGAGGCAGCAGTGGCTTAGCAATTTATATATCAATAAAAAACGTAATCACCTCATGGGACCTCGCAAGCCCTTCCCAATTTCTCCAGTCTGTAGGAATCTCATTTAGCACAAACAAAAGCCAGCCCAGGTCCATCACTCAATGAATGCCTATGTTCGTCCAAATTCAGTGTCCAGACAATCCTTCTCAGATGAGGTGACTGAGTTTGTGTTAAGAACGAAAGCTGGATTCTCGAACACAGACATAATACTATCTGGAGACTTCAATATGTGGCTAATGTCTGACTTACAGGAAAATGAGGTAACCAAAACACAGAAAAGCGTCTGGGTCATACCTCCGCAGGACCTTCTCAGATGGCACAAGGAAGACCAGAAGGGACTCTCTTTGCAAAGAAACCTGGAACATCTTGGTCCTAGAGCCCTCAACTGGCACTTTCTCCCTGACAAGCCACCCGGCCTCTCATACTTATCAAAAAATGGTGTATCCTTAATTGATTACACTTTTGTTAGCCTCTTCCTCCAGCATCAAATATTGTGTTTTGGATTCGACAACAGAACAGAAAGTGACCACAGCCCTCAAGAAATATCACTTAGAACTAGTCTAGTGCAACATGCAGAGGCAAGGGCTCAAGCGTTTGAAAGTTATACGATCAATTTAAAACAAATCAAGTGCTCAGTTAACAATCTACAGCAGGTAACAACGGAGGCAAATTTTTTTTGAAAGTATTAGTCGGACAATCGACAATCTCATGGTTAACTGGACGTCATTTACAACAAAATTGACAGACAGATATGCAAAACCAATAACGCATGTAAAACCAAATGGGTCGAATCAGTCGTCCTCTTGGAACCCAGCGATATGTTCAGCAAAAAGAACCATACACCGGCTATGGAGGGAATTAAAATCAAAGCCAATGGAGCCACCAACAATAATAAAACCGAGAGAAGCCTGCAAACATCTGAAGATAGTAAAAAGAGAACATCTCAGGGCTCACTGGAATTCTTTCTTGGCTAAACTACACCAAGGCATTAAGTCAAATAATTCTGCGAGGTTTTGGCGTACTATCAATAGTCTTGGAGGAAATGTCCAGAAAGCCGCTTCATCAAACATACTGGAATCTGAGTGGTACTCTTTTTTGTACATCCACTTTAACGATCAACAAGAAAACACAGTTGATCTATACCCCGGAGAAGAGGGCAGCAAAGCTCTAAAAGCAACAAACATGCCTCCAGAGCGAATAACTAAAACGCTAACCATGGAAGAATCTCCATACCAATGCCGACTACCTGAAAAGGAATCAGTAAGATTAAATCATCCAAACAGCAACATTGTAAATGTAAATGTAAATGTACAGGAATTTATATAGCGCAAATCACCGAGCGGTTTCTAAGCGCTTGCTTAGGGAACCCGTCCTGGTATTCCCCTGTGAGATAACCCCGGCAGGGTATCCACAAGGTGAAAGCCAGGCATCCCGCCGCGAGGGGCCGTTGTGGAGATTAAGCAAGCTATTGCCCAGAGTCGCAGAGTGTGAACCCGTGAATCGAGTAGGCACCGGAGCGAGAGAATTGTCGAGTCCATGGACATTTTAGGACTCAAGACCCCGCCGAGCCGGGAACTGAACCCTGGTCCCGGGCTGACCTCTGCTTCCAGGTCTGCCTCCTCTAACCAGTGAGCCACACATTCAAAGTATTGTCCCGTAGGACCTAATTGAAAAACAGATTAAAAAGGGCCAGAAAGAGGGAGCTCCAGGCCCCGGAGGCATCCCTCCAGCTTTGTTTAAGGATGATTCGGCCTTCTGGGCCTCTAAGCTATCTCCACTCTTTACCTCCATCCTACAAAAGAATATCATTCCGCCCTCTTGGCAAGGTTCAATTCTTGCGCCAATATTCAAAAAAGGGGACAAGAAATCTCCAGAGAATTACCGATTGGTCGCCCTTATCGACAATGAAGCAAAGAACTTTGCCAGGACACTGCTCAACTCACTTCGGGCATGGGCTGACGAACATTCAGTGATCCCTCCGAACCAAACTGGCTTCACAAGTGATACAGGTACTTCGGTTAATCTTAATACTCTCTCTTGCTTGATAGACCAGGCGGTAACTAGCTCTAGTTCGTTTTACATGGGATTTATAGACTATAAAGCTGCATTCGACAACGTCAACAGGGCCAAGCTCTGGCAGAAGCTTTTCAGACTGAATATCCCAAATGATCTTTTGAGAGCCATACAGCTACTGCACCGGGACACAAGGGTCAGGATTAAGATCGGAGATGGCACCAAACTTTCACGACTGATTGCAACAACTAAAGGACTAAAACAAGGATGTGTCCTGGCCCCCATACTTTTTAATCTATTCTTATCAGATTTCCTACAAGCCTTAAACAAGGTAAACTCTCATGCTCCCAAACTAACCCGCTTTCATCTGTCATACCTCCTAATATGCCGATGACGTAGTTCTCTTAAGTAACACAAAGATTGGCCTACGAAGACTTATGGACGTCACGGCTGAATACTCAATAAAGAACGGGCTCCAGATAAATAATAAGGCAATGAAAATGTTGGCAGTCCGTCCAGGTAGGCCCAAGAAGCTGGCATGGGTCTTAAACTCTGAAAGCATCATAGAATGCAAGTGCCACAAGTATCTAGGAGTTCTCTTTGATAACAACAATAGATTTAAAACACACCTAGAAGAGCAAAAAAAGAAGGGAGTTGCACTATCATTCGCACTCAGTTTTACTCATAAGAAGATTTTTGGCCCAACATTCGCCCCAACACTGCAGGTAGCACAGGCAAGAGTCATTCCTACACTAACATACGGAAGCAAGGTGCTAAAAGGGCTTGATAGCGGCCAATTAGACAAAATCATTGCCAAAATCTTCAGAGCAGTGTTCCAGTTACCATCACATACGTCACCTGCCCAAATAAGGCTGGAACTGGGCATCTGCAACCAATCACTGGCCAGACTGATGAGCTTCTTAATGTGCTGCCACAAACTGAGGTCATCAAAAGAAGGCAGCTTAGCGCAACTCCTATGGTCAAATCTGCACATGAAACAATGGCGGGCAGGGTACGATTATTGGGCTAGAGGACATAAAACTTTAAGTCTGAATGAAGTTTGGGATTTACAAGTTAGCCAAAACGAGTTTAAAAGGCTAGGAAAAATGAGTGTAAAAAAACTCTCTTCACTAAAAGATAAGGCATGTCTTGCAAGAAGAAGCCACGGCTGGATGACTCTTAGATCATTTGACCAGCTGACGCCTCAGGGGTATCTAATCGTGCCGTTCACCACACGCACTAAACTTTGCTTCTTAAAACTAAGAATGGGAGTGATTAACTTGTCCTGCCATCTTCCCAAATGCAAAAGAGAACAAGCCCAGCAACTCTGCCGGCTTTGTGGAAACCAAAGGGAAGACATAACACACATCCTTTGTCTGTGTCCAAGTCTGTTGAAGGAAAGAAGGTCCTTTTTACGGAGAGGCTGGATCACCAACGAGGTCAGATCATGCAGAGCCACAGTACTAGCCTGCTTTGATCCAGGGAACACCAACCTAAACTGTGCTCTAGTAAGGTTTATGGATCATGCTGCAAAAAGACTAGAGGAGGTGATACATTAACAGCAAAACAGCAACCTCCATCAGAAAAAGAACCCAGCTGAGACTCCGTGCAGGACTAGAGGGGCTGAGCGCACAGTTTGGCACACTCCGGGACTTGACTTCCAACTCTTGATCATCACCATTAATGCGCCAAAGGGTTTATATTAAAGTATCTGTGAAAGTGCAATCATGATGGTGTGTTCTGCAAAATGTGGGGCCTGGGGGCTTTTTATCAAGTACGTGGGCTTATTTTCTTTTTGTGGGACTCAATTTCCAAATCTTGGACACTACCTCCATTGCCCCAAAGGGCCATATTTAACGTGTCGGCGAAAGGGCTACTATGATCGTGCACTCTGCAAAAACGGGGGACACTGAGGTTTCTATTAGGAACTGGGGATTTTATCGGATGTATGACATCAAAACGCATACTTTCACACCGCATGCCATTACGACGCAACTTTTACAACGCATACCATTACAACGCATAGTGCTTTGGGGCGCTGGATAGTGAATAGTTTAATTTACTATTCCAACTCCAGTCCCCGTGGATAGTAGTGAAGGTGTTGGATAGTAAATTAAACCAATTCCCTATCCTAGAGCGCCCCCCAGCGCAATGCGATGTAATGGTTTGCGTTGTAAAAGTTGCGTCGTAATGGCACTGCGTAGTAAAAGTTGCGTTGTAAAGGTTGTCTCCCGTTTTTATCTTCTTTTATTTCGCAATAATTTTATCTTTTGTAACTTGCAAAGGTTTTTTAAAATCATGCAATAAAGTAAAGTATTCACGTGCTATAAAAGCCACAAGTCAAAACTCTTCTGGCTCCAAATGATACCAAGACATACAAATTACATAACACTTAACCACTACACATAAGAATGAACCCTTCCTCCTTCATGGCAATCACAATAACAACAAAATAATCATATTTGCAACTGAAAACAATGCCCTATGACTAAGCCAATAAGAAATATGGATGATGGATGGAACCTTTATAATGTGCCCGCCATCATTCACATGGATGTACACCATAAATGGTGAATATCATAACACTAACAAACCCCTCATTTATGCCCTGCTGCCTAATAAACAAACAACAACTTTCTATGGACTTTTAAACCACATAAAAGTAAAACAATTACTCTCAACCCAATAATGTGATAGACTTCAATTAGGGAATGATACAAGCAATTCATAAACTTTACCTGCACAAAGCCATACTATGCTGTTATTACCACCTTAACCAAAGCACTTTGAAACATCTGCAAAAAAATTCTGTAAGTGTAGAATGTGCAACAAACAGCTAGTTTGCTTTTGAAATTTATAAGTGAATACCTCTGCAATATTCACCTGTAGCAGATGTAGCTAATCACTACAACAAGCTTATAGAATTCCCATTGCAGGAACATGCTTTGGAATTCCCATTGTGGTGCCTTTCTTACGCTCACTGTCTGGGACCGCCATAGCACCGCCAGCCAGACCAGATGAAAACTCCTAATCTGGCGGGTGGGCTGCAGACGGCTTTGGTGGTGTGCAGTGAATTGCTGGCATGGAGATGGTTAGATATATCCTGAAACCCTTAGTCCTTGTGGGGTAATCCCAGAGGCACTCCTCCCCAGACCAACATTTAAAAATGCTCACAATCCCATGGTACCCTTTTGCTATGTTATTTAAATTAACAAGCATTCAAACAAGAGAAAGACATACAATACATACATAGTTGCCCAGGCGCACGTTAACAAACTTGGCCTATTGTACTTTCACTATGAAAGAGACATTGCGCCTGACTGTGGACAGCGCTACTATAGATCAAATATTGCACTAAAATTGATTCATTAAACATGAATTACAGCTATTGATTCTAGTTTAAAGAAGCCATGAAATTGCTGTGGTGCGGCAGCCAATGGCTTTGAATCTACAATATGTAAAATGGTTGTAGCTGGACAATGGATTCTGCAATAAAACGTTTTCTGTTGTCACAGTATCCCAATAAGGTATCTTTTAGGCAGGCACAAACAAGGAGGCAAGATGTATTTACAAATATGATGTGTATGGTAGAATACGGTAATACAAAATAAGTCAATTTACTGCCTTTCTGCTGGTTATGAAGGACACAGGTGCGTAAAATGACCGTAGCTGGACAATGCATGGAAGTATTCTCACTGATAGATATCTCTAAGGCAGGGCAAAGAAGGAGGTAATACGTATTTACAAGTATGGTGAGTATGGTAGAATATGATGATGTTAAATAAGTCAATATACTGCTGCTCTGCTGGTTATGAAGGACACAGAGTGATATATAATAATAACAAACACGCATTAAATTAGTCTTTTGCACAGCTCAGCCCAGAGAATATTTTTAACCCTAGCCCTCAACCTCTATTGGATTTTTGTTTCGTCAGGCTTCCTATTTACAAAAGCAATGTCATTTTTACTACTTTTCAGTCCGATCTAAAGAGTCCCCCTTTGTATTTCAAAGGGGGCGGTGACGCTACTGAGTTGCTCAGGCAGGAGGGGGATCCTTGCCTCGGCTGGCCTTTCGCACTGCCCCCATCTCTCTGAGTACAGGGCACCCCTCCCCCAACAGTAGTTATATTTGTCACTGTGGGACCCAGATGGGCAACAGATGTTCGTCTTCAAGACCTGCACTTTGCAGCCAAATTAACAGTTTTTTGTTGGCTGGGGAAGGATGGAGCAAAAAAGCCAAATCTGGCTCACTGGAGTAGCAAATGAGAGGGAAAACTTGATTTCCAAAAACTTTAGCCAATAAATAGCAGATTTTTACTTATTTCAGAAGATATCTGTTCAAAATGATTTGTTCTTTCAAACATGTGGTTCAAATCTCCGGGATAGGATCAACAAGTTTGGACAACAGCCCAGTGGGAGTTAAGATAGTATTTACACAAGGAGGTTGTGGGGTCCCTCCCCCGATACCAGACACCAAAAATAGGCATGTTTAATTAGGCAAAGGGAGCATGTATAGTAATAGCAGCCAGAGCTTTAGGACCTTCCCTGTAGCACTCTGACCCCAGACACAACTGCAGCATTATGAGCCTGCACACCCCTCCATCCAGCATTCTGAGCCCATACACTACTCCATGTAGCACCCTGAGCCCCCACTTGACTCCATCCAGTGCCCTGTGTTTGCACACCATACCATCAGCAGCTGAGCTTGTAAGACCTTTTCTAGCTTACAGAGCTAGCATCCCTAGCCTACAGGATGCCCTCCAGCATACCAACAATGGACAACTTTAGCATCACATCACTGTCATCATCATCATCCTTAGCCTGTTTTCCCCTCCACATTGCACAGAATGTATGTAGTAATTGAATATGCAGAGTCCACTTGATAGGTTATGATCCTTTATTCAGGTTCCTTCCAAGTTAGATAGACAGGTTTAGTTGTAAGGGAAACCCCACCAGGAGCTCGCTGTTGGCAGCACAGCCTCAGATGACCAACTGCCACAATCAGTAATAGAAAGGCACAGTGAGCTAGAGGGACACCCTGGCATTCTATGATGTCATAGATCATAGGACAGTCTAGACAGAGAAGAACAGTGAAGAGGACATTTACTACACATCCTCTCTCTTTATGGAGTAATAGCAGAACAAAGGAATAATCGGCAACATTACTTTAAATGCCCCAAACAGTAAGGAAGTACACAAATACGAAGAACTAAAAGTAGTAGTGTACAACAAGAGATGACTTAAGCATGAGGCATCAAAAGCAGAGAAAAGAACAAAGAATTAACATTATGACATAATATGCCACATCCCCTTCCATTAACAAAAGAGTAAGATTTTGAAACAAAACCAAGACTAATAGTTAAGTTAACTGCTGACGCTCACAATGAGTACAAATAAGATCATTGAGAGACAGAAAGTTGAACTTTCTTAAGGCATCACTAGAGAGTAAATCTCTGACAAAAATTCCTCAAAGTGAAGAAAAAAAAACTACCCCTGATGAAGATATGTATACACCAAATGTATGACAAAAACACTATACAAAATCTTACCTAAAAGAAGCCCTGGCCAGTAGCCGCAAGAAGGCAGACTCAGACAAAAACATGGTGTACAAACAATCTCCACCAAATAAAACAAGGGACAGCGCATAATAAGGAGAATGGACTACTCCCAGACACTGAACCTCCCTTGAAGAGGGTACGCTGTAGGACAGCATGGGCGTTGACTACCCAAAAAAAAACACAAAGCTTCCCCTGAAAAGGGTACACCGCAGAGTAGACAAAATATCTCTGGGAAAAGGGGCACGGACTAGCCATAAATACTTATGAAACATACTATGGGCGTTGACTACCCAAAGAAAAAAAAACACAACCTCCCCTGAATAGGGTACACCGCAGAGTAAACAAAATATCTCTAGGAAAGGGGCATGGACTAGCCATTAATACTCATGGAACAAACTATGGGTATGAACTACCCATCAACACTCCCAAACAACCAACCATGGGCATGGACTATCCACAGGCACCAATGTCTCCAGGAGAGAGTACAGCGCAGAATAAAGACTATAACCCTGGGACAAGAGATGGGCATGGACTACCCACAAACACCAACATCCCCAGACTAGGGTACACCTCAGGATAAACACTATAACTCTGGGACAAGGGCATGCGCCATTCATTAATACTCAACAAGGAGTAGGGGAACACACACCTTGTGACCTGGTATGGGCATGGACTACCCACAATGACACCACACCCACACTGAAAAACGAAACAACAAAACGGAACAACACCAAACCCTACATAGAATTCACTACGAGGTACACCATAACCCTAGAAAAATGACTTCGGTAGAGTTAAAAACTGTCAATCAGATCCCACTTTGCAAACGATAGGGCAAACACTGAAGAGACCACTAACAACACAAAAGAAAACAATATGCTGAAAACAATATGCAAGTTAAAGACTTTAAAATAAAATAGTAAATAATGCCAGCTCCGGTGAGCGATCTCTCACCCGGGGTCTCTGTAGACAGCTCCACGAAGTCGCCGCAGAATTTCTTTGGAAAAGTAAAATGTCATCCAGTCTATGAGCTAAGTCTCTTTCATACTGTTGCTGTGCACTCTCTCTAATCAATACACCTGGTATTTAATGTGTCACCCAGACCGTCGACATAGGAATAAAACATGACACCAACCAGGCAGAGAAACAAACAGCAGCATGTTTGTTGTATTTAGTTGCCGTGATAGACAGGTTGAAGGAATATGTCCGACAATCCGAAGTGTTGATGATGAAATAGTGCGAACCAGAGCCGAAGACAAAATGACAGCACGCATACTTGACGCTATGCAGGAAGGCTCGCAGCAGAAGCGTGCGCTAAAACGTCGAGCACAGCAAAGATTTCGCTGAGAAGACAGACGTCACAGAAGGAAATCCGCAGGCATCACGAAACAGGTAAGGTTATGCGTGTAGAGTCTGCGCGCGCGACTTGGTGTCATGGGCTATTTGAAAGAAATCTGCCAAACTGCCATGGAGCTAGGACACATGCTGAAGCCCAAAATCGGCAAAAATAAATAACTCACAATTTTGTTCCGATTTCTCCCATATGCGTGACAAGATATGACTCATAGTACACAGTCACCGAAAATCACTTGTTGAAGTCAAAAATCGGTAAAATTGAATAACTCACGCTGTCTAACACAACTCTGGCTCGATTTTTCCCACATGCGTGACATGCTAATGTTCGTAGCACTCAGTCTTCGAAAATCACTTGCCCAAAATAGCGTATGAGCTTACCTACAGTGCCACTTCTGCGAACACACTTGAGTCTCTTACAAAGTTGAGAATAGAGTTAGGAGGCGCTTAATTCCTTTTCCAGATTACTTCACTGGCAGACTTTGATAAATACCGATTTCAGATCCAAATAGAAACGCAAATGACTGAGATAGTGGATAAAAGCTTTGACGCTTCCCTCACTAGACGAAAGCCAGGTGTAAACATTTTTTTTACCATAGGCCTCAGGGAAGGGTGTTGTTAGAGAAACCTTTCAGAGGCAGGTGTAAGATGACAGCAGGCACATTAGTAACAAAGGCCGAGGTTGCAGACTGTAGAGACACACGCCCAGGGTGCAGGCTGTCCAGGTGGCACAGGACACTGGTGGGGTCAGCTGGGCGTTACTTTTGTGTAGATGTGATTTTCATAAAGTCCTTTGTTCCTTTCTTTAGTTTCTTTTGTTGAAGTAGCTTCTTTAGCACAGACGCAGGTTCGCCCTCAAGAAAACGTCGCCAAAAATGTAGTAATTGAATATGCAGAGTCCACTTGATAGGTTATGATCCTTTGGTAGCTCGCTGTTGGTAGCTCAGCCTCAGGTGACCAACTCCACAACAGGGAATAGAAAGGTACAGTCAGCTAGAGAGACTCCTTGGCATTCTATGATGCCATAAGTATAATAGTATTGTCTAGCCAGAGAGGAACAGTGAAGATAGTATTTACTACAATGTACATCATATTTAGCCTGCACACATCCTTCCATCATCCTCATGCTGTAGATTCCTCTATTATCCTCTGTCTGTACACACTTTGCGGTGTTCCTGACTGCAGACAGCCCTCCGGCATCCCCTTCAGCATCTTGAATTTGTGTACTCCACCATCATACTTAGCCTGTACCCGTTCCTCCAGCATCCTGAGTCTGTGCAGCTTGGAAGCATCAGGAGCCTGGGCACTCTTCCAGCATCTTTAGCCCATACACCACAAGCATTCACAGGATACTGAGGGGCATATTTACCAGAATTGTAGCGCAGGGCAGAGCAGCAAGATACCTTGCTGTGCTGTCCTCCATCAAAAGGAAAGGGTAGGACTGCACTATATTTATTCAATACAGGACTTTCCTCCTCTGCCGATTCTGTTTCAGTACCCTAGCGTCAAAGCAGACACACTTGCACCATGAATCAAGGGTGCCTGTGTTGTACTTAGGATTGTTTTATTGTGCTGGAAGGGGCACATTCATGCTTAAAAACAATCCATAGAGGTGTTTTAGTCTTTTTATATGTGCTACTGACTGTCGGGCGTTCGGCGGGTCCTGTCGCAACGTTGCCGATGCCTCTGTGCTTTCTCTGGATGGCCGCGGATGAGCCGGGCTGGGGCTCTCTCCTCCTGACCGTCCTGATTCTACGGCCGCTGCTTTTCACTACCGCTGGCCTGCCTGCCTCGCTGGAGGCTTTGGCCGAGGTGGGAACTGCGGCGCTGCTCTCCGGGATTTTCTGAGCCTGTCTGTTTCCATCCCTGCCAGTGAGGTTCCCCCTCTGGCTGGGACTCTGCAGTGTCCCATTCTCTAGACTGCTGCCCTGGAGCCTGTGTCAATCTCTCTCCAACCTGGGAGAATGGATCGGACACTGCTGCCACCGCTGCCCGGGACCTGTGCACATGGATGGCACAGCTGTGCTTCGAAGACCGCCTGCCCCCTTTTGTCTGTCTGGCTCCTTTCCCCATCTTGTACTTCCACTGTTGGTTCAGCTCCCTGGTTTTCTGTGGACTTGGCCCTCGTTACTTTTGGACTGGAAACACGTGTGCGCCCCACCATTTTGGGGCCATCTCCTGTTGTCGCTCTTGTCCTTGGTCCATCATCTTGCGAAACAGCAGACATTCTACTGCCCTCCGTTCGTGCTGTGACTGCGTCCCCCCTCCAACACCACTTAATGGAACTCTGCTCTCTTGGTTTTTTGGGTCTTGACCTGAGAAAATCTACTATTTGTATATATATCTATATAGAGATAACTCTAACCACTAGTGTATGTAGTAGACCTTTGTACTCTCTACAATTCCTATGTGGCTCTAAGAGTTTATCCATTTCTATCTCTTCCTTGAGTGACTTTACAACTTGTATATTTGCATTTTTTTCTGTTTCTATCTCTTCCTTGTATGACTTTACAACTTGTACATTTGCAATTTTTTCTGTTTGTATCTTTTATGTAATTCATGTAATCCTAAATCCTTATGTATCGCAACTGGTTCTTATGTAAAGCGCTCTGATACCTTCGGTTAATGTACGCGCTATAGAAAATCGCATTAAATAAATAAATAAATAAATAAATATATTTTTTCTCGCTACGCCTCCCCCCAGAAGGCACATCTTCATAATTATTATGCCATTCAAAGCCACGCAAAGTGGCTTTGAGTAGCTTCATAAATATGACTTGGAGCTTTGCGTTGTGCATGTATCATATTGCGTGGTACAAGCATGATGCAAGGCCTTTGTAAATATGCCCCATAATCTATACAATCCCTTTAGCACCTAGAGTCTAGTCACAGCCATGACATCTCTATGCTTGAGTATCACTCTAGTGACCTGAGCTTGCACATACCCCTCGATAATAAAGAGCATTGACACCGCTCCAGCATCCTGCCCCAGACACTTTCAAGCATTATTAGCTTTACAAGCTTCATTCCACCCTGTCCCACCCAACACCACCATTATCCTGTGGCTGATTTCCTTTCCATAGCATCATGGGATAATTTACCTCTCTCCACATGCAGATTACTAAACCTGTAACCTCCCCGTCGTCCTCAGCCTGAACACATCCCTCTAGCATTCTGACTTGCACAGCACCTAGAGTACTTTGAACTCTTATACCCCACACACAGCCTGAATCTGGAAATTCCTCAAGCATCCTTAGTCCAGATACCCCAAGTATCCTCTGCAAGAAAAGTCTCACTGTATATTGAGCACATCCAGCATCTTTGAGCATGTGTACAACTCCAGTAAAATGAGCCTGTACAACTCTTCCTCGCCATGACCCTGGACGCTCCTCCAGCATCCCAAGCACATACACTTCCCAGACTATTCACTCTGTACAGCTTAGAGGATCCTGAGCTTGAAGCATCTTTCTCCAACATTCTGAGCATGTACTCATCCCACTAGTACAATTATATATACAGCGGTCATCACCTGAAAGTGTTAGAGCACTTTACAACAGAAGTAGCACCTTACAAAGGATTATTAAGTTACACCAGCAATATATAAAGAGTGACACAATGTTAACAAGTACGTAGGTATACAAGCTACCAATAAAGTCAAGGGTGATCAGTAACATTAGGCTAGTGCAAAACCTCAGTCCCCTGCAGCTCAAAGTCACACCACACAGGTCATTGAGGGGTTCTGAGTTAAGAAGCAAGGAGAACAGTGAAAGACAGCAAGTGGATTTGAGAGCTCCAGATTGGGAGTAAACACCAACAGGCAGTAAAAGAGTGGAGCAGACACATTGTGAGCTGTACTGAAAAGAGATATTCATCGAAGTATAAGTCTTCCTCTCTGACCCATCTTGAGTCTGCTTAAACACATTTCCCACCAGCATCCTGAATCTATAAACTTTCAATTACAAGCCTAAATCCTGGACAACCCTCCAACACATGGGTTGTTGACATTCTCTTCACAATAATGAGATTGTAAACCCTCACACACTCACTGCAAGTTTGCACAGCCCTGCATCATCCTCACCCTGTATGTCCCTGCATCAGCCTGAGGGCGTTATCTCCCTCCACCTGCAGGATCCTTAGCCTCTAAATCTCTTATCAACATTTAGGGCCTGGGCACCACTCTAGTGATGAGCATGTGCATCCACCCCAACATTATGAGCTTTTACATTCCTCCCTCACCAAATTAATCACTGTGAGTTTGCACACCCCTGCAACATCCTCACCCTATGTACCTCTCCAGCATTCTCAGATTGCACGCTCCTCCACTCCCAGTCACAGCAAATGTGTACACACCCTGGGCCAATCCTCACTGTTAATATCATTCCAGCAGCCTATAAATATTATAATACAAGTAGGGGCCGATTATGAGTTTGGCGGTCCCTGGGACCGGCCAACCTGTGGTAGTGGTCCATGGCATACCAGATTAGCGGTCCACCCACCATATTAAAAGTACAGTGGTTGGACTGCTACTGGACCGCTGCTACCACCAGGATCCATGATCCTGTGGTGCAGCAGTCTGAAGAAGAGTAATATGCTGGAAGTGCCGCAACAGCACTGCCAAGCAGTTTCCTCACTGCCCTCCTTTTCATGGCGGTGTGCCCGTAATGGAAAGGGTGGTGGTGAGGAAACTAAGGGGGCCTTGCCTCTGTGTATGGGGGTGCATTCAGGGGGGGCACATGTTGTACCCCCCTGTATTTTTGCACCCCCTGATCCTGCACAGACAGAAATGCACAACATTGTGCATTGCTGTCTGCACAGGAACGGGCTGTGGCTCTCCTACAATGGTGCCTTTTTAAGGCTCTCCTATGAGCCTTAGAAAGGCATTGCCATGGGACTTCCAGGACAGTGCTGCTCACCAGAATTGCAACTGGTAATTCGGCAGGTAGACTGCCTATGGGTTTTTCAGTTCTGTAGTGTTGTGGCCTGCTCTCATACCACCAAACTTGTAATCAGCCCCTGAAAATGTGGCCCTCCTGACCAAGGGCTGTATTAAATGAAGGGGTATTGATTTGCACCCCCCCCACAAGCCTCTCTGAGGCCCGAGGACCCTGTTTCCGGGGCTAGCATTAAATTCGGAAAGTAGGTGTGTGCCCTCCCTCCCGGAGCCTTTGCGAGGTCACAGGACCTCATCCCCAGGGCAATCTTAAATTATCGAAGGGACATGCGGCCCACCTTCCGGAACCTTCGCAAGGCTCCTGGGCCATACGAAATTAAGGGGAAGGGGTACATAGCCCCCCTCCCTGTGGCCCATTACTTTAATTGTGGAGGGGGACATGGACCTCAGTCTCTGTACCTGCTTTAGGCCCTGGAGACCCCATCTTGGGGCCAGCTCTATTTCAGTATCCCAGGGACTCCAGCCCCTGGGACACCTTTGAGTCCCCACAGGCGCCAGCTAAGGGAAGGAAGTCTAATGTGTTTCCACCTGCGCATAGCAGAAAACTGTTTCACCCTCTGGTGGAGCAAAAGATTCACCTTGCCAGTGATTTTGCGGGCAGGGAGATTCAGGTTTAATCCCGCACGGCGGTAACAAAAGCAAACTGCCCTGGAGGGGCAGGAGCAATGCTCTCCTCCCACCGCACCCAAGATGGATGCTAGCCCAAGAGCCAGCAGGACAGCCAGGGGTTTGGGGCTCCACCCACAGCACCCAACTTGACCAATGCTTTGGTGGGCACTAGTGCACCCTAGAAATAAATATATTAAAAAAATAAATTGCTGCTCCATAACGCCCCCATGAGCAGTGATGCCCTAAAGCTTCCCTGGTGGTCCCCACTATAACAAATTGTTGTGAGGTGCCCCGGCCAGGTCCTTCATTCAACCACATGCCGATCATTGTAATGGACATCATACGTTCTATTAACAAAAATAAATAAATTAAAGTATTGTTATAGTCAAGAATGGTAATAATATCCTAATCTGCATAAAAAAACTTAGAAATTCACTGGAAAATTAAAAGGTTGAAAGGATGTTATAGTTAGGTGAAGATGGCAGTCAAAACAAATAATTTTAAGCAAACAAAACCACTGAAATTCACCTGTTATATTTATTTATTTATTTATTTTTTATTATCATTACATCTATTATTCAAATGTATTACTACAATCTTTCCCTGTAACACCGTTACAAATGGACATTATAGTTCATTATGTGGCTCAAGTCTAAAAATGACTAAACAAAGATTCATTTAATCGTAGAAACAAACAACTCAACAGGCAAATATCTACATAGCTCTAAAAACTTTTATGTAGACCCTAGTCTTGCTGCACTTTTTTTTTTTATTTGAAAAGTTTTATATAGCGCTGACCTGACCTGAGGGTATCGGAGCTTTTTACATCAGTTACAAAGCAGAACATAACATAATACAGCGATGTGGAAAATCCCGTAATAGAAATACTAATAAATGTAAATGACGGAGAGTTCTAGTTTGGAGCCTTGCTGATGCAGCTTCGAAGAGGAGTGAGGTTTCTACTTCAGAGCTCTGACTGCTCCTATCGGTTCACTAGGGATCAGTCGAGGAACAGGATTTTGAGCTGACTTTTGATTATAGCAAAAGAAAGAAGAGTTCTGATGTGAGGGGGGAATCGAGTTCCAGATTTTGGGAGGGTTACCGGCAAAGGGCCTTTTTTGTTTTCGTTATTTCAGCGGGATGAGTAGTACGGTGCTAGAGCTTCTGAGATCCCTGGTCTGACCTGCTTTTTTGAGTTTGGCAGCAATATATTCGGGTTTGCCGGTGTGCAGGGCTTTGTGCGTGAGGAAGGCTCTTCTGAAGTTTGCCCGCATTTTGACTGGGAGCCACTTGAGTTCTCTGAGTGCAGGTGAAATGTGATCAAATTTCTTGATTTCAGTGACCATTCTGGCTGCCGTGTTGAGAGCTGTTTTAAGAGGAGCAAGATGTGATTCAGCTATTCCTTAGAGGACTGCATTCCCATAGTCTAATCTTGACAGCACCAATGATTGGTTGGCTTGTTTGAGATCTTTGGGCGGGATGAAAGGTTTTATTTGTTCAGTAGCTTCAGGTTGAGGAAAGCGCTCTTAACTGAGTTTTGAATGTGTTTGGTCATGTCTAGTTTCAGGTCCAGCGTGATGCCTAGTGATTTAACAGAGCCGGCCAGGGTGTGGTTTCCATTGAGCGCATCAATAGCTTTTAGCCATTCGACCATTTGGGGGTTCTCTTCTTAGTTCGATATGTGGAGTAATTCGGTTTTGTCAGGATTCAGTTTTAAGTGGTTACTTGACAGCCAGTGTTGCACTTCCCTCAGTATGTTCTTGGGTTTTTGAATGTTTTTGACGGAGGAGATTTTCAAGTAAATCTGAGTATCGTCAGCATATAGGTGGAAGGAAATGTTAGCTTTTTTGAGTAGGGTGGGGAGGGGTTCCATGTAAATGTTAAAAATTTGGGTGGGAGAGCACTGACCTTTGAAGTACTCCCCTACTGAACCATTGGAACACCACCTCATCAAGTTCGGCCCTTTCGTGGAGAGACTTAATGAGAAGTTTGTGATCTACTGTATCGAATGCTACCGATAGGTCTAGGAGAATGAGGAGACAGCATTGGTCTGAGTCAAGTGATATGTAGATATCATTGATGATGTTGAGGATCGTGGTTTCTGTGCTGCAGCCTTTCCTTTCCTGAAGCCAGACTGATTGGAGTCAAGAAGGTTGATACTGTCCATGTGTTGAGTTAATTAACACATCTTTCTAGGAGTTTGGATAGAAGAGGAAGGTTAGAGATGGGTCTAAAGTTATTCAAATCCGTTATATCCAGGCTGGGTTTTTTCAGCAGTGGGGTGACTTGTCCCACTTTGAGGCACTCTGGAACAAATCCGCTTTTTAGGGAGCTTTTTATAATCTTGCACCAGAGTGGGGCTAAGGAGAATTTCAGCTTTTTGGTCAGTTGCATGTGTATAGGGTCTAGGAGGTGAGAGGAAGGCTTGGAGGTGGAGATCAGTTTGACTATCTCAGCTTCGTGAATGGGATTAAAGAGTAACCAGGGTTTGGTGTGGGGTAATGGTAGCGCTAACATATGCCGCAGACGGGCTGCTATTGGAAAGGGCGGTGCTATTGATGTCCAGTGAGAGCTCAATTTTGGAGATCTTGTCATTGAAGAAGTTGATGAAGTTGGGGCAAAGGTTCTTTGGATGCCAGCACAGAGGACGTAGCGGGTGTGGAGGTTTGTTGTCTGATGATGTTAAAGAGCTCCTTGGGTCTGTTTTTTGCGCTATCCAGTGCGGAGCAGAAAAACGTGGATTTTTCGTTCTTGATATGACTGTTGTACTACTTCAAGACTGTTCTGAGTTGTTCGCGGTGGATAGTAGGAGGATTGTTCCTCCAGCATCTTTCTGTGGCTCTTAATTGTCTCCTTTTGGCGTTGATGTCGTAGTCAAACCAGGATCTGGACGGAATTACTCTGCTTTTTTTTATTTCAGGGGTGCTAGTTGATTAGGCAAGACTATCCTATTAGAGTTATAGAGCGAGGTGAAATCAGTTGTGGAGAGGTGGTCATTGCCGCTGGAGTGGAGTGAACTTAACCTTTCTTCCAGGACACCAAGGGGTATCTGGGTGAGATTTCTATACCATTTGGGTGGGTCTTGTATGGGTGGAAATGATAGCACTCTTTGGTTGATATGGAATAGGATAATGTGGTGATCTGACCAGTCCAGGGGGAGAATGTAGTTATCGTAATTGCTTCTCGATGAGTGATGATGGTATCCATGGTTGCTCCTTTATTGCGGATTTCCTCTGAGCAGTGTTGGGATAGATTTTTGTCACAGAGAATATTGTTTAGAGTTTGAATTAGCGGGTTGTTCACTTTGTTCCAGCGAAGGTTAAGGTCACCAAGAATTAGGTTGTTAGCGTCTCCGAGTGAGCAATGGGAAATCAGGTTGGAGAAGTGTTCACTGAATGTGGGGGTGTTGCCTGGTGGGTGATAAAGAAGGTGACAGAGTATTTTACTATTATCCTTAGTCTTGATGTTGACGGTAAGACATTCATAGGAGCTATACTTGCAAGTGTCCATTTCAACAATGTAGATGTTTTCCTACACCTTCACCTCGGTGATCTTTTCTGTCTTTGTTGTAAATAGTAAACCCTGGGGACAAAAGTATATCCAAGCATGGTGGGGAGATCTGATTTAGCCACATCTCCGTGATAAACCCAATGTCTATGTCCTATGAGGATTGCTTCTGCTAATTCTGTTGCATGCTTAGAGGCTGATCTGCAGTTAATGAGCATGCAGTTAGTAGAAAGCCCTTTTTGCTGAGATTCTTTCCAGGTGGGGCCCTGGGTATGGTGGTGAGGAAGGGCAGGGGTCTTCTGGGTTTAGTGGGGGGGGGGGTAGTCTCTTCTGAAGCCCATGATCATTTGGAATTTGGATTTAGAGGAGGCTGTGGGAGGAGACTCATATGTTGAGGCTAGATCTGCTGCTTCTTCTGCAGACATTGTAGCTTTGGTTCTTGTAGGTCTTTGTGTCTGGATCTCTGCATCCTTTCTTAGGAGTCTCTGCTCCCGGGACACAGGGCTTTGGTTCTTATGAGACTCTGTGTCACGATCTCTTAGTCAATTCTAGTGGGTCTCTGCAACCGGGTCGCGTGGATGGTTAACGACCCGATAGGGTGTTTTAGATGGTTGGAGCTGGTCGGGGTGGGAGCCCTGGGCCGGGATTGCTAGGGCTATCAGGGCTTGTCGGGGCTGGTTAAGATTTCGTTTAGGCCCAGGAATATTATTTCTAACTGACTTTCTAATAGGGCAAGACGGTGCGCCATGTATACAGGGGCGTGGGTGAGGAAGTCTTGGCTAGGGCTGCCTCATGGGGTGGTGGGCAAGACTGTGTTATGGCGTCTATTGCTATTTGTGTAGACCATGCTGCCTCTGTTTGTGACCCTCAGTAGGGGTTGCAAAGGGTTGGGTTGTGAATCCTTCCTAATGATTTCTGCGGGAGTGATATAGAAGTCAGTGGACCATGCCAGCATGGCAGGGTTATGATGTTGATGCTGGTAAGTCTGGGGGGGAGGTTGGGTTTGACGCTCATCAGGGAGTTGGAGGTCGTGATTCATGGGGGTGGAGGATTGGGTGGTGACTCGAGATGGGAGTCTGGAGGTTCTCGCAAGGGTGTGGGAATGGATGTTTGCTTCACCTGGCGGGACAGGTTGTCCAGGGAAGGGTGCTGGGACGGGGAAGGTCGAAGCATGTGTCAGTGGGCGGTTCGGAGTACAGGGAAGAGGGAGTCGAAGGCCTCCAGGTTCTCATTTTTTGCCTGTATTAAATCTGTGCCATTTGATTAGATGGTCACTGATGTGTTCCGGCTCTTAGTTGAGTGGTTAGGGAGAGAGGTCGTAAGTTTACAACTATGTGTGGTTGTCGTCGTTTTGGAGATGTGAAGTTGTATTCTTAATGTAGTGTTCCAGTTATCATGTCTATCCATGTGTAAGATGAGATCCATCTTTATCTGCCACTTGGAGGCGCAGTGATATGTGTCCACAAATAGTGTTTCTGGATGCTGTCTGATCAGTCTGTGTTTGAAGTTTCTTTTCGCTTTCGGGGAGAGGTTAGGGGGATATTAATTACCATGCGGTTCACGCCGTGCAGTTTCTTTTTGGTCGGAATTTTGGGGTTGGTGGAAATTGGCGTGCCCAGTGACATTGTTGCGTTTCTTTGAAGGGGGGCGTGTTTCTGATAGGGTGGGGGATCTACATTGGTAAGGGAGTGTCATCTGGGGGATGCTAGTTACGACTTGAGGCTGAAAGGTACGTGAGTGCCCTCACTAATATGGGAGCCGTGAGACTAGATAGGGAGAATAACCTCAGCGTAAGGATAGTGGAAATAGGTGCCTGTGGTTTCTTGTTGCCCTGTTCTGAGGTGGAAGGAAGACTGTGCTAGAGTGTGATGTGGGGGGCACTCATCCACTGCAGATTGAGTATAAAGTGTGGGGGCCTTTTCTCTGTCTATCAGGTTCGGCTATAGAGCGGACTTGCAACATTGCAAGCATTGCTTCGGGGGAAGAAGAGGTGCTAGGTGCTTCACCGGGGGGGTGGAGGTGATTTTCCGCCTTAAGTTGGGATAGCAGGGAAGGGCTTACCTGACCTGCTGTACGACCCTTTAGCTACTTCTCACTCCCAGGGTTTCTGTTCTCAGTAGAAGTTAGCACAAGCTCTTGTACTGCTTCACCCATTTAAACTTACTTAGCCATTGACTAAGAGTTGGCTCCTCAATTGATCTCCATTTTTGCAATATTAATGAACTAGCAATCAGCAAGGTGATGAACACAAATGTTTTTTGCAGTACAATGATATTTCTAGAATGTGGTATCATTCCAAATTAGGCTCTATAGCAATCTAGTCCTAAAGTCAGCAATATTTTCTGTCTGAACACCTAAACCGAAAAGTGATGAAGACACAGACATGTAAAGCATATTTACAACCATTCATCATTAACGTTATCACATCTAAAACATTCCTTTGAAGATGTGCGGTACATATTATTTATATGGTGTGACGTGCAATATGTAATATCACATCCACTTGTTGAAAAAGGACTTTCTTCTACAATTAGGAGCACAAATAGCTCTCCTCCCAATTTTATTATAGAATGCCCAATTATGTCGATCCATCTTACAATTTGTGGTGGCGGCAATGGTCTCTTAAAAAGAAGGTATTACTTCTTCATCTAGTTTCTAGAGTAACAGACAATACTAATTGCCTATGCCTTTGAGGAATGTTACAAAGTAGGCTTCTCTAACACTTTCAGCTAATTTGCAAAATCGTGGGTTCTCTCACTAAGAAATATCTGATTCGTATGTAGTTAAACCACAAATTGGGAGCGATTTTGTGTTGATTATTAACTGATTGTTGCCCTAATATTACTAAACAAGATTGTGTAAATTCCTCAAGTTTGAGATCACTGATCTCTCCTTATTAGATATCGCTGATGCATTTAATTGTTGGCATAATGGGCGATGATCTGTTAGGCTTCGAGATAATTGAAGCCAAGAAATCTGAAACTTTTGCTGTTCTTAATTAAACATTAACAGAAAAATTGAGCATCTTGCACCTAGCTTGCTTCAGCAGCCTAGGTATGTTTAGAAACCTGGGGGCTTATTTACAAGCCCCTTGCGCAACTTTTGCGTCACTTTTCCCATGTTAAAAGTGACGCAAAAATGGCGCAAGGGGCTTGTGAATCGGCCCCCTGGAGAGCTTAATACCTGCCCCTCTTATCATCATACTCAGATAAAATTGGTTTGAATTTGTACTGGTGATTGCAGCTCAAGCTGCCCAATTCAAGTACATTTTGATTTTCGGGAGTGCCAGCCATCCCTCTTGTATATCTAATTGTTACAGCTTTAGATTGGTGTGAGGTTTGATGGAATTCATCAACGAGAGACCAGTTATATTTGTCTAAAGTAAATATAACCTGTGTTCTAAAGTAACATATAATTTGAGACCTAGCTTGCGCTGCTTATGACTTCATATATTACATCACTCACAACGTTCTACGACATCATTGAAAACATGACGGTAATATCTAAAATTGCATCTTTGACAACAAGACTGTGCATGGCTGGGACCTAGTTTTAGTTACTGTATGGCATGAGTTATAATTCCATGAGATAACTATAACTGGCGAGTTTCAGTAGAACTAAAAACTTAAAAAAGGTCTTGCCAAGTCCGTCGAACAGCAACAGGGAACTGCAATGGACAGAAATGACATCTACCTCAATTACGTTACAGTTCAATACATGCGATAATATATACAAAAATATGTAAAATGGTGTATCACTGTAACATGTGAAAGATACATTTTTTCTTTGCAAAAAAATCTATATATGAAAAATACCAAATATAATGTATATTAAATATAAATAAAATACATATATAAAATGTATATGTGGAAACCTTGACACCTTATTTTTTATTCTTACAAACCACACACTAGACGCAAGTGCAAACTAAAAATGATTTTGAGGAAGGGGCCCAAAGCTGAAAGAGTAAAAGTTAAGATTTACACTCCAATGTAAACAAATTTGGAGAAGGTGTTTGATACTAAAGGGGTATGATATACTATTGCAACTCCAGTCTAAAGTTATTTGGGCAATGTATTGTAACTAAAGGGGTGATAGTTACTAGGGCCACTGCAATTGACACCATTTTGGGGTAAGCTTTACTCTTCCTATTCTAATACAATCTATTTTGTGGAAGATGTTGGACTTAAAAGGGATAAGATTTACTGTTCCTACTCCGATCAAAACCATTTTGGGGTAGCGTTGTACACTCAAGGGCTAATATTTACTATTCCCACTTCTGCTAGACCCTAAAGGGGTAGGATTTACTACTCCCACTTCAAACTAAGGGGCATACTAACACAGGCTTTATCTCCGCTTTTTTGGCTTTAAATGCCAAAGAAGAGGAGATAAAAATATCGCCCTATCAACAACAGGGTGCTAACATGCAAAATCGCATGTAAGCACCCTTTTTCACTATGCTTCCCTTTGCATCTCTAATGAGATGCAAAGTGGGTGTTCCAGAGCAAAATAATAGGAGAAATGTCGCTCAGCGACATTTCTCCTATGATCAAGCTTCACGCTAACCCTTTTAGAGACAAAAAAAAGCAGCGCTAACCACTTTTAATGCTGCTTTTTTACGACTGCTAATTTTCAGACTTAGACATGTAATCCAATGGGAGGTGGATTACATGGCTAAGTCCACCATGGGCTATCAACAAGGATATCCCTATCCTTGTAGTTTTATCACTGCATTACCAGCAATAACTTCCCAAAATGACGCTATTGCTGGATTTTTTATCGCCTAGGCGGTTAGGGTTGTTAATAACTCGAAAACCAGGCGATATTATCCAGCGATAGCGGGCGTTAAGAAAAATTATCTTTATGGGGAATGTGTTGAAATCTGAAAGGGATGATTTATAAAGCATTTTGGAGAAGGTGTTGGACACTAATGGGGTAAGGTTTACTATTCCTACTACACAATGTATTACTTTACCATTTCATGAATATCAATAGAAAAATTTAACAAAAGTTATATAATTTAAACAAATATTTGAAAAAACAAGCAAAACAGAACTAAAATGAACATTTAAAAAGAAAAACACATTTCAAAATTACATACAACGCCAATAAATTATACTAAAAAAATATAAATAATAACATAAGAAAAATATTAATAAACTACACATTTTTGATTTTTTGTAAAAACTTTAACGCCACTATAAAAATTATACAAATTATAAGCTAAAAACTTGAAGATACATGTTTACTTTTTATAACAAAAAACTAACTTTTACAAAAAAATTATTATACAGTCTTGGGGGAGGAGAACATGGTGGCCGTGAGCTAAGCTGTCGCATGCCTCCGGAGGCATCGGCGGTCCACGCCTAAGTCAGCGGCAAAATTAAGACTTGTAAACTTGAAGGATTCCTGTTTTAGGGACCTGCTATGAACTGGGGAGGTTCAATCTACTCAATAGCATTTAGGGAATGTGTCGTGGGTATCAGTAAACCTACCACATTGGACTGCTGCTGCCCTTGAGTTGAGGAGGGGCCGTAGAGCGGCAGCACGCGGACTCCTCCGAGCAGAATCCGTAAGAGGCATAGTTAGCACTGGGAGCCTGTCTACACTGCTCATGCTGGAGAAAGATGTGTGCTTGGGGGATATGGACGGGTGCTTGCCCTTGGGGATCGTTGGGCTCACCTCTGCTCTTTCGTGTCCACAGCTACATCAACATGAGGTACAGGGGGGCCTGGAGGAGGGGGCTAACCCCGATGCAGCTTTTTTACATGGAGCGCCTGCAGAGGAAGATGGTAAGCTCTTCCTTCCCTCTCCTTCCACGCCGCAGAGCCCATCAGAGCAGCCATCGGGGGGAGCAGGGGGGCTCTTTAAGTTTGGTGCTGCACAGCGGGGCTCAGTTTCTGTCAGTATTAGAACCCCAACAGTAAAGAGTGCTAGGAGAGGCAGGAAGCAAGGAGGTGCAGTGAAGGGGGTGACTAAAGGGAAATCCTCTGATAAGAATACTAAGCAGCACTCTGAGGGTGAATATGTCATAAATATTAATAAATAATAGCCTAACGCACAGGAAGAAGGGTACTACCTTGACCACAGAATTTGAAAATAACTCAACCTTCCATCTCTGTGAAATTAAGGGCAAAAGCATTACAACAGACAGAGTTAAGGGTAAACCTTCAGAGGCAATAACTAGGATAACCCCATCCTTGAGATCCTACTTTAATATCGAACCTCAGGTGCTAGACGTGGCAATGCAGGGGCAGACTCTTAGAAAAACTACTGGGTGGATTGAGTTGAGACCTTTTTTGGAAGACATTGAAGAGGCAGATGCAGTCGGCACCCCCACGTCTACCACACAAGCTGCAACTGTGGCCAAATCTTTTACTATGGGTTTGGATGAAGGTAATAGCCATGCAAGAATTGAAAGCACTGTACAAGAACATAGGGGGGAGAGTAGAGGTGATAAGGGGGGAATTTCTGCGGCCCATGATATTGAGGGCCCCCAGTGTGGCGGTTCTGGAGGGGCTTTTTTCTACCCTTTCAATGGACATTAGAAATGGCTTTTCTGTCCCAGAGTCAAATCAGGGGGAAATCAGGCTCTTCTGTGAGTCTCTGGAGAAAAAAATGATCTCCTGACCCCCCGGACTGTCGCTTTAGAGAGTTCAGTTGGAGATCTCAGGAACGTCTTGGGAGCAGCAAAAGCTGATATAATAGTGCTTAAAAAGGAAGAATCAGTGCTCCGAGATAGACTACAATTTTTGGAAAATAACTCTCAGCGTAATATTCTGTATCTCTTGAATGTTTCTGAGGGAAAGGAGGGGGAAGATCTTAAAACATTTATTGTAACTCTCATAAAGGAATCAATCCAGATCAAGGAATCAGAGGAAGACCTAAAGAAAGACATACAGAGGATCCATAGGGATCCCTTCAGGAAACATCCTAACCGGATAAAGCCAATGAAGATCTTAATAAACGTTTTCGCATTCTCCCTGAAAGATAAAATTCTGAACTGTGCCTTAAAATAAAAACCATTGAGACCTAGAGACTTTGCCTTCCAAATCCGCTCAGACCTTGCGCGTGCGACTTTGGATCGACAATGGGAGCTGGGCAGGAAAATGAAAGATGTTAAGAAACTGGGAACAGTGGCCCAGTTAAACTTTCCTGCACTCCTAAAAATCATGCTTAATAACAAAATGTACAACTTAAAAACAGTGCAGTAGGTGGAGGAGCTTTTGGAAAACCTAACCAAAGTCTCCAACTAGTTTTGTCACAATGATAGGCACACAACAGGGGCATTTGGGGACCTCTATGCTTCAAGACTTAGGATCTTTTAGATATCGAGCCTTCTTTTTTCTAGACTAGATTAGATTAAAACACAAAGGGTCACTGCACTAGGTACAGACTTTTAGGATTCTTTTTTTTGCCTGTTTGAATTTATTCATCAGTAGTTAGGGACATGGTAGGATGCCCCGGTGGGCAGAATCTGGTTTCAGTCCAGGTAGATGGGTGTAGGGTTCTCCAGGGAGGGGCTCAGGGCTCAATGAGTGGAAAGGGAGCACGGGGTGGGAGCATAGGGGTTAAAACAACCCAATGTTGTGCTTCATTTGGAGTTGGCATCCGGGGAGACCTAGCATGCTTAAGGTTCCGTTGTTTAAACCGCCATGAGAACTCTAAAGTGTTTATACTGGAATGTCAATGGACTCCAGGTAAAAAGTAGGAGGGGAAAATGTGTACAATATTTTAAGGATTCCCCTGCTCAAATAATCATTCTACAGGAGACACATCTCCTGAGAGTGGAAATAAGTGAGATCTTTAAAAAGGTCAGATGGGTGGCATACTATATTAGCTCCAATCAAAATGCTAATATTAGGGGGGTTGCCATCTTGGTCAAAAAGCAAGTAAATGCTTGGTGTTTAAGTTCAATGGTTGACCCAGGTGGCAAATGGGTCATCGTCAAGCTGTCTGTCAAAGGGTTCCTATTATCGGTGGTATGTTATTATGAGCCCTAACCAAGATAACCCATCCACTCTGAAAACTATTTTTGCAAATGTCTTGGAATTTCCAGATCCAATCAGTCTTGCCGGTGACTTTAACATAATCCTGAATCCTCAGTTAGACAAGTCTCCAAGTAGCAGGGCAAATGTGTTGTCTACATCTAGGACATATCTTCAAATGATGATGAGGCAGCACGGTCTGAGTGACATTTGGAGGGAAATTCAGGTTCCAATTTAAGCATCTCATTTTATAACCCTAATTACAAGCATAAATCACGGATAGACTATATCATGGTTAGTCATGATCAGAGGGACAAAACGAAGGATATAGGGTATCTGACCCCCCACCTATCAGATCATGTGACAGTATGGATAGATATAACGTGGGCAGAGAAAGAATTACCAAAGGTGTGGACATTTGATCGAATATTGCTTTCGGACGATTCAGAAGCCAATCATTTATCTCAGGAGACAGAGTCCTTTCTAAATATAAATGTTGGGTCAGCAGAGATCTCAGTAGTATGGTATGCCTAGAATAGAAGGCCTGTCTAGAGGCCTGGTAACAAGTAGGATTTCCTACAAAAATTAAGTATGGGCGAAATTTGCAAATTTGCGGTACGCAAATTCATGCAAAAGCGAATAAGTGTTCCGCATAATCCACGAATTTGTGCGAATTTGCGGATTTTTTTTGTTGCCGTGTTCGCGGTGCGCTTTGCGTGTTCGCGGGCCTCTTGCAGCGCACCGACCGTGAAGTTACCCATGCGGTAATACATGGGCGCGGCCATCTTGTTTACGTTGCGTATTTCCGATTCCGGGCGCTAGTTGTATTCTCGCGTTGTGCGCGGGGCGCGATTACGTGGTCGTGTGCGTTTTTGCGTGCTCGCGGGAGAAATATTGTGCAAACTTACACATGCGGTCCTTAATGGGTGCGGCCATCTTGTTTTTCATTCATTGCTATGGTTCTGGGCATGCTTTTTAAATCCTCCCCTAATCTTTGCAATCCTTTGTTTCTTTGAACTTTTTTTAAATCTTTTTCACTCATTATCTATCCCTCTCTTTTTCTACATCTATATTTTGTGTTTTTCTCTACTTTTGGTTACTTTAAACTACTTTTTTTAACTCTTTTCTTTTATTTACTTTTTCCCTATTCTGTCCTAGTTTTTTATTTAACGTTCCTGTCCAGGACCATGGCAAAGGGAGCCGGGAAGAGCAAGGGGAAGGGTCCCGCACCCCGTAGCAAGCTCCCTTGCGGGCGATTAAGGGGGGAGGATGTAGTGGCCAGGGAGATTTTCAGCACAGTGGAGGTGGCCACACTGATTTTCTACATCCAGCGCCACCTCCCCAAGACCGTGGCAGCAGGGGGCAGGCCCAGTTCAGGGTGTGGCCTCCGGGAGCGTCGCCAGCTGTGGGATAAGGTGTGCCGGGCCATGCGTAGGGAGTCGGGGGTCCAGCGCACCTATGACCAAGCGACCCACCGGTGGGCTGACCTCCTTGACCAGGAGCAGGATCTGCTCCACCTGCTAGGCATGGAGATCTCTGGCCTTGGTGAGTAGCTATTTAATAACTACTTTGTTTTCTTCTGCTCTGTGTTATATTGCTAATATATGTTTTCCCGAAGAGCAAGAATGCTGCCGATTCGATTACATTGCAGGTAAATTAATGTTTAAATGGCTTCTGTGATTGCAGGTGCTCGCTCGCCTACTCAGTGGCGTTGCTACTATGCTTACTTGTTTGCAACTTTGTGCTCATTTGAGCAGAACTGTGTAATGCTAGAGAGACTAGAGGCTCAAGTCTAGTCCTTCCTTTGTACTCCTGCTGCCACTAAGAAGAGATAGTGGTGGATTGATAGGTTGAGTATATGGCTTGTTATTTAGTAGTAGGATATTTTTTAGTGGTCTGCGATCATGATGACGGACTGTGTCTGTCACGTCGCGTGCTGCTGAGTGCTGGCAGTCATAGTAGAACCTTTTTGTTGTTGGTTTAGTTAGTGATTTACAAAACTTACCAAGTAGACGGTCCGCAAATCCAGCAATACTGTACTATCTATCCTAGTTGACCAGATCAGATAGGTCAATCAATACATATAGTGCAATTGTTGGTAATTTGTTTCCCCGAGATAATTTTAGATTGTGGTCAAAGAAATCAAATATTTCAAAAAAACAATCATCCATGTTTGTGTTTATTTCATGATCATCAGCACCTCCCAGGGGCAAGAAGACTACTGAGACTCTGGCGGAACAAAGTGGGCAGGACCGGTCCTCTGCAGATTCTTCTGCTGGCCCCAGTAAGTTGTTCTGTTGTTAATATAATTATACTTCCCTAACTTTTACAGCTCCTATTCATTCCAAACTGTTTCCTAATTCTATTTTTTACAAAATAGTCTTTGATCTTCTTGTAGACTGTTTCTACATTCTTACCCTGCCTCTCTACCATCACTCTCTGTGCTACTACTATTTACTATTATTATGAGTCGATCTGTGTAGGTAGCTAAGCTTGCCCAGTCGGCAAATGGTGTTAAACACAACTCTGATCCAGCAATAGCTCTAGAGGCACTGAGTGCAGTCCTCTGGGTTGCCCTTGCTGTCTATTCCAGTCTTCTTAATGTTAGTGCTTTGACAATTTCCAACAACAAAATGTCAATGTCCACCAAGAATAAGCTAGTAGTTGGCTTTTTGATTTGATAGTAGCACATACCATACCGTTAGTGTTTCAGGGACTATACTGCACATACAGAAGTATGGACAAGAGAAATAGGACATTGTTGATGATAGGTGCAGTTTGACTTTCCACATACCTCAGTCAGAAGTAACTCTGCGGGACTCAGGAGCCCTCACCTTGTTGGAACTTCAAGTCCTCCTGGTGGTGATGAGGAGTAGGTGGTTCTGTCTGTAATTAGAGAAATGTTGCACGTTAAAAAGCAAGCATTCATCAGTTATGCCAAAAAGTGTAGCATGTTATGGCTAAGCATATAAGTTAACACCCTCCCCAAAACCGTGACTTTTTTTCAGTCCCAATAATTTAAAATTGTTTAAGTGTTATAACTTAAAATTTTCTCTTCCATTACGAGACGAAATAGGGGGTGGTGTATGGCATCTAAAAAAATGACATGTTTTTTTTGTAGGCGTCATCACAACATCGGATGCAGCACTTCCCACCACCAGTGGGAGCAGCGGCGCGGAGGGGTTCACTCCAGGGACGGATGCGGCGGTGCCACAAGTGCCACCAGGAGGATCTGAGGGGGATGTTATTATACTCCTTACTTTTTGACATTTTAGAGTAGGCTCGCAATGGGGTGTATGATGTACTGTACAGTAGACAGTACACTAGTAGAAGTACACGGTACTGTTATGAACAGTTACTAATTTAGAAATACATTTTTGCCAATCACGGAGAAGACAGTCACCCTTGACTTAGCCATAGCATTAGCGGCGGTAGTTCTCGAGTAATCAATGGCCCCCTCTATTTTACTTCAACTCAGCTGTGAAACTTTTATCGTGAAGCCAAGTCAGATCAGATGAACTTGAGGGATGTGATTAATTAAAAGGGAAAGAAGGGTGTAAGGAAGGATGAACGAGTCGTAACATTTATGACTGTAAAGAATGATACGTGTTTTTGAATGCATGCAGAGGTGGCTGATAGGAAGGAATCAGATGCATGGCTGCTTGAAGCAAGGATGGTTGAAGGAGAAAAAAAGATGACTGCCTGTGTGGAAGAATCAGAACATGCATGTGCGGTGTGCATTGCAATATATCATTTGGGTGAAAGTGAAATGCAAGTCAAGACGGTAGTTTACCAAATGAAATAAAAAGGGTGTTCGTTGGTTGTTGAGAAAAAGTTGGTACAGTTGAGACATTAAGAAGAATGATAGACGTTTACTTTGGAAGCATGGATGGTATCTTCTTCCTCATAGATAGCAGAGGTGTATATAGAGCAGACGCTCAGTGGATGAAGAGTGTTACTTTGTTTGAACAGCATGTCTGTGCCAAAGTAGCAGAGCAGAGGAAATCCAAATTCTAGAAGTTGTGATTGTTCAGAAATTCTCCCTTGATTAACAGTACAGTAGATTACTTTGCAAGCACAGCATATATTGTGTATGTAAGGTATAGTTGACATTATATCAAGTCAAGTCCCTTCCTCCGGCAATTATGGGTACCAGACTCACTCCCTATGTTAATAATTTTCTTTCAGCTGTGTCAATCATGGGTGGACTATCGCTGTTGTTCACTCAATCTATCACAACAAAGCACCAAAAGTCATCCATCATAAGCAAAGATCATGTGATCGGCTGGATACATGATTAGAAATGAATAATCTTCATTTTCCTTTTGTAGTACTGAAGGCCCGGGGGGCAGTGCAAAATATAAATTACATTGAGCAGTAGCCCTTGATGTAACCGAGTATGGCCAGTGCCACCCCTATAGAAAATTAAGAGCTTCCCTATCCCCACCTGCATGAACTGCTTAAAACTAGAGAAAAGAAAGAAGAAGACTGGTGTACTCTCTGACTCTCTGACTATGTAGTGAGTCCATAGTGCTGATAGTAGAATTCCTGAAACTCCCACTGATGTTACAGGCCTACAAAGACGGCGGAAAGATACATGCCAAAATGTTATACTGTGCTTGCAAGTTGCTAGTTTTTCTGTGAGGCAACTTTCTGTTGAATTATTTGTGTTACTGTTAAAGAGTATTGGTTACAGTATTTTTCTTTATTTTCATATAGATGCTACACAAAAGCTCACCCAAAAGGAGATGGCTGTCCGGGCCAGGGCACGCAAGCTGGAGGCCATTTGTGCCGAATATCGCAGGCTGTGGGCTCGGGAACAGGAGGAGGAGGCGGCAACAGCTGCATCCTCCTTCAGTGTCCCGGGTTCACCAGCCAGCAGCCTCCAGCATGGCGCCGTGGTCCGACAGCCTCCCGCCGCCACCGCTCAGCTGCAAGAACTCCAGCAGCTGCCCCCCCAGAGCCTGGATGGCCCGCCTGCGCCGGCTACGCCACCGAGTGGACTACCTGGAGCGCATGGTAGAGAAGCAGCAGCACCAGATCCTGGACCTCTGCAGAGAGCTGCAGGACCACCTGTCCACAGGACACCGCCGGAAGTGACTGTGTCCCTTGCCCCTTTTTTGAAGACTATTGGGGGGGTGGGAATTGGGAGTTGGGGATTCTATTTCTGAGGGTTTTTTGTGGGACATTTGAAATGGACAATTGTTGGGGTTAGGTAGGGGGTGGTTTGGGTCTATGGACAACTTTATTTTTGTTAGGGAAATATATATATTTATTTATTTTACATACTTCAACATAGTGTACGTGTTCATATGATTTTGTGGGGTGGTGGGCGGGGGTTACTGCACGTTTGGATTCCTCAAACTTACCAGCATGAATTATCTAAAACGTCCAAAAATGTACAAAAGTGCCACTTACAGAGTTAGTGAACTCAATTGGTCTACTAGTACTTTAACTAGTACTACTGTCAGTCTCTCCTCTCCTCCGAGTCCTAGCCCATTATTCTACCTCCCCAAAATGCTTATCTTACCTGTGATTCGTGTTTGAGAATAGAGTTAGGCACAGCGCTGGCTGCATGGCAAATGGCAATTACGGTTGCCCATCCATCCAGGACATAAATTCCATTGTTGTGGCAGTAGCAGGAGTGGTACCGGTGGTAGTAGTAGTGGTCCCACACTAGCTGTAGCAGCATCTAAAAAACAAAGCAATAACTGACTCGATAGGGGGTTAGTGAATTATAACATTAGAGTGCCTAGACCGACATGCAGACAAATGTCCCCCTATTCCCTACATACACTGGAGGTGGATAGTAGCATCCGAAGCCCAAGAATTCTTGCAGAAGTTTTAATGGGGGAATTGGTAGGAGATGATCCTACTGGCATAAACTTGGTAGATGGACGTGAAAGTAGGTTATCAACAGAAGAGAGAAGTGGGGGGCACACCGTATCTGTTTCAAATGAACCAGTAGTTCATGCACACACTCTTAAAATACTCTCCTGGAACATTGCGGGGTTGAAAGGGAAATTGGACGGGGCAGAATGGGGGGATTTCATAGAGCAATATGACATCCTAATATTCCAAGAAAGTTGGTCAACGGATGCAGTTTTTCGTTTTGGTTATTTAAACTTTTTTAAACCTGCTCATAAGGGGACAAAGGGACGACCGTCAGGTGGGCTTGTTGTTTCGATTAGACAATCGTTATGCTATAGGCCCCTTGTGCTGTTCTCCCCAAATGCTGATATACTGGGGCTAAAACGTAGCAGAGCAAATCATCAGGACCTGTATATAATAAACGTATACTCTAGGGGACTACCAGGAGGAAAGTGTCCCGCAATAATCGAGGACCTAGACCTCTTAATGAATACAATTGGCAGAGATAAGTATATAACAGTTGCAGGGGATCTAAACTGCACGTTCGAACCACTGCCCAGTCTGGATGGTGGTTGTTATGGAGAGGTAGATCAGCTATGGAATATCCCCAGCCTTCTGAGGCTGAGGCAAGTGCAGCATGCTTGAACTACAATTCGCGGTGCCCTTCCGCGTTTCTGTGGTTTCTGGGCAACTCCCGCGATACCCCGCTCAGGAACTACACGCTTTGACGCGATGACGCGTCTTTGTAGTTCTTCTTTTGTTTACCCACGCTCGATAAAAAATCATCGAGTACGCGATAGGGATGGTGTTGCTTTCATCCTGAACTGGCACAAATAAAATTTGAAAGTGCCGTTTTATCTTTGCATTGAGAGTTAAGATTGTTATAACATGCGCTGCAAACGAAGAGAATTGGACAAGCCACACCAACCTCTCATACCTTCAAAAACACACAGAACACCGCCGACGCTACCTCCCTCATAGCTCAGAAGAGAGCGAAGGGGCAACGACGGATAGGTGAGTAGAATACTGGCTGAAACTGCGAGCATAGTGAGCAAATCTTCCTTTTTGCTAAAATAGTTGGCACATAGTTTACTGAGGTGTGCCATGTACTGAAAACCCGTGATAAGACCACCTTTTATCATGTAAGATTTGTCATTTACGCTTCTGAAAGAAATGTACATACATCAGAGTACAAGCAAAATGGCAAATTATTATTTTCATTTTTGGTACATAGTTGTGCGGGGCTGGGTATAGTGCTCTGTCTACCCTGGGAGGGGGTGAGAGACTCCAGCAGAGTAGAGATGTGTTTTTAGCTCTAGGGGACTTGGAATTTTCAAGGGTGCAATGTAAGGAATTGAGGAGACAGATTAGGTTATTTTAGCCTGTGGTTTCTCCTATTCACTCCCTTGTTTCCTTGCCCCCTTTTTAGAGCGTGGCCTCAGTTTGTCCTGAGCAATGGACCAGGAGAGGTGAGGTTTGCTCCCTGTGCGATGCAGGTTAGTACACATATTAGAATTTGAGTTACCTAGGCATGGAACTAATGCCAACTACTAGTCTTTACTCTGGGATTCACAAATTTATTGCTAAAATAAGCGTATGCAAATATTGTTTTCCTTTGTCTTTTGTTCTTTCACAAACAGACACAACTTGTATTGCTCGTCACAGAGGACTCAGAACAACACAGTTGTATCCTTTGATTGATTTAACTTTTTTCACTCATTTTCGCAGTAGCAAACGTTAAGGACTGTGGCCCTGAAGAAAGCCCGGGATTTTTCCCTATTGGGCTAAAACATGTTGGCCGTACACATGCAGTTATTTGGTTAGGCTGCATCTTTGCACTGTTCTTGGTTTTAATAAGGGAGTGATCAAGTGATATTAAAATTGTGTATTGATCTTCTATCCTTTTTTAACTCACCACATTATATTTTTTGCACTGCACATGATTCCATCTTGTTCTCAGCTCCTAAGGTGTTCACTACACTTTTGAGATGTGATCCAGACATTTGTATGAGAATGAACAGTCTCAATGATCATGGGACGATGTCATTCTAATGTGGATGACCAAAAGAGAATATATGATCAACATCTGATATTGATGGACATCCATCCTTTCTCTGTATGGGTCTATTCGACATCTGTAGTGAATCCCCTTGTATGGGCTACTGGTTGGTAATTCATTAGCTTAATACACAGCACATAGCTTTAGAAAAGAACCCTCCCACTTTCGGTAAGGTCTTTCTCGATAACCTTGAGCACATTAAGCTCTATTATAGACCCCCAGTGTGTGTTTTTTGTAGTGAATTAATTGAATAGGGGATTCCACCCTGGGCAGGTCTTTAAACAATTTTCCCTCCGACCCTTCCTCCTCCGTTTTGTTTGATATATCCCCAGCCTTACCATAGCACCAGTCAAAAAGGTTACTGAGGCAGTACTGCAGTGGCTTGGCTTGTGCTTGGAGTGGGGTTTAAGGGCAGCAAACGGGAGGTCGACATCCGATTTAGCTGGAAAAGACACCTTTGATAATGGTTATAGTACTAGTCGCATCGATTACTTTTTAATTAAAATGGAGTTCTGGACACTATTAGGGGATATGGAAATAATTGGGAGACCAGAAAGTGACCATAACCCCTTGGCAATAAACCTGAAAGTTGATGGTGGTTTGTTTAGAAAAAATGCAACCAACTGTATTACGGGCGGAGACCGTCCTCACCAACGATTGTCGTAGGGTTCGCTGGTGTAGGGTCTTGGACGACCCGGCCACCATCGATAAAATCTCTCAAGAAGTGTCAGTGGCGGTCACAAAATTAAGGTCAATACCTGATGAACTTGGCCCACTGGAGCAAGTTAGCATAATCCACGAGTCTCTTTTTGTTAAACTTAAAACCTTTTTCACAAAACCTGGGATTTTAGTGAAAACCGGTGGAAAATCATCGGGTGCCAACTGGTATGATAAAACCTGCCGTAAGGCTCATAGCTCCCTGATTGCTGCTATTAAAACTAGAGTAACATCGGATATCCAAGTGGAAAGGGTGAAATATAAGAAGGTTTTAAAGCATGCGAGGGCAGCATGGGATGATCATCGCTGGTTGGAGCTTTATGAGACCAGTATGTCCACAAACCAGCTTAAATTTTGGCAGGTAGTGAAGTGGGGAGGGTCAAGGGACCTGCAAACCCCAGCTAACCATGTCTCCGCTGAGGACTGGGTTGAGTATTTCTCATCCCAGTTCCGCGGAACGGCGATGGGAAATAATAACGCAGGGGAGAGTAACTTGTTACCCTCTCCGGAAGTTATTAGTGGGACCCTAGTTTTTAATGAAATCGAGGCGGTGAATGCACTAAGATTGGTCCAAGCCGGTAAAGCACCCGGTATGGATTGCGTCCCAGCGGATCTTTTTAAGTATGATTTGGACAATTGGGCTCCATATATAACTTCTCTGGCTAATGCCATCACCAGAGGTGCCAGGGTACCCGACTCCTGGAAAGGGGCCGAAATCCTTCCAGTATATAAAAAAGGCGATAAGACCCTTCCGGGGAACTATAAGCCTTATAGATGCCCTGCAGAAAGTCATAGCTAGAATGCTGTTGGGTAGAATTCAGATTTGAATGAATGAAGAAAACATCCTGTCCCCGTTGCAAGCTGGATTCAGGGCAAGTACAAGCACTATCGACCAAGTGCTCAGATTTATCCTGATATATTGGAAGACAGTACATCTAGGTGAGGGCACAATATACGCAGTGTTCGTGGACCTCAAATCCGCGTTCGATTTGGTCCCCAGAGAGAAGTTGTGGATGGCCTTAAGGAGAATGGGTATGCCACCTGAACTCCTTGAGTTAACCATCAGGCTGCATGATCAAAACTTTGCCAGAGTTAGATGGGGTAGTCAGGGCCAGGTGACGGAGCCTTTCCCAGTGACTCGTGGTGTTAGACAAGGGTGCTTCTTGGCACCAACTTCGTTTTTACTTTTTATAAATCAAGTTGTGCAGTTCCTATCATCTACCCCGACAGATGCGCCAGTTTTGGGTGGGACAAGGTTTCCCCTTTTAATATTTGCCGATGATACCTTGATTCTGGCAAAAACACAGGTGGGACTCCAGACTGCAATAAACACATTTGTGGAGTTTTTTAACATAAATGACCTTGAAATTAACGTATCTTAAACCAAATTTATGGTTCTGACTAAGAACAAACCATCAAGGGGTCAAGTTACGATGAATGGTACCATCTTGGAGCAAGTAGGGGTGATGACCTACCTAGGGGTGGTTATAGACTATAGGCTGCGCTGGAAGGAGCAGATCGAGGCACTTTGTCTAAAATTTGCCCGCTTATCGGGATGCCTAGTTAAAGAACAGCGTTGCTCCCAAACTAAAAGAGTTTTGCCAGCTTTAAAGATCTACAACGCGAAAATTAGCTCCGCCATCCTCTATGGCTCAGATTTATGGGGAAGTGTTGACCATGCCCCACTTGATAAAATCCAAAATAAGTTCCTCCGTAGCCTGGTAGGACTCCCACAATCAACACCGTCACTTCCCCTCATGCTAGATATGGGCTGTCATTCCATCAAAAATCAAGCCCGATATAGGATGGTAGCCTTGTGGAGACGTATCTGGTCCACTCCAGAAATATCTATGTTTGCCAACGAGATTCTAGATGTGAGATCGATACTAGGGTCAGGTAACCTATCTTGGTTTAAGACTGTGAAGGCCACACTTTATAAAATGGGTCTTCATCCACAGTGGTCAGATCCGGGAAACCAGGTATTCCCGTCGAAAAAAGAATTCAAACTATTATTTTGGGCTACTGTAAAAGAGGATTTCGTTTTGCTTTCACAGACCCCAAATTTGACAGGTCTTTTTTTGCTCTACAAGGTGGTTTCCCACACTGAGACCTATTGGGATAATATCATCAAAAGTGCTGACAGGAAACTTTACCACCAATTCAGAGTTGGCACACTACCAGTAAGGGAGTTTTCAAATAAATGGCGCAACCAATCAACTATGCACTGTCCCTGGTGCATTGAGCAAAAGGAAACTACTGCCCACTTCCTCTTTGCATGTCCAGCCTACTCCGCACCCCGACGCAAATGGCTTAAACCAATTTGCAGAAGGATCAATCTACGGGTGTGCGAGGAAGCTTTGGAAGTGTTAAGATCTAATACTGCAAAGTGGGTGTCCATAGGTATGGCGAAATTCCTTGGATGGGCTTGGATCATTAGAGCCAGACACCTACAAGGTGAAAAATGAGACAAATGTAGGAACCTTTTATATTATACTATTGTGGTTTTATGTTTATGATGGCTTATGATTGTACTATAAATTCTTATTGATTCATGAAAGCGTCTTTTGATACTATTTAATTGAATTTTTAGGGTGTAATGAATGAATTGTATTTTTGTAAGAATTGTACTCATTATACTGTATTTTCTGTATATATTTTACTTGCTGTCTTTTATGAAGAAATTTCGAAATAAAGACTTTGAAACTGAAACTGACAAAGCAATAAAATGAGACATTGAGTGGCCTGAGAGGAGTATTAGAAGGAACAGTATATTTGTAGCCTAAGCAATGCTGAAGATAAGTATGGGAAAAAAATATTTGCATGGATGAATATGGCTACAAGAATAACACTGACACAGCAGCGTAACAAGTCTTGACATGTAGGATGATGATGTTGACGATGAGTCCAATCGATGGTGGGCATGAAAATCAGAATTGATTTTAAAATAGTTACTCATTGGTGTTTTTTTAAGCAGTATTACAACGTCCTAGGATTCATCTAGCTGCCTTAAAATTGTTTGGGGGAGGTTGCTTGCACCTTATCCTCCCCAGCAAGTGTGTGGAATTATTGCTGGCATTTAGTCACACCTCAATGAAAACCACACAGCCCAGGGGAAGAGGGTTAGGGTTTGAAAATTGGATGGGAATGGGGTTTTTGGGGAAAGTTTTGTGGAGAGAGGAAAAAAAACACAGGCTGGCAAACAACACATGAAGAAAAACAAATCTTTGGATACGAAGATATCCATAAATCTTTTAAGGGACATAAAGGCAGTGCATGCATGAAGTTGTTTGCTAAATGGATGGTTCGGTTACTGAAAAGTAGTACTAACTACAACTTACTAAGTAGTACTAAACTATTAGACAGTACAGGGCTGCTGTACTTACGCAATTTCACTCAGAGAGGGAATGACTTAGTAGTACATCACATTAGTTTTAAAAATAGCAAAGAAAGTTATGAAATAGCTGTAGGGATGAATATGAAGCAGAGAGTCGCACTCATAGAAGTTCACAACAATAAGTTATTTAAAAGATAAGGAGAGGTGAAGAGGAAAGGATACTGTAACTGCATGTTGTTGTCCTGTTCAATTTGGGAAGTTGCATGCATCCAGCCATTCCTCTTATTCTCGGTAGTCCTCCATTCCATCTGACGCTCCGTCGATCAATCTTGGTGATCAGAGACACTGTCCACTGCCTGCCTGGCGGATGTGGAATTGTGGATTGATGTTGTTCCCATGGAACAAGGTAAAAGCCGTCCTGCAATTGTTGAATGAAAAACAGGAAGAGATATTAAAACCGCACAGAGAAAAAATATAAGGTACGGTGTGTAGTGCAAAAATAACACTTTCAGAGGCAACAGTATTACATACAGGCATAATTTCTAAAGTGCGTACGCTGAGTCTCCTTTTCAAGGATAGTAATTGCACACAGCAGGCCAGGGCCATGCAGACAGTCAAGGCAGGCACCACTGAGTGAACCACCCTGATGATGTAGCATACCTCTTTGACACAGACAGACAAAGCATATCTAATTTTATGCAGCAAGCCACATAGCCACAATTTTACATGAACTGCTTTCTGGTCTCTGGCATACACTAAACTGTCTCGACCACTCCCATACCACGACTAGACAGACATGTAGGTCTGCTGTGGTTGTTGTTGACTTGTTTACCTGTTGTTTGCCACTCACGAAATGGCCATATTTCTTCCGTAAACCGACAATGATGATGATCCATCCATCCCAGTGAGTGACTGTGTAAAGAATAAAGATAATATGTAACTTTAATCATCAAGACTCATCATCATCATGGTATGTTATTGGCAAACCCAATGTTGTCTACACACTGAATCCAAGGACATTTTCCATAATAAAAAATGCAACGTAGTGGCTGGCCCCTGCAGTAGAAGGACAATTTGTAATAAACAAGGTAACAGAGTACACTTGTATTACATTTAGTGTAGAAAAGATTAAATAATAATAACAGAACACAGATAGGGTTCACTTCATGCACAACAAACAAACAACAATTGCTTTAATCAGAGCCATACAGCCAGTGTTGTCCACCACTGCATGGCATCTCATCATTCATTACCTGTTCCACTTGTCATCATCTTATTTAACTGAAGGGCCACAGGGCAGACTCTCGTGTCAATTTCAGAAGGTGCAGTCAGCATAGTGAGTCATTCCAGTCCCACTTCTTTTGAGGGGACTCGTGTACGGACTGAAGCGACAGTTTCTAGATTCTGCGTAATCCGGCCATCTGCCTTGAGGGAAATGGATAGGGGGTGTCTGGAGGAGGAGGATAGAGGAACATAACTGAGTAGTGAACTTCAGGAATGCAGACAGTGGCACCTTCAATATGGAAAATAAGACGACGACAGTGCTGCTGATGGATTTGTTGTGATTAAAGTTTTGTTGTGCTAAAAGTTGCAACTCAAAGAAAGACACACAGAAATAAAAGTAAAAAAGGACGGAAGAAAAAAAAAAGTACGTTTTTCAAGCCTCGTTGTCCGGGAAGTAGAGCTCGTATTCAAACTCTGTGAATTGAACATGGAGTAGGTCAGCTAACAGAGAAGAGCTTCTGCCACCTAAGTCGGTGTCCTCTTCTTCCTGCGTGGATTCACATATTTTGTAATCTGTTGGTATGAGATGCTGATTCATCTTAATCATTGTTAACCTCTCCACATTTTTGGGCGAGAGGCGGGACCTTTTTGAAGGGACAATGGCACCAGAAGCACTGAAAACTCGTTCCGAAGACACCCTTGCGTGTGGGCAAGACAAGTAATTTTTAGCCAGCCTGCTGAGCAGTGGCCAGTGAGGCCTTTTCCCATACCAATACACCAATGGGTCACAATCAATATAGACCTCTGTTGGGTCATCCAGATAGGCCTGCACCATCCAGTCCAGGGTCTCCCTGGGTGGTGCTCCACTTTGCGTACCATGTGTTTCCTTTGCATCAACACTGGACCGAGCACACCCTTGGCAAGTTATCCAATCCACTTCCGACAATATTATGGCTGGGCCTGGTACAGGTGATGATGACGAGGATACTGTTGCTGCTCTCTGTAACGGCTGTGAGGGAAAGTGACTGCCTTCGGCAACAGAATTGGACCTTGACGCCGGATGGCCTGCTGCTTCAGTAGTACTTGTGGTGTTTCCTTCAATTTCCTGCAGCTCTTTTTCGTACCGAGTGGGTGACACAGCTAGCCAATGTTTGTAATTTGAAACATCTTCTTCATCAAAAGGAATGAATGCTTTGCTGGTCAGTGCCTTTTTGTACCGTGGATCCAGAATAGTGGCGCAAATGTAATGTTGTTCTGAAAGTATTTTTTTAAGCCTTGCATTGACAAGTAGGCGGCTTAATAAGCTCTCCGCCAACCGATATGCGTCTTGTTGGTGAACATCAGCTTGGAACGTTGAGGACACCGCCTTCAGTTGTTGCTCTAGCATGAACAACAGTGGGATAGCATTGCCCAAACTACAATCCTCCCTGCTGACTACACGGGTGAAGACCTGAAAAGGATGAAGCATGTCTGTCAGGCTTTGAACTAGGTCCCATTCCTCCGGCTCTAGCCTCATGTCTTTCATAGGAGCAGACCGCATGTTAATGCTATTGACATACTCATTGATTAACTTGTACTGCTCAAACAGACGTTCAAGCAGGTAGAAGGTTGAGTTCCAACGTGTTGCCACCTTCTGTAGGAGTCCCTTGACTGGCACTCCACGGCTACGTTGAATGATACTCATCTCCTTCCGGGCCTTAAAAGAATGGCTGAAATGTGTGCAGATTCTTCGGCAGGTGGTCAGTAACTTGCTGACTGTATTTTCTCTTTTCAAGAAATCTTGCACAACAATGTTAATGCAGTGCGCCAAACACAGCACTCTGAAGTAGCCACCATCATGCATGGCCTTAACTATATTACTGCCATTATCCGTGGAAACATAACCAATCATGTGACTTCTTGGCACCAGCCATTTAGACCAAAATGTTTAATGCAGTATGAGATTTCTCCATGGCAAACATGGCTACTGTTGCATGTTTCCAACTCGCTTGAAAAATTGTGGCAGGGTCAACACCTGTAGACATCTTTTCTCTAACCCCTACAAAAGAGACCCAGTGTGCAGTGATGCACATGTAATCCACAGCTTGGCAACTGGTCCACATGTCTGTTGTCAGGTGGATAGTGTGAACAGCACTCTTCTGAAAAGCTTACCCAATCACTTCCAGCACATCTTCATGTAAGGCTGGAACCGCAACCCTGGCAAAATAGGACTGGCTAGGAACCTTCCATTTAGGGCAGACTGTTGCCACAAATTCTAGAAAGCCCACCCCTTCCACGAAAGAAAAAGGGAGAAGGTCCAGCGCTAGCATTTTAGCCAGCTTTCCATTATACAGACGTGCCGTTGGGTGGTTGCGTTCAAATGGCGCCTCCGACCAAAACGTTATTTTTATCGTGGTCTGGACCATTTTCATATGTGATGATGATGATCCAGACTTCTTTAACTCTGCTGTCCTCCTGAGGCGGAAGCCGGGAGTTGTACTGTTGCCTGATTTGTAAAATACTTTGTTTATTCTGCTAAATCGCCGCATGCCTAATTTTTAAATCCCTTGTTTCACTTTGTTAAATCGGCGTATTTTTAAAACCACCTACCCCGCAGTCATTCTGCACTCAGCCGAGTTAGGTGCTGAGTCCGAGGGATACTGAGGCGGCTGAACTACGGAGCGGCCATCTTAGGGCGAGGTAACTGGTAGCGGTCTAGGCGCCAGTATAAAGGCTGTGAGTGTAGGCCATCGTGAGACTCTGCTGTCGTCCTGAGGCGGAAGCCGGGAGTTGTACTGTTGCCTGATTTGTAAAATACTTTGTTTATTCTGCTAAATCGCAGCATGCCTAATTTTTAAATCCCTTGTTTCACTTTGTTAAATCGCCATATTTTTAAAACCACCTACCCCGCAGTCAATCTGCACTCAGCCGAGTTAGGTGCTGAGTCCGAGGGATACTGAGGCGGCTGAACTACGGAGCGGCCATCTTAGGGGGAGGTAACTGGTAGAGGTCTAGGCGCCAGTATAAAGGCAGTGAGTGTGGGCCATCGCGAGACTCTGCTGTCCTCCTGAGGTGGAAGCCGGGAGTTGTACTGTTGCCTGATTTGTAAAATACTTTGTTTATTCTGCTAAATCGCCGCATGCCTAATTTTTAAATCCCTTGTTTCACTTTGTTAAATCGCCGTATTTTTTAAAACCTCCTACCCCGCAGTCATGCTGCACTCAGCCGAGTTAGGTGCTGAGTCCGAGGGATACTGGGGCGGCTGAACTACGGAGCGGCCATCTTAGGGGGAGGTAACTGGTAGCGTTCTAGGCACCAGCATAAAGGCATATGGGCATGCCTCCACGCAGCGGACGCGATCAGCGGGCGCGCCTCTGTCGCGCCGAAGTCAAGCCAAAGTCCAGCCCGTCTGTGCCTGTCCGTGCCGCGACCGGGCCAAGAGCAGGACATGTTGCACAGCCAATTCCCAAACATCATCTTACTAGAGATTTGATATTATCACTCAATAAACAGCCTAATCTCTGTCATCAGAGCCTGAATGTGGATACTTGGGTAGGTCCAATTAGCTGTTACCAATGCAAACAGGTACTAGAGCCCTACCAACGAATAAAGGGAAAATTGGTACCTACGAATATTATCGGGGGACTCATAAATGCAAGATCAATGTGCAAAAATGCACTGCACATTTATGACCTAATAATAGAGGGGAAACTTGACTGTCTCTTTATCACCGAGGCATGGCTAAAAGAGTGGAGCAACCCAGATATTGTGCACGCTCTCCCACCAGGCTATCTAATCCAAAGGATGGATAGGCAGGAACAACGTGGTGGAGGACTTGCGATTATTTATCGGTATACCATGACATCCGCAATTACAGAGTTAGCAGACATTAAAGGAAAAGAAAGCATTGGCTTCTGTCTCCAGGTCCATGATTCCTTTACTTTTACGGGAGCCCTAATCTACCGCCCACCCGGTCAGAAAAATCAGTTCTTGGAAAGCATTGGGGAAGTGCTTAGTAATTTGACGCTTAGGTTCGCAAAATTTACGCTATTAGGAGACCTGAACCTCCACTTGGATGACATCACTGACCTAGGGGTAACCTGTTTTAGAGACATCTTGAATGTCCTTGGGCTAACTCTCCTCACCTTAGATACCACTCATAAAGCTGGACATATACTAGACTGTATAAGTTCGAACTTAGACACAATCAAAGTTGAGCCCCCTTTGACGTAAACCTAGTCAGACCATAAATTCATTGCCTTCAACTTTTTAGTAGAAAGCACGGTCGCAGGAAAGAGCGCTGTGATTACCAGCAGGGCAAATAAACCCTGCTGGAAAAAAATTATAGAACACCCTGATTTCTCAAGATGGATTAAGGAAAACAAACCCACCCTGACAGGGAATACAATGACAGACAATCAGCAATTTGGGGAATGGATCGGTGAAATTGGCAAACGTATGGATCCCTTAAGTCCAGACACCAGACCCCGCTGCAAGAACAAATCTGCACCTTGGTTCTCTAGGACCTTGACAGGAAAGCAAAGTGAAGTGAGAACACTTGAGCGAAGATGGCGTCGTAACTATGAGACCAGGGAACTAGGTCTCTATAAAATGGCTAAGAGAAAATATTATGCCCTTATCAGGTGCGCAAAGGCGGACTTCTACACAGCTGCCATTGAAGCTACTAAAAACAAACAGAAGGAGATTTTTAGAATTGTAAACATCTTTAGGAATCCCAAAATACTTACACAGAAAATCCCACCATCTCAAATGCTGTGTAAATCTATAGCCGATTTTTTTGAGCATAAGGTACAGGATATCACTAAAGATTTTCCGCCCTTTGAATCATCTGCCTCTGATGAGGTCTTGATGATGAACATTAAAAAGGCTAGTATGATGACTTTTCGTCCAATTAGCCTGAAGGAATCCCATCAAGCCATATGCTCAACAAAAACAGGATCTCCTTTCGATCCCTGTCCCCCGGCCATGTTGCAGGCCATGATAGATACGGCAAATCCCATCATGAACAGCATCATTAACTCCTCACTCCGTTATGCGGAGATTCCACCAGAATGGAAACTTGCAGCTGTAAAACCCCTTCAGAAGAAGCAGGTTTCAGATCCTACGACCCTTTCTAATCTACGCCACATATCACTCCTCCCAGTACTTTGCAAATTAGCTGAAACATTTGTAAATAGGCAGCTTACGGAGTTCTTACAAGGAAATAATATATTGCACACCAATCAAGCGGGCTTTAGAGCCCAGCATTCTACAGAGTCCACTCTCCTGTTTACAACGGAAACTTTACGGGCTGCAATGGATCAGGGCAAGAAGGCTGTCCTGATCCTTTTAGATTTATCTGCAGCCTTCGATACGGTTTCTCATGCTATCCTTTTGCATCGTTTAGTAACATCTGGGATAGAAGGAACTGTGTTGGAATGGCTAAAGAACTTCTTGACTCATAGACGGCAGGTGACAACCCTAGGACAATTTTGTTCTGGGGAAAAAGTGATGACGACTGGGGTACCACAAGGCTCCAGTCTGAGTCCGACGCTTTTTAACCTCCATATGGTTCCCCAGATAAATTTGATTTCATCCTTTGAGATCAGCATGATTGCGTATGTGGATGATACGCAACTGATTTTGGTTCTCGATAAGGACATGGAAAATGCAGAACAAAATCTCAAAAATTGCCTTTCGGCCGTTTTCACCTGGATGAGAAATAATCACCTGAAATGTAATTCAGGAAAAACAGAGATCCTGCCTTTTGGACTTAATAATTTCTTCTCTCCCAAGCAATGGTGGCCTGATGATGCGGAAGCCACCCCGAACACAATTAGTGCAGCACGCAACCTAGGGATCAAGTTTGATGATTCCCTATCATTCAAACAACAGGTGCTGGCAGTGGCAGGTACCTGTTTTAATATCATAAAGGGGCTGAGAAAATTCTTTGATCTCCTTCCCCTGGCAGCAAGACGTACGGTGGTTGTCGCTCTAATAACATCTAGGCTGGACTATTGTAACAGCCTGTATGCAGGGTCAAATAAAGCGGTCCTGCACAAGCTACAGATGGTCCAGCATGCTGCCGCCCGTCTGGTGCTCAGATGGCCCAGGAAGTCTTCTGCCTCTGCTGTGCTAGATGCCCTTCATTGTCTTCCCATTCATAAACACATTTTGTTCAAAGTCCTAATCATCACCTTAAGGGCCTTTCATTCGTATGGCCCGAACTATCTCCAGAAAGGCTTTACTCACTACCGTCCATCACGAAACCTCAGGTCCTCCACAGCTAACCTGCTCACTATCCCTAAATTAAGGCTAGCCACAAAAGGAGGGAAATCCCTGACAGTGATTGGCTCTAGGGCCTGGAACACACTTCCCCCCCCATCTCCGTCAGATCTCATCAGAACAGTGTTTCAAGAAATTTCTTAGACCTAGATTTACAGCCTCACGGACACAGTGTGTAAATCACTGGTATGATGGTTGAGGCCTCTGGATAGTACAGTTGCAGATCACCCCTACATCGCTCTTTGATCGAAAGCGCCAAGATGCTCCCTGGAGTGATAGAGCGCTATAGAAATGCGGGATTACATTACATTACATTACATTAACTCAGTTAGGCTCATTGATGTACTTTTTTCGCATTGGTGTCTCTCCCAGACTCTTAGTGTGCCTCATACATGTTGCTGGGGTAGAGGGTGTGGGCGCTACCACTGCAGTGCTGCTGCTAGGGGTACTGGGTGTATCAGAAAAAATGTCTGTCGCTTCTTCACTTCCCCCCTGCATGATCAGCCCCTCGTCAACATCAGATGCAATATGAAGGGATACATTTGGATTTGTTGTACGTGTGGTTTCCTGGATCTTCCTCATGTACGCCTCCCAAATGATAGTGTGGTGTTTTTGGAGATGACCTCTCTGGCCTCCGGTACCATAGTTGGTACCAAGCTTCCCCCTACTAACTACAGCTTTACAAATCGAACAAACAACCATGTTTTCTGCCTTTTTGCTAACACTAAAAAAGTCAAAAACTGGGGACTGGAGATGTCTGCTGGTGGCGGAGGTGCTACTTTCAATGCCAGATGAAGTGGAGGATGGGCGTGCCTGAATTTGACTCTGTTGTGCACTTACAGCACCACTACTTGAGGTAATGGAGGTCGAGCTGGATGGAGGTCCCTGCCGGCCCTGTGACGAGAAAATATGGAAGCTGTAGGTCGTGTTGGTGTAGTAGTTAACTGCATTGGTGGTGGTACCAGTGCCACACCGCCCACATCACACTCAGCAGCCATTCGGGATAGGGTAAAAATGTCTGTCTGCTGCATGCCCGCTGGGCTTGGAGTGACGACTGCGATGACTGGGTCGTCGTCAGACTGTTCATCTGCAGCAGAATACAACACTTCTTGTTCGACGTCATCACCCATAAATGGAAGCCTTGCAGGAACCTGCCTTTTAGGCTTAGCTACCTTTGTCGGCTCATGGCTTGCCTCACTCTCAGACTGCATTGGTGGGTTCCAATCAACATTAAGATAATCAGAAGGAAGGGGGCTTGAAGAAGAACTTGTAGTAGCCCTCCTTGACCTTTTTCTTGATGGGGATCTGGAAGACAATGGACCATCATCAGGCGGAGTGGTTTCCTCGGATGATACCTCCGCTTCAATCTCGATTTCCTGATGTGCCCCTACTTCTGGAGGAACAAGCATTGTGGGCAGTTGTGCCACTTCATGCGCCTCTAGTTGCGCCTCTCCTTGCGCCTCTCCTTGCACCTCTCCATGCGCCTCTCCTTGCGCCTCTCCTTGCGCCTCTCCTTGTGCCTCCACTTGCGCCTCCACTTGCGCCTCCACATGCATCTCCACTTGTGCCTCTCCTTGCGCATGTACTTGCGCCTGTACTAGTTGCACCTGTGGTTGTCGTTGCGGCTGTGGTTGTTGAACACTCGTCAGATGAGTAACACCCTGCGTTGATTGGATGCTACTTTCTTGCGATGAGCCAATATCACTGGTCGATGGTAATTGAACAATTAAAGTGGCTGCCTCTGCAGCACTCATGGCCTTGGACCTAACTTGGCGTGGTGGCACTGAGCCCAATGAAGCTGAGGTGCTGCTCCCAGCTTGGTCCCCGGCGGACCCCGTTGCTGCAGGGGTAGTTTTTTTTCTCCAAAAAAAGTGTCTGTAGGCACACCAGTCTCCTTGGTAAGTGGTGCCACTTGCTTCTTCTGCTCCTTCTTACTGGCAGTGGCACTGGCAACTTTCTTGGTAGAGGAGCTACGGCCACCTTTCTTTGGGCCCATCTTCTTCAGATGTCAGAACAGCAGGCCGCAGTTGCACAAGTTGCAGAGTTGTCTGTGGCCACATGTGATGTCACGTGATGTTGTGCTGCACACACCGCAGCAGGACTTCTTCCTGGCACTGATGAGGAACGATGACTGATTTCTGGTTCTCTTGTGCACCTAAAAGCAAAGGAAGTCAGAGGAACATCAGTTAAATAAATGTTGTATATGTCGTGCTTCAATTAATATTTGCAACTAGGCATTTATTTTTACAAAACACCCAAAAACGGAGAGACCCAAAATAAAAATTGCAATTCTAATCAAAAATGGATGTTTACATTAATAGAAGAGACACCCCACAGAAAGACTTGGCCCATGCACCACTGAGTACCCCATGGCATAATGGATAAAAGCAAGGCAAACTGGGTGCAGGCCTGAGCTCACTGCCTGGATTCAAAATGGCCCCTTCACCCCCACCACATGGCCAGGCCCTGCCTGTACCAGGCCTCAAAATGGCCCCCACCCACATGGCCAGGCCCCAACAACCAACCAAAAAGTCAAAAAACACACAAAAAAACACCAATCGAATACCACCCATGCCCTCAATGAAGTTTAAATTCAAGATACCCCACAGAAAGACTTGGTCCATGCACTACTGAGTACCCCTGGACATAATGGATGAAAGCAAGGCAAACTGGGTGCAGGCCTGAGCACACTGCCTGGCTTCAAAATGGCCGCTTCACCCCCACCACATGGCCATGCCCTGCCTGCCCTGCCTGTACCAGGCCCCTTCCCACATTACCAGGCCCCAACAACACCCAAAAAAGTCGAAAAACACACATAAATCACCCCAATCCAATGCCATCCATGCCCTCAATGGTGTTTAAATTCAAGACACCCCACAGAAAGACTTGGTCCATGCATCACTCAGTACCCCTGGATCTACTTGCTAGTGTGGCTTTATAGGCACCCCAAAATGAAAATAAAAATTCCACATATAACAGTGAGCTAAACTTCCATGACATAAATGAGATTTAAGTTCAACCAAACTCACAAAAACAGTTGTATCATGCACCCATGACTAACCCTGGCCCTACTTGATACTGTGGCTACCCACAATATATTTTTTATAAAAAGTTTTAAAATTGTAGTTGCAGCAACTGCCATGCCCCAAACAAACAACACCAACTTACTTGTAAAATCTCAAATCCAAAAGTGATCCAAACTTTAAAGTCTAAAAAGTCCTCAAATACAAATATCAAGCAGCAGCCACAAAAAGTAATCCTTCCAGCTCCAGATCCAAATGAAAAGTGACCAGGACATGGACAAAGCACTGGGAGGAGCCTGCTGGGCAAGAACAGGAAGTTGGAGACTCTGGGGCACTTCCTTCCTCCTACCCCCAAAAATGGACTCCTTGTACAAAAAAGTGCAGCCAAACACTGGCGTAGCTAGGGGGGGGCGGATGGGGCGGTCCTCCCCAGGCGGCACTCTTTTAGGGGCGGCTACCGCGCAGCACTGGTGGTCCGTCTGTTAGAGGGCACAGCGAGGAAGGCCTCCTGGACGCGACCTGTGAGACCCAGGCTGCCCAGGGCAGCGAGGTCAGGCCTGGCGCCAGCGTCGCGGTATAGCTGCCCTACGCAGCCCCTCTGGGGGCAGGTCCAGGCGGCGGCAGGCAAATGAGAACGACGCCTGGATGAATGCAAAGAGCACAGAGTAGGGCCGGCTCCGCTGATAGTCATACGACGTAGATGCCCCCTACTGCTTTTTTTAGCATCCACCCTAGAGAATACCGGAGAGATCATTTAAGCACCTCCAAGAGGTGGGTGTGACGTGGGCCCTGGCTTTCGTCGATGTGACGTGGAAGCGTTCATTAGCATCCAGCCCTGCATGGGTGTCCATATTTAATATGCCTGTCAGTATGACGTACTACAGACGGCTCCTCCACAGCCGCGGACACCACCAGAGTCTTCCTAAGTGGATGCACGTACGTACTTTCGTTCTGTGCAGAAGATACAGTCCATCCATTTAACTCATCACAAAGGCTGCTTATAGCAGCGACGATCTTAAATGGTGCGCTGAAAGGTGTTAATTAATTACCCTCGGCGTCCGTGAGTGGAGATTGGCCATAGATATCAGACTGTAAAATATACAGGCGGGAAGCTTTATGGAATGTGACCCAAAAGACAGAGTTATCAGGCCTCATGTGTGCAGTTGAGGTAACCTAACTGAATGGCTCTTGGAAATAATGCTGGAAACTTGTTGCTGTTCAAAATACTCGAGGCAATTCTTTGTGGGCACATTCTTCACATCCGCTCCACTTGCAGTTCCACCGAGGTTTTCGGCACACTGCTTCCTGGACAATGTGTTGTTGAGTACAGCCTAAGGGGAGATTGGGGGCCTTCCCTTTGCTTCTGCAGACTCCCTGAATTTTCAGGTTAGTGGGTGCTGGCCAGGTGGTGGGGGCACATGATTACAGAGAGTAGCAGATAGAGGCACCTGACAAATAAACGCACAGTTCTATACACAGATAATGTAAAAAGGGACATAACTTGTTTGTGGACTCCCTCAAACCTATCCAAACAAGGCAGATGCGCTTATGTTAGATTGCATCTGCACCTGCCCATCCTTCCTTAGAGCCTGGGGGGGGGGGCTCATGTTTTTTTTTTCCTTTGATAGCTGTTGTTTATTTCTCTGCATTTATGATTATTTTGGTATTAAATTCACGTTGGCAGTGTGTTCTTAGTTTTCCTGAGAGCATGGGGGCCTCATGGGTACTTTAGCCTTTGATAGCTGTTGTTTATTCCTCTGAATTTAAGTTTATTTTGGTATTCTATTCATTTTGACAGTGTTTTTTGTTTTCATATTCAAATACTTGTATGTGTTTTTGTACTTATGTTTGGTCATTTCACACTGTAGGGTGGGATAGACCACGGGGGGCAGAGCTCATAGACGCAATTAGTATAATGAAATATGCAAGTCATTTTTAATAATTTGAGTGGTGGATATGTTAGTCAATTATTTGGATTGAGAAGGATACCGAAGGGGTAGAAGAGGTAAAAAGGTTTGCATTTATATTGCGCTTGCTACCCCTGTTGAGGTGTTAATGTGCTTTTTTGGTGAGTAGCATGCTACTCCGGAACCCATAAAGGATTAGTGGTGAACTAGTATAGTGAAATAGGAAATTTATTTGAGTAGTGGACATGTTAGTCTGTTATTTGGATTGAAAAAGGATAGTGGAGGGAGAAGGGAAGTATTTTGAATTTATTTTTGTTTTGTTGTTTTGTTGTTGCTTACTTCATTACAAGTGGTTATTCCCCAGTAATGAGGGCCAACGTCCAGATCTTGCTGCTTACTGCACCTAAATACCATCTTCCGGGTTTCCCCTGATAGATATCAGTAGGTTTGTCCTGAAAGCATTTATGTGCAGCAACAGTGACAAAGTCCTGAAGCAACTGACGCCCCCAATGGTATGTAGACCGCCACCGTCAGGACCATGGGAAGAGTTGGCGCTAGACATCGTGGGCCCAATGTCTGGAGAACTGCGAACGCCTTACATCTTGGTGCTTATGGATTTGTATTCTAGGTGGCCGGAGATGAAGTTTGTAAATGAAGCCACGGCCAGGACAGTCATCGGGTTCCTGGAAGAGGTGTTCATCAGGGAAGGGCTGCCCAGCAACATCCTCACGGATAATGGGGTGCAACTATGTTCGAAAGAAATGGAAGACTTCCTTGTGGAGAGAGGCATCAAACACAAGCGTTGCGCCTTGTACCACCCCGAGACCAATGGCATGGTTGAGCGATTTAACAAAACCCTCAAGGAGAGCATCCAGTTAGCCAAAGCCAGTGGCATAAGCTGGAAAGAAGAGGCGTGGAGGCGGTTAGAAGCATACAGGTTCACACCGCACCAGACGACGGGAGTCACCCCATTCGAGCTGCTCCGTGCAAGGATACCCAACACCAAGCTATCCCCAGGGTAGATGGAGTGGCACAAGGGGTGGTCAGACCAAACCAAAGGATCGGAAAGCTTGAAGAAGCAAGAGGAAGCCATGAGAAAAAGGAAAGAAAGATACGACCAGCTCAAGGCCACGGGAGGCCGAATTCAAAGTAGGGGATAGCATCAAGATCAGAACCCCCACTGGGAGAGCAAATTGGTCAGGGTAAAGTAGTCCTACCAAAATCACAAAACTATTCAAGAATGCTGTCAAGACTCAAGAGGGAAAGATATGGAACCTAGGGAGAGTAGTGAGGTTCCACCCACCAGGGAATGACTCTGGGAGTGGAAGGGGGGGTGAGGGTGATGCAAGGCAGGACCGAGGTCCCAACACCAAGAAGCTGTTGTCAGTCCCCCACCCAGGTGGTAGGCCTAACAGGAGAGTGACCAGACCCCCCAGGCATTTCGATCAATATATTATGATGCAGCCCCTGCTACTCTGCCATTCTTGAGTTATTCCTCCTAGCAGGATAGTGACCAGCCTCTCAAGATATTCCCATCAGGACTTAATTTGCCCCCCTTTGTTTCCTATTGTTCATGCATTGTTCTATGTTTTCTTTCCACAGGGGAGGGGGATGTGTGGTATCTCCCACCTTAAGCGTCCCCCGGTGTCTCCGCGTGTAATGGAGCTGCTCGCGGTGACATCACTCAGAATGTCACCGCGACCAGCGTTCCAAGGCGAGCGCCGGGGATCAGTGTGAGGAAGCTGCAGAAGCGGAGGCTGTGGCTGAGGTCGCAGTGTATATCACTTACTTAAATAAACACCACTGTTTAATCTACGTGACATCCTTGTCATCTGTGGCCGTCACTACATCCTCCCAATGAGAAATTCTGGAGCTTGATATATCCCAGCGGGAGCTCAGGAAAGCAATCACCGCTTGTAAAGGTGGTAATGCCGCAGGGCCCGACGGGCTTCCAGCGAAATTATATACATTTTTGAGAGAAGCCATAATTCCTACGATGACAACTTTGTTCAACAAGATACTAGTTGAAGGTGCTAGATCTCCTGCTTGGTGGGGTGAAGCAACTATAACATTAATTTTAAAGGCAGGGAAATCTCCGGTGGACTGGGGGTCTTATAGACCCATCTCCCTCTTACACACAGATTATAAGGCTTTCACCAGGATCTTAGCAGATAGATTGGGTGCAGTAGCAGGTGGTATATTGCATTTAGACCAAAAAGGTTTTTTGAAAGGTAGGAATCTTTTTGATCTTACTTATGATTGTATTGGAGCTATTGACTGTGCTTCCGCCTTTTTGCTACCTCTGACAGCAATGACGCTAGATGCCACTAAGGCTTTCGATAGGGTCAACTGGAACTATCTCTCGGCAGTGATGGATAGTTCAACTTTGGGGTGAAATTTCACTGAGTAATCCAGCTTATATACAGTGATCCTTCGGCAAGACTATTAGTCAAAGGTAAATTGACTAACCCCTTCAAGATCACAAGTCAAACCCGGCAGGGCTGCCCCCTCTCTCCTCTCCTATTTGAAATGTTCATCAAGACTTTTGCTCAGCATCTCAGAGTTGAGACGGGTATTACACCATTTAAGTTTGGAGCGTAGGAGAGGAAGGTTGCCCTGTATGCCGATGACGTCCTGATCCTTATATCCGACTTGGAATCGTCTTTCCCTCATGTCATTAGGATAGAACAGGAGTTTGGCCAAGTGTCTGGCTACAAGGTAAACACAGAAAAAACTGGCATCATGGTATAGAATCTGCCGGAGTGTCGACACGAGCCAAAAGCGATTTGAGATATTTGGGGGTTAGGATTGTCCAAAACATAGACAAAATCTTTGGGACGGACCTTGCAAATGTTTCCAAGGAATGCCAGAGCCTCATGAAATTGGGGATACATCTCCCATTGACAATTATGGGCAGAATTAATTTAATCAAAATGGGAATATTGCCAAAAATCCCTTTTCTTTTTAATTCTATTCCTCTATATTTTGAGAAGCAGGCCGTTAACAAACTGCAGCAATCAATTAACTCATTTGTATGGGCTTACAAAGCCACAAGAATATCATGGAAGAAACTATGGCGGAGGAGGGAGAAAGGAGGTCTTACACTACCGGATCTCCAGTATTATGCTTGGGCCATCCAATTAACCCTTTCAAGAATGCTGCTGAAATCCCCAGATTTGCCCGAAAAGGGAGGCCATGTTTTTGGCCATGCTGGATGGAGTTGGATTTTCACAGGAGTGGTTCCTTTTTAAGTATGTAGACCAGAAGTTTTATAAGAGGATCAAACTGAAAATCCTACTGGGTATGGCTCATACATGGGCCAGAATTAAGCAAAGTACAGGCGTAAACTATTTTTCAAGTCTGGCTCCTTTGTGGGATTCTCCGGGGGTCCCGGGCTGCCTGAAAGATAAACTGGCACCCCCACTTAAAACAGCTGGGCTTCTGTTGTGGGGGGACTTAGCCGCAGAGGGTTCACTCCTGTCCTGGACGGTGCTCAATGACATACTAGAGGATGGCATGTCCAGCTTCAAATATTTGCAACTGCAGAGTTGGTCCCAGAATTTAAAAAAACGTATAGGGGAAGAAAGCATTCTAGAGGAGCAATTGGTATTAAGACCAGTGGGGAGGAAAGAGGTGTCTTGCTTTTACTGGGCCATCAAGGAAGTTATTGATGGGCTTTTTAAATTACCCAAAGAACTTTAGGAATCTTTTATATCAGAGGTAGATTGGGAGGACTTGTGGCAAACTTCTTTCAACACTTTGTTTGCAGTGGTAAAACCAGCTTGGCTCAGGAGGAACCACTATTTCACTGAACACAGGGCCTATTTATCTCCCTCTAGACTTTCTAAAATAACAAAGGGCCCTCCTGCTAGTTGCAAGAAGTGTGATTTGGTGAGCGCTTCAGACATTCACATGTTTACAGACTGTCCAGCTATCTCTGCTTATTGGGAGAGAGTGGGGGCCACCATAGCTGACATCCTTGGGACCCCAGTCCATATTTCTCTGGCCCTGATCATTTTTGGTATTGCTGGAGGAAATACATGTCCGGCCAGGGAGTTCCTAGTTTACATAATTCTGCCGGCTAGATGAGAAATATGTAGAAGATGGGTGGAGAGCACCCCCCCACCTATTCAGACTGGCTGTCCTCCTTATATAAGACCTCCAAATCTGATTTGGTCAGATTGCAGAACAGTAGAAAGAAGACACTATGGGACTGTTTGCTTAGCTGGTCTCTTCACTAGCTTAGGGGGGATTGTAATTGAGCATTGTTGTTCTAGGGGTTTTTGTTGTGGTGTTATCACTTTGGAAATGTTCTTTTTTTGTCTTTTCTTTTTGATGCTATCATTATGCCTCTTTGGAAGCTCTCAGACTGTGCAGGGTCCTGCTTTCTCTCTGCTGGGACAGCAACTACAGCCATTGGTTACGATCAGCCAGAGGGGAGTGCGACCACCCTACCTCGATTGCCTACGTCTCTAGAAATAGAGTAACGGTAATGACATCCTGCTTTTCTGTCTACTGCGGTTGGAGGGAAATTAGGATTTAAAAAAAAAAAGAAAACTTTTCAAATATACTACCATATTCCAAAAATATACAAAACTAAAATAGAAAATCGATGCAAAATGTACATACAAGAAATATAAAAAAAAATATATATATATACATAGATCCCCACACTATCGTTAAACTAGTTTTTCAGAAAAACGAAGTCTGAGCCACAAATCCTTTCCAGCGCGTATTTAATCACAGCCTAGTCACTCTACGCGTTTCGGAGGTAGACCTCCTTGATCACGAGTAAGAGTGTATGTGAATTCTCTATGTTTATACATAATCATGTGACACCTTGGTCAAAGCAACAAGTGAAAACAGACTCCTCACGTGGTACACAGGAGCTAGCATGCAAAACTTTACACAACGCAAAGGAAATACGCATTATTTTAACGCACATAAATAGTGAATGTTAAAGACAGCATGTAATTGCTTCATTACATTTTCGTAAATATAGATTGCATGAAATGCATACTGTTATGCGCGCTGCACGGTTCACTTCTTAATCATGATTAGGGGCAATCACCTTTAAGAAAGGACAATTTGAAAGTGTTTCAAAAGTGTTTCTACACACTTGTGTGCATCCGATTCTCTCTCAAAAAAGGATAAATACTAACAAAAATGCTGCCCCAGTGGGCTGAAACATGATAAGGTAAGGAATGGTGGTTTCTGTGCGCCAAAAAACAAAACAGGTCCTAAATTGGACCTCTACTCACAACATGAGCTCACATCGGAGCTTGTTTTTTGGTCTATAGCCCAAGTGGACGTAGTCTTTGAACCAATCCTTGACTCATACAACACTGTCCTTAAGTCCTGGGATTACCAATAAGCCCATGGTTGCCCTTGATAATAATGTTCTCATTCACAGTGATGCGTACTTTCAAAATGCATTAACGTGCCTAAGCAGCCTTGCATTCCACTCTCCTTTCTAGATTCAGTGAGGACCTGTGTGAAAAGTGAAAAAGTAAAAAAAGGGAAGGTGAAACAGTCATTCTTTATATATTGTTCATACACTGTTAAACATTAAAACATTAAACATTTCTAACAGAGCTAAAGGCTGGCGAGTCTAAAAAATTACTGCAAATTACATTATCTCTGATTAAAGAACTAACATGCAATGGGTGTGAATAGATGTCAGCTCTTTTATCCCAAATGCACAGATAAGGCCTCATCGCAGTTGTGTCCTTCAGGCTGCATTGTGTGATATTTAATGATAAACCGGGATTATAATCTTCTAAATTCTTGGGTCTTATCACCCCTCTCTCTCTGACTGGGATGCTGTCTAGGACACAATATGAGATCAAACTGTTGTTACTTTTGCGGTGAGTAAAAAATGTCTAGCTATTGGGTACTGTAGGTCATTATTCTTGATTGCCCTCAGGTGTTCTAAGATGCGTTTCTTAGCTGGGTGTATGGTGCTCCCTATGTAATATTTATTACATGGGCATTTTAGTGCGTAAACTGCAAATTATGTATTGCATGAAAATTTTTTCTATATTTTGAAAGGTTTGCACTGTGAGGAGAGTTTAACCTCTTTCATGTTTTTGCTTTGCTTTACAGGCTTTGCACTTTCCGCAAACATAAAACCCCTGTATAGTATTTCTCTTGGTCTTTGGGGGAATGAGTGTGGTGCAAACAATGTCTTTAAGAGATTTTGCCTCACGGTAAGTAGTCTGTGGGTAGTACTCGATCTCAGTTATTAGATCTTTATCAGTTTTCAGGACATCCCAAAATTTTCTCAATGATTGTTTCACTTCCCCTTGTCTGGGCTAGTAGCGGTTTCTTTAGGTTTCTCAGCTAAGAGACCTTTACAGTCTCCTTTATTGACCTCTATCAAGGCATTTTCAATGCTAGCTTTAGAGTATCCTCTTTTCTGAAATCTTTAAATCATAATATTTGCCTCAGAGTCAAAACCTTTCTGTGTACTACAGTTCCTTTTGGCTCGTAGAAGTTCACCCAAAGGGATACTTTTGACTAGGTTACTAAGGTGACAACTATGCGCGTGCATGAGGCTATTGCCCGCTGTTTCCTTCCTATACAGAACAGTGTTCAATGTATTGTTTTCAACAATGACTTTATGATCTAGAAATTCGATAGTTTCTTTCTCAATGTGACAAGTGAATGCCAGATTGTAAGTGTTGATGTTAAGTTCCTCAACAAACTCCCTGGCTTCTTGTTCACTACCTTCCCAGATGCAAAAAATATCATCTATATATATCGCACCCAGGTTCTTACTTTGGTTTTGAATTGTTCCATGTTTCTAACCACTAGCTCCTCCCACCAGCCAAGATATAATCCCGCAAAACTTGGGGCAAAACAAGTGCCCATCGCGTTCCACAGCGTTTGGTGGTAGATGACACCAATGAACACAAAAAAATTCTGGGTAAGGCATGTTTGGATCATGTCCAAGATCATTTCTGTGTGAAATAAAAAGGATATCGATCTTGTACTATGGAAGTGTCTACACGCCTTGATGCCCATTTCGTGCGGTATGCTCGTGGCTGGGGTTTCTTCGCGAAAAAACTTTGTGGAATATATATATATATAGTTCCTGAGAAAATGACGGTTAAAGTCAATTATATATCTATGGGCACGGTGGATCCGCGTATCTATCCGCGTACCCAAAGCGCTGCCTGCACGCACCCTGCCGTGTACAAGCTGCATGATGATTGGCTGTCAACAGTCAAAATCAGAAATTGTTGGCAGCCATCTTATGCTACCCAAAACAAACGCCACACCCTGACCCCCTAGGCCTGCTCAGGGGGTCTCACAATGACCCCAGGAACACATTTTTTTGTTTTTTTGAAAAAAAGACGCAATTGTCCCTAGGCCCTACCCCCTCCTTGCACCACTCCGCAAACGTGCCCCCTGGTGCATTTGCAGAGGGGGAACAAACTCCCCTTGAATACTGGGGGTCCCTGGGGGCCAACTAGCGCACCAGGAACCTCCAGTATGTGCCAGGGGGCTGTGTTGCAGAGAGTTGTTCTGAGGCCACGCCCCTTTTTACACCTCTCTGCAACACAGTTCTGTGGCGCTTACTGGAGGTACCTGTTGGGCTAGTTGGCCATCAGGGGACCTCAGGATTCAAGGGGACTTAATCCTTCAACGTAAAACGGGGTAAGTTTGCACAGTGGTGAAGGTAGAGGGTGGGTCCTGAGGTGATATGGGTGCAAACACGCCCTGTGGCGCGTTTTAAGTTGGGGAATTAATTCCTCTTCAATACAGAGGTCCCCTGGGGGCCAACTAGCCCACCAGGTATCTCCAGTAAGCACCACAGAGATACCTGGTGGGCTACTTGGGGCCCAGGGGACATCTGGATTGAAGATGAATGAATTCCCCAACTTAAAACGTGCCACAGGGAGTGTTTGCACACATATCACCTCAGGCCCCGTCCCCTACCTTCACCACTGTGCAAACGGGCCCCATGGCATGTTTTAAGTTGGGGGATTAAGTCCCCTTGGATCCTGAGGTCCCCTGGCGGCCAACTAGCTCACCACGTAACTCCAGTAAGCGCCACAGAGCTACGTTGCAGAGAGGTGTAAAAAGGGGCGTGGCCTCAGAACACCTCTCTGCAACGCAGCTCCCTGGCACATAATGGAGGTACCTGGTGGGTGAGTAGGCCGCCAGGGGACGGCAGGATTCAAGGGGACTCAATCCCCCAACTTAAAACACGCCACACATGTGGCGAAGGTAGGGGGCGAGGCCTAAGGTGATATGTGTGCAAACACCCCCTGTGGCGTGTTTTAAGTTGGGAAATTAATTCCTCTTCAATCCAGAGGTCCCCTAGGAGTAAACTAGCCCACCAGGTACCTCCAGTAAGCGCCACGGAGCTGGGTTGCAGAGTGTTGTAAAAAGGGGCGTGGCCTCTGAATACCTCTCTGCAACGCAGCTCCCATGTGCATACTGGAGGTACCTGGTGGGCTAGTTGGCCCCCTGGGGACCGCAGCATTGAAGAGGAATTAATTCCCCAAATTAAAACGCGCCACAGGGAATGTTTGCACACATGTCACAGCAGTCCCCTCCCCATTCCTTCACCATTGTACAAATATTCCTCTAAAATCAGTCGAACTGCAAATTCCAATTTACTCACCTGTTATCAGGCGAGAACTCAGTGCTGCATCCGGTCCTCGGATGCTTGTTTCCGTTCTGGGAAGGACATGGCTTTTGTAGTTCGGACTGGACTGTTCCCATGGGGCAACAGGGTCAGCGCTGATTTGCATATCGCCATTGTCTAACCCAGGGTGGTGTGGAGTGGAAAAACGATGGATTTGGGCCCAGATCTTTTGACTGGGGTGAATGTGTGACATTGATCCACATTCTGTCCATCATTGTTGTATTTGCAGTTACCGCTCTAAGTGTACTGGGGATGCTCAGACGTGAGTCCCAGACACTCCACACCACTGGAATCAAGCTAGCCGGGCTGATGAGAGGTGTTACCTCGAAACCGGTCCGGTCCTCGGATGCTTGTTTCCGTTCTGGGAAGGACATGGCTTTTGTAGTTCGGACTGGACTGTTCCCATGGGGCAACAGGGTCAGCGCTGATTTGCATATCGCCATTGTCTAACCCAGGGTGGTGTGGAGTGGAAAAACGATGGATTTGGGCCCAGATCTTTTGACTGGGGTGAATGTGTGACATTGATCCACATTCTGTCCATCATTGTTGTGTTTGCAGTTACCGCTCTAAGTGTACTGGGGATGCTCAGACGTGAGTCCCAGACACTCCACACCACTGGAATCAAGCTAGCCGGGCTGATGAGAGGTGTTACCTCGAAACCGGGTCGGTCCTCGGATGCTTGTTTCCGTTCTGGGAAGGACATGGCTTTTGTAGTTCGGACTGGACTGTTCCCATGGGGCAACAGGGTCAGCGCTGATTTGCATATCGCCATTGTCTAACCCAGGGTGGTGTGGAGTGGAAAAACGATGGATTTGGGCCCAGATCTTTTGACTGGGGTGAATGTGTGACATTGATCCACATTCTGTCCATCATTGTTGTGTTTGCAGTTACCGCTCTAAGTGTACTGGGGATGCTCAGACGTGAGTCCCAGACACTCCACACCACTGGAATCAAGCTAGCCGGGCTGATGAGAGGTGTTACCTCGAAACCGGGCCGGTCCTCGGATGCTTGTTTCCGTTCTGGGAAGGACATGGCTTTTGTAGTTCGGACTGGACTGTTCCCATGGGGCAACAGGGTCAGCGCTGATTTGCATATCGCCATTGTCTAACCCAGGGTGGTGTGGAGTGGAAAAACGATGGATTTGGGCCCAGATCTTTTGACTGGGGTGAATGTGTGACATTGATCCACATTCTGTCCATCATTGTTGTGTTTGCAGTTACCGCTCTAAGTGTACTGGGGATGCTCAGACGTGAGTCCCAGACACTCCACACCACTGGAATCAAGCTAGCCGGGCTGATGAGAGGTGTTACCTCAAAACCGGGCCAGTCCTAGGATGCTTGTTTCCGTTCTGGGAAGGACATGGCTTTTGTAGTTCGGACTGGACTGTTCCCATGGGGCAACAGGGTCAGCGCTGATTTGCATATCGCCATTGTCTAACCCAGGGTGGTGTGGAGTGGAAAAACGATGGATTTGGGCCCAGATCTTTTGACTGGGCTGAATGTGTGACATTGATCCACATTCTGTCCATCATTGTTGTGTTTGCAGTTACCGCTCTAAGTGTACTGGGGATGCTCAGACGTGAGTCCCAGACACTCCACACCACTGGAATCAAGCTAGCCGGGCTGATGAGAGGTGTTACCTCGAAACCGGGCCGGTCCTCGGATGCTTGTTTCCGTTCTGGGAAGGACATGGCTTTTGTAGTTCGGACTGGACTGTTCCCATGGGGCAACAGGGTCAGCGCTGATTTGCATATCGCCATTGTCTAACCCAGGGTGGTGTGGAGTGGAAAAACGATGGATTTGGGCCCAGATCTTTTGACTGGGGTGAATGTGTGACATTGATCCACATTCTGTCCATCATTGTTGTGTTTGCAGTTACCGCTCTAAGTGTACTGGGGATGCTCAGACGTGAGTCCCAGACACTCCACACCACTGGAATCAAGCTAGCCGGGCTGATGAGAGGTGTTACCTCAAAACCGGGCCAGTCCTAGGATGCTTGTTTCCGTTCTGGGAAGGACATGGCTTTTGTAGTTCGGACTGGACTGTTCCCATGGGGCAACAGGGTCAGCGCTGATTTGCATATCGCCATTGTCTAACCCAGGGTGGTGTGGAGTGGAAAAACGATGGATTTGGGCCCAGATCTTTTGACTGGGCTGAATGTGTGACATTGATCCACATTCTGTCCATCATTGTTGTGTTTGCAGTTACCGCTCTAAGTGTACTGGGGATGCTCAGACGTGAGTCCCAGACACTCCACACCACTGGAATCAAGCTAGCCGGGCTGATGAGAGGTGTTACCTCGAAACCGGGCCGGTCCTCGGATGCTTGTTTCCGTTCTGGGAAGGACATGGCTTTTGTAGTTCGGACTGGACTGTTCCCATGGGGCAACAGGGTCAGCGCTGATTTGCATATCGCCATTGTCTAACCCAGGGTGGTGTGGAGTGGAAAAACGATGGATTTGGGCCCAGATCTTTTGACTGGGGTGAATGTGTGACATTGATCCACATTCTGTCCATCATTGTTGTGTTTGCAGTTACCGCTCTAAGTGTACTGGGGATGCTCAGACGTGAGTCCCAGACACTTCACACCACTGGAATCAAGCTAGCCGGGCTGATGAGAGGTGTTACCTCGAAACCGGGCCGGTCCTCGGATGCTTGTTTCCGTTCTGGGAAGGACATGGCTTTTGTAGTTCGGACTGGACTGTTCCCATGGGGCAACAGGGTCAGCGCTGATTTGCATATCGCCATTGTCTAACCCAGGGTGGTGTGGAGTGGAAAAACGATGGATTTGGGCCCAGATCTTTTGACTGGGGTGAATGTGTGACATTGATCCACATTCTGTCCATCATTGTTGTGTTTGCAGTTACCGCTCTAAGTGTACTGGGGATGATATGATTACGTACGGTAATCCCCATTACTCTTAGTCCTACTCGTCCTCGACCCAGTCATCACTCATGAGGTATTCCACACACGACAGGAAACAAAACAGGAAACGCTTTCTGACTCCACCCACCCTCCTCTCAGGTGCTATAATACACCCCACCACCAGAAACAAATCCTGATGTACCAAGCACCAAAGGCCTGGAAAGGGAGGGCGGGCGGGTCGTATGACTGGGTCGAGGACGAGTAGGACTAAGAGTAATGGGGATTACCGTACGTAATCATATCATTACCTCTACGTCCCTCGTCCTCGACCCAGTCATCACTCATGAGGCATACCAAAGCAACCCCACAAAGGCCTTTGGCACACCACAAACAGAAACAGAACAGAGACCAAGGAGTGCAGCAAGACACAGTTTATCAACAAAACAGAAATAAACAGAATCAAACAGATGGGGGGATCCCCACAGCTTGCAACACACCAGAACCAAAATTAGGGCGGCTAGACAGAGCACAATTCAAACGATAATGTCGCACAAAAGTGGACTCGGACGCCCAGGTACCCGCCCTACAGATCTCCTCAAGGGGAACCCCATGGAAGGCAGCCCAGGAAGCAGACACACCCCTGGTAGATCTCGCCTGAACCCCAGACGGGCAAGGCAAACCAGAGCCCTGGTAAGCCAACAAGATCACAGCCTTGATCCAGCGACCCAAAGTAAGACGAGAGGCAGCCTTACCCCTACCAGCCAAACCAAAGGTCACGAAGAGGGAGTCAGAAGACCGAAACCCAGCAGAACGATCAACATAAACAGACAACGCCCTTCTCACATCCAAAGAATGAAGCAAGACGTCAGAAGGAGAGGAAGGAGAAGGACAGAGAGAAGGAAGAACCAACTCCTGGGAGGAATGGAAACGGGAACGAATTTTTGGCATAAAACCGGGGTCCAAGGAAAGGACCACAGCGTCGTCCAGAAACCTCAAAAAGGGGGGAGAACAACGCAAAGCCGTAAGCTCCCCCAATCTCCGAGCAGATGTAACAGCCACCAAAAAAGTAACTTTGAAAGACAGGAATTTCAACTCCACCGACTCCAAAGGCTCAAAGGGAGGGGACTGCAAGGCACCCAGAACCAAAGAGAGATCCCAAGGAGGAACCGGTGAGCGGACAGAAGGAGCAGAAAGAGAGAAACTCCTAAACAGACGGGAAACCAGCAACCCGTCCGAAGGAAGAAGAGAAGCCGGATCACGAAAGGCCCGAATAGCAGCCCACTGACCCTTCAAAGTGGACAAAGCATAGTGTTTTTGAAAACCCTCCAAAAAAAACTGCAGAATAGAAGAAGCACCACAAGAAGTAGGAGACAGATCCAGGGCAACACACCAAGAAGAAAAAGAAGCCCAGTGTTTCGAGTAGGAGGACAGAGTGGACTTCCGACGAGACGCCTGCATCACAGTGATGAGGTGGTCGGGCAGACCCCGGACTCCAAGAGACAACCGTTCAACCTCCAGACCGCCAAGGTGAGAGGAACCAACAGGGAGGGAGACGGGGAACACAGCGGAGAGGGGTAGCGGGGCAGGATCCACGGAGGGCCCACCGCCAGACCCAGAAGCAGAGGAAACCAGGAGCGGCGAGGCCAATAAGGAAGAACAGCCACCACCTGAGCCCCCACCCGACGAACCTTCAGCAGGAAAGCAGGGATCAGAGGAAAGGGGGGGAACGCATAGAGGAACCAAGGAGGCCAAAGGACAGTCAAGGCATCCACCCCCCAAGCCCCCGACTCCGGGGTCCTGGAACAGAACAGGGGAAGCAATGCATCGGACCGGGAGGCAAACAGGTCCAGAACCGGAGTCCCGAACCTCCGGCAGAGCAACCGGAAAATCCGAGGGGCCAGGCACAGGGAGAGAGAGGACGGGAACTTCCGACTCAAGGAATCGGCAACCACGTTGTCCACACCCCGAATGTGCACAGCAGAGAGAGCCACCAGATGACACTCGGCCCAACTCGCAATTGCACAGGCCACCAAATTCAGGGAGAGGCAGCGGGTACTGCCCTGGTGGTTGATGTAGGCCACAGTCACAGTGTTGTCCGACCTCACCAACACGTTGCACCCCAGAAGACGATCCTTGAGAAGGCGGAGAGCCCTCTCCACCGCAGACAGCTCCCTCCAATTGGAAGAGTGGTGCGACTCCGAAGGAAGCCAACGCGCCTGCACCGACCAACGACCCAGAGTCGCACCCCAACCGAAAGCGCTGGCATCCGTCGTCAACACCAAGGGAGCCGGAGGATGGAACCACATGCCCCTCGACAGATTCGAAGAGTCCAGCCACCACTGGAGAGCAGACACCAACTCCGGAGTCACAGGCACAGGAATCGAGAAGTCCTGGACAGGAAAGGAGACCCAACTCTGAACATGCCACAACAGAGGTCGAAGATGAGCCCTGGCCCAGGGCACCGTGAACACGGTGGCAGACATGTGGCCCTGAACCACCAGCCACTGCAGCAGAGGAGCTGAAGCCCGGGAAAGCAACCTCCTCAACAGCAACTGAAGACGTAGAATCCTGGACTCCGGGAGAAAAACCATGCCCAGAACTGAGTCGAACACGGCCCCAATGAAAGTCCTCCGAGTGGCAGGCTCCAGGTGACTCTTCGGCAGATTGACCAGGAACCCATGATCCTCGAGCGTACGCATGGTCAAGGAAAGGTGGCGAGACATGACCCCTGGAGAAGGAGCCTGCAGCAGCCAGTCGTCCAAGTAAGGAAAAACGGACACCCCCAGGAGATGGAGATGAGCCACCAAGGGAGCCGCCACCTTGGTGAACACCCTGGGGGCGGACCGGAGACCAAAGGGGAGGACGCAAAACTGCCAGTGACGACCCTCCAGGCAGAAGCGCAGGAACCGCTGATCCTCCAACGCCATCGGAACATGAAGGTATGCATCCTGGAGATCCAGAGAGGTGAACACCCAGCCCTCCTGGATCAAAGGGATCACCCTCTGCAAAGTATCCATTTTGAAAGTGATCTTGCGCACAAACAAGTTCAGGGCCCGAAGATTGATGACAACACGGAAACCCCCCGTGATCTTCGGGACCACAAAGACAACCGAATAAGTCCCCAGGCCACGTTCCAGGGGGGGGACCGGGACAATCGCCAGTTTGTCGAACAGGACCTGAACACCCTCCAACAATCCCAGACGACGAGACGGGTCCGAAGGCAATGGGGTCACCACAACACCCGAGGGAGGTGGGGGAGACAGGAACTCTATCCGGTAACCCCTGGACACAACATCCAGTACCCACTGGTCGGAGGTCGTCAACAACCAAGCAGGGAGGAACAGCCGCAGTCTCCCACCAACCGCGGGCCGACCACCAGCGAGATCGGGCACCGGTGCGGCGTAGTCAGGAACGAGGAGCGCCAGACCCACCATCCGGCTGGGGCTTCTTCTGGAACCTCCGAGGAAAGGACCCACGAGCACCACGCTGGCCCCTAAACGAGGACTGCTGAAACCTGGAAGGCTGGCGAAAGGACCTCGCATTAGAAAAGGAGGATCCCTTATGAGAAGGGGCAGGACGGAAGGACAAAGAATGCTTCCTCTCCTTGAAAACCTTATGGAGCTTGTCCTCCAGTGCGTCCCCAAAAAGAAGAGTACCTGAAAATGGCAACCGCAAGGCCATAGAACGCTGCGCCGCATCCGTCTTCCAACCCCGCAGCAACAAGTTCCGACGGGCAGCCACAGAGGAACCACAAGACAGAGCAGAAGCCCGGACTGAGTCAAAGGCAATGTCAGAAAGGAACTCCGATTGTCGTTCCATAGACTCCAGCAACTCCGGACAAGTGCCCCCCTCCTGCATAGTAGAAAACAAAGTCTTGAAGTCAGCCAACAAAGACTGCGCAACATAAGCACCATAAACACCCGACCGAAGAGCCAGGTGAGAGCCAGCATAGGACTTCTTTAGAGCAGAGTCAATTTTCTTATCCACTCCATCCTTCAGGATATTATCATCAGCCATGGAAGGCCGACCCACCAGGGAAGCAACAATAGAGTCCACCTGCACCGAATCAGGCAGGGCAACCTCCGAATCCTGCAAAGGATACAGTTTCGACATGAACCTGGGCAAAGAAATATGGTCCGGGTCTTTCCACTCCTTAAGAAGGACATCCATAACAAAGGGGTGGATGGGCATGGAAGAAGACACAGGCCTCCGAAACTGCGGTAGAACAGCATCCTGGGAGGTACTGGCCACAGAAACCTCAGGGAAGCCCATATTCTCCCGAACATGACCAAGAATATCAGGCAACAGCTCCTTCGAAATGTACTTGCCCTGCAGATCCACCGCACCCAAAGCGGACTCATCAGAGGAAGCAGAGGAGGAGATATCAGAATAAAGGTGAGCAGGGGACTCCGAGCGACCCCCAGCACCCTTTTTTGAAGCCTGGAGCTCGGACAGCGTCTCCAAAATCAGCAGCTTCAGCCTCTTCGAGTCACCCAGACCAGCACTCCGACCAGCAGGGGCAGAATCACCACTGTCGGAAGAGGATGACCCAACAGGAGAGACATGCTTTCTCTTCCTATGGTGTTTCCCCATAATGAACAGCAAATACACAGCAAACCAGCAAAGCAACACAGCAACACTCACAAGTGGTACAGAAGAAAGAAAACGAAATCCCGCCATAAATAGGAGGAAAACACTCACCCCACAGCTGCAGCCCCTCGGAAACCGAGGAAGTAGAAGGAGGCGGCAGAAAAACGAGCCATCCAGGAGCACCGACGAAGGAAAACACCCCGAGTCACCAATGCGGAAAGGAGACGATGACGTCATCGCAAGGACCCGCCCTGCAAATCTGCAGCCAATCCAGGAAGGAAGCCAGGGAACCCGGAGCCCACCCGGGTGCCCGCGCAAGCAAAAATGAGGCTCCGAGGACGAGAACGGTATCCTGCGTCCAGCCCCTACAACGCGGCTTCAATCACAGGAAGAAACGGCCCCCGCGAAGGGAGGGGCAGAACCGGAGCCAGGAGGTGAGCGCGCCCCGCCCAAAAGGACCGGAGAACGCGGGCAGCCAGTCCGCCACCAACCGTCCAGGAAAGCGAGTGCTCCACCACATGGCCCACACCCCAGTGACCGGCAAAGGGCAGGGCGCGAGGGCAACAGCCCAAACGAGCGCGGAGACAAGGAAGAGTCCAGGATCCGGGGGTAAAACCACGGGGACCCGAGAAGCCCCGCAACCCAGGGTCCCCGCCAGGAGCGAAGTGCAGGAAGCCCAGCAGCCTGCCTCCAAAAAGGTCCCACGTAGGTCCATGAGCACCCCCAGGGCCCAGCAAAGGAGGAACACCACAGGACAACCGAAGCAGGTAAGTGCCCGGCACTCACCCAAGCGTCACCCATCAGCATCCAACCGACAGGAAACAAAACAGGATTTGTTTCTGGTGGTGGGGTGTATTATAGCACCTGAGAGGAGGGTGGGTGGAGTCAGAAAGCGTTTCCTGTTTTGTTTCCTGTCGTGTGTGGAATACCTCATGAGTGATGACTGGGTCGAGGACGAGGGACGTAGAGGTAATGCTCAGACGTGAGTCCCAGACACTCCACACCACTGGAATCAAGCTAGCCGGGCTGATGAGAGGTGTTACCTCGAAACCGGGCCGGTCCTCGGATGCTTGTTTCCGTTCTGGGAAGGACATGGCTTTTGTAGTTCGGACTGGACTGTTCCCATGGGGCAACAGGGTCAGCGCTGATTTGCATATCGCCATTGTCTAACCCAGGGTGGTGTGGAGTGGAAAAACGATGGATTTGGGCCCAGATCTTTTGACTGGGGTGAATGTGTGACATTGATCCACATTCTGCCCATCATTGTTGTGTTTGCAGTTACCGCTCTAAGTGTACTGGGGATGCTCAGACGTGAGTCCCAGACACTCCACACCACTGGAATCAAGCTAGCCGGGCTGATGAGAGGTGTTACCTCGAAACCGGGCCGGTCCTCGGATGCTTGTTTCCGTTCTGGGAAGGACATGGCTTTTGTAGTTCGGACTGGACTGGGGGCAACAGGGTCAGCGCTGATTTGCATATCGCCATTGTCTAACCCAGGGTGGTGTGGAGTGGAAAAACGATGGATTTGGGCCCAGATCTTTTGACTGGAGTGAATGTGTGACATTGATCCACATTCTGTCCATCATTGTTGTGTTTGCAGTTACCGCTCTAAGTGTACTGGGGATGCTCAGACGTGAGTCCCAGACACTCCACACCACTGGAATCAAGCTAGCCGGGCTGATGAGAGGTGTTACCTCGAAACCGGTCCGGTCCTCGGATGCTTGTTTCCGTTCTGGGAAGGACATGGCTTTTGTAGTTCGGACTGGACTGTTCCCATGGGGCAACAGGGTCAGCGCTGATTTGCATATCGCCATTGTCTAACCCAGGGTGGTGTGAAGTGGAAAAACGATGGATTTGGGCCCAGATCTTTTGACTGGGGTGAATGTGTGACATTGATCCACATTCTGTCCATCATTGTTGTGTTTGCAGTTACCGCTCTAAGTGTACTTTTAGCCCAGCACTCTCACCCTGAAAAGTAATTCTAAGCATACTTACAAGTAACTTGTATTTCCTTCCATAGGAATCCATTGTGTGGTTTTCAGCAGAAAATTTTCTAAGTGTCGATTTTTGAAACGTACAAATATTCCTCTAAAATCAGCCAAACAACGATTTCCGATTTACTCACCCTTCATCAGGAGAGAACCCAGTGCTGTTTCTCAGTGTCAATTTTTGAAGCGTACAAAAATTCCTATAAAAGCAGCAGAATCACAAATTCCGATTTACTCACCTGGTATCAGGAGTGACCTCAGTGCTGCTTCTTTGAGCCCAGTACTGATCCTGAAAAGTAATTCTAACCGTACTTACCAGTAACTTGTATTTCCTTCCATAGGAATCCATTGTGTGGTTTTCACCAGAAAAGTTTCTCAGTGTCTATTTTCACAAACTAAAAATATTCCTTAAAAATTGCCTGTATGACTTAAACACACACTTTTGACTGTTTACAGGAGATGCACCCTTGCTGGATCCAGGATCCACCACTGAGTAAGAAAAAGTAACATTAACACTACTTACCTGATAAGTGAATTTCCTCCCATAGGATAACATTGGTGATTCTATGTGAAAAAGTTTCTGTCAACTTTTAAAATATAATAATATTCCTTAAAAATCACTACTGTAACCAAAACTTTTTTCTCAACTGTTTACAGGAGATATCCCAGGATTGACTCTAGGATCTATCTTGTAGTTAGAAAAGTAATCCAAAAAGTAATTATTTGCATTTAACTAGAAATTCACATTGAGCTCAGTGTGGCATTGTGTCTGAAATTGTGTTGCGCATTACAACAACTTTAACTACTGTATTTAAAAGTCTATTGCCTATTTACAAAGTGTTTAAACTAAAGTAATTCATTCTGAGAAAGTATATTTTGTAATGTAATGTATAATGGAATTATAATGGAATATGAAAAATAAAATATCTAAACATAAATAGCTTAAAAAAATGTAGTTAATCAGTATCAAAAAAATAAATATAAGAATTAATACATTTAAAAATTGTCATTTACAAAACCTTTGAAATTCACTGAAAAACCATAGGTTTCAGACATGTTATAGTTAGGAATAAGCATTTAAAAAACCTTTGAAATTCACTGAAAAAACATAGGTTTCAGACATGTTATAGGTAGGAATTAGCATAAAAAAAACAGAAATTCATTGAAAAAAACCATAGGTTTTAGGGGTGTTATAGTTAGTTGGACATTTCACTCATACAAAACCATTGAAATTTCCCCGTTATAGTTAGTTGTACTAACTATAACTCGCGTGCCCACAATCCACTGCTGATGATGTCACATATTACATCATTCATAAAATGGTCAGTGACATCACTGATGACATCACTGAAGACATCTCAAATGACATCACTGATGACATCACAGTTGACATCATCCACTTGACAATCTGATACATCTTATCGTACACTAGTATAAGCTTTCAACACTCATTATAAAATAAGGAGTACCATATTTGAAACCATTGACACACCAATACAAGTTTTTAAAAACCCACTCAGTGATTCCTACATCTACACACACATCTAAACACTTACCTATAGATTCACTCATACATGCTAACAAACATCAATAGAACACTATCAAATATACTTATACACCTACATCAACATTACACACCAGCACACCCTATTCACTTATGCAGTCATTCTACTCACTTATGCAAACAGTTGATCATACTTATATTTACTAAGCTACACACTTACACAAACACCACTTTATTTATTGGTATAGATAGTAACTCATACTTAGTATGTTATAAAATCACTATTACAAGTATACAGTTATCCATACGTCACTCATACAATCACTGAGTCTTATGTATAGTTATTTGTAGGGAACAACTGTCACATACACTGCTTTTTATATTTCTAGTTTCTTGGACATGTATCATTGAGAAATATATTTACTCATCACCACACCCATAAAGATATTCACTCATCTAAACAACTGTTTCCACATACTGTCGTAACCTTATATACCTACGAAATCAACTATTTACACATCTTTGGACAGTCACACACCTCCCACCCAACTATACACACATTCATTCGCTATCCCATACAAATACTCACTTTACTAGTTATTAACTAATATAGACTTTCGCATAGCTAGTAACCAACTTATGTAGTAGTTTACACAACAAGATATAGAGTGATACAGGTATTTACAAAGTGTAATCACTATTCCATATATTTAGTGAGACACTTTAAATTCGTCACTTAGATAGTCAATCACATTGCTACCAAATCCTCCTTTCAGACACTTATACATGCACTCAGTCTTCAAGGCAGATTGCTATATATCTATATATTTATATATATATATATATATTACCTACTGGCGGTCGCCAGTAGGTATATTTAGTTAGGATTTTTTCCCTATGGGATTTTTGAAAATTCTATGTCTAATAACTTTGGCGTTTGTGGACGGAATTGGCTGCAATTTTCAGGAAAATGGAACATTGTGTTTCTGAGCAGCCCCTGAAAATGTGGGGGGGGGTTCGTCAAGGGGGGGCTGAGAAAAAAGGGGGGTCCCAAAACGTGTTTTTCCAATGTTAATTTCCATAGGGCGGTTGGCCTCACTTTTAGCCCGAATGGCTGAATGGATTTGCACGAAACTTGGCAAAATTGTAGGGACTGTTAGCCCGATGTGCCTTTGCTAGGTCTCAATATATGTGCTCCAGTGGATTTTGAGAAATTAACGTTTAAAAAAAGATATATATCTGTAAGCGCGCTCTGGGCAGCGCTCCGGTTCGCGTACTTTACGCGTAACGGAACTTCGCGAAGCGAAGCTGATTGGCTCTCCGGTGTCTGTCAACATTCTAAACAGTCCGGAGCGGCCGCCATCTTGTCTCTCGGTAGGATCGAGAGACAAGAGGAGGCCAAAACAAAGGGGGAAATGACCATAAGGGGGCATAGTAGATCCTCCCTGACCCCCTAGGTTTGATGTGGAGGCTTTAAAAGGGCCCCGCAGGGCAAAAAAAATTTTTTTTTTTTTTTTTTTTGCGTGGGGAGCGCCCGGTTCGCGAACCGGGAAGCGTACTGGGGAGTGTACTATAAGGAAAAAAGAATGATAGACTTTTCAAATACTGTATGTTAATTGATTGTTGGTTTTGTTGATTATTTTTTAATTTCTTTATTTTTTAAGCAATTATTTATTATTGTGATTGTGTTTCAAAATTTAATAACATTTCTAACATTTCACTGTCTGAAATGTCGTCATTTTCCATGAACATAGTTTGTAATCTCTGAGGGTATAAAATGTCCTCATTTTGAAGGAGGTCAACTACTGCTTGTACACATTGCAGTAGTTCTTGGTCCCAAGTTTCATCCATAAATTCTATATCATTTGGATCAATTAATTCTTGGCTGCTCTCTTGCAGGACAATTTGAAATGAAACTTTCTGTTCGCCTTCCAAGTTGCCTGAAATTTGGATAAAAAAATATATATATTAGTAGAGATAGGGCACTGTTGGGATTAATTTTAGATAGGCAGTTTTTATCAGTGAATTTATCTTTGGGCAGTGTATAGTATCAGAGTGGAAGTAGGAATATAAAAAAGTGTATGTGATTTAACGTAAGTAATTTCATAATTATACAAGAGAAACCTAACTCCATCCATAACTATAACAGAGAAGTCTATCTAAATCTATAACTACTACAGAGGGATAGTATATAACTAACAGAAAAAGTTTACCATATTAACTTTTGGTGCCCAATTTACTTCAGTTTTAAAAATAACAACTTACCTTTACAAAGAAGTTGAAGTTATTAGTGAAAATCCAATTGAAATGTACAACAAGAAGTAGTAGTCAAAATGGCTGTGTTTCCTTCTCTTCCTTTATATATATTCAGGTATATAACCAATCAAATGTCAGGTAATAAAAGTAGAAAATGAAAGTAACATTTTCATTGGTTGTCAGTTCCAACACTTCAGATGTGTTTTGAGAAGTAATTTACCTCACGGTATTTAGAGAGGTCTACAGGTTAAATGGCTAAATGGAATTTCAATCAAATTTGTGAAAATGATAGGGATTGGTATGTAGTATGAGCTAATCTATATTTGGTGAGAGTGTCTCCAGTCGTTTTTCTGTAAATTACTTTCCCACCTTTTTTGATGGTGCGCTTCCCGGGGAGCGCCCCGGTACGCGAACTGGCGAGCGCCCCGGTACGCGAACCTTAAGCGTTACGGGAGTCCACCATTTTGTGTTTCGGTCGACTTAAGATACAAGATGGAGGGCAAATAATGTTCAGAATGGGTAGAAGGGGGCACGGTAGACTTATCTTGACCCCCTAGGTTTTCTGAGGGTGGCTGAGGAGACTTATATGTGCGAAAAAAAACATTTTTTTAAAAAATTTTGCGAGGTTAGCTTCCGGTTCCCGTACCGGGTAGCGCTCCGGGGAGCGTACTTTGTTGAAAATTAGTGAAAAAAGTTGGAGAAAAATAATAATTGTGAGTGATTAGATGTACGGTAGCTCTGAGAAGAGCTTTTGGGTTTATGGTACATTTAGGTACTTATAAGTAGGTACCAATGCACAGTCTTAAATTCAGAATGAAAACTCTATTGCCTTCATCTGAGAAGTGAACTCCATCTCCTCTGTAGATATCTTGCATGTAGTAACGCAAGTTATTGTTGTACATGGAGCCCATTCCATGGTCTCTCATGTAAGCTGAAACAGATTTGTTTACATGCTTCCTCGACTTCTCAATTTGTGGACAAAATTGGTTTGACCACCTCCATTTCTGTCTTTGGCATATATTTGAATATACCAAGGCAGTCTGCGGAAAAAGTGCCATTAATTGCTCAAAGGTGTCCTTTAAAAGCATTTCCAGACCTACTCCAGTCAAAGTGCCCAAATCATTACCTCCACAGTGCACAATTAACAGGTCAGGTTTTGGCAAATGCATAAAGGTTTTCACCAATGGTATCAATTGGTGACATTTTAATCCTCTGTGGCCAAACCACTTAATTTCCACATTTTGTAAATTGAGGTTAAGTAAATTTCTGTTCTCAGCATACCTCTGAGCCCAATAGATGTAACTATGTCCAACAATCCAGACAGAAAACATGGTGAGAGAAGGTTCTCCTGCAGTCAGATGAAGTGTGGCAATGAAATGGCAGTTGAAAAAATAAGAGTTTAAAATGAAAAAAACTGTGGAGTTTCTGTGTTAATGAAGCAGTAACAGTGATTGGTGGATTTTGATTGCTGAAAACAGAAAGTTAGGGTGCATGGATGAGTTCTTTGAAAGATGTATTTTGAGTGGTCAAGAAAAAATGATTAAATGAAAGAATGCACTGGATATGCAGGTGCACTGAGAGTTCAGAGTTCAATTGCAACATTGTTGTGTGAACTTGCAAACACCAGAGGTCTTCCAAGAGGTGGTTGCTATGCAAAAAAAGCAGAGAGGGCAGAGGGGGGAAGGGTTTTGATTTGAAAAAAAGTGAGGGAAGAGTTTTGATTGGGTGACATGAGAGATATGTGTGAAGAATTACAGCATTTCTGTGCTTTTGATAGCTGCAGACTCTGGAGTGCATACCTTTTGCTCTGCTGAAGACAAATTGGTGTGTTTCTGAGACTGTTTTGAAACTCAAAGTATTTGCTAAGGTGAGAAAAGATTTCTTTAATTTAGATAGAGAATAGTGTGCTTTAAGGAGAAAATTATGAAGAAAGTTGTGTTTTTCAAATGTTGCTTTGTCTCAAGTGTTTTACAAATAGATTTTGTTTCTTTGAGAAATTGTAATTGGAGAAAATGTGAAGTATTAGTACTGACAGGGTTTTCATGTGCATAGGAGCTGTGGAGTGTTTTCAAATTATGACTTGAAAATCGTTTTTGAGGAAAAGGAATGGTTTTAAAATTTATGACAAGGACATAATGGTGTATGCTTCTTTATAAGGCAATTGAGTGTCTCTGATGTTATTTTTCCCATTTTAATGTAAGACCTTTCCCTGTGGAGCAAATTGCTTGTAAATATGCTCCCACCTGTGCATGGCAAATTTAGATTTTGAATGTTTGCGTTACATAGCCATGTTAAAAGTGACCCAAACATGCTGCAAAGGCAATCAAAAAACGCTTTCATGTGTCTTAAGGACATTTTAAGTCATTTCCCCATGTGGAGTGTTTTCAAATTATGATTTGAAAATCGTTTTTGGGGAAAAGGAATGGTTTTAAAATTTATGACAAGGACATAATGGTGTATGCTTCTTTATAAGGCAATTGAATGTCTCTGATGTTATTTTTCCCATTTTAATGTAAGACCTTTCCCTGTGGAGCAAATTGCTTGTAAATATGCTCCCACCTGTGCATGGCAAATTTAGATTTTGAATGTTTGCGTTACATAGCCATGTTAAAAGTGACCCAAACATGCTGCAAAGGCAATCAAAAAACGCTTTCATGTGTCTTAAGGACATTTTAAGTCATTTCCCCATGTGGAGTGTTTTCAAATTATGATTTGAAAATCGTTTTTGGGGAAAAGGAATGGTTTTATAATTTATGACAAGGACATAATGGTGTATGCTTCTTTATAAGGCATTTCAGTGTCTCTGATGTTATTTTTCCCATATTAAATTAAAAGACCTTTCCCCGTGGAGCAAACTCCTTGTAAATATGCTCCCACCTGTGCATGGTAAATTTAGATTTTGACTGTTTGAGTTACATAGCCATGTTAAAAGTGACCCAAAAAAGTTGCAAAGGCTTTAAAAAAACACTTTCATGTGTCTTAAGGACATTTTAAGTCATTTCCCTGTGGGCAGTGTTTTCAAATTATGACTTGAAAATCGTTTTTGAGGTAAAGGAATGTTTTTAAAATGTATGTGCGCCATATGCCCCCAAATTTCTTTTTCAGGGGTGCAGCAGGGTGTTCTTGAGACACCCCTGCACTTTTGGAAAAATTCCTAATTTGCGATGAGCTAATTGCTAATCGCAAATTGCACCTTCATTCCTATGGGCCTCCTGGCCCATGGAAATGAATGGGTAATTTGCAATTAGCAATTTGCTCATCGCAAATTAGGAATGGTAAAGAATCGCTATTTATTCCTTAAAATTCGCTATTTAGGAAATGCAAAATAGTTTGATGATACATATGGCGGTTCATCTCTAACAAGATAAGAAGCTTAGGGATACATTTATGATGACTGGCGCAATGAAGTGGACATCACTTACTTCATTGGTAGGCCTTTACATGTATTATCTCCTCTGTATTCTTCATCAAGCGTAACTTTGATCTGCAATCCTGAGTAGGCCTCACCTTAAACAAACCTCTGGATAGGCCACACCTTATCGTCATCCTGAATTAATCATTTAAAATGCTAGGGACAGATTTATGATAGGTGTATGCCTCTTTTGCGCCACTGTGCGTCACTTTTGTGATGCAGCGGCGGTGCAAAAGATTTGCTATGAGGCGACAAAATTACAAATTGATGCATTTAGACAGATGTGTCATGGTGTAAAAAACACCGTGCCACATGAAACCGATGCAGCAGTGATGCAAAAGATGCACCATGTTGCAAGACAGGCCTCACTTGGGGCCATATGTATCAAGCTAATTAGCATTCGCAAAGGCCGAAATTCTGTGAATTTCGGCCTTTGCGAATGCTAATTAGACAAATGGTATGTATCAAACAAGTTTGATGCAAAATAAGGAATAGCAAAATTTGCTATTCCTTATTTTGCGATTGCACTGAAGGATTTGCAAATTTTGCAATTTCTTAAATGCAATGTATCAAACAAAAAATATGCAAAAAATGCCATTAAGGATTTGCAAATTACCACCAACTTCTAGTTGGTGGTAATTTGCGAATTCTTTTCAAAAAGCTTTTTTTCCAAAAAACAAAAGGTGCAATATGACGCCCATACATGCCCTTAGGGCATGTATGTGCGCCATATGCCCCCAAATTTCTTTTTCAGGGGTGCAGCAGGGTGTTCTTGAGACACCCCTGCACCCTTGGAAAAATTCCTAATTTGCGATGAGCTAATTGCTAATCGCAAATTGCACCTTCATTCCTATGGGCCTCCTGGCCCTTGGAAATGAATGGGTAATTTGCAATTAGCAATTTGCTCATCGCAAATTAGGAATGGTAAAGAATCGCTATTTATTCCTTAAAATTCGCTATTTAGGAAATGCAAAATAGTTTGATGATACATATGGCAGTTCATCTCTAACAAGATAAGAAGCTTAGGGATAGATTTATGATGACTGGCGCATCACCAGGGATGTGCCAGTCATCCTGCGCCGCTGTTCCGCCACCCATGGTGTGCTGCATTTACAATGCGGCGCACCATGGGGCAAAAACGGCACAGATGCGTGACGCATCTGTGCCGTAAAAGTGGCGCATTGCTGGAGTTGTATTGCAAGTGCGATGTAGCTCCAGCAAGGCTCAGGGGTGCTCCATCTCCACAATGCTGCGTCAAGACCTATGCCTGCTTCAAGCAGGCGCAGGGTTTTGACGCAGCTTTGTCCTATCTGATTGTAAATGCGGCACACCATGGGTGGCAGAGCAGCGGTGCACGTTAACTGGTGCATCCCTGGGGATGTGCCAGTTAACATAAATCTGCCCCTTTACATTTAAGTATGTGCAGGGGATACAGAGTCGGTGAGGCTTATCCAAGGTTAAGAAGAGATGAGTCCTGTTCACTGAAAAATTGGACATAGGCTTCACCTCCTCAGCATCGCTAGACATGGCTAAATAATATGTGCAAAATGTTACTCTTGTTAAACAATTTTACTATTATAATCTCTGAGATTTGTCTCTTACTCTGCAACATCTCATTGTTGTTATCTTTCTTTAAAGATAAAGACAACATCAACATGAGCGACAATCAGCAATCAGTTGATTTCGACCTCATCATTGAACTCGTAATTGAAACATCAGTGGATGTTGATCCCTTGGATGATTTAAATCCTGAGGATGAAGAAGAACGTGATGAGGATGCAGATTTGTCAGAATTGTATGACATAGGATGGGAAGCTGACGTGCTTGAGCCTATGGAACTATAAACATTTATTTTAAAAATTTATAATAAATAAAAAGTAAAAATGTAAACCGTTTAATTTAAAAATAAAGACACCTTCAAAAACAGGTTATGTGTAGTGTCTTCAATAAAATATTAAAATATGCTCATAAAATTAAATCAGATTCACATATAAAACAGCACAGGTAAAATGAATATAAATTCCATTTCTTTTCTGCTATTTCTGTATTCTAAATTTGCCAAGCACTAAAAAAACTTCTATGTAAAAATGTCAAGTAGTGTTTTAAGTTTTTGATTACTGTTATTGATTTACTGTTGGGTAATAGTGGTTAATAACATTTTTTAATATATTTTACCACAGATTCAACTGCAGATCATTTCAAGATTTCAGCATGCCAACAAAAGAAAGACTGAGAAAGGCTGCAAAACGTCAAAGACAGCAGGTCAATGAAAAAAAGCAGCAGTCCTCTAACAAAAAGATTTGTCAAGTCACCAAGAAAGCACCGGGTAAGAGTACAAAAACATTCATAAGAAATATCTGTAGTAAAAAAAATATTACTACAGAAAATGTTTCAGTCCAGAAAAAGAGAAGCAATTCAAACGGAAAGGAAAGGACAATGAAAAATGTTACTGCTAGAGCAAGAGATAACTCTGTGCATGATAGTAGAAGGAAACAACAGTTTAGGGACATTCGTAAACGAATGTTCCGCAACAGGATAATTGGCAATTTGTTAAAAAATATTAAGAAAGGTCAACAGAAAGTGGTTTTTTATAAGAGAAAAAAAATAGTTGAGAAAGTTATTGATCAGGCATTTGAAATTAAACGTAAGTTATTTATTTTGATAATCAATAGAATTAGGAAGCTAAACAAAGCAATTTATGATTTCAAAAGAAATAGTAGATGGAAGAGAATAGTTAATCGTAGTAATTTTTGTGAAGTTTTTTCTGGAGAATGGATGCATAGTTCAAGCTGTGAGGCATTTTTTAATGAGGAGAGTTATTTCCAGGATAATGATTTGGTGCATGCAGTTGACACCAGTGGTCGAGCTTATGAAGTGAAAGATGGTTGTCCAGTTGAAAAAGAAAAACTTGTGACAACAGAGGCAGAAGAGGTGTTAGGTAATGAGGTTTTAGGAAGACGTCCTAAGGGTCCTGTGTATACCTGGAAGTGTAGTAGTATTTGCAGTGTGCGACAGGATTCCATCAATTTGCTTTGTGATTTTGTACGGTCATTTAATAAGAAAAGTTTGAAGCAGAAAATGAAGTTGTTGCAAGAATTAGATCCTTGCAGAGTGAGAGAAGTGACAGGTTTGCATGGTCATTCACTGGCTTGTCTTTCCAGGAGAGTATGCCAGAGTGTTTTTCATCATTTCAGGATGCTAGCAGTGCATCATAATAAAGTGAGGAAATTAGTTAGAATGTTGTATTATGCTAAGAGTCCAGCAATTATGCTTAAACAATTATGCGCTGCTCTTTTGCATGGTTCTGAAATAGATGTGAAGAATATATGTGAAGAAATTGAGCTTTGTTACTTTGGAAGTAAAGAGGAGAATGTTGAAATTGACCAAGAAGAAGCGGGTAATGTGGAAGATAGTGTACAGGTTTCCAGTACAGATAATTTCCAGAGGGAAATTGCGACGTTTCAGGTGAAATCAAGTGAGAGGCCAAATTTCACTTGTGTGTGTTGTCGACGCACTTATTATAAGAATCAGACTAAGTTAGTGGATTTATATGGAAAAAGTGAAAGGGAAAATAATAGTGAATGGAAGGATTTCACAACATACTTGATGGTAGAAAATTGTTTTGATTTGGGATTGGATCAACGTGTGTGTACTTATTGTTGTAACAAATTAAATCAAAACCAGATGCCTGCTAGAGCAGTTCATAATAATCTGGAATTGGTTGAGATTCCTTCTGAATTGAAGGATTTAAATACTTATGAATCTATTTTGATTCAAAGTATCCATCCCTTTCAGGCTATTGTAAGAATGGAGCCAAAGACAGGGAAATTGCCTCCATCAGATTTACAGAGAGGATTAAAGGGGAGAGTTGTTTATTTGCCTCTAGATTTGAAGAAAAACATTAACACAATTGGAGTAGAAAAAGTGGAAGAGGAACCTCTGGTTATCTTAGTTAATGGGGTTCCGACAAAGAATAAGAAAATATGGCAAGATTTAGTGGATGTTAGGAAAGTTAAAAAGGCAACATTGTATTTGAAAAAAAAAAATTAATACTATAAGAATGTATATGTTGCAGAAGAGGAAGTAAGTGAGGAAGAGGATAGCGATTTGTGTGCTGGTCAAATTGAGAAAGTAGAACCCTCTACTAGTGAAGAAATATATGAACATTATAGTGTTCATCCTTTGCATTCCAAGGAAGTCATGGGGAATGCTATTGAGTTGTTTCAAATGAAACAAGCCAAAGGGAGTCCCATTAGTGTTTGGGAGGAAAGTTTGGAAGCTCGGTGTTTCCCACAGCTTTTTCCAACAGGTCAGGGAGGAAGATATGATGAGCGACCTCATCAAATTCCTGCTTCTGAATACCGGACTTTGCGATTGTATGCAGGAGATGCTAGGTTTCGACAATGCATTCCCTATTTGTTTCATCTCCTGTTTGAAAGCGATCTGTCTGGACTGTCATATGCAGTGAACCACATCTTGAAAAGTGGTATACACATGCAAAACATCTCGGCAAGTGACTTTATGGATAAAGTCAATGTCCAAGACAGTATTTTGGATTCTCACCTGATTAATCTCATGGCGTGTCAGTGTGGTACTAATGAGTACTGGTACCGTCGTCATGGTGATTTAAAATGTATGCTGAGGAACTTAGGAACTCCCACATGGTTCCTCACTCTGAGCTGTGCCGAGTATGGCTGGGAAGACTTACTTGAATTTCTACGAGAGGCAAATGGAAACATCGAAAACATCGAATTCAAGACACCCGGAGAACTGTGCTCTTTGGATCCAGTCAATGTATGTAGGTACTTCAATCATAGATTTGAAGCTATGATGTCTTTCATCATGAATAAGAAGAATCCACCTCTTGGAGAGGTGTTGGATTTCTTCTGGAGAAAGGAGTACCAAGCAAGAGGTGCTCCTCATATACATATGTTGCTGTGGATCAAGGATGCACCTAAATTTGGAACGGATCTAGAAGACTCAGTGATGAGTTTCATACAACAGTATTCTACGTGTGCTGTTCCAAACGCAAAGGAGAAGAAAAGCCTAAGCGAAAAAGTTCTACCTTTCCAAAGCCATCGATGTGGAAAGTACTGTCGTCGTAAATTCCGAAACAAGGACAAGTTCTACACCAAATGTCGTTTCGGCTTTCCACGACCGGTGATTTCTAAAGGAAGAGTAAACAGTTTGATGTCTTTGCTGCGACATAATGTGATGAAGAAATCACCTAAAAACACATACAATTTGAAGAGGAACGAAGAGTCTAAGTACATCAACGACTACAACCCGGTGATTTTGTCCATGTGGAATGCTAACATGGATATACAGTTTGTGGCTGATGACTGTATGGCTGTGGCTCGGTATGTGACATCTTACATCACCAAAAAAGAGAAGACAGAATTGAAGGATATGTGGGAGGACATTTCCCATGAAAAGAGCCTCAGCAAGAAGTTGTACAGTTTCAGTCTGAAGATGTTGTCGCATCGAGAAATCGGAGCTTACGAACGTTCTGACCGGTTGTCTTCAGCAAGTCTCTATGCCAAGTCCAGGAGTATCGTTTGGGCGAGTCTTGGTCTTGCTGCAACGCGTAATCGAGTTCTCAAACCTGTGCGGGAAATTGAGTATTTGGCGGAAAAGGAGCCAAACAGTACCGACATTTTGAAGACCAACATGTTGGATACTTATTATCCAAATCGAAGCAGTCACCTCGAGAATGTTTGTCTGTATGAGGTTCTTCAAAATTACATATTCAAGAGGAACATCAAAGAAGATACTGAGAAAGGAGTGTATGCTGTAATAGGAAGTGAGGGATGTCCGGTCAAGCAAAGAAAATGCCACTTGGTAAACCATCGAAAATTGAGTGGCGAATCTCCTGAAAAAAAGGAGTTTTTCTATTTAGCACTTTTGCAACTTTTCAAGCCTTGGCGTGCAGAAGAGGAACTGCTTGGAGATTTCCTCTGTTACGAAGACTCTTTCAATGCTGCCAAGGAGACCATAGAATGTCCTGCTTTTCCCAAATATGTAGAAATGTTGAATGCGGAAATTGAGCAGGAAGCAACGATTGCAGCCGAGATTGCCAGAGACAGTTCTCAGGACAGTCAGAGTTCTGCTTCATTGAGTCAGGATCCACTAGGAGGACCTGTTATCGAAAATGAAGCTGCCACTGCTATGAATGAAGTGGAAAGAGCCATGGCACATGCTCAGGAGGATGCGGTTAACTTAGAAGAGTTGGAAAGACAACTCAACGTTGAGCAGAGGAAAATATATGACGAAGTTACCATGCAAATTGATCATGGATTAAGTCATGACAAGAAAGAGTGCTCATGTACGTCGTTGAAGCCTGTCCGACTGTACGTGAGTGGAGAAGCGGGAACTGGAAAAAGTTTCCTTATTAAAGCAATTTCATGTTATTTGCAGGAAAGGACAGAGTCATCGCTGTCTTGTGTTGTCACTGCTCCAACTGGACTGGCAGCACATAGCATTAAAGGGATTACTTTACATTGTTTACTGATGCTGCCAGTGGAGCATGACAACAAATTACAATATCACAAGCTATCTGGAGATGCTTGTTGTGAAGTTTCAAGAATCTTGAGGAAAATGAAACTTCTTATCATTGACGAAGTAAGCATGGTTTCCAATGTCATGCTTGCCTTTGTGCATTTGAGAATGCAAGAAGTTCTCAAAACAGAGTATGATGTGTTATTTGGTGGCAAACACATCATTGTTTTCGGAGATCTTCTGCAGCTGACACCAGTGAAAGGGCAACCTGTGTTCAAAATGCTCACGCATGAAGATACCAGGAAGTGCCTAGGGAGCATTGGCAACGTCAATATATGGTTAAACTTCAATTATGCTGAACTGCATGAAAATATGCGTCAGGCGAAGGATGAAGTTTACAAGACTATTCTACAAGATGTTAGAATTGGAAAAGTGACCGAGCATGGGAAAGAAGCTTTACATGCACGATTACTGTCAAATTTATATCCAGAACAAGATGTTGTGCCTGAGAATATTTTTCAGAAAATTACTGAGAAGAAATCTGGAATATGTTTGATGCCAACTCTTGCAAAATGTGCCAAATTCAACAACAAAATGTTGCATTTAGAAAAGCAAGAGATTGTGAAACTGGAAGCTATTGACAGAATAGAGCATATGGGATCAACAATTATTTTGTCTGAGAATTTGAAATTCATTAGAGAAGACTATATCTAAAACTGCAGGTTTTGAAAAGACTCTGAATGTGTGCTTGAACTGCCGTATAATTTTAAGAAGGAATTTACATGTTGAAAGAGGTCTGGTAAATGGATCAATGGGTAATGTTGTTGATTTTGTAAAATACAGAAATAGAGATGGAATTGAATTTTTAAAAATTTAATTTGATGGCATTGAGGAAGTACAGCTAATTGGTCGTTGTTCTGCTAGATTTATGCTTGTAAAAGACTTATATGTTCGCCGTAAGCAGTTTCCTGTTTGCTTGGCATATGCGGTGACAATCCATAAATCGCAAGGTTTAAGTGTAGACAGTGCATTGGTGAATATTGGCAGTTCTGTGTTCAAGGAGGGTATGGCATATGTGGCATTGTCACGAGTTAGAACTTTATCGGGATTGTACTTGATTGAGTGTGATGTCACAAACATTTGTGCGGATCTAGATTGTGTTAAGGAATACAATATGTTAAGAAGAGAGTATGCCCAACATTTGCCTCAATATCATTTGTTTGAGAAACGTGTGGTAGGCCGGAAACGAAGAAATGTGACCAATACTGGGGAGGTTGTAGCAAAAAGACGAAAAGTTCATGAACCTGAAAGTATAAGCAGAAACAAAAAGGATTCTGTTGAAGATGTTGTTGGTTTTCAATTTGAAAACAGTTCTGGTGTCAACTGCTATGCTAATGTAGTGGTTAATGTTTTGTTTTCTCTAGAAAATGTAAAAGAAGAGATTGTGGTCAATTCTGATCAAAGATTTTGCAGTTTGTTAAATTCTGTGTTAGAGAAATGTAGCACTGATAGAACAAAAATAGAAAGTGTGCCTGAAATTCGAAATCTGTTAGACAGATGTTCAGGCCAAACACAATTCTCTCAAAATATTCAGCAAGATTGTCAGGAGTTTTTAATGTATATGCTTGATGTATTGCATGCTGAAGGTGTAGATGTAGATCACCTGTTTGGGCTTTCTTATCAATGGCAGCATGACTGCGAGAACTGTAGGGTAACAAGTACTACTAGTGTAGACTCAGAAAGATTTATATATTTAACTTTGCCAGACAGTAAATCAGTCTCTTTTAATAAACTAGTAAAAGCAGCTGATCACAACATGGAGTGTAGCCAATGTAAATCTGAAATGATGTCCACATTATTTATACGAACATATGGCCAGTATGTTATTTTAATGTTCCAACGATGTAGGCCTGATGGAACAAAATTGACAACTTTAATTAAAAATTTTGTGGCTTCACAGTTGTCAATATCAGGAAGGACTTTTGTAACTGCAGCAATTATATATCATGACGGTCCTTTAATAACATCAGGACATTACACAGCTTATTTAAAGTCTAGAAATGGCTGGTCATTCTGCAATGATTCTGTTTTAATTTTCAAAAAAAAATTGCCGTATGACCTTAAAAACTCTTACCTGGTGTTTTTAAAACCAAAATTTTAGGGAAAGAATCTCGGGATGTGCTCTGAGGAATTTCAAGAAGTTCTAATGGCTCCTACACGATTTGGCCTTGAGGATAAGTGTAGTACAGAGACATAACTTCTTACCATAACACTGGACGTCATGGAGAAATAAGTGCACTTTGAATGAGTTCAGAAAAACTGTTTCTTTTTATAAGCTAATTGAAGCAGCCAATCAAAACATGGAGTAGAGGGAATGTAAGTCTGCAATGCTGTCTACTGTTTTACATTGCTTTGTGATTAAAAATGATGTAGAGAATTAAATAATTGTAGTAGTCATAGAGGTAGTGTAAGTCTGCTTCATAGTAAGCAGTATCAGTGTCATAGGAAATGTAGAACATGACTGAGCAAGAAGGGGAAGATATTAGTAATCCAGGATTGTGAAAATGATCTTCAACATTTTAATTCTGAAAGTTGCGGAAATACAACATGACGGGATTGGCTTACAAGAATTCCAAGAGTTATAAATGGCTCTGACACGATTTGACCTTGTGGAAACGTGTGGTAGAGAGCGAGAAGTCATTTATTGTATGTAACATATTTTTCAAAACGATGGAGGTTTTCTTTCAGAAAGTGGCGGGCTGAAAGTAATAACAGCACAACAGAGTGTAAGCTGTTCATAGGACATCCTTCGACGTCATGGAAAGTAAGTTAACTTTAAGGAGTTCTGAATTCTGATTTGTTATGTTGTATGGGTTTTTTAAACACAATCATTTTGATTGTGTTTTTTTTTCCCCGCTGTTATATGATGAATACCTTCAAGTCACTGTTTTTAGTGAAATTTGATACATTCTGAGAACAGCAAAAATAAACCATTTAACATGTATAATTAATTCTGTACTGTTTGCATTTATGATGTACATGTAGAACTGTGTAGGAGGCATGGAGAAGGTGAGGCTTCTGTAAGTGTCAAAGTTGTTGCATACAGTGCTCATATTCTACGTAGTCTTTCATATGATAGACTACATTTCCACAATGAGATACCTAAGCAAAGGAAACACAGGTGATATGATTGTGGAATGAGCAAAAAAAATTGCACGTTTTTCAATTATATTACCTGTGTTTCCTAACATTACACATCACATTGTGTAGATGAGGTTTAGGCCTGTTCCTGGAGACAGAGGAGGTCTGACATTTGTTCAAGAGTGCAGTGGACATGACACACTTGGTTGGTAGGCCTGCACATGTATTTTCTCCTCTGTATTCTTCAACAAACCTAAATTTCATCTGCAACTCTGAGTAGACCTTACCTGAAACAAATCTGTGAATAGGTTACAGCTTATCGGCATCTTGAAACAATGATTTAAAATGTTAGGGTCAGATTTATGATGGCTGTGCGCCTCTTTTGCTCCGCTGTGGGTCACTTTTGTGTAAAAGATGCACCATGTTGCAAGATAGGTTTCAGTTCATCTCCAGCAAGATACCATCAGTTTAAAATGTATATAATTAGCACTGTGTAGGGGGCATGCAGAAGCTGAAGCTTTTCTAAGTGTCAAAATTGCTGTATACACTGCTCAACTTCTGTGTACTGTTTGATATGCTAGACTCCATCTGCACTATGAGATACCTAAGCAAAGGCAACACAGGTGATGTGATTGTGAAATGAAGAAAATAAACTCCACATTTTTCAATTACATCACCTGTGTTTCCTAATTTTACGAATGACATTGTGCAGATGAAGTTTAGGTCTGTCCACGGACACAGAAGAGGTCTGGCCTTTGTTCAAGAGTGAAGTGGACATGACTTACTTCATTAGTAGGCCTTCACATGTATTATCTCCTCTGTATTTTTCAACAAATGTAAATTTGATCTGCAACCCTGAGTAGGCCTCACCTTAAACAAACCTCTGGATAGGCCACACCTTATTGTCATCCTGAATCAATCATTTAACATGTTAGGGACAGATTTATGATAGGTGTATGCCTCTTTTGCGCCACTGTGCGTCACTTTTGTGACGCAGTGGCGGTTGAAAAGATTTGCTATGAGGCGACAAAATTATAAAATGATGCATCTAGGCAGATGTGTCATGCTCTAAAAAAACAATGCCACATGAAACCGATGCAGCAGTCATGCAAAAGATGCACCATGTTGCAAGATAGGACTCACTTCATCTGCATCAAGATACTGTTAGTTTAAAATGTATATTTTTAGGACTGTGTAGAGGCATGGAGAAGCAGAGGCTTCTGTAAGTGTCAAAGTTGTTCAAAAACTGTTTGTCCTTCTATTTTTTCCCTTGTCTTTTCTAATTTATTAAAAACATGTTTTAATATTTTTCAAATGTTTGTTCTCTCTTTCACAGATTGAAAGTATAAAAATAACAAATGACTAACTTAACGACAATTATAAGGTAAATGTTTTGTACTCTTTTCGTTATATTTCTATCACATTTAACTTCTATTAGTTCCATTGCTTCATTTCTTTAAGCATCACTTTCCTGCCTTTGCTACTTCCCTCATTCCTTTCTCTATTACTTAATTACTCTACTCCTTCCACTATTTTTCTTAGTCCCTCTCTTCTCATACTTCTTCACTCTTGGTCACTCACTCTGTCTCTATTACTGTGACTGTTTCTGACTGATCAAAAATGTTTTTTTAAAAAAGAACAGTAAGTATAAGGGAAGGAAACAGACAGTTATGTTAAAAGAAAGACAGCTATAGAGAGTAAACTAGGGATACTGTTACCCGCAATCCTCTGCTGATGATGTCACTGATCATGTCATGAATGATGTAATATGTGTCATCATCAGCACGAGCAATCATGGCAGCCGCTCCCCACCAGAAGCCTGCGGGAGTCGGGGGCCCCCAAGACTTTTGTAGAATCTTCAAGGCTGAGGGGACGCTTTCGAGAATGGAGCCCAAGCCCTAGCAGACAAGCGTCCGAGTTCCAAGGTGTCGCAGGGCCATTTTAGTGGACCACGCCTAAATCTGAAGAGCCGGCCGCCATTTTGAGAGTCCTGTGGCAGCCGCCTATCGCTGCACCGCAAGAGCAGGAGCAACTCAACTACATGGTGAGCGAGACGCTGTAGTCGAAAGAGCGGGCGGTAAACAGCTGAATAGCGGAAGAGGCACAGTGTAGCAAAAGCGGGCGGAATGTCAACTGAAACGGTAAAGGGGCGCCCCACTACAGCGTGTCTTTAGGTGAAACGGATTGTGGGACAAGGTCAAGAATGGAAGAGTCACCAAAAGGCAAAAAGTTCCGCTTGACCCCGGGAGCCGGCCACCTATGTCGGGGGCGATCTCAGGCCACACCAGGGCAACACGACTTGGGGAGGGGGCCGGAGCCAAGCGCCCCCTCCGAGTCCGTGCCATCACACCGTCCCTCGGGGGCCTCCGTCAAGCGGTTCAGGGTGGCACCGCATCACATTGTTTTCAAATGCAGTCACGTCCTCAAACAGCCCCCACTTACATTGAGAATAGTGAAGCTGTAGCAAGTGCAAATAAGCTTCAGACAGTGTTACAAGCACTCCTCAAAACTTTGAACTATCAGAGTGCATGAGTTTCATGCTCGATCGATTGAGCTAGCCGGATCGGGCACCAAAAAGTATAAAATAGTTATGTAAATAGTTATTTATTAAAATGTTTTACCCTGTTACTTTGCTGGTGTGTTGTATATATTTGTAATATTTGCATAGAGTTTATCGTTATTTTGGGCGGGGTGGGTGGCGGAGCCGAGCTGTCTTGCAGCCATCATGGTGTGGAGCTCAGTTCATCTCACTAGTTTCGTATTTCTCATGAGGGGTTGTTCCTAATGTTTCTATTTTAGCGAGGTCAAAAAGAGATCCCATTAGTGGCCTACTGATTTTGCTCGATTCCTTTAGTTTTTTACACGATTTTTCACTATCTGCAAAGACTAAACAGAGTATTGCGACTCTGTGCTTGTTTGTAAATAGAGAATAAACCAAAGAGAACCAATTCTAAAACAGTAAATGCTTGGATAACAATCAATCAAATGGAGAGAGAAGCAGGCACGACGGATTACAACGGGGGCAAAGGCCTGCGTTAACTACCCTTCACTATCTGCAAAGAGAGAGTACTCCTAATAGAAATGAGGGGGAGGGGGGGCAGCATTCAAAGCAGATCAGTGTGCATAAACACGAAAATGTTTTTACTTACCATGTACTTGACATTCGACAGCTTATGATATTTGCTATTAAAAAACCATTGATATTCACTGAAAAAACCATAGGTTAGAGACCATATATAGTTAGGAATTAGCATTTAAAAAACCTTGAAAATTCACTGAAAAAACCATAGGTTATAGACCATATATAGTTAGGAATTAGCATTTAAAAAACCTTATTTTACTCACACAAAACCATTGAAATTCCATATATAGTTAGTTGCACTAACTATATATCGCGCACCCGCAATTCACTGCTGATGATGTCACATATTACATCATTCATGACATGGTCAGTGACATCACTGATGACATCACTGATGACATCTCAAATGACATCACTGATGACATCACTGATGACATCTCAAATGACATCACTGATGACATCACTGATGACATCTCAAATGACATCACTGATGACATCACTGATGACATCTCATTTGACATCATTGGTCACATCACTGATGATATCATTCATGTGACAATACAATGCATCTCCTCACACTTTCATATAACCTCTGTTACACCCAGTGTTAAATACAGAGTATAATATTTTAAACCATTGACACACCAATACTAGTTACTACATACGCACTCACTGATTCCTATGTTTACACAAACACTCACTCATTCACCCATACAATCATTCATACATACAATCACTCATCTTTACAACACTATCATATGCACTCATACACCTATACAGACACTCACACTCTGCCACTCATCCATGGAGTTACTCACACACCTAGTCAGTCCTGTAAAGAATCAATCACACTTCCATTTTCTAATCTATACAGTTAAACATAGAGCACCTTACATTTTCAAACATATACTAACACATACTTACTCTCTTATACAATCATTGATACAAGTACACATTGATCTGCACAGAGTCACACACCTCCCAGCCAGCCACACACACACTCAGTCTCCCATACAAATACTTGGGCAATCAATCAATAACCCATATAGTTACTCATATAGCTACTGATCAACACATGCAGCAGTTTACAGAAAAAAAGACATAATGATGCACAAATTAAGACAGTTTAGTCACTAACCCATGCACTCAGTGAGACACATTTAATCACTCACTCATACATTCAGTCATGCACCTACTAAATCCTTCGTCCAGACACTTATACATCTACTCATTCTTCAATATGTAAGACATATTTTAACTTTACAGAAACATACAGTCACTGGATGTTGTCATCAGTGATGTCATCAGTGATGTCATTTGAGATGTCATCAGTGATGTCACTGACCATGTCATGAATGATGTAATATGTGACATCATCAGCAGTGAATTGCGGGTGCGCGATATATAGTTAGTGCAACTAACTATATATGGAATTTCAATGGTTTTGTGTGAGTAAAATAAGGTTTTTTAAATGCTAATTCCTAACTATATATGGTCTATAACCTATGGTTTTTTCAGTGAATTTTCAAGGTTTTTTAAATGCTAATTCCTAACTATATATGGTCTCTAACCTATGGTTTTTTCAGTGAATTTTCAAGGTTTTTTAAATGCTAATTCCTAACTATATATGGTCTCTAACCTATGGTTTTTTCAGTGAATATATATATATATATATATATATATATATATATATATTACCTACAGGCGGTCGCCAGTAGGTATATATAGTTAGGATTTTTTTCCTATGGGATTTTTGAAAATTCTATGTCAAATAACTTTGGCGTTTGTGGACGGAATTGGCTGAAATTTTCAGGAAAATGGCACATTTTGTTTCTGAGCAGCCCCTAAAAATTGGGGGGGGGTTCGTCCAGGGGGGTCGAGAAAAAAGGGGGGTCCCAAAACGTGTTTTTAACATTGAGTTTTCCATAGGGCGGTTGGCCTCACTTTTAGCCCGAACGGCTGAATGGATTTGCACGAAACTTGGCAAAATTGTAGGGACTGGTAGCCCGATGTGCCTTTTGTAGGTCTCAATATATGTGCTACAGTGGATTTTGAGAAATTAACGTTTAAAAAAAGATATATATCTGTAACAGCGGACCGGGCAGCGCTCCAGTACGCGTACTTTTCGCGCAACGGAGCTTTGTGAAGCGAAGCTGATTGGTTCTCCGGCGTCTGTAAACATTCCAAACAGTCCGTAGCGGCCGCCATCTTGTCTCTCGGTAGGATCGAGAGACAAGAGGAGGCCAAAGCGAAGGGGCAAATGACCATAAGGCGGCATAGTAGATCCTCGCTGACCCCCTAGGTTTGATGTGGAGGTTTTAAAAGGGCCCCGCGGGGCAAAAATAAAAAATAATAATAATAATCGAACGGCTGAATGGATTTGCACGAAACTTGGTAAAATATTAGGGACTGGTAGCCCGATGTGCCTTTGCTAGGTCTCAATATATGTGCTCCAGTGGATTTTGAGAAATTAACGTTCAAAAAAAGATATATATCTGTAACAGCGCTCCGCTTCGCGTAACGGAGGTTTGCAAAGCTGATTGGTCATTCTGTCACTGGGCTATAGTTGGGCTACATCTGGCTGATATTTGGGCTACATTTGTTTTTTGTGTCTCTGGCGGCCATCTTTGGGCTACATTGGGCTACATTGGGCTTCATTGGGCTTCATTGGGCTACATTGGGCTACATTTGGGCTCCAACATATATATAGGCCAATGTAGCCCAATATATATTTTTCAAAGTTAATTTTCGTAAAAACCACTGGAGCATATATCTTGAGACATAGCAAAGGCACATCGGGCTACCAGTCCCTACAATTTTGCCAAGTTTCGTGGAAATCCATTCAGCCAATCGAGCTAAAAGTGAGTGCAACCGCCCTATGGAAATGAAGGAAATGAATGGGTAATTTGTAATTAGCAAATAGCTTATCGCAAACTAGGAATGGTAAAGAATCGCTATTTATTCCTTAAAGTTCGCTATTTAGGAAATGCAAAAAACTTTGATGATACATATGGCGGTTCATCTCTAACAAGATAAGAAGCATAGGGATAGATTTATGATGACTGGCGCATCACCAGGGATGTGTTAGTCATTCTGTGCCGCTGTTCCGTCACCTATGGTGTGCTGCATTTACAATGCGGCGCATCATGGGGCAAAAACAGCACAGATGCGTGATGTATCTGTGCCGTAAAGGTGGCGCATTGCTGGAGTTGTATCGCAAGTGTGATGAAGCTCCAGCAAGGGTCGGGGGTGCCCCTGTCGCAGGGTTTCTGTTCTCACACAGAACTGTGGACAGAGGATTGGAACCTCGGCGAATTAGGGTGCCCCAAAACTCACCTTAGTAATCAAAAATCCCTTAGCAAGCTAGGTACAGTGTCACATTGGATATAACAAACTCTCAATGTTTAGACAATCCAGAATATGAACTTATAGTACCTCAGGATACGTGGAACTCATGAACAGTCGGTCGTTATATATTTCTTAGAAACCAGAACATGGAGTTAAGAAGAACACATGTGTATTTGAAATGTTTATTTACTAATGCCGTCTTCTCAGGCGTAGTATCTTAGATAATACAAGTACACATATTATCAGTAGCAAAATTACCAGCATAGTTACTAGTACATAAAAAGCGAATGGTGACAGTATGTTAACATGCTGTAAATGAATAAGAGTTAGCAACACTTATAAGCAGCCACGGGCCGTGGAGGGAGTTACGGTGGGGCAGGGAGGCGGGGAGGGGGAGGGGCAGGGTGGAGAGGGCTTCACCCTGCCCCTCCCCCTCCCCGCCTCCCTGCCCCACCGTAACTCCCTCCACGGCCCGCGGCTGCTTATATCTCACCCTCCCTAATACACATATTATATTATTTGCTAAGAAGGTCTGTTTGTGTTGGTTTAGGGCGTGCCCATACTTTAGTGTCTTAGATTTGAAGGAATCACATCAGCATACACCAGCTCTCTCTTCATGTGAACCGCATCAACTGTTGTGTATGTGTGTTCGGCAAAGCAATATAAAACCCGCCTCATGCCCAGAATTGGCAGAAGCTGCACTTATGTTATGAGTATGAAGTCGTGGAGATCAGACCTCATAACAATTCTGTATCGTGTTGTTCTTGAAACTTCAGCACTCGCTGTACAGATATAGTTTAACAAGCAAAGCAGATAGTAGAGCAATAACATATTATTCTCATGTAAACCACGATGAACTACTAGGTTGAAAGCTAAAGCAACAACTAAGTGTCGTGTGCAGAAGTTGCAAAAAAGGAAAAATGGTGTTTAAACCGGTAATGAGCCCATGCTAACTTAACACGGTGTAAAGATATCCAGGACCTAGAGGACACCTCCCCATGATCCGGAAACGAACTGAATAAGATAATAGAAGTGCCATCTCATGAGAGCAGATTGCAACTTTATATGTGGACGGTCCGCAAGGTAAAACATTAAAAACTAGGAAAATTTAATGCTAAAGAAAAATAAAACAGCCAAGTACTTTATCGAGTCTTAAGCCAATAGGCAAGCTAAATAATAAAAACTTGACAAATAAGTCAATGAATTTTCAATGAAATGCTAGTACTCAGCATATCAAACATGAAAAAGGTCTATGACATAACTGTGTATGCAAAATAAGCTGCAACAGCCTCCAATAGGAAGTCACCGTCTTCATCCGAAAAGAGTTCAGCCATCCAATTTAAAAGCGGAAAAGAACATACGTGCTCTCCCAGCACCGGATCCTCTATCACCATCAGAGGACAGCTCGGTGGGTTTTCAAGAAAGCTCTGTTCCAAGAAAGACTGTGTTGCCGCCAGTAAATTCCAGGGACCAATTAGTCCATGCATCAATGCCACAGCCATAATCCTTTCGCCAGGACAAACCAACTCGTGAGTAATGATAGGAGTCATCAGCTGATTAAAGTCGACGTCAGGAGAAACCGGTCCGCAGAGACACAAATCAATGGCCCAATCGAAATCACAGGTCAGGCAGTGAAATACAAGCTGGACACAGGTGAAGTAGGAGAATCGAAAATATGCCGTGCTTAATATCGCCAACGGCATTGTGCCATAATATTCTAGCATGCGATTGCGGAACAGTGTCAGCAGCTGCAGGGCGGGAGCTTGCACAGGAGGGACATCCATATTTAAAAATGTAAAAAAGCACAAGAGCGTCCGCTGGTAATGCAAGTAAAAATGGGAATCCACGAAGCACAGTGGAAAAAATAGAATGAAAGAAAGCAGGGATGACTCCAAAGATTTTCTCAAATGAAGTCACGAGACCACTAGTAACAACTTTAAAAAAGTGCGCCAGGGCCTTTGTGGAGGACGCGTTAAAGATAGTCCGAACCATCTTGCTGAAATGGAAAGGCGAATCAGTATTGAAAAGGGTCTGCACCTCTGTACGGGTGTTCGCTATGTGAAGCACGAAAGTTTCACGGGCCGAACTCAAGGCCACCTCTCTCTGAGACAAAAGAGCTCTTATTCTTGCTATGCCGTTGAAATCTGCTCCCAAGGTTGGTATTTGTGGCCAGATTGAAAACTCCCTATGTTCATGTGTGGGAGGAAATAGAACATTTCTGCAGCAAATAACCCGTTCACTTACTGTTACGATAAAAGGAATACTTTTAATTAACCCAGAACAATCTTCATTATTGAGCATCAAATAACTACCATTTTCCAACAACTTGAACGTGGGGATGATAGCAGGAACTGGCGTGCCTTGCAACACGCAAGCCATATTTGGTCGGTATTTGTTGCATGAACCGTGTAACTGTATGTGCCTACACATTAGTGAATGATCTGGCGTCTCAGTGCATTCCTCTCCATTCAGATAAACTTCTTGATCATCTTTGAAACATCTGTATGTGTATGGAAGCGACCAGACCTCATGAAGAAAAGCTCATAACGACCTATTGGTATATATTTCATACAATTTGAAAACTTATATAAAGCAAAAGGCAGCGTTATTAAACCGTGGATAAGGCACGTTGCCAAAAAACCCGCAATCCTCTGCTGATGATGTCACTGAGCATGTCATGAATGATGTAATATGTGACATCATCAGCAGTGGATTACGGGTAATAGTATCTCTAGTTTACTCCCCTATAGCTGTCTTTCTTTTAACATAAGTGTCTGTTTCCTTCCCTTATACTTACTGTTCTTTTTTTTAAAAAAAAATTTTGGTTCACTTCCGGTTCGCGTACCGGCGAGCGAACTGGGAAGCGAACTACGAGAAATAGAGGTTGGCACAGTTCCAAATATTGTACCAATTTTTTAATAACGGGGAGGTAGTTCTGAAAAGAACTTTTTTTTTATTGTTTTTGTTGTTTTATATTTTTTTTATTATTTTTCTGAACATTTTTTTACTTTTTTTGAATTTTTCTGAACAGTTTTATATTTTTTGGGGTTTTTCTTGGAGGGGGCAATGAAAACGATTCATTGTAAAGGGCTCAACAGGAGCAACAAAACAAAAAAAAAGTATTTATTATTTGGGGCGTTTCGTACAAACTTGCATATGATAGTCAATAGCTCTGTTGATCAGAATGATGCTTCTTTCTCCGTAGCAAATGAATCCACTGCAATATACGCAGACTTGTTTTACTTCATGAAATCTCGTTTGTATATTTGGCACCATCTCCCTGCCCTCTGGTCCCGTTACTTCCGGTACAACAGATCTTCTGGCCATAATAGGGAGATTATCTAGGTCGTTACCAAACTGTGCAGCACTGTAGTTGCTAGGATGCCACCTAGTCATATGGCGATGCATTGTGTAGTTTCCGAAACTGTATTTTTTGTCGGTCCCTCTGGACAGTCTATCTTGACATATAAGGCAAGTTACGTATCTTGCATTTACTTTTTTCTGACCTTTGGGAATTTGAAAAAATTGCCAAATGAAGTTTTCTTTCCGGTGAGACGTCCTGGGCTCCTCAGGCAAAAAGTGCCTCTCTTCGTGCTCGTCGTCCTGTTCCTCTTCTTCCTCTTCTTGCTGAATTATAACTTGAGCAGGTGGTCCACTCTTCCTTGGATGTGGTGGAGGTGATGGGGAAGCACCAGCTGAAGCTACTAAAGAAGCCATTGCTCACTGGTAACAAAGGGTCTTTCTCTCACAATGATGAAAGTCAGAGTGAGGAAAGAAGGAGGGATTTTCATCATTTGGGAAAAACAATAGTTCTCAACCAATGAAAAGTGTTCATTTTAGATTATATGACCTAGTCTTACATCATTAGGAAACCAAAAGTGAAATGAACCAATGAAAAGTGTTATTACCAAGTCACATGACCTGCTGTGTTTACGTTAAGCGCTTTGCAGGGCCTCCCGGTTTGCTTCCAGAAACCTGTGCTTTGCGACTCGGTAAGCGTACCAGTTCGCTAACGTAGCACGTCATATGACGTATCACGCGACAACGCGAAACGTCATGCGGACGGGAGGCGTCACGATGTTGTTTTCTAACGCGGCAGTTAAGGTAAAGAAACGTTTACCGGCTCGCGGTCTATTTCGCGGCATCAAGGTCAGCTAACGGGAAGCTTCCCGATTCGCGAAGCGGGAACGAAGAAAAAAAAATATTTAAAAAAAATAATTATTAATAAACATATAAAATATATTTTTGGATTTAAAGAAGAATACATTTTACAGCTACAGATATTAGCTGTTAAAAAACCAATGAAATTCACTGAAAAAACCATAGGTTATAGACCATATATAGTTAGGAATTAGCATTTACAAAACCTTGAAAATTCACTGAAAAAACCATAGGTTATAGACCATATATAGTTAGGAATTAGCATTTAGAAAACCTTATTTTACTCACACAAAACCATTGAAATTCCATATATAGTTAGTTGCACTAACTATATATCGCGCACCCGCAATCCACTGCTGATGATGTCACATATTACATCATTCATGACATGGTCAGTGACATCACTGATGACATCACTGATGACATCTCAAATGACATCACTGATGACATCACTGATGACATCTCAAATGACATCACTGATGACATCATGACACACCAATACCAGTTACTACATACGCACTCACTGATTCCTACGTCTACACACACATTCATTCATTCACCCATACAATCACTCATACATACAGTCACTCATTATTACAACACTATCATATGCACTCATACACCTATGCAGACAGTCACACACTGCCACTCATCCATGGAGTTACTCACACACCAAGTCAGTCCTGTAAAGAATCAATCACACTTCCATTTCTTCATCTATACAGTTAAACACAGAACACCATACTTCAGTGACATCACTGATGACATCACTAATGACATCTGAAATGACATCACTGATGACATCTCAAATGACATCACTGATGACATCATGACACACCAATACCAGTTACTACATACGCACTCACTGATTCGTACGTCTACACACACATTCACTCATTCACCCATACAATTACTCATACATACAGTCAGTTATTATTAGAACACTATCATATGCACTCATACACCTAGTCAGTCCTGTGAAGAATCAATCACACTTCGATTTCCTCATCTATAGTTAAACACAGAACACCATACTTTTCACACATATACTAACACATACTTACTCTCTTATACAATCACTGATACAAGTACACATTGATATGCACAGCGTCACACACCTCCCAGCCAGCCACACACACACTCAGTCTTCCATCCATCCAGTCATTCTTCAATATGTAAAACGTATTTAAACTTTACAAAAACACACAGACACTAGATGATGTCATCAGTGATGTCATCAGTGATGTCACTGACCATGTCATGAATGATGTAATATGTGACATCATCAGCAGTGGATTGCGGGTGCGCGATATATAGTTAGTGCAACTAACTATATATGGAATTTCAATGGTTTTGTGTGAGTAAAATAAGGTTTTCTAAATGCTAATTCCTAACTATATATGGTCTATAACCTATGGTTTTTTCAGTGAATTTTCAAGGTTTTGTAAATGCTAATTCCTAACTATATATGGTCTATAACCTATGGTTTTTTCAGTGAATATATATATATATATATATATATATATATATATATATTCACTGAAAAAAACATAGGTTTCAGGTCATATATAGTTAGGTATTAGCATTTAAAAAACCTTGGAAATTCACTGAAAAAACCATAGGTTTCAGGTCATATATAGTTAGGTATTAGCATTTAAAAAACCATTGAAATTCACTCAAAAAACTATACGTTTTAGTGGTGTTATAGTTAGCTGGACATTTTACTCATACAAAACCATTGAAATTGCTCATATATAGTTAGTTGGACTAACTATATTTCGCGCACCCGCAATCCACTGCTGATGATGTCACATATTACATCATTCATGACATGGTCAGTGACATCACTGATGACATCACTGATGACATCTCGGGGTACGCGTACCGTGCGCGTACGGTGCGCGTACGGTTCGCGTACCCCGCGATTTAAAAAAAAAAATAATTTTTTTTTGCCTTGGGGGTCCTTGTGGTACCCCTGAGCAGGTCTAGGGGGTCGGGGTACTTCTACCCTGCCCCTTTTTTGAGTTCTACACGTTTGTTTTTCTGCTTTCATGTGCCTCAGTCTACCGAGGCACAAGATGGCTGCCAACAGTTTCTGTTTTGGAGTGTTGACAGACATTGGCAGCCAATCAGAATGCAGCTCACGCTCTAGAGGTACGCGTACCGTACGCGCACGTACGCGTACCGTAAGCGTACCGGTAAGCTCACAGGTAAGCTGCTATAGATATATACATTTTTTTTAACCTAAATTACTCAAAATCCACATAGCAAAGGCACATCGGGCTACCAGTCCCTACAATTTTGCCAAGTTTGGTGAAAATCCAGTCAGCCGTTCGAGCTAAACGTGCGACAAACCGCCCAATGGAAATTAACTTGGGGAAAACACGTTTTGGGACCCCCCTTTTATCTCGGCCCCCGCTTGACGGATCCCCCCCAAACTTCAGGCTGATTCCTCAACCGGCGCCAAAGTTATTCCCAAAAGAATGTTGCGATTTCCCTATGGAAATCAATCCTAACTATATATACCTACTGGCTATCGCCAGTAGGTAATATATATATATATATATATATATATATATATATATATATATATATATAACCTACTGGCGTTTCGCCAGTAGGTAGTTATAGTTAGGACCTAGCTACCATAGGAAATCCGCAACATTCTATTGGGAATAACTTTGGCGCCGGTTGAGGAATTTGCGTGTAATTTTCCAAAATTTTGGCCAGCTCCGCTCCGCTCCTTCCCTGCAAGTTTTGGGGATTTCGTGAAGTGGGGGCCGAGAAAAAAGGGGGGTCCCAAAACGTGTTTTCCCCATGTTAATTTCCATAGGATGTTCTGACATGTCTACAGCCCGAACTGCTGAACGGAATTACGCCTCACTTTGCAAAATTATAGGGACTGGTACGCAGATGTGCCTTTGCTATATTTGGTGGAAATGCTCCAGTGTTTTTTATTTTTTTAAATTACCTTCAAAAACACATATATATCTATAGACGCACTCTGAGCGCTCACCGCTACGCGTACCGGGGAGCTCACCCGACGCGCTACGGGAGTATGCGAGCGGAATGCTGACTGGCTGTCGGATGTCTGTCAACATTCTAAACAGTCCGAAGAGTCCGCCATCTTGTGTCTCGATAGAATCGAGACACAAGAGGTTAAAAAAAGGGGGAAATGATTAAAAGGGGCAGGGTAGACACCCCCTGACCCCCTAGGTTTTTTGAGGGGGCCCTAGAAGGACTCTGAAGGGCAAAAAAACTATTTTTTATTTTTTTTACATTTTCGCGGGGTGAGTGCCGGTTGCGTTCCCAGGTGCGCTCTCCGGTACGCGCACCCAGAGCGTACCACAGGGAAAACATTGAAAGAAAATAGTGTAAAATAAGAATTTGGAGTGCTTAGAGGTAGGGTAGCTCTAAAAAGAGCTATTGTATTATGTGAGTGATTTGAGTACTTATAAGTAGGTACAGATACAGAGTCTAAAATTCACTTCAATGCAATCACTTCACTACTACTTCATAAATTAGAAATAAAAATGAATAATATGTCAACTAATTTTGAATTTGTAAATATTAATTTATTGTTCAGAATTTTCATAATTTAATAGAACTTGTAGCATGTCCTTATCTGGAATTTCCTCTTCAATCATATGATCAGGAATGTCCTCATTAAAAGTGTGCCATGATGATTCTATTTTATCCAAACATTCGATTAATTCTTCGTCAAGAGATTCATCCCAAAAATTATCCGTGGCATCTTGAATTTCAATAAATATCATTGAAATTTCAAATGAAATTTTGTTTGTCTCCTCATTTTGATTCATTTTAATTTCAAATTTCTTGCTGTAAATTGCAGAAAAAAGTAATCACTTTCAATTATCGTTTTTAGTAATATATAACATAAAAGTAGCTTAATCAAGTGTTTAGTTCTTTAAAATTAATTGGGCAGTGTATAGTATCAGACAGGAACTAGAAATATAAAGCTCTGCATGTGATGAAGCCTATCTTAATCCATAATTAAAACAGAAGGACTGTAAGTAGCTAACAGAAAACATTTTCAAAATTATCTTAAAGTGTACAACATAGTTCCCCTTACAAATTAACAACTCACCTTTTTGAAAGTAGAAGAGTTAGTACTGTGTTATTCTAAGTCCAGCAATTGAGCACCCAAAATTTCTCTCAAAAGTACCTCAGACAGGGGTATCACAAAATGGCAGTGTTTTCCTCTCATTTAAGATATATACATAACCAATCAAACTTCATCACGCACAAATTCCAAACTAAAGTAAAATTTTGATTGGTTCTAAATTTCAATACTTTCAAATGTGTTTTCCCCATGCAATTTTCCATAGGACATTTAGACACGGCTACAGCCTGAACGGATGAATGGAATTACACCAAAGTTGGCAAAATGATAGGTACTGGTATGTAGTAGGGCCTTTTCTATATTTCTTTGAAATTGCTCCAGTGGTTTTTATGAAAGGCAACTTCAAAAAACATATATATCAATAGGCGCGCTCCGAGCGCTCACCGGTACGCGTACCGGCGAGCGAACCCGGCGCGCTACGGGAGTGCACGAGCGGAAAGCTGATTGGCTGTATGATGTCTGTCAACATTCTTAACAGTCCGGACAGTCCGTCATTTTGTGTCTCGGGAAAATCGAGACACCTGAGGTAAAAAAAAAAGGGGGAAATGATTAAAAGGGGGCAGGGTAGACACCCCCTGAACCCCTAGGTTTTTTGAGGGAGGCTTAGAAAGACCCAGAAAGGCCCAAAAACTATTTTTTTAAAATTTTCGCGGGGTAAGCGCTGGGTGCGTTCCCGGGTACGCTCTCCGGTACGCGCACCCTGAGCGCACCACGGGGAAAAACAGTGTAAAAAAATAGAGTAAAAAAATATTGTAGAGTGTTTAGAGGTAAGTTAGCTCTGAAAAGAGCTGTTGTGTTATATGGGTGTTTTTTGTACCTACAAGTAGGTACCAATGCAGAGTCTCAAATTCAAGAGGAAGACTCTATTCCCCTCATCTGTAAAATGAACACCATCTCTCCTATAGATGCCTTGCATGTTGTATCGCAAGTTGTTGTGGTAAATGGAACCCATACCATAGTCTCTGAGGAAAGCAGAAACAGATTTATTTACATGTTTCCTTGCTTTCTCAATCTGTGGACAAAATTGGTTTGGCCAGTTCCATTTTTGCCTTTGGCATATATTAGAAAATACCAAGGCAGTTTTTGGAAAAAGTGACATCAATTGCCAAAAGATGTCCTTTAAAAGCATTTCCAGACCTACCCCAGTCATAGTGCCCAAGTCATTTCCACCACAGTGCACAATTATAAGGTCAGGGTGTGGGAGATGCATAAAGGATTTTACCAATGGTATCAATTGGTGACTCCTCAATCCTCTCTGCCCAATCCATACAATGTCCACATTTGGTAAATCAAGGTTGTAAATCCCTCTGTTGCTTGCACATTTTTCACTCCAGAAGACATAGCTATGACCCACAAACCAGACTTTTGGCATCTTGAAGGTAGATGTGCTTCTAGTCAGATGAGTTGTGGAAATGAAATGGCAGTTTGAAAGTAAGAATTATGAAAAAAATGGTTGAGATTCAGTGCAGTTGAAAAACAAGAAATGATTGGTGCTTTCTTAAAATTCACCACTGAAAATTAGGGTGCATGCTTTTTTTTTAAAGAAGTCATTTCAATGGTTGAGAAAAAGTGTTTTAAACAAACATTGCACTTGATTAGCTAGTACATTGAGAGGTCAAACACCCTTGCTGGATTATTTTGCAACATAGTATGATGAACATGTGAACTGTGTGCTGGGTTAGGAGGGAGTTACCATGGTAACAGGGTGAATGAGCACTGGGGGGATGGGTGAATGTTATGTGAGTTTCAAAATCTTGAAATGTACAACCAATTAAAATGTGCAGTTTGGTTTTGAATTTGTGTGGGAACAATTTTGATTGGTTATGTACAAGAATATGGGTCTGAAATGAGTAAGAATCTGTGCCATTATACTCAGGCTCCAGTGAAAGAAGCATTATTCAGAGATTTTGCTTAAGAAAATCTGTAGAGTGTGACTGACACTGTTCTACATCTTTCAAAGCGTTTTTAAAGGTGAGTAATGATTCTTTTAATAATGATAGAGTGCTGTATGCACTATGGGGAAGATTAAGAAGCATATTGTGCTTCTTTATTCTTGTTTTTGTGTCATGTTTTTTTGTAATGTTGTATAAAAAAAAATGGTGTATATTGGCAATGTATTTTGAAAATGAGTTAGGGTTCTGCTTTGTTTCTTAAATGAGCTTTGCTTTGTGTCAAACACGATTTAGTATGAAAAATATTTTATGGAAAAAAGTCTGCTTTTTAAAATTTTGGGGAAGCATTATACTGACTTTCTGTTTGAAAAAAGAGAAAACATGTACACATTTTTCAATAATGTCACCTGTGCCTTGTAACAGTTTGCCTCAATTAGCTTAAAGAATATTGTTTGCTTGTGTCTCATTTTACTTTGTGCCTGTGTGTAATCTGATATATGATTCATTTAATGAAGATACACTGCTGTTAAAAATATGGTAGTATATGTTTTTTGAAGACATGGTAGATTACATGTAACGTTCTGGTCATGTGCCTAAGATCACACTGTGAGTCAAGCTTTTATTTTAATGGATCTGGGTGAATAATATGCTTAGTTGATGTCTTTAAAAATATGGAAGTACATGTTTTTTAAAGACATGGTAGATTACTTGTAACATCGTGGACATGTGCTTAAGATCACACTGATGGGTGAATTATGCTTCACTCACAGTGTGATCTTAGGCACATGAGCAGGATGTTACATATAATTAGAAATTAATGTTATGTGTTGCTTACATATAGGTGGCCTGTTTTTGGTCTGTAGAGACAGTGAAATAATGTGAGCAGAGACACACATACTGCTTGCAAAGACAGACATGGGAGATTACATGTTACATCCTGGTCGTGTGTCTAAGATCACACTGTGAGTCAAGCTTGATTGTAAATGGATCTGGGTGAATAATATGCTTAGTTGATGTCTTTAAAAATATGGAAGTACATGTTTTTTAAAGTTATGGTAGATTACAGGTAATATCGTGGACATTTGCCTACGATCACACTGATGGGTGAATTAAGCATCACTCACAGTGTGATCTTACGCACATGAGCAGGATGTTACATGTAATGAGAAATTAATGTTATGTGTTGCTTATATATAGGTGGCCTGTTTTTGGTCTATAGAGACAGTGAAATAATATGAGCAGAGACACACATACTGCTTGCAGAGACAGACATGGTAGATTACATGTTACATGCTGGTCATGTGTCTAAGATCACACTGTGAGTCAAGCTTGATTTTAAATGGATCTGGGTGAATATATGCTTAGTTGATGTCTTTAAAAATATGGAAGTACATGTTTTTTAAAGTTATGGTAGATTACATGTAATATCGTGGACATGTGCCTAAGATCACACTGATGGGTGAATTAAGCATCACTCACAGTGTGATCTTAGGCACATGAGCAGGATGTTACATGTAATGAGAAATTAATGTTATGTGTTGATTATATATAGGTGGCCTGTTTGTGGTCTGTAGAGACAGTGAAATAATATGAGCAGATACACACATACTGCTTGCAGAGACAGACATGGTAGATTACATGTTACATGCTGGTCATGTGTCTAAGATCACACTGTGAGTCAAGCTTGATTTTAAATGGACCTGGGGAAATAATATGCTTAGTTGATGTCTTTAAAAATATGGAAGTACATGTTTTTTAAAGACATGTTAGATTACATGTAACATCGTGGACATGTGCCTAAGATCACACTGATGGGTGAATTAAGCTTCACTCACAGTGTGATCTTAGGCACATGAGCAGGATGTTACATGCAATGAGAAATTAATGTTATGTGTTGCTTATATATAGGTGGCCAGTTTTTGGTCTGAAGAGACAGTGAAATATTATGAGCAGAGACACACATACTGCTTGCAGAGGCAGACATGGTAGATTACATGTTACATCCTGGTCATGTGTCTAAGATCACACTGTGAGTCAAGCTTGATTTTAAATGGATCTGGGTGAATAATATGCTTAGTTGATGTCTTTAAAAATATGGAAGTTCGTGTTTTTTAAAGTCATGGTAGATTACATGTAATACCGTGGACATGTGCCTAAGATCACACTGATGGGTGAATTAAGCTTCACTCACAGTGTGATCTTAGGCACATGAGCAGGATGTTACATATAATGAGAAATTTATGTTATGTGTTGCTTATATATAGGTGGCCTGTTTTTGGTCTGTAGAGACAGTGAAATAATATGAGCAGAGACACACATTCTGCTTGCAGAGACAGACATGGTAGATTACATGTTACATGCCGGTCATGTGCCTAAGATCACACTGTGAGTCAAGCTTGATTTTAAATGGATCTGGGTGAATAATATGCTTAGTTGATGTCTTTAAAAATATGAAAGTACATGTTTTTTAAAGACATGGTGGATTACATGTAACATCGTGGACATATGCCTAACATCACACTAATGGGTGAATTAAGCTTCACTCACAGTGTGATCTTAGGCAGATTAGCAGGATGTTACATGTAATGATAAATTAATGTTATGTGTTGCTTATATATAGGTGGCCTGTTTTTGGTCTGTAGAGACAGTGAAATAATATGAGCAGAAACACATCCTGCTCATGTGCCTAAGATCACACTGTGAGTGATGCTTAATTCACCCATCAGTGTGATCTTAGGCACATGTCCACAATATTACATGTAATCTACCATAACTTTAAAAAACATGTACTTCCATATTTTTAAAGACATCAACTAAGCATATTATTCACCCAGATCCATTTAAAATCAAGCTCGACTCACAGTGTGATCTTAGGCACATGACCAGCATGTAACATGTAATCTACCATGTCTGTCTCTGCAAGCAGTATGTGTGTCTCTGCTCATATTATTTCACTGTCTGTATAGGCCAAAAACAGGCCACCTATATATAAGCAAGAAATAACATTAATTAGTAAATCGTTTTTGACACAAAGCAAAGCACATGTAATGTAAATCAGTCTTTTGTTGTATACTAGTGTTTATATTGTTTACTTATTGTAATTGCTTTGTAATATGTTGTAGTGGTCTATAATATGTTATTTTTTGTTTACCACAGATTATAATCGTCTATACAAACAAAGAAAAAAATGCCTTCGAAACAAAGACGTGAAAAAGTTTATAAAAGAAAATTAAGGTCTAAGGAAAAACAAAATCAAGAACCAACCAAAATAAAATCTTCAGAGAGAAAAAAATGCTCCTGGTAAGCAAAATAAAAAATTTCTCAGGAACTTATTGAAATGTCAAGAAAAAAACGTTTTTTTGCAAACAAGATTGAAACACCTGTAATTAGAAAGAGGACAGGATGTCCCTCTAAAAATGTTAGACCTGTACAAGGAGATGATATTTTCTATAACAAAAGAAGGAGAAATCTATTAATTGAAATTCGTAGACGAATGTTTTATAACAGAATAGTATCAAATTTATTAAAAAATGTAAAGAGGTATAAAAAAAAGACCGCTTTTTACAAGAAAAAAAAAACATAGTTAAGATTGTGGATGAAGAATTTAAAGTGAAAAATAAATTGTTTAGTTTAGTAACGAATACAATTCGTACACTCGATAAGGTAATCAATGTATTCAAATCAAAATGTATGTGGAGGAGAGTAATTAATCAGACTAATTTCTGTGATGTTTTTTCTGGAGAATGGAAGCATAGTTCAAGTTGTGAGCCATTTTTTTAATGAAGAAAGTTACTTTCAGGATAATGATTTGGTGCATGCAGTTGACACCAGTGGTCGAGCATATGAGGTGAAGGACGGTTGTCCGGTTGAAAAAGAAGAGATTGTGCCTAGAAATACAGAAGAGGTGTTAGCTGATGAAGTTTTAGGGAGATGTCATAAGGCTCCAGTGTATACATGGAATTGTAGTAGTATTTGTAGTGTGCGACTGGATTCAATTGATTTGTTTCGCACTTTCTTATGGACATATACTAAGAAAAGTGTGAAACAAAAAATGAAAATTTTACAAGAGTTAGATCCTTGTAGAGTGAGAGAAAAAACAGGTTTGCAAGGGCATTCACTGGCTTGTCTTTCAAGAAAAGTATGTCAGAGTGTTTTTCACCATTTTAGGATGTTAGCAGTGCATCATAATAAAGTGAGGAAATTAGTGAGAAGGTTGTATTATGCAAAAAGTCCAGGACTTAAACTAAAACAGTTAAACAGTGCTCTTTTGCATGGAACTGAATTAGATGTCAAAAACATTTGTGATGAAATTGAGTTTTGTTACTTTGGTGAAAAAGAGGTCAGTGCAGAAATTGATACAGTAATAGAAGGTAATGTAGAAGAGAATGTAGAGATTTTAAGTACAGAACATTTTGAAAATGAAATTACAAAGTTTAAGGTCAATTCAAGTGAAAGGCCTAAATTTTCTTGTGTGTGTTGTCGACGAACTCATTATAAGCATCAGACTAGATTAGTTGATTTATATTGTAAAAAGCGAAAAGATAAATAATAATGAGTGGCAGGATTTTGCAACTTATTTGTTGGTTGAACATTGTTTTGATTTGGGCTCTGATCAACGTATTTGTAAATATTGCTATAATAAATTAAATGAAAACAGAATGCCTGCTAGAGCTGTTCATAATAATCTGGAGTTGGTAGACATTTCTTCTGAATTTATGGATTTAAATACCTATGAGTCTATTCTGATTCAATGTGTGCATCCTTTTCAGGCTATTGTTTGCATGGAGCCTAAGACAGGGAAATTGCCTCCTTCAGATTTACAGAGAGGATTAAAGGGAAGAGATGTTTATTTGCCTCTAGATTTTAAGAAAAATATTGATACAATTGGTGTCGAAAAAGATGAAGAGGAACCTCTGGTTATTCTAGTTAATGGTGTTCCGACAAAAAGTAAGAAAATCTGGCAAGAATTAGAGGATGTTAGGAAAGTCAAAAAGGCAACGTTGTATTTGGTAAAAAATAATCAGTACTATAAAAATGTGTATGTGGGAGAAGTGGAAACAACTGTACAAGACGACACTAATGTCTCTGCTGGGCTAATAGACAAAGTTGATGTCTCTAGAAGTGAAGAAATTTATGAACATTATAGTGTTCATCCATTGCATTCCAAAGAAGTAATGGGGAATGCTATTGACTTGTTTCAGATGAAAAAAGCCAAAGGAAGTCCCATTAGTGTATGGGAAGAAAGTTTGGAAGCTCGTTGTTTTCCACAGTTATTTCCAACAGGTGAAGGTGGACGATTTGACGACCGACCTGTTCAAATTCCTGCATCTGAATACCGGACTTCAAGATTATATGCAGAAGATCCAAGGTTTCGTCAATGAATTCCATATTTGTTCCATCTACTGTTTGAGAGTGACTTGTCTGGACGTTCCTATGCAGTAAACCAGATACTGAAAAGTGGAACACATCTACAAAATGTTTCAGCAAGGGATTTTATGTATAAAGTGAAACTGCAAGACAGTGTTTTGGAATCTCAGCTAATTAATCTCATGGCATGTCAGCGTGGTACTAACGAGTATTGGTACCTTTGTCATGGGGAATTGAAATGTATGCTAAGAAACTTAGGAACTCCTACATGGTTCCTCACTCTTAGCTGTGCTGAGTATGCTTGGGAAGACTTACTTGAATTTCTACGAGAGGTAAATAAAAACATTGAAAATATTGAATACAAGACACCCGGAGAACTGTGCTCTTTGGATCCAGTTAATGTATGCAGGTATTCAAATCATAGGTTTGAAGCTATGATGTCTTTTATTACAAACAAAAAAAATCCTCCGCTTGGAGAGGTGTTGGATTTCTTTTGGAGAAAGGAGTATCAAGAAAGAGGTGCTCCTCATATACATATGCTGCAATGGATTAAAGATGCACCAACATTTGGAACAGATTCAAATGAGAAAGTGATGAGTTTTATTGAGCAGTATTCTACATGTGCTGTTCCGAAAAGTACAGAAGAAAACAATTTAAGACATCAGGTTTTTTGCTTTCAAACCCATCGTTGTGGGAAATACTGTCGTCGAAAATACAAATCCAAGGACAAGTTCTACACGAAATGTCGTTTTGCATTTCCGCGTCCAGTAACATTGAAAGGAAGAGTAAACAATTTTATGTCTTCTCTGTGACATACTGTGACAAGAAAATCACCCAAAAATACATACAACCTAAGAAGAAATGAGGAATCCAAATTCATAAATGACTACAACCCAGTCATTTTGTCCATGTGGAATGCTAACATGGATATTCAATATGTGGCTGACAACTCTATTGCTGTGGCTTGATAAGTGACATCTTACATCACAAAATCAGAAAAGACGGAACTGAAGGAAATGTGGGAGGAAATTTCACATGAAAAGAGTCTAAGCAAGAAATTATACAGTTACAGTTTGAAGATGTTGTTGCATCGAGAAATTGGAGCATATGAATGTTCTGATCGGTTGTCATCAGCAAGTCTATATGCCAAATCTAGAAACATCATTTGGGTGAGTCTAGGTCTTGCTGCAACACGAAACCGAGTTTTTAAATCTGTACAAGAAATAGAGTATTTGGCGGAGAAAGAACCAGACAGTACGATATTTTGAAGACAAACATGTTGGATACATACTATCCAAATAGAAGTACTCACCTTGTCTCTATGAAGTTCTGCAAACCTATATTTTTAAAAAGAACATCACAGAAGACATCAATAAAGGTGTATATGCTGTAATTGGTTGTGAAGGCTGTCTAGTGAAACAAAGAAAAGGCCGTTTGGTTAATCATCGAAAATTGAGTTATGATTCTCCAGACAAAAGGGAATTTTATTACTTAGCTCTTTTGCAACTCTTTAAGCCTTGGCGTACAGAAGAGGAACTACTTGGACATTTTCTTACTTATGAAGATTCGTTCAGTGCAACCAAGGATACAATAGAATGTCCTGTTTTTTATAATTATCTGCAAATATTGAACGAGGAAATACAGCAAGAAGCTACAATTGCAGCAGAGATTGCTAGAGACAGTTCTCAAGATAGTCAGAGTTCTGCTTCATTGAGTCAGGACCAATTATACAAAATGAAGCTGCCACTGCCATGGATGAAGTTGAAAGAGCCATGGAACAAGCTCAGGAGGATGGAGTTCACTTAGAAGATTTGGAAAAATAACTAAATGTTGAGCAGAGACAAATATATGACAAAGTCACAGAACACATTGAGCATGGTTTATCTCATGAGAAAAAAGAGTGCTCATGTACATCATTTGTACCTGTCCGACTATATGTGAGTGGAGAAGCAGGAACTGGGAAACGTTTCCTGATTAAAGGGATTGCAACATATTTGCAGAAAACAACGGAGTCATCGCTCTCTTGTGTTGTTACTGCTCCAACTGGGTTGGCAGCACACAACATTAAAGGGATTACTTTACATCGCTTATTGATGCTGCCAGTGGAGCATGATAACAAATTAAGATACCACAAGCTATCTGGAGAAGCTTGTTGTGAAGTTTCAAGAGTCCTAAAGAAAATGAAACTTCTTATCATTGATGAAGTAAGCATGTTATCAAATGTAATGCTTGCTTTTGTGCATTTAAGAATGCAAGAAATTCTTAAAACAGACTATGATATGTTATTTGGAGGCAAACACATCATTGGTTTTGGAGATCTACTGCACCTAACTCCAGTGAAAGGACAGCCAGTGTTTAAAATGCTTACGCATGAAGATACCAGGGAGTGCTTAGGAAGCATTGGAAATGTTAACATATGGTTAAATTTCAAATATGCAGAACTGCTTCAAAATTTGCGACAGGCAAAGGATGAAGATTATAAAAATATTCTACAAAATGTAAGAATTGGAAAACTAACTGAGCATGGCAAAGAAGTTTTACATGGACGATTAATTTCAAATTTGTTTCCAAATGAAAATATTCTCCCAGAGAATATTTTTAAGAAAATTCCTGAAAACAAATCTGTCATATGCTTGATGCCAACTCTGCAAGAATGTTCAATCTTCAACAACAAAATGTTAAAGTTGGAAAATCAAGAGATTGTGAAACTGGAAGCTATTGATAAAATTTAACATGAAGGAGCAACTATTATTTTGTCAGAAAAGTTTAAATCAAAATTGGATTCTTTAGAGAAGACAATATCTAAAACTGCTGGTATGGAAAAGACTCTGTATGCATCTTTAAATGGTCGTATAATTTTACGACGTAATTTACATGTGGAAAGAGGTTTAGTAAATGGAGCAATGGGTCATGTTGCGGATTTTGTGAATCATGGAAATAGAGATGGAATTGAATTTATAAAAATTAAATTTGATGGTACTTAAGAAGTACAACAAATCAGTTGTTGTTCTGCCCGATTTTTGCTTGTGAAAGATTTATATGTCCGCAGAAAACAGTTTCCTGTTTCTTTGGCATATGCAGTGACTATTCATAAATCTCAAGGTTTAAGTAGTGTTGATAGTGCTTTGGTGAATATTGGAAATTCTGTGTTCAAGGAGGGTATGGCATATGTTGCTTTATCTCGAGTCAGAACTTTATCAGGATTCTACTTGATTTTTTTTGATGAGACAAAGATGAATGCAGATCTAAATTGTGTAAAAAAATATAATAAATTAAGAAGAGAGTATGCTCCAAATTTACCTCAATATCCTCTATTTGAAAAGCGTGTGGGAGGCCGAAAAAGAAGAAATGAGAAAAATTGTAGTGAAGTTGTAGCAAAAAGAAAAAAGCTGGATGAACCAGTAATTGTATGCAGAAACTAAATGGATTCAGATAAAGATGTTGTTGGATTTCAGTTTGAAAATAATTCTGGTGTCAACTGCTATGCTAATGTAGTGGTTAAAGTTGTTTTTTTTCTCCAAACTGTACAAGAACAGATTGCTGAAAATTGTGATCAAACATTTTGTTGTTTATTAAATTCTGTGTTAGAGAAATGTAGCAGTGATAGAACAAAAATACAAGGTGTTTCTGAAATTCGAAATGTTTTAGACATATGTTCTGGTCTAAATCAATTTCCACAGAATATTCAGCAAGATTGTCAGGAATTTCTAATGTATATGCTTGTTGTTTTGCAAGATGAAGGTGTAGATGTAGAAAATCTTGTTGGCCTTTCTTATAAATGGCAGCATGACTGGACAATTGCTCCTTTTCAAGTAGTACTACAATAGACACCGAAAGAGTTATATATTTGACTTTACCAGAGTGCAAATCAGTGTCATTTAATAATCTAGTTAGACAAGCAAATCAAAGCATGGTCTGTAGTCAAAGTAAATCAGCAATGCTATCGACTTTATTTTTACAAAGATATGGACAGTATGTTATTTTAATGTTCCAATGATGTAGACCTGATGGAACTAAATTGACAACATTAATTAAAAATGTTGTGGCTTCTCAATTATCAATTTCAGGAAGAACCTTTACAACTGCAGCAATTATTTACCATGATGGTCCTTCAACAACATCAGGACATTACCCAGCTTATTTAAAATGTCAAAAAGGTTGGAAACACTGTAATGATACTCAATTGACTTTAAAACAATGTTTGCCTTCTGACTTCTTACCTAGTGTTCTTACAACCGAAATTTTAGGGAAGGTAATTGGCCTATGAAGATTGCAGCAGTTAATATAACTTAGTTTGCTGTTCAAAATTACTTTCTGAATGAGAGTGATGAAGATAATAAAAAAAGATGTAGTTCTCATAGAGATAGTATATGTATATCATATAGTGTGTGCTGTGAGTATTATACAAAATATTTATAAAAAGTAAGCTAGAGGTTGAAATAAAACTCTTGTTTCATATTGTAAAAGATGTTGGAGCTTTTCGTTCAGAAAGTCGGGTAAATGAGAAATTAAGAGTACTCTGGACTAATTTCTAAACAAAAGGACTTTCCATATACTATTTGGCCTCGTGGAAACGTGGATGGCTCAAAAGTGAGTTTAGATATGTTTTTTCAAAATTTTACATTATTTAAGAAAAGATTTAATGGATTTTTTAAACACAATCATTTTGATTGTGGGTTTTTTTGCCCGCTGTTATATGATGAGTACTATTGAAGTCACTGTTTTAAGTGAAATTTAATATATTCTGAGAACAGCAAAAATAAACCATGTAACATGTTGTTGAAATTATTTTGTATTTTCTATTATTAAATATATATTATTTTCCCATTCTCTTATGCTCACTTACCTATTTCTACTCTCTATCACTCCTCTTAACTCACCCTCACTGGCCTTTTTTCACTCTCCCTCACCTCCCTTCCCTTATTCCACTTTCCTCACTTATTCTCATTAACCACTCCTTCACAGCCCTTTCCCTCGCTCCCATCCACTACTTTCTAGCTGTCAGTCACTCTACTTCACTCCCCTTCCCCTTGTTTCCTTTCTTTGTTCCCTCAATAATTCCCCTTCTCTCACTCACCTTATTACACTTTACTCATTCCTTCTCTCACTTCCTCTGTCCTCTCACATCCTCACTCCCTTTCCCTCACTCCCTGTCTCTTAGCTTCAGTCTCTCGATCCTCTCACTCTCTCACTCCTCTTCCGTCACGCTTACTCCCTAAAACTCACCCACACTCCCTTACTTACCTTTATTTGCTCTCTTACTCAGTTTCTTTCTGCCACTCTTTCCTTCACTACCTCTATGTTCTCACTCCTTCACTTCCTTTGTCTCAAGCTAACTTGCTTTTATCCTATTTTTATTTTCCCTGTTTCATCAACCTCACTCTCCTTCACCTACCCTCCCTCACCCTTGTTCCCTTACTTCAGTTCCTTCAGTTATCCTCATTCATCATCTTTAACTACCCTTCTTCTTTCTTTTGTCACGCACTCACCTTTTCCCAGTCCCTTTTTTTTCACTTTTCTTCCCTTTCTTCCCTTTCTTTGCTCCCTCAGTCATTCTCCTTCCTTTACTCACCTTACTGCCGTTTAGTCACTCTTTCTCTGACTCACCTCTGTTCTCTCATATTCTCACTTGTCTTCCCTCACTCCCTCTCTGTTACCTTTACTCCCATTGTCTCCTCACTGTCTTACAACCCTACATTCACCATCACTCACCTTCCATGCCTCATTGTCATTAATCCACCGCTATTCACTGCTGCTTCTCTGTGACTCACTCCCCTTTCATAACTCCCCTTTCTGCCTTTAGGTTTCCTAATGCATATTCTTTTAGAATCTTACTCAAATTCAGTTTATTTCTCTCTCCTGCTCTTGTTCACTGTCACTGAATGTATCCATGTCATTATAATTTTAGTAATTTGCTCTCTCTCTATTTCTTTTTAACTCTCTCTGACCTTCACCATTCCTTTGTTTTTCTTTCTGAGTCCTTCACTTCTACTTTATCTCTTACTAACCTTTTATGACTTTTAATCTCCTACTTTGTCTCTTGTATTGTAAAATATATATTATAAATATTCTAACTTATTTTTTTTGTCTTTCACAGATATAAATTTTAATGATAATATGTAATTAAGTTTACATTACATATAAGGTAAGTTTGATGTACAAAATTTACTTTCCCTATACTCTTTTCCTTAACCTCACTACTCTTCTCTGATGCTCCCACACCTCTGTTCCCTTATTGCGCTTTCCTCACTTATTCTGAATCCCTACGTTTACTCCCCTTTTCCTCATTCCTCTCTCGCAATCACCTTGTTTCAGACCTCCTCCTTTACTTTCTTTCCTCTCTCTTCTCTTACTTCATTCCTTTACTCTTTTCACTTCCCTTACTCTCCTTACTCCACTTCACTAACTAACCTAACTCTAATCTAACCTATGATATACCCAGTGTTAAATACAAACTACCATTCCTGAAACCATTGACACAGTAATAACACTTACCACATACGCACTCACTGATTTCTAGGTCTACACACACATCCACTCACTCACCCATACAATCTTTCATACATACAGTCACTCATCAATACAAGACTAACATATGCACTCATACACCTATAGAGAGACTCACACACTGACACTCATCCATGGAGTTACTCACACACCTAGTCAGTCATGTAAAGAATCAATCACACTCCCATTTCCACAACTATACAGTTATAGACACAAAACTTTGCTTATTTAAACATAGACTAACACATACTTACTCTCTTTTACAATCACTGATACAAGTACATATTGATAGATACAGTCACTTCTGCAATCACAGGCTGTAATATATTTGAATTTGAATTTAAAAACATTTATACAGCGCGCTTTTACCCAGCGGTTTCATGGCGCTAATATATAGTCATTTATATATGACAACTCTCACATACACTGTGTTTTACATATGTACTTACTCGGACATGTAGCACTGAGATATCCATTCAGTCACCAACACACCCATGCACACGGTAGACCACCTATACAGCTGTTTCCTCATGCACTCTTGAACCCATACACCAAGTGAATCAACTGCTCACACATCTATGCACAGAGTCACACACTTCCCAGCCACCTCCACTCACACTCACCCTCACATACAAATACTTGGGTTACCAATCATTAACCCATATAGCCAGTCATATAGCTACTAATCAATACATGCAGCAGCTTACACAACAACAGACATAATGATGCACACATCCTAACAGTTTAGTCACTAACCCATGCATTCAGTAGGAAACATTTAATCTCCCACTCATACAATCAGTCACGCACCTACTAAATCCATTATCCAAACACGCATACATACACTCATTCTTCAATATGTTAAACACATTTTTAATTTACAGGAACACACATTCACTGGATGATATCATCAGTGATGTTATCAGTGATGTCATTTGAGATGTCATCAGTGATGTCATCAGTGATGTCACTGACCATGTCATGAATGATGTAATATGTGACATCATCAGCAGTGGATTGCGGGCGCGCGAGTTATAGTGAGTCCAACTAACTATAACGTGGGAATTTCAATGGTTTTCTATGAGTAAAATGTTCAGCTAACTATAACTGGTGTGAAACCTATGGTTTTTTCAGTGAATATATATATATATATAAAAAGGAGTAAAATTGACTGTTGTCAATTTAAACGAACACTTGAAGCGTTTCGTAGTACAGCCTGCCATGTCAGCGACGGCAGAACATGAGAGAGAAAGGGAGTTGGCGGCAGAAAGCATGTTTTCTATTCAACCAGCGGGGGCGCGTAACAAAACACAGCAGCTTGCCCTACAGTCTGATAAAAACAACGAGGCAAGAATTCTCTTAAAACTTTTCGAGACGAAATCCAAACTTGAGATCACAAAATGGTGGGAAAACAAATCTCTTTCTGCATATAGCGAGGTGGGTCGTGTTCCTCGTGGGCTAAGGATTCTGTTGGCCCCAAGTTTCGACAAACCGAATCCAGAAATGCTCCGTGAGTGGGGTGAGAATCATTTACAAGCATCAATGAACTCTGTTCGTATTTTGTGCAAGTATGCTAAAATAGATCACTTGGAGATTTTAAAAGAACTTGAAGAAATTACAGCTAAAATTGATAAACTATCCCCCACAGAGTTTATCAGCAAAACTAAATCGGACATTGCAGAAAGGCTCAGAAAACACGAGGACAAAATCAAGGCAAGGAAGGCCCACAAGTTCGCTAGGGATCTGGCGGACTACGAAAATGGCCAGATTTTTACATTTTCAAGGAAGTATGATTTGGCCAAGCGAAAACAATATTGTGCAAAAACCTCGACCACCAAAAATGTGGAACAAGTGGATAGTACCATTGGAGATCAATCTAATGACACAATGTCTGTGACTAGCGGGTCAAGCATCTCAAGTGCATCTGGGGAAACCATTTCTTTAAACCATCCAATCCTTAATATGAGTGAGGAGCTCGATTTTTTAGTAGAGGAGAGACTGAAGACATTGCGTCCCAGGACACAAAGAAAGCAAGACGCAAATCCAGAAATAAGCGCAGGAGAGAACAGCGCAAAAGGCACAAAAACCGCACCGAAAAAGAAAACATTCTGGAGAAAGAAAAACCGCAATTAGATAACTCTGTCATTAACTTAACTGATGTAGTGCTAACCAAGGCTGAACAACAACTTTTGTCATTAGGTCTGAACTTTTGCCCTGGAGAAAATTTTGACTATGCTCGTACCAGAATTGATGTTTTCTGTTTTATACGGAAACTCAAACTTATGAAACATTACGCATTAAAAGCAGATAAAAATCAAAATCATGTGTCGGATAATAATGTGCATGAATGTGAAGAAACTCCATGTTTACAGGCTGCAGACGTGGGGGGGGTAATAACTATGCACGATCTCCTTGAGGAAGAGGAGCCCAACAGTCAACCTCTTGATCCTATTGATGCATTTACCCAAGACAGATTGCGAAAAATCAATTATGTCCAACAGGGGGCGGGTCTGAGTCCTTTCAGGAATAAATCTAAATTTGTACCCCTTATGCCAAAAGACTCCATTGACACCTACCATGATATGATTATAAAAGATCTTAAACAGCTGAATATCAGCACTAAAAAGAACAAACATCACCGTGGTGCTAGGTTTAGGAGAATTGCATACAACAAATTGGTTAAAAAACTTGGTGATGATTGCAATATCGTGATAAAAAAATCCGATAAAGGTGGTAACCTTGTGTTATGGCCTAAAAACAGTACATAGCGGAAGCTGAAAAGCAACTGGGCAATGCACAATGTTACCAAATAGCCACTTCCAAAGAATATGACAATGCTAGAGTACTGGTGCAGAAAAAGATAGCCCAATGGAGAAGAGAAGGTTTGCTTTCCAATGAGGAAAGTAAATTCTTATATAAGGAACACCCGGTCCTACCTGTTTTGTATCTTATTCCTAAGGTACATAAGCAGGTGGTACCTGTACCTGGGAGACCTATCATTTCTGCTATAAACAGTGCCAGCGAGAACATTGGTCAATACATCGACCATTTTCTACAGGATTTGGTTAAATTGCTCCCAAGTTATGTAAAAGATACTGGGGATTTTCTTACAAAAATCAGACATGTGGATTGGTCGGATGATCTATGTCTAATGACCTTAGACATAGAATCCTTGTACACTAGTATCCATCATACACAAGGATTAGTGGCAGTTAAACATTTCTTGGCCACAAGACCCATTGAAATGTATGCGCACAACAAAGTGATTGCAGAGCTTATCGAGTGGTGCCTACACAACAATTTTTTCCTGTTTAATAACATCTTATACAAACAGAGGAGGGGAGTTGCTATGGGGGCCTGCTTTTCTCCCAGCTATGCGTGCTTACACGTAGGCTGGTGGGAGGAGCAGGTCCTCAGACAGGAATACAGGCAAGCCATAGATCAACACATGATGTTGTATCTTCGATACATCGACGATGTTTTCATCATCTGGCGCGGTACTACAGCATCCGCACAATGTTTCGTCGATAGCATCAATAAAAATAACCTTAACCTGACTTTCACTTCCCACATCCATACTTCTGAAATAGAATTTTTGGATGTAAAGTTAAGGATTGTCAACAACTCCCTACAGAGCACCCTTCACAGGAAAAGCACGGCTGGCAATATTACTTTGCATGCGAACAGTTCCCATCCTAAACACCTCATCGCAAGCATACCGTACGGAGAGGTCCTAAGACTCAAACGTATTTGCAGTGATGAAGATGACTTTAGGAAGTGTGTTGACAACATGCGCACAAGACTCATGGTAAGAGGCTATAGCAATGAAATCATCAACACAGCCATTACTAGAGCAGAAGATCGACCTAGAAGTAGTCTGTTCAAAGATAATTCGGTCCAATCCACTTCTGAAAATACCAACTGTGACAATCCCAGACTTATCATGACCTATTCACATCAGGAGAGAAAAATCAGGTCTATTATCCAAAAACATTGGCCAATTGTCCTCACTGACAGTATTTTAGGTGAGAGGCTATCTATCCCCCCTGCTGTAACCTTTAGAAAGGGAAGATCTATGGGCAATCATCTGGATAAAAGTTCACCAGAAACCAGAAAACCGATAATATGGCTTCAACCCATGAGGGGGTTCAAAAAATGTTCCACGTGTCGGGCTTGCAAGTTTGGCTGTAACAAATCCACATATGTGACCCCTTTTAACACATCCCCTGTGTCCATCAAGGGGAATTTTAATTGCAAAACTGACTTTGCTGTCTACATCCTGACATGCACCTGTGGCTTAAATTATGTGGGAAGCACAAAGCAACAGGTGCATGTCAGGATCCTGCAACATCTGAGGGTCATTCTTCATAATGATGCCTCCTACCCAGTGGCTAGGCATTTTGCTAAATGCCATAACAAAGACATCAATTGTCTCTCTTACTTTGCTATCGCTGCGGTTCCCAAATCTAAACGCGGCGGAAACAGAGAGAGAAAGCTCAGACAGCTAGAGACAAAGTTTATATTGGAACTAGACAGCAAGTGGCCTAGGGGTCTCAACAACTCGGAGGATATGTACACATACCTATAGAAAATCTTTGTGTCTACAAGTTCAGCACAATATGTAGCTACCATTGCATTGAACCTTCAGCCCAGCCACAAATCTTTTCATTTTCTCTGCCAGGTCAACTCCTATGACTCTCTCATGTCCTCAAAAATAGTCTACATTTACTGTTTATAAAACATAACATATAATATATGACTTCATTCCAGATGTATATATACACTGACAAAATTTTGATTGTAATAATGGATCTTATGAAATTATATGTTTATGTATATATATAGAAATGTATGTCTATAGAATTTTAATTGACCAGTTTGGTTATCATTAATTTGCACGTCAAACACAATTTTTATTAATTTCCTTTTGCACCATTATCACTAAAAGCACTTTATGTAGGAATTTGTTGAAAAATTAGTAATTGGTCATGGTTTAACAGTATTCACATGTTTTTCTCATTTTAATACATGATCACAGGATTCAATTCTGATATGGTACATGTTAGTTGGTCCAAACAAACATCTATTTAAGGCTGTGTATAAAATGACCCATAGCGGGCAACAATTTCATAAATGGATTTAACCTGTTATTTTCAATCTGATGTCATATACATCGGATAGCCTTACAATTGTGAGTTAAAAAACCACTATACCATAGAATTGTTTAAACATGCATTTAAGCAGTTAGAAATATGAGATTTTTACTTAAAAGTTTTTTTTGTATATTACCTTAAGAAAGACCTGTATCCGTGTGATAGTCTTTTTATCATGTTCATTAATCATGTGACCTACTGACCATTTGGTGTAGGGGGGTGTACTTTTGATGTAGAAAAAACATATAAAACTTTAACGGTCGCGATATTTGCTGAATGTGATCAAGGGCTCTTGAAGCCCGAAACGCGTCGTTGCAGGCTGGAGAAGAAACGCAAATAAAATCTGCATCTTGCCTGACTCGCTGTGGTGGTCTGAGTTCCTTCCTCGCCGTACGCCGGAAGTGGTGGGAATTGTTTGGTGCATATATGTATATATATATTACCTACTGGCGGTCGCCAGTAGGTATATATAGTTAGGATTTTTTCTCTATGGGATTTTTGAAAATTCTATGTCTAATAACTTTGGCGTTTGTGGACGGAATTGGCTGAAATTGTCAGGAAAATGGAACATTTTGTTTCTGAGCAGCCACTGAAAATTTGGGGGGGGTTCGTCAAGGGGGGGCTGAGAAAAAAGGGGGGTCCCAAAACGCGTTTTTCCCATGTTAATTTCCATAGGGCGGTTGGCCTCACTTTTAGCCCGAACGGCTGAATGGATTTGCACGAAACTTCTATCTATCTATCTATCTGGGCATTTGTATAGCGCACTACTCACCCTGCTTCCTGAAGGCGAGGTGGTCCTGGGTCAGGCGGAGGTGGGTCGGAAGGGAGTTCCAAGTCTTGGCGGCCAGGTAGGTGAAGGACCTTCCTCCTGTGGTGGCTCTTCGGATGCGGGGGACGGCGGCGAGGGCGTGGCTGGTCGATCGAAGCTGGCGCGTGGGAGCGTAGAAGTTGAGGCGGCTGTTGAGGTATCCTGGTCCTTGGTTGTGTAAGGCTTTGTGTGCGTGGGTGAGGAGCCGGAAGGTGATTCTCTTGTTGACCGGGAGCCAGTGCAGGTCTCTCAGGTGTCCGGAGATGTGGCTGCGGCGGGGGATGTCCAGGATGAGTCGTGCTGAGGTGTTCTGGATCCGCTGGAGTCTCTTCTGGAGTTTGGCGGTGGTTCCAGCGTAGAGGGAGTTGCCGTAGTCCAGACGGCTGGTGACGAGGGCCTGGGTGACCATCTTCCTGGTCTCGGTGGGGATCCATCGGAAGATCTTGCGTAGCATTCGCAGGATGTGGAAGCACGACGAGGAGACGGCGTTGACTTGTCTGGTCATGGAGAGGGAGGAGTCCAGGATGAAGCCCAGGTTGGGTGCGTGGTCAGTTGGTTTGGGTGCGCTGCCCAGGGCGGGGGGCCACCAGGAGTCGTCCCAGCGGAGGGTGAGGATCCCAGGATGAGGACTTCCGTCTTGTCTGAGTTCAGTTTCAGGCGGCTGTTCGACATCCATTTGGCTACTTCTGTCATCCCTTCGTGCAGGTTGGTTCTGGCGGTGGCGGGGTCGTTGGTGAGGGAGAGGATCAGCTGGGTGTCGTCGGCGTAGGAGATGATGTTCAGGTTGTGCTGGCGTGCGATGGCTGTGAGGGGGCTCATGTAGACGTTGAAGAGAGTTGGGCTGAGCGAGGAGCCTTGAGGGACGCCGCAGATGACTTCGGTGGCCTCCGATCTGAACGGGGGGAGGCGGACTCTCTGTGTCCTTCCGGTGAGGAAGGAGGTGATCCACTCCAGTGCCTTCTCCTGGATTCCGACGTTGCTGAGGCGCTGTACTAGGGTGCGGTGGCAGACAGTGTCGAAGGCCGCGGAGAGGTCCAGGAGGATGAGGGCCGCTGTTTCTCCCTTGTCGAGCAGGGCTCGGATGTCGTCTGTGGCTGCGATCAGGGCGGTCTCGGTGCTGTGGTTGGCTCGGAAGCCAGACTGCGAGAGGTCGAGGGAGCCGTTCGTCTCGAGGAAGGCGGCCAGTTGCTGGTTGACGGTCTTCTCGATGACTTTGGCCGGAAACGGGAGCAGCGAGATGGGGCGGTAATTCTTGAGGTCGGTAGGGTCTGCTGATGGTTTCTTGAGTAGAGCTCTGAGTTCGGCGTGCTTCCAGCTCTCCGGGAAGGTGGCGATGTCGAAGGAGGTGTTGATGATGTCCCGCAGGTGGGGTGCGATGACAGTGTCGGCCTTGTTGAAGACGTGGTGCGGGCAGGGGTCTGTCGGAGATCCGGAGTGGATGGAGTTCATCGTGCGGATGGTGTCTTCAGTGCTGATCGGGGTCCAGGCGCGGAGGGTGGTGGTGGGGGGCGGTGGTTCGGTCGTGGCGTGCGTCGGTTGAGTGCTGAAGCTGTTGTGTATGTCCGCGATCTTGTTGTGGAAGTAGGAGGCGAGGGAGTTGCAGAGGTCTTGCGAAGGGGTGATGTCGTTGTTTCCGGCGTTGGGGTTGGAGAGCTCTTTCACGATGTTGAAGAGTTCCTTGCTGTTGTGTGCGTTGTTGTCCAGTCGTTCCTTGAATGCAGTTTTCTTGGTGGCGCGGATCAGCTGGTGGTGTTTTCGGGTGGCGAGCTTGAGGGCAGTCATGTTGTCCGGTGTTGGGTCAGTGCGCCAGGTTTTCTCGAGTGCTCTGCAGTTCTTCTTGGAGCTCTTGAGTTCGTCGTTAAACCATGGGGCTTTCTTGCTGCCGGGTCGGCTCGGCGGGGTATTCAGCGGGGCGAGTTCGTCTGCGCAGTCGCTGATCCATTTCGTGAGGTTGGTGGCTGCTTGACTGGGGTTCGTTGTGCTGGTGGGAGGGTTCTTGCTCAAGGACGTAGTGAGCTGGTCTGCAGTGATCTTGTTCCAGCTTCTGCGGGGAGCCTGTTGCTGGTGATGGTGGAGCGTGGTCTTTCTGAAGCTGAAGTGGACGCAGCTGTGGTCCGTCCATGGGAGTCCCGAGGCGTGGCTGAAGGCGATGTCCTTGCTGGAAGAGAAGATCGGGTCGAGTGTGTGTCCGGCGTAGTGGGTGGGGGTGGTCACCAGCTGCTTGAGTCCCAGGTTTGCGAGGTTGTCCAGCAGGGTGGTGGTGTTGCGGTCGTTGTTGTTCTCCAGGTGGAAGTTGAGGTCCCCGAGGAGGATGTAGTTGGCTGAGGGGAGGGCGAGCGGGCTGATGAAGTCGGCGATGTCCTCGCTGAATTGTGTGCGTGGTCCCGGGGGTCTGTAGATGAGGGTGCCTCTGAGGGTGGTCTTGGGGTTGACGTGGATCTGGAAGTGCAGGTGTTCGGCGGGTGCGATGGTGTCATCGGTGTTGGTCGTGATGCGGATGGTGTTCCTGTGGATGATGGCGATGCCTACTCCTGTCTGGTTGCCGCGGTCCCTCCGGATGATTTTGTAGCCGTCCGGGATGGCGATGGCGATGTCGGGCGCTGAGGAGGCGTTCATCCAGGTTTCCGTGAGGAAGGCGACGTCTGGGGCTGTGGTGTCGAGCAGGTTCCAGAGCTCGACGGCGTGTCTGTGGACGGAGCGGGTGTTGAGCAGGATGCACTTCAGGTGGGTGCTGCTGGTGCTCTGCTTGGTGGATGCTGGTGCAGTGCAGGTCCGGATGCAGGAGAACTTGCAGGACTGGCAGATGAAGGGTCCGTGGGTGCGTCTCGGGGTGGCTCGGTAGCATCCAGGGGTTCGGCCGGCGTTGAGTGCGTTGAGGGTGGCGGCGTCGTACGTCCGGCGGGTGGGCTGGGGTCTGCGGGGGCCAGGGGTCCTGGCGCTGGGCGCGGGCCAGGCGCGGACGGGCGCAGACGGGCTTACCTTTGGCGCACCTTCGGCGCTCATTCGGTGCTCCCGCTGCGCGCATCCGCTGCGCGGTCGCTGAGGGGGCGTCATAAGAGGGGAGCCGGGAGGGCGGGTCAGCTGGGAGGCGGGGTCGCGTCCACCAATGGACTGGCGAGGGGGCGGGTCCTTAGGCAGGAAGCGGCAGGAAAGCGGGATCGGTTTCAGCGGGCGGCCCTGCGGCGGCTGGGGCGCCGCTCACGGCGTCGGAGAGGAGGTGGCACTGCAAGGGTCCCTGGAGCAGGAGCGCTGAGGAGCTAGGGGGCAACCAGGCCAGAGGCGCTGTGGTCGCTGTCCAGGTGCGTGTGGGGTCCCCTTAAGAGGGGAGCCGGGAGGGCGGGTCAGCTGGGAGGCGGGGTCGCGTCCACCAATGGACTGGCGAGGGGGCGGGTCCTTAGGCAGGAAGCGGCGGGAAAGCAGGATCGGTTTCAGCGGGCGGCCCTGCGGCGGCTGGGGCGCCGCTCACGGCGTTGGAGAGGAGGTGGCACTGCAAGGGTCCCTGGAGCAGGAGCGCTGAGGAGCTAGGGGGCAACCAGGCCAGAGGCGCTGTGGTCGCTGTCCAGGTGCGTGTGGGAAAATGGCAAAATTGTAGGGACTGTTAGCCCGATATGCCTTTGCTAGGTCTCAAGATATGTGCTCCAGTGGATTTTGAGAAATTAACGTTCAAAAAATATATATATCTGTAAGCGCGCTCCGGGCAGCGCCCCGGTTCGCTTACTTGACGCGTAACGGAACTTCGCGAAGCGAAGCTGATTGGCTCTCCGGTGTCTGTCAACATTCTAAACAGTCCGGAGCGGCCGCCATCTTGTCTCTCGGTAGGATCGAGAGACAAGAGGAGGCCAAAACAAAGGGGGAAATGACCATAAGGGGGCATAGTAGATCCTCCCTGACCCCCTAGGTTTGATGTGGAGGCTTTAAAAGGGCCCCGCGGGGCAAAACAAAATAAAAAAAAAATTGTTTTTTTTGCGTGGGGAGCGCCCGGTACGCGCACCGGGAAGCAGTCCGGGGAGCGTACTATAAGGAAAAAAGAATGATAGACTATGATATTTTGAAATATTGTATGTTTATTGATTGTTCTTTTTGTTGTTTTTTAATTTTTTTTATTTAAGTAGCAGTATTAATGATTATTAAATATAAATGTATTTTTGGAATTGTGCACAGTATACTATAAGTCTGAGTTTACATTATAATCAATTTGGTACTAGTTTATGAATTACATATAAAAATGATTAAAGACTCAAACAATTTTTAATATTAAATATAATTTTATTTTTCTGATTCTTTTTCAAAATTTAATAGAAGGTCTAACATTTGACTGTCCGATATGTCCTCTTGTTGAGTGAACATAACTTCCCACATTTGACCGTCATCATAATGAAGTAAATAATCCACAGATTCTACACATTGTAGAAGTTCATGGTCTCGTGATTCATCCATGAATTCCAAGTCAATGGGTTCAATTATTTCCTCATTGTTCATGTCTAGGACAATTTCAAAGGAAACGTTCTGTTCTCCTTGCATTTTTGTGCTGAAATTTGAATAAAAAATAAATATATCAGTAGAGATAGGGCACTGTTGGGTTTAAGTTCAGACAGGTACTTTTGAGGCATGAAGTAGTACTATTAAAAAGTGCCTGTGAAAAAGCCTATGTAAATTCATAATTATACCACAGAAACCTAAATCAATCCATAATTATAATAAACAAGCCTTTCTCAATGTCTAACTCTTACAGAGGGATAGTATATAACTATCTGAAAATGTTTTCAAATTTATAAAATAATATCTTACCTTTTAAAAACAAGTTTAAGTTGTGAGTGAAAATGATCTTGCAATGTAGTTCAGGAAGTAGTAGTCAAAATGGCTGTGTTTCTCTCTCTTTTTATATATATATTCAGGTACATAACCAATCAAATGTCAGGTAAAAAAAGTAGAAAATGAAAGTAACATTTTAATTGGTTGTCAATTCCAACACTTCAGATGTGTTTTGTGAAGTAATTTACCTCAGGGTATTTAGAGAGGTCTACAGGCTAAATGGCTAAATGGAATTCCAACCAAATTTGTGAAAATGGTAGGGATTGGTATGTAGTATGAGTTAATCTATATTTGGTGACATTGTCTCCAGGGTTTCTTCTGTAAATTACTTTCCCCCCTTTTTTAATGGAGCGCTTCCCGGTGAGCGCCCCGGTACGCGAACCGGCAGCGTTACGGGAGTCCACCATTTTGTGTTTCGGTCGAATTAAGATACAAGATGGAGGGCAAATAATGTTCAGAATGGGTAGAAGGGGGCACGGTAGACGTATCTTGACCCCCTAGGTTTTCTGAGGGTGGCTGAGGAGGCCAATATGTGCGAAAAAAAACATTTTTAAAAAACATTCCGCGCGGTTAGCGTCCGGTGCGCGTACTGGGTAGCGCTCCAGAAAGCGTAAATTGAGAAAATTAGTAAAAAAATTTACATTTAAAATTTGTTTATGGTGATCATAGTTAGGGTAGCTCTGAGAAGAGCTTTTGGGTTTATGGTAGATTTAGGTACTTATAAGTAGGTACCAATGCACAGTCTTAAATTCAGAATAAAAATTCTGTTCCCCTCATCTGAGAAGTGAACTCCATCTCCTCTGTAGATATCTTGCATGTAGTAACGCAAGTTATTGTTGTACATGGAGCCCATTCCATGGTCTCTCATGTAAGCTGAAACAGACTTATTTACATGCTTCCTCGATTTCTCAATTTGTGGACAAAATTGGTTCGACCACCTCCATTTCTGTCTTTGGCATATATTTGAATATACCAAGGCAGTTTGAGGAAAAAGTGCCATCAATTGCTCAAAGGTGTCCTTTAAAAGCATTTCCAGACCTACACCAGTCAAAGTGCCCAAGTCATTACCTCCACAGTGCACAATTAACAGGTCAGGTTTTGGCAAATGCAAAAAAGGTTTTCACCAATGCTATCAATTGGTGACATTTTAATCCTCTGTGGCCAATCCACTTAATTTCCACATTTTGTAAATTGAGGTTAGGTACATTTCTGTTATCAGCATACCTTTGAGCCCAGTGGATGTAACTATGTCCAACAATCCAGACAGAAAACATGGTGAGAGGAGGTTCTGCTGCAGTCAGATGAAGTGTGGCAATGAAATGGCAGTTGAAAAAATAAGAGTTTAAAATGAAAAAAAACGTGGAGTTTCTGTGTTAATGAAGCAGTAGCAGTGATTGGTGGATTTTGATTGCTGAAAACAGAAAGTTAGGGTGCATGGATGAGTTCTTTGAAAGATGTAATTTGACTGGTCAAGAAAAAATCATTTTATGAAAGATTGCACTGGATACGCAGGTGTACTGAGAGTTCAGAGTTCAATTGAAACATTGTTGTGTGAACTTGCAAACATGAGAGGTCTTTCAGGAGGTGGTTGCTATGCAAAAAAGGCAGAAAGGGCAGAGGGGGGAAGGGTGTTGATTTGAAAAAAGTGAGGGAAGAGTTTTGATTGGGTGACATGAGAGATATGTGTGATGAATTACAGCTTTTCTGTGCTTTTTATGGCTGCAGACTCTGGAGTGCATACCTTTTGCTCTGCTAAAGACAATTTGGTGTGTTTCTGAGACTGTTTTGAAACTCATAAAGTATTTGCTAAGGTGAGAAAATATTCATTTAATTTAGATAGAGAATAGTATGGTTTAGGGAGAAAATTATGAAGAAAGTTGTGTATTTAGAATGTTGCTTTGTGTCAAGTGTTTTACAAATAGATTTTGTTTCTTTGTGTTACATAGCCATGTTAAAAGTGACGCAAAAAAAGTGCAAGGGTCTTACAAAAATGCTTTCATGTGTCTTAGGGTATTTTAACTCACTTCCCCATGAATGTATGAATATAATTGCTTTACAAGATGTGTTTAAAAACGTTTTTTGAAATCAATTAGGTTTCTTGATATGTACTGCTAGAGTTTCATAGGTTGCTTGGGGCATATTTTCAAGGCTTTTGAGTTCCTTTGATGTAATTTTTCCCATTTTAATTTAAGACCTTTCCCCGTAGTGCAAGGTCCTTGTAAATATGCCCCCATCTGTGCTTGGCAAATTTAGATTTTAATTCTTTGACTAACATTGCCATGTTAAAAGTGACCCAAAAATGTTGCAAGGGCCTTAAAAAAACCGCTTTCATGTGTCTTAGGCCATTTTAAGTCATTTCCCCTTGAATGTAGGTATATAATTGATTTAGATGATGTGTTTAAAAACGATTTTTGAAAACAATTAGGTTTCTTGATATGTACTGCTAGAGCTTCATAGGTTGCTTGGGGCATATTTATAAAGCCTTTGAGTCTCTCTGATGTTATTTTCTCCATTTTAATTTAAGACCTTTCCCTGTGGTACAAGGTCCTTGTAAATACGCCCCCATCTGTGCTTGGCAAATTTAGATCTTGATTATTTGACTTACATAGCCACGTTAAAAGTGATCCAAAAATGGAGCAAGGGCTTAAAAAAAACGCTTTCATGTGTCTTAGGGCATTTTAAGTCACTTCCCGATGAATGTAGGTATATAATTGATTTAGATGATGTGTTTTAAAACGTTTTTTGACATCAATTAGGTTTCTGGATATGTAGTGCTAGAGTTTCATAGGTTGCTTGGGGCATAATTATAAGGCATTTGAGTCTCTCTGATGTTATTTTTCCCATTTTAATTTAAGACCTTTCCCCGTGGTGCAAGTTCCTTGTAAATATGCCCCCATCTGTGCTTGGCAAATTTAGATTTTAATTCTTTGACTAACATAGCCATGTTAAAAGCGACCCAAAAATGGTGCAAGGGCCTTAAAAAAACGCTTTCATGTGTCTTAGGCCATTTTAAGTCATTTCCCCTTGAATGTAGGTATATAATTGATTTAGATGATGTGTTTAAAAACGATTTTTGAAATAAATTAGGTTTCTTGATATGTAGTGCTAGAGTTTCATAGGTTGCTTGGGGTATATTTAAAAGGCATTTGAGTCCCTTTGATGTTATTTTTCCCATTTTAATTAAAGACATTTCCCCGTGGTGGAAGGTCCTTGTAAATACACCCCCATGTGTGCTTGGCAAATTTAGATTTTGATTATTTGACTTACATAGCCATGTTCCATACAGTTCTCACCTTCTGCGTAGTCTTTGATATGCTAGACTCCATCTGCACTATGAGATACCTAAGCAAAGGAAACACAGGTGATGTGATTGTGAAATGAGGAAAAGAAACTCCACATTTTTCAATTACATCACCTGTGTTTCCTAAGTTTACGAATGACATTGTGCAGATGAGGTTTAGGCCTGTCCACGGACACAGAAGAGGTCTGGCCTTTGTTCAAGAGTGAAGTGGACATGACTTACTTCATTGGTAGGCCTTCACATGTATTATCTCCTCTGTACTCTTCAACAAGCGTAAATTTCATCAGCAACCCTGAGTAGGCCTCACCTTAAACAAACCTCTGGATAGGCCACACCTTATCGTCATCCTGAATCAATCATTTAAAATGTTAGGGACAGATTTATGATAGGTGTATGCCTCTTTTGCGTCACTGTGCGTCACTTTTGTGACGCAGCGGCGGTGCAAAAGATTTGCTATGTGGCGACATATTTACAACTTGATGCATCTAGGCAGATGTGTCATGCTGTAAAGTCCCGTGCCACATGAAACCGATGCAGCAGTGCTGCAAAAGATGCACCATGTTGCAAGACAGGCCTCACTTCATCTCCAACAAGATAAGAAGCTGAATCTTCTGTAAATGTCAAAATTGTTGTATACACTGCTGAACTTCTGTGTACTCTTTGATATGCTAGACTCCATCTGCACTATGAGATACCTAACCAAAGGAAACACAGGTGATGTGATTGTGAAATGAGGAAAAGAAACTCCACATTTTTCAATTACATCACCTGTGTTTCCTAAGTTTACGAATGACATTGTGCAGATGAGGTTTAGGCCTGTCCACGGACACAGAAGAGGTCTGGCCTTTGTTCAAGAGTAAAGTGGACATTACTTACTTCATTGGTAGGCCTTCACATGTATTATCTCCTCTGTACTCTTCAACAAGCGTAAATTTCATCTGCAACCCTGAGTAGGCCTCACCTTAAACAAACCTCTGGATAGGCCACACCTTATCGTCATCCTGAATCAATCATTTAAAATGTTAGGGACAGATTTATGATAGGTGTATGCCTCTTTTGCGTCACTGTGCGTCACTTTTGTGACGCAGCGGCGGTGCAAAAGATTTGCTATGTGGCGACATATTTACAACTTGATGCATCTAGGCAGATGTGTCATGCTGTAAAGTCCCGTGCCACATGAAACCGATGCAGCAGTGATGCAAAAGATGCACCATGTTGCAAGACAGGCCTCACTTCATCTCCAACAAGATAAGAAGCTGAATCTTCTGTAAATGTCAAAATTGTTGTATACACTGCTGAACTTCTCTGTACTCTTTGATATGCTAGACTCCATCTGCACTATGAGATACCTAAGCAAAGGAAACACAGGTGATGTGATTGTGAAATGAGGAAAAGAAACTCCACATTTTTCAATTACATCACCTGTGTTTCCTAAGTTTACGAATGACATTGTGCAGATGAGGTTTAGGCCTGTCCACGGACACAGAAGAGGTCTGGCCTTTGTTCAAGAGTGAAGTGGACATGACTTACTTCATTGGTAGGCCTTCACATGTAATATCTCCTCTGTACTCTTCAACAAGCGTAAATTTAATCTGCAACCCTGAGTAGGCCTCACCTTAAACAAACCTCTGGATAGGCCACACCTTATCGTCATCCTGAATCAATCATTTAAAATGTTAGGGACAGATTTATGATAGGTGTATGCCTCTTTTGCGTCACTGTGCGTCACTTTTGTGACGCAGCGGCGGTGCAAAAGATTTGCTATGTGGCGACATATTTACAACTTGATGCATCTAGGCAGATGTGTCATGCTGTAAAGTCCCGTGCCACATGAAACCGATGCAGCAGTGATGCAAAAGATGCACCATGTTGCAAGACAGGCCTCACTTCATCCCCAACAAGATAAGAAGCTGAATCTTCTGTAAATGTCAAAATTGTTGTATACACTGCTGAACTTCTCTGTACTCTTTGATATGCTAGACTCCATCTGCACTATGAGATACCTAAGCAAAGGAAACACAAGTGATGTGATTGTGAAATGAGGAAAAGAAACTCCACATTTTTCAATTACATCACCTGTGTTTTCTAACTTTACGAATGACATTGTGCAGATGAGCTTTAGGCCTGTCCACGGACACAGAAGAGGTCTGGCCTTTGTTCAAGAGTGAAGTGGACATGACTCACTTCATTGGTAGGCCTGGACATGTATTAACTCCTCTGTGTTCTTCAACAAGCCTAAATTTCATCTGCAACCCTGAGTAGGCCTCACCTCAAACAAACCTCTGGATAGGCCACACCTTATCGTCATCCTGAATCAATCATTTAAAATGTTAGGGACAGATTTATGATAGGTGTGTGCCTCTTTTGCGCCGCTGTGCGTCACTTTTGTGACACAGCGGCGGTGCAAAAGATTTGCTATGTTGTGACATATTTACAACTTGATGCATCTAGGCAGATGTGTCATGCTGTAAAGTCCTGTGCCACATGAAGCCTGCGTCAGGTTTCATATAGGTGTTTTGTTGCAGGGTGGGCATTCATTTGCATGAAAGCCCTGTAAAACTAACACAGTGAAATTTAGAAGATTTCACTGAGTCAGCTTTATAGCATTGCTGAATCAAATCCTTACGCCTGTTTGAAACAGGCATAAGGAGTGATGCACCATGCAATGTGAGGCTTCCTCCTGTGCATTGCAGTAGACATGTCGCGCTTACGACGTGATTCCTGCAATGTGCTGCTTTTGCAGCACAGATGCGTGACGCATCTGTGCTGTTTTTGCTCAATGGTGCTCCACATTGTAAATGCGGCACATCATGGGTGGCAGAGCAGCGGTGCACGTTAACTGGTGCATCCCCGGGGATGTGCCAGTTAACATAAATCTGCCCCTTTACATTTAAGTATGAGCAGGGGACACAGAGTCGGTGAGGCTTATCCACGGTTAAGAAGAGATGAGTCCTGTTCACTGAAAACATGGACATAGGCCTCATCTCCTCAGCATCGCTGGACATGGCTAAATAATATCTGCAAAATTTTACTCTTGTTAAACAATTTTACTATTATAGTCTCTGAGATTTGTCTCTTACTCTGCAACATCTCATTGTTGTTCTCTTTCTTTAAAGATAACGACAACATCAAACATGAGTGATAATGAGCAATCCGTTGATCTCGATATTATCATTGAAATTGTGATTGAAACATCAGTGGAAGTAGATCCCTTGGATGTTTTAAATCCTGAGGATGATGAAGAACATGATGAGGATGCCGATTTGTCAGAATTGTATGACATAGGCTGGGAAGCTGACCTGCTTGAGCCTATGGAACTATAAACATTTATTTTTAAAAGTTACTGGAAATGAAAAGTAAACATGTAAACCGTTTCATTTAAAATTAAACACAACTTCAAAAACAGCTTGTGTGTAGTATCTTTAATAAAATACTCAAATATGCTCATAAAATTAGTTCATATTCACATATAAAACAGCACAGGTAAAATGTAGAAGCATTCCATTTCTTTGCTACTATTTGTAACTACTAAATTTGCCAATGCACTAAAAATTATTCTATGTAAAAATGAAAAGTATTGTGTAAAATTTTTGACGACTGTTATTGATTTACTGTTTGGTAATAGTGGTTAATAACATGTTTTATTATATTTTACCACAGATTCAACTGCAGATCATTTCAAAATTAAAGAATGCCTTCGAAGGACAGAAGGCGAAAGGCTACCAAACATCAAAGACATCAGCTTAAAAAATTATTGCAGCAGACCTCTACAATAAAAACTCGTCAAGTCACCAAGAAAGGTCCGGGTAAGATAAAGAAATCATTCATAAGAAACATTTGTAGAAAAAAAAGTAGTACTACAGAAAATGTTTTAGTCCAGAAAATGAGAAGCAATTTAAACGGAAAGGGAAGGCCAATCAAAAATGTTACTGCTAGAGCAGGAGATAACTCTGTTCATGGTAGTAGAAGGAGAAATCAGTTTAGGGACATTCGTAGACGAATGTTCCGCAACAGGATAATTGGCAATTTGTTAAAAAATATTAAGAAAGGTCAGCAGAAAGTGGTTTTTTATAAGAGAAAAAAAAAATTGAGAAAGTTATTGATCAGGCATTTGAAATTAAGCGAAAGTTATTTATTTTGATAATCAATAGAATTAGGAAGCTAAACAAGGCAATTTATGATTTCAAAAGAAATAGTAGATGGAAGAGAACAGTTAATCGTAGTAATTTTTGTGAAGTTTTTTCAGGAGAATGGATGCATATTTCAAGTTGTGAGGCATTTTTTAATGAGGAGAGGTATTTCCAGGATAATGATTTGGTGCATGCAGTTGACATCAGTGGTCGAGCTTATGAGGTGAAAGATGGTTGTCCAGTTGAAAAAGAAAAACTTGTGACAACAGAGGCAGAAGAGGTGTTAGGTAATGAGGTTTTAGGAAGACGTTCTAAGGGACCTGTGTACACCTGGAAGTGTAGTAGTATTTGCAGTGTGCGACAGGATTCCATCAATTTGCTTTGTGATTTTGTACGGACATTTAATAAGAAAAGTTTGAAGCAGAAAATGAAGTTGTTGCAAGAATTAGATCCTTGCAGAGTGAGAGAAGTGACAGGTTTGCATTGTCATTCACTGGCTTGTCTTTCCAGGAGAGTATGCCAGAGTGTTTTTCATCATTTCAGGATGCTAGCAGTGCATCTTAATAAAGTGAGGAAATTAGTTAGAATGTTGTATTATGCTAAGAGTCCAGCAGTTATGCTTAAACAATTATGCACTGCTCTTTTGCATGGTTCTGAAATAGATGTGAAGAATATTTGTGAAGAAATTGAGTTTTGTTACTTTGGAAGTAAAGAGGAGAATGTTGAAATTGACCCAGAAGAAGAGGGTAATGTGGAAGATAGTGTACAGGTTTCCAGTACAGATAATTTTCAGAAGGAAATTGCCACGTTTCAGGTGAAATCAAGTGAGAGGCCTAATTTCACTTGTGTGTGTTGTCGACGCACTTATTATAAGAATCAGAATAAGTTAGTGGATTTATATGCAAAAAGTGAAAGGGAAAATAATAGTGAATGGAAGGATTTTGCAACATACTTGATGGTAGAAAATTGTTTTGATTTGGGATTGGATCAACGTGTGTGTACTTATTGTTGTAACAAATTAAATCAAAACCAGATGCCTGCTAGAGCGGTTCATAATAATCTGGAATTGGTTGAGATTCCTTCTGAATTGAAGGATTTAAATACTTATGAATCTATTTTGATTCAAAGTATCCATCCCTTTCAGGCTATTGTAAGAATGGAGCCAAATACAGGGAAATTGCCTCCATCAGATTTACAGAGAGGATTAAAGGGAAGAGTTTTTTATTTGCCTCTAGATTTGAAGAAAAACATTAATACAATTGGGGTAGAAAAAGTGGAAGAGGAACCTCTGGTTATCTTAGTTAATGGGGTTCCGACAAAGAGTAAGAAAATATGGCAAGATTTAGTGGATGTTAGGAAAGTCAAAAAGGCAACATTGTATTTGAAAAAAAACAATAAGTACTATAAGAATGTATATGTTGCAGAAGAGGAAGTAAGTGAAGAAGAGGATAGCGATTTGTGTGCTGGTCAAATTGAGAAAGTAGAACCCTCTAAAAGTGAAGAAATATATGAACATTATAGTGTTCATCCTTTGCATTCCAAGGAAGTCATGGGGAATGCTATTGAGTTGTTTCAAATGAAACAAGCCAAAGGGAGTCCCATTAGTGTTTGGGAGGAAAGTTTGGAAGCTCGGTGTTTCCCACATCTATTTCCAACAGGTCAAGGAGGAAGATATGATGAGCGACCTCATCAAATTCCTGCTTCTGAATACCGGACTTTACGATTGTATGCAGAAGATCCTAGGTTTCGACAATGCATTCCCTATTTGTTTCATCTCCTGTTTGAAAGCGATCTGTCTGGACTGTCATATGCAGTGAACCACATCTTGAAAAGTGGTATACAGATGCAAAACATCTCGGCAAGTGACTTTATGGATAAAGTCAATGTGCAAGACAGTATTTTGGATTCTCACCTGATTAATCTCATGGTGTGTCAGCGTGGTACTAATGAGTACTGGTACCGTCGTCATGGTGATTTAAAATGTATGCTGAGGAACTTAGGAACTCCCACATGGTTCCTCACTCTCAGCTGTGCCGAGTATGGCTGGGAAGACTTACTTGAATTTCTACGAGAGGCAAATGGAAACATTGAAAATATCGAATTCAAGACACCCGGAGAACTGTGCTCTTTGGATCCCGTGAATGTATGCAGGTACTTCAATCATAGATTTGAAGCTATGATGTCTTTCATCATGAACAAGAGAAATCCACCTCTTGGAGAGGTGTTGGATTTCTTCTGGAGAAAGGAGTACCAAGCAAGAGGTGCTCCTCATATACATATGCTGCTGTGGATCAAGGATGCACCTAAATTTGGAACAGATCCAGAAGACTTAGTGATGAGTTTCATAGAACAGTATTCTACATGTGCTGTTCCAAACGCAAAGGAGGAGAAAAGCCTAAGAGAACAAGTTCTACGCTTCCAAAGCCATCGTTGCGGAAAGTACTGTCGTCGTAAATTCAGAAACAAGGACAAGTTCTACACCAAATGTCGTTTCGCCTTTCCACGACCGGTGATTTCTAAAGGAAGAGTGAACAGTTTGATGTCTTCGCTGCGACATAATGTGATGAAGAAATCACCTAAAAACACATACAATTTGAAAAGGAACGAAGAGTCCAAGTATATCAACGACTACAACCCAGTGATTTTGTCCATGTGGAATGCTAACATGGATATACAGTTCGTGGCTGATAACTGTATGGCTGTGGCTCGGTATGTGACATCTTACATCACCAAAAAAGAAAAGACAGAATTGAAGGATATGTGGGAGGACATTTCCCATGAAAAGAGCCTCAGTAAGAAGTTGTACAGTTTCAGTCTGAAGATGTTGTCACATCGAGAAATCGGAGCTTACGAATGTTCTGACCGGTTGTCTTCAGCAAGTCTCTATGCCAAATCCAGGAGTATCGTTTGGGCGAGTCTTGGTCTTGCTGCAACGCGTAATCGAGTTCTGAAACCTGTGCGGGAAATTGAGTATTTGGCGGAAAAGGAGCCAAACAGTACTGATATTTTGAAGACCAACATGTTGGATACATATTATCCAAATAGAAGCAGACACCTCGAGAATGTTTGTCTGTATGAGGTTCTACAAAATTATATATTCAAGAGGAACATCAAAGAAGATATTGATAAAGGAGTGTATGCTGTAATTGGAAGTGAGGGATGTCTCGTCAAGCAAAGAAAATGCCACTTGGTAAACCATCGAAAATTGAGTGGCGAATCTCCTGAAAAAAAAGAGTTTTTCTATTTAGCACTTTTGCAACTTTTCAAGCCTTGGCGTGCAGAAGAGGAACTGCTTGGAGATTTCCTCTGTTACGAAGACTCTTTCAATGCCGCCAAGGAGACCATAGAATGTCCTGTTTTTCTCAAATATCTAGAAATGTTGAATGCGGAAATCGAGCAGGAAGCAACGATTGCAGCCGAGATTGCTAGAGACAGTTCTCAGGACAGTCAGAGTTCTGTTTCATTGAGTCAGGATCCACTAGGAGGACCAGTTATCGAAAATGAAGCTGCCACTGCCATGATTGAAGTGGAAAGAGCCATGGCACATGCTCAGGAGGATGCGGTTAACTTAGAAGACTTGGAAAGACAACTCAACGTTGAGCAGAGGAAAATATATGACGAAGTTACCAACCAAATTGATCATGGATTGTCATGAGAAGGAGGAGTGCTCATGTACGTCGTTGAAACCTGTCCGACTGTACGTGAGTGGAGAAGCGGGAACTGGAAAAAGTTTCCTCATTAAAGCAATTTCATGTTATTTGCAGAAAAGGACTGAGTCATCGCTGTCTTGTGTTGTCACCGCTCCAACTGGACTGGCAGCTCATAACATTAAAGGTATTACTTTGCATCGTCTACTGATGCTGCCAGTGGAGCATGATAACAAATTACAATACCACAAGTTATCTGGAGATGCTTGTTGTGAAGTTTCAAGAGTCTTGAAGAAAATGAAACTTCTTATCATTGACGAAGTAAGCATGGTTTCCAATGTCATGCTTGCCTTTGTGCATTTGAGAATGCAAGAAGTTCTCAAAACAGAGTATGATGTGTTATTTGGTGGCAAACACATCATTGTTTTCGGTGATCTTCTGCAGCTGACACCAGTGAAAGGACAACCTGTGTTCAAAATGCTCACGCATGAAGATACCAGGAAGTGCCTAGGGAGCATTGGCAACGTTAATATATGGTTAAACTTCAATTATGCTGAACTGCATGAAAATATGCGTCAGGCGAAGGATGAAGATTACAAGAATATTCTACAAGATGTTAGAATCGGAAAAGTGACTGAGCATGGGAAAGAAGCTTTACATGCACGATTACTGTCAAATTTGTATCCAGAACAAGACGTTGTGCCTGAGAATATTTTTCAGAAAATTACTGAGAAGAAATCTGGAATATGTTTGATGCCAACTCTTGCAGAATGTGCCATCTTCAACAACAAAATGTTGTATTTAGAAAACCAAGATATTGTGAAACTGGAAGCTATTGACAGAGTAGAGCATATGGGATCAACAATTATTTTGTCTGAGAATTTGAAATCAAAATTGGATTCATTAGAAAAGAGTATATCTAAAACTGCGGGTTTTGAAAAGACTCTGAATGTGTGCTTAAATTGCCGTATAATTTTAAGAAGGAATTTACATGTTGAAAGAGGTCTGGTAAATGGATCAATGGGTAATGTTGTTGATTTTGTGAAATACAGAAATAGGGATGAAATTGAATTTTTAAAAATTAAATTTGATGGCATTGAGGAAGTACAGCTAATTGGTCGTTGCTCTGCTAGGTTTTTGCTTGTGAAAGACTTATATGTTCGCCGTAAGCAGTTTCCTGTTTGCTTGGCTTATGCGGTGACAATCCATAAATCGCAAGGTTTAAGTGTAGACAGTGCATTGGTGAATATTGGCAGTTCTGTGTTCAAGGAGGGTATGGCATATGTGGCATTGTCATGAGTCAGAACTTTATCGGGATTGTATTTGATTGAGTGTGATGTCACAAACATTTGTGCGGATCTAGACTGTGTTAAGGAATACAATAGGTTAAGAAGAGTGTATGCGCCACATTTGCCTCAATATCCTTTGTTTGAGAAACGTGTGGTAGGCCGGAAACTAAGAAATATGACCAATAGTAGGGAGGTTGTAGCAAAAAGACGAAAAGTCGATGAACCAGAAATTACAAGCAGAAAGGAAAAGGATTTTGTTGAAGATGTTGTTGGTTTTCAATTTGAAAACAGTTCTGGTGTCAACTGCTATGCTAATGTAGTGGTTAATGTTTTGTTTTCTATAGAAACTTTAAAACAAGAGATTGTGGTCAATTCGGATCAGAGATTTTGCAGTTTGTTGAATTTTGTGTTAGAGAAATGTAGCACTGATAGAACAAAAATAGAAAGTGTGTCTGAAATTCGAAATCTGTTAGACAGATGTTCAGGTCAAACACAATTCTCTCAAAATATTCAGCAAGATTGTCAGGAGTTTTTAATGTATAGGCTTGATGTATTGCAAGATGAAGGTGTAGATGTAGATCACCTGTTTGGGCTTTCTTATCAATGGCAGCATGACTGCGAGAACTGTAGGGTATCAAGTACTACTAGTGTAGACTCAGAAAAATTTATATATTTAACTTTGCCAGACAGTAAATCAGTGTCCTTTAATAAGCTAGTAAAAGCAGCTGATCACAACATGGAGTGTAGCCAATGTAGGTCTGAAATGTTGTCAACATTATTTATACGAACATATGGCCAGTATGTCATTTTAATGTTCCAACGATGTAGGCCTGATGGAACAAAATTGACAACTTTGATTAAAAATTTTGTGGCTTCACAGTTGTCAATATCAGGAAGGACTTTTGTAACTGCAGCAATTATATATCATGACGGTCCTTCAATAACATCAGGACATTACACAGCTTATTTAAAGTCTAGAAATGGCTGGTCATTCTGCAATGATTCTGTTTTAACTTTAAAAAAAAATTGCCTTTTGACCTTAAAAATTCTTACCTGGTGTTTTTAAAACCAAAATTTTAGGGAAGGAATCTCAGGATTTGCTCTGAGGAATTTCAAGAGGTTCTAGTGGCTCCTACACGATTTGGCCTTGAGGATAAGTGTAGTACAGAGTCAAAGTTATTTTTGAGTTTTAAATAGTTCCTGGAAAAAAAAAAGATTTTCTTACAGAAAGTGGTGGGCAGAGATTAGTTGAAGGACAACAGAGTATTTCCCAAAGCAAACGGTGTTCTTACCATAACACTTGACGTCATGGAAAAATAACTGCACTTTGTATGAGTTCAGAAAAACTGTTTCTTTTTATAAGCTAATTCAAGCAGCCAATCAAAACATGGAGTAGAGGGAATGTAAGTCTGCAATGCTGTCTAGATTATTGGTCCAAACTTTTGATTATAATGTCATTTTAAAAATCCAACTATATAAACCTGATGAAAGTAAGTCTTCAACTTTAATTACAAATGTTGTGGCTACACAGTCGTTGATTTTAGGAAGAACATTTGTAACTGCAGCTATTATATGGCATGATGGTCATTTGACAAGATCCGCTTATTACACAGCTTATTGAAAATGTAAAAAAATTTGTTGTTTCGGAAATTATTCCCATTTGACTACGATACAATGTTGCCTTTTTATTTAAAAATATTCTTACTTTCTGTTTTCAGAAAAGAGAATTTAGGGTAGGCAACTGGCGTATAATGATTCTAGGGGTTGATATAATTTTATCTACTGTTTTATATTGCTTTGTGATTAAAAGTGATGTAGAGAATTAAATAATTGTAGTAGTCATAGAGGTAGTGTAAGTCTGCTTCATAGTAAGCAGTATCAGTGTCATAGGAAATGTAGAACATGAGTGAGCAAGAAGGGTAAGATATTACTAGTCCAGGATTGTGAAAGTGATCTTGAACGTTTTCTTTCTGAAAGTTGCGGAAATACAAAATGACGGGATTTGCTTACAAGAATTCCAAAGCAAACGGTGTTCTTACCATAACACTTGACGTCATGGAAAAATAACTGCACTTTGAATGAGTTCAGAAAAACTGTTTCTTTTTATAAGCTAATTCAAGCAGCCAATCAAAACATGGAGTAGAGGTAATGTAAGTCTGCAATGCTGTCTAGATTATTTGACCAAACTTTTGGTTATAATGTCATTTTAAAATTCCAACTATATAAACCTGATGAAAGTAAGTCTTCAACTTTAATTACAAATGTTGTGGCTACATAGTCGTTTATTTTAGGAAGAACATTTTTAACTGCAGCTATTATATGACATGATGGTCCTTTGACAAGATCCGCTTATTACACAGCTTATTGAAAATGTAAAAAAAGCTGCTGTTTCGTAAATGATTCCTATTTGACTACGATACAATGTTGCCTTTTTACTTAAAAATATTCTTACTTTCTGTTTTCAGAAAAGAGAATTTAGGGTAGGTAACTGGCCTATAATGATTCTAGGGGTTGATATAATTTTATCTACTGTTTTAAATTGCTTTGTGATTAAAAGTGATGTAGAGAATTAAATAATTGTAGTAGTCATAGAGGTAGTGTAAGTCTGCTTCATAGTAAGCAGTATCAGTGTCATAGGAAATGTGGAACATGAGTGAGCAAGAAGGGTGAGATATTACTAGTACAGGATTGTGAAAGTGATCTTGAACATTTTCTTTATGAAAGTTGCGGAAATACAAAATGACGGGATTTGCTTAGAAGAATTCCAAGAGTTATAAATGGCTCTTACACGATTTGGCCTTGTGGAAAAGTGCGGTAGAGAGCGAGAAGTCATTTATTGTATGTAACATATTTGTCAAAACGATGGAGCTTTTCTTTCAGAAAGTGGCGGGCTGAAAATAATAGCAGCACAACAGAGTGTAAGCTGTTCATAGGATATCCTTCGACGTCATGGAAAGTAAGTTACTTTTCAGGAGTTCTGATTTCTGATTGGTTATGTTATATGGGTTTTTTAAACACAATCATTTTGATTGTGTTTTTTTTTCCCCGCTGTTATATGATGAATACCTTCAAGTCACTATTTTTAGTGAAATTTTGTAAATTCTGAGAACAGCAAAAATAAACCATTTAACATGTATAATTAATTCTGTACTTTTTGTATTTATGATATACATTTAGAACTGTGTAGTAGGCATGGAGAAGCTGAGGCTTCTATAAGTGTCAAAGTTGTTGCATACAGTGCTCACATTCTACGTAGTCTTTCATATGATAGACTACATCTGCACAATGAGATACGTAAGCAAAGGAAACACAGGTGATGTGATTGTGGAAAAAAAATTGCAAGTTTTTCAATTAAATTACCTGTGTTTCCTAACATTACACATCACATTGTGTAGATGAGGTTTAGGCCTGTTCCAGGAGACAGAGGAGGTCTCACATTTGTTCAAGAGTGCAGTGGACATGACTCACTTCGTTGGTAGGCCTGCACATGTATTATCTCCTCTATACTCTTCAACAAGCCTAAATTTTATCTGCAACCCTGAGTAGGACTTACCTGAAACAAATCTCTGGATAGGCCACACCTTATCAGCATCTAGAAACAATCATTTAAAATGTTAAGTGCAGATTTATGATGGCCATACGCCTCTTTTGCGCCGCTGTTCCGTCACTTTTGTGATGCAGCAGCAGTGTAAAAGATGCACCATGTTGCAAGATAGGCCTCAGTTCATCTCCAGCAAGATACCGTCAGTTTAAAATGTATATAATTAGGACTGTATAGGGGGCATGCAGAAGCTGAGGCTTCAGTAAGTGTCAAAGTTGTTGCATGCAGTGCTGCACTTCTGGGTACTCTTTGATATGCTGGACTACATCTGCACAATGAGATACCTAAGCAAAGGAAACACAATTGATGTGATTGTGAAATGAGCAAAAGAAATTGCATGTTTTTCAATTACATCACCTGTGTTTCCTAACATTACACATCACATTGTGCAGATCAAGTTTAGGCCTGTCCAAGGAAACAGAGGAGTCTGGCCTTTGTTCAAGAGTGAAGTGGACATGAATCACTTCATTGGTAGGCATGGACATGTATTATCTCCTCTGTACTCTTCAACAAGCCTAAATTTCATCTGCAACCCTGAGTAGGCCTCACCTCAAACAAACCTCTGGATAGGACACACCTTATTGGCATCCTGAAACAATCATTTAAAATGTTAGGGACAGTTTTATGATGGCTGTGCACCTCTTTTGCGCTGCCGTTGCATCACTTTTGTGAGACAGCAGCAGTGCAAAAGATGCACCATGTTGCAAGATAGGCCTCACTTCATCTGCATCAAGTTTAAAATGTATATTTTTAGGACTGTGTAGGGGCATGGAGAAGCAGAGGCTTCTGTAAGTGTCAAAGTTGTTGAAAAACTGTTTGTCCTTCAATCTTTTCCCTTGTCTTTTCTAATTTTTAAATACATGTTTTAATATTTTTCAAATGTTTGTTCTCTCTTTCACAGATTGAAAGTATAAAAATAACAAGTGACTAAGTTAACGACAATTATAAGGTAAATGTTTTGTACTCTTTTCGTTACATTTCTATCACATTTAACTTCTATTAGTTTCACTACTTCATTTCTTTAACCCTCACTTTCCTGCCTTTGCTACTTCCCTCATTCCTTTCTTTTTACTTACTTACTCTACTCCTTCCACTACTTTTCTCAGTCCCTCTCTTCTCATACTTCCTCACTCTTGTTCACTCACTCCGTCTCTATTACTCTCACTGTCTCTGACTGATCACTCTTTCACTACTTGTTCATTATGCTTTCTCTCTGTAGTTCAAGCACACTAAGGGGCATATTATCAACACAGGCAATAAAATTATCGCTGCTTTTATCAGCAGAAAACTGCCGCAAAAGTAGCTTTAGCGGCAGTTTTCTTCCACAAAAGCGGCTTTAGCAGCAGTTTTCTGCCGATAAAAGCAGTCATTATCGGCAGAAAACTGCCGCAAAAGCGTCTTTAGCGTCAGATTTCTGCCGATAAAAGCAGCAAAACTATTATCGCCTATGTTGATAATATGCCCCTATGTTATTTATATTTCTTTGCTGTTTCAATCATTCCTTTTCTGTTACTTCTTCTTTTCTGCATTGTGTTTTTTCTCTCTGTTATTCCAATGTTTTAATCTTAATTTAATCATTCAGTCACATTCTCTAATCTCCTTTTTTTCTTTCACTTCCTTATCTATTTTGTTTTTCTCAATTATACCCTCTTCCATCTTTTCTTCGGTAAATAGATCTATAATATGATTATGATCTATTAAACAGTATCTTTGGTTTAGTCCCTATAGCTGTCTTTCTTTGCTCTCTGTTTCCTTCCCTTATACTTACTCTTCTTTTTAAAAAAAAATAAAAATTTTGGTTCGCTCCCGGTTTGCGTACCGGGGAGCGAACCGGGAAGGGAACCAAAAGAAATAAATGTTGGCAGATTGCTAAATATTCTACCAATTTTTTTATAAAGGGGAGGTAGTTCTGATAAGAACTTTTTTTTTAATTGTTTTTGTTGTTTTATATTTTTTTATTATTTTTCTGAACATTTTTTTACTTTTTTTGTATTTTTTGAACGGTTTTATATATTTTTTTGGTATTTTTTTGGGGGGGGAACGAAAACGATTCATTATAAAGGGCTCAACAGGAGCAACAAAAAAAAAGAATTTATTCTCTGGGGCGTTTCGGACAATCATGATTGTCGATAGCTCTGTTGATCAGAGTGATGCTAATTTCACTGTAGCAAATGAATTGGTTACAATGCACGCACACTTGTTTCACTTCCCCGAACCTCATCTGTATATTTGGGACCATCTCCCTCGCCTCTGGTCCCGTCACTTCCTGTACAACTGATCTTCAGGCCATAGAAGGGGGATTATCTTGCTGGTCACGTAACTGTGCAGCACTGTAGTTGATAGGATGCCACCTATCCATATGGCGATGCATAGTATAATTCCCGTAACTGTACTTCTTATCTGTCCCTCTGGACAAATCCTTCTTACAGATCAGGCAAGTTACGTACCGTGCATTGACTTTTTTTTGGCCCCGAGGATATTTAAAAAATTGCCAAATAAAGTTTTCTTTCAGATGAGACCTCCTGGGCTCCTCAGGCAAAAAATGCCTCTCTTCCTGCTGTTCCTCTTCTTCCTCTTCTTCCTCCTCTTGCTGAATGATAACTTCAGCAGGTGGTCCTCTCTTCCTTGAAGGTGGTGGAGGTGGTGGGGGTGCACCAGCTGAAGCTACTAATGAAGCCATTGCTCAGTGATCACAAAGGGTCTTCCTCTCACAAAGATGAAAGTCAGAGTGAGGAAAGAAGGAGGGGTTTTCATCATTTGGGAAAAACAATACTTCTAAACCAATGAAAAGTGTTACTTTTAGGTCACATGACCTAGTCTTACATCATTAGGAAACCAAAAGTGAAATGAACCAATGAAAAGTGTTATTAACAAGTCACATGACCTGTTGTGTTTACGTTACGCGCTTTGCGCCGCGTCCCGGATCGCTTCCGGGAAGCTGCGCTTCGCGCCTCGCTTCGCATACCGGTTCGCTTCCGGGTACGCTAACGCGGCGCGTCATATGACGTATCACGCGACAACGCGATGCGTCACGCTGACGCGACGCGTCACGATGTTGTTTTATAACGCGGCAGTTGCGGAAACGGAACGTTTACCGGTTCGCGGACCGGGTCGCGGCACCAAATTAAGCTAACGGGAAGCTAACCGGTTCGCGGACCGGGAGCGAAACAAAAAAAATAATAAAAAAAAAAAAATTGGAATTAAAAACATGTAAAATATATTTATCGATTTAAAGAAGAATACATTTTAAAGGTTTTGATATTTGCTATTAAAACACCATTGAAATTCACTGAAAAAACCATAGGTTATAGACCATTTATAGTTAGGAATTAGCATTTACAAAACCTTATTTTACTCACACAAAACCATTGAAATTCCATATATAGTTAGTTGTACTAACTATATATCGCGCACCCGCAATCCACTGCTGATCATGTCACATATTACATCATTCATGACATGGTCAGTGACATCACTGATGACATCACTGATGACATCTCAAATGACATCACTGATGACATCACTGATGACAACATCCAGTGACTGTATGTTTCTGAAAAGTTAAAATATGTCTTACATATTGAAGAATGAGTGGATTTATAAGTGTCTGGATGAAGGATTTATTAGGTGCATGACTGACTGTATGAGTGACTGATTAAATGTGTCTCACTGAGTGCATGGGTTAGTGACTAAACTGTCCTAATTTGTGCATCATTATGTCTGTTGTTCTGTAAACTGCTGCATGTGTTGATCAATAGCTATATGAGTAACTATATGGGTTATTGATTGGTTGCCTAAGTATTTGTATGGGAGACTGAGTGTGTGTGTGGGTGACTGGGAGGTGTATAACTCTGTGCATAGATGTGTGAGCAGTTGATTCACTAGATGTATGGGTTCAAAAGTGCATGTGGAAACAGCTGTATGGGCGGTTGACTGTGTGCATGAGTGTATTGGTGAGTGAATGGATATCTAAGTGCTACATGTCAAAGTAAGTACATATGTAAAACACAGTACATGTGAGAGTTGACATATATAAATAACTGTGCATAAGAGCCAGTGAATGTGTGAGTGGCTGTATGGATCATTGTGAACTTGTATCAGGGATTGTATAAGAGAGTAAATATGTGTTAGTATATGTTTGAATAAGTAAGGTGTGTATAACTGTATAGTTGAGGAAATGGAGGTGTGATTGATTCTTTGCATGACTGACTAGGTGTGTGAGTAACTCCATGGATGAGTGACAGTCTGTGAGTGTCTGTTTACACTGAGTGTATCTAAGTTTTTATTAGAGTCTGAAGAGATTCATCGTATTATCACATGAATAATGTCATCAGTGATGTCATCAGTGATGTCTTTTGAGATGTGATCAGTGATGTCATCAGTGATGTCATCGGTGATGTCATTTGAGATGTCATCAATGATGTCATCAGTGATGTCATCAGTGATGTCATCAGTGATGTCATTTGAGATGTCATCAGTGATGTCATCAGTGATGTCATTTGAGATGTCATCAGTGATGTCATCAGTGATGTCATTTGAGATGTCATCAGTGATGTCATCAGTGATGTCACTGACCATATCATGAATGATGTAATATGTGACATGATCAGCAGTGGATTGCGGGTGCGCGATATATAGTTAGTACAACTAACTATATATGGAATTTCAATGGTTTTGTGTGAGTAAAATAAGGTTTTGTAAATGCTAATTCCTAACTATATATGGTCTATAACCTATGGTTTTTTCAGTGAATATATATATATATACATATATACATATATATTTGCAAATATTCAACATTTTAAAAATGATTTTAAGTGTTAAAGCTATATTAAGCTGGTATAAAATATACGAAACTATTTTCGGTAATACGTTTACATACCCTAAATCTAATTTTAAACCAAAATTAACAAATAATGTACATAAAATGTAAAACAATAAATAACATATAAATATAATAAAAATACTTCAAGAAATTGCCTCACCCGATATCCCTTTAAAATGAACATGCAAACAATAATATTAATAATAATCAGTTTTATTCTATTAAACAAAATCACAAAAAGTACATTTATATTAAAGACATATTTTTATTCAACAAAACACATTTAAAAAAATCTTCAAAGTTCATAAAAAATAAAAACCATGATAAAAAAACTTTGAACCAACCCCTCAACAACCAATCACAGTAAATGCAAATTTTAATTAAAAGTTAAAATAACAGCGTATACAAAAATGTTTCAGTAAATTACATATTTTACAATGAAACTTAAAAGCAAAATAATTACCTTACATTTTTAATGTCGACAATATTTTTGACATCGCAATATTCCAACTATATTTTGCGAGGAAATTCTTGAAGCTGTTCGAGGATCTCACATTTTTTATAAGTTGGATCTCAACGGGGTACACTATACATGTAAAGGAAGGGAATGAATGGAATACAGCCCTTCATATGCTCTTTGGACACATCGAATACAGATTCATGCCCTTTGGGCTCAGTAATTCTCCTTCCATTATTTTTTTCCAATCCAGTATTTTTCGGATATCCTGAATATCTTTGTGACAGCTTCCTAGTGTAGGAGGCTGGGCTAGTATATAGTGCTCACTTATGTAAGTGTAGCACCCGGCACTAATCCAGACAATCTTTATGGTTATTTTTGTGGCCTTAGACATCCTTAGAAATCTCTCTAAGTGATAGCTGTGGAGAGCAGCTTTAAGGCTTAGTCCAGAAGGAGTGTAAAGATGCTTGTTTTAACAGCACTTAATCTTATGGTATGGGTTAAGTGAAAACAACCACAGAGGGTAGTTATCAAAAATATTTATTTATTATTAACACTCAATAACACAATACAATATATCCTACCCGGCGATATATGCATATAACACACAATACTTTGTCAATAGAATAGGCAAGCAGCACAAATACACAGTGGTCCCAAGGGGGAGACCAAACCATATACAAAAAAAGTGGAATATGAACCACGACTCAAGACAATAGTGGACCCAGAAGACGTAGAAGAGTCGGGGACTCAAGGAACCACTCGAGGTGAGTATCTAGGAACCCCCGGAGATCGTGTGCAGAGTGGAAACACGACTACGTACTCAATTGAAGTCGATGGGTAGGTGGCAGTTTCAATTTTAAACAAGAACACTTCCCAGCAGATCCTGAAGAAAGCTTCTGCAGGACAGGAGGTTGGAGAGCCACCCCACCAGTGGATATCCCAGAAACCAGGATACCAACACCAGGGAAGCTGGTGCATAGGTGGAAAGTGGCATCGGAAACCACCATAAGCCACATGGGAGGACTTAAGGAAGATGCCGCTGATTAAGAAGGGGAGAAGAGTCCGGTGGAACCCAAAGGTCGATTCAAGTTGAGAGGTACGTGCGAGCAGAGCAGACAGAGTCTATGCCCCAGATGTTTCAAGCCTTTTTGCATTTGCTCATGGGCAGATTATTTTCAGATGTAGCAAACCCAATTTTACGATTCAGTAACCTGTTGCCAAATCGCAAAATGGGTTTGCGATTCGATATTAGGAAGGGGCGTGTTTGTGGCATCCCTTCCTAATACCGAATCGTATCGTATGTTTGAATGTTTAGTAAAATGTGGTTGCAAATCATTCGTATTTTACCACCTACTTCAAGGGGTCCCTCCTTTGTAAATGTTTGTAAAGCAATCTTTAAGAGCAGGCAGTGGTCTCACGGACCACTGCCTGCTCTTAAAAAGTTAAAAGAAAACTTTTCATTTTTCTTTTTGTAAAGCATCTTGTTTTCCTTTAAGGAAAACGGGCTGCATTACAAAAAAATAAGATTGCTTTATTTAAAAGCAATCACACACATGGTGGTCTGATGACCTCAGCAGGCCACCATCCCTGTATATTTTTGTGATTCCTAGGGGCTTGCAAATTGCAAACTACCTCATTAATATTCATGATGTAGGTAATACGCGCCCCTCAGGAATCGCAGAAAGTGTACTACAGATCTTCATTCATTCCATTTTGCGATTTCCTACTTGTGAATCCTTATTATGCGCAATTTGGAAATCGCAAATTGGTATCTTCATTCATCTGACCCTATATCCCTCAGGAGTGACCAGGAGGCATGGAAGATGTATGCCCAACAATGTAGGGGATGCAGGAGAGTGGTGCAAGTGCTGTCCCATGTTGGATGTCGAGAAACCAAGAGTTCAGTGTCTGGCATGGGCACCAACAATCCTTGGCAGAGGCAAACAATGTATTCGTCAGAAAGGAGGCTGAGTCTGGACCAGCAAGGTCCAAGTGACTCACCACGAGTAGGTAAGTCAGAGCAGACCCTGTGCAAGCAGGGGATCCCACTGGCACCAAAGAAGACCCTCAAGATGACCCACAGGCCAGAGGCACAGGAGTTGCAAAAGGACCTCGAGCCGCTCAGCAAAGGATGAAGGCCCGTGTTGCAAAAGATGCAGTTCAGGCAAGAACCTTGGATGTAGGAGATACTTGAGGCTTGACCTTTTTGGAGTCGGAAGATCTCTGATGAAGAGAGTCACCAAGCCTTCACAGCTCAAGTCGACACGCTGCACAGGGGGTGCTGCTTCAGGGGTTCCGTCAAGGGATACTGGCCTCCAACTTGCTCGAAAGACAGTGCAGGCCTCAAGGGAGTTGCAGAGCCACGACCTGTGTTGCTGAAACATTCAGAGTCCGTAGGAGCTCAGGAACATCAGACCAGTCAACTGGGTTGCGGTGCCAGAAGATGCAGGGAAGTGACTCCTTCACTTCAAGGGAGATTCCTTCCGGTGTCTTGGATGCCCACATGCCTTGTGATGAACCTGTCTGGAGCTCAGGCACAGATGTTGCAGCAGTCTTGCAGGACGACAAGACCAGGAGCAGCAGGAGTCTTCCCTGTTACATTCTAGGTTGCCAAATGTGAAGTCCAGCAATCTCCAGAGTACCCAGACAGTCAAAGTTGAAGTGGTATTGGATCTGATTCTTGTCCCCTGATAAATCTAGGGCCCCAACCAAAGTATGCCATAAATACACAAGGGAAAGGGTTGGGACGATTCAGGGGTCCCTCCCACACAAGGTGCTGGACAGTGGGGAGGATACTCCCATGCACTTTGTCCAATTTTGCACCAGAGCAGGGCTAACAGCTCCTTGAGCTGGTTTGAACTGGAGTATGCAAGGAGGGAACTAAATGTTCCCCTCAAACAGCCTCATTGGCACTGGCAAGCGCCTGCTTCCTATCCCAATATGCAAAGTCCTGTTTGGGAGGTGCTCCTGTCTCCTTGTGAAAAGAAACCTATTGTCCTGCCTTCCCCTGCTCTAGCTTGACTCAGCAAGAGGAGGGCAGAATGATGTCTCTGGTTGGCAGCAGCCATAGTTTGCTGTCCGGGTCTAGAAGACCGTCCGCGGCCGACCGGGGCTAGGGGCACGTCACTCTGCCCCTTTTATCGCCTACTCCTCGGAGAGTCTGAAACATCTGCAAGGTAATTGGCCGCTTCCTCTTTCTATTAGCAGTAACATCTCTGCCCTCGGTCTCAGCCCTCCTACTTTGGTGTCCCGTCCATCCCCTGCTACTTCCCCTTCTTCCCTGTCCTTTATTTTATTAAACACTAGGTCGGCTGTGAAACACCATCAAGATCTGTTTATCTTGCTCGACTCCCCGAAGCCAGATATACTGTGTTTAACTGGGACGTGGTTTTGCGAGTCCTCTTTGCCATCTGTCTTAGCGGCACTTACCCCTGCCTACGCGGCCCTTCGGGTCGATCGTCCTGCAGGAAAAAAGGAGGCGGCGTGGCACTCATCGCAGATCAGAGTACAATTTTCAATTCCTTCCTTCCACTCCTATCGACTCTGTTGAGTACCTCGTGGCTCGCTCTGTCACCTTTTCCCCCCCACTTATCTGTTTACTTGCTTATCGACCACCCCAGAATACTCCCCAGTTTACATCAGCATTTCAGGATCTATTGGCCACGCTAGCGGTCGATCATGCTTCTGTCCTTATGTTGGGTGATTTTAACTACTGGCCCAACGATCCGTCAGAATGCCCAGCTTCAAAGCAATTTACAGAATTGCTTCATTCATTAAACTTTATCCCCCGCATCCAAGTCCCCACACATATTGGTGGACACGTGTTAGACCAAGTTTGGTCTCTTAACTACTCCATTTCTTCCATATCAGTGTCCCCTTGTCCATGGTCCGACCATGCTTTTATTTTTTTCTCTCTTCACCTTAACCTATCAGTCAAGACCTCGCTGGAAAAAAATATTTGGGCACGGAACTGGAACCGTGTCGATCTGACCTCATTATCATCCTCCCTCCTAGTCTCTGCACCCGATTTAGCTGGCTTACCATCGTCGTCACAAGCTACTGGGATTGACACCTGGCTTGCGGGAGGCTGCAATTTATCAGCCCCCCTACGCCGGATATCAATCAAAAGATCTAAGGAGGCGAATCGGTGGTTTGACAAAGACTTAAAGGAAAAAAAATTGTCTCTCTGGCGTGCTGAGAGATTATGGAGAAGGGAATATTGCCCCCTACTGAAAACCTGTTACCTCACACTACGGCAGGAGTACAAAAAAGCTATTTTAGGAGCTAAAACCGCCCATTTCTCAGCTAAAATTCTAACAGCAGAAAATCAATCGCGAGTAATTTTTTCTATTGTTCACGAGTTAGCTTTCTCAGAAAGGAGCATGTCTAAACCTCTTCCCACTCAATCCCTCTGTGATTCTTTGAATTTTTATTTTCTTGATAAAATCTCTAATATCAAGAACAACATTCCTCCTCCTTCTGCCACTTACGTTGACCTACTCCCGCCGATCCTTCCGCCTTGTCTAACCTCTATCCCTCCCATCACGGAAGAAGTGTTCCGGGAAACACTTCTTAAAGTCAAGTCAGGTTCCCCAGTTGATATCTGTCCGGCCCGCATCCTCCAACAAATTTACTCCGTCTGCACACAGCCCCCGATCACCTTCCTTAACAGTTCCCTCTCACAAGGGGTTGTGCCTCCAGCCCTTAAGGCGGCCACCATTGTGCCCATCTTGAAGAAACCAGGTGCCGATCCAGCTATTTTAATCAACTATCGGCCCATCTCCTTGTTGCCATACTTGGGCAAGGTGCTGGAGCGCCATGTTGCCTCAGTACTCAGTGCCCATGTGGAGGCTACGGGAGGTTTGGCGCCCTGCCAAGCGGGTTTGCGTCCCAAGCACTCTACTGAGTCCGTCGTGGTGTCGGTCCTGAACAACCTCCGGGAGGTCTTGGACCAAAACAAACATCAAGCCCTGGTGCTCCTCGATCTCTCCGCCGCTTTTGATACGGTGGATCATTCCATCTTGCTTTCACGTATCAGAGCGGCGGGAATCGGGGGCTCAGCACTAGTTTGGCTCTCGTCCTTCCTGCGGGATCGCACCCAGGCGGTCCGGCTGGGGGAGTTCACGGCAGCTCCACTTAAGATCACTTGTGGTGTCCCCCAGGGTTCCTCTCTTTCCCCTTTACTGTTCAATCTCTATATCTATCCTCTTATCTTTGCACTTCAGCAGCTGGAGGTCGCTGTATATAATTATGCGGATGACCTCCAGCTTGTCTTCAACCTCTCCTCTTCCCCTCACGCTATCTCCAATTTTCAAGCTATTGTGATCTTCATCAGGGACTGGATGAGCCACAACCACCTGAAGCTGAACCCGGATAAAACCGAGTTGGTGCTCACTGGTGGCTCTTCCAGTCCCTGGAACTCTTCTTTCTGGCCTTCTACTCTTGGTTCCCCTCCTGTCCCTTCTTCCACGGTCAAGACCCTTGGTATTAAAATTAACAATCAGCTTACCCTCCACTCACAAATCAGTTCTGTCGTCTCTTCCTGTTTTCTGATGCTCCGCACTATCCGTACTGTTTCCAGGTTTTTCTCCCCTCTGGCACTCAAACTCATCATGTCTGCCCTGGTGATCTCCCGGCTAGATTATGCCAATGCCCTATACAACGGCATCCCGGCATATAGCCTACGTAAACTCCAGCTTGTGCAGAACCAGGCAGCTCGGCTGGTGTATGGCCTTCCCCGTTCCCATCATTCTACACCATTGCTGAAGGCGCTGCACTGGTTGCCTGTTCTACAACGGTCTCTCTTCAAGACTGGCTGTATGGCTTTCCAGGCACGGCAGAGAACGGCCCCTGCCTTCATTTCTTCCCTTCTAAAAGATTATGTCCCCACTAGACAGCTCCGATCATCTTCTCAATCCCTCCTACAGGTTCCTCGCTATAACAGAAAAAATGGGGAGGTTCCAATTTTTCTGTTTTGATTCAGAAAAGGGGGTGGTGATGAACAGAGTGTCTGAATTAAGTAGACCACTCTTACCCAGTCCAAAGATCAGGGCTTGATCCATCACCGTTATTTAGCTCACTGCCCTATCCCAGCTCAGAACCTGGCTATATGCAAATTAGTCTGTCCCTGGCCCAGTGCATCATGGGAACAGGGCAGACCAAACTACCAAGCCAATTCTTCACCAGAAAGGAGACAAGCTTCCGGGGACCGGTTTCTGGCATTTCAGCCGTCGTCGGCCCGGCTTGCTTGAATCCTGATGGAGCAGTGAGCAAGGGACTCATGTCTGAGTATACCCTGCCACACCTATAGTGGCCAAAAACGATTCAGAAAAGGGGGTGGTGATGAACAGAGTGTCTGAATTAAGCAGACCACTCTTACCCAGTCCAAAGATCAGGGCTTGATCCATCACCGTTATTTAGCTCACTGCCCCATCCCAGCTCAGAACCTGGCTATATGCAAATTAGTCTGTCCCTGGCCCAGTGCATCATGGGAACAGGGCAGACCAAACTACCAAGCCAATTCTTCACCAGAAAGGAGACAAGCTTCCGGGGACCGGTTTCTGGCATTTCAGCCGTCTTCGGCCCGGCTTGCTTGAATCCTGATGGAGCAGTGAGCAAGGGACTCATGTCTGAGTATACCCTGCCACACCTATAGTGGCCAAAAACGATTCAGAAAAGGGGGTGGTGATGAACAGAGTGTCTGAATTAAGCAGACCACTCTTACCCAGTCCAAAGATCAGGGCTTGATCAATCACCGTTATTTAGCTCCCTGCCCCATCCCAGCTCAGAACCTGGCTATATGCAAATTAGTCTGTCCCTGGTCCAGTGCATCATGGGAACAGGGCAGACCAAACTACCAAGCCAATTCTTCACCAGAAAGGAGACAAGCTTCCGGGGACCGGTTTCTGGCATTTCAGCCGTCGTCGGCCCGGCTTGCTTGAATCCTGATGGAGCAGTGAGCAAGGGACTCATGTCTGAGTATACCCTGCCACACCTATAGTGGCCAAAAATGATTCAGAAAAGGGGGTGGTGATGAACAGAGTGTCTGAATGAAGCATACCACTCTTACCCAGTCCAAAGATCAGGGCTTGATCCATCACCGTTATTTCAGGCATCGTCGGCCCGGCTTGCTTGAATCCTGATGGTGCAATGAGCAAGGGACTCACATCTGAGTATACCCTTCCACGCTTAGGGTGGACAAAATATTTAACAACAAGGCGTGGTGATGAACAGAGTTTCTGAATTAAGCAGAATACTCTCACCCAGTCAAGAGATCAGGGCTAGATCCAACACCATTTTTTAGCTCACTGCACCATCCCAGTTCAGAACCTGGCTATGTGCAAATTAGTATGTTCCTGTCCCAGTGCATGATGGGAACAGGGCAAACCAAACTACCAAGCCAATTCTTACACTGGGAAGGAAACAAGCTTCCGGGGAACGGTTTCTGCCATTTCAGGCGTCGTCGGCCCGGCTTGCTTGAATCCTGATGGTGCAATGAGCAAGGGACTCACATCTGAGTATACCCTTCCACGCTTAGGGTGGACAAAATATTTAACAACAAGGGGTGGTGATGGACAGAGTTTCTGAATTAAGCAGAATACTCTCACCCAGTCAAGAGATCAGGGCTAGATCCAACACCGTTTTTTAGCTCACTGCACCATCCCAGTTCAGAACCTGGTTATATGCAAATTAGTCTGTTCCTGTCCCAGTGCATGATGGGAACAGGGCAAACCAAACTACCAAGCCAATTCTTACACTGGGAAGGAAACAAGCTTCCGGGGACCGGTTTCTGCCATTTCAGGCGTCGTCGGCCCGGCTTGCTTGAATCCTGATGGTGCAATGAGCAAGGGACTCACATCTGAGTATACCCTTCCACGCTTAGGGTGGACAAAATATTTAACATCAAGGGGTGGTGATGGACAGAGTTTCTGAATTAAGCAGAATACTCTCACCCAGTCAAGAGATCAGGGCTAGATCCAACACCGTTTTTTAGCTCACTGCACCATCCCAGTTCAGAACCTGGCTATATGCAAATTAGTCTGTTCCTGTCCCAGTGCATGATGGGAACAGGGCAAACCAAACTACCAAGCCAATTCTTACACTGGGAAGGAAACAAGCTTCCGGGGGCCGGTTTCTGCCATTTCAGGCGTCGTCGGCCCGGCTTGCTTGAATCCTGATGGTGCAATGAGCAAGGGAGCTTGTCTCCTTCCCAGTGTAAGAATTGGCTTGGTAGTTTGGTTTGCCCTGTTCCCATCATGCACTGGGACAGGAACAGACTAATTTGCATATAGCCAGGTTCTGAACTGGGATGGTGCAGTGAGCTAAAAAACGGTGTTGAATCTAGCCCTGATCTCTTGACTGGGTGAGAGTATTCTGCTTAATTCAGAAACTCTGTCCATCACCACCCCTTGTTGTTAAATATTTTGTCCACCCTAAGCGTGGAAGGGTATACTCAGATGTGAGTCCCTTGCTCATTGCACCATCAGGATTCAAGTAAGCCGGGCCGACGACGCCTGAAATGGCAGAAACCGGTCCCCGGAAGCTTGTTTCCTTCCCAGTGTAAGAATTGGCTTGGTAGTTTGGTTTGCCCTGTTCCCATCATGCACTGGGACAGGAACAGACTAATTTGCATATAGCCAGGTTCTGAACTGGGATGGTGCAGTGAGCTAAAAAATGGTGTTGGATCTAGCCCTGATCTCTTGACTGGGTGAGAGTATTCTGCTTAATTCAGAAACTCTGTCCATCACCACCCCTTGTTGTTAAATATTTTGTCCACCCTAAGCGTGGAAGGGTATACTCAGATGTGAGTCCCTTGCTCATTGCATCCATCAGGATTCAAGCAAGCCGGGCCGACGATGCCTGAAATGGCAGAAACCGGTCCCCGGAAGCTTGTTTCCTTCCCAGTGTAAGAATTGGCTTGGTAGTTTGGTTTGTCCTGTTCCCATCATGCACTGGGACAGGAACAGACTAATTTGCATATAGCCAGGTTCTGAACTGGGATGGTGCAGTGAGCTAAAAAACGGTGTTGGATCTAGCCCTGATCTCTTGACTGGGTGAGAGTATTCTGCTTAATTCAGAAACTCTGTCCATCACCACCCCTTGTTGTTAAATATTTTGTCCACCCTAAGCGTGGAAGGGTATACTCAGATGTGAGTCCCTTGCTCATTGCACCATCAGGATTCAAGCAAGCCGGGCCGACGACGCCTGAAATGGCAGAAACCGGTCCCCGGAAGCTTGTTTCCTTCCCAGTGTAAGATTTGGCTTGATAGTTTGGTTTGCCCTGTTCCCATCATGCACTGGGACAGGAACAGACTAATTTGCATATAGCCAGGTTCTGAACTGGGATGGTGCAGTGAGCTAAAAAACGGTGTTGGATCTAGCCCTGATCTCTTGACTGGGTGAGAGTATTCTGCTTAATTCAGAAACTCTGTCCATCACCACCCCTTGTTGTTAAATATTTTTCTGTTTTGGCCCCCATCTTTTGGAATTCCCTCCCTGACCACCTACGAGCGACCAAACAATACTCCCTCTTCCGCAAGGGCCTGAAAACGTTCTTGTTTGTTCAGGCCTTCCCACACTAACTGTCCCTTTTCCTCTGCTCTTCATCCCTCCAACAGCGCCAAGAAACCGTATGGTGTACGTTGCGCTATACAAGCTTTTTAAATTCAAATTCAAATTCAAGACTGGATCCGGTTTCATTGACTGTCTCCAGGAGGAGCGATACAGTGCATGGAATCATACCTCCCACAATATTTATGATGTGGTGGTATGATTACAACATGTTTGATACCTAACACAACAGGGTTCATAACAGTCAGTTTAGAGATAGCCAATGCGGAATGATGTATGGTTGCTCTGTGTATCTTAATGCTGATGCACTTACAACCCGAGAGAATGGACTCCAAAGGTTGTAGGGATGTTCTGCTCATGCAAGGGCGCCCTCACACTTATAACCAAGCACCCTGCCTTCAGGATTGAGAGGCCTACCTTAGTGGTGACTTATAGGTTTTAAGTGCATTGACATCAGATATAAGGATACTTATATCTGTCATAAGTGGTGCTAGGGCCAGCTTACACAGGCTACAATGGCAGGCCAGCAGTCACAATTTGAGTAATCTCTCATGGGTGGCATAATACAACTTCAGCCCATGGGAGACTCCTGGTGTACCTATGCCTTTGGTACCTGAGTACCATAAACTAGGGGCTTACAAGGATACACATGTAGAAAATCTGGAGTGTACCTAAGTACTTACCTTGCCGAATTTATGGAAGAAGCACAGAGACTGAGGTCCTGATTAGCATGATCCCAGTCAGACTAGTCGGGAGAATATAATTACACCAGCAAAAATTGGGGGTGGCCATGAAAGCAGATCCTACTTTCCTACACATTCAATGATATCTTGATTTTTTCAGAAATCCTGTCTGAGTTTCGAAACCAACTGATGGAGTTCTTTTTTTTTGTCCTCATTTGCCTTGACCCCACCTGACGAGAAAAGGAAAGAGTGAACACCATCTTTCATTTCGTGTCCTGGTTATATCGTTGTTTCCTACCATCAACCAGAGACATTTAATTACTGAATGGAGGGTCGAATGAAAGGGGTTTTTGCTCCACCTAGGTTTTCACATAACCTGCCAGACAAAATGCCTGGGAGACCCTTTTTAGAAGTCCAAGGAGCATTAAAGGCATAATCATAGGACCCGGGGGAAAAAAAAACAACAACAAAAAAACCCCGGACTCCTATCTCCATGACTTCAATAAATCCCAAAATGCCAGTTTATTCTCATTACAGGATCTGGCCATATCCACCTTAGAGTCTTCATACAGCGAGGTCAACCACTCTGAATGTGTTGGTGCTGTTGGCTCTACCCAATACTTGCATATTTGCCTTCTTGCCAAAACTATTGCATAGAAGAGTAGAGATATTGCAGGGCCCACAATGTTGTCGTCTAAGCCAAAGATAATTAGCTGTAAGCTAATAGTCAAGGGGACCCTCAGGATGGATTTCATAGATGTTATAACTTTGTCCCAGAACTCGCTTAGAAGGGGGCAGTCTTTAAACATGTGTATGTCCGATGCTTCTGGAGATCCACATTTATTACATGCTTTGCCGGGCTGAAATTTCGATAGTTTGAGCGGGGAAAGATACGCTCTATGAGCTGTGAAGATATGATTGCGCCTGAGCCAAGCAGGTTTAACTATCCTATACACAGTGTTAAATGACTCCATCCATAACAGATCACACTGTATATTCATCTGTTCTCCCCATAGGTCATCTGCAAGTTTAAATTCGCCATCTGCTTCCTCCTCAATAGCCCAGTACCACCTTGACACCTCCCTTCTCCCTCCTGGCTTGGCCACAAGCTGCTCTTCTAGATTACTGTCCTTCCCAAGTGGCACTTTACTCTTTGCCTGTGACTGGATCCAGCTATTCAGTTGAAGATATTTAAACTTGGATAGACCGGGCCCCACTGCCAGACGAAGATCTTCCCAAGAAGGCAGAACAGCCCATCCAACAAGTCTCCCCACGTCATAAACTCAGAATATTTTAAAGGCGTGCTCAGACTACCCCGAAGGCATGCAGGAGTACCCGGGGAATCCGATAGTGGCGTCCTTTTTGAAAAATAGCCCAGCCCTACTCTCCTTCTATTTAATAACCAGCTTCTGGCTATTGACTGAAGAGTCTTCAATTTAACTTTTTTTAAAACATTTTGGTCTCCGAACTTAAACATAAAACCAACTTCTGACAGATCGGAACCCCTTAACATAGCCCAAAACATCTCACCCACAGTTGTGCTAGTAGGCATCTTCAGCAACATTCGAGAATGAGACAACTGAAATGCCCATGCATAATATTGCAAGTCGGGCATTGCTAGACCCCTTTCTCCCTCTTCCGCCTAAGCTTCTTCCAAGCTAATCTAGTGGCTCTATGCTTCCAAATGAATGAATTTAATTTAATTTGAATTTGAATTTAAAAATATTTATTGAGCGCTCGTACACCAAGCGGTTTCATGGCGCTGTAGAGGAAAGTGATACCTGAGTGAGAGGGTAATGCGGTTTAGATTTGAAAAACCTGTGCAAACAAATTGGTTTTAAGAGCGCTCTGGAACTCCAGATACAAGGGTGTTGATCTCATTTGGAAAGGTAGAGAATTCCAAAATTGTGGAGCAAGAGCGGAGAACATTGAGCCTCCCTTTCTGCTCTTCTTGAATCTGGGCACCACCTGTAGGGACATAGAGGAGGATCGGAGTTGTCTGCTGGGGATGTAGGGGACGATTTTTGACATGATAAAAGATGGGGCTGTTCCCGCAAGAGCCTGGAACGTGATACATCCCAACTTGAAGAGGGCCCTTTCTCTAATTGGGAGCCAATGGAGGGATCTGAGAAGGGGAGTGGTATGGTGTGACTTGGGTAAACCATAGGCCAGGCGGGCAGCTTGGTTTTGCACCAGTTGGAGCCTCCGGATGGCGTATGCGGGGGCGTCGTTGTATAGGGCATTCCCATAATCCAGCCGGGAGAGGACCATAGCCATCAAGATCAGTTTAAGGCCTGAAAAGGGAAAAAAACGTGAGATCTTGCGAATGGTGCGCAAAGTAAAAAAGCAGGAGGAGACCACTGTGCTGATCTGAGAGTGTAGGGTCAGTTGTTGGTTAAGGGTGATTCCCAATGTCTTAACGGAGGGAGAGGGAGAAGGGGGGGACCAAAGGAGGGGGGCCAGAAGATGGGGGACCAAGGGTTTAGTTTGCCGCCAGTGAGAAGAAGTTCGGTCTTATCAGGGTTGAGCTTGAGGTGGTTAAAGCACATCCAATCCCTGATAAAGACCATCACAGACTGGAAATAAAAAATAGAATCGGGGGAGTTAGAGAGGTTAAAAATGAGTTGGAAGTCATCTGCGTAGTTAAACACTGTGACCTCCATCCTCTGCAGAGCAAGAATGAGCGGGCAGATGTATAAATTTAAAAGAAGGGGGGAGAGAGAGGATCCCTGAGGGACGCCACAGTTTACTTTGCGGGCCTCGGAGGAGAAATTTGCCAGATGGACTGCGTGTGAGCGGTCGCTCAGGAACGAGCTGATCCAGTCCAGGGCAGAACCTCCAATGCCTGCCGCATCGACACGGGAAAGAAGGATGGTGTGATCCACCGTGTCGAAGGCGGCTGACAAGTCAAGGAGAACCAATGCCTGAGGGAGATTAACATCTGCCCCACTCTGAGTGTGTCAGTAACAGAGAGCACCACTTGTTCAGTGGAATGGAGAGGGCGGAACCCTGCTTGGCATGGTGATAGATAGCTGCTGTCCTCTATAAAAGAGCTAAGGGCTTTGGTTACGTGGCGTTCGAGAACTTTGGCCAGGTAGGGGAAGAGGGAAATGGGCCGATAGTTTACTAGCGCTGTAGCGTCTGAGCCTGGTTTTTTCAAGATTAGGATGATGGTGGCTGATTTATGACATGGAGGGACAGTGCCTGATTTGAGGGTCTCATTGAGAAAGGTGAGTGGGGGGATGGGCAAGTAAGGAAGGTATCGCGCAAGATGTAGGCCGGGCAGATGTCAGAGGGGGATCCTGACTTGACGCATGGGAGCAAGGAGAGGAAGGTTTCTTTAGACAGTGGGGCTATGAAGTCGAGGTGGCAGGCGTTGGGTTGTGGGTCGGAGTTTAGGAAATCTTGGGAGGGAGGAGGTATATTAGCCTTAATGTCGGTAATTTTGTTGATGAAGAAGTTGTTCAGCGAGTCGCACAAAGGCTGGGTAGGTACCGGCTTGGATGAAGTCCTGTCCGAAGAGGCTAATTCGAAGACTGTGGCAAAGATTTCTCTGGGTTGGTTCTCACCCCGGAGTATCTTGTTTGAAACATAGCAGGTTTTAGCATCAAGGATGGCTTTCTTGTACTCTGCCTGGGTGGAAGAGTACCGTAATTTGGAGGCTGTGCAGTGAGTGCGTCTCCACGCACGTTCTGCACGGCGGGCAGCCAGTTTTTTCTCCTTTAGTTCTGGGGTGAACCATTTGTTGACGTCGTGGGCGCGTCTTACCCTAATGCGTCTAAAGGGTGCCACCTGATCGCAGGCGTTGGACAGCCAATTATTTAGTGTTGCTGCCTGAAGCGGTGAGGCCTGTTCCTCTATAGCTGGACTAGAGGATAGTAAAGAAGAACAAAGCAATGGGATGTCAACTTTGCCCCAGTTGCGAGCCCAGGTGTTTTTGGGCAGGGGGGGGTTTGTGGTCAGACTTGAGTCCAGGGAGAAGGAAATCAAGTGGTGATCTGATCACAAGCAGGGGGTAACAGTAGGCGCAAGGATAGGGATGTTAAGGGACCAGACTTGGTCTAATGTGTGGCCCTGAACATGGGTGGGAGTGTGAATATGGGATGTAAAATTCAGATTTTGAAGTGATTCCGTAAAATCTCTGGAGGGGGCATCTTCTGCTGGGTCCGTTAGCCAAAAATTGAAGTCCCCTAGTACTAGGACTGCCGAGTTGTTCACGGCTAATGTGGCTAGCAGGTCCTGGAAGGCTGGAAGGGAGTGCAGCATATTTTTGGGGGGCTGATACATCAGGACACATGTGATAGGAATCTGGAAAGAGTTTGAGCGTACAACTAAGTAGTCCACTTCTGGGATAGGGGTGTGGGGTAGTGGTTGAAAGTGTAGATCTGAGTGGATAATCAGAGCTACTCCCCCCCCCCCTGTTTTGCCAGGGGGTCGATCTGCCCGAAGAGCATAGTAGGAGGAGGGCAGGGCCACGAGCAGGTTGGGTAGTGAGTCCTGGCAAAACCAGGTTTCCGTGAGGAACAGTAAATTGGGTTTCTGAGTGTCTAGGAGAATGAACAGGTCAAGGTGGTGTTTTACTGCCGACCGCGTGTTTAGCAGGAGGGCAGAGATAGACGGTAGATCACTAACTTGAGCAGAGGTGGAACTGGTGCAGATCGGGAGTCGAGTTGTTGAAGGCAGGTTGGGTGGTAAAGAGGGTAGGGGATGGGCGATTAGAATCCCGGCCTCTATGATGTGACCCATCGCTGCTTGATTCAAGTCCCAAGGGCCTTGATGGGCGCACAGTGTTTCAGGGGGGTAGGAAACAAAATGGGCGTGGAGCTGTGGCCTTGGTCCCATCCGGTCACGGACGGGCGCAGACGGGCTTGCCTTAGGCGCGCCTTCGGCGCGCTGGCAGCGCGCCCGCTGCGCTTGTCCGCTGCATACACATACTTGTAGGCTAGGAGGGGGGGCATGGCCTCACGTCAGTGGGCATGGCCTGTGGGTGATGGCGTCAAAGGATTTCCCAACCCGCGGCAGCGCTTGCGTCCGCTGCGTGGGAGTATTCAATGTGCTGTAGTTAGTGGGAAAGTGCCAAGCAAAGAGAGCAATCAGGTAAGATCAGTGAGATCGAAAAACAGACAATTTTAAAATACGAGCATTCTCTCCCGGCTTCCGCCTCAGGAGTGTCAATTACCTTTCACACTTCACTTTGACACTTCGCTAATTGTTTCGTGTCAAAAGCCAGTGGAATAGAGTTGAAGAGAAATGTTATCTTAGGGAGGATAGACATTTTAACTAGATTATTCCTTCCCAAGATTCAGAAGGGAAGGTGCATCCACGAATTCAACTGTTTTTGGCACTCTTTAAAGATGTAATCAAGGTTAAATTCCGGGATCTTCTCAACTTTCTTGGTTATTCTAATACCTAAGTAACGCATGGTTGAAGCAATATGGTGGTGTGTATTCTCCATATTCCACGCCATTATCTCTGTCTTATTAGCGTTAATTTCATATCCCGATATTGTGCCAAACTCTTCTGCATGTGGCATAGTCGCAGAAAAAGCAGTATCAAGGTCTGCCGTAAAGATCATAATATCATCTGCATAGAGGGCCACCCTCCTCTCCCACTCTCCAAATTTAAACGGGACAACGTTATTGTCTTCTCTAAGTACCTGTGCAAATGGTTCTATATAGAGGTTAAACAGGAGAGGGGAGAGGGGGCAGCCGAGTCGCGTACCCCTAGTGATTGTAAAGGGGTCTGTCAAAGCACCATTAACAAGTAGTCTGGCTGTAGGGGTCTTATACAGAAGTTCTATGACTCTACAGAAGTCTCTTCCTACATTAAACTTCGTCAGCACATCCGAGAGGTATGGCCAGTTAACCCTGTCAAAGGCTTTGGTCGCGTCTAATGTTAGTACAGCCAAGGGGAGGGTAAAGGCAGACGCGATGTCAATAGCACCTATTAGATCATAAGTAAGGTCTGCTAACTGACGCCCTTGAATAAAGCCTTTTTGATCTTCATGGATGATATTACCCACAACTCCCCCAACCTTTTTAACAGGATGGCAGTATAGATTTTATAGTCACAATTAAGGAGTGAAATTGGACGATAGGAGCCACAGTCAGTCGAAAGTTTTCCAGGTTTTAATATTAAGACAACTGTAGCTTCACTCCAAGACCCAGGGGGATCTTCTCCCTTCAAGAGAATGCTGTTGAATAGCTTCACCAACACTAGGATTATAGGCTCTTTAAGAAGACGATATACCTCTCCTGGAAGGCCATCTGGCCCTGTCGCCTTTCCTATTTTAGAGAGAGTAATTGCCTTTCTCACTTCCTCTTCAGTAATTTCCTTATCTAATCCAGCTTGTTGTACGTTCGTGAGACTTGGTAGGCAGATCTTTTCAAGCCATTTTTTCCTTTTTTCAGGATCCTCAATTGTATCATCCGTATAAAATGTTTGAAAAAACTCACTAAAGGCCATGCCGATATCTGAAATAGATGACCGAGGCGATGTCTCCCATTTCACCTTAATCTGTTTAATATGGCTTCGTACCTGATGAGATTTTACTTTCCACGCAATTAGCTTACTAGCACTTTCACCAAATTCGAAGTGGGACATTTTACTCACTTCCCACCTGCGAGCTATTCTCTCCTGGAGAATGTTTTCTAGTTGTTTTTTAAGTGAATCTAGTTCTTCTAGGTCTACCTTCAGAACTGGTCCTGATGGAGTATTCAGTTTTAGTTGTACTCTAGCCATTTCTTCTTCCAGCCCCTTGATGGTATTTCTAAAATTTGTTTCCCTGAAGGAAGCTCAATTAGTTATGCAGCCTCTCCAGTAGGCTTTCAAGGTGTCCCATACAACTGCTATGTTAGCTGTGTCTAGATTCATTTCGAGGAATTGACTGGTCTCAAGTTTTAAAAAATGTATCTCATCCTCCGCTAATAGAATTGTACGGTCAAAAGACAATGATCTAGGCTGTTGTTGCTGTGTGAAAGAAAGGTCAAAAGCTACTGCTGAATGGTCCAAAAAGTGAGATGGGAGGTATTCGATATATTTAACCTGATCCTTTAAAGTGTAGCTAAATAGTGCGTAATCAATTTGAGATTTGTGGTGGTATTTTAAATTGATAAATGAAACCCCTGGTTGATCACCTGCACTCACCCTCCAAATATCTGAAAGACCGATCTGCCTCATTATATTAATAAGAGTGTGTCGCGATTTAGAGGGGACTACCGCTCGTGGTTTGGGGGATTTATCTAGGCCAGGGTCTAAAACAATATTGAAATCTCCCACCCAAATAATAGGATCAGGGAAATAAATGAGATGGTTACGAATCGTATCCAACCAGGAGGGATCGTCCTGATTAGGCCCATAATAGACCACCAAAGTTATAAGCATATCCCCTAGTAACAATTTTAATATGAGCCATCTACCACTGGAATCCACTCTACATTCCAATACTTGTACCCTTGCTTGTTTTTTAAATAAAACCATCACTCCCTTCTTTGCCCTCAGGGATTTTTAGGAGGCGTAAATTATTCCTGCATGAGTTTTTCTCAAGTGACTCAACTCTTTCTCACAGTCCATCACCATCCCTGCGTAAAACCTGAATTCTGACCTCTGCTGACCCTAGGTTAGCTTTGAGATGGTGAACAGAGCCCTCCAAGGTTTCAGTTCTTACATTCAATAGATCCACTTTCTTCTCCAGGGCGTCACATGCCACTCTAATCTCAGACTGATTTTCTTCCGAGACTACAAACCCCTGTTTTATATCATTCTTTAATGACAAGAAGAGGGCCTCTATCGAGCTACCCCCTGTACCTGCACCTTCCCCTCCTCCCCTCTCACAGGCCACTGAAGGGGCATCCTCTGCAGGGATTTTAGTAAACAGATTGAGCGTTATTATACCCTCAGAGGTTTTATTTGCTGAGGCCGATGATAGTGCCAGGGGTTGTATCTCCGGGGACTTAAGGGGGTTGGGTGTAGTAGCAGAGGTAGATATCGCTATAGGAATCGTGGGATTCACGGGATTAGCCATCCTAGAAGGAGTTGAGGGGGAAGAGATAGAATTGTCCACAGGGGCAGGAGAGCGCCCTGCTCAGGAGATGTTTCTTGATTTGTAACGTTCAGTATCTGGGGTTGTACCTTGAAGAAGGAGTGTAACGAGGGGGTGACCTTAATAGAAGTAGCCTTCAAAGCGGCCTGAGCTGAACCCTTGCGTTTTACCCCTTTAACACTCCTCCCCTTCACTTGATAGCTCTGGAAGGCGGTGTCACGGCCGACCCGAGACTCTTCTTGCTGTTGCCCTCCTTCCAACTTAGCTTCAGGTGTACCTTTAAAAGATCCTAGCACACCAATATCCCCTCCTAAGCTGCCAACAGGACTGTCCAGCAACTTCTTTGGGGGGCTCTTGTCACACTTCCCCTTCCTTTTCCCCCCTTTCTTGCGTGTGGTAGAGTTAGTTGATTTTTCAGAGACTCCAATGCCCTGAATCGGGGCAGAAATCGGGACAAAAATGTGTGTAGAGGGGCTCTCTAACAAGGTATCACAATCGCTCTTACCATCAGAAAACAGCTTGTCCCCACACCTGCCTTCAACATCTTGACCAAAAGCAGGACATACGTAGAACTAGGAAGCCCTCCCGATGCCGGCCGCCCCCTCCCGCAGGAGGAAAACTCCGATGCCGCTTGTACTGACACCGCCCAACTGATGGAGTTATTATGAAGATTATGGAAGAATTCCTTAACCTGTATACCTGCGAAGTATATTTTTGAGACCCAGGAAATGGAATATTTGGAGTTTATATAAAACTCTGAAGTAATCACTATGGATCTTATATCCTGTCTGCCTTACTATAACTGCATTATTATATGATACACTTCCAATAGGGTAGAAATCAGGCTCTTGGCATTTTGGGTGCTATTCTTGCTAAAAAAGGGTCCATTTTCACTGTGAAAATGTGGTGTGTCCACATTGCGTTTTGTGCCGTTTCCTGTCACAGGAACTAGGCCTACCCACACAAGTGAGATACCATTTTTGTTGGAAGAGTTTGGGAAATGCGGGGTGGGTGGAATTTTGTGGATCCATGCAGATTCCAGAACTTTCCACCACAGAAATGTGAGGAAAATGTGTTTTTTTTTTTACACATTTTCAGGTTTGCAAGGGATTCTGGGTAATAGAACCTTGTGAGAGCCAGTCATGTCACCCCATCCTGGATTCCCTGGGTGAGTAGTTTTCAAAAATATATAGGTTTGCTAGGTTTCCTCAGGTGCCGTCAGAGCTAGGGTTCAAAATCTTCAGCTAGGCACTTTGCAAAAAAAGGTTCAGTTTTAACTGTTAAAATAAAGTGTGTCTACTTTGCGTTTTGAACCATTACCTGTCGTGGGCACTAGACCTACCCACACAAGTGAGGTTCCATTTTTATTGTGAGACTTAGGGTAACCGAATTGTAGAGCAACTTATATTACCAATTGACTTTCAATGCATTTCTGCCTTCCAAATGAAAGACAATGTGTAAAAAAGTAGTAATTGTGAGAAGTTGGCCTGATGTATGATGTCTCCAATTCTGGGGGCACCTTATATCAGTCCAAACAATCCCTTATGGTGGTGGTTGTAAGTCAACCTTAAAGACAAGCTATCCTAGAGGTAGCATGGACTAAGCAGCCTAAAGGCTTAACTCAAGAGGACATGTGAAGCCAGCTGTTTTACCATATGCAATCCTGTAATATCAAATGAAAGGACACCACACAAGTTATATATTATAAAAATATATGTATTTATTCTCAGAATAATCCCCTGTACTCTTTATGAGTATAGAAGCACAAGCGTTTAAACAAAAGCACAGTATAACATATGAAAGTTGCACAATTATGGATGAGGCCGGTGGCCATTCAAACCATATATCAAAAAAGTTGTATAAGTATCACTATTCGATCAGTGGTAAGGCCTAGGGCCTTGGGAATCGCTGGGACTACACTGGACTAACAGCAGTTAGGACGGGAGTAGCCCGCGGGAATCGGGTGCAGCGCTAAAAGCACACGCATGCACCAATGCAAAGTCAATGGTGCGTAAAAGTTATCGAGTTACAGTTTTAAGAGTCTTCCGACTGGACTAGAAGGACAAAACTTTAGACTTAGACACTAGAGGTGTAAACCACTACAGGAGCACCGGCGTTCAAGAGTTACCTCACCCACAGGAAGCGGGTGCAGAGGTGCAAAAGCGTGTCGGGTCTTGCGTGTAGATCTAGGGTGCCTGGAGATGAAGATGCTGCAGGCGGCCAGTAGAGAAGAGTCCGGTTGGATCCAAGGGTGGATCTAAGATGTAGAGTACCTGAAAGCAGAGGGAACAGAGTCTGGGGCACTAGCCAGTGACCAGGAAGGAACCAGGAAGGAACCAGGCAATGTTGGGCGCAATCAGATGGTTGTTGTGAAGCTTGTCTCCGCTGCCACCTGGTCTCTGGGGCACTGAGGATGTCCTGGAGTGAATCAGAAGTTGTCCCACAAAGGCTCTCGCTGTCAACGGTGTCGGCTTCCGGATTGGAGTCAACAGGTCTCGGCAAATGCAACCCATGCAGGATTCGAAGATCGCTTCTTACTCGGACCAGCAAGGTCAGAGCGGGTGCTCTTTTTCAGGGGAGTGAGGGCCAGTCTGGAGCAACCAGACTAGCAGAGCAAATTCAAAGGTTCGTCGGTACTGGGGCTACTAGCCAATGGGCAAGCAACCGGACCAACGCATCAAGCAGGAAAATGCAAAAGGGCCCCACGCAGCACTCCATGAGTGTGGAGGGGTGAGCTTCGGTGCAAAAGCTGCTCTGGGCTGGATCTTCTCAAACTCCAATGCACAGCTTCGAGGGAGCCTTGGATGCTGCACAGTCAGCACTTTGTCATTTTTCCAAGATGGCCGGCCCCATGCTTCAGGTCGCCTCCACGGGTTTCAGCTTTGCAGGGACTGTGGATCGGGCTGTTGAAAGGCAGGAATGCTGGGTCTTGTTGATCTCTGTTGCTCGAGTTCTGGCAGGAACTGCAACAAATTAAACAGTGACGAGCTGGATGGTGCCTGTTTGCACAGGGTGGTCACTCCTTGACCTCAAGGGAGATTCTTCAGTCTTCCACATCGAGTGGGATGTCTAAGGGTCCAGAGTTTCGTTTCATAAGTTACAGTCAGGATAATCTGATGTGCATCAGCACAGCTCCTACCTTTATTCCAACTCAAGGGGCTGGACTACCTGCTAGGTCCCTCCTATGGGAGGGACCCAGGAAGGGGGTGGTTACACCCCTTTCCCTTTGTCCAGTTTCATGCCAGAGCTGGGGCTGGTGTGCCCCAGAACCAGTTTGACTGGATTTTGCATGGGACACCTTGTGTGCCCCAGGCAGTGTCTAGTTTCTTTCAACCCTCCCTGCTCCAATCCACTATCTCCTGTCTGGTGGGGTGTAACAACTCCCTGTGACAGGAAACCCTTTGTCCAGGCCTCCCCTGCCAGGTTTCGGTCAGCAGCAGGAGGTCAGACTTGTGTCGGGGCAGCAGCATCCATTTTGTGATGCTGAGGCTCTGGTTAGGATTAAACGCGTTTAAAGTAAAGTAACATGTCTTCTCCCTTCAGAAGGGTGGAATGCTAGCCCCGTTGCCAGAACTGGCGAGGGGGTAGTATTCCAAAGTGTATGACACCAAACACGACATGTTTTGATAAAGCCAAACCAAAGTTAGCATTAACCGCGAGGATTATAATGCACTTAAGAGTATATGGTATGGCAGTATCACTGGAACAGCAGTAAGGAAATGGTTCCGAACACTGCAGACAGGCTCAGCTCATGCTAGAGCACCATCTCACATACAACTAAGCACTCTGCCTCCAGGATTGTAAAGGCCTGCCATAGGAGTGACTTATAGGTGCATATGTGTCCAGATATAGGTTTAGACATAAGTATACTATATCTAAGCAAGGGGTGAGTACACCACCTTGCCACAGCTGAGTGATGTAAATGTAAATGTAAATGTACAGGAATTTATATAGCGCAAATCACCGAGCGGTTTCTAAGCGCTTGCTTAGGGAACCCGTCCTGGTATTCCCCTGTGAGATAACCCCAGCAGGGTATCCGCAAGGTGAAAGCCAGGCATCCCGCCGCGAGGGGCTGTTGTGGAGATTAAGCAAGCTATTGCCCAGAATCGCAGAGTGTGAACCCGTGAATCGAGTAGGCACCGGAGCGAGAATTGTCGAGTCCATGGACATTTTAGGACTCAAGACCCCGCCGAGCCGGGAATTGAACCCTCGTCCCGGGCTGACCTCTGCTTCCAGGTCTGCCTCCTCTAACCAGTGAGCCAGTTGTGTCGATTTAAGTGACCAGCCAGGGGTGGCAAAAGATATGCTGCAGCCCCTGGTGGCCTTGGATGCACCTATGCCCTGGGCACCTATAGTGCACTGTACAGGGTCTTATAAGGTGTCCAGTACCAATTTAGTTATGCACCTAGGGTACATGGAGTCCATTTTAAGAGAGAGCAGATAGCCTGGGGCACTGAATAGCAGGGTCCCAGGCCAACTAAGTCGAAAACCAGCTAAACACAAGGCAAAAAATCTGGGGTAACCATAGTCAGGTATCCACCTTCCTACATAACCCCCCCCAAACGAAAGGAGATAAGGCTATCCTTGACCAGGTAAGCCTATATTGCCTAAGTGGCCATATAAGGAAGCACCTGCACTAGCATGGTTACCCCCTGTCTCATGGTCCACTAAGCAATCCCTCACCCTAGGGGTATCAGAGGGTCTCCACCATAGGGAATCACTACCTGTGGTGTGTTTTGGCAAAGTAAAAGCCTGGTGTTGAGATGGAGTACTGAAGTGAGGCTCCACTAATGTAGGGCTTAGCTTCCTTCAATCATCTTCCACCATGTGTGCCTTTCTTTCCTTGACTGAATTCCACTGTGCTCTCAGGGTCAACCTCTGGCTGCCTACAGCTGGAGGCTGGGTCCCTTCTGTTGGCTTACTGGAGGGACAGGTCAGGTTTGGGGCCTTGGGGTCCCAGGTTTGGCTGTGCCCAACAGTGTCCATTTGGGAGTGGTCCCTAACTAGTTGGAAGGGGGATCCCTCAGTAATTTTTAAAGTTTTTACCTTGCTAGGGCTGCTAGCTTTGGTGCCCCTAATCTGCTGATGGGGGTGTTTTATTTGACAGGGGGCCCTTTGGGGCTCACTGACCTCCTTGACCTCTGCAGCCCTGGGCTGACTGAAGCAGGGTAGAGAGGGGCAGGTTACCTGCTCCAGACTGGGTCCTACCTTGGAAGGGTCCACTGACATCAGGGGCTCTGCCAGGCTAGGCCTGACTACCTCTGGGGCAGTTATTTCACAAGAGGTAAGGTCAGTTCCTTGAGGTAGATGATCCTTTCCTAATGTCTGGTGAGAGGGAGATTTCTCTTCCTCCTCAATGCTCTCTGTTTGTGTGGAGTGATCCATAGTTTCAGGCTTCACAACACATGAATCAGTTTGAGTTTGGGCTGTGGCCATTACAGCCCCACCAACCTTTTCAGGAAGGGACTCAGTTTGGGTATGGGCTGTTACCATAACAGCTCTGCTAACTTGTTCAGGAAGGGATTCTGCTGAAGATGGGGCTGAGTCTTGCACAGCCCTACCAAACTTTTCAGGAAGGACATCTTGGATTGGGGCTGTGGCCATCACAGCCCCACTAACCTTTCCATGGACATTTTCCATTTTAGAATGGGTTTCCTGTTCAACCTCAGCCCAGGCTGAGATTTCTAAATCATTCCCAAGTAGACAATCTACAGGCAAATTTGCTGACACTGCCACTCTCTTTGGGCCAGCGACAACTCCCCTGCTGAGATTTACTACTGCAATGGGATGATTTTTCTGCACTCCATCAATATTAGTCACCTCATATGTGGCACCAGGTAAAAGTTGCCTTGAGGGGAGTAGATTCTCAGTCACCATAGTGATAATAGCCCCTGTGTCTCTGTAGGCCTCAACTTTTTGACCATTTATGATTGGCTCCTGTCTATACTTGCTCAAAGTGTTTAGGCAATCAGTGAAGTTGGCAAACCCCATGCCATTCTCACAGACAAGAATATCTGTATTAGGGGACCTGGTTAGGCCAGAGTCCACCTGAGTTCCAAAAGTAAACCCACCCAAATTTCTGGGGGTGCTCCCACCACCTGGGGGATTACTACTAATAGTAACAGGGGGTGTTGGAGCTTTACTTGGAGGAATATTTTCTTTATTACTGTTTTTTGGACAACAGCTGTCTGTTTTCCAGTGGCCAGGCTTTTTACAAGCATGGCAATAAGGTTTCTTCTGGTCAGGGAAGTGTTTTGGGACCCACCCCCATCCTTGGGGTTTTGGGATCCTGTGGGAGATTTTTCTTTAGATTTATCCCCACCCTTCTCTTGAGCCTTGGAAGTATCCTTCTTTTGGTCATTACCCTGATTCTTAGGCCTAATCCTGGTTCTGACCCATTTGTATGCCCTCTTTCCCAATTCTTGTGGAGAGGTCAGATCTGAGTCCACCAGGTGCTGGTGCAAAAGCTGGTTCTGACAATTACTTAAGATCTGCTCCCTCATAATCAAATTATACAATCCTGTATAGTCATGTACTTCGCTGCCATGTAGCCAACCTTCTAGAGCCTTAGTAGCACAATCTACAAAATCAGTCCAGTCCTGATTCTGAGCTTTTTGGGTATCTCTGAACAACAACCTGTATTACTCAGTGGTTAAGCCAAACCCATCAATGAGAGCACTCTTTAGGACTGTGTAGATTTTAGCATCCTCAGATCTAACTGTGAGGAGCTTATCTCTCCCTTTCTCAGAAAAGGAGAGCCACAAAATTGCTGCCCACTGATCTTGGAGGACCTGATGTACCATGCAGGCCCTCTCTAGAGCAGTTATTCAATTGTGGATATAATCCCCATCTCTGTAGGGGGGCACAATCTTACTCAGGTTTCTATGGTCATAGGACCTGTCTTTATCCTTAGGGATAATGCTGCCACCAGTGGGTGTCTCCCCACATAATCTTTGTTCTCTTGCCAAGGCAAGTTTAGCTTAGGCCAGGGCTACTTCCTCCCTCTCTATTTGGAGTCTAACAGCTCTCATCCTGGCCTTATGCTCTTTCCTCTGGGGGAAATCATTCCCCTCTGATATTCTCTTGAGGCACTAGAAATGTGAGAATCCCTGGAAGGAGTTCTCTCTCTTCTATTGCCTGGGAGAATTCTGCTATTGGGTCTGGAGAAGTGATTCCTTTCTCCATTCCCATGTAGGACCAAGTTGGCTTGGCTAAGCCTCCCAATTGGTACCTGGTTATCCCCGTGATGATTTTCTACATCATCACCTGACTCTGGGTGCTCCTCCTCCTCTTCTGGGGTGGTGTTCTCATTATCTGGGGGGATCACTCCTTCTCCTGACCCTGAGGGAACTATTCTGCCTTTCTCAAGATCATCCTTCTCCAGGATGGCTATCAGGACAGGAATGGTAGGGTTGTGACCCTTTTTCAGCTTCCTTGCAGTGCATAAGGCACCCAAGTCTCTATGGCTGAATTTGTCATAGCTGGAGGTTGCCTGTGTAGGGTCAACCACCACAGGTAGAGAGCTGGGAGCTTCACCTGTGCCAGACATGACTCTAGTGAGGTGTAAGTGATGCACTTACCTACACTAAGTGTTTTCCTACTGTACCTTGCTAGTGAGTTGTAGTCAGGGTGTGCTAAGCCCTTCTACCTACAACTACTAAGTTCAGTAGAACTTAAATATGCTAAGCTTTGTTTCTATGTACCTATGGTACTTAATGTGATCTTTCAATTTGATAAAAGATTGCAATGGTAAAACAAAAGCAAGCTCAAATCCGCACCGCTGCCCACCAATGTGAGAAGTTGGCCTGATGTATGATGTCTCCAATTCTGGGGGCACCTTATATCAGTCCAAACAATCCCTTATGGTGGTGGTTGTAAATCAACCTTAAAGACAAGCTATCCTAGAGGTAGCATGGACTAAGCAGCCTAAATGCTTAACTCAAGAGGACATGTGAAGCCAGCTGTTTTGCCATATGCAATCCTGTATTATCAAATGAAAGGACACCACACAAGTTATATATTATAAAAATATATGTATTTATTCTCAGAATAATCCCCTGTACTCTTTATGAGTATAGAAGCACAAGCGTTTAAACAAAAGCATAGTATAACATATGAAAGTTGCACAATTATGGATGAGGCCGGTGGCCACTCAAATCATATATCAAAAAAGTGGTATAAGTATCACTATTCGATCAGTGGTAAGGCCTAGGGCCTTGGTAATCGCTGGGACTACACTGGACTAACAGCAGTTAGGACGGGAGTAGCCCGCGGGAATTGGGTGCAGCGCTAAAAGCACACGCATGCACTAATGCAAAGTCAATGGTGCATAAAAGTTATCGAGTTACAGTTTTAAGAGTCTTCCGACTGGACTAGAAGGACAAAACTTTAGACTTAGACACTAGAGGTGTAAACCACTACAGGAGCACCGGCGTTCAAGAGTTACCTCACCCACAGGAAGCGGGTGCAGAGGTGCAAAATCGTGTCGGGTCTTGCGTGTAGATCTAGGGTGCCTGGAGATGAAGATGCTGCAGGCGGCCAGTAGAGAAGAGTCCGGTTGGATCCAAGGGTGGATCTAAGATGTAGAGTACCTGAAAGCAGAGGGGACAGAGTCTGGGGCACTAGCCACTGACCAGGAAGGAACCAGGAAGGAAGCAGGCAATGTTGGGCGCAATCAGGTGGTTGTTATGAAGCTTGTCTCCGCTGCCACCTGGTCTCTGGGGCACCGAGGATGTCCTGGAGTGAATCAGAAGTTGTCCCACAAAGGCTCTCGCTGTCAACGGTGTCAGCTTCCGGATCGGAGTCAACAGGCCTTGGCAAATGCAACCCATGCAGGATTCGAAGATCGCTTCTTACTCGGACCAGCAAGGTCAGAGCGGGTGCCCTTTTTCAGGGGAGTGAGGGCCAGTCTGGAGCAACCAGACTAGCAGAGCAAATTCAAAGGTTCATTGGTACTGGGGCCACTAGCCAATGGGCAAGCGAACGGACCAACGTGTCAAGCAGGAAAATGCAAAAGGGCCCCACGCAGCACTCCATGAATGTGGAGGGGTGAGCTTCGGTGCAAAAACTGCTCTGGGCTGGAGCTTCTCAAACTCCAATGCACAGCTTCAAGGGACCCTTGGATGCTGCACGGTCAGCACTTTGTCATTTTTTTAAGATGGCCGGCCCCATGCTTCAGGTCGCCTCCACGGGTCTCAGCTTTGCAGCGACTGTGGATCGGGCTGTTGTAAGGCAGGAATGCTGGGTCTTGTTGATCTCTGTTGCTCGAGTTCTTGCAGGAACTGCAGCAAAGCAAATGGTGACGAGCTGGATGGTGCCTGTTTGCACAGGGTGGTCACTCCTTGACCACAAGGGAGATTCTTCAGTCTTCCACATCGAGTGGGATGTCTAAGGGTCCAGAGTTTTGTTTCATAAGTTACAGTCAGGATAATCTGATATGCATCAACACAGCTCCTACCTTTATTCCAAATCAAGCGGCTGGACTATCTGCTAGGTCCCTCCTATGGGTGGGACCCAGGAAGGGGGTGGTTACACCCCTTTCCCTTTGTCCAGTTTCATGTCAGAGCTGGGGCTGGTGTGCCCCAGAACCGGTTTGACTGGATTTTGCATGGGACACCTGGTGTGCCCCAGGCAGTGTCTAGTTTCTTTCAACCCTCCCTGCTCCAATCCACTATCTCCTGTCTGGTGTGGTATAACACCTCCCTGTGACAGGAAACCCTTTGTCCAGGCCTCCCCTGCCAAGTTTCGGTCAGCAGCAGGAGGTCAGACTTGTGTCGGGGCAGCAGCATCCATTTTGTGATGCTGAGGCTCTGGTTAGGATCAACCGCGTTTAAAGTAAAGTAACATGTCGTCTCCCTTCAGAAGGGTGGAATGCTACCCCCGTTGCCAGAACTGGCGAGGGGGTAGTATTCCAAAGTGTATGACACCAAACACGACATGTTTTGATAAAGCCAAACCAAAGTTAGCATTAACCGAGAGGATTTTAATGCACTTAAGAGTATATGGTATGGCACTATCACTGGAACAGCAGTAAGGAAATGGTTCCGAACACTGCAGACAGGCTCAGCTCATGCTAGAGCACCATCTCACATAAAACTAAGCACTCTGCCTCCAGGATTGTAAAGGCCTGCCATAGGAGTGACTTATAGGTGCATATGTGTCCAGATATAGGTTTAGACATAGGTATACTATATCTAAGCAAGGGGTGAGTACACCACCTTGCCACAGCTGAGTGATGTAAATGTAAATGTACAGGAATTTATATAGCGCAAATCACCGAGCGGTTTCTAAGCGCTTGCTTAGGGAACCCGTCCTGGTATTCCCCTGTGAGATAACCCCAGCAGGGTATCCGCATGGTGAAAGCCAGGCATCCCGCCGCGAGGGGCTGTTGTGGAGATTAAGCAAGCTATTGCCCAGAGTCGCAGAGTGTGAACCCGTGAATCGAGTAGGCACCGGAGCGAGAATTGTCGAGTCCATGGACATTTTAGGACTCAAGACCCCGCCGAGCCGGGAATTGAACCCTGGTCCCGGGCTGACCTCTGCTTCCAGGTCTGCCTCCTCTAACCAGTGAGCCAGTTGTGTCGATTTAAGTGACCAGCCAGGGGTGGCAAAAGATATGCTGCAGCCCCTGGTGGCCTTGGATGCACCTATGCCCTGGGCACCTATAGTGCACTGTACAGGGTCTGATAAGGTGTCCAGTACCAATTTAGTTATGCACCTAGGGTACATGGAGTCCATTTTAAGAGAGAGCAGATAGCCTGTGGCCCTGAATAGCAGGGTCCCAGGCCAACTAAGTCGAAAACCAGCTAAACACAAGGCAAAAAATCTGGGGTAACCATAGTCAGGTATCCACCTTCCTACATAACCCCCCCAAACGAAAGGAGATAAGGCTATCCTTGACCAGGTAAGCCTATATTGCCTAAGTGGCCATATAAGGAAGCACCTGCACAAGCATGGTTACCCCCTGTCTCATGGTCCACTAAGCAATCCCTCACCCTAGGGGTATCAGAGGGTCTCCACCATAGGGAATCACTACCTGTGGTGTGTTTTGGCAAAGTAAAAGCCTGGTGTTGAGATGGAGTACTGAAGTGAGGCTCCACTAATGTAGGGCTTAGCTTCCTTCAATCATCTTCCACCATGTGTGCCTTTCTTTCCTTGACTGAATTGCACTGTGCTCTCAGGGTCAACCTCTGGCTGCCTACAGCGGGAGGCTGGGTCCCTTCTGTTGGCTTACTGGAGGGACAGGTCAGGTTTGGGGCCTTGGGGTCCCAGGTTTGGCTGTCCCCAACAGTGTCCATTTGGGAGTGGTCCCTAACTAGTTGGAAGGGGATCCCTCAGTAATTTTTGAAGTTTTTACCTTGCTAGGGCTGCTAGCTTTGGTGCCCCTAATCTGCTGATGGGGGTGTTTTATTTGACAGGGGGCCCTTTGGGGCTCACTGACCTCCTTGACCTCTGCAGCCCTGGGCTGACTGAAGCAGGGTAGAGAGGGGCAGGTTACCTGCTCCGGACTGGGTCCCACCTTGGAAGGGTCCACTGACATCAGGGGCTCTGCCAGGCTAGGCCTGACTACCTCTGGGGCAGTTATTTCACAAGGGGTAAGGTCAGTTCCTTGAGGTGGATGATCCTTTCCTAATGTCTGGTGAGAGGGAGATTTCTCTTCCTCCTCAATGCTCTCTGTTTGTGTGGAGTGATCCATAGTTTCAGGCTTCAGGAATCAGTTTGAGTTTGGGCTGTGGCCATCACAGCCCCACCAACCTTTTCAGGAAGGGACTCAGTTTGGGTATGGGCTGTTACCATAACAGCTCTGCTAACTTGTTCAGGAAGGAATTCTGCTGAAGATGGGGCTGAGTCTTGCACAGCCCTACCAACCTTTTCAGTAAGGACATCTTGGATTGGGGCTGTGGCCATCACAGCCCCACTAACCTTTCCATGGACATTTACCATTTTAGAATGGGTTTCCTGTTCAACCTCAGCCCAGGCTGAGATTTCTAAATCATTCCCAAGTAGACAATCTACAGGCAAATTTGCTGACACTGCCACTCTCTTTGGGCCAGCGACACCTCCCCAGCTGAGATTTACTACTGCAAAGGGATGATTTTTCTGCACTCCATCAATATTAGTCACCTCATATGTGGCACCAGGTAAAAGTTGCCTTGAGGGGACTAGATTCTCAGTCACCATAGTGATACTAGCCCCTGTGTCTCTGTAGGCCTCAACTTTTTGACCATTGATGATGGGCTCCTGTCTATACTTGCTCAAAGTGTTTGGGCAATCAGTGAAGTTGGCAAACCCCATGCCATTCTCACAGACAAGAGTATCTGTATTAGGGGACCTGGTTAGGCCAGAGTCCACCTGAGTTCCAAAAGTAAACCCACCCAAATTTCTGGGGGTGCTCCCACCACCTGGGGGATTACTACTAATAGTAACAGGGGGTGTTGGAGCTTTACTTGGAGGAATATTTTCTTTATTACTGTTTTTTGGACAACAGCTGTCTGTTTTCCAGTGGCCAGGCTTTTTACAAGCATGGCAATAAGGTTTCTTCTGGTCAGGGGAAGTGTTTTGGGACCCACCCCCATCCTTGGGGTTTTGGGGTCCTGTGGGAGATTTTTCTTTAGATTTATCCCCACCTTTCTCTTGAGCCTTGGAAGTATCCTTCTTTTGGTCATTACCCTTATTCTTAGGCCTAATCCTGGTTCTGACCCATTTGTCTGCCCTCTTTCCCAATTCTTGTGGAGAGGTTAGATCTGAGTCCACCAGGTGCTGGGGCAAAAGCTGGTTCTGACAATTACTTAAGATCTGCTCCCTCATAATCAAATTATACAATCCTGTATAGTCATGTACTTTGCTGCCATGTAGCCAACCTTCCAGAGCCTTAGTAGCACAATCTACAAAATCAGTCCAGTCCTGAGTCTGAGCTTTTTGGGTATCTCTGAACAACAACCTGTATTACTCAGTGGTTAAGCCAAACCCATCAATGAGAGCACTCTTTAGGACTGTGTAGTTTTTAGCATCCTCAGATCTAACTGTGAGGAGCTTATCTCTCCCTTTCTCAGAAAAGGAGAGCCACAAAATTGCTGCCCACTAATCTTGGAGGACCTGCTGTACCATGCAGGCCCTCTCTAGAGCAGTTATCCATTTGTGGATATAGTCCCCATCTCTGTAGGGGGGCACAATCTTACTCAGGTTTCTATGGTCATAGGACCTGTCTTTATCCTTAGGGATAATGCTGCCACCAGTGGGTGTCTCCCCACATAAACTTTGTTCTCTTGCCAAGGCAAGTTTAGCTTAGGCCAGGGCTACTTCCTCCCTCTCTATTTGGAGTCTAACAGCTCTCATCCTGGCCTTATGCTCTTTCCTCTGGGGGGAAGTCATTCCCCTCTGATATTCTCTTGAGGCACTACAAATGTGAGAATCCCTGGAAGGAGTTCTCTCTCTTCTACTGCCTGGGAGAATTCTGCTATTGGGTCTGGAGAAGTGATTCCCTTCTCCATTCTCTTGTAGGACCAAGTTGGCTTGGCTAAGCCTCCCAATTGGTACCTGGTTATCCCCCGTGATGATTTTCTACATCATCACCTGACTCTGGGTCCTCCTCCTCCTCGTCTGGGGTGGTGTTCTCATTATCTGGGGGGATCACTCCTTCTCCCGACCCTGAGGGAACTATTCTGCCTTTCTCAAGATCATCCTTCTCCAGGATGGCTATCAGGACAGGAATGGTAGGGTTGTGACCCTTTTTCAGCTTCCTTGCAGTGCATATGGCACCCAAGTCTCTATGGCTGAATTTGTCAATTCAATTCAATTCAATTCAATAACAACTTTATTCGGTAGTTTTGTAAAAACACCATAAAAGTTCAAAGAGAGAAAAAGACAATTACAGTTTTTTTTCAAAAAAAAGTTAAAAAAAACAGTTAAATATGCATTTTGTTTAAGAGAAAACTTATTAAAAGTAGCAAGTGCTTGTCAGTTCCGTTTGTGCAAGATTTTTTTTTTCGACATTTACGATAGCGTACAATTTTCCTATTATCTCAGTTCCTTCCTTGATGTGAAATAGCAGTGTTGTTCATACTTATAAATTTGTGCGATGGCGTATGCAGAATTTAAGATAAAATATGATCGCCTTTGCATAGTTTTCATTTTCAAGGTACTGTAATGCTAGGTACGCTGGGCGACATTGTCGAAGACCCCAGAAATTCAAAATAGGCAATATCCAACGTTTACGGGGCTCAGTAAAAAATTTGCAGAATAACGTTGTGTGTATCGTTCATTGTGAGGACACCGAGTCACAGGGGCACATAGGAAGTGTAGATGTCCTAACATTTTGCTCTGGGAATGCAACTAGCAAATGGAACAGGTCAAGTCTAAATCGGGTAAGCAGCATTCTTTCAAAATGTGTTATTTTAAAATTCAGGTAAGGTTCAACAGTAAACACAGTCTGGACTAATATGGAGTGTTGGATGGATGGTTTATGGACCTCAGTTAATAAGCGTAGCTGACGTAGGTGAGTTAGACACTCCCTCTTTAGGTTCTTTTTTGGGATTTCCTTTATCAGCGATGGATAATCGAAGTACTTCCTGTATCCGAGATCTGTAAGTAGCGCTTTGACATATGACAGCCATTTGATTTTCTTAGAGTAGTCTAACGTTAAGATGTCTTGAATAATCGTCCTGGTCAGATGGCATTGCTCGGTAACCCATATTCTGCGCCACAGCATTATTGGTTGCAGTTTAATAATATCTGTAATGTAATCAATGCCCAGCTCGGTGTGGCAGGCATAGGTGGAACAAGTTTTAGGCACCGCTAACAAATATCTAAGGAAAGAATTCTCTATTCTTTGAATTAAATCCACGTTTGTAAAGCCCCAAATCCCCGCCCCATATGTTGCTGTGCTTACACATTTTGAGTTATATATTTGGACTAGTTCTTTAATTGGTCGCTGCCCCAATCTCTGCGAGAAGGTTTTTAGCGAGGATGTCTCTCGAAGGAATACCAATTTTCTTGCATTAATAGCTGGAGTCCATTTGAATTTTTCGTCAATGACGATCCCTAGGTAGGGGTACGTTTTGGTCCTATCCAGATGTTCACCCTGTGCCAGTAGCTTCCTATTTTTTGCATTTCTTTTCTCCCCTGCGTGCATTATGTACGTTTTTTTTGCGTTTAGTTTCAGATTTAGACTTGCCATAAAGTCACAGTATCTATTCAAGGCCATCTGTAGTTCGTTTGGTGTTCTTGCTAAAATGACAGCATCGTCGGCATATAGGAGTGCTGGTATTTGCCGGCGAGCTGTTAACGGGAGGTCCTTGCTGCCTTGTAGCATGGCAGCCTCCAAGCCATTCGTATAAAGGGTGCATAGAAAGGGGGCCAGTACGCACCCCTGCCTGACCCCCTTTTCCACCCTAAAGGGATTAGTGAGCTCACCCTTTGTCCCGAATCTTACCCTACCTGTGGTGCCTGTGTACAATTCACGGAGAAAGTCCACAATTGGCGTAGGAGCTCCCATTTTCAAGATTGTACTCCACAGCGTTGAGTGTGCCACACAGTCAAATGCTGCGGAGAGATCGACGTATGCCATGTGGAATGAGGACCCTTTAGCTTCCAAATATTTGCCCGCCAGTAGGGACAGGTTTAGGGCCTGATCAACTGTTCCTAGTCCCTCCCGGAAACCGTATTGTAAGTCTGAAATGATTTTGTGGTCAGTAGCCCACTCCTGGAGGCGGTCAAGGAGTATTCGTCCTGCCATCTTGCCTAATGAATCCAGGAGAGAGATCGGCCTATAGCATGTTGGACTGTTTCGATCTCCTTTCTTAAAAATAGGTACCAACGTTGAAGTTTTCCAAGACTCCAAAATACCTACTTCAGTGGTGGCGTTCAAGACGTTAGTTAGTAAAGGGGTCCAAAGATCTGGGAGGTGTTTAAAAACGTCAACAGGAACACCATCCGGGCCTGGGGCTTTAGCTGATTTTGAGGATTTTAAAGCTTTTTGGACCTCTTCATGGGAAAAGTGAAGATTTAAAGGATAGGCAACATGTGACAGAAATTCAAGCTGGTCTGTGTCTTCAGTCGGATCTTTCGCAAAGACTTTAGTAAAATGGCTCACCCATTCATGTTGACTTATAGCTACATCAATTGATGGAGAATTATTTTTCTCTGTTAGAAATGGGGAACGAACTACCTGCCAGAACAAGGCGCTATTGTTTTGTTCCGAGCTTTGGATCAATTTTGACCATAGTTCAGCTTTTACTTCTTTTTTCCTGTTGTTTAAGGCGACTGTATACTCCTTTCTGAGTCTGATGATTTCATCTCTGTCCCTATGATCACTATTCAGAGCTTCCCTTAAGCGTGTAGATGCTTTGGTGCATGCTGAGTTGAACCAACCTTTCTTTGGGTGGGGCCTTTGTTTGTGCCTCCTGGTTAGTTCTTTTTGTATACTTGTTGTAATTGTCAGGAAGCTTGCTATGATTTCGCTTGGTTGTATGTTAAAATCCAAGCAATTTGTAATATCCGTTTGGTTGTTTACGACTATTTTTTTTGTTATTGCTTCTTTGTCAATATTACCCCACTTCAGTGTAAAACCATTCAAAGAACCTAATTCTAAATCGCTTTGATTTAGAGCGATCAGAATATCATATGGTTTGTTCGTTATTATTTCAGCAAGAACCATAGTGATGGGGAAATGATCGCTTAGAGGATTACTAGGGACCTTGAAGTCTTCTATGGTGAATCCTATAGGTGGTGAGATCAATATAAAATCAATTAGGCTTACTAGACCTCTTCCGTTGAACGTGGGCTGGAATTGAACAGGTAGAGTCTTTATTTCATTAGCGAAACTTAGTTCTAGTTCAGCCATGATTTCGTTCATTACTTCCCCCACCTTAGAATGCGAAAAGTGCGTAAGGTTTGTATCAGCCTCATCACTAATACCACACTTATTGTTATCGCTATTGCTACATAGATGAAGATTAAAATCTCCTCCCCAGATTATTGTGCATGTCTTTTTAATATGTTTAGTTCGTTGCTCTTGTAGTATTACGGAGATCTCTGGGAGTAAAGTACTTATATCAGAGTGAGAGAGGTTATTGTAAAAGTTTATAATGATATATAGTCTTTGTTTAGTGACCTTTACCACTATAATCTGAAAATTCGTGTCTAATCTTAAGGGGATTATCTCATCCACGGGAAGGGTGTTTTTAATATAAGTAGCTAAGCCTCCGCTGTTTCTGCCAGAGGTTGATTTCTTCGCAGGTGACCAGAAGGTTTTAAAGCCCAGTATGTGTATTGGCCTTATAGCCCACGTCTCCTGTAGGCAGATACAACCGCTCAAATTGATCTGACTCAGGAAATCGTGGTCGTTCTTCTTTGCGGGAAGGCCTGCGATGTTCCAAAAAGTAAAATGGATCTGCAGAGTATCTAAAATGGGATCAACAGAGTTGTCTATGTTAGCCAATCGTTCAGCGACTTCCCGGTTAATTGGGGGCGATGTTACAATTGGCATAACTTCATGATAAATTTTTGGACAATTGAGATTACTGGAAGTTAGAGGCAAGTGCGTTGGAGGTGTTTTAAGGGTAGGGCGTGAATTAGATGATGGGGTCAGCTCCGACTTGTCTGATTGGGAGGATTCCCCGATGGAATAGGAATTGGGAAGTCAATCGTTGAAATCTAAGCCGGAGAAGGCATTAAATCTATTAAATGTTGGGATATTAAAAGGAGTAGCTAGTAGAGGGGCTGCTTGTCTCCATCGATTATCTCCGTTCTCTTGCTGCGGGGTTTCAGAGAGATAAGGATGGATAGGTGGCGGTATGGGCGTTTGGCTTTGATGCCACTGTACCGAGCCTGTTGGGTATAGGAACTTAGGATTCTGGTAGGAAATGGGAGGGTAGGAAGTGGAAGGGTAAGATCTTTCTGAGAAAGGGTTAATAGAGGTAGGCGGAATATTATTGTTTGTATTTAGTAGGTGCCTATAGAAATAGCCCAATGGGAGGAGGGTTGTGTTGAATTCCCATGTGGAGGGTGGGGGTGCCTTAGGTAGTGTCTTTTCGGCCCACTGGGGGTTTCTGAAGGTAATAACTACACAGTCCCCCTCGAATTTTTTACGTAGAGGGCCTATCCAGCCTACTCTTTGCGTATGGGAAATTTCCCCAGCACATTCTAGTGGGAAATTGCAGTTCAAACTTAGCCAATGGAGTACCTTGTTTTTCAGGGATGATGTTGTTTCACTCTGTTCTTGTTTAAGTGTAGGTACATTTACCAATACAAGGACGTAGGCTCCGCATTCGGGTGGAAGGGTGATGCGTGCCGGGATCTGTCTAGACCTATATGGTTGTTCGTATGGTATCTTTGGTTGCTGGGACTTTGCAGTAAACTGATTAAGTTGTGTGGGTTTCTGTGTTGATTTTTGTGGTCCTTTTTGAGATGGTACGTATATGCTCGCCGGTTGTACATTGGCTAATTGGGTGTTTGTATTAGAAGTAAGTGATATAGTATTGGACATTGAAGAATTGTTTACAGCTATTGTGCTATTGCTTTGGGGATTCTGTTTCGGGAGAGTTATTAGCGTAGGTGTCGTTTTTTTTACTGTGGCTGCCTTAGGATGGGTGGTAATCGTGGGAGCCAAGGAAGCTAGGGTGGTAATAGGTGGTGTAAGATGACTAGTATTCTTAATTAGTCTTGCCATTTGTTTTTCAATATTGTTTAGGGTTCGCTCTATTGGTGTTAATTGAGTTTTTATAAGGTCCTTAATTACATCTAGTACTTGTGAATTGAGCTCAAGATAATTTGAGTTGGCAGCACTGTGACCCCTATGGACGTCGTCAGACGATGCAGCTAAAACAGAGGGGTCATCCGCATTGACCATTGATGAATGGCTTGTGTTGTTCCGGTAGTTATTGCAGGGCGTTTTTTTCGACCTTATACGCTTTGGTAAAGTTTTTTGCTTAATCTTATTCTTAACTGCTGATCTTGTGTTATCTTGGTTAAGAAGGGGGCCCTCCCTTGTCTCCTTGTCGGTTTTTAATGGAGAAACTGCTATTGAAAGTGGGGACTCGGTTAAAGATTGTGACCCAGTCAAGGTTAGCAGGGGAATTTGGGTGATTTGAGTGGGACTAATCACCAAAGTAGGTGTTTTTTCAAGGTCGTCCAGGGTATCTTCTCCAAGTGATAGATGGGTGACAGATAGGTCGACACTCGTTGGAATGGTGTGAAGATCGGCGCGGGTTTCTCGCAATAATGGGACAATTGTTTCCTGATAAGTGGGTGTTTTGGCTAAAGCCAAAAGGCCCATTGAGGATCTTCGTGCTACTGCTAGGTCCTGAGAGACACGTCTTTCTAGGAGTACGATCCCCTGATTGATCGCGTCATTAGCTTTGTTGATAAATTGGTCGATCGGCCCAATTATCGGACCCACTCCTTGCGCCGTCTTGTTTCTCATTGCCCTGGTTGTCATCGTGGCGCTGTAGCACAGATGTAGTCTTAGGTGTTATGTTTGAATCGGCACCAAGATGCAATATGGATAGCAATGTATAGATGAGGATGTAAATGGGTTGGCCCAGACCAGACTTGCCCAGGCTTGAACGGGCTTAAACGGGCCCGCCCTTTGCCCGGGCTTCGTCCCGCGATGCGCGTTGCTGGCCTCGTTTAAGTCAGTATGGAGTGAAAGGGGGCGTGGCACTGGGAGGGGGCGCGGCTCACGCGGGAAGAGGAAACAGCTGATGGACTTGACGCTGTTCCTCGCAGTCCCGGGGCCGCGCCTCTCACCTCCTCTGCGGCCTCGCGAAGGCTTCCTCCTCCCTCTGATGGCACGATGGTTTGGGCAGATGAAAGCTACTCCTGTAGCGTGAAGCAGGTTGCAAGGGAACACTCGATAAGAGCCTCAATACGAGCGGCACCCGCGCAGCGGGGGCCGCGAGAGGTTTTGAAGTCCTTGATGGGGGCGGGCACTGGGAGGGGGCGCGGCTCACGCGGGAAGAGGAAACAGCTGATGGACTTGACGCTGTTCCTCGCAGTCCCGGGGCCGCGCCTCTCACCTCCTCTGCGGCCTCGCGAAGGCTTCCTCCTCCCTCTGATGGCACGATGGTTTGGGCAGATGAAAGCTACTCCTGTAGCGTGAAGCAGGTTGCAAGGGAACACTCGATAAGAGCCTCAATACGAGCGGCACCCCGTGGTGGTGGTTGTAAATCAACCTTAAAGACAAGCTATCCTAGAGGTAGCATGGACTAAGCAGCCTAAATGCTTAACTCCAGAGGACATGTGAAGCCAGCTGTTTTACCATATGCAATCCTGTATTATCAAATGAAAGGACACCACACAAGTTATATATTATAAAAATATATGTATTTATTCTCAGAATAATCCCCTGTACTCTTTATGAGTATAGAAGCACAAGCGTTTAAACAAAAGCATAGTATAACATATGAAAGCTGCACAATTATGGATGAGGCCGGTGGCCACTCAAACCATATATCAAAAAAGTGATATAAGTATCACTATTCGATCAGTGGTAAGGCCTAGGGCCTTGGGAATCGCTGGGACTACACTGGACTAACAGCAGTTAGGACGGGAGTAGCCCACGGGAATCGGGTGCAGCGCTAAAAGCACACGCATGCACCAATGCAAAGTCAATGGTGAGTAAAAGTTATCGAGTTACAGTTTTAAGAGTCTTCCGACTGGACTAGAAGGACAAAATTTTAGACTTAGACACTAGAGGTGTAAACCACTACAGGAGCACCGGCGTTCAAGAGTTACCTCACCCACAGGAAGCGGGTGCACAGGTGCAAAAGCGTGTCGGGTCTCGTCGTGTAGATATAGGGTGCCTGGAGATGAAGAAGCTGCAGGCGGCCAGTTGAGAAGAGTCCGGTTGGATCCAAGGGTGGATCTAAGATGTGGAGTACCTGAAAGCAGAGGTGACAGAGTCTGGGTCACTAGCCAGTGACTAGGAAGGAACCAGGAAGGAACCAGGCAATGTCGGGCGCATTCAGGTGGTTGTTGTGAAGCTTGTCTCCACTGCCACGTGGTCTCTGGGGTACCGAGGTTGTCCTGGAGTGTTTCTCAAGTTGTCCCACAAAGATTCTCGCTGTGGGCGGTGTCAGCTTCCGGATCGGAGTCAACTGGCCTTGGCAAATGCAACCCCCGCAGGATTCAATGATCGCTTCTTACTCGGACTAGCATTGTCAGAGCGGGTGCTCCTTTTCAGGGGAGCGAGGGCTAGTCTGGAGCAACCAGACTAGCAGAGCAAATTCATAGGTTTGTCGGTACTGAGGCCACTAGCCAACGGGCAAGCGACCGGACCAACGCGTCAAGCAGGAAAATGCAAAAGGGCCCCACGCAGCACTCCATGAGTATGGAGGGGTGACCTTCAGGGCAAAAACTGCTTGGGGCTGGAGCTTCTCAAACTCTAATGCACAGCTTCAAGGGAGCCTTGGATGCTGCACGGTCAGCACTTTGTTGTTTTTACAAGATGGCCGGCCCCACGCTTCAGGTCGCCTCCACAGGTCTCAGCTTTGCAGGGACTTTGGATCAGGCTGTTGGAAGACAGGAACGCTGGGTCTTGTTGATCTCTGTTGCTCGAGTTCTAGCGGGAACTGCAACAAAGCAAATGTGACGAGCTGGATGGTGCCTGTTTGAACAGGGTGGTCACTCCTTGACCACAAGGGAGATTCTTCAGTCTTCCACGTCGAGTGGGATGTCGAAGGGTCCAGAGTTTCATTTCATAAGTTTCAGTCATTATAATCTGATGTGCACCAGCACAGCTCCTACCTTTATTCCAAATCAAGCGGCTGGACTACCTGCTAGGTCCCTCCTATGGGTGGGACCCAGGAAGGGGGTGGTTACACCCCTTTCCCTTTGTCCGGTTTCATGCCAGAGCTGGGGCTGGAGTGCCCCAGAACCGGTTTGACTGGATTTTGCATGGGACACCTTGTGTGCCCCAGGCAGTGTCTAGTTTCTTTCAACCCTCCCTGCTCCAATCCACTATCTCCTGTCTGGGGTGGTGTAACACCTCCCTGTGACAGGAAACCCTTTGTCCAGGCCTCCCCTGTCAGGTTTCGGTCAGCAGCAGGAGGTCAGACTTGTGTCAGGGCAGCAGCATCCATTTTGTGATGCTGAGGCTCTGGTTAGGATTAACCGCGTTTAAAGTAAAGTAACATGTCTTCTCCCTCTAGAAGGGTGGAATGCTACCCCCGTCGCCAGAACTGGCGAGGGGGTAGTATTCCAAAGTGTATGACACCAAACACGACATGTTTTGATAAAGCCAAACCAAAGTTAGCATTAACCGTGAGGATTATAATGCACTTAAGAGTATATGGTATGGCAGTATCACTGGAACAGCAGTAATGAAATGGATATGAACACTGCAGACAGGCTCAGCTCATGCTAGAGCACCATCTCACATAAAACCAAGCACTCTGCCTCCAGGATTGTAAAGGCCTGCCATAGGAGTGACTTTTAGGTGCATATGTGTCCAGATATAGGTTTAGACATAGGTATACTATATCTAAGCAAGGGGTGAGTACACCACCTTGCCCCAGCTGAGTGATCAGCCATTTGTGTCGATTTAAATGACCAGCCAGGGGTGGCAAAAGATATGCTGCAGCCCCTGGTGGCCTTGGATGCAGCTATGCCCTGGGCACCTATAGTGCACTGTACAGGGTCTGATAAGATGTCCAGTACCAATTTAGTTATGCACCTAGGGTACATGGAGTCCATTTTAAGAGAGAGCAGATAGCCTGGGGCCCTGAATAGCAGGGTCCCAGGCCAACTAAGTCACAAACCAGCTAAACACAATTCAAAAAATCTGGGGTAACCATAGTCAGGTATCCACCTTCCTACAGTCATTTTGAAAAAATGACCTATAATTCTCAAGCTAGTATAGGTACTCACAATCTCAGAAATGTCCAAATATCTACTGTGTCCAAGCTCAATATTTTGTTCCAATTTCAGAAATACAAAGGTGTCTTTAATACCGAGTTTTCCATGTATATATTTTCCCAAATTAATTGCTATATACCCGCTACATAATAAAAAACCATTGCAAGACGCTGCTCAGTTATAAGCTTTGGATTCGTCTGGTTCTTGGATAGCCTACAAGTCCTGAATATCCCCACAAACAAAAAGGTCCAGCGGATGTAATGATATATATAGCTTTCAAACAGCCGTCATAATTAGAAGAAGTTACAGGTGACAATGTTGACAAAAATGGCTGTTTTTTTAAACTAATTTCCCAGTCTTCCTATATTCAACTGTTAGTTTCTATAAAGAAACCTTGAAGGATCTATACAAATGACCCCTTGCTGAATTCAGAATTGTGTCTACCTTTTTTTGAAGTTATAGCTTTCCAGGATCCATTATTGCTTTCATACCCATTTCCACCGTTAACTGGAAGGAGCTTGAAAGCACAAAATGTAGCAAAAATAGTCTATGTCCCAAAAATGCCAAAACTGTGAAAGAATTTTTGGTTTTCTGACAAAAGTCTGCTTCTCCATGAAAGCTGGGAGGATGGTGATTCTAGCACCATAACCCCTTTGTTGATACCATTTGCAGGGAAAAAAACGGACCCTTTCATCTGTAGCCCTTTTTCCAAAAGAAAACCCAAAATGTAGCTGTAATTTGTCTAATTTCTGGGTCCCCACCAGGGGAATCCACAAGCCCTGGGTACCTTTAGGATCCCCAAGATGTTGGAAGCAAGGACGCAAATTTGGCGTAGATACCATATTCGATCAAAAAATGACATGGGCCTAAGCACCAACTACCCAAAATAGCCAAACGAAGGCTTAGCACGGGGAGGAAAGGCCTACCAGTGAAGGGGTTAACATGAGCTCTATTTACTTGCATTCATGTTTGGGAATTTGGTGTCAGATTTAGAATTTTTTGGTCGGGGTACTCCATCACACTTGTCATATAGCCTGCGCACATTACTCAACTGAATTATTATATGATACACTACCAATAGGGTGAAATCAGGCTCTTGGCATTTTGCCTCACAGGAATTGTACTTTCAAATGGAAACATAGCAGTTCTACCCGGTTCCTTTACATTCCACCTTGTTAAGAAGTTGAAATACATTTTCTCCTAAAGTACCCCTCATAATACAGTTGGAGAAAGCGTTGGCTGAAATATTTACAATTAGTACATGGTACGCATGATTGAAGACACCCATTAGTACAATGTGTATCAAGAGACTCCGTAAAAATATACTATTTCACAGATTTTTAAACTTTTATACCGAAGGCTAGGAAAGTGTGAGCTGACAATGAAATGTATTTTTCTCTTTTTTGGACCACAATAATGGTTTATGAAATAACTCCCTTTAGTGAATGATACATTGTCAAAAAGCTCTGTTTTACAAAAATGTGTTTATCAAACAATGAATTACATGAAATTGCATCCGTTTTTATTGTATGTTTATTTCTTTGTATTACCGGAGTAAACTGATAGAACATGTTGACTTATAAACAAGTTATACATCTAATTAGAATGTAACAGTTTTAGAAATATTTTCGCCAATAATATGAAAAATGAACACAGAACGTTGTAAAAGGAAGCAGTCAAGCAGTTTGCACCGCCTATTCCACTTGAGGGTTCCGCACGCACTTTTGTTGGAGGCTTGTGAAAGTAAGACAGAGTCAAACGTTGAAGGTTAATGTTTGTGTGCCAGGTGTGAATTGGTTGGAAAGCTCGATTCGCACTTGTGCTCTGTCTATGCTTGGAGGCTGACATCAGCGGTAATATGCCCCTTGTCTTGTAACATGAAATACTAACGCACACCTTTAGGAAACAACAGCACGCATGAGTGACCTTGACTACTCGACTATGGAGGCGGCATAGCGAGCCTGGAATGACCCCATAATGCATCCCGCAAAAGTGCTGAATTTTGCATAGCCGCTTCTCCAGAGAGAATGTCGCGTGAATTCGAGTGGGTATACAATGAAATAAATGTCAAATGACAGATACGCAGAGCGTAAAAATATAAAGTGGCACTTAGTGGTGTTGTGCGGCCCGTGTAAGGGACGGAGTTTGGGACGTAAAACAGCACGTCAAGAATGTACATTAATGTCATCAAGGTGAAAAATAGCATTCATTTTTTTCATGCAGCCATAACTTTCCAAAAGCCCGTTCAACAATATGAAAGGTAACACAGAGAGAACATTTCCCAATACGATTTTTGTGTGGACAAAACCACTAAATTCAATATTAGGACTTTGTGACTATATTTCTTTTTTTAGCTGTAAAATTCAAACCCAGTTTGTCGACATAAACTTGACAAATCCATAATGAAAGTAATTGTATTTTGAGAGTTTCTACAGCTGTGTCGAAAAAAATTAAAGCTAAAGTGTAAGGTTACTATCAGAATCTATTAGAATCTGTCTTAATGCGATTGGACAGCACACGTATGTTATTTCATTGGAATAGAAATCCTAGGGAAGACTTTTTCAAGAATCAACAAAATAGTAGCTGGGTTAACGCTTTTTATACTCAATGGCATCAAGAAACAATAAAAATATGATATGTATGAATAAAACAGAGTACCTGTGAACACATTTAGGAAAGATAGAAAGTTTGAGCAAGACTGCACACATAAAAATATTTTTCAGGTGCACCACAAGTTCTTTTTTTTGTAAGTTTCAGAAAATAAGTTTATTGAAAGAATATTCAAGGATAGCAGTAAACAATGTTGCATAATACCCTACATGCAACAATCTGTGCTTATAATGTCCAGGAAGAGGGAGAATGAGATGTATATGGGTACATGAAAACTGGTAGCGTATGCAAATGTATAATACTTTGTAACAATTAAATAAACTTAAGTATGTATAATTAAAGAGTATGCAATGTCAGTGGGGTTTTAAAACTTTTTGCTCCACTGGAGTACGGGTAAAGATACGTTTTACGCATTATCATCGATAAACTTTTTGTCAGGTGTTCACAGCAGTGAGCGTTTCATAGCAAGAGAAATATAATCTACATAGGCTGTGTCTAGTCAATGATTATGGCAGACTGCATACCATCAAGCTTGAAAGGATAATTTAGAAAAATCTTACCAGTGTTTACTAATTTGTCGGAATGCCACTGCTAGGAGCAAGTCCAGAATTCGTACAGTTGACGAACAATTGTCCCAATCATTAGATATAGTGCCTAAAAAAATATTGTCAAAAGAAAAAGGAGCTGCACAGTCAAATATTAAGTTAATCTGATTCCAAAGACATATCCAAAAATCATTAATGAAGGGACAAGTAAAAAGCAAGTGTTTCAAATCAGTGTGTATTAGGGAACAATACCAGCATGCGTCAGAAATATCTGCATTTATTTTATGTAAAGTTGTGGGGTATAAGAGAAGCCTTTTGTATATAAAAAAGAGAATCTGCATTGTGTTTGCTGTTGTAGAGGAGGTCTTCCTAATTTTGGACCAAATTTTATTCCACATATAGATGGGCCACTCTATAGCCAAATCTTGTTCCCAGGCCAATTCTACTTAGTTTTGACTTTAGTGATATTAGGCCTACACAAATAGAGTATTTAGTGGAGGCCTTGGGACGTGTGTTAAGGAGGGTGTGGAATTGATTGATGGTTGTAGAAACGGGGGAGGAGGTAGATTACATTTGGTGAAGGCAAGATGTAAAGTGTCTTGCAATTATTTATATTAATTCCAAAAGGAGGAGGGGAAGTCAAATAAAAGACAGGTGTGGGAGTATGTCATAACATCATTGTTGTCTATTAATTGATTCCCCATATTAAACCTTTTTCTCTCCAGATTGTACAGTAAATGGTTTACCTTTAATCAGTAAGTATTTATGGTGCCATATCATGGAGCTAAGAAATGTATCAGAATCTACAGGTAGACATGGTAGAAGTGAGTCCAACTATTTACTTGAATATTTAAGAACTGGAGTGGATAGATGTTGACGTTTACTGGAAAAGGACAAATTCTCTTGAAAAGAGAAAGGAGAACGGTAAGATTGTTCAAGGTTAAACCAAAGATGAGATTGCAATAAAGAGTTTGAAAACCCCTGAGAGTATTAGTGTAACAAAAATGCTCTGTGAACACTAGAAAAATCAGGAAAATGTACCCCTCCTTCTAGGGTTGGATACATACGTTTGTTAGAAAGACATGCAAACTCTTTAATTGCCTCAAAGAAAGGAAAAGAGTATGGAGTTGATCTTGTTAAAGAGATTGAAAGGTATCACAAGTGGTATGTTAGAAATGGGGTAAAGGATGATGGGAGTTAACATCATCTTGATAGTATCCAAGCGCCCCCAACAGGAGAGATAGAGGAGTGCCATATACTAGGTAAAGTGTACAGTTCCAACAAACATGTATCTATGTTCATAGAAATTGAGATGTTAATTGACAGGGTAAAGTATAAGCCTAAGTATTTTATGCGCTGGGGACCTCATGTAAAGTTGGAGGAGATGCAATCATCTTTAAACGTGAATTTAGTTGCGGGCAATATTTCACATTTATCATTATTTAATTTATATATGAAGGAAGTCGAGGAATTGCGATCAATAAATGGATCAACAACCCAATGACAATCACCCGCTAAAATGAGATTATCATGAGGACATTGTAAATGTTTTTTTGTAATGTTGGGCCAAAAAAAGAATTACCTGAGGTAGGGGCATACATATTGAATAAAGAGAGTGCAACCGTCCCAGTCAACAGCTCCACAAACAGCCAGCGACCTTCAGCATCCAAATCTTGAGAAATTATCTTAATACAAAGGGATTTGTGACACAAAGTGGCAACACCATTTCTTTTACCATCCCCTTGAGAATACAAAACGTACCTACTCAGTCTCTTTTTAATTTTAAACATTTACTTTCCATAAAATGCCACTCCTGAATTAGGGCTATATCAGCTCCTAACTTAGACAAGTGTGATAAAACTTGTTGTATTTAACAGGAGAGTTCAAGCCCTTTACATTCCAAGAAATAATCTTTAACAAAATATAGTTTTCTTTAAGAAAGTAGGAAGGGAACAAAGCCAAAAATGTTGTATGAGTAACACAATGCAAATCTTATAACTACTAATTTGAACATGAGCGCAATATAGGACAATAAGAATAGAAAAGATGAAAAGAGGTTAGAAACAAGAAAGGAAGTTCAGACTGGGACACCATTGCATGAACAGAGGGAAAGGGGAAAAGATACAAAAAGAAGGAGAAGGAAATACATGACGGTAATAACGTAAAGTGAATTACACATACCTAAATACTCAAAAAAAGACGGGGGATGAAACGACATGGACAGATGGCACATCCAGACTCTGCTGGAGGAGCACACGGACAGTTGCATCTTATGAATTATGAGACAGCGACAAGCTCACTTAACAGGGTGCCTAAGAAAAGGGAGAAACAAAATAATCAGTTACTAAGGGTCAATAGTAATAAAAAGCTGAAACATCAATACCTTCTGAAGAAGAACAATAACAAACTGATATATGAGACTCAAATAGACATATCTGGACAACAATGGGAAACTACATTTAGCCACAATGAGAAATTGAAGGGCCAGAAGTATCCATGTTTCCATCTCACAAGAGTTTATGAATTCCTTCAGTTTAACTGGGTGTTCATAAGTGGCAGTTTTGTTCCTGTGAGTGATTTTAAAAAGACAAGGATGGAAGAGACCCAAACGAGCACCAAAACACGAAAATCTGGTCTCATACTTAGAAATTCTCTTTATCAGTCAGCTGTACTTTTGGCGTAATCCTGGGAGAAAAACAGAGTGTGGCTTGACCAGGAGATACACTTTATAGATTTAGATGCTAAAAGAACTTTCAGGAGGTCAGAATATTCTGAAAATTATAAGTTAACACCTCTCGGAAGCCTAGAAAAGGAGGTATTAACTGATGGACGACCTAATCTGTGTGCAAGCTGAATATTTAGAGAGGTACCCTCGGGTAAATTCAGCAACTCAGGAAGAAAGTTCATGAAGAAGTCAAGAGGATTCAATCCCTCCACGTTCTCTGGCAAGTCATATGTATGCAAATTATATTGTCTGTCCCTGTTTTCCAAATCTTCAACTTGCTTAGGTAAAGAAGAAAATTGAGATTAAAGGATGTTTACTTTACTGTCAGTTATGCCATAGGAAGAGATGGTCTGTTCCACTGCAAGCAGACATTCATCCATTTGAGACCATTTCTCAGTGAGAAGTTGTAGTTTGGTGTTTCTCTCCTCCATAAAAGGGAGCAAAGCGCTTATTTCTTCCGGTGTTGAATCCGTAGAAGCAGGAGGATGTGACTTTGCAGGAGAAGGTGGGTCTTTTTTTTACACTTCGTGGAACCCTTCACAGTGTTCGTTAGTGATACAGAGACTGCACTTACAGACACACCATTCTTTTACATAGAAGATAGAGCAGCCTCCTTCACTGCAAACTTGGTAAAAGCTGTAGAGTTCTAGATAAATCTTTGCCTTGAAGGTAAGACAGACAAGTTGGGTTCCCTCACCCTTCCGATATGTAAATTAAAAATACTAGACAGAAACCAAGGATGAGCAGTATGGCTTGCATACAGTTAATGTGAAATGAAACTTCAGAAAAGGCCAAAATGTGTTAAATAAACAGAGTGAGTAGGACAAGTGATACCCTAAATCTGTTGATATCGGGTAAGTCAGGTAGAGGCTTTTGGACATCTAAAATAAGAGAAAAAATATATATGCCAGATTGGCAGGAACTCTCCCCACAATGCATTCCTTTAAAGAGAGAGGAGAAGAAAAACATCAGCAGTTACCAATAGAGAGGGTCTCTTCCAAACTCATTACCTCAGAGCTGCATTCCAATGAAGAAAAGTGGCCGCTTCTGAGGTGACAGGAGACAGACCAGAAAGAGAACAGTTCCTCAATGGCAGAGGGCCTGCGGGTGTTTCACAATGGACACACAAACCTCCATGGCCCAAACCGGCATGCTTACTTGTCAGGAAGTCCGGAAGTTTGCAACAACAGCTGCAGGTTTGCATCGCTCTGGCAAGAGTTACCGGGATTCCACCATCTTGGGTGTCAAGGCACGCCCCCCAAAGTGCACCACAAGTTATGTATGTGCGCTCATCCTCAGATGCACAGGCTAAGAGGAAAAGTTGGATAGTGCTGACCTACACTCACCTTTTATTGGCCAGCAGGGCTCTTTCACCCAGATCCTATTCTCATGTTGGAGCCCTGATGTGCTGTTGGACATTCAAAGCTAGTGACACACTGGAAACATAGGACAAAAAAGTCCATTGAATTTTATTTCTACCTCTAACTTTTGGGTAGAAATCTAAATCACACCGGATTCAATGAATTGGCGTTTGAAGGGAAATGTACTGCCTGGAAAAAGTACAAGGAGGGCCATTTTCCATAAGCAGGCCCATGTCCTTCCTTCTGTGTGACTCATAGGAGCTAATGGATATGAAAGCACTTGGCATACCCCTTAATTGAGACCTGTTTGCAGCACAAAAGTGAACTCATACTTGTGTGATCTCAAGGGTGCAGCAGGGTTTAGTCATGAATGGGAACCCCACATTTTGACTCCCCCAGTAAACTTTGCTTCAATACACATCTGCACGAAATGTGGCATGCCCACATTTAGCCCGATGTACTGAGTAAGTGCCACATTTTATGGATTTGTCAAATGGTGCTAAAGTTGTTACATACAAAACGCCTTTCAATGGAAACTGACATTTAACCAAAATTGCATGGTAACTGTTGCCAACGGTACAGTTAATTTGTTTTACACTTTCCCTACTGTAGCGCTGACTGAATTTGGAATAGTAAATTATACTACTCCAAAGTCCAGCACTTTCCCTAAGGCAAGATGTTGTAACACTTGAGCGGTAAAGGAATGTATTGTAAAGATGCATACATGGTTGGCCAAATTGTAAAGGCATGCATGGCAAATGACATGCATGGCTTGAACATACAACCGCAGATAAAGTTAACCCCACCCAGCAATGTCCTAAAACAGATTAGTAGAATACCCAACAGAGGAAATTCTGCCATAGTGACCGAATTTTACTTGTCAGTAAAACCATTTATAAGTGTAAATTAACATTTGTGAATCACTGAAATAAATTTGCACTCATTTGTATAAGTTATGAATGCAGAATTTCCATCAGATAGAAATTTGATACATATATGTTTTTGTACTCAATGTTTTGTTTCTCTAATCAGTACTTTATCCGGTGGATAACCCACCCTAGTGCACCCCACTAATGTATGGGGACGATCCTCCACATTCCCAATTTGTAAAAACATGTATGTCTGCTATTCAAAATAATACATGTGTATGCTAATATATTTTACTAGGGCTGTAAACTACCTAAAAGATTTCCATGAATGATGTTCAAATTCCAGTTTTGTGTTTGAGGGCTATTTTTGCTCTTAGGTGCTCCCCACATGTCCATAAACTTATTACAAAATGAACTTATACAGTTACAAAATTTCTAACATACTGGAAGAATTACCACATTCACAAATTCACATGGTGTTTGTATAATTCCATTAATAATCACTCTTAGAAAAATATGTGTTCAACATAAACTTCCACATACATACATTTAGCGCCCTCGACATTGTATTAGGGCCCTTAGTGTCTTTGCACCAAACAGTTAGAGAATAAAGGTCAACTGTGTGTACTTGAGTAACGGTTCTAAGTAAATAAGAAATGTTGGGTCATTGGCTGAGCAATATGCAGAATCCATTGGCTGAAACACTGCTAGAGTTTGACAACCCCTTCCCTAGATGCTTCTGGTCCCAACAAATGGGGACAATGTCTGAGGAAACTGTCATTGTGACTGCAGTTAAGAGGCAGTTGGATGCTCTGATGTCCTCACTCTGGGTGGCCAAGTGTTCCCATCCCTAGCATTTCTCATATTACGGGTACCGGTAATTCTGGAGGATGAAGAAAATGCAGCCCACTTCCACTAAAACTCCGAGGACCACTTAGAAATGACGAAATTCTAGTTGGATATCTGGGACAGATTCTCCCTATAATTCTTCTTTTGTCCCATACTGTCACCAGATTACAGCTACTTTCAGACGTGGATGTCTCTGTGTAAAAGTAAACAGTTCTCTGTTGCTGTCTTGGATCAGTTTATTCCTATAGAAAACTAATTGCCATCTCCAGCCTCATTTGCAGTAAGAGGCCACTCCCAATAAGGGCTATAGTTACGATGTTGAGTGCGTTCCCACGTTGAAATCCACATAGTGCGTCACCCTACATACTGCAGACTGATACGATAGAGATATCGGATGCACCTGTGCCTTCATTGGGTGAGTGACACACGATGAACATGGTTCTTTAATTTTCTTACCATGGTCAGCTACAAGGAAGTCCATACTGTTGTTCCTGCTTCATTTCTCTTAAGGGGGGCCGGGCAAAAATATTCAACATTTCAGCTGGGCCTCTGCCATATTATTGATCAAGGGACTTAAGGAGTGGTAAAGATTAAAGACCAAATAGAACACCCAGATCAAGTTGGCTGAATATGATGTGAACACGCATTTCTTGGCCGACCATTGTAAGAAAACCAGGTGGTGACCTTCCCCACGGAGCACCAGAAGAATACAAGGAAGGGGGCTAATTTCTTGTTCTGTCATCCCTATGCCCACAAACATCAAACAAAAGGCAATATACCCACAATATTTTAAGATCCATCTCACTATCTAGGGATAAGGTGCATGCAGGAATTGGTAGGATAGAAAAAAGTAACATATAATGGACCATTTCTAGAACGGACAAAACATTGGTTAATTTGAATGGATGTGACGTAGCTTTGGAGAGTGCAAAAGAAGCTTTCGAAGAAATAGCAACAGAGAGACCTCATACCAGTACACAATGATATGAAAAATAATTGAAACATTATGCAAATAGAACAGATCACTTGCTTATAGAATGAAAATCTAGGAGATCAAGAGCCCCAGCATTATAGTGTGGTCGGCTGTAGGAATCATGCTTGCCTCAAAAGGTGGCAAGTATTTGGAGAAATTATGCATACATTGCAGGGGTAAGAAATGCCTGTATCTTCATCTTTTTCCTGAAAAAGATGTGAAAGGAAAACAAAAATGTTTATAGTATTTTAGAATGTTCTTGATGGAAAACCCCAATTAAATGCGTAGTCAAAAATTGAGGTAAGGAAAGTCATCTGTGACTGAACATTTTTACATCACCATGTGGTTTATCCATGTAAAAATATTTATGAATGTTTGAACAGGCGTACAAAATCATTGTGAATTGTACCGTATAATAAATGGAAGATAGTTATCTCCCTATAAATTATAGTACTACAATTTCTTATTCCAGTTGTGTTCTGACATCATAACCTGCCTTTAAGTTAGAATAATTGTCATTGTTTGCTTATGATAAAGTAGTAATCCTGATCAACACTGTCACAGTTTCATCCTCCCTTTGCACCAGGGCCAGACTGGAGAACCGAACGTAGTGTGCAAAAAAATGCTGAAATCAGCCCCCTACCTTGATCTCCTTTCTAACTGTAGGTTTTAAAACTTCTCTTTGTTCTCTATCTGTGTTAACTCTTGTCATAAATTGCTTCTTAATCCAAGACTGATATTTTTTGGTGACCTTTCCGTGCCCTATATAAATCTGGACATCCCACAACTTCCTGCCAAACATTAATGTAGTGCAGCCAAGAAATGGATCGACCTTTATCCAGGAAAATACACTATCTCATGATAGCCTGGTTCCGCCCTAGCTCAGTACATGACCAATTTTGAACAAATGAGGAAGGGGTGAGACGGCTAGTCTGTTAGCAACATACTCCAGCCCCAGTTCTTCATGCACTATAAAAGTGGTGACTGATTGTGGGAATAACAATAACCTCTTAATAAAATAATTTTCAGATCATTATATCTCACCACAATCCGTATACCCACACACATCACTTCCATAACTAACAATAGATAGACATTTAACTTGGTAAACTTTAACCATGGCTTGTACGTGTCTAGCCCCCAACATTTTTGCAAAGTCAAATACTGAAACTATTGATCTTGACAGCAGGTTTCTCTTAACCTTTCTTTGTGGGACCCATGACACCCTCTCATCAAAAATGACCCCCAAATAAGGGAACAAATAAACTCTAGTCACTTCCTGATTGCCTTCCATAATGTACCTTTAGGCTTTCTCCTATGTCCAGTAACCATCATATGAGATTTGGAGTGGTTAACATCCATGTCAAGGGTAGCCATGAACTTAATGAAGGACTTGAGTAAATGCTGAAGGCCCACTACTGTGCTAGCTAACAAAACAGTATCATTAGCGTATATAAATGCTAATTATGTCAACATCTAAGGGAGATCAGCAATAGCATTTCTCCATCTCATTGCAGAGGATAAATGCTCTCCTCCTGGCCAGCACGCTGTCCCAGAATTCAGCGAAGATGGGAATGACAACCATCAAACCATTGAGTAGGATACCCTCCAGGAACTCCTTGACTCCATTGGGACACCATCTCCGGACACAAGAAGGGTCAACAACATCATGCCGTATCCCCATCCCTCATCTACCAACCAACCAGCACGACCTGCTTCAGTTTATTGAGAGATGGAGACCATGGCAGCCACCCTAGAGGATGTCTGTGAGTGCCTCTATCTCAAAAAGGACAAAACTACGGCTATAAGAGGCACCTAGCCCCCAATCTGTGGCCGGCAGCAGTCCCTGACTGACATCACTGGTGTCTTGAGGCAGAAGCATGAACTAATCCTGTGCCAAAGTGGCACCAGCAAAGTGGCCAACCACCCGGGGGCAATACGAACCATCTTGGAGTCCATGGAGCAGAAGCAGGGCTCCCACTTTGCTGCTATGGCTGCCTACCACAGTGACATTGCTTGGGTCTTGTAAAATGAGCAGATCCACTTTGCTGCTGTGCTTTCTCATGTGTTGACACAGATGAATGCTGCTACAGGCACAGGTTCCACATCTTCAGCCTCTGATGTGTGTGTGTGTGTCTCCTTCTGCTGCCACACCTACAACACCGTCCTCACAGGAGACATCAGAGGTGAAAGATGTGGACTGCATATCTTTTTCACAAAAATTTGACCGACAGCATTCATTGGTGCCACATACTCAGTTTTTCCTTTGGCCTCTGCTTAGGAACATGCCAGTGAAAATCAGCGGCTACTGTATTGGTTTTGCTTTGCTCTGTTCACCTCAACCATTTGTGAGGTGTCATTGAGGCCTATCCTCCCTAATAGCAATTGTAATTGTAATTGCAATTGCATTTATAAAGGGCTTACTATCCCTGACGAGAGGTTGAAGCAATTTTTCTGAAAGTAACACGCTACTCTAGAACCCAAAAAGGATTAGTGGTGAATTAGTATAGGGAAATATGAAATTAATTTTAGCGGTGGACTTATTAGTCTGTTATTTGGATTGAAAAGGATTGTGGAGGAATAGAAGAGCTAAGGGTTTAGAAAATATTTTTTGGGGAGGTCATAGCAGTAGAAGGCGGTTAGGGATGAGTAATGGGGAGGTGGAGCGAGAAGAGCCTGAAGGAAGGTTTTAGAAAGGCGTATTTGGGGATCTGAATATTAAAAGAGGTCTGAGATGATGCAAGAAGGGGTAAAGGAGGGAACAGTCTGGAAAGGGTTATTTTGGGATCATAGTAGTACAATGGGGTTTGGGATGAGGGAGAGAATGGAGGTGGTGGATATATTAAGAAGAATCGAGTGCCAAACAGGGTAGTGCATTGGAAAGAGTAGCAGAATCAGGTTTGAGATCAGTCAGAATAGAGGTAGAGGATATATTACGAGAGATATAGGGTGAGATGTAGGGTAGTGCAGTGGAGGTGCTGTATTAGAAGCAAAGGAAAACATATAAAGAGACATATGTACATGTAAGGTATATATCTAAAAGGCAGGTAATATGTGTAGATTGAAGTTGTATTTATTAAACGCAGACTTTCAAGTGTTGCTGCACTTTAAGTTAATTTGTTTTGTGTTTGTGCCATAGGGTTCCTAGGGACTTTGAGGCAAATACATTTGTACACCATGAGATTTACCTCCTACAGTTTGATAATGCTGCTTTCGTGCCCTCGCTGTACAGCTCCTAAAGGAATGGCTTTGGCTTCTATTTCTACCTCATTACAACAATTTGAGATAGGTTTAACTGCTTCTGTGAATGAGACTATAACATTGTGACAAGAACTAATTTTAACTGAAGCAGCCAGTAATTTATTAGATAGAGTCACATAGATCGAGTCAAACATATACAGGCAAGGATGACAGTACTATCTTAAGCACACTTCCACCCTTAAATCTCTGTACATTCCTTGAGTTTCACAGAGGGGATGATACTCTGGGAGCAGACTGTAATAGATTTAGCTCATCCCACATACTGTAGATCATGCCATTCTTTTGTCTTCACCAGAGATGGTCAGTGGACATTAAGTTCTAAATTAGAAGTATTTTGAATACAATGCAATCTGCATTACCAATGCAGACCTCAAGAATTTCTTGACAATCAATTGTAGGCAACATGTTTTGTCTCAAATATCAGTGGAGCAGTTACCATTTGGCCATGCACTTGATCAATAGCAGCAGCCAATTATTATGTAATATGGTAACCCAGAGAATTTTACTGATTATTTTCAACCACTGAGAAGTAAAGCAATATATTGAACATAGATTATGTGAGGGATTCAAGATGTTGTCTCTTATTATCATTTTAGTCATGTTGTAAATGAAATTGGATGACCTAAACAAAATCAATCAGGTTTCTTCTATGAAAGATTGTAAGAGGAGTAACCAACTGTACATTCACCGGAAGGGAGAAAATGAAAAGGCCTGAAGGTAAACACACATGTCCTAAATTGCATCAGTACAGAGCACAAATCTGTTTAACCCTCACACCAAAGGGTGAAATGCTGGCCTTGTGTGCATGATGCACAGAGCTGTTTAATCCTCACCACAAGGGGTGAAATGCTGGCTTAGAGTGCATGTTGGAAATTAGTTTAGTCCGCAGGCCAAAGGCTGAACTGCTTGCCTCGTTAGCAAGTTGAAAAGAACCGTCACCCATGGGCCAGATGTTTAAAATGGTTGCCAAGCTTGATAAAAGGCAACCCAAGAGAGTACCACAAAGTTGGGGTAAAAGTAATTTAAGGGCAAGAGAAGATAGTAGTGAGCTCTTAAGACATTCTCTCGTCTTATCTAAGGAGCAGTGTACACCCCACCTCAGCCTTGATGCTGGACTTAAACTTACCAGACAATCTATACATTTTCTGTTGATAGCCAAGCTGTCACCAGTGACAGCATCATGGATACACCATGTTCTCAGGCCTAGGGTCAGAGAAAACAGTCCAGAAACTGCTCCAGCAAGTGATAGCAGTTCTTTTGTTGCTGGTCTATCAGTGTTGCTGTGAGAACTACTCCCTCCACAGTTCCACCCTGGGCATTAGTAGATAGGAGATCTTGGTGAAGGTCACACATGTCTTCCTTGCCTCCATCTGTGACCATCAACATGGTGATGTCTGTCCTTCCATTGTGTAGCTTGAGCCTTTTCACATGGGTCCTGGAAACCCAAAGTTTACCTAGCAGGGGACTTTCCCCTTCTTATCGAAGCCAGAGTAGGGTCTAGTCCACTTGTCCTGCAAGGAACTGGATGCTATAGCCTCTAAGACTCTCACCAATTGTCCTGGTTGGTATTCCACTGTGGAGGACTTTTGGTCATACCATGCAGGTTTCAGCACCAGTATCACTGGGCTGGCCCATGGACTACTGGAGGGCCACTCACCCCCAGATTCATCATCTTGGCAACATGAGCCTTGACCTGGTCACACAATGTATACACTTTCCTCTTGGCAGACAAGCTGTCAAGGGTGTCCACATAAGGGGTACACCATTTTTTCAGATTTGGGGTCAGGGAAAACCGACCAGTAAGCTGCTTCAGCAAGTAATAGCAGTCCCGTTGTTGCTAGTCTAATAGTGTGGGAGAGAGAACTACAGCCTCCACAGTTCCATCTTGGGCATTAATAGATAGGTGGTCTGCGTGAGAGTCACGCTTTTCTTTCTCACCTCAATCTGTTTCCATCAACATGGTGATGTCTGCCCTTTCATGATGTAGCATAAGCCTATTCATATGAATTCACCACATGAGGGTTTCGGGAGTACCCAATTTTACAATGTAGGTGACTTTCCCCTTCTTCTTCTGTAAGATGGAGAAGGGCCCAGTTCACATGTCCTATAAGTCCGTGGATGCTATGGGGTCTAAGATTCACACCAATTGTCCAGATTCATTTTCCACCATGGAGGAATTTTGGACGACCCGATACTTGACAAGCTCCTATCTGGCCACCAAATTCTTGCTTGCCTTCTGCATGTACTTGACTATCCTGGAGCGAAGACCACACATATAGTCCACTTTGTCTTGTTTAGGTTCTTTCAGGGGTCTCATTGATCCCTCTTTAACCAAGCCGAGTAGACCTCCACCAGACGCAGCATATGTAGTCCTTGTCAGTGAAGCAACTTTTTGCTGGTCCAATGGTCTAGGGGGCAGTCTTTTGTTGGTCCTTCTTCCATGTCTTCGAACTCTGAGGTCTAGGTGCCGGGGGGCCCTCATTATGCTTGAAAAGTGCCCTTACGGCAGGAGCTAGTGGGTAGCCAATGGGCCACAAGATTCACTACCTCCTGATGACCACTTCCTCTGGAGTGTGGCAACTAGCAGGCTCAAGATCCTGTATTGTACCCACTCCTAAGATAGTGCAACCTCTCTCTTGGTATTCACACCTCACTAGCCCACCTGAGGTTTGGCTACCTCAGGGCTATCCGCCCCTGGAAACAGGTTTGGCAACTGGTTTACCCTATCTGCTTCCCATGACAGACTGTCTACCTCAACAATAGTGCAGCCCTCCTCCTTGATGTCACACATCTGCCCTTCAAAGGTGGCTTCACTTTTGAAGCCTTCTTTTTGGGGCTAAGACCCAATTGGCTTCCTTTAGGAGGGAGGTGGCATCTCCCTGGCCTAAAATCCCTTATTGTGCTCCTTCCTGAGAGTCATTGGTATGTTTCTCCAGGAGGGAAGAAAGGTGTCTTGTGGAGCAGGCTTCGTGTTTGCCTAGGAAGGCACAAGAGTGTTAAATGCAACTACATGGCAATGTTGCTAAATCTGCACAACGCAACAATTTACATTAATTATTCATTCCAATTTGAGATTCAAGCTGGGCTTAATTTAACGAGTTGTTTGAATCCTTGAAGTGCCACTTTGGTCACACTGTTCAGGATTTCGAACAGCTGAGGAATCAGCATGTAACCCTATACTCCCCAATTGGTAAACAAAGCAGGAAAAATGGCAGTTTTGCCTGTTTTATTGTTAGTACATGCAAAGTACACATCCTGCCTGTATCATATGTTGCACCCTGCCATTAGTTCTCGGTAGGCCTGCCAGAGGAGTGACTAACACACATGTCCAGGGTAAGTGGTGACTTTGCCATTGCTGTCAATGGCAAAATCTGGCTGGTGCAGCACCACTGTGCTACCTGCCTGAAGTAGCCAACCGGGGGACTATTTTTACTTGGGGGACCGCTAGGGGGGCAGAACCAGTGCTGCAATCAGTGGGTATCCCTCTAACTTACATGCCCTGGGAACCTGGGTACAATTTTCCATTGGGCACAGACAATTTGACATACACTTTAGGGTCAGGGCACCATCAATGGGGTCTGGTTAGCAGGGCTTAGTGCATTCTCAGAGTCAAAAAACAGCAGCATCAGTTGAAAAACTAGCGGATGACCCTACAAAAAAGGACATTTCCTTACACCAATGTATTCTGTATCATCCAGCTTGGCTTTAGAAGTTAGCTGCTTTTCCTGTTCGATTGGATTCTTTAGAGGTTTTGAATGTTCAAATTCTGTGTACAATATAACATTAAGATTAGGTTGTTGAAAAACACACACATTGTTATTTTGAATTTGAATCTATAAACAACACTGGTTATTTTTGTATTCTTTTGTAACCAGTCTGCCATTGCATTTAATTTGAATTACAAGTGCTTTGTTTGACTGTTCACCAGATACCTTATAGGATATTAGGGCTTGCTTAATCTGTGTAGTTTGGAGACTTTCCCTTTGCAGCCTTAGGACGAGTCGACTTTTTTTACAACTCTGATTACCACACACATCTAATTTACATGTTCAGTGATAAGCACCACACTCTCTACCTACATTTATGGCAGGGGAAACCTGCTGAAAAAGTGTTGAATAAGCAATAGGACATGCCGGTTTTGGTGCATAAAGTGCCAAAATCCGCAAGCTATGCGCCATTTCCAGGGCAGTGATGTTAATTGAGTGCCATTTATTACGCCCAATAAATTGCGATCACTGTGGACCCTTTTCGGGCCGACCGCCAAAGTGTTTTTGGCATTGCAAATAAAAAATAGATCTGGCTTTGATGCAACATCTCTTGCAATCCTGCTAAATGCTAATACCCCACTCATTTGTCTTATCTATAGCATGAAGATATGTTTTCGTGCTATCTCATTCTCAAGCGTGTGACTAATTTTAAGGAGAACAATGTTTATAACATGACTGATTGTATGCAGCAAGCCAGTATTAATTTGAAATTCTACTTCATAGCAGTTGGAAGTTCCCTAATCCCCCGATGCAGTATAAAAGCTCTTCGAACATCTGCTTTTATTCAATATGATCAAATAATTTATATCACCACACTAAAACCTGTAGTTATACCTTTGGCAACAAATGTGTTGAAAATCAATTTGTCGAGTAAGAATTCGACAACGCATGAACAAATTGCATGAAATATGAAAGAGAAAATGAAAGTTTTATGATCATGGAAACAACCGTCAATGAAGCACTGTACAGTGGCGGGATACTGCTCTATCTCCTGGGATGACCCACATAAAAAAGGTGAATTGGGGACCCAGAATCGAGACATAATTGACCATGATTAAATCTGATAATTTAACTCTCTGTTATTCCAGAACTGAAATCCAATCAATGTTTATTTAGTCCACCAGCAAAAGTAATTTCTTGCCAAGGAAGGATTTTTTTCTGACTGGCATAGTTGCAATATGAAACTATACACCACATCAAATCTCCTTGAACTGACTCCAAAGTATTGTATCTGTTCAAAGTTATTACGGTGGGATTTATTGAGCTTCTTTTGATTAGGAAAGATGAACAAACTGTCCTACATTTTGATGTATTTTACTCCATCATATTATAGATTAATAAAAATATCAAGTGGCTTGATCGCCCCATATTATTAACCCCTTGCGCGATGCGATAATTCTCCTGCTGTGCGGGAGAACTAATGACCGGGCGGGGTTTGGACGCCCCCCCCCCCCCCGTGTCATCCGCACACGCCCACCGTGAGGGGTTAAAGTATTTTTAAGAGTGGAAGAATAGGAAAAATATCAGCAGGAAGAAAACACTAGGGGGCAGCACACAGAGAATGAGGAAAACGCCTCCTTTGATTGTTTTTGTGCAGGCACAAAAACAATCATGCCAGCATCACATACACCCTTTCCCCATGGTGCAAGGGGGCCTGTGTTGCTGCTCGGCTGCAGTTTGTGTGCCGGCGCTTGTAGAAAGGACAGGAATGCGCCATATCTTGTGGATACAGCACATTCCTGCCCTTTTCTTTTGACGTTGGTTAGCACAATTAGAAGGCTTGGGGCACCTCCCTATGCTGCAAGGCTGAAAATAAATCATTTTCACCTGCCAGAAATTCGATAAAGGACAATCATGTCAACAGCACATGCACCCTTGCACTATGTTGCAAGGGTGATGGAGTAAGGTTTCATACATACAGAAACTTGCTTGTACTCAGCCCTCTCGAAATAACCTGTAATTAATTAATCAACATGTTTTGTTTACTAATACTTGCCTTTCACATCATTTTTAGTAATAAGGGGAAGCTTGCCTATGTGTTTTCATTAACAGTAACTCAAGTGTAAAATGGCTGCCAAAAACACGGGAACTTTTCTGCGCATGCATCTGCCACATCTACGTGGTGTGACGCATCTTTCGCTTTTGGTGGGAATCTCTTGCAGTTCTGCACTAGTGCCAAGATGGCCGCTTCATGTTTCACATATTTATGCACACGCTCCTGCTTGCACAAAAACTTGTGTGGTCTGCTTAATTATTAATGCTATAGTTATAATAAAATAATGGTGTTAAAGTAGAGATAAGTGATATAAAGTGCATTCATTTATTTTTGTATTCTGATGTATATCTCTTTGTCTTCTTTAATAGCTCATATTTGGCCTGAGGGTGACTTCAATCGCCATATTGAATTTACTTTGCACATGTGCTGGGAACACTGAAAGACATTGAGCAGTGGCATTGAAACCATGCCAAAGACTGTCTTACCCGCAATGCGCCTGGAAACCTCACCCCATGACCTGGGAAAAGGAAGACAGCTTGCAAATTGGTTAAACATTGTATATTAAAAATAAATAATATTGCTGGGTGAAATAAAACTATGGGAAAGTAAATTATGGGCAGGAACATTGATTAACTATATTGAATGAAAATGATCTTACCTTAGTATGGTGTGATGACCTCTCCTTGTCTTTCTGCCCAATCAAATGAAGGGAACACATAGAATTTGCAACATTTAGGGGGTGGTACACACTCTGAAATGGTATAATTTCGGTAGGTTTAGTTAGTTAGTTAGTTTGTCTGACTTGTCACAGACCTGTCACTGACCCAACGTATGCTGAAGGAGAATCGAGGGCGAAGTGCTGGCTGAGCACTCGGACAGAAGAACCAGGAGTTTGCTGGGGAAGAGTCGGGATCCGAAAGTAGCCTTAGAGAGGGGTGCGACGCTGGCATTGCACTAGCGGAGGTTACCTGTCCTGATCTGCATCTGTCCTGTCCTGTTGGCACCTGATTAGTCAGGAGCCTTTGTCTTTGCCCCAGCCCGTGGCCAGGATTGGTCCTCACACCATTCTAGGTAAATATAATCTGTATGGGACATCTTTGTATCGTTTCCCTTTCTCACCCCTCCCAGGTACCAATGTCTAAAGGTGTTGCCTTAATTTCTTGCAAACTTTATGTTTTATTAATTATATTCTTACTTCTAAAATTTCTGGTCACTCTATTATGGCCTCTGACTCATCAAACATGTTCATAGATAAAGTGTTTAAAACTTCTCCCGAGTCTGTGGTCATTTTCTAAGAAGGAAAATTGTAAATTGCTACCTATTATGCTAACTCCCTAAGATCTGTAGGACTTAAAGCACAGGTGACAAAGGTTTGGTAAGTCATGGTGTACAGGTATAAGTTCTAAAGCGAATAAAATTCTGATAGGCAGAAAGTGGAAGCAGGATTACCGGTTCAATGTGTGAATGTGTATGGGCCCAGGTGAGTATGACTAACTGAGCTTGTAATCCTGCGCCATCAGAATTTCTTCGGTAGCAGAGCTATGGTTAGGGTTTAGTTAAGATAGGTAGTTAGTTGTGTATTGATTTTTTTAGTTATTTTATGTATTAACCTAAACCAGTTTGTATTGTTATTCGTTGTCTGGAAATCCCCGGGGAAATTGAATTGTGGGTGGTAAATGGAAGCCACACTGCAGTGAGGTTACTTGCCTTGATGAAGTAAGTATGTAAAGTTAGGTAAAACTTGAAACACTAGTGGGGAATAGTTTTCTGGTGTAATACTGAGAATAATTATTAGCAAAGGAGTGTGTTCGTGCTCTTACCCTGGGGACATTTATTTTGCTAACCTACATGGCAGCTTACTGTGGTTGACGCTGGGAACCCTTTGCCCGTCCAGGTACCGCTGTTGCTTTACTTTTGGTCGCCGCAGCCTCCAGCATCTTGGCGCGGCCGCAGTACGGGAGGGGACAACAACGACCAAGTGCCCTAGCGGCAGGAAGCCGCCACCCTCTACTACGCGCCAGGAGGCGCTTTAAATTGACTGAAAGCCCGATGGAGTGGGTGTTCGTGCTCTTACCCTGCGGACAATTATTTTGCTAACCTACGTGGCAGCTTACTGTGGTTGACGCCGGGAACCCTTTGCCCATCCAGGTACCGCTGTTGCTTTACTTTTGGTCCCCCTGCCGCCACAGCCTCCAGCATCTCGGCGCGGCCGCAGTACGGGAGGGGGCCACAATGACCAAGTGCCCTAGCGGCAGAAAGCCGCCACCCTCTACTACGTGCCAGGAGGCGCTTTAAATTGACTGAAAGCCCGGTGGAGTGGGTGTTCGTGTGCGGGCTAAGCCCAGGCAAAGGGCGGGCCGTCTGTGGCCGTCCGGGGACGGAGGAGGATGGGACGGGCTACCCCCCTAACCTTGTGACTCTTATGCCTTAATGGGACTTCGTGCTTATGTAAGAGCTCCACTTGCTTGTACCATATTGTGGTAAGGGCATTTTTACATGTCAAGATACGAAATAAGGAAGAAAAAAAGGGAGGTGTGTCTTTAATATTAATATTTATTTTTTCCCTTCAGTAATAATGACTAAAAATAATCAAAGGGGTGGTGGTGCTGGGACAATGGACGCTTTTCTTAAACGGGCTGAAGTAGAAATTAACAAGGAGATAGCACTAGTAGAGAGGAAGCTCTTGTTGGAGCCGCTACAATGCCCAAATCTTAACCCTGATTTAGGAATGGCCTTAGATACCTCTGATAATACCTGTCATAACCCTGATTCCCTACAGGTGATGGCATTGCCCTCACTGGATGACAGCGTGCCAGTCCTGCACATTTCAAATTTAGACGGCTCACCCACATTTAGTCCTTCACCCTCCCCCCCTATTATACATACTAGGCAGTCACAACCACCTCCTGGGGCTAGAAAAATAGATCAATCAGTGAAGAGAAAAGCATATGGTCCCCTGAAAGGTAGTCGTCAACAAGCAAAGGTAGCAAAAAATAAAAACTCCGAAACTGGGTTGGGTAAAAATCCAGAAAATTCTATTCCCCAAATGTTCTGTTCAGCGCCCAACCCCAGGGTTGATACACAGCCCCTTCCCCCAAATGGCCCCACTAAAAGAACTATGCCCGAGCTGATTGGGCATATGGAGGAGCTACTCGGAGCTTTTCTTCATCCTGTAATGAAGAAACTTGAGATGATAGAATGTAGGCTGGAACATTTGGAAAACCATCTTAGAAATGACCGCCTGCCTGATAAAGGGGCTCAGAAAAAATTAGCACTAATTGCTGATATTCCCGATATTCCTGCTCCTATAAGTCTTAAGCGCAATGACCGAGGAAGTCCGAAGATTATTAGTACCAAAGCCCCTATAGCCCTGGAGCTGCCTCCAGTTACACTAACCAATAATCTCCCAGTTAAGTCCCCCCCTAAGGGACCGAGGGGGAGACTATCCTCGAATGCGAACAATCTATCAAGGGAAGTTACTCTTCATTTACCGCCGGAGGCCTGCCCCAATACTGTTATCCTGGCCAATGTCCCCAAGCTCCCAGAAGGTGAGGTAGAGCATTGGTCAACACTGAAAAATAAGGCCCTACACTTCCTGAGTATTAAAACAGTCCTGGGAGAACATCTATATGCTAATTTCAAGATGGTTCGCAGAGTATCTTGGTTGGGACATTCAAACAAGGGAATGCAGGGGGATTGTGTTATTGTAAATTTTGGTTCACCGGAATTGGTTAGACATATTCTTAGGCAGACTGGATCGTATAGGATTCACTATGACTCTGTAAATGTACTTCCACTGGGTTATTTCTATCTACCACGTCCCGACTCAGGATTACATACAAAGGGTCAGGGCTTGCCATTGGTTGTTCCCACAAGTAGCACTCTTCCACTAAGCAATATTTTTGAGATCTTTAATTCTTTAGATTGTAATGATTGACTCTCTCTAGCTGAGGGGGAGGACTACAAGGAATTATGGTCTCTCAGAAAAGATATAGAACCTTCCCCACTGGCAAATATGTTGTCAGAAAATTCCATTCTCTTTGGGAGTGATGGCTTAGTAAAGAATAGAGTTGATCAGATCTATAAGTTAGTTAAGGTTAGTAATGGTGGGGGTATAACACCAAAGGAGTCCAATGCGGGCACTGGTTCTCCCGTTCAACCTAATAGTACCAACTACCCCCATGTATCCACCTTGGTCTCATGGAATGTGGCAGGGCTGAGAAGTAAAGTAACATCCCTGGATTGGCTAGCCTTTCTAGATTCCAGGGACATAATTCTTCTCCAGGAAACATGGCAGGTAACCCCGGAATTTAAGCAATGATACCTAACCTTTTATATTCCAGTAAACCCCAGTTTGCGGGGGAGACCCAAGGGAGGTTTACTCACATGGTTAAAGCAGGATAATAGGTTCTCTACCTCTCAGGTGGCTACCAACAGCCCAGATATTTTGCTGATTAAACTTAAATGTCCAGATCATAAGGATTTATTTATTTTTAACATTTATTCTAGGGGGCTCCCAGGTGGTAAATCTAGTGAAGTAGTTGATCAACTAGATGCTCTTTTGGAGCGCTACTGCACAAAGGGTAATATTATTGTAGCAGGAGATTTCAATTGTCGCTTTGAGCCTCTAGACAACCATGATATAGATCTGACAGTGGAAGAGGATTACACCTGGAATATCCCTCAGTTGATAATACCACCCATTAAAAGATGGACACGGGCTGCGCTGCAACTCAAGGTCCTATGTGTAGAGCATGGGTTACGTGCCACAAATGGAAGAATGGGTTCCGATAAACAGGGCGCCTCTACCTTTAGCAACGGTGTATCCCATACCCGTATAGATTATATCCTCACTAACATTATTAGCTAGTATTGAGGATATGCGGATAGTGGCACGGGTAGAGAGCGATCATGACCCATTAATCCTATCGCTTAGGCTATTTGAGTTATTTAAAAGCGAGGGCCAACAAGATTGTGTAGAAATAGCCCTTTTAAATGACTATAGACGAGTAAGATGGGCTAACTGTGCAATGAACGAAGAAAGTATTGGTGCAATGAGGGATTTGACTGTCCAGGCCATTGCAGAACTACAGAATAATTCTACTGAGGAGGAAGTCAATATGTTTTTTTGTAAAAAAGGTGACTAAAAACAGAGTAGGCCTGTGAGAAAGGAAGACCAATGGTATGGGAAGTCTTGTAGGATAGTGTACAAGGCCCTATCAGATGCAGTAAAAACCAAAGATATAGCTAGGATTAAGATTGCCCAAATCACTTATAAAGAAAACCAATACAAGTCAAAACGCGATTGGGATGAAGAATACTGGAGGGAGTTGCTGAGCGCAAGTAGAGAAAGATCGATGTGCTCCTTTTGGGATATGGTCAAATGGGGAAGGGGTGTTAAAAGGGGCGAACCTACCAACTATGTTTCACCTGATGCATGGGTTTCTCACTATGCATCCCAGTTTGCGCTCACCGATCAAGATGGTGACGAGTGTGAGGCTTTTTCTAATCCAATACAAGGTACAGAGCACCTTTCCTTCACCAGAGCAGATGTCATTAAGACTTTGAATAACATCCCAAAAGCTAGAGCTCCAGGCCTAGACTCAGTCCCAGCAGACTTGTTCATGCATGACAAAGAACTTTGGGCTTCCTCTATCCGCTTGCTAGCCAACGGCATTGCTATGGGCACACCCATACCGGAGTCCTGGAAGGGTGCCGAGATCATTCCAATTTTTAAGAAGGGGGAGTGCTCGGACCGAGGAAATTACAGGCCAATAGGCCTTATAGCATGCATACAAAAGGTGGTGGCGAGGCTCTTACTGCAGCGTATCCAGGGTTGGATAGAGGACAATGATGTTTTATCGCCTCTCCAGGCTGGGTTTCGCAGCCATACCATTACGGTTGACCAAGTTTTTAGATTTGTTTTAATATATTGGCGTGTAGACTTATTAGGGGGGGGCATGCTCTTTGCAGCCTTTGTTGATCTTAAATCAGCATTTGACTTGGTGCCACGTGCAAAATTGTGGGCAGCCTTAAAAGATCAGGGAATCCCCATAGATATTCTGTCCCTCTTAATCAGACTACACGAGAACAATTTTGCCCGAGTGCGCTGGAACCAGCAGGGGAGTGTAACCGATAAATTTCCTATCGCTAGGGGAGTCCGCCAAGGGTGCGTACTAGCCCCTACACTTTTTTCTCTCTACATCAACAGGGTGATCAGCTACTATGAACAGCAACCAACCGATGCCCCGAAGCTGGATGGTAAGCTGATCCCCCCTGTTGATGTTTGCAGATGACACGCTATTAATCTCAAAAACACAGCAGGGCCTCCAGAAGGCCATTGATGTTTTTGAAGTCTTCTGCAATTACCATGGACTTGTTATCAATACAGCGAAGACTAAGTTCATGGTCTTACATAAAAAAAAACATGTAAGAGGGAAGGTGGTTATGGATGGGGTTCAACTGGAACAGACCCAAGTATTCACCTATTTGGGCATTACCCTATCATCTAAACTAGATTGGAGACATCACACTAACCAGCTGGTTACGAAGCATGCACAACTGACGGGAGCACTTACAAAGGTATTTTACTTGTCACACACTAGGCCAATTACCCCGGTTTTAAAGATTTACGATGCCAAAGTTGGAGCGGCAGTCCTCTATGGGGCGGAACTGTGGGGAACTAGTAATCTAAAGAAACTGACGGGTGCGCAAAGCAAATTCTTGCGTAACATCACTGGCCTTCCGGTTTCTACCCCTCTGATTCCCTTACGCTACGATCTGGGATCTCACTGCCTCGAAGACAAGGCCAGATATAGATCAGCTGCCTATTGGAGGAGATTATGGGTCACACCAGAACTCTCCCAGGACGCTCGGGCCTTTCTCGAGGTTAGAGATGCTGATAGGGGTAACAAAATACCATGGTTGAGAGAGGTAAAAGCAATATACATGACTATGGGTCTATTCCCATTGTGGGACGACCCAATAGGGAATTCCTTTCCACCAAGAAAAACATTTAGAGACCTGTACTGGAACATTCTTGAGGTAAAGAGATTTGGCCGTTGTATCAAACCATCACTCACGGCCGAATTCCTAGGACTTCAACATTCTCCTGCCCTCGAGGGTTACTGGGACTGGATTACTATTCCAGGGGACAGGAAGAAATTCCACCAGTTCAGGGTGGGGACATTGCCACTCAATGCCTGGAGCGAGGGACAAGGCTCTGACTGCCCCTTCTGTCCCACCCAGCGTGAAGGTATTGGGCATATATTATTCGCCTACCCTGAATATAAGGTTCCTAGGATTCATCGGTTAAAACCCATTTGTGTTCAGTTAAGTCTCAAAACAGGTTCTGAGGCTGTTAGGGTCCTCCGAACTGATAATTCCCAGACCATGGGAATAGCGGTGGCTATAGTTGCTCCACTGGATGTGGATCATTTGGGCTCGTAAAATGAGCCTAAAATGACATTTTAGTGGTTTTCTTAATGTTTTTCAATGGGCTAATGTCACCTGAAATTTTAGAATGTGTTTAATGATGAATATATAGCTTAAACTTTTTATTGTAATAGAAATGGTTTAAAAAAATAATAAATAAATAAATGATATCTGTATAATGAAATGAATTGTATATTTATGTTTTTAACTTGATTTAATCAATACTATTTTTTATATGTATGTAATTTATTTGTCTAATCTTTCATGAATGGCCAGCAACTAATGTGGCGTATAGTGGTCACTACTAGCTGTTAATCGAGGGTCCCCTTTTTCTTTTAAATTTAAAATGTTTGCTGTAAATGTCTTTTATGATTCAAATATCGAAATAAAGACTTATGAAATTGAATAGCAAAGGAGTTCGCTGGTGAAACTTTGGCCTTATTTCACCTAGAAAGGGTAAGTCTGAAGGAGTAGCAGGTTCTTTTTTTGCTTGCGTGAAGAGTAAGCAGAAGAGGCTTTACTCGTAGTGTGTGAAGGGTAAACGGAAAAGTTTTACTCGCAGTGAAAGATATTGTCTTTTCTTTGAATCTAGTCAGTTCAGTTCAGTTCAGTTTGTCTTTATTTCAATTTTCAAGATCATTAAATACATCATACACCAAAAAGATAAAAGGTCGCTAACATGTTCATAATATTTAAATTGTTTGATAAATACATGTCAATAAAACATCAGAATACATCACAATAATAAAAACACTTAATAATAAAGTAAAAATTTGGAGGTAGATAATATCAAGTAGGTAAAACCACCAATTCACGCTATACACAGTGCTTTCACAACTAGCCACAGTATTTGACCACTAATTGATAGAGGAACGGTGCTGGATGCTCTCCAGGTAAAGAGATTTACATGTGTTAACAAAATAACAGAGTGGTCGGGCACCACTAAACAATTTACTGCTGAAAGATGTTGGAAAAAATAGCTCAGCTATGGTGCCCTCATTATTTTTGCTCATATTACCCACATCCATCGTAGGAATTTAGCAACTGCGATCACCAGAGGCTTGGGTGGGTCGGATTTCAAGGTCCGTAGTGCCTCCACACTTGACCTGGTACCCAGAGTCAACCAGGTCTAAGCATTTGTTCCCTGGTGACCTATAAGCTGGGCAAACTAACAGAATGTGTGCTAATGATTCCCTTAGTGATGGGCATGCAATACATTTATTTGTCATTCGAGGGATGCCATTTACTGGTAAAAGATTTTATTGGGAGGGAGCCCACTCTGAACTGGTGATACAGTTTCCTGTCATTAGGAAGGATAATAAGATCCCAGTAGCTTTCATACATAAACTCTTGTTTGAGTTCTAAAAATTCCCTCATCAAGGTTGGCCTTGTTAGAGATGAAAAGCACTTCATCATAATCGTGTTCCAATAGGCAGCCTTGCACTCATTCTTGGGAGGGAAAGGATTTCCTACGGATCCTCCCATAAGTTGCTTAAACTAAGTATGGGAACATTTTGCGGATCTGTGGTCCGCGAATTCCCGCGAAGTTGCCAAAAAAGTCAGCGAATTTGTGGATTTTCCCGCAAAATCGCGGATTTGTTTACAATTTCCATCTACTCAACTGGAGTACTTTCTACTGACTAATAAGTAAGTGCTACCTCGTTGGGTAAATGTATAGTGCTTTTCCTACACTGCAGCTGCATAAAGGGCGAGAAGATTTGTCTCCACTGACCGTGTGTGCCTGTAACTTTGCCACCGTGCCAAAAGGCGCCGAGGTCCCTTGAGTGAGCTGTCTATCATAGTTGGGAAAGGGCAGGAAGACGTTTGATACAGCTAGTGTGTGGTGCGGGGCTTCTATGCGTGTTCACATGCCTCTTGTAAGGGTCAGAGATCGAGCAGGGCAGCAGATGAGGAGAAAGCAGCGTCCTGGTCACCGGAACTACAAGGGGGTTGCGCTCGAGAAACTCATGGCTGCAGATAGTGACCTGGGGCTTCTATGCGTGTTCACGTGCCTCTTGTAAGGGTCAGAGAGCGAGCAGGGCAGCAGGTGAGGAGAAAGCAGCCTCCTGGTCACAGGAACTACACGGGGGTTGCGCTCAAGAAACTCATGGCTGCAGAGAGTGACCTGGGGCTTCTATGCATGTTCACATGCCTCTTGTACGGGTCAGAGAGTGAGCAGGGCATCAGATGCGGAGAAAGCAGCCTCCAGGTCACAAAAAATCAATAAATCCACCACGAGCGAATTTGTGAATTTTGCGGCAATTTCGCAAGATTCGCGGATCGCGAAATTGCAGAAAATCCACAAATTTCACGAGCTGAACGGATTTTGGGCCCATACTTAGCTTAGACCCATATCCCTTAAAGTAGGTTTTACCTTTATTAACCAGGAGATCTTATGTGAACAATCCGCCCCCCTAGTTTCGAGTAGTGCTTGGGTGTACAGGGCCAGTTTTGGGGTAACCCAGAGTCTTCTCCAGTACGCCACTGGTAGGAAGCGAGCTAAGTCCTCGATTTTATTACATCCCAAATCTGAATAAAGGGGCAGCATAGGTGTTGATTGTGGGAGACCTAGTAATCCTCTCACAAATTTGTTCTGGGCTGTAGTCAGGGGAGCCAGGGGAGCTAAGTCCTCAAAACCCCACAGCTCTGCTCCATATAATACTGAGGTGCTAATTTTGGTTTTATATATTTTTAAAACTGGGGCCACTGGTTTAGTGGGAGAGAGTCTATGTTCTTTAATCACCACTCCACGTTTGAGAGCCTACATATCAATTTGGGGCTTCCAATTTAGTCTCCATCCTAGTGTGATGCCCAGGTACGTGATCTGTCTGCTCTAGGCGGACATCATTCATAAATACTCTCCCTTTTACATCTTGGCTTTTGTGAAGAACCATTAACTTGGTCTTATATACATTTACCATCAGTTCGTGATCGTGGCAGAAGAACTCAAACCCGGTGAGGGCTGTCTGCAGCCCTTTTTGGGTCTTAGAAAGTTTTCAGGGTGTCTTCCGCGAACATCAGCAGCGGTATCTTTATGCCTGCTAGTGTAGGTGCATCTGTCAGAAAGTTAAAAAATACTGCACAATCCTTTTGGTAAATAAAGAAAACAAGGTTGGAGCGAGGTCGCACCCCTGGCAAACCCCCTTAGAGATGGTAAACTTGTCCGTGATGTCCCCCTGCATACCCCAGCGGACTTGAGCATAGCTAGAGTTGTGCAGAGCGACTAAAATGGTCAATATTTTGGGTGGTATACCCATATCCAAGAAGACTCTCCACATTTTGTTACGAGGCACCAAATCAAAAGTGGATTGCGTCCGCTGTCGCCGTGAGCCATCCTTTCCTGGAGGCCTCTCCATGGGAACTTTCCTCCTGTGCTGTGGCCTCGTCTCTGCAACTGGTGGGCCCCTCGTGCAGTAGGGGGAGTCACTGCCCCTGACGCTTTGGCCCTGAGACCTCCTTTGGTGGTGGAATCTGTTGCTGCCTATCTGCTGTGGGCTGACCGGGTCCAGAGACTGTCGTCCTGGGTGCTGGGCCTACTTTGATCGGTGGAGGCGCTATCTAGGGGTCCATATCCGCCCCTATCTGGACTACCCTTGGTGCTCCGACCCTATACTCCCTATGCTGACCCGGAGCCCCAGGCGCTGTGGTATGCCTTCCTGAGACGACTGGCCTTGTGTGATCAGCCTCGTTTGACTGGCTCATCTCCTACTCACCTGCGCTGACACGCCATGTGGCTGGGACTGGTGCTCTGTGGCATTGATCGTCTCCTGGATCCCCTTGCTGCTGTCTTGATCCTCCCGTGCCTCATATCCCATTCTGGGCCTGGAGGCCTCTCCTGTGCTTGCTGGCCCTACAGCGACTAGTTCCAATATGGGGAAGTCGGATCCCAAGCAGCCCAAGATCGCCTTTGACCTACGCAGGTCATCCCGCCAGGATGGCGCGGGCCCTGAGGCGGCGGGCTCTGTCGGGGCTCCAGATGCGCTCCCCGGTCGTGATGACAATCTCAAGGCGATTATGCTGGAGGTGAAGTCAGCAGTTACCGGCATTGCTTCTCAACTTGAGCAGCTCTCTGCTCTCCATGACTCGGTTAAGGCCCGGGTGGACTCTCACGACAACTGGCTCCTACACATCGAAACCAGGATTTCAGATGCAGAGGACGCTGCCACCCAGGATAGACAGAAATTGCTCCAGATGGAGAAAATCCTGGCTGTTATCTGTGAGAAGAATGAGGACTTGGAGGCGCGCTCTCGTCGGAGTATCCTCCGCCTTACGGGCCTTCCTGAATCCACGAATATCTCTAAGATGGAGGACAACGTGGAGAACCTCCTCAGAGAGCTGTTTGGAGACGTCCTCTTGTCCTTCATTGTGGTGGAGCAGGAGCATCACTCCTTGGGGCCGCGCCCTTGTCCTGTTATGCCCCCGCGCCCCATCGTGGCCAAAATATTGAGTTTCTGCAACCGTGATGCCATCCTCTGGGCAGCCAGAGACAGAGGCACCATCACCCACCAGGGCAACACCCTTTCATTCTATCCCGACTACACTATGTCTGTGCAGGCCGCGAGGAGAGAATTCTTACCAGCCAAGAAAATCCTTCAGAAACACGAGGTGTCTTACTCTCTGGCTTATCCGGCAAGACTGAGGATCCGCCAAGGCGCCAAGACATTGATTTTCCCTGACCCAAGAGAGGCTCTCGCTTTTGCCAAGCGCCTGGACAAGGAGTCCAGACACTCAACCTCCAGATCTTCACGTGAGGCCACTAACCAGCTGAGTGACAATGACTGATGGGCCTTATAGGTTATATTATGTTCTTCATGTTCGCTGTTTGCCATTTGCTTCCCCTAAGCTAGCCGGGGGAATGTCTTATCCTTCCCCTCCTATTTCATTCCTGCCGTTTCTGGGGCCTCCCCCTTTATTGCGTAGTGTATAATGCATTCTAAGATTGTATACTGATGCCGGGCGCTGCCCTTTCGTTCCCTGTTTTTTCTCTCCCCACAGATAGACTTTACCCTTGCCTATGCTTGGGGTGCCTGGGTAGTGTGGACACACTGATTCCAATTTTCTCGCCAAGTGGCTGCTCTTCCTATTGCGCTTGGCCACCCTGCCTTACTGCGGGGGTGTTTACCGAGCCCTGCCATGCCCCACCAGGGATGATTCCCAACATAATGGTTTTTCTGCAGTGTCCAAGTTTTGGATTCCTGGGGTGGGGTGGGGGGGTTCTCAACATGATTGGTGGGTTGGAGTGGGTGGGGGAAATGGGGGGGGCCATCTGTTTGCTCTGTTCTGAGCGGACCTCGGTCTGCGAATTGTGGGGGGTGGGTGGGTGGTCTTGTTCTCCTGTTGAAATTGTGGTCTTGTTGCATTATTTTCTTCTGCTATGTGTACCTATATGCTCTGACGCTCCTGCTATGCCATGTTTGAGGTTATCTCTGGATTGTGGGGGGTGCGTTAGTGGTCTTGTTCCTCTGACGAAATTGTGGTTTTGTCGCGCTGCTCTCTTAATGATGCTCTGTGTAACTACCTGTTCTGTCGCTCCTGCTTTGCCATGTTTGAGGTTATTTCTCCCTTCGCTTTGCGATGCGTGGATTGCTGCGGAGAGGGGGTTGGGGGGAGGTGGTTTCCCAGCGGGATGGTTGACCTGCTATAATGCCTCTATGTTGCCTCTGTATAGCTGTGTATGCTCCACTGTATATGCCATGCTGTGCTTGAAGTTCTGTTCTTTTGCGTTTGGCGCAAGGTGCTCCCCTGTATGGCCTGGCGCCCGCACGCTGCGGCGGCAACATGGCCCTCTTCATCTGTCAGCAGCATCGCAGTGACGTGTCTGTCACAACCCTAGTCTTCTGCTCCCCAGGTGCGCGACTCTGACTCCTCTGGCCCGGATTGCTCCCCCTCGGGCTGTTGTTTGTCATACTTTCTCCATTGGGTCGCCAGGCTGCCCCGCTGTGCCCGGATGTGAGGTCTGCCTAATATCCCTGCTGCGCTCCCCAGGCGGTGCCTCCCTCTCTGTGTCCTTTCATGGCTAATCTGACGTGTTGGACTTGGAATATCCGTAGCCTGAATGATTATCGCAAGGCCCTCCTAACCCATGCTCATTTGCAGCGCCAATGGGAGGATATCTGTCTATTGCAGGAAACCCATCTACTTCCCAGCTCGGTTTCCAGGCTCCAGGCGCGTTATTGGGGGGAAACCCACTCCTCCTATGCCAGGGGGGTCTCCATTTTGCTGTGCCGCGGCCTGCCTTGGCAGACCTCCAATGCCTGCGTAGACCCAGAGGGTAGATACGTGATCTTGCATGGCCTCCTAATAGCGCAACCGGTTACCATTGCCGCGGTGTATGGCCCGAACTCTGACGATCCCGACTTCTTCCACCACATCTGGCATCTGATTTCCTCCTGCGGTCCTGCAGCCGTTATCTGGGGTGGGGATTTCAATGTCACCCTCTCCACGGCGCTGGACCGGTTGGGTGCTTCCCGGTTCTGTCCTCTATCCTTGCCGACAATTTGCTTGCGGATGTTTGGCGCCATCTTTGCCCGGACGCCCGGGAGGGTACTTGTATCATGGGTGCGCGGAGCTGCTGGTCGAGAATAGACCTTTGGGTCACTTCGCCAGACATCCTGTCCTGGACAGTTGATGCCACTCATATGGCCTGCACCCTTTCCAATCATGCGCCGGTTCAGCTCCTCAGCTCCTTCAGCTTCCTGGCGTCTCTCCCCTAATGCCCTCAGGGACGTGGTATTCAGTGACGAAATTCGATCCGCCATCACTACTTTTTTTTAGCTCAAAGTGGGGTCTGTTGACTCTGCCTTTAGCCTTTGGGAGAGCTTTAAGGTGTTTATTCGTGGTGCCTCTGCCTCCTTCTGTCTCCCTCTGTCTCACTCACTCTGTCTGTCTCCCTCTCTCTCTCTCTCTGTCTTCCTCTCACTGTCTCCCTCCCTCTCTCTCCCTCTGTCTTCCTCCCTCTGTCTGTCTCTGTCTGTCTCCCTCTGTCTGTCTCCCTCTGTCTGTCTGACTGCTTCCCTCTATCTGTCTCCCTCCCTCTGTTGCCCTCCTCCCTCTGTCTGTCTCCCTCCCTCGGTCTCCCTCCCTCTATCTGTCTCACTCCCTCTGTCACCCTCCTCCCTCTGTCTGTTTCCCTCCATCTGTCTGTTCCCTCCCTCTGTCTGTCTCCCTCTGTCTGTCACCCTCTGTCTGTTGCCCTCTGTCTGCTGCCCTCTGTCTCCCTCCCTCTGTCTCTCTCCCTCTGTCTCTCTGTCTCCCTCCCTCTGTCTCCCTCCCCCTGTCTCTCTCCCTTTCGTCTCCCTCTCTGTCTCTCTCTCTGTCTCCCTCTGTTTCCCACTCTCGCTGTCTCCCCATCCTGCATCCATCTCAGATCTCCCGAGGCGTCTCCGGGAGCAACGTTGATTTTAGAGACTTCACTTGAAAAGTTTTAAAGCCTCCTACTTGCACAGCTCTTTGCTCTCCGGACCTAGCGCTCTGATCCTTCCTGGCTGCCCCCTGTCCTGCACGCGACCCAGACCGCCTCCGCTGATCGCCCCCTCCTTGCCTGACTCTTGGAGTGGGACGGGCGGCTCCACCATCTTGGGCGGGTCTGGGCTCGGCGCTGCAGTTCTTTGGCCCCTCCCACCTCGACAAAGTACTTTAGGCGGTCAGCTGCTCGCGCGCCTATCCTGCATACATCTCAGATCTCCCGAGGCGTCTCCGGGAGCAACGTTGATTTTAGAGACTTCACTTGGAAAGTTTTAAAGCCGCCTACCTGCACAGCTCTTTGCGCTCCGGACCTAGCGCTCTGATCCTTCCTGGCTGCCCCATGTCCTGCACGCGACCCAGACCGCCTCCGCTGATCGCCCCCTCCTTGCCTGACTCTTGGAGTGGGACGGGCGGCTCCACCATCTTGGGCGGGTCTGGGCTCGGCGCTGCAGTTCTTTGGCCCCTACTCCCTCGCCACGCCCCTGATCCTCCTCCCCATGTGTCCCTACTTTATGGTTACTCAATCCCGGCCGCGCCGAAGGCGCGCCGAAGTTGCGCCTAAGTTAAGCCCGTCTGCGCCTGTCCGCGACGGGCCGGGACCAGGGGCCACGCACTCTGCCCCCTCTTTGGTGTATACCTCAGGTCAACTCATGGCTCTTACTTCTGTCTCCTCACCTTCACCCTCACTTCTGCGACATCTTGACACATTTGGTATTCTTGTTTCTTCCCCTTCTCACCCAACCCCGGTCTCTCCCAGTCCCACTCCTTCCTTTGTCGACCCCTGTCTTGTCCCCTGTCCCCCCCTCGCCCCTGTCCCCACTGTAGCTTCTGCTTATCTGCTTAATACCCGCTCTGCTGTCAAACATCAGACGGCACTCTTCAACCTTTTGACCACTGATTCCCCTGATTTCCTTTTCCTGACTGAAACTTGGTTCACCGCCGATTCCCTCCCCGACCTTCTAGCCATTCTCCCCGATACCCATTATGCCCTCCGAGCTGATCGTCCGGGCGGTAAGGTGGGGGGAGGTGTGGCGATGATCATTCGGTCGACCCTCAAATTTCAACTTCTTAATCACCCCCCCATACCCAACGTGGACTACCTGGTGGCCCGCTCTCTCAACCTTTCTGCCCCCCTCACTGTTGTCCTTGTGTACCATCCCCCTCAATCCATGCCTTCCTTTGTAGCCTCCCTTCAGGACCTTTCGGCCACTCTTGTTGTCAACAATTCCTCCGTCCTTCTGCTCGGCGACTTTAATTATTGGCCGGGCGACCCTAGGGAAGACCTTCCCTCGAAAGATTTTTCTGTCACTCTCCAATGTTTAAACCTCACATCTTATGTCTCAGTCCCCACTCACGCCCAGGGTCACATCCTGGACCAAATCTGGTCCTCACGTCCTATTGTTTCGCCTCCTTTCATATCCCCATGTGTCTGGTCGGAACATTTTATTATTTCTTTCTCTATCCACCTGGGAGCGGTCGACAAGCCCCCCCTTCCGAAAAACATTCTAGCCCGCAATTGGAACCGGAGCGACCTCGACTCCCTCTCGCTCACGTTGGCTTCCTCTGCTCCTTACCTCACTAATCTTCCTCTCGAATCCCAGGTCAACGCCATTGGTACATGGCTTTCCTCCTCGTGCGATCTAGTCGCCCCGCTCAGAAAGATCAAGGCGGTCCGCCCTTATGACGCGCACAAATGGTTCTCTCCAGAGCTTAAAACACTCAAACTTGACCTCAGGCGGTCGGAACGCCACTGGAGACGGAACTACTGTCCCTTTCTGCGCGCCAAATATAAATTACTCCTCATTGAATATAAAAAAGCGATCTTAGTGGCTAAAACCGCATACTTCACCGAGAGAGTAGCTCTCTCGGCCAACAAATCCCGTGAAATCTTTTCTTTGGTTCACAACCTTGCCACCTCTGATCGCTCCACTCCTAGCTTGGTCCCCTCACAGTCCCTCTGTTCCTCACTTAATGACTTCTTCATCGACAAGATCGTGAAGATTAAGGCCAACATCCCTACTGTGCTTCAACCCCGTCCCACTTGTCCCTCCACTTGTCCCTCCCCCCCTCCCTCTTCCTCTTTCGCTCTTTTCCCCCCATCTTCACCGACCTTTTTCTAAAACTTCTGGTCAAGGTCAAATCTGGCTCTCCCGCGGATTGCGTGCCGGCACGCATTCTTAAAACTCTTTTCACCAACTGTCCTGCCCCCCCTCTTGCTCTTCTTAATTCCTCTTTGGCTCTTGGTTCTGTCCCCTCTTCCTTTAAATCCGCTATAGTCCTCCCTATTCTAAAAAAAAACGGTCTGGATCCCTCTCTTCCTTCCAATTTCCGACCCATTTCTCTTCTTCCCTATCTCGGCAAGATCCTTGAAGCCCATGTCACCTCCTGCCTCTCCACTTACATAGAGGAGAACGTCCTCCTCGCATCCCATCAGGCTTTGATTCCGCCCGGGCCACTCCACGGAGATGGTGGTCCTCGCAGTCTTGGACGAGCTCAAGGGGAAGGCCGACACTAACCTCCCCCAAGCCCTGGTCCTTCTCGATCTGTCCGCTGCGTTTGACACGGTTGACCATTCCATCCTTCTCGACCGTGTCAGCGCAGCGGGCATTCGGGGCACGGCCTTTGCCTGGCTTGCGTCCTTCCTTCGGGATAGGTCCCAGGCAGTTCATCACCCCGGTTTCTCTGCCCCTCCCCGCCCAGTCACTTGTGGTGTTCCCCAAGGTTCCTCTCTCTCCCCCCTTCTTTTCAATCTTTATATCCATCCCCTCATCTCTTCTCTCCTTGAGCTGGGGGTCTCTGTGTACAATTACGCAGATGACCTACAGCTCGTTTTCGATCTTTCTTCTACCCCTGATTCTCTCCCCAAGTTTTGTTCCACCTTAGTTTTCATCTCTGACTGGATGAGCGCAAACCACTTGAAGCTCAATCCAGACAAGACGGAACTTGTCCTCACTGGTGGCCCCTCGAACCCTTGGTCTCCTGCACATTGGCCCCTTTCTTTTGGTCCCCCCCCCTGTGCCCGCTCCCTCTGTTCGCACCCTTGGTATTAAAGTCAGTCATGACTTATCCATGCACAGTCAGATCAGCTCCGTCGTGTCTTCCTGTTTTCTGTCCCTTCGTTTAATTTGGAAAATCTCACGGTTCTTTTCCCCCGATGCACTCAAAACCATAGTCATGGCCCTTGTTACCTCCCGCCTTGACTATGGGAATGGTCTGTACATGGGCATACCTGCCTACGAATCCCGTCGTCTACAGCCCATTCAAAACCAAGCTGCCCGCCTTATCCTTTCCCTTCCTAAATCTTCTCATATCACCCCGGCTCTCAAGTCCCTTCATTGGCTTCCTGTCCGTCTCAGATCCTTCTTCAAATTGGCCTGTCTTGCTTTTCGGGCTCATTCCTGCTCTTCTCCCCTGTTCATCACTTCTCTCGTTTCCTCTCATGCCCCTAGTCGCACTCTTCGCTCCTCCTCTCTTTCTTTTCTTCATATCCCTCGCTTCCGTAAATCCAGAACGGGGGGCACCCGGTTTTCAGTCCTGGCCCCCTGTTCTGGAACAGTCTGCCCCTCTCCATCCGTTCCATCCCCATCTGCACTCATTTCCGCAAAGCCCTCAAAACTTTCCTTTTTTCTCAGGCCTTCCCTTCCTAGTCTCCCTGGGTCTCCTTTGTTGAGTTCTGATCAGGTCCCCAGTGCCAGGAAGCCGCTTGGCCGCAGTGCGCTCTATTAAATATTTTATTCATTCATTCATTCATTCATCTGTCTCCCTCTGTCTGTCTCTATCTGTCTGTCTCCCTTTTTCTGTCTCCCTCGTAATTTCTCCCACCCTCTGTCTGTCTCCCTCCCTCTGCCGCCCTCCTCCCTCTGTCTGTCACCCTCTGTCTCCCTCTTTGTCTCAGTCCCTCTGTCTCCCTCCCCCTCTCTCTCCCTCTGTGTGTCTCCCTCTCTCTGTCTCCCTCTCCCTCTCTCTCTCGGTATCCCTACCTCTCCCTCCCTCTGTCACCCCCTGTCTCCCTCCCTCTCCCTCCCTCTACCTCTCTCTCCCTCTGTCTCTCTCCATCTCCCTCTCTGGCTCTCTGCCTCTCTGTCTGTCTCAGTCTCTGCCTCCATCTGTCTGTCCCTGTCACTGTCTCTGCCTCTATCTGTCTGTATGTCCCTGTCTGTCCCTGTCTCCCTCCCTCTCTGTCTCTGTCTCTGCCTCTATCTGTCTGCCCCTGTCACTGCCTCTTCCTCTCTCTCCCTGTCTCTGTCTTTAACTCTGTCTGTCTCCCTATCTCCCTCTCTCTCTCTTTCTCCCTCTCTCTCTCTCTCTGTGTCTTCCTTCCTCTCTCTATCTCTCTCCCTCTCTCTCTCTCTGTCTCCCTCTGTCTCACTCACTCTGTCTGTTTCCCTTTCTCTCTCTGTCTCCCTCTCTCTGTCTCCCCTTTCTCTCACTCTGTCTCCCTAGCTCCGTCCCCCTCTGTCTGTCTCCTTCTGTCTATCTCCCTTCCTCTGTCTCCCTACCTCTGTCACAATCCCCTCTCTGTCTGTCCCTCTCTGTCTGTCTCCCTCTGTCTGTCTCCCTCTGTCTGTTGCCCTCTGTCTCCCTCTCTCTGTCTCCCTCTGTGTCTGTCCCTCTGTCTCCCTCCCTCAGTCTCACTCCCTCTGTCTTCCTCCCTCTGTCTCCCTCTCTCTCTCCCTCGGTCACCCTCTGTCTCCCTCTCTCTCTGTCTCTCTCTCTCTCAGTCTCCCTCCCTCTGTCTCCCTTCCTCTGTCTCTCTCCCTTCCTCTGTCTACCTCTGTCTGTCTCCCTCTGTCTTTCTCCCTCTGTCTGTAGCCCTCTGTCTCCCTCTCTGTCTCCCTCTGTGTCTGTCTCTCTATCTCCCTCCCCCTGTCTCCCTCCCTCGGTCTCCCTCTCTCTCTGTCTTCCTCTGTTTCCCACTTTCTGTGTCTCCCCATCTGTCTCCCTCTGTCTGTCTCTCTCTGTCTGTCTCCCTCCCTCTGTCTCCCTCTATGTGTCTCCCTCCCTCTGTTTGTCTCCCTTCCTCTGTCGCCCTCCTCCCTCTGTCTGTCACCCGCTGTCTCCCTCTCTGTCTCAGTCCCTCTGTCTCCCTCCCCCTCTCTCTCCCTCTGTGTGTCTCACTCTCTCTGTCTCCCTCCCTCTGTCTCCCTCGCTCTGTCTCATGCTCTCTCTGTCTCCCTCTCTCCCTGTCTCACTCCCTCTGTCTCCCTCTGTCTCTCTCTGTCTCCCTCCCTCTGTCTCCCTCCCTCAGTCTTCCTCCCTCCATCTCCCTCGGCCTGTCACCCTCTGTCTTTCACCCTCTGTCATCTCACCACGGCTTCCTGGGCACACACACAGCCATACCTGAGTACTTCATACGTCTTTAAAAGACTATATACTTGTTAATGAGGCTTTGTTGTGAATCGGCTGGACCCCATAGAGCAGAGTGTCTCGGAGTCCGTGCTGCTGTGGGGTTTTTTGCTGACACTCTTTAAAAAATATTTTTAAAAACACAGGTACAATGTCTGCAAGGTCCGCGGGCCACCAAGGAAGGCTTGCCGGGCCGCTGACGGCCCGCGGGCCGTACTATGAGTACCCTTGGTCTAGACGAAGACTCATTGGAACCAAGTGATGCTATTCATGCACCAGATTTGATACATAACTTTCACAGACAGCATCCAGAGGCTCCTAAATTACTGGCAGTGTGAGCACTTTTGATGGAGTGGACTGTCATGATTCTGCCACGTCAGTTTCCTGTTGCACCTTGTTTGGCACCTGTTTACTGTTTTTACCAATGCTTGTTGTCACTTTGCCATTTGTCTGTGCCAATGATTGTTGCAGACTATGATGTTATCAAGGCCTATTGTCCCTTCTCAGCTCCAGTAGTTTACCTGTGAGCTGGAATCTGGAAGCTTCTTCCTGAGCCCTTTAAATAGGGGTCACACCCTGTTCTCATTGCTGGTTATTGAGAACCCAAAACTTGAGCAGCAGCTGTTCCTGTACTCTGGTTGCTGAAAGAAGATTCCGATTGCAGCAGGAAGACTTCTGTTTTTTTTTTCCTCAGGTTGGAGATCCTCTCTCAGCTACAATCAGGTAGGATTGTTACTTTCTTAATCAACAGCATCGTGAAAGACACCACGTGCTATTTTTGTTATTTTGCATTTTGAAAGAAAGTTGCATATTGCACCTAAGCTCTCTTTGATCATTTACATGTTTGGTGTTTTTGGCACTATGTACATCGTGCTGAAGAGCTCTTTGGTCATTTACATGTTTGGTGATTTTGGCCCTGTTGCACAGCGTGTTGAAGCGCTCTTTGGTCATTTACCTGTTTGATGATTTTGGCAACTTGGCACACTGAGCAGAAGAGCTGTTGGACATTTACATATTGATGACTAACATTTTTTGGGCTAATCACGCTGATGCGCTCTTGGGTGTATTTGCATACCTGATGACTTTGGCATTGTGTCACAGCACGTTGCAGCACTCTTTCAATATTTGCATATTTGGACTCAGTGCATTGCGCTGATGCGCTTCCTGGACATTTGCATATTTGAACTCCGACACATAGCGCTGAAACGCTCCCTTGGGCATTTGAATATTAATCTGGCTAATTAGCTTATGTAATGTGTTGTGTATTGCAAAAAGGTTGTTGGAAGTACCACTGTGATATTTAACAGTGGTTAAAGCACATCATTACGGAAACATTGTGTCTAAAGTCAAGTGGCTCTTTATATGAATGTGTGCTTCGTTTTGAAACATGGATCTTTAGCCATAACATTGTTTCCTTGAGAAATATAGGAACAGAAATGCCAGTGAAGCCTGAGAAGACGTATGCAATGGCTGTTCTATGCATAACCTGCTTTTCTTTTACTGGTGTGTTGTCATTGTTTAAACCATGTTAAATATAGTCAAAGAGTTTACTCCCTCCCCGCAGTACCCTCCCTAATTCCCTTCCCCGTCTAGCCACGTTGATACTCAGTGCAATTAAGCTTGAGTCAAGGCTGCTGGAAGGTGGGCTTCTTGAGGGTACTGCTACTAAATTGATACTTGTATAGCGCACTACTCACTCGCAAGGGTCTCAAGGCGCTTGTACAAATACCGCTGTGGAACCCATCCTGGCTTTCCCTGTGAGGTGCCACTCCTGGGCACCACCAAGGTGGAGGCCAGGCATCCTTAGCGTTGTGGGGGCTGTTATGGAGATTAAGCAAGCTATTGCCCAGAGTTGCAGAGTGGGACTCAATGATTGGAATAGGCACCGAGGCGAGAATTATCAGGTCCGTGGAATTTTTGAGCCCAAGACCCGCCGAGGCGGGGAATTGAACCCTGGTCCCGGGCTAGACCTCTGCATCAGGGTCTGCCGCTCTAACCATTGAGCCACACTTCTCCACTACTAATGAATGCAACTGCATTTTACCAGTTTTGACTGCTGTCCCCTGTGCTAAGCACTTTTACGAAGATTTTCAGTCCTGCCACACAGGATCCGTAAACTTTGCTACACAGAGGGACTACCAGTCCCTCAACACATTGTGGTATGGAGGAGCCATGCACCATTGTCAACCACTTTGAAGTGCATTTTCAGTCCTGTGGCACAGGATGCACTTGAGACTCGCTCAGGTAAAGACCGGGCAAAGGGTAGGCCCATCTGGGTCCATCCATGGCCAGTCAAGGCTAAGTTGGGCCCCCCTCTTGTTCCTTCCCTTTCTAAAGTGAAGGATTATACGGACTTTGGATCACAGAACAAGCTCAACGAGTATACAGTGAGGGGTGAGAAACTTCACTATTTGGAAATGCAAAACAGGTATGCATGCTGGGGTAGTGCGCTCCCCAATCAACATAAAAAGAATGCTCGAGAGGGCTATTGGGATCGTGGCTAGTGAAATTTACTTAACCGATCACATACTCTCTTGTAGATTCTGGGTTGCCGCTTTCTCGACCTCCTGGTGTTTCTGCTAGATTAAGCATGAGCCCTCTGCTTAATGTTGGGGATTGACCAATAGTGAATAAAGAGTCTTGATATAACCTGAAAATGATGCTGATATTTCAGCAGCTGTCACTGTGCCTGATTCAGGAGGCTTGAGAGACTCCCAAGGGCTGCAATCATCATAGCCTGTCCCAGTGGCTAAATGGTAAGACATGGAAAAGACTGCCGGGTAAAAATGTGGTGGCTAAATGTAACCAGACCCCCTGTACCCAAAATAATATTCAGACTCTTTCCTGGATTCATCCTTTAATGACCCGCTCAGTATTGAGACTATCCTTGAGACTAAGCTTAGACCCATGAAAGATTGTCTAGGTTGGCTCGAAGCTTTGTTAGATGGCCTACTTAAACCTGTGGCTACTGAACTCACAAGGCATAAGGGTGGTGCCCCATTTGCACATAACCACTTATCTCAACCATGGGTGCCTACCCTTAATATTAGTCAACAGGTCATGAGCTTTAACCCATTGGTGCCCTCGGTGCCCCCAAGCAGGCGCTTAAGGACTCAACTCTACTGATTTGGTTAAGGAACCGTTGTATGCCAATGTTAAAGTCTGTTCCCAGAACCAGACTGTTTTACGAAGTCTGTTACGGATCCTTGTAAAGATATCCTGAACCTCCCTTTAGCATTTTGGCTGGGGTTCAACTCCTAAGATTGGGCCAACAGCATTCTTGGGATCACCTCCGAAGCAAAATTAACCGCTGGCTGTTTAAAAACAAACATTTTGACACCTGGGGCTTAAATGAGATTTTAATGGTGAGAATGGTGGCCAGGTGATTGCATTTTACCCCTCCTGTATTCTGCTCGTATCATGTTTACACTTGCCTTAGAACGTGTGTACCCGCGTTACCATGACTACCTAACGCCTGATCGGCCAATGAACTCTCATGGCCTATAGTGGAATAGCCTATGAGAACACAGACTCGCCAAACTTTGCATTAATCCTATAGGTCTGCTAGTCGCCCCACGTGACCTGGCGACCAATAGTAGCGCGGCTTATAAACAACCGCTACCTCGCCTCTCGTCACCTCCCCAGTCGGCCAGGACGCCGGCCCGGAGTACCGACGGAGAGGTAAGAGAAGCATATCGCTCTTCTTTGCGCTGTGCTGCGCTCTGTTAACAAACGGTATCTCACTTTAAACAGAGTCCTGGCTCCGCGCCTAATGCTCTACTTCGCGCCATGCTGCGCTCTTTTAACAAATGGTATCTTACTTTAAGTAGAGCCCTGGCTCCGCGACTGCTGGGTACTAAAACATTCATTTTGAAAGATGCCGACACCATTGCTAGTCGGCTATTGATAATAGGAAGTGCTCAGTCCTTGGTTGTGCGCATTGTGTTGTTTACATGTTTTTCACATGTTTTCTAGAGCGGTGCTTCATTTTCCCCTGAGCTGCTGCCAGGTGGGGTGAGGTCAGTCCACCTTACAGATCGAGGTAAGGACTGTAAGATATTTGGCTTACGAAATTGTCTTTCCAAATAAATCATAAGTCGGGCCATATTAGTATTAAGTGCCTACATGTCAACACTTTGAGTGTGATGTAACGTTTGATCCTCATAAAAGGGACTTTCTGGTCAGCCCATTTGATCATGATAGCTATACCTAACCCTTCTCTCTTTCCTCAGTGATCAACACAGACTGTAAGGGCATCTGGAGCATTCAGGTGACTTTATGCACTTGTTTTCGGTATCCTGGTGTCACCCTTCACTTTATTTCACTTGGTGCAGTAGTTTTAATTGTTTAATGGTCCTGACGAATGCAAGGGAACAATAGTCCCAGTATTGCAGAAACTAGTTGACCTTTCCCTACCTCAAGCAGTCTACATTATGAGACAGCCTTAGGTTGTATTGATTTTAAACATTGGTATGTTAGGCACACACCGAATAAACTTGTTATCAAGTGCCTTTTTCAAACCAATTTTAAATACACTCTTTTTTGGTTTCTCTCACTCCTTCACTTTTTCTAGCACTGCACACCCCAGTCCCATATTTGGGGCCACTCATTAACATCGAGTGGTATACCACACTGTCACTGCCTTTACCTTGTGAGGAACCCCCTTACCACCGGGTTGACCTCTAAGTGTGGCACCGAGTTTCTCAGACGGGTGGTACGGATAAAATCCCAAATGATGAAGGGCGGATCCGTATGGTGACTGATGGGTATTTTCCTCATCTTGTTGAGAGTTTTCTGTGACGCATCACTTTGACTTGCAGGGATTGGTTGGCTCTCTATTTCTTGTGGGCACACCTCCCGAGACCCTCTGGTACCTTTTGTTGTTTATAGGCTTTCCTGGGGATTGTATCCAGAGCGTAGTCTGTAAACTTCCCCTAGGTCCCCCCCCACCGTAGTGTTTTTGTTGATTGCATTGTTATACATTTTTTTAAACTGCTAATGTACAGAAAATACTTTACGAAAAAGAATATACCAAACACACTGAAACTGACATTGTCTCTCTGCCCCTTGAATGTTTTTATAGGCTGCCTGCTTTCTTTCAAGGCATTTTCCCCTAGATGCCAAACCCCACCCCTAACATTCCATGTACTAATGTATTTTCTGTATTTAGTGACTTCGAGAATATTGACTGACTGAGGGAATGCCCTATATTGCCCGTGAAGGCAGAGAATAAGAATGATTTGGTATCCTGTAGCACAATGGTTACAATAGGTACGACAGCCGTTGCACCTAATATAACATATGAATGCAGGGGGCAAGCATTAGATCACACAAAATAATTATTGCAAACAAGGGTCCCCTACTGTCTCTAGCCTGTGCCAACCTTGAACCCTCTATCAGCAAATCACATAATGCTGGGAATGCTTTTAACTCACCGTTGAACAATGTAAGTTGGAGTGTGGCTGGCCTTAGATCTCAGATCCATGTAAAAGATTGGCAATGTTTTACAAGGGGTTATGACATAATCCTATTTCAGGAAACATGGGATATATTGCTCCCAAGTCTTAATGGGTATCAAAGATGCAGCATCCCTGCCTTAACATTGAGCAGTGGATGTGCCTATGGGAGGCGGGCTATTTGGTTAAGCACTACCACAGGGGTCAATGAGATGCATGACAGCCATTTACAGGTTATAGAAATTAAGACTGATATCAGCTTGCATATTGTGATCTTTTATAATAATGAGTTTAGTAATAAACCTAATTGCAAATTCCCTACTCTATTCAAATGTATTTCTAAATTAATGGATTATTTAGCAACTTTTAGACAACCAGAGGTTTTAGTGTACACATTCCTACCAATTTCAGAGTTATTTCACCAATACCTTGCCCAGCTGACAACATCAACATTGACTCCCCTACCAGGGAGTTATTCTCACTCCTTGCCCCTTTAGATTTGATAAATGCACTGGCTACTGTGAGTCGTAGTTGCTATGAGGTACCTAACTTTAGTGATCACACCCTATTGAAATTGCCCTTTCACTCCATCATAAGGGAAAATTTAGGAGGGATGTTCGTGCCTGTCACATCCAACCTGCAACAGATAACCTGAGGTTGGTGTACAGGATGCAAGATTTTGACCAATTCTTTAACATAACAATTGGAGCAAACCAGGAGCTGGTGATTACATGCCTATCAGAAGAGGCTCAAGGCTCGAGGCTCAAATGTGGCGAAGGGCATTATGTTTTAGGATTAGGGAGGGTCTTTTAAAATTGGCAAAGCCTGCAGGTGATACCCCAAGATGGTTCAACTAAGAGTTTACACCAGCAAACAGTGCCCTCCGTACTGTGATAACTCCAGGAACCCTGGTCTGGTACTCTGCCTGTGTTAACAATATAACCAAATAACTAATAAACTAATAAACACCTGCAGAAACTGTTGTATCACGCTTGGAAATACTATCACAGGGATCACAGTGGGGTAATACCAAGCTATTTTGGTCCACCGTATCCGAACTCAAACACAATATTATGGCACACAGAATCATCTCTTGTCATTTTGCTAGCAACAAATTAGGAAAAACCGAACTTAGGGGCCCATTATGATCGCGGACGGACTTGAGTCAGTCCGCGACCATAGAGGAGGACGGAACCTCCGCATGGCCTGCGGAGTTCCCTCCTGTCCAATTAGGATGTGACCGCCACCCTGGCGGTCACATCCTCTATTTTTACCATTGCGGCGGGTGCGGCTTCAAGCTGCACCCACTGCAATGGTAAAAATGCATACATTGCATTTGTATGCAGAAAGCGGCAGGCACCGTGCGGTGCCTGCCGATTTCTGCATACCAATGCAGGGTGGTACCATAGGTACCCCCCATGTGCACCCCCCACCCCCCTTCACCTAGGGGGCCTGCAACGGGCCCCCACAGACATCCTAATGTGGCGGTGGGTCTTTGGTGGGTCCGCTGCGGTTTTTCCTCCGGGCCGGCGGTGGCCAGTACCTGTCCTTACCTGGGCATTTATTTCCTGCCAAAGGTCATGGTCCCCCAATATCTCATATAGCACAAGAAAATTTGCCATGGCCAATGGGTCTTTATGCAGTGTATCCCAACCTTTGGGTGGTGAATTACTTGTTTCATTACTACAAATATACAAATCCTAGTTTCTACTTATTCCCATCAATGGGGCTGAGGTATGGGGAATTTCTAACAGCATGGCCATCCAACAGGAAGAAATCTGATTTTTATGGGAAACTTTATCCATGTTCCTGTCTGCTGTACCGTTCATTTATCATAAGGATCTTTAGCTAACTTGCCTTGGAGATCCAATCCGGGTGCAGCCTGTTGTGTTGTAGCTCTCAATCTGGAAGAACCCTGAGACTGCCCTAACCAAAAAAATGATAAAGGATTTCCTTTCCCTGGACAGAGGGCTACAAATCCCTTGGATTTCTTACATCAAAACTGAATATTGTAGAATTCGGATGCAATATTTTTTCACAGATCCCCTCTCATGTGTTAGCATAAGTAAGAGGAGTGTGGCTGACACTTTTATAACCTTGAGGAGACACAGCACTTAAAGGATCTAATAGCGAAACATGCTATGATTAGATATCTTGATCTGTGGGATTCAGACTGCACTGACAACTACATCTTGATTGCTAGCAACCAATGGAAGTGCCCCATAATATTCAGTTTCAGATCCGATACTGTCAAATATTTTCTTTGTTTTCCAATGACTTCACACACAATCTCGAATCTTTACCTTGAACATTTGTCAATTAATCTGGTCAAAAGATGCTCCATTTTACTTTCTTTTGTTTTCTCTTTAATATGACATATAAATTCACTCCAGAGTGTTCTGTCTTCAGTCCTGTCTGTGCATATAATTATAGCCACCTCCCTACCAAGAGTACTATACAAATGCAGAGTAATATGAATTTAGTGGAACTGTTTTTTAAACATTTCTGGTTTTGAAGTGGTGTAGGTGTTGAGATATTCTTCAAAATTAGTTCAGGTTGAATTGCTTCAGCGATCTGCTAACTATGCTTGTGCCTGATCTACACATGTTTAGATTCCCATAGGTAGATTTTTTAAGGTGAAAAATGCATCAAGTGTGTAGTCAAGGGAGTACATTGAGTGACCAGTTGGGCGTGGTAGATCAAATTGCTCCGTTCTGATGAGCAAGCATGATGTGAGGTGGAGTGCTGGTTTGTCAAACCAGATGTTGATAATCCTAGTATGCAGAGGTTCTCATGATCCAATTGTGAGAAGGGGAAATCAAGATTCGGTTCAAGCCCACAGTCAGGCGCTGGAGGGAAGATAGCCACAAACATGCAATCAGGCACAGGGGATGAATACAGGGTAGAAGAGGAGGTAGACATAAATCACAGTATTTAAATCTTTAGTCATATTATCCAGAACCAAATGGTTTGCAGCTTAAGAATGTTGACACAAACGAAGCTCAGTAGATGTAGCAGATGCTGATTATATTCTGAGATAGAAAAAAGTTTGAACAGATGGTAATTCCTTTATAGGATCCTAGGAACCCTGGACCGAGACAGATATGAGCCAGTTCTAAGAATTCGAGAGGAAATTAGTAACGTAAAATCTTATAAAACTCAGTAGCACTCATAGGAACATGGATACAGACATGTTTACACGCATTCTATTGTCTGAAGAAGTATGGTCTGCGCACATCATAGAAAGCAGACCTTAAGTACAGCAAAAGGTAGCAACAACGTGAGCTGATTCTCCCTGTCAGGAGTGCTGACTCTTTCCAATTCTCTTTCTTCTAGAGTTCCCAAACTGTGCCCCATGATATAAGGGAAAACGTGGGCATAGCAGGGGTGGAGTGTGATACTCAACTAGAATTAGTATTGTCCCTCTTATGGAATAAAAGGTACCTTTTTAAAAAAAAAAAATTTGTTTAAAGGAAAACGTTATTGGACACAAAGAATGCAATAAAAAATGATATAAAGTATTACTGTCCAAAACAATGTAAATAGATAATCATAGGTAATAGAAAGAGAGAAAAGGGGAGGAAGAAAGGGGGAAAAAAAGGAGGGGAGGGAGAGAGAAAGGGACGGGAAGTCAGCAATTAAAGTACAAGATCCATACATAAATTGTAATAGTTCGAATAAACTTGCAAAATGTCCAATAAACATTATATAAAATTGAAGAAAAAAGGCACATATAGAAAATGAAACCAAGTCAAGCAGGTAACATTTCAAAGGGGGTTTAAGTACTTCCTCAGTATGAGGAGAATGCAACATGGGAGATTGAGCTGAGGAGTCTATGAAGGTAGTAATAGGTAACCACAATAAATCACGTTTGATAGCAAGGGTACAGGATAAACATATGCTCTATCTAGTCTATGATTAAAACAAACACCATACCACCAAGCCTAAAAGGAAATGGACGATGTGTCCTTGGTAATTTGCTGAAATGCCACTGCTAGGAGGAGGTCAATAATAGAAGTATTAAAATCAGAGGAGGACCATATATCAGAAAGACTACCTAGAAAAATATGGGTAAGAGAAAATGGGAAATCAGTAGAAAAAATAGTGTTAAGTTGCTGCCATACTTTAGACCAAAACATACGAACCTTAGGGCATGAGAAAAGCATGTGTTTGAGATCCGCCCTTGGTTCCGAGCAGGACCAACATGTTGAAGGGAGAGAGGAGTTGATTGTATGTAATTTAGCAGGGGTGATCAAAAGGCAGTTATAAATAAAGAACAAAGTTTGGGTAGTATTAGCTGCTCTAGAGGACTTCCTTATCTTATTCCATATATCCTGCCACAAAGGGATAAAAAAGACTCTTCCAAATCAAGTTCCCACTCTTGTTCAACTTTTGACTTATCTCTATCCGCAGGAGATTCATGTATTTTCTTATAAATTTGCGAGGCAGAAAAAGAGGATAACAAAAAGGGTAAATTAAGAGTAGAAGAGGGACGACGAGGAATTGTGATGGTAAGGGAATCATAACTTGTCCGAACAGCACTAATCAATAAATTATAATTAGAAAGAAAGGAAGAAGGAAGAGAAAAACGAGATTGAAGAGTAGAGAAGGAAATACAAGTATCGTCATGAAAGAGTTGATGAACCCAAAAAAGGCCTTGGGCATGCCTAGCTTTCCGGAAAAGAGTTTTGTTGTTAATTTTAATGAGAGGATTATACCAAATAGGGGATTGCAAAAATTGTGTACGCTCATCAAGGCCATCTAGGAAGAGGGGAAGAAAAGGTTTCCTGGATTGTTTGAGAATAGGCAAAGACATCTTCTTTGGGACACGAGACAATAAAACAAACTCTTTAAAAGTAAAAGGGAGAAAAAAGGAGGATTCAATGTCAACCCACAATGGAGAAGAGACGGCGTCAAGTAATGAATCTGATAAAAAAGAAGTTGAATGGGAAAGAAAAAAGGAAGTATGATAAGAAGAAAAATCAGGAAAGTTAACTCTCCCTAAGTGTTTGGGATGTTTAAGTTTAGAAAAAGACATTGTGGCACGTTTATTTTGCCATAAAAAACGCAACAAAATAGAGTAAATAGTTTTATAACAAGAATTTGGAATATTAACAGGAAGATTAGAAAGGAAGAATAAAATAATAGGTACTAACATTATCTTAATGGAGTCTAGTCTACCCCACCAGGAGAGAAATAAAGGGTGCCATCTTGTTGTGGAATCTGTTAAAGTGGTTTGTAAATGTTTGATATTAAGGGCTACAGTGTCTTTAATTGAAGGCGTAAACCAGAGCCCCAGATATTTGATTTTGGTAGGGCTCTAGTGAAAAGAAGAGACTAGAAAATCAGCATGGAAACAGAATTTATTAAGGGGAAGGATCTCACATTTATCAACATTTAATTTATAACCTGATACAGTCGCAAAGTTAGAAACTTCAGAAAGAAAAGCAGGAACAGAAATTTGAGGATTAGAGATAAAAAGGAGAATGTCGTCAGCGTAGGCAGAGAACTTGACTTGTTTTGCACCATAAGAAAAACCAGAAATATTGTCATTGAGGCGAATTTTTGTTAGAAATGGTTCAAGAGCAAGAATGAAAAGAAGTGGTGAGAGAGGGCATCCTTGACGAACTCTGCGAAACAGGGGGAAGGAAGAAGAGACAAGACCATTAGCAAAAATAAAGGATCTAGGAAATGAATATAATAAAGAAACATAAGAAAGAAATTGGGATCCAAAACCAAACCATTTGAGGGAAGACAAAAGAAAGGGCCAATTAACCCTGTCAAAAGCCTTCTCCGCATCTAAAGCTATGGCAGCCAAGGATTGAGTGGAGGTCTGAGATTTACTAAGAACATTGAAGAATAGTCGAGTATTATCTGAAAGGTGACATCCTTTGATGAAACCACATTGTTCCTTACCAATCAATTGGGGAAGAATCTTATCTAAACGTAAAGCTACAATTTTTGCAAAAAATTTAGAATCAAGATTAATTAAAGAAATAGGCCTGTAATTTTTACATAAAGTGTGGTCCTTGTTATCTTTGGGTAGAAGACAAATCAACGCTTCCTGAAAGGAGCCTTCCGATTTTTGAGAGGATATAAAGAAGGAGAATAGCTGATGTAATTTAGGAACAAGAAAGGAGGAGAAATGAGAGTAAAATTCAATGGAAAAGCCATCAGGGCCAGGAGCTTTCCCTTTTTTAAGGACGCGGATGGCTTCCAAGATGTCTGTGGGAACAATCTCTGTCTAAAGAGGAGAAATCTACATCAGACACTGAGGGAGAGGGAATGGAAGATAAATAGCGGTCAATGTCGGAAGACAAAGGAGGGGATTCAGGAGTATAGAGAGTTTGATAGAAATTGGTAAATTCAGCCAAAATATCTTCATCTTTATGAAGGATGGTATTGGAAGAGAAGACAATCGAATCAATCTTCATTTGTTCCTTTTTAACCTTGAGATAGTTCGCAAGCATATTTCCAGCTTTATTTTGGGAAGAATAATATTTAGCACTGGATTTAAGCAAAATTAGATTAGCAGATTCAGTGGACATTTTGTTGAAGGAAAGTTTGGCAGTAAAAAGATTATGAAGATCAGATTGGGATTTAGTGGAATAATATAGAAGCTCCAATTGTTTAATTTGAGAAGTGAGAGTGGGCAAAGACTGTGTGGCTAAACGTCTCTTTTTGGCAACATATGAAATAATGAAATCTCTAGAGGCAGCTTTAAAAGTATCCCAAATCAATTGAGGAGATGACTGGGGAGATTGATTGTCAGTAAAAAATAAAGAGGCAAAGTCAAGGAAAGCAGTGGGAAAGGATTTATCCAAAAGTAGGGAATTGTTGGATCTCCATCTCCTAGTACCCTTACTGGGAGGAAGTAAATCGAGCTGAAGGGATACCGGGGCATGATCTGAAATCAAAATGGAGCCTATATCAGAATGTGTAATGTGTTGGGTGAGAGCTTTGGAAATAAAAAGATAATCTATTCGGGATTGAGAAGAGTGGACAGGGGAAAAATAGGTATATTCTTGCAAAGTAGGATGACAAAGTCTCCAAGAATCAACTAAGGATCTTTGAGAGACAGCAGAAGTAAATTGGGCATGCATTGGGGAAGGAGAAAATCGGGAATTGGACTTACGATCAAGGAAGGGATCCATAATCATATTACAATCCCCGCCTAAAATAAAATAATCATCTGTGTATTGCATCATAGAAGAAAGAATGTGGGGCCAAAACAATTTATCAGGTACAGTGGGAGCATATACATTAAAAACAGTTAAGGGGATTTTGTTAACCAACAACGATACAACAACCCACCTGCCGTCTGTGTCATTTTCTTGCTTAACAAGTTGAACATTCAAACATTTATGACACAGAATAGCAACACCATTACGCTGTCCCGTCCCAGGCGATGCAAAAACATGACCCACCCAGTTACGGCGTAATTTAGAAACCTCAACATCTTTAACATGAATTTCTTGTAATAATACGATATCTCCCTTCAGATGTGCTAAGTGAGAAAGAGCACGTCTCTTGATAGGAGAACCCAAACCTTTAACATTCCAAGAAATTACATTAATGGACATTTAAAAATTCTTAGAAATACATGAAACATATGAATAATAACCAGCTTGAAAAACCAATAGCGAGCGATAACTGGAATAAATATAAACAATACAACCAAATGGTGAAAAAGGAAAAGAACACACAAATAAAAGAAAATACTGGGATGTCATGAAAGAAATATAGAAAAGTAGAAAATCGTAATGAGATAAAGAGAAAAATGCTGAGAGAGTATAAAGAAAATAATTCAGGGGGAAAGATATATGAAATAACGGCGCCATAACTGAATAATGAGAGAAAAAGGGAGGAGAAGAGGAAAAAGAGAAGGAAAAAGGTAAAGAAAGACCAGAAATAGAGAAAAACAGGAATAGGACCATACATGGAGGATTAAAAGAAAAAATGCAAGTAATGATAAAATGTTGCAACAAAAACATACCACAGAAAGATGATAGGAATAGAGGTGGTGAAGCCATATGAGGGGAATGGGACACTGAACCAGGAAATCTCACAACGGGTAACAAGGACAGGGAACATCTCCAGGGGAAACATCAGGATGAAGAAGACGGCGATAAGGACCTTTAAACAGCTACCTAAGAAACAAAGAAGAAGGAAAAAATTATAGTACAAAGATACAAGCATTATGGAAAGAAAAACAACCATTGTGAAACATAAAATACAATTATGGACGTTCATTTAAGCAAAAACACAAAACACAAGTGAATCACGTGAGACAATCGGAAAAACATCATCATTTAAGTAATGTAAGACAAAGGAAGGTCAACAAGTAGCAGAAACAGATAAAACTAGAAGAAGACATTCATGAGTGAGGAATATCCACAGCGTCCATATTACAAGTGTTCAAATACTTCCGAAGCAATTCAGGATCCTCATAGGTCGTGGTCTTGTTATTATAAGTGACCTTAAAAAGGCACGGGTGAAACAGGCCATATCTGGCATTCAGCCTACGTAACTCCGGTCTGAAATCCAAGAATTTCTTTCGACGATCAGCTGTAATTTTAGCATAATCCTGAGCAAAAAACAAATTTGCGCCATGCCAAGTGATCTTCCCACGTTGTTTAGCTGCATGAAGAACTTTCAGCGAGTCGGTGTATTCCAAAATATATAGAATAACACATCTTGGTTTAGAAGAAGACGATGCAGAATGAGGAAGGGGACCAAGACGATGGGCATGTTGTATATTCAATACAGGAGTGTCAGGTAGTCCCAAAAGTGTTGGTAAAAAGGTTTGGAAGAAAGAGATTGGAGTTGGCCCTTCAAGACCCTCTGCCAGGCCATAAATACGGAGGTTATTGCGCCTATTACGGTTTTCCAACTGCTCACTTTGTTGTTTAAGATGAAGAATCTCATTAGATATATTGGGGAGTTGATTAGTGAGCTCCTGTACCGTATCGACTCGAGACTCCAAGATCTCAACTCTCTGTTCCGTAACCTTCCAAGACGATTCTAGGTTTTGCAAACGCATATTAGACTCTTCCAGGTGTGGTTTAAGTGCACGAATTTCCTCCAAGATAAGTTGCATAGAAATGGATGAAGAAGAGTTGGAGGGGGATGGCGGGTTTGCTTTAACTCGTTTGCCAGAGTTGGACGTTGTTACAGAAGGAGTTTTAGTATTTGGTTTCCCCCCTGTTCGGGAGATAACTCCTTTGGAGGTAACAGGTTCCTTAACGTGATCCTCTGTTGTCTCCTGAAGAACATTAAAAGGGTTAAAGTCCTCCAGCACAGCCTCTGAGGGTTGAGGAGGCATATTACGACTGGCACGAGACATAGCCATAAGGTCACACACCAACAGATAAAGTAGATATTAAAAAAGTCACTCAAACTGTAGCTAAAGCAAAAAAGAAAGATTATTGTGCAGGTTGCGTCATGGAAGCGCAGAAAAAAGAGACTCGTACGACTGACTTTATGCAATCATTGGAAAAGTGACTCTTATTCCTTTGGAAGGTTCAAAGCGCAGAAAGGGAGACTCTCATTTGTTTGAAGGTGTGGTACACAAGCTGGAAAACATGTACACTATTAAGCCACCTGAGCGCAGAGAAGTAGACAGATAATCATTTAGACGTCATGCAGGCAGTAAGACTAAAGGTGATTGTATTAGGCAGCATACACATGTGGAGAAAGAAGTATTCTCATGTCTGTCATCATGCAGCGAAAAGAGCAAGCATTTCCAAGAGTCTGTCAAAAAATGACATGACATGCAGCCAAAGGAGAGATAGCAAGTAATTATGGCTGAGGAAAAGGAGAATGCAGCAGTAGCGGCGCCACAAAATACCTCAGGAGGCAAGGCGAGTCATCGGAGCGTCAGCGGTAAAAACAAAATGGCGGGCGCGACATTCCTGAAGAGACGCGAGCACAAAAAGAGAAAATATGCCGCGTTGAGCTCACCCTGGTGAAACTTCTTCAGTGAGGCAGGTAGCGCTCACATTCCGACGTCCAGAAAGACGTGAATGAAGGTCCGTGTTGACGAGAAACGTCCCGGAGATGGAAACGGCCCACACACTCCGACGGAGTTCCCGATATCAGCGGCCATTCCGGTCGGCTCCTAAGCCACGCCCCCCGGAATAAAAGGTACCTTGACACCAATATATTGTCCCCAGTGAAGGTCTGTCATGTATCCACAAAAGCAAAGTTGTGTGAGAGAGGTTTGTACATGACAAGGGAGGGCACTGAGAAAATTGGGGATGAAAAGTAAGAGGACTATATGTACATTATTGCTTCTTGTTGAATGAGGGCAGCATCACCGACAATCCAGGTTTATGTGATGAGTGGAATTCTGGATTGAGATCTGCTAGGGCATCATATATGTGATATCTACTTATCCTTAATGGCATTGCATTGATTCAATTGCTTGACAGATGAGTGATGTCATAGAAAAGTTAAGGTGTCCGATTTATGCGTGCTGTTGAAGAATGAGCATGCTTAATGGGTAGTGGGCCGATAAGGGAATTTATTATTACTTCGAATGCATCTTTCAACTGATATGGTTGGAGGGGAATAATTGCTGAATTCTTCTTTTTGACATTTTAAGGCAGTGCCGTTCAAAGACTCCTTTTTTATTAATCATGTTGGTTTAGCCTGAGAGAGATAATTGGGAAGTGATGGACTTGTTTTGTAAATTAGGAGGCGAAGGTTAAGTTATAGGTTCCAAGGTGTTTTAAAGAGAAAGCTCATTTTGCACAATTCAGTAACTTGTATGGCCCTATAAATGTTGCTATTTCATCACAATTTATAATTATGCACCATTAACAGTAAAAACGTACTTTGAAATGTAACAATGGCTGTAACAGTTTACTATAAATAGACAGAAATAACAAAACATGAGTGGCTGTCATTCACAGTGCTTTTGTTTTATACCCATTTTTTAGCACGAAATGCATCTTTGCATCAAAAAATTGATGCATGAACCTATTTTACATGACATATAGGTCTAAATGATGGAGTTGCATCTTGCTTGATTTCACATATTTTTTGGTCATTTTCCCAAACCCTTTTTCTGATTTATCTTCCAGCTGATACGGCTGGAGGGGAATAATTTTGGGAGTCTTGATGTTGGTTTTATTTTGTGTAGTAGTCATACTTATGTTTGAAAAGTGGATTTCAAGATTCATGAGTTCCTTTTATTGATAATGTTGATTTGGGTGAGAGAGGATCAAAGGATGGTAATGGAGATGTCTTATTAGTTTTTTGTAAATTTGGAGGCCAAAGTTAAGTTGGATGTTTTAAAGTGTTGCACAGACAAGGCTAATGGGCTATTTGTAAGACTGTATAAGTTGTGTAGCTACTATTTGGTAGTTTCTAGTTAGAGTTCAACAGGAATAGTGATCAGAAATATTGAAAAAGTTCTAAACGTGCACTACCTTCCTTTAGCCATACTTTCCATTGGTTCAATACAAATTAAAATAGTTTATTCTCGTGCTATCTGGAAGCCCTCTCTCTTCCTGGCTGCAATGTAACTTCAATTCCCTTTCTACTTGTTATATAACAAATAGTCCTACAGCTGCACTGCTGTACGGTGCTAATGCAATTTCACAAAATGACTTTTTTCAGTCAGAAAATCGCTTTCCTATAATTATAAGCCACATTGAGCTTGTAGGAAAATTATCTCAACCTTAGGAACAGGATGCTGATTCACTTTTGGGTGCCTTTGGCAGACTCACAGTGGAGGTAAATGAAGTGAAGTCATATTTAATAGTTTGGCACATATAATGAATTATAATATTGTATTTATAGAGTGGAACTCTTGGTTGAAGTGCAGGAGGGGAGGTACAGGGAGAAATACGTACCCAGACATAGAAAAAGTAACGGAATGGTATCACTGTGAACACTTAGGGGTCCATTAGGATGTCGGGCAGTGGCACCACCGCGGTGCTGGCGGTGCGGAAAAATGAATCTTTCGCCCGCGAGCATCACAAAACACGTCCGCCATATTAGCATAACCAAACATAGGTCAATTCCCATCCGCCGCGGTGCGACGTGCACCGCCATCAAAGTGTGGACCCCACCGCGGTGGTGTGAGCCAATTTAGACTCACCGACGTGCGGAATGACGTCCGCCCCGCTCCACAAATTAGGATGCCCCAAACAAGCAGACGCACTGCAGCGGAGACACCGCACAATCAGAAATGGCGGAAACTCGACAGTGGAGCGCGAATCCAGAGTCCCGGTCCCCTCCACCTGGTCACGACCGCCATGGACCCCACTCTACACGTGTTCCCGGTGCTGTACCTGCTACATCACTATCAACTCATGGACCGCCGCGGACGTCCCCGCAGGTACGCAACTGCACGAATACAACACACAACACACGGGCTGACACAGGGTCCAAATCCACAACAGCCACCCTGCTGGGGGCAGTAACACATCCACAAGGGCACCCACACATGACCCACCTGCCACCAAGTCACCCTCTGCATCCTGGACACACATCTACTGCGAACTTGCAGCAATGTCGCGACACGTCACCGCAGCGCTGAATACAAGGGAAAACAGGAGCACAATGCAGAAGGCAGGGCCAGTCGAAGGCACGGACAGGGCACAAAGTCCCCAGGGACACACCTCCTCCCACCACACATCAGCACACCCCATTAAGGCACAGGCCATGCGCCTATCCTGTGCACTCCCATGCACAACAACAAACCAGGTGAATCCACACCCTGCACCACACAACAAACAACCAGGGAGGCAGCCACTGCAGGAGTGGCTGCACAGGAACACACAACACACAACACAGTGCCAGGGAAACACACACACCACAACACCACCACACACATGAAAACAAACATGAGTACAAGTACCAAATGAACACATACAAGGAACAAACATACAAATATACACACAGCCTGCATAGTCACACATACATACCACACACTGACACACACCCAAAATGCCAACAGCAATGGAGCACAACAAATCAGCAAGCCAAAGTGGGATGTACACAAATGGAAGGCCATGGAGACACGCAACAAGCATGTTCACATCACATGCAAGACAAGGAACACAGAACACCTCCTCAGACCATAAAACCACACATGGCTGGTACAGTCAGTGAAGTCAAACCACAGGCACCACAGTGCAACAACACAGGGAGACAGCAAGGCATACCAGGTAAAGGCACGAGGAAGATAGGAAGGGCTGGAAGTCAAACTGAGAACAGCCACACATGCATACAACCACCTGAAAGGAGTACACCACCAGCACAACACACAGGTCCCATATATATACTCCATCACTGACAAACACCAGGAGGAATATATACACATACCCCCCACACAACAGCAGCACACAACACCAGTGCCACACACACTGAAGGCTGCCAATACCTGACAGTCCATACACACACAAACAAACACACACCCTGGGTGTAGCCACAACACATCACATACAGGGATGCCACAGTAAATGTCTGCATAAAAACATCACACAAACACATAACCCAAATGAAACACACACAGAACCACAACAAAACAGACATACCCTGTCAGCCAAATTGTGGCAAGGCAATGGGAGCACAGACACAACAGGAGTGCACAACCTCATCACTCTGGAACAAAGCACACACAACATACCACAAATCACACAAGAAGTGCCCCATCACAGAACAACACAGCCACATCAAACCAACTACATATGCACAGGCAAACAATATGAACAGACACTACAAGACATCAGGGGATGCACATCAGGCAATGTCAAGGCCACATATACACAGCACTGTACGCACAACTAGCAGTGTGTGGACACCAAGCATACAAGTCACACACAGACATGAGTGACACAACACCAACCCATACAACACAAATTAGCACAGCACAAACACAACAGCACACACAGGAAGTGAAGCAACAACACAGCCAACACACATACATCCAACACAACCACAACAGATGCACAGATCTGGGACACAATTGTGGAATCAACTTGAACATAGCAGTGGCCAGCACACACAGCTGTAAAGCAGATGAGCAACCATGACTGCCAAACAGCACAAGGACACCACAAAGGAACAATTAGGGAAATAACCTGAGTGGTACATATCCCCAGCCCAAAGAAATGCACCACACAGTACAATGTCACAAATGAAGTGATGAGGAGGCACACACACAGACACAAACCAAGGGGACAGCCAATATCCAAGTGAAGTGTACTGCACGTCATTGTTGGACATGGCAGGAATGCACAGAACACAGACAGAGGGAGTCCAGGCACACAAAGAGTAGGCACAAGAAGCACACATAGGGAATGGCATTAAACCTCACACAGCATGCCATACAGGAGGATAAAAGGCACCATGTGCCTGCAATGCATGAGAATCACAACCACAATGGCAGTGTGGAGCAGCAGGTCTGAACAGTCTACACAAACAGAATCAAGACACATGGATGATCAAACAAAGACAACACTGATGTGCCAGTCACACACTCTGCACACTCACATGTGACTAAAACAACAAGTAGGAGTCAGCCAGAACAGCATGGACATACCAATACACTGCACACCTCTTGACAACCCAAGATCACACATCTCATGTAGGCCATGGGACCAGGATGACGGGCCATCACAAGATGAGCATATACATACCACAACCTACGTGGAGCATAACTGAGGACAAAAATGTCTCAACAAATTGTTCAAAAAGATTCGTGTTCTCTAAGGCATGTCTATTTATCATTCAATAATCAGTCAAATATTTCATTCGCAATACTGCATGTATCTCGGCAGTAATGGGATAGACACAGGAGGAGAGAGGTGATCAGGCGTTTTGAATCTTTTTGATACAAACACGGACAACTCATTATCGTAATGGAATCGGTGTGCGCCACAAGTTGAGTTTAAGATATCGCATAGACACGGATACGGACTACACCTTTGGGTATAAACATGCACAAGTAGGAGTAGACATTTTATTACTGTAAGATGGCTAAATGTATCCGGCAGTCCGTTGGAGGGTCCCTGAGGAGGGCACAGCTGATTGATCAAAGCGTCTACGTTTTAATACCTTTTTCCCCTGATGAAGGGTTCAATTTGAACCCGAAATGCATTGGGATTGTCTTTTAGAATTTCGTTGACATGTAAATTACTCATGTGGTTTTTGTTAACTTGCTAATGAGATTTTATTTCGTTAAAGTTTTTTGTCTGTACTTCCATCAAGTGCATAATTTCAAATATTGTTGATTTAAATTTCATGTATTGCGAATGAAATATATGACTGAATATTGAATGATAAAAAGACGTGCCTTAGAGCGCACGAGTCTTTTTGAATAATTTGTTAAGACATTTTTGTCCTCAGTGGTGCTCCACGTAGGTTGTGGTTTTCTACAGCCTTCACAGTTTATTTGATTATACAGAGGGGTTGGGGGCTACATCCCTCATAACGAGGATGCACGCAAAACTTGTGAAAATTGGTTGAATTTTGGTTTATGCAGCTTTTATCTATTGATAGAAATTAGGTGTGCGGAGTCACTTTTCATACTTGTAGACGTAACATCTGGCCATGGACTGGGCATTGTATTGTACTGCATGACTTTGTCCTGTCATGTACATATTTAGATTTATAGGCCCACACATGCTTTCTAAATATTGAAATGGTCCTTGCTGATTGGACCACATGGCAATGCACTCATCAGTGTGTACTGTGCATGGTTGTGCGCAGTCTTCCTTGTGCATGTGCATTGGTGTGTGACTCTTTGGTAGCTTTGACAGTTCCCTTTGCTTACTTGTGTGCACACTGTGCGTGTCAAACTGGGTCGGTGTGCATATTTGTGCAATGAGAGGGCTGGTGTTGCCATATGGCAGCATTTCATTTGTGACAAAATTGTGGGTGCACGTACAGGCTTACAACCTGTTAGGTGAAGATGAACAATGCAATGGCTTCCAACTGCTTCCGGGTGGTGTGGGGGGAGGGCTCCATCCTGATGGGGTGTGGGCCAGGGGGCATGGTGGGAGTAATGGTACAGGCCTCCCTTCCCCAAACAGACCTCACGGGGAAGATTGCTAGCTACCTGTTACTTTGATGAGGGTGATGGAATGGCTGACACAGGCTTGTGGGTGAGGTGGCTGAGGGCTCCATCCTGCTGGGGTGTGGGCCACGGGGCATGGTGGGAGTAGTAGTGCAGGCCTCCCTCCACAAAACAGGCCTCCCAGGCAAGATGTCTACCTACCTGTTAGGTGAAGGTAAACTATGCAATGGCTTTCAACTGCTTATGGGTGATGTGGGGGGAGGGGTCCATCTTGGTAGGCTGTGGGCCAGGGGGCATGGTGGGAATAGTGGTATAGGCCTCACTCCCCCAAACAGACCACCCAGACAAGATGGCTACCTACCTGTTAGTTTGATGAGGGTGATGGAATGGCTGACACAGGCTTGTGGGTGGGGTGTGGGAGGGCTCCATCCTGCTGGTGTGTGGGCCAGGGGGTATGGTGGGAGTATTAGTGCATGCCTCCCACCCCCAAACAGGCCTCCCAGGCAAGATGGCTACCTACCTGTTAGGTGAAGGTGAACAATGCATTAGCTTCCAACTGCTTCTGGGTGGGGTGGAGTGCTCCATCCTGCTAGGGTGTGGGCCAGGGGGCATGGGGGGAGTAGTGGTACAGGCCTCCCTCCCCAAACAGACCTCACAGGGAAGATAGTTACCTACCTCTTTTGTTTGGTGTACGGCAATGGCTTCCAAGTGCTTATGGGTGGGAGGGGGGAGTGCTCCATCCTGCTGGGGTGTGGGCCAGTGGGCTTGGTGGGAGTAGCGGTACAGGCCTCTCTCCCATAAACAGACCTCACATGAATGATGGCTACCTACCTGTTAGTTTGTTTGGTGTACTGCAATGGCCTCCAAGTGCTTATGGGTCGGTGGGGGTGCTCCATCCTGCTTTGGTGTGGGCCAGGGGGCATGGTGGGAGTAGAAGTGTAGGCCTTCCACCCCCAAACACCCTCCCAGGCATGATGGCTACCCACCTGTTAGGTGAAGGTGACCAATGCAATGGCTTCCAACTGCTTCTGGGTGGGCGGGAGTGCTCCATCCTGCTGGGGTGTGGGCCAGGGGGCATGGTGGTAGTAGTGGTACAGGCCTCCCTCCCTAAACAGGCCTCCCAGGTAGGATGGCTACCTACCTGTTAGGTGAAGGTGGACTATGCAATGGCTTCCAACTGCTTCTGGGTGGCAGGGAGTCCTCCTTCCTGCTGGGGTGTGTACCAGGGGGCATGGTGGGAGTAGTAGTGCAGGCTGTCTGTGCTCATGCTCCCATAGTAATATTGCTAGCTACTTTTAGAGTACATGGGAGTGAGTGAAGGTTGGATCTGTGAGACAGGTTTGTGTGGGGGTGTGGTGCAGAGAGATGGGATTTGTCTTGGGTGGTGTGGGTTTTTGGTTGTGCAAGAGAGTACATATCAGTGTGTTGGTTAACATGTGTTTGTACTTACCAGCCTCCACTCCCTCAGATACTCCTGTGAGACTCTCTGGATGCAGTATGGCAAGCACCATCTCCTCCCATGGTGTGAATGTTTTCGGTGGGATGGGAGGGCAACTGCCAGTCTGGTTAGCCAGCTCCCAGTTCTTGCTTCTCCTCTCTTTGACAACCCTCTTCAGATCATGCCACCGCTTCATGATCTCCTTCTTGTATCGCGGGATGGTCCCTACTGCATTGACATTTGTACTATTGTCTCCCACATTTGCGTCCTTGTGGCTAATGGTGTCTGTTGGACCAGGCTACCAAACAGTTGTGGTTCCACTCTGACTATCTCATTTACCTTGACTGTTAACTCACTCTCTGTGAATTTGGGCATTTTATGTGTGGACATGGTGTGTGGTGTGCAAAGTGTTTGTAGATGCAGGGGTGTGGGTGGTGGGTGTGGTGTTGGTGTGTAAGGTGTGCTATGTGCTGGGGGCTTGTTGGTGCTGGTGTGATGGTTGTGGTGGTGGTGTTGTTGAGTGTACTGTGTTCTTATGCCTCTCCTCTCAGATCTGGGGGATGCCCCTCTCTTCTGGAGTGTTGCAAAGGATTCTTGTCAGTGAAGGGGCTGGTTTTATACTCAGCTATGTGGGTGTGTCCAAATGGGGTTTTGCTGTCAGGTGTGTTGTCCTGGGAATTGGATGTTTCTGTTTGGCATGTATTTGTTTCATTGGGATGTGTTTTGTGTATTTGGGGGGCATGGCTCCTTTGATTTGTGCAATGTTTGGCATTATTGTTGGGTTTTTGCATCGTCCGCCATGTTTTCTATGGATCATTCACTGCGGTGGCTATGCTGCAGCTCTTCCGCTGGCTCTCCCATTCACTCCAGTGTGCGACCGCGGCGGTCGGAGACAGCGGATCGTACCGTGGGAGCATCCGGGATATCCCAATTTCCCGTTTGGTATCTCCGCTATGCTTGTGGATTTTCCACTGCACTTCCGACCACCGCGGTCAGATTTTGGACATCACCGCCCGCGACGGGTGTTTTTTACTTGCCAGCTACCGCCGCCAGTTTATCCACAGTCCCGTCGGACGGTTGTTTTCTGCTTCCATGGCGGTCGGAAAATCACCGTTATTTTCCGACCGCCATCCTAATGGGCCCTCTAGTGCCTAAGACGAAGTAAACTTTAACTCAAACACAATGTTAGAAGAACTACTCATATAGAACTGCAATGATGTCTATATTTTGCTTGTCCAACTGGAAAAATCATTTAATTCCGATGACTTTTAAATCCCTTCAACGCATTAATGGGATCATCCGTGCCTAAAAATGAAAGTGTGACCTCACGTAACGTAACTGTAAAAATATGTAAAGCGCTCTGATACCTGATTCGGTTCGGGTCTAGTTCGCGCTACATAAAACTCTGCAAAAAAAAAGCAAAAAATCTTCAGGACTACACAATAGGTGCCTGAGCACGATGCCTGTTGCAGTTTAGGCTCATTGTCCACTTCAGGGCATACACCCTGAAGTGGCCAATGAGCCTAAACTCAACAGGCATCAGGCTCAGACACCTATTAAGCGCTACTAGCACAACCTTGTTAAGTGCTCTTAGCACAACCTTATAACTGTATCTGTACCTGCCAGAGCATATCAATGTATATTGTTAGCTGGCCCAATTGATGTATTTTTTTGGCCATGATCCATTTAATGCCTGAGTTTTTTCCTTTCCTTCTTATACATGTCCCCACTTGTATGTTATTTTTTTTAATTCTTCATATTAAATGATTATGTCCAGTTGGACAAGCAAAATATAGACATCATTGCATTTCTATGTCCATCTAACATTGAGTTTGAGTTAAGGAACACTGTTCTTGTAAAATATTCAATACCCAAGGTCACTGACCACCAATTGGGTTACCTTGTTCTTTTGGAAAGCATGTAAAATAAAGTACAAGTAGATGTAAGGGCAGGATGTGCTAACAGTGGTTGGACTGAATAATGGAAGTAGTCCATATCTTAAGAATATTGTTGTGACAATGAATGGGGTAAAATGCCTGTCTGAGTTGGAATGGAGAGTAATCTGTGAAGGAGATCACAAAGTAAATGTGAAGGATTTGTTCACCGAAGGAGTTGTGTCAATATTGTAACACAGAAAGATGTCAAAATTGAAACATATAATGATATGCGGTGTTGAAATCCTGTAAAGATAAACATTATACATGTAGAAATATAAGCCCCATCAATAGTGGAGGAGCTTTGTGAAAATTACCTGTTGTTTGAGAATAAACTGTCAGTAGGAGAACTGAAAAATGTATAAAATTAACAGTTAAAATGTAAAGAGTAGACCATGATTTTCTATATGTTTGTATTGTATATACATCTTCACATTATGAGATAACATGTACATAGCCACAATTTAGTTAATCCTATTGAAGACCTTGAGTAATATGGCTAGAACTATGGATTCCTACCCAATGTGTTGTATTTGGAAAGTGAAGAGGCTAAAGAGAGGAGTTGGAGAGAGTGGAGAATCCTGATGTTTTGGGGATAACTGGTAACAATATATGCCTCCTTGATTTTATGATGACTCGTTCTTCCAAGTTTTTAAATGTGTAGGGGGAATGAAGTGTCTGCTTAGATAGGTGTTCAATTTTTTATTCGAGGATGATGTGTCAATTGAAGACAATTTTTTGAAGTGATGGTTCATTTGTTCTTTGGTTACATGCATTTAAAAAGAAAGAATTTATAATAAATTGAAAAATATACATAAAAAAGAAGATTACATTTTGTATATATTTTGTTAGTTGGTTTCCCATAAAATGCAATTAATGTTGAATAATAGACGTCACTAATCTAAACTGTGCCACCGGCAAATGAAGCTGGAGCATTTGACTCCTGCAACTGATACACAATAAATTAATTTCTCATCCTGGTGAAGGGATCATTGGTTATAAATGCATTGGGGCTGAATCAAAGCCACCATTGATGAATTTAGCTTTGAGATTGCTATGTGTTCCACAACTTTGTGTGATTTTGCTAAAAAACAGAAGCAAGGAGAGACGTGAATGCTTACCACAATAAAACAAATAGTTTCTGACTCATAAAGCACATTATAAAGCATATTATGAATTATTTTCAAGCATTGCACCATAAAGCAGTGCACCAACAGGATATTCTAGAACACATCATATAAATGGGAGATAAGATAAGCTATTCAATACTATTACACAGATAACAAGGAATGCACATGGGTTGCTCTTACTATGGGAAGTGTTTAAAAAGTAGATTAAGAAAATGTTAAGAACATCTTTGCGGTGAAATATTCAGTACTAAAATGTAGCGGTGCCAGACTGTACTCTGAAAAAGAACGAGAAGCCTATGTTTAGGGTACGTGAGTATCTTACATGTGCAATTATTATGGTGTGCTTAGCTTGCATTTCTTATCCATTATACTGGAAAACAACATGTACAGCCATTAAATGAAAAATATGAAAAATATATTAGGTAAGTAAATTGGTGGCCTTACATGGACAGTTCAATTGCGATGTAGCTGTTAGAAGATAGTTTGAGGACAATTGCACTGTGCAATAGAAGATATTTTCAAAAATGTGTCAACATAACATTTATCGTTTATTACCAGTAAAATCACACTTAAAATACCACAGAATGGCATTACAATTTCACACATAGGCACACTGATGAAAGCATAGAAATGTCACTTATAAAGTAACTGATTACTAGACAACTATGCTACTCAAAGTACTTAACCTAAGTATTATAATGGACCAGTGTAGGAAGCTAGGTTTCTGTTGCAGTAACCCCCACGTTTCGCCTGATTTCTGATGCACATTGACTTGATGTGCCCTGGGTCCCTGTCAATCAGATTTCCGGAACATGTGTTCTTTCCTAAAACTGTACCTTTGTACCCCCAATTGGCACCTCTCTGGCCACATGTAAGTCCCTTAAAAAGGTACCAAGGGAAGGCCTCTAAGGGCTGCAGCACATATTGTGCCAGCCTTAGAGGTCTGGTACCTTAACACACACACACACTGCCATTGCAGGCTGCATTTTCTGGTGCGGGGGAAAGACAAGAGTCAACATGGCAAATTTCTTTGTGCCATGCCTGCAATCCACTGCCTATGGTATATGTAAGACACCCCTTTAGCTGGGTGCCCTATACCACTGGTGAGGGGGGGTACAGTTGCATGAGCACTGAACCCCTACAGTGTCTACGTCCATTCTTAGTCATTTTATGTGTAGTAAAGCAATAAAGAGTATATGGTCTGGGAGTTTGCCATTATGAACTCCACAGCACCGTATTAGGTTTACTGAATTCTGGAAAGTTTGATAGCAAACTTCTCAGCATAATAAAGCCACACGTATGCCAGTGTGGGATTTTTTATACCATACTCTCAGAGGGCATCTTAGCGATGCCCTGTAAAAAACAACCAGCGTCTGGTGGTTAAACACAGCCTGCCACCACGAGACATGTTTCTGGACCCCTGTGTTGGGAGCCTTCTTTCCCTGAGCCCAGACATAAAGACTTTACTGGGCGGAGGTGGTCACACCTCCCCAGGGCAAATAGAGCCATCTGTGGCAGGGGAGCTTCAAAGGCCTTGCCTCCTTTGTAATGAGACCCCCAGTCTCTCCAGCTATCAGAAGCAGGTCCCCTGCCTGTCTCCCCTTCTTTTTGGTAGGAAGACAGGTGGTAAAAATTAGAACATCACAGAAGGGGTGCTCAACTCTGCCAACCCTATCCCTCAGGTGGGGGAAACGAGGTGGAGTCCACTCTTCAGTGCCCACCATCTTGCAGATGGCAGGCACTCTCCAATCAGGATTAGGATTTGTGTACACTCCCTCACATGGGGTGCGCACACCAAGGATGTAGTCACCCTAAGGTCAGTAGCCCATTGGCTACTGACCTCAAGACCCCTAAAACACCCCTAAATACAGTATTTAGGGGGCAGCCCTGAACTAAGAAGACAGATTCCCGCAACCTACGAAGAAGAAAGGCTAACGAAGATGTGCATCAGAGGAGACTACAGAGAAGAACTGACTTGGCCACAGCCCTGATGGCCTGTATGCAATTTTCCAGAGATCCTGCACCAAAATTTGCCTTGTCCTGCAGCCGGCAACCTCCAGATACCCTGAGAGGCCTGACTGGTTCAACAAAGACCGGGTCTCCTGTGAACAGTAGCTCTGTTCAAAAGAAACTCCCAAGATAGACTCTTAGTCAGCTGAGGACAAAGAAAACTGATGCCTGGAAACACCACTGCACCAGTCGCCTATGGCCCAAATTTGAGTGGCCCACCAGTGCCAGCACAGTCCCCCATCACTCCAGAGTACAAGTCTAACCCTCCAGGGCCTCCCGAAGTTGCCTGCAGCCTCTGCACGGAGACCCACCAACCGCAAGTGGTGAAATCCGACCTCAAAAGACACTCCTGCATCTAGACACCCTGCCCCTGGGAGATGAGAACCTGAGGGGCACCTACATCCCGAGCCTTCCAACTTACATGCCCAGCTGTTGGTTTCTCCCGGAAAACTACCTAGACTGACCCTGGAGCCAAAATACAAATCTGGCAACTCCCTTTGAAAACAACTGGGCACACAACGTCAAAACAGCACCCTGCACCCAGCCGTCCATGTGCTACTGTTGGTGCACCTTGTGTGCTAAACCGGATCCCCTTTGCCCAAGCCTAACTCCAGGAACTTTGCTCCCACAACCTTTTGGCCTGTTCAGGAGCAGCCACCAACCGGAGGCACCCTATCCCCATTTGAAAATATTTGGCTTTAGCACTTTGTACTCGGCCACCCTAGAGCAGCTGAGGGTGCTTTAGGAGTGCATCCTTGACCTGGTTCTAACCCCAGTAATCTAACTCCCAAACTTAAGTACTTACCGTTAAACCAATAACATTGTTTTCTCCCATAGGACTGCATTGACTACTTTCTTGTAAAAATTATTCTAAGGGGTCTATTACGATGTTGGTCTGAAAGCATTCCGACTGAATCGGTCTCGGAATGGTTTCTGATCTAATCAAATCTGGGGAGTCCGACCGACTAAATATGATGCATCTGGATGCTTCCGTATACGATTCAGTCGGACTCCCATTTATTTCAATGAGAGCATGTGTTCCGACCGAATACACAGCCTCTCATTGAAGAAAGGAATGTGTTCTGACCGACTACAGAGGCTGTCATTGAAGAAAGGAGTGGCTGGGGAAAATTGTGCACCCTGTAGCGGGCCCCCCATTGTGCCTGACACACTGTGCATGGTTGGGAAGGGGGGTCCCTTCAGTACACGTATAGGGCCAATTGGGAAGGATCGGGTGAAGTGGGGCCTGCTACGGCCCCCAAAGTCAGGTTACGACTGCCGATCTGAGTCGGAACAACCGATTCAGAAGTGCCGTCCGAAACTGTCATCGTAATCACTCGGTCGTAAAGCTTCTGAGTCGTTCATAAACATGGCCTGTAGACACAGACAATCTGGCTCCGAACGACTCAGACTTTCCAAATGCCGTTCGGTTCGGATTCGGAACCAATTCGGAAAGTCCGAGCATTGTACTTGCTCCTTCGTAAAGGTTTCCATTTGTTCAGAAACAAGACTCCTGAATCCGACTTGGAAGAGCCGGATCCATTTCGGAGCCTTTGCGACTGAGATCGTAATCTACCCCTAAGTGTGGAGTTGGTTTGGGTGGGCAGTCAAATCTTGAATTTAAAATATCGACTTACATTAATATGGACTTTTTTATATCGTAGGGACAGAATATCAAAGTCAAGAATATCTCTGACCAGAATATCGACTCCAAGGTAAATAATATCGATGTTTTAAATATCAAAGTAAATTATATCGAAGTAAGTAATATCAAAGTAAGTAATATCATAAGCAAAAATCTGGTTGTTAATAATATCGAGAGAAACAATTTGTGTTATGTATTTTAGTATGTATTTCATATGTATGTTAAACATTTTTTCAATGTATTTTTATAAATTTAAAAAAAAAGTTTAGAAATTAGTAATTTTGTCAAAGTAAAGTTTTAGTGTCAGAGCGGGTTGTGGGTTTATAGGGGAACAGGGTGGGAAGTAATTTAATTATAATTAATTAAATAACTAATATGTTTTTATTAGTTAGTATTGATGATTAATGAATTGTTAATTATTAATTGGTAATTAATTTGTATTAATTGGTTAATTATATTAATTAGAATTCATGTATTAATAATAATTATTTATTGCTATTGCTAATTAATTTATTGTTAATTAATAATAATTGGCTATTAATTTTAATTAAGTGATTACTTGATCATTAAATACATTTTGTGATTTTTTTATGTGTAGCTGGTTGTGGGTTTATAGGGGAATATGGTGGGAAATATTTAAATTACAATAATTAAAGAGATTGTTTTTATTTATTGGTATGTATTATTTAATTGTTAAATACCTATTAATTGGCAAATAGTTTTTATTAATTAGTTAATTATATTAATTAGAATTAATTTGTTGATAATTATTCTTTATTGTTATTGCTAATTAATTCATTTGTAATGAATTAATAATTTGTGATTAAATAATATTTGGTGATTAATATTTATTAATTTGTTATTTTATAATTATATTAATTTATTATTATTTGTTATTAATTGATTAATTGATAGTCACATTGATTTTTGTAAGTGTAGTGTGTTGTGTGTTAATCGGGAATAGTGCAGGATGTAATTCATTGTTAAATAAATATAAATTTTAATTTATTGGTATTTATTATTAAAGCATGTTTAAAATTAATTATTAATATGTTATCTATTTATAAAAAAATATGTAATTGACATGCATGTTAATTTAACCCTTCCGCTATCCAGCGCTTTCCCTACTGTTGCACTCTCTGGAGTGGGCATAGTAATTTTTACCCCTACGGTATTCAGTGCTTTCCCTACTGTTGCACTCACTGGAGGGGGAATAGTACTTTTTACCCCTACGCTATCCAGCGCTTTCCCTACTGTTGCACTCTCTGGTGTGAGAATAGTAATTTTTACCCCTATACTATCCAGCGCTTTCCCTACTGTTGCACTCTCTGGAGTTAGAATTGTAATTTTTACCCCCACGCTATCCAACGCTTTCCTTACTGTTGCAATATGTGGAGTAAGTATATGTATTAATTTATATGTAGATGTTTAATTCATTTTAAAATGATATGTATTAGTTATTATTTTTTAAATATATTTAAATGTTTATATCTATAATTCTGTAAATTATATACATTTTTACTTTTTCTTACATTATTATTAAAACATTAAAAAAACAATATTTTTAACATCGATATTTTTACAACAATAATTTTTTTCCCGATATTTGTATATTTACCTTTATGTAGATAGTACTTCGATATTTTTGTCTTCGATATTTCTGTGTCGATATTATTGTTCTTCAATTTTTTGTCTGCCAATATTTTGCCAGACATTCGTTGGTTTGTATGAATCCCCATGAAACTGCAGATATATAAAACATATTTACTTACCTTTTCTTTAGAAAATGTCCCAGTGTGATATCTAGGCATATCACACTGAGTAGAAAAAGTAACTTAAAAAGTAAGCGAAAAGTAACAGATAATTTGGCCCAGAGTTTCCCCCTGTCTATGCTGGTAAAGGCGGACGTATAATCGATAAAACACACAAATAGTGGCTTTTTAATTTTTATTGTGGCATCTATTAATAGTGAAAGAGCAAGCATGTTTGTGGCTGTCCCAGTGCTTTTTTAAAAAGCCTATATGATTAATGGGAATTAACCACCTTGGGTGCTTTGACTTTTCCCCTCCTGTGCTGAGGGGTCTGTAAATTCCATTGTTCATGACGAGCTCAGCTCGTCATGAGCACACGAGCAGTGTACTGCATGACGAGCTGAGCTCGTCATGAGCATGGAAGGGGTTAAACCTTTTGTTGATGCCCATTCAGTGAGTTTATCCAATATGAGACCAGCAAAGTATTTTCCGACTATATAAATTAGTGCTATACTCCTATAGTTCTTTGCTTGGTTCCTGCTGCCTTTTTTATAAATAGGGGAAATTATTGATCCCTTCCAGAAATCTGGATTTTTTTCTACTTCCAGGATGGTTTTGAAGAGGGGCCATAGTTTCTTTGTCCAATAATTCGGATCCTGCTTATATAGAATTGGAGGTATTCTGTTGGACCTGGGAGCACCCTCTTTTCTGCCTTTCAAGATTTGGTTCTTAATCTGTTTTATTGTGCATGGAAGGTAGATCTCCTCGGCTGGATGCTTTTGGGCTTGCAGACTTCGCTGAAGAACCTCGAAATCTTGAACAATTTAGTTGGTTTCTTTGTTAAAATGATGCAACAAGTACTTTACCTAGGCTTCCTCTGTTATATACGAGTTAATTTCATGAGCCCTTGGGTTGTCAAAATTATTCACAGTGTGCCAAAATCTGGCACTGTTGTTAGATTTTGCATCATATAATAATTTGGACCATATCTTCTCTGCAGACTCCTGTTTCACTTGACAAATGAATATGTCTTACTGCCCTTTAGCTTCCTCAATTCTGTCTGTATACTGATGTCGGGGCCCTTCTGACACAGTCTGTGAATTGTTCTGTTAATGTCCCTTTTTATTTGCCTTAATTTGCAAGTTTGGTTTGGTAAAAGATACATTCTTTGATAGTTATGTGCCCAATGGCTCCGCAAAACACAAGAACCATCACAACTTCAGAAACGATATTCGGCTAAAAAGGTTAAAGACCCAGATTAACAACACTCTCCGGAGAGCTAGGACAGACCCCACTGCCTGTCAAGCGCTGAGACAGCTAAAAGATAGCCACAGGAAACTAATATGGCAACTCACAAAAGATGCTAACGAGGTTTTTGGGGGAAAACTCCTACACAACGCCAAAACGAACGACAGAGCGCAGTTTTGGCAAAAGATCAACAGTTTGATCAGTGAGCGAAGCCAGGGGATTGAATCCCATGCGACGGAAGAGGCCTGCATAACTTTCCTTGGCACACACTTTAATGATGGCCAAGAATTGTGGAGTGCACCATTTAATCCTAGAACCGGCTCTGAAGTACAGAAGTCTCCATACAAAGAAATTCCTGCATGTGACGAGGAATTCTCAATAAAGAACTTACAAATATGCAATAGAATCTCGAAAGGGAGACGAGAGGGAGCACCAGGCCCAAACGGCATACCCCCAGTCGTATTCAAACAAGAGTCAGAATACTGGGCCGGTGTTTTCAAACCAATGTTTGAAAAAATCTGACAGACCTCAACAATTCCACGATCCTGAAGGGGAGCAATTATCTCCCCAATCTTTAAAAAAGGAGATAGGAACAATCCAAGAAACTATCGCATTATAGCCCTACTTGACAATGAGGCAAAATACTACGCTGGCCTCCTACTCCATGAGTTAACATCTTGGGCGAAAGAAACAACAGCAATCCCATACAACCAAACCGGCTTTTGGAAAAATATTGGGACGACAACAAACATACTAGCCTTATCGCTTTTGATTGACTCGGCTTTCGCCGCAAAACAACCTCTATACTTGTGCTATATTGATTATAGCTCCGCCTTCGACCATGTAAACAGAAACATGTTGTGGCAAAAATTAAAGAGAATGAAAATTCCACCATTGTTGCTGAACAAACTTATTCTCTTGCACAGCAATACCTGGGTCCAGGTTAAATTAGGATCAGGAGACTTCTTATCTAAGAAGATCCCCACAAGCACAGGAGTAAAGCAAGGATGCGTGCTTGCGCCAACTTTATTTAATCTTTTTATGGCTGAACTATCAATCTTGCTGAATGAAAACAACTCCCACGCACCAAAGCTAGGGGGCATCCAGCTGTCCAATTTATTCTACGCGGATGACTTGGTGTTGATCAGCCGGACTCCGATAGGCTTTCAGCGGCTATTAGATATTACCTCCCAATACTCCAAAACAAACAAACTCAGCATTAATCATGAAAAAACAAAAGTTATGTGCATTAACCATAGTAAAAAAGAACTGCAAATTAAAGAAAATTGCCTGGCCTGGCTTTTTCTAGAGGACGCAATAAAACAACTGGGGGTGCGACAATTGTGGGATCTACAAGGACCACTGGCAGGCTTCAAAAAGGCAGTAAACAACATTGTCAGAAAAGAATCTCTCTTGCACGACAAAGCTTCATTGTCGGAACGAGCACACGGCTGGCTAACTATACAATCTTATACCAAACCCAGCCCACAAACATATCTTCAGACAAGCTTCACCAAAAAAATAAAAGAGACATTTTTGAAATACCGGTTAGGATTATTGCCCTCGGCAGACCACATGGCCCCTGGCTGCGTCCCCCAAAGCCAGCCAAGTGCCGCCTGTGTGGGAATGACGAGGAAAACATCTTACACCTCATTACCACCTGCAAGGAGCTGCAGCAAGATCACCGGAACCTTCTGAGACCATTATTTAACAAAAAAGGGATCAGGTCCTGCAGGCAAGCGGTCCTTGCATGTTTCACGGGTGATGAAGTTCAAATGACTTGCAGACTGGTAAAATATATTGCAGTTGCAGAAACCCGACTTAACAAAAAGACAGAACAAACAGAAAAAGACAAGTTGATGGAACCCAGTGCACTATCTGTATCCACTGAGTTAAAATAATCGGATCACACAGAGGCACAGCAGGATCGCAGGAGCACACGAGGACAGATCTCCATGAAGCACAAGCAGATGGGGAAGAGAATGTCTTGCCTCCCACACGGACTCCGGACTGCAATAATTAAATGCACTCCGAAGGGGAAAGTAGGTCAGCCGAACTATACAAAACCCCCCAAGAGGAAAATAGAAGTGCCTCAGTGGTGGGCCAACTTTCCTTCCTACCTGCTTCCTCTCTTTTAACAGTTTTTAATCTTAGTACTTTTTTATAGCTTTTTTACAATCTATCATAGTATTTCTAAAAACTTTCCATGCTGCTACAGACATTCAAAATTGTTTTTATTGATGTTGGTTTGTAATGGTTTTTATTAACTGTACAATAAAGTATGATGATGACAATGGCTAATTCTTGTCGTCCTTAGTTCCGCTTGTTGCTTGTGCTGGTTCTGATTTAGAGTTAGTTAGGCTAAAGTTTTTTCAAGAAATTCTCCCAAGTATTAATGCCATTTCTGTCTTGAATTTTATTTTCTTCCCAGCAAATTTTTGCCTTCGCCAAAAGTTTTATCGGATCGGTTGTTTTGCATTTAATTCTCCTCCAATTCGATGTTACTGTTGAGTTTTGAGCTTCAATCGGGAAGGTAAATGCTCTTCCCTGAGCCATAGGGGTAAGCTCTTGTGGCAAATGGTCACTGCAGTCTAACATTCCAACTAACTGATTCAAAAAGTGATAGAGATAGGAAAGTATAGTCTATCAATGTGCTTGCCACTAAGTTAAGATAAGTTGCTCCTCACCAGGAAATCTACAGTTTGATGCTATCAAACCCAGACTTGTTAATTCCATCAGTAAATCTTTCGATACCTTGGTTTGTTTACCCCACTTGCTTTCTTCCTGAGGGGGGATCCCCCATTTGAGCAATTGATCTTCTGCCGGCTGGTCGTTGATGGTTTTCCCTGAAAGGAACATTTTGAAGTCTCCTGAGACAATGTAGTTCAATATCACCTCTTCAGTAATGAGGCTTGTCAGTTCTGACACTAGAGATTTTGCACCTGTTTTTCCCCGCTTGGGTGTAGATAGATGTTAACTCTTGTCTTGCTTGATCTAAGTGCAGCCTTCGACACCATCTCACACAACAGACTGCTTACCAGGCTGAGTGAGGATGGTGTCGGAGGGACACCGCTGGACTGGATCGAGTCCTATTTGTGCAACCGGACGTTTCAGATCTCGTCCTCTCAGGCTCAGTCAGACACCTTTGTTTCGCCCCACGGCGTGCCTCAGGGCTCAATTTTGAGTCCGCTATTTTTTAACCTGTATCTCCGCCCTCTCGCTGATCTAGCAGAGCGAGTAGGTCTAGAACTCATGACCTATGCGGATGATTCGCAGATTATTTTTTCTCTCACCAATTCGGATCCCTCATCCCCCTCTGCGCTGAAATTAGGTCTTCATGAAGTCTTCAGCTGGATGTCAACGAACCAGCTGAAGCTCAACGGGGAGAAGACGGAGATCCTTCTCTTAGGTAAAAACAGAGACCTTTGGCAGGATACTCATTGGCCGCCATCTTTGGGCGTTTTTCCTATTCCAGCTACCCATGTCAGAAACTTAGGGGTGCACATCGATGACACACTATCGATGAAACAGCAGGTCAACAAAGTGGCTGGTACTTGCTTCACTATCCTCAAATGGCTGCGGAAGATTATCTGGATGCTGCCTGTTGATACCCAGAAGACCGTAGTCAATGCCCTCATTACATCTCGGCTTGACTATGGTAACATCCTATACCTGGGTTCCAACTTAGCCGTGATCAGGCGGCTTCAGCTAGTCCAGAACTCCGCAGCCAGGTTGCTGTGTAAAATCCCCAGGACAGCAAGGATTTCGAAGCACCTTAAGGACCTGCACTGGCTCAGGGTGGAGAACCGGGTTCGGTTCAAAGCCTTGACCTATATGTTTAAAATTAAGGCAGGAACCGCACCAAAGTATTTGCAAAAATTAGTTAGGCCCTACTCTCCTGCACGCAATCTCCGTTCTTCAAATGGAGCAAATTTTGTGGTTCCTAGGTTTAAACTGGCCAGAGTGGGAGGGAAATCCTTTTCCCATCTGGGACCAGTCCTTTGGAACTCCCTTCCCCCAGCTCTACGAAAGGAGGAGAACTTTGCCAGTTTTAAGAAAAGCGTTAAAACCTGGCTTTTCAATAAATAATTGTGGTCTCTGGCCGTGTTGCTTTCTGTGTTGTTGGTCTCTTAGTCCTGGCGCCGGGAAACCCTTTTTGGGTATCTGCGCGCATTATAAATGCAAAAAATAAAAAAAATTAAAAATAAATAATTAACTGTTGTTTCTTTTTTCTGGGGCCTATTACCTCCATCTGTATTGCATTTATTCCATTGGTTGATATATTTTTCATCGTCAATTATTTGGCTGTGTTTACGGTTTATATTGAGGCATACATGGTAAGGCCTCCTTTCAGGTGACCAAACTTCGAGCTTCTGCTGGCTGGAAAATGATATGACTTGTAGCCTTGTAGGTGGAACGGTTCTTCCAACCAGGTTTCTTGAAGTAGGATTAAGTCAAACTGCTGGAAGTACATCAGTAAGTCTATATTCATGGTTTTCGATCAAAGGCTGTTTATGTTCCAGGAGCAAAGTAGGAGCAAAGTTTTAGCTGTGGAACCTTCTTTTCTTGTTCCATGATCCGTCATGGGCCTGAGTGTCTATTGTTGATAGCTTTAGCTACCCAGGACCAGTCTTTTGATATATCCTTTTCACATTTGGCCCCAACACTCGGGGTGTCACTGACCATGGCTTCTACAGAAATGCTTCGGGCACCTTTTAGCACAGATTTTGTAGACCCACCCGTCCTTATTCTTCTTGAGAAATTTTCATTGTGCTCTTGGCGATGTTGAAGTAATGGCTCTGGGTGGCAAATGTTGTGATGGAGTTTTATACAGATCCCCCATGTTTCGAGTTGGTGATCCTCCTTTAACATTTTCTCCACTATTTTGTTATTTTTTGCTCCGACAGATGTTTAGATTGTTCAAATTCTACGTATTCCAGGTCTTGAGTAACCATGCCGGCTAGGTTACTGATGGAGATAGCACTCGGAGGATGTTGTTTCTATTTAAAATATCTCCCCGACCTTTCGATTTGAACTCTGGGATAAATAGAATTGTTTTTGATTCCTTCCACGGAAAGGTGTTCTGAGATGTTTTGATTCTTAACTCTGTTTCCCTCCTCTGCAAATTTTGGAGAGGTTGCGGATCATTACCCTCCTGATTTACTATTTCTGCTTTGAGGTTAATGTTAGCTACTTCTGCCTGCATTTCTAATACTTTTAAAGCCGCGTGGTCCTGGGTGTCAGTTTTCCTGGTTTGGGACTTTTCCGTGCAATCTGCAGCTTGGGCTGTTGAGCTTTTAATTATTAAGGTTTTGTTTTCTATCAAGGCTTTCTTTCCCGCATCTTTGTTGAAATTGGTTTCCCCGTTTTTTCCCTTTTCCACTTTGCTTGAGGTAGATACTATTGGATGCTTGGCCTGTGGGGTCTCGCTTTCCTACAGAGGTGTCTTACTCTCACACAAAGATGTATTTTCTGCATCTTCAGGTCCCCTTGGGCAAGGTTTGTTAATAGTCATCAGCTTCTCTTGCAGGGTTGTTATATCGTTGATTTCTCTTTGTTCTGTTAGAGTCCCTGTTGGGCTCTTGCTCGCTGATTGGAAGAAAGACTTTATGGAGGTGGTTTTGTTCTATCTTTTTCTCCTAATTTTGCGTAGTTTTTTCAAAGATTGCCTTTTGTAAAACTGTGTGTCCCCTTCATGTGGAGTACTTACCTGCTCAGCGGGGCTGCCCAGATGCAGCTCTTTTTGTTGAGATTTGTCAAGGAGACCTATTTGGTCGGCCCCATGGGCATACACCCCTTAAAGCTGCCTTGATCCTGAGGCATTTCTCGTTGTACTGATCCATGAATGGCTGCTTGTCCAATTTTCTGATCTTTTCTGTCTTCGAAGGGCAATGCATTCACCCTTTTTCTTTCCTTGTTTAATTTAAAATGGTATGATGCCTCTTCTATTGTGTTGTTGTGAGGTTCCCTTTCTGGTATGCTACCTTCTCCTTCTCTGTTACCATCTGCTTTTGAGTTCCATTAGTTTTGGTGTTATTTGCTTTCTGTATGTCAGTTAGGAGATCTCCCATTACTACCGGTAATGTGGCAAGTTTGCTGATAATTGAATAACAAGCACAGCTTGGAGGGCTTATTGCCGTTTCGGATTGGACTTTCTTAATCAGATTATTCAGTTCCAAGTGATTGTTGTCAATAATTGTGACGTGCGTGGCTAAGCAATTGAGAAGAGTTAACTGGATATCCATCTTATCAGAGTGATATTCCATAGTTTTTCTTGAGAGTTGCTTGGTATTTAATAGGGACTTCCATAACTTGTTCTCATCTGTTGGTAAATCCTCTGTTTTTGCTTTGTGACATTCCCTGTGTCCTGACGTGTTGTGTCCCCTTTTCCCAAGGAGTATGTGGTGACCAGTTTTTCCCATTCTTCCGTATTGAGAAAAGATATATTACTTCCTTGGAGACTAGGGGGCCAATTCCGAATCGGTAAAATCCCTTTACAAATAGCCGTACAGAGCATATTTCCCATGCGAATAGTACCCGTAAATGTCCCCGTATGCACGATGAAGTACGATTCGGATCCAAAGCAGATCTCCATACAAATCATACTAAACACCGTCCAACTAAAAAATAAGTGCGATTTGTATCCGGAACACGCAGTACGCAACGTCCGTACGTAATTAAGTAGCAGTTTCCGGCGCAGCAAGTACGATTCTTCTCTGCGAAACTCCGTACAACCCTTTTTCTACGGGAGCTCAAAACCTCCGTAAATGCAGAGTCCGACCTGAACCGCTTCCCCGGTACGCGACATACATGCCATGAACCCCATCTGAAGAAAACAACAAACCTTCTCAGGGGTCCCACTGATACTTGGTCCTTTTAAACCAACAAAGAAGACATTGGCACAGAAGCTGAAATATAAAAGAGCATCTTTATTAACCTCAAATGAGTGTGACTACATCACACAGAAGCCTTAGCAACTGAATGAGGCAATCTAAGGAGTACAGAAAACAGAGGCCTTATATATGCTTAGGGTTACATAGTCATCATAAGACCAAGGGGCAGTCCTGGCACATGTAAACATGCAAAAATGACTAAGATGGGCATACAAGATCTGCTTGCTCAACAAAGTGGGAGGACAGTTACTTCTCCATACAGCAGCAAAAATAGCCTGACAGTTATATTAGAGAAGCAGGTGCATTCTACTAGCTAGGCCCTTCTGGGCATGTGCGAAGGTGGAAGATGCTAAATATAGTTCGTTTCTAGGCAGATTACAAGAGCAGTCAACACTGAGGGAAGACAGAGCACATACAGCCTGATTCATCATTCTCCCGTTTTGCGAGCCCCTAATAGCGATTCATAAGGAATCGCTATTAAGGACTTGCAAAACGGGATTCATGTAGGAATTGCTAAATAAATAGCGATTCCTACACATTCCTTATTTGCGATTAGCTAATTGCTAATCGCATATAAGGAATAACTCCCCATTCATTCCTATGGGTCTAAAGGCCCATAGGAATGAATGGGGAGTTATTCCTTATTCGCGATTAGCAATTAGCTAATCGCAAATAAGGAAGCGATTTCAAGGGTGCCAGGGGTGTCCAAAGGACACCCTGTAGCACCCCTGAAATGCAACATTACACAGGTGTTGCACACACACATGTCCAAAGGACATGTGTGTGTGTGACATGCAAATGAAAAAAATGCACTAAAGTGCTTTAATCTATTTTTTCGCTATTTACCACGAAGTCAGACTTCGTGGTAAATAGCGGCCAAATATAGCGAATTCGCAATTTAAATTTGGTTGATGAATTGCATTTAAGGAATCTCTAATAGAGATTCCTTAAATGCAATTCACCGCACAATAGCGAATTCTATAATAGCGATTATTGCATTTGGGATGATGAATCCCAAATGCAATATTTGCGCTCGCAAAGGGCCAGATTCTCAGAATCTGGCCCTTTGCGAGCCGATTTTCGTTTCATGAATCAGGCTGATAGTGAGCACGTGGCATCACATGGCAAACACAATGTCTGCCAGAAATACAAAATGGCTTTCAGCTCATGCTAACAAATCCCTACAATATTTAACAGATGGTCCTTTTAGCATGAGCTAAATACATTTGTATGATCCAGTAGGAATATAGAAAATATTTGCATAATATTTTTCATAAATTTATCAATATCCTAATTCGTTGCTAGGTGGGCATTTTCCATTCTAAACATTTCATTAAGCGGGTACAAGCAGGAATACAAAGGGAACGGAGTATTAGGTCATAATTAACATACAGACAGTAGGAGAGAGTAATGACCACTATTACAAACAGAATTATAATTTTTCTAGTCCTAAGCAAAAACAAATCCTAAAATCATCTAGTAAACATTTTTAGGGCTCCTATGCATTTCAGTGACTATTCATTTTAATTTCAAAATAGCCAACAGCACATATCTAATAAAAACATTTTCAAATTGCATTTTTTCATTTTCCTTTTATGAGGGCTAGAACATCAATCATATCTGGGACCAGGAGGACAACACAGGGCCATAGGAATTAGAAAGAAGAGCTGCAAAGGGCTTCTCCTCCTCAAAAATGGGACGACTAAAGGGGTACATTATTGACAAGAAAAAAGAAGTCCTTGGGGAAATTGAAGCTGCTGTACAACCAACCAGAGGGGAGTCTTCTCCCTGTGTCCGTTTGAGCCTCGCAGGCAGGCTCTTGTTGTTTCCACGGTGGAGCTGCACAACTCGCAACTCAAGAATCACAGCCCAGTTTCAAGGAAAAAGTCTCTTCTTTCAGGATAGGGCAGGCACCCACCAGGCAAATGCTCTCAGCGATCCTGTCCAGTGTCTCAGGCAGTGCACCAGTTTTCTTCACTTCAATCTAACGGGCACCAGAGACACAGCACCTGTACCCTAATCTCAAGCCCTTCCCTAACTCCTGTATTGCTCTGCTGGCGCACTGCTCATTAGTTGGGGCCACATATTGCATCCAGTGTACCCAGGTATCTCTTGACCAACAAACAGAGGTGCAAACTTGCATTCACTTTGGGACCAGGATTCAGAGGCCTGATGCTAGGATCTCTGAAGCAACCCTTGTTTCAAAAGGGGTCACCTCAAGTAAGGCCTCCTCGCCATTCTGGTCGGTCTATGACTCTCAGCTGGGCATGATCCACGATTTCTCCCAAGACAGTGGCAGGGGTACACACTTGATCACAGTGCTTCCGCCTTCACTGAGATCCTAGTTGCCAGCAATACCTGTGCTGGTTACCTTCACTTTGGCTTCAAGCTGGACTAGTGCTGACGCTGACTCCCCAGGCTGAATCTGATGTCCGGGCCCCTCTGGCAATGGTTGTAAAGCAGCAAAAATCTATTGGTGGACAGAACAAAAGGTCTTTAGACAAGGCACAGAAACAGTCTATCAACAGAGAGGATAGTCTCAAAATATTTCCTAGTCTTGGGACGCCCAATATATTAGCAAGACACCCAAGAACCACTTCCATCTATCTATGTGAGAGTAAAAAAAAAAACAGGCTGGACCTATTGGCAAGTATAAAAGGAACATCACTCAATCCCAAGCAGCCAAGGAAGTCTGTATTAATTTACTAAACTCAGACGAAAGGAGAAAAACAACACAGACATACCCTAAATCCTTACATTAGTGTATTCCTGTGTACTTCCTCAAAAAAGGAAATGTTCTACACGTTTGCTCATAAACTTTACATTACTTGTACAGGACTGCTTCTAAAATGATTCTTCTTCTTTATTTATTTATTTATTTTATTTAGTGTCTTATAGAGCGCGAACTTGACCCGTGAGGGAATCAGAGCGCTCTACAGGGTATACAAGGTCTACAAACCAACATAAAATGCAGAGAAATACTAACACATCTTACCCTTACTCCTACATGTAAATGATTACAATCATAGTCAGCGTCAGTGCTCAGAACTGAGATAGGTGTGACAGATTTGTGGGCTGTACCTACATTTTTGAAACAGCAGTCTGAAATGCAGGATTTTACCCTGTGTTTAACTGACAAAATCCTGGCTGAATCAACATTCCTGTCTCTCCTTGGCCTACAATCACAACGACAGCTGCTTGCTTAGCGGCAGTAAAAACTCAGCCGTCGTAAAGCTTTTCTTAGTGTTGAAATGTAAGCTTGTGGACAGTCTATTTAAACTGAGGGATTTCAATACATGTTCTATAATATGTGTTTAGTTCAGCAAAATCCAATTTATTCAGATGATGTGTTTGCCTGTTAATATCTAATACAATGTATCTAAGGAAAATGCTTTATAATTGTTTATTTATTACCAAACACATAATGTCGTTTTTGAGGCCTATTTTATTCCTATTGAATGTGAATTCTAATTTTATCTTTTAAGCATTAGCAGTTTGTACATGTGCATAGTTGTTTACTCTATCATTTAAATAGTAACATATCATTATTTAGCACATCATATGGCTCATTTCTGGATTTTTATTTAATATTTATTTAGTATTAATTAAATGACATTTTGCATAACAGACTGATGACAGCAAGAAAACACAAACACACATTGAGCTCATTCCAAACATATACAGAAGGGGTCACACACTCAGAATCACACAACACAGCGCGCTCAAGAGCCATTATTTCACAAATAGCGCAATCGCTATTTAGTCACAGAAGTTGCAATGTAGAATCACACACACATTTAAACACACATTTAACCCACTGATCAACACTTAAGACAGAAACAAAGGACAGCCACAGACTGTACTTAAAGCAAACCATTTGAAAATACTAGTTGTAAGTCATCTTTACAAGAAGCGCTTTTCAATAGTATTCGAAAAGGCTGCAAAAAAACAGCCCAACAAACTGTTTTATTTCCAAGAAGCCAAAATACACTCAATTCACTAGCTTTGTCTGACAGAACACCAAACAAATTGCTCTGCATATCTCCTTTTATAAACGTGCGCAGATCCATATTTGAATTCCAAGGGGATACAGAATCACCAAGGAAGAAATATGTTTTTATACCTAAACCTATCTAGCTATTCCCTCCAGGGAGCCGGCTAATTTAATTCACATCTCACTATGGTACCTCCAAAAAGCAACACATTCTTCTGCTCATGCTAACAAATCCCTCCAATATTTAACACATCGCCCGTGTCATCTCAGTCCTGTACGCCTACGACCTGATGCATAGAAACTGACAACGCCGCATACTGTGAGATAACCAGGGGCGATTGGGGGTTGAGTGGCGGTAAACATCACCCATACCAAAGTATACTTGAGGGGCGTGTCCAGCAACCCCTGCGTATCGCAACAACGGGAGTGTATTTGTAGGGTGCATCTCACACGTTCGCGTATAGCACCATTGCAATAGTAATACAAGGTGCACAAACGCCAGGAATGTTGGGGTACCGTGCGTTTCATACCCTCGCATCTTGCACCATTACAATAGTGATACGAGGCACACACATGCCAGGAATGTAGGGGTACGGTGCGTTTCACACGCTCGCGTATAGCACCATTACAATAGTGATTCGAGGCGCACACACGCCAGGAATGTAGGGGTACGGTGCGTTTCACACGCTCGCATATGGCACCATTACAATAGTGATACGAGGCACACACATGGCAGGAATGTAGGGGTACAGTGCGTTTCACATGCTCGCGTATGGCACCATTACAAAAGTGATACGAGGCGCACACACACCAGGAATGTAGGGGTCTAGTTCACACAAGGATGTCTATCAAGTACTTGTTATTGCATACTTTCATGTGCAGGCCCTAGGTGTGGCAGCCAGTAATATAGCACAGGGCATCTAATCTTGTTGCACAATCAATGTGTGATGACCTGTGGACACATGTCATGTGTGATGGGGCACTATGTGGCACACATCACCTTGACACTTGTCACATGTGTATCAGCAGTCCGATTTTGTCATGCACAGCAACACTGGGATGGCACAGTCATCACTACCAGCACCTGTCTCCTGATGCCAGGGACAGGGGCACTTTGTCAACTGACATGTCACTCTCAGCATGACCCTATGGGACTATGTCAGGTGTGTTTCATGTGTTATATTGAGCTTGCTGTTCCGTATACTGCATCTGCTGTTGGTGCATCTAACATGGGTCTGTGTTGAGATGGGAATGGTTTCACACCTACGTACACCATGCCACATGTGGATTCCCACGGCTGTAGGGTCTGTGTGCATCAGACATCATATTTCCCCAGGCATACATGTCTGCGTCGTGTCAATGGCTGTTTTGTTTTGTTGTCACGTGTACCCCTTAATCGCAATGTGTTTGATATGTACATTTGACATTCATGTGACCTGTGCGTGTGCCTTGCAGTCAGCTGTCTGGATGGGATGAAATCCTTCCACTGCAGGTATAGTGACGTGTCACTCCGGTGATATCTCTGGCTGTTCACTCAGACCGGCCCACCAGCTCATTTCAGGGAATGTCATGTTGATTTGTCAATCAACAGGCGTATCTGGCTTTTCTTAGGAGTGCCAGCAAGCTGGCATATGTGTCCTGCATGTATTGCACATGCCAGACTCCATAGTGACCTGATGTCTAATAGCAGTTTTTCATGTGCAATGTTCATTGCCATTGATGTTGGCTGACTCTCGATCTTCATTATTCCCAAAAATGCCCTGCAGGGCACCGCCTGTACCAAGGCCATTCCCTGACTTGGCTACCATGAGGGAAGGTGCCTGCATACAACGTTACAGATTCACTCAACAGTTGATAGAGGACTTGAACAAGCTGGCACCACATCTCCAACCTCAATACAGGTATCCTACTGCGCTGACCCCCAAGATTAAGGTGATGGAAGCCCTACATTTTTTTGCTACAGGTACATTTCAATTAACCATAGCTGATGTTGTTGGGATGTCACAGACGATGTTCAGCCATTTCCTGCGTGATGTTTTGGCAGACATGTTGGAGCACCTTGATGAATTCATCAAGTTTCCTACTCCTGAAGAGTTTACAAATGTCATGGGTGATTTCTAAGCCCTGGGAGGGATGCCACATGTCATTAGGTCCATTGATGGGACACATGTGGCTTTGGTGCCACCACAGGCACAGGAGCAGGCTTACCGCAACCGTAAACATTACCATTCAATAAATGCCTTCGTGGTGTGTCTTGCTAACATGCTAATTTCCCACGTTTGTGCATGTTTTCCAGGTTTGGCACATGATGCATTCATCATGAGGCATAGCAGGGTACCACAAATGATGCTGGGGCTGCTCAACGAGCAGGCATGTCCTGTAGGTGGGTAAACTCTGTTTGTCCTGTGTGTTTCAGTATCTTTTGCTCTTATGGCAACTCCCGACCCACCTATATACATGATGTTTCCATGTAGGGGACTCTGGATATCCCAACATGCCATGGCTAATGACACCTCTCTGCAACCTAAGAACACCTGCAGATCACCGGTACAAGAATGCACACGGGCAGGCCAGGCAAGTGATTGAGAGGACGTTTGGCCTCCTGAAGAGCCGATTCCGGTGCCTCGATAAGACCGGCGGAACCCTCCATATGTACCGGACAAGGTCTGTAAGATCTTCATCGTGTGCTGCATGCTGCACAACATGGCAGTTGAGCAGGCAGTGCCACTCATCCTGGATCCAGAAGAGCAGGAACATCAACCCGTTGAGGATCAAGGGCTTGGTCACGATGCAAGTGATGAGGAGGAGAAGGATGATATCCGGAATTAGCTAATACGCAACTTCTTCTCATAATTGTGATTCACTGGGTATGAGTGAGAAAGCTTGTAGCATTGAGTGGCAATATGTGTGTCCATCTGACTGAATGCAAAGTGACTTTGATGTGTGTTCTGATGTGTCACTCGAGTGCTGATGTCATGCCACACAGTAAATGCGCAATGAATTTCTTTGAAATTTGCATGTGTCCTACTTTGTTCATGTTTCGTAACTGCCCATCTCTGCTGCAAAAACATTTCTTGTGACCTCTTTCGTGTGTCTGTCATTCCCAGGTTGCTGTGCCTGCTGTCTGCTCATGTCATCTTTGTCCTCCTGCTATTCCTCATGATGATTGCAACGTGGGCAGAATCAGCGTTCCATGCACGGACATGCGTAAATGTCAGTTCGGGTAAGGAATCCAAACAGGCTTTTTGGTGTTGGTACGGTTTCGGAATGTGTGGGAACTGTTTCTGTGCATGTTGCAGTACCATGCATACATGTCTCCTCACGATGGATCAAATAACATGAATCATCACTCCCATGACATGACAGTCACCCTTCTTGACAGTCATATGTAGTGGAGTGTGGAGTCTAGTGAAGGCTTCAATGTGTGTAAACCTTGCCCCTGACACATTGCGGATGCCACGGGTTGACAATCTGTGGTACATCACAACAACAGGCTCTATAGGGGAATTTCAGCCTCTCCGTGTGCAGCAGGATGTGTTTGGCTCATCCCCTTAATCTTGTGTGCCAGTTCATTTGGATTTACAACATCCATGTTGTGAAGGTGGGGGCCAGCGTATGTCCCACATGTTCTGTCAACTATCCTGTGAGTCTATTCATATGGATGCATTTCCCTTTGTGCCAGTATGTCATGTCACTGTCACGTCGCTTCCTCAGGGCCGTTGGAGAACACTGCAGTGCAAGCCATCTAGGTAAGTGGACGAGAAATTACATTTCCCATGTAGCCAAGAACGTGACGCTGATGATGTCACGACGTTGCGCGGAAGCGAATGTATACGCATCTGTGGCACCAGTCGGGTGCCGTTAATTCCAGGATTCTCTTGTGGCGTTCTGCATATCCTGGTCACGGTAGGGGTGCTTTTGCACCATCGCTCCTCGTTACTCTCTGTTGAATTCCAGCCCAGCAGCTTGCTCTGTTGGGCATTCCGAAGCCCAGTTGGACGAGCTGATGACTGGCTCTTGCGGGGCTTCCTTGTGTTTACCTAATTCCCACCCTCGTTGGACGAGTTTCTTAAGGCTCTTGCGGGAGCTGGATAATTTCCCTTTGTGGCCCTCACTGATTACCTGGGGGAACTACGGATTGTCCGCTTTGTGTGAGATGCACAGCAGCGCATTTGAATTACTGTTTATTGGACTTTATTTATACACTGTGAATTTCAGGATTACCGCACGGCTTTACTTGCGTTGAATCAGCCTGCAGAGTGTTATACCCCCTTCATATAGCTGCTATACTCTGCTAACTTTTATGTTTCTTCTATGATCCTTGTACTAGTTGCACATTCCTTGGAACAGGGTCATAACATTGCCCATTTCTTTTGCAACTCGTACTACATTATCTTTAGTGTGTTATGGTGTTTAATCACCTTTTCATGTGCTATGAATTCATGTGGATTGTTCATCTCTGTTTTCACAGCAGGGCCTTGTAGAGCTCGCCTGGAAAAAAGCTTCAAAACCCCTGTTACATGGCTCTTATTACTTTTTTGGGTATGTTGCTAACTGCTGGATAAATACTGGAAACGTTTAGGACAGCCTTTTTTCTTTTTTTTTTAAATGTTTTTATTGTTAGCAGGCTGACACAGAGAACAAACAAAAAAAGAAAAAATTAATAATAATACATAAAACACAATACATATATATAATGTCTATCATACATGGCGCGTACACAATTAAGTCGGTGCTACAATTGAAAGCTGGAAAAAAAAAAAAAAAAGGGCTAGGAAGGAAGTAAGGACGGAGACAATAAAGAAAAGAGCAATTTCATGTTACCAATCTTAAAACTCAATAATAATTGTCTAATAACACAGATTTTCATGAGTATAGCATCAGCATTCTATAAAAGTTCCCCAATTTTTTTCATATTTTTTTATTGCCTTTACGCCCCTGATGTTTGCTAAAGCAAGCTCCATTTAGTGTACTTCAATTACCAATGCCCACCAATCCCAGATTTTCGGTGTTTCTGGACTGATCCAGGCTCTTGCCACGGTTAGTTTAGCAGAAGATATTAATATTGTGATCAGAGCGGCATGTGGAAGTGGAGCTGGATAGATATCTAATAAAACAGCCACAGCTGTTAACGCTGGTATCTGTATCTGCTTCATATGCAAGATTTTTTCAATTTCGCACCAGAAAGTTTTCAAATTCGGGCATGAGAACAGCATATGTATCAAATCTGCCGCTTCAGTAGAACATTTAGGGCATTTAGTATGATCGCTATAAGTGTTGTTGGGGGACCATTTAGAGATTTTTTCAGGGGTGTAATATAGCATACATGTTGTGCTGAATTGTTGGAGTCTTAAGCTGGAAGATCGTACTCGCTTGTTAATATTCGTCAAAGAATTTGTTATCTGTTTAGAGGTTATATTTGATCCCAGTATTCTGCTCCATTTATCAGCAAGCTTACTGCAGTCGTTAGGTTTGACAGCAGTAAAAATTCTATATGTCTCACTTATAACAGATTTGTTTTTTGATGAGTGCAAGCAGATCCAGATGGCACATTCTGTAGCATTCAAAATTTGTTTTTTATTAATCAAATAATCATGTATCTGTAGGAATTTGTATCTCATATTTTCAGATAGATTGTATAGTTGCTTAAGGGTGTTGAAATCCATGAAGCCCTATGTATTGTATAGGTCCCCTAAGGTATTAATACCTAGTCTAGACCATCCGTGGCCGGTGTTATCATTAAAGATATTTGGTAGGCCTGGATTTCCCCATAGTGGTAAATTTGAATGAAAGATGTTAGTATCACAAAAAGATAAGATATTGCGCCATATCTTTGTTATATCTCTTGCTGTCTTAAATTTCACTCTTTTGTAATAATTGGGATCATTAGTTCTAGATAAAAATAAATTTGAGTCAGATTTTAACATGAAATAATGAAAAAATAAAGTCCTTCCTTCATTAAGTAGGGAGCGTAAGCGATTAGTGAAAGCAGACCAAAAATATAATTTAAAATCCGGAAAATTAAGCCCACCTTCATGTATGTCATTTTTCATAAGGTTTAATGATCTTCTCGCCTTTTTGTACCCCCATATAAAACTGCTAAATATTCCATCCAGTTTCTTAAAAAATTGATTATTTAATGCTAATGGTATAGATCGAAATAGGTATATAAATTTAGGTAATACCTTCATTTTTATCAAATTAATTCTGCCAATTATATTGAGAGGTAGCCTATGCCATTTTTTTAATAGTAGCCTAGTAGATTTAATTAATTCATCATAATTTATTTTATTGGTGTCTTGTACTTTGGCTGTTATTCTTATTCCCAGATAAGTAGCTATTTTGCATATCTCAGGCACCATCACAAGTGGGGCATAGTTAGCTATTATTTGCGTTTTTTGTAGGTTTAATTTATAGCCCGCTACCTTGCCATATTTATTTGCTTCTAAAATTATTCCTTTTTGGGCCTCTACAACATCTTCCGTGTAAACCGCTATGTCGTCCGCGTATGCTGTTATTTTTAATTCTTGGTGTCCTGATTTAAACGGTATGATCTGGGTTTGAGATTGAAGGGCTAGTAAAAAAGGTTCTAAAGAAAGTGCAAATAGCAGAGGTGAGAGAGGGCAGCCCTGTCGGGTTCCTCGTGAAATCCTGGTTTGTCGTACAGTGCCTTAATACTTTTTAAGAATTCCCCCCCCAAACCTTAATTTGGATAGTACGCACCACAGAAAATCCCATCCCACTCGGTCAAAAGCTTTTTCAGCATCTAACAAGATCATACCGAGTGGGGTGGCATCAGTCCCTGCAACGTCAAAAGCTGTTATGGCCGTATTGACATGTATGGTGGTGTCTCTCCCAATGATAAAGCCATGTTGCTGTGGGTGGGTAATCATGGGCATAATGGGGGCCAGTCTTAAAGCTAGAATTTTGGCAAAAGTTTTCGCATCAGTATTAATCAATGAGATAGGGCGATAAGACCCTCTTTCTTCTTTCGGTTTGTCCTTCTTCAGAAAAAATATTATTTTAGCCCTGTTCCAAGATTGTGGTGTTTTTCCTTCAAGGTCTACAGATTGGATTGCTTTCAGCAAGGGTTGTTCAAGCTCTTTTAGGCATATTTTATATATTTCTAATGGTATGGTGTCTTCCCCTGCTGCTTTCCCTGAGGGTAATGAAGCAATAGCTTGATGTAGTTCTAGCATAGTAATCTCATCAGACAGCGAGTCTATCTCTATAATGTTTTGAGTATCTATAGTATAGTTTTCAATATATTTCTGTATGTCATCTATGCTAGGAGTCATTTCTGGAGTGTATAAGTTCTTATAATAGTCAGCAAATTGTTCCAAAATGTCTTGAGGTTTATTATAGACTTGGTTTCCTCTCCCCTGTATACTTGTAATTGTAGCATTTGCTCTATCTTCAGCAGCTTTATAGGCCAGAATTTTCCCAATTTTATCCCCACCTTCATATTGATTTATTTTAAATTTCTGTAGGCTGTTTATGCTTTTTTTGATAAATTTGGATTTTGCCTCATTTTTCAATGACGTGAGTTTAAACCCTATTTCTATGCTCGATGGCAAGTTGGCCTGAAGAGATGATGACAAAAGTTCCTCTTGGATAGTTATTTTTGACATCAAAGTATCATTCTTTTTTTTTAATTCTATGTTTTGTCTAATCACGTAAGTCTGAGTATAGCCTCTAATGCTAGCTTTACAGGCATCCCAAACTATTGCTGGTGATGCTGAATTTGAGTTTATATTTATGAATTCTGTAAGATGTAATTTTAGTTGTGTTATATAATCTAAATCCGATATTAGATGTCTTGGGAAATAAAAAGGTCTAGGCGTGATTCTGTTATCTGTTGTTTTAAAAGATAAAATTATAGCATTATGGTCAGAGGAGATGCGTGGGCATAGGATCACAGAGCTTGTATTCAATAAGTTATCGCTTATAAGTGCCATATCGAGCCTTGAACATAATTTATGGGGTGCCGAGTAGTACGTATATCCTGGCCTACTGGCATATAGATTTCGCCAAGCATCTTTTAAATTGTGTATACGACATATGTCAAGTATAGAGGCCCTTGTTTTATGCATTCTTTGATATCCCCCAGATCTAGTTGTGTCTATTCTATAATCCATGATGCAATTAAAGTCTCCCATAATAATAAATTCTCCAGTCCAGTCTAATAGCTTAATGTTCAATTCGTCAAAAACAGTAGGGTCATCTGTATTACATCCATATACCACACATAAAACATAATTGACATTCTCAAACCGTACCTGGGCAATAGCCCATCTACCGTTTTTATCGCAAGATGTTTGTATTATCTCAGCCTTAAATCGTTTATCTTTAAGTATAGCAACTCCCCTAACAGGTTGGCCATAAGCTGAGCTAATGATAACTTCGTATCCTAAATGGTTGAGAAGTTTTCTATCCTTCCCTGTGATATGTGTCTCAGATAGAAGGGCAACATGGGAGTTATGCACTTTTAATTCTTCTTTTATCAGCATTCGTTTATTCTTGCTATTTAGCCCGGCAACATTCCAGGCTAGACATTTTATTTCATACATCTATACATCAGTTTAGCCAAAAAAAGGGACAAAATTAGAGCTTTACTCTCGAAACTTATCTTATATTGATCATTGTATTGCCTAGATCTCATGTATTGTGTTCTGAGGGTTCGTTTGATGTACACACAAATTTCAATATCATTGTTTAGTTCCTCCACCTCAGCCTGCAAACTATTTTGTTTTTCCACCTCCCCCACCCTCAACCCCCCAAAATGCGGAGAACACCCTCCCGCCACCCCCCTCCCCCCTAGCTCTCACCCCGGCCGGGGTAGAGCCATCCCTCAGCATCTGCTGCCGCTGGATGGGCAGCTGGTTGGCAGGTCAGCACCGGACCCCCCCACCCTCTCTTCACTTAGACAGTCCATAACTCCATAAGTCCACCGAAAAGAAGATGAATTTGATATTAATTTAGAGTGTTGCTATGCGCTTTACCTAGATAAGCTTGTAATTTTTGGCAATTGAAACTGAGTTTAATTATGACTAAATTCTTAATAAAAAAAAAGTTCTTTTACAATGTCTCCATTTATGTTAGTGCCTAATTCTTGGTTTTGGAGTTGGTCTTGCTTGAGCCAGCTGCAGTGTCGGCTAGATATGCTTCTGCTTCTTTTATGTCCGTAAAAAAGTGGGTGCGACCCCCTTTTATTACCTTTAGACGTGCTGGTTCTTGAAGAAAGGCTTGGGCGCCGCTTGATTTAATTGGGTCTATCAACTTGCGTAGTAACCACCGTCTGTCCATAGTTTCTTTACTGAGATCAGAACGAACAAAAATCGAAATCGCACCAAAAGTTACCGGGGTGTTAGGACGAGCTCTCTGCCAGATAGCCTGACGAAGTAAAAAATTGCCAAAAAAAACCAAGAAGGGGCGCGGGAACTGGCCCCCTCTGTTTCTCTGTATTAGAGGAAGGCAATGTGCTCTCTGGATTTGTGAGTCCCAGTCCCAGTCCGCTAAATCAGGGAAGGTTTTCTGAAGTAGCCCCACTAGGTAGGCCCTCGGATCAGATCCTTCTGTCCCTTCCGGTATACCAAAAATTCTTAGATTTGAGCGTCTCTGTCTATTTTCCAAATCTTCAACTTTTTGTTGTAGAGTTGCAATGGGACAGCCTTTTTTTCTAAGTGTGTAGTAATGCCCTTGTTCTATCCTTAGATCCAGTAGCACTCTCATTACTGTGATCCCAACTAGGATATAGTGGCTGTTGTTTTCCTTTACAGGTATTACTGTTACAGTATAGGTCCAGAGGTATTCTGTGATTCAGTGACAAGAAGTGTTGAATTCTTAGGCTTGTTTACCTTTGTTTCAGATCTCCCTCCCTGCTGTTCCCTTCCTTTCCTTCCCTCGCCTGATCCCCTTCTACTCAGACCAATGGGGTATCGGGAGGTGGACCCCTTTGAGCATGGCACGTTTCCAAGGATTCAAGCCCCTGACAGTCACAGGAAGTCATGTGCACATTGGATCACCAGCAGTACAAGTTGACTCATTACATGACTGTTAATTCCTGCAGAGCAATGGCACTGGCCATGGGTATTGGCTCATGCAGCATGGCCTCAACACATACTTGATCCGTTTGTGTAGTAAATGTGTTCACCACAATACAATGTGCCTCATCTTGCCACTTTGCATGTGTCATCTATGGCATAAATGTCAAAGATTGTGCATATGAGTGTATGTGTACTTTGGCAACATGCATGCAGCTCTTCATGGCTAATGATCCCTATTGTGCATTATGTACTTGGTTGTGTATGTATTTGTACAGCTTGCTCCCCACAACGGGCAAGCAACGCCTGCTGACGCTGTGTGTCGTGGGCATAGCTTGGCCTTTTGGAGCCTGATCCTGTGCCCGTCATTTTTGGTGATTGTTCATCCATTTTCTTTGAGTGACCCATGAGTTACCAGACACTCCTTCCTTTCAATACACCTGTTACACTGTGCCTTTCTAACCTCCTTGTCGTTGTGTGCTAGTTTTTGCCTAGTTTCTCACCCCTTCCGCCGTCAGGTGTTCACGCATTTCTGCTGCTGCCTCCCCTGCGGCACTACCCCACCGAGTGCCCTGATTCTGCAACCCACACGCCTCCCAGATGCTCCTCCCTCCCTCCACCCATTCTTAATGCAGGCAGCAGCTTGTCTGTCCCACTGTTGTCCCAACACCGTGCCAAAGGCAGGGCCGTCAGCACCCATCAGCGCCTGCAACATGCACAATGCAAGACCCTCTGCTCCTTGCATGACCCACGTAACACAACAGACTCATGATCCAGCCACCCTCCAAGCAATGAACACCGGACAATCAACCACCTGCTATCAGGAAACCCCTAAGCGCACACACCACAGCTTCACATGCTGTGTGTGCAACTCCAACTGCCTACACCACGCTGCCCCGCCTACCAGACCATGTCAAAACAACCAGGTCATGTACCTCCTACTCCACTCCCACACAACAGCCCCACACATCGCCTTCATTACAGTAACCTGGTTGAACGCATCCTCAGCACACAACTTCAACATTGCCATCATAGATGGATACAAGATCACCCATAGGGACCGCACCAACAATACAGGAGGTTGAATTGCAAATGATTCACAAGTACACCCTCAGAGTCACAAACAACACCAAGGACACACTCAGCATTGACAAGCACCGTCCTGAAGAAGATGCTATGCATCAAAACATGTTGACGCACTAAGAGGTGTTGTACATTATCATCCATATACACCTCGACACTACCCTTTTTAATAGTGCCAGCACGGAAGCCCATTAAAATTTACTAGACTTCATGTGCAAGGCCCCATTTTAATTTTTTTTAACTTATCTTCACCACAAGCCCACCACTCACTTTATAACATAAAAACATAACCCCTTCGCACACCACACATAGTCATCAACTTAAGTGCTACCACGTATTCCGTCGGTTAGTAGCACGCCGCATCCCGTAGTGGGGTGCGAAGACCCTGATGATGAAGCATGACACCAAGGGTCCTCTTGGTGTGTGAGGGGTATTGAAAGAACACTGAGTGCTCCCCACCACCATGGGGTCCATTCTAGAAACATTCTTGTGTGGATTCCATGTAATTGATATGGCGGATAGCTGTGGGATTGATGCACCAGGAGGGGAAAATACAGTGGGACGGGGAACCGGGGTCTTGGATAATTCACAGAATGTTGTAACTCTGTCTGGTGTAAGACATCCTATCCAAGATAATGGAGTGTTCTCTGCAGGTAACCCTGCCCATTTGACAGAACCTGAAGCTGTATGTAATACCAAAGGGCTTTCCATAGCATGTTGGAATATAGCTGGGCTGGCCTCAAAGGGGGATAAGTTGGGCTGGTTGGATTTTCTTAGTTCTTATCTGCTTTCAAGAGACCTGGAGTACAGAATTGGTTAGTTATGAGGGGTTCACCTTGTATAATCTACCAGCCCAGGGTTCTGTGGCTAGCAGAGCAAAGGGGGGCCTCTTAATTCTTTTACTAACTAGCATGCCATTAGAAGTGAAAAGATACATGAACATCGGGTCTCATTTGCAGATTCTTTGGCTTTACCAAAAACATGCCCAGAATGTTCTTCTAATTAATTTTTATAATAACATATTTGATAACTCACGGTCTAAAATTGTTACGGACCTAGAGAATGCCATTTATAAGTTAAGTACGGAGGAAAATTTCATTTTTGATTTAATTTGGGTTGGTGATTTCAACACTTCAATATGCTACATGTCTACTACAAGGGTTTGTGGGATAAGAAGAGATACAGGAGAGGATGATATTCACTTCCCCCATAATGTATATGGCGAGTCACTGAACAAATTCATGGCGGATTATGACCTGGAACTGATGCAATGTGCAAGAGATGGTAGAGGGAAGCCGATCCCCACTTACATAGGTAGAAATACGAATTCTATTATTGACCATGTCCTGGTATCCTCTAATATCATCTCATTGTGTACTACCCTCAGGAATGAAGAATCCCTACTTAGTGACCAGAACTGTATTATTTTGACTACTGAAATATGGGAGACTAGATCAGTAAATCCAACAATAACTGTGGGTAACATTGAACCGCATCGACCCAATGGCACAAGAATAAAATGGAATTGGGTGAAAGCGGACAAGGTGTTAAAAAACATTATTAAGGATTGTTATGTGGAGATATTTGATTATTTGAATATTAACAGTGAGCCTGCATTGATCTTAATGAATTTTAGTAAAATTAACTGTTTTATTGATTCCATTTTTACAAAGTTTAGTTATAGGGAAAATACCTATAATAAGGGTTGGTTTGACCATGCTTGCACCACATCACACTCCCAGTTAAAACAGGCATTGATGAGTATGCCAAGGGATTTGATGCTTGTAACGAAATTAGGAGCGGATTAAAAACTTATACTCAAACAGAGTAAAAAAGAGTTACAACATGAGGCATGGGACAAATTCATTCAGGTGGCGGAGACCTCAGACTAAACAACACAACATAGTTTCGGGGCTCCTTTGCCCCAAACAACCGTGGCGAATGGAGACCTCAGACTGCCTCTTGTTCTGGGCGACAGTTAATGCCCCTTTTTTAAATGATGAGTTGGTACCCGAGTTAATGTCTCACGTAAGTAGTGAGGCGTGGTTAACCCACTTTTCTTGTATTTTTAAGTCTAGCCATTGTACAAGCGATAATTCTATTACCCCCAGTACCTGGCCCGTAGTACCTCTAAATATAACCCTAGAAGAGGTGGAAATCGGCATTAAAACAAGCAAGGGAGGTAAGGCCCAGGGCCCAGATGGGGTACCAATCGATGTTTATAAAGCTGTTCCAGCTTTATGGGGTCCCTTATTAACTATTGTTTTTAACGCTGCCGTAGCTAATGGAGTGCCTCCTACATGGGGAGAATCTATTATCATCCCTATTTTTAAGAAGGGGAATAAATCGGTAGCTAAAAACTACCGCCCAATTTCTCTCCTAGACTCCTCCATTAAAATTATGAGCAGGATTTTACTTGTTAGACTAGAAGAGTGGGCGGAGGACAATGGGATTTTAGCTAACACACAATATGGCTCCAGGAAAGGGCGAGGAACGCTCGAACAGTGTATTAATCTAGATCTACTAGTCGAGAAATACACTTATGCTAAGCAAGGTTCGCTTTACCTTTGCTTCGTGGATTTAAGTAGTGCGTTCGACCTAGTGGACCACTCGATCTTATGGCGAACTCTACTAGAGCTTGGGGCTCCCGAACCAATTATCTTTTTTTGGCACGACTCTATGAAAAACTCCAAACTTCTGTATGGTTTGGGACTAGGGGGGAATGTACGCTTAAATTTAAAGTTAGATGTGGCATCAGACAGGGCTGCTTCCTTGCTCCTTCGCTTTTTACTTTTTTTATTAATGAGGTGGACGCAGCACTTAAATTAGTTAAATCAGATGCCCCACAGGCTAATGGCGTAGAGGTACCGGTTCTGCTTTACGCAGACGATGCCGTGCTGTTATCTAGGACACCAATTGGCCTTTAGCGGCTGATTGATAGGTTTGCAGATTTCATAACCAATAGGAAGCTGCAGATTAACAAGAGTAAAACCTACACTATGGTATGTGGCAGTAGTCGTAAAAAATCAAATTATTTTTTTATAGACGGGCAGAAAGTTCAGTCTGTGGGCAAATTTTGCTATTTAGGGATTACTTTTGCCAGCGACAGAACTTGGTCTCACGAGATATTGAATGTCCGGGCAAAAATGGCAAAAAGTGCCCACTGTGTTTTTAGATTCACAGATAAGTTAGGCAATAGACGTATTAGCGACATGACCAAGATTTATCAGTCTAGATGCACCTCTATTGCACTTAATGGAGCAGGGGTGTGGGGTCATTATTCCGTTAATAGCCTACAAACTGAGGAAAATAAGTTCCTTAAAAAACTGCTCTGTCTGCCAACATCAGCGCCCACAGAGCTAATCCATAAGGAAATTAGGATTAGCTACCTGTCGGACCCTATTGATCTGGAGATCCATATGGCAAAAAGAAGAGACTGCTTTTAATAGATTAATAATTAAAGATTGCCTTGAATTGGATAATTATCTTAAAATACCTTGGTTGAAGTATATTGTACATAGCTTTAGGGAAGTCTTCGACATTAATATCGTGGATGACCCTAATGCTGCAGCTGAGATGCTCAAAACAGTAATGAAGAATATGTTTCTGTTATATAGATTAAAGAGGCATCTGAGCTACAGTGGGCAATTAACTTGTATGTTTTATAACAGCTATTCAGTCTTTGAAGGTTTCCAGACATATTTAAGCCAGGTGACTAGAACTTCACATAGATATGTTCTCACAAGATTACGGTTCGGGCTGGTCCATCACTTGGTAGCTTTCCCACACTTTAAACAGCACCCGACTTGCCCATGCCCCTGTGATGGCCACACAAAACAAAGCACTCTGCACTTTCTTTTTACATGTGATTTATATATGAATTTTCGCATTGCCTTTTAAAACCATTGTTTTTAAAATATGGTACTTTTACCATGAATGCAGCAATGAGGCTGCTTTTTATAATGCAGGAACCAGATATTTGTTTTTTTACTGCAATTTTCATCCTTAAATCGATCAATGCAAGGAAAAGTAAGACATTTTAACTGTAATTTTTAAATGGTCTAATGATCCTGTGTAGTGTTGTTCTAATTTAACTTTATATGATGATGTTTTTTACTAAGTGCTTTTATGGTTATTTTTATACGAACCGAATAAAGCTTATTGACATGACATGACATGACTGATGTCCTTCCGAGTCTCGCACAATGGGAATAGTGATTGAAAAGTCTTTTTCCTGATCCTAGTAGTACTGCGTTCTCGTATCCGGTCTAATGTGGACAGGAGATGGTTCATCTAGGCTCTTTTGCGGGCCCCTTACTTTCTCAGTTTTTGTGGATAAATCAGCTACTGTGGCAGTGTACTCTAAAATATAAAAGTGTGTTAAAGATGGAAGCTAATGCTATTACATAAGGGTTTGTCTCCTCTGCTTCTTTCTTTACATGATGAGCAGTCCGGATTGTAATGGTTGGTTCGAATGGGAAACTCGGTGCCTCCAGGAAATTGGTGATGAGTAAAATTCCTGAAGTTTGTCTGGCTTCCTTGTTCCCTTTTTCAAACTTTTTGATGGTAGGGTCCTCCTTGCAAACCGTACAATCTTTGTTATCGTTGACTTGTTTCCGATCTTGATCTTGATCTTGATCGTGGCTGGGTTTTCCTCCACCACCTCCGTCAGTTTTTAATTCCAGACACTGCTACCTTCCATTACCATTTCTCTGTGTGAGCTCGGGTGGTGGACCTGCTGTGACTGTTTCCGCTGTTCCTTTTGGAGTGTTTTTTTCTGGGTTTAATGGGGAGGGGAGTCCCCTCTGTGTTTTGTTGGTGAAGTTTAGCACGGCCCTGCGTCTTTTACGAAGAGAATTTAGAGTAGATTTTGGGTTGTTAGTAATTTTTAGGTACTTTCACAAATGGTGATGCTACTCCTTCTATTTCACTATTCAATTTTACCAACATCCCATGCTCCATGTTGGCCGTTAAATCTGTTGTTGCTGTATTTTCCTGGCCACTGGTGGGTACATTGTAGGCACTTGAGGATCTTCTTTTTCTTTTTTTTGACTATCAATTACACATAGTTGGGTGTAATCCGCATATATGTGATATTGGATGTTGGATGTTTTGAGGATTACAGTGATTCAATTAAAAGGTTAAAGAGCGTTGGTGAGAGTGAGGACCCTTGGGGGACACCCAGGGTGCTGGGACTGGGGTTAGATAGAGTCTGATTGGATTTGACGCTTTACGTTCTGTTGTTGAGCAAAGAGGCAAACCATTTGAGAGCCCCATCCTGCAGTCCAAGAGGTTGAGTAGATTGTCATGTTTGATAGTGTTGAATACAGATGAGAGATCGAGAAGAATTAACAGGCAAGCTTTATTTTGGTCAAGCAAAGTGAGAGCATTGTCCACTATTGTTTCGTTGCTGTGGCCAGTGCGGAAGCCCGATTGGAATTGGTTGAGAAGTTGGAATTGCTCAATGTGTTTGCACAGTTAATCATGCTCACATTTCTCCAGTAGTTTGGCAAGGGCAGGGATGTTTGCGATTGGTTGGTAGTTATTCAAGTCTTCTGGGTCCGCCATGGGTTTCTTGATAATAGGGAGCACTAGAGCAGCAGTTCCGTATCTCCTCCTGAAGAAGAGAGGCATTTATGATCTTAGCCCAGAGCAGTACTAGTGATCCTATCATATCTTTAAAGAAGTTGAAGGGAAGGGGGTCATTGTAGTGATTTGAAGGTTCAGTGTTGACAGTAAGTTGAGGATGTCGATGTCATTGAGGAGTGTGAATTGACTTCAAGAGGCATTGTTTTTGGGGAAGAGACAGGTAGGCGTGGGAAGGGGCATGGGTAAAGAGGAATAAGGAGAGGGTGAGAGATCAAGTACTGCAGACTTTAGATCTGATTCCATTTTTGAAAATAACAATGTTGGTCCTAGCCCATGAAGCTGGGGGAACTCCCTCCCACTGAACTCTTAGAAACATATCAATCAAATCATTTGCGAGCTCCAAAAAGAATACTTGGTAGACTTCCGAATGCAGCCTACCTGGCCCTACAGTGTTCCTGGGTGCTAAGGTTTTGAGGGCTTCGCTCACTTCATCAGGTGTTATAGAAAACTCCAAACGTTCAGCTTCCTCACTATTTACATATCCTATACTAGTCCCCCCTAAACACATATACCTGAGCTAGAGAGGGACATTTTTCTTCCTGACAATGTTTTTGATAGTATTCCTTAAAAACTTTGATTATGGCACCAGGACTAACAACCAATTTACCATCTTTTCTTTCTATAGAATCAATTTCCCTTTCTGCTTTTTGCTGTTGTATGCAAAGGGCCAGCAATCTCCCCACCATCTCACTATACTCCTAACTCTCCATTCTATGAGGCTGGAATTTTATTTCAATGCAGTAATAGCTGTTAAACCTAGTCTTTGTCACCCGCATTTTTACTGGATCTCTTGATTATCCTGCCCACTGCTAATAAGCCTCATATGTTTTGCTTCTGATCCTAGGAGTTCCCGATTAAATGCTCCCACCTCTTTAGCCTGCTGTTTTGTGCTATATAAAGAGAAACTTACAGTCTTGTCCCTTATTCCCACGTTAAATGAGTCTCAGCCTGCCCCTCCTTTAGCACTGTTTCGTTTCACTTTCTAAAAATCCACTTACCCTTTTTTCATATGTTCAATATATGATATGATAAAGGAACTTATACAGCGCACGTTCACCAACCGTTTCTTGGCGCTTTCAGGACTAGCAGAAGACAGGACTACGAGGAAAAGACATTAATTGTAGGCTTGGGAGAATAGCCAAGTCTTCAGAGCTCTCCTAAATAAAGGATAGGAGGGGTTGAGACAAAGGTCAGAGGGGAGAGCATTCCAGAGACGGGGGCTTGCGAGGCGAATCTTAATCCCCTAAATATTTTACGCTTAAAAGAGCAGGCAGACAATAAGTTAGAGCCTGAGGAACGGAGAGCTTGTGAGGGGGTGTAACGGTGGAGGCAAGAGGCAATAAAGGCTGGACCTTGAGGAGAGAGGGCCTGGTAAATCAAGCAACCCACTTTGAAGAGGCTGCGCTGGACTACCGGGAGCCAGTGCAGGCTCTTCAAGAGAGGCTTAGCGGAGCTAGACTTAGGCAGTATGTAGGAGCAATTTCCTATCAAATGTCCAGTTACTATTCCCCCTAGTTACCAGCAGGTCCGATAATTCTAACACCAATGGATTATATTCTAAAGCTACTCTTGGTAACCTCTTGATATCAGCTTTCCACACTAAGCCTGCTGCATTCAGGAGATAGTCCAACTGGCCATATTTGTGTGTGGACGAGAATAATAAGTGGATCCCGGGTCAGGAGACTTTAACCGATCCCATACATCCACCAACCCATTAATTTTCATGAATTGCCACAGCGCCTTATTTACCAAGAGTTTCACCCAGGATATTTCTTTTACCTGACCTCTATGTGGATGTTAAGATCACCACATACGACCAGAAGCATGAGTTATGATGCCAACTGGAACCCCCAATCCCTCCAAGAATTCTGCTTCTTCAAAATTGGTCTCCATATTTAGAGCCGATGATGAGGCTAACGCCTTGCCACTTGACATCCAACCAACTATCCCCCATCTTTCGAGCTTATCTGTTAGAGAGTGTTTCACCTGACAATCATTACCCTTGGCTAAGATTCTCACACCCCTCGTAGAGGTACTTTGAGTGGTACTTGCAAGGAGGGAGTAACCCCTGCTCTGTAACCAATCCCACTTTTCTATGAGTATATGAGTTTCTTGATCACAAATCAAGTCTGGACCTATTGATTGAAACACTTCTGCCACTCCTGCCTCTTTGACCTATCAGTAAAGCCACACACGTTAGCAGAGCACATACGTATTATACTAAACTTCATTTGACTCCATATAGAAAACACGTTCCCCATTTCCTTGACAAATATGATCTTGCCTGACTAAAAAAACGAAAACACAGTCATCAGAAAAAATTCAGAAGGTTCTGCCTTCTCCTGCTCCTCTTGTTGAATTACACGCTTTCTAATGTGTGCATTAGTGTAGGAAAACGAATTACTTGGCATACAATATGCACCAAATTAATTGTTTAAACCTGTGGATGTGCAGAATACCCCAATAGGGCTTGGTAATACACTTTCCATTGTGAGCAAACTGCTGCAAACACCAAGGAGAAAGACTCACATTTTGATCAGTTTCGAGTGTGAACGACAGCTGGCACCCCAAAATAAGATTATTAGTCCCAATGTGATCGGAGTATATCACAGAAAAAAATGTAAATTGACTTGTTTGGACCTGATAAAACTGTTGAGAAATTATTAACTTAAATTGATTCTGTATAATTACGGAATGCGTGCATGATGCACAGAATCCAATCACAAGATGAAAGATGGCTTTAACAGGACGAGCCTAAGGTGGAATATGGAGAGTGCTGCGTTGTTACTTAAGGTCTAGGACTGGTCTGACCGCCGACATTGTGTGGAAACGTGATATTGAGGCTCAATCGTGGGCAGGCAGAACCTTTATCAACCTGGCAAAGGTTTACCTAAGAGTTTTCCATTTAGGTGGGGAAAAAAAGAAAATCTTACAAATTTGTTTTATGGAGTTTGCTAATTGCTAAGAGATTGGTTGTGATTTACTCGAAATGAGTAGCTGCTGCCTTTTGTTTTATGTTTCTCACACACCTGTCTTTCATCTGTATTCTTTTTGAGAATTCCGCTGACAGTTTTATTGAGCAGAGTCATAGAGCAATCGAAGATCAAGACAAACATGAAAATACATTAATTACAAATACACATTTGTGGAGAATATAAACCATAAATTACAAAATTGGGATCAGATGTTATTTCAGATAAAACCAAACATTTAAAACAGAATTTTTCTGGACATGAATAAAGTGCATATGCCAAATTTCGCTTTGTGGCATACAAATCCCAGGAAACAGAAATCCCTATGTTCTAGAATAAAATACATCGGAAGACTTCAAAAAAGCGCAAGCATGCCTAAGAAACAAATACTATTTCAGTTATCCCAAGACTCGCCTTATAAATAGATGGTATAGCAGCATCCGAGATGTAAAAGAAATGTATTATACAGTACCCATCAAAAAGTGACCACCAGTAAAAGTGGAACAGGTTTTTTTTTTAATTACCTAATTTATCTACGTTCCAGATGCATACAAAGTACAAACCAGTACAAGTTACAGTATCTCTAACGTAAAAAAAGAGATATCTTTACGCCTTTTATATCTAGCCTATTTCAGCATTTTCTATTACCTCCATAAACTGCCACGAAGCAGCAAATCTTTTTCACCCCCAAACCTTTTTTGCAAACGTCTCTTCAAACTACTTTGTTTGAGTATAGCTTAGTATCCGTGTTGATCTATGATATCGGCCTATATGAGGGTGGGTTGTCCAGTTGTCAGCCTTTCATATGAAATATTATAATATATGTCTCTTTCCAAGACTCTGGTGTACGCCCACTGTGTTGCAATCCCCAAAACAGATCCAGTAATATGGGGGCTATTGAAGTATGTATTGACTTATATACTTTTAAAGGAATTCTATCGGCCCAGCAGCTTTCCCAGATGGTAGTTTATATAATGCTGGTAAAAACTCCTCAAGTGAGAAATCCCTGTCTATCTTAGCCCGGTCATCGAGTAGGGCCCCTAGTTCTGCTTCTGTTATTTTCGATGAGATTTCCTGTGCTGCCCCTGCGTCTTCATTGTATAGGAGCTGATAGTATTCCTGAAATACCCTCAAAATATAATCGGTCTCTGTATACGTCTGACTGTCCTTCTTTATTGAGGATATAAGATCCTTAACATTTTTTGCCTAGTACGTAGAGTGAGCAGCTTTGGGACTAATTCCCCAGTCTCATTTAGATCATTTTGTTGTATCTGGTACACTTGAGCGGATTTCTGAGCGAGCTAGTTATTTATTTAAGCCTTAAGAGAGATAATGTGGGGCTGGGTTTGTGCTACTTTCTGTCCAAGAGTTATTAATATCACATACTCTTCTTCTCAATTGACCAGCTCGGTTAATAGACGCTCATTCTCTAGCCGGCACTGTTTACTTGCATGGGTGACAAAGCTGATTGTTTTGCCCCTTAGGGCAGCCTTAAAGGTATCCCAGACTTTGATCAGGCTGGCACTATATCTATTAATATGGAAGAATACCTGAGCCCAATTCTTGATATGTTAAATATAAGCATTGTTCACAAGAAGCTTCATGTCGAACGTCCATTTGTTATGTGCCTTTTTGGGCATGTCAACATCAATATCCAATATCAGCGGGTTGTGATCCGATATCACTTTTGGAAGCTTTCTTATACCCACTTTATTAACCAGGTCCATTGAGGTGAGGAAGTAGTCAAGTCTAATATGTTTATTATGAGGACAGGAGTAATACGTATGGCCTGGATTTTTAGGACTTGTAATGCTCCAGATGTAGGCAAGACCATGACTGCGTATAAGGGAGGTCAGTGCCCCATATACTCTGGGCTTTCGCCCCTGGTACCCCTGGTCACTGCGAAGCTCAGCTGATATATTAAGATCACCACAAATAACCATCGGACAGGGCCAAGCAGCCAGTTCTACCACAAGGTCTTCAAAGATCTTCGGGTCGTCTTGATTTGACCCATACATTGCAAAAATTGTGAAGCCTATCTTCAGATCTACCACTGCCCACCACCCTAGCGTGTCTGACAATTTGCATTTGGCCTCCCCCATGGCAACCTTTGCAAAAATTACAACCCCCTGAATATTGGAGCTCTGAGAGGTACAGGCCAGCATATTGTATCCGCCTATGCCCATCAGATTCCTTTTCCTCCAGGCAATATGCTTCTCCTGTAAACACACAACATCAAGAGTGTTTATTCTAACATACTCAGCCAGCCTTTGCCTCTTGTTTCTATCGTTCAGTTCACCCACATTTACTGTGCATATGTTTATCCTACCCATTTAAGCCTGGTTTAAACCAGCCCAGTGTGCCTTCACATGCTTTGATCAATGCATAAGATAACAGCTTTACATTAGCCTTTTGTTTAATCTCTGGGTATATATATTAAAATAAAGAAAACTGTACTCCCTCCACCCCACTTTGTCCCGTCCCTCCCCACCCCTCCTCCCAACTCCCCTTCCCACCACTACCCCTGAGAAGCGCTCATACTGAAGTCTGCGCGTGAGATGAGCATAGCACACATGACCTAGAGCTATATTTTGATACAATCTTATAGCTATACTGCCCTTTGATAATAACTTCTTGATCCTATAAGTTCATCTATACTTTCTTTTTTTACATTATGCATTTATTTATTTATATTATATTTTCCCCTATTTTCCCCCCTATTCTTCTCCCCCCTTTCCCCCTCCCATTTCATAGGGTATCACCAACACTATCGCTGCTCTCCTTTTATCATCTAATTCCTGGTTATATTCTTATCCTATTCTGTGCTAGATAATGGCACATTATTCAGATCCACCAAAATAGAATTAAACATCTCTTATGCTTTTAGATTTTTAGGCCTTCCAAATATTCTTTTGCCTTAATTTCAGAGGAGAAAAAATGTGTTTGCCCCCCCAATTCACTTTTACCTGCGCTGGATTAATCAGGAAGACTTGTGCATTCTTGTCCTGAAAAGGCATGATCAGCTGTCTTAGCCCCCAGCACCTTTCCACAGTAGCGTGGCAAAAGTTTGGGTGTACAAAGACTGGGACACCTCCACTGGTTCTCTTCGACTCAGGCCTAGCTTTTTCAGCAATTGCCTGATGAAGCAGAAAATCTCCAAAATAAACAAGGATTGCCAGAGGCTTCGCATCTTCCTTTAATTGATATCTCAGCTTAAAAGTGATTCAGTGGGCTTGCTGTATCTCATGCGCCCAATTCCAGTCAGTCAGGTCTGGAAGGGCAGCCTTTAAAAAGTCCACTACATAGGTTTGAGTATCCGACCCCTCCACTCCTTCAGGGACCCCAAGCAAGCGCTAGTTGTTTCGCCTCTGCCAATTCTCATTATCCTCCAGCTTCCACTGTACATCCTTTAGCTGGGACTAATGAGCCTCGGTTTGTGCTTTCATTGTTATAACGTCTGTCTCTGGTGTAGCTATTCTAGTTTCGTGGTCGTCATTTGCTCTTCAATGGAGTAACATGTTTTGGTCAGTTTCCTGACCACCCCCTGTATTTTAAGCAGGGCAGACTGGGCTTTCCTACCGTCCTGGTGGGTCTCAACCGATGCATTAGTATCGCCTGATATATGGCCTCTAATGTTGGGGGAACTGGAGTGGCTAGGCCTGTGTCTGCTGCCTCCCCTCTTGGAGTGCCTGTCAATTGATTTGTTGGTGTGTAGTCTCATGTAAGGTCTTCGCCTCCTAAAGGTTGCGAGGCAGATTTCCTTGATGCTTTGCGAGCAGTTAGGGCTCAAACGCCATCACTCTCTTTGGGATCACTGTCATTGTTGCAAAATCAGAGGAGGAGCCAAGCCCATCCTCTAACCATTCAGCCCCATCTAAGACTGAAAAAAAACAGTCACTTGCTTCTCTCTAAGGGTCACATTTATCACCTTTATCAGCCTCTTCTTCCCTTTGTTGACCGTCCAGTAGCGCTGCCCTCGGGGGCTAAACCATGATCCCCTGTCTCCTAGCCTCCTGATTAATAGGGTCACTGGTTAGTTGTGTGGGCTTGTTTAATGGCAATGAGGGAGCAGCCTTTATTGCCAGGGGTATTGCATCTCCATTCTTAGGTGGCGGAGCACCAAATTCTCCCCCTGCACTTGTCCTATTGAATTCCGTAATGCACATGCCATCAAACCACCAGGGACCACAGTCTCACTAATGCTCCCCCCTCCTTGCTCAGAATTGCTCAGGGTCAATGTTGGTAGGAGCAGGTTTGTTTTTGGCAGCCTACCTTTACCAGGAGGAAGTTCAGTAATCTGTCCCACTCCAGATGACTGCAGGACACATACCAGCCTTGGAGGTACTCCTGACTTCTGCTCCGGACCGGGGTTGCCTGGTTCTCTGTGGTCCCCCTCAATTTTCAGCAGTGGATCCTGTCTCATGGAAGGGCAATGCTGCAGATCAGCAACTGTCGAGCTGGCCGGACTCGGCTACTCTGGAGCTCCGCCTCTTCCCATCTTCTTCAGGGGCTGCTTATTCTGCTGTGCCTGATTTCAGTATCCATGCCTCGGCTCCGGCTCTACCAGGTTCCCAGATCCATGCTTCACTAACCCGTGACTGTTCCACATCTGGCGGGTACACCTAGTCTTAAAGTTCACCCCAGCTCCTGCATTCTTCAGTCCCATCACAGCAACTGTCGCAGCTAGAGATATGCCAGGTTTCCGACAATATATGAGCTTACACATGGGAGGGATGCTATAGGGCTGCTGCTATGGCAGATAGAAGAGAGCTACTACAAAAAGGTATGATTCAAGGTGGTGCATAGTGCCAGGGAAATCTGGACTTGGTGCATAAAGCTATGGTGATTCTCAAAATCTGCTGATATACCCGCTTGTGGCAATTATATCTCTTTCCTCCCCTTTTCTATGATAACATGGTAAGGCTCTGGGAACAGCTAGGCCTAGCATCCATAGGGTACCTATACCTGTTAGGTCAGCTACGCTCTTTCACTGCCTTGCAGCAGGATTATGGGATCTCTGATAAGCAGTGCTTTAAGTATGTACAAATCCGAGATTGTTTTTGCTATTTGTAGACTGGCTATATCTCTGGTTAAAATACCATTGCTGGAGATAATTGCAAGAAGGGGAAACAGGATTAAAAACATCTACAGTATGCTGCTCAAAAGCATCCCAGATGATCTAGGGAACACTGAAACCAATTGGGCTGGGAAGTTGAACAATCCAGAGGTTGGTTGATATGTATATCTTAATTCTTTACAATATGTTGTCATTGATTCTGTGGCACCCAATAATAGGGGAAGAAATAGAGAAAAACCCTTAGGCAATTGGAATAAAAATATATATTTGAGCTGGACAGCAAGTCCCCGATGGGGCTTAATCTTGGGAAAGATATGTATAACTTTTTATAGACACAACCATGTACGTTTCAGCACTTTGTAGTTCGTTGTAGTCTGCTCTGACATGCACCAAATCCTATGTATTGTTAACATTATTCTTTCATGAGTCTTCAGTTTTTGATTTTTGATTTTTGACCTTTGCATTCGCACATGAGAATTAGAGTAGCTACTCTGTATTTTCCCCAGTAGCCATAGTATTTTTACTAGACCATTAGCTCCCTTTCGACACACAGGTGGCATCAGACGATGCCCTGTTGATTTGTTTTAACTTTTGCCTCACGTTCTTTGTTTTTTGTACTTTGTTTTTGAGTAAAAACAAAGTACTCTTCACCCTCTGAGGCGGAAGCCGGAGGTTCTCTCGCTCTGTCTTTTTACCTACACTGCCAGCAGACCTACGCTTGACCAGAAAGGCATTTTAGGACTGTTTTAATAGTTACTTGTGTAATACTTTTCGCCTGATTTAAAAAGGCGTTTTAACTGCGAATCGATTCCTCCTACCTCCCTCCACCGCCTGGGCGACTCTCAGCTGAGTGTTGACGCTGAGAGTTGGTCCCGGGGAGGCGAGGGTGTGACAGCGGCCATATTGGATGTGGGTCCGCCCTGACGCGCTCTAGCTGCCTACAAAAAGGGACGGGCATATTCCGCGTAGGGGACGCGCTAGCGGACGTGCCGGATGCCCGCCGGAGTCACGCCAGAGTCCAGCCCGTCTGTGCCTGTCCGTGCTGAGGACGGGCTGGACAGCTGGACGTCTGGCCAAGCTACCTCCATCCCCCCTTATCTGAAATATGCTCTTCAGACTTTGCTCGCATTCAAACCCCCGAGTCGCATATGCTCGCACACCTACTCCCCTGAAGACCTGCTACGCCCACTCATCTGTAGCTGCAGGACCCTTAACGCGCCCAGTTCCGACCCAAAGTATTTAATACTAATCTGGTAAACTCGTTCGAGACAGAAAGAGGTGTTCTTTTGAATGCTCGCTCACTTATCAAAAATAATATTATATTTAGAGAATTCGTTTCCCTTAGAAAGCCCTCTATGGTCTTCATTACTGAAACTTGGGCCAAGGAATCCTCTGGTCCAGATCTAATCGAAGCAATACCCGAAGGTTATTGCCTGTCCCGTTACGACAGATCTGGTCGGGTGGGTGGAGGACTCGCCATTCTATATAAGGACCATCTCAACTGCCACTCGGTCGCCATCACGGACCCCAAAGACAGCTTTCAGGCCCTCTCTTTTGCTATAAAAAGTGGCCACAGAACCCTCTTTAATGGTATTTTGGTATACCGCCCCCCAGGCCCCCGTACCAATTTTGGACAACAGCTGTTCCAAGTCCTTGAACCCTTCTTCGGCCGAATAGATTTCACTATACTAGGAGATTTTAATTTTCATCTAGAAAGGTCCGACAATAAAGACACCATTTCACTGCTGGATACTTTGTCAGCCTGCGGCTTTAACCAGGTGGTCACAGGCACCACTCACCGAGCTGGTCATACGCTCGACGGCATTTTTACCAACGATGAGAGGATATCGATTGAGGAATCCATCCATCTGTCTTGGTCTGATCATATGGCAGTTCCTTTCCTACTTAGGTATCCCAGTACACCTTTACCCCCTAACATACCGAGCAAACAGGAACTTCGTAGGAACTACAAAGCCATTTCCAATTGCTCCCTCTCCAAGTGGGCATCTAAATGGTGCCCCTCTCAGGAGAAAAGTGCCTCCTCAGCCGCAACGCAGTTTGATAGTACCCTGACAGAAGCCCTAGATGAACTAGCCCCCCTACAACTTTGTCGACGTACCAGAAAAAGGCCTTCAGCTCCCTGGTTCTCTGAACATCTGAGACTCCTCAGACAGGAGGTCAGGAGACAGGAGCGCCTCTGGCATACAGGATGGAACCTAAAAGAAGATCTTGCTCAGAAAATACAAGGCCGAAATCATCAAAGCCAAACAAGAACACTTCACGACTCACTGTCATCCCCCAAGGAGCTCTTTAGGGTCGTAGATTCCCTCATAACCCTTCAATCCCCTGATCCTGTAATGGCGTCCCAAGAGCTCTGCAATAACATCGCCTCCTTCTTTCAGACCAAAATATCTGATATATACTCAGCTCTGGAACTACAAAAATCTCTCATGAGTGGGCCCCCCACCCTAGGGCCTATAGACCCCGCCCCAACAGTATCATCTCTCCCGAGTACCTTAGACTCCTTTCCCCCCCTCTCCGTGGACACGCTTGATTGTCTACTCAATAAGACCAAGTCTGGCTCTCCTCTGGATGTATGTCCCCTAAGGATCCTTAAACAGTGCAGGGAAACCCTCCTGCCTCCTCTGGTAGACATCATGAACAGAGCCATGAGAGACGGGACCTTTCCCACTCAGTGGAAAAGAGCGGTCGTAAAACCCCTCCTAAAAAAGGCCACCCTGGATCCATCGGTCTTAAAAAATTTCCGGTCAATCTCCCTACTCCCTGCCCCAGCAAAGATGTTAGATGCGTACCTCAATTCGCACCTTGCCGCTTTCATTGAAAGCTCGGAATGCCTTGACTTCTCCCAACACGGCTTCAGGAGGGATCACAGCACTGAGTCAGCCCTCACCATTGTGTTGAATAACATACGCACACGGGTGGATGAGGGCCAGACCACCCTCCTGATCCTCCTAGATCTGACAGCGGCATTCGATACCCTCTCTCCCTCAGTACTAACAACCCGGCTGAGGGAGATTGGGGTGCGTGGAGCAGCCCTGGATCTTCTCACGTCTTTTCTCATCCACCGAGTACAAAGAGTGAAGCTGGGGGAGTATCTATCTCCATCCCTCCCTGTGCAATGTGGGGTCCCTCAGGGGTCGGCTTTAAGCCCGACCCTATTTGACATTTATGTAACCCCACTTGCCAGACTTATTAGATCTTATGGGATGGAGATAGTTTCATATGCAGACGACACCCAGATCCTTGTCTCTCTCTCCCATGCTAGCGCCCCGACTGCCTCCAATTTTAGATCTTGCATGGAGGCGGTCGGTAAATGGATGATCACAAACTCCCTTAAACTAAATGGAGAGAAGACAGAGGTGATGGTGTTCGGAGGGAAAGAGGAAATATGGTCTTCCAGCTGGTGGCCAGACTCACTAGGAGCCTGTCCCACCCCCACCACTTCCGCCAAAAACCTGGGGGTCATGATAGACCCTGCCCTTGACATGAGCAAGCAGGTTAGTCGTACCATCTCTACCTGCTGGGGCATTATCCATATCCTAAGAAGGATTAGGAATTACCTCTCCCTCCAGGCCAGGAAATAACTAGCAGTTGCCCTTATAGGCTCAAGAATAGACTACTGCAATGCGCTGTATGCGGGCCTGAAAAAGAGCCTACTGCAGCGCCTGCAGGTAGTCCAAAATGCCGCCGCCAGGTTTGTCCTGGATCTTCCTAAGCGCTCCTCAGCCACAGTGGCCACAAAGCTGCTACATTGGCTCCCTGTTGAGGCACGGATCCATTTCAAGATTGTATGCTTGACATACAAGGCTCTGGCCAGAAATAGTCCCTCTGGTCTAGGTTCTATCCTGTCCCGCTATTCCCCTACTAGGAATCTACGGTCCTCCGGCAGACTCCTGTTAGCGACCCCCCGTTTCAGGAGAGCAAAATGGGGTGGCAGGGCCTTTTCCACCTTGGCCCCTATGTGGTGGAATGCCCTCCCCCTGGAAATAAGATCACTGCCCACCCTTCAGGCTTTTAAAAGAGCCCTGAAAACTCACCTTTTTACGCAAGCGTACCTGTAGCATTGTAGTGAATCTCTTTCTGTGTTATTCTGTTAGGCGCCTTGATACCTTCGGGTTATTGTCTGCGCATTATACATTTTACTCATTCATTCAGTACAACATATGGATTGATCCAGTAATAATCGATTTACCCTCTACCCTTAATTCTTTTGAAAATAGAATATTTAACAGCTAGCGGTCTTAATATTTTTTTATTGCTTATAGGCCTTGCTGCTATACCAATATGGTATTCTATATTCGATACTCCGTAGCAGTTAAAGTTTTTTAACTTTTTCATTTCCTTATTTATGTATTAGTTTAACACTTGTTAAGCACTTTTTTCACACAGTAGAGGAATGCAGTAGGGGCGCCTTTCCTTATACAGACATGGATACCTTATAATGCCTGCCCTAATATACAGACGTCTACACATTGATAAATATTTGAACCCTTAAGTTTCATATCTAGGTGTTTTCTACAAACCATCTGTAGCCCTTTGATCACTCTGTTTAGGGCACGCTTAAATAATACATTATGTATTGAGCTGTAATATTTACCTGCTCCAAGCTGCATTTTAGGCTGGGAACACTGACACGGGGATTATCTCTTTACCCTTTGTATTGGATCTAGTGATAGAGACAAAGATTTTGTAACATCCATGTGCATAGAAAAACTGTATTTTGAACTCACATTAGGGTTAGTATTTCATTGCAATTGCTTTATAGGCTTTAGACGAATTACGGATACATTGATATAATATTGCCAGCGGCACCATTTTACACATTGACATGAATGTCCGGCAGTTACAGCATTCTATAGTATTAATCGCTAGGTAAACGTAGTATTAAATATAGTTGACTAATAGGTTCCACTACGGACTGATTCGCACTTGGCACTTTAATATGGATTAATACGTTAGTATTACAACAAGAGACGGATGTTCTTAAATAACTATGTACTTCGCAATATGTGCAATATTTTTTCATCATTTGTATATATATATATATATATCCATGAATTTTGCTTTTGATGAAATAAGCAATAAAGATGACTTGTGGATACTTTGAAACCCTGCGAGTGCGTGATTCATTACCCTTTTCGAGTAAGAGGGTGTTCGTGAATATTAATTCAGCAGGGCTCTGCGGAGAATCCTGCACCGGAAGGAAAAGCGCCATGGGTCCGGAGCTCGGAGCCACCTTTGTTTGTTTTGAATATATATATATATATATATATATATATATATATATATATATATATATATATATATATATATACGACGCTCAGTCTTTTCTTAATACTCCATAAGAAATGCACAGCACTCAAGGGGGTCGTGGTACCCACAAACGATTTATTATGCGGGGGACCTGCACAGACGCGTTTCGGCATGCTGCCTTCGTCAGTGTATGTAGCACTGTGACATTCAACATGTTTATAAAGTTATTCACAGTTTTTTCAGTATTTTCACACAGACATGGATATCAACAGAGGACTAACCCTCCTACAGTTACGGCGGGCGCCATCTTGGAATGCATATACCAAGCCATTGAAACATGCTCAAAGCACATATTCTATCAACCGATGAGCTATGCTCATAGCAGTGAGGGTATTCATTATATAGCTCAGAATTATATGAACAATAATCACATTCGATATTCAGCAAAAATAAAGCCGTGGATCCGCTAGTGTCCCCTGTTAATCTATCCTGTCATGAGTATTCCACTGTAACATAATTCACATGTGTTACACCGAGTCAAATAAAAATTCATCAAATCCCAGCATTCAAAAAATTAATATATAGGGCAGTACATCAATACCTATAGTAAATCAATAGGTTTAAATATATAGAGTAAAACCTCGTTAATCAAATATTATGGAAAAAGCAAAACATCTATGCATCAGTGGTAAATTTCCATGCATGCTTATGGCAGACTACAACGTATTTTATATTTCAATCAGAAATTGTGATTCTACGAGTCATATCTCACATATATATATATATATATATATATATATATATATATATATATATATATATATATATATATATATTACCTACTGGCGGTCGCCAGTAGGTATATATAGTTAGGATTTTTTCTCTATGGGTTTTTTGAAAATTCTATGTCTAATAACTTTGGCGTTTGTGGACGGAATTGGCTGAAATTTTCAGGAAAATGGCACATTTTGTTTCTGAGCAGCCCTTGAAAATTTGGGGGGGGTTCGTCCAGTGGGGGCCGAGAAAAAAGGGGGGTCCCAAAACGTGTTTTTAACATTGAGTTTTCCATAGGGCGGTTGGCCTCACTTTTAGCCCGAACGGCTGAATGGATTTGCACGAAACTTGGCAAAATTGTAGGGACTGGTAGCCCGATGTGCCTTTTGTAGGTCTCAATATATGTGCTCCAGTGGATTTTGAGAAATTAACGTTTAAAAAAAGATATATATCTGTAACAGCGGACCGGGCAGCGCTCTGGTTCGCGGACTTTTCGCGCAACGGAGCTTTGTGAAGCGAAGCTGATTGGTTCTCCGGCGTCTGTCAACATTCCAAACAGTCCGTAGCGGCCGCCATCTTGTCTCTCGGTAGGATCGAGAGACAAGAGGAGGTCAAAACAAAGGGGGAAATAACTATAAGGGGGCATAGTAGATCCTCGCTGACCCCCTAGGTTTGATGTGGAGGTTTTAAAAGGGCCCCGCGGGGCAAAAAATAATAATAATAATAATAATCGAACGGCTGAATGGATTTGCACGAAACTTGGCAAAATTGTAGGGACTGGTAGCCCGATGTGCCTTTGCTAGGTCTCAATATATGTGCTTCAGTGGATTTTGAGAAATTAACGTTCAAAAAAAGATATATATCTGTAACAGCGCACCGCTTCGCGTACTTTTCGCGTTACGGAGCTTTGCGAAGCGAAGCTGATTGGCTCTCCGGTGTCTGTAAACATTCCAAACAGTACGTAGCGGCCGCCATCTTGTCTCTCGGTAGGATCGAGAGACAAGAGGAGGCCAAAGCGAAGGGGCAAATGACCATAAGGGGGCATAGTAGATCCTCGCTGACCCCCTAGGTTTGATGTGGAGGTTTTAAAAGGGCCCCGCGGGGCAAAAAAAATAATAATAATAATAATCGAACGGCTGAATGGATTTGCACGAAACTTGGTAAAATATTAGGGACTGGTAGCCCGATGTGCCTTTGCTATGTCTCAATATATGTGCTTCAGTGCATTTTGAGAAATTAACGTTCAAAAACAAGATATATATCTGTAACAGCGCTCCGCTTCGCGGAGATAAAATTATATCTGTATTACCTAGCTGTTGCTAACACCAGTTAGCGACGGCTAGTAGGAGATAGCGACCATCTTGGGTCCCACTTTGCATGTGAGTGATATTTATCACTAATGACATGCAAAGTGGGCATGCCAAGATGTTAGCGACTGGAAACAGTCGCTAACATCGCTATCTCCTATTATCAACTTTTGGAAATATTCGAGATAAGCGCGAATATCTCCAAAAAGTAACAGCTGCCCTGAGCAGTTCTTAGCCATGTTATCCAATGGGAGGTGGATAACATGGCTAAGAGCATTAGCTCGGTAATGCATGAATATCGCGGAGTTTTCAGCGATATTAATGCATTGCGCTCGTTTTTTATCGTATTTGCGATAAACCTTGATAATAGCAAGGTTTATCTGCGATAATTTCTGACGGTAAAAAAATCTTTGCAATGCATCGTTAGGGATAAATATCGCTTAACTTTGGTAATATGCCCCAACGTCTGTTAACGTTCGATTCGAAGGAAATCAGGAATTGTTGAAAAACATTGTGTGCGCCATCTTGTCTTTTTTCAAATGCCACACTTTTGTCGTGCACGGCAGCCATTTTAGATGCCTTGACCAGACCCACTCTGTGCACGCTGTCGATCCTTAGCATGGCTCCCCACCCTCGCAAGCATCTCACCCAGGCAGTGGTCACCCCCGCTCTCTGTCTTATGCATGGGTAATAAACCTCCCCCCATCTGCGCTGCTCTTCCCTGAGAATCACACCCTGTGCCCGCCCGACACCTCCCTTTCGCCCTATTCACTACCGCACCCTCTGACACTCCTTTTCCTCTGTGTCCGATTGTCCAGGCCGGTCCTAGGCTATCAGCTAGCCCTGCAGATGTAGTTTATGGCCACAGCTGTAAAGAATCACCCCTCTTCAAAGGAGTTATAGTAGATCAAGGCCCACACTCGATGAGATCCGTCACAGCAGAAGCGTTGCTATTATCTGAAAACCATCCTGTATTGTGATTGGGGAGGGGACCGAGCGTGAAGCGGAAGATTCCAGGGATGACTCTTTGTACATCAAAGTTTTTACAATTATGTGTCACATTAAAAATATATAGCACTCCGACAAAGTAGTAAGATTATAAAACTTTAATAATTTATAAATATATACAAGAAAACAAAAATAGTAATAACATATAAACATTTTTAGGGAAAAACAACGAAGTAGCGGTCGGCTGTGCGAATAGTCCCAACGCAGCACAACGTCCAGATTTCCGGCGTGGGGCGTCGCGGGGGGTGGGTCATCAGTAGCAAACTGTTGTGCGAATAGTTCCAAGGCAGCAGAACGCGCCGAAATCTAGATGACACGAAAGTGATGTCTAGTAAGTTGCCACCCAGCAAATAACGGCGTGGGGCGTCGCGGGGGGTGGGTCATCAGTAGCAAACTGTTGTGCGAATAGTTCCAAGGCAGCAGAACGATGGCACCAAGGTGATGTCCAGTAAGTTGCCGCACTGGTTTTGGTATCCTACAATGCTGCTCCGAATAACGGCGTGGAGCGCCCCGGGGGAGGCGGCGTGAACGGGCCTCTCCAGGTGGAGTCTCATCTGTTTTAGTGGGGCGCCCCTTTACCGTTTCAGTTGCCATTCCGTCCGCTTTTGGTCCACTGTGTCAAAATCCGCCATTCAGCTGAGTTGCGCCCACTCTTGCGGTGCAGCGATAGGCGGCTGCCACAGGACTCTCAAAATGGCGGCAGGCTCTTTCCTTTTTGGGCGTGGTCCACTGAAATGGCCCTGGGACACCTTGGAAATCGGACGCTTGTCTGCTAGGTCTTGGACCCCATTCTCGAAAGCGTCCCCTCCGCCTTGAGAATTCATCAAAAGTTTTGGGGGCCCCGACTCCTGCAGGCTTCTGGTGGGGAGCGGCTGCCATGATTGCTCGCGGAATGACCACGACGGAGCTACGAGATGGTGGTGCTCTCATGCTGACGCCAGTTTAGTCTGAAACATCCAGAAACAAGGTGGGGCTTTCATCGTTTGGGGAAAAAAAAAGTTTTCATCCAATGAAAAGTGTTGTTTTTAGGTCATATGATCAAGCCTTCCATCATTCGGAAACCAAAAGTAAAATGAACCAATGAAAAGTTTTATAAACAAGTCACATGACCTGTTATGCGGCATAGGGTATAAAATGCGGAGAAAATACGTTGGCACGTGAGGCGGCGTCAGTAGCGGACCGATGTGCGAATAGGCCGAAGGCAATACAACGCGCCAAGATCCGGATGGCACCGAGGTGGTGTCCAGCAAGTTGCAGCACTGGTGTGGCCATCCTACAATGCTGAAAGTCGGCGTGGGGCGCCCCGTTGGCCTGTGAGTTTGCGTCAGTAGCGGACCGATGTGCGAATAGGCCGAAGGCAGCACAACGCGCCAAGATCCGGATGGCACCGAGGTGGTGTCTAGTAAGTTGTCGCACTTCTGTGGCCATCCTACAATGTTGAAAGTCGGCGTGGGGCGCCCCGTTGGCCTGTGAGATGGCGTCAGTAGCGGACCGATGTGCGAATGGGGCCAAAGGCAGCGCAACAATATTTTCTGACTGACACCACAAGGCGCTGAGATGCCAAGATCCGGATGGCACCGAGGTGATGTCTAAGTTGCTGACTGATGTGCGAATGGGGCCAAAGGCAGCGTAACAATATTTTTTGTATGGAAGATACCACTAGGCGTTGAGATGCCAAGATTCGGATGGCACTGAGGTGATGTCTAGCAAGTTGGTGTGGTCATCCTACAATGCTGAAACTCGGCGTGGGTCGCCCCATTAGCCTGTGAGATGGCGTCAGTAGCGGACCGATGTGCGAATAGGCCGAAGGCAGCACAACGCGCCAAGATCCGGATGTCACCGTGGTGGTTTCATAGTTGAGAGGCACTTCATCTGCAGTGGGGCGCCGAGATCCGGATGGCACCGAGGTGATGTCTAGCAAGTTGCTGTACTGGTGTGGTCATCCTACAATGCTGAAACTCGGCGTGGGTCGCCCCATTAGCCTGTGAGATGGCGTCAGTAGCGGACCGATGTGCGAATAGGCCGAAGGCAGCACAACGCGCCAAGATCCGGATGTCACCGTGGTGGTTTCATAGTTGAGAGGCACTTCATCTGCAGTGGGGCGCCGAGATCCGGATGGCACCGAGGTGATGTCTAGCAAGTTGCTGTACTTGTGTGGTCATCCTACAATGCTGAAACTCGGCGTGGGTCGCCCCATTAGCCTGTGAGATGGCTGTTCTTTGGATTTGGGCCTGGTCCACCAAAATGGCCCTGGGACACCTTAGAACTCGGACGCTCGATTTTTTTTTCCTTTCCTGTACATGCAAAAAAAGGTAAATGCCCGGTACGTTACACGCTTCATCTGCCACGATGAACTCTCCAGAGGAACCGAAAAAAAATATAGTTGTGGTAACTATACCATGCATCGTCATATGGAGAGGTGGCACCAATTAATTATAGTGCTGCATAAAAGAGAGATTTGGAGGAGAACCCCTGACCTGCTAGTACATTCATCAAAGAAGTGGCACTGAGAGCTTCAGAGGCAAGGGAAACGGTCCCAAATATTTAGAAGAACTTTGGAAAGATTAAAATGACATGTTTAGATTGTGGCAAATTAATTTCATGTGGACAGATGAGTGTTACTCTAATAAATACAACAAGGGGTGGTGATGGACAGAGTCTCTGAATTAAGCAGAGTAATCTCACCCAGTCAAGAGATCAGGGCTAGATCCAACACCGTTTTTTAGCTCATTGCACCATCCCAGTTTCAGAACCTGGCTGTATGCAAATTAGTCTGTCCCTGGCCCAGTGCATCATGGGAACAGGGCAGACCAGACTACAAAAGCCAATTCTTACACTGGGAAGGAAACAAGCTTCCGGGGACCGGTTTCTGCCATTTCAGGCGTCTTCGGCCCGGCTTGCTTGAATCCTGATGGTGCAATGAGCAAGGGACTCACATCTGAGTATACCCTTCCACGCTTAGGGTGGACAAAATTAATTACAACAAGGGGTGGTGATGGACAGAGTCTCTGAATTAAGCAGAGTAATCTCACCCAGTCAAGAGATCAGGGCTAGATCCAACACCGTTTTTTAGCTCATTGCACCATCCCAGTTTCAGAACCTGGCTGTATGCAAATTAGTCTGTCCCTGGCCCAGTGCATCATGGGAACAGGGCAGACCAGACTACAAAAGCCAATTCTTACACTGGGAAGGAAACAAGCTTCCGGGGACCGGTTTCTGCCATTTCAGGCGTCTTCGGCCCGGCTTGCTTGAATCCTGATGGTGCAATGAGCAAGGGACTCACATCTGAGTATACCCTTCCACGCTTAGGGTGGACAAAATTAATTACAACAAGGGGTGGTGATGGACAGAGTCTCTGAATTAAGCAGAGTAATCTCACCCAGTCAAGAGATCAGGGCTAGATCCAACACCGTTTTTTAGCTCATTGCACCATCCCAGTTTCAGAACCTGGCTGTATGCAAATTAGTCTGTCCCTGGCCCAGTGCATCATGGGAACAGGGCAGACCAGACTACAAAAGCCAATTCTTACACTGGGAAGGAAACAAGCTTCCGGGGACCGGTTTCTGCCATTTCAGGCGTCTTCGGCCCGGCTTGCTTGAATCCTGATGGTGCAATGAGCAAGGGACTCACATCTGAGTATACCCTTCCACGCTTAGGGTGGACAAAATTAATTACAACAAGGGGTGGTGATGGACAGAGTCTCTGAATTAAGCAGAGTAATCTCACCCAGTCAAGAGATCAGGGCTAGATCCAACACCGTTTTTTAGCTCATTGCACCATCCCAGTTTCAGAACCTGGCTGTATGCAAATTAGTCTGTCCCTGGCCCAGTGCATCATGGGAACAGGGCAGACCAGACTACAAAAGCCAATTCTTACACTGGGAAGGAAACAAGCTTCCGGGGACCGGTTTCTGCCATTTCAGGCGTCTTCGGCCCGGCTTGCTTGAATCCTGATGGTGCAATGAGCAAGGGACTCACATCTGAGTATACCCTTCCACGCTTAGGGTGGACAAAATTAATTACAACAAGGGGTGGTGATGGACAGAGTCTCTGAATTAAGCAGAGTAATCTCACCCAGTCAAGAGATCAGGGCTAGATCCAACACCGTTTTTTAGCTCATTGCACCATCCCAGTTTCAGAACCTGGCTGTATGCAAATTAGTCTGTCCCTGGCCCAGTGCATCATGGGAACAGGGCAGACCAGACTACAAAAGCCAATTCTTACACTGGGAAGGAAACAAGCTTCCGGGGACCGGTTTCTGCCATTTCAGGCGTCTTCGGCCCGGCTTGCTTGAATCCTGATGGTGCAATGAGCAAGGGACTCACATCTGAGTATACCCTTCCACGCTTAGGGTGGACAAAATTAATTACAACAAGGGGTGGTGATGGACAGAGTCTCTGAATTAAGCAGAGTAATCTCACCCAGTCAAGAGATCAGGGCTAGATCCAACACCGTTTTTTAGCTCATTGCACCATCCCAGTTTCAGAACCTGGCTGTATGCAAATTAGTCTGTCCCTGGCCCAGTGCATCATGGGAACAGGGCAGACCAGACTACAAAAGCCAATTCTTACACTGGGAAGGAAACAAGCTTCCGGGGACCGGTTTCTGCCATTTCAGGCGTCTTCGGCCCGGCTTGCTTGAATCCTGATGGTGCAATGAGCAAGGGACTCACATCTGAGTATACCCTTCCACGCTTAGGGTGGACAAAATTAATTACAACAAGGGGTGGTGATGGACAGAGTCTCTGAATTAAGCAGAGTAATCTCACCCAGTCAAGAGATCAGGGCTAGATCCAACACCGTTTTTTAGCTCATTGCACCATCCCAGTTTCAGAACCTGGCTGTATGCAAATTAGTCTGTCCCTGGCCCAGTGCATCATGGGAACAGGGCAGACCAGACTACAAAAGCCAATTCTTACACTGGGAAGGAAACAAGCTTCCGGGGACCGGTTTCTGCCATTTCAGGCGTCTTCGGCCCGGCTTGCTTGAATCCTGATGGTGCAATGAGCAAGGGACTCACATCTGAGTATACCCTTCCACGCTTAGGGTGGACAAAATTAATTACAACAAGGGGTGGTGATGGACAGAGTCTCTGAATTAAGCAGAGTAATCTCACCCAGTCAAGAGATCAGGGCTAGATCCAACACCGTTTTTTAGCTCATTGCACCATCCCAGTTTCAGAACCTGGCTGTATGCAAATTAGTCTGTCCCTGGCCCAGTGCATCATGGGAACAGGGCAGACCAGACTACAAAAGCCAATTCTTACACTGGGAAGGAAACAAGCTTCCGGGGACCGGTTTCTGCCATTTCAGGCGTCTTCGGCCCGGCTTGCTTGAATCCTGATGGTGCAATGAGCAAGGGACTCACATCTGAGTATACCCTTCCACGCTTAGGGTGGACAAAATTAATTACAACAAGGGGTGGTGATGGACAGAGTCTCTGAATTAAGCAGAGTAATCTCACCCAGTCAAGAGATCAGGGCTAGATCCAACACCGTTTTTTAGCTCATTGCACCATCCCAGTTTCAGAACCTGGCTGTATGCAAATTAGTCTGTCCCTGGCCCAGTGCATCATGGGAACAGGGCAGACCAGACTACAAAAGCCAATTCTTACACTGGGAAGGAAACAAGCTTCCGGGGACCGGTTTCTGCCATTTCAGGCGTCTTCGGCCCGGCTTGCTTGAATCCTGATGGTGCAATGAGCAAGGGACTCACATCTGAGTATACCCTTCCACGCTTAGGGTGGACAAAATTAATTACAACAAGGGGTGGTGATGGACAGAGTCTCTGAATTAAGCAGAGTAATCTCACCCAGTCAAGAGATCAGGGCTAGATCCAACACCGTTTTTTAGCTCATTGCACCATCCCAGTTTCAGAACCTGGCTGTATGCAAATTAGTCTGTCCCTGGCCCAGTGCATCATGGGAACAGGGCAGACCAGACTACAAAAGCCAATTCTTACACTGGGAAGGAAACAAGCTTCCGGGGACCGGTTTCTGCCATTTCAGGCGTCTTCGGCCCGGCTTGCTTGAATCCTGATGGTGCAATGAGCAAGGGACTCACATCTGAGTATACCCTTCCACGCTTAGGGTGGACAAAATTAATTACAACAAGGGGTGGTGATGGACAGAGTCTCTGAATTAAGCAGAGTAATCTCACCCAGTCAAGAGATCAGGGCTAGATCCAACACCGTTTTTTAGCTCATTGCACCATCCCAGTTTCAGAACCTGGCTGTATGCAAATTAGTCTGTCCCTGGCCCAGTGCATCATGGGAACAGGGCAGACCAGACTACAAAAGCCAATTCTTACACTGGGAAGGAAACAAGCTTCCGGGGACCGGTTTCTGCCATTTCAGGCGTCTTCGGCCCGGCTTGCTTGAATCCTGATGGTGCAATGAGCAAGGGACTCACATCTGAGTATACCCTTCCACGCTTAGGGTGGACAAAATTAATTACAACAAGGGGTGGTGATGGACAGAGTCTCTGAATTAAGCAGAGTAATCTCACCCAGTCAAGAGATCAGGGCTAGATCCAACACCGTTTTTTAGCTCATTGCACCATCCCAGTTTCAGAACCTGGCTGTATGCAAATTAGTCTGTCCCTGGCCCAGTGCATCATGGGAACAGGGCAGACCAGACTACAAAAGCCAATTCTTACACTGGGAAGGAAACAAGCTTCCGGGGACCGGTTTCTGCCATTTCAGGCGTCTTCGGCCCGGCTTGCTTGAATCCTGATGGTGCAATGAGCAAGGGACTCACATCTGAGTATACCCTTCCACGCTTAGGGTGGACAAAATTAATTACAACAAGGGGTGGTGATGGACAGAGTCTCTGAATTAAGCAGAGTAATCTCACCCAGTCAAGAGATCAGGGCTAGATCCAACACCGTTTTTTAGCTCATTGCACCATCCCAGTTTCAGAACCTGGCTGTATGCAAATTAGTCTGTCCCTGGCCCAGTGCATCATGGGAACAGGGCAGACCAGACTACAAAAGCCAATTCTTACACTGGGAAGGAAACAAGCTTCCGGGGACCGGTTTCTGCCATTTCAGGCGTCTTCGGCCCGGCTTGCTTGAATCCTGATGGTGCAATGAGCAAGGGACTCACATCTGAGTATACCCTTCCACGCTTAGGGTGGACAAAATTAATTACAACAAGGGGTGGTGATGGACAGAGTCTCTGAATTAAGCAGAGTAATCTCACCCAGTCAAGAGATCAGGGCTAGATCCAACACCGTTTTTTAGCTCATTGCACCATCCCAGTTTCAGAACCTGGCTGTATGCAAATTAGTCTGTCCCTGGCCCAGTGCATCATGGGAACAGGGCAGACCAGACTACAAAAGCCAATTCTTACACTGGGAAGGAAACAAGCTTCCGGGGACCGGTTTCTGCCATTTCAGGCGTCTTCGGCCCGGCTTGCTTGAATCCTGATGGTGCAATGAGCAAGGGACTCACATCTGAGTATACCCTTCCACGCTTAGGGTGGACAAAATTAATTACAACAAGGGGTGGTGATGGACAGAGTCTCTGAATTAAGCAGAGTAATCTCACCCAGTCAAGAGATCAGGGCTAGATCCAACACCGTTTTTTAGCTCATTGCACCATCCCAGTTTCAGAACCTGGCTGTATGCAAATTAGTCTGTCCCTGGCCCAGTGCATCATGGGAACAGGGCAGACCAGACTACAAAAGCCAATTCTTACACTGGGAAGGAAACAAGCTTCCGGGGACCGGTTTCTGCCATTTCAGGCGTCTTCGGCCCGGCTTGCTTGAATCCTGATGGTGCAATGAGCAAGGGACTCACATCTGAGTATACCCTTCCACGCTTAGGGTGGACAAAATTAATTACAACAAGGGGTGGTGATGGACAGAGTCTCTGAATTAAGCAGAGTAATCTCACCCAGTCAAGAGATCAGGGCTAGATCCAACACCGTTTTTTAGCTCATTGCACCATCCCAGTTTCAGAACCTGGCTGTATGCAAATTAGTCTGTCCCTGGCCCAGTGCATCATGGGAACAGGGCAGACCAGACTACAAAAGCCAATTCTTACACTGGGAAGGAAACAAGCTTCCGGGGACCGGTTTCTGCCATTTCAGGCGTCTTCGGCCCGGCTTGCTTGAATCCTGATGGTGCAATGAGCAAGGGACTCACATCTGAGTATACCCTTCCACGCTTAGGGTGGACAAAATTAATTACAACAAGGGGTGGTGATGGACAGAGTCTCTGAATTAAGCAGAGTAATCTCACCCAGTCAAGAGATCAGGGCTAGATCCAACACCGTTTTTTAGCTCATTGCACCATCCCAGTTTCAGAACCTGGCTGTATGCAAATTAGTCTGTCCCTGGCCCAGTGCATCATGGGAACAGGGCAGACCAGACTACAAAAGCCAATTCTTACACTGGGAAGGAAACAAGCTTCCGGGGACCGGTTTCTGCCATTTCAGGCGTCTTCGGCCCGGCTTGCTTGAATCCTGATGGTGCAATGAGCAAGGGACTCACATCTGAGTATACCCTTCCACGCTTAGGGTGGACAAAATTAATTACAACAAGGGGTGGTGATGGACAGAGTCTCTGAATTAAGCAGAGTAATCTCACCCAGTCAAGAGATCAGGGCTAGATCCAACACCGTTTTTTAGCTCATTGCACCATCCCAGTTTCAGAACCTGGCTGTATGCAAATTAGTCTGTCCCTGGCCCAGTGCATCATGGGAACAGGGCAGACCAGACTACAAAAGCCAATTCTTACACTGGGAAGGAAACAAGCTTCCGGGGACCGGTTTCTGCCATTTCAGGCGTCTTCGGCCCGGCTTGCTTGAATCCTGATGGTGCAATGAGCAAGGGACTCACATCTGAGTATACCCTTCCACGCTTAGGGTGGACAAAATTAATTACAACAAGGGGTGGTGATGGACAGAGTCTCTGAATTAAGCAGAGTAATCTCACCCAGTCAAGAGATCAGGGCTAGATCCAACACCGTTTTTTAGCTCATTGCACCATCCCAGTTTCAGAACCTGGCTGTATGCAAATTAGTCTGTCCCTGGCCCAGTGCATCATGGGAACAGGGCAGACCAGACTACAAAAGCCAATTCTTACACTGGGAAGGAAACAAGCTTCCGGGGACCGGTTTCTGCCATTTCAGGCGTCTTCGGCCCGGCTTGCTTGAATCCTGATGGTGCAATGAGCAAGGGACTCACATCTGAGTATACCCTTCCACGCTTAGGGTGATGGATCAAGCCCTGATCTTTGGACTGGGTAAGAGTGGTCTGCTTAATTCAGACACTCTGTTCATCACCACCCCCTTTTCTGTATCGTTTTTGGCCACTATAGGTGTGGCAGGGTATACTCAGACATGAGTCCCTTTCTCACTGCTCCATCAGGATTCAAGCAAGCCGGGCCGAAGAGGCTGAAATGCCAGAAACCGGTCCCCGGTAGCTTGTCTCCTTTCTGGTGAAGAATTGGCTTGGTAGTTTGGTCTGCCCTGTTCCCATGATGCACTGGGCCAGGGACAGACTGATTTGCATATAGCCAGGTTCTGAGCTGGGATGGGGCAGTGAGATAAATAACGGTGATGGATCAAGCCCTGATCTTTGGACTGGGTAAGAGTGGTCTGCTTAATTCAGACACTCTGTTCATCACCACCCCCTTTTCTGTATCACTCTAATAAATACAGCATATGAACATCATCATAGTCGATGGTTGGTAGAGACATTTTGACTATATCCTGGACCTGCCCGTCCTCGCCCAAAATGGCGCCGGAATAAATGGGACTCGTAACTCCTTGTTGTGTACTGGTTGCAGAACCTTGAAATCACGAGATACGTATGCAGTTTTGAAGCACATGGCGGGCGGGGACGAGAATTGATTGAATATTTCGACATCCCTATTGATATTAAGTTCTGATGTGTTATTGATTACTGTACTGTTGAAAGTTCGAATTAACGTCACCCATGGTACTTGCCCGCAAATGTATATCTAGATAATTTTATTGTAACTGGCCCTGTCGTATTTTAATTATAAAATGTACGTCCACCGATTCCGTAACTGTTAGACACCTTAGTTCTTGCAACCTAATGGCCCGCCCGTTACGTTCCTCTACAGTGTAAATGTCTATTCATCATATACGATTACAGTTTGCTCTGTGGCAGGCCCACGTGGTTATAGGCTCGTATTTGTATAATGAAATTTTCACAATAAAGGTTTTTAAAAGAAAACATGGTAGTAGTATATACATTGGTAAAGTTTTTAATAATAGTGACTGTTTTAGAATCATTAAAAGGCAAGTGAAATAAAGCAGACCAATTACATGAAGGGTAAAAGGTATAATACGAAGGAACGCAGTAAAGATAAATGGTCAAGGGCTGTTGTGTTTTCTATTCCTGCAACATAAAGTGATCGATAAGAATCTCATATTCAGGCGTATCGGCGACTAAGACAGCAGGTCGACCCTCTTTTGCTCAACGGCTCCGTCATGGGACGAAGAAACGCTCTTTTTCTCGAAAAAAGAATATATTTTACTTGCAGGACAGTTGTAAAATTTCCGGGAAAGTACATTAGCCTGGAACATTATAACATATATTTAAGAAAAAATAATGTTCGGAAGTAATGAAAAGCGTAAGTTTTAGGTCATATGACCAAGCCTTTCATCATTACAATAAGAAAAGTAAAATGAACCAATGAAAAGTTTTATTAACAAGTCACATGACTTGTTATGCTTACGTTACGCGCTGCGCGCCCCGGATGACTTCCGGATGCGCTAACGCGGCGCGTCATATGAAGCATTACGCGACAACGCAGGTACAGAATATAGTCAAAATGTCTCCACCAACCAGCGGTCGGAACACAACCCCTTTCAGCAGGCTAAATAGTTCTGTTAAATAACAACAGAAGGGACAGGCAACAAGAACCATCAGTCAAAGAGGGGAGAGCTAGTTCTTCTCTACCGGGTTACATTGGGGCGCTACCGGAACTGATCGAATTGGTAGTCTACAGTGTTTCTGGATGTTTCAGACTGAAGCTGGGGTTAGCATGAGAGCAGCACCATTTCGTAGCTCCGTCGTGGTCATTCCGCAACCAATCATGGCAGCCGTTCTTTATCGTTATTTTGGGCGGGGTGGGTGGCGGAGCCGAGCTGTTTTGCAGCCATCATTGTGTGGAGTTCAGTTCATCTCACTAGTTTTGTATTTGTCATGAGGGGTTGTTCCTAATGTTTCTATTTTAGCGAGGTCAAAAAGAGATCCCATTAGTGGCCTACTGATTTTGCTCGATTCCTTTTCTTTTTTTTTTACACGATTTTTCGTTATCTGCAAAGACTAAACAGAGTATTGCGACTCTGTGTTTGTTTGTAAATAGAGAATGAACCAAAGAGAACTAATTCTAAAACAGTAAATACTTGGATAACAATCAATCAAATGGAGAGAGAAGCAGGCACGACGGATTACAATGGGGGCAAAGACCTGCGTTAACTACCTTTCACTATCTGCAAAGAGAGAGTACTCCTTATAGAAATGAGGGGGGGGGGCACCATTCAAAGCAGATCAGTGTGCATAAACACGAAAATGTTTTCACTTACCACGTACTTGACATTCGACAGCTTATGATATTTGCTATTAAAAAACCATTGAAATTCACTGAAAAAACCATAGGTTATAGACCATATATAGTTAGGAATTAGCATTTACAAAACCTTGAAAATTCACTGAAAAAACCATAGGTTATAGACCATATATAGTTAGGAATTAGCATTTAAAAAACCTTATTTTACTCACACAAAACCATTGAAATTCCATATATAGTTAGTTGCACTAACTATATATCGCGCACCTGCAATCCACTGCTGATCATGTCACATATTACATCATTCATGACATGGTCAGTGACATCACTGATGACATCACTGATGACATCTCAAATGACATCACTGATGACATCACTGATGACAACATCCAGTGACTGTATGTTTCTGTAAAGTTAAAATATGTCTTACATATTGAAGAATGAGTGGATGTATAAGTGTCTGGATGAAGGATTTAGTAGGTGCGTGACTGACTGTATGAGTGAGTGATTAAATGTGTCTCACTGAATGCATGGGTTAGTGACTAAACTGTCTTAATTTGTGCATCATTATGTCTGTTGTTCTGTAAACTGCTGCATGTGTTGATCATTAGCTATACGAGAGGCTATATGTGTTATTAATTGGTTGCCCAAGTATTTCTATGGGAGATTGAGTTTGTGTGGGGGTGGCTGGAAGGTGTGTGACTCTATGCATAGATGTGTGAACAGTTTATTCACTAGGTGTATGAGTTCAAGAGTGCATGTGGAAACAGCTACATGGGCAGTTGACTGTGTGCATGAGTGTATTGATGAGTGAATGGATATCTCAATGCTACATGTCATAGTAAGTACATATGTAAAACACAGTACATGTGAGAGTTGGCATATATAAATAACTGTGCATGAGAGCCACCGAATGAGTGAGTGGTTGTATCGATCATTGTGAACTTGTATCAGGGATTGTATAAGAGAGTAAATATGTGTTAGTATATGTTTCAATAAGTAAGGTGTGTTTAACTGTATAGTTGAAGAAATGGAGATGAGATTGTTTCTTTGCATGACTGACTGGGTGTGTGAGTAACTCCATGGATGAGTGGCAGTGTGTGAGTGTCTGTATACACTGAGTGTATCTAAGGTTATATTAGAGTCTGAAGAGGTTTATCGTATTAGCACAAGAATGATGTCAAATGAGATGTCATCAGTTATGTCATCAGTGATGTCATTTGAGATGTCATCAGTGATGTCATCAGTGATGTCACTGACCATGTCATGAATGATGTAATATGTGACATGATCAGCAGTGGATTGCAGGTGCGCGATATATAGTTAGTGCAACTAACTATATATGGAATTTCAATGGTTTTGTGTGAGTAAAATAAGGTTTTTTAAATGCTAATTCCTAACTATATATGGTCTATAACCTATGGTTTTTTCAGTGAATATATATATATATATATATTACCTACTGGCGGTCGCCAGTAGGTATATATAGTTAGGATTTTTTCCCTATGGGATTTTTGAAAATTCTATGTCTAATAACTTTGGCGTTTGCGGACGGAATTGGCTGAAATTTTCAGGAAAATGGAACATTTTGTTTCTGATCAGCCCCTGGAAATTTGGGGGGGGTTCGTCAAGGGGTGGCCGAGAAAAAAGGGGGGTTCCAAAACGTGTTTTCCCATGTTAATTTCCATAGGGCGGTTGGCCTCATTTTTAGGCCGAACGGCTGAATGGATTTGCACGAAACTTGGCAAAATTGTAGGGACTGTTAGCCCGATGTGCCTTTGCTAGGTCTCAATATATGTGCTCCAGTGGATTTTGAGAAATTAACGTTCAAAAAAAGATATATATCTGTAAGCGCGCTCCAGGCAGCGCTCCGGTTCGCGTACCTGACGCGTAACGGAACTTCGCGTAGCGAAGCTGATTGGCTCTCCGGTGTCTGTCAACATTCTAAACAGCCAGGAGCGGCCGCCATCTTGTCTCTCGGTAGGATCGAGAGACAAGAGGAGGCCAAAACAAAGGGGGAAATGACCATAAGGGGGCATAGTAGATCCTCCCTGACCCCCTAGGTTTGATGTGGAGGCTTTAAAAGGGCCCCGCAGTGCAAAAAAAAAATATATATTTTTTTGTTTTTTTGCGTGGGGAGCGCCCGGTCCGCGAACCGGGAAGCGTTCTGGGGAGCGTACTATAAGGAAAAAAGAATGATAGACTTTTAAAATACTGTATGTTAATTGATTGTTGGTTTTGTTGATTATTTTTTAATTTCTTTATTTTTTAAGCAATTATTTATTATTGTGATTGTGTTTCAAAATTTAATAACATTTCTAACATTTCACTGTCTGAAATGTCGTCATTTTCATTGAACATAGCTTGTAATCTCTGAGTGTGTAAAATGTCCTCATTTTGAAGGAGGTCATCTACTGCTTGCACACATTGCAGTAGTTCTTGGTCCCAAGTTTCATCCATAAACTCTATATAATTTGGATCAATTAATTCTTGGCTGCTCTCTTGCAGGACAATTTGAAATGAAACTTTCTGTTTGCCTTCCATGTTGCCTGAAATTTGGATAAAAAAAAACATATATTAGTAGAGATAGGGCACTGTTGGGATTAATTTTAGATAGGCAGTTTTTATCAGTGAATTTATCTTTGGGCAGTGTATAGTATCAGAGTGGAAGTAGGAATATAAAAAAATGTATGTGATTTAACGTAAGTAAATTCATAATTATACAAGAGAAACCTAACTCCATCCATAACTATAACAGAGAAGTCTATCTAAATCTATAACTACTACAGGGGGATAGTATATAACTATCAGAAAAAGTTTACCATATTAACTGATAGTGCACAATATACTTCAGTTTTTAAAATAACAACTTACCTTTACAAAGAAGTTGAAGTGTTTAGTGAAAATCCAATTGAAGTGTACACCAGGAAGTAGTAGTCAAAATGGCTGTGTTTCCTTCTCTTCCTTTATATATATTCAGGTATATAACCAATCAAATGTCAGGTAAAAAAAGTAGAAAATGAAAGTAACATTTTCATTGGTTGTCAATTCCAACACTTCAGATGTGTTTTGTGAAGTAATTTACCTCACGGTATTTAGAGAGGTCTACAGGCTAAATGGCTAAATGGAATTTCAATCAAATTTGTGAAAATGATAGGGATTGGTATGTAGTATGAGCTAATCTATATTTGGTGAAAGTGTCTCCAGTCGTTTTTCTGTAAATTACTTTCCCACCTTTTTTGATGGAGCGCTTCCCGGGGAGCGCCCCGGTACGCGAACTGGCGAGCGCCCCGGTACGCGAACCTGAAGCGTTACGGGAGTCCTCCATTTTGTGTTTCGGTATAATTGAGATACAAGATGGAGGGCAACTAATGTTCAGAATGGGTAGAAGGGGGCACGGTAGACTTATCTTGACCCCTTAGGTTTTCTGAGGGTAGCTGAGGAGGCCCATATGTGCGAATTATTATTATTTTTTTTTAAATTTCGCGAGGTTAGCTTCCGGTCCGCGTACCGGGTAGCGCCCCGGGGAGCGTACTTTGTTGAAAATTAGTGAAAAAAGTTAGAGTAAAATAATAATTGTGAGTGATCAGATGTAGGGTAGCTCTGAGAAGAGCTTTTGGGTTTATGGTACATTTAGGTACTTATAAGTAGGTACCAATGCACAGTCTTAAATTCAGAATGAAAACTCTGTTGCCCTCATCTGAGAAGTGAACTCCATCTCCTCTGTATATATCTTGCATGTAGTAACGCAAGTTATTGTTGTACATGGAGCCCATTCCATGGTCTCTCATGTAAGCTGAAACAGATTTGTTTACATGCTTCCTCGACTTCTCAATTTGTGGACAAAATTGGTTCGACCACCTCCATTTCTGTCTTTGGCATATATTTGAATATACCAAGGCAGTTTGAGGAAAAAGTGCCATTAATTGCTTAAAGGTGTCCTTTAAAAGCATTTCCAGACCTACCCCAGTCAAAGTGCCCAAATCATTACCTCCACAGTGCACAATTAACAGGTCAGGTTTTGGCAAATGCATAAAGGTTTTCACCAATGGTATCAATTGGTGACATTTTAATCCTCTGTGGCCAAACCACTTAATTTCCACATCTTGTAAATTGAGGTTAGGTAAATTTCTGTTCTCAGCATACCTCTGAGCCCAATACATGTAACTATGTCCAACAATCCAGACAGAAAACATGGTGAGAGAAGGTTCTGCTGCAGTCAGATGAAGTGTGGCAATGAAATGGCAGTTGAAAAAATAAGAGTTTAAAATGAAAAAAACTGTGGAGTTTCTGTGTTAATGAAGCAGTTACAGTGATTGGTGGATTTTGATTGCTGAAAACAGAAAGTTAGGGTGCATGGATGAGTTCTTTGAAAGATGTATTTTGAATGGTCAATAAAAAATCATTAAATGAAAGATTGCACTGGATATGCAGGTGCACTGAGAGTTCAGAGTTCAATTGAAACATTGTTGTGTGAACTTGCAAACACCAGAGGTCTTCCAGGAGGTGGTTGCTATGCAAAAAAGGCAGAGAGGGCAGAGGGGGGAAGGGTTTTGATTTGAAAAAAGTGAGGGAAGAGTTTTGATTGGGTGACATGAGAGATATGTGTGAAGAATTACAGCATTTCTGTGCTTTTGATAGCTGCAGCCTCTGGAGTGCATACCTTTTGCTCTGCTAAAGACAAAGTGGTGTGTTTCTGAGACTGTTTTGAAACTCATAAAGTATTTGCTAAGGTGAGAAAAGATTTATTTAATTTAGAAAGAGAATAGTGTGCTTTAAGGAGAAAATTATGAAGAAAGTTGTGTTTTTAAAATGTTGCTTTGCCTCAAGTGTTTTACAAATAGATTTTGTTTCTTTGAGAAATTGTAATTGGAGAAAATGTGAAGTATTAGTACTGACAGGGTGTTTTGTGCATAGGAGCTGTGCAGTGTTTTCAAATTATGACTTGAAAATCGTTTTTGAGGAAAAGGAATGCTTTTAACATTTATGACAAGGACATAATGGTGTATGCTTCTTTATAAGGCATTTGAGTGTCTCTGATGTTATTTTTCCCATTTTAATGTAAGACCTTTCCCCGTGGTGCAAATTCCTTGTAAATATGCTCGCACCTGTGCTTGGCAAATTTAGATTTTGAATGTTTGAGTTACATAGCCATGTTAAAAGTGACCCTAAAATGCTGCAAAGGCAATCAAAAAATGCTTCCATGTGTCTTAAGGACATTTTCAGTCATTTCCCCATGTGCAGTGTTTTCAAATTATGACTTGAAAATCGTTTTTGAGGTAAAGGAATGCTTTTAACATTTATGACAAGGACATAATGGTGTCTGCTTCTTTATAAGGCATTGGAGTGTCTCTGATGTTATTTTTCCCATTTTAATGTAAGACCTTTCCCCGTGGTGCAAATTCCTTGTAAATATGCTCCCACCTGTGCTTGGCAAATTTAGATTTTGAATGTTTGAGTTACATAGCCATGTTAAAAGTGACCCTAAAATGCTGCAAAGGCAATCAAAAAACGCTTCCATGTGTCTTAAGGACATTTTAAGTCATTTCCCCATGTGCAGTGTTTTCAAATTATGACTTGAAAATCGTTTTTGAGGTAAAGGAATGCTTTTAACATTTATGACAAGGACATAATGGTGTCTGCTTCTTTATAAGGCATTTGAGTGTCTCTGATGTTATTTTTCCCATTTTAATGTAAGACCTTTCCCCGTGGTGCAAATTCCTTGTAAATATGCTCCCACCTGTGCTTGGCAAATTTACATTTTGATAGTTTGAGTTACATAGCCATGTTAAAAATGACCCAAAAATGCTGCAAAGGCAATCAAAAAACGCTTTCATGTGTCTTAAGGACATTTTAAGTCATTTCCCCATGTGCAGTGTTTTCAAATTAAGACTTGAAAATCGTTTTTGAGGAAAAGGAATGCTTTTAACATTTATGACAAGGACATAATGGTGTATGCTTCTTTATAAGGCATTTGAGTGTCTCTGATGTCATTTTTCCATTTTAATGTAAGACCTTTCCCCGTGGTGCAAATTCCTTGTAAATATGCTCCCAGCCATGTTAAAAGTGACCCACAAATGCTGCAAAGGCTTTAAAAAAACGCTTTCATGTGTCTTAAGGACATTTTAATTCATTTCCCCATGAATGTAGGTAGGCCTCACCTTAAACAAACCTCTGGATAGGCCACACCTTATCGTCATCCTGAATTAATCATTTAAAATGCTAGGGACAGATTTATGATAGGTGTATGCCTCTTTTGCGCCACTGTGCGTCACTTTTGTGACGCAGTGGCGGTGCAAAAGATTTGCTATGTGGCGACAAAATTACAAATTGATGCATCTAGGCAGATGTGTCGTGCTGTAAAAAAACCGTGCCACATGAAACCGATGCAGCAGTGATGCAAAAGATGCACCATGTTGCAAGACAGGCCTCACTTCATCTCCAACAAGATAAGAAGCTTAGGGATAGATTTATGATGACTGGTGCATCCCCAAGGATGTGCCAGTCATCCTGCGCCGCTGTTCCGCCACCCATGGTGCGCTGCATTTACAATGCGGCGCACCATGGGGCAAAAACAGCACAGATGCGTGACGCATCTGTGCCGTAAAGGTGGCGCATTGCTGGAGCTGTATCGCAAGTGCCATGCAGCTCCAGCAAGGCTCAGGGGTGCCCCATCTCCATTTAATCTGCAACCCTGAGTAGGCCTCACCTTAAACAAAACTCTGGATAGGCCACACCTTATCGTCATCCTGAATCAATCATTTAACATGTTAGGGACAGATTTATGATAGCAGTGTGCCTCTTTTGTGCCGCTGTGCGTCACTTTTGTGACGCAGCGGCGGTGCAAAAGATTTGCTATGTGGCGACATATTTAAAAATTGATGCATCTAGGCAGATGTGTCATGCTGTAAAGTCCTGTGCCACATGAAACCTGCGTCAGTTTTCATATAGGTGTTTTGTTGCAAGGTATGCATTAATTTGCAAGAAAGCCCTGTAAAACTAACACAGTGAAATTTAGAAGATTTCACTGACTCAGCTTTATAGCATTGCTGAATCAAATCATTACGCCTGTTTGAAACAGGCATAAGGAGTGATGCACCATGCAATGTGTGGCTTGCTCCTGTGCATTGCAGTAGACATGTTGCACTTACGACGTGATTCCTGCAATGTGCTGCTTTTGCGGCACAGATGCGTGACGCATCTGTGCTGTTTTCACTCAATGGTGCTCCACATTGTAAATGTGGCACACCATGGGTGGCAGAGCAGCGGTGCACATTAACTGGTGCATCCCTGGGAATGCGTCAGTTAACATAAATCTGCCACTTTACATTTAAGTATGAGCAGGGGACACAGAGTTGGTGAGGCTTATCCAAGGTTAAGAAGAGATGAGTCCTGTTCACTGAAAACTTGGACATAGGCCTTACCTCCTCAGCATCGCTGGTCATGGCTAAATAATAGCTGCAAAATGTTACTCTTGTTAAACAGTTTTACTATTATAGTCTCTGAGATTTGTGCCTTACTCTGCAACATCTCATTGTTGTTCTCTTTCTTTAAAGATAACGACAACATCAACATGAGCGACAATCAGCAATCAGTTGATCTCGACCTCATAATTGAACTCGTAATTGAAACATCAGTGGAAGTAGATCCCTTGGATGATTTAAATCCTGAGGATGAAGAAGAACATGATGAGGATGCAGATTTGTCAGAATTGTATGACATAGGGTGGGAAGCTGACGTGCTTGAGCCTATGGAACTATAAACATTTATTTTTAAAAAATTTTAATAAATGAAAAGTAAAAATGTAAACCGTTTCATTTAAAAATAAAGACACCTTCAAAAACAGGTTATGTGTAGTGTCTTCAATAAAATATTAAAATATGCTCATAAAATTAGATCAGATTCACATATAAAACAGCACAGGTAAAATGAATATGAATTCCATTTCTTTTCTGCTATTTCTGTATTCTAAATTTGCCAAGCACTAAAAATGTCAAGTAGTGTGTTAAGTTTTTGATGACTGTTATTGATTTACTGTTTGGTAATAGTGGTTAATAACATTTTTTATTATATTTTACCACAGATTCAACTGCAGATCATTTCAAGATTTCAGCATGCCAACTAAAGAAAGACTTAGAAAGGCTGCAAAACGTCAAAGACAGCAGGTACATGATATAATGCAGCAGTCCTCTAACAAAAAAACTTGTCAAGTCACCAAGAAAGCACCGGGTAAGAGCACAAAAACATTTATAAGAAATATTTGTAGTAAAAAAAATATTACTACAGAAAATGTTTCAGTCCAGAAAAAGAGAAGCATTTTAAACGGAAAGGAAAGGCCAATCAAAAATCTTACTGCTAGAGCAAGAGATAACTCTGTGCATGATAGTAGAAGGAAACAACAGTTTAGGGACATTCGTAAACGAATGTTCCGCAACAGGATAATTGGCATTTTGTTAAAAAATATTAAGAAAGGTCAACAGAAAGTGGTTTTTTATAAGAGAAAAAAAAAGTTGAGAAAGTTATTGATCAGGCATTTGAAATTAAACGTAAGTTATTTATTTTGATAATCAATAGAATTAGGAAGCTAAACAAGGCAATTTATGATTTCAAAAGAAATAGTAGATGGAAGAGAATAGTTAATCGTAGTAATTTTTGTGAAGTTTTTTCCGGAGAATGGATGCATAGTTCAAGTTGTGAGGCATTTTTTAATGAGGAGAGTTATTTCCAGGATAATGATTTGGTGCATGCAGTTGACACCAGTGGTCGAGCTTGTGAAGTGAAAGATGGTTGTCCAGTTGAAAAAGAAAAACTTGTGACAACAGAGACAGAAGAGGTGTTAGGTAATGAGGTTTTAGGAAGACGTCCTAAGGGTCCTGTGTACACCTGGAAGTGTAGTAGTATTTGCAGTGTGCGACAGGATTCCATCAATTTGCTTTGTGATTTTGTACGGACATTTAATAAGAAAAGTTTGAAGCAGAAAATGAAGTTGTTGCAAGAATTAGATCCTTGCAGAGTGAGAGAAGTGACAGGTTTGCATGGTCATTCACTGGCTTGTCTTTCCAGGAGAGTATGCCAGAGTGTTTTTCATCATTTCAGGATGCTAGCAGTGCATCATAATAAAGTGAGGAAATTAGTTAGAATGTTGTATTATGCTAAGAGTCCAGCAATTATGCTTAAACAATTATGCGCTGCTCTTGTGCATGGTTCTGAAATAGATGTGAAGAATATTTGTGAAGAAATTGAGTTTTGTTACTTTGGAAGTAAAGAGGAGAATGTTGAAATTGACCAAGAAGAAGAGGGTAATGTGGAAGATAGTGTACAGGTTTCCAGTACAGATAATTTTCAGAGGGAAATTGCGACGTTTCAGGTGAAATCAAGTGAGAGGCCTAATTTCACTTGTGTGTGTTGTCGACGCACTTATTATAAGAATCAGACTAAGTTAGTGGATTTATATGCAAAAAGTGAAAGGGAAAATAATAGTGAATGGAAGGATTTCACAACATATTTGATGGTAGAAAATTGTTTTGATTTGGGATCGGATCAACGTGTGTGTACTTATTGTTGTAGCAAATTAAATCAAAACCAGATGCCTGCTAGAGCAGTTCATAATAATCTGGAATTGGTTGAGATTCCTTCTGAATTGAAGGATTTAAATACTTATGAATCTATTTTGATTCAAAGTATCCATCCCTTTCAGGCTATTGTAAGAATGGAGCCAAAGACAGGGAAATTGCCTCCATCAGATTTACAGAGAGGATTAAAGGGAAGAGTTGTTTATTTGCCTCTAGATTTGAAGAAAAACATTAACACAATTGGAGTAGAAAAAGTGGAAGAGGACCCTCTGGTTATCTTAGTTAATGGGGTTCCGACAAAGAATAAGAAAATATGGCAAGATTTAGTGAATGTTAGGAAAGTCAAAAAGGCAACATTGTACTTGAAAAAAAATAATAAGTACTATAAGAATATATATGTTGCAGAAGAGGAAGTAAGTGAGGAAGAGGATAGCGATTTGTGTGCTGGTCAAATTGAGAAAGTAGAACCCTCTACTAGTGAAGAAATATATGAACATTATAGTGTTCATCCTTTGCATTCCAAGGAAGTCATGGGGAATGCTATTGAGTTGTTTCAAATGAAACAAGCCAAAGGGAGTCCCATTAGTGTTTGGGAGGAAAGTTTGGAAGCTCGGTGTTTCCCACAGCTTTTTCCAACAGGTCAGGGAGGAAGATATGATGAGCGACCTCATCAAATTCCTGCTTCTGAATGCCGAACTTTGCGATTGTATGCAGGAGATGCTAGGTTTCGACAATGTATTCCCTATTTGTTTCATCTCCTGTTTGAAAGCGATCTGTCTGGACTGTCATATGCAGTGAACCACATCTTGAAAAGTGGTATACACATGCAAAACATCTCGGCAAGTGACTTTATGGATAAAGTCAATGTCCAAGACAGTATTTTGGATTGTCACCTGATTATTCTCATGGCGTGTCAGCGTGGTACTAATGAGTACTGGTACCGTCGCCATGGTGATTTAAAATGTATGCTGAGGAACTTAGGAACTCCCACATGGTTCATCACTCTGAGCTGTGCCGAGTATGGCTGGGAAGACTTACTTGAATTTCTACGAGAGGCAAATGGAAACATCGAAAACATCGAATTCAAGACACCCGGAGAACTGTGCTCTTTGGATCCAGTCAATGTATGCCGGTACTTCAATCATAGATTTGAAGCTATGATGTCTTTCATCATGAATAAGAAGAATCCACCTCTTGGAGAGGTGTTGGATTTCTTCTGGAGAAAGGAGTACCAAGCAAGAGGTGCTCCTCACATACATATGCTGTTGTGGATCAAGGATGCACCTAAATTTGGAACAGATCCAGAAGACTCAGTGATGAGTTTCATACAACAGTATTCTACGTGTGCTGTTCCAAACGCAAAGGAGAAGAAAAGCCTAAGAGAAAAAGTTCAACGTTTCCAAAGCCATCGTTGTGGAAAGTACTGTCGTCGTAAATTCCGAAACAAGGACAAGTTCTACACCAAATGTCGTTTCGGCTTTCCACGACCGGTGATTTCTAAAGGAAGAGTAAACAGTTTGATGTCTTCGCTGCGACATAATGTGATGAAGAAATCACCTAAAAACACATACAATTTGAAGAGGAACGAAGAGTCCAAGTACATCAACGACTACAACCCGGTGATTTTGTCCATGTGGAATGCTAACATGGATATACAGTTTGTGGCTGATAACTGTATGGCTGTGGCTCGGTATGTGACATCTTACATCACCAAAAAAGAGAAGACAGAATTGAAGGATATGTGGGAGGACATTTCCCATGAAAAGAGCCTCAGTAAGAAGTTGTACAGTTTCAGTCTGAAGATGTTGTCGCATCGAGAAATTGGAGCTTACGAATGTTCTGACCGGTTGTCTTCAGCAAGTCTCTATGCCAAATCTAGGAGTATCGTTTGGGCGAGTCTTGGTCTTGCTGCAACGCGTAATCGAGTTCTGAAACCTGTGCGGGAAATTGAGTATTTGGCGGAAAAGGAGCCAAACAGTACCGACATTTTGAAGAGCAACATGTTGGATACATATTATCCAAATCGAAGCAGTCACCTCGAGAATGTTTGTCTGTATGAGGTTCTTCAAAATTACATATTCAAGAGGAACATCAAAGAAGATACTGAGAAAGGAGTGTATGCTGTAATTGGAAGTGAGGGATGTCTGGTCAAGCAAAGAAAATGCCACTTGGTAAACCATCGAAAATTGAGTGGCGAATCTCCTGAAAAAAAGGAGTTTTTCTATTTAGCACTTTTGCAACTTTTCAAGCCTTGGCGTGCAGAAGAGGAACTGCTTGGAGATTTCCTCTGTTACGAAGACTCTTTCGCCAAGGAGACCATAGAATGTCCTGCTTTTCCCAAATATGTAGAAATGTTGAATGTGGAAATCGAGCAGGAAGCAACGATTGCAGCCGAGATTGCCAGAGACAGTTCTCAGGACAGTCAGAGTTCTGCTTCATTGAGTCAGGATCCACTAGGAGGACCTGTTATCGAAAATGAAGCTGCCACTGCTATGAATGAAGTGGAAAGAGCCATGGCACATGCTCAGGAGGATGCGGTTAACTTAGAAGAGTTGGAAAGACAACTCAACGTTGAGCAGAGGAAAATATGTGACGAAGTTACCATGCAAATTGATCATGGATTAAGTCATGAGAAGAAAGAGTGCTCATGTACGTTGTTGAAGCCTGTCCGACTCTACGTGAGTGGAGAAGCGGGAACTGGAAAAAGTTTCCTTATTAAAGCAATTTCATGTTATTTGCAGGAAAGGACTGAGTCATCGCTGTCTTGTGTTGTCACCGCTCCAACTGGACTGGCAGCACATAACATTAAAGGGATTACTTTACATCGTTTACTGATGCTGCCAGTGGAGCATGACAACAAATTACAATATCACAAGCTATCTGGAGATGCTTGTTGTGAAGTTTCAAGAATCTTGAGGAAAATGAAACTTCTTATCATTGACGAAGTAAGCATGGTTTCCAATGTCATGCTTGCCTTTGTGCATTTGAGAATGCAAGAAGTTCTCAAAACAGAGTATGATGTGTTATTTGGTGGCAAACACATCATTGTTTTCGGAGATCTTCTGCAGCTGACACCAGTGAAAGGGCAACCTGTGTTCAAAATGCTCACGCATGAAGATACCAGGAAGTGCCTAGGGAGCATTGGCAACGTCAATATATGGTTAAACTTCAATTATGCTGAACTGCATGAAAATATGCGTCAGGCGAAGGATGAAGTTTACAAGAATATTCTACAAGATGTTAGAATAGGAAAAGTGACCGAGCATGGGAAAGAAGCTTTACATGCATGATTACTGTCAAATTTATATCCAGAACAAGATGTTGTGCCTGAGAATATTTTTCAGAAAATTACTGAAAAGAAATCTGGAATATGTTTGATGCCAACTCTTGCAGAATGTGCCATCTTCAACAACAAAATGTTGAATTTAGAAAAGCAAGAGATTGTGAAACTGGAAGCTATTGACAGAGTAGAGCATATGGGATCAACAATTATTTTGTCTGAGAATTTGAAATCAAAATTGGATTCATTAGAGTAGACTATATCTAAAACTGCAGGTTTTGAAAAGAGTCTGAATGTGTGCTTGAACTGCCGTATAATTTTAAGAAGGAATTTACATGTTGAAAGAGGTCTGGTAAATGGATCAATGGGTAATGTTGTTGATTTTGTGAAATACAGAAATAGAGATGGAATTGAATTTTTTAAAATTAAATTTGATGGCATTGAGGAAGTACAGCTAATTGGTCGTTGTTCTGCTAGATTTTTGCTTGTAATAGACTTATATGTTCGCCGTAAGCAGTTTCCTGTTTGCTTGGCATATGCGGTGACAATCCATAAATCGCAAGGTTTAAGTGTAGACAGTGCATTGGTGAATATTGGCAGTTCTGTGTTCAAGGAGGGTATGGCATATGTGGCATTGTCAAGAGTTAGAACTTTATCGGGATTGTACTTGATTGAGTGTGATGTCACAAACATCTAGATTGTGTTAAGGAATACAATAGGTTGAGGAGAGAGTATGCGCCACATTTGCCTCATATCCTTTGTTTGAGAAACGTGTGGTAGGCCGGAAACGAAGAAATGTGACCAATACTGGGGAGGTTGTAGCAAAAAGACGAAAAGTCGATGAACCTGAAATTATAAGCAGAAACAAAAAGGATTCTGTTGAAGATGTTGTTGGTTTTCAATTTGAAAACACTTCTGGTGTCAACTGCTATGCTAATGTAGTGGTTAATGTTTTGTTTTCTCTAGAAAATGTAAAAGAAGAGATTGTGGTCAATTCTGATCAAAGATTATGCAGTTTGTTAAATTCTGTGTTAGAGAAATGTAGCACTGATAGAACAAAAATAGAAAGTGTGTCTGAAATTCGAAATCTGTTAGACAGATGTTCAGGCCAAACACAATTCTCTCAAAATATTCAGCAAGATTGTCAGGAGTTTTTAATGTATATGCTTGATGTATTGCATGCTGAAGGTGTAGATGTAGATCACCTGTTTGGGCTTTCTTATCAATGGCAGCATGACTGCGAGAACTGTAGGGTATCAAGTACTACTAGTGTAGACTCAGAAAGATTTATATATTTAACTTTGCCAGACAGTAAATCAGTCTCCTTTAATAAGCTAGTAAAAGGAGCTGATCACAACATGGAATGTAGCCAATGTAAATCTGAAATGATTTCAACATTATTTATACGAACATATGGCCAGTATGTCATTTTAATGTTCCAACGATGTAGGCCTGATGGAACAAAATTGACAACTTTAATTAAAAATTTTGTGGCTTCACAGTTGTCAATATCAGGAAGGACTTTTGTAACTGTAGCAATTATATATCATGACGGTCCTTCAATAACATCAGGACATTACACAGCTTATTTAAAGTCTAGAAATGGCTGGTCATTCTGCAACGATTCTGTTTTAATTTTCAAAAAAAAATTGCCGTATGACCTTAAAAATTCTTACCTGGTGTTTTTAAAACCAACATTTTAGGGAAAGAATCTCGGGATGTGCTCTGAGGAATTTCAAGAAGTTCTAATGGCTCCTACACGATTTGGCCTTGAGGATAAGTGTAGTACAGAGACATAACTTCTTACCATAACACTGGACGTCATGGAAAAATAAGTGCACTTTGAATGAGTTCAGAAAAACTATTTCTTTTTATAAGCTAATTCAAGCAGCCAATCAAAACATGGAGTAGAGGGAATGTAAGTCTGCAATGCTGTCTACTGTTTTATATTGCTTTGTGATTAAAAGTGATGTAGAGAATTAAATAATTGTAGTAGTCATAGAGGTAGTGTAAGTCTGCTTCATAGTAAGCAGTATCTGTGTCATAGGAAATGTAGAACATGAGTGAGCAAGAAGGGTAAGATATTAGTAGTCCAGGATTGTGAAAATGATCTTCAACATTTTAATTCTGAAAGTTGCGGAAATACAACATGGCGGGATTGGCTTATAAGAATTCCAAGAGTTATAAATGGCTCTGACATGATTTGGCCTTGTGGAAACGTGTGGTAGAGAGCGAGAAGTCATTTATTGTATGTAACATATTTTTCAAAACGATGGAGGTTTTCTTTCAGAAAGTGGCGGGCTGAAAGTAATAACAGCACAACAGAGTGTAAGCTGTTCATAGGACATCCTTCGACGTCATGGAAAGTAAGTTAACTTTAAGGAGTTCTGAATTCTGATTTGTTATGTTGTATGGGTTTTTTAAACACAATCATTTTGATTGTGTTTTTTTTCCCAGCTGTTATATGATGAATACCTTCAAGTCACTGTTTTTAGTGAAATTTGATACATTCTGAGAACAGCAAAAATAAACCATTTAACATGTATAATTAATTCAGTACTGTTTGCATTTATGATGTACATGTAGAACTGTGTAGGAGGCATGGAGAAGGTGAGGCTTCTGTAAGTGTCAAAGTTGTTGCATACAGTGCTCATATTCTACGTAGTCTTTCATATGATAGACTACATTTCCACAATGAGATACCTAAGCAAAGGAAACACAGGTGATATGATTGTGGAATGAGCAAAAAAATCTGCACGTTTTTCAATTATATTACCTGTGTTTTCTAACATTACACATCACATTGTGTAGATAAGGTTTAGGCCTGTTCCTGGAGACAGAGGAGGTCTGACATTTGTTCAAGAGTGCAGTGGACATGACTCACTTCGTTGGTAGGCCTGCACATGTATTATCTCCTCTGTATTCTTCAACAAACCTAAATTTCATCTGCAACTCTGAGTAGGACTTACCTGAAACAAATCTGTGGATAGGTTACACCTTATCGGCATCTTGAAACAATCATTTAAAATGTTAGGGTCAGATTTATGATGGCCGTGCGCCTCTTTTGCTCCGCTGTGGGTCACTTTTGTGTAAAAGATGCACCATGTTGCAAGATAGGTTTCAGTTCATCTCCAGCAAGATACCATCAGTTTAAAATGTATATAATTAGCACTGTGTAGGGGGCATGCAGAAGCTGAAGCTTTTGTAAGTGTCAAATTTGTTGCATGCAGTGCTGCACTTCTGGGTACTGTTTCATATGCTGGACTACATCTGCACTATGAGATACCTAAGCAAAGGCAACACAGGTGATGTGATTGTGAAATGAGGAAAAGAAACTCCACATTTTTCAATTACATCACCTGTGTTTCCTAAGTTTACGAATGACATTGTGCAGATGAAGTTTAGGTCTGTCCACGGACACAGAAGAGGTCTGGCCTTTGTTCAAGAGTGAAGTGGACATGACTTACTTCATTGGTAGGCCTTCACATGTATTATCTCCTCTGTATTCTTCAACAAGCATAAATTTGATATGCAATCCTGAGTAGGCCTCACCTTAAACAAACCTCTGGAGAGGCCACACCTTATCGTCATCCTGAATCAATCATTTCAAATGTTAGGGACAGATTTATGATAGGTGTATGCCTCTTTTGCGCCACTGTGCGTCACTTTTGTGATGCAGCGGCGGTGCAAAAGATTTGCTATGAGGCGACAAAATTACAAATTGATGCATCTAGGCAGATGTGTCATGCTGTAAAAAACCCGTGCCACATGAAACCGATGCAGCAGTGATGCAAAAGATGCACCATGTTGCAAGACAGGCCTGACTTCATCTCCAACAAGATAAGAAGCTAAGTCTTCTGTAAATGTCAAAATTGTTGTATATACTGCTCAACTTCTATGTACTCTTTGATATGCTAGACTCCATCTGCACTATGAGATACCTAACCAAAGGCAACACAGGTGATGTGATTGTGAAATGAGGAAAAGAAACTCCACATTTTTCAATTACATCACCAGTGTTTCCTAAGTTTACGAATGACATTGTGCAGATGAACTTTAGGTCTGTCCACGGACACAGAAGAGGTCTGGCCTTTGTTCAAGAGTGAAGTGGACATGACTTACTTCATTGGTAGGCCTTCACATGTATTATGTCCTCTGTTCTCTTCAACAACTCGAAATTTCATTTGGAACCCCGAGTAGGCATCACCTCAAACAAACCTCTGGATAAGACACATCTTATTGGCATCCTGAAACAATCATTTAAAATGTTAGTGTCTTGCGACACTTTTGTGAGACAACAGCAGTGCAAAAGATGCACCATGTTTTAAGATAGGCCTCACTTCATCTGCATCAAGATACTGTTAGTTTAAAATGTATATCTTTAGGACTGTGTAGGGGGCCTGGAGAAGCAGAAGCTTCTGTAAGTGTCAAAGTTGTTGAAAAACTGTTTGTCCTTCAATCTTTTCCCTTGTCTTTTCTAATTTTTAAATACATGTTTTAATATTGTTCAAATGTTTGTTCTCTCTTTCACAGATTGAAAGTATAAAAATAAAAAGTGAGTAAGTTAACGACAATTATAAGGTAAATGTTTTGTACTCTTTTCGTTACTTTTCTATCACATTTACCTACTATTAGTTCCACAGCTTCATTTCTTTAACCCTCAGTTTCCTGCCTTTGCTACTTTCCTTATTCCTTTCTCTATTACCTACTTACTCAACTCCTTCCACTCTTTTTCTCAGTCCCTCTCTTCTCATAGTTCCTCACTCTTGTTCACTCACTCCGTCTCTATTACTCTTAGTGTCTTAGACTGATCACTCTTTCACTACTTGTTCATAATGCTTTCTCTGTGTAGTTGAAGCACACTAAGGGGCATATTATGAACACAGCCAATAAAATTATTGCTGTTTTTATTGGCAGAAAACTGCTGCAAAAGTGGTTTTAGCGGCAGTTTTCTGCTGCAAAAGCGGCTTTAGCGACACATTTCTGCCGATAAAAGCTGCAAAACTTTTATTGGCTATGTTGATGATATGGCTCTATGTTATTTACATTTCTTTGCTGTTTCAATTAATCTTTTTCTGTTATTTTTTCTTTTCTGTTTTCTGTTTTTTCTCTCTGTTATTCCACATGTTTTAATCTTATTTTGAACATTCACTCACATTCTCCAAGAAACTATTCTTTGTTATTGTTCTACTCTCTTTTTTTTCTTTCACTTCCTTTTTTATTTTGTTTTTCACAATTATACCCTCTTCCATCTTTTCTTCGGTAAATAGATCTATTAAACAGTATCTCTGGTTTACTCCCTATAGCTGTCTTTCTTTTAACATTACTCTCTGTTTACTTCCCTTATACTAACTCTTCTTCTAGAGAAATAGAGCTTGCCAGAGTGCTAAACATTCTAGCAATTTTTTTTGAAAGGGGAGGTAGTTCTGAAAAGAACTTTTTTTTATGTTTTTGTTGTTTTATATTTTCTTTTTAGTTTTCTGAACATTTTTTGTTTTTTTGTATTTTTTGAAGAGTTTTATGTTTTTTTTGGTTTTTGATGGAGGGGAAACAACAAAAAACAGGCATTGGAAAGGGCTCAACAGGAGCAAAAAAAAAATTACTGTCTGCGGCGTTTAGGGCAATTGTGATTTTCATAAGCTCGGTTGATTAAGGTAATACTCATATTGCCACAAGACAGTAATGCACCACAATACAAGCAGGTAAACTTCATATGGACAAAGTTGTCCTGAATGTTTGGCACGGTTTCCCGTGCCTCTGCTGCTGTCAAAGATATCTGTGATGATGACCTGGCCACAGGAGTTGTTGGGTTGTCCTGCTGGTCACGCATCTCTGCCCGGCTGTAGTTTAATGGATGCCACCTGCTCATATGACGATGCATGGTGTAGTTACCGAAGCTGTATTTTTTTAAGGTGCCGCTAGATAACTTCTCCTTACATATGAGGCAGGTGACATATCTGGCATTTACTTTCTTCTGCCCTTCAGGGATCGAAAAAAACTGCCAAATAAAACTGGTTTTCCGATGAGAAACCCGGGGCTGCTCTTCTAAAAACTGTGGTCCTTCTGTCTCCTCTTCCTCTTGCTCATCCTCTTCCTCCTCTGTGTTGCTGATGAACTGGGGAGGTGGTCCTCTCTTCCCATGAGGAGGTGGTGGTGGTGGTGGGGGTGGGGGTCCACCAGCTGAAGCTACCAATGAAGCCATTGCTGAACTATCAAAAAAGGTCTTCCTCTCACAAAGATGAAAGTCAGAGTGAGGAAAGAAGGAGGGGTTTTCATCATTTGGGAAAAACAATAGTTCTAAACCAATGAAAAGTGTTATTTTTAGGTCACCTGACCTAGCCTTACATCATTATGAAACCAAAAGTGAAATGAACCAATGAAAAGTTTTATTAAAAAGCCACATGACCTGTTACGCTTATGTTACGCGCTGCGGAACGCGCCCCGGATCGCTTCCGGGTCGCTGCGCTTCGCGCCTCGGTTCGCGCTCCGGAGCACTTCCGGGTGCGCTAACGCGGCGCGTCATAAGACGCATTACGCGGCAACGCGATACGTCGCGCTTTCGCGACGCGCCCCTGATCGCTTCTGGGGAGCTGCGCTTCGCGTCTCAGTTCGCGTACCGGAGCACTTCCGGGTGCGCTAACGCGGCGCGTCATAAGACGCATTACGCGACAACGTGATACGTCGCGCTTCCGCGACGCGTCACGATGTTGATTTCTAACGCGGCAGTTGCGCAAACGGAACGTTTACAGGTTTGCGGACCGGGTCGCGGCATCAAATTGAGCTAACGGGAAGCTTCCCGGTTCGCGAACCGGGAGCGAAGAAAAAAAAATATTTAAAAAAAAATTATTAATAAACATATAACATATATTTTTGGATTTAAAGAAGAATACATTTTACAGCTACAGATATTAGCTTTTAAAAAACCAATGAAATTCACTGAAAAAACCATAGGTTATAGACCATATATAGTTAGGAATTAGCATTTACAAAACCTTGAAAATTCACTGAAAAAACCATAGGTTATAGACCATATATAGTTAGGAATTAGCATTTAAAAAACCTTATTTTACTCACACAAAACCATTGAAATTCCATATATAGTTAGTTGTACTAACTATATATCGCGCACCTGCAATCCACTGCTGATCATGTCACATATTACATCATTCATGACATGGTCAGTGACATCACTGATGACATCACTGATGACATCTCAAATGACATCACTGATGACATCACTGATGACATCTCAAATGACATCACTGATGACATCACTGATGTCATCTCAAATGACATCACTGATGACATCACTGATGACATCACTGATGTCATCTCAAATGACATCACTAATGACATCACTGATGACATCTCAAATGGCATCTCAAATGACATCACTGATGACATCTCATTTGACATCACTGATGACATCACTGATGACATCTCAAATGACATCACTGATGACATCACTGATGACATCTCATTTGACATTACTGATCACATCACTGATGACATCATTCATGTGATATTATGATGAACCTCTTCAGACTCTTATATAATCTTAGATACACTCAGTATAAACATACACTCACAGACTGTCACTCATCCATGGAGTTACTCACACACCTAGTCAGTCATGCAAAGAATCAATCACACCTCCATTTCCTCAACTATACAGTTATACACACCTTACTTATTCAAACATATACTAAAACATATTTACTCACTTATACAATCCTGGATACAAGTTCACAATGATCCATACAGCCACTCACACATTCACTGGCTCTTATGCACAGTTATTTATATATATCAACTCTCACATGTACTGTATTTTACATATGTACTTACTTTGACATGTAGCACTGAGATATCCATTCACTCACCAATACACTCATGCACACAGTCAACCGCCCATACAGCTGTTTCCACATGCACTTTTGAACCCATACATCTAGTGAATCAACTGCTCACACATCTATGCAGAGAGTCATACACCTCCCAGCCACCCACACACACACTCAGTCTCCCATACAAATGCTTGGGCAACCAATCAATAACCCATATAGTTAATCATATAGCTACTGATCAACACATGCAGCAGTTTACAGAACAACAGACATAATGATGCACAAATTAAGACAGTTTAGTCACTAACCCATGCACTCAGTGAGACACATTTAATCAGTCACTCATACAGTCAGTCATGCCCCTACTAAATCCTTCATCCAGACACTTATACATCCACTCGTTCTTCAATATGTAAGACATATTTTAACTTTACAGAAAAATACAGTCACTGGATGTTGTCATCAATGATGTCATCAGTGATGTCATTTGAGATGTCATCAGTGATGTCATCAGTGATGTCATTTGAGATGTCATCAGTGATGTCATCAGTGATGTCACTGACCATGTCATGAATGATGTAATATGTGACATGATCAGCAGTGGATTGCGGGTGCGCGATATATAGTTAGTACAACTAACTATATATGGAATTTCAATGGTTTTGTGTGAGTAAAATAAGGTTTTTTAAATGCTAATTCCTAACTATATATGGTCTATAACCTATGTTTTTTTCAGTGAATATATATATATATATATATATAGAAACCAAGTCCTCAGCACTGCAGACACTCAGCAACAGAAGACACGGACCCCAGGCTGCAGTAAGGTAGATTTTATTCTCCTCTCAGGCGACGCGTTTCGAGCAACTCGTGCTCTTGATCACATATATTTATATATATAAAACGCAATGTCCTCGGCAGGGGGGAGCAAACAGCAAGCTGGTGCAGGCGGCAGGAAAAGTACAATCCTGCAAGTTATGTCCCAGCAAAAACAAAACGCCGCACTCTTCCTAATTAGTTGAAAAAGCAGGTTTATTGACCCATTACATCTCGCACTCCTACCCTTTTCGAACTTTACAGTTCCTGTTCACGGTAGCTTTGCAAATCCCTCATTGATTTCTAGTTATTTATACTGAGACTCCACTATTGTCTTTATGATGCATTGGGGGCTCTGTAGTTAACTTTCACAATTGTCTTTGGCGCTGCCTGTCGTCATTACGCTTTTCCTCCCACTAGTCACTGATTATATACCTAAGTGGTATTGCAGCTATGGTGCATGTTAATACAACAATTTGCATATTTTACACATGCTTTTAGCTGAGTACTGCACATAATTCAGCTAAGTGACTATAATCCACAATTAGTCGGACTATATTCGATATCTATGAGCTAAGTGCTCATTTCCGTGAGTCTGGGTATGTACTTGGCGTAAATGCCTTCAGGCATGTACCATAGACACAAATAAGGATAATACAAATTAATAAAATAATAATAATAATTCTAACTACTAATAAACATGTTACAAATGATTGCACTTTTCCAATCCCAATACTTTCAATCATTTTAAATTTCAATTCAGTTGTTTCCTAATATACCGAAAAGTCTGTATAAATTATAGTTTCAGAGTTCGCTGCCAAGTCTCAGATCCTGTATATTTATATCTTAATAAGTATGCTTTAGAGTTACTGTGAACTGGGTCTTCTCATAAGTGTACATACATGAGTTTAGATCCTAGGCGTCTCAGTTTTTGGAGCCTGTTTCCTCCTCTTTCATGTTCCAATATCATAGCAATCCCAGAGTATTTAATGTTTTGCCATGTTTTGTTTCTGTGGCTCATCATATGTTTCGCTATAGCATAAGATGTGTCCTTGTTCTGTATGCCCTGATATGTTCGAAGATCCTTTTTTTCAAGGCACACCCTGTTGATCCGATATAACGTTTGCCACATTCACATTCCAGTAAATAAACTACAAGGTGAGATTCACACGTAATCTTGGGAGTTATTTCAAAGGTATTTCCATTAGGATCTTTTAGGGATTTCAAATTTCTTCCAACTTTGCATGCTTTGCATGACATGCATTTCGTGAATCCTCTTTGGCGCTTTTCCAGCCAAGTCTCAGCTTTTTTCACGGTAAAGTGACTGTTCACTAATATATACTGGATCAATGGTGCTTTCCTATAAGAGATCAATGGTTGATCCCCAATCATCCTTCCGATATCTGGATCTTTTTTTAGCACATTCCAGTATTTGGTGAGTGTATTTTTTATTTGGAAGCTCTCTTTTGAATAAGTTAAGATCAAACGGGGAATTCCTCCTCATTCGGTTCGTTTGATTTTTGGTCTTAACTATTAGGGGAGAGGTGTGGCGCCACGGCCAGGGAGACTGACGCTGGAATCTGGGGATCACGGTTCGATCCCCAGCGCCGGCGGCAGGTTAGCCCAGCACCATGCGACTCTGGGCAATAGCTTGCTTAATCTTCCCGACGGCCCCGAGCGCCTAGAGACCCTAACGGGTGATTGTGCGCTATACAAATGTGGATTATTATTATTATTATTTCTGCTCTTGTTTTCAATCTTGCTCTTTCTTCATCACGAATGAAATCACCATGTTTATAGCCTCTTTTGGAGAACCGTGTTCTTGTTTCCTCAAATTTGTTCTCCATTTCATTCGTTTCTGAGCAGTTTCTCTTCATTCGGAGAAATTCTCCGTATGGAATGCTTCTTTTTAAAGATTCCGGATGAAAGCTGGACCCATGTAGGATGCTGTTCGTTGATGTTTTTTTCCCAAACAGAGTTGTTTGAAGTTTACTGTTCTTTATGTACACTTTTGTATCCAAGAAGTCTATTTCTTGTTCTTGAATGTTGAATGTGAATTAAAGACCCACATCATTTGTATTGAGGATTTCGATATATTCCAGAAGTTTAACCTTAGTACCTTTGAACAGCAGAAAAAGGTCATCGATGAACCTTAACCACAATACCACGTTAGTGGTGTATTGGTCGTTTTCTTCTCTCCAAGCCACGCATCTCTCCCACCATCCCATGGTGAGATTCGCATAGCTTGGAGAGAAGGAAACTCCCATGGCCGTCCCACGTTTCTGTGAGTACATTTTGTTGTTGAACATGAACACGTTGTTTGTTAGACATGTTTCAATCATGCTCATGATCATTCTGGTATGTTTAACTTCACCAATAGGTCTTTGTTTCAAAAAATAAGAGATTGCATTTAGACCTATATTGTGGTCTTTAGACGTGTACAAGGAGACAACGTCAATTGTCATCAGTAGGTAATCTGGTTGCCAGGCTGTATCCATTAGGATTCTCAAAAAATCACCCGTGTCCTTTATAAACGAATTCAAAGTAGGTACAATGGGGGCAAAAAAGAAATCCACATATGATGGTATATGTTCACATAAAGATCCACAACTTGATATTATTGGACATGCTGGTGGTTTCTGTAATGTTTTGTGCACTTTTGGCAGAAAATATATGGTTGGAGTTATTGGATGGGTGACTGTTAAAAAGTTCTTCTCATCCTGGGATAATAATCCTTTATCATGCCATTCCTAAATTTGTTTGTGTATTTTATTTGTCATATCTGTTATTGGATTTTCTGAAATTATTATGTAATTGGCCTCGTCATTTAGTTGGCGATTTGCTTATTCAATATAGTCTTGTTTGTCCTGAATCACAATGTTTCCGCCTTTATCGGCTGGCTTTATTTCAATAATGTTGTTCTCTTTTAAAGATTGTAGTGCCTGGCGTTCATTCCATGAAAGATTTTCCTTACTTTTGGTGTTTGTATTTTTCATGGTGTCCAATTCTGCAACTACTAAGTCTTGTAACATATCTATGCGATTACCGGAATAAAGGACAGGACAAAACTTAGACTTATTCTTGAAATTTGTTTTAGGATGGACATACGATTCAAAGCCCATATCTGTTAGAAGTTGAGTATCTGTTGTTTCAGTTTCCTCTACTTGGTGTATTAGTTTAAATGCAGTTCTCATATCTGATATTTCAGAAATTGTCAGTGTCGCTTGTTGCTCATTTGGAATTGTAGATGTTCTAGTTGCTTTATCCATTGGGTTTTTTGAAAATAATTTCTTGAACTTTAATTTCCTTATGTATTTATACATATCAATTTTTGTTTCCACACTGTCCTGATGTTTTTCGGGGCAGAATGTTAGCCCTTTATTCAACAATCTTTTTTCTGTTTCTGATAAGGTTAATGATAAGGTTAGGTTCAATATTCAATATTGATTTCAATATTGCGATCTACTTCCTTATCGCTGTTCTGTTGCGTAACAGGTATCTTTGTTTTTCCTCCTCTTCTGGTTTTGCGCTTTGAGGTTTGTTTACGAATTGGCCCCTTCCATGTCCACGGCCCCTGACATTTCCAGTGCCTCATCCTCTACAAATCATTTTCGGATTCTGTTGGTCTTGATAAAGCATTTGCATCTCGTCTAAAAAAGAGTCTTTTTTGGTTATTGTTGGAATTGCCGGTCTTTGTTCTCCCTCACTTATGTCAGATTCTGTTTCACTTGGAATTATAATAGGGGAGCCTCATGCAGTTGTTTGTTTGGTGCTTGCTTGTTTTTTCAAGATGTCGAATCTTTTCGCAAAGGTAAATATAGTTCTGTTTTCATAGTCAGTTTCGTCTCTTCTGAATTTGCGTTATTTTCTTTCCTCTATTTCGCTCTCATGTTTGTCAAGATTTTTTTCCATAATTGTATGTAGTTTGTTAATTTCATCCTCTCCTTCTCCAGTGGCTGTGATTAACTGTTCTACTTCCTTGATTTTTATGTGTAATTCTTCCACATTTTTCTTTGCGTATTTGACAATTATTAATATCATTGTCCGTGAACATTCCATATTATTGTGACCCCATTCTTCAAGCATCTCGGGGCTTGTGTCCGGATGATTGGGTAGGGAGAAAATGCGTAGCCCTCGTGGTACTAGACCCAATTCTAGATATTTTTCAAGGGTAATAATTTCCCAACCACAGGATATTTCTTTCCTCAGAAGCTTCTCTAGCTGCAGAAATAATATTTCAGTCTGCTTTTAAGGTAGGTGTTGTTGAGCTTGCTGCCCCTGTCATCAGTGGAGTTTTTAGAAACATGCTTTCAGCTTTCTCTAAGCGCTTGGCAGCTCTCTTCTCCATAATTTAATATGTTTGGTTTATAATTTCAGACTGGATTTAAGGTTGGTTCAGTGAACTTTTGTCTCACATTTAGTTTTATTTTCAAAGCGTCTCAGTCCGCTAATCACTTTTTATAGATAGCATGACTTGCTAGCATCCAGCGTGATACGATGTGATTGTTGTGAGGTTTCACCCTCCTGGATTCAATCTGCTTTCAGGATAGTGCTCTGATTTTTATTCATGTACTCTCTCAGTCCTTATGTAGGTAACCGAGTGTGTAGCACTCGCTTTCAGCTCTAAATGTTGATAGCAGCCTTTTTGTATATTAGTTGGCAAACAAAGTAGCGATCACTTACCCAGGAGACTCCCAACTCGCTTAATGTCCTCCGACACCTCACGTCGACGCTCTACCGGGTGTTGCCAGCCAAGGTTCTGTGCTGTTATCTTGTTTCCCTGACGATCCGCGTTTCCAAGAGCAGCGTTTGCATCCGGGACAGAAACCGGCAACATTTATTCTGGAATAATTCCGACTTTCATCAGCATTCTGTCTCCTTACAGCAGACTCGTATCAAGTTTCCTCAAGGTTGAACACTCGATCGTTTAGAGCTGGGCTCTCTCCCATGATACAATATAAAACGCAAATGTCCTCGGCGGGGGGGAGCAAACAGCAAGCTGGTGCAGGCGGCAGGGAAAGGACAATCCTGCAAGTTATGTCCAAGCAAAAACAAAACGCCGCACTCTTCCTGATTAGTTGAAAAAGCAGGTTTATTGACCCATTACATCTCGCACTCCTACGCGTTTAGAACTTTACAGTTCCTGTTCACGGTAGCTTTGCAAGTCCCTCATTGATTTCTAGTTATTTATACTGAGACTCCACTATTGCCTTTATGATGCATTGTGGGCTCTGTAGTTAACTTTTACAATTGTCTTAGTCACTGATTATATAACTAAGTGGTATTGCAGCTACGGTGCATGTTAATACAACAATTTTGATATTTTACACATGCTTTTAGCTGAGTACTGCACATAATTCAGCTAAGTGCCTATAATCCACAATTAGTCGGACTATATTCGATATATAATTTATTTCTTATGTTCCCATCCGTGCCCTTAGATCCAGCGACCAACTGCTACTAAATGTTCCTAAGATCACTAAAACCAGGTTGGGTGGTAGAGCCTTATCTGTCGTGGGTCCCAAATTGTGGAACTCGCTTCCGCTGTCATTAAGGCAATGTAATGACCACCGTCAATTCAGAAAACATTTAAAAACATTTCTGTTTGGTTCATTTTAATGTTTTCTTGCTCACAGTACTTTAATTATTTGCTCCTTTTTCAGTTCTGTACCGGCAGTTACAGCGCGGAGATACTCCCTTGGGAGTTTATTCATAGCGCTATATAAGCCCATAAATAAATAAATAAATAAATAAATAAATATATATAAATATTACCTACTGGCGGTCGCCGGTAGGTAGTTATAGTTAGAACCTTGTTTCCATAGGAAATCCGCAACATTCTATTTGGAATAACTTTGGCGCCGTTTGACAAATACATGCAAAATTCTCCAAGAAAATGGCCTTCTCTACTCCGTTCCTTCCCTGAAAGTTTCGGGGTGATTCTTGAAGCGGGGGCCGAGAAAAAAGGGGAGTCCTAAAACGTGTTTTCTCCATGCAATTTTCTATAAGGACCTTTAAGACGGTAGAACCGAGGCACAAGAAAGTATCAGAAGAAACGTGAAAAACACGCAAAAGGGGCAGGGTAGAAACACCCTGACCCATAGGCATGCTCAGGCGGTCCCACAAGGACCCCCAAGGCAAATTGTTTTTATTTTTTTTAAAAGTCGCGGTATTCTTGTACGGTACGCTGCGTATGCTGTGAAAAAGAAGAAAAAAATCCGAAGCCTGCTTTATTGTTAATTAGCCCCCGGGGGGAATGTTTTTATTTATAAAGGGTGGCCCAGAGGGGGGCCCACTCCGCTGACCAGGCCTTGGCCGAAATCCTCAGTAATGACATAACCAGACAAGAGGCACACCCTTCTCGTACATCATGGCTAAGACCTGGAAAGAACTCCCCCTCAGCATAAGATGAACCCCAACACTGAAAGCATTCAGGAAGAGCCATAAAACCTGTCTATTCGAATGACGAAAACTGTACAAATCCCCCCCACATACTCCCCCAGCGCTTGGAAATCCTCACAGGTGAATAGTGAGCTCTATACATCTCTAATTGATTAATTCATACGCCACCACAGTTTGTGTTTGAGTGTTATGAACAGGCCCTGCCATTGCTTTGGCTGTATGTAACTCTTAAGGGTAGTGACATGAGCAGTACTACCTTCTTTAATATACACAAAATCTCTGAGATTGGTTTGGTTTGGCATCACGTCCGAGAGCTACTTTTAGGGTGCTGGTGAGCTACCAGTAGTTCCCGAGCTAGTAGTTGGAGACCCCTGGTATATATAGTGAGTGGGGAATTGTAGTCCTGAAGCATAAATGTAAAGGTTATTACACCAAAAAATGCATAATATATAGCACTTTGAATCAGTGCATTCCCTAAAGCCTGCCCCACTTCATGAGTACATGCTTACTGAGTGAATAATTACATTAATATACAGTATTAAAGAGAATTAAAAAAAAGTTTAAAAAAAGGGAAGTTATTAGAATAATAAGTCAAAAAAGGGAATGAATGTTAATACTCCTATTAAAAAAATAGTAACCTATGGAAATGCTTTAATAATAAAAACGAGTTTAAATAAAGCATTTTAGAAATTATACGAAAGTTAAAAAGTATGGAAAGAGGCACATTTACATAAACACGTGACACGCTAAAACAGTGGGAATGAGAACACCTGTCAACTGAAAAACGTGACTTAATATTGGGAGGAGCAATAGATTGATCCCATAGACTGTTAAGTAACCGAAAAGTATATAAACCACACCCGTGGGATGATTAGTTTAGTTTCAGAGAATCAATACGGACGCAGAAGCTACGAGCAAAGGAATGATTCGGAACTGCAGAAACATCTTCACATTATCTTTCGTTTCCTATGAGAGTACATATTGTTAATGTATATCTAAAAATACAAAATACCGTATGTACTTTCCAGAGGAGTTGGATGAATTTCTACGGAGGATGGAAACAATATCGAAGAGAGGTAAATTATATGAATGGAAATATAGGTTATTTAATTAATTAGTTTGTGCAAAGTATTGATTAGGAGCGATGTCATAATCTTCAATTTATCTTTCATTTCCAGAGAGGGATCATATTGTTAATGTATATTTTAATTTATATTAAACTGTATGATCCTTCAACTGGAGTTGATTGACTTACAACCGACTTTTTTTTTTTTAGTATGCAAGTATTTCTTTATTTTCTAGAGTGAAATTGGGCTAAATGTATTTATATTAAGTAGTGCTTTTTGCAAATTTCACTCGTGAAGAATAAGAGGATTATCTTCGGAAGCACTTTTTTGAAAAAAAGTTTTATAATTCTGGTTTAAAATGTCATGATTGTTAAATGTAATAATGACATGAAATGTACATTAAAAAAAGAAAGATGAAGTAGTAAGGGAGTGTTTTATCGTAGCACTTCTATTCCACTTTATCTGAAAGTAAAAGAAGCCCAAACATTTATAAAAAGATGATGGGCAACACTTATATAATGTAAACATAACGTCACATAGAAAAAAGAAAAGAGAAAAAAGAAAGCCAATCAAAATTAGCATGAGGAAGGTAGACGTAAGTACACAACAGCCAGTCAAATTTTTTTCAAAATCTGCGCTAGGAAAGGGATTGGTCGTTAATACGTTTTCTTACAATGGTTCACAACCAATCAAAAAGAGGTGTTGAAAGTTTCTGTTTTTAACATATGAGGAAATTAGATACCTTTGCATGTACACGCAGAGAGAGGGAATTATTAAAGATGACTTGCTTTCGCAAGACCCCGAAAGGCTTTTCCAGAATAAGTACACACTTTACTGCCAGACCCCATTTAATGTTTATCCAGGCTCTCAAGCCTAAACACGTCAGAAATCATCTCTCATCCCTTTCTCTTCTTTTTAGTGTATTGTGTGTGGCAGACTGCGTGACCCTTAGCCCAGAGCACTCGAAGGCCCTGGAGACTGCCACGCCGAAGACCAGCTCCTGCAGTGTCTCGGAGCTGGGCGGCATCCCTTCCCAACATTTAAAAGCCCTGGGGGAGGTGTAAATTAATCAAGACTGAATACGTTAGTACAGCCCACTCCGCTTACGCTACCAGGAAAACACAACAACACTACATGGCTCAGATTTCCATTGTAGTGATTTGTTAGTTCCAGGTCTAGTTGTCAGATCGGCACACACACACTCCCTCATGGTTGGTATACACCCACAGCACACTCATCCAGAGCATCCGTCACTACGCACGTGACCCTATCTATAAAAAAGTCGGAGCGCACGTGTTGTACGCCATTTTAGAGTTGTTCCCAAACTACCGAACAAGGGGGCCCACTGCGCATGCGTGGCCTCTTTGGTCACTGAGTTAGTGGTACCTGAAGCAGTGAGCGGGTGAAGAACCTGTGATGATGGTGATGGGAGCACGAGTATGTTGTTAGCCATAGAGATATCAAGACTCGGCACCATATATGAGACTTCAGATCGGGACTACATGATGCAGAAGGTGTCTGTTCCACGAAAAGGTGAGTAGTGAGGCCTGGGTACGCATCGGAGGGAGTCAAAGGGTTGTAGCAGACTAGATACAAAAAGGCGACGCAGCGATTTAGATGAACGCACTCCTATATAGTGTATCAAGTTACATGTATACATGTTTTGCCCAATAGCAGGAACGTTTTATATTCGTTGAAACATCCGGAATATTACCTATACAAATAGTTTGTATAAATGTGAGAAGGAACGTGAATGAAAGTGCGATGTTATCTAACTGCACATTAAGATGGTAACAATTACCAATCATAACATCTTTCTTTTACTATCTTTTAGATGTAGAGCATTATGTCCGGCACGTGGTGAAAAACACCGGTGACAGAAAGGTGAGCTGCGAATATTGTTTTCAGTCACTCTCTTATTTCCTCTTCCTATCATAAAAAAATTACACACAATGTTAACTACCTTTTTATCTCACAGGTTGTGTTTTACAAATTGATGAAACCCCCGCAAAAGAAACCTACAAAGCTCTACGTTTGTGTATTCTACGATGATGCGCGGCCACTGTAACAATGACTCAGAAGCCTGCTTCGACACGTAGTGCACCCTCTTTGAATGACGCAAATGGCTCAAGGTGAACAAAGAAGCTTGTTTCCGAAACACCGACAAGTTATCTGTGAAAGGAGAGAATATGTAGTATGCAGCAGGCACGCAATACCCATTAGGCTAAGGGGGCTTCAGCCCCCCACCCATCGTGTGTGTCTCTTCCACGTTTTAATGTACTTTTTTCTCTCTCTTTCTTACTATCTCTCACATCGTTTTTTTTTTCTTTTTTACAGTTATGGACGCTGCTGTCTCCACTGTGCTATTTAGAACCTTACCTGAGTTTAAGTGGTGAACTCTGTTGGCTACAGTGAAGCCTGCTTCTAGACGTAGAGCACCCTCTTTTAATCATGCCTATGGCACTAGGTGAGCAAAGAATTTTGTCTCCGAAACAACAACAAATTATCTGCGAAAGGAGAGAGTGGGTAGTGTGCAACAGCTTGACTGTGTAGAAATGTATAATTACCGCAGAGCAGTGACAACAAATAGGTTACAACAGTCTGAGGAACATATCTACAAGCTTATTGCACCAGTTTTGTGTCACTTTTAACATGGGAAAAGTGGCACAAGGAGCTTGTAAATTTGTATCTGACTTTTCAAGAAAAACTCTCAACTCCAGACTGTGCGAGTCAAACAGTCTAAGTAAGGAATATTAAGAACTCACATTAAAATTCACTTTTGTCAGGAGTTTCGCAACTCAGTTTACGGTAATTAATCAAATGTCCTTTTGTTTGCTTCACCAAACATCCTTCAGAAGCAATCACCACATATCCAGCAACAGCAATGGAATTGTCCGCAACGTATGGAATATACTTTGACGTGTAGAAGCAGAGTTAAATTCGAGTTGTGAACTCTGATGGCCACAGTGTTTATACAAGGTAAGCACAGCAGCCTAGATATACAATGCCTCCAATTAAATGCATTAGAAATAAATCGGCGTATTTACAATCCTGTTGTGCCACTTTTGTGTCAGTAACGCAGTAGGCACTTCCATATAGACACCACTTGAACGCTGGACTATAACAGAAGTGAAATGTACCAGGCACAATGCACACGTAAAATCGTAGTGTTACCTTGACTTGTAATGTTTCACCTCATTTAGTTACATCTATATGATTTTAAACTCTAATTTTCTTTTTTTGTTTTGCAGATTACCTATCGTACGTCTTTTGGAGTCCACATAACAATTTGTTTAGAATATTGTTTTAGTAAACTTATTTTCCTAGAAGTTTATTAGAATGTTATCTTTAAGTTACGTTTACAGTTATTGTTGTTTTAATAAAAGTTAATAAAAAAAACTATATATGTCTTTTTTTGGAGGGGTGACGGTCCAAAATAGAAATAATATTTATAATTTGAAGTACTATCGTAAGACGTTCGAGAGTAGGGTTGAAAAGTACTGGCTGTACAATAAGTTATATTTACTCTGGACGCTCTACAAGACAGAAAGGAAATCAAATTAAAACAAAACAATGTGTACCAGATTTACAAACCCCTTGCGCCACTTTCACGTGCAAAGCCACCACCCTACAAAATTAAAAGTGTGTGGGTCTCAATGACGCCCTTCAAACCACGGAAACAACGACCCCTGGAGCTTTCTATATTGTGTGAGGGGGGCTGCATGGCCCTCCGCCTGGTTCCCTGGAGTCGACCACGCCCAGACCCGGGTCCTGCAGTGTCCTGGGGGGGAAACAGCCATTACAACGCGGTCATAACCACACGTGACCGTCACCACGAAGCCGGTAGCACACATAGGGCTTTACCATGCATGCCTTTACCACACATGCTTTTACGACTAGTATGCATTTACCACGCATGATAAAGGCATAAGCGTGGTAATGGCTTTGTGGTGATGGTCATGCGTTGTAATGGATTTGGCTTACGTGCTTCAAATTAGTTTTTAGGTATTCGTGTGACCAAGTCTGATAAGATCGGAGGCCAAGGACAAACACCGCGGTGTCTGTGGTAGGAAATCTCATGGCTCACAGAGAAGGTAGGCGGGGGGTAAAATAAAAATGAAAGTGGCAGGTATAATAAAAATACCGGAGGAAAACTACTAAAATGGCGGAGGACGGAGTATGTAATTAAGGTTTGGCGCCCCAGGCAATACGTTTCAAATAAATATAGATTGAATATGATTATTAACATATTAGAAACGTGTTGCAGCGGATGAGGCACACGGCCCGGGAGAAGAAAGCGGCAATGTAATACCTGAACTGGGGAGAGGTTTGGTTGGCGAACTTGAAGAAAAAGAAAGAAGCGTGGTCTTGGAAATGAGGCTGCGCATGCGTACAGACTACAACTGGTGCAGAAAAAAATTTGAAAGTTTTACATACTATCATAGAAATATAGTTCTTTTTTTGACCAGTGAAGTTAGTTCTGAAAAGAACTGTTTTGTTTGTCTTTTTTTTAACATAAAAAAATAAATTGGAAACAAAACAGTGTGCAACAAGAACAAATACATTTTTTTTTAAATTTGCGTTGTGAGCAACAGCAACGGTGCTCCTGTTTGCGCCATTTAATTAAATTAATTGACTGCTCCCTGTAGCAGAGCATCTCATTGCAAAATTTGCAATGGATGATTAAGTCATCAAAATCCGGTTTGATATTTGGATACGGAGTCCATGGCTGTGTGGTTGGTGCGCTTGAAGTGCTGGGAACAGCAGGTAATGGATTGTCCCGAAGCCTATCAGAGCAAGCTCTTGCATAATTGTGAGGATGGTAGTTTTTCACATGGCGAACCATGCTTGCTGTCCCAAATGAGTACTTCTTGCTCGGATCTCCTCTTGACAGTGTGGTGTCACAGATTTTGCAGGTGACCTTTGCAGCATTTACCTTTTTCTGTCCTTCTGGAAATGTGAAAAATGTCCAGATTACTGCCTCTTTCCTTTTTCCCTGTGACTCCTCAGCTATAAATTTCTCCTCTGAAGAATGTTCTGAAGTGGATTCCAGAAATGCAGCCATATTAAAAAATAATTGTTAAATTACAGGAGCTCCCGACAAGAGATGGTTCTTCTGAGAACGTCAAAGAAGAATGATTAAAATGAGTGAGGTATTTCAACAGTTTAAATTGGAAGTGTTATGACCCAATCAAATCTCTTATTTTAAAGTTACATAGTGTATGCTGAGGGTGCGCTTACGGTGCGTGAATAGACAACGTACGCCTCCATTTGTGTAATTGTTTTTAAAACTAACATACGCTTACTAAAAGTTAATAAATGCTATTTTAATCATTATCCTAGATAATGTTTTCCCTCAATATTTACATTAAATACATAGATATATATTTTTAAACATTAAGAAACGTTCGCAGTATGAGTACAGTGCGCCGTACAAATGTACATGACCTCAAGCGGAAGCCTCGATGCGATGCGGAACGTGAAAACGTATTTGTAACGTATGCGTGGCTGAGCGCACGGTACGATTACCCATACAAAGGATGGTGCGATCATCGTATGCGTAGCGTACGAATACTGAAAAAAATACAAAAAGAAAATATATAATATTTCATTTTAATATATAAAAAAAATATATATATTAGAATTTTGTTTTGTATTATTTTATATTAAAAAAGTGTAATGTAACTTAAAAAATAATATAACTTAAATAATTATTATAAAAATGTTGGAAATTACTATAACAAGAAATAAATATAATAATGAATACATTTAAAAATTATCATTTACAAAAGCTTTGAAATTCACTGAAAAAACCATAGGTTTCAGCCATGTTACAGTTAGGAATTAGCATGTAAAAACCTTGCAAATTCACTGAAAAAAACATGGGTTTCAGCCATGTTATAGTTAGGAATTAGCATTTAAAAAACCTTAGAAATTCACAGAAAAAAACATAGGTTTCACACATGTTATAGTTAGCTGGACATTTCACTCATATAAAACCATTGAAAATCCCCCGTTATAGTTAGTTCAGCTAACTATAACTCGCGCCCCCGCAATGCACTGCTGATGACGTCAGATATTACATTACCCATGTCATGGTCAGTGACATCACTCATGACATCACTGATGACATCTCAAATGATATCACTGATGACATCATCCTTGTGAAATAGTGACAGACCTCCTAGCGCAATATAACCTTTGATACACACCTTCAAAAATAGAAACTAAAATTTTCAAAATAATGGAGATACCAATACCAGTTAGAAGAACCTATTCAGTAATTCCAAAATATACATACACATCCACTCATTCACCAACAGTTCTACATAGTCACTCATACATGTACTCACTCATCATATGTACTCATACACCTATACATCCTGTTACACACTATAGTCATCCATATGGCGGTCGATTATGATGGCGGATGGACCTGTGTCCGTCTGCCACCCCCGAGGTGGAGGGACCATCCGCAGGGGCAGCGGCGTTCTCTCCATACCAATTAGGATGTGACCGCCACCCTGGCGGTCACATCCCGTATCTTTAACATTGCGGCGGGTGCTGCACCCGCCGCAAGGTTAAAAATGCATACTTTGCATTTACATGCACAAAGCGGCAGGCACCGCGCGGTGCCTGCTGCTTTGTGCATGCAAATGCAGGGGGGTACCATAGGTACACCCATGTGCACCCCAACCCCCACTTCACCTGGGGGGCCCGCAAGGGGCCCCCAGAAGCAAAGGTCCACATGCTTTTCCACGGCGTAAAAGCCGCCTCGGAAAAGCATGAATACACACACATCTTAATTTGGCTGACGGTGTCTTGCGGACACCACCACCAAATTGTGGTCAACACCCCGCGGATCAGCAGCGGACGGACCTACCGTCCGCCGCTGTACCCATCGCCATCATAATCTGGTGGTGGGTGTTTCTCTGACCGCGGCGGTGAATCCGCATCCTCCGGACGGGGATGCGGATTCAACGCAATCATAATCGACCCCTTGGTTACTCACACATATACTCACACATGCAAATAAACTATCAAACATTCATTTACTTGCATATACAGCTATACACTCACCACTACACTTACTTCTACAGAAACATACACATACTCTCTTAAACAATCACTTATAGAAACATATTCTTATTCATACAGGAACTCTTCCAATCTCTCACTCTTACATATACTCACTCATATACATCAATGCTCACATATACTAGTTTAAAACATATGTAGTTACTAAGCATGGGCGTAAAATCCGTTCCGCTTGCGGATTTGGCGGATTTTCGGCAAATTAGCAATCCGCAAACTCTCGCGAACTTGCCGAAAATTCGTAAATCCGTGCAAAGCGGATTTTTTGCTTGGTCGCACTTGCCAACTACAATACTATACAATTTTGCGGGAGTAAACACTTGCGAACACGTAGATGCGGCGGGCAGCGACAATCTCGCAATTGCGAGATTGCAAAATTTACAATTTCGCACAAGAAATCCACCAGCAGGCAGCATAAACCTTGAAAATTATGATTTTTATCAGAATAACTCCTCAGGTTGACATTTGCCTGCACTTTTTTTTGCAAGGAGTCCATTTTGGGGGGTGGTGTGGGAGGAAGGAAGTGCCCCACAGTCTCCAACTTCCTGTTCCTGTCCAGCAGGCTCCTTCCAGTGCTTTCTTCATGTGCTGGTCACATTGATTTGGATCTTGACCTGGAAGGATTACTTTTTGTGGATGCTGCTGGATATTTGGATTTTTGCAAAACTGAAAGCACTAAGCAGGTGCAAAAGTTCAATCTTATCATTAGTAACCATTCCCTGTAGTGCCTGGAAGGATTACTTTTTGTGGATGCTGCTGGATATTTGGATTTTTGCAAAACTGAAAGCACTCAGCAGGTGCAAAAGTTCGATCTTATCATTAGTAACCATTCTCTGTAGTGCTTCCTGAGGGGCCCCTTCAGAGTTCAGTTGCCTACTTGCAACTATTCTATGACCCTGCTCTGACCCTCACAGCAGGCTCAGAGAATAGCTGCAAGTATACAACAAAGGTCCTGTTAAACAATTACACTGCAACAGAAAGCAATTACAGATAAGGAAGCAGGTGCCAGCCTGGAAGTTCAAATTCAGTGACACATTAATTAGCCCCTAATTCATTCATGTCAGTTGAGGCAGGGCAGGTGTGCTTTTCCCCCCATAATCTACAGTGATGAACTAGAGGGTGGCATGGGTGAGCCAGAGGGTGGCATGGGTGAGCCAGAAGGTGGCAGTGGTGAAACAGAGGGTGGCAGTGGTGAAACAGAGGGTGCTGTGATGAAAAAGACGTAGAAACAACATGGTCGCGACCGTTGCTACCCGACAAGTAAGTTCGCGTTTGCGAATTGGTAAAAAACCATTGCGAAATGGCAGAAACACTTGCGAACACAAAAAAAAAGGAATCCGCAAAATTCGCGAGAGTTCGCGGATTTTGCGGATTGCGAATCCGTAAATACGCAATTTCGCGGATTGCCAATTCGCAAAATCCGCCCATGCTTAGTAGTTACTCATAAAGACACTATTGAGACAGTCATTCATTCACTAACACACGCATACACACATTCATCCACCCATATAGTCCTGCACACATGCTATCTTCAAAACAGATACAAACAGTGAGTCACTCATTCATGCATCTTTGCGTTAAGTAATATCCCTCACCGAACCATAGAGACACTCATACTGATACTCAAAAAACAACTAATAACCCATATAGACACTCATGTAGCGACTCACCAACCGATGCAGACACTTATACACAAAGTGAATCACTGATACAGACATTTAAATATTTAAACATTACTTGCTAATACATGTATTCACTAAGATACACTTAATAAGTCAGTTATACATTCAATTGTACAAAAAACAACATCCATTTAGATACTTATTCACCCATTTATTCTTCCTTCGACCCTTAGATATACATATATAAAAAATATTTATTTTTCAGACAGACACACATTCACTGGATGATGTCATCAGTGATGTCACTTGAGATGTCATCAGTGATGCCATGAGTGATGTTACTGACCATGTCATGAGTGATGTAATAAGTGACGTCATCAGCAGTGCATTGCGGGTGCGCGAGTTATAGTTAGCTGAACTAAATATAACGAGGGAATTTTAATGGTTTTGTATGAGTGAAATGTCCAGCTAACTATAACATGTGTGAAACCTATGGTTTTTCAGTGAATTTCCAAGGTTTTTTAAATGCTAATTCCTAACTATAACGTTGCTGAAACCTATGTTTTTTTCAGTGAAAAAAAAATAATATATATATATATATTACCTACTGGTGGTCGCCAGTAGGTAGTTATAGTTAGGACCTAGTTTCTATAGGAAATCCGCAACATTCTATTGGGAATAACTTTGGCGTCGGTGGACGAATCTTTGTGAATTTCTCAAAGAAGATGGCCCGTTATGCTCCGCTCCTTCCCTGAAAGTGTCGGGAGGATTCCTGAAGCGGGGGCCGAGAAAAAAGGGGGGGTTCCAAAATGTGTTTTCCCCATGTTAATTTCCATAGGATGATTAGACACGGCTACAGCCTGAACCGCTGAACGGAATTACACCAAACTTGGCAAAATGGTAGGGACTGGTACGTAGTAGTGCCTTTTCTATATTTGGTGCAAATTGCTCCAGTGGTTTTTAAGAAAATTAACTTCAAAAACACCTATATATCTATATGCGCGCTCCGAGCGCTTTGGGTACCCGTACCGGTAAGCGCACCCGACGCGCCACGGAAATGCGCTAGCGGAAAGCTGATTGGCTCTCGGGTGTCTGTTAACATTCGAAACAGTCCAGAGAGTCCGCCATTTTGTGGCTCGGTAGAACTGAGACACAAGAGGTAAAAAATAAAAGGGAAAATGTTGAAAGGGGGAAGGGTAGAGACCCCCTAGGTTTTCTCAGGGGGGCCTAGAAGGACCAGGAAGGGCAAAAAAAAAATCTTTTTTTTTTTTAAATTTCGCGGAGTAAGCTCAGGGTGCGCGTACATGACGTTTACTGGTCCGCGTACCCTGAGCACACCATGGGGAAAAACAGTGAAAAATATTAGAGTAAAAATAGAATTTAGAGTGCTTAGAGGTAGGGTAGCTCTGAAAAGAGCTGTTGTGTTATGTGGGTGTTTTTTGTACCTACAAGTAGGTACCGATGCAGAGTCTAAAATTCAAGAGAAAGACTCTGTTCCCCTCATCTGAGAAATGTACACCGTCTCCTCTGTAGATATCTTGCATGTTGTAACGCTAGTTATTGTGGTATATGGAACCTATACCATAGTCTCTCAGGAAGGCAGGAACAGATCCTTCAGGGACCCCCTGAGAAGGCCTAGTGGGTCAGGGGCACTCTACCCTGCCCCCATTTCACGTTCTCAACTATTACATTTCACTCTCTTCTGAAACTACACAAAATGGCGGTGATAGGGTGCATCAGAGACAGACAGTGAGAGAAAGGAGGCATGAGACGAAGAAGAGATGTGAAATCCACATTGAAGAAAATATAGTGGGAGAAGGGAAGTAACTATGAGTAAACTTACTATGTAGCACAAAAATGTTGCACTCTATACTAGAAGTCTCACTTTATACCACAATCACTTCGCTACTTTCTCATAAATTACAAATAAAAAAGAATAATGTCTCAAACAATTTTTAATTTCGAAATATAAATGTATTCTTCTGAATTTTCATAATTTAAAAGAACTAGTAACATGTCATCATCAGGAATTTCCTCATCAATCACATCATCAGGAATCTCCTCATTAAAAGTCTGCAAAGATGATTCCTGGAACTCTATGGTCTCCAAACATTCGAGAAATTCGCCGTCCAGAGACTGATTAAAAAAATCCCTCATGTCATCTTCTCCAACAGAAACTTCTTCATTACTTGTGCTGTCAATAATCGGGACATTCAAATTCTCAATAAATGTAGTGGAAAATTAAAAAAAAAAATTGACCGTCTCTTCATTGTGATCCATTTTATTTTGAAAAATAATCACTTTAATTTATCGTTTTTAGTCATACATAATATAAAACTAGCTTTATCAAGTATTTAGTTCTTTAAAATTAATATGCACACATTTTTTTAAATACTTTATATAACTATATCAGTAGAGTTAGGTCACTGTAGGGTTCAAGTTGAGACAGGTACTTCTGAGTTTTTAACAGTGAAGTTATCTTTGGGCAGTGTATAGTATCAAGCAGGAACTAGAAATATAAAGCACTGCATGTGATTAAGCCTAACTCAATCCATAACTATAACAGAGGGACAGTAAATTACTAACAGAAAATATTTTTCCAATTAACTTAGTGTACAACATAGTTCCCCTTACAAATTAACAACTCACCTTTGAGAAAGCAGTAGAAGAGTTAGTACTGTGTAAATCTCACACCAGAAATTGAACACCAAAAATTCCTCACAAATGTACCTCAGACACTACTATCACAAAATGGCCGTGTTTCCCTCTCATTTTTCATATATATTCATGTACATAACCAATCAAACTTCATCACACACAAATTCAAAATCAAAGTAACATTTTAATTGGTTCTAAATTTCAACACTTTCAAATGTGTTTTCCCATTGCAATTTTCCATAGGACATTTATACACGGCTACAGCCCGAACGGCTGAACGGAATTACACCAAACTTGGCAAAATGGTAGGGACTGGTACGTAGTAGGGCCTTTTCTATATTTGGTGAAAATTGCTCCAGTGGTTTTTATGAAATTTAACTTCCAATTTTTTTAATATCTATATGCGCGCTTCGAGCGCTCAGGGTACCCGTACCAGTAAGCGCACCCAGCGCGCCACGGAAGATCGCGAGCGGAAAGCTGATTGGCTCTTGGGTGTCTGTCAACATTCCAAACAGTCCGGAGACTCCGCCATCTTGTGTCTCGGTAGAATCGAGACACAAGAGGTGAAAAAAAGGGGAATACTATAAAAGGGGGCAGGCCTAGGAGGACCCTGAAGGGCAAAAACAGTATTATTTTTTTTTGAAAATTTCGCGAAGTAAGCTCAGGGTGCGCTTACATGGGCGTTTACAGGTACGCGTAACCTGAACGCACCACGGGGAAAAACAGTGAAAAAAATTAGAGTAAAATAATAATTTTGAGTGCTTAGAGGCAGGGTAGCTCTGAAAAGAGCTGTTGTGTTATGTGGGTGTTTTTTGTACCTACAAGTAGGTACCAATGCAGAGTCTAAAATTCAAGAGGAAGACTCTATTCCCCTCATCTGTAAAATGTACACCATCTCTCCTATAGATGCCTTGCATGTTGTTACACTAGTTGTTGTGGTATATGGAACCCATACCATAGTCTCTGAGGAAAGCAGAAACAGATTTATTCACATGTTTCCTTGCTTTCTCAATCTGTGGACAAAATTGGTTGGACCAGTTCCATTTTTGCCTTTGGCATATATTAGAATATACCAAGGCAGTTTTTGGAAAAAGTGACATCAATTGCCCAAATGTGCCCTTTAAAAGCATTTCCAGACCTACCCCAGTCAAAGTGCCCAGGTCATTGCCACCATAGTGCACAATTATGAGGTCAGGGTGTAGTAGATGCATGAAGGATTTTACCAATGGTATCAATTGGTGACATCTCAATCCTCTCTGTCCAATGCACATAATATCCACATTTGGTAAATCAAGGTTGGGAATACCTCTGTTTGCTGCATACTTCTCACTCCAGTGAACAAAGCTATGACCCACAATCCAGACTTTAGGCATCTTGAAGGTAGATGTGGTTGTATTCAGATGAGTTCTGGAAATGAAAGGGCAGTTTGAAAGTGGTTGAGATTCAGTGCACTTGAAAAAGAACAAATGATTGGTGGTTTCTTAAAATTCTCCACTGAAACTTAGGGTGCGTGCATCTGTTTTTTGAAAGAAGTAATTCTAATGGTTGAGAAAAAGTCATTGAAAGAAACATTGCACAGGATAAGCTGCTATATTGAGAAGTCAAACACCCAAGCTGGGTTAATTTGCAACATAGTATCATGAACTTTTCACCTGTGTGCTCAGTTAGGTGATGTGTGGAGTGTTACCATGGTAACAGGCAGAAAGAGCAGTAGGGGGATGGGTGAATATTATGTGAGTTTCAAAGTGTTGAAATGTAGAACCAATTAAAATGTTAGTTTGGTTTTGAATTTGTGTGGGAAGAAATTGCATTGGTTCTGTACATGAAAATGGGTCTGAGGTCAGAGGGAATCTGTGCCATTATTCTGAGGCTGCAGTGAAAGAAGCATTACTCAGAGATTCTGCATAGGAAAATCTGGTTTGTGACTGCCACTGTTCTAAATCTTCAAAAGCATTTTTAAAGGTGAGTAATGATTCATTTATATAGATAGAGTGTTGTACGCACTATGGGGAAGATTAACAATCATATTGGGCTTCTTTATTCTTGCATTGTGTCTCATGTTTTTTGTAAGGCTACAAAAAAATTAATGGTGCATAGTGCACGCAGAGACAGACATGGTAGGTTACATGTAACATCCTGGTCATGTGTCTAAGATCACACTGTGAGTCAAGCTTGATTTTAAATGTATCTGGGTGAATAAGTTGCTTAGTTGATGTGTTTAAAAATATGGGAATACATGTATTCTTGAAGTCAATTAGGCTTTAGGATATGTACTAGTAGAGAATCTTAGGCAGCATGTCTGTCAGGCCTCTTAGTTCACAAATAGGCTCTAAGCTGTGTAATAAAGATCCAGGGTATGCTGTTGAAATGAATAAGGAATGTCATGTATTGCTAGTATATATATATGGTCTGTTTTTTGCCAGTAGAGACAGTGAGATAGTATGAGCAGAGACACACATATTGCATGCAGAGACAGGCATGGTAGATTACATGTAACATCCTGGTCATGTGTCTAAGATCACACTGTGAGTCAAGCTTGATTTTAAATGAGTCTGGGTGAATAATTTGCTTTGTTGATGTGTTTAAAAATATGGGAATACATGTATTCTTGAAGTCAGTTAGGCTTTAGGATATGTACTAGTAGAGAATCTTAGGCAGCATGTCTGTCAGGCCTCTTAGTTCCCAAATAGGCTCTAAGCTGTACAATAAAGATCGAGGGTGTGCTGTTGAAATGAATAAGGCATGTTATGGCTTGCTTATATATATATGGTCTCTTTTTTGCCAGTAGAGACAGTGTGATAGTATGAGCAGAGACATAGGTATTGCATGCAGAGACAGACATGGTAGATTACATGTATCATCATGGTCATGTGTCTAAGATCACACTGTGAGTCAAGCTTGATTTTAAATGAATCTGGGTGAATAATTTGCTTAGTTGATGTGTTTAGAAATATGGGAATACATGTATTCTTGAAGTCAGTTAGAGTTTAGGATATGTACTAGTAGAGAATCCTAGGCAGCATGTCTGTCAGGCCTCTTAGTTCCCAAATATGCTCTAATCTGTGCAATAAAGATCCCGGGTGTGCTGTTGAAATGAATAAGGAATGTTATGTCTTGCTTATATATATATGGTCTGTTTTTTGCCAGTAGAGACAGTGAGATAGTATGAGCAGAGACACACATATTGCATGCAGAGACAGACATGGTAGATTACATGTAACATCCTGGTCATGTGTCTAAGATCACACTGTGAGTCAAGCTTGATTTTAAATGAATCTGGGTGAATAATGTGCTTGTTGATGTGTTTAAAAGTATGGGAATACATGTATTCTTGAAGTCAGTTAGGCTTTAGGATATGTACTAGTAGAGAATCTTAGGCAGCATGTCTGTCAGGCCTCTTAGTTCACAAATAGGCTCTAAGCTGTGTAATAAAGATCCAGGGCATGCTGTTGAAATGAATAAGGAATGTTATATTATTATTATTATGCATTCTTATATAGCGCTCGACTACCCGTAGGCATCTCGGCGCTTGCCTTGGGAACCCGTCCTGGCTTTTTCCCTGTGAGATACCCATACTGGGCATCCCCAAGGTGAAAGCCAGTCATCCCGCCGCGGGGGGGCCGTAGTGGAGATTAAGCAGCTAATGCCCAGAGCTGCAGAGTGTGAACCCATGATTCGAGTAGGCACCGAAACGAGAATTATCGAGTCCGTGGATATTTGGGCTCAAGACCCTGCCGTGTCGGGAATTGAACCCTGGTCCCGGGTCTGACCTCTGCTTCAGGGTCTGCCTCCTCTAACCAGTGAGCCACACTTCTCCAATGTTATGTCTTGCTTGTATATATATATGGTCTGTTTTTTGCCAGTAGAGACAGTGAGATAGTATGAGCAGAGACACACATATTGCATGCAGAGACAGACATGGTAGATTACATGTAACATCCTGGTCATGTGTCTAAGATCACACTGTGAGTCAAACTTGATTTTAAATCAATCTGGGTGAATAATTTGCTTAGTTGATGTGTTTAAAAATATGGGAATACATGTATTCTTGAAGTCAGTTAGGCTTTAGGATATGTACTATTAGAGAATCTTAGGCAGCATGTCTGTCAGGCCTCTTAGTTCCCAAATAGGCTCTAAGCTGTGCAATAAAGATCGAGGGTGTGCTGTTGAAATGAATAAGGAATGTTATGGCTTGCTTATATATATATATAGTCTCTTTTTTGCCAGTAGAGACAGTGAGATAGTATGAGCAGAGACACAGATATTGCATGCAGAGACAGACATGGTAGATTACATGTAACATCCTGGTCATGTGTCTAAGATCACACTGTGAGTCAAGCTTGGTTTTAAATGAATCTGGGTGAATAATTTGCTTAGTTGATGTGTTTAAAAATATGGGAATACATGTATTCTTGAAGTCAGTTAGGCTTTAGGATATGTACTAGTAGAGAATCTTAGGCAGCATGTCTGTCAGGCCTCTTAGTTCACAAATAGGCTCTAAGTTGTGTAATAAAGATCCAGGGTATGCTGTTGAAATGAATAAGGAATGTTATGTCTTGCTTGTATTTATATATGGTCTGTTTTTTGCCAGTAGAGACAGTGAGATAGTATGAGCACAGACACACATAGTGCATGCAGAGACAGACATGGTAGATTACATGTAAATCTCTGCCTGCGCTATCTCACACGCAAAGAGAAAGATGACACATGCAAAGAGAGAGATGGCGCAGGCAGAGAGTGAGATGACACATGCAAAGAGAGAAATGGAGCTGGCAGAGAGTGAGATAACACATACAAAGAGAGAGATGATGCAGGCGGTGAGAGACATGATGCAGGCAGAGGGTGAGATACCGCAGGCAGAGAGAGATGACACATGCAAAGGGAGAGATGATGCAGGCAGAGAGTGAGATAACGCAAAGAGAGAGATGTTCCCTGTGCCTGTGGCATCTCTCTCTCTGTGAGATGACACACACAAAGAGAGAGATGATGCAGGCGGTGAGAGACATGATGCAGGCAGAGGGTGAGATAGCGCAGGCAGAGAGAGATGAGACATACAAAGAGAGAGATGGTGCAGGCAGAGAATGAGATGAGACACGCAAAGAGAGAGATGACGCAGGTAGAGAGTGAGATGACACACGCAAAGAGAGAGATGGTGCACGCAGAGAGTGAGATGACACACGTAAAGAGAGAGATGTTCCCTGTGTCTGTGGCATCTCTCTCTCTGTGAGATGACACACACAAAGAGATAGATGGTTCAGGCAAAGAGTGAGATGACACATGCAAAGAGAGAGATGGTGCAGGCAGAGAATGAGATGACACACACAAAGAGAGAGATAACGTAGGTGGAGGTAGACATGTTGGAGGCAGAGGGGAGATGGTGCAGGCAGAGAGTAAGATGACACACGCAAAGATAGACATGGTGCAGGCAGAGAGTGAGATGTCACACGCAAAGAGAGAGATGACATACGCAAAGAGAGAGATGGCGCCGGCAGAGAGTGAGATGACACACGCAATGAGAGAGATGACACATGCAAAGAGAGAGATGGTGTAGGCAGAGAGTGAGATGACATACGCAAAGAGAGAGATGACACACGCAAAGAGAGAGATGGCGCAGGCAGAGAGTGAGATGACACCCGCAAAGAGAGAGATAGTGCAGTCAGAGAGTGATATTAATGTTGAACCTGTTCTGTACTGCCATAAAGTGAGAAATAGCACTCACTGCATGATTTCCTACTCTGGTCAGACACAGACGCTGTGCTATAAAATTACTTATGTTGTAAACTAGTGTTTTGTATCGTTTAATTATTGTAATTGCTATGTAGTATGTTAGTAGCGGTCTATAATATGTTATTTTTTCTTTACAACAGATTGTAATTATCAAGAAAAAGAAGAAGCAAAATGCCTACAAAATCTCGTCAAAAAAATAAATATAAGAAAACTTACTTTTCCAAGAAAACGCAATTACAAGATGTACATAAAAAACAAAATACAGAGAAAAAGAAGAATGTTCCTGGTAAGGCAACTAAGCATTTCATATGAAAATTAACTCAATGTAAAAAAAGTCAAGATAATGCACAAAAGAAAAAAAAATGTTTCTGCAACTACAAAGAAAAAGCAAAATCCCAGCAAAAATGTAGAAAAAGTTTATGGAGATGATATTGTCTATATTAATAGACGTAAAAATCAGTTCATTGACATTTGTAAGCGAATGTTTTATAACAGAATTGTTTTAAATTTATTAAAAAACGTTAAAAATTGCAAAAGGAAAACTGATTTATATAAGAAAAAAAAAGTATAGCGAGGATAGTTGATCAGGCTTTTGAAATGAAAAATAAATTATTTATTTTAGTAATCAATAAAATTCGTACACTAGAGAAGGTAATCAATGTTTTGAAATCAAAAAGTAAGTGGAAAAGAGTAGTTAATTGGACTCATTTTTGTGATGTTTTTTATGGAGAATGGAAGCATAGTTCAAGTTGTGAGCCATTTTTTAATGAAGAGAGTTATTTTCAGGATAATGATTTGGTGCATGCAGTTGACACCAGTGGTCGAGGATATGAGGTGAAGGACGGTTGTCTGATTGAAAAAGAAAAAGTTGTGCCTAGAAATGCAGAAGAGGTGTTAGCTGATGACGTTTTAGGGAGACATCCTAAGGCTCCAGTGTACACTTGTAATTGTAGTAGTATTTGTAGTGTGCGACAGGATTCAATTGATTTGTTTCGCAATTTCTTACGTACATATACTAAGAAAAGTCTAAAACGTAAAATTAAAATGTTGCAAGAGTTAGATCCTTGCAGAGTAAGATAAAAAACAGGTTTGCATGGGCATTCCCTGGCTTGTCTTTCTAGAAAAGTATGTCAGAGTGTTTTTCATCATTTTAGGATGTTAGCAGTACATCATACTAAAGTGAGGAAATTAGTGAGAAGGTTGTATTATGCAAAAAGTCCAGCACTAATGTTAAAAAGGTTGAACAGTGCTCTTTTGCATGGATCTGTATTAGATGTGAACAACATTTGTGAAGAAATTGTGGTAAGTTACTTTGGTGAAAAAGAGGGCAGTGCAGAAACTGATACAGTAATAGAAGGTAATGTGGAACAGAATGTACAGAATTTAAGTACAGAACATTTTGACCATGAAATTACAAAGTTTAAGGTTATTTCAAGTGAAAGGCCAATTTTTTCTTTTGTGTGTTGTCGAGGAACTCATTATAAGAATCAGACTAGGTTAGTTGATTTATATGTAAAAAGTGAAAAGGAAAATAATAATGAGTGGAAGGATTTTGCAACTTATTTGTTGGTAGAGAATTGTTTTGATTTGGGTTCTGATATGTGTATTTGTAAATATTGTTATAATAAATTAAATGAAAACAAAATGCCTGCTAGAGCTGTATATAATAATCTTGAGTTGGTAAACATTCCTTCTGAATTGATGGATTTAAATACTTATGAGTCTATTCTGATTCAATGTGTGCATCCATTTCAGGCTATTGTTCGCATGGAGCCTAAGACAGGGAAATTGCCTCCTTCAGATTTACAGAGAGGATTAAAGGGAAGAGTTGTTTATTTGCCTCTAGATTTAAAGATAAATATTGATACAATTGGTGTTGAAAAAGTGAAAGGGGAACCTCTGGTTATTCTAGTTAATGGCGTTCCTACAAAGAGTAAGAAAATCTGGCAAGAATTAGTGGATGTTAGGAAAGTCAAAAAGGCAACGTTGTATTTGATAAAAAATAATCAGTACTACAAAAACGAATATGTAGGGGAAGAGGAAATAAATGTCGAAGAGGACAGTGATTTGCCAGCTGGGCAAATTGAAAAAGTGGATGTGTCCAGAAGTGAACACATTTATGAACATTATAGTGTTCATCCTCTGCATTCCAAAGAAGTAATGGGGAATGCTATTGACTTGTTCCAAATGAAAGAAGCAAAAGGAAGTCCCATTAGTGTATGGGAAGAAAGCTTGGAAGCTCGTTGTTTTCCTCAGTTATTTCCAACAGGTCAAGGTGGTCGATATGAGGACCGATCTGTTCAAATTCCTGCATCTGAATACCGGACTTTAAGATTATATGCAGAAGATCCAAGGTTTCGCCAATGTATTCCATATTTCATTCATCTTCTGTTTGAGAGTGACTTGTCTGGACTTTCTTATGCAGTGAACCATAAACTGAAAAGTGGAGTACATCTGCAAAATGTTTCGGTAAGGGACTTTATGGATAAAGTCCAACAACAAGACACTATTTTGGAGTCTCAGCTAATTAATCTCATGGCATGTCAGCGTGGTACCAACGAGTATTGGTACCGTTGTCATGGGGAACTGAAATGCATGCTAAGAAACTTAGGAACTGCTGTGCTGAGTATGCTTGGGAAGACTTACTTCAATTTCTTCGAGAGGCAAATGCAAACATAGAAAATATAGAATACAAGACACCTGGAGAACTGTGCTCTTTGGATCCAGTTAATGTATGCAGGTATTTCAATCACAGATTTGAAGCTATGATGTCTTTTATTATAAACAAAAAAAATCCTCCTCTTGGACAGGTTCTGGATTTCTTTTGGAGAAAGGAGTATCAAGCAAGAGGTGCTCCTCACATACATATGCTGTTATGGATCAAAGATGCCCCCAAATTCGGAACAGATTCAGATGAGACAGTGATGAGTTTTATTGAACAATATGCTGCATGTGCTGTACCAAAAAGTACAGAAGAAAACAATTTAAGACAACAAGTGTTACGATTTCAAACCCATCGTTGTGGAAAATACTGTCGTCGAAAATACAAATCTAAGGACAAGTTCTACACAAAATGTCGTTTTGCATTTCCACGTCCAGTAACATCGAAAGGAAGAGTGAACAATTTGATGTCATCTTTACGACATACTGTGGCAAGAAAATCACCAAAAAATACAAACAACTTAAAAAGAAATGAAGACCCCAAATACATAAATGACTATAACCCAGTCATTTTGTCCATGTGGAATGCTAACATGGATATTAAATATGTTGCTGACAACTCTGTTGCTGTGGCTCGATATGTAACGTCTTACATAACAAAATCAGGAAAGACAGAACTAAAGGAAATGTGGGAAGAAATTGCTCATGAAAAGAGCCTAAGTAAGAAATTGTACAGTTACAGTCTGAATATGTTGTCGCATCGAGAAATTGGAGCATACGAATGTTCAGATCGGTTATCATCAGCAAGTCTATATGCCAAATCTAGAACAATCATTTGGGTGAGTCTAGGTCTTGCTGCAACACGAAACCGAGTTTTGAAATATGTACAAGAAATTGAGTATTTGGCAGAGAAAGAACCAAACAGTACAGATATTTTGAAGACAAACATGTTGGATACATATTATCCAAATAGAAGTACTCATCTTGACAATGTCTCTATGAAGTACTGCAAAGCTATACTTTTAAGAGGAATATTACAGAAGATATCAATAAAGGAGTATATGCTGTAATTGGATGTGAAGGATGTCTGGTGAAATAAAGAAAAGGACATTTGATTAATCATCGCAATTTGAGTTGCGAATCTCCTGACAAAAGGGAATTTTACTATTTAGCTCTTTTGCAACTCTTTAAGCCATGGCGTACAGAAGAGGAACTACTTGGAGATTTTCTCAGTTATGAAGATTCTTTCAATGCAAGCAAAAATACTATAGATTGTCCTGCTTTCACTTATTATCTGCAAATGTTGAACGATGACATACAGCAAGAATTTACAATTGCAGCAGAGATTGCTAGAGACAGTTCTCAAGACAGTCAGAGTTCTGCTTCGTTGAGTCAGGATCCACTCGGAGGACCAATTATCCAAAATGAAGCTGCCACTGCCATGGATGAGGTGGAAAGAGCAATGGAACAAGCTCAGGAGGATGTAGTAAACTTAGAAGAATTGGAAAAACAACTAAACGTTGAGCAGAAACAAATATATGACGAAGTCATAGAACAGATTGAGCAGGGTTTATGTCATGATAAAAAAGAGTGCTCATGTACGTCCTTTAAACCTGTCCGACTGTACGTGAGTGGAGAAGCAGGAACTGGAAAAAGTTTTCTAATTAAAGGAATTGCAACTTATCTACTTAAAAGAACTGAGTCATCGCTCTCTTGTGCAGTTACTGCTCCATCTGGGTTGGCAGCACATAACATTAAAGGGATTACTTTACATCGTTTATTGATGCTGCCAGTAGAACATGATAATAAATTACAATACCACAAGCTATCTGGAGAAGCTTGTTGTAAAGTTTCACGAGTCCTGAAGAAAATTAAACTTCTTATCATTGATGAGGTAAGCATGGTATCAAATGTAATGCTTGCTTTTGTGCATTTAAGAATGCAACACATTCTTAAAACAGAGTATGATGTGTTATTTGGAGGCAAACAAATCATTATTTTAGGAGATCTACTGCAGCTAACTCCTGTGACAGGACAACCAGTGTTTAAAATGCTTACACATGAAGATACCAGAAAGTGCCTAGGGAGCATTGGAAATGTTAATATATGGTTATATTTTAAATATGCAGAACTGCTTCAAAATATGCGACAGGCAAAGGATGAAGATTATAAAAATATTCTTCAAGATATAAGAATTGGAAAAGTAAGTGAACATGGCAAATAAGCTTTACAGGCACGATTAGTTTCAAATTTGTTTCCAAACGAAAATATTCTCCCAGAGAATATTTATAGGAAAATTGCTGAAAACAAATCTGTGATATGCTTGATGCCAACTCTGCAAGAATGTTCTATCTTCAACAACAAAATGTTAAAGTTAGAAAATCAAGAGATTGTAAAACTGGAAGCTATTGATAAAATAGAGCATGAAGGAGCTACTATTATTTTGTCAGAAAATTTGAAATCAAAATTGGATTCTTTACAGAAGACAATATATTTACAGAAGACAATATCTAAAACTGCTGGTTTTGAAAAGAGTCTATATGCATGTTTAAATTGTCGTATAATTTTACGACGTAATTTAGATGTGGAAAGAGGTTTAGTAAATGGAGCAATGGGTCATGTTGTTGATTTTGTGAATTACCGAAATAGAGATGAAATTGAATTTTTGAAAATTAAATTTGATGCAATTGAAGAAGTACAACAATTGAGTCGTTGTTCTGCTTGGTTTTTTAATGTAAAAGATTTGTATGTCCGCCGAAAACAGTTTCCTGTTTCTTTGGCATATGCGGTGACTATTCATAAATCTCAAGGTTTAAGTGTAGATAGTGCTTTGGTGAATATTGGACGTTCTGTGTTCAAGGAGGGTATGGCATATGTTGCCTTATCTCGAGTCAGAACTTTATCTGGATTATACTTTATAGATTTTATGAGACAAAGATTAGTGCAGATCTAAATTGTGTGAAAGAGTATAATAGGTTAAGAAGAGAATATGCTCCAAATTTACCTCAATATCCTTTATTTCAAAAGCCTGTGGTAGGACGAAAAAGAAGAAATGAGAAAAACTGTAGCGAGGTTGTAGCAAAAAGAAAAAAACTAGATGAACCAGTAATTGTAAGCAAATAGGAAAAGGATTCTGTTGAAGATGTTGTTGGATTTCAGTTTGAAAACAGTTCTGGTGTCAACTGCTATGCTAATGTAGTGGTTAATGTTGTTTTTTTTCTCCAAACTTTACAAGAGCAGATTATAGAAAATTGGGATCAAAGAGTTTGTTGTTTGTTGAATACTGTGTTTGAGAAATGTAGCAGTGATAAAACAAAAATAGAAAGTGTTTCTGATATTCGAAATGTTTCAGACATATGTTCTGGTCTAAATCAATTTTCACAGAATATTCAGCAAGATTGTCAGGAATTTCTAATATATATACTTGTTGTATTGCAAGATGAAGGTATAGATGTTGAAAATCTTTTTGGCCTTTCTTATAAATGGCAGCATGACTGCAACAATTGTTCCTTTTCAAGTAGTACTACAATAGACAATGAAAGATTTATATATTTGACTTTAACAGACTGCAAATCAGTGTCTTTCAATAATCTCGTTAGAGAAGCAAATCAAAACATGGTCTGTACCCAATGTAACTCTGCAATGCTATCAACATTATTTATACAAAGATATCGACAGTATGTAATTTTAATGTTCCAACGATGTAGACCTGATGGAACTAAATTGACAACTTTAATTAAAAACGTTGTGGCTTCTCAATTATCAATTTCAGGAAGAACCTTTGAAACTGCAGCAATTATTTTCCATGATGGTCCTTCTACAACATCAGGACATTACACAGCTTATTTAAAATGTCAAAAAGGCTGCACCTATTGTAACGATACTCAATTGACTTTCAAACAACGTTTGCCTTCTGACTTACAAAATTCTTACCTAGTGTTCTTACAACCAAAATTTTAGGAAATGTAATTGACCTAGGAAGATTTGAGCAGTTAATAAAAGTTAGTCTGCTGTTCAAAATTGCTTTGTGAGTGAGAATGACCAAGATAATAAAAAACTTGTAGTTCTCATAGAGGTAGTGTAAGTATATCGCATAGTGAGTGATATCAGTATGATAGGAAATGTTGATCATGAGTGAGCCAGAGGTGGAAATAAAACTATTGTTGGATGATCGAATAGATGTTGGAGCTTTTCATTCAGAAAGTCGGGTAAATGGAAGTTTAAAAGTAAAATTAAGTAATTTTTTTAAAAAAAGGACTTTTCATATACTATTTGGCCTCGTGGAAAAGTAAATGAATCAAAAATGAGTATTTTGGGTAAATGTTGTTAATTTATGTTTCGATATTACTTTACTTTGAGAGTATAATAATGACATACTAATGTTTTATTAATTTGTGATTATTGATATGTACGTAAGAAATTCTAGTTCTGGAAGAAAAAGTTTAAGATATGTTTTTTTCCAAGTTTTACATTATTTATTGTAACGTTGTATGGGTTTTTTAAACACACTCATTTTGATAGTGGTTTTTTTTTTTCCACGCTGTCATATGATGAGGAGTATTGAACTCACTGTTTTTAGTGAAATTCAATATATTCTGAGAACAGCAAAAATAAACCATATAACATGTTGTACAAGTTATTTTGTATTTTGTATTGTGAAATATATATTATACTCCCCTTGACTCACGCTCACTCACCTTTACCCACACTCTATCACCCCTCTTTACTCACCCTCACTGCCCTTCTCTAACCCTCCTTCACCCCATTCCCTTACTCCACTTCCCTCACTACCCCTCATTCCCCATTCCTTCACTCCCCTTCCCCTCTCTCCCCTCTACCACTTTCCAGCTCTCAGTCTCTCTGCTTCACTCCCCTTCCCCTTCTTTCCTTTGTTTGCTCCCTCAGTAATTCCCCTTCCCCCATTCACTTTACTCCACTTCACTCACTCCTTCTCTCACTCCCTCTGTTCTCTCACATCCTCACTCTCCTTCCCTCACTCCCTCTCTCTTACCCTCACTCCCTCCATCCCCTCACTTTGTCACTCCCCCTTCCCTCACACTCACTCCCTTTAACTCACCAACACTCCCTCGTGTATCTTTCTATGCTCCCTCACTTAGTCCCCTTCTCTCACTCTTTCCTTCACTACCTCTATGTCCTCACTCCCTCACTCACATTGTCTTATGCTCACTCGCCTTTATCCACCCTCTATCACCCATCTTTCCTCAACCTCACTGCCCTTCTCTTACCCTCCCTCACCCCCTTACTCCGGTTCTCTCACTTTTCCTCATTACCCCTCCTTAACTCCCCTTCCCCTCACTCTCCTCCCACACTCACCTTTTCCCAGTCCCTCTGCTTCACTCCCCTTCCCCTTCTTTCCTTCCTCTGCTCCCTCAGTCATTCCCCTTCCCTCACTCACCTTACTCCACTTTAATCACTCCTTCTCTCACTCCCTCTGTCCTCTGACTTCCTCACTCCTCTTCCCGCACTCTCTCTCTGTTACCCTCACTCCCTCTGTCCCCTCACTCTCTCACGTCCCTTCACTCACCCTCACTCACCTTCCATCCCTCATTGTCGTGAATGCACCCTCACTCACTCCCCCTTCCCTCTCACTCACTCCCCTTTTCTTACTCCCCTTTCCTCATTTAGATGTGCTAACTCACATTCCTTTAGTATCTTACTCACCTTCTCTCCCTCTCTTCCTCTCTGTCACTGAATCTATCCGCCTCATTATCCTCTTAGTTATTTGCTCTCCCTCTATTTCTTTTTCCCTCTCTCCATCCTTCACCATTCCTTTGTTTCCCTTTCTGTGTCCTTCACTCCTACTTTATCTCTTAGTACCCTTTTATGACTTTTAATCTCCTGCCTTGTCTCTTGTATTTTGAAATATATATTATAAAAATTATAACTTATTTTTTTTCCTCTTCCACAGATATTAAATTTAGTAAAAATATGTCTTTAAGTTTACATTACTTATGAGGTAAGTTTGACACACAAAATGTACTTTCTCGTCACTCTTTTCCTTAACCTAACTACTCTTCTCTCACCCTTCCTCACCCCCGTTCCCTTACTCCGCTTCCCTCACTTATTCTCATTCCCCATGTTTACTCCCCTTTCCCTCAATCCCCTCCCACACTCAACTTCTTTCAGTCCCCCTGCTTTACTTCCCTTCCCCTCTCTTCCCTTCCTTCGCTCCCTCACTCATTCCCCTTCCCTCACTCACCTTACTCCATTTCACTTACTCCTCTCACTCCCTCTGTCCCCTCACTTCCTCACTCCCCTTCCCTCACTCCCTCTCTCTTAGCCTCACTCTCTCCGTCCCCTCACTCTCTCACTCCTCTTCCGTAACGCTCATTCCCTATAACTCACCCACACTCCCTCACTTATCTTTCTTTTCTCCCTTACTCAGTCACTTTCTCTCACTCCTTCCTTCACTACCTCTATGTCCTCAGTCCCTCACTCCCCTTGTCTTACACTCATTCGCCTTTATCCACCCTCTATCATCCCTCTTTCCTCAACCTCACTGCCCTTCTCTCACCCTCCCTCACCCCCGTTCCCTTACTCCGGTTCCCTCACTTATCCTCATTACCCATCCTTAACTCCCCTTCCCCTTTCTCTCCTCACACACTTACCTTTTCCCAGTCCCTCTGCTTCAGTCACCTTCCCCTTCTTTCCTTCCTTTGCTCCCTCAATAATTCCCCTTCCCTCACTCACCTTACTCCACTTTACTCACTCCTTCTCTCAGTCCCTCTGTCCTCTCACTTCCTCACTCCTCTTCCCTCACTCCCTCTCTGTTACCCTCACTCCCATTGTCCCCTCACTCTCTCACACCCCTTCACTCACCCTCACTCACCTTCGCTCCCTCATTGTCGTGAATGCACCCTCACTCACTCCCCCTTCCCTCTCACTCACTCCCCTTTCCTTACTCCCCTTTTCTCATTTAGTTTTGCTAACTCACGTTCCTTTAGTATCTTACTCACCTTCACTTCATTTCTGTCTCCCTCTCTTCCTCTCTGTCACTGAATCTATCCGCCTCATTATCCTCTTAGTAATTTGCTCTCCGTTTATTTCTTTTTCCCTCTCTCTGTCCTTCACCATTCCTTTGTTTCCCTTTCTGTGTCCTTCACTCCTACTTTATCTCTTAGTACCCTTTTATGACTTTTAATCTCCTGCCTTGTCTCTTGTATTTTTAAATATATATTATAAAAATTATAACTTTTTTTCCTCTTCCACAGATATTAAATTTAGTAAAAATATGTAATTAAGTTTACATTACTTATAAGCTAGGTTTGACAAACAAAATGTACTTTCTCATCACTCTTTTCCTCAACCTCACTGCTCTTCGCTCAACCTCCCTCACCCCGTTCCCTTAGTCCGCTTCTCTCACTTATTCTCATTCCCCATGTCTACTCCCCTTTCCCTCACTCCCCTCCCACACTCAACTTCTTTCAGTCCCCCAGCTATACTTCCCTTTCCCTCTCTTCCCTTCCTTCGCTCCCTCACTCATTCTCCTTCCCTCACTCACTTACTCCACTTCACTTACTTCTTCTCTCACTCCCTCTGTCCTCTCACTTCCACACTCCTCTTTCCTCACTCCCTCTCTCTTAGCCTCACTCTCTCCGTCCCCTCACTCTCTCACTCCTCTTCCGTCACGCTTACTCCCTATAACTCACCCACACTTCCTCACTTACCTTTCTTTGCTCCCTTACTCAGTCCCTTTCTGTCACTCATTCCTTCACTCCCTCTGTCCCCTCTCTCCCTCATTCCCCTTGTCTTACCCTCACTCACTTTTATCCACCCTCTTTCACCCCCTCTTTACTCACGCTCACTGCCCTTCTCTCACCCTCCCTCACCCCTGTTCCCTTACTCCGGTTCCCTCACTACCCCTCATTCCCCATCCTTCACTCCCCTTCCCTTTACTTTCATCCCCCACTCACCTTCTCTCAGTACCTCTGCTCCAGTCCTCTTCCCCTCTATTCCCTTCCTTTGCTCCCTCACTCATTCCTCTTCCCTCACTCACCTTACTCCGCTTCTCTCACTCCTTCCCCCACTCCCTCTGTCCTCTCACATCCTCACTCTCCTTCCCTCACTCCCTCTCTCTTAGCCTCACTCCCTCCGTCCCCTCACTCTCTCAGTCCCCTTCCCTCATACTCACTCCCTTTAACTCACCTACACACCCTCATTTACCTTTCTATGCTCCCTCACTCAGTCCCCTTCTCTCACTCTTTCCTTCGCTCCCTCTGTCTCCTCACTCCCTCACTCCCCTTGTCTCACGCTCACTTGCCTTTATCCACCCTCTATCACCACTCTTTCCTCAACCTCACTGCTCTTCTCTTACCCTCCCTCACCCCCGTTCCCTTACTCAACTTCCCTCACTTATCCTCATTCCCCATGTTCACTCCCCTTCCCCTCACTCCCCTCCCACACTCACCTTCTTTCAGTCCCCCTTCTTCACTTCCCTTCCCCTCTCTTCCCTTCCTTCGCTCCCTCACTCATTTTCCTTTCCTGTCTCACCGTACTACACTTCACTCACTCCTTCTCTCAGTCCCTCTGTCCTCTCACTTCCTCACTCCTCTTCCCTCACTCCCTCTATATTACCGTCACTCCCTCCATCCCCTCACTCTGTGACTCCCCCTTCACTCACCATCACTCACTTTCTATCCCTCACTGTCATCTACTCACCCTCACTCACTCCCCTTCTGTCATTTGTTCCCTCAGTCACTTTCTACCCTTCATTCAGTCATTTTATCCATTCATTTATGCAGTGCACATTCATTTAAAAAAAGAATAACACAATATATAAGAAATATAGCCCTTTTGTAGAATTGGAGGTAGTTCTAAAAAGAACTTTTTTTTTCGATTTTATATTTTTTTATAGTTTTTCAGAACGATTTTATACTTTTTTGGTTTTTGGGGGGGAGAAAAACAAAACCAGGGAATCCAAAACTGCTCAACAGGAGCAAAAAAAGGGGGAAAATTAGTGGTGGGTGGAGCAGCGGTGTTCTTCTTTTCTCCAAACAATAATTTCTATGCTCTGCTCCCCATAGCAAAGCAGTTTGTCGCAATCCTTGCAGAGAAATTTGAGACCTTCAAAGACCGGCTGCACATTTGAAATTAGTCTTTCATGTTGTCTTCCGGAATGTGTTGCTCCTCCGGTGGAGGTGCTGCTGCCATCTCTTCGGGGATTGCGTGCCAGGTCACTGACACTCTCCCTCCCAAAGTTATTGGGGTGCCTCCTCTCAACATGCCTGATTAAGGTGGCGTTGCCAAAGCTGTACTTGTTTGTTGGGTCACCACGTGACAAGGTGGTGCCACAGATTTTGCAGCACACCTTCGCCGCATTTACCTTCTTTTTACCTTCGGGGAAGGTAAAACATTTCCAAATAAAATGTTCTTTTACTTTGCGCCGAGGAGGGTCCTCTGGCACAAACTCTTCATCAGAGTCACTGGAGGTTGTCTGTCTTCCAGCCATTCTTCAGAAAAAGACAAGATGCTGCAGAAGAACCAGGGAATAGCTCTTGCTCTCTCCAAGTTCAAAGTGGTAGTGAGGGAAATGGGTGGGGGCTTTCAATATTTGGAAAAAAAACTGTTATGAACCAATGAAAAGTGTTGTTTTAAGGTCAAATGGCTTGACGTGCATACGCTACGCGCTCCGGAGTGCTTCCGGGTGCGATAACGCGGCACGTACGTAGGCGCTTACGGAGGCGCTTCCGGGAGGGCTTATGCGGCGTGTATGAATGACGTTTTACTTGATTTTCGGAAATGTGTTTAGAGTCAAAATACGGTTTTTAAAAATCAAAAATACTACTTTTATTAGTATGCTACTGAATGTCTTACATTATTATTTACTTTAAATACATATTTATATATTTTTTTGCTCGCAGGAATAGCGCTCACGCTACGTGTACGGATGCGTTTACGGTTACGCACACCCTGAGAGCTCCGGCGTTAAAAAAATATTTTAAAAAAACATAGGAAAAATACATTGAAAAACTTAATGTTACAAAAATATACAATATTTAAATAATTTTAATTTTTTTTAATAATTAATAGCTATAAAAAATAGCTATTAAAAAAACGTAATAATTCACTTTAAAAACCGTAGGTTTCAAACTCGTTATAGTTAGGAATTAGCTTTTAAAAAATGTTCGAAATTCACGGAAAAAAACATAGGTTTAACACTCGTTATAGTTAGGAATTAGCATTTAAAAAACCTTTGAAATTCACTGAAAAAACCATAGGTTTCACACCAGTTATAGTTAGCTGAACATTTTACTCATACAAAACCATTGAAATTCCCACGTTATAGTTAGTTGGACTCACTATAACTCGCGCGCCCGCAACCCACTGCTGATGATGTCACATATTACATCATTGATGACATGGTCAGTGACATCATTGATGGCATCACTGATGACATCTCAAATGACATCACTGATGACATCATCCAGTGACTGTGTGTTTCTGTAAAGTTTAAATATGTTTTACATATTGAAGAATGAGTGGATGTATAAGTGTCTGGATAAAGGATTTAGTAGGTGCGTGACTGTCTGTATGAGTGAGTGATTAAATGTTTCTTACTGAATACATGGGTTAGTGACTAAACTGTCTGAATGTGTGCATCAGTATGTCTGTTGTTGTGTAAGCTACTGCATGTGTTGATTAGTAGCTCTATGAGTGGCTATATGGGTTATTGATTGGTTGCCCAAGTATTGGTATGTGAGGCTGAGTGTGTGTGTGGGTGGCTGGGAGGTGTGTGACTCTGTGCATAGATGTGTGAGCAGTTGATTCACTAGGTGTATGAGTTCAAGAGTGCATGTGGAAACAGCTGTATGGGCGGCTGACTTTGTGTGTTGGTGAGTGAATGAATATCTCAGTGATACATGTCCAAGTAAGTACATATGTAAAACACAGTGCATGTGAGAGTTGGCATATATAAATGACTATACATGAGTGCCAGTGATTGTGCAAGTGGCTGTATGGATCAATGTGTACTTGTATCAGTGATTGTATAAGAGAGTAAGTATGTGTTAGTATATGTTTGAATAAGTAACGTGTTCTGTGTATAACTGTATAGATGATGAAATGGGAATGTGTAATTGATTCTTTGCATGACTGACTAGGTGTGTGAGTAACTCCATGGATGAGTGGCAGTGTGTGAGTGTCTGTATAGGTGTATGAGTGCATATGATAGTGTTGTATTGATCAGTGACTGTATGTATGAGTGATTGTATGGGTGAATGAGTGGATGTGTGTGTAGACCTAGGAATCAGTGAGTGCGTATGTAGTACCTGGTATTGGTGTATCAATGGTTTCAAGAATGGTAGTCTGTATTTAAGACTGGTTGTATCAATGGTTAGAGTGTGAGGAGGCGCATCGTATTATCACATGAATAATGTCATCACTGATGTGATCACTGATGTCAATTGAGATGTCATCAGTGATGTCATTTGAGATGCCATTAGTGATGTCATCAGTGATGTCACTGACCATGTCATGAATGATGTAATATGTGACATCATCAGCAGTGGATTGCGGGCGCGCGAGCTATAGTGAGTCCAACTAACTATAACGTGGGAATTTCAATGGTTTTGTATGAGTAAAATGTTAAGGTAACTATAACTGGTGTGAAACCTATGGTTTTTTCAGTGAATATATATATATATATATATATATATATATATATATATATATATATATATATATGGCATTATCATTAGCAACAACGATTTTTCGATCAACTAATCTTAAGGCACAACACTACAAAATTATGTTCAATTTGTATTTTACCCATGCTAAGCTCTTTCATTGGGGCAAGAGAGTAGATGATAGTTGCCCAAGAAGTGGGAAGGGGTCTGCAATGATAATAGTACACATGTCTTATGACTGTGCCCGGCTACTTTCGCTTAGGAACAATCTGGTGTTTTGTGTTGGGAGAAACTAATAGGCCACAAGATTAACATATCCACCACCCTGATGCTTATGGGCTATGACTGCTGTATTGGCCTAGATACTACTGAGAAATATTTTGTATTTATTGGCACAGCTGTGTTCAGGATAATGCTGATTTGCTGATCCCCCACCTTCCATATATGGTTAGCACGCCTCTTGGGGATATATAATCAAGAAACCGCTCAATATGCGCGCAGAGGTAGAGAGGCTAGAAAACTCAGGCAGGCAATCTGGTCACCTACCTGTGGTAGCAAGCCCCAGCCAGGCCTACTAGTGCAAGGGATTCACCCTTCTCTGCTTAGAGTCCTTAGACCAATAATAAGAAGTTGGCACAGAAACTGGAATAGAAAAGACAAAGTTTATTAAACCTCATGAGGTGTAACTATATTCACACAACACCCTTCTGTATAGTATGAGGTAGCACACTGACTAGAAGGAGCTTGGTCTTTTTATACCCACACAGGGGCTGAAATGAAGGTGGTACAAGGCACAGCGTGTTGGTTTCAAACACATATAAGGTCATACAGAGAATGTTCTAGCAACAAGTGGGAAGGGCTGACAGTTAACTAATTCTGGTGGACACATCTTGACAGTTACAAATTGGAGACAGCTGCATGTTCAACTGAGCATGTGCAAAGCAGAAGAGTATAAATATATCTTGTCTCTAGGTAGATTTCTAGAGCAGTTAACAGGAAGGTAGGACAGATCACATGGCAAACAAACTGGCCAACAGAAATACAAAATGGATTCCACAAAATGGACAAGATCATCTCTAAATACAAGATGTCTTCTGCTAATGCTTAATCTAATAGCTGCTGAATTAAAACAGACGATCTTGAGAGCGCGCGACGCGTCAAACAAAATGGCCACTTCCACTTGAGCTCCGCGATTTCAGGCGGCGCTTTTCTACGAAGGACTCGTTTCCTGCCAGCGTTTCTCTGCATAAACGGCGGAATATCGAATCGGAAATGCACCTCTGCTACTGGGTATGCTTTTCCATACTTAAAATGCTTTTGTAAGATGGCGTGCGGCGCGGCAGCCAAGATGGCCGCTCCTCCGTGAGCTCCGCAACAGCTGCGGCGCTTCGCGCACGAAGGACCTCGCAGAAAAGGCGAAACAGCAATTTGGACGCCGATTCCAGCGTCGGAGGTCTCCCTGACTATGAGGGTATGCTTGCTGACTTCCACGCTTCGTTTTTCTGTGGAAAAAATGCTTTTATGTGCCTAATCAAATTCCGGCCGCCATTTTGATTTTTTTCATATCGTTTTTTCTGGCCCCGAATTTCGTTTTAAGCTCATTAGCTTATTCTGGCACGTTTTTCTTCTCTTCAACTGGTGGACTTGTCATGTGGAGCACCATACTTCCCCTGGACATGTTTGCCTCTTCAGTTTTTGGACCTTCACCTCCGCTTTCCCTGTGAGGATCTGCCAGTCAGTATAATGGCCGCCATTTTGTACATTAACTTTATTTTTTCCTGATGCTGCATGTCATCGCAGTTTTTTTTTCTCTCACTTATGTGGCCACGCTCTCATTTCCTTCACTTAGTATTGTTCCACGGTCTCCGCATGCCATATTTATCTGCTCCTTCGTCTGTTTTGGGTATTGCGTCTGCTGACTTTGCTGCTCTTGTTTATTGAGCTTATGGATTAGAGCAATCCCGTCACTAGACCTCATTTAGTTGCTGCCTGTCTTCTTTGCCTACACGCCTATTTCTACCTGCTTTCAATGTATTCTTTTTTCAGTGGCTTTTTTGTCGCTTTAAGCAAAAGCGCATTTCTGTGTCGTTTTTCAAAAAACAGAAAAAACATCTGCCTTTTTCACAATGGAGCACGCGCAGAGTTCTAAGGCCTTATCTGGGACTCCTGTGTCTCGCAAAGACTCTGCTAACACCAGTAAACGTGTTAAGAACAATCCTCCTTCGCCTTCCAAGTCTCCTCCCCCCATAACGCTTGAGGATATTATGGAGGAACTTCGCCTTATTAGGCCTTTTGTGGCGGACACTACCACAACATTACAGAGAATCGACGAAAAATGGTCTTCCTTAGACAAAAGAGTGACTGATGTTGAACAACAGATTAGTGATGTCCAAGATGTTGCTGCTAAGGTCGAAAGTCTTACTAAGGAAGTTGTCCTACTTAAAAAAGCCACTGAGGATTTGGAAAATAGAAATAGGCGCAACAACCTACGCGTTTATGGTCTTCCAGAAAATTCAGAGGGCTCTGACATCATCGCCTTTCTGAAATCTCAAGTTTTGCCAATCACAGGTATCCCTAAACATCTGGATGTTAACATACAGAGAGCACACCGCCTCGGTCCTAAACACTCTTCTGCTTCCTCGAAGCCCAGGGGCATAATTGCGTACTTTCTTCTTTACTCTGACCTCATGGAAGTCCTTCATTCTGCTAAACAACATAAGCAGCTAGTGTGGTCTGGTAATAAACTTTTTTTCACCCAGGATGTTTCAAAGCCGACAGCTGACCGTCGTAAGGAATTTTTAGACTTAAGACCCACACTTCGTGCTATGAATGCCAGATATGGACTCATTCACCCTTGCTTCTTTAAGGTTACATACAAGGAAAGATCCTACAGCTTCGATGATCCTGCAGACCTTCGCAAGTTCATCGATACACATAGGGTGGACAACATGGAACACAGTGGCTCTTAATGCTTCTCTTGTTTTTGTTTTGTTGATTCTATTTTTGTTGTGGCCCGTCTCCTTTTCTTCTTATAACGTGATGTTTTGCTCCCTTCTTGTTTTTTAGGTTGGGTGTTCCGGTCCTGGTTTCTTGGCTTCTCCCTCCCTCCGTTTTGTTGTGTCGCTATTTGACTGTCTCTGTTCTACCCCAGTAGGCCGTCCTCCTTCATGGTTGTTTGGTAAGTCTCCTTCATTTGTATTAAATTGTCAGGCCTGGTCTCTCTCCCTATTTTCTGTTATTCTCTTACTTCTAGCTTTTCTTTGAGTCCAGATTCCCACATTATACTTATTTTATGCGGCTGTCTCTCTTTGCTGCTCCCGCTCTCACTCTATTGTTCGTTCTGTTCTTGTTGTGCACAATCTATGGCTAAAGTTCTCCGACTTTTGGCCATCCTCTCTTTCCTATCTTTTTTCTCGGGAGGTTTCTCCTCCCTTTTCCTCCATTCTTTTTCCCTCTCTTCTTTCCCTCTTCCCTCTATCTCTCCTTCCCTTGTTCTCTTCTTTTCTTGTTTCCACTGCTCTTCATTTTGGCCTATTCTTTCTCTTTTAGGTTTATTCTTGTCTTCTTCCCTCTTTTCACTCTGGCACTATGGCATTAAATTCTCCACTCTTTTTCTCGTTCGTATTTATTTCCTCGTTTTGCACGTTTGTCTGATACTCCTGCTTTATTTTCCTTGGTCTTCCTATTTCCGTTTTGCTTGCTCTCTTACCTATTTAGTCTTCCTTCCTACTTTGTCTGCTACTCACTTCTTCCAATTCTTCCTTTGCCTATTTTCTTCTTTTACTTGTCTTGTTTCCTTTCCCTATTTCTCTTTTACTCTCTCCTCATGAAAGGTTTCCGACTCATTTCTTGGAATGTTAAGGGTCTTCGTAACCCTATTAAGAAACAGCGTGTTTTATCCCACCTTGCCCGGTTGCAATGTCACATTGCCTTTCTTCAGGAGACACATCTCTCTACACTAGATTTGTCACTGTTACGTCGACAATGGGTTGGCGAAGTTTTCTGTTCTCCTGCTGTTAATCATAAAAATGGTGTGGTTATACTCTTTCATAAGACTTTATCTGTTCAAATACATAAAGAACTTGTTGATGCTGATGGTAGATGGTTGTTCTTAGACTGTACTGTAAATAATGTTCATCTCTCCCTCTGTAATGTTTATGGTCCGAATGGTATTGATCCCTCCTTTTGGCACGATTTCTCCTCCCTCCTTTCCTCCAATGCTAGTGAGGACATGATTGTTGGGGGAGATTGCAATGAATTGATGGACCCATTTTTGGATCGTAAATCACAAACGCGTTATGTTCCTAATAAAATGCAGAAATCCTTCCTTAAATCTATCTCCTCCAGAGGTCTCATAGATTCTTGGAGAATCTCTCATCCTGATTCCTTGGAATTTTCTTTTTTTTCTCCTGTGCATACTTCCCTTTCCCGTATTGATTATATCTTTCTAACACACCACGCTTTCCAATTCATGACTAATTCCAAAATAGGCTCCATCCTCATTTCTGACCATGCCCCCGTTATTCCGGATATGGACTACCCTTCCCCTACACCTTCACAGTCTTCCCGATGTCGTTTCAATAATTCCCTCTTACTGGATCATGCCTTTACAACACATTTCACTCAATTTATGGATGAGTTCTTTACTAATAATTCTCACACTTCCTCTGATTTTCACTTCCTTTGGGATGCTTTTAAAGCCACTGCTCGTGGCTGCATTATCGACTATGTGTCACGCAACAAGAAGAACGCACTTTCCCAAGCTTCTTCCTTTCTTACACGCATTAAAGAGCTTGAACATCTCTATTATACCTCCAATTCCCCCGATTCTTTATCTTCTCTCATTTCCGCTAAAATGCAGTTTAATAAACACACCTGGGACTCTGCTTCTAATCAACTTCTCAAATGTAATGCAAAAATTTATGGTGGTCGTAATAAAGCCGGTAGAGCTCTTGCGAATTATCTTAAAATTAAAAAACAAAAATCTAAAATAGTTTCCATCAAAGACCCGCAAGGTTCTATTCATTCCTCTGATGCTAAAATCCTTGATTGTTTTGTACAATTTTATTCATCTCTTTACACCCCTGAATCCACTCCCTCTACTGATCAATTAGATGCTTTTTTTCAGTCAATTCCCAAACCCTCCACTCCGCTGATTGACTTTTCCTCTCTTGACGCTCCACTTTCAGAAAAGGAAATTCTTGCTGCCCTCTCCCTCTTACCCAAAGATAAAACTCCTGGTCCCGATGGTTTTACAGTTCGTTTTTTTTTTCATTTCAAATCTGTTTTACTTCCCTATTTACTCCAGTTGCTCAATCACTTTTTCATCACCGGTGAGTCCAAAGGTTCCTTCACACAGGCTATGCTTGTCCTTTTACCCAAAAAAGATAAAGATCCCTCCCTTTGCAAGAATTACCGGCCTATTTCGTTAATCAATACTGATTGTAAGATCTTTGCGAAACTCTTGGCTCTTCGCATAAATTCCATTATTCCTGATCTGGTTAATATCCACCAATCCGGTTTTGTTAAAGGTAGGTCCATCACCGATAATTCTAGAACTTTTCTCAACATTATTCACCTCTCTGCTAAAATGAATACTCCACTTGCTGCAATTACTCTTGATGCTGAGAAGGCTTTTGATCGGGTTAATTGGGACTTCATGTTTGGTGCTTTGCGTTGGCATGGATTTAGCCCCACTTTCCTTAAATATATCCAACTCCTCTATTCCGCTCCATCTACCTCTATCTGGATCAATGGTATGCAGTCCAAATATTTTCCCCTTTATAGAGGTACTAGACAGGGTTGTCCTCTTTCCCCTCTTCTTTTCATTTTGGCGTTGGAACCTTTCCTCGTGAAGATTCGTCAATCCTCTTCTTATTCTGGTTTCATTTTTAAGGATGTGGAAATTAAGTTCACCGCCTATGCGGATGACATTTTGCTTTACATTTCTAACCCTTCGGTCTCCCTTCCCGCTTTTTTTTCTTTGCTACACGACTATTCCTCTGTTTCTGGTTATAAATTGAACATCAACAAAACAGAAGTTCTCCCTCTCAATAAATTCTGTCTCCCACATATAAAATGTAAAATGTAGTTGAGCTTATATAGCGCACAGCTACCCGCAGTGGGTTTCCCGGCGCTTGCTTAGGGAACCCTTCCTGGTATTCCCCTGTGAGATAGCAGGGTATCCACAAGGTGAAAGTCAGGCATCCCGCCGCGAGGGGCTGTTGTGGAGATTAAGCAAGCTATTGCCCAGAGTCGCAGAGTGTGAACCCGTGAGTCGAGGAGGCACCGGGGCGAGAATTATCGAGCCCGTGGAATTTTTAGCCCAAGACCCCGCCGAAGCGGGGAATTGAACCCTGGTCCAGGACCGATCTCAGCTTCTGGGTCTGCTGCCTCTAACCCCTGAGCCACACTTCTCCACTATATGTTTCATGGCTCCGGTTTCCAATGGACCTCTAGCCATATCAAGTGTCTTGGTGTTCTTTATGCTAACTCCACTAGAGAGACTGTTAGAATCAATCATTCTGATATTCTTAAAAAACTCTCTTCACTTATTGATCGTTGGTCTCCTCTTTTTCTCTCTTGGTGGAGTCGTCTCTCTACTATTAAAATGATGCTCCTCCCCATTGTGAATTTCTATCTCTCTATGCTTCCTATTCCCCTTCCTCATTTCTTCTTTAAGTCCATCAACAGTCTCTTCTCTAAATTTTTATGGAACAATCGTAAAGCCAGAGTTGCTTTATCCCGTCTTCAACAGCCTAAACATCTCGGTGGTGTCAATTTTCCAAACATTTCACGCTTTCATTCTGCTTTTTCCCTCAAGCAAATCTGGTCTTTTTTATCTGACTCTCCTTCGCCGCTTACTACGTCCTGGAGCTCTTTAGAATCTGCACAAATTTCCCCTTTCTCTCTTCTCACCGCTTCTAACCTTACTCAGCCACCTTCAAGATTTTCTTCACCTCTTTTCAAACATTCGAAAGCCCTTGTACTTGCTCTTTTCCACTCCTTTTCCTCGTCCTCTACTCTTCATTTGAATACCCCATTGTGGTACAATAAATCTCTTAAATTTCGTAACCGTGCCCTTTTTTGGAAGGAATGGATTGATAAAGGAATCCTTACTTATAGTCATCTTCTTCTTAATAATTCTCTAACGCCTTTTCAGGTACTTTGTGATTCTTTTGGTATCTCCAATAAATTCTCTTCACAGTTTCTTACACTTATTCCTTCTCTACACTCCACTATCATACAGGATGCACCCACTTCCTGCACTCCTCCTCTCTTATCCCCTCCTCCTAATTTTCACATTCCCTTCAAAGCCTCAGCCATTTATAAATTACTTTCTCCTTCACTTTTAGTGAGGCCCAAAACGAAACTTGAACTTTCTTGGGAATCTGACCTTGGCCAAACCTTCCTCGTGTCCACCTGGGATTCAATTTGGTCTAAACTTCATTCAACTTCCCACTCTGCTAGTACCACGCAGACCCTATACTACTTTTACAATAGATTGTTTTACACTCCTTGTGATCTTTTTAAATTTAAACTACTCAATTCCAAAAACTGTTGGTCCTGCTCCTGTATTACAAGTGATTTTAAACATATGTTTTTTTTATGCCCTAAGGTACAACTGTTATGGTCACGAATTTGGTCTACCCTGAACAAAATCTTATCTAAAAATATACCCTTTGATAATTCTTTGGTTTTTCTGGGTGGTTTGGCTCCAGTCTGGGATGTTCCACCTTTTACTTGCAAATTCATTGACCTATGTATTGCTATTGCTTTTCAAATCATTACTACCAATTGGAAAGATACCAAGAATGTCGAATATGCTGCATGGTGGAATTGAATTTGTCATCACCATAGATTAGATCGTGCATGTGCCTCTTCTACCTCCCTTCTGATTAAACGTGATTTATTATGGTCCCCTTTAACAGATTATCTATCCAGATGTGCCATTTAGCTTCATATTCATTTGTTTGCTATATGATGTTTTCCTTTTTTTTTTACGTACTATTAATATAATTATATTATGTATTCGCTTTATTATTGCCCTGTTATTGATGTTTCTTTCCCCCCCTCTCCTCCTTTCCCTCTCTCTCTTTTCCTTCTTCTTCTTTCTTTTCCCTCCCCAAAATTCTAAAAGTTATAAAAGCATTTTCCCTTGGTATATTCTTTACCTCTCTGAGGTTCTTTTTTTTTATACACGCAAGGTTTATTTTTGTTTCTCCTGCTACTGTATTTTATCTTTTTGCAGTTGTACTGATGTTTTACATTGTCTTTATTTACTCAATAAAGCTTTTCAAACTTAAAAAAAAAATGCTTTTGTTTATGTAGAAAAATGCGAAAACACTCCTTCCTCGATAATGGCCGCCATTTTGGTTTTTTTCACTCGTTTTTTATTCTTAAAACGATTTTTTTTCCTCTTTTTCTTGAATATGACCCTCCAGTTATCTTTATTTCACATCTACTGCTGCAACTTCAGGACATTTATCCCATTTGACTAATTCATGGATGTTTCCTGGATCTATTTTTACCTCAGCATTACGCCTTTGAATGTGCGTCACTGGTATATGAGGTACTCTCAATGATCCACATATCTGCGCTACCATTCTTTCGCAGTTTGCTGTATTTTTGGGTGCCTAATCTTTTTTTGGGTGTTTTCACTTCACTGTTGTGGCTTTTTGGGTCAGTTTATTACTTACGCACTCAGGTGGTCCGCTTCCTCTTTACTTCTACACTGTTCCTCTCAGAGTTCGCCACAATGGAGCTCGCACACAACTCAAAAGCTTCAAATACCGCCTCCACTACACGCAAGGACCCTGCTTCCTCTGGACAGCGCCTCAAAAAGGTCCCTTCTTCTCCCTCTAAGTCTCCGCATCCTGTCACTCTTGAAGATATAATGGAGGAGCTGCGCCGCATTCGCCCCTTTATACCACTACTACCTTACAGAGACTGGATGAAAAATGGTCCAACCTGGATAAGAGGGTATCAGATGTTGAGCAACAAGTCAGTGATGCCCATGATGTTGTTGACAAGGTTGCTAGCCTCACTAAGGAAGTTGAAGTGCTCAAGAAAACTTCTGAGGATTTGGAGAATAGTAATAGGCGCAACAATCTGCGCATTTATGGTATTCCGGAGAATTCGGAGGGGTCCGACATCTTCCAATTTTTAAAGGTACAAGTCTTACCTATCACTGGATTGCCTAAGCATCTTGATGTGAATATTCAAAGGGCGCATTGTCTTGGACCAAAAAACCCTTCTGCTTCTTCTAAACCCAGAGGCATCATCGCTTATTTTCTTCTCTACTCTGATCTTATGACTTTTCTTCACTCTGCTAAACAGCACAAGCAGTTACTATGGTCTGGTCGCAAAATCTTTCTTACTCAGGATGTTTCAAAGCTGACTGCTGCACGGCGCAAGGAGTTTCTGGACATACGACCTACGCTACGATCCATGAATGCTAGATATGGCCTTATTCACCCTTGCTTTTTCAAAGTGACTTATAAAGAAAGAACTTTCAGCTTTGATGACCCAGCAGGCCTTCGGAAGTTCATCAACACCCATAAAGAAGACTCCATGGAACACAGCAGTTCTTAAAGTTTCTTTGTTTTTGTTTGCTGTTTTATAACTTCTTGTTATGTTGTTCTTCATCGTGATATGTTCTTGTTCTTCTCACCTTGTTTTTTAGGTCTTTTCTCCAATTGTTTTGGTTCTATCTTCCCCTCATTTTTCTGTTCCGTTGCATGGTATATACATCTCAGTACGCTGCCTTCCTTTCACAAGTGTTTGGTAAGTCTCCTTGATTTGTTTTACATTGTCGTGTTTGGTCTCCAGACCCAACTGTATTTTTTTATCTTCCCTTCTGTATCTAATGTTTTTGAGACCATGCATTTGACACTCTCTTTTGTTGTGCAGTTGTTTGTCCTTTGCTGCTCCCGCTCGCACTTTATTGTCCTACACGCTTTTGTCCTGCATGGCTGAAGCCTTTTGGCTTTTCACCATCTTTTTTTCTTTACTTTATCTCAGGGGAGTTTCGATCTCCCACTCCTTTTTTTCCCTCCATCTTCTCTCTTCCTCCTTTTCTTTTTTCATGGCACTTTTTAATTATTTCTGCTCTCCTCTTTATATTTCCCTTTGTATTTCATACTCAGACTCTCCTTCATCCTTTTAATTTTCTTCCTAATTCACATATTTTCTTTCTCTATATTGTGGTATTGGTGTATTATATCTTTTCAGGATTATTACCTTCCTTTCATCAGTTTTTCCTTCCTTTCCTAAGCTGTTCATCTTCTGTTTGTGTCTATGTCATCTCTCCTCATTTTTTTTCTATCTTCATGCCTATCTTTCTTTTTTCTCTTAAATGAATGGTCTTCGTGTAATATCTTGGAATGTAAAAGGTCTTCGTAACCCGGTTATAAAACAACAGGTTTTATCTCATCAGCAAGATTGAAATGCGAAGTTGCTTTGTTACAAGAAACTCACCTCTCTCAAAAAGACCTCTCCTCTCTACGCAAGCAGTGGATGGGTGATATATTCTGTTTACCTGCCGTTAATAATAAGAATGGTGTTCTCATTTTGTTTGACAAATCACTGTCAATTCAGCTTAAAAATGAGATTTCAGATTCGAATGGCAGATGGTTGTATTTAGATGTTACAGTTAATAACTCAGATTTTTCCTTTTGCAATGTTTATGGTCCCAATGGTATTGATCTTACTTTTTGGAATGATTTTTCTAAATTTGTATCCTCTCACTCCAGTGTTGATTTAATTGTTGGAGGTGATTGGAATCAGTTAATGGACCCTTTCCTGGACCGTAAATCTCTGACCAGATATATTCCTAACAAAATGCAAAAGTCCTTTTACAAAGCAGTCTCTTCTAGAGGTTTAATTGACTCCTGGAGATTGTCTCACCCGGATACTCTGGAATTTTCTTTTTTTTCCCCTGTCCATGCATCACACTCCCGGATTGAATATATTTTCCTCACTCAATATACTTTTCAATTCATGACAAATGTTGAAATTGGTTCTATTCTTATTTCTGACCATGCCCCCGTAATTCTTGACTTTGATTTACCTTCACCTACTCCCAACTCCCGTCCCGTTAATAACTCTCTCCTTCTGGATCCTCAATTTATTGATCAATTTACTCTTTTTATGGATGAATTCTTTCACAATAATCTTAACTCTACTTCTCAGTTCCATTTTGTTTGGGATGCTTTAAAAACTTCAGCTAGAGGCTTTATCTTTGATTTCGTTTCTCGAAAAAAGAAGCAGGCCCTTTCCAAATTCTCCCTTATCCTTACACAGATCAAAGACCTGGAGCATATTTTTATACATCTAACTCATCTGAAGCCCTTTCTTCCCTTATTACAGCGAAACTTCAATTTAATAAATTCTCTTGTGAGGCGGCTTGCAATCATCTTTTAACATTTAATTCTAAAATGTATGGAGGGCGCAATAAAGCAGGCAGATCTCTTGCTAATTATCTCAAAATTAAGAAACAAAAATCTTACATAGCTGTCATTACTGATGCGCATGGGAATCGTCACAGCACGGATGATAATATTCTTGATTGTTTTGTTCAGTATTACTCCTCTTTATATACACCTGAATCGACTCCATCTCCTTCTCAAATAGATTCTTTCTTTCTCAACATACCTAAATCTTCTTCCACAGATTTTGATTTCTCCTCACTTGATTCCCCCATCTCTGAAAAAGAGATTTTGCAAGCAATCACTCTTTTACCCAAAGTTAAATCTCCTCGCCCGACGGTTTTACCGTACGCTATATTTTCATTTTGAAAATCATCTAATACCGACAGATTGCAGGAGAACACTAGTCCAATCACTATTGCTGAGTAGGTTGGACTATGGTAATTCACTGTTTGTGGGAATGGCAGACTACCTATTTTCCAAATTGCAGTTGGTTCAGAATGCCGCTGCCAAAGCCATCTGTAATAAAAGAAAATACGACTCAGCCAAAAAATGCATGTGTGAGCTCCACTGGCTCCCAATGCGACAACGAGCCATTTTTAAACTGTTGTGTATTTCGCACAAAGTGCTCCATGATACAGGCCCCATCATCCTACATGACATGATCAGATTTCATAAACCCTCTAGAAACCTACGATCTATGACGTCAGGAAGAGCATCCATCACCCGAGCTCGGACTGTTAGGATGGGAGAGAGGGCCTTTTCTCACATTGCCGCAACAAAATGGAACGAGTTACCCCATAAACTCAGAACAACTGACTGCTTCCTTTCATTTAGGAAACAACTAAAAACATTCCTTTTCCCCAGGCCAGATCAATAATTTCCAATTAGTGCTGCCGTTAAATCACTTGCAATTTTTCCTCAGCGCCGTGATGTCCTTTTAGGATGAATGTTAGCGCTTTACAAATAAAATAAATACAAATAAATACAAATGTATCCTCCTTGATAGCTTCCTTTCTCTCCATGGGGGAATCCAAAGGTTCTTTTACTCAAGCCATGTTATGCTTACTCCCTAAAAAAGAAAAAAATCCCTCCCTCTGCAAAAATTATCGGCCTATTTCTTTAATCAATACGGACTGTAAAAAATATGCAAAAATGTTAGCTTCTAGTTTGACTACTGTTGTTCCAGACCTCATTAATATTTATCAATCCGGCTTCGTTAAAGGTAGATCTATTACGGATAATTCTAGAACCCTCCTCAACATTATTCATCTTGCTTCCAAAATGAATGCCCTCCTGGCTGCCATCACCCTTGATGCTGAGAAAGCATTTGAAAGGGTTAATTGGGACTTTATGTTTGGGGCTCTGCGTTGGCATGGTTTCAGTCCCCATTTCATTAATCTAATCCAATTACTATATTCAGTCCCCTCTACTTCTATTTGGGTTAATGGTGCTCAGTCAGCTTATTTTCCTTTACATAGGGGTACCAAACAAGGTTGTCCTCTGTCTCCCCTCCTTTTTATTTTAGCCTTAGATCTTTTCATTGAAAACATTTGGTGCTTCACTTCTTATTTCGGTTTTGTTTATAAATCACTAGATATCAAATTCATAGCATAGGCTGATGATATTTTACTTTATATCTCTAACCCTTCTATTTCTTTACCTGCCCTTTTTTCCTTACTCAATGAATATTCCTCAGTGTCTGGATATAAGCTGAATATTGATAAGTCCGAAGTCTTGCTTCTTAATAAGCACTGTCTTCCACACATGTTTCATGAATCCGCTTTCGAATGTAATCCAACGAGTATCAAATGCTTGGGTGTTTTATAAGCTATCTCTATCAAAGATACCATCAAAATTAATCATAAAGATATTCTTTCCAAGCTCTCTGCTCTTATAGAACGTTGGTCTCCCCTATTTTTATCCTGGTGGGCAAGATTGGCAACTATTAAAATGATGCTTCTTCCCATTATTAACTTCTACCTCTCTATGCTGCCCATTTCCCTCCCTGCTTACTTTTTCACGCTTATTACTCGCATCCTTGTTCGTTTTCTTTGGAACAACCGCAAATCCCGGATATCCCTGTTTCGCCTTCAGCATCCAAAACACTTGGGAGGGGTACATTTTCCCAACCTTGTTCGTTTTCATTCTTCCTTCACTTTAAAACAAATCTTGCCATTCCTATCTGACTCATCCTCTCCCCCTGTCACTGCATGTCGTGCCTTAGAGCTTGCACAACTTTCGCCTTTCCCCTTCCTTGCTGCTACTCACTTATCTCAACCCCCTAAGCGCTTTCTTTCACCTACTTTCAAACTCTCCAGGGCGCTTTCACTCTCATTGTTTCACTCCTCTTTTTCTCCAGCACATTTATACTCCCTTACACTGTTATGGAATAATCATTCCCTTAAGATTCATAACAAAGCCCTCAATTGGAAGTAATGGATTGACAAAGGCATTATGTATGTTGATAAGCTCTTAGTTAATGGTTCCTTAATGGATTTTTCAGATATTTGCTCATCCTTTCAATTATCTAGTAAGTATTCTCCCCAGTTCCCTGATTTCAAACTAACTTTATCTACCCTCATCTCATACCACAATTCATTATCTGATACTGCTCCATCAGACTTTACTCCATTAGATTTTACCACCCCACACAAAGCTGCCACTATTTACAAGATCCTCTCCCGCTCTACCCCCGACCGCCCTAAATCCAAATCCGAACTTGCAGGGGAATTTTCCCTTCCTACCTGGGAATCCATCTGGTCTAAAATTCACACCGTATCTCATTCAGCTAGCACTACTCAGACCCATTATTTTTTTTTATAACTGACTGTTCCTTACCCCTTCTGACCTTTTTAAGTTTAAAACCTTATATTCCAGTCAATGCTGGTCATGTCCTCATCCTGATAGTAATCTCTTTTATATGTTTTTCCACTGCCCCTTGGTTAACTCCCTTTGGCGACATATTTGGTGCAAGCTGAATGCTGTTTTAAGCTCCAATCACACTTTTGATATTGTTCATATTTTTTTAGGTGGTTCTTCCCCTATTTGGAATGTTTCAAATACTGTTCGTAAATTTATAGACTTGTTCATAGATATTTCTTTGCAGATTATTACTACAAACTGGAAAGATACTTCAAAGAATTCCTATACAGCATGGTGGAATCTGTTATGTCACCATCACGGACGTGATCGTGCCCATGCTACAACCACTTCTCTTTTGATTAAAAGAGATTTGTTATGGTTGCCTTTAACTGATTTTCTTTCCAGATGTGTATCATAATATGCCTCAACTGTTTCTTTTAAGATATATTAATTTTCTATTTTCTGTTCTCTTTTTCTTTTCCCTTCCTGTCTCTCTTTCTTCCTTTTCTTTTGTTTCTCCCCCTCTTTCTTTCTTCTATATTTTACAAAACAAAAAAGCCTTTTCTCTTAGTATATACATTAGGTTTTCCCTTTTTTGGGATTTCTTGTTTTACAATTCACATTCATATTGTTCCTTTCCATTTCTCCAATTTTCTTTTTTTCTTCTTGATTTGTGATTCTGTACTAATGATTAAGTTGGCATATTTGATTCAATAAAGCTTTTTAAACTTTAAAAAAAAACAGACGACCATTTCAGCATTAGCTGCAGACATTCATTTATCTGGGGTAATCTAGATATGCATCCTGTACATTGATATTCATCATCTCAGTAACTTCACTATTTAGCATTTGTTGTTCTTTTGTAATATTTCTTATGGCTGGTGTACAAGCAGCACATGGAGCAAATCATGGGACCACATTGTATGTAAGTAAAGCATGTAAATAGTATCACCAGTAGTATACATAGAATAATCAGTGGCTTCCAGCTCCAAGTAACAAAGAGTGTCCATATCCAGTTTGGAAATGTCCATGTACCAGTCTCTGGGTGAATGTCTGCAGCAATCTTATGCAGTTTAGAGATTGCGTCATAAACTGAAGGTGAGTGGTCAGGTATAAAGACGCATAAACTGCTACCGATAATGCAGCATGCACTACCTCAATCAGCCAAAATCACGGCGAGCACCATCCTATTTTGGAGTGCTACAATTCTTGCAATTTGCAGTTCTTCTGTAATGTTACCAAGTGTCATAGCTGTCTGATTGCTGTTAGCTTCCACTACACGAGTCAATTGTCTGATCTTTCTGTTATTCAATGCAGCACCCACAAAGAAAAACAAACCCAAAATGAAATCGACATTTTGTTGTAGAGCGATGTCTGTCTGGTCAATTTCATCAGTACTTGTTGTCCGTTTATATCTATTCTTAGAAATATCATTGTACAGTTTTGGGTCAAGATGATATGATGCAGGTGCTAAAAACACAGGTGGTAACAAAAATGATATGTAGCATACCCCTAACAATCCAACAGGTAATTGGTAATATCACACACAAAGTAGGTGTTGTGCGATGAGGTAAAACTACTAATATTAACTCCCTCAATGTTCAGCGTAGTTATACATTCACTTCGTCCTACAGGAATTCTCCCAATACTGCCAATACATAAATCTGCTTTTGCTCTGGTTACAGAAATCAGAAAGGGTCCAATGTTTTTCATATTCCTCACATTGTGAAGACATATGGTGTCGAAATATTGTCTAGTTGGTATTCATCCCATTCCCATTTAGTCCCTTTGGATTGAGGTTAGCCATCTTTATCTTGGTAGCATCCTTTATTTAATTGAAAAATGATTCCACCTACTGAAGGCTTCCATAAGCAAACAAAAGGGCATACCAAGCTTGACATGAACCATTATGGGAAAACGGTAGAGGAATAAAAGGTGTTCCTCCTTTCTTCTCGTGTGCAGGTATCATCCCACACACCCAACAATTGGTGGTATTCGTAGCATTGTGGATATAATGCAACATCTGAATGAATGTGTTATTCAGATTGGACTATCGATGTTTCTGCTCATGATAAGGAAGAGTTTAGTAGTGATGCTCCAGTGGAGCTGGAGTAGTTGCAACAAATAGCTGTCACGCAGGAACTGTTTTCTCAATGAACCAAGTGGTTATTGCCAAAACCACCAGGGCAACAACAAACCCTACAGCACAAATCATTGTCCTATTATTCAATTCAATGACAGCGATGATCTATCTTTCTAAGAACCTGTCAAAAACAATAGTTGGAGCTCTTATCCCTTGGATAGCCGTTGATTTCTTCACCACGGGCCAAGACGGGTGTCACTACACTAATGCAGGGCTGATCCCTAAGCATGGGCGTAAAATCCGCTCCGCTCGCGGATTTTTCGGATTTTCGGCAAATTCGCAATCCGCGAACTCTCGCGAATTTGTCGAAAATCCGTGAATCCGCTCGCGGCGGATTTTTTGCTTGGTTGCGGCGCGCGGCGTGGTGCACGGCGTTCACTTTCCGTCATTAAGCGTTTGCCGAGTTGTTTTTCTCGATCATATTTTGCAAGTGCTGCGCCATTTTGGATCTTACTGCGTGATCCCGCGGGAGTTTGGCGCCCGCGAATACGTAATCGCGGCTTGCCACCTTGCACAGCACACCTCGCGAGAGTTCGCAATTGCGAACACGTAGTTGCGGCGGAAAGGAACAATCTCGCACTCGCGAAATAGAGATTTTGCAATTCTGCACAAGAAATCCACCAGCAAACAGGATAAACCTTCAGAAAATGATGATTTTTATCAGAATCACTCCTCAGGTTGACATTTGCATGGCCTTTTTTTTTGCAAGGAGTCCATTTTTGGGGGGGGGGGGAGGAAGTGCCCCACAGTCTCCAACTTCCTGTTCCTGTCCAGCAGGCTCCTCCCAGTGCTTTGTCCATCTCCTGGTCACTTTCATTTGGATCTGGAGCTGGAAGGATTACTTTTTGTGGGTGCTGCTGGATATTTGGATTTGAGGCCTTTTTGACTTTCTTTGGATCACTTTTGGATTAGAAATCAACTTTCACAAGTAAGTTTGTTTGGAGCATTACAGTTGCTGCAACTACAATTTTGGAACTTTTTCAGAACATTAAATAAATTATATTGTGGGTAGCCACAGTATCCAGTAGGACCAGGGTTGGTTATGGGTGCATGATACAACTGTTTTGTTGAATTTAAACACCATTGAGGCCATGGATGGGCTGGGATTGTGCTTATTTTTGTTGTTTTTGTCGTTTTTTTGGGGCTGCTGGTGGGGCCTTTTGCCCAGGGGTGGTGGTGCATGGACTGAGTGTGCCTGTGGTGTGGTCTCACTCTCTTTAATGTAAACATCATGGATGGCATTGGATTATGGTGATTTTTGGCTGTTTTTCTGTTTTTTGGGGGTGTACTGTTGATGTGGACTGGCCATGTGGGTGGTGGTGGTGGCCATCTTGAGTGCTGGCTGGTACAGGCAACATGTGCTTGGGGTGCAAGGGGCCATTTTGAAGAGAGGCAGTGTCTGAGGCCTGCACTTATTTTGCCTACTTTTCATCCATTATGCCCAGGGGTAGTGAGTGTTGCATGGGCCTAGTCTTTCTGAGGGGTGTCTTCTTGAATTTAAACATCATTGAGGCCATGGATGGGCTGGGATTGTGCTGATTTTATTGTTTTTTGTCGTTTTTTTGGGGCTGCTGGTGGGGCCCTTTGCCCAGGGGTGGTGAGTGTTGCATGGGCCTAGTCTTTCTGTGGGGTGTCCTCTTGAATTTAAACACCATTGAGGCCATGGATGGGCTGGGATTGTGCTGTTTTTTGTGGTTTTTGTCATTTTTTTGGGGCTGCTGGTGTGGCCTTTTGCCCAGGGGTAGTGGTGCATGGACTGAGTGTGCCTGTAGTGTGGTCTCACTCTCTATAATGTAAACATCCTGGATGGCATTGGATTGTGGTGATTTGTGGGTGTTTTTCTGTTTTTTTGGGGTGTACTGTTGATGTGGACTGGCTTGGGGTGTAAGGGGGGGCCATTTTGAAGAGAGGCAGTGTCTGAGGCCTGCACTTATTTTGCCTACTTTTCATCCATTATGCCCAGGGGTAGTGAGTGTTGCATGGGCCTAGTCTTTCTGTGGGGTGTCTTCTTGAATTTAAACACCATTGAGGCCATGGATGGGCTGGGATTGTGCTGATTTTATTGTTTTTTGTCGTTTTTTTGGGGCTGCTGGTGGGGCCCTTTGCCCAGGGGTGGTGAGTGTTGCATGGGCCTAGTCTTTCTGTGGGGTGTCCTCTTGAATTTAAACACCATTGAGGCCATGGATGGGCTGGGATTGTGCTGTTTTTTGTGGTTTCTGTCTTTTTTGGGGGCTGCTGGTGTGGCCTTTTGCCCAGGGGTAGTGGTGCATGGACTGAGTGTGCCTGTAGTGTGGTCTCACTCTCTTTAATGTAAACATCCTGGATGGCATTGGATTGTGGTGATTTGTGGGTGTTTTTCTGTTTTTTTGGGGTGTACTGTTGATGTGGACTGGCTTGGGGTGTAAGGGGGGGCCATTTTGAAGAGAGGCAGTGTCTGAGGCCTGCACTTATTTTGCCTACTTTTCATCCATTATGCCCAGGGGTAGTGAGTGTTGCATGGGCCTAGTCTTTCTGTGGGGTGTCTTCATGAATTTAAACACCATTGAGGCCATGGAGGGGCTGGGATTGTGCTGGTTTTTGTGGTTTTTGTCGTTTTTTTGGGGCTGCTGGTGTGGCCTTTTGCCCAGGGGTAGTGGTGCATGGACTGAGTGTGCCTGTGGGGTCTCACTCTCTTTAATGTAAACATCCTGGATGGCATTGGAGTGTGGTGATTTTTGGGTGTTTTTCTGTTTTTTTGGGGTGTACTGTTGATGTGGACTGGCCATGTGGGTGGTGGTGGTGGCCATCTTGAGTGCTGGCTGGTACAGGCAACATGTGCTTGGGGTGCAAGGGGCCATTTTGAAGAGAGGCAGTGTCTGAGGCCTGCACGTATTTAGCCTACTTTTCATCCATTATCCCCAGGGGTAGTGACTCAGTGTTGCATGGGCCTAGTCTTTCTGTGTGGTGTCTTGAATGTAAACATCATGGATGGCATGGGATTGTGCTTATTTTTCTGTGTTTTTCCATTTTTTGGGGTGTATAACTGAACTGATGTTCCTCTGTCTTCCATTGCTTTTAGGTGCACAAGACTCTAGAGAACCACCAGTGCCAGGAAGAAGTCCTGCAGCGGTGTGTGTGTGCAGCATAACGTCACGCGACGTCACGTCTGGACACAGACAACTCTGCAACTCGTGCAACTGCTGCCTGCTGTTCTGAAGAAGATGGCCCCAAAAAAAGTTACCCGTAGCTCCTCTAGCAAGAAAGTTGCCAGTAAGGAGCAGAAGAAGCAAGTTACCAAGGAGACTGGTGTGCCGGCCGCCCCTTTTTTTGGGAGTAAAAAAAAAAAGTATGCCTGCAGCAGCAGCGGGATCTGCTGGGGACCAAGCTGGGAGCAGCACCCCCGCTCCATTGGGCTCAGTGCCACCACCACCACCACGCCAACTTAAGTCCAAGCCCTTCAGTGCTGCAGAGGCACTTAGTCTAGTTGTTCAATCACCATCGACCAGTGATGTTGGCTCATCGCAAGAAAGTAGCAGCAATGTCCCTCAATCAACACAGGTTGTTGTAACTCATCTGACGAGTGTTGAACAACCACAGCCGCAACAAAAACCACATGTGCAAGTACAAACCCAAGTACATGTGGAAGGAGAGGCAGCGCAAGGAGATGCGCAAGCAGAGGTGCATGGAGGGTCACAAGTGCCCACAATAGTTGTTCCTCCCGAAGTAGGGGCACATCAGGAAATCGACAATCAAGGCGAGGTATCATTTGAGGAAGACACTCCTCCTGATGATCATTCATTGTCTTCCACACCCCTAGCAAGGAAGAGATCAAGGGTGGTGTCTACATCTTCTTCAAGCACACCTCCTTCTGATGATACGGATCAAAATTGGGAACCAGCACCACTGCCGTCTGAGAGTGAGGCACATGATCTGACAAAGGTAGTTAAGCGTAAAAGGAAGCTCATCCAAAGTCTCAGAGTTATGGAGTGTGATGATGAGGCTCAACAAGAAGTAGCGGATACTGCTGCTGATGAAGACTCTGACAACGACGACCCAGTCATCATAAAGGTCACTGCAGCCCCAGCGGGCATGCAGCAAACAGACATTTTGACCCTAGCCCGAAAAGCTGCTGAGCGTGATGATGATGATGTTGTCGACGAGGAGGCAGTGGAAACACCACAATCATTGGAGTTAAGTACACCAACTCGTACCGCTTCCATATTTCTTTCTCACAAGAAGGGACCTCCATCCACCTCGACCTTAATGAGTGGCGGTGAAAGTGCACAACGTACAAAAGTTGGGCAATCCAGATCCTCCACTTCATCTGGCATTAGCAGCATGACCACCACCACCAGTATCGCCGCCTCCTCCAGGCCCCACAGACACTTCAAGTCCCCAGTTTGGGACTTCTTTACTGTTTGCCCAAAAAGGGAAAAGTTCGCCATTTGTACCCTTTGTAAGCTTGCAGTTAGTCGTGGTAAGTCAGGTACCAACTATGGTACCGGAGGCCAGAGAGGTCATCTTGAGAGACAGCACACTGTCCAATGGTTTGCGCACCTAGATGCGATCAAGGAAGCCCGAATTGGAAGTCAAGAAAACGTTGATGTTGCATCTGATGATGACGAGGAGGAAGAAGACGTGTCAAACACTTCACTTACACCCAGTACCCCTGTCAGCAGCAAACCCCGTGTCAACGAAGTCATTATCATCCCGTAAATGCTTGGTCCAGGGCAACATTAGAACCATGTTTTCTTCAGACGCGCCATATGAACGCAACCACCCACTGACGCGTCTGTATAACACTAAGCTGGCTAAAATGCTAGCTGTGGACCTTCTCCCTTTTTCTTTTGTAGAAGCGGTAGGTTTTCTAGAATTAGTGGCAACGCTCTGCCCTAAATGGAAGGTTCCTAGCCGGTTCTATTTTGCCAGAGTTGCGGTTCCAGCACTACATGAAGATGTGCTGGAGGCGATTGGGGCAGCTTTGCAGAAGAGTGCTGTTCACACTATACATCTGACAACAGACAAGTGGACCAGTGGCGCAGGCGCTGATTACATGTGCATCACTGCACACTGGGTCTCTTTTTCAGGTGTTAAAGCAAAGCTAAACGCAGGTGTTGACCCGGACCAAGTTTTTAAAGCTGCTCGGAAACATGCAACACTAGCCATGTTTGGCTTGGAGAAAAGTCACACAGCAGAAAACATTTTGGACGAGTTTAACAAAAAGGTCTTTCACTGGCTGTCCCCAAAAAAACACCAGATTGGTTATGTTTCCACGGATAATGGCGCCAATGTAGTTAAGGCCATGGCGATGGGTGCATATTTCAGAGTGCCGTGTTTGGCGCACTGTATCAACCTGGTAGTTCAAAAATTCTTGAGTGATAGAGACAGTACAGCGTTCGAGGTAATGGCCACCTGCCGCAAAATGTGCAACCATTTCAGCCATTCTTTTAAGGCCCGGAAGCATCTGAGGAGGCTGCTACTTGAACGTCGAATGCCAGTGAAAGCACTCATCCAGGAGGTGGCAACACGTTGGTACTCAACCTTCTACATGCTTGAGCGTCTGTATGAGCAGTATACGGTACTCGATCACTATTTCTTAACAGAGGGTACAGCTCAGAAGGACCTGCGGATGGGTGCGGCGCAATGGGACATAGTTAAAAGCCTGACAGACATGCTTCGTCCTTTTGAGTTCTTCACGCGTGCAGTCAGCCAGGAGGACTGTAATTTGGGACAAGCTATCCCATTGTTGTGCATGCTGGAGCACCAACTGAAGGCGGTGTCTTCTGAGTTAGAAAAAGATGAAAAAGACAAAGACCCTTTTCTTTTGTTGGAGAAATTATTAGAGCACCTACGTGGTGATGAACGTCTTAAAAAGATCAACTCAGAACAGCATTACATTTGTGCTACTATTCTGGATCCACGCTACAAAAAGGCGCTGGCAGGCCAAGCATTCTTTCCTTTTGCTGATGAAGATGTTAAAAAGTACAAACGTTGGCTAGGCTGGTCAGCCAAGAGGTTTGAAAAAGAATGACAGGATATTGAAGGAGAAGGCAGTCCATCAGCATCAGCATCAGCAGGCCATCCCCAGTCAAAAGAATCCACTTCTGCACCTGTGGCTGTGGCACAAGTGACCTCTCAGCCGTTAAAGACACCGGCAACCGGATCATCTGCACCACACACAACAGTAACAGTGGCTGCTGTTGAGGATTGGCTAACTTTGCTTGGGTATGGTTCTCGAAAAAATGTCACAGGCACAGCAAAAAGTAAGCAAAGTGGAGGAACCGTTGGGGACCTTGAGTCGATGGTGCAGGACTATCTGAATGACTCAACAGAGGTCTTTCTTAATGATGAGCCATTGCAGTATTGGCATGGGAAAAAACAATTGTGGCCACAGCTCTCCAACCTGGCTATAAACTATTTGTCTTGCCCACTCGCAAGTGTGTCTTCTGAACGTGTTTTCAGTGCTGCTGGTGGCATTGTAACTCCCAAACGGAGCCGCCTCTCGCCCAAAAATGTGGAGCAGCTGACAATGATCAAGATGAATCAGCACCTCATACCACCAGATTACAAAGTACGAGAAAGCACGCCGCATGAAGACGAGGAGGACGGCAACGTAGATGAGGGGATTTGTTCTCTGTTCGGTGACACTGACCTCATCCTGCCTGAATTCGCAGAGTATGATGACGAAATCTTCTTCTTATTCCCTGACACCGAGCCCTGAAAATGAGACAATGAATCAATAACTTTCTTTTTCGTCCTTATTCACTTTTATTCCTGTGTGTCTGTCTTTCTTTGTTTTGCACAGTTAATTTAATTCAAACTTTAATCACCTAATCCCAAAAACAAGCCCATCAGCAGAACTGTCTTCACTTGTTTGCTTATTGATTTGAAGGTGCCGCAGTCTACATTCCTCAGGTTCACAAGTTCAGAAGAACATGCTCCTCTATCCTCCTCCTCCTATTTCCCTCAAAGCAGAGGGCTGGATTACGCCCAATGAAGAAAGACTCAGCACTTGTGGGGGTGTTCTACTTCTTTGCGGGTGAGTTGACGGCTCTGGGCCATTGCTGTAAAGCTATAATAACGGATAAAAGTGTTTAGGACCAAATATGAGGCGGAAATTTCTTGCCGTTTTTGCTGACTTGCTTGCCTTTGAGGTACTCTTTGGCGGGGTTCCGGGTGTTTGTGGGTGAGTTTTGGGGTCTGGGAGCACTGCTGCGACAATCTAATCTTGATTGCATTTGCTTTTCAGGAAATCCGTGGTGGAAAACAGGAGTTATGATGATGATGACCTAGCTGCACAGCGCGTTTGGACCGAAGGCCGAGAGATATTGTAAGTATGAGATTTTGCTTTTTGGCTGTTTGGGGTTGTTGTCGCGTGCTTTTTTGCGGGTGGGTTGGCGGGTCATGGGGCATTCCTGGGAAGGTCTAATACCGGATAGAAGTGTTTTGGATAAAATCTATAAGGAAAAGACTTTTTTTTGCTATTTCTTCTGACATCTTGCTCAATGTAGCGTTTTGGGGGGCTTCCTGGTGTTTGTGGGTGGGTTGCGGGGTCTCTGTCGAAGCACTGCTGCGACAGTCTAATCTTGATTGCATTTGCTTTTCAGGAAATCCGTGGTGGAAAACAGGAGTTATGATGATGATGACCTAGCTGCACAGCGCGTTTGGACCGAAGGCCGAGAGATATTGTAAGTATGAGATTTTGCTTTTTGGCTGTTTGGGGGTGTTGTCGCGTGCTTTTTTGCTGGTGGGTTGGCGGGTCTCTTGGGGCATTCCTGTGAAGGTCTAATACCGGATAGAAGTGGTTTGGACAAAATCCATAAGGAAAAGCCTTTTTTTTGCTATTTCTTCTGACATCTTGCTCAATGTAGCGTTTTGGGGGGCTTCCTGGTGTTTGTGGGTGGGTTGCGGGGTCTCTGTCGAAGCACTGCTGCGACAGTCTAATCTTGATTGCATTTCCTTTTCAGGAAATCCGTGGTGGAAAACAGGAGTTATGATGATGATGACCTAGCTGCACAGCGCGTTTGGACCGAAGGCCGAGAGATATTGTAAGTATGAGATTTTGCTTTTTGGCTGTTTGGGGGTGTTGTCGCGTGCTTTTTTGCGGGTGGGTTGGCAGGTCTTGGGGCATTCCTGGGAAGGTCTAATACCGGATAGAAGTGTTTTGGACAAAATCCATAAGGCAAAACCTTTTGGCACTTTTTGTAACTTAGGGTTCGTTAGGGTTAGCCCTAGCAGCAGGGTTGCATGTGTTTCGGGGTGTTCTATTGCAACTCAGTTCTGGGGTTTTAGAGCACTCTTGGAGCGATGCTGGCTATGGATACTTTTGCTTGCTTGCAAGTGGTTTGAATACAATCCACGGTGGGTAAGGGTGTATTTGGGCCTACTTTTACTTTTAAAGTACGTTTTGTCACCATTTTTCTGCTAGGCCTCGTTTTTTGAGATCTGATTGGGGGTCTTCTACATTTGCGACTGGCTTTAGTAAGGGTCTTGGTGGGAGCATTGCTGGGAAGGTCAAATTTTGTTCTAAAACACAGTTTACAGTACACCTACCTTGAGGGGAAAGATCCGCTATAATATTTTGGCCATACTTATTTATCCTTAAAAAGGTGACTCAGACAGAGTACGCAATTTCAAAAATATTGTTCTGTCTATTAGGGAAATCAAAGTGTGACTTTTGCACCACACAGCGTACATACCTTATATTTATTTATCAGTGGTATTGTAATAGCACTTCCTGTTTTCCGTTCAATAATTACAGGCCGGGTTTCAGTCAACATCCGCCAGGCAGGCAGTGGACAGGGTGTCTTCTGTCAGTGGTCACCAACATTGATGGACGAAGCGTCAGCTGGAATGGAGGAGTGCCGCTAATAAGAGGAATTGTTTGCTGCATGCAACTTACTTACCAAATTCAACAGGACAACTCCAACAACATACAGAATACAGATACAGTATCCATTGTTTTCTTCTATGAGTGTGACGGCATGTGGTTAGCTTTAGTTTGTACCCAAAGATTTCTTTATCTTCAATTATTGTTTGTCCATGCTGTGCTTTTTTTTTTCTTCTCTCAACAAAACCTACCCAAAAAGAAACCCCCATTCCCATCCATTTTCCAAACCCTAACCCTCTTCCCCCGGGCTGTGTGGTTTTGCTTGATGTCTGACTAAATGACATCAATAATTCCACACACTTGCTGGGGAGGATAAGGTCATGGCAACAGGCTGGTGAAGGAATACGAGGATATATTCTAGACTTACTCAGCTTCAGTACTATTTCTTGTAGTAGTAGGAGCCAATGTCAAATAAATTCAACGCAAGTACTAGTTATACTTGCAATACTTTACCATTTGTTAGGCTACATTGTGGCACTGTTCTAGTGTACTGTCACCTGCTATATTCTCGAGCGTACCGTAACCGTTGTAATACTACAGTAAGGACAAACCAGGTTTCGTTTTCTTTTTTTCCATAGGCATGCAACTGCCACTGTGTCACACCACTAGTACCACCGCAATGAGGAAATTTCATCCGCCCAGGATTGCCAACCTTAATCCCCATTTCACGTGGAGACAGCCCTGGGCCTAGCCCTAATTTCTAACACAAATTACAGGAAAGATAAGCGTTTGGTGGGAGGTAGTATAATGGAGTATTAGGACTAGACGAGAGATTGACGGTAGTACTACTAAAGTCCTAGGACTCTTCAGGAAAACAAACTTACTGTTACACCCCCACCCACCAGACTGAAAAGCAGTAAAAAACAGGTATGGTCAGATAAAGTTTAAAAAAGTATATTTATGTAGCCCTAAGAAAATAATCTCCCTCAAGACCCTCCCTAACCCCAACGATTGTCTTTGAAAAGTCCCAAAAAGCACCCAACTCCCAAATCCCACCCCCCAAAAGTCTCTAAAAAAAGGGCAAGGGACACTCCACTACTGGAGGGTGCTGGTAAATTTTGCGGCCAGGGCATCATACTCCTTGCGGAGGGTGGCATGCTCGAAGCGGAGGCCCTCCACCAAGTTCTTGTACCTATGGACCTCCTGCTCCAGGTAGGACATTCTCACTCCTAGGCGGCGCTGGCGTGCATTGCAGCTCCTGTGGGGGGCAGCTGGTCTTTTTGCTGCTTGGCGGTGGCGGTTGGCTTTGTTAGCCCGGCTCCGTACCGCTGGAGCACTGCGCTGGCTGGCAGCCCGTGGGGTCACGGAGGAGGATGCAGCTGTCCCAGTCGTGGATGTTGTGGTTGCACCGGTCGACTGCGTGTCCTCCGACTCCTCCAGGGCCACCAGCCGCCGATATTCCGCGACAGTGGCATCCAGCCTCCGTTGCCGGGCCATTCGAGCCTGCTCCCTCCGTGATGTCGATTTGGAAGGAGCAACTATATGAAGAAAGAAAGACATAGTCTGTAACCAATGCTCCTTAACATTAATAACACAAAGTGATTGAGCCGAAAGTTGTGTCACAGTACAAGTAGCAAATTGAAAGCACAGTACATAACTATTGAGGACAGTATCTATCTAACCTCCCACTTCTGCATCCTTGCTCTAACATTAGTGGTAGTTTAATGAACAAATTCTACGACCACTATGGACTTCCATTACAGTCGACTATGACAGTACACCAGTCTTATTCTTCTTCTTCTCTCTTGTTTCGGAAAATTGGTACGTTATCTTATGCAAGCCGGCAGAATGCCAGTGCAGTGAACTTGCACCCGAGAAAAACAGACGCACACCATGATGAGTGAGACAGACTTGCGTTACTGTACCGGTCCAGTACATGCAGGTGGTGAAGCTATTACTTTTCTATTACGGGTGGCACTGAGAATACTCGGTTACAAGGGCTACTGCTTAATTAATTTACCTTTCACCCTACAGTGCAAATGAGTACTAGAAAAGGAAAATGAAGAAGCTAAATAATTAGATTATCTATCACTTCACATGGGATATATTTGATGACATATGGGATGACTTTAGGTGCTTTGCTTATTATTGAGTGAACAGTGATACACCCACACATGAATGACGTACTACTACTAAACTAAAGTTATTAAGAGAGGTACGGAGTGTCCACCGTAATAACCGGATATATGCTGTGCTTGCAGTTGCAATACAAACTATTGCTACTATTCATGGTAGTATTGGACAAATTTACAATTTCTTTTCCTTGCCTTCCCTACACTGGAACGGACGTGCGGGTGCGGTGTTACATGCTCTTCAAGGTAACACTTTGTTCATCCAGTGACAATCTACTCTCTCTAGATACACATGTGCTATCTAAGAGTCAGATAATACCATGCTCCAGGCATCCATCCATTCAAAGTATATGCACACATACAGTTTATGTTTCACCCACCCAGGCTGTTGTCCTTCCACCCATCCTTGCTTCATCATTGACCCAGCCATGCACCATACCATATTCTTTCCTTCCCAGCGACCTCGGGGGCCAAGCAAACACATATCATTCTTCTTTGCCAGCCATCATAAAATTTCTCGTCCTTCCACACTTACTTACACCCTTCTTTCGCTTTTCAAATATATAGCTTACCTGTGCCTGCCACCACCGTGTCAACCCTCACAAGCACATCGGTGTCGTCCGGCACTCGCACCGCCTCCTCCCCAGAAGTGTTGTCCTCCTCATCCACCACCTCCGCGCTGGCCCTGCCACCAGATGTTCCACCTACAAAGTAAATTTTTAGAATGTTAGAATGCACAACTCACTACTGTATAATATTTGGTCTAGGAGGAATAAAGAAAGTTAAAAAAAACGAAATACAATGTAATAATTTGTAACTGTATACTCTACAGTAAAAATGTCCCTTTTTCCAGGGAAGGCTGTTGTCTTGCTGCACTTTTTGGCACAACTGATGAATGCTTGCTTTTTATTTTTAACACACAACACTTTTTCTCCTAACAGAAGCTTGACTTCTAAGAACACGATCAGGGTCAAGCTCAAGTTCAAACCAGGTGAGAGCTCAGCTCGACCACAAGAAATGTGTCCAATTAATCGTTAGCACTAAGCACTTTTCCATTTTCAGTTAAACAGTTACTTTTATGACAAAGTTGATTTTAATAAATGTGTTTAGTTTTAATAAAGCTTTTAAACTTAAATAGACTCTGTGGTTTTTGGTCCTCCAGACTAGAGTGGATGAGCTAAAGGTTTTGGAATTTTTGCAAGCATGAGTGCCTCTGACACTTCTTGACTGTGACTCCGTACTCTTGCCCTGCGTAGGATAATCTAATGATCATTGGGGATCAATCATCGGTGACTTAGGGAGCTAAATGACTCTGCCACACTATCTAGTCAGTAAGGAGATTGGGGGTTCTTCAAAGTCTGATATCACTGAGGTATGTGGAAAGAAAGTCTACCTGCGCCTATTATAATTGATAAACAATGCACTATTTAGTGTTCATAGTTCGGTTTGTGCAGATTTGTCCCTGCAACAGTAGTAGAATGGATTGTCCTCCTATCCAAAACAAAAGTAAAGTAGTATCTTATTCTTTCTTGTTGGTCATTCACCTTTTTATTGTTGGCAATTGTCAAAGCATAAACATTTAGAAGACTTGAAAAGACATTATGGACAATCCCAGAGGACTGCACTCAGTGCATAGAGCTATTGCTGACTAGAATGGGAGTCCAATGGAATTGCCAAATGTGCAATCTTAGTTAGCTACACACACAGACTAATAAGAATAATCTAGTAATACCACAGGGAGTCATAGTCGAGGCAGGATAAGAATTTAGATCCAGTCTACAAGAAGATCAAAGACGATTTAGAAAAAATCGAATGAGGAACGCTAGGAAAAAATAGGTACTCTTTATTAAAATTAAAACTTACTGGGGCCAGCAAAGGAGCCCTCGCCTGCCTGATCCTGGCATGCATCCTCCTGAACAGCACCCTCCTCCTGTGTCCTCTTGCCTTTGGGGGGAGCTGATGTACAACATGAAAGAAAGAAAGACCAGAAAACATGGATGAGATTTGTCAACCAAATCAAACATTTCAAAAGAACTATAACAAAATATTTTTGAGAAATAGCAAATAGATAGACAACTATTCCACGGGATATATTGACCTATCTCATGTGGTATACTGCGTTAATCGTATTGCCTGATTTGCGGACCATTGACTTTCAAAGTTCCTATGTAACTCAATAAACAGACTACTAAAAAGGTTTGCCTAGGCCTGGCAGGCAGCAGTCCGCAGCACGCAAAGTGACAGACAAAGTCCATCCTGCTTGCAGATCAGTGAATACTCAAACTATCAATCCACCGACCACCACCACTATTTCTTCTTATAGCCATGTGTCTAAAGGAAGGACTGGACTTCAGTCTGTTGGGGCTGATTTAGAAGTCCCTTGCGGCTCATTTTCCTCCATTGTTGCATGACTTTTGTGACGCAGCGGCAGAACAAAAGAGTCGCCATGGTGCGACGTATATATTAAAAAAAAACGCATATGGGAGATGCATCACGTTGTAAAGCCCTGCACCATCAGGGGGCGTTCCGGCGCAAGGGAGGGCGTTTCTGCGCAGGAACGAATCCTAGAAGTGGGTGAGGGAAATGTACAAGATGTCAATCAGTCACTTTTAGGACAATGATGCGTGACTCAAACCCTGCGCCTGCTTGAAGCCGACGTACGGCTTGATGCAGCATTGGGGAGATAGGGCACCCCAGAGCATTGCTGGAGCTGCGCCATCGTTGGCACGCAACTCCAGCAATGCGCCGCCTTTACGCCACAGATGCGTAAGGCTTCTGTGACGTTTTGGGCCAATGGGTGGTGGTGGCATGGCGCACAATTACTGCCGCATCCCTGCTACTTTGCAGGGATGCGCCGGTAATTGAAAATATGACCCTTAGTGTCTAGCATTACGCAGTTCTTTACACTACACTCATACATAATTTCTCAGGCCAATAAAATGAACACAAAATACAAAACAAATAGGCATAGTAGCAAGCAAGGCTACTGAGAAGGAGAGCAGTGCACCTGAAATGCATAGAAGATTTTGAAATATAATTTACCTAATGTAATCGGCAGCATTATTGCTCTTGGTAAAGAACAAATATTTGCAAATAACAGATTAGTGATGAAATAGCTAGAAATGGCTACTACTACTCACCAAGCCCGGGGACCTCTACGCCGAGCGCGTCCAGCAAGTCCCGTTCCCGGTCCATGACATCCGTCCAGCGGTGGGTGGCCTGGTTATAGGTGCGCCGGACCCCAGAGAGCTTAAACATGGCCCGGCACACCTTCTCCCACCGCTTCCGGCGCTCCTGGATGCCATAGCCGGTTGCGATCTTGCCGCCTCCCAGGATCGTCTTGGGGAGGCGGCGCTGGACGTGGAAGATGAGTACGGCCACCTCCTCCATGCTAAAGATCTCCCGTGGCATCACTTGCTCCCTCCTCAAACGCCCGCACGGGAGCCGGGCACGGGGTGCGGGACCCTTCCCCTTCTCAGGGTGCTTCCCGGCTCCCTTTACCATGGTCTGGGCAGAAATGAGTTAAATAATAAAGAAGAAATAGAATAGGGAAGAAGAAAATAAAAGAGTTTAAAAAAGTAGTTTAAAATTAACAAAAAGTAGCAGAAAACACAAAAATATAGAGCTAGAAAAATAGAGGGATAGATAATAAGTAAAATAGATCAAATAAACTTCAAAATAAGCAAAGGATGGCAGAGATTCAGAGAAGATACAGAAAGCATGCCCAGAACCATAGCAATGAATGAGAAACAAGATGGCCGCGCCCATTCACGACCGCGTGGGTAAGTTCGCGCGAGATTTTCCTCGCGAGCACGAGCGAAATTGTACTAGCGAGCAGCACACTTTGCGAGATTACACATAGCGGCCGGAAACGGAATTACATCACGCAAACAAGATGGCTGCACCCGTGTACGACTGCTAGGGTAACTTCGCAAACGTATAGCTACATGCGCCTTGCGAACACGAAAAAAATCACACGAACATACACGCCGCAAAAAAAAAAAAAGTGTATTCGCTCGCATTCGCGGCTTCCGAAATCGATCTCGCACGGATTCTCGCCCCGCAAATGACGCGAAATTGCAGAAAAACTATTTTTGCTAAACTGAAAGCAATCAGCAGGTGCAAAAGTTCAAAGTTAACATTAGTAACCATTCACTCTAGTGCTTCCTGAGGGGCCCCTCCAGAGTTCAGTTGCCTATTTGCAACTATTCCATGACCCTGCTATGACCCAAACAGCAGGCTCATAGAATAGCTACAAGTAGACCATAAAGGTCCTGTGAAAAAAAATTGCACTGCAACAGAAAGCAAATTACAGATAAGGAAGGAAGCAGGTGCCAGCCAGACTGGAAGTTTCAAAATTACTGACACATTAATCCCCCCCTAATTAATTCATGGCAGTTGAAGCAGGGCAGGTGTGCTTGCTTTCACTGCAACAGAAAGCAAATTACAGATAAGGAAGGAAGCAGGTGCCAGCCAGACTGGAAGTTTAAAAATAAGTGACACATTAATCAACCCCAAATTAATTCATGGCAGTTGAAGCAGGGAGGTGTGCTTGCTTTTTTTCACCCCCATAATCTACAGTGATAAACAAACCTAATGGGTGGCAGTCAGGATGTACCAGAGGGTGGCATGGGTGTACCAGAGGGTGGCAGTGGTGAAACAGAGGGTGCTGTGAACCTGTGATGATAAACCAGACGTAGAAACAACATAGTCGCGGCCGTTGCGAGCCGAAAAGTAAGTTCGCAATTGCGAAATGGTCCACAAATCCTCGCGAACGCTCGCCAACAAAAAAAACGGAAAAATCCGCTAATCCGCGAGAGTTCGCGGATTTTGCGGATTGCGAATCCGTAAATCCGCAAATTCGCGTACGCGAGATCCGCCCATGCTTACTGATCCCTCCCCTTGCCTCATTGGCTCTCCGTTTCACAAACCCAGGGTGGTAGCTCAACCAGTCTCGTTCAAAACTGCAGATTCTTTCCTCGGTCTCAAAATGTATTGCGATGCTCCAGAAATCGTGTGATCCACGAAGACTTCCGTACACTCGTCAGATGAGATAGCTTGACCTTTCTCCATCTCCAGAATTTCTCGATGGTCGGTCAGCGCAGTAGGTTCCACCAAGGCGGGCGATACACGCTTGCAATGCGTGGTGTGGAGCCAATTCTTTTTGTTCATCACTCGCACTGCTGTCCTTGTAGCCAACAGCACCTGCTCCAGACCTCGTCACCTCGCCACCTCGGGTCCAAGCTGTTCGATCTGTCGAAGACCTTGACCATCACGTGGTTACCGGGACGGAGATCATGGGCCTCACCTGTAGATCTATCAGGAAGAGCTTCTCGAACCTGTTGATGAATAGAAGTCAAACTGTCAGTTAATTGTGCCAAATAATCATTCAACAGAACACAAGGTACATCATGTATGGGGCGTGGCTTAGGAACTCCCCAAATGCTCATCGATCTTCCAAATACTACCTCATATGGTGTAAGACCTGATCGTGAGTGTGGTACCGATCTTCTGGATAACAGTGCCAAAGGCAGCACATCTGGCCACTTTAGAGACGTGGAAGCCAGTATTTTCACCAGCTTCTATTTTAAAGTAGCGTTATACCTTTCCACCAATCCTGCTTATTGTGGATGGAAGACTATATGGAATTTCTGTTTGATCCCTAATCCTTTTATGGCATAATCAACAAATTGCCCAATAAAGTGAGGTCCGTTGTCACTCCACAAAATTTTACAAACACCATACCTAGGAAAAAATTCCTTCAGATGCACCATTTGCTGTGGTAAGAGCAGCTTGTATCCTTTGTAGGGTACGCCTCTATCCATTTACTGAAGGCACATACCACCACTAGGACATATTTTAGATTATTGCAGCGTTCAAGTTGGATGTAATCCATATGCAAAACTTCAAAAGGTGCGGTTGGTGTAGCAAACTCTCCTGAAGGAGTTTGTGTCCCTTTCCCAGGATTGTACTGCCAACATGTCAAACAGGACTGTACCACTCTTTTAGCTTTGCTGGCAATTTCAGGATGCTCCCAGACTTGTGTAAGCAATTTAGTTATTGCTAGAGCTCCAACATGTGCCAGCCCATGTGCCATTTGAACCATAGGTTGTAAATAGGCTGCAGACAATTTCCACCTATTCATTTATTTGTTATGCCAACAACCCTCATCGTCTAACATTCCTTCTTTGGACCAATGCTCAAGTTCTTCCACAGAGTCAGATCTCTGTATATCCAATACTTCCTCTCTAGCATCATGCCAATGCTCAGCTTGTGATTTTACTACGTACATAGGTGTAGTGCTTCGCTGTATTGCAGTTTCACGAGCTACACGATCTGCAAAGGCATTTCCTTGTCCTATTTTGTCAGTGATCTTCTTGTGTGCGCTACATGTCATAATGGCAACTTTCTTCGAATATGTAAGTGCAGTCAAGAAATTATGTACTAATTCTCTGTGCATTATTTGCATCCCGTGTGATGTAGGAACGCCTCTTTCCTTCCAGAGTAGGCCAAATTCATGAACCACTCCAAAAGCATAGTGGCAATCCGTGTAAATGTTCACACATAAGTCAGTACTAAGCTCACATGCTCGTGTCAATGCTATTAGTTCAGCTGCTTAAGCCGACTTCTGTGGTATGCAAGCTGTTTCCACTACTGTTTCAAGTGTGGTGATTGCATAGGCAGCTGAGGTTGTGCCATCTGGTAACTTTAAACAGGACCCATCAACCTACAGCTCCCCATCGACATCTGGAAGGGGAGTATCTTGCAAATCAATGCAACCCTTTGTCTGTTCATCAGTAAGGAATATACAATCATGAGGCTCCTTTGATTGAGACTGAGTCACAGGATATGGCAAAAAAGTGGATGGGTTTAGTGTAGCACACCTCTTCAATGTAATATGAGGTGCTAACAGTGTCAATTTGTATCCTGTCAAGCGAGCACTAGTTAAATGCTGAGTTTTGGTCTGATTCAAAAGGGCATCTACTGCATGGGGTACTAGCACCAACAGTTTGTGTCACAAAACTATCCCTTCACTCTGACGTATGGACACAGCTGTTGCTGCAACTGAACGAAAACATCCAGGCAACGCACGATCAATAGGATCAAGAACTGCAGAAAAATATGCTCAGGGACGCTGCTTGTCACTGTGTGTCTGTACTAAAACTGACAATGCGCATCCATCTTTCTTGTGTACATAGAGTGTAAAGGCCTTCGTATAATCTGGTGTGCCTAACACTGGTGCAGAGCAAAGAGCTTGTTTCAACCGGCGAAAGGCATTTTGACATTCATCTGTCCAAGGAAGAGGAATCAGAGTGTTCCTAGTCAAAAGTGCTAGCAATGGTTTAACAATGTATGAAAAACCCAATATCCATTGCCTTCAAAATGAAGTTAAACCAATAAATACACGAACATCTTTCTGTGTGGAAGGTACTGGAGTGTCTAGAATTGCTTAAATGCGATCTGATGTCAGTGCACGGCCCTCCTTAGACAGATGGTGTCCTAAATAGGTTACCTTTGGTCTACAATATTGCAATTTCTTCTCTGATACTTTATGGTGGTGTTTCACAAGAAAAGAAAGTAAGGACAAAGTACATTTTTTATACTGCTCAGGTGTATCAGCTGCCAACACGATGTCATCGACATATTGTATGAGAACCACTCCTTCAGGCAAAGTAAAGGAATCAAGTTGTCTTTTTAAGGCTTGACAATAGATACTCGAACGTTCAGTGTACCATTGAGGAACTCTACAAAATCGTGGAATGCTTCTTCAAAGCGTGTGAAGAAGTCTGAAACGGATTCATCTATCTTTTGCTTGCAAGACGCTAACATAGTCCAATCTATCTTTTTAAGGGAATAATCATTTTTAATTTAACCAAAATGGCTGCTGGAAGATCTAAAATTAGCTGACACGGTTTCTGTGCCGGTTCTCTATCTTTATCTAATTGTTCTATTTCTGTCCACAAGGCCCCAAATACAGCACGATCATCAACTTTACGCACAGTTCTCCACATAACAGGCGGTAATATTAATCCCAAAAACAAATCAATGTCAGACAAAGTCATAATATAAGAGCTATGGGCACCCTCAATTTCTTCATAAAAGGCTGTCGGATTCTTTCGCGGATCAGGCAATGTATTTTTAAGGGCCATAACATCTGCTCTGTTCCAAGGAGTGTGAACCCAATTATAAATGAAGTACCCTTTCGTGTCAGTAAAAGTCTTATCATCACTTGTACCTGCTCCTTTAGGAGGAACATATAAAGACGCTGCTTCCCTGCATGGGTTTCACATTAATTACAACATTCTTATCTGTTTTGGCCGTCGAAGCTCGTGCCATGTTGATTCGAGTTGTTTGTGCAGCTGCGTCTGCTGCCTTTTTCTCCTCCCGCAAACGGACTGCTTCAGCACGTAGTTTAACCAAGCGTCTGATCGTGTCTGCCACCTGAGAGAAGACAAAAGAACCTTCAAGTAATTGCTTACAATCAGCTGCTATATCATCTGGCTCTACTTCCACCGAATATTTCCTAAATCGCTCAAGAACCTCTCCAGCGAATATCTAGGTGAAATATTTTTGTTCCCTTTCCGACCAATTCTGAATAGTATCTAAGATTTCAGAAGCAGTATTAGCACTACGATCGGCTTTATTGCGCCGCAGATCTAATCTGAGAGGAATGTTTGGTATTTAACATTGAGTGAGTGTCTGGGGCTTTATCCTGCTCCGTAGGAGAGTCCTTATCTGACTCATCTGGAGCAGAGGGAACAGTATACTGAGGTGGACAACGATCTAATAAGAGAGAATCATCTTGGGGTTTATTAAGAATAGGATAAAGAGGCCTATGAATAGCATATTGGCCATTTACCTGTAACTGATGCTCCCTATCTTCCCTTTCTTTAATTTCTTTAATCTCTTTATTTTTAATTTCTAATGCTTTCGCATGCACACTTTTACGCTGTTCTTTTTCAATCAAGGCCATATTTAATACACATGTCCCTATTAGGCGTCCCCTCCAGGTAGGCCGGTTGTGCTTCATCGTTTCTCAAATTGGTACCACTACAAAAGCAACACATCTTACGAAGTGTGCTGGAAACAGGCATGCCAAAAATAGCGCAAAATATGCAGTATTATAATCAAAAGTAGCGCTTAAAGTTCTCTTCGTACGTTGCGCCGTTCAAATATTCTTAGAAGTAGAGAAAAATCTCCTCATTACCTGCTTATATGTATTGCAACACATATATTTATACACATTCATAGGACGAGTTCAATATTTGGCCAATTCCATATACAAATGACACAGTAAGCGTTTCTAAACTACCTTACCAATCCAAGGCGTCAAACTTACAGCAAGTGCCGCAAAACGGCTCTTACCAATCAAATGGTGTCCAGGTTCCTACTGCCAATTTCTCAAATTGACCAAACGGTCACTGCACGGCGAATCAACAGAAGAGATCTCAGTTGAGGACCGGCGCCACCTGGATGGTCAGATCAGAAAGAAAGGGAAAAGGCCGTGGATGCCAAGACTCGGGTCTCCTCCGGCAGTGATCACGTCCAAAGCGAGAATCCAATCCTTAATCTCGACCAGTCCTTCGGCCATCTGAGTCGCCGATGAGTACCACGTTGGAAGCGCCAATTTGTGGTAGCAAGCCCCAGCCAGGCCTACTAGTGCAAGGGATTCCCCCTTCACTTCTCAGAGTCCGTAGACCAATAATAAGAAGTTGGCACAGAAACGGGAATAGAAAAGACAGAGTTTATTAAACCTCATGAGGTGTAACTACATTCACACAACACCCTTCGGTATAGTATGAGGTAGCACACTGAATAGAAGGAGCTTGGTCCTTTTATACCCACACAGGGGCTGAAATGAAGGTGGTACAAGGCACAGCGTGTTGGTTTCAAATACATATAAGGTCATACAGAGAACGTTCTAGCAACAAGTGGGAAGGGCTGACAGTTAGCTCATTCTGGTGGACACATCTTGACAGTTACAAATTGGAGACAGCTGCATGCTCAACTGAGCATGTGCAAAGCAGAAGAGGATGAATATATCTTGTCTCTAGGCAGATTTCTAGAGCAGTTAACAGGAAGGTAGGACAGAGCACATGGCAAACATAATGGCCGACAGAAATACTAAATGGATTCGACAAAATGGACAAGATCATCTCTAAATACAAGATGTCTTCTTCTAATGCTTAATCTAATAGCTGCTGAATTAAAACAGACGACCCTGAGAGCGCGCGACGCGGCAAACAAAATGGCCGCTTCCACTTGAGCTCCGCGATTTCAGGCTGTGCTTTTCTACGAAGGACTCATTTCCTGCCAGCGTTCCTCTACATAAACGGTGGAATATCGAATCGGAAATGCCCCTCTGCTGCTGGGTATGCTTTTCCATCCTTAAAATGCATTTTTTTATGTAGAAAAATGCGAAATCGCTCCTTCCTCGATCACGGCCGCCATTTAGTTTTTTTACCACTCGTTTTTTATACTTAAAACAATTTTTTTTCCTCTTTTTCTTGAATATGACCCTCCAGTTATCTTTATTTTACATCTACTGCTGCAACTTCAGGACATTTATCCCATTTGAATAATTCATGGATGTTTCCTGGATCTATTTTTACCTCAGCATTACTCCTTTGAATGTGCGTCACTGGTATATGAGGTACTTTCCATGATCCACATATCTGCACTACCATTATTTCGCAATTTGCTGTATTTTTGGGTGCCTTATTGTTTTTGTGTGTTTTCACTTCGCTGTTGTGGTTTTTTGGGTCAGTTTATTACTTACGCACTAAGGTGGACCGCTTCCTCTTTACTTCTACACTGGTCCTCTCAGCGTTCGCCACAATGGAGCTCGCACACAACTCAAAAGCTTCAAATACCGCCTCCACTACACGCAAGGACGCCTCAAAAAGGACCCTCCTTCTACCTCTAAGTCTCCGCATCCTGTCACTCTTGAAGATATAATGGAGGAGCTGCGCCTCATTCGCCCCTTTATACCACTACTACCTTACAGAGACTGGATGAAAAATGGTCCAACCTGGATAAGAGGGTATCAGATGTTGAGCAGCAAGTCAGTGATGCCCATGATGTTGTTGACAAGGTTGCTAGCCTCACTAAGGAAGTTGAAGTGCTCAAGAAAACTTCTGAGGTTTGGAGAATCATAATAGGCGCAACAATCTGCGCATTTATGGTATTCCGGAGAATTTGGACGGGTCTGACATCATCCAATTTTTAAAGTTACAAGTCTTACCTATCACTGGATTGCCTAAGCATCTTGATGTGAATATTCAAAGGGCGCATTGTCTTGGACCAAAAAACTCTTCTGCTTCTTCTAAACCCAGAGGCATCATCGCTTATTTTCTTCTCTACTCTGACCTTATGACTATTCTTCACTCTGCTAAACAGCACAAGCAGTTACTATGGTCTGGTCGCAAAATCTTTGTTACTCAGGATGTTTCAAAGCTGACTGCTGCGCAGGGCAAGGAGTTTCTGGACTTACGACCTACGCTACGATCCATGAATGCTAGCTATGGCCTCATTCACCCTTGCTTTTTCAAAGTGACTTATAAAGAAAGAACTTTCAGCTTTGATGACCCAGCGGACCTTCGGAAGTTCATCAACACCCATAAAGAAGACTCCATGGAACACAGCAGTTCTTAATGTTTCTGTGTTTTTGTTTGCTGTTTTATAACTTCTTGTTATGTTGTTCTTCATCGTAATATGTTCTTGTTCTTCTCACCTTGTTTTTTAGGTCTTCTCTCCAATTGTTTTGGTTCTATCTTCCCCTCATTGTGCTGTTCCGTTGTATGTTATATACATCTCAGTACGCTGCCTTTCTTTCACAAGTGTTTGATAAGTCTCCTTGATTTGTTTTACATTGTCGTGTTTGGTCTCCAGACCCAACTGTATTTTTTTATCTTCCCTTCTGTATCCAATGTTTTTGAGACCATGCATTTGACACTCTCTTTTGTTGTGCGGTCGTTTATCCTTTGCTGCTCCCGCTCGCACTTTATTGTCCTACGCGCTTTTGTCCTGCATGGCTAAAGCCTTTTGGTTTTTCGCCATCTTTTTTTCTTTACTTTATCTCCGGGGAGTTTCAATCTCCCACTCCTTTTTTTTCCCTCCATCTTCTATCTTCCTCTTTTTCTTTTTTCATGGCACTCTTTACTTATTTCTGCTCTCCTCTTTACATTTCCCTTTGTATTTCATACTCAGACTCTCGTTCATCCTTTTAATTTTCTTTCTAATTCACATATTCCCTTTCTCTATATTGTGGTATTGGTGTATTATATCTTTTCAGGATTATTACCTTCCTTTCATCAGTTTTTCCTTCCTTTCCTAAGCTGTTCGACTTCTGTTTGTGTCTATCTCATCTCTCCTCATTTTTTTTCTATCTTCATGCCTATCTTTCTTTTTTTCTTGTAAATGAATGGTCTTCGTGTAATATCTTGGAATGTTAAAGGTCTTCGTAACCCGGTTAAAAAAAAAACTTTGAAAGATTGAAATGCGAAGTTGCTTTGTTACAAGAAACTCACCTCTCTCAAAAAGGCCTCTCCTCTCTACGCAAGCAATGGGTGGGTGATGTATTCTGTTTGCCTTCCGTTAATAATAAGAATGGTGTTCTCATTTTGTTTCACAAATCACTGTCAATTCAGCTTAAAAATGAGATTTCAGATTCGAATGGCAGATGGTTGTATTTAGATGTTACAGTTAATAACTCAGATTTATCCTTTTGCAATGTTTATGGTCCCAATGGTATTGATCTTACTTTTTGGAATGATTTTTCAAAATATTTATCCTCCCCCGCCAGTGTTGATTTAATTGTTGGAGGTGATTGTAATCAGTTAATGGACCCTTTCTTGGACCATAAATCTCTGACCAGATATATTCCTAACAAAATGCAAAAGTCCTTTTACAAAGCAATCTCTTCTAGAGGTTTAATTGGCTCCTGGGGATTGTCTCATCCGGATACCCTGGAATTTTCCTTTTTTTCCCCTGTCCATGCATCACACTCCCGGATTGATTATATTTTCCTCACTCAACATACTTTTCAATTTATGACAAATGTTGAAATTGGTTTTATTCTTATTTCTGACCATGCCCCCGTAATTCTTGACTTTGATTTACCTTCACCTACTCCCAACTCCCGTCATTGGCGATTTAATAACTCTCTCCTTCTGGATCCTCAATTTATTGATCAATTTACTCTTTTTATGGATGAATTCTTTCAAAATAATCTTAACTCTACTTCTCAGTTCCATTTTGTTTGGGATGCTTTTAAAGCTTCAGCTAGAGGCTTTATCATTGATTTTGTTTCTCGTAAAAAGAAGCAGGCCCTTTCCAAATGCTCCCTTATCCTTAACCCCTTCGATGCTTGTGACGGAACCGTTCCGTCATCAGTCACGGCTGAGCTGTGCTGATGACGGAACGGTTCTGTCACGACCACACCCTGTTCTGGAATGTCCAGCACAGGGGCGGAATCGGCGCCGCACGAAAGTGGTTAAACAGATCAAAGACCTGGAGCATATTTTCATATATCTAACTCACCTGAAGCCCTTTCTTCCCTTATTACAGCGAAACTTCAATTTAATAAATTCTCTTCTGAGGCGGCTTGCAATCATCTTTTAAAATGTAATTCTAAAATGTATGGAGGGCGCAATAAAGCAGGCAGATCTCTTGCTAATAATCTCAAAATTAAGAAACAAAAATCTAACATAGCTGTCATTACTGATGCGCATGGGAATCGTCACAGCACGGATTATAAGATTCTTGATTGTTTTGTTCAGTATTACTCCTCTTTATATACACCTGAATCGACTCCATCTCCTTCTCAAATAGATTCTTTCTTTCTCAACATACCAAAATCTTCTTCCACAGATTTTGATTTCTCCTCACTTGATTCCCCCATCTCTGAAAAAGAGATTTTGCAAGCAATTACTCTTTTACCCAAAGATAAATCTCGTAGCCCGACGGTTTTACGTACGCTTAATTTTCATTTTAAAAATCATCTAATACCTCATTTATCCTCCTTGATAGCTTCCTTTCTCTCCATGGGGGAATCCAAAGGTTCTTTTACTCAAGTCATGTTATGCTTACTCCCTAAAAAAACAAAGATCCCTCCCTCTGCAAAAATTATCGGCCTATTTCTTTAATCAATACGGACTGTAAAAATATGCAAACATTTTAGCTTCTCGTTTGACTACTGTTGTTCCAGACCTCATTAATGTTTATCAATCCGGCTTCGTTAAAGGTAGATCTATTACGGATAATTCTAGAACCCTCCTCAACATTATTCATCTTGCTTCCAAAATGAATGCCCCCCTCGCTGCCATCACCCTTGATGCTGAGAAAGCATTTGATAGGGTTAATTGGGACTTTATGTTTGGGGCTCTGCGTTGGCATGGTTTCAGTCCCCATTTCATTAATCTAATCCAATTACTATATTCAGCCCCCTCTACATCTACTTGGGTTAATGGTGCTCAGTCAGCCTATTTTCCTTTACATAGGGGTACCAGACAAGGTTGTCCTCTGTCTCCCCTCCTTTTTATTTTAGCCTTAGAACCTTTCCTTGAAAAAATGTGGTGCTTCACTTCTTATTCTGGTTTTGTTTATAAATCACTAGATATCAAATTCACAGCATATGCTGATGATATTTTACTTTATATCTCTAACCCTTCTATTTCTTTACCTGCCCTTTTTTCCTTACTCAATGAATATTCCTCAGTCTCTGGATATAAGCTGAATATTGATAAGTCCGAAGTCTTGCCTCCTAATAAGCATTGTCTTCCACACATGTTTCATGACTCCGGTTTCGAATGGAATCCAACGAGTATCAAATACTTCGGTGTTTTATATGCTAACTCTATCAAAGATACCATTAAAATTAATCATAAAGATATTCTTTCCAAGCTCTCTGCTCTTATAGAACGTTGGTCTCCCCTATTTTTATCCTGGTGGGGTAGATTGGCAACTATTAAATGATGCTTCTTCCCATTGTTAACTTCTACCTCTCTATGCTGCCCATTTCCCTCCCTGCTTACTTTTTCAAGCTTATTAATCGCATCCTTGTTCGTTTTCTTTGGAACAACCATAAATCCAGGATATCCCTGTTTCGCCTTCAGCATCCAAAACACTTGGGAGGGGTACATTTTCCCAACCTTGTTTGTTTTCATTCTTCCTTCACTTTAAAACAAATCTTGCCATTCCTATCTGACTCATTCTCTCCCCCTGTCACTGCATGGAGTGCCTTAGAGCTTGCACAACTTTCGCTTTTCCCCTTCCTTGCTGCTACTCACTTATCTCAAACCACTAAACGCTTTCTTTCACCTACTTTCAAACTCTCCAGGGCGCTTTCACTCTCATTGTTTCGCTCCTCTTTTTCTCCAGCACATTTATACTCCCTTACACAGTTATGGTATAATCATTCCCTTAAGATTCATAACAAAGCCCTCTTTTGGAAGGAATGGATTGACAAAGACATTATGTATGTTGATAAGCTCTTAGTTAATTGTTCCTTAATGGATTTTTCAGATATTTGCTCATCCTTTCAATTATCTAGTAAGTATTCTCCCCAGTTCCCTGATTTCAAACTAGCTTTATATACCCTCATCTCATACCACAATTCATTATCTGATACTGCTCCATCAGACTTTACTGCATTAGATTTTACCACCCCACACAAAGCTGCCACTATTTACAAGATCCTCTCCCGCTCTACCCCCGACCGCCCTAAATCCAAATCCGAACTTGCATGGGAATTTTCCTTTCCTACCTGGGAATCCATCTGGTCTAAAATTCACACTGTATCTCATTCAAGTCAAGTCAAGTCAAAAGGCTTTATTTCGATAAAAACATATCATAAAAGCATCACATTATAAAAAAAGCACATTTTACAATTAAAAACAAGAATTAATCTATTTACACCAGGGTTATTTCCCTCTTTTAAATCTAACATTTGCAGATAAAAAGCACAATATAAATCAAAAATGTAAGAATCAGATTAAACAAATCATTTAAGCCTTTTGTTTCTAAGGTGCCATGCCCATGATAGAAATTTTGAGAGACTACAAGCATAGAATGAGCGTGAGTCTGACGTTAAGATGCGAAGCGCTACAATATGAGACCTAGTGCCTAATGACCGACACAAAGGTTTGAGCCACCTAGTTCTTGGGTACATATACGCTGGACATTCGAACAAAAAATGCGCTATAGTTTCTGGTCTAGTAGGGCAGGAGGGGCAAAATACTGTAGTCTGGGCCGGAGGCTTCCAGCAAGCTGTTAGGGCGCGTACTGGGAGAGCACTGACCCTAAAGCTAAAGTAAAGAGCCCTGTCGAATTGCTTCAATATGATGTCCAAATAGAGGTCTCGGATCAGCAGATCCTTGAACTGCAGGAAGTCATACGTAAGCCTGCCCAAAGCATGGTCAGCGCTAGTTCTAGTCGCGACCCAGTTCCAATAGAGGCTCTTTAGAGTGGCCTTGAGGGGAGAGGACCTACCAACCCATGCCTCGCTAAGGCCCAAGTCCCCAAGCATAGTTTTTACATTTTTTAGCCACCTTACTTTATACCAACCAGGTAAAGCCATGACTTCAGTTAGCCCTTTAGCATATTTGTCCAATTCGGGAGTTCGCCATATCTGGGTCCATAGGAGCAACGGTCGAAACTTAGCCAAATTGCTAATAGGGCGGCAGCCTAAGTCAAGCTTATTAATCGCATCCTTGTTCGTTTTCTTTGGAACAACCATAAATCCAGGATATCCCTGTTTCGCCTTCAGCATCCAAAACACTTGGGAGGGGTACATTTTCCCAACCTTGTTTGTTTTCATTCTTCCTTCACTTTAAAACAAATCTTGCCATTCCTATCTGACTCATTCTCTCCCCCTGTCACTGCATGGAGTGCCTTAGAGCTTGCACAACTTTCGCCTTTCCCCTTCCTTGCTGCTACTCACTTATCTCAAACCACTAAACGCTTTCTTTCACCTACTTTCAAACTCTCCAGGGCGCTTTCACTCTCATTGTTTCGCTCCTCTTTTTCTCCAGCACATTTATACTCCCTTACACAGTTATGGTATAATCATTCCCTTAAGATTCATAACAAAGCCCTCTTTTGGAAGGAATGGATTGACAAAGACATTATGTATGTTGATAAGCTCTTAGTTAATGGTTCCTTAATGGATTTTTCAGATATTTGCTCATCCTTTCAATTATCTAGTAAGTATTATCCCCAGTTCCCTGATTTCAAACTAGCTTTATATACCCTCATCTCATACCACAATTCATTATCTGATACTGCTCCATCAGACTTTACTGCATTGGATTTTACCACCCCACACAAAGCTGCCACTATTTACAAGATCCTCTCCCGCTCTACCCCCGACCGCCCTAAATCCAAATCCGAACTTGCATGGGAATTTTCCTTTCCTACCTGGGAATCCATCTGGTCTAAAATTCACACTGTATCTCATTCAAGTCAAGTCAAGTCAAAAGGCTTTATTTCGATAAAAACATATCATAAAAGCATCACATTATAAAAAAAGCACATTTTACAATTAAAAACAAGAATTAATCTATTTACACCAGGGTTATTTCCCTCTTTTAAATCTAACATTTGCAGATAAAAAGCACAATATAAATCAAAAATGTAAGAATCAGATTAAACAAATCATTTAATCATATCAATCATATCTGGGCCCATAGGAGCAACGGTCGAAACTTAGCCAAATTGCTAATAGGGCGGCAGCCTAAGTCAAGCAATAAAGGTGCCATTGAAGTGCTCTGGGGAAGCGACATGAGATCCCTGAAAAATTTATTTTCGGACCTTGTTAACTCAACTGTGCTAGTGGTGCCCCATAGCTCCGCCCCGTATAGAGCAGAGTTGACTCCCTTTGCTTTGTACATGTCAATAACAGAGGCTATTGGTCTTATCGAACAGGATTGCTGTTCCCTAAGCAAAGCCCCAGCTACCCTCTCATGGGTTAAAAGCATTTTACAAAGGTGGGCGGTCCACTGCATGGTATGCGATATACGTATACCTAGGTAGTCAAACACAGTGACCCTTTCCAGATGCACGGAGTTCAATATAGGTGGGCTAGAGAGTTTTTTCGGGGGTTCATCACCAAGTACTTTGTTTTCTCGGTGTTAATTATTAAACCCCGCTGCAAGCAAAAAGCCTGAAAGTTGTTGAGAAGCTTTTGGAGGCCCATAGGGGACTTAGATATTAGGAGCGTGTCATCCGCAAATAGGAGGGTAGGAATTCGCTCGCCCGCCAGAGATGGTTCGTCTGAAGGATCTTTTAACAGGTGCTCGCACCACACCATTCACGTATAATGAAAAAAGGGTGAGGGCGAGAACACATCCCTGGCGGACCCCTCTCTCTACCGGGATTCTGTTGGTTTTCTCGCCCTCTGTGCCCCATCTTATTTGGGCAAAATTCCCTTCGTGGAGCCTCACCAATATTGACAATATGTAGCGCGGGATCCCCAAATCCAAAAGCACCCTCCAAAGAGTGTCGCTGGGCACAAGGTCAAAGGCAGTCTTTAGGTCGATAAACGCGAGATAAAGACTGCCTTTGCCTATAACCACCACCTTCCAATATATTAGCATTAATCTAAACGCCTGCTCAATTGTGCCTGTGCCAACCCTGAACCCTGCTTGGTAGTCAGAGAGAATATTGTTTTCATTGATCCATTGCAATATTCTCTCCATCAACACCTTCCCTACCACCTTCTGGGTTGAATCTAACAAGCTTATGGGCCGATAGTTCAAAGGATTGTCTCTCGGGCCCTTTTTGAAGATGGGCACGACTTCAGCCCTTTTCCAGGACTTAGGGATGGCAGCGCCTCTATCAATCGCAGTGAGCAAGGAGTGGATCAACTTTCCCCATTTTAATCCATCCGAGCGAAGAAGGTCCCCAGGGATGCCATCCGGGCCAGCTGCTTTTTGGGGCACGATTGTACTAATGGCATACTCTACTTCCTTAGTTGTAAAGGGAATATCATTAGGGTCACCTTGCATAAAACAAAAGCTAGATGTGGCCGAAGAGCTAATCTCGTGTTGGCAGGTGTACAATTTTGAGAAGTGGTCAAACCATGCTTGGCTGGTGATGTTACATGTGATGATGTCGCTATCTGGTCTATTTCTAGCTCCTATTGTATCCCAGAAGCGTCTAGCATCCTTGCTGGAACTAGCCTCTTTTAAAGTTTGCCAGTATTGATATTCCCACTCCTTTTTTGCGTGTGTTATGGCCTGCTTATACTCTTTTCTGGCACTCTGTATCATGGGTTGTAGCTTCCCTTTTATAGCCTTAATCAAAGCTAGCTTTTTGTGTCTGCAAGTGGGAATGAACCAATCGCGGGCGCCCTTCGGCTTCTGTGGGCCTAACATCTTACCCCCGTGTTTGTTTCAGAAATAGTTTCCCTACGGTTTCAATGGTGTCCTGAAAAACAATTGTGGCCCTGCCAGGGAGCGGGTAAGCTAGGATGGTATCTAGCTTCCCTTGTAGAGTTGTTAATGCTGTATCTATGGCCTGTAACTTTGCTTGGCCCATGGCTACCTTACACCACTTGAGGCGTCTCCCACAGTTTGATGGATAAAGTATGGGGGCAAATTCCGAATTACTTGCTATTGCCTCCTTTATTTTACCTGGCCATAAGCTCTTAAGAGTCAAGGAGAGTGGATTATGGTCACTGTCTACAGTGGGCAAGACAGCCATATCCCGAACAAACTTCCAGAGGATAAGATCAAGGAGGATGTAATCAATCCTTGACGTGTTGTTCACCCTATTGAATGTATCAGCGCCCATGGAGTCCGAATCAGTTCGGCCATTGGTAGCTCTTAACCCAAACTCCATGGTCAGTGCATTCAACTGGATCGCCCTTTGGGACCATTTTTTTATTGGTCGGATAGTTAACAGGAGTATACCCCTCCTTAAATCATCCTCGTCTAGGCCCAGAATGTCCTCCGTCGCAAGAGGCTCATACGTACAGTTGAGGTCTCCAGCGACCAGGACTTGCATGTTATCATTACAGTGTCTAAGCTCATTTTCAAGGATGGCTACAGTTGGGGATAGAGAGCCATTTTTTGAACCTCTGGCATAGATGTTGAATAGCTCGATAGTTCGTCCCGTGGTAGGTCCCCTCAGTGAGATTCTAAGAATGTCCAAGGAGTTAGACTGTTTTTGCATAATGTAGCAGCCCAAGGAGATGCTTACCCAGATCAGAAGCCCCCCCGAAGGGCGGCCCTGCCCGGAAACTGGAGATGCTGCAGGTACAAAGTAGGTGACAAAGCCAGGTCTGTGGGTGGGTTCCAGACTCCAGGTCTCCTGGAAGATACAGATCTTGTGTGCCTCCACCAAGATGTTCCAGTCTGGTAAACCTAATTTCCTACGAATACCTGCAATGTTCCAGCTAATAATCTTGAATGTTTCAACAGGATCTGATACTTGTGCTCTGGGGGAGCTAATGCCCGTTCCAACTGGCTGAGTGGCTGGCGAGGACCTAGAGGGTGAGCCCAAATCCAAGGCATCTTCCAGTTCACTTGAGTGTGCTGCTTGGGTCAGAGAAACTGTCATAAGATTCTCTGCTAGGTTGGAAGGAGACGGATCGATGTGTCAATATCCTGAACCCAGGCCATAATATTCACGCCTGTTACCAAAATTTAAGGTAAGATGAATAAGATAATCATCAGAGAGCCTTCCCCAGGGGTGATACCCACGGTTCTGGTGTGGGGTCTGGGGTACTTGTTGCGGATAGAAATACCCCAAGCCAAATGTTCTTATTCCACTGATACCAGGCTCGTTGTATTGGTTACAGATAAAGTTAACGGCGCGCATATCCCGAAAATTAACTAGGATACAATCGCCTGGGACATTCTTGGCTCCTATCCCCACTGTATCTCATTCAGCTAGCACTACTCTGACCCATTATTTTTTTTGTAACCGACTTTTCGTTACCCCTTCTGACCTTTTCAAGTTTAAACTTTAGATTCCAGTCAATGCTGGTCATGTCCTCATTCTGATAGTAATCTCTTTCATATGTTTTTCCACTGCCCCTTGGTTAACTCCCTTTGGCGACATATTTGGTGCAAGCTGAATGCTGTTTTAAGCTCCAATCACACTTTTGATATTGTTCATATTTTTTTAGGTGGTTCTTCCCCTATTCGGAATGTTTCAAATACTGTTCGTAAATTTATAGACTTGTTCATAGATATTTCTTTGCAGATTATTACTACAAACTGGAAAGATACTTCAAAGATTTCCTATACAGCATGGTGGAATCTGTTATGTCTCCATCACGGACGTGATCGTGCCCATGCTACGACCACTTCTCTTTTGATTAAAAGAGATTTGTTATGGTTACCTTTAACTGATTTTCTTTCCAGATGTGTATCATAATATGCCTCAACTGTTTCTTTTAAGATATATTAATTTTCTATTTTCTGTTCTCTTTTTCTTTTCCCTTCCTGTCTCTCTTTCTTCCTTTTCTTTTCCTTTATCCCCCTCTTTCTTTCTTTTATATTTTACAAAACAAAAAAGCCTTTTCTCTTAGTATATACATTAGGTTTTCCGTTTTTTGGGATTTCTTGTTTTACAATTCACATTCATATTGTTCCTTTCCATTTCTCCAATTTTATTTTTTTCTTCTTGATTTGTGATTATGTACTAATGTTTAAGTTGGCATATTTGATTCAATAAAGCTTTCTAAACTTAAAAAAAAACAGACGACCATTTCAGCATTAGCTGAAGACATTCATTTATCTGGGGTAATCTAGATATCCATCCTGTAAATTGATATTCATCATCTCAGTAACTTCATTATTTAGCATTTGTTGTTCTATTGTAATATTTCTTTTGGCTGGTGTACAAGCAGTGATGCACATGGAGTAAATCATGGGACCACGTTGTATATCCGTACAGCATGTAAATAGTATCACCAGTAGTATACATAGAATAATCAGTAGCTTCCAGCTCCAAGTAACAAAGAGTGTCCATATCCAGTTTGAAAATGTCCATGTACCAGTCTCTGGGTGAATGTCTGCAGCAATCTTATGCAGTTTAGAGATTGCGTCATAAACTGAAGGTGAGTGGTCAGGTATAAAGACGCAGCAACTGCTACTGATAATGAGGCATGCACTACCTCAATCAGCCAAAATCACGTCGAGCACCATCCTATTTTGGAGTGCTACAATTCTTGCAATTTGCAGTTCTTCTGTAATGTTCCCAAGTGCCATAGCTGTCTGATTGGTGACAGCTTCCACTACACGAGTCAATCGTCTGATCTTTCTGTTATTCAATGCAGCACCCACAAATAAAAACAAACCCAAAATGAAATCGACATATTGTTGCAGAGCGGTGTCTGTCTGGTCAATCTCATCAGTACTTGTTGTCCGTTTATATCTATTCTTAGAAATATCATTGTACAGTTTCAGGTCAAGATGATATGATGCAGGTGCTAAAAACACAGGTGGTAACAAAAATGATATGTAGCATACCCCTAACAATCCAACAGGTAATTGGTAATATTCTTTATTACCACACACAAAGTAGGTGTTGTGCGAAGAGGTAAAACTACTAATATTAACTCCCTCAATGTTCAGCGTAGTTATACATTCACTTCGTCCTACAGGAATTCTCCCAATACTGCCAATACATAAATCTGCTTTTGCTCTGGTTACAGAAATCAGAAAGGTTCCAATGTTCTTCATATTCCTCACATTTGTGAAGCCATATGGTGTCGAAATATTGTCTAGTTGGTATTCATCCCATTCCCATTTAGTCCCTTTGGCTTGAGGATAGCCATCTTTATCTTGGTAGCATTCTTTATTTAATTGAAAAATGATTCCACCTACTGAAGTCTTTCCGTAAGCAAACAAAAGGGCATACCAAGCTTGACATGAACCATTATGGTAAAACAGTAGAGGAATAAAAGGTGTTCCTCCTTTCTTCTGGTGTGTAGGTATCATCCCATTCACCCAACAATTGGTGGTATTCGTAGCATTGTGGGTATGATGCAACATCTGAATGAATGTGTTATTCAGATTGGACTATCGATGTTTCTGCTCATGATAAGGAAGAGTTTAGTAGTGATGCTCCAGTGGAGCTGGAGTAGTTACAACAAATAGCTGTCACGCAGGAACTGTTTTCTCAATGAACCAAGTGGTTATTGCCAAAACCACCAGGGCAACAACAAACCCTACAGCACAAATCATTTTCCTATTATTCAATTCAATGACAGCGATGATCTATCTTTCTAAGAACCTGTCGAAAACAATCGTTGGAGCTTGACCTTTCTCCGTCTCCAGAATTTCTCGATGGTCGGTCAGCGCAGCAGGTTCCACCAAGGCGGGCGATACACGCTTGCAATGCGTGGTGTGGAGCCAATTCTTTTTGTTCATCACTCGAACTGCTGTCCTTGTAGCAAACAGCACCTGCTCCGGACCTCGCCACCTCGCCACCTCGGGTCCAAGCTGTTCGATCTGTTGAATACCTTGACCATCACGTGGTTACCGGGATGGAGATCATGGGCCTCACCTGTAAATCTATCAGGAAGAGCTTCTCGAACCTGTTGATGAATAGAGGTCAAACTGTCAGTTAATGGTGCCAAATAATTATTCAACAGAACACAAGGTACCTCATGTATGGGGCGTGGCTTAGGAACTCCCCAAATGCTCATCGATCTTCCAAATACTACCTCATATGGTGTAAGACCTGATCGTGAGTGTGGTACCGATCTTCTGATGTGTGCCACATCTGGCCACTTTAGAGAGGTGGAAGCCAGTATTTTCGCCAGCTTCAATTTTAAAGTAGTGTTATACCTTTCCACCAATCCTGCTGATTGTGGTTGGAAGACTGTATGGAATTTCTGTTTGATCCCTAATCCTTTCACGACATAATCAACAAATTGCCCAAAAAAATAATGTCCGTTGTCACTCCACAAAATTTTAAAAACGCCATACCTAGGAAAAAATTCCTTCATAAGCACCTTTGCTGTGGTAAGAGCAGTATTATCCTTTGTAGGGTACGCCTCTATCCATTTACTGAAGGCACATACCACCACTAGGACATATTTTAGATTATTGCAGCGTTCAAGTTGGATGTAATCCATATGCAAAACTTCAAAAGGTGCGGTTGGTGTAGCAAACCCTCCTGAAGGAGTTTGTGTCCCTTTCCCAGGATTGTACTGCCAACAGGTCAAACAGGACTGTACCACTCTTTTAGCTTTGCTGGCAATTTCAGGATGCTCCCAGACTTGTGTAAGTAATTTAGTTATTGCTAGATCTCCAACATGCGCCAGCCCGTGTGCCATTTGAACCATAGGTAGTAAATAGGCTGCAGACAATTTCCCCCTATTCATTTCTTTGTTACGCCAACAACCCTCATCGTCTAACATTCCTTCTTTGGACCACTGCTCAAGTTCTTCCACAGAGGCAGATCTCTGTATATCCAATACTTCCTCTCTAGCATCATGCCAATGTTCAGCTTGTGATTTTACTACGTACATAGGTGTAGTGCTTCGCTGTATTGCAGTTTCACGAGCTACACGATCTGCAAAGGCATTTCCTTGTCCTATTTTGTCAGTGATCTTCTTGTGTGCGCTACACGTCATAATGGCAACTTTCTTTGAATATGTAAGTGCAGTCAAGAAATTAAGTATTAATTCTCTGTGCATTATTTGCATCCCGTGTGATGTAGGAAAGCCTCTTTCCTTCCAGAGTAGGCCAAAATCATGAACCACTCCAAAAGCATAGCGGCTATCCGTGTAAACGTTCACACATAAGTCAGTACTAAGCTCATATGCTCGTGTCAAGGCTATTAGTTCAGCTGCTTAAGCCGACTTCTGTGGTATGCAAGCTGTTTCCACTACTGTTTCAAGTGTGGTGATTGCATATGCAGCTGAGGTTGTGCCATCCGGTAACTTTAAACAGGACCCATCAACCTACAGCTCCCCATCGACATCTGGAAGGGGAGTATCTTGCAAATCAATGCAACCCTTTGTCTGTTCCTCAGTAAGGAATATACAATCATGAGGCTCCTTTGATTGAGACTGAGTCACAGGATATGGTCAAAAAAGAGGCTGGGTTTAGTGTAGCACACCTCTTCAATGTAATATGAGGTGCTAACAGTGTCAATTTGTATCCTTTCAAGCGAGCACTAGTTAAATGCTGAGTTTTGGTCTGATTCAAAAGGGCATCTACTGCATGGGGTACTAGCACCAACAGTTTGTGTGACAAAACTATCCCTTCACTCTGACGTATGGACACAGCTGTTGCTGCAACTGAACGAAAACATCCAGGCAACGCACGAGCAACAGGATCAAGAACTGCAGAAAAATATGCACAGGGACGCTGCTTGTCACCGTGTGTCTGTACTAAAACTGACAATGCGCATCCATCTTTCTCGTGTACATAGAGTGTAAAGGCATTCGTATAATTTGGTGTGCCTAACACTGGTGCAGAGCAAAGAGCTTGTTTCAACTGGCGAAAGGCATTTTGACATTCATCTGTCCAAGGAAGAGGAATCAGAGTGTTCCTAGTCAAAAGTGCTAGCAATGGCTTAACAATGTGTGAAAAACCCAATATCTATTGCCTTCAAAATGAAGTTAAACCAATAAATACACGAACATCTTTCTGTGTGGAAGGTACTGGAGTGTCTAGAATTGCTTAAATGCGATCTGATGTCAGTGCACGGCCCTCCTTAGACAGATGGTGTCCTAAATAGGTTACCTTCGGTCTACAATATTGCAATTTCTTCTGTGATACTTTATGGTTGTGTTTCACAAGAAAAGAAAGTAAGGACAAAGTACATTTATTATACTGCTCAGGTGTATCAGCTGCCAACACGATGTCATCGACATATTGTATGAGAACCACTCCTTCAGGCAAAGTAAAGGAATCGAGTTGTCTTTTTAAGGCTTGACAATAGATACTCGAACGTTCAGTGTACCATTGAGGAACTCTACAAAATCTGTATGATCTATTATTTAAAGTGAAACTGAACAAATATTGGCTATCAGGATGAATAGGAATCGAGAAGAAAGCGTTCTTCAGATCCACTTCTGAAAATGTAGTTGCTGTTGGAGGGACCAGGGTAAGCAATGTCGTTATGTCAGGCACTACAGGGTACTGTGGTACTACAATCTTGTTGACTTCTCTCAAATCAATGATAAATCTATAAATCTTATTATCAGTATCTTTTTTCAAAATGGGAAGAATCGGACTATTGCAGACATCATAGGGAACTTCTGCTACCACTCCCACCTTAATCAAAGCTTGCACAATACGTGTAAGTGCTTCTTCTCCTTCTCGAGAAATTTTATACTGAGGCAATCTCGGCAGTATAGCACCCTCCTTGACACTAATATGTACTGGTGGAATAACCATTTGTCCAACATCGGTATCTGAAGTAGCCCACAAAGTACTAGGGAGTGAAGCTAGTGCAACATCATCTTTAACAATACAGGATCTCTCAATCATGGAGTGGTTGTCATTTAAAATAAACTGTACTCCTTCCAGAGAACATCGTATCGTGGCCCTAAAATATTTGAGCATGTCAAGACCCACAATATTGTCTGGTGCATTTGGGGAAAGCAAAAACGGACATGGGGCAGTAAACTTATCAACATGAAGTGCAAGTGGCTGTGACAATTGGCTAAGGGAAGATGTTCCATCAAAACCTATTGATGTAATAGTTAAGCCAGACAGGGGAGCCCTTGGAATCAAGTGTTTAGACAAGGCGCTACAAGTAGCTCCTGTATCAACCAGAAACTGATCAGTAGAACCCAAAACATGTGCAGTAACATAGGGACCCTTCTGATCTACTGGAACTTCAACTGATTCCTTACCCCATCCTAGGCAATCCTATGCATAAGCAGAATCTTGCAAAGTAGACGGCTCATAGTCGGACATTTGATATTGATTCTGTCTGTCAAAAGTATTAGCCCCCTCTTTTCCATGTGTATAAGCATCAAACCTAGCACGATCATTTGTATTTCCTCTAGGCGGGATCTTATGAAATTTATGAAGGACAACTGAAGTTGGACACTCAGGGGACTTTTTGGCTTATTTTTTAATTCACACATGTTGATTTTGTTGTTGCACAGAAGTTTTTTTTGTAACAAGCTGACATTTGAAAGATCGTAGTTAAAACATCACAGTCGACGTGGAAAATACATCAGAGGGTGGGCGGAACAATTTTATTGAGTATTTTGGGTGCTTTGCGAGGTTCAGGGTGATGGGAGATGAACTCAGGAGAGCAACTGTTGACGCATATTATGAGCAGTAGGGTGGAATATGAAGTGCATTGTGGGATTTGGAGGCAGAGACCGGGACAAGAAGGAGAGCAGGGGTTGGGTTACGTAATGAGAGAGGGCTAATGTGGAACAGGTGAATGGAAGGGGAGGAGACAACGATTGGAAAAAGGTCAAAAGTCAGAGGGTTGAAGATCAGGGTGATTCCGGCAGAATAGTGAAGACGGCGGGAAGATGTTTGCACTTTTTGATTGAAAGGTATGGTTTTAGGAGCTGGATTATTCAATGGGGAATAGTATGTTGCTTTTTACTAAACATCGTGGGATTGTTAGTGAGGTGGGGCAGGACAATGTCAAATTTGTACCTGTCTAAGAGAATAAGGGGAGAAGAGTAGAAAGCAGGGATATTCATTTAAAATGGCAACAAGAGGTTGCATTTCTTAGCGGGAAAACGTTGATATGGGGAGTTAGCAGCAACTGTATGTGTAATGATTAATGAATGGCACTGGGTCATGCACTGAGTCTAATAGATGTGTTTAGCATTTATAGAATTTAACCCCTGACGAACAGCCAGAGTTTAGGCTCGAAATGCATTGGGAGTATAAGAACGACGCTTGTGGATTAACTTACGCACACTGTCATGGCGCAGGAGAAGGCCTGGATGGGCATTGCTCCATTAAGAATATAGTGAAGGTGTAAGCGTCCCTTTCGAGACATGGAAAAACTTGAAAAAATGATTAATATTGGATTGCTAAATAAAACAACTGGAAAACATGATGAAGTTCGTGGCATTTTAGTATGCAAGTAAACTAAGGCTGTGCACCTGGATGGGGGCGGAGTTCCGCTCCCAACTTTCTTGATCATACTCTTGGCGTGGTAAAGGGCTGACCACGGAAGCACGCAATTTGATGAAAAACATCAACATAAATAAGGAATGAAGTTAAAGGATTAAAGGAGGTGTGCACATCGTCGCTTTTTCAAAATACTGTAACATAGGGACCCTTCTGATCTACTGGAACTTCAACTGATTCCTTTCCCCATCCTAGGCAATCCTATGCATAAGCAGAATCGTGCAAATTAGACGGCTCATAGTCGGACATTTGATATTGATTCTGTCTGTCAAAAGTATTAGCCCCCTCTTGTCCACGTGTATTAGCATCAAACCTAGCACGATCATTTGTATTTCCTCTAGGCCCTGAATATCCTGATCTATTTCTCATTTGTCCCCGACCACGTGAACCCTGCTGAGCACGTAGCACCGGACAATTAGAAATCCAATGTCCGAATTGTCTGCAATACGCACACTGATCAACAGACAAATCTACATGAGGATAGGGAGGAAAAGACAAACCATAGGATCCACGTCCACCTCTATTATTACCTCTAGAAGGTGGGCCATAAGCTTGAGCCATCATAACCTTTGTTTTTAACTCTTTATATTTTTTATTCTCCTTACTTTTCGCTTCTAATTCTTGTCGTTCATTATACTGAGCCATAGTTAAGAGAGAAACCGGAGAGGAGGTAGTCCATGAACTTTCACTCGCCTTTAGGCGACTAGCTATTTCTGGCAAAAGGTTTGTGACATATTTATCGACAAACAGATGCCTACCCATGTCATCTGTCAATGACCGGCCACTAAAATCGTGGAATGCTTCTTCAAAGCGTGTGAAGAAGTCTGAAACGGATTCATCTATTTTTAGCTTGCAAGAAGCTAACATAGTCCAATCTATCTTTTTAAGGGGAATAATCGTTTTTAATTTAACCAAAATAGCTGCTGGAAGATCTAAAATTAGCTGACACGGTTTCTGTGCAGGTTCTCTATCTTTATCTAATTGTTCTATCTCTGTCCACAATGCCCCAAATACAGCACGATCATTAACTTTACGCACAGTTCTCCACATATCAGGCGGTAATATTAATCCAAAAAACAAATCAATGTCAGACAAAGTCATAATACAAGAGCTATGGGCACCCTCAATTTCTTCATAAAAGGCTGTCTGATTCTTTTGCGGATCAGGCAATGTATTTTTAAGGGCCATAGCATCTGCTCTGTTCCAAGGAGTGTAAACCCAATTATAAATAGGTACCCTTTCGCGTCAGTAGAAGTCTTATCATCACTTGTACCAACTCCTTTAGGGGGAACATATAAAGACGCGGCTTCCCTGCATGGGTTTCACATTAATTACAACATTCTTATCTGTTTTGGCCGTCGAAGCTCGTGCCATGTTGATTCGAGATATTTGTGCAGCTGCGTCTGCTGCCTTTTTCTCCTCCCGCTAACGGACTGCTTCATCACGTAGTTTACCCAAGCGTCTGATCGTGTCAGCCACCTGAGAGAAGACAAAAGAACCTTCAAGTAATTGCTTACAATCAGCTGCTATATCATCTGGCTCTACTTCCACCGAATAATTCCTAAATCGCTCAAGAACCTCTCCAGCGAATATCTAGGTGAAATATTTTTGTTCCCTTTCCGACCAATTCTGAATAGTATCTAAGATTTCAGAAGCAGTATTAATACTACGATCGGCTTTATTGCGCCGCAGATCTAATCTGAGAGGAATGTTTGGTAATTAACATTGAGCAAGTGTCTCGGGCTTTATCCTGCTCCGTAGGAGAGTTCTTGTCTGACTCATCAGGAGCAGAGGAAAGAGTATACAGAGGTGGACAACGATCTAATAAGAGAGAATCATTTTGGGGTTTATTAAGAATAGGATAAAGAGGCCTATGAATAGCATATTGGCCATTTACCTGTAACTGATGCTCCCTATCTTCCCTTTCTTTAATTTCTTTAATTTCTTTATTTTTCATTTCTAATGCTTTCACATGCACACTTTTACGCTGTTCTTTTTCAATCAAGGCCTGTTCACGCTTCATTCGCTCATGCACTTCTTTCTCCCACTTTCGCACACAGACAAACATGTCTTGCCTAGCCTTTCGCTTGAACATCCGTTGCTCCACATACTGAATCTTTCGCAAATCAAATGACCCATGCATAGGCCAACGCAACTCAGGATCCTTGCAGGTGTATTTATTCCACAGTGTGCTGTACATTATGGACGAAATACCATATTTAATATACATGTCCCTATTAGGTGTCCCCTCCGGGTAGGCCGGTTGTGCTTCATCGTTTCTCAAATTTGTACCACTACAAAAGCAACACATCTTACGAAGTGTGCTGGAAACAGGCATGCAAAAAATAGTGCAAAATATGCAGTATTATAATCAAAAGTAGCGCTTAAAGTTCTCTTCGTACGTTGCGCCGCTTAAATATTCTTAGAAGTAGAGAAAAATCTCCTCATTACCTGCCTATATGTATTGCAACACATATATTTATACACATTCATAGGACGAGTTCAATATTTGGCCAATTCCATATACAAATGACACAGTAAGCGTTTCTAAACTACCTTACCAATCCAAGGCGTCAAACTTACAGCAAGTGCCGCAAAATGGCTCTTACCAATCAAATGGTGTCCAGGTTCCTACTGCCAAGTTCTCAAATCGACCAAACGGTCACTGCACGGCGAATCAACAGAAGAGATCCCATTCGAGGACCGGTCCACCTGGATGGTCAGATCAGAAAGAAAGGGAAAACACCGTGGATGCCAAGACTCGGGTCTCCTCCGGCAGTGATCACGTCCAAAGCGAGATTCCAATCCTTCATCTCGACCAGTCCTTCGGCCATCCGAGTCGCCGATGAGTACCACGTTGGAAGCGCCAATTTGTGGTAGCAAGCCCCAGCCAGGCCTACTAGTGCAAGGGATTCCCCCTTCTCTCCTTAGAGTCCTTAGACCAATAATAAGAAGTTGGCACAGAAACAGGAATAGAAAAGACAGAGTTTATTAAACCTCATGAGGTGTAACTACATTCACACAACACCCTTCGGTATAGTATGAGGTAGCACACTGACTGGAAGGAGCTTGGTCCTTTTATACCCACACAGGGGCCGAAATGAGTGCTGGTTTCAAATACATATAAGGTCATACAGAGAGTGTGCTAGCAACAAGTGGGAAGGGCTGACAGTTAGCTAATTCTGGTGGACACATCTTGACAGTTACAAATTGGAGACAGCTGCATGCTCAACTGAGCATGTGCAAAGCAGAAGAGGATAAATATATCTTGTCTCTAGGCAGATTTCAAGAGCAGTTAACAAGAAGGTAGGGCAGAGCACATGGCAAACAAAATGGCCGAAAGAAATACGAAATGGATTCCACAAAACGGACAAGATAATCTCTAAATACAAGATGTCTTCTGCTAATGCTTAATCTAATCGCTGCTGAATTACAACATACCGCAAAGTGGAGAAAGAGTGTGGGGTGTCCTGATAGAGTAAGAAGCAGTGGCCTCTGGGAGGTAGCTTCATTTGTGCATGTATCCGCGCAATGTATTCAATTATGAAATGTTGCCGTCTGGTTTTATCTGAATTCTTACTTTGTATTTATAGTATTTCTGATATTTATGACACTGTTCTCTATACTCTAATAATACTATTCATAAGTGCCATTTGTGTATGTATTTAGGCCTATTATCCTGCTTTTTATCATATGTAAGATTGAAATATGTATCATAACTGGATTTCTTTTGGTATATAATAAAACTTTCTTTTTACCCAACATTAAATTTGTGCAAAAATCATCATCACTGTGCTCTGTCAGGAAAATGGCAGTTGCTTCCAGAAATGTGTAACTTTGTTGAAGAGATTTTATTCATACCGTCTTTCAAATCAACATTCTTTCCTTTCTCATGTTTGTAACATAAACAAAAATCAACGTGACTTTTAGTACATACAAGTATTGATCTCACATTGACATAAATTGTCCATAGACAATGTAAAAATAAACCTTAATGCAATTCTTTAAAAAAAAAAACTACTTCGATGAAATAATTTTATTATGCCACCCTTGATATGTTGGTACTCTAAATGTCTTACAATTCTGTAGAATCAAAGAGCGAGCTAATAAAGAGGTGATCAGGATAAATGCATTGCCCCTTTACATAATGACATGTTCTGCCTCTGCCTTAAAAAGCCAAAGAGTGCCACACCAGCCTCCGGTTAGATCCTAGACTGCAAGCGAGGCTTAGCGCAGCAAACACCTTTTCTCAAAGCTGGGCAAGCATTTGTCAGGTAAACACATTGTGTTAACAGCCAGCCATCCCCTGTTGCTGGCAGCGAAAGCAGTAAGCCTCCAAGGCTGGATACATTCTATGAAGGAGTGTATTATGCCATCCAACGCAATAAAAGGGACAGCCTCCTAAAATTTGCTGCTATTAAACCCTATGGCTAGTAGCAAAATTGACTACTACTCATACTCTTAAAAATTACATTGTGTAGAAAGGGTGATTTTTTCTAGAAAGCGTTTCAACTGGTAGCAGTTCCCTGGTTCCCTAATAACCTGTACCAGTAACCTATACCCCTGAGGTATGTCCTAAACAATGTAGATATTGCTGGGGAAGAAATTGCACTTGACTCAGGGCAACATTTTCTCGATATCTGCGTAATCTGCTGGTACCCGAGGAAAAAAATCTTGCATCGATCTCCGCACCCAGCATGAAGATCTCGCCAAGTAATTCATTTCCCCCTCACCAAGAAGTGTCCCAGTTCTTTAAAACCATTTGTGTTCCAGAATCCTAAATGACTGCATGATATTTTTAGGCCAAGATATTTACATTCATTAAGCTGCAAATACTCATAGCCTGCAAATGAACTACTTGTTGAATAACATGCTTGAAGTCTCATACTGAATTCTTGCACTATCTCATTTTTTTAGGAAGTTTAGCTGTCTTTATGTAAACCGGGAGTTGAGATCCCGCTCCTGAGCCATCTTTTCCAACACAAAACAGTCCACAGATCCCACGGCATCTATTGATCGTACTAATATATCCATAAGAGAGGCTTCATAATACGCAGGTATCTGAGGCAATGCAAACCCATCCTGGCTTAAAGCTGGTTGTAGAGTTTAACCCTCCTGTGACATTGTAGGGAGCCCTAACTCAGTGGGGCATATTCTCAAGGACCTATCACTGATTTATCTGCACTTTAGAGGCGCAAAAGTGGCGATAGATTTATCGCCCTTTTCTCAAGCTGGTGCAAACTGCCGACATCGCCAGTTTTCAAGCGATAGCTGCCGCAAAAAACATCGCCACGGATGAGAGCGACAACTAACACTAATGATATGCAGCGTAGGCGTGCACGTTCAAAAACACACTAAAACAACACTTCGCAACATTCTCAACGATCAGCCAGATCTGCGATCCAAAAGCAGGCGATAACGCGCGTTAGCAGCAGGGATTTAACACCTGCCTTTTACTGGTGTTAAGCAGGACAACAACCCACAGTATGAAAGGGAGCCCAGACCAGAGCCACATCTGAAGACCAGCACATGTCATGGAGCTACTGATCATGTAGCTCGGAGACCAAGAGGGCACAACCTCCACCGCAACCACCCCAGGCCCCCCCGGACCACCAGTCCCTGGTCATTACTCACCCTGTTGCTGTTGGCTCAGGTCATGTTGTGCAGTGTCCGGTCCCCCACTCCTGCCACCGTCTCCCCAATGATGGTCCCAGGCTGGTCCTCCATGAGGCTTGTGGGGTTCTGGTTGTCCTCTGAACTTGCTCTGGCTACTTCCTTGGTGCTTTGCAGTTGTTTGTGTTTTGTTTGTAGCGACTTGCAGGCGTGGCGCTGCTTATCGCTGAGTTTTTTTATCTCAGTTGGGCCCATTGTAACTTTTTTCACGTTCGGGTTTAGATTTTTATTGCTGTCCCGGTGATTTTATTGCAGACATTTGACACTTTATCAGATAACTATTGCATGTTACCGTGTTTCGTCAATACGACGTTAACACAGAGTTATTTTCCAGCGATAGACGGCGATATGAAAATTTGCTTTAACCTATTTTGGCAATGATTATTGCACGTTCTTGAGAATATCCCCCAGTGTGTGAGAGAAGCCCCTGTAGTCCCTCCAGCGTTCCCTTTTGTGAAGACTGGGTACTCTTCGATTTACCTAGCGGTGGAGATAGCACTTACATAGTTAGTATCCCCATTGTAGAGATTTTTGTTAGTTTCGTTCTCCTTTTCAATTTCCTCATTTTCCTTGTACTCTGATGCCCTGCTATTCTCTATACATTGATTTAGTATTTCCACTTGTGTGAGCGAGGACATCCACGAGGTCCCATCTACAGCAGCCAACTCTTGAGGGACACTAACCAGGGCTGACACAACTTCTTTTCTGGTTCTCAATAAGTCCTCCTCTGAAGTCAAAGGACTTGAAGCTAGTGCTGCAAACTGTGCACTGGTCTTGCTGCTGCAGAAGCTAACTTCGCTTAGGCTGTTCGTTTTTTTGCTTTTAGGACTGAGACAACATCCAAATCACCCATCGGATTGGCCGTCTTTAAATGCTTCCCCATGGTGATGTCAATATTAAAATTTGGAAGAAAACAAACCAGCCACCCACTACCAGATAAACCTATGCAAATAGCTATACTCAGCCAAGCACTTACATCTGGCCTGGAACCTGGTGGTTCTCCCCTTGTGAGGCCTTACAGTGGCCTGCTTCCTTTTGACGCAGTTCCTTTAACTTGGAAGCATAGTGAGGCAGCCCTTCTCCAGAGAAAAAGCTCGCCCCAGCACGGTAAACACACTTCCGCGGCTGCTGCCAATGAGGAGAAACACCATTGTTCCTAGTTGCCCCTGGAAGCCATACCAATCAAGGCAGCACCATTAAAGCCATTAGCGCTGATCCATCCATATAGCCCACGTGTCCACAACTCAGCTTTGCTGGAAGTGGATGTGATGCAATGTAAAATGGGGAAGAGGGGGGGTTGTACGCCACCCTAGCAGTGGAGCATGTGGGATCCGCCCGCTGCCGCTATAGCTAAAAAATCAAATTAGGGACATTTGTACAGCGCACATATCACTCGAAAGTCTCATGGCGCTTGCAGACAACTCTGAGAAATTGCTAATTTAGTTGTCAAACAGCCATGAAGTTAGCATCTTGCGAAAGCTGTTGTGATCTGCGATAGTGCGTAGGTTTAAGGGCAGTTTGTTCCAAGAAGCAGGGGCAAGAAAAGACAAGGAGCTGCCTCCGTTTCTAGCGGTACGAATTCTGAGAGGTGTGAGAAATGATTCATTGCTCGATCTTAGTGTCCTACAAGGCTGGTACCGACGTAATTTTTTGGACCAATACCGGGCCTTTTCCATACATATGTTTGTGTGGACAGAGAATCTTAAATTGGATTCGCTTTCTGACTGGGAGCCAGTTTAGAGATCTCAGACTAGGGGCCGAAGGGGATCTGGGCGGGAAGTTCAGAACCAGCCTAGCTGCGGTGTACTGCAAAATCTGAAGTTTTGTAAGAAGGCCTTCATTGATTGAGGACAACAGAGCGTTTCCCTAGTCCATAGGGTTTATTATCAGGCCCTGGACTAATGGCTTCCTGGCCTCGATCGGAATCCATTTGAAAACCTTTCATAAACTACGCTTCCCTCCAAATCAGGAGCCAATTATATGGTTGATCTGACTTTTCATTGACAAATGGCTATCCATATACAATCCTAGGTTCCGTACCGTCGATTTTGGTGTTGGACAGGGGCCAAGGTTTGAGGGCCACCAGTCATGAGACCAATGTTCTTGAGCCTTGCCAAAGAGCATGATCTCGGACTTGCCTCCATTTAATTGAAGGTGATTTGTGATCATCCACCTATCAACTTGGGACATGCATTCTTTCAAACGCAGCTTTGTTTCTACTGGGTCTGGGCCAAGAGTGACCAGGATCTGCATGTCATTGGCATATGACATGACATCGAAGGAATAATATCTGATCAAATTGGCCAACGGTGTTATATAAAGATTAAAAAGAGTCTGGCTCAGGATGGAGCCCTGTGGCACTCCCATCTTAACCAGTCTGTTACATGAAACGGTGTGGCCCACCTGTACCGCTGTAGCTTGGTCTGTTAGGTAACTCTTAAGCTATTTTAGGGCATTCCCCCTGATACCAATCTCTTAGAGCCGATGTTCTAAAATGCTGTGGGAGATGGTGTTAAAGGGAGCGGATACATCAAGCTGGACAAGGATTGTTGACTGACCTCTGTCCTGAGCTAGTCTAATGTTGTCTGTTACCTCTACCAGTGCTGTTTCCATACTGTGGGCTGCCCGAAAACCCGACTGAGAGGGATCCAGTAGTCCATGACACTTAAGATGACTGACGAGCTGTTGATTTACTAGTGATTCCAGCATTTTCCCAAAATAGGGAAGCAGCGAGATGGGATGATAGTTCAGGAGGAGTTTTGGATCAGCAGTGGATGGGCCTGACCCTGGCAGCGTTCCATAGTTTTTGGAACTCAGATTGCGATAATTATCTGTTAATAGGTCGGTTAAACTGTCCAACAGTGCCGGTGCAATGGTTGGGAAAAATTTAGGAGGCACAGGATCAGTGGGCGAGCCGATTTTTTTTTCTGCATGGCTGTTGCCACTATCTCAGTGTTGCATTTAGAAAATTCGTCCAAGATATAAGGGGGGTCTGCAGATCCACTGGAAGAATTTTCTGGATGGATGTTATTTGTTTGGGGCAGAAAGGAGTGATGGATTGTGATGATTTTGTCTTCAAAGAATTTGGAGATAGAGTCAGTCCATTCCTGAGAGTTGGGGATTACTGACTGAGTTGGGGGTGTTGTAAATTCTTTTAAGATTTGGTAGAGTTCCTAACAGGAGTTTGCTGCCTCGTCTATCCGGTTTAGGAGGAACAGTTTTTTTGCTTGTTTGATGTCTTCTATGTAGCTGTGGTGAATGTTGTTATATGTTTCGCGATCTGTCAGATCTTTTTCTCCTCTGCTGTCCTGCACGAGAGCTTCACTGATTTCAGTTGCTCCGTGAACCAGGAAGCGGTCCAGGATTTAACTTTGACCTTGGTGAAAGGGGCGATTTTGTCTAGTGCAACCATGATGGCTTTGTCAAAAGCAGTTGCCGCCAGATTAATACTGGCCTCCTGGCACGGGTGAAAAGAGCTAAAGTATTTTGAAAAGAGAGATAAAGTGACTTTTCACCATGACCTTTGCCATACTATTTCATTTCTAGAGTCAGCTTTGATCATATGGACTGGGATTATTCAAAATGTTTGTGTCAGCTGCGGTTTAACTGTAATCTACTTTTCTGTCGACATTCGCCGGTATCGTTTACTTCAGCTCTACTTCGTTGCTCTTACAATTCAGTGCATCTGCTCCCCTTTTCTTATTACCTTTCGCTGCAACCAAATATGTGATATTTGCTAATGCTTCCTTAATCAACTATAAGTATTTCCTTTCCATTTACAAAGTCCTTGCCACCCGGCCTCCTCACACTATCAAGTGTTATTCTTTATACCTTAAATAACTTGAATATATGATATTTATTAGTGCTTTGGAAAACCAATGTGCTGATGCTGTCTGTACCTGTGTCTTGTGTTATTTGATGATGAAATATACCTCTCATTTTTGTTTATTTGTACATTTCGTTGTACTGCAAAATTCTTTAACTCTGTTTCTCTATATAAAAAATCAAGAAATAATAAATACATACATTAATAAAGAAATAAATAAAAAACATCAGTTAATGATATTAGGGTAAGGGAATGACTACAGTGGGCCACAGTGTACAGCACTATCAAAACAGCAGAGCACAACTAGGCACATCTGCACAACAAAGGACACAACAATAGATTTGTTGCCACACATTTCATATAACCTGTCTCCATGAAGGTGAAAACACATGAGATGAAATGTGCATAAAAAAACATGAAAATATATGATGAAAATGTGGCAAATATTTTTAAATGCGATTATATAAAGAGATGACAGGGGTTATTAAAATGCTGCATTAGGAAAGTGGAAACATATTCGTTATGTGATTAAACTAATACAAATATTGATTTGAAATGGTTACTTAGTTCATCTCTAGTTCTGTGGAAATCTTTCTGTGAGGATCTTATCCTTTGTTGTTGGACGGAGCAAGCTTACCTCAACAAGGTAGTGGACCAAAGTTCTTCCTTGCATCTATTCTAGCAGATTACCGACGATGATTCAGTCAGGAATCCACTAGCTTGGGCTATCTTGGGCTATCTTGGGCTAAATAACATTAATAAAATACACGCTTCTTGGACTGGGCACCAAATGAAAAGAAATAAAATGCTGTATCCCCAGAGCAGTTGTAAATATACAACTGCATTTAGAACACTGGTTACAAAGACACTCAACCGTTGGCTGCTAATGGGCCAGTATAAATTTGAAGACGGGTTTGGGATCCCCCGCACGTGGTTGCAGCCATAATCTGAGGGCGTATAATTGTGGATTTCGAGGGAAACACAATATAAGGTGCTCCATTTCTTAGGTGCTGCACAGTTATTGTGTCATAGAGACAATGTAGCAAAACGACTTAATATTAGTCAGGAAAGATAAAGTTTGATAATGTTTTACTTGGAAATTAGTAACAACAAGTTATGCTACAGACAATCTGCCTGAATTGTGATCTACCACGTATTGGGCTCATCACTTTGTCTAATGTTAGTTTTTACACCATAAACCAATAAAAGAGTCCTTAGTCTAGCTCTCCCAAAGGCCAAAACATTAAAATGCAAAGATCAAGAGATAATCACATGTGCTGGTGGAGTTCTATTCTCCACTGCCTTTCTCTTTTCTTTTCTTTTTACTTCTTTCATCCTCCTTTTCATGTTCACTTTTCCTTTTTCACAATCCACGACTTCCTGTTCCTATTTTGTCTTATTCTCTCTTTTGGTTTCCTTCTGCTTCTCATATTGTGCTTCATCTCTCCATTGTGGGTTCTTTTTCCCTCTTTATCTTATTTTTACACTCTATACATTTATCTTTTCTCCTTCCTCTTCTGCCTTTTAATTTCTACTTTTCATTTCTATTTGTTTATCTTTCTCTTTAATTTCTTCTCTCATTTACTTGACTTTCTTTTTTTTTTTTCCTTTTCACAATTTTTTTTTCTTTTAATCCTCAATCTTTTTATACTCCTTTCTAATGAAAAATCTATGCATTATACCCTGGAATGTTAAGGGACTCCATATTCCCATTAAAAGACATCGATTGCTTTCGCACCTTGTAGATTGAATTGTCAAACTGCTATGTTGCAGGAATCTCTTCTAACAACCCAAGACATGTCTATGTTACACAGGTATTAGGTTGGTGAGATCTTCTGTTCATCTTCTGTTAATAACAAGAATGGCGTGATTATTTTATTTCATAAATCTTTAAATGTTGTTGTGCAAAATGAACTCTCCGATACTAATGGTAGATGGTAATATTTGGATGTTATGGTTAATAATCATTCTTTCTCTTTATGTAATGTTTATGGTCCCAATGGTGTTGATTTATCCTTCTGGAGTGACTTTTCTACCCTCCTCTCCTCTCACTCTGCTGAGCATTTAATCCTAGGTGGTGACTGTAATCAACTAATGGACCCTTTCCTTGACCGTAAATCTCAAACTAGATATATTCCTAATAGAATGCAGAAAGGTTTTTCCAAAACTATTGCTAATAGAGGTCTCATAGATGTATGGCGTACTTCTCATCCTGATACTCTCGAATTTTCCTTCTTTTCCCCTGTTCATAACTCGCACTCACGGATTGAATATTTCTTCCTCACGCAGTCTGCTTTTCAGTTTGTGAATACAATTGATATTGGTTCCATCCTCATATCTGATCATGCCCCTGTTATTTTAGATATGGATTATCCTTCTCCTTCCTCTGCTTCCAAGAGATGGCGCTTTAGTAACTGTCTTCTTTTAGATCCTCAATTCTCTGAAAATGTTCTTGTTTTTGCGCAGGAATTTTTCCAACTTAATCTATCCTCTGTTTCCCAATTTCATGTTCATGTTCTTTGGGATGCCTTTAATGCCTCTGCTAGGGGCTTTATTATAGAATATGTTTCTTGAAAGAAAAAGAAAGCTCTTTCTCACTCTTTATCCCTTCTTAAACAAATTAAAGCTCTTGAGCACAAGTATTTTACCACTACTTCTCCTGATACTTTACCTCTTCTCATCCGCACCAAGATGCAATATGATAAATTATCTTGGGATTCGGCCAGTACTACTCTTCTTAAATTTAATGCTAAAATGTACGGTGGCCGTAACAAAGCCGGTAAATCTCTAGCGAATTACCTGAAGATTAAAAAAACAAAAATCTAACATTGCAGCTATTAAAGATGTTTCAGGCACTTTACACTTCTCAGATTCTTCCATACTTGATTGCTTCTCTAAATATTATTCCTCTTTATATACGCCGGACACTTCTCCCTCTTCTGACCTTCTTTACGCCTTTTTTCAACAAATTCCTTGAACCCTCGACAATGCTCCTGACCTCACATCCTTAGATTCACCCATCTCTGCTGCAGAACTTGTTGAAGCGCTGTCCCTTTTGCCCAAAGATAAAACACCAGGTCCGGATGGTTTCACGGTTCGTTTCTTTTTGCACTTCAAAACTCTTCTGATCCCTCACCTTTTGGCATTGGTGAATTCCTTTTTATCTTCTGGCGAATCACAGGGCTCCTTCACGCAGGCCATGCTTTGTCTCATCCCAAAAAAGGATAAAGACCCCACCCTGTGTAAGAACTATAGACCAATTTCACTTATTAATACCGACTTTAAAATCTATGCTAAGCTTCTAGCTCTCCGTACTAATAAGGTTATACCCTATCTAGTTAACATATAGCAGTCTGGTTTTGTGAAGGGCCGCTCTATCACTGACAACTCATGAACACTGCTTAATATCATAGATCTAGCCTCGAAAACCGACTCCCCTCTTGCAGCCGTTACCCTAGATGCTGAAAAAGCTTTTGATAGGGTTAGTTGGGACTTTATTGTTAGATCTTTGAGATGGCATGGTTTTAGCCCTACTATTATTAACTTTATTAAACTTTTATATTTTATTCCGACCACTTCAATTTGGGTTAATGGCTGTCAATCTGGTTACTTTCCTCTCCTTCGAGGTACTAGACAGGGTTGCCCCCTTTCTCCCCTTCTTTTCATCCTTGCCCTTGAGCCTTTCCTTGAAACCATAAGACGTTCCAAACAATACACCGGTTTTCAATTTCATAACGTTGACGTTAAGTTCACTGCTTATGCAGATGACATTCTTCTCTTTATTTCAAATCCATCCGTTTCCTTACCAGAATTTTTTTCCCTATTAAATATTTATTCTGCTGTTTCTGGCTATAAGTTAAATGTGGATAAATCTGAAATTTTACCCCTCAATAAATTCTGTCTCCCCTCTGTGTTTTCTGATTCAGGCTTTGAATGGTCCTCTTCCCATATCAAATGTCTCGGCGTTCTTTATTGCAACAATCTCAAGGATCTTGTTAAGATTAATCTCGCTGAAATCTGCAAAAAAACAACAGCCCTTATTGATAGTTGGTCTCCTCTTTTCCTCTCTTTGTGTGGCAGATTGGCCACATAAGGACAGACCATTTCGGTCTTTGAAGAAGGAAAGAGAGAAGGGATTAGACAAAAGAGTCATATCATGTCACATATGTACATTGCAGTATTGTGTCTGTTGTAATATCTCATTTTAATGTACATTCACTATGAGTTGGACTGTCAACTTCCTTCCGCTTATTCTCGTGATGTGCTATCACACCCAACATTCGTTTGGAGTAATTACATAGATATCCTTTTGCAGCTCAGTAAAACTAAATTTACGATTGTATTATTTCACATACAATCGTCACATTTCTGAACTTTACCATTCAGATATAGGACTAGAACTTCTGACCATTTCTTCAAAGACTGAAATGGTCTGTCCTTATGTTTTACTCAAAATGGTGTTTCTCATATGTAAACACCAAGCAGGTACAATATATATGAATATGGATAGGCACCGATATGCAGTTATCACCCACTCCAACATGGCGGTCGAAAAATTAATAGGCTATACCTTTTTGCCGTCTTTGGGGAAAAAAATATTCGGTTAATCCCATAACTTTGCACTTAATATGACGGCCAAAAAACGAATAGATTGGGACTGTTTTTAACTATTTTCGTTATTTTTAGAATAAAACGTTCTCTCTTTTCCCAATATTTGAAATGTGCTTACGTTATCGAGCAAAATAAAAAAAGAGATTAAATAAACAATACTATTAGAAAATGGACTTTTATATACCTTCTCGACGGATACAATGTCCGTTTAAATAATGGGGCGGGCACGTATATAATTGTTAAATACTATGACGGGGCTGAATGTTGTGAACAAACGATGGGCTTCTATAGTTTAATCGTGCATCTTCCAACCTAAGATGCATTCCCTATACTTACAAATAATGAGAAACATTCCAACATTGTAGAGAAGTACTTCCAAGATGGATGCCCTGTGCCCCTACTGTTGGAACAACCATCTTTAGGAATGGTCTAACATCCGGTTTTGGAAACCCTCCGACTACTTCCGGTTCGCCGGGCGTGGTTTCCGGTTGAAGGATACATTTAAACAGATTAGTATGCATTGACATCTTGCGGACTGGGTATCCTTCCAGAGAGGACTTTCATATACGCGGTAAGCGATACATTGATTTGTGGTGTTTTGAGGATTGGGAAATTAGATTCTCACTTTGTTGGACTCGGTTAAGACTGAGTTGTTAATTAATTGGATTTTGGCTTACGACTTGACAACGTAAGGTCGGGTACCGTAGGTACGCTAGCCTGTGAATAGTATTGGTGACTCTATTTTCAGTGACCCCGTTCGTGCATACATTTTCTAGAGGTGTTGGTTGTGTAAATAACAAATCCCGACTGTGAAAACAATAGATTTTTCTACATTTCCGGTGTTACAAGCACACGAGAAATGCCGATAGCACTCCTTTTTTTAAATTGAGCTAGTTAAATAATATCCTGTCCTTTCGGGGCGGCTTAGCCATAAATTCATGTCAATATACTTTGTTCGTACAGCTCAAAACACGTACTGACGGGCTAATAGAATGTACTAATGAACGCTGTATTCTCACTTGCCTTGCGTTATTATTATTTTTATATACTTTTTCTATGTTCGGCTTATCAGAGCCCTTTTCCTACGCCGTATGATTGAAAATATTCCCAACATGTGAGTCCATGGTATCGTTCTTCTTACTATGTATATAACAGATTAGGCGGTGGAAAAATGTAACCATCAGCAACTCATATATTGTTATTTATTTCTTTCTAAATAATTAGTGAAGGAGTATACAAGCCCATAACTGAATAAAGAGTTCGAAGTTATCATTTCATGTAACAAAGAAAAGAGAAAATAAGGATTACAATAAAGTAATACGAGAGCCGGTCTCAGGGTAAGGCTTCACTACTTGGTGCAATTTGTGAATACTGGTCACACTATGAATATAATGCTCCAGTGTGAATATACTATTTGTCTCTATCCTTATATTTTTTCAGGTTAACGATCGCATATGAATATTTTTTACTGGTGAATCTAGACCTAAGTTGCCAATACCCTACAGTGGTCTGCTTCACGCACTCTGATAAAAATAATAATATGTGAATGCTTTTATATAAGATTATAAGATATATTTTAATTAGTTTTCTTTGAGGGAATACTTATTATCATAAAAAAAAAAAAAATAATTTCTGCATCACAGAATCTTTTGCGCTACCTTGGACCCGTGCCTTTGAGATTAACAATACGTAGAATATGGGCCTGACGTAGGAACCACAGTAAATAGGAACTTCACAAATATTTGGATAAAGTGAGTGCTATTATTTTGTAACTTTATAGTAAAATACAATAATGGGAGAACAAGTTAGTAAAATCATGTGTCTCTTGTATATCCCTAAAATAGGTCATTCATCAAACGTACTTTGAAACCTTCAAGTTCATCGAGAAGAACAAAGACATATACACCCAACCACGTCCAAATAAATATTCAGAAGGTTAGCCCCGTTCACAACTACAATATGGGTGACGGTGACCTATACTTTTCTCAATGCACAAGTAAATAGGTACTTCTAATGTTCTTGTCACACTTAGGGTGTAATCATTTCTGATTACTTTTTCTTTGAAAGCTCTTTCTCTTCCTTTCCGTGCTAATTTTGTTATCTTCCTGTAGCCAAGGACAGAAGTGTCCAATTGTGTAATAGAATTTTATAAAGATGCGTTTTTATAAGGATTTTTAATAAAAAATAAATCATTATCTTTGCAGCCTTGAGGAAGTCACATGACGTGACAAAACACGTGTCTGCTGTTGTCTTTTGTGGATCAGGAAAAGGAGGACACATTAAATACCTATTGTCCCGTACACCTTGTTTACCATCCTTTCCTGATCAGTTTTGTATTATCTTTTGTCTGATGTTTGTATCATTTTGATTATGCTTACCAATCTGTGTTAATAAGATCTTGTTATCGATAAGAATCGAAATTGTTACTTGTGGATGAAATACTTGGGATTTTTGCAGAGAACAAGTCTTAATCTTTATTAATTGAGGAATCAAATTGTTACAGCTGAGTGCCGGGATATTGGAATATATTGCAATCTCAGTCCCTGTACCTCCTCAGATACGTTACCTCATTCCCCTAACACTATTGATTTTTCCACTCAGTTTAAGGCAGCCACTATATATAAGTTACTCTCTCACCCTCAGGTCAACAGAGTCAAATATCCCTTAGAATTACAATGGGAAAAAGATTTATGCCTCGATCTTCCTATACGTACTTGGGAATTGCTTTGGTCCAGGATTCATACTACCTCCCGCTCTGCTAGTACAAAGCAAACGCTATATTATTTTTATAATAGACTTTTCTTGACCCCCTGCAACCTTCCCCGATTTCATGTGCTAGACTCCCCTAAATGCTCGTCATGTCCTCATGACATAGCAGATGTTTTACACATGGTTTTCGATTGTCCTTTGACCAACACCTTTTGGATCACTATTTGGAGTAAACTTAACGATATTCTCCAATTAGACGTTCCTTTTCAATTTCACCATGTGTTCTTGGGTAGTCTCTCTCCACTTTTTGCCAACCATAAGGAGGAAGGCCCTTTTATTAACCTCTTTTTAGCAATTCTTTTCAGATTATTACTGTTAATTGAAAGGATACTTCTATAATTTCTTACCAAGCCTGGTGGAACTTATTATGTCATCATCATAGAATGGACAGAGCTTATGCAACTTCCACCTCCTTGTTAGTCAAGAGAGAATTAATATGGTTACCCTACACTACCTTTTTGTCCAGGAAGTAATTTTGACTCATGCTGTTATTATCTCCTGTTTTTACATATTTCCTATTGCAATTTGTTTACTAATGTATTCTCTTTTTTCTTCTTCTCTTCTTCCTCTGCTTTTTTCTTCTTTCTCTCTTTCTTTTTCTTCTTTTTTTTCTCTTTGTTAAAAATCAACCAAAATGCTCCTGTTACTAAGTACAGTTTTTATATATAGGAACATGTTATCACTTTGCCTTTGTTATGCTTTCCAGGTTGTTGTGTTTTCCTATTTCCTGCTAATATGCTGTAATGATGTTTTACATTGCTCTTATACTTTTAATAAAGCATTTTAAACTCAAAAGAGATAATCACATGTGAAGAATTCCATTGCCAACAAAGAACCATCAATCATCATTCATGCCTAAAGGAGGCATCATACGTGTGTTCAATCTGATGTCTGCACTACTTTGTTCCAAATTAGCTACAAGTAATAGTCAACACTATTCTACAATAGTGCATTCTGATTGCAATTCCGGTATAGATTGCACCAGTTCTCATTTTCCTGCTAAGGCTTTCCTTGGGATGAGCTATTAGCATGAGATTGATCAAGATTTCCAGAGTGTGCATCCACTGGAAGCCACTGCCACTCCATTCTTAGAAACCAGAACTTTAACACCCCCTTGGTATAGGTGGGGGTCATTGCCCCAAAACCTAAACAGCCTGGGGGATAAGACAGTGTATAGATATGAGGTTGCCTAACCAGGTCTTTCGAAGGGAGACACATATCACTCCAACTATTGATGATATTGTGGCCAACCTGAATAGAGCCCGAGGACACTCAAGATGTGGGGACTGCAGTGTCTGTCATCTCACTGACAATACAAAGACCCTCAATCTTGAGGATGGTAAAGTCTGGGAACAGAGATCACACACCAACTGCAACAGCAGCAACGTCGTATACCTGATCAGATGCACGTGTGGAAAACCCTATATAGGAATGACTACACGCAAAGTAAAACAACGGATATCTGAACATCGAAGTACGATCAGATGCAAGAAAAATACTACCAGACTCACGGACCACTTCTTGACGGTACACCATACTCCTAACGACATGAGGTGGACTGTGATTGAACAAATCCAACCAGGTCCCAATGCACAAACTCGCCTTTTGGAAAAGGATTAACGATCGATTTATAGACTTTCAACCCATAAAACAGGCCTAAATGATAACATTCCGTGGGCGTCAGTCTTAAAATAATATTGATATCCCATGTACCATGAACCATTGACTTCCTAAACAGACAACCAACTCTCCTGAATTTCAAAACCGACGAAGTCATTTACTTCCCCCTTGAACAATGTGCCTTCAAGTATTACCCTCCACATTCCATCCCTAAATCTTGAAGGTCTCAGTAATCTCTACATCAGTATCTGCCCCTAAGATGGGTGGCCATGACCCCCACACGATCACCGCCAACCTATGGGGTGATCTTGGCTTCTGTGCTTCACTCGGAATACTTTCCCAGGGCATAGCTTATTAGTTTTGTTTCTTTGATTTCATTTACTTAGCCGATCCATGTTTGCACATTTGCAGCACTCGGCGATATCACCATGGTAACCCGTTAGGCTCCATACGTAGTATGTCGTCCGTAGCCCCTCCCACTGCCATGACGCGATCACCACGTGACCGCGCCCAACCCGGAAACGGCAAACTCTTCATTACCGATCCCTTCCTGCACTGCATCACTAGCCGAGCAGCGGACGGTAGAAGTAGGTTACTGGCCATAGACTTCACCAGCAAACTGTAAGTAGATTACACTCTTTCTCCCTACAGAATCCCTGACATCCAGTCTGGCAATTTATCGCGAAGCATTACCACGCCGAGGCGGGCATTCCACACGCCCCTCGGTGGTTAACAGACCCGTCTCTCACAAGTACATATTCAATTATTACAGAATATGTTTCACTGCGTGAGGAGCCTATCCCCTGCCCGCCGAAGCATTTGACAGCATCAAATTAAGTAAGCCTTTCTCCCCATCATGTAGTATTAGTGTGCCTCTTCATGTTAAATGTTTGTTAGTTCTTGTGTGTCATTCATTTATATATACGGGCAAACTTTGCACTCCGATTGTCCAGACCACTATAATTGGGTATATTGAATGAGATGTCTCGCCGATTTGGGTATCCACAAGACAATGTGGGATTGCGATAATAATAATGCATGCGATAGAGCACGCACCTATTGATAAGCATACCTGTCCTGGCACAACGATAAGCCCACCACGGACACCCGATCATCACGTTCTTGATCATAAGAAGGTTTTCTAATTACAGTGGCATGAAGTATGAAAGCACAGAGACACAGCACTTCGTAACAGGCTAGTAAGAATGATCTTGCCTGACAACTGTTTACTTTCTCTTCTCCACAGGTCTTTTTTATTCATGCTCATCCACTTTTGATTGAGCACTCATACCATTGGCGATTTTGCCAACAGGTACACAAGGATTTAGGATAGGGTGCGCCTTTTAGGGGGCCCACACCGTCCATCTCCTTGTTTATGGTCCTGAGGAATACCGGGTATTAACCCTTATGGTAGAAACATGTTGACCAACCCACCAACACATAGATAGAGATACACTGGTCGTATCTCCCCTACCAGTATCTCGCCACCTTTTTTAACATTGTCCAGTTGCTTTAAAATAAAATTTGTGTTTTAAGTTAAACCAAGACAATTTTTAACACTTTCTTTTTTTGCACCTACATTCACAACCTGCTCCACTGTACTACAGGTGTCGAAGCACACCCTGGTGACGCTAGGCCACCAGGGTGGATTCCGATGATGAAGCATGTCACCACCAGGTTGGTGAGTGAGGGGTTTCTTACAAAAGGATGAATCCTTTCCTTTTTGTCAAAAACAACCGCCCTTTAGGAAACCTTTGATTTTTCCTTTGGTGGTACTCTTCTATTTGTTTGATTCAGTCCTTGACCAGGGGAATAGGAGTATTCTCCGTTCACTACAGGTGAACACCATCCCTTGCTCTCCCCTTTGTTTTCCAGCATTAAAGATTGCCACCTGGGGTGGAAATACTGCACACCTTTCAAGCAGAAGTTGTTGGAGTCCAAGGCACCATGACAAGAGCTGTGAGAGGAAACATGGAAGTGTCAAAAAATGTATCATGGAGGAGGAGCCTAACCGACAACCATGATGGCCGCCTGATTCCTCGGCTCCGCCGACCCTCTCGCTTTTCTCCCGTTTTCCGCTCTATCCTGTTGTCGATCCTCCTGTTGTGTAATACCGGCGGAACCGGGAGGCGACCCCGGATTTATTGGTGTGTTTTTTGCTCGATCCCGGCAGTGAGAACACTGGAACGTCTCCGCCTCCTCCTGGCGCTGCGCGGCGGTGGCCGGGTCTTTGTTCTCGGACTGGGGCCGGCCCTGCTTCTACTAACGGCCACCATTGCCGGCGGATCGGACACGGTGGCGTAAGGCTCGTCCTGCTCCCTGCAATCTGCTTCATCACTTCGCGAACCCGCACGCCGCCGATGCGCGGAACACATTGTATCGTGTCCTTCACCCGGAGACGTCTTTGCTGGATACTTTGTCTCCCAACAAGCTGGGCTGGGCGCCATCTTACAGCCTGCTCTCCTTTCCTGGGATAGCGGACTCTGGGCTGCCACCGACGGAGCTGCTGCCTGTTCACATTACGCTGATACTGTGTGCAAATGGAGTGTGCTTCCCCTGTGCCTCAAGCCTGGTTGTGCCATGGCTCATGTCTGCGCGGTGCCCAGCTGACTACGAAGGGTGATGGTGGACTGCTTATGGGTCAGTGCTGTGTTTGTTCGCCTGGCGTGCGGAGGACTGCTGAATCCTCTCTCACTGCTGCACCAGTGCTGATCGGTGACGTTTTGGGCGCCCTAGCTACTCTGAGAGCGGCTCTATGTACATTTGCCCGTGTATTGGGAGACCGGCTGGATGTGATTTCACCTGCAGCACCATTGTTTGATCGTGGATGCCTACAGGGGCAGGACACTTTGCCACACTCTGCTTCTGCCTTAGGTTGTTCCTCCTCTTGGGCTGCTATTACCGCGCTGAAGGTGCGAGATCCTGTTATTTGTGAGGTGCCGGCGGTGGTGCTAACCTTGGGGCGAACTGTAGTTTCCGAAGATGCGATGTGGCTGGAGCCGCACAGCCGGGCGCCATGTTTAGCTGCCCTTCTGGAGGTCCCCGGCACGAATTGCTTCCCTATCCTGACGCGGCTCCTATTGACTGGGCTTGTCGATTCTGGTGGATCTGTGTTGTACGTTGTCACTTCCTGCGCCGCTGATATCCACATGGCTGTGTCTCGTATGGACTTTATTGGTCGTCCCCCCACCCGGTTCTAGATTTTTAGCTCGCTCGCCTCCTTCAAGATGTCTGCCATGAGACTGGACTGTGTCGCTGCTGCGCATCGCAGGGGGCAGGGTTAAGTGTGCCTCTCATCATGTCAGGACTGTTCTCAATCGTACTGCTGGGACGCTGATGGACTGCCGGGGATGTTGAACATGGGTATTGTACTGGTCGCGGGGTCTGGGATCGGGCGGCCGGAGTGATACATGAGGGTGGTTTTGGGAATATCTACTGGCCCTCCTCCGGTCTTATGTGAATTATGTCTCTTCTTTTTCCTCTCTTTTTCCCTTTTCTGTTCTACATTTCGGGTTCGGTTTGTGGGCGACAGGCACGCTGCTAAGGGGGGGGTAGGCCGTAGCCTCTGCATGTGTGCAGGGTGGGGGGTTGGGGATGGGGATTTTGTTTTAGTTTCAGTTTCTATGGGCCCTTTTTCCTTTCGTCTTTTCTTGGTTTCCTTTTCTTTTTCTTCCTTTGGGTCAGTTAGGTGCGTCGGGGTAGTGATACCTATTCTTTCCGCTGTTGATGTTGTTATTTTCGTGGATTTGGGTTTACTGAGTCCGTGGGGCGGGCGATGACCGACATGTACTGTTTTACTGTGCATCTATCCTGAAGATTATTATCCTTTCCTGCTTTTAATTCCTCTCCTTTGTTTTGCTGATGACTCGCTGGCTCGTTGCCTGCCATTTGCTTTAGGTGGATTGAATGCATCTGATCCTTCTTATCTACAAAACTTTTAAAATTAACCTTACTCCTCCTGTGCCTAGCGGTTCCACCTTGTTTGAGTCATGTCTTGGACACTTATCACGTAGGTTTTCATGGGGACTGCTGGGTCGTTCTATTCTTACTTTTTGTGCTACCGACTGCTTTCGAGGCCGGCCCGTGTGGTTGTGGGCCCGTATCTGTACGCTTACTATGCACAATAAAGGTTTTAAAAAAAAAAAATGTATCATGGCTCAAGAAAATTGCAAAAAGGGACCCTGTGGCCACTGACGAGGTTGTAGCCGATGACCTAGACAATGTTGCCCTTTAGGATGCTCATGTGACCAGGAGTGATCGACCCTGTGTACAGAAGAGAAGTCTCATGGTCATCCTTACAAGCTGAGAGCCAACCCCTGGTCCCGTCAACGATTGAGAGACTTAGGGGTTGATTCTGATCCCGTAAAAAGTGCTCCGAATCGTCGTATGGAGCATTTTTTTCTGTACGAATCGTACCCGTAACCGTCCCCGTACGAACGACGAAGCACGATCCACACCCGATGCAGCTATCCGTACGAATCGTACCAGGGACCTTACGAATGAAATTCCCATACGAATCGCCCTTGGAAACTGCTGTACACGACGTTTATACGGTTCACGGCTGCTTTTTACGACCCGGCAAGTACGATCCGTGTTGTGTACGCTCCGTACGACCCTTTTTCTACGGGAGCTGGAAACTGTCCTACAGTCAGAGTTCGCCCTGGAACAGGTACGGAACGCCCCCCCCGGGTACGGGCGTACACCCCATGATCGCAGGTGTACAGCACGTACCCCCATGATCACAGGGGTACGGCGCTTACACCTCATGATCGCAGGGGTACGCGCCATACCCCTGCAATCATGGGGTGTACACGCCGTACGGTGTGTAGGTGATCGTGCGCTTTTCCTTACGAATCGCCCTTACCTGACGTGGACCGTACGAATCGCGTCCAGGTAGCCCGGTCGGGATCGTAATATTCCCATCGTACGGCATCCGTACGAGTCGTACGGAAACGGCTCCGGATGCGAGTTGTACGGACGGGGATTTTAACGGATCGGAATCGACCCCCTGAATGTGCTGATCACTATGCATTATGACACACTGTATTTTGTATTGATTCTTTTTGCTTTTTTATTAATGGTTATAAGGGATGTAGTGAACCAGCTGGCCGCTACCATACATTGTAGCAAGCACAATTCCTGAGGCAGAGCTCGGCGCAAGGGTTTAAATAAAGGTGCTTTGTTTATAGCATATCACCATTATATCCAGAGTGTCCTGTGTTGTTACTGCTGCCTGCGTGTAGGCCCCATAACGGCCTATGAAGCCCTAGCCACACCTGACTCAACACATTACAAACCTGTTGTTAAGGATACTGGATGCAAAATTAAGTAAGAATCCTTGAATAATATTGAAGAGCTGCAGGCAGCATGACCACAGCTCATAGTAGAAAGCAGTAACTGAACTCTCTTGAAAACATACATTCTCAATGACATAAGATAATTCTAAATGACATGTAGTAATTCCAAACACAGATCACATTACCTGGATTCTAATAAGGAATAAGAACACAACACATTCCCCTTTCTTCGGAAGAGGAGAAAAAAAAACGAAAACAACACATATTACTGACAGTATAATCTTTCAAACAATTACTTATTACTGACAATATAATCTTTCAACCGCAACGGAACCATCCTCTTCCTCAAAGAATGATGAGAAAAATTCTCAACAAGAGTGGATGAAGAAGATGGCTCTTGCGATAACTGTAAGTTGTCCACAATATCACCACCAGAAGAAGTGGTAGAGACATCATTAGGAGCTTCCTTAGTGTTACTACTACTGGAAGGGGTAGTAGAGTCAAAGTTAACATTACTGTCATTGGTGTTACTACTACTGGAAGGGGTTGCTGAGTCAAAGTTAATATTACTGTCCTCAGAAACCACCTCACCAGGAACAACACCACAGGAGTCATCAGATAACAAATCATAATCAACAGTCTGTTCATAAGGAACATAGTTGCTTCTAGCAATTCTGTTTAGATTCCAAACCTTTCCATCAATTACTTTAACTGCATTCAATAAAACTTAAATCACTTGAATAGGTTCAGAAAAACGGTTTTCACACTTAGAAACCCAACCAGGTTTTTTTATACGTACCCAGTCTCCAATACTTATCACAGGAGTTTTGGTACCATGTTTAAAATCATAGTGTACTTTGCTTTTATCATGCATTGATTTCATGCATGCACGCACCTCATCTATGGGCCAAGGCTGGGCATCAGAAGAAATTAATCAGGAATGAGAGAATTTGGAAGGAGAATTACGACCTCTCATAAGTACAAAAGGAGAAAAACATGTGGCATCATTACATGTGACACAGTGAGCCCGAACAGTTTTTCCTACTTGGGTAGACCAATCTAAGTCACTGTTGAATGCTAATTGAATGATGTTTTTAGGACCCTGTTAAACCTTTCCACCATTCCATTACCACTCGGGTTTAGACGGAAGTGCTTTTGTGAGTGATACCTAGTTTCTTATAGTAAGTTTTAGCTTTAAAAGACAAAAATTGTACACCGTTATCACTGAGAATGCATGAAGGAATACCTTCAGCGACAAAGGTTTCATCAAGAAACTGTAAAACAGAGTCAGTATCCGCATTTATGACAACTTTACACGTCTACACGGTGATCCGGTTTACAGGCACTGAGAAAAGGGCAAGCCCACGGAACAGGTGTGCTCCCGGGATACCCTCCTGCCGGACATCATTTCTAGTTTGTATATTATATAAACTCGTTCATGTTCTCCTATATTATTGGGAGTACTTTCCACACGTGACCAACAGGGCCAGAATCTAGCTAGACCGGCTCAAGTTTGTTTGTGGCAAACCAACCGAAATACGGTGGGGCCATTAGAGATACTGGGAGCGACACTAGTCCTGAAGAAGACCGGGGTGACCTTTGCAGGCACAGTAAGTCGGTCGAAACATGTTGACACTAGCAGTACCAGGAGGGGTGTTTTGAGAAACTTCACTTTTCTCTTTTAGACACTACCCATCCTCTTTCTCATTTTTTAATCCTGGTGGAGGAACCGTATAATAAAGTTTGGTTTGGTATCCTCAAACCAGTTTTAAACCACATCCTTATTAACTGCACTTTATGTCGCATCACTAGTTCCAGTCACTTGGTGATATGCACTGCTCTATCACTTTGTATGTTACGTGTTGAGATCTGTGGTCTTACGTTGTGTGTTTTTTGTGGATTTTAATATTTGTTTCCCCTCCCTTATGCTCCGCCCTGAGTGTGGCTACACCAGGGCGTATTGTAAGCAGGCCCAATGATGAAGCATGTCACATACTTCGGTGAGTGAGTGAGGGTAGTTTTTCAAAACAGATGATTTTTTCTGTTTTGTTATATGTGTTGTGTTGTGCTCTCCACCCCTTATAGTGTGTTCAACTTTAACCACGGGCCATCTAGAGAACAAATTAATGAGGGCAATGAGGTAGCGATGAGATTCACCTATGGGCCCCATAACATCTACAGCAACAATTTCCCAAGGTTTTTTTAGTAACAACCCATTGGACATGGGTGGACGAAAAGTTGTTAAAGACTTATCAGAAGTGGAACAAGGAATGATGTCCCTTACAACTTTGTCAACTTGAAAGCCATTCCTGGCGATCAAAACAATCTCTTTATAATTGATTTAGTTCTAATGATGCCAGGGTGACCCTCATGACAAAGTTCAACAATGCATTTGCAAACATTTTCAGGAGGAATAATCCTTTCACCTCTTAACAAAGTATTATCCATTATGGTTAACTCAGACCTCCTTAACCAAAAGGGTGTGTTGGAAGAGCTTAAAAGTTCTCTTTTTTTAGGCCAACCCTGAATGACATAGGAAATTACAGATTGAAGGATACCATCTTTCTTGTACTCAATGTTCTATTCTTCTTTGTCGATGGCTGCCAACCCATTGTCATGGATGAGAGTGACCTGTAAATCATTCCATTCACTGTCCTCACATTTTTCAAGCATGACTGGAATTCTAGATGGGAAATCGGCGACCACATTATTTTTTCCAGGTACATAAACTCTTTTATAAATGAAATTTTGCATTCTCATTGAGATTCTAGCAAGTCTCGCCGATGCAGTGATTGCTCCATCAATGGTTAAAATTTTTACTAATCGTTTATGGTCGCAATGATGTGTGCAAGCCTTACCCCAAATAAAGGCGTCCAAGCGCATGCCAAAACCTCTCTTTCAATGATGAGGTACTTCTCCTCACAAGGCGACAGGGATCTCGAAGCGTAAGCAATGATACTTTCCTTCCCATCTTTGTCTAACTGTGATAGCACCGCACCTAGACCCTTATTGCTTCTATCAGTGGTAATAACACTGTCCATCAAAGGGTTAAAACTGGAGAGTGCAGAGGATTTGGCAATGGCTTGTTTAATGGATATAAAATCACTGTCACACGCAGCTGACCAAGCCAAAGTAGAGTTCTTTTTAAGCAGCTGGCGAATGTTGAATGTTTTTTTTGAAAATTTTGGGATATATTTTGAACAAAAGTCAGCCATACCTAGAAAAAAACCTACTAGTTGGTACTGGAGCCCCTGAGGTGACAGAAACAAGGGTGGGTTTAGGTTTAACACCATGCTCATCAATAATATGGCCCAAATATGTGACACTTCTTTGGGCAAACTTGCACTTGGAATATTCTACTGTGAGTCCTTTTTCTTGTAGAATGCTGAGCACTCCTTTTAATCTATTTAAATGCTCTTCCTCACTAGCACCAAAAACAAGAATATCATCTTGAAAAAAATTGATTCCATGTTCTTTGTTAAAAAGTTGAAACATTAAACACTGAAAAACAGCAGCAGCCATAGCTAGCCTTTAGGGCAAACACTTTTATTGAAAACACCCAAAATGGGTGATAAAAGAAGTACATTTCATGGATTCAGGGGACAAAGAGATCTGGTGGTACGCAGATGGCAAGTCTATTTTGGAGAACCATTTCGCATTACCCAAGCATATAACCATTTTGTTTATTTTGGGTAACGGACATTTGTCTACCACAATATTATTATTTAAATGCCTCAAGTCAACACAGAGCCTAATTTTACCGTTGCTCTGTCTGGCCACTTTGATCAGAGAAACCCAATTCGAAGTTTGGATAGATTTGATAATGTTAGCAGAAACATGTTTATCTAATTCCTTTGAGACTTCCTCCCTCCCTAGTATTGGAATCTTACGACATTTATGCACCTTAGGAGAAGCATCTTGTTTGAGGATAATCGTATGCTCAAACGCTTAAGAATACCCAAAACTTCACTAAATTGTTTTAGGAAATTGAGCTAAAATCTGAGTGCCTACAGCACCGCCTATATTATCTACAAGGACCTGTTCTTTACTGTTGGGATCAAGGTTGATATGCAATTGTTTCGGATCAAACCATCCTAAAACAGGTGGACCAGTGTTTGCAAAGTGTAATGTTCCTCTGCTCTCTCTACTTTTAAACTTGAAAGTGAACCAACCGAAGCCAAGAAGATCAATGGGCTCACACCCATATCCTCCAGGAAGTATATCAGGCTCTAATAATTGGCTCCATACTTTTTGCGCAAAAGATGATTTTCAAAGCTCGCTATTGCTAATAGTATAAGGAGAGCCTGAGTCCGTGTAAATTTTAACTTCCACACCGCCTATTTCCATCAGACACACAGGTTTGTTCTAACAAGATTCATCGCAAACATTTAGCACTAAGTTATCACGCACGTTCATTACTAATCCACCAACATCCCCAGAGACTTCCTCTGTTTCATCATTTGTAAGGTAATCATTTTCAGTTTCCTCCATATTAGATACAATCCTTACATTGGTTCTTCTTCTATTACAAACCTTAGCAAAATGCCATTTGATACCACAATTGGTACATTTGGACTTGATGGCAGGGCAAGTTTTACTATGCGCTAAATGTTCTAAACTACTGCATCTGTAACATTTAGGTTAAAATGTAGGCTTAGGTTTATCTTTACCATAAGGAAAAACGTTATTTTTTTCATTTGGAACAGTCATCTTTCCAACAAATTCACTCACATTGTGGGCCTGTTTAAGAACATTTACACATCTACCAGAAATGTTCGCCTTACGAACAATGGCGAAAACATCATCCAAAAGATCATCACTATTTACCCATAGTCTATCTTGTATCACAGGATTGCTAGTATGCATGACTACTTGATCTCTTATCAAGTCATCCTGTATAACCCCATACTTACAATCAAGTGCTAATCTTTTCAAATCGGATACATATTGACCAACTGCCTCATTCTTATTCTGTTTCCTTGAGAAAAACCTATGTCTTGCCATGCCAAAACAAACCTTTGGTGTAAAGTAAGTGTCCAAGTTGAGGAGGGCTAAAGCATATTCCTTAAGATCACCTGGAAAACAAGGTTTAGTCATATCATTATATGCCTTTAAACCAATTTGGCCCAAAGAATGCAACAATGCGATCCTTGGGGGGAGCAGAGCGAAGCAGTCTCCCCCCGCGGATTTTCGCCCGGGTGGACGGATCCGGAGGAATGACGCGATAGGACAGGGCGCGCGCGTAGATTGCTGCGTAGGAGTTTAGTCAGGGGAGAGGCGCCATGGGAGTTTACAGGCATAGGAGGCAGGAGTTTTTAGGCGAGGCAGGCGGTGAGAGCGTTTCTGCAGGCAGGGCGGTGTGTCGCTATTTAATAATTTACTTGTGTGTGTTTTGTACGGTGCGGACTTTGTCAAGGGAAGCCGGAGTGCTTCACAGGGGGAACAGTGATTCATTATTTCTTTCTTTATTTGTGCAATGTGGTGTGGCGCGAACTTGGCCCGAAAGTGTCCGAGCGCTTTACAGGGGAACTGGTTGAGAAATGTAAGGAATTTCGATTACATGTGTTACATACAGGTATATATAAAAAAAATAAAAACATTATTATTGCAAATGTACAAGATGTAAAGTCACATAAGGAGGAGATACATATGGATATACTCTAAGAGTCTCACAGGCAGGGTAGATAGTACAAAGGTCTATTGCATATACTAGTGATTAGAGTTAGCTCTATATACATAGAGAGGCATATGACTGGAGATGTGGGGGAGCATTGCAGCTGAACAACTGGCAGAAGCGAGGGTGGCATTGATTGGGGCGAGGTGACGGTCGTGATAGAACGGGGTACAGGGGTTGGCAAGCAGTGCATTACATAAGGGACAAACTGTTTTATGAGCAGGTTATGAAGCGTACTACGTACAAGTGGTGGTATACTGCTGCAGTGGGCCGAGGGCGCTCAACCATGGGAATGCACATGACATAGGCAGTGGCGGCAATGGTGCAGGCATCGTCAGCAAGCAAAAGCGGGTGGTAGACAACTGTGTTACAAGAAGGACAGTTATGTGCAGGTTACCAAAGAGTGCAGAACACAGGTAAAGGGTAGTACTACAATAATGGCAGTCTTATCAAACCTCAAGGACACACTGGGACTGCATTTCCATCGTCCTTGACTTGCTTCGGACGGGCTCGGTTATGGGAGAAGACGGAGGAGCTAAGTGGCCACGGCGTGCAGCGTCAAGAGGGAACCCCGTCATCCACCTGCCACCCTCAAGTGGACTTGACTCTGATTCAATGGGGGTGGCTTGTAACAACTGCAGAGACAGAAGGTATCAGCAGGGCTCCTGCGTGGGGTAATTATATGGCGGTTTTGACCGGAGCGGTTAAAATTTGGTGGCGGACCTGTTCCTTGGGCAGGTCCTAGTTTTTCTTTATCAACATTGTGAAGCAGGAGCGGCTTTGCGTAGGTCACAGTATTCACGAGACTTTACTAGTGCGGTGGTCTCTGCTGCTAATCTTCAATGTGGCCGCTTGGGGTGTGGCGTTACACACTCTGACGTGGGAACTGCGGTGATGAAAGGTATTTCGCAGGGTTACTGCGAAGGGTAAGTATATGGCGGTTTCTAGCTGGAGCGGTTAGAAATTGGTGGAGGACCTTGCTCCTCGGGAGGGTCATAAGGTGTATTTTTAACAGTTGCGACGCAGGCTGTGACCTCTTGATGGTGTATGATGGCAAATTGGTGAGGGCGAATTGCCAAATACTACGATACTATTGCAACTTTTCTGGTTGAACAAACTGAGTAAAATTTTGGCTATGAATGGACAGTGGTGTCGATAATATGGGATATATATTGAAAATGCGGTTCCGGTAGTAGTCAATCCGGAATTGGGGTCGGGGTTTTTTGGGGTACCTTTATGTCTGCCAGTATTTTTCGGAGGTCACGAGCGGATTTCTTGACGGATCAAGGTCAGCGAGTGGGACATCGGGGGCGTGATGATCCCCAAGAATTTTCAGCAGCGGGCTGCGCAGCTAAAGTCAGATAGGTAATAGCTAGTAGGCTGTGTGGGCACGACCTGTAGCGTGCAAAGTTTTGTCATTATACCACGTTTTGCTGGCAAGTTTTCAAAGGTTTTCTTTTAAGGGGCAGTGGTGTGGGGAAGAGAGTTGAAGAGTGTGGTTTTCTTGAAGCGAAGGTTCCAAGTTTCAGTAAGGGGAGGGCTCATTCAGTTTGCTTTAGCGGGAGACAATTTCTTTTGATTGGTTACAACAGCTTCTACGGTACTTGATCGTTTGCTGTTTTGCTGGGTGGGAGCTTAGTCGTGTTCGGCTGCATATGATATTATTTCTTTGGGGCATTTTGGTTTCCAGATTTGAGGGGCTTAAGGGGTCCTTTGGGTAGGAAATCTACAAATGTATAGGTTCCAGAAGGTAATTTGTGATTTTGGTTGTGACAGTACAAACGGATCAAAGGGGCAGGTGGGCATGGTTTTCACTGAGTGGGAGTGGTATTGGGGTTCGTTGTCCACGGCAAGAATGGGAATCCCTTTTACTACCCCCTCATTTCAGTCACGGGTGGGATTTTGTCCTGCACACTGGGACAATATCATCTTTTTCTTGTGCTGGAGGTGTTTCCGTAAATTTGTTGACGTTAGTTGGCCAGAATCCCTTATAGTATGGGACCCATTTCTGTTAGAATTGGAGAGGTGAGCGGAGGCGTCATGGTTGGGATATATATATATATAAAAAATAAATAAATTAAAAATTAAAAAAAATTTTTTTTTAAACTACTCGGTGGCTGGAAGTTTGATGGTTGTTCCCGTTCTATTCGTCGGTAGTTTGCATGGCATGAATTTCTAAGTGCCATTTGGGGCTTGGGTCTGGCCAAAAAACAAATCTGGATCGTGGGACACTCAATTGTGAAGTGGGTCGGGATTTTTGCTGACCACCAAAGCTAGGGAAGGAATTTGGGTATCCCCGGTGCTGGACATGAACTTTACTGGTGCGGTATAGGGGGAATGCGCTGGGAGATTTTGTTCCCTTTATTGGCAAAGATCGGGTATGACAGAGGTGGCCCTGATATGCTAATCCTCCATCTAGGGGAGAATGGCCTGGTGGCATAATCGGGTTTAATTTTAATCAACGCATGCAATTAGATTTAGCTATGATATACGAGAATTGGCTAGGGACCAGTCTAGTGTGGAACGAATTTGTGTTTAGACAACATTGGAGGAATGCAAGGTGCCAAAGCGCCATGGCAAAAGCCAAGAACAGTTAAACAAGGCTATGCAGATTTTCTGTGTGGGTTTGGGGATCCAGGCAATCGCACATGACAGCATCACTGGGAAGGAAGGCCATTTGTTTGTTTGTCCATCTCACACAATTGGGGATGGCGTATTACATACTTGAAATTAAAGACATGTTATACACACTTTTGAAAGTGGATTTGTGCGTGTCTTCCAGAAGGGAGGAATAATAAAAAATAAATAAATAAATAATAAAAAACAAGAAAAGCGGGCTGAACTGAGTAACAACAAAGTAAGATAAGAATGGTTTTGGTTTTCGGGTGGGGTCAGGAAAAATCCAAGGTTTTTCCTGGGTGGCGGAATAGGGGGAGGTCAAGATCTAGAGCGGACTTGACCGTCCTTCATGAGAGAGGGTGGTGGGAGGTACAGGATGGGGGAAAAGGAAAGAAAAGATGGAAAAGTGAAAGATTTTGAAACATGGTGGTGAATTCAAGAAAAAGGAAGTTATATTGGTTTTGGAACAATACAGTTATAAACAAACAAGTGCAGAAATAAATGTTATGGTTTTGGTACAATATGCAAATTCAACGGTTCTGAAGATAAGTGTAAAATTACAACTGTTTGAAGGTTTACGGATATTTATAAATTGCCTGATCTAACGAATAAAAGTGGCCTTTTATGCTACCAGTGATGTTTGTCTCATTGCATTGGGTCTGGATTATTTTGGGCGATAGTCTTTTCTTCTGAGCTGCAGACATTTTGCCATCCTCATCCAAAGCGTCAATGTAATTATTGAAGTAAGCCTTCCATTCCAACCACTTTAAAGTTGGCTCTGCACCAGAAATCCAAAAGGGTTGAGGAAGGTTAATATTGTAGCTTTGATGGCTTCTAGTGTGTGGACTTAACAGTGTCCGCACTTCATCTAAAGGACTAGTTCACTGTACTTCACACACTGAGCAAGTAAAAAAAATATGCAAGTAAAAATATAATTCTTACCCCCAATGAGCAACAGTGTAACTTAGAACTAGAGTAAGATGCCGTGGAAATGCTGTTAAGGATAATAATCGCAGGAAACAGCTGTTCCGGAATACGATCTCTGATTCAGCTTGACAGAATGCTGAAAACGCGATCTCCGATGCAGACTGAATTAATAATGGCCGTTGCGTGGGGACACTAACACGACCTGCATAGAAATGTGTCATAACGATTCCGGAATGCAAGAAAACTCGCAGAGGGTCGCGAGGCAAACTCAAACAGGAGCAGGAGCGCACGAGCAACGGCAGTTGAGACAGTAAGATCCCACAATATTGCACCAAGCAAAAATACACCAAAATCAGCAAAGTAACAAAGTGGCGCTACTCGCTTAAGTGTAGACTGCTACCGCTTACTCACTCCTGTGCATTCCGCGTCAGTGTTGTAATGTAGATAAATGCTAAACTCGATTTGATTAAAAATTCTCAAATATAGAAGACGTAAGAAGAAATCTTAGTCGCGCGTAGGTTCTAGGCTCCTCAATAAGTCGTCGCCAGTGTTGTAAAGGATTATGGATGCAAAATCAAGTAAGAATCCTTTAATAATATTGAGGAGCTTCAGGCAGCATGAGCACTCTTAGTAGAAAGCAGTAACTGAATCTCTTGAAAACATACATTCTCAATGACATATGATAATTCTAAATGACATGTAGTGATTCCAAACACAGATCAAATTACCTGGATTCTAATAAAGAATGAGAACACAACAAAACCACAAAACTTCAATGTGCGTCATGTAATTTAAAGTAGCGTGGCTAGGCAACTGATTTAGTGTTTGGAGGACAATGCCGAGTACCCTGTCCGTCCACATATGGCTGGGTACCATGTTCCCAAACGGACTTTAATGACTAGTAGTCTGGACACTGTGAGCCAGGATTACCTCCGTCACAGGCAGCAGGCCGCCGGGCATACTCTAAAGGTGGCTCAGATCATGGTGTGAGCTAATACATCGACGCTACAACATTTTCAAGAAAAATATGACCTGTGCACCATGCCGAGACTGGCAGTGCTTGATGACGTGAGTTGTTGTAGATTAGATCATTACCTTAATTATGCTCACGGCAGAAGGGTGCTTGATTAGTAACACTAGAGCTGAAGAAGCACATGTTACACGTCTGTAGAAAAACAGCACTTTTACAAATGAAGTGGAAGCAGCTGCCCTAAAATTAATGTCAAATGAAACGATGGAGAAAATTAATGTCTCTTTAATATTCTTCAGTTTAGTAAGAGGATGTTGCTATACATGAATTTCTGCACGTTTCTTAAATGAATTCATTTTCAAAAAGTTGTTTTCGTCATTTCAGGCCACAGACTGCAGTCTGTTGTGTGAAGCAGACATTGCGCTTACAATTTCGACTTCTTTGCCAGAAGGAAACTGTTATTTTTTTCTTACAGCAATTAAACGTATTGCTTTAATTCTACTGAAAATGTTTGCAGTGACACTCAGGCTCAGACTACTCTTTCGTCTTTACCCAATGCAGGAGCCATAACATCTTTTGAGTGCCGAAATACCTCGAATATTTTGTCCTGTTTAGGATTTCTCTCAGGATATTACGCGTTTTCCAGGAGCCAATGATAATATTCTTGCTTCCTAGTACCTTTCAGAATGTTAACTTGTGATCTAATTGTTTACACTCATGGAAAAATGTATGAATCCTGTTGAATGATCAAGACATACCTTTTACTTCCATTAAGATTACGATAACACAATATACCTTATACAAGGAACAATATCGATTTTATTTTCTTTATAAATGTACTCTAGAGCAATAGTATATATGAAAGTCATCTTGAGGCACAGTGAAAGTTTTCTACTTCGAAATGCGGCACATTACATTTTTCCCAAACTCATAAAGAGGCTTTACCAAGGCAACAAGGACAGCCATTGCGGTCTTTAGTTATGCTGCTGACTGGTACTGTTAATTCGAGTTGAGTGTAGGTACGAATTTCATAATATCCCGGTTTTAGTTTTCAAACCTTCCTAGCTTTCCGGCATGGCAAACTGGCAGCGTTTTCTTTTCAAATTTGAGAAGCATAAAAGAACTACATCACAAACGTGGAAGACTTCCACTACCACTGGCGGTATGAGCAATGCTCTGCTTCTGTTCCTCTCGAAAGCACCCCAACATGCTTTGTACTGACAATACCTGCTCCTGTATTTAAAAAAATGGGTTTTTGATTGGGCGAGTGAAAGCCCTTCTCAAGCAACAACTACAGTCCTTGTCAGGGTGAACCATGAAAGTCTCTAAATTAATTTGTTCTCTAGTAGCTAGGCACAAAAGCAGTCAGACTGAAAAGGCACTGTGTTGTGAAAGTGAGTTATACACTTTGGGTTTCCTGCCCTAATAAGGAGCCTTCTTAGTGGCAACTTGGCAGTTTAAATTAATATTCAAATCTCCGCAAAAGATCAAAGGTAAAGTCCAACCTACAAGCTCAGTTTTTAGCCAATCAAACAAAGCAGGATCATCCAACACAGATCCATATACTGAGCAGAGTGTGAACATTTTATTTTCAATGCAACCTTGAACAATCACCCATCGGCCCATTTTATCAACCAGCAGGTGAGAAAAACGAATAAATCTATACAGCTCATTTCGAACCAATATAGCCACCGCCTTGGTGCGAGTTTCTTGTGTCGTATTTGCCACAATTTGGTACCCAGACATCTCCAGAAGCCATTTCCTACCTCCCTCAATATGAGTTTCCTGGAGGCAGAGAATATCAGCCCTTAAAAATTGAACATCCTTGCTGACCCGCCTCCTTATCAGGGCAGGAAACCCAAAGTGTATAACTCACTGTCACAACTCAAGTCACTGCATGGGTTAGAGGATGTACGGGCTCTGAAAAGTGGAATCGACTTAGGCTTTACGTACTTTTCTGCTCCACATAAAGTACATGCTAGGCTGGATTATTTCCTAGTATCGCAGGAACTTGCATTGAAGAGTGTTGTTAATAAATACCCTAAGGTCATGTCAGATCATAACCCCTTGGTGATCAAGCTGGATATTGAGTTCCCATCAATAGGGCATTATTAAGTGATGCAGAGTATACACGGCAGATAGAGGATTGGATTCCTAGGTTTATCGAAGAGAATTACGGAAGCACAAACCTATGCATCATTTGGGACACTTTAAAAGCAGGAGTTAGAGGAGAAACAAACAGGTTCGGTTGAGAATCACAGAGACAAGAGAAAACTTTGTTGCGTGTATTATATGAGGACCTAGGTGCGGCGGAGGCTCAATTGATAGAGATATCATCAGCTGGAGTAGATTCAGAGGCAAGCCAGTTAAAAGTTACTATTGCCAGATCCGCAATCACGCAAATCTCATCAAAGAAAGCTGCTGGTAAATTTCTGGCGTGGAAAAGCCGGTCTTATGAGAGCAGCGAGAGAGTTGACATCTATTAGAAATACGTACAAGGGAGAAAACGATATATTCTCGGATTAGAGAAATCAGGGATCCGGGTGTTGGCCTAGTGACCGAGACAAATGCTATCCTTACTGCTTTTCAGAAATGTTATCAAAATCTGTACACCGAAGACACACAGGCTAGGAGCCGGGAAATTCAGGATTACTTATTGGGGGTAGCCCTGGGTCAGCTCTCAGCAGAGGAAAGAGATAGTCTAGATGAGCCAATCACTATGGACGAATTGTCAACAGCCATAGATCACCTCCCATCGAACAGAGCCTCAGGCCCGGACTTAATTCCCGGGGAGTTTTAAAAAAGGTTAAAAAACAGCTTTTGGCATTAATGCTGGAAGTTTTCCGAAGGGCACAACTTGATCAGGCTACACCGGATTCTTGGAAAGGGGCTAATATTATTATTAAAAAGGTAAACCAGTTATGGAACTGGGATCATGCCGGCCAATTACTCTGCTTAACAGTGATGTGAAGATATATTCAAAAATTCTGGCGAACAGGCTGACTGCAGTTATCGGAAAGCTAGTCTCTCCGTTCCAGCATGGATTTGTACCGGGCAGGGGGACCACAGAGCATATAAGACGTATAATCACTTTGTTTGATCTTGTTAGGGTTTCAGGAGACCCTATGGCGGCCATTTTTCTTGATGCAGAGAAGGCCTTCGATATGGTCTCCTGGCCCTTTCTATGGGCAATCATGGAAAGGTAGGGTTTGGGTAAGGGTTATATCAGCGCAATTGGCAGTATGTACCAGAACCCTGTGGCTAGGATCACTGCGTTGGCGGCCTCTTCTGATATAATTAAAATTACTCGCGGCTCACGGCAAGGGTGTCCTTGTTCTCCACTTTTAATCGCATTATACATAGACCCTTTAATTAGGAAGATTGTGGAGAACAACAGGATTCAGGCAGTTCAAACCCGGGGAGGTGAGTCTAAGATCTTAGCATACTCAGAAGACCTTGCCATAACAACAACTAACCCTGCGGATGCAATAAGGGAGGTGGAAAGGGAGGCCAAAAGATTAGGTGAAGCTTCAGGCTACTTCTTAAATAGAGAGAAGGCAATGATTGTTTTAAATCCCCGGGCGGACTTGGTTGACAGGGTAGTAGGGAATGCAAGATATCTAGGTGTTGAGATCTCCGCCAACATGTATGAAATTGTGCAAATTAACTTGGAGCCCTTTAGATTTGTCAAGGTGTCCACGCCAGGTTTTGCAGCTCCCCTAGCAGTCCGACAGTCCGTCAGAGGAGACCAGAGGAGTCAGGCTGCGTGCAGCGTGCAGGTGTGAGCGCCGAGTTCCGCGCTGCGAGAACAACACCGCCGCTAGCACTCAGCCTTTGGGAGGATCATTACTACGCCAGTAAAAGCCACAGAAAAGCCATTAAAGCCGCCAGGGAGCCTGTAAGTCCGTAAGCCGGAGCAGCAGCAGCCGGTACCCGGTGAGTCGTTGACCCGGGGTGGACAGTAGCACCCGCGGTCAGCAGCACACACGTAGCTGGGCGTGTGTGCGTGCTGGCATGTGGGCGTGTGATCCCGGGCGGGGGTAGCCATCGCACCAACATCGTGTGAACAGAGCCAGGCGGTAACCCAGCCCAGCCCAGATCGTTGACCAGGAGCTCAGGACTGGCGCCCGCTCCCACACCTGTGCTCCGGTGATTTTAAAACCTATTGTAGCTGCGCATAGATCTCTGCTCCAAATCCCCCCTCTGTAAAAGTTGTGGGGTACGGCGTAGTGCGGTGGGGGGGTGGCCCAAACCGAAGGAGGGAACAGCACCAACTCCAGCAAAAGCCCCAGCCGCGCGCCTGATGGCCCGAAGTAGAGCAAAGAGCCCCTCGAGCCCTGAGAATTAAGAAAGAGAAATACAGAGTGCATTACAGAGAGCATCAGTAGCACCAGTTGCACCAGCTCCAGTATACCAGGCCAGCGGCACCAGTCCGCTAGAGCAAGGGAGCTAAATAACATCACTGGATAGCAGGGCATCTGGGCCTCAGGGCTGTGCACCCAATAGCACAAGGTGCAGTAACAACCCACCATTTATCCCACCCCATCTCGTCACGCCCATCCCATGGAGTGAACCACAGATCAAAGGAGAAAGGAGAAAGGGGAAGAGACAATGGCCCACCGGGGCAGCAGGAGTTATCCATCCCTCATTCCCTGCCGGAGAGAGCACAATCCATCCATATCCAAATCAGGGCTGGCCTCCCCAAGCCGTTACCATTTCACAACTATCAACCATTAATCAACTACATAGCTTTGCCACCTATCATCTCTATTTAAGAGCTAAAGAGCCCCCCGCCACAGTCAGCCCAAGGGTGCGATGCGGAAGGCGATGTGACTGAAGGGAGCAAACAAAAAAACAAAAAAAGGGAAGTAAGCGGGCTCTCCCAAAGAAACATCTGTACTTCCCTACCATCATGAGATCCGCGAAAATTAGAACTGAAAATTAGAACAATCAAGAAAAGAAATCAATCACACTCAAGAAAAAAGAGCAAAGGAACCCACAAGTCCTCCGCCGAAGACCCAGCAGAAACACAAGACATAATAGCCAACACCCCTACAGAAAATATATCACATCCACACCCAACCTCACCTCTAAAAAATTCCAAGATCACAGACTTTTTAATCCTTTCCCCGTCGCCATCCGTGCTGCAGAAGTCCTCACTTGCCAACAGCAAAAAGAGAACATCTCAGTCAGTGGGTTCGATGTTGTCAGTCTTGCAGCCTTTTAGCAACACCCCACGAAAGATCAGCAATAACTCTTGGAAAACACCCAACAAATTCACAGTTAAAGCACAAATAAATCTAACGGAAGCAGCAACCCACGCAAATGTCCATGCGGTGGCATCAACGGTAAAAACATCAAATTTGTCAACGAAGTGTCGCTCATCAAGTCTGGGTTCCTACTTCTGCACGACAGAGACTGACCCTGGGACTGCAAACCCAGCCTTAAGTACGGATATTAGTAAAATACTAGACAAGGACGTAACGGGCACAGGAATGGTTGAAAGGCATCAAGACGACCAGGACCATCGGGAAGAACACAGAAAAGGCAACGTGCCCCCCAAAGTGGATGGAGTCACGGCACAGCAGGGACGACAACGCATAGTCGGCCTTGATGGCCAAACGAAGGAACAAAAATCACTTAAATCTCAATCCCCCCCACGTCCAGAAACGCGGGAAGCTAGCAATTCCACTCGTTCTGGTAGCTTAATAAATCACCAAGAGGCAAACTGTCACACACCGAACGGTCCGTCGGGACAATTTCCCCTTCATTACTCGATTTACTCACCGACCAAAATAACCCCTCCCAAAGGACCTGAGCCCAGAAAAACAAGGGTATATGGAACACTTACCCCAGGTACAGGTCAGGGTGGAGATCCCCGAGTGCTGGCCCAGAATAAGCCAGGGGTCAAAGTTAGGACCAGCTCACAACCCACCTGCAACCAAACTGAAAATCAGCCACTAGCGCTTGCACCGCTGCGGCCGCCATTCATCAGTATTATGGAAACTATTTCCTCAGCACTACTCCGACACTCCGAAAAATTTGAGCTACAGATAGACCTCTTACAAATCTTGGCATCTCACGTGGTTGGCATAGAGGGCAAGATACTAGAGCCCAATTCCCTCATAGAGCGGGTACAGAAAGACCCATACACAACGTATTACGAATGTCTATGTTCGGAAACAATGAACCAACTAAAAGTCCTACCGACCATTCTAACAGACATTCTATGGGAAGTCCAAAATAAACCAAAAGAGCACCAAGACACCACGGAAACTGACCCCACTGATACTTTCTCTGCCAACTTGATAAGTATAATCAGCACCGACATCCCAACTGGTGAGGACTATGGGCCAGACGCAATGGAAGGACCCCCAACGACAAATCATTTACCAACAGCATACATCGCACTTCCAGAAGACCCCACTCCCCAAGACAACCGCACTCAGGACCCAACTAACCCAGGGAGTGAGGATTTTGGCCCTATACCCTACGGGCAACAAAAACTATTCCCCTCCTTAACAAAAGGAGAACGCAAGAGATTAAGGAAATCTAGGCAAAAGAAGCTGCAAAGAAAACAAAAAACACCACAGCCCAATAGGTCCCAGGGCCAAGATCCCCTGGGGGCCTGCAGTCAAACAACGAATTTGACCCCAGAAACAATTCCGCAAGAACCAAAGTTCAAAGACGAAAGTTCTAAGGTCCAGAAGGAGCAAGGGGAAACCTGACAGGGACCCCTACCTCCAAGTTTGCCCCATACAGACACATCAATACAATAGGCCAGCCGCCAAAGAGTACATACTCCCACACAAGACCATCTAAAAATGCAACCGGAGTGTGGCCCTTCCGCGCAGAAACCCGAGGCAGACCAAAAAAGCATCATGCACCACTTCCCGAAAATGATTAAAGAACAACACGAGAATCCTCGCCCTAATGTGCAGCATCAAAGACCCTCTACCGTAAGCCGCGACCTTACTAGATCCCTCCAGTATGCTCCCGACCCTGAACTAGCAGCCCAGTCCATGTTTCCATTTCAAGGTAACTTAGTTAAGATTGACAAAACAATCACCGAAATAAGGAACAAGGAGGAAGAAGACGATCCAGACTCACTGTACCCAGCAGGTTCATTCATACATGAAATTATTCCCCACTACAGTTCAAGGGGGAAGCACGATATTCTTAATCGGAGCGCCATCCTAAAACTAATCAATATGATAGAACCTCTGAGTCATCTAAACACCAACCACATTGAAAGCATCGAATTTCACTCAATTGCAAACATTAATGGGAGAGAAATGACAGTGGCAACATGGAAGGATCCCAGGATAGCCAAGGAATTCTGGCAAAACAGAGACATATTCGCAAAATGGGGAATAGAAATCAGACCGGTTCCACTGGAGAGATATCCGGGGCCGTTATCCTTGCAGGTCAACGAATGTCCACGTCCAGGCAGTGGAGTACTTCGGGGGGCAGCCGGCTGCTCAGGGAGTACCAAGGGAGGATGTCCCAACCTCCGAATCATTCACCATGGTACGATAGGTGGACCAACTGAGAAACGCAAAATCCTGCCCCCAACAGCCAGTCCAGCAGCCCATATGACGAATGAACCGTGAACAAAAAAATCTGAAAATATGCTCATGGAATATAAACGGGTTGGGAGGCAAAACAAAAGACGCTGACTTACTAGCATTTTAAAACAAATTTGACATCATCTTACTCCAGGAGACTTGGTTAACCACTGCGGAACAAATTGATGGCTTTAAAGAAATTCAACTACAGGCCACCAGAAGAGGCAATACAGGCAGGGCTGCAGGAGGCCTATCGATTCACCTGAACACCAGCATACCCTGGTCTCACATTACCATTGACACAGGACTAACATGGATCCAGTGTTTTAAAATCAAGTTACCTCCTGATCCGTCCACAAGCCCTTCTGGCCCCAAAGAGTCTCGGCAATTGATAATTTGTAACACCTACATACACCCGGATGCAAAGAAGAAACCAGAGAAAATCTTGACCTTAAAGGCGCTTACCAAATCAATGCAATCCACTTACCCACAGGCTGGGCTGGTGGTCTCAGGAGATCTGAATATGTTCCTTTTATTTAAGGACAATGCCCTCAACTGCACCCAAAATAAATGGAAAGACAAATTCATCCCTCCAATGGTATCAACCCATCAAAAAAAGGATAAGCACGCGCGCAAATGCTCACTGACGTCGGACTTATCATTATGCGTGGTCGCTTTCCCCAAGATCAATCAGCGTCCCTAACGAGAATAACCAAACAGGCTCAAGCCATTTTAGACTATACAATAGTGGACTCAGAGGTCTTACAATCAATAGTTTCCTTCAGCATAACTCACCGGTTGGAGAGTGACCACAGCCCACAATCAATCGAACTTAGTCACCAATACATTAGGGCATCAGCATGCAATGATCTGACCGAACCCTCGTGTCTATACAATCTCAAGCGATTAGTATGGAACGGAAAGAACGCAGAAGAAATCACGGCTCATGCGAAAAGAGTGTATACGGAGGTTACCGGAAACAGTCAAACGTCTCATCAGGACAACTGGGTAAAGATCATCACCACCCTAAATGGAAAGATTTGGCCACCAAATACTCACAAAGAAAAGGAAACCATGCAAGGCATGCCTGGCGCCCTCGGGCTCAATACTGAGCAAAAAAAGGATCCTAAATCAAGAAATAAGAAAGCTATCAAAAAAAGGCACAATAAAGGGTGACAACACCAAACGTCAAATTTAAAAACTACGGCAAAAATATAAAAAAGACGCTTGGTCTGAAAAGTCAAAACAACAAATAGAAATTTGGCAACAACTATTAGAATCTAGTAAATCACATAACAACAGGAAATTTTGGGCAGACATCAACAAAGTAGTAAACGGAGCCACCCAGACCATCAATTCAAACATTCTACAGGAAGATTGGATCCAGCATTTGGAGCAAACACAACAGACCAAACCTCATTTATGGGATTCAAATCATCTCTCGCTCCAACAACACGAAAATCATGAAGCGGCCCGAAACTGTGAAGAACATCGGATCACACCATCCCAAGTTCTTATGGTCATCAAAAAACTAAGGTCAAAAGGTGCGCCAGGCCCAAACGGTTTGCCAAATGGCCTCTTTAAATCTGACCAATCCTTCTGGGCGGAATACCTTACTCCCTTGTTCAACAATGCTTTCCAAACAGGAAATATTCCCACATCATGGAGAGGGAGTATTTTACACCCAATATTTAAAGCAGGTGCAAGAACAGACCCAGCCAACTATAGGCTGATTGCCCTAATCGACGTCGAGGCAAAAATTTACGCATCTAATCTCCTGAGAGATCTGGAATAGTGGGTTAGTTCCAAAAATATCGTCCCTATCACGCAGATGGGGTTTAGGCCCGGAACCAACACCACATGTAATCGTCTTGCACTAAACCTCCTTGTCAAAAGAGCAAAGGAAAGGTCTACAAAACTGTACACCTGTTTTGTAGACCTGAAGGCGGCGTTCGACACCGTCCCAAGGGAGATCCTATGGCAAAAGATGGACAATTGGGGCACTCCTCCGAACCTCTTTCGAGCAATAATAGAATTATACACATCCACCTGGGTCAAGATCAAATTAGGCAATGGAGATAGAACAACAAAAAAAATACCCACCCTAATTGGCCTGAAGCAAGGATGCGTATTAGTCCCAACCCTTTTCAACATCTTTACCGCCGACCTTGACAAGCGCATCGCGGGGACACAAAGTGTCCCGCCAAGGCTAGCTCAATACAAAATAAGGAGCTTACAGTATGCCGACGACATTGTTCTCTGCAGCCAGACCCCCTTGGGTCTTCATCTTCAACGCTCCATCACAAGACTGCATGATTACATCACTGCGAATGGCTTGCAAATCAATTACAATAAAACAAAGATCGCCTGCTTCTCATCTCGGCAAGGGCGACAACCCTTCAAATGGCACATCGCGGGCAACACCATAGAGTCAAGTAACTCGTACAAGTATCTGGGGATAGTGGTCGATTCAAGTTGGTCACTTAAAACTCACCAACTGCACAGAAAAGCGCAGTCAAACAAACTACGGTTTGCTTTAAAGTTACTGAAAACAAAATTGAAATGCCCATCCAACCTCTACCTCTTGAAAGTGATTGAGGCTAAGTTTCTACCTTCCCTTACATACGGGTCAGAGCTATTCAGAGGCAAAGATGCAAACTTTCTGAACTTACAACAATCAAATCTGTTCAAACACATCTTTCAAATACCAAGGTTTGTATCACAAGCGCAAATACGCCTGGAATTCGGGCTTTCAAACCAGCACCAAGTTAGGCAAGCCGGGATACTAAAAATGTGCTGGAAGTTAAAGGCAGCCAGTGAGGACACATTGATGGGCCATTGCTGGTGCGAAATTAATAACCGAACAAATGCAAAAAACGTGGGAAAACATCGTTGGAAGACGCACTGACACAACTTAACATGCGAGAGGCATGGAATACAAACCTCCCCTTCATGGCCTTTAAAAAAAGTAGCCAACCGTATAGCAAAACAAAAATCCAGGACTGTCGATAAAGCTGCCCTTGCAAAGAAAAAACAGCATTTTAACCATTGCTAGTTCGTATACTATTTTGTACTCAATTTTGTAAAGGTTTTAATTAACCATATGCAATAAAATATTACATACTTACCCTTTATATTTCTTTAGAGCCATCCCACTTGAGGTTAATAAAACTTGGTTCTCTGCATTCAATCAAGTTATCTCAAAATTTCTATGGGAAGCGTCCACGTAGAGCACTGAAATTTATGACCCTACCTAAGGACCGAGGTGGATGGTCTGTCCCTGACATCCAGATTTATTACTGGGCTGCAAACCTTCAACAGATGACAGGTGTAGCCTACCCCTCTATATATAGCCTGCTGCTCGGGGATGAGGCCCATGGGTGTTTCATGCGGCATATTGATTTTGCTTACTTTAAAAGAGTTTAGGTTTTTGCTGGGGGCTTTTAAGATATGGACATTTATTAGGAAAAAACTGAAATTGAGTAGGATACACATATATACTCCTCTGAAAAATAATCAACTCCTGCCAGAAATTTTTCATGATGGCTATATGAAATCCTGGAGGGAGAAAGGTATTAGACATATTGGAGACTTGATAAGGGACAATACTCACATTTGATACAATTAAGGAAAAATTTGGGGTGGGAAATAATCACTTTTTCAGGGATTTTTTTACGGATTTTCTTTCTAAGAAGTTGATTCAGGGCCAGAAAATCCCCTTATTGGAGGTGGCTAAGAAGTTGATTCAGGGCCAGAAAATCCCCATATTGGAGGTGGCTTTAGGAGCACAATGTGTATCAATCGCCAAGTTTTACATATTACTTAGCAACACTATGGTGGATGATCTTATTAAGCACACTGACCCGTGGCAGGACCAGGTCCAAGCGAGGTGAGGGTTTGTGAGGACACTTTACTGTTGAGATCAACCTCAGCTATATCTGCAAACATACAGGTTCAATGCTTTAAAACTTGGCTGAACTTATATATCACTCCAGCACGGATCTTTAAGTGGGGAGGCTCATCAGGTATACATTGCTCCCGGTGTGGATGTCTTGCTGCAAACAGTGTACATATGTTCGCTACATGCCCCCGATTAATAGGATTAATTGGAAAGATGGGCTACTACATCAAACAAAGTTTGGACTGTGAGATTGAGTTGTCATCGCAAGTAATTCTGTTGGGGGTAAGCAATCAGACTTTGACAGTCCCCAAGAAGACTCTGCTTTTTATTATGATGGCAGTCTTTAGGCTCTGTCTGGCTACTGTTTGGCTGGATAAATAACCTCCCCCGGTTCATTGCTGGCTGGGAAAACTGCTAGCTACGTATCGTTGGGAGAAAGAAATATATAAACGTAGAGGTTTGAGAGCTAGGGAAAAGAGGACGATGGTCTCCAATTAGTATCTATGTCCTAACCACGTGATACAGGGAGGCAAGGTTGATGTTGATTGTTGTGGAGAAAGAATACCTACTACAGGGCAGATAGTGATTAACTTAAGCCAAATTCGACTTCCTATGGTTTCGGGAAGAGGGTGGAGGGGCGGGTTTGGGGGTGGAGGGAGGGCCTTAGAAAAATAATGGACTTCCAGTGCTTATGTTTTGTATTGTTTCAATGTATCACTGTATTGTAAATATTTATATGTACCGGATGTCTAAATAAAGATAAAAAAAATGAAAAGGCACTGTGTTAAGTGTTTATGCAGCACATTAACATTAATATAATGACAGCCCAGAGATATCGCACATATATTTAGAAAAAAAGCGTGAAATTTAACAAATAAAATGAGACAAAAACAACAAGAATCTAATTAATGAGACCCAGAGCTATGCAATTTTAAAGGTTTTCAGTAAAAATAGTGATCCAGCGAAAGGCCAGGGACAAACACATCACAATCCACAAAAAATTAAAATGGGCCGATATACACAATCAAGTTTCCTGGCGGTTTTGCTGGGGGTCACATTTTGTAATTCACTTTGTTCTTCATTAGTTAACCCACTGTAGAAATTGTATTCAATGTCTAACTAATCTTCACAGAACAACACTCTTCCTTTGGTCAATGGACCATTAGTTAAGTAGTTGATGGTGATTTGAACAATTAACTAACTAATTTACAGATTTCTGTGAAATAACCACAGACTCTTGGTAAGATTCAATTAATTTTATCTAAATCTTAGTCATAAATGAATACTCATCAGTAAAAATTAACAGTGCAAACTCCATCACTTTCAAATTTGTTTAGCAAAACATTTAATTCAACAATCAATGCATTAAAAGTGGATAGATGAAGAGAGAAAAGGCATAATAAATCATGCATTTGCAAAAGGTATGCAAGTTTAAAGACAGAATAATTGTTAGTCAAGGTTGATAACAGGAAAAAACAGCACTCTGGCCAAAAGACTGGTGGAGGTTCCCTGATAAAGAATAAGGAGAGAAAGACTATGGGACAGGATCAGGACAGGGCAATACTAACTAAATGTCTCTACAGACCCGACGCATCGGAGCGCATCCCTCTCTCACACTTCCTCCCTCCTTGATATTCTTCCAGAATCTTCAATCTAATGAGGTTTCTTTCAGAGGTGAATCTTCCCAGTCTGTTCTCTCCTTCCTCAGCAGCAGTAATTCTCGCCTCTCTCCGCACTCGTGCTTGCCTCGCCTCGCTTACATGCATGACCGCACTTAAACATTTTAAGTCACTCTAGTTATAATCATTTCTGTGTGTCCCACCCTCAAAAGTTACAAATCTTGATGGATTACGGACTGTGATTGGGCAGGGACAGGAGTGTTGTCATCACCTCATGCTGACATGTTTAATTTCTTAATAAACTCTTTTGTCTAACAAACCCATCCCCTTTAGCTCATTTATTATTCTGTCTTCTTTGCTTTCTCATGTATTTAATGTTACTAATCAAAACACATTCCAATACAGTTCTACAGTCGAGAAGAGATTTCACACGATGGTTGTCCTTGGCTCTTGGCAGCCTGTCAGTGACCCGGTCAGCGGGTCATATCACATTACACTGCGCATGTCTAGCTCGCCTCTATTTGTGTCGCCAGATTTTTCTCTTGTATGCCACGTAAAGCCCAAACGTACACTATTAATAAAAGAATCATAAACAGATGTTAATTTTCAAATATGTGATTTTCACTGTTCACCACCCACTACAACTCTATCCATTGTTATTTTCTCTTTTTTTAAGTGAAAGCATTTGTAGCAACAGCTCTCTTTAAATTCAGCAAGGGATTTTATTTAAGTTATTAGTATCAGCAACTTGGGGACTCTAATTAATTAAGAACCCTCACTACTGTAAGTTAGTGGCTGAGAATAACAAGTATCTCTAAAACAAGTGAATAGTGTTACCACACTAACAGGATAAATGAATACAATAACCAGGTTTTTTTGGTCAAAAGATTATTATTTTCTTAAGAACAAAAGAATTTTGATAATATAACAGGGTACAGAAAAAAAGGGGGGATCTCATACACTCCTATAATACATCGGAAAGTAGGTCTAAACTGCTAAAGTAAAATAATACAATGACTTCAAATCCAAGAGTAAATGAAAGTCAATCGTGGTTGATGAGTAACGTGCAGAATTAGACTCAATAGTCGACGTTTCAGTCTTGGCGATATTATTTCATAAGACCATCATCAGGACATAGGCTTTATGCCCAAGCCCGCAAGGGTATATTGGGTTGCTCACCCTATCTCAAATTCTCTTTAAATTCAGGCAAGCATAGGCCAGGCACGCGGTGCCTCGAGACCTAATGTTAGTTATTTTTGCGCATGCGCGGGAGTTTTCCTTCTTAAACCGGTTAGGCACTTTGTTGTCTACGTCATTCTGGTTTGCACATGCGCAAAAGCAATTTCCAGTTTAAATCGGGTTTTAGTTGTGTTGCATTTTATTCTTTATTATTTAAGCATGCATAAAGCTGTTTTCCCCAAATGTAAATGTTGTGCGGATGTTAATTTTGTTTTCTATACTATTTTTACCGATTAGTACTGTAAATGGGAGATTGCTCCGAGCAAGTTTTGTTTTCTTGAATCCTTGCTCCATCGATAGCACCAAGAAGTAGAAAGCGCAGACTTTGGCTATCTGGTTGCTCTAGACCAAGACAAAGTAACAAGTTCAGGCTGACTGCAATGGGGTGTAGGCCAGATACAGGGATCAGGTTAGTCCCAATGAAAAAGCGACCTGCTCAAAGTCTGGTGTGCAGCATTCAAAACTTCTGGATTTCACAGGAGCAGCTCAACTGATGCCAAGCAAGGGTTTCAAGAACTCCCTCTTGCAGAAGCGAGAGGGTCACGCAGATCCAGGCAGGTCCAGTTGCAGCAGTGCAGGGAGGCCACTGGAACATGTTGTGTCTCTGTAGCTCAGAACAGGAGGTCTGCCAACTGACCCGTACAGTCTGTTAGCCTTGGGTTCAAGGAGATAGTCTCTACTTCAATCAGCAAGGCAGTTCTCTGAAGAACAAGACAGGCCTCAAGCAACAGAGCAGTTCTCTGGTAGCAGCAGGCCAGTTCTCTGAGAAGCAAGGCAGGCCTCAAGCAGAAACGCAGAACGTCTTCTGAAGTGCAAAGCAGTCCTTGTGAAGTCTTTCAGATGTCTATGAGTGTGCTGCACAGTTGCTTTGAGAGTCCAATATTTATACCTGGTGCCAGCCTTTGATGTGGGGGAATCGTCTAAGCTACCCCAATATCTGAATCTGTAAAGTCCTTTCCTTCCCCTGAAAAGGCTACAAGAAGTCTGGGTAACAAAAGGCTGAAGCCAGATTCCTTTGTGTGTGCAGGAGGCAACTCATTTGAAATATAAGTGGGGCAGGGAACAGCTCTACCCCAAACTTCCTAGCATGGCACATTCTGCCAACACCTATTCCCCTCTTTTTTTTCATTGCCTGGGAGGAATACACAAAGTCCAACAAATAATCTATTCACAGCCATGTGTCACAAGACAATGGCAGCAAGTACCAAATGGCAGGACCAAGAAACTGCCAACGTTCTGAAAGGGGCATTTTCTGAATTGTGACTCAAAGTCTGACTATACCTTTGAAGAGAATTTTAATTTGCAATTTATTTGATACCAAACATAACATTTCTATCTGCTCACAATCATAGGTTAGCAATTAGTAAATGTAATAAGGTAACTCAATGTTATTCAACAGGAGAGAAAGGCCTTAGAGTAGTGAAAAATGAATTCCATATAATGAGGGAGATTCAGCTCTGCATCGCCAGCCTCCTTCATTGGTGAAGTGCGTCTTAAACATTGGACGGTTTTGTAATGCTATAGTGATGAGGTTTTCCCCCTAGTCAGGTTTTACCTGTATATCATTGGCATGCAGTAGATCCCACATTTTTATCCCTTTGGCAGACCGCTTTATACAATCCAATTTACAGGTGTGTCTAACAGCTGAAACCCACTCATGTGTTAATGGTGCATTCTGAACTACCCATTTCATGCATATTTCCCTGAGTGCAAGTATTTTCAGAACAAAAAGAAGGTGATCCTGAGTTATCTTCAGTACGTGATTACTCCAAGATAGAATCCTAAATAAAACCAAGTCAAGGCTTACTTCTATATTGGCTTACTTCTATATTGGCCCTAAATAATCTAGATACAAAGTCACCCACCTGTTGCCAGAAGAGTTGGATTAACGGAAATTGCCATAGTAGATGAACGTCATCAGCATTATCCAGCATACACTTAGGACATTGTCTTCTCTTACTTCCACCCATCTTTGACAACTTCTTCAGAGACCAGTATGGTCTGAATAAAGTAAAAAGATGATTCTTCCTCAGCTGTGCAGATCTCACTGTTAGCCAAAGTTTAGCCACATATACTTGCCATAAACTTTGTTTATCTCGCACCAGCAGGTCTCTCCGCCGTATCTCCTCTGCCACATTTAGGGGGCGATCCTCTGTTCCCACCGGTATCCAATACCATTTGGATACCTCCTTTAAAGAGCTTTGATCTTTCATTAACTCGCCCTCCGACTCTAATTCCAACCCAATTTGCTGCTGGCTGTATGACCACCTTGTTAATTGATGATATTAGAACCTTGATAGTGAGAAGTTAGTTCTTGCTGCTTATGTGTCCCATGGTATCAATGAGCCTTGATCAAAAAGGTGGTCCCATTTTGTCAGACCCACTGTTAATAAGGGCACAGCTAAGGCATCCAAAAGACATTTGGGTCCCAGGTGAATTCCAGATCGGGTGTTACAGCTATACTAAGTTCTTCCTAAGATCTGCTTAATTTGAACCCACAGTTTACAGGCTGCTGGTAAAACCTTGAATTTGATATTTTTGAAGAATTTGGGTGACTGTATTTAAAAAAAAAAAAAATTCTTTCATCCAGGAGATTCTTTATCAAAACTCTAAAATGAGGGGGGATTCTTTGAGTATTATCCATTAAAAGATCTCTAACATTTTTCCGAAGGAAAGCCCTGTGGTACAGTTGGAAGTCTTATAGTGCTATCCATCCGTCTACTTTCTTTTTACACAGTTTTTTCCAGGCTATTCTCACAGCTTTGTTTTTACATACGAAACTACTTCCTGAACTACTCAGTGTTAAAATGTAATGGTAAAGTATTGAAGACAAAAGTAAACTTGGGGCAGATCATCATCTTAACTAAATTTGCTCTACCCAAAATCGAAAGGGGTAGATGCCTTCATGACTCCAAATAGATTCTAATGAAATTGGTGAAAGCCATCTTATCCAGGTCTTAGACTATTCTTACACCAAGATACCTGATCTCTGGATTTTCTACTGAGAAATCGACTAAGCCATTCCAAGTCATAGTCTCTGTTTACCCTCATTTACTAAATATCCAGAGGTTTTCCCATAAGCCGCTGTTATTCCCATTATAAGTGGTAATGTTGCCTCCCGGTTAGATGTATAGATGTATAGATTAAAGGATTTTCAGCATATAGTGCTTCTTTTTTAACACAGTTCAGATATCTACAAAGGAGGATCTCCTGTTCTGACCTGAATCTCATGGCCAGAGGCTCTATACATAATTTGAAAAGTAGTGGTGACAATAGGCACCCCTGTCTAGTATAGACCAACAAGGGGGAGAGTAAGGGATCGTGTTCACTTTAAGTGAACGGAGAGTACTCCTGTTCACCTGTGGGAGGACTAAATAAACAAAGAGAGGAGTACCACCATTAAAAATTCAAGAGAGTTCCTAATGGGGTGGTTGACTGACAAAAGGAAAGAAATGTATCCTTTTGTGAAAAACCCCTCACTCACCAGCCTAGTGGTGACATGCTTCATCATTGGGGTACACCCTGGCGGCCTAGCGTCACCAGGGTGTGCTACAACACCTGAAATACAGTGGAGCAGGTTGTGAGTGTAAGTGCAGAAAAAAATGTGTTAAAAAGTGTCCTGGTTTAACTTAGTGGGAAGATACATTTTATTTACAAGCAACTGGACAATATTAAAAAAGGTGAGGCGAGATACTCTGAGGGTAATTAAGGCCAAAAGTATCTCTATATGTGTACTGGTCTACATGTTTCAACCAAAGAAGGAATGTACCAGGTTTTCATCAGGACCGTGAGAACAGGGGACTGGACGGTATGTGCCCCCTAAAAGGCATACCCAATCCTAATTCCCTGTGACCAAAGGATAGCAAAAATCGCTATATGGTGAAAAACTCTAACCTCAATGGGTGAGTAAAAATCAAAAAGACCTGTAGGAAGAAAGGAGAGAAACATACATCAATCAGACGTGAACCAAGTTACATGCCTGTTACGTTGTGCCGTGTCGTGTCTCTATGTCTTCATGCTTCATGCCACTCTCATTAGGAAAATAGTGTTGGTATCATGGTGAAATTATGTGGCCCACTGGGGGCTTGCTGTGTTGCCAAATCACGCATACTTATCAAGAGGTGCGTGCTCGGTGGCAGCGTGCTCAGTGGCATCAGCTACATTTATTCAATCACGCGCACTCATAGTAAATTTATAGTGGCGTGGTATAACACTCTCGCATGTCTACTATTGTGGTCGCGAGGGATTTTATTTGTCCGTAGATTACCCGTAAAAATTCAATGGACGTACACGGACTTACTAACATATAACGTAGAAGACATACAAATAAATAATGGTTGGAGATGGATGGCTTACTCCTATATTAGTGTCTTTTGCATCGGAGGGCAGGGAGTGGTATCACCACTTCTGTAACGTATTCTGAAAATACACGGGGTCAATTGTTATGGGGAGGGTTACTGATTGAGATCAGCCGCGGATCGCGGTAGATTTCGTGCTCCGTAATGGCGTCGATATCTGAACCTGAAAGGCTGCTCTACTTATAGTTATCTCGTGGTGTACAAGGCCGGTTACCTACATCACTCCTCCGCTGCCCCGCTACAGTGCCGGTGTGTCTCGTTCGAGTAAAAGTAACGAGCCGGCTTCCGGGGAGGGCGGGGTTGCGTGCCTGTAACGTGAGTGTTGCCGGGGCAACACGTGTCTGCAGCTTTCTACGGGTACCGTGTTTGGCCAAAAAAGGTGCCTGTCACGTGGGTGTATGTGGTGTTGCCGGGGCAACTAGTGCTTACAGAGTGACAGGGAGCCCGGGGCCGTATTGTGGGAAAGGGATGATATTACGGTCATGAAATGACACTAAATCAAAGGCAGAGATGTCCATTAGGTAGCACGGAGTGGCGTGCCAGATTTGATCTGCACATCGATATCAGGCCAAAGTAACACAGAAGGTGTTGTGGTCTATCAGCCGTGTATAGTGGCAGATTGGGCTCTTATGGTAAGATGATCTGTGAGCAGTTGTCAGCGCATCTACAGTGTGCTCATTTTTGTATCATGGGTGCGTCATTGTTATCATTGTGCCTCAATTAATTGTCAAGTCTGCCCAAGTAGGAAGTAATGTTAGTGTCTTTTTAGGCCAATAGAACAACCGGTATTCTTGTGATAATCAGAGACTAGGGGTACTCACTTTAAAACTGTAGCCCAAGGTATATTGTCATTCAGGCCAATCTTATGTGTCGAATGTCTGTAGATCCAGCGTTGTTCTTTTTCAAACAAGCGGTTCTGTGAATTTGGACCTGGTTGTATCTGTTCTATGACTGTCCATTGCATGTCATTAGGTGTATGCTGTGCCGCCAGAAAATGGTCGGTGAGTCTTGTGATGTTTTTCTTGCAGCGTATCGTGCTCCGATGTTCGCTGATACGTTGCTTCACTTTGCGCGTTGTCATGCCTATATAGGGTTTGCCACATGTGCACTTGATCATATACACCACATTGGTGCTGTTGCAATTAGTGTGTGATCGCTGTTCCCAGGTTTTGCCTTCCTCCAGGTTGAGGGTTTTGGTGTTTTCAGTAAGGTGGCATACGCTACAGTCACCACACTTAAAGTGTCCTGTCACTGGGGGCAGGCCCCAAATTTGTGTTATGCTGGGGTTGGCATTGGTGGTTGTAGTCTTAGGCCTGGTATTGACCAGACTGTCTTTCAAGCTCTGCCCTTTTCTGTATGAAAAGAGGGGTTTGTCCCATTTGAAGTTACCAGTGTTGAGTATTGACCAGTGTCTGTTGATGCTTCTGCTCACTTGTTGGATATAGCGTTGTAGGTGGTAACGCATGTGAGTGGTGTTGCCACCGTTTTGTTTGTCTTTTCTTCCAGTAGGGCATCCCTCGGCTGATTTCTTGCCCTTCTCTGGCATTTGTTCATGATTTTGGAGGGGTATCCCCCTAGTTTCAGTTTTTTTAGAGGTCCTCTGCTTGGTTTTTGTAGTCTGCTAGTTCGCTGCAGTTCCTCCGGAGTCGGAGGTATTGTCCATATGGGAGGTTTTCCCTAAGTGGACGGGGATGGAAACTTTCATATCTCAAAAGGTTGTTTTTAGCTGTAGGTTTGAAATGGGTTTTTGTTACCAAGTGTTCCTCCTCCCTGTTGATCTCAATGTCCAGAAAGATCATTTTGTCCCTATCATAACAGTGTGTGAACCGCAGATGTGGGTCACATGTGTTGATCCATGTTATGAAATTCATGAGTGCTTCTTGTGGGCCTTGCCAGATTGCCAGGATATCATCAATATACCTGCGCCAGAATTTTATGTTGGTAGCATAGGGATTGGCATCTGATAGGATGTATTTCTGCTCAAAGTCATACACGTATACCCCTGCCACACTAGGGGCAAAAACGCTGCCCATGGACGTGCCCCCTATTTGGAGGTATAGTGATCCGTCATACTCAAAGTAATTTCTCTTAAGGGCAAGAGTGGCACATACTACATCATACTAGAATGAGCTGGAAAAGAACAACGCTGGATCTACAGACTTTCGACACATAAGATTGGCCTGAATGACAATATACTTTGGGCTACAGTTTTAAAGTGAGTACCCCTAGACTCTGATTATCACAAGAATACTGGTTGTTCTATTGGCCTAATAAGACACTAACATTACTTCCTACTTGGGCAGACTTGACAATTAATTGAGGCAACATGATAACAATGACTCACCCATGATACAAAAATGAGCACACTGTAGATGCGCTGACAACTGCTCACAGATCCTCTTACCATAAGAGCCCAATCTGCCACTATACACGGCTGATAGACCACAACACCTTCTGTGTTACTTTGGCCTGATATCGATGTGCAGATCAAATCTGGCACGCCACTCCGTGCTACCTAATGGACATCTCTGCCTTTGATTTAGTGTCATTTCATGACCGTAATATCATCCCTTTCCCACAATACGGCCCCGGGCTTCCTGTCACTCTGTAAGCACTAGTTGCCCCGGCAACACCACATACACCCACGTGACAGGCACCTTTTTTGGCCGAACACGGCACCTGTAGAAAGGTGCAGACACGTGTTGCCCCGGCAACACTAACGTGACAGGCACGCAACCCCGCCCTCCCCGGGAGCCGGTTCATTACTTTTACTCGAACGAGACACACCGGCACTGTAGCGGGGCAGCGGAGGAGTGATGTAGGTAACCGGCCTTGTACACCACGAGATAACTGTAAGTAGAGCAGCCTTTCAGGTTCAGATATCAACACCATTACGGAGCACGAAATCTACCGCGATCCGCGGCTGATCTCAATCAGTAACCCTCCTCATAACAATTGACTCCGTGTATTTTCAGAATACGTTACAGAAGTGGTGATACCACTCCCTTCCCTCCGATGCAAAAGACACTAACATAGGAGTAAGCCATCCATCTCCAATCACTATTTGTTTGTTTGTCTTCTACGTTATATGTTAGTAAGTCCGTGTACGTCCATTGAATTATTACGGGTAATCTACGTACAAATAAAATCCCTCGCGACCACAATAGTAGACATGCGAGAGCGTTATACCACGCCACTATAAATTTACTATGAGTGCGCGTGATTGAATAAATGTGGCAGATGCCACTGAGCACGCTGCCACCGAGCACGCACCTCTTGATAAGTATGCATGATTTGGCAACACAGCAAGCCCCCAGTGGGCCGCATAATTTCACCAGGATACCAACACTATTTTCCGAATGAGAGTGGCATGAAGCATGAAGACATAGAGACACGACACGGCACAACGTAACAGGCATGTAACTTGGTTCACGTCTGATTGATGTATGTTTCTCTCCTTTCTTCCTACAGGTCTTTTTGATTTTTACTCACCCATTGAGGTTAGAGTTTTTCACCATATAGCGATTTTTGCTATCCTTTGGTCACAGGGAATTAGGATTGGGTGTGCCTTTTAGGGGGCACATACCGTCCAGTCCCCTGTTCTCACGGTCCTGAAGAAAACCTGGTACATTCCTTCTTTGGTTGATACATGTAGACCAGTACACATATAGAGATACTTTTGGCCTTAATTACCCTCAGAGTATCTCGCCTCACCCTTTTTAATATTGTCCAGTTGCTTGTAAATAAAATTTATCTTCCCACTAAGGTAAACCAGGACAATTTTTAACACATTTTTTTCTGCACTTACACTCACAACCTGCTCCACTGTATTTCAGGTGTTGTAGCACACCCTGGTGACGCTAGGCCGCCAGGGTGTACCCCAATGATGAAGCATGTCACCACTAGGCTGGTGAGTGAGGGGTTTTTAACAAAAGGATACATTTCTTTCCTTTTGTCAGTCAACCACCCCATTAGGAACTCTCTTGAATTTGTAATGGTGGTACTCCTCTCTTTGTTTATTTACCCCTGTCTAGTACCCTGACCTATCATAATTTTAGGTTAAAAGGGACCCATTTACAACTAACGTAACAGTTGGTGCATCATATGTTGATCTTATGGCTTTAAGAAAGTTGTTACCAAGCACATTTTTTTCGATGACTCCAAACAGATAGGTGGAAGGGTATACTCAGATGTGAGTCCCTTGCTCATTGCACCATCAGGATTCAAGCAAGCCGGGCCGACGACGCCTGAAATGCCAGAAACCGGTCCCCGGAAGCTTGTTTCCTTCCCAGTACAAGAATTGGCTTGGTAGTTTGGTTTGCCCTGTTCCCATCATGCACTGGGACAGGAACAGACTAATTTGCATATAGCCAAGTTCTGAGCTGGGATGGTGCAGTGAGCTAAAAAACGGTGATGGATCAAGCCCTGATCTTTGGACTGGGTAAGAGTGGTCTGCTTAATTCAGGCACTCTGTTCATCACCACCCCCTTTTCAGAATCATTTTGTCCACCATAAGCGTGGAAGGGTATACTCAGATGTGAGTCCCTTGCTCATTGCACCATCAGGATTCAAGCAAGCCGGGCCGACGACGCCTGAAATGGCAGAAACCGGTCCCCGGAAGCTTGTTTCCTTCCCAGTACAAGAATTGGCTTGGTAGTTTGGTTTGCCCTGTTCCCATCATGCACTGGGACAGGAACAGACTAATTTGCATATAGCCAAGTTCTGAGCTGGGATGGTGCAGTGAGCTAAAAAACGGTGATGGATCAAGCCCTGATCTTTGGACTGGGTAAGAGTGGTCTGCTTAATTCAGGCACTCTGTTCATCACCACCCCCTTTTCTGAATCATTTTGTCCACCATAAGCGTGGAAGGGTATACTCAGATGTGAGTCCCTTGCTCATTGCACCATCAGGATTCAAGCAAGCCGGGCCGACGACGCCTGAAATGGCAGAAACCGGTCCCCGGAAGCTTGTTTCCTTCCCAGTACAAGAATTGGCTTGGTAGTTTGGTTTGCCCTGTTCCCATCATGCACTGGGACAAGAACAGACTAATTTGCATATAGCCAAGTTCTGAGCTGGGATGGTGCAGTGAGCTAAAAAACGGTGATGGATCAAGCCCTGATCTTTGGACTGGGTAAGAGTGGTCTGCTTAATTCAGGCACTCTGTTCATCACCACCCCCTTTTCTGATCCAAACAGATAGGGCCAGCTGACTCTATCAAATGCTTTGGCAGCATCGATCATTATACCAGCTAGGAGAGACCTGTTTGTAATAGCTATATCAATTGCACTAATTAAATCATGCGTTAAAGTCATGAAGCTGCCTGTGTTTCATGAAACCCTTTTGGTTCTTATGTATGATGTTAATGAATATAATTTTTAACCTTGTGGCAAGTATTTGTGTAAATATTTTGTGGCAGCGATTCAACAGTGAAATTGGCCTATAAAAATCACACTTCACTGGGTCTTTAACTAGTTTTACAATTAATGTTATAACTGCCTCATTCCATGATGCTAGAAGAGGGGCATGGAAGATGTAAATGCTGTTCAATAACTTATTCAGGTGTGGAGCAAGCACTTCCTTTACGACCTTATACAACTCATTAGTACTACCGTCTGGGCCTTCCGCTTTCCCTCCTTTTAAATGGGCAATTGATTTCTCTATCTCTAGTGTGGTAAATCCTTAATTAAGGAATGATTGTTGACTAATGTCTACCCCAGGAAGAGGGTCTTGCTTCAACCATTCATTCAATTCGATCTGGGTAGGCTTTGTATCTTCTGTGTATGAATCTTGGAAAAATCCCTGAATACCATGCCGACAATGTAAACAAGCAATTGAAGCGTGTAAGCCTCAGACTTGAGAGCACAGCAATTGCCAAACAAGGCGTATTTCAAGCATCACAAATTTGATCAAAGTTCAATCCTTTTATTGAAACTGTATCCAATTCGTTCCTCAGTTGTACTGATAACATGGTAAACGGTTAAAAATTATCAATGCTTCTACACGGCAGCTTTGAACTTTGATCAAATTTGTGATGCTTGAAATACGCCTTGTTTGGCAATTGCTGTGCTCTCAAGTCTGAGGCTTACACGCTTCAATTGCTTGTTTAGTATTCACCCACGTGGTCTTAGGACAGACCGCATTGAGAGCACGCGAAGAATTTGAAACATCGTTAAAAGGAGTAAACATTATCGTCTGACATTAGGAGTGCGCTTGCATTTTTCATAATGCCGACAATGTAGTCATCCAAACAACGTTCTTAGGTAGACCAATCTGAGCTCCTAAGTCTCATTCCTTAACTGATCTTGCTTTGTCTTCCAGGCAAGTCATTTTCCGCTTCCTTCCCTTTATTCAGAATGGACCATTTTGCTGGCATCCCATCGCTCTCAAATCCTTCTTTCCAAAAACTAAACTAAATGTTCCTTGGCCTCGTTCAACTTTCCCTGGAGCTCAGTTCTTAAAGTAGGATTATGACACTCGATAAGATTTTTTTGTGCTTTTTTGATTCTACCTCATGTTCTCTTAACTCCTTTTTCCCTTCTTTCATCCTAAGCGCTGCATAGTTTGTTACTCTTCCACATTCTTTTTTAAAGCGTCTACCACATCTTGCTTTCCCAAAAGTGTTCTATCAAGCGTCCATCTATCAAGCGTCCATCTATACACAGTTTGTTGGTTTGTAACAAAGACTACTAACCTTACTACTACATGGTCTGAGAGGTGCTCTGGTTGGTGCATGACCGTAAGAATGTTGTACTCAACCATACATCAACAAGAAATAGATCTATTCTGGAAGCATGTGAGTACTTATAATTCTGATACACCAATTCTTCCTGGAAGCAGCTTTAAGTCTTCATATGTCCAGTAGGCCAAGATTCTTAACAATCTGCTCTATACACTTCCTCATTTTGGGGGCATTAACTATGTGCTTAGTTGAGGACTTATCAGGGGCAGGATTCATCAAAATATTAAAGTCCCCACATAACAATATTGTACTTACAGTCAAGTAGATGCCTATATATCACTCTAAGGGGAGACGCATACACGACATTGGGACCATAATAGCCTACCAATGTGTATTTTAACTAATCTATTTTAATGTTAACTACTACACATCTGCCCCCTATATCTACCATGGAACTCTCTATTGATGCGCAAAATAGGTATATGAGATCCGGTACGGATGTCGGCGCATCAGCGGTAATACATTCTACCCAGTTTGGATTAATGGAGGGTTCTCTATGGCAGGGGTGGGTGAAAAGAAGAAAGCTCAAACACACATACACTTGTAATTATGAGCACTGTCATACACAACATCAGTCAGTATACTAGAAGGCAGCGACCAGTAGTAACAAGGGATGCATAAACAGTAAGAAATCAGAGTAGGACAGGAAGAATGGGATGGGATTCTTAAAACAAACAAATGGATAGCGCAATTGATATGCACTAATCAATCATGTAATGTAAAAAGGAGGAGACAGACTATTTAAAAAATCAGCAGGTGCTAAACTTCAGACTTTTGAACTGCCAGGATATATAAAACTTAAAACCATAAGTCCTACTTTTAAAATACAATGCTCCCTGTCCTATAGGCATTTTAGATCCTAACTCAGGGGTGACTTATAAGTATTAAAAATTAAGGTTTAGGCCTGGCAAAAGGTTTATTTTGCCATGTCGAATTATCAGCTTTAAAACCACACTGCAGATTTCAACTGCAGATCTGAGGCATATTTTAAAGTACTACTTAGTGGGTGAGACAGTGAGCGCTGCAGACCCATTACTAGCATTTCTTTTTCTGACTGAGGGTTCATGGAGCACCTCCCTTATAAGTAAAATAAATATGCCAAATCGGTGAAAGCCAATTGTATCATGTTTAAGGGAGAAGCATATGCACTTTAGCACTGGTTAGCAGTGGAAAGAGTCCTAGTACCAACAAAAACCAAATTCAGAAAAAAGGAGGGGTGAAGAAAAAAGTTTTAGGAGTAGACCACATCAAGGATAACAGGTCTAACAAACAAAATAAGTGTCTTCTCGGGTGGCAGCGACTTTGTTTCCCCACTGCCAATCATATCGTATTGCTGTCCTAAGTGGCAAAGAGCAAATCCGCGCAGACAAATGCCCATCGGGCTTCATTCTGCAAGGAATTGGTCAGTTAATGTTAAACATCATTCCGCTGCAGCAAGCAAATGTCCCTTATATTTGTGAAGGCCAAAGGTTTCCAGCTTATACTATCTGCACTTGAAAAGGTTTAATATCCCACCTTAGAGTACTAATGCTCATATGTGGTTAAACACTGTTACATTGTGCACAGTAGACTTGATGCCCTTGTGCTTGCTGCATTAAATTTGGTTTAGCTAAGAATTTGCTTGCGCTACTTTAGCACTGGCATATTTCTTTTTTAAAGGGTTTTGTGCAGAAGTAAAAAAAAATCAATATGCAATTCATACTGCAGTACACATTTGGTTATTTGTATGCTGAAGTGTGACTCTTTTAACAAATCATAAAAGCATTTGTGTTTTTAAACTGAGGGCCAGATACACAAAGGCGTTTTGCTTTCACAATGGATCTGATTTCCCAAATCAGACCCCTTGCAAACAAAAAACGACCTTTTGGTATGTTCCAAATCCAAATTGCTATTCGATAACGAATTACTAAATCACAATTTGAATTTGAGACTACAAATCAAATTGCTACTTGGACAGGGCAGGCGTGGATTGTCCATTCCAAGTAGCAATTCACAATGGGATGTATTCATGTTTTGTAACCAATATCCAGTTGCTAAACCTTCATATTTTGGCATCTACTGAAAGGTAGTGGTAACCCACTTGCAGAATCCCTATACCTTATTATATATCTTTTTTTTTTAAGTTTTGAGTGTCAGCACAGGTTTTTGGAAACACAGTTTTCTCATACAAAATGGTAGTAAAAGTTTCCAATTTTATTTTAAACGCATCCCTTTTTCCTTATAGGAAAAGTAGCTTCTTGGACTTGGCCATTTCTGCAGAGTCACCCCAGATTTTTGCCTTTTTTTGCTGAATCTATTTTAGTTAGCTTTAGGATTCTGCATACTTTACTCCTGCTAATCAGGGGTAACATGTTTTTGCACTCCAAGTTCAGCATGGTAAAATTGGTATACATTTAATTTACCTTTAAGTCACTAGTAAATGGTATTACACAAGACAGGGCCTGTAAATTGACTGCTATTAGCGGGCTGCATCACTCATTCTGCCACCCAGTTAAGTATTACATCTCAGGCCTTAACATTCACCCTGAGTGTCAGCTTTTAAAACTGCAATTTCATCCTGGCAAATTTACCTTTTCTGACAGGCCTAAACCCTCGTTAATATGTGTAAGTCTCCCCTAAATCCTTAAAGGCTCATAGGGCAGGGTGCCCGGGATTTAAAAAAAGTAAGACATGTGTATTTAAGTTTTACATGTTCTTGCAGGGAAATGCCCACAAAGTCATTTTTCACTGCATCAAGTTTAGCTCCCCTCTAGACTAGCATTTGCATACCTTATTACATTTGATAGGTTATAACTTCAGTTTGAGAACAGCTACAGAAATGCGTCTTTCCCTTATGTTAATTGTAATTTAGAATCCTCTTTCATGGTAAAATTGGATTTCAAATTGCTATTTTGAAAATGCAACTTTTAGAAAGATGGCATTTTCTCAGATTAACCAAATGTGCCTCTCTGCCAGTGTCCAGGGTCACATTACTGTTAATCACTCTCCTGTGATATAGTGTGTATTACTTGCAGACAGATGACAAAAGGGCCTTTGGTGTGGGTAAAGATGTTCTTCTTCTTAGTAGGATGACCTACAGGGATTTTACCCAACCCTCCTGAGCATCAAATGGTAGCCTTAGGGCTGTATTCAGCCTCTTCCTGGCTTCAGAGGATACCTGCCCTGTCATTGGCAAAAGCAGCCCCCTCCAAGGCATGCCTGCCCTTTCTTTCCCTAGACATATCGGCACCAAATCCAGGGAGAGAACTGTACAGAACAAGTGTAGGATTAGAATAAGTAGGTGTTCCCCACACACAGACTGGCACTGAGTATAAAGTGGCCCCCTTCAGAAGCTTTTATTATAACACTCTAGACCCGTGGAGACACAGAAGGACTGTGCTGTTGTCAGAAGCCTGAAATAAGGCTGTACTTGCTTACCTTGAAGCCAGGACCCCAGCAGTGACATTGAAGATTATTTGGCTAACCTCCTGTTTGTTTTACAGGAGCACACAAGCTTTCAGAGGCCTTCCCTGTAACTACCCATCTGACCGGAACCAACGGAGACTGTCTGAACCCTACTGCTGGCTTCTGCTGAAGTGGGTCGTATCCCTCAATAGGTGGACACTTTTCTGGTGTCATAGTGTCATCCACAAACCTAACACTGTAGAAACTGAGCTTCTGGTGAAAAAACAGATATTCTGGGCTGTTTTCATCAAAAAGGATTGTATCCAGTCTCCTTGCAAAGGTGAATGGACTTCACCGCGGCCAACTTGGGACCTGCATCTAACTGCCAATGAGACCTTCAAGTAAACAGATCCCAGATTTCACCTCCCTGAGCTCTTTTTATCGACACTTTGGGCTTCATAGTGATATTTTCATTTAAAACTTAAAACATTCATAGCTCTTGTTATACTTAGTAGAGTTCTGTTGTTCTGGTGCCATTTTATGTATTCAAATGTACTCCATTTTTAATTGGTTTTGAATTGTTCTTGTGTGGTATTTTTACTTAATTAATATTTGAGATCTGTGAAACTACTCTTCTTTAAAAGTGCCTGCTTTTGTGCCAATCTACTAGAGGGTTAAGCCCAGGTGTATTTAGCGACTAATGTGGTTCTCCCTGACATGGATTGTGTTTATTACTTCAGTGGGGCTCTTCCACTCTCAACTAATAACCCAATTTTTTACATGGGTGGCTAGTGGTGGGATCCAGCACTTGTGTTTGTGCAGTGCCACTCAGTGATTTGTGGAAAACGAAAAATACTGTTATAATATGACATCAAAATAGACTTTTCTTCCACATTCTCCTCAATGTAATTGCCCATTTTAATATTTTTTTTAACTGAATTCCTAACTCACATTTTGCACATTTGATTTTTGCAAAAATGCAAGGAGCTGTCAGCAACAATGAAGGCCTCACTGTGTCAGAGCTGAAAAAGTTGTGCAAGAATATGGGGCTGAAACTATCAAATGGTTTCCGGAAACTGGTGTACTAGATAGCCAACCCTCAGAGCCTGGGAGAAGGTCTGCCTGCTGCAGTCTATATCTCAGGGGCAGGAGGAGGCCAATGATGTGGAAGGGGAGTGTTAGAAATTGGGTCTATTTGGCAGAGGTATGCACCTTGTCCCAGTAGAGACCACCAATTTAGGCAAGGTAAGTCAGATATGAATAGGACATGTTACAACACAAACATTTACAACGCATGCCTTTACAATGTGGTTGTTACATCACAACATCCATTACAACCCATGATTTTATAACACATGCCATCACAACACATTTTTAGAAACTACATTTACAATGCATTACATTACAACACATACCATTACAACGCAGACCATTACAACGCATAATACTTTTAGGGCAACAGTAGGGTAAGTGTTGGATAGTGTAGGGGTAAAAATTACTATTTCCACTCTAGTGAGTGCAAGAGTAGGGTAAGTGTTGGTCCGTGTAGAGAAAAAAATTGCTATTCCCACTCCATTGAGTGCAAATGTAGGGTAACTGTTGGATAGTGTTGGGTTAAAATTACTATTCCCACTCCAGTGTGCGCAACAGTAGGGTAAGTGTTGGATAGTATAGGGGTAAAAATTACTATTCCCCATTACTTACCTTAAAATGTGTTGTAATGGCATGTGTTATAGTGACATGCGTTGTTATGGCATGCGTTGTAGTGACAATGCGTTGTAATTGATGCATTGTAATGGCATGCAATGTAAAGACAGTTGTGTTGTAATGACTGCGTTGTAAATGTAGTGCGTTGTAATGACTGCATTGTAATGGTTGTTTCCCGTCAGATACACACCCAAAATTAACCTGTGCTCACCCTCTGGTAGCTTGGCACAGAGCAGTCAGGCTTAATTTAAGAGGCAATGTGTAGAGTATTTGTGCAACACTTATTACAGTAAAACAATGAAAACACCACACAAAAAGAATCCAAACCCGGTTAGAGAAATAGGGTTTCATTTAATGAACAAAACAAAAACTTGTTGAACTGTATGAATGATGATACTTTTATGATACTTGCTATTGAAATAAAGCAATTTGACATGACATGACAAAACGAAAACAACAAAAATCCAATAATTAGAACCGGAGTGATGAATTTTGAAAGAATATCTTGAAATATAGTGCTTAGAGTCTTAAAGCACAAACTGGGGCTATCTGGTCACAATTGACTGGGTCAAATCAGAAAATTCAAGCCGACACCGATAGAGCACAGGTCGGATATACAGAAGCCACACAGGCCCCACTGAAAACAGTACCTTTCCGGAGGATGCATTAACGTTGAGGAGCAGCTGTGTTTGTTTTAGGTCACACAGTCAGGTCCTGCTTTGTATTGTATTGTATTGTATTGCGACTTATATAGCGCACGTATCACCCGAAGGTATCAAGGCGCTTGCTTAGGGAACCCGTCCTGGTATTCCCCTGTGAGATACCCCGGCAGGGTATCCACAAGGTGAAAGCCAGGCATCCCGCCGCGAGGGGCCGTAGTGGAGATTAAGCAAGCTATTGCCCAGAGTCACAGAGTGTGACCCCGTGAGTCGAGTAGGCACCGGAGCGAGAATTGCCGAGTCCGTGGAATTTTTGAGCCTGAGACCCGCCGAGGCGGGGAATCGAACCCTGGTCCACAGCCGATCTCAGCTTCCGGGTCTGCCGCCTCTAACCACTGAGCCACGCTTCTCCACGCTTTGTTGTCGAAGCCCTTACAATGATGGCACTGCATCATTGTCGAACCTCACAGTCAGGTTCCATGTCGTTAAACCCCTTCCGATGGAAGTGTTGCATTGCCGTCGAGCCGCACTGTTGAATCTGTGGAGTCTCTAAAGCTGCACTGTGTCTTTGTCGTAGGTGAATGCGTCAATTCTGACCGGCGTAAAGCAGGTGATGTGTGGATTTTGGCAGAAAACAGCTACAGAACCCCTTTTGAAGGTCAAGGACTGGATTGGCACCTCTTGGCAGCACAGGACTCACAGTTGGCAGTATCTAGCAACTGCGGCAGAGTTGAATAAAGTCTTTGATGTCCCTTTTACTTCAGAACAGGAGGCAAGCCCATGGAGTAACTTGGTTCTGGGGATGTAGATGTTTCTCACCACCAGGCAAGTGGCAGTAGGGAACAGGCATCAGGGCAGGAGTACAGCTAATCTAGCAGAATCCAGCATAGTGTCAGTCTTTCGGCAGCACAGCAGTCCTTCTTCCTGTCAGAGTGTCCTCAGGTCCAGAGTGTACCGAGTTGGGGGTGTCAGCGGTCCAGTACTGATACCTAGTTGTGCCTTGAAGTGAGGGAGAGACTTCAAAGCGGCCTTTGAAGTACACAAGGTCCATGCCCTCTCTGCCCTGGCTCCAGACTCACTATAAGGGGTTATACAGCTCCTTGTGTGGGGTCAGGCACATCTCTATTCAGGTCTGTTGCATAGTTCTTATAAAACTTATCCAGGATCTGCACTTTTGGACAACATATACTGCGGGCTTGGTGTCCAGACTGATTACAAACACCCGCACTGGGTACGTTGGCATGTATACCAGCTAGCTCACAGTGCCACTAGAAACTCCTATTACCAAGGAGAGAATAGTTCCTAGCAACTATCGAACATGACAACCCTGACCCCTCAGGACCATGGAAACAGTGTACTACTTTTCACTCAGTCACTTGTGCTCACTTAGTCTCAGGGAGATATACAGAATAAATGGTATGGACGTTTTCCAATAAGTATTTATTGAACAGTCATCATTTTAGTGTAAAATAGGTGTGCTAAAATAATGATTAGACAGTAACAGATATAGACAATTAGAAGCACTAAAAAAATAAAAGGATGGTAGATTTCTACCATCTTGCTATAATCATGAATACAAACAAGTACATAAAATATATGACAATCAAGTGCGTACTCCTAAGATGCTACACTGCATGTGCCTAATTGTACCTAGCAGGTATGTAGGTATTAAATCAAGGATCCCTTTAGGATAAAGTCAACCCTGTTACCTGAAGTGAGAGACTGTGGGATCCCATCTTGGTCTTGAGTTGGACATCCCGCAGGGGATGTTCAGACCACTCCGAGCTGGAGTGTCTGCATGCAGGAACCTCAGGATCTCGCGTCAGTGTATCGCATGGTAGTCATGATCTCCTCTGACTATTTCAACAAGATGTGATGTTTATATACCCAATGGTATCTACCTTACTGTGCCACTGTCGGACTTAGGATGACGTTGGGAATGAACCTTCCACATAGTTATTATACAGGAGATGGTAGTCCTGCTGAGTTTCCAAGAATCCAAGGATCCTTATGCCAAATGTATGAGACTATTGTTCAGCGAAAACCCCACGTTATATGTGCAGAACTGTTACAAGGTAAAGGGTCACTCCTAGCAGCCCGTTATGTATGTAATTTAGGGATGATCAGAGGTGAAAGTTTGGGATGTTACACAAGCCTATATTGGGGTACCTATATGGAATATAACAGCTCCAAGTGCCAGCTCCTACCCCCCAGCTATCCTGGTGATCGGCCATCAGGATGTGAATGTCAAATCTCAACTCCCTTTGTGTGTGACTGTCTAGAGTAAATGCACAAAGCCCTGCTGCCACTCACTCAAGTAATGTATTCAGAGATAGGCAGAGGCACAGAATGGTTAAAGTAAGAAAATGCCAGCTTTCTGATGTGCCATTTTCAGACTTACAATTTAAAATACGACTTCCCCATAAGTTGGGATTTTAAATTGTGAGTCCAGAGGAACCAAACTAAAAATTCCTATCTTGTCCCACACTTATAAGATGCAATAAGGCAATCCCAATGTTCACCTATGGACAAGATGGGCATTAGTGAAAAGTGTTTTCACTGCCAGCACATGTAAAACCTAAACGTACATGTCCAAATATTAAATATGCTGAACCTTGCCCTTGGGGCTCTCTAGAGCCTACCTTAGGGGTGGCTTATATGTATTAAAAAGGAGGGTTCGTCCTTGCAAATGGGTTATCCTGCCAGGTCAACATAGCAGTTTAGAACGGAACATACCGGCTCAGCAAAAGCAGGCCTGTGACAAGTTTGAAGGGCTACTGGAGTAGAAAGCACAATCAGTGCTGCAGGCCTACTACTAGCATTTAATTTACAGGCCCAGAGCACATTTACTAGGGGCTTATAAGTAAATTAAATATGTCAATTGTGGATAAGCCAATGTTACCATGTTTAAATAAGCAAGCATATGTACTTTAGCACAGGTTACCAGTGGTAAAGTGCCCAGAATAGTAATGCCAACAAAAATGAATTCAACAAAAGTAGGAGGAGGAAGGAAAAAGGTCTGGGGATGACCTTGGCGAAAGGGCCAGGTTCAACAGTGAGGATCGATTGAATGAGGAAGGAGAGACTGTGCTGACTATGATGTCAGAGCCAGAAGAGACAGGATGGAGATGGCCAGCAGAAGTGAGGTTGCCTGCTGGACCCAGTGCAGAGATCAATGTGCCTTCCAGCAACCTGACCCCTGAGGGCTGGAAGTCCAAGAAGGAGTCCAAGAAGGAGTTAAAACTGCAACTAGACAATTTGAAACTGGCTGTTGAGGAGAAAAAGGCAGAGGTTGTGAGGGCTGTGGAAGAGAACAGAAAGCAATGATGGCCATGAAACAGAAAAGCTGGCTGTTGGACTTGGCACTCTCCACACGGTCACCCCAAACATTTTCGCCTTCGTCTCTCCCATTTTTCTGAATTCGTTTTCTTTGGCCTTAGGGCTCTTTGCACTTTACCACGGCTACCCAGTGCTAAAGTACATGTGCTCTATCTTTTTAAACATGGTCAAATTGTCTTGCACCAAATTGGTTTATTTAATTTACTTACACGTCCCTAGTTAAGTGGTGCTACATGTAACCAGGGCTTGTACATTTAATGCTACAAGTGGGCCTGCGGCACCTATTGTGCCACACACTTACCTATCTCTTAAAACATGTCTCGAGCCATTACAGCCTGTACACAGTTTCAAGCTGCCAGTTCAACCTGGCAAAATAAACATTTTATTCTTGCCCTAAACATATGTTGCATGCTGCCCGTTTCCTGGGCCACATGACTGGGTGTAATTGACCTTTGTGCATTCCTCCCAGACAGTCACACAATAGGGAGACTGGTGTTTACAAGGTGTGCCATCCTGACCGGATGGAAGGGGCTGACCTGTGCACAGTCCAACTTGCAATTCAAAGACACTGTCTGAGCTCACAGACAAATAACTTCACAGTAGCCTTTGGTAACTCCAGACATCCTAGGACCGAGGCAAGGAGGCAGGCAATTCCAGACTCTTCTGTGGGGGGAAACCCCAGAAGTTTTTTTCACTTCAAAGCTGCCATCAGGCATAACATTAGGACCGTTAGACCCTATCTTCAGCTCACTTCTGGGTCTGAGGGTGACTCTCAGAGGACTGCCCGCTGCACGAGACCTGCTTTTCTGCTTGATTCAAGGATTACCAGAGTGACTCTAAATCATTATTTGGCCGACCTCATAATCAGAGCCTCAAGTACAGTAAAGCCTTCAATCGTCTTGAGCCCACTACTGGTCACAGTTTGAGCGATCCCTAACACTCCAAGTGGTTCCCCTCCAGTGCTGGACACTTGGTAGTGGTACTACAGGTGCCTATATGCCCCAAACCCAAAACTTGGTACTTTTAAAATCTTCAGCCAAAAAGTGCTATGAGAACCGAGAGGAGACCAGGACTTACCAGCTTACCCATCTACCCAAGGTGCCTCGCCGGTCAGCCTACCTTTGTGGGTGCTGTTGATACGTTCTTCTTGAAGCAGCAAACCGTTTTCAGTGGCTCCTGTCCAGAAGGATATCCAGGCCAGGCGTGCACAGCCCATCGGGCACAAAGGGCTTCATCCCCCCTGTTGTGTGTGTCAGTCCGGGCTGAGACAGATTCCCGGGCACACACAGACAGTTTTTGAGCTGCTGTAGGCTGCCCGGTCTGGAATCTGTCTTATTGCAGCCACACTTGAGTACTTCATAGGTCTTTAATACCATTTTCTTGTTACCAAGGCTTTTTTGTTTTTTCACCCCTTCTTAGAGCCTCTGCATCTCCACTCTGCCTATTGCTGGAAGAATTAGCCCCCCTCGATTTCTTTAGGAGCCCCCCCCCCGAAATTTGGCTCTAGTTGCGCCTCTGATCCAGCCTAATGGAGCCCTCATCGGCTTCAGCCTGCAGTTTTGACCCACATTTATGTGTGATTAATGTATGAGAAATCACCCATGGAGTCAGGGAGTCACAAGATATGTTGGCTAACAAGATCACACATTGAATAAAGAAAATAGAGGTTGTAGATCCATAATAAGGGTAGACATATTGCATGCTTTACACGTAAAAGATCATGATTTACAATAGTATGACATCATAGGGCTACAACTAAGGAATCACAAACTTGTAGAAGGTCTAATAGCATTAGAACTTGGGTACAAGCTGGCCATTCATTTGCAGATAAGGTTCAAGCTTATTGCCCCAAATATACAAAGAGCCCAATCAAGTGCAAACCTGACATCCAACAGTTCAGGCCTTCACTGTTCCCCTGCTATACCAACAGATACTATAAACAATCTCTCCAAGAACGATTGACTGCTGGGGCCCTAGATGCACACCCTGCCTATTCTAAATGCAACTGGAAACACTTTTGGTGATTGTCCAATACCAGCCTGCCCAGATAGTAAAGCTGAGGAGCCAACTCTGCCAAGTCCACTGAACTCCAAGTAACTTCTATAACCACAGTGCCTCACTTCCGCAGCATGTTACCCTGGGAGGGCCGGGGAAAGTGGTTGAGAAAAATATTATTAAACTCCTCTCATGAAACGTAGCTGGGCAGGGATCCAAGCTCACAGACCCGGAATGCGGCAACTTCATAGATCAGCATCACATTGTTCTCCTACAGGAGACATGGGCCGCTGAACCAGAACACAGTTACGGCAATGTAACTTTTAACACAAATGCTCTTCCATCTCCCACAAGAAGAGCTCCAGTTGGACTATCGACCTGGCTGAGACTGGATCCATTCCCAGAAGCCAAAATAATCCGCTGAAGCAAGACATGCTGGGCCGGGAGTTCAAGATAACCTTTACTCCAGGTGCTAAGTACATTGCTATTGTAAATATATTCATAAGATTAGGCCCTGTATACACCCAGTCAGCAACAGTAGATGTCTTCTAGATATGCTAGGCCAATTGCACAATGATACCCACATACATAAAGCAGGGGATCGCAATGTATGGCTTGATAACCAGATGAACTATGATCAGGTATTTGCTGAGTATGAACCAAAGACAAGATCAGGGGCAGTCTAGGGTGGGTCGAGAAAACAGGCAAGTGTGGGAGCTCAAATAGAGGACATGACGGTAACCTATGGCATAAGAATAGTTAATGGGAACACAAAATCAGACACTCCCGCTTTTCCAACTTTTAATAGAGAGATGATCACTAGCAAAATAGATTACATAAATCTGGTATCCACAATCATTGGGTGGCCTTAGATGACATGGAGTTTGTCCCGAGAGCAGGTAGAAATCATCAAGCCAGGAACACCCAATTCCAAGCCTATCCATTCTTAAGTCATAACTTGGCACCCAAAATAATAGTCAGTACAATTGAGCTATAAATAATAGAAGGAACGTGAAATGGTCAGTGGTGACAACTGACAGTAAGGCCCAATCCCATATTTATGAGCTCTTTGGGGAAAACATTCCCTAATTGAGACACTAGATGTGACCAAGGTGAAATGTATCACCCTGTATTGCCACTTGTTGGAAGAGATGAAGAATTCCTTCATGGTTGAAGGGTGGATGGGATGAGGTCCTAACAGGAGACCTATTTAGTCCTGAAAAGATTGCTGCCACTCAGAAAAACTCCTTCTAGAAGCCATTAAGAAGGGCATCCACCAAGACATTGTTACTGCAATGAAATTTCATTAGACAACCCTTAGTAAGTCTAAAAATGGATGGAAATTGGAACAATGGTCACTAACAACTCATGCCCTCCATTACAGGAACAGCAAGCACTTCTGGAACATTGTTGCAGCAGGCTCACTTATAATTAACAACCACCTTGAAGCAGTGATCCAGCCAAACGTGTGGGTAGCTCACTTCAGTGGTCTCTACACTGTGTGGCTCGAGACCAGGGTTTTGCTATGATGAACCCTATTAGGTACCCCACGAAACTGGAATAGGGAGATGCAGGCTTTAACTTGGCAGAAACAGCCAATGTGTAGGAAGATGGCTCTCTATATAATGCACTAAAACATAGTACACTGTGCATAGAGTCCACTGTGACCCATACTGGTATAAAGCGGCAAACGTAGATAATACTAACAATCTATTTGTGATTGTGAGGGTAATCCTAAGCATTTGTTGTACTCACAGAGATAATAAATTAGATACACACTCAGGAATTATCTGAAACCAATTTGTAACAATAACATTGATTTTTATATTTGTTTATAGTTTTCACACCAAGAACTTTATTCTAAGGTAAGTACTTTTTTAGCAAAATAAATCACTGTTGTGCGAAATTACTCCCTATTGAAGTCAATAGGAGAAATTTTAAAAATGGATATAAAATCATACAATAGGAATTCAAGGTTCACCTTCTGGCATGGTCCAATGTTCCACCAGTGGATTCTCGGGAGGGTCCCGGAATTGGCTGGGAGAAGGGTTTGAGGACGTTGGTAGCTAGTGCACTACAAAGAAGGAGGTCACCAAAAAACACACTGCACAAGGGGACTAAAAGGTAATTCTCAGGTGCCCCACTTGAGGGAGCAGGCCAGGAGGGCCTCAGAACCTTGGGAGCACAGCTGGTTCAGCGGTATCCACGCCAGGTGGACTGAGTGCAGAGCAGATAGTTCAGTTGGGCTGTGTGCATCAAGATGTCTTTGGGGTCAGGGGCAGGCAGGTTTCCAGAATGATTCCTGGACTTGACGGGTGCTTGCATCCTGGGAAAGTGGAGTCCAGAATGGACTATTGGTCTTGGTGTAGGTTGCAGGGGGTCAGGTACCCCGGGTATTGCTTCAGCATGGCTCCAGTAGGTCCTGGTGTCTTCACATTTGTTGGAGAGACGCTTCGCCTTAGAAGCAAGGCGCAACGCTGGGGGACGCTTGAACAAACCTTGTTGGTGCACTGAGGCCCAGGAGAGCGCAGGGCCAACACCGCGAACGAGGCTCCGCCCCCTTTCACCGGGGCTTTCAAAAACTGCTCGCGCCTCCCGCTCTGCGGGAGACGCTTCGCCTTAGAAGCAAGGCGCAATGCTGGGGGACGCTTGAACAAACCTTGTTGGTGCACTGAGGCCCAGGAGAGCGCAGGGCCAACACCGCGAACGACGCTCCGCCCCCTTTCACTGGGGCTTTCAAAAACTGCTCGCCACTCCCGCTCCGCGGGAGACGCTTCGCCTTAGAAGCAAGGCGCAACGCTGGGGGACGCTTGAACAAACCTTGTTGGTGCACTGAGGCCCAGGAGAGCGCAGGGCCAACACAGCGAACGAGGCTCCACCCCTATCGTCATTTCCTTAAAGGTACTAATCCTCTCCCGCATCGCGGGACGCGCTGGGCTAAGCCCGGGCATAGGGCGGGCCCTCTGTGGCCCTCAGAGGTCTGAAGAGACTGGGCTGGGCCATAGACCCTGGTTTGGACTTGATTAATATTTCTGTGATTCTTGTGAGACTTTGGTGTTAGGTGTTTAATGTTTTCTTAAAAAAATGTGTAAGGTGCCTCGACTTTCCAGTTATATTATCACTACATATATTTTTAAACTGTGCAAGGTTAAGGGTGTGCAATGTCTAAATCTAAACCAGATAAGCCAGCCTCTGGTCTGGGCACTATGGATAACTTTCTGGTTAAAAAAGTGAACCAAATCAATAACGAAAGAAGGGCCTCCTTGGGCCTAGTAAGTCCACCTCGGTTACTAGACGAGGTTTTGCCTTCGGCTGGGGTCTCTTTACTGGGAAACAGCGATGTTGCAAGTGATCGGGCTACTACATCTATAGTAGCACAGGTACACAGGGAGACTCCGGACGTCTTGTCTGATACCTCTTTGGAAGAATCAGAGCAGACATTACCAGCTACTAGATCTGTGAGACTTTGCAGAAAACTGCAATCTAAACGTGGGGGGAAGAATAGTAAAAAAAGAGCTGATCCTCCACGATCTGCTTGTAATGGCCCTATTCTTGGTTCCTGCCCTGAGAATGGTCATAAAGAAGGGGGTACGCTATAGATTTGGAACAAATCTACCCTACTTATGAGCTCAACAGTAGCAAAAATAGAGGCTAAAATAGAAGAGATGTTGAGACCACTGACCATTAAGCTGGACACTGTGTCGCTAGAAGTGGATAGATTGGTTGGATTAGTTTCAGCATTCCTGGCTACTGCCACAGCTGTTTCACCCAAGGCAGCGGATAAGGGCCAGAGTGTTATGAGAGAGAAAGTGCAGCAGATCAGTCATCCAACACCTGCTACTGAAACTGCTTCTTCTGCCCAACGTTTAGCAACTGAACAGCTTAGACAACCCATAGTAGAGCCTGAAGGTAGGCTTGACCCTATACAAATGAGGAAAAGTTGTTACATTAACTTGCCACCTGACTGTGCTCCCTATGTGGTGGTCCTAACAAATGTTCCGCCTATTGGTGACTTCTCTGCCCAGCCATATGGGGAGTCTCATGATTCTTTAAAAAATAAAACAGTTGCGTGGTTGAGTCAAAATTGTGGCTTTCCATCTAAATTCTCTGACCAAATCCTTTCAACACGTAGGGTGAACTGGATTGGGCAGTCCAGTAAGACCACTAGCGGGGACTGTATTGTGGTAAACTGTAGGCACCCGCAACATGTGGCAACAGTACTATTAAGGGCGGCCTCTCTAGAATATAATACGAACAGTCTTTGTGTCCGCCCACTTGGTCATTTTTATGCCCATTTGAATGTAGCACACTCAGCTCCTAGGAAAATTAGACCACAGCCTCAGTCCCTGATACCGGCAGCTAAGACTTCCTATTTGTATAATGCTAATGCACATTGTAGGAATGTCCCTAATGTGGAATCACTTATTAGTCATAATGCTGGTACTCACAGTGGGAATGGTTTTAATGTGGACACTCAAAACAGATTTGATTTGCTCTCTGGCCTGGAGGCGTGTGACTGACGTACGGGGTGTGTGGGGCAGGTAAACGATCAAGTGGTAGTTGAAGGACATGCAGGGACTCTTGCGGATACAAGGAATGGTAGTAATGTAATTTGCTGGAACATTGCGGGCTTAGCCTCAAAGATGGGAGATTGTAACTGGATCAGCTTTATCAAGCAATATCAGATTATTTGTCTTCAAGAGACCTGGTTAATTGAATGTGACTTCTTCCTGGAAGGCTATAAATCATTTTATGTTCCTGCGTCTCCATCTAGCAGGGGCAGGCCAAAGGGAGGGTTAGTCATATTTAATTCTGTTGATTTATCTTGTAACATTCGTAGAGTTTGAACGGATAATCCGGGCATTATTGGTCTGATGCTAACTAAAGATAACTGTTCGGCAGGTCTGGTCAACTTTTATAACGGTATTAACTTAGGCTCAGCTCTGAGCCAAGTAGTGGCACTAAATGCTTTTATCTCAGCTTCTATGGATGAATGTATTCATAACCTCTTGATCATGGGTGACTTTAATGTTCACCCATGTGGTGATCTTCTGTTAAAATGTATCTCTGATGTGCAATGTATACGCTCACAGGGCTTGCATATGGAACACACTACTGAAGGGGACTTACTTAATGACCTTTTGGATGATCTAAATTTAACAGTAGCTATGGAACTGAGGGACCCTACCAAGTGTTTTGATACCCCTAATTTTAAAGGGCATGGTCGAGGAACCTTTATTGACTACATGCTACTTACATTGTCAATGCAGTCCTTTGTGGATTTGTTTTCTATTACCAACAATGAATTTAGTGATCATAATCCCCTTACCATCCGGTTGAATGGTCCCTGGGTAGTTAAGGAAACACGGAAGGGTGTCCCTGGAAGGCTTAGTACAACCGACGGAATACGTCGCCTTAGATGGTCTATGATCGACGCCGAGCGGCTGTACAAAAATATAACAAACACTTGCACAGATGAAATCCTGAATTGTACAATAGCTGGGAATGAACCAACAAGAGTCCTGGGTGCATTTCATAACTTGTCGCATAAAGTTTCTCAGCTGCTGACGGCCCCTGCCAAAACCATGGACGACATGGGTCCTAGATGGTTCAACCAGGACTGCTCTAAATCAGCCCGCAATTTAAGGCTGGCTCTGGGAGCTAATCCCAAAGTTAAATCGACTGTGAAAGAATGTAGGAAAAATTATAAATCTGTTATTGCCACACGTAAGGCTACCTTAAGACAAGAAGCTTGGTCCGAGATCCTAGACCCTGATACCTTGAAGTGTAGTTCCAGATTTTGGGCACTGGTAAAGAAACCTTTCCTGATACAGGTTCCTGGAGATGGCTTGGAATGTTGCATAACAGAGGATGAGTGGTTAAACCACTTTAAAAGTTTATATAGTTGCACGTCGTCAGAAATCCCCAATTATCCACCCTGTGAAAGGGATAGTATTATCAAGTTTGAAAGAGGTGAGAATCTGGACGGAATAACAGGACTAACAGCTGGGAAAGCGCCGGGTCCGGATGGGATTCCCCCTGACTTGTATAGATCGGATCCTACCTTTTGGGCACCCATTTTGGAGGCGGTCTTTAATGCGGCTGCGTCAGCTGGCTGCCCATACTCATGGGGGGTTTCCACAATTGTCCCGTTTTTTAAGAAAGGGGATAGGGGCAGCCCACTCTGCTATAGGCCAATTTCATTAATAGACTCTATGGTCAAAATAGCAGGAAGAATAATACTGCAGAGATTGTCTGACTGGGCAATTACAAATGACATCATGTCTATTGCTCAGTATGGCTTCTGCGGTGGGTGTTCGACTATAACACAATGCCTTAATCTCTTCCTAATTTTAAGCAAGTATACTGTAGCAAGGAGGGGTACAATTCACCTTGCCTTCATGGATCTGTCATCTGCCTTCGACTGTGTCAACAGGGGAAGGCTCTGGCAGTCCATGAGGGAAAAGGGGGTTGATATCGGGATTGTTAACTTCCTTGAAGACTTACATAGGAATACGAGCGCCAATGTAAGGTATTCTCAGGATCTGGGCGTAACCAGTAACTTTGCTATTAGAAAGGGTGTGCGTCAAGGCTGTATCCTTGCCCCCTTCCTTTTTAATTTTTATATTAACGACTTAGACAGCGATCTACAGATTATTCACGCTGACTGTCCTAGAGTTGGCAGGCGGGATATTCCTGTTCTTTTATACGCAGATGATGCGGTTCTAATTTCTAGAACTGAGAGGGGACTACAAACTCTACTTAACGCTTTCAAATTGTTTATGTCTGACAGAGATTTACTGATTAATAATTCTAAATCATTTATAATGCAAGTTGGTCAAAAGCCAAGCAGAAACTTCCTGTTTAAATTAGATGATGTAGTGATCCCTGTATCGAAATAATTCTCGTATCTTGGGGTTACTTTCGATAACAAACTTACCTGGGGACCTCATCTTGCCAAGAAGAAAGGTGAATTGGCTAGGATGAATGCCTACATTTTTAACTTTGCGGCCAAAATAGGAAAAAAAACTACTAGTGCCATGATGAAATTATATAATGCAAAATCAGTGGCAACTGCTGTTTATGGCAGTGAACTGTGGGGAAACGTCAGTGGGGTGCAGTTGCAGACCGCTGAAAACACTTTTATGAAGCGCTTATTATGTGTCCCACTTGGTACCTCAAATTATGCTGTTCATGAAGAGTTGGGGGCACAATACTTAAGTGATATTTTTTCCCTACGACCTCTGACATGTTGGCTAAATCTGTGGCTAAATGAGGAAATTCCACTGACTCATCTGATCATGAAAGACTTTTTATCCCAGGATAAGGCTCTGGACACTCCCTGGTTAAAGTATCTGAAATCTAGTTTCTTCCGGCTCGATTGCCTGGAATTGTTTGATTACCCGAGCAGGATTGTCAAAGGGGATGTGAAGGCAATTAAACGGGCTTTCCTTATAGACAGGAGTACACAAAGGGAATGTTTGGAGCTTCAAAAACCAACTGTAAGAAAATCTGTTATGCTTAATACATGTGAATCAATGGAGCCATATCTGTCTGGCTCACTGTCCTCCCATGAGAAATTTTTGTTAACCAGATTTAGGTTGAATTTGTTTCATCATCTGCTTATTAGACCGAAAAGTGACATTTTTAACAAATCTGCAGCGCCCTGTGGCTGCGATGGTAAGTCTCCACAGGATTTGCTGCATTTTATATTTTTATGTAGTTTTTATGAATACCCCAGCAAACGCTATCTGGTCGCTCTTTTAAAAAGACTCAATTTTAACCAGATCAGACCAGCCCTTATGTACTTACAACTTCTGCATATGGACAGTATCCTTCAAGTTACTGAATTCTTAAAACTCTGTATAAAGCTGCGAAACTGTTTGGATCAGTGATGCTCCCATGATGATTTATATCTCGCATGAATTCTCTCTTTTACTGTATGCATATATTTGATCCTTGCACTACCGGCACTTTACTACTGTTTTTACAAATGTATTTTTTAAATGTTATATTGTATATGCACTTTTATGGTTTGAATCAAAACCGAAATAAAGTCTCTATTGAATTGAATTGGTGGAGAGACAAACCTGACCCTCTGGAGCTGGTGTTCCTCATTTTGCTGGGACGCCGCGTTAGAGTTGCCGGGGAGCAGCAAGTAAGTAAACCGGACTCTGCAAGTGAGGTGCCCATGGTCTTTAGGGATGTATTGTCTTTACCCCAAAGGAGTTCTCTGGCAATTTGCAAAGGGCTGGGGTTGTTCTGGGGTTTTTTAAGTCCTCACAGCAGCAGGGGTGGACAGTAGACTATGATAGTCGAGTCCTGGAAGTAGCAGACAGGGTTTTGCAACACAATTCTGCAGCAGGTCTTCTGTTCTCGGGTCAGCAGTTCTTCTTTGTCTATTTCATCTTTGTGTTCATTGAATCTGAATTTCAGGGTCCAGGGATGCCACCCAAATACTTAATGAAGGGACATTAATGGGGTGAAAGGTAGTAGATAATGGGCTGCCTACCTTTTGGATGTCTATACCTTCTTAGTAACCACCTCCTGTGGGAAGGGGCACTACCCTTGCTCTGATAAGTTGATTCCCTCTCAAACCAAAATGGAGGGAAATGAAAAGTGGGCTCCACATCACCTACCCCATATTAGGACTGGTGCTAGCTGAATGGAGACCCACCTCCTAATTAAACTGATTTTCCCACCTGCCTTCCGGCTAAATTTGGAGTAGGACAGGGTGGTTGGCATCCTCCACGATCTGGAGATGCCTGGGTTGCATTTCAAAGTTGTTATCGCGTTTGAAGCTTCCCATCTTGAAAGGCCATCAAGGCCTGGGAGAGGTATGGAGCACCTCAGCCCAGAGCAGGCTTTGTTCCTGGCCTCTGAGAACACTGGCTTTCATCCCATGAGATCAGAACTATGACTAATGGTGCCAGTCTGGCTAAGACTAGGTGGAGACCACACAAGTGCTTGGTAGGTTTACATGGGACACTCTAAGATGTACCCGGTGTGAATCTATTAATTAATCTAACATGGCACCAGTGAAGCTTTATTAAGAAGAGATGTTTGGGACCACATATCTTAGGGTACAGTGAAGCCATCATGGAGATAGGATACCTTTGATGACAAGTATCCAGCCCAAGTGATATCTATGACTTGCCTGTACACTTACAATATTCAAGATTGGACTTAGATATTTTAGGGTTATATCTGCTCATACAGATATGTTTACACATGGGATATAGTGCACTCTGCCTATGGGGCTGTGAGGCCTAAATTAGGGGTGACTTACCTATACCTCATGCAGTGTCTGTGGTAATGGCCCACAGGGATGTGTACCATTTTGACTCTTCAGTTTTTTCTGTACCATGACATGCAGCATGCAATGGCAGTTTGCATGGTCTTGGTGAGGGGTCTCTTTGGAGTGGCAGAGTTTGTGCTGCAACCCTAGTGTTCAAGCTCCAGTCCCAGTGCCCTAGGTACAAGGAGTACCATATACTAGGGACATTGCTGAAGTTGTGCCAATTGTTGTCCAATTTTAGGGAAGAACACTGGTACTGGGGGGGGGGTACTGCATAAAGAACCCAATTTCCCACGCAATGCACTAAAGCTGATGAAGACATAAAAAGCCCCTGGGACGGATGGAATTCACAGAGACTTGTACCTCTCCCAAACTGAGGTTTGGGTACCTTACCTTAATGTTCTGTTCAACGCCACAATGAAGCGGGAGGATATCCCCCCAACGTGGCACAGCACTGTTATTTTCCCTACATATAAGATGGGGGGGCAAGGATACACCAGCCAACTATAGGTTAAGCTTTGGCCCTTTCTTTTTACTTCTCCTCATAAGCTCTCACAAGACTCCTGCGGGATCGTAAAACACCTTGTGGCAGACCCGGTATTTCTCCATGTGTGTTTCGTGAGATGCTCACGACAATGAACGAACCCCATGCGGCAGGCTTCAATTCCTGAAGCAAGCACGATACTCTCATGAGTCTCTCATGGGATTGCACCACAATTGTAGGACAATAGTAATATGAAACACTGCTCATAGTATTAAGTCCCAGCAAACCTTTTGCACACAAGTAAAATGTTGCATTGTTTTCAGTTGTTCTGTTTCAACTATTTCATACAATTTTCGTTTTCTTCAGGATACTATTTTTGGCACCATTTTTTCTTACACAGGTATTAATTCTTGAAAAACATGGCTTGCAGGAATTGTGAAAGTGGTGGGTGTTACACAGATAGACATGTCTTGCTCAAGCCATGCTCCTATCGATATCTGGCCTGACTTTTGTTGGCAAGATACTCCCCTGCATCCAGTTCATTCACAGAACACCTGCCTAAGGAAATTGCATGATACATGTGATTTTGAGAAGAGAGTTAAAATAAAAATGAAAAATCGTGGCAGTGAAAAATATTGTATTCATTTAAGTTTTTTTAAAAGGCTGATAAGAGCTCTCCGGTTTCTCAGAGCACTGTGGGGATGATGATGCCCCGGCCACTTACCCGTAAACTTCATTACTCCGAGTATTGTCTTCTTTGCCACATGAGTTACAAAATGAGCATTAGCTCTGCACCAGCACCCTCAAAAGCAATTTTCATTCTATGCCTCCCATCCTTCCCCAACATGGCCGAGCACCATCACCCTTAACACAGTACAAGAGGAGGGACGACCCACCCCACTTCCTGTAGAACTACCAAACCCTGACAACAACCTCATGCAGGGAAGGGATGGGACCACATGTGGTGAGGAAGACAATACTCAAAGTAATGAAGATTACAGGTAAGTAACCAGGGCATTACCCCCTCGTAAGTCTTCCTCACCACCAGAGTTACGAAGTTAGCACACACCCAAGCCCAGTGGCTTCATGAACACTCACAAGAAACCACAGACCACAGGATGATGCAAACACCTGGATTAATTCCAACAATTAATACAGAGTTAAAAAATGAAGCAGATACCCACAGAAGGAGCAACAATCAAGAGCAGGAAGAGCCAGCCTGGAAAACAGCCGCAGCAAAAACTCAGTGCAGAAGGACCACCCAACACCACCCGATAATGATCCATGAACATGTGAGGGAAGGATCACATAGCGGCTCGACAGATATCCTCAGTCGAGACTCCCTTGAAAGGGGCCCATGAGCCAGAAAACTCTGGGTAGACCTAACCTGGATCTGGGCAGACACCTCTGACCCCTTTGAACCATAGGCCAGCAGGATAGTCTGCTTAATCCACCTACTCAGAGTGAAGAGAGAAATCTTATGACCGACCTCAATCGGCCAAAAGTGACAAACAGACCATCACAGTTGTAAAAGGGCAAAATCTGCTCCAAATGCACTAACACCGCCTGCTGGAAATCCAGCAGAGAGAGACCAGCATCTACCTCGAAACCAATAACCAGAGCGAAAGTAGGCAAAATGACCTCCCCGGAACGGTTGACAACCGAATGAACTTTGGGCAGGGACTTAGGATAAGGTCGCAAAACCGTCCTGTCTGGCAAGCACGCAAAAAAGGAGGAGGCTCCAAAAAGGATCCCAGCTCCCCAAAGACCACCAGAAAGACCACAGAATTTAACATCCATAAACCCCGAGGGCTCAAAAGGAACCCCCTGAAGGGCCTGCAGCACCAATGGAAGATCCTAGGAAGGGGCCGGACAAATCGCCCTTGGATGTTGAACAAAACAACTCTGAAGCAGCCGGGCCACTAAAGGATCCAGATCATCTAACTGAGAACTGCAGAATGCTTGCAAGGCTGCCAACTGAACCTAAAGCGTGGAACGAGCCAGGCCCAAGTCAAAACTATTCAACAGGAAATCCAGTACCCTTATTGGATCACAGACCCAGAGTCCAGCCCCTTAGAAACACACTACTGAGAAAAGGAACCCAATGGAGGCAATAAGATTAAAGACTTGCCGGGTGACAGGACCCCTGCAGCAAGTCAACCACCTCCACGGAGCAGCCCGAGACAAGAGGCTCACCCTCTCAAGAGCCAGGCCTGAAGATGGAGTCAACGCAGAACTTGTACAGGAAGAGGAGGGACTGCAAAGGATACAGAAGATCGGGGATCGTCCAACACACCAGGACGCTCATCTCCCTCATCAGAGTAAAAACACGGGCGGTGAACTCAACCGGGCACAACCAACAGAAGAAACGCTTTGTCCAGGCAAATCTTGCACAGAACCCGAGCAATCAAAGGGATCGGAGTAATTGTGTAGAGCAGGGAATCCGGCCACAGGAATGACATTGCATCTACCCGCCATGCCTCTGGACAGGGAAGAATCAAGCAGAAGCGGGGCAGGTGAGAATTGGCCCTGTCTGCAAACAAATCTACAGTTGGGCACCCAAACCTCGACTGCAACACCAGGAACACCTCCCCTCTCTGGGAGATGGAAGACATGGGCGGGAAACACTGTTCTCAGGCAGTCCACCGCACAGTTTGCTCTCCCTGGAAGATAGATGTCCCAGAGAGACAACACTGTGCCCTCCACCCAGGTCAGAATCTCCTGAGCCAAGACCCACAGAGACGGAACCCTGCAGCCCCACTGGTGATTAAGGTAACCCATCACAACCTGATTGTCTGTCCAGACCAGAACATCCTGCCCCGAAAGGCCAAAGCAAACTCTCGACAAGCCATCTGAATGGCTTTCAGTTCCCGGAAGTTGGACGAGCAACCAGCCTGCAGGTGATTCCAAAGAACCTGCACCAACTAGGACTCCAAAGTTGCCCACCAGCATCCATAGTCACCATCCAGGAGGGGGACACCTGAACGGGAAGACCCCTGGACAGATTGGACCCCACCATCCACCAAACCAGATTGTACCGGATCCGAGGGGTAACCACCACCGGCAAATCGTAAGCCACTAAACAAGGGGACCAATGGGACAACAGATGATTACAGATGTAGATGAGCTCAAGGCAGTACATTTATTGCAGCTGACATCAAACCTTGCACCCTCAAGCATTGATGCACCGGGGCATAATCCAAGGCCAGACGACAACCCAGGTCCCTCCTCCAGGTTGCCCTCCTCTCGGTCAGTAAAACCACCAGCCCCTTGACCATGCTCAGGTGATTCCCAAAAAACACTAAGTTCTGAGTGGGGGTCAGATGTGACTTTCTGTGGTTGATCAGGAAACTGTACCTCTCCAGAACCTCACAGACCTTCTGGATGTTAAGAGCCCCCTTTGAAAAAGAAGAGGCAGAGATCAGCCAGTCATCAAGGCACGGGAATACCCGAATTCCCTTCCTCTGGATTAGCCCAACTCATAGGGCATAAACCTTTATGAAGACCCTCGGGGCAAAAGACCATCCAAAGGGCAGTACCTGGAATTAGAAGTGCTCGATCCCCACACAAAACCGGAGGAACCGCTGAGAAGCCGGATGAATGGGTATGTAGAGGTTGGCATCGAGCAGATGCAATGAAATCACCATGTTTCCCTGAACCAGTAAAGGAAGTATCTCCTGCAAAGAGAGCATCCTACATTTAATATTTAGGACAAATGAGTTCACCCTCTTCAAATCCAACACTGGACATAAGTCCCCAGAAACCTTTCTCAACAGAAAGAGGATGGAGTAGACCCCTTTGACAGGCCGGAACTGGAAGTATGGCCCCCTTTCTGAGAAGATCCTGAATGCCTACCAAAAGCGCCTCCTCCTTTGGCGTGGCAGAAGGTAAGGGAGTATGGAGTCTGGAGGAGGGGAGTCAAAGACAATCTACTAACCCTGCTTGATAATTTGTAGAGTCCACTGGTAGGAGACTGATTCTTCCCAAGTCTTAATTAAAGTCAACAATCGACCCCCCACAGGAGCTTGAACTGTAGAAATCCATGGATAGTCAGGACCTGAATGAGGAGGCAGAAGCACCATCCGACTGCTGAGACCGGGATTTGTGGGAGAACGGGGTGCCCTGGCTGCAACCCTTCCCTTTTAAGTGTAGGCTCCCCCTAGGGCAGCAGATGGATCAAAGGCCCTACTGGGACCAAAGAAACTCCCCCTAGAAGGACAAACGGGCGCCAACAGCTTCCGATCCTCAGCCGATTTCTTCACCATCTCATCCAGGGAGAGCCAAACAGTCTGGTCCCTGAAAAAGGGATCTTCATAAGAAGGGACTTCTAGGCTGCTGCAGCTGTCCAGTGGCGCAGCCAGACCTGGCGCCAAGCTGGATAGATGCACCCCCTGCTGCTACCGCAGCCGCCCAAGGTATCAAAAGCTATATCAGACAATAGTCTTGTCTGCTGTTCCATGACAACCAGGGTAGGTAATACGTCAACCCCCTGTTCCAAAAGGTCCGTGAGGGATTGAAAATCCTTCAAAAGAGATTGGACTGTAGGTGAGGCAGGAGAAGCTCTGAGGGAAAAGTTGCCAGCTGCATAAGACCTATTAATTGGCGCCTCCACTCTCTTGTCGACCGGGTCCGAGGAGGAGGCATCCTCCGAGATGGTGAACCCATGAGAAGATAACACTACCATCAGGGAATCAACCTTCATAGCAGATGGAAAGTCTTTAGCAAAATCCTGAATGGCATAGCGCTTGGAGAGATGGCGTGGGAAGGACTAATTGTCTGCTTCCTGCCACTGATTGTCAATCACCCTTTTTATAGAAGGGTGCAATGGCAGAGACTCAGTGTCCCGTCGCTGGTACTGCATACAAAATCATCTGCCTCCTCCTAGAACCAAGCTTCTCACTCCTGACTGCGACCAACACCCGAGACTCCCTCTTCCTTCCCCGACCGCGGTACGGCCTTCGCACCCGTACCAAGGAAGGGAAGACATGTGAAAGGAAAGCAAAGTGCCTTAGAGGCAACCGCAAATGTCCAATACGTGCGTGGTTGCCACAGTAACGAGCAGCAAAAGTCTTGGCTGTTGCTGCTATTCTGACAGTTCCTCAGCATCGGAAAACAGTGGATTGACATTAACCCTAGCCGGTGAACTACGCTCCGCTCGCGGAGTTTGCGGAGTTTCGGTAACTTCACGGTTCGCGTAGAACGCGTAGTTACCGAATACTACGCAATCTGCACCGTAGCGTAGTTGTTTTTCTTCTTTGTGCGCTCAATATGCATTCTCGTGCGCGCTGTAACGACTTACCAGGATTCTGCGTTCGCCGACAAGGTTTCCTACCCATTTGCGTTCGCCGATGGGATTTGGAATCCTGCCGCACGATCTCGCGGGAGTGTGCGAACACAAACACATCATTCGGATGTGGCATCCGACTTCGGACGGCAGTGTTAGTAAGATCGCATTCCCGAACACGCAAAAATTGCAATCTGGTGATTAACATCTCTCGAGCATCATAAAACCTTCTTGAAAATGATCATTTTGCTCAAAAAAACGCCTCAGATTGTGATTTGGCTGTAGTCTTTTGTGCAAGAAGTAATTTTTCTTTATTACTTTCTTTTTCAAGAGGAAGGAAGTGCCCCTGAGTCTTCAACTTCCTGTTCATGTCCAGCCGGCTTCTCCCAGTACTCCTTTATCCATGTGCTGTTCACTTTCATTTGCATTTGGAGCTGGAAGGATCACTTTTTGTGTCTGTCTGCTGCATCATATCATTGGATTGGATTTGAGGACTTCGGGATTTGAGATTCAATTTTACAAGTAAGTTGGAGATTTGGTGTACTTGTTTGTTTGATTGGGGCATTGTTTGTACCTACATTTTTTGGGGATTTTCATCGTTTTTAAAATGTATTGTTGTGGGAGGCCTGTAGTTGCAGTAGGGGCCTTGTTGTTTTTCTTTCATTGTAATTTCAGTCAGTAGACCCAGACGTACCCATGGATTCATTTTTCTGTGGTGTCTGTTGAATTCAAACATCATGCAGGGCATGCATGGCATTGGATTCAATTGCTAAATGTGGTTTGGGGTGTATTTCCCTTTTTGGGTGTGTGTTAATAAATGAATACCTTTGTTGGATGTGTGTGTGTGCTTGTTGTGTAACTTTTCAAACTTTTGTAGCCCTGTGGATTTTCGTTTTTGCATTTTTGTATTAAAGCTGTGGTGTTTAGCAGGCCTCCTTTGTCTGGTCATATATAGGCCTGCTTGAGTTCATTATTTTCCAGGCCTGTTGTGGCTGTGAGTGACCATGTGGCATGGGGCCATTTTGTGGTGGTATTTTACTAGTGTGCTTCTTTTTCCATACAGGCCTGGATTTCTTTTCTTTGTTCCCCTTGGCTTATGCTTCTTGTTGTTGTGGCCTGGCCATGTGGGTGGCAGCCATTTTGTGAAGGCAGGCAGTGTGTTTTTGCCTTAGGCTTGCATTGTCTGTCTTCTATTTCTATTTGTTTTGGGTGGCTAGCGGCCACTTTGTGGAGCCATCCCTGCAGTGTGCTTTTGCCACAGGCCTGCATTGTCTGTCTTTGCTTTCTTGTTATTGTGGGAGGCCTGGCCATGTGGGTGGTGGCCATTTTGTGGAGCAAGGAAGTGTGCTTGCTTTTGCAATAGGCTCCCAAGCTTGTGGCCAAGTCTGCCAGTAGGCCCAGAGGTAGTCATCATGGCCAGGGTGCCTGAAACTACAGTTTCTGTGTTGTCTGTTGAATTTTAACATTATGGATGGCATTGGATTGAATCGCAAAATGTGATTTTTGGTGTGTTTTTTTAGTTTGTTGACGCGTGTCAAATAAATAGGCCTTTTCAGCTAGTAGGTAACCCTGGGCGTTCAGCTCTCGGTGTTTTGGCAACTCCACACAGCAGGACAATGCGGACAAAAACTTTTTTTTTCTTTGCGCGCTCAATATGTGTTTTTCGCACGCGCGATATAGACTTTTTGTGAAGAGCGCGATGACGATCTCACAGATTTTGCAATTTCGTAAAGAATATCTCTAGAGCAGCATAAAAGCCTTCTCCAAAATGATGATTTTCTTCATTTTGCACCAAAAACTCCTCAGGTTGTCATTTGGCTGTAGTTTTTTGAGCAAGGAGTCATTTTTTACTTTTGTTACAATTTTTTTAAAGAGGGAGGAAGTTTCCCAGAGTCTCCGACTTCCTGGTCCTGTCCTTTATCTTCACTTTCTTGTTATTGTGGGTGGCCTGGGCATGTGGGTGGTGGCCATTTTGTGAAGCCCGGCATTGTGCTTTTGCCATAGGCCTGCATTTTCTGTCTTGCCTTCCTTTTCTTGTTGTTGTCAGTGGCGGCCATTTTGTGAAGGGAGGCAGTGTGCTTTTGCCATAGGCTTGCATTGTCTGTCTTCCTTTTTTTTTATTTTTTATTAAAAAGCTTGAAAGCATTCACAAATTAGACACAATTTACAAAAGCAATGCAAGGAAAACGAAAAACAAGAATTAACAGCTGATTCATGGCAATCTAATGCAATTGTCATAAATCCTATCTTATTTTACAAAGCATGATAACAAATATAATAAAACATAAATCAAAAGAAATTTTGCAAAGAACCTAATAAATGAACCATTGCCTTAATGATGCCCATATTTTTAAACCCCCCACCCTTCTCCTCCTGCCACTTATCAAAATCACAGCTGACTCCAAATTATGAATGGCCAGTAACCTTGCTCTCCAATTCGGAAAGGTAGGGGAGACTGGATTTATCCATTCAGAAGTTATACACAGCCGGAATAGTGCCATTGCAATGGACCGAAAGGCAGATTCGCAATTTGAACTAACACTGTGCGTTTCAGAACCCATTATCACCAGCTCCGACGTGAACACAACCGGAATTTTTAAAGAGTTATTAATAAACAACTGAACTTCCTGTATAAATTTGACTAACTTGACTCATGAGAAAAACATATGTATATCGTTCACAGCAGGCAATGCGCACCTTGGACAGCACTGAACACCACTACCCCCCCATTTAGATATTTTATTGGGAGTATAGTATAAGTCGAGTAGTGCCATATAGCTTTGGGAGCGAAGGCTCCCTGAAACTATAGCTGAATGTGAAAGCTCCAGAGCCTGGCCTACATCCGTACCAACTGTCCCGAATTTCAAATCCAACTTCGAATTCTGGATGTGAAGGTCATCAAGGAAACCCAACAGCAAACTTTGATACAGGGTCCCAATTCTAACCTTCCTTAGGATCATGTTCATGAGTGGATGCTTACCCAGTGCGGTTGGAGAATTCTGCAGGAGAGTACCTATATAGCTACGCAATTGTAAGAATTTTTAAAAATCATGCGTACCTAAGCTAAATTTATCTTGCAAAAAAGAAAAAGAAGCCATATTGCCATCATATACTAAATCCCCCAACGTAAGGATACCATGAGATCTCCACCTTATTACAACTGAATCCTGAAAAATAGAGGGTAACAGCCTGGCAGCAGCAAGAGGTGTAAAAATGTTTATTTTAGGGATCGACCATTTTCGTCGCACATTCTTCCAAACTGAATAAATTGCTTTTGCTACCTTGAACTTAGACTTTTTATAATAACTGGGCTCTAAAACTGAAGAAAGAATCCCTTTAGCCTCTTCTCCCAACCCAATTTCAAATACGGAGGGACTAAGTGCTGGTGGGAGTGGGGAGCGCTGGCCGAAGAGAGGCTGAGCAAGATGTTGCAAGAATGCCGGCCAGTTATATAACAAAAGACTAGGAACTGCCCACCCGCCCCTTTCCAGCGGCAGACACATCCATTTAGCGGCCCTTCGAGGTAGGCGGTAACCCCATAAGAACCTATTATAGCATCTTTCTGCACTATTGAGGCTGGACTGGGCAAATTCCAACGGGATAGTCCTAAATATGTACAAGAATTTCGGTAAAATCAGCATCTTCAACACATTCCTCCTGCCAAATAAAGATAAATGCAAGTTGTCGAGCCTGCGGAGAGTGGAATTAACAGTCCCTATTATCGGTAAAATGTTCATCTCCGGTATCTGCTCTACTGCAGCCGTGATTTTAACCCCCAAGTAAGTTGCAACTTGGACAATTGGTGCCTCAGAAGGACCCATGGTGAGTGACTGAATCACCTGTGTTTTCTGGACGTTAAGTTTGTACCCTGATATGCGACCGAAAGATTCAGCCTGTCTCTTGATTTCTGGAAATGCCGATGAAACATTACTGGTTAAGACAATTAAATCATCTGCATATGCCAGAACTTTCAATTCGACCAGGTTTACCGCTACCGGAGTAATTTCGGGAGAGAGCTCCAATTTGCTAATAAACAGGCCGATATAAAGGGCAAATAAAAGGGGCGAACAGGGACAGCCCTGACGGGTGCCCCTATTGATGTCAAATGGCCTCGATTGCAAGCCTGAGATAGAGAGGGTGGCTTGTGGGGCAATATACAGCGACTGCAGCGCAAAAATAAAGCTATGAGAGAAACCCTTCCAGCGCATGGCTCTCCATAGAAATCCCCACGCAACCCTGTCAAACGCCTTCTCGGCGTCCAACAGGATTGCGCCAAGGGGAGATCGCGTGGCTTGAGCCCAGTCCAGAAGAGCTATGACTCGACGGACATGATCCGCCGTATTCCTTCTGGGGATAAACCCATGCTGACGGATAGAGACTATAGGAGATATCACTTTTGCCAATCTAGCCGCTAGTATCTTAGAAAATAGCTTGCTATCAGCATTGATGAGCGAGATTGGACGGAATGATGCAGGTTCGAACTCTGGCTTATCCTTTTTTTTCAACAAGATAATCGTTGTAAACCGCCAGGAGTCTGGAACCCTGCCCTGCTGTGCATCTCTCAAAGTTGTTAGAAGGTCCTCCCTAAGCTCCGTCCGAAAATGTGCTATAAAACTCCAATGGAATAGAGTCTGGACCTGCTGCCTTGCCACTAGCTAATGCATTTAGAGCTACATCTACTTCTTCCCACTCAATGGGTGCTGGTAGTATCACATTTTGGTGGTCCGAGAGTCTTGTAGTACCAAGTCCTTCAGTAAATGAGGCTAACTCTGATTCTATCGCTTGCGCACTGACTTCTTCGGTATGAAGGGATTGATAGAATCCCGAGAAGACTGACAAAACCCCCTCTGGGGTTTCTTGGATTACTCCCTGCGCATCCTTAATCTTATCAATGCGATTAGACATACCTCGCTGATGAAGCCACTTGGCCAATACCCTACCTGATCTTTCGCCATGCTCAAACATCATTGATCTATACTGTAGATATTTGGCAGCCAGATCCTGGCCCAAGAACTCAAGCAAAGAGGCTTTAATACATGCAACCTGTATCTGCACCTGAGATATATCGAGCCCCCCCAAAATAGCATCTGTAAGCTGAACCTCTGCATGACGTAGCTCATCCATACGGCGCTTTATTGTTTCTTTAATTTGCTTCTGACGAAAGAGCGAATAATTTTTAGTTTCGCCGCGAACAGCTGCCTTCAGTGAGTCCCATACTATACTACTAGGGGCTGAGCCTCTATTAATATTCAAGAATCCAATGACCCAGGGCCTCATATGATCTAGATATGGCTCTTGTAGCAACAGCTTCCTCTCATATGTCCATAATGTAGTAATTCTCGCATACCCTGACAAGCAGCAATTGATGGTCAATAAGTTATGGTCCGAAATAACTCTAGGGGACATAGAAATTGATGTGGTTTTGGCTAATTGATTTGAAATAAAAAAATAATCTAACCGAACAATTTTTTTATGTGGGGCAGAGAAATATGTGACGCCATCTAAGTTCTTGCAGTGATAGAACCAGAGATCGGTCATACGATGTTCTAAAACTAGACCTTGTAAGGCTCTATATACTCTTGGTTTCTGTCCAACATAGCTCTGACCCCCCGCCACATCGAAATTTGCAGATAAATTGATGTTGAAATCCCCACACAAGCATACGGGCTGAGGCCATGCAGCCAGCTCAACGTTTAGGTGCTCTAGTACCGCAGGATCGTCCAAGTTGGCACCGTACACCGTGCAGAGCGTCAAAGAAGAGTGGCAGATACGCAGCTCCGGTATTGCCCATCTCCCCCCAGGGTCTTGACTAGATCTTACACAAGAGCCCAGCCCATGTTTCATCAATATAGCAACCCCTGTATCATAGAGGACTGCTGTGAGCATACTACCAGATCAAACCCAGGGATTCTGAGGCAGTCCCTCTTGTTCCAGGGGATATGGGTCTCCTGTAGGCAGAGTACTTCTAAGTGCAGTGCTTGAATAATAAGTGCAAACAGAGCCCGCTTTCTACCATTATTGAGTCCGCACACATTCCAGGAGGCTATATTTACCTTAAGTGACCCCATTATGTGACTTTAGAGAAAACAAAAATGCTGTAATTCTTACATGATTTAATCTTTCATTGCCATGATTGTCATAGTGGAAAACAACGTTTTTCAAGCTTTTTATTTTTAAATGCGCCCATACCCCAAATCCTACCCTCTCACCCAACTCCCCCCCCTCTGACTGCACGCCCCCCACCCACCCTTGCCCCAACCCCTACCACCCCCGACACTAGGCAGGAACCGGAGTTCCAGTGATGGCGAGACTGGTATAAGCGAAAGAACCCCCTCCCCCAGGAAATGCTGCTATCTATATATGCACAAAACCAGACCTTCGCGAGAATTGCTTTCTAACAAAGAAACCCCTGAATAACCCAAACACTAAATTTGCTTTTAAGCAACAGAAAGAGGGGCTAATTCATATTCAAAAACCAAGCAAACTCGATTACTTCAGTCCATCCACAAATGCTTTGGCCTGGATCTCAGATTCAAAGTATTTTGTCTGACCATGATGTATAATTTTAAGCTTTGCTGGGAAAAGCAAAAAGACCTGTGCCCCCTTGGATTGGAAGGGAGTAATCAACTGACGGAGCTGCCACCTCCGTTCTACCGTGGCTGTGCAAAAGTCTGGCCTTACAAAAAACTGACAACCTTTTCCCGACCTTTGCCTATTGGGCTTGGCTAAGTCGTAGATTCTTTCTCTCACTAGGACATTTTGCATACAAATCATGATCGCGCGGGGTCTTTTCTCTGCTTAACCTACGCGCTGCTTCAATTTGAAGGGGAAGCGATGAACTCGTTGAATCTCCAATCGCCAGTCCCAGTCTTTTACTTCAGGAAAAGCCTCTGTGAATAAATCGTCAACAAATTGACGAGCGTCTGACCCCTCCACCCCATCAGGAACCCCAAAAAATCCTATGTTTTTGCTCCATGCCCAGTTCTGAATGTCAATGAGTTTTGCCTGAATGTCCTCTCTCTGCAGCTGAATTTCATCCACCGCGCTTTTTTGTACCACCAAGTCATCTTCTAATGTGGAGATCCTTGTCTCTGCCTCCGTAACTCTGGAGGCTATATCCGTGCACGTCTTCATAACCCTGCGCAAAGAGTTTTGGACTCTCCGACAAGCCCCTTGCACGCGGGCGCTCTCTTGGCGTGTTTCCTCACGATGAGCCATTATAGTTTGATATATAACGGCTAGCGATATTTCAGCAGATGTTGAGCCACTGTTAGAGTCCGTACCATGAGTAATTTGTTTGTGAGCTTTGCCTTGTAGCACTGGCTGATTAGTGAATGAGTAGTCCCAAGTCAGAGAGCCCGCTGCCATAGTAGAATCCTGGGGCACCTTACGTACTGTAGATAATCCATTCAATACTGCATTAGTGCGCCAATCAGCAAAATCACTGCCCTCCTCCTCATCTGTCCAATCTTTATCCAATCCATCAACTGATGACCCTGTATGATCCGATAATGAATAGAAATCACCATCTATATCCCCATCCGCCCTTGCGGAGGGTGCAGGAGTCATTAATAAAGGGTTTTGGGGGGCTGTAATCTGTGGGTTTAGCAATAAAGTCTGAGGGACTACATCTCCCAGAATCCCGCATTGTGGTGCTTCCAAACCCAAAACAGAGTCAGTGCTTGAGAACACTCCTGGTGAATTATCCGCTGCCTGCACACTGTCATTACGTGAGATTAATGTTCCCGCACTGTCTCCAATGCCTTTTCCACAAGCTGCTACAGGGGAGGGGAATGAAGTACCAGCGTCGATCTTACCGGTCAGAACCTCCGCTGTAGGTGCTGCAGGAGCTGTGAGGGAAACTGCTACGTTGCAAGCGGTTTTACCTGCCGCATTCCCCCGAGGTTTGAACATTGCTGGAGTTTCCGCTGTAGTACCTGTTTTCCCAATTCTACTCACCCCCGCTAAAGCTTTCTTTGAGGTGTCCGGTTGGGAAACTGTGCGAGGTATCGATATGGCGGACGCAGGTGCTGGTGCCGGCGGCAGTGATCCTGTTGTGGCTACCGCTGCTGCTACGGGCATTTTCACGGCCGTGCCCCGTGGAAGGGACATAAGCTGGTTCTTGGACGGCATTCCGTTGCAGGAGGACAAGGTCCAAGGAGCCTGAGCAAACAAAGTATGTGCTGGCCAGTGCTGGGCTAGAAGGACTCCGCCCGAAAACCAGCGTGCTGAGATCCGCCTCAAAAAGTTATGGCGAGAGCCTGAGAGTTGCCACAGCATCCTCCGGAATCGAGCAATCTACGGTAAGGTCTGATACTGAGCCTTAAGATTAGCGCATACTCGCAGGCAACAGCTCCTGGTAAGGGAGCGACGCAGTACCAGCTCACTCGGCCATAGGACGGGCTGCCATCTTGCCCCTGTTCCGCATTGTCTGTCTTCCATTTCTTTTTGTTATGGGTGGCTAGCGGCCATTTTGTGGAGCCATCCAGGCAGTGTGCTTTTGCCATAAGGCTGCATTGTCTGTCTTCACTTTTTTGTTATTGTGGGTGGCCTGGCCATGTGGTGGTGGCTATTTTGTGGGACCAGCCACTGTGCTTTTGCTATAGGCCTCCGAGCTCGTGGCCTAGTCTGCCAGTAGGCCCAGAGGTACTCATCAATCATCATGGGTGCATGAAACAACTGTTTTTATGTTGCCTGTTGAATTTGAACATCAATTAGGGCATGAATGGCATTGGATTGAATTGTAAAATGTGTTTTTTAGGGGGGGTTACTTTTTCGATGTGTGTTAGGCCTTTTCAGCCAGTAGGCCCAGAGGTACTCATAGCATGGGTGCATGAAACAACTATTTCTGTGGTGTCTGTTGATTTTAAACAACATTTAGGGCATTGACGGCATTGAATGGAATTGCAAAATGTGGGTTTTGGCTGTGTATTTTACTTTTTTGGGTGTGTTAAATTAATGCCTTTGTTGAATGTGTATGTGTTGTTGTTGTGGTTGCTGTGTAACTTTCCAACCTTTTTAGCCATGTGAATTTTCGTTTTTGCATTAAAACTGTGTTGTTTATCAGGCATCCCTTGTCTGGCCATATAGGCCTGCTTGAGTTCATTGTTTTCTGGGCCTTGTGCCTGTGATTGACAATGTGGCTGGGGGCCATTTTGTGGTGGAAGTTAGTCGTATGCTATTTTTGCCACATTGGCCTGCGTGTCTTTCCATTGTTGTGCTTGGCTTACTTCTTCAATCCCTATTGCCAGCTGCAGCTCCCTGATGCTGCATCCATCCCACGTGATGCACACATTAACACCATCGCTGCTATTGCTATTTTTCCCCTGCGCTGGCCCATAATAGAAATGGGTGTGAGCACCGTGCCTCATGACGAGCTGAGCTCGTCATGAGCACGGAAGGGGTTAAGGCCAAACAGGTTCCACTACATTTGTGTTTTTGTTCTTCGCTATTCTTATTCTTCCTGAGTGTGCACAGTACACCAGGGAATCCCTTGTTGTCAAAGTCTCATAAATGGCTACACTGTTGTTGTTCACTGAGTTACTAGAATTTAATATTTGTGACCACCACAGACTAAGTTATTTAAGATTCAACAAATTCCACGTTTGACTGATATTCTTCTGGCTTTTTTGGTTTTAGGTGCACAAAAGACTGAGGAGGAGGTGTCGTCATCATCGCCCATTGTACTGCCAGACAAACGTCCTGCTGCTGTACACAACTTGACGTTTGACCTGACCAGACATCTCTCCAGCTTGTGCAACTGAGTGCTGCTGACATCTGAAGAAGATGCCCACAAGGAAATCAGGTACCACAAGGTCCTCCAGCACCAAGAAAGTTGCTATTGAGAAGAAGGAGAACAAGGAAGTGACACTTAAGTCTGGTGTGCCGCCCCAAACCTTTTTTGAGAAACCAAAAATTAAGCCTTCAGCAGCGGTGTCCGGGGAGCAAGCTGGGGGCAGCACCTCTGCATCAGTGGGCTCAACCCACCAACCCCGGCCCAAGCACATGAGTGTAGAAGAGGTATCCAGCCTAAGAGTGGACCCAGTGATGCTGAGCCTGAGAAAAATGTTATCGATATCTCAAAGTAGTACCCAATCAATGCAAGAGGAAACACAGCAGATAAGTGGTCAATAAAAACAGCCGCAACCACCGCCCGCAATAGTACTAGTTGTTCCTCCCGAAGTAGGGGCAGTTCAGGAAATTGAGCCTCATGCAGGGGAAGAAGAAAAGGAAGCCACTCATTCAGAAGATCAATTGTCTTCCAAATACCCAGCAAGGAAAAGGAGGATTAGTCCATCGAGTTCTTCGCCAAGCACCCCTTATGATGTTCTAGATGCCACTTGGGAGCCACAACCTGAGCATGAGAGGGAGACAAGTGGGTCTTCTTTACGGTTAGCGAAAAGGAGGAGAATATTGCTAAATGCTCCATTTGTAACACCTCTGTTAGTTGGGGTAAGCTTGGTACAAACTATGGTACCGGAGGCCAAATGACACATCTGAAAAAACACCACGTGATCAACTGGGAGGATCACCTTCGCCACATGAAAACCCAGATCACAGAGGAACACGAAGAAGAGGGAGACATTCTCTCTGGTAGTGGTACACAAAGTAGCCCTATCCCCAGCAGTGCAGTGGTACCGCCCACATCCTCAGCAACATCTCAGTGTCACAAGAGTAAGAGTCAACCTGAAACACCAAGGAGTACTGCAATGAAAAAAATATGGCGCGGAGCCTAACAGAAAGGAATACCATGCAGCTTCCATTATTAGCATGTTTACTGTGCCAGAAGGGCAGTACAAACACAACCACCCAATAGCATGTATGTACAATGCGAAGCTGGCTAAAATGTTAGCACTGGACCTTCTCCCTTTTTCTTTTGTTGAAGAGGTGGTTTTCCTGGAATTTGTGACAACCATCTGCCCAAAATGGAAGGTTCCCAGCTGCTACTATTTTGCAAGAGTTTCTGTTCCAGCACTACATCACGACGTGCTGGAATTGCTTGAAAAAGCCTTGAAGCAGAGTGCTGTTCAGAGTATTCACCGAACAACAGACATGTGGACCAGTTGCCAAGCCACTGATTACATGTGCATCACGGCACACTAGGGCCCAGATGTAGGTAAAATAGATTTACCGATTTTTAATTACCGTATTTTACCGATTCGGTAATTAACAATCGGTAAATCTAAGGGGTGGATATGTAGGTATTCCAGATGTGCTGGAATACTGATTCTGAAGAATTCGGTATTTATCGATTCGGTAAATACCGAATCGGTAATGCCCATTCATTCCTATGGACTTTGAAGCCCATAGGAATGAATGGGCATTACCGATTCGGTATTTACCGAATCGGTAAATACCGATTTGCACAAGGGTGCAGGGGGTGTCACTTTGACACCCTCTGGCACCCCCAAAACAGGCTCGGGTGCCATGTGGCAGGCATACATGCCCTAAGGGCAGGTCTGCCTGTCACATGGCATAGGTGTGCATGCACACATGTGCATGCACACCGGAATCGGTATTTTACCATAAAATTGGATTTGATGGTAAAATACCGATTCTGTAAGGCCTTTGGGACTCTGAAGAGTCCCACCTACATCTCGGTGCCTCAGAATCGGTAAATTTACCGATTTTTTATTTTACCGAATCGGTAAAATTACCGAATCGGTAATTTTACCGATTCATTAAAATAATGCCCCTACATACCTGTCACCCATATACCGGTCGGTAACGGCCGAAAATACCGATTTTCGGCCATTACCGACCGACCTACATCTGGCCCCAGATCTCTTTTTTGGGGGTTAGAGAAAAGATATCTGCAGGTGTTGACACTGCTGAGATTTTTAATGACACTCACAAACATGCAACTGAAGCCATGTTTGCCATGGAGAAATCTCATACTGGTGCAAACATTTTGGATGGGTCTTTGAGTGACTGCGCCCAAGAGGGCTTAACATTGGTTTTGTTGCCATGGACAATGGCAGTAATGTAGTTAGGGCCATGAAAGATGGTGGCTATTTCAGCGTCCCATGTTTGGCACACTGCATTAACATTGTTGTTCAAGACTTTCTGAAAACTGAATACAAAGTCAACAACTTACTGGCCACATGCAGAAGAATATGCACACATTTCAACTATTCTTTTAAAGCCCGGAAGCAGCTGAGGGTCATTTAATGTGAGCATAAAATGCCAGTTAAAGCACTCATCCAAGAGGTGCCAAGACATTGGAACTCAACTTATTACATGCTTGAGCATCTGTTTGAGTAGTACATACCACTCAATGCTTATGTCATGCAAAGATTAGGTGATCCGACTATGAGAGCCATGACCGTTGAGATGGGCCAATGGGACCTTGTTAAATGCCTGACAGAGATGCTACTTCCTTTTGAGCCACATCACAATCGGCAAATGATTGGTTTCTAGGGAAAGGGTATGGTAAGTCCGTTGCTGATGCAAAGGCAAAAGAGGCCAAGCAAATCGGAGCACCCCTGCACATTGAGCAGATGGTCCAGACTATTTGGATGACACAACAGAGGTCTTCATGGATCAAAGCCCATTGGTGTATTGTTAGGGGAAAAGAAGCCAATGGCCAGTGCTCAGCAGGCTGGAGATAAAGTACCTGGCTTCCCCTGCCGCAAGTGTCTCTTCTGCGCGTGTTTTCAGTGCTGCTGGTGCCATTGTAACTGTGAAAAGTACCAGCCTCTCTCCCAAAAGCATTGAGAGGTTAACCATGATCAAAATAAATCAGCACTTTATACCACCGGAGTACAAAATTCCTGAATCACAGCAGGAAGAGGAGAGCGACTTAGGTGACGGAAGTAGTGTGTTAGATGATCTGCTACTTCTGGTTGAACCACCAGAGTTTGAGTACGAGCTCCTCTCCCCTAACAACTAGGCTTCCAAATTGTTACTTTCTTCCTTACTTTATTTGTGTGTGTCTCTGTCTTTCTGGTTCAAACCATAACAAACCCATCACCATTGTCTTCTCTTGTTATTTCCATATTGGGGTTGCACCCCTGTGCATTTCACTGCCAACTCCTCAGAGTCCTGCTCCATCTTCCTGACTCGTCCTAAATACATTTTCCCTCAAACCAGACATTGGATGGAGAATAGTACAAGAAATGTTGCCTCTAACAGTCCCTCCAGAAGAAGTAGAACGCGACTATAGCTATCCTGCTTTTGTTTCCGAGCCGAAACTCATCACTGTCAGTAGTAGGCTACCGCCTCTGCAGGCATCAAAAGCACATCAATGTCAGAAGAGAAAGTACTTGGCAGAGAAAGAGAAGACTCTTCAAAGAAACTTGCTGACGCCTGACATGTCACATTTCTGCAAACTCAATTGACCAATGACTGCTTTCCAGGCCGCGGCCCAACTCACAGCATTGACTTTGTGAACCAACTTCAACTGCGACAAAGTGCCACAGATGAATAAGAAAACCGAAACAGCGACTAGCACTCAAAATGAATGAGGAGTAATAATGAGGCCACTGCCTCGGTAAAAACACACACACACCTGTCAGGAGAACTAGACATCGGACAGCCTAAGAGAAGAGCATGAAGGCTAATGATGGCATGTGTTGTATGCAGACTCATTGCTGTTTTTTGTGTTGATGACGTTGTGCATGAAGTCGAACTGTACTAGTAATTAATCTAACAACTAAAAGTGACTCAAGTGACAGTCAATGTTTCCCTTCTTGTTGTTCAATAACCAAATTGTACTCCTACTACTGCCGGCCAATATCCGTTGCATTTTTTAATATGGAATATGGACTTAGTCAGAGTCGTACTCGATACACTACAGACTGAGTTGGAGTTGGACAACACGTACAATACCATGATGATGACCATACTATCTTAGCAGTCAGTCAATTGGATCGGAGATGATTGATGGAATAACTCGGGGCATTTCAAATCAAGTGGCATAAAAGGTAAATAAGTCAACAACCACAGCAGACCTACATGTCTGTGTAGTGGTGGAGTCGAGTAGTCACAAGTGTAGTTGTGGAGGTATGACTGACAGCCGTGTGTTGATTTAGTTTCTTACTTTGGAAAATGCTATGTTGCTGTATATGTGCTCTCCTATAACTGTTTCTGGTTAATGGCGCTGTGTAAACAGGCTTATTGTTTAATAACAAAATTGTACTTCTACTGCAGGGTGATCCATTGGATATTTGAATATGGACTCCGGGCTCACTTGGTGCACTACAGACTGAGTTGGACACCAGAATCATGATAACCACATACTATACTCTTCGCGGGCAGTCAGTAGGATTGGAGATGATTGATGGAATAACTAAGTTTCATGAAGTGGCATAAAAGGTAAACACAAGTCAACAAGAACCACAGCAGACCTACATGTCCGTATAGTGGTGGAGCCGAGTGCGGTTGTATGACTGACAGTGGTGCATTGATTTAGTCACTTAATTTTGAAAATGCTAGGTTGCTGTATATGTGCTTTGTCTGGCTCTGTCAAAATTAAAGCTAAATGAGGTTTGGTCACTCACGGCCCGGTGCCGTGGGCCTGCTCTGTCCTGTTGTTTTTGTAACTTAAAATGCTGTAAACAGAGTAGAAATGATGTATCCATGCCGCCTCAGTCTTGAAAGTGTTCTCCACCGTAATTGGTGCATTTTTCTATTCATTGATTTTTCTTTTTTTCTTTTTTTTAATATTTTTTATTGGGATACCAGGCACAGAAAACAAATAAGCCATATCATTAAAAAAAAAATTCAAAACTGGTTAATTCCCCCAATGTTTTTCACAATTTTTCTCCCCCCCACCCCCGGTGGATCCATCTTTCCCCCAGCAGCCAGTTCATCAAAAAAAAACAACAACGGGAAAACACAAAAGAAAGATAAAAACAGAGCTATAATAACTTAATACACTGGTACAATGAATGGGGCACATAAGAAAGAAACAGAAGAATAAATAAATATGTCTCTACCTAGCGACTCAGCCAGTTGGATTTAGGCAACCAGAGCTTCTCTCCTTTCTCTCGGGCCCGCCTGGCGCTCCTCCTCACTACCTCCATCTCTCAATTATATACAGACATGAGTTTATTAAGCCAAACATATTCTGTCGGAGGGGTGATATCCAACCATACAGTGGCTATACATATACGATACACGGCCATAGCCACAAACACAAATTTCTTATTATTTTCATCCATCCCTTGCTCGGAGACACCCAACATGTCAGTCCGCGGGGTAAGTATCAAAAGAAAACCCAGGATTGCCCTCAGCCTACATTCAATTTGGGATAATAGTAGCGATAATTTTGAGCATGTCGCAAACATATGTGTGCTATCCACAGCTACCTCTCCACAGCGCGGACAGCAAATGCCGGAGATACCACCCCATCTGTGTATTCGAGCGGGCGTGACATATAGGTTATACCACGTTTTAAAACATTGTACTTGAAGATTAGCAGATATACATGTCGTTTGACTATAATACAAAGAATCTTCACAGTCCCCCTGCCCGGCCTGTAGCTGTGATTGCCATTGTTCAAAATGTTTTGGTAGATCATCCCCCATTCCTTCCGTAATAAGTTTATAGATAATAGCTGTTTGTGGTACCCTATTTTTGCTAAGCATTTCTAGCAAGGGGATTTGGGCCCGATTGTGACATTTCTTTTCTATGAAATCCCTGATTTGTAAAAATGTAAAGAAATCCGTATTGTCCATCCCAAACCGATCCTTAAGAATATCGAAAGAGATTATACAGTCCCCCACTAAAAAATCCCCAATACAATAAATCCCTTTCTCCTTCCACCTACGAAAATAGCTATCAGTAAAGATATCCGAACAGAGGAGGCCATTGCTGCCCAGAGGGGAATACCTATGCACCCGGGGGATTCCCATCTTTTTCCTGACTGCAGTCCACACTTTGTATACACTCAGCAGGACCTTAAACTTGACCCTCTTGAAGTATGCATAATCTATATGTCGTAACAACAAACCTCGGGCCTCTGTCCCACAGAGAAGTTGGAAAATCGAACATCCAGAATTATTTAAACTGCAACCATTAATCAGTTCCGCTAAATATTTCAGGGTAGTAGACCAGTAATATGTCTGAAAATTAGGAACGGACCATCCCCCCCTGTCTCTGGGCAAAGTCATAAATCGTAAGGCCCTTCTTGGGCGCTGCCCCGCCCAAATGAACCAGGAGATAACTTGATCAAATTTCCGGAACCAACCTTTACTAAATTCCAGAGGAATAGCCACGAAATAGTACAAAATGTTCGACAAAAACATCATTTTAATGACATTGGCCCGGCCCATCAGTGTCAAATGTAGGTTATTCATTCTATTGGAATTAGTTTTCATTTTTCCCAAGAGAGGTCCCAGATTTATATCCACGATCATGGCCGGGTCAGAGCTAATCTCAACCCCAGGATTTCTTGCGTTGAGCACTATTCGTGGATCGACCATATCCACCTTCTGGTTTACCACTTTTTGGGTTTTACCTTCATTCATGTAATAACCTGAAATTTCCCCAAATCTAGAAGTGATAACCCTTAGCGCAGCTAATGTCTCCTGTGGAGCCGGAGTCACTATTGCTAGATCATCAGCATAGCCGAGAATGTTTACCTCCCCTCCTGGCGTCAACACAGATTGAATTGCCTGGCTTGCTTGTATCCATCTAATTAGGGGATCAATATAAATTGCGAATAGCAAAGGAGAGCAGGGGCAACCTTGCCTGGTGCCCCGCTCTATACTTATCTCTCCAGAATAGCCTCCCTTTAAAACTATCTTGGCCACAGGGTCTATATTCATACCTTTGATAGCCCGGATATACCCATCTCCTAAACCGTAGTACTTCATTACTGCCCATAAAAAGGGCCAGGAGACTCTATCAAAAGCTTTTTCAGCATCAAGTAAAATTAACGCCATAGGGTCTCCTGTCACCTTGGTATATTCAAATAAAGTTATGACTCAACGGATATGATCAATAGTTTCCCGGCCTGGAACAAAGCCATGTTGATTATGTGACACGATTTTTTTAATAACGGTAGCCAATCTATTCGCAAAGATCTTAGAGTAAATTTTGACATCATTATTGATTAACGTGATTGGCCAATATACCCCTAGATCTGCAGCTGGCTTACCTTTCTTTAAAAACACCACAATTTTAGCATATTTCCATGAGCCAGGCTGAGGTTCCCCAGCCTGTTTCAGACTAAAAAGTTCAAACAATATTGGAGCCAGCTGTGTGGCAATTTTTTTAAAAAATTCTCCTGGTAAAAAATCAAGGCCCACAGCTTTGCCAGATGGGATTGACTCTAGGGCCTTACCAACCTCAGCTAGGGTAATAGGTGCTTCAAGTCTATCAAAATTTAGGGGGGGCAGAGGTTCTATTAGGACTTGATCTAAAAATCCCGCTATCTCCTCTTGCAGAGTTAAATTATATATCCTATCCTCTGAATATAGTCTCTGGTAAAATTTCTCAAAAGCTAAAAGAATAGCTTCAGCATCTTTTACAAATCCAATATCTGGATCATTAATCCCCAAAATTTGGGTCTGAGCATCTTTTTCCCTGATACGTAAAGCGAGGGTATGCCCTGTTTTCTCGTTGCTCTCGTACATTTGCGTATGCCAGGCAACATACCTAGCTGCGGCCTTACTAGCTGAGATTTCCAATATAGCAGCTCTGGAGGTTGCAATCCGAGTTTATGCGGCCTCAATGTTGCCTTTATCCTGAATCACCTGGCCCAGATTTAATTCGGCTCTGCTCAATTCAGCGTATAAACTCTTAATTTTGTCCTTTTCTTCCTATTGGGCCTGTTAACCAAACTGTGTCGTCTCCCCCCTCACCACAGCTTTTAAAGCGTCCCATACAACTTGTGGACTAGTACTCCCCTGATTTTCTGCAAAAATCCTAGTGATCAAAATACACATCCGTTCCACATATTGATTATCACTCAATAATGTCCGGTTAAAAGTCCAGCTGGATCTATTCTTGACACACTTTAGTGACAGTTCTAAAACCAGCGGGTTATGATCGGACATAACCTTAGGATATTTCTGGATATCGCAACCCACCAGCAAATTTTGAGAAATAAAAAAGTAGGCTAACCTGGAATGTGACTGATGCGGGGTAGAATAATAAGTGGACTCGTCTTCCCCACTTCTTATTGCGGCCCACACGTCTACTAATCCATAAAGTTCCCTCATATGATACAGAGAACCAAAAACCTTGGGTTTACGACCCTTATAACCCGCTATAGATGGATTCTGCACAGCCCAGCCCAAATTGATATTGAAATCGCCACAAATCACCAGTGGGAATGGCCACACTACCAATTCAATATTCAGCCAGCCATAGACCTCCGTTGCATCTAGTACCGGGCCATAGACAGAGCAAAGAGTGAAAACATTATTCTCAATGACACATTGAGTTATGGCCCATCTACCGTATTTATCTGAGATTGATCGTGGAAAGTTTGCCAACCCCTTCGAGCAAAAATGGCAACCCCCCTTGCCTTAGTTTCCTGTTTGGTAGAAATTACCAACTGAAACCCATCCAATTTCAAGAGTTGGGTTGAGCTAGCTTGGATATGGGTCTCCTGAAGATAAATTATATTGGCCCTAAGAATTCGTATATCCTCTTTAATCCTGCCCCGCTTGACTGGATCATTCAAACCACATATATTAATCGTGGCTATCCGGACACCCCCCATTGCTTGTATGTTGGGTACCAGCAATAAATCCAACACAACCCCCCCAAAAAGAACAAATAAATTCTAGTAGCTCCTTTACCCATGCCCATTACCTTACCCCCCTCAATAAGGATCCGCCCACCCCCACCCCAATCCCCACCCCCCATCACTTCGGTAAAAAAGGTCTCCAGACCCTTGTGATGCCTCCCACGTAGTGCGCCCCCGTTGCTCCCTGACCCAGAAAAAAAAGAAAAACAGAAAAACAGAATCACGATTATGCCCTGAAATTACCTATACAAGTCTGATATCTGAAATGACAGAAATTCTTCGGACCCGAATCTCCCACTCTTATATACAGAGAAATTTCCATCTGAGAGACATACATAGAATAAATCAAAAAGTGAGATACAATCAGATAAAAAAAAATAATGAGCACAAAAAAACAGATAAATTGCTACAGCAAAATCAGATCTGTCCATTAACACTGAGCCCTACCGAAAAGAGGGCCCCCAGACCTATTGACCAGACAGCTCTTTCAGATAATCCCCCGCTTGAATCTCGGACGTAAAAATCCTCGTCCGGCCCTTAAAGATTACTCTCAAGCGAGCGGGATTCATCAAATAAATCTTGCAGCCAAGTTTCTGAAATGCTGGAATCATCTGCCTCAGACGCCATCGTCTCTCCACCATAGTGTAACAAAAGTCTGGGCGCACAAAAAAAGGTTGTCCTTCCGCTGATTTCTTGGCATCTGGTCTGGCTTTTTCAAACACTGCCTGTCGCAAAAGAAAATTGTCAAAAAAAATCAAAATAGCTCGCAGCCTCTGATCTTGGCTGGCATTTCTTTTAAGCATTAGGGGGAATCGGTGCACCCGCTGAATCTCAGCTTCCCAATTCCAGGATGATAACTCGGGAAAGGCAGATTTAAAAAGTTTAATTACAAAGTTGCGAATGCCCCCCCCCCCTCGGCATTCTCTTCGATGCCCAAGAGGCACAAATTATTATGGTGCTTTCTGTTCTCTGATTCCTCGAGTTTCCATAACACGTCCAACATTCTTGTATCATTAGCTGATGTTTCTGTTCGGCTATTTCAAAACCAGTTTCCAGGCTCTCCAGTCGCTCCTCTAACACAGTTGTACGAGCTATGGCTTCCGTACATGCTTTGGTATTCTTTCTGATTGCCCCGTGAATTTTTTTTGTTGCCAGTTGGGCGCTTTTGTGTTCTTGGCGGGCCTCCAGTTGCATGGCTTTCAGGGTTGCATATATGAGGGTCATTGAGGGTCCTACTCCATCTTTGGACCCAGATGCCTGGGGATTCACTAGAAGCCTGCCACTATCTTCCTCCCTTTCTTGACCTAGATTCATGTTGGAGTAATCCCACTGTAGGTGTTGATCCAGGTCCAACTGCGCACGGGTGCCTTTTTGCCGCCCACTCCCCCGCCTTGGGTGAGCGCTAGCTTGTCTGAGTGTTTCCGCAGTATTAGGTGCGCTGTCCATGTCGCTGGCTTCGGATGACTCTACCCCTTCTGCCTCCGATGACTCTTGATCCACCTCACTACCAGCCGCCGAATCAGATTCCTTCGCCATGGAGAAGAAATTATCGCCGTACGGAGTACCCAGAACTGTGCACTCTTCATCCTGTACCTCTAATAAAGAGTTTGGTTCAAGTTCTCCAGATCCTGAGTCAGGGCCAGCATTTTTTCCCATCGGATTTGAAGCTTGAGGGGAAAGGGTGGTCACCACAAGACTGTTATCCTCCACCCCTGGTGTACCAGCTGTCCCTATTGCTGCCATGTCAGCCAGTACGGACGGCACATAATGAGCATTTTCACTTAGAGAGCATGTGCTGGGAAGATTTACCTGTATACTAGGCGTTAACATTGAGTCAAATCCAAGGTCAGTAGTCCCCGTCACAAAAGTAGCCTCTGATCCCCCAGCCCCCCTTTGGCACAGGCACATTTATTATCGTCTTCTTACTCCTTAATAGGATAGGTGTGCGCTCAATAATACCCTTGGGCTGTACTAGGGGATTGCGGTTTGCCAATTGACCTAAAAACATATCAGGAACAATCAGAGTTTTTTTCTTGGTTCCAGAATTTGGAGTGCGATCCACCCCGGGTTTTCCAGCAGCCTCTTTACTACTGTCCTTGCTGCTGGGGGCCACATCCTTAGCCCCTTCTCTGGCCCTTCCTTGGCGGCTTCCTTAAGCCCATCTTTACGGTGGGGGGCCATTTGTAGCTGCCTATCAAAGCTGAGCCACCACACTTCAAGCCAATTCCACTTTTGAAGATCCGTAAGCGGAGTTCGGCCAGCTAGACCCCTGCAGTTCGTACAATCCACAACGGCACCATCCAACCCAATAGCCGTGGTACAGCTGAGCGCCCCTAGCCAAGTCCAATCCAGAGGCAGGAACAGGGGCCAGCCAACACCCCAAAAGAGCCCGGACCCCAACGCAGCAAAAAAATACGCCCCATCTCCTCCCCGACCACAACCCCAAACACCACACGCCCAGCAAGCAAAGAGATCCGGGGGGAGAGCCAACAGAGCCGTGAAGAGAACTGCGGAGGAGCCACGGCAGAAGCCACAGAAGCCACAGGAAAACCACGGGGGAAACACAGGAGCACCCCCAGCGCCACAGAGAGCCGCCGGTGAGCCGCCGGTGAGCCACAGGTGAACCGCAGCGAGCCGCGGCAGACGCCAAGGGAGAGCCGCGAGGGAAATGCCAAAGGTGAGCCGATACCGCTGTGGGCAGTCCGCGAGCGAAACCGGGACTCAGGCGGCCGGTTATTGCACAAATCCAGCTGTCCGTCAGGGCATAGAGCTAGCGGGTCAGGGAGCAATCCTCTGCGCTACCTCACGCGGCCGCCATCTTGCAGCAACACAGCTAAATGAGGTTTGGTCACTCACGGCCCGGTGCCGTGGGCCTGCTCTGTCCTGTTGTTTTTGTAACTTAAAATGCTGTAAACAGAGTAGACATGATGTATCCATGCCGCCTCAGTCTTGAAAGTGTTATCTTCTCTTGTTGCACTCCACCGTAATTGATGCATTCTTTTATTCATTGATTTTTCAATATCCCATTTGTTTTTCCATTTACACTTACCGGCCGGCATTTACCCTGTGCTATACTAGGAAAAACAACCCACACTTACCTTACCAATGAATCTACATCTGCCAGGGAGGCAGTGGCGTCACCCAAGATTGATGGACGGAGCATCCATGGAAGGGACTGAGGACCAAGAGGAATGCCGAGACGCAACTCCCCATTTTGACCAGATTAACACAGTAACAGTATCCACTTCCATTATCTTTTAAATAATTGTATTAATTTTTTTCTTCAATCATTACTACAGTGTGTTTTTGTTATTATTAAATATGCTTGCTATTTGCATAGTTATAATTCATCCCTACAGCTATTTTTAAATGTTCTTTGCTATCTTTAAATGTACGCCCGGTACAACAGAACAGAACACAAAATGTATGTAATCTGTGTCTCTGTGAGGGCAGACAGGCAAGGCAAATTGCATAATATTGATATACTGATGCCCTGTACTGTCTAATTGTCTAGTAGTAGTTAGTAAGTTTTACTTATCATTAACCATCAAGTTATCATCATCATGCATGCATTTTCCTTTTCACCCTTAACAGATTTATGAATATGGTAGTCTACAAAGAATCTGTTTTCTTTTGTTATTTATACATGCATACTATTTTTCTTTGTCAAACCTTTCCCCAAACCCCCTTCCCAACCATTCATCAAACCATAACCCTCTTCCCCCTGGCTGTGTGATTTATTGACGTGTAACTAAATTAAATGTACACCAAGAAATGATCACACGCTTGCTGGGGCAGATGTGGCGAAAGCAACACTAATTCAATATCAAGGCAGGGGGAGGATCTTCTTCTACTTGCCCACCCATGATCAGTATATTTGCGAGGTAACTTTTTAACAATTGAACATAATCCAACATCATTAATTGCCGGCATCGATTGTCATCCTATTACACACAGCAGTAAAGGTTAGGATTGTGAAAAGTGTAGGCCTTGTTGAGTGACTCGACACAACTACAGTTTGTAACTTGTTGTACTAGGCTATCCCCTTCACCATTATGTTTTATTTACTTTGCTCTACTACTACTCCCAGAGTCTCTCTCAGGTGACTGACTATTTCATTTTCTTTTTTTGTAAATGCTACTGCCAGTCTCTACTACTACCACCACAACCATGGCATCTCCATTCTCTTCGGAAACCCAACCTGCATCGGCATGCAGCCATCACTGTGTCTAAGTTAAACATCAATCACAGGTAAGAAAATATGTTTGGGGGAGGTAACGAACTAGGAGGAGAGACTGACAGTACTATTAAGACAAGTCACTCAGTGAGGGGTATCAGATCTATCTGTGGCTTACAAAGTCAGCCAATTATTTAAATCAAACACTGGCTTTGGCCCTGCAGCAGCAAGGAAACAGTGTGATGTAAAACAGTAACCCCACCCACAAAACATTAACCACATCGTATAGAAGCGTGGAGAAGCGTGGCTCAGTGGTTAGAGGCGGCAGACCCGGAAGCTGAGATCGACCGCGGACCAGGGTTTGATTCCCCGCCTCGGCGGGTCTCGGGCTCAAAAATTCCACGGACTCGACAATTCTCGCTCCGGTGCCTACTCGAATCACGGGGTCACACTCTGCAACTCTGGGCAATAGCTTGCTTAATCTCCACTACGGCCCCTCGCGGCGGGATGCCTGGCTTTCACCTTGTGGACACCCTGCCGGGGTTTCTCACAGGGGAATACCAGGACGGGTTCCCTAAACAAGCGCCAGGATGCCCTTTGGGTGACAGGTTTGTGCTATATAAGTACACCTACATTTACATATTAAGTATAAATATATATAATTTAACCCCCTAACAAAAATAAACATGTAAAAAATACCACAACACCTAACCCACCCCTCTCCCTAACCCCAACCAATGTCCAAAACGAAAAAGTCCCAAAAATCCAATGTCCAATTGTCCATAAAAAGTAAACCCCAAAGCCCGATTCCCAACCACCAAAAGAACCTATAAAAAAGGGGCAATTAAACAGGGTCTTTCTTTAGCGGCGGGCTCTTCGGATGTCGATCTCCAGGACCATTACCCTCTTCTTGAGCTCCTATACCTCCTCCTCTAGTTACGGAGCATGCGGCACGCATATGCCCTGCAGTTGCATCCACCGCTGGGGGCAGCAGTAGTGCTGGATCTGATTGCTGAGCGGCGGCGGGCGGCTGCCTGACCGCGGCGCCCCGGGGCATTGGAGGAGGCTGCAGCTGCTGCCGCTTCCTCCTCCTCCTCCGCTAGAACCACCAGCCGCCGGTACTCAGTCCTGATGGCCTCCAGCTTCCGGCACTGGGCCAATACTGCCAACACCTTCCTAGTTGGTTTTGGAGGAGCTATATCAAGAAAGAAAAACATACTATTACCAATACTCTTAGCAAAACAGTGACACAAAATTAATTTAACACATAGTAGCAGTAGCACTAGCAAGCACAGTACATAAAATTTGTGGTGTGTATCTGTCCTCCCATTTCCTTGGCCTCTAATATTTGTGGGAGTTTTAGGCATTATACTAGCACTATGATCTACAGTAGTACACCAGTCTTCTTTTTCTCTCTAGTTTAGAGAAATTACATAACCTTGTTGTAGCCGGCATGCCAGTTCAGTCAGCTTGTGGCTAAGACAAACATACTCGAGTCATGACTCATGACGCAGACTCACGTTAGTTTTATTTACTACTGTCTGCAGATGGGGAAGCTCGTATTTTTCTATTACGGATGGCACTGGTCATGCTCTCCCTGTTACATCAAGGGCAATTGCTCAATTTCACTTTCACCATGCCCTGACTACAACAAAAAGGCAGATTATATATCCGATCCAAAGAGCATTGCTTCTATATGGGACAACATAAGGTACTTTGTTTTGATTAATTGTGTAACCAACAGATAGGCCACCCCCCATAGCAGGCTGGCTGACACATTTGAAAATAAATTAACATAGGTAGGGAATGGTCCTCGGAGTCGAAGGAAGGCGCTTGATAACTACATATATACACAATATATATATATTATGGGCTTGCAAACTACTGTAAGTCATGGGAGTATTCTGAAAATACAACTTATATTCCCCTCGGCTTTGCTACTATTGCGCGGTTTCTTTTACATTATCTTCAAACTAAGACTCTGGTCTGCATCCAGTGACAGTCTCCACCTATGCTATCTATGATGATGATGAATGCATCCAGGCATCCATCCATTAAAAGTAAATGTCTATCATTCTTCTTAATCTCTCAACAAACCTTAGTTTGTTTCACCAACAACTACCCATGCGTGCTTCCTTGCTTGCCTTAGCTTTGAGTTTGACCCAAACACTGCTGACGATTCTTGCTATCCTATCCACCCATACAGTGTTACCCACCCAGGCAGGTATCTTTTCTTTCACCTTCCACCAATCCTTCAACAACCCATGCATCTGATTCCTATCTGCCACCTATGCATGTTTCCAACATATCCTTCTCTGCCAGTCATATTACATCTCACCCGTCCTTCCTCCTTCCACCCTTCTTTCCCTTTTTGTTCAGCACATCCATCAAGGTCATCTGATCTGACTTTTAGTCTTCTCCATAAAACTTTCACAGATGTGTGGGAGTCAGATAGAAGAGGCCATTGGTTACTCAACTCACGCTGCTTATGCTATTACTAATGCCATTGCTAAGTAAAGGGTGTCTTCTTCAACAGTTGTCTAATGATACTTCATACTTACTAAGTCTCAACAGTACAGTGAGTGTACAGTACACCCTTCCCACTAGATTAATGTCAATAAGTAAGGTATATACCTTACCACCGCCCGCCGCTACTGCTGACTCACTCCCCGTAGTAGCTCCTGCAGGTGCCCCTGCCGCATCTCCTGCTCCCTCCAGAATGGCCGCATTGCCTCCGTCCCCGGCACTGGTGGTCGGTAGTACACCTAGAAAAAACATTACACATTTTTAGATGCCATATATACACCTCCCCCTATTATTCTTTTTCACTAGCAAGATTGGAAAAAACGTTAATACATACAATCATATACATCATGCATCACTAGTCCAAATTGTGTACTACAGTAGAGTAGACACTACTAGTGTTATGGTCCCTAGGGTCATTCTAGTCTACTCTACTCTTTGCAAAGTTAGCCTGAGCCATGCAATGCAACTATTTTAGCTTCATGTCTTTTGCGCATATGACGTTACCTTGCAGCTTGTTGTGTAAAAGTGACGCCTTTGAGCCCACATGAGCTCATACAAGCCACTTTGTTATTGAGTTCTGGTCAGTCTGTATTGTTTAGCCATAACATGCCACACTTTTTGGCATGACTGAGAAATGCTTGCATTATACTATCTAACGCGCACCATTTTCTCATAACAGGCGGAAGATTCCCTTCTACGAACCAGAGCTTTGCAGAGCTATGATGTAACCAGTACTTCTATGTTCTAAGGTGAGGGGTCCCCCAGAATTTGCACAGAGATCATTTGTCTTCGATGGACTTTTAACAATGTTTATTGTTTTAATTTTATGCATTTTGCTGTTGGAGCTAGCTCGTATAGTATACTTACTGAATTGAATTGTAGAACAACGTACAAAGCTTGTTAGTTGAAAATACATCTTTTGAACTTACACATAGACTCTCTGGTATTTGGTGTGGTAGACTTACACGAGTGAGTGAGCGAAAGGGTGTTATTATGTTCTGGGTTGCCGAAGGCGTCCGCGGCCGGTCGGGGCCTGGGGCCAGAACCCCTGTTCAGTGCAAGAACGGTGGGGTAGGTAGAGTTCAATACACTAGAGACCAACTCTTCTGCCTCCGCCCGAAGACTAAAGTGAGTTGTGGGCACAGTCTACAGGCAGATATACCACCTTTACGCTGTGTGGACTGTGCCTTCGACTCACGAGCCCTAATGGACATGGGACTGGAGGTGGATAAAGCCAGGATGTTGCTGCTTAATTGCCGCTCCATGAAGAAACATAAGCTCGAAATTTACGAGCTATTAATGGACCGCAAGCTTGATATACTCTTTTTAACAGAGACATGGTTGGAGGAAGAGTCATCTCCAGAAATCCTTGAGGCTATTCCTTCAGGATACTGTCTACTGAGAATTGACAGGGGGCGCCAGAGAGGAGGAGGTTTGGCGCTGATTCACAAAAGTGAGCTGACATGTACTCTAGAACAAGTCAAATTGTTGAATAGTGAGGCAGGATGTTTCACGTTAAAAATTTCCCCAACAAATTTTATTAATGGCTTTCTGATCTATCGCCCACCGGGCGCAACTGCGCAGTTTTGTGACAACTTGGCAGAACTGGTCACCCAGTCGGCGCTCCGCTACAAGAAGCTCCTCATCTTGGGAGATTTAAATCTTCACTTTGAGGATGCTGATTGTGCGGAGGCGCAGGCAGTTGTGGAAACATTGAAGTCTCCGATGCTTAAATTACAGTCACTTTCACCCACACATCAACTGGGTCATCTCCTTGACCCTATTTTTGCAAACTGGGAAGGAATAACCTCCCTGACTAGAATCCCCTGGTCGGATCATTATCTGATCCCGTTTGAGGTGGAAGTGAACCTTCGGAAAGTAGAGGGAGAAAAACCATTGCCTCAAAAGCGAAGGGATTGGAAAAGATTCAGTCAGGAAGCATATAGGCTTGCCCTGTTGAACAAACCGCTGCCTCGGAGTGACACTCTGCAGGAGGCGTGGAAAGGTTATGAAGAATGGATGTCGAATGCTTTAGATACAGTGGCACCTTGGACAAATAATCCCCTGGTTAGGAGAACTAAAACGGCCCTGTGGTTTAATAAAGAGCTTATGGAGAATAAAACTAAATGCAAAAATTTAGAACGCCATTGGCGAAAAAATTACAACTCCGAGTGTAAATTGCACTACAAAACTGAATTGAAAAAATACCACAAGCTAGTTAGAGCGGCAAAGGGAGCTTTCCTTAAAGAAAGAATAGAAATGGCAGACAACCCAACCAAAGAATTGTTTGCCATATATAAAGAACTTACTGTCCCTACTAGAGTAATGGCGCAAGACACCTGCTCTATTGAACTATGTGAGTCAATAGCTGACCACTTTGTTGACAAAGTGGAAAAAATCTACTCCTCTTTTACGGGTGGGTTGGATGTGCGGCAAAACCAGACCATAAAGGGCAAGAGCATGGCCATTAACTCTCATTTGAAGTGTTTTAAATTACCGGACAGGCGGACTATGTTGAGTATAGCTAACAGTATTCAGTCAGGATCCCCTAGTGATGCAGCCCCGCCCAACTGTTTTAAGGGAGTCCTTGAGGACATAATAGATCACATCAGTCACATGGCAACCCTATCTTTTCAGGAGTGCCATGTGCTAGAAGTATGGAAAAGGGCTCAGGTAATTCCTTTGAAAAAGAAGTCCAACTTGCACATCTCCCAGTTACAGAACCTACGTCCCATCTCTCTACTTCCATTCTGTATGAAGGTGGTGGAGAAAATAGTTAATGCACAGCTTATGGAATATCTTGAGGAAGAGCATCTCTTACACCCCACTCAGTCGGGGTTTAGAGCTAGCCATTCCACAGAATCAGCTGTTCTTCTCTCCACGGAACTTTTGAGACAGAAAGTAGATGAGGGGCAGACAGCAGCATTGATATTATTAGATCTAAGTGCGGCATGTGACACCGTATCGCACACCTTGCTGCTGTCTCGCCTCGCAGAAATGGGAGTGGAAGGACCGGCCCTCGAATGGATAAGATCTTTCCTCGAGAATAGAAGTTTCCAAGTGCACTGTCCCCCATTCAAATCCTCCCCCCGGGGGTTGAGGCATGGGGTTCCACAGGGCTCAAGTCTGAGTCCGACATTATTCAATCTTTATATGGAACCCCTAGCTCATATTGTGGAATCATTTGGAGTAGACATCGTCACATATGCCGATGATACTCAATTAATGATTACACTTACCCAGGAACAGAGTGATGAAGCTGCAATTAATTTCTCCACCTGCCTCATGACATTAGCTAGCTGGATGAATGATAATTGTCTACATTTAAAGGGTGACAAGACAGAGCTGTTGATAATTGGAAAAACTCCAACCATTTAGTCGCCCGCATGGTGGCCGGCTGAACTAGGTCCGACACCTTCTCCTTCGGAGACGGTGAAGAATTTGGGTGTCCTACTGGATGTGAATTTATCCTTTAAACAACATGTTGGAAAAGTGATAGGAAAATGCCATGGCATCCTAAAAACACTACGCAAAGTGTTAGATATTCTGCCTGTCAGTGTTAGGAAAACTTTAATCCATGCCTTAGTCACGCCCCATCTTGACTATGGCAATTCCCTGCTTATAGGCCTAAGTAAGAAAGGGCTTCATCAGCTGCAGCGGGTTCAGAATGCTGCTGCACATCTGGTGCTGAACATGCCTCGTAGAGCTTCAGGGAAACAAGCCCTATCAACACTTCACTGGCTTCCTATTAAGGAACGCATTAGGTTTAAAGTGCTGTGCATTGCGCATCGCATTGCCCAAGGGAAAGGCCCAGTGTATTTACAAAAGCTACTAACCATTCACTGTCCCAGACGCAATTTGAGATCACTGGGTACTATGCTGTTAACGGTACCTCGCATCCGAAAGGCCAGAATGGGAGGCTGCTCATTCAGGTACTTAGCGGGTAAATACTGGAATGAGCTTCCCATTGAACTCCACATGGAGCCATCAGAAGCAAGATTTCGCCTTAAACTTAAAACCTATCTTTGTCCACATACTTAATCTTCTGTTAGACTTTGATAAGTCTCTTGGCCTGGTGGTAACAACTACTTAGGGGGTTGATAGCAATCATAGCGCGGGGACACACTGTGTTGAGTGTAACCAGGCGCTTTAGAAATGGTTTTATTATTATTATTATTATTATGAATCATTGGGTATCTTCGGGGGGTTCGGGGACCTAATGAGAGAGTATAGCTAGTCGGTCAGCGGATTGTGGGTTCTGACTGAGGTGTGAGGAAGGTCCAAACTCCCATCACCAACATCCTATTTTCTTGTGCATAGTTCTGTATGTGGCTGTGAAGAATCCCCACAACAGTATTAGTATATCCTATCAGAAATAGTCAAATATCTGGTTGGGCATTTAGTTTGGTAGGAATTGTCGAAAAGCCTCAAGAAAGATTAAGAAGACCAGAAGAGGACAACCCAAAGTACTGGACTCCGTGGCTAGAGTTATTGGTGAATCTGAGTTTTATTTAAAACTTTTTAAATAAAGAGTGGCCAACTGGGCAAGCTTAGCTACAGGCAGACTAATAGTAATAGTAAAGAGTCATAGCAGAGGAAGGTATAACAAGAATTTAGAAACAGTCTAGATCAAAGAAGATTTGGAAGAAAATAGAATTGGGAAACAGAAATATAGTTCAGAAAAAATAAGGTGCAGTAAAAGTTAGGGAAATATAACTATTAGTATTAACCACTGGAGGACTTACTGGGGCCAACAGCAGAGCCCTCGGTAGAGGAGCAGTCCCGGCCCTGGGAGGCATCTTGATCTTCTTCTTGTCCGGCCGTCTGTGGCTGTGACCCCGTCTTCTTGCCCCTGGGTGCTGATCATGTAAGATATAATAAAGAAAGAGACAAATATTAATGATTGGTGTACTGTGAAACAAATAAAATATTTTAAAAAAAGCTCAAAAACATTTTAGGAAACAATAAAATTGACCTATCTCATCCGATCGACTAGTAGTATTATCGCGGGATTCACAGACCGTCTACTTATTATTTATGAACACTATTCCAGTGTGCCATTGTGATTCCTAAATACTAACTAAGCCTATGTACCACCTGACCTAGCCCACATATCCCAGAAGGGCCAATTGTTCAATATGTCTGCATTTAATTTTAAGCCCTTAAAAATGCATAGGTCGAGGACACATGCATAAATTTGTGCATACACCAAATTGTTGGTTGGTTGCGTCTGATGTTCTGCTAGTGTCACTGCTAAGCCTTACCACTTACTAAACAAACTAAAAAAGGTTCTACTAAGGACTGGGGTAAGCAGCACTCAGTGACGGAGAGGATGTGCAAAAAAAACAAGGATGGCCACGTCCGCCTCTCATAAAGCTGCCGGGCCTGCACCTCTGCAGGGCGCAGTCTGCCACAAGGCAGGTGGTTCTTGGATGCAGGTGCCTTGCATTTGGAGCGCCAATCAGTACCCTTAGGCATGGTTCTGGGGTGAGCGGGAGGCGGAAAAAAAAATTAGAAGAGTAAAATAAAGTTAGGGGAAGAAGTAGGAGCTTAAAGAAGAAAGTAATATAAAACAGTAAAAACAGTAAAAAAATGAAAAAAGCGCAGTAAAAGTAGAAATGAAATGCAAAATATAGACAAAGAGGGATAGATAATAATTTTAAAAAATCAGAAAAGATCAGAAAAACAGTGTAAAAAAATCTAAGGATGGCAAAGATAGAGGGAGGATAGAAAAGCAGGCCCCAGAATCATAGCATAGAGTGAAAAATCAAGATGGCCGCACCCATCGCGACTGCGTGGGTAAGTTTGCACGATATTTCCCGCGAGCACGCAAAAAGTGTCGCCAACACATAAAACGAGTCCCCGAACATGAAATGCGCATAGCGAACACGCTATATGCAACACGGAACAGGAAATAAGGCATCACGAACGGGCAGGACACATGAAAAACAATATGGCCGAGCCCATAGGCAACCACATGGGTAAGTTTGCAAGATACTTTCCCCCGAGCACGCAAACAGACTCCCGAACACGCAATACGTGTTAGTGAGCAAGAAAAACACATCACAAATGGGCAGGACAAGCAACTACGCACGCTCGCGTAGCTCGCCAAGCACGAGCACAAGTTCGCTTAGCTACGCGCAGCACAACTACGCAAACTACACCCAGGGTTAATTGACATGGGACACACCCTTACTGCGCACATTTTCTCAAAACACCTGATTCAATACATGCTTGAGCCCTCCCACACCTATCCCATATTAACCCCTTGAGATTTTAGCTCCAAATCAAAAAGAAAATATTAGATCATAAACAAAAAGTATTACTGACCTGTCAAACAAATTCTAATCCAGGTATAAAAGAAAAAAGAAAGCGGAGTATAAACTTGTCCTGTAATAACAACTAATATTATTTTTCCGCATAATGTCAGTCAACCCTGATTTAAACTTGAAAGATAAGATTGCGTCAATGGTCAGCAAAGCCCTTGACAAAGTTTTGGACTACCTTATGAGACCATTAATAAAAAAGTAGAAACACTGTCAAGGGCCTGGCCCTCTACCAGCACCGCACCTACTTTTCAGGCCAAAGAGGGGCAGTGATCTTCTGGTCAAATGTAGAGTGTTTGAGTACACAAACCAATTGGTCCGCTTGATCCCTAGGTCGAGGTTGGAAAATGCTTTCACGATTTAAATATTTAGCTCGTTTGAATGACTGTTTGATGATTCTTGGGGGGTAACCTCTCTGCAAGAGTTTTTCTTCAAGACTTCTGAGTGAATAATGAAGTCTTGAACAGAGAACAGGAACAAGGGGATGCCATCTTTCTGGTGTCTGGGATGAAAACTACTGTAATGTAGTAATGTGTTTCTTGCCGTTGGTTTGGTAAAAAGGGACACTGTAAGTTGATGGTCTTGGTGTCCAATCCAGACATCTAGAAATTCCAGTTTAAGATTGCTGGTGTGTGCCGTGAACTTTAGATTTGGGTCTGCTAGAATAATCCATAGAATGAATTCATTAATAACTTCCTGGTCACCCTTCCAGACAAAGAAAATATCGTCTATAAATTGGGACCATGCAAAAACATTCTTGCTAAATGATGCCAGTTCATTAAAGATGTTAAGAGATTCAAAGTGGCCCATATACAAACATGCCACACTCCCTTCAGGCTATATTTTTCGTAACATTGGACTCACCCTTGACCCCTGGTAATTACTCTCGTAATCCTTTTCTGCATTTTTGACTATCGGAACTTTTTCCTTCAGCCAGTAACTTATCCACCCTGTGCCGTGTTTTAATGCAGTGATTTACCAACATCCTTCTTGTGGAGAGATTTCGCTGTTCTTATTTCTTCTGTGAAATATTCGATACTGTGTATATCTGGCATTGCAAACATCTCCTAGCCACCCTTGAACCTCTCCCCGTGTGCAATTACCCGGGACTCAGTTTTTTTCTGTTCAGGTGAGCTAACTGCCTACTATTTTCGAAACCTCTTGAGTGCATTTATATTTTGTCATACCCATTCTCTCGTTTATGTGTATTATTACATCATTTCATTCAGATATTTTTAGTACAACCGGGACATCGTTTTTTGGCTTATTGATTCTGGGTAACAACCAACACTTGTCCTCTCAGGTATTCTTTGTAGATTGTCGTTATTGTCTTTTGTGTGCTTGTTTATTTGTTATTTATTTATGTTTCGTTATGTTATCTTGAGTCTCGACTTGTTTTGGTGATGGAGTTCTTTTTTCTACTCTTATCCTCATTACGTTATGTTTCTTTTCTAATTTATGCTTATCCTTTGCCAGCATTGTTCTTATCTCTTTTTTGGATTTTTCTTTTTTACTTTACATCGTCACGGTCTTTCTGGCTCCATCACTTCTTTATCTTGGTTATTGGTTAATCTTTTTCTCTCCTTTACTCATTACATTGGTCCCACCTTTATCCCTTTTGGATTCATTTTTATCTTGGATTTCTCCCTCCCTCACTTGTGAATTCCTTGGTGCACTGATCTGATTTTGTACAACATTGACCTGATAGACTTATGTGTATTTTTAATTATAAAAAGATGTATACATGTTTATTCTTATGTTGCATCATTCATAATACTTTCAGATCTTCCCCACCTTGTTCTTTACGGAGACTTGTGCCCTGAGGAAGGTGAGACCTGTAATAGGTCTGACACCGAAACGTATGCCGGCACTACAATTGAAAGAACCCGGCGGAGGCAACCACATACGGCCTTTTCTCATCAATGACGTTGTTTTTTGACCCATTGATTTTTCTATCCTTCCACATTGACACTTGCTGAAAATTTCTGAATAACCGTTGCGATATTCCTTTGTGAAGAGTTCTGCACATAACTATCTGTGCCCCAGGAAGTTTATTTTGTTTCTATGGCTGTTCATTGAATTATGTGGTTTGCCACCCTCATTTTGAAGATGTTCTCTAATTAAGTTTGAATGACTGGATCCCTTAGGATCTGGACGGATGTGATTGTGTGAATGTGTAATATATGTTCCATGTTTGTTTGAGTGTTTGAATGAACTTTGTGTGGGGAATTGTATTTTTACTTTCATGTCTCTTTTGTACCATTTAAACTGTATATATAAGAATATTGATTAAAACGTTTATTTATGGAATTATATCAAAGAAATGTTGTACTTTGATTGTTTCCTATAGGGAGGGAGACTGTATTTTTGGTGACTTTATCAGCATCTTATTGATATAACTGGGGTGGAGACATTTTTGTGTTTTGTTGTTGCCTTACCCCCCTGCGTCTCCACCTTCATCCTACCTCAGGGGCCCCCTTGCTGCCTGTAAACTGCAATCAATTCAAAACACGGCAGCCAGAGTGCTGCTTAAGTTACCCAAACATCATCCCACATCACACGCATTAAAACAACTCCACTGGCTCCTGGTACGGCGGCGCATTGAGTTTAAATCACTCTGCCTGGTCCATAAAGCCCTATTTGGCGGAGGAGCAGAGGATGTGCAGTCCTTGTTTTCCCGCTATACACCAATGCGCGATCTAAGGTCGGCCACTCTTGGGTTGGTTAAAATTCCCAAGATAAAGAAAGTAAGATGGGGAGGAAAACGTCTCTCCTTCCTCGCAGCTAGGTTATGGAACTCAATTACCAGTCACCTGAGAAAGGTAACTAATAGAATGTTGTTCCGAAAAGAAATTAAAACCTAGCTTTTTACCCAACGCTAATTCTGGTATGCATTGTGGTCTGTTCATCTTTCTCCAGCGCCAAGACGCCTCGGTAGTAGTGAGCTCTATAAATATTTTCATTCATTCATTCATTCACGCTTTTCAGGTGATGATAAGAACAATGCCTTCGGCATCACAGCAGGGCAACAAACAGGCCCTGAGCTCCCTATCCACCTTGATGGCAACAAACCTCTGGAAGCAGAGATAGACCTCTCTTGTTCCTCGGAGTTTGATACGAACCTAGAGGAACTGGGGGATAAAACTTTGGGAAGCCCTGAAGAGGCAAGTAAGGCCTCAGTCTCCAAAATGGACATTGTTGATCCCTTTGGGGAGGATATGTTTGACCTTGTTTTTGTTAAGCACCCTCTATCACCAGAATGGCTACCTTCCCAACATGTAGTGGACTACATTACATTCTAGCTGAGAAGGGAGATCCCAAAGGAGGTCAGATCAATATCGAGATCCGAATGCCCCTGCCCATCGCTTCCAGACAAGATTACTATGATTCCTGAGCTTGATCCTAAGGTTGTGGCATTCATAGCCAAGGGTGCAAAAGACCCTAGGAAGAGAATAGACAAGAGCATAAGGTCAATGTCATGTCACCACAACCATATTTTGGACACCATAGGCCCGTTAACAAAAACCTTTGAGATGGCAAAGAATGTCTCCTTTGAAGGAATACCAATAGACCCTAAGGACCTACGTGAATGGGTCCAACGGACCATCTGCCTCCTTGGCTATGCCAATACCGCCATCTCTAGTGAGTGTAGGAAGGGCATGCTCCTTAAAATAGACCCCAAACTGATAGAGCTGGCAAAAAAGGAAGGAGTACCCACGTCACAGGGGCTCCTCTTTGGGGAAGAATTATTTCACTGCATGGCCAAATATGTTGGCGCTTTTAGCTCAATTCAAAAATCTCAACAAGACATTAAAATAGCCTTTCAGGACCAAATTTTTGGTAGGGCCAGTATATGCAGGGTCGGTTCCCCGGTTGTGGGCAATCAAGCTCAAGGTCATTTTTGGGATGTGGATCTAAGTTCTCACAATTATCCGTCTTCGGAAATCAATCCTTCTTCCCACAAAGACAGGGGAACCACGGAAGACCATTCTAGGGTGAAAGAAGACAGGGAGGATTCTCCAGAAGTAAGAATCTTTAAAGACCCTTCAGGTACTCCTACAAAGGTGGTAGGGAGACTAGCCCTTTTCTCTGGGTACTGGACGATGATAACACAAGACCCATGGGTTCTAGATACAGTCATGGGTTGCAAAATAGAATTTAAAGATGACCCCACTCAGTTAAAGAGACCCAGGGAGATAACCTTCTCACAAGAACACAAAAAACTAGTGTCCCAAGAGGTAAGGGATCTGTTGGCCAAAGATGCTATAAAAGAGAGCTCAGAACAAGGTTTTGTCAGCAATTTCTTTCTCGCTGGAAAGAAAGACAAGGGACAGAGAACTGTCATAATTTTTAAAGAGCCTAAACAAATAGGTAACATACCACCACTTCAAAATGGAAGGGATACACTTCCTTAGGGACGTCTTGAAAAGGGAGACTAGCTAACATGTCTGGAGCTAAAGGATGCATACTTGACCATCCCAATTTGACCCCCAAACAGAAAATTTCTCCAATTCTCATGGGAGGGAAAACTTTGGGAACTCTGCACCCACCCCTTCTGTCTATTTTCAACCCCTTGATGCTTCACCATGGTCTTGCGTCCGGTAGTAGCATGGCTAAGGAAAAGGGGCGTTAGGTTAATAATGTATCTGAACAATATCCTTATTATGGGTCAATCCAAAATTACGCTATCTCATCACACAGATCACACCTTCTACCTACTGGAACATTGAGGTTTTGTATTAAATTTAAAGAAGTCGTACATAATACCAAGCCAGGAAACTTAGGTTCTGGGTTTCATGGTGAACACAGAAACTGCAGAAATGAAATTCCCAAGGGAAAACGTAAGGAAACTTCGCAAGGAGACCAGAAAGCTTCTATGAATGAAAGTTTTTCCCTTGAGGTTCTTAGCTAGGATCCTGGGTCTCCTTTCCTCAACCATCCAATCAATTTTCCCGGGCCCTCTACATTACAGATCCCTTTAGAGACTCATAGCAAAAGCTCTCAGATCAACACTATCCTACTCACAAATGACATCCTTGGACCAGGACTCGAGAAAAGAACTGTTATGGTGGTTAAAGAATGCAGAAGCCTGAAAGGGCAGAGCCATCTTTGGAGAAGCTCCAGAGTTGATAATAGAATCTGATGTGAGTTTGGAAGGATGGGGTGCAACATGTGGCGACTCATCAACAGGGGGTCATTGAACACACCACATATCAACTGCTTAGAACTACTAGTTGGTTCTTTTGTAGTTCAGACTTTCACCCAGAATTCAATGAAATGCTGTATAATGCTGCGCATGGACAATGTGTCTGCAGTGAAATATGTCAAAAAAGATGGGTGGACCACATTCAAAGGGTCTTACAGGGATAGCAAAGGACTTCTGGAGCTATTGTTTGAACAAGTGGCTCTCCATTATAGCGGAACACATTTTTGGTTTAAGCAATGGTGTAGCGGACTGGTCCTCCAGGAATTTCAAGGATTCCAGCAACTGGATGAACACACCGATGAAGAATTTCTTCAGCTGGAAGCCGGACGCTCAAGCAGCGGGGTGGATGCCTTCCTCTAAGATTGGCAGGGTTTAAGGCCATATGCTTCCCTCCATTTGTCATGCTTCCACGCCTTCTCTTACACGCTCGTCAATATCTGCAGAGCATGGTAGTGATAACCCCCTTTGGAGGTCTCAGGCATGGTCTTGGAGATGACCATGGACTTCCCACTCCTAATACCACTTTTCAGGAAAGTACTCTTGGGTCCAGAAGGTGAATCACACCCTCTCATAGACCAAGGTCTAATGGTTCCGACGAACTGGAAGATTTTAGGCAACAATGGTAAATCCCAGGAATTTCGCAAGATGCTTTCCGACTCATACCTGAGTCATGGGCATCTAGAACAAGGAAGGCATATCAACTTGTATGGAACAAATGGGTTCGCTGGTGTCTTCAACAACACTACGATCCAGTTTCAACTGACTTAGTTCATGTCGCAAACTTTCTGACGGAACTCTTTGCTTCAGATCTAAGTTACAGAACAGTTAACGTCTATAGATCAGCAATTGCTGCGGGAGATTCCTTAGTTGATGGTGTCTCAGTGGGACAAACCCTTTTAACAAAGAAAATTATGAGAAGCATGCAGGTTCCTAGCCCTCCAACTCCCAAATATATGGCATTATGGGACATTAGAAACGTTTTACAACTTATAGCTTCATGGGGAGATAATGTAAACCTCTCTCTTGAGCGTATTATCTGTAAACTTACTGTGTTACAATGCCTCGTGTTGTTTAGATGAACCTAAGATGTTAAGGCATTAAATGTTACTAGCAGGGCTTACCAACCTGAGGGAATTTGCTTTTACCTTAAGAGAAGAACCAAAACTATGTCATCCTCTATCTTCTACCCTTTCTTCTCTCTGAATGAAAGTCTGTGTGCTGTCAAATGCCTAAAAGAGTATACAAAGAGAACTGTAAGTCTGAGAGGAGATGGAGCTCAACTGCTGATCTCACACACATCTCCTCAGAAAGCAGTTTCATCTCCCACACTTGCGAGATGGGTAAAAGAAGTGATGAGTGAGAGTGGTGTAAATGTTTCTATCTTCGGTGCACACTCTCTTAGAGGTGCCTCAGCTTCCGAAGCTTTTATGTTAGGTGATGGCCTCCAGGATATTCTTAGAGCTGCTGACTGGTCGAATGAAAGTATGTTTGCAAAATGTTTCTTTAGACCAATCAATAACGTGATTGAAAACATACTTAGTTCACTTTAAACTTGCATAATTTTAGCCTCCGTGTCATGCCATAAAATTTAGATTTTTCACAATCTGGTGGGCAGAAAATCTGGATTGTATTAAAGACAGAGAGGCTAGGATTATCCCTCCACTTATTAACCCTCCCTAGGGGTTTTATATTATTGACCTATTGTGTCGTTTTTCTTCCAGAATAAGATGCATCCAAATTGTTTTGAAAGGACTGGATCATTCAACATCAAAGTTCAACTTATGTTTGTCTGATTTTCTTTCTTGTTCGCAGCACTTGGAAATGAAGGAAGATGGCTGCATTTTCATGGACTATATAGTATGCTAAAATGTTGTTTGAAGTTCTATATTCTCTTCAATTGTTGCTGCTGAGCTGTGGCAATAAAGGAGATTTTTATATTCTTGTGTCTTTAATAAAATCCAGATGCTCTGCCCACCAGGCTGTGAAAAATCAAAATTTTGTTTACAAAACATGCCTTAGGAAGTTATTGCGGATTTGAATATGCAAGTGCTATTTGGCATCTGCAAAGTTTGCTCATGGAGGTCGTAGGGGTCACCACTGTTGGGCACAAACTTTTGTAAATGTTGAACAATCTAGCCCATTGCTTCATTTGAGCCAGTGGTTGCAGGTGGAGCTCACCAGTTTTCTTTTTTAAGGACCAGCCCTTATTTTTCCTCAACAGACTTCGATAAACAGCAAGAGAGCAAAAAACACAAAAAAGGGAAAGAGCGAGGAAGAGAAAGACAGAAAAACAGTGACAAAGTGAGAAAGCTGAGATGAAAAAGTATCTATAACAGTGAATTAAATTGGCAATGAGAGTATCATGGTGGAAGAAAGAAGCATGAGTTGGAATTCATACTATGCAGCATTGGTATTCAGCAGTTTCAGCAATGGTCAGTGATGGCTGAGGGCATCTGTGAAAAACTTTGAGCACCAGCATGTATTATTTTACCAATTAACTATGTAGCAGTGGCTGATGAATTACTGATAGGTGGAGTGCTCATACTAAGGGGCCGATTATGATCTCATTAGAAAACTCTTCTGACTGAATCGTTTTTTGAATCTTTTCCGAACAAATCAGGTTCTGCATGTCGGACCGACCAATTATGATGCTTCCCAACATCGTTCGGTCTGAGTCCCATTGACTTCAATTGGAGCCTGTGTTCCAAACGAGAACACAGGCTTCCATTGACAGAATGGGTTGTTGGGAAAACTCCTGCATCCTGGGGTGGACACCACATGGTGCTTGGCACACTGTGCATGCTTGGAAAGGGGGGGCCCATGGGTACCCCCAGAGGCCCAATGCGTAGGGCCCTGGGTGACGGAGGCCCTGCTACCAGCCCCCAAACTCAGATTCCAACAGGCGGTCCATCTCGGAACAACCAATTTGGAAAGGCTGTCTGAATCTGACATCCCAATTGCTCAGCTGGAAATGCTGTCAGTAGACCGCTATGATTCAGCTCCAACCGACTTGGTTAATCCCAATGCCTTTTGGAGCCGAGTCGGACAGTCCAAACGCTTTCCAGACATCGTTGGGAAGAGTGTCCAAGTTGGTTGGAAAGGTGGTTTCAGAATCAGATATGGATTAATCGAATGCAATTCAGAGCCTTTCTGGACAATATCGTAATGGACTCCTAAGTCGCAATATGATGGATCCTGTAATATTTCTGTAGACTTAAATTCAATGTAGATGAGCAAACATTGAACTTTCTGGCAGAATTTTCAGATTCTCATCAACAGAGTCAACATTTTCTGATTTTACTGAGCACAAATGTCTCCATTGGTGAAACTTTTTTTAGAATGGCAGGTTTTTCACAATAGTAAATTTAGGGAGCATGGGTGTCCACCAGTGAGGAAGCAGATATGAAAGCTGCTTTGAAGATCCATGAAGTTAGAAACTGGTAGATATTCATAAATACTTGACACTGTATTCACACCCTGGAAAGGCATACAAACATAGTCTTATGATAGGAAAAAGTATGTTTCCAGAGTGGGAAAGATTATTACACACATCCATTTTCCATAGTAAATATACGCGAAGGGGTATCTCCACCCGTAAAACTATTTTACAGGCGGAGTTAAAGGATGGAATTTATATTAAATGTGCTAATGCACATATCTGTTGCTGTGCTCAGATCACTATGTACACTTTTCACAGGGGTAAGTGAGGCAAGGTTTGTTCTTTATATAGAGCAAAAAACACAGTTGATGGACAGAATGTAGAACAATGTCATACATTCACCCCAGTACAAGGATCTGGGCCTAAATCCATCGTTTTTTTGCACTCCACACCACCCTGGGTTAGACACTGGCTATATGCAAATCAGCTCTGACCCTGTGCCTCATGGGAACAGTCCAGTCCGAACTACCAAGCCATGTCTTTCCCAGACCGGAATCAAGCATCCAAGGACCGGTTTCTCGCTATCAGCCTTCATCAGCCTGGATAGCTTGACTCCAGTGGTGTAGAGAGCCTGGGACTCACGTCTGAGCATACCCAGCCCACTCGTGGGGAAAATTACAGAAAACACAGTTGATGGACAGAATGTAGAACAATGTCATACATTGACCCCAGTACAAGGATCTGGGCCTAAATCCATCGTTTTTTTGCACTCCACACCACTCTGGGTTAGACACTGGCTATATGCAAATCAGCTCTGACCCTGTGCCTCATGGGAACAGTCCAGTCCGAACTGCCAAGCCATGTCTTTCCCAGACCGGAATCAAGCATCCAAGGACCGGTTTCTGGCTATCAGCCTTCATCAGCCTGGATAGCTTGACTCCAGTGGTGTGGAGAGCCTGGGACTCACGTCTGAGCATACTCAGCCCACTCGTGGTGAAAATTGCAAAAAACACAGTTGATGGACAGAATGTAGAACAATGTCATACATTCACCCCAGTACAAGGATCTGGGCCTAAATCCATCGTTTTTTTGCACTCCACACCACCCTGGGTTAGACACTGGCTATATGCAAATCAGCTCTGACCCTGTACCTCATGGGAACAGTCCAGTCCGAACTACCAAGCCATGTCTTTCCCAGACCGTAATCAAGCATCCAAGGACCGGTTTCTGGCTATCAGCCTTCAGCAGCCTGGATAGCTTGACTCCAGTGGTGTGGAGAGCCTGGGACTCACGTCTGAGCATACCCAGCCCACTCGTGGTGAAAATTGCAAAAAACACAGGATGCTTGTTTCCGGTCCAGGGAAGACATGGCTTGGCAGTTCGGGCTGGACTGTTCCCATGAGGCACAGGGTCAGACTGATTTGCATATGGCCATGTCTGAACTGGGGTGGCTGAGTGGGCTAAAGAATGGTGATGGATTAAACCCAGATCAGTTGACTGGGGGAGAGTGTTTGATTTGCTCAAACGCTCCATCCATCATCTCCTTTTGTATCGCTTTGTTCGCCCTAAGTGTGGCAGGGTATGCTCAGACGTGAGTCCCTTGCTCACTTGGCCACTGGATTCAAGATAGCCTGGCTGATGAGGATTGTGAATCCGAAACCGGTCCCAGGATGCTTGTTTCCGGTCCAGGGAAGACATGGCTTGGCAGTTCGGGCTGGACTGTTCCCATGAGGCACAGGGTCAGACTGATTTGCATATGGCGATGTCTGAACTGGGGTGGCTGAGTGGGCTAAAGAATGGTGATGGATTAAACCCAGATCAGTTGACTGGGGGAGAGTGTTTGATTTGCTCAAACGCTCCGTCCATCATCTCCTTTTGTATCGCTTTGTTCGCCCTAAGTGTGTCAGGGTATGCTCAGACGTGAGTCCCTTGCTCACTAGGCCACTGGATTCAAGATAGCCTGGCTGATGAGGATTGTGAATCCGAAACCGGTCCCAGGATGCTTGTGTCCGGTCCAGGGAAGACATGGCTTGGCAGTTCGGGCTGGACTGTTCCCATGAGGCACAGGGTCAGACTGATTTGCATATGGCCATGTCTGAACTGGGGTGGCTGAGTGGGCTAAAGAATGGTGATGGATTAAACCCAGATCAGTTGACTGGGGAGAGTGTTTGATTTGCTCAAACGCTCCGTCCATCATCTCCTTTTGTATCGCTTTGTTCGCCATAAGTGTGGCAGGGTATGCTCAGACGTGAGTCCCTTGCTCACTTGGCCACTGGATTCAAGATAGCCTGGCTGATGAGGATTGTGAATCCGAAACCGGTCCCAGGATGCTTGTTTACGGTCCAGGGAAGACATGACTTGGCAGTTCGGGCTGGACTGTTCCCATGAGGCACAGGGTCAGACTGATTTGCATATGGCCATGTCTGAACTGGGGTGGCTGAGTGGGCTAAAGAATGGTGATGGATTAAACCCAGATCAGTTGACTGGGGGAGAGTGTTTGATTTGCTCAAACGCTCCGTCCATCATCTCCTTTTGTATCGCTTTGTTCGCCCTAAGTGTGTCAGGGTATGCTCAGACGTGAGTCCCTTGCTCACTAGGCCACTGGATTCAAGATAGCCTGGCTGATGAGGATTGTGAATCCGAAACCGGTCCCAGGATGCTTGTGTCCGGTCCAGGGAAGACATGGCTTGGCAGTTCGGGCTGGACTGTTCCCATGAGGCACAGGGTCAGACTGATTTGCATATGGCCATGTCTGAACTGGGGTGGCTGAGTGGGCTAAAGAATGGTGATGGATTAAACCCAGATCAGTTGACTGGGGAGAGTGTTTGATTTGCTCAAACGCTCCGTCCATCATCTCCTTTTGTATCGCTTTGTTCGCCATAAGTGTGGCAGGGTATGCTCAGACGTGAGTCCCTTGCTCACTTGGCCACTGGATTCAAGATAGCCTGGCTGATGAGGATTGTGAATCCGAAACCGGTCCCAGGATGCTTGTTTACGGTCCAGGGAAGACATGACTTGGCAGTTCGGGCTGGACTGTTCCCATGAGGCACAGGGTCAGACTGATTTGCATATGGCCATGTCTGAACTGGGGTGGCTGAGTGGGCTAAAGAATGGTGATGGATTAAACCCAGATCAGTTGACTGGGGGAGAGTGTTTGATTTGCTCAAACGCTCCGTCCATCATCTCCTTTTGTATCGCTTTATATAGAGCATACACAAAACAAAGACGAGTATAGGTCTGTGTATGTGTGTGTGTGTGTGTGTGTGTGGGTGTGTTTGTGTGTGCGGTAAAGTCTATGGGGCCTATTCAAAAAGGCATTTTGGAGTATGTGATGTAGTACAACTGTAGCACTCTTAATGTAGTTTTCCATGACTTAGTAAATTGGCTCAGAAAAATTCAACTGAGAATAAAATCTGAATATTTAGGAAATATTCATATACAGTGGTAGGAATAGAAAGGACAGTTCTCTCTTTGCACTAATAGTGAATTGGAAGTATGTTGGTTGATTCACAAAGACATGTAAAAGTCAATGTAACAGTACTCCTGTAGAATTGTATCTCGTACTCGTAAATGCATTGTGAATCAGCCCAAACGTTATTTTAGCCTTTCATACATATCCCTGTAAATTTTGTGAAATACTGAAGGTCAAAAATCTATGTAAATCTTGGAAAGAAACTAACGAGGCACAAATATCCGACCTTAAAGGAAATGTTTATGAATTTACCACAATACATGCATGAAATAGCACATTAGTCATCATAGATCAAGATAGAGCGCTGCAAACACTACCGTAAACTGATATCATTGGTTTCTTAAACATATGTACCATAAACAGGTTATGTTTCAGAGCTTCCTCATCTGCCAAGAGCTCTAATTGATGCAAGACCAGGGTTTATTCGGTCATAGTTTCAAACACGCATCAGAGCTCATTCTCTCATCTCAACATCAGCTTACCCTCTGATTCTACGCCAGATTAGGAAACATTGAATTCCCTTCCCCTAAACTTAAGTACTGTTAAAAAATATTTATCATGCCATAAAATGCTCAAAACCTGTTTGTCCCCTGCTGCTTAACGCTCTCTTTTTGATTCACCTTTCTTGCTTATATTTGATGTGACTGTTTTCTCTCCTGCGCAGGAATACCTCAGTAAAGTGGGTGTTCCTTAAAGAATCCAGATACTATTACATTCTGTTTCATGCCAGTCCATTCTTAGGGCTTTATTTTAAAGCCCCTAACCCCACTGGATCATCACATTTTCTGATGCTGCGGTGGCTTTGCACCATTCCCACATAGGGTGAACAGCAAAACACACAAGATGATGGAACCTATCTGCTAACATTGGCAGACAGGGTTTAGTGCCCAAAATTCATGCCACGGGAAAGCAGACGTTAAAAGGAGAAATAATATAGGGGCATATTATCAACAACCAGCGATATTTATCGCTAAATAAGCGTAGCGACATTTTTTTTAATCGCCGCACATAGCCGTATTTTATCGCAGTGATAACGGGCTATTAGCAACGATTATCTCCAATGCCATAACATTTCCAGCAATAGTGGCAAAATGCATGAATATCGCTGGGAATCCAGCGATATACAAGCATTAACGCCAATAGGATCTTAACATGAATATCCAACTCCCATTGGATATACAGGTTAAGAAGTGCTCTGAGCAGGCGTTAGTTTGCAGCGATATTCGCGTTTGCGCGAATTTTTTAATCGCTACGCCTGCAATGGTAATAGGCGATAGCGATGTTAGCGACTGCTTTCAGTCGCTAACAGGTTGGGTACGCTCACTTTGCATGTCATTAGCGATAAATATCGCTGACATGCGAAGTGGGCCCCAAACCGCTCGCTATCACCTAAATGCTGTCGCTAACTGATGTTAGTGACAGCTTGCTAATAGGGCGATGAAATTATCGCCGCTATGCAAAAGCGGCGATAATTTCATTTTGCCTGCCTTGGTAATATGCCCCATAATTTCTCCTTGCTTTTCCATCTTTGCATGCATGCTGCACTGTGCAGCACACATACAAAGTAGGAAAGGCTTTGAAGTGTGTCCACGAGTAGTATTTTGAACTGTAATTGTACCCTTCCAGTACAAAACCTATGGTAGACTCAGACACGCACCGCAGTGCTATGACGTTAAGGTGTCTGGTTGGTGCACTGCAGCTCAAACCAGCGCCAGTGTAAGGGGGAGGAGAGTGCCATATCTCTGTGAACTTGGTGCTCTCCTGCTCTCTCCCTGTCACACAACGCAGCACAGCCTCTTTGGGTGCTGCGCTGAGTGGCTTGACAACTACGAGTATCTGGGCCAAAGTTTGCTGTCACTTTTAAAATTTTAATGCATCTCTTCCTTTTGGGTGCACTTTAAACTTACATATACCTGCGGAAAAATGAGGATACATATATCTCCTTTTGAAATAACAAAAATGTCAGACCAAATATTGATTTACATTCTTCTCTACTATGAAATTCGGAATTATTTCTCGTTTCGGTTTAGTTGCATGCTCTACTTTTTTTTCTCTGTGCCAGAAAATATCGGGGGCATATTATCAAGAACGGCGTTAAAAAATATCGCCGTTTAGCGGCAGAAAACTGCAGCTAAAGCGGCAATAATGAGCATGATAGTATGCCCTTGAGAAATCCAATAGAAGTGCATGTTCTGGTGTGAACATGGGCCTCTATTGGAATTCTCCAGGGCATATTATCAAGCCCATTATCGCCGCTTTAGCGGCAGTTTTCTGCCGCTAAACCGGCGATAGTTTTAACACCATCCTTGATAATATGCCCCTCGATTCTTACATTTGAAATAGCGTAAATGCTTTACGCTGGCTGGACATTGATATGCACATAGGTACACAAGATGCTTCTGTTTTCCTCCTGTTTAATTCCTTGTACATCCCTCTGCTCTGGTCCATTTATCTTCTCTTTGCTTAATTTTACGCATGGACTTATTTCACTTCCTTGGCATCTACAAATGAAAAGGGGGGGCCCTCGGCCCCCCCGCACGCATGGCGGCGCGGCGACCGCCTCACCCCCTCTCCCCGCGGGTCCTTCGACGGTGGGGGCGTGCCCTGGGGGCGCGGCCCACCGCCGATTGGCCGGCGCCCCTCCTGACCCGGAATCAATGGACTGGTTCCGGGTCGGGGGGGGCGGGCGTGAGGAGGGGCCACCCGGCCCCTCGGGAATAAGAAGTAGGGAGCGCCCAGGAGACTCCCTTGTCCCTGGACACTCCCTCGCTGAATGCTGTGCCCCGCGTTCGGGGCTTCTTTGTTTTAGTAATTTTTTCCTTTTTCTTTATTTAGGTCGGTTGGGCGGAAGCTTGGAAGCAGCCGCGTTGTGAGAGCGTCGGCAGGCCAGGGACGCGAGGCGACGGTGTTTTTTCCCCCTTGTTCTTTTAGGTTATCAAGGGCTTACGGAGACCTGCCGCGTGGAGCCGCGTCGGGAGATTACTGAGCGATCTTCGTCGACAGCCAGGAAAGCCTTGCGTGGGCGTCACACCGCAGGCGCCGGTAACAGTCGAGGAAGCACGGTGCACTAAGGTATCGGGTGGGGGCAGCGGTGGCTCGCTGCGAGGACAGGCTTGACAATCAGGAATTAGGCGCCGCTATTGTCTCTGGAGCAGGCAATTTTGGCGCGCTTTAGGAGGAACGACAAAACAGGCGTAAGGGGGCAAATTGAAAGTGATTAAGAGCACGCTCCATAGAAAGCAGCGAAGCAGGGTCGACCAGGGCAGCACCTGGAGGGGTGACCCTTTGGGAAGTGTACAAAACAAGGGGGCATTTGTGTAACTGTTTCTCACGCTACAGTGCAGTCTTTGGTTATAATTCAGTGTGATGATTGTGCCACAAAGTGTGCAATTTTAAGAAAACGAGGAGACATTGCAGTATTTAGTTATAATCCATTGGCTATAGTCAGTCCACGAATGGTATAAAAGCAAGGTGACATTTATTGAAAGTGTTTTCATTAATATATGGTATTAACTGATATGTGAATTGTTGTTCAAGCATACAAACGTGGCATTGCTTCAAGTATTGGTCACTATTGTGGGGTATTAATTAGTCAATAACTTGTTGTTCAAGTAGTTGCACAAAAGCGCACAATAAAAGGGCTCAGGAGGGTACCGGTCTGTTGCATTAGTGTAATTTAAGGCCATTGATACAAGGAGTTTTGGTGCAACTGCTTTGTTACACGGTATTAATACTTGTTTTCAATTCCAGGCAACCTTAACTACATTATTGGCACATTTCAGCAGACAGTGCACGCAACGTGGTGAGGGCTGTGACCGCAGATCACCGTCGTCGACGAGGATACAGGAGGGGTCGGTAAGAGGGGTACGGGGGGCTAGCATTCATAGCTCCTGGTGGCCGCCGGGTGGGTCTACATTAGGTTTACTCACCCCCTTACATAAGCGGACAAGCCGCTAGTGTTGCGGTCGCCGTTGCATGGTGCTGAAAGCCCCCTGGTGACCCTCCATCTGAAAGGTACACACAGCTGACCGGTTGGGAATTAAGTAGGCAGCGGGTGTTTTTTGGGGGGTTAGCATCATGCCAGGTCCAAGGGGTGGAAAAAGGGGGTCCAACATGGAGGCTATGATGCGGGCTATGATGCGGGAGATGAGTGACATTAAACAACAGCTAGGACAAATTAAGGAGCGGGAAGCCCGGCTGGAGGATAGAGATGGCGAGGCACCGGGCCCGTCCGGGAGACCGGTCCGCAAGAGGGTGGCACCAGTGCCAAGAGGGGAATTTGTCACCCCGCAAGGGAAACCCAGGTCCAAAAGACCCACGGAGGCGGTCCCCACCCCAGGCCCAGGGGATCCGTTACCCGCCGCACCGCCCGCGGTGGTCCCACCCCCACAGGTGCCTACACCCATTGCCCCTGTGGTGCCGGTGCCGGCAGGTCAACCAGTAGACGCTGGGGCTGCTTCCGCACCGGTGCCCACAATCCCGGGTACGGGCGGGCCACACCCGACGCCCGCTTTGCCAGCTGTGCCAGGACCACTGGGCATAACCCCAGTGGTACCTGTTGTCCCGGGGGGTAACGTAGATTCAATGCCACCCGAATTGTTAGCTCAGTTAACGGCCATGATGCCATGGCTCCAAAAAGGAGGAGCCTTCCCGAATTCGGTGGACCATGCAGCAGAGGCTGCAAGGTTCGTAGAAAAAATCAGGTCGGCACCGATCGCCGACAGTGTTGCATTGCCAATTTCTTCTCCCCTTGCAGGTCCAAGTGTTCCCCAGCTGGACGGAGTACGAGGGCAGCCGCCCCCGGTGCCCGCACTTGGTAAGGAAGTGGCATTGCCGCTCTTGGGGGACGGCGTAGTACCTTCCAGGAGCGAAAATCTAGCTCAACATGTGTCTTTAGCTGTTAAGGAAATGATTTGGGCTGATAAATACGTGTACATTTATTCTTTATTATTGGATAATAGGGAAATGGAGCAGGCAAAAGCACTGAAAGAGTGGATGCTCCCGAGTGAATGGAGGGCGCAGTGTACTAGATTCAGGGTTGAGGAAAATCTCAATAATTGGATGCAAGCATGGGCCGTTTTTACTGCAGTTAAGGCTGAGCGTCCTCCAGATCTGCAGGCTGCATTGGCTTGCTACTCGAGCAGGATTGTGGGTTGGAGTCAACAGTATTCTGGGGAAGCATGGAAGGGTTATGATGTTAATTTTAGAAAGGCATTGGAATTTAATAGAGCATTACCATGGGACTCGGTAGATTCCATGGCCTGGCACAAACAGTTCTCTGACACTGCACCTCCCCCTCAGTTCGGTGCGGGCAGGGTGTTCACTAGACCGCAGCAGCCCTTTCGGCCCCCCCAAACGAGTGAAGTACCTGGGAGATTTAGGGCAGGTGGGCCAGACAAGAAAGGAGTGTGCTGGGATTTTAATAAGCGTACTTGCACAAGGGCCGCGTGTAAGTTTAGGCATGCATGTGCCTCCTGTGGGCACCCCTCTCATCCAGAATCTACCTGTAGGTCCAAGCAAGGGAACACTGGACAGAGGGGTAGGGGAAGGCCACTGTGAGTCAGACACGTCACGCCCCCCCACTCCAGTGGATGTGGTGGCAATGATTCCATTCTTGAACAGATACCCTGACCACAAAGCGGCCACCCTACTCCAGGAAGGTTTTTCTAAAGGTTTTAGGATCCCGGCCGGGGGATACACAGGCAGTGCACACTGTAGAAATCAATTATCAGTCACACACAATCCGGCTGTTGTGGCCGCCAAAATTGACAAGGAGCTTTCCTTAGGCAGGATATCTGGCCCTTTCTCTGCGGTGCCAGTACACAACTTTGTGTGTTCCCCACTGGGAGTTGTCCCCAAGAAAGAGAAGGGGCAATTCAGATTGATTCATAACCTATCAGCGCCAAAGGGGGCCTCACTGAATGATGCCATTGACGAAGGTATCTGTAGTGTGAAGTACGCCTCTTTTGATCAGGCTGTGACCTTACTACAGGCCACTGGACCAGGGGCGCTGATGGCGAAATCAGACATAGAGTCCGCCTTCCGCCTCCTCCCAGTCCACCCGGGGGACCAACATCTTTTAGGTTTCACCTTTAGGGATAGGTTCTACATGGACAAATGCATGCCTATGGGTTGTTCTATTTCTTGCGCCTACTTTGAGATGTTTAGTTCATTTCTTGAATGGGCCATGAGACAGGTGACAGGCCATCAGAGGGTCATGCATTACTTAGATGATTTCCTCTTCCTCGGTACAGCGGGTTCTCAGGAGTGCGCACTTGCATTGCAGGAATTTTGCGTGCTCATGCGGGCTTTTGGGGTCCCGCTCGCGCCTGGGAAAACGGTGGGCCCGACCACCTGCTTAGAATTTCTGGGCATCGAGATTGACTCAAGGGAGAAATGTTTTAGACTACCTAAGGACAAGGAGCGCAAATTCAGGACGTCGCTACAGTTATGCCTCCGGAAGGAGAAGGTCACTTTGCAGCAATTACAGGAGGTGGTAGGGCAACTAAATTTCGCACTAAGAATCATCCCAATGGCTCGCCCCTTCTCTCGCTCCATCGCGCACGCGATGAAGGGGCTGAGGGAAAAGCACCACCGCACGCGCCTATCGTCTGAAATTCGCCAGGATATGCTTATTTGGATGGCATTCCTGGAGGATTTTAACGGTAGGGTGGTCTGGCCCGGCCCGCTCACTACATCAGCGGAGTTAGGACTATGGACCGATGCGGCTGGTAGTGTGGGCTTTGGTGCCATCCTAGGGAATAGGTGGGTCGCTCAACAATGGCCAGAAGAATGGAAGACATGGGGTTTGATCGGCAACATTGGCTTCCTGGAACTTTTTCCAATATGGGTGGCACTGATGGTTTGGCCCGAACACCTATGTAACCAATCAGTGGTGTTTTGGTCAGATAACATGACAGTGGTGGAATGTATCAATCAGCAGGGGGCGCGGTGTCCTTTCATACTTCGTCTGATCAAAGAGATTGTGCTGCGGTGCCTTAAACTGAATGCTACTTTTAGAGCCAAACATGTCCCTGGTGTTTTAAACAATGCTGCTGACTCCCTTTCTCGCTTCAAAATGCAGGTTTTCAGGGAACATCTCCCCACAGCAGACCCCTCGCCAGCACACTTCCCAGCGGTACTTTGGCAGATTGGTGCCCCAGATTACAAGACCTCGTGGTCGCTAGCTTAGCCCCCAGGACCAAGACGGCGTACGAAGGGGCGTTTCTGTCTTATTGTTCTTTCTTGGGGCCGCAGTGGGAAGTGCTTTGGGCGGAGGAGGATGGGTTTGCAGCCTATTTAGAATGGATGCACACAGAGGGGCGCTCAGTGGCTGCGGCAACCAGACATAGGGCAGCAGTGTCATTCTTCGCTCAAGCTAGGGGCTTCCGGGATCCCACCAATACCTTTATGATACGCAAGGCTTTAAGGGGATGGCGCCGTATTCAGGGACACCAGAAGGATAAGAGGAAGCCCATGGGGTTGGCCCGGCTAACAGCCTTACTGGGCACGCTGGAGACTGTTTGTAACTCAGAGTGGGAAGTGCTTCTTTTTAGGGCGGCATTCTCCCTGGCATTTTATGGGGCACTGAGAATTAGTGAACTTGTGGCAGGATCTAAGGCTGACATACTAGGTGGCTTGCAGAAGGCTGGGGTGACGATAAGGGGGGACACCATGTGGGTGATTATCCAGAAATCAAAGACCGACCAAGAAGCTAGGGGTCACACCATAGTTCTGCAACGGGCCCCCGCCAACCCGTGCTGCCCGGTGAGGCACGTGGAATCATTCATGGGGTTATTGGTCGGTTCGGCAGGCGGGGCGTTGCTCTGTCACGCCGACGGGAGCCCCTTAACCAGGTATCAATTCAGGAGAGTGTTCGAATTAGGGGTTACAAAAGCGGGTCTTGATCCTAGAGATTTCGGATCTCATTCCTTCAGGATTGGGGCAGCAACTGAGGCGGTGGCGGGGGGCCTCCCAGTGGAAAGAGTGAAGACAATTGGGAGGTGGTCGTCAGACTGCTATAAACGTTATGTTCGGATTGACATGCTATGATTACCTGTCACTCACGCTTGGTCTCTTTTCCGCTCTCTTACAGTTTCTCAGACCTGTTACGCAGGGGAGGAATTTGTCGTCGGGCACCGCCAATATTCATCGCCACGGAGCGGCGACCAGGAAACAACAAAGAACAATGTCTGGATTGTTGGTCATTCATATGTAAAGCGAGCGGAATGTGTCTTCCTGTCAGGTGTCAAGAAGGAAAGGGCGGCACAACTAGGGTTGAATATCACGTTCTTTGGCAGGGGAGGGTTGTGTCTTCACGAGTTTAGGGGATTCTTCCAAGGGCTGTTAGCACGCCAGCGGGCTCCACCGTCAGTGGTGATACTTCACCTTGGGGAGAACGATTTGGCAACACTGGGCAGGCGCACCTTGATTGAGGAGATTATCTCAACAGCGGGTTGGATAGCTAGGACCTGCCCCGGGTGCACACTAGTATGGTCACAACTAATACCTCGACTTCAGTGGCGGGGGGGCGATTCAGTCAGGGCGTTGAATCACTCGGTAAAGAGGATCAACACACGGCTGGATAGGTTGTTCCGAACCCCCGTGTTACAGTCAATACCTCATGGGTGCATCTGGGGTCAAAAGTATTACTTGAAAGACGGGGTTCATCTGACAGAAGAGGGTAATGTCCTATGGGCTGACAATATCTGGGCTTGGCTGGAGGGTTGGGGTAGAAGGATGTGTCCTTAGATAGGGGCTAGAGAGGGAGGCCAGATCGTCGGTTAACAATACTGGCCTGTGGCGGTAAGGTCATTATCGGTGAGCACATATTTGAGGTCTGAGGGGGCGGGCATCATCCTATGGAGGTTCCCGCCCAGGGGGAGGAGCCTGCGGGCCACTCCCAGTACTCCAGGGGCAAGGTAATATGCAAAGGAGCGCGGGTAGGAGTAGTTCACGCTTTCCTTAGGCTGGTAGCCACCCCGCGCGCGTGGACTCATGACGCCACCGGCGCAGAGTAAGGGCCCTCCTTTAGTGGGTAAATGGAGTTTGGGGCGTAGACCGGGCAATTCCCGGGGTAACACTGCGCATGCGCACTTCTAAGGGGAAGGCGCAGCTTGTAGGACCTGACACCGGTAGTGACCCTGCCATATGGCCAGAAATGTACAAAAATCAAGATAGGATGTTTAGTTAAGCTAGGAACAACTTGTATTAGAGTTTTGTTAAGGTCAGGCTCTCAAACTTGTTGATAACGATTGTATAAACTGAATGTCCTGCTGATTTTTGTATTTCATTGTTGATTATGCAATTAAAACCCTTTTTTAATTTCATACTTTAATAAATACGGCCGGGCGACTAGCGCCCGCCTTCCAAAGAGTAAACACGTCTCGTGTCCACGTTCCTTGGTGTTGGGTGCCGGAGTGGGGGGGAGGCGGCAGCTAGTCGCTGACCATGTGAAAAGGGGGGGCCCTCGGCCCCCCCGCACGCATGGCGGCGCGGCGACCGCCTCACCCCCTCTCCCCGCGGGTCCTTCGACGGTGGGGGCGTGCCCTGGGGGCGCGGCCCACCGCCGATTGGCCGGCGCCCCTCCTGACCCGGAATCAATGGACTGGTTCCGGGTCGGGGGGGGCGGGCGTGAGGAGGGGCCACCCGGCCCCTCGGGAATAAGAAGTAGGGAGCGCCCAGGAGACTCCCTTGTCCCTGGACGCTCCCTCGCTGAATGCTGTGCCCCGCGTTCGGGGCTTCTTTGTTTCCCACCCACCATCCCTTGGTACAAAGTTTAAGCAGCGTTATGTCCGGTCTAATGGTAAGTTTCATAGGTATAGACCGCGGGAGAGAGTAGGTTGTTGTGGTATTTTGTGATCTGTTGTCAGGACCTTTTTCCCTTTGTAGAAAAATGATGTGTGAAGTGAGCTATATTTGAAGATATGTGTCGTTAGGCCTTTTTTCCCTTTGTAGATATATGTAGATATTGTGATTATGAGCAACATGCGTGAACTGAATTGTAATTTTATGCCATGTGTCGTTAGGCCTTTTTTCCCCTTTAGCTATGCGTGGATACTGTTATTTATTAGCCAGTGTAGTTGTCCTTTAGACTTTTTCCATAGGTCGTCGTATTTATTAGGTATGGGGCATGCGGTAAGGTCATTATCGGTGAGCACATATTTGAGGTCTGAGGGGGCGGGCATCATCCTATGGAGGTTCCCGCCCAGGGGGAGGAGCCTGCGGGCCACTCCCAGTACTCCAGGGGCAAGGTAATATGCAAAGGAGCGCGGGTAGGAGTAGTTCACGCTTTCCTTAGGCTGGTAGCCACCCCGCGCGCGTGGACTCATGACGCCACCGGCGCAGAGTAAGGGCCCTCCTTTAGTGGGTAAATGGAGTTTGGGGCGTAGACCGGGCAATTCCCGGGGTAACACTGCGCATGCGCACTTCTAAGGGGAAGGCGCAGCTTGTAGGACCTGACACCGGTAGTGACCCTGCCATATGGCCAGAAATGTACAAAAATCAAGATAGGATGTTTAGTTAAGCTAGGAACAACTTGTATTAGAGTTTTGTTAAGGTCAGGCTCTCAAACTTGTTGATAACGATTGTATAAACTGAATGTCCTGCTGATTTTTGTATTTCATTGTTGATTATGCAATTAAAACCCTTTTTTAATTTCATACTTTAATAAATACGGCCGGGCGACTAGCGCCCGCCTTCCAAAGAGTAAACACGTCTCGTGTCCACGTTCCTTGGTGTTGGGTGCCGGAGTGGGGGGGAGGCGGCAGCTAGTCGCTGACCATGTTAGCCAAGCATGTGATTTGTCGTTTACATGTAATGAAGCCCAGGTCTGCAATTGCAAAATCCCTTCCCTAATGATGTTTATAGACAAGAACTGCTTTCTCCTTTTGCTTTGTGTGAGATGATGCATTATATATTAGCTTCACATTATGATGCAGAGCACTTACACTGTTCCAGAGACTCGTAATAGAATAGATTTGCCTCGGGGTACAATTTTTAGGGATGCAATTATTTTGTCATCAGCATTTATCAATTAGTCAGAATTAATAAAACGTTCCTTCTTCCTAAATCCTTGTTAGTGTGTCAGAGGGAAAGCATACACATATTTCCATATTTTTACAGCTATGTAAATTATGCTAGCTTAATTTCCAAGAAATGTTTGGTGCATGCATGACCATGTTTGTTCAGTGAGCATTTTTCAAGAATGACTTCCAAATAGACTCGCAGGTGCAGAACTGATATTTGTAATTACGGTATCATATTCCACTTAGAGATTCAGAGTGCATTTGTACCGATTTATTTTTTTATTCTGTACTTATGCCAGTTCGAAACAATATAAATAAAAGGGATCTAATATTAGCCAGTGTAATATTGCACAATGTTTTACCTCAATGGATGCAAGAACTATGACCTTCACATCACATTAGGTCGACGACAGTGACAAGCCAGTAACTCACTGGGGCTGACCATAGTCTTTCTTAAGGCAAGCCACAAGCAAAAAAAAAAAAAAAAGATTATTTACAAAGCCATGCAAGGCCATCCAAGTCAAGCCTTGTGTGGCTTTGTAAATTTCAAATAACCCTTTGAGCGGGCCTTCATTGCCTTGCGTGTCAGAAGGCCACACAAAGGCTTAGTAAGTATGGACCAATGCTTCTGAAATGAGAAGGCAGATATCTGTTCAGATAAAAACAATACAGACTCTTCCTTCCATCGAAATCGACAACAATTGATTTTTTGTTCTTCTTGTCCACCTTAGCTGCCTATTAGAACTCCTGGAAGGGCGAGGGGTTTTGGGTACAGCGCCTTGAGGCTTTGCTTTTCTATAATGTTTTCTATAATTTGGATCAGTATCAGGACAGATACAAAAAGTTGGACAATGAGAGGCCTATTTCAGCCATATTTTTTTAAAATTCTTTGACATTGAGCACGGGGCAGCCATCTTTTTCAGACTGCTTTTTTCCTCTTTATGTGTCATTTTTTATTGGGAAGTGGTGAGCACATTAGGAAAGGGAGTCTCCATCAAAAAACAGTTTTGACTAATTCAGCAGTACTAGGGGGCATATTTACAAGGGAAGTGACGGAGTGAGCCGTTAGCCTTCCTGGTTTAACGCCTCACTCCGCCACTTCAAAACGTAGGGCTGCACCATATGTGTGCTGCTTAATACAGCACACAGAGTTGCAAAACAGAATTAAAAAAAATAAATTGTATATGTCCATGAAGGGGGCCTTCCTGTGTGTTGAACTTGGCCCTTTTGGCAGGTTCACCCCTGAACTTTTTGCCTTAAACTCTGACATAGTGTTAGTGATTTTAGGCCTTTGGGCACTTTAGCACTGTGGCCCAGTGTAAAGGGCCTGCGCACTCTGAGTGCGTGTGGCGAGTTTGGCCTGCCCTCCGAAAGGAATGCCTGGGGGATATGTGTCATTGGTAATTCCTGGTATGAGAGGAGTGCAGAGGCAAGTTTAATATATATGAACTCTTGAAAATAAATGCTGCGCAATGGTGTGTGCAGATTTATGGTGACTGGTGGAGAAATGCCACTTTTAGAAGCTGGCATTTCTGTGTACTGTGTGTCTGGCTGGCTGATGTGAATTGCATGTCTGGCTTGTGATTGACAGAAGCTGAGAGGTGTGGGTGGCCCCAGGAGCCAGGGGGAGTCAGCCCATTGGTGAGTAGATAGATCTGCATGCAGATGGGAGGGAGGAGTTGCACCTGGGACCTGAATAGGACTGTGCCTTCCCTCCACAATGCTGGCGCCGCCTCCTGTGGTGTGTCTGATCCCTGAGCCCCCACCTGACACAGGAGAGAGGAGCTGAGCAAAACAAAGTGCTTCAAATCTCCTCTAAACCAGCTCTAACTGGTATCCCCAAGCCCTGTGCTATGACACAAAGGAAAAGGGCATATAAATATAGGGGCTGTGACCCCATGAAAATGTTCAGTGCAAACTTGATTCCTGGGGGAGGGGCGGTGGTGTGCTGCTGCTCGGGCCCAGGAGGACCTGCCAGGAGAGCTGCCTCCCTGGGCCCCGCTCGGCTCCTGGGACATTTTTGCTTCATTTTTTTATTATCTTCAAGGACTTTGAACCTAGCACCTGGAAGCGTGCTTTCTAGGCTATCTGTGCAGAGAGCTATATTCTAAATGCTATGGGGAAGAGATGAGCGGGGGCTTCGCCGGGGGGAGCTGCAGCTTATTTTGAGAGAATTCGGACATAGGGATTCCCCCGCAATTTGCCCATAACCAAGCGGGTCCCCACCCCGCTTGTGTGTCTATTTTCGGGAGCCTACCCGCATTGCTGTGACTTTTATATACTGAAGCAGGTGCCCACCAGACAATCAGGCAATTGGAGCCAGTAGCGGATGCCCACCCCGCGTGTGTTCTTTTGTGGAAGCGGGTGCCCACCCCTGCAGAGAGAGGAATTCACCGCCGTGGCCCAATTGCACAAAGAGGAAGTCAGGCAACGTCGCGCCTGACGGGGGCAGGACTTCCGTATTTGCAAGGGAAGCCCGCCCTGCGACCAGAGAAGTAGCCAGTGGTCGTGCAGGGCTCCCGTGAGTTAAGGGAAGCCCGGCGTACGCCTAGTGAAGTTTAGGGTCCCAGGAGGGGGCCGAGGGGAAGTGGAGTATTGCTGCAGTTGCTGGCGGGGCTCCTGTATTGGAAAGAGGAGCCCCGCGTACGCCAACACAAGACCGGCTGACGAAGCAGAGAGTCCAGCGAAGACCCAGCGCATCCCGGTGAGTGGAGGCTGGGGTGGGAGCAGATCTTGTGCTCCCCTTGAGAAGTGTTGGTGCTGTGTCCAGTGAGGGCTGAGCAGGGGACAGGGCCGCATTTTTCAACCAGTCCCATGAGAGGGGCAGCTTCTATGATCAGAGCCAGTGAGCTCCAACGTTTGCCACATGTTTCTTTTGAGAGCACCTGGAGGGGGGGGGATTCCAGAGTGCACCGTGATGCCTGGCCTCTTTAGGGATATTGTCACAGCTGCGCCGCCGTATCGGGCAGCTGCAACGTGGGCCCATTCGTTTTCTAGGGCTCCACTGGGGGCCCGAGGGCGCTGAAGCGCCAGGGCCTGATGATTGATTTCCCGCAGCCCACCTAAGAGAGGGCAGCTGCAGCGATGGCCATCATTCTTTTAGAGGCCCGCAAAGTAGGGCCTTGTGGTCATTCCTCAGTTGCCCCGCCGTAGCGGGCAACTGCTACATTTGTTCAGAGGGCGCAGCGAGTGCCAGGCCTCCCTCATTTACAGATGTGCAGCAACTATTGCCAGCTGCTCCATTTAGGCCCTCATTTGGTATTCTCAGCTGCCCAGCAAGTAGTGGGCAGCTGCAATGTTTAGGTCTGCGCAAAGTGCACACCCTTGACTTCGGATTCCTTGGCAGCGCGCCCTGACTCTTGGGACACAGGGCATTTGAGCCTCTATTTGAGATGGCCAGTTGGCAAGGGGGACTGTTAGGATTGTAGGGCACCAGCCCCTAATGTGATTATGTGGTGCTAGGAAATGTAATGTATGTTCTATGTTTCATGCACCCTGCGTTACATCTCTAAATGTGTTTTTTATGATTATGAAGTTGTTTTGCATATTATGGTTTATGCTAGTGAGATTATGTTCCACTGAGATTATGCCCCTAATGTGAGTTATGCTTAGGAAGTTAGGGTCTAATGTGTTTAGACTTATGATAGGATTGAATAATGTGTTTATGCTGGTGAGGTTGGTGCAGAATGTAATTCGCGCCTGATGTGATACTGTGCATAATGTAGTTTGTGTTACAGGCTGATGCGAAGTACAGTGGTTACTGGTTGTACGATTCTGATCTGTTTTACTTTTACTAAGTACACTCTGTGATGGTTCTGACAGCGGTCCAGTGGGCCCTGTCAGGTGTATATAATCCCTTGTAGAAAAGACCCAGTGCCAGGTTGCACCATGTATGTTATGTGTTTACTATTCTAATGTGTTATGAGAATACAAAGGCTATTTTTGATATAACCTTGTGTGGAGTTTATTTTGTTGAGTGCCTGGGATATTGTTGCTGTTTGCGTGCGCAAATGCTTTACACATGGCCTCCGGGATAAGCCTGACTGCTCGTGCCAAGGTACCAAGGGGGTGAGCAGGGGTTATCTTTGGCGTGTAACTCCCTTACCCTGACTAGAGGGTGGTCTCTGCCTGGTTTTGGCACAAGCCTTAGCCAACAGGAGATCCCATTTCTAACACTATACATAAACAATCAATGGCGTTTTGCTGTTTCCATGTGTGCTACAGAAAGCAGCACCAATGAAAATTGCAAAAACGAGGACAAATGAAACATTTCTCCTTGTTGCACCAGGGTATGTCCAGGTTTTCCCTGGTCTTATGTCTGGTGCTGCCTCCTATTTACGCCTCTCTTGTAAATAGGGGGCAATGTCAGAATCAATGGATGTTGCGGTGGAACATTCACAGCGACACCCGTTGTCCTCCCCTTTTGCTCTAAGTGCAGCGTGAAAGGGGACCTTATGTCGAAGGCACCGTTAAGCCACATTAAGTGGCTTAAGGCTGCCTTGTAAATAAGGAAAATCTATATCGTCACAGGAATGTTGTAAAAAGTGTCGTTCCTGTGGCGATAGGGGCTTGTAAATATGCCCCTAGTTGCCACACATCTACTAATAGACTAATTAATTTTTAGAAAAAACATGCATTGCTGCAAGGACTACCATTGTCCATGCAAACCAGCTGATCTCAAAATATTGTAGTGTTGTTGATTTTTAAGGCAGGTAATGCATATAGAAAATGACTAAAATAGAGGTAGCACAACTGAACTGTTATAACTGAACCTTTTTTAAGTTACTATTGATCTAGTTTACAGATAACATTTGAAAGAAAAAGTGTTAGATTCTGACATGCATTGATATATTTGTAAATGTTTTCTTACATGCCTATGAAGTTATAGAGCAGCAGACAGTTCCAAAGTGTTATGCAATGAATACACTCAAATACCTGTTATATGTTAACAAATCAAATTTCAAAGCTTTATTCGACATTTGTCATAAAAGCATCCTTCCTAACCATGATACAATAAATACTACATTTAAAAATAATTCTAAAACACATATTAAACAATGACAGTCGAATAGTATACATGATAAATACAGAAAATTTCCAATTATTTCTAAAAATATTTCTTTAAAAACAATTCATACAATAGACTAATTAGATTAGGGCAACACTATTTCATTTACGTTTGACTTTAAAGTGCGTGTGCGGATTGTCCATGCCCATGCAAGAAATTTGGCTACAGCAACAACAAATGGTGTAGAACAATCAGATTCAAGTATTCTGAGGGCTGTCGATTGGCTCCGGGTGCCAATATTAAGGCACACTGGCTTCAGCTATTTACGTCTAGGGCTAGCATATAATGGGCAACAGAACAACAAATGGGAAATATGCTCGATTTGATCTTTACAATAATAGCAATGATCATCCCACATTGGAGACCAGTGTTTTTTAAATGCATTCACTGGTAACGTTCCTATACGAAATTGGAAGTATAATTTCCTATCATATGGTCGTTCTATTATGTCCCAATATGTTTCACATGATGGATACATTTTAATATCACAAAAGCGAATTGTCAGTTTTGATTGGGGACCTTTACAGAACATTGTTACATAGACCATCTCCCAGTATAATTCTTTCAATTTCGTCTTCGAGGGGAAACTAGCCACATCATGGTTGCCCCAGAGGTGTTCCAGCTTCAACAATACAAGAAGCCCCCGTAGTTCTTTCAGCCATTCAATACAATGAAAACGATCGAACTCGACAACATCTTCCAGAGCTGCCACATAATGGCTCAACTCTGGGGTGACCATCAGACGTCTCCAGTATAGGAGTGGCCGTAGTCTGGCAATATCCTCGATATTTTTTCTACCAAGGTCCAGTTTCAACGGGACTGTGGGTGTGCTTTGGGGAACCATAACAAGCCCTCGTAAAAATCTGTTTTCCGCACGTCCCAACTCTCCCAAGTTTGAAAACCCCCATAATTCAGATCCATATAAGCAGGCACCCAATACTTTCATATTATATATTTCAAGTGCACAGTTAACCGTCTTTGTTAGTGATTTGCGATGTTTTAACATTTTCTATATGGAATATCATACTGATATAAATACTTTTCATTCATTTATCAAATTCGGTATTATGTATCCTTGAATCTGGACACACTCAAAAGATAGATCAAGATGGAGATAGAGCAAGGCTGTCATCCATTTCACTCTCAGAGAAACTGATGGCTCCCCCTCTGTGTCTATTTCTCTCCTGCCAATCCATGAAATCATATCCTCAGCATCTGTCTTACTGTGACTTGCCTGCAGCTGATGGTTTCTACTTTGACAATTGTAGGAGATGGTGAGGGGGCCAATGGGGATGCTTTTTTTTCTTTCTTTTGTATGTCTGACAACAGATAGATTCAGTTGCAAGCCAGAGATAATGCCATCCACACACAAAATGCACAATCAAAGGGACAACGATTCAGCCATCTTAGTCTTTGCTTGTCGGAAACTATGATTCACAGTTAGAAAGCACACTTATTAAAGCACAGAAACATGCGCCGGACATTGAGAAGGTAGTTAGATAGCTTTAATCATTCAATTGTTCCCAGGAACTGTTTACAAGGGTGGTTGCATTTGTGTACATCTTTGTCTAGTTATAGGTGTCCCGCCTACCTTTGTCCACCCACCTACTCACATACATCTGCACCATTAAGCGTTCCTCCAGTAGCCCATTGCCTCACTCAACCCCTAAATACAGTGACCTGGCCTGAATTGTCAAGTTTCACTGACTCTGGTTGTGTTTGTTTGGTTTTTCTTCACATAACTTCAGGTACCCTCTTCCTCATAAAGATCGCACGTACCCATTCGTGCATAGTGGATATATCATAGCAATTTAGTACATTTTCAAGTATACCCGCACATGTTAACACCAGGAAAAGTAGAGGACCATATAGAAGCAATGATGATTGCCTTCAACTGTGAAGAGCAGATGCTGCTTAGTCATATAGGTTAGTTTAGTTTATCGATAAATTGTGTGGTTACTTAAAACCATTGGAATAAAACAGTAGTTCAAAATACAGATTTACATGTCTAGTTACATAATTAAAATGATTATTCTTCCCATTATTCTTCCCAAGTTTAAAACCACGTGTACCTGAGCGGAAAAAATGTCAGTTTGATAGGCCTGCTAGCTCGGTCTATGCCCTCAAGTGTTCTATAAATTCACAGTGAAAAGGTGGGTGTTATTCATAAGTTTGAGGACACACATTTCAAAAGAGCAAGTGCAAGAAGGTGCATGCCGTGACGCCAGGCTTAGCCACTTAAACTTGTGTTAATTGTGAGTGGTTCCTCTGGTGGGCAACTTTGCTTTGCCAGGCTTTAGTGAAATGCTGTTGGGCATCGGTTTCTCCACCTTTTGCAGTTGTTTAACAAAAGAGCAGTTCAGCTGGGGGTACTATAGGTTTAAGCAGACCAGCATGACCTGCCTTCGGGTGCGTAATCCTCTTTGGTTAAATTACGCGTTCAGAAGCTGTCTCCTGTGTATCTCTTCACAGTAGCAGACTAGATGGAGTAAGTTTTCCTTCCCTGATTCGTATAGGCATCAAGTCCCCGTGTTTGGTTTTTGTAGCCCAGGTGGTAGGTGAACCATTGCAGGTAACAAGCTCAGTAGGTATTTTAGGAACTGCGATTTGCGTATAGCTGGGTATCCTGTGAAGAAATATTGCTGTGGCACAAGGTTTTTATAGCTATTTAATGTCATCCATCTGTGTGTTCTTCTAGCTAGTGAGGCCTTATCCTCAATAAAGGAGTGAACTTTAAGGGCCATTCAGACCATCTTCTTGAAGACTGGTGGACCTGTCCCAGAGCTGTGTGAGTTTTGTGCTTTCCAGTGATTCCTGTAAATAGGCCCCTGACAGACACCAGTCACATTCTGGTAACTCCTTTCATAGCAGAGGATTCAATGTGTTGGGTTCCGCTTTCCCTATCTGTTTCCAGCACGTTAGATATGTTTCTTGACATGCCAGCGTCTGTTTTAGTAGACAAAATTCCAGGTGGATCTGTGCCAGTGAGGTGAATTGAGGAAGGGAGAAGATGATCCTATTAGCTCGCACCCTTGAGATGTCCAAGGTGCTAGCGTCCCGGCCTCTAAGCGGTTCACTCCCATACAAGATTGTTGGTATGAGTTTTGCTCTTGCTATTTCAATGAGGGGTGCCAGCGAAGGACTGACAAGTATCTTCTTCAAGCCCCTAAGGGTTACTGTCAGTGCCAAACCTGTACTTTGTAACTCCTCTCTCTGGGCTGCAAATGGGCCTTTTTTGTCGATAATGACCCCTAGATATTTGTATGCTTCTTTGTCGTCAATCTGGGTACTTTCCCAAAACCATGTATGAGTTTGTACTTTCTTTTTGTTAAATACCATAGACTTGGTTTTCCCAGTTTTGATGGACAGGCCATTTTCCAGGGAGAAGGACTTTGTGGTATCTAGCAACCTCTGTGCGACTAACTAAGACCACATCATCTGCATAAGGAGAATGGATAATATTGTGCCCCCTAGTTTTGGGACATGCCCCTTGCAGTTTTGCAATTTTTTCCAAGATATTCACCAGGAAGGGATTGAACAGTGTGGCTGCCAGGACACACCCCTGCTTTAGACCATGGGTCATTGGAGTTTTCCTAGAGAAGTGCATTCCAGCTCCTACCTTAGCCCGGACCCATGTATCTTCATGGAGCACGATTAGTATGTTCAGTAGACCTTGAGGGATTTTTCAGCTTGCTAGTTTGAACTAAAAGTCTTTCGCAATTCATGTTGTCAAAGGCCGCCTTAAAATTAATGAATCAGAAATATAACAACTGATTTGCAGAGTCATGCGAAATCCACTAAGAGTGAGCTTTCCAGTATATTTGTTGGTGTTCCAGATGTTTTTGAGAATCCGGTCTGGTTGTAGGGGATGATGGTGTTGCTGAAGGCCCATGATGTTAAATCCTTGAGCAGAGTCCTTGCAAAATATTTAGCCTTGTTGTTAATCAAAGTGATTAGGTGGTAGTTGGCTGGGGATAATCTGTTGTCACCCTTGAAGATTGGTGATATGACCAAGCCATGCCATGAGGAGGGTAAGATGGCAGTGTTTCTTATCTCAGAAAGACCAGTGCTAGGATTTCTGCTCATAGAGTTTGATCATGTTTGAAAAACACAGGGGGATCCTGTTCGGGCCTGGCATGCCTTCTTTCCACCCTTTTGCTATCAACTTTTTTATACCCCAACCCCTGCCACCAAGAGCATCAGCCTGCTCACACCCACGAACACCAACCCAAACATCTGCTCACCCATTGAAACCCTCTCACAACTCAAGCCACTATCTCCATCATGTACTCTGTGCACTCTGGAGCACCCATGGACCCCTGTCCCCACCACATTTTCAAACTCCAAACCAAGATAATTGGTGGTGTGCTCAAGAAAGTTCTGAACACTTCCATCACTTTGGCCATCTTCCCTGAAGACTGAAAATACACTGAAGTGAAGCCCTTCCTGCAGAAACCATCTGCTGACCCAGCAGACCCAAAGAACTACCCCCTATCTCCCTGCTCCTCTTTCCAGAAAAGTTTATTGAGAAAGCAATCAACCAACAACTAACCAAATACCTGGAACACAACCACCTCCTAGACCCTCTCAATCTAGATTCTGAACTAACCACAGCACCAAAGCAACCCTAATAACAGTGACCGATGACATCAGGGCCTTCCTGGACCACGTCAAAATGGCAGCCCTTATCCTCTTCAACCGTTCTGCCGCCTTCAACACCATCTCCCATCACATTTTGATCAACAATATTCCCCCACATCAGAATCCAGGTAGATGCCTAAAAATGGATCGCCTCATACCTCAGCAGAAAAACCCAGAGAATCTGTCTCCCACCATTCACCTTGGAACCCAAGAAGATCATATGTGGTGTCTCCCGAGGATCATCCTCAAGCCCCACCCTCTTCAACACGCACATAACACCCCTGGTCAACACTGTCAGATGACATGGACTCAACCTCATCTCCTAGGCTTACGACACCCAGCTCATTCTCTCAATGTCAGACGACCCCTCCACTTCCAAAGCCAACTCCATAGATGTATGATAAACGTCACCGCCTGGATAAAGGACAGCTCTCTCAAACTGAACTCCGACAAGATGGAAGTCCCCTTCTTTGGTAACAACTCCTCGCCATGGAACAATGCATGGTGTTCTGCTGAACTCGCCCCATCCCCCGCCCTGACAGACCATGCCCGAAACCTTGGCATCATTCTGGACAGCATAAAGAAACAGGTAAATGCAGTCTCATCTGCCTGTTTCCACATCCTATGCATGCTCTGTAAGATCTTCATATGGCTCCACTCAACACAATCATGCAGGCCATTATCCCCAGCAGGCAGGACTATAGGCACACATTCTACGTAGGAATCACATCACATGTCCTGAAGACATTACAGATAATAAAAATTCAAAAGGAGGGAAACAGAAGCATGAAGGAAGAGTTCACTCAGCTTCCATAAGTTGTATGTATTGTCATAATTCACAAGGAGAGTGAACTGTAGTGGTCTTGGTACTTAGGTATTCTCTCAGAAACTCCATTCAATGATTAGAACCAGCGGTGTAAGTGATGGCCAATGGGGTGTTTTATTGGGTAGCATCATCATTGGGTTTCGCACATGGGTATTCACTTCTCCAGGTGAGTAACGCCTTCATCCGGAGGGGGATATTGGTGGTATCTGTGCTGTGAAATATGAAATGACCTTCTACATCTTGAAAAGTTAATTTTTAATTTGGATACAAGATATAGAGGTAAGATTAAAAAGGTGAAAGTGGCAACGGTGTTTCGAGGTACTAACAGTCCATAGCATCACACTTTGGTGCTCGACTAGTGGGGCCCCCGAATTTTGGGTGTGGTTAGGCATAATTGTATCCGCTCATGGTGTGAGGAAGTAGCAGGGACTAAAACTGACTGTTTTGTGTACTGAAAATTGTACTTCCATTCTATTGGTTATGACTACATTTTTTTATAAGCCTGTTTGTAGTTTCACGGCTGGGTATAAGTGGTAACAATATTGTCCCTTTTGGTTTGGAGCTGTAATATATTTATCGCAGTCTATAATGTAGCATTAAGGGATCGTGCTGTGAGAAAGCAATATGATGGCCGTGCTGATATGTAAATCAACATTTACATACAGTAACCCATCACAATGTTTTAGAAGATCTTGTGAAGCGGGCAGACGTCTGCTCGTAAACCACCAAATGTTGCTGCTCTATATTCAAGCTGCCTTTTGTGGAATGAATCATGCACCTACTTGATCCGAGCGAATCCCCGGGCACAGGTGCCTAAAGTTTTTCTCCCAGGTCTGGATGATGGAAATAGTGGAGAAGCCCTTTGTATAAGAAAGGGCTTGTTTAATCACTTAAATTAGTTAAGTGGTTATCAATTATTATTAGCTGGGTGCTTGAACAGGCAGGTGTTTTAAGAAAAGTGTCCCGGAAATGATAATGATGTGGAAATGTCTATGTGTGAGCATTAAGCATTCAGCAATAGACATAGAAGTGATATTCCACATTTGCAACATAATGGTCTCCTTATGTATATATATATATATATATATATATATATATCCTTCTCCTGCAGTTTCAGTGGAGTAACAATAACAATAAAGAAGAAATATTATAAAAATAAAGTGTGTATTCATTGTTATTTTGCTGTTACATCCATATGATATAGTAACTGGCTAGCTGGGCAGGTTGTTCTTGATAGTTATCTAAAATAGATTTAGCAATCATATAGATGTGGTGTTCAGTGTGTAAGTGCAAACCACAGAATGTTTTCATTTAGGCCCACATGGACAGTCTCAAGCCTATAGATCCAATGTTGTTCCTTCTGAAAAATGATTTTCCTGGCTTTCTTATCTATATGATCAAGTGTCTCTAACATGACCCATTCTAACTCGTTCTCTGTATGTTTTTCTGTGAGGAAGTGTGTGCTCATGCGTGTGGTGATGATTACACATGTTATACTGCTCTGGTGTTCTCCTATTTGGGTCTTGACTTTTCTACAGGTCATTACTATATACCTGAGTCAGCATGGGCATGTAATCATGTAGATGGTGTGAGTGATGTTACAGTTGGCAGTTCTCATGGTCTATTTTAAGTTAGTGTCTACATTGAGGAGTTTTGTTGCCTTGTTTAGGTGGACTACTGTACATGTGATGTGTGGATAATGTCTCATAATGGGTTGGAGACCCCAAGCTGAGTATACAGTGCTTCTGGTTTTGGGGTGTCAAGTTAGACTTGTGTGGACCAAATAGTCCTGTACATTCTGACCCCCTTTGTCGAGGAACCTAGGTTAAGGCCAGTTGAGGCTACCTAATGTAATTATATTCCAGTCTGTTGATAACTTTCTTCAAATTATTTGATGCTGTACACTATGTAGTGAGGCAGATCAAGACATCAGTTTCTAGAGTTTTGTTCGATGCTAGTAGGAGACTCTCCCTGTTCTGGTCCCTTCATGTTTTTTGCACTTGCGTTTTATATGTCCTGGATATTTTCTATCATCAGATTGGTTGTTGTAGTACTGTGGGTTGCTGCAGTTCTGGCATATTCTCAGGAACTGGCTAAAAGGGAGGCATTCTCTTAATGGACATAGGTGGTAGCTCTCAAAAGATAGTAGGGTTGTTCCTATCAGTTGGTTTGTGATAGATTTTTGTTCAGAGTCGAGTGCCTTCCAAGAAGTTGGTGAAATCTAAAAAGGCCAGCTGAGTCTTGTGTGTGGAGCTGGTGAATTTTAGAAAGTTGTCACATGTGTTGAGCCAATCCAATAATTCCTGTACTGAGTTTTCATCTCCTTGCCAAATTCTGATTATAATCGATAAACCATTTCCAAACACATATTTTTGACTTGTAGGGGTTACCAACATCCATTATGGGAATTCTCTTGAAATTGCTAACATACAAACCCACCAGGCTGGTGGCGAAAGCACTGCCCGTCAAGGTGCCGTAGATCTGGCGGTATAGTGAACCCTCATATTCAAAATGTTTTCGGTTAACGCCAGCATGCAGCATTCTATGATGAAGTGTCTTGGGGTATTGTTTTGCCAATCTGCTCTGAAGAGTATATTTTCAATCATATGGAGAGTGGGGTCTTGAGGAAGTCTGGTGTACGTACTTTCATTGTCTAGTCCTACCTGGAGATCTCAGGTGAGGTTGAATTCTTGATCTTTTAATTGGTTAAGAAGATCTCTGGTGTCCACCAAGTGTGTTGGAGTGCATTGTACAATAGGGCAGAGAAAGTGGTCCGCAAATTATGACAATGGTTCCAAGATAGACCCGATGCCGGAAACTGTCAGGCATCCAGGAAGTGGTAGTCTATTTCTGTGTATTTTGGGAAGTGAATAGAAGTACAGGGTTTTTGTTTCAGGACTGAGTAGATATTCGGCCTCTTTCTTTGAGACACAGTTGTTTATTTATGCTTCTATGATCGTACTTCCTAGGTGCCCTCATAGTCTGCATGTAAGAGCCATAGTCAGGGGTTTCTGGTGTTGTGCATAGTAGCTTTGTGCATTGGGTGTTGTAGTCATCTTTTTTGAGGAGAATGATCCCACCTCCTTTGTCTTTTGGGCCTCCATCTCATGGCGTTACACATGAGACTGGTTAGTGTTAATAATAAAAACAGCCACATGACTTTCAGAGGCCATGACCATCAAGATACAGATAAGCGAGACAAAACTGAAAACCATGGTGTATATAACAACACCATCCAAAAAGTGACTTGAAGAGATTAACAAAGAACTGACAGAGATGAAGGACTCAAAATAAAATCCCTAAACTTGTAAAAGATCTAAAAAGAATCTCCCACGATAAATCTATCCATGCACATGGGATGATTTCAATCACAAATGCATGACCTTCCAACAAACAACCAGACAGCTATGATCCACCTCCCTCTTCATTGCAGACACACCCCAGATCTGCAGAAGCAGCAGTGGAGGAGGCCCCTTCTCACACCTGGTGGCCAAAGCTTGGAACAAACTTACCCTTCACATGAGGACCAGCTCATAGCTCCGGTAATTCAGGAAAAGACTCAAGACCTGAATGTTGGAATAATCCAACTATCCTCATAGATGCTAGCAATTCTAGAACCTTGAGACCCTCACAGGTGAGTTGCTGCACTTTATAAATCCTTGTAGACTGACGTGTTTTATCTCATTTCCTCCTTGAGCCTTCCACTACTGAAGTACCACTTGGTGATATACAAAATACCAATGACAGTAAAAGTGAGAAGTCCTCATTAAATACTAATTCAGTCAGAATATATCATGAGAATCTGACTAACCTCGAGAAAAACAGGGGTGTACTTGCGGAATATTCTCAAAGAAATCACAAATGAAGAAAAATGAATCAACCACAAAAAAAAAGAAATTAAGTCAAAATCAGTTACCATTGGTTTGAAGCTGTCCAATTGAACAAGCAAACTGAATAAAAAAACAGGAGGCTAAAAAAGGATGTACTATAAGAAAATGTTCATGCAGACTAAAATTGAGCAAAGCTATAGTTAATACACCAGTGGAAGCAACACCATTAGCGCATTTTTCCACAAAACTGCTATGTAACAAATATCATTTTAAACCAGCCTGACAGAGAGATAGGAAGCATGAGAACTCTTATTTGAAAAAAACATATATTTGCCTCAATTGAGCCTTTTAACCACTTGGCTGCTAAGGCAATTCCCGCTGGGTGCTGAAATTTCCAAGATCCCATTCTACATGACGAGTTCACCTTGTCATGAGCACAGCTCCAGTGTGCCTCATGACGAGTTCACCTTGTCATGAGCATGCAAGAGGTTAAATTGAGCTACACCTGAATTTACACACAAATATGATCTCATGCAGTTACTGTATGTGTTAAGTATTACTGGGAAGGAAGGCCAATATTGTTAATTCACACTATGAAGCAAATGTATTATCGGAGCCTGTTATCACTAACCCGGGGACGCCATCTCCCACCAGGCCTCGCGGCAGACGGGCCCCCAGTCATCACTAACCAGGGTATTCCATCCCCACCAGACCTTGTGGCACACGTGCCACCACCATTTCAGCATGCCAAGAGGCGCACAAAGGCAGCACGGGAGCCCTTCATCACTAACCCGGGGACTCAATCCCCCACCAGGGCTGGCGGCCGACATACCGCCACAGTTTCAGCTCACCAGGAGGTGCAAAAAGGTAGCTTGGGGCTCCCACAGTGCGGGTGCCTGTCATCACTTACCTGGGCACTCCATTCCCCTACAGGCCTCGAAGCAGATGCACCTCCATCGTGTAAGCATGCCAGGAGGTGCATAAAGGTAGCGCGGGGCTCCCGCTGCGTGGGATGCATGGGGGCGCCCCTGGGCAAAACCCAGGCCAAGGGCAGGCCCTTCTGAACCCATCCGGGGCCGACCGAGGCTGGGCCAGGCCACCCCATTTGGTCTTCCTGGTCTTCCTGATTCCTGTCAGGTAAGTCTGTTTTCAAATTTGTGATTTTGGCTTAAAGTTTATTTTATGAGACTGTGATTCTCTTAAACTGGCCAAACAGAAGCAAACGTGGGACAAGGAGGCAACACCTAAGAGCCTCCAGAACTCTACCCATGACTAATTTCTTGACACGGGCCGCTAGAGCATTGGACAAGGACATCTCAGTGGTAGAATGTTGTACATCCATGGAGGGTGGAACACTTATTGCCATGAATCCGGACCTAACTCCCCATATGGTGCCTGGGGACATTGAACCTGAAAACTCCTTGAGAGCTGAAACATTAATGGAATTACCTTCAGCAGTGAAGTCCCCACCCCACCACCCAGCGTCTCCATCGACTGGACCATCAGTCAAAATGAATGAAAAACATGAAACACAAGGTTTCTTTGCTAGGAGCAAGTACCAGATCCCAACAAAATCCCAGGAGATACCCCACGGTGGGTCTAATAGAAATTTATTAATGCCTACCACTGCATTAAAAACCACAGGACGCCATCGGACCACACAATTGTAACCAACCAAGATATAGAGACTTTAAAAAGTTGTTTTGACAATGCATTATCAAAAAATCTTTACTTGAATATTGGACAGACTTTATAAACTCGAGGCACTTTGGGAAATGTCCAAAAGTCTATTACTTGTCTAATGCCAGGAGCAGGTAAAGACGGGTGTATGGGATCAGAACAGCCTGGTAACAAGAGCTTGTGAGAACAAATACTTAGTGTTAGACCTGGTACCATTGGTATGAGTCTCCCTTCCATTTTTCACTGTTGTCTCCTCTGTTTTTGATATGTTTTGCTGGATTACATATTTTGGGCACTGTGCCACCGCTATTCAGTGTCACAGTTCAAGTGCTCCCTATTGTAAACTGTTGTAATGGATTAGTGACTCCATGTTTGCCTTATTTGATTTACTTGTCAGACCCTAGTACAGGGCACCATGTGTGCCCAGGTCCTATAGATCAAATGCTGCTAGTGGGCTTGCAGCAATGATTGTGCCACCTACAGAAGCAGCTTGTAAAGTGTGGCTTAGGCCTGCCATTGCAGAGCCAGTGTGCAGTCTAGTGCTGCCATGCCGATTTGGTAAGTACACCCTCTTACCAGTCTCTAAACCTTCCCTTTTCTACATGTTACCCACCCCTATGGTTGGCCCAAGGGCAGGGTGCATTGTAAGTAAAAGGTAGGACATGCCCTGGTGCGGTTGCCTTGTCCTGATAGTGAATTACAACCAATTTCTTTTTTCACTGTTGCAAGGCAGTTTGATTATAATATCCTATAATGCTAACTGACCCAGGTAACATGGTAGAAAAACAAATTTAGTATGCCTAAAGTCAGAATGTTGAAATACATCTTTTAGTGAAGGTTATTTTTACCTCCTGTGTTTGAAAATAGCACTTTTAGACAGTAGCTATTTTCTTACCTAACCATCCAGCCTGCCTCTGCTAGGTTGTGTATTGCATGTCTGGTTTGTGAGTGACAGGAAGGCTTGGGCTCCAGTAGTCTGATGAGTCAGGGCTTGGCTGAATAGGACCTTGGCAGAATAGAATGTAGGGGGAGGATATTTCCTTTCAGCTACCTAGGCCAGGTCAGCTTTCAACAATGCTGTCTCCTCCACCTCCTGGCAGGAAGCTGCACCAGTGAGGACAGAACTGTGTTTGGCCAGGTACAGACACTCTCTGCCTTCAGAGAACAAAGACATTACTGGTATAAATATTGGGGCGCAGACCCTAAGACTTTAGATCACTTCTGGGAATCAAGGCAAACCTTTGCCAAGGAGAGGAACCAAGGAAGCTGGAAGATTTGACTGCCCCTGTGCCATTGTGATATTTTCTGGGGTTGGCCTGCAGTGATTACGTATTTGCCTTGGAAAGGAGAAGGAACTTTTAATGAACTTTCATCATCTTGAAAAAGAATCTCCAAGGGCTTGAATTGTGCTTGCCTCCTGCTGAAGTCTCAGGGATACAAGACTTAACCACCAGCCCCATCCTGAATTTCCTTGCTGGGAATTCTGTCTGCAGAAGCCTGCGTATTGTTGGGAGCTGGAAGCACGACTCAACGAGAAGAAGCGTGTCGCCGCCGCAGCTGTTGCCGTCGCATCACTGGAGATGTGTGTCGCAGCCGCAGAGGTCGCCGTCGCATCACCGGAGAAGCGTGTCACCATTGCAGCTGTTTGTCATCGCATCATCAGAGAAGCTTGTCGCCATTGCAAGGGTCACCTTTGCATCACCAGAGAAGCATGTCGCAGGGGCTGTCGCTCTGGTAGCGAACTACAGCCATTTTTGTTTTTCACTATTGTAAGGCTATCTTGCCTATAGGCTATCATGGGGATTGCTGGTTACAGTGGCTACCAGCATATCTTCCCATTGGAGCAAGATAGGACATACAACTCTGGTATCCCTGAACTCAGAATTTAATAACACATATTTTAGGAAAAGTTGTTTTTAAATCCTGTATTTGAGAACAGCACTTTTAGAAAGTTGCTGTTCTCTTGTCTGACCTTTCTGAGGGCCTTGGCCTGTTTGTGAATTGACTGTCTGGTTTTAGAGTGACAGAGGCGGGGAGCCCCCAGGAGGCTGGCTGAGTCAGCCCTAGGCTGAATGACAGCATCTGCATCTTGAGTGGTGGGAGGGGATAGTACCTGGGCCTGAATAGGGCTGTGTCTGCCTCCCACAATGCTGGCTCCACCTCCTGCTGGGCAGCTGATGACCCTGCCCCTCTCCCTGAAAGGAAAGGAGAGGCCAGGAAAACAAAGTGCTCAAGGAACACCCAGAACAGGTTTATCCTGCACAAAGGGAACAAAGCCTTTTAGGTGTATAAGTACAGGACCCCTGACTATAGAAAATTAGATCATCCTGGAATCAAGAAGAAACCTCTGCCAAGGAGAAAGCTGAAACTGAAGAAGGAAGACTCCCTGACTGACCTGCTGTTGCTTTGCTGCCAAGGACAGGGGAAAGACTTTGCTTTGCGCTGTGTCCCCTTGCTTGAAGGAATCTCCAAGGGCCTGAGAAGAGCTGGCTTCCTGTTAAGAAGTCCCAGGAACAAAAGGACTGCACCCCCAGCTTCCCTGAACTCTGCTCAGAGATTTATGTCCTTCCTAGACTGCTTGGGCCAGTTGTGGTGCCTCTGGAAGTTGTACCTGTGTTGGGAAGCTGGAAACCAAGATTTTAAAGACTTTCTGCAAGTTTTGTCGCATCGCTCGCTTGCGGAGCGCCGATCATCGCAGCGCCTGTACCCGCTGCCAGAGTCGTCGCATCCTTTGTTTGTGGGACGCACCAGTCCGGGGCGGGAAGATTACCATTGCTGCGAGTGTCGTCGCAGAGCCTGTCATCACTGGGTGAGATTGCCACACAGCTTGCTTGCGGACCGCATCACGTTGCTGCCAGCATTGTCACAGAGCCATTGCATCGAGTAGCTGCGAGAGGAGGATCACCGCTGGACTGCGCATCGTAGCCCCGGAGATCGTCGCAGCCCCCAAAGATCATCGCATCTTGCCTTTGCGAGCTTTTTCACTACGGAACCTCCTCACCGGAATCCATACAAGGTATCGCATCACTCCCCGTACAGACGGGAGTCACCGCAACACGCCTGCTACATCGAGCGGGGTTGTCGCATTGCCTCCCCAAGGTCTCAGGAGTGACGCATCACTTGTCTTCCACCGCATCAGCTTCTGTTTTGGAACTTTGTCGCATTTAAAGGTACGGTTGACTAAACGTGACGCAACTGTAAACTTTTCAGGCAACTGTGGATTATTTTATCGCAACGTTAAGAACTCTTTTGAAACCATATTCTTGAACTGTGTATGTTGGATTTTTGTCGTTTTGGTCTTGTGTAGTCTAGATTAAATACTTGTATTTTTCTAAACTGTTGTGGAGTCAGTTTGTGGTGTTTTCACTGTGTTACTGTGAGTGTTAATACAAATACTTTACACATTGCCTTTGATAAGCCTTGACTGCTCGTGCCAAGCTACCAAGGGGGTGAGCAGGGGTTATCTCAGAGGGTTTCCTCCGTACCCTGACTAGAAGCAAGGGTCCCTATTTGGACAGTGGTACCTACCTTGTTAAAACCTGAGTCGGGTCGGGGACAATCGATATTTGCCCGGCGGTATTGCCTCTGTGACCCTCTAGTTATTTAATCAAATGAAGAGGCAGGCGCTGGAGACTGGAAAGCAGGAAACAAGGTTTTTTTATTCTCTCCGGAGGAGAACACAACGAAACGGACAGAAGGTATCGTTCTGAGGTGCTCTAACTTACGTTTGAGGCCTGGCCCCTTATATACAGTGTTTGTGGTTTTTATTACAGTTTACATACATATGACAAAGCTTTGATATACGGAAAGACATTCCCGGAATCCCCCTTTTGGGCCCGTTCCCACACACATTTACAGTTGAAGTCCCCACCCTAGTCATAACAGGTGATGAGTATCACGCAGCTGGATATTCCGCCGATTCACGGAATGTGGGGGGGTTTGATCGGATCTCATGGAGTGGGGGCTTTGATCAACCCGGGGATCCTTTGATGGGGGAAGCTTTCTATTGTACGGGGAGGGGCAAGGAATGGTATCGGCAGAGCTGGGTGTCGGCCTGGGAACGGGGAAGACAAAACGGGCACACGGGGAAAAAGGGGTTTTGCATCTAAGGGCCGGAGATCATGAAAGGGAAGCAGGGAGGTGTCGCGCTGGGAACAGGATGAGGGCCTGGGGCAGAGCAGCGCCGAAGAGGGGTTTATGACTCAAGGCAGGTGCAAGCAGGGGGTGGTCAGCGTGCAGGCTTAGTGAAGGCGAAGGGCTATGTCAGGGGCCAGCGGCATGCAAAAGGGTTCGTTCTGATCGGGGCATCTTAAAAAAATGGCGGGCGCGCACGACAAAAGTGTGGCATCAGGGGAAGAGGCAAGATGGCGCAGATAATGTTCACCAAAACGCACTAATTTTCAACAGTCCTCCCTTTAACATAGTCAAGACATCTTGCTGGTTCATTTTCTACTCGGTTCTATTGTGGTGGGCATGAGAAAGAAAACGGTAGGAACCCTAGATGAAAAGAGTTGTAAACAATACGTTTTAACATTTCTAGTTTTTAGGAGGTGGGCCTATTTGACAAACTTTGATCAATTTGTTTTGGCAGGAAAGTCATAGGAATGCAATACAAAAACGATTCTGTAGCGTGAGCAGCAAGCATATTTCATACTGGCAGGTTATTACATATATATCAGGTTCGGATTGGAGCATGATCAATACAATGGCGGCTGGGAGAGAAATGAGGTCTAGCAGAAACGGCGATTGGGGATGTCAAATGTTCGAAGATTAACGAGTTCTCATTATTCTTTGTTGTCTTTCGTTGGCGCTGTTGAGCACCGGCGGTGGAGCTACAAGTCCAGCTCTGTTCTAAGTTCTGCGTTGCAGGGCACGACCCTTTCCTCGCGTTTCTGGTCGGAAAGGTCCTTTTCGCCCTGTGTCCTTTGAGGTGATTGTTCGAAAGTTCAGATGGAAGAAGAGCGTACAAAACAGTCCATAGGGTAGGTCAGAGGAAAAGGGGGATGGAGCAAGGCCAAATTAGGAACAAACTAGGGGAACGAGAGACTTTAAATAGGCGGGCGTGTGACCGAATTCAGAGAGCGGGGACTTGTCGATAAACACTGGACATCGAGCAGGGGCATCAGGTCGACCCTTTCTTCTCATGGTGTCGAAACAGTGCCTCGTCCTGCAGCTCTTTTCTGTCGTGGTCTCGCCTTGGCTAATGTCGCAGGTGTTCCTTAGTCTGTAGTCAGGCCTCGTGCTCCCACATCCGGTCCTTCTCTCCTCCAACAGCAGTACCCTTAAACAAGTTTGAAAAGACAGTCTTTTAGAGAATTTGCAGATGAAGATAACCAAAAAAATCTATTTCTCTCCCAGCTCCAGGCAAAGAATGAAAAATGCCCGTTTATATTAGTGTTTACAACTGGCATATGAATGACCGGTGACGGGCCTGTTGGATTTACTATGACTTTCCTTTACAATTATTTATTACAGTCACGACAGTTCATCTGATGGTGACCCACCTTCGTGAGACGAACCTGGCAAAGATATGCCGTTCTCTAGAGTTTTACATTTACAAAGGGTACTGTGAGTCGTCAACATGGTACTACGCAGGTATTTTGCTGAGAAACGAACATGGCTAAACATTTCCTTTCTATTGATGCATCCTGTTTTTCAACTACTACGGGGTTCATTTTGATGATTTCTTTACCTTGGGCTAGTCTGTTAACCTTGTAAAAACATCATTCTGGATCCTACGTAACCTTTTACGGCCCGATTACTTAATTAGGAAGGACAGGGGTTTTATGGGAAACAACCAGGGACCTAGGACTTGTGGTAAGGGCATAAATCGACCCTTCTCTCACAACCGGAAATGGGGGGTAGTTTCATAATTCCAGTTTTGGGCGGCTGATACAGGGGAGGTAACAGGGGTGATCATTTTCCCGGTTTGGGTATTGCGACAATTCGGGGAGGGGAGGGTCGCGTATTCTGAGGTCCTTGTTTTATACCATAGGAGCCGTTGACATGTAGTTCCCTTATTTCGGGCCAGATTAGGGAACCTCTGTCGTCTTACCTGTCCTTTCCCTTACGGCCCAACCTCGGTTCATTGACTTCTAGCGGAAAAGGAGAGGTAATGACGCGGCCTCAGGGTGATTGTATTAAAGACAAGTTTTTGTGCAAATACTGACGGTATTTGAAGCCAATTAGGTGGTGCGCTAGGGGTGGCAGTCTGCCAATTTCGGGGCTAATCACTCGGAAGAGTGGGAGTGCAAAAATAGAGGGAGAGAGAGAGAGAGAGAGAGAGAGAGAGAGAGAGAGAGAGAGAGAGAGAGAGAGAGAGAGAGAGAGAGAGTGCAACGGCAGGCTAAATAGTACACGTGCAACAGAGAGGGTGGCAGTGTATTCAAGAAAGGCTATTTAGTGCATTACACAGTAAAGGGCATTCACGGGTCTGCGTTAGGATCTTGTAATCATGCGGTTTGAGCATTAGACAGGGTAGAGGGGACATGCTTTGTGAAAAAGGAAAGAAGAAAGGAGGTACCATTTTGTCGCACTTTCTCGCATTCTCGGTCCTTTGACCAGTTGGGTCAACGCCTCAGTCACACACACACACATTCCCTCACAGTTTCGCATCATACGTGACATGGGTTCATTCGTCCGGTCTGGTTTAAGGGTGATCACTTTTTATCAGGTTGTGCTAATTTTTCGGGTTTGTTCGATACGTGAGTAGTTTGCAGGCGTGCTTAGACACCACCTTGCGGCGCTAGTCCGTTTCGTGTATTAGACATGGCAAGGTTTCAGATCTTCGCCACACCTTGGCTGTAATCTCTGATGTAACCTGCAGAGGGAGGAAAAAAGGGGGGTGGGGGAGACAGCATTCGCGCGCATTCAAATACATGGATTCATAAGTCCTTTACTTACCTCTTACTCGTCTTTCCTCCTTGGGGCAGGGTCCCCGGGGATATGGTTTCTGGAGTCGAGGGGGGTAGTGTGTCCATATAGGTCGTGTGCGGGGAAACGTAAAAAGGAAACCAGAGGTGCTTAGTGTGAGGTATCTAGTCAAAGGATGTATCTCACTATCGGGATCCTTAAACCTCTTTCAACGCTGTGGCGTTCTAAGGTTCTTCGGTTCTTGGATCAGCTCCGTTCCCTGATACTTTGGAACGTTGTACTTTCTAACATTTACATTATTTCATTTCACCCTCCTTTTACATTCCCTCATTTACACCGTTCGTTTTACCCATCCTTGGAAGTCAAGGTCTTCCTCTACGCGAGAGTTCATGGGTCAGTCGCGTACTTTGAAGGCGGAGTGTCGTGTTGTCGATCCGATCCGTCCTCCAGGGCTGGGTAACCATCTTCTTTTAACCTTAAAGAGAGAGCAGAGTAGGGTGCACAGAAAAAAACTTTCCCACCGATCCCACAATTTTTTAAAATAAAGCATGCAATACCCGTCCATAGTTTCAAAAACTTTATTTTGCGAAATTATTTCAGCATGCGGATTATGAGGGTGCGGTCGTATTTGGCCGGTCGTGGCAACGGCTAAAGTGCATACAGTGGGGGGTTTCGCTTGCAGCAATAAAAACATCGGAAAGTTTTACTCGTTCATTTGTAAGTAACTAAAACGTCTATTAATTGGTTGGGGGTTCGGGGGCATTTATTTTCATAATTTAGAAGCATAATCATAATAGTGGTAATCAGATTTCCTATATGCATACCGTACGTGAGCGTCGTAAATGAGGTTTACATCAGTTATAAAAATATAATACATTGTACATTTGTAATCAACATTTGTAACGGTGATCCTTTCATACTGTTCGTCGAGTGAGTTCTCCTTGTCTTTTCTAGCCAAGTGTACAAAGGATCATATAAAATCTCAGAACATCAAGTTTATATTAGTGCGAAGGAACACCACGAGGTGTTCGTAAGTTCCGATTGATGCCAGCGCCATTTTGGGCGGGGCCGGCTCAGTCCGGAAGCAGCATCAGGGGGAAATGTTTCCCATTACTGGCAGTTTGGACCAGAGTCCTTTTCGGCAGTTCTAGAATTCATGCTAACAGAAGGAGTGGCAATGTCATGTTTGTTTCGTTGGCGATCAAGGCAGCCGTCCCTTACCGGAAGCCTGCAAAGGCCGAAGGTTCCGCCGGGGACCTTTGTAGGATCTTCAAGGCTGCGGAGATGCTGTCGGAGATGGGGGCTCGTGCTCCAGAGGGCAGATGTTCGAGTTATATTGCTGGTCAAAGTTACTCTAGTGACCGGGGCCCGCCTTCCAGCGGACCCAGACGCCATTTTGAGGCCCTACAGGGGCCACTCCCGTCGAGTTTGCAAGAGTGGAAGAGACCCTTCGGAGTGAAAGGAAGAGGTCTCTGTTTTGTGAGAGCGGGACGTTCGGCTGGGGTGCGGCTGTGATGCCCCCACCTGGGGGCAAGGGAGACTCGTTCGCATCGTCTCCTTCTCCCGGTGCACTCCATGCCGCTCCTTTTCATCGCCCCGCATGAAGGTCTCTACACATCCGGTGTTCCCCAAGTCCTGTGCTCAGTGCTGTGGGAGCATGGCCACCTGTGGCGCGCATTCGGCGCGGCACGAGTATCAGTGCAGTCATTGCAGGTTCGGTGTTCCGAAAATATGGCCACCATTGCACGTTCGGTGCTGCGCAAGTACTGGGGTGCCACCATGGTGTGTTCGGTGCTGTGGAAGTATTGGCACCATCGCCTGACTGGGGGTGTTCGGCGTCGGGCCGGGGGCTGGGAAACCTCCTATCGGTGGAGGTGGGAGAGGCTCGTCCGCGTCGCCTCTCCCTCCCAGCCCAACTTGGACAAATTGTTGTGGAGGTACGTGCAGGACATCCCGCCGTCCAGAGCTGCTGCGGCTGTTACGGAAGAGAAAAGGAAAAAAGGTGCCTCGTTCTCCTCTGGACATGTGGCGGGACTACCTACAACAGCCCGGGCTGCTGGCTCCTGCCTCTCCTCCGGCTCCCCCATACGTTAAGATTTCCTGACCAAGAGTTGGCGGTCGGGCCCGCCTTATATGGGTTGCCGTTGGTTGGGCGTAGCCGTAACCCTGCCCTACTTTGGAAGGTTCCAGAATGGGGGGGGGCGAATGTTCTGTTTGACTTTCATTTTCTACAGTTTACCGTTATTATTCCTTGTTTGTTGTGTTAAATTAAAAGTTCAAGTTCATTAATGGTCTACGGATTTTGTTTTACCATTTCTTTCTTTCCAGGTTGCTTTTATTCTAAGTTTCTGCTAACAGAGGTTGAGTAACACGGAAACACGTGTAGAGGGATGACGCAGATTTGTACATTACATACACACAAACTCAGACGGGGGACAGTACAAGTACGACATACAAAGACCCAAGACGAATATAAAACAGTTATTGGTCATAATTATCTCTTTCCGTCTGTGAATTTTGAAACGAGGCTAGGTTCCCGTCTTGGCGTTGCCCGACCTAGGAGAACTTGAGCATGTCGCTGAAATTTTCCTGGCGAAATCTGTGCCATCGGGCATAATCGAACGTGGTGGTTCTGTCTGGTCTGTCTATGTAAGTCGGGTTCTTCTTTGTCTCGCGCTTTTTCTCGTACTGCCGGTCCGTCGTTCCTGTCGGCCCTTTGCCTTTACTCACGCTCAGTAGAGTCGGGCATTGGGCTTTCCAGTGTCCGACATACCTACAAAAAGCGCATTGGTTTGGCCCTAAGTCTAGTCGTCTTTTGCATAGTGTCGGGGGATAAGTTGTGGGTAGCGGTGTCCTGGGGTTGTCCTGTCGGTATATTTCTCTACTTGGTTTGTCCTCGTCTTTTCTCTGTCGTTGCATAGCCTCTCTGCGCCACATACCGAGACTGTCGAGCATAATTGGCGTTGTCTTATTATTTCGAAGGGCTATTTCTAACGTTTCTATTTTATCAAGGTCAAAGGATCCTGCCAGTGGCCACTGTTTGTCTTGACACTCTTCGGTATACCTGTGCCACAATTTATTATAGGCTATGGTGATTAATCCATAGTTTATGAACATGTCCTTATTAGGGGTGCCTTCTAGTGGAGCTATATGGTCCACCTCTAATACGCGGTCCGGGCTAAACAGGCTATTTATCAGTGGGGAGAAGACAGACATGACGGCTCGTAACGAGGGACTAAAAAGTCAGCACTGCCTATCTTATCACTAGGTGCAAAGACCGGACAGAATATTTCTATTCAACGTTGTTTGCAGGCAGTGAATACCTCATGGATCAAAAATAATAATAAAAACCAAACGACCAATAAATAACAATGGGGAGAATGAGTAGGTCCGCAAAGATCTGCGTTACCTACCCTTTTCACTATCTGCAAAAAGGGTGGTCTCTTCCCTGTTTGCAGACAGGGAATCTCCAGGAAACAATAGTTTTGCGAACAACAGTTCAGTTTCAAGTAATTATTGAGTGGGGGAGAAAAAAAATAAGCACGGCTGCTGCCCTACCTATCCTCCACTGCTTACAAAGAGAGAGCCCGTTGTTTCTCCGTTTGCAGACAGTGAATCTCCAAACAAATAAAAAAAGAGCAATACTAGTATTTTTAAACAAACAAGCAATCAAGCAATTTTTCGCAACTTGTCGTGGTAACACGACCTTACCCGGACCGTATGGACAGTTTCTTGTCTTCCGAATCCAGCGCCCGATCGTCCTCTTTTTCTCGTATTTCTCACGGCACTCCTGATGGTTCCCAGTCAGGACCGTAGATCACTCGAGAGAGGTCTGTTCGGAACTAGTGAAGTTCGGATGATCGGCTGCCAGACGAGGGTCTATTGGGCAAGAGCTCTCCCGATCGTTGCAGTCGTTCACTCTGTCGTCGGGACCTCTCCCACTGGATCCACGAGTCGCTGATGGGCCCCACGCTTGGGACGCCAATTGTTAAAACCTGAGTCGGGTCGGGGACAATCGATATTTGCCCGGCGGTATTGCCTCTGTGACCCTCTAGTTATTTAATCAAATGAAGAGGCAGGCGCTGGAGACTGGAAAGCAGGAAACAAGGTTTTTTTATTCTCTCCGGAGGAGAACACAACGAAACGGACAGAAGGTATCGTTCTGAGGTGCTCTAACTTACGTTTGAGGCCTGGCCCCTTATATACAGTGTTTGTGGTTTTTATTACAGTTTACATACATATGACAAAGCTTTGATATACGGAAAGACATTCCCGGAATCCCCCTTTTGGGCCCGTTCCCACACACATTTACAGTTGAAGTCCCCACCCTAGTCATAACAGGTGATGAGTATCACGCAGCTGGATATTCCGCCGATTCACGGAATGTGGGGGGGTTTGATCGGATCTCATGGAGTGGGGGCTTTGATCAACCCGGGGATCCTTTGATGGGGGAAGCTTTCTATTGTACGGGGAGGGGCAAGGAATGGTATCGGCAGAGCTGGGTGTCGGCCTGGGAACGGGGAAGACAAAACGGGCACACGGGGAAAAAGGGGTTTTGCATCTAAGGGCCGGAGATCATGAAAGGGAAGCAGGGAGGTGTCGCGCTGGGAACAGGATGAGGGCCTGGGGCAGAGCAGCGCCGAAGAGGGGTTTATGACTCAAGGCAGGTGCAAGCAGGGGGTGGTCAGCGTGCAGGCTTAGTGAAGGCGAAGGGCTATGTCAGGGGCCAGCGGCATGCAAAAGGGTTCGTTCTGATCGGGGCATCTTAAAAAAATGGCGGGCGCGCACGACAAAAGTGTGGCATCAGGGGAAGAGGCAAGATGGCGCAGATAATGTTCACCAAAACGCACTAATTTTCAACAACCTCTGCCAACTAGAGACCCCCAGTTCTAACAGGTAGACACCCTCAAATGCAGAAGCACACACTACATTTAAAAAGGGGGTTGTTAAGAGCAGGGTTGATTTTATTATGGTAGATCTTGACCTCTGGCCACAAGTCAACAATATGATTGTCAGGATAGTGACCATAATGCACTGTTCTTGAGGCTGTCCGGCATTCCTATTCTGCATTTCAAGACCAATCTAGTGACGTCCCCTGTTGTTCCTACTAACAATATTAGGAGAATTAAATTACCCCAGGTAATTGCTGATGAGTAGCTGTTCCCTAACATCTATATAGAGGTGGTTCAGACTCTCACTGCATTGAGTAATTCTATTATAAATGATGATTATCATTATGTCTAGCTTTCATCATTTATATAATAGTTTAAAGCCCTATTTCAGCAGGCAGTGCAGTCTAAACATGGTCAATCCAAATGCTGCTCCATGGTACAAAGAGGAATGCAGGCAAGCCGGAATTGACCTAAATGTGGCAGTAAAGAAAGGAATAAGGACTGATATAATAAATAGAAGAAAAGTCTATAGGAAAACACAGGTTGAGGCAAAAAAGAGCTGGGTGGTAGAGAACTGGCGTTGCTAGATTTGAAAATCCCATTCCTGCAATGCACTTTTTCATGCTATATTAGGTTAGCAGTGTGCGGCTAAATAGGCGCTACTTGTATTCACGTTATGCAACCCACTGAGTTATCCCCATAATGTGCAGTTAGGAAGTGTGACTCCGTTTTGTATTTTGTGAACCCTTATAGGCTGCATAGACGGTGCCTGAACTAGGCTTCATTATTCGTATTGCTTGCCTCAGCAGAACACTGTATTTCATTATTATTTTCTCTTCTGTTCAAGGCTTTTTCTCGACTTACTAATGAATAGACTATTCTGCCCTCGGATACCTATCCGAGTGTGCAGTCCTGCTCCCACGTTAGGAGATGCTGAGGCTCAGCACAGTAACCTTGAGTTATCAATAACATGTACCCATCTGGCAGGTGGTAGCTCATCCCTCTGTGCCCTCTTTGTTCATGTTCTGCCCAGGCCGGTAACTTTCCACTGTGGGGCGTGTTTGGAGGCTTCTGGGAAGAATTATTGTGTGTTGTAGACTGTTGGGAGTCCAGTCCATCTGCAGACTTCTTAGGGTGCAGGTCAATTTGGACTCTTCTGCAAGGTATTACTAATAAACGTATGTTTGTATTCTCTACTGTCTGACGGACTCTTCCTTATTTGGGAAGGCATAGCAGGTGGTTGTAAGTAACCCGGGTGGCTGCTAAGGGTCACTTCCTTCAGCGTACACTAGTTGAGGGATCCAGATTTCAGGTTTGTCAGTTATTCTGGCATCTACAATCTAAAGGGGTAACCCAGCTGGTTAATAAAGATGACTTTTATATGCAGCCACATGTCGGGAAGATTATTTTCAGAAGTTATATTCTGGAGAAGACCAAGAGCCCGAGGGTGATGTAGCATTATCAGGTAGGGATTATAATATAGAGCTAGTAGTGGAAGATGTAATCAGTTTCTACTTAGAGGAAACTGTGAATGCAATTAGTTCACTTCGGACTGGGAAAGCACAAGGGTTAGATAGACTACCTGGAGCTCTGTATCGATCCGAGCTGGAAGGGTGCTGAAATAACCCCCACATTTAAAAAAAGGTAACAAAGGGGACCCCTCAAGTTACAGACCTATTAGCCTCATAGATGTATTCCAGAAAGTCTTCAGTAAAATGATGTTGTCACATCTTCACTGTTGGATAGAGGAAAACAGTATACTCACTCTCTTTTAGGCAGATTTTTGGCTTCCACAAGCCCTTTTGATCCGGTGTTCTGCTTCCGTCTGCTTATTTGGAAGGAAGTTTTAATCAAAAGGGGCCACCTGTATGTTGTGTTTGTTGATCTCAAAACAGCATTTGATTCAATAGATCTCAACAGGCTTTGGGCTGCCCTTAGGGACCCTGGGCTTCTTTGTGGTCTGCTCCAACTCTTGGTCCATCTACATCAAGGTAATAATCCCAAAGTCAGGTGGAACTCTGATGGCAGTCTAACCGCAAATATAGCTATCTCAAAGGGGTGCTCCAGGGTTTGTGTTTCGAACCCAACCCTGTTTACTTTGTATATGAATGGACTCATTAATCATCTTTATGACTGTGGATGTGACCCACCAAAATTAGCTAGCAAATTAATTCGCTCTCTTTTATTGTCAGATTACACGTTGCTCATCTCTAAAACCACAATGAGCATTCAGAAAGTTTTAACTAAATTTGCATCAGCATGCAAGGACCGGGGCTTTGAAATAAACTACTCTAAAACAATGTTTATGCTTTTAATCCTTATAAATCTACTAAGGGGAAACTGAGGTTGGGCTCCAAACTATTAGAGCAGGTTTTGGTCTTTGGCTATTTGGAAGTTAGAATTAGCGACAACAGGGCATGGACTTCGCAAATTCAGAAGAGCGATCTCACACTTCAGCATGTGGACTGTGCAATAGTAAAGAGAGTTAAATGACCAGCCTTCTGCCCAATTTCTCCCACGTTAGAAATACATCAGGCCAGATTGTTGGGGCCGAAATGTGGTGGCTAGAGGATCTGAATCAGTTAGAAGATGTAGAAAATAAATTCCTAAAATCAATCTGTAATCTCCCAATGAACACACCATTACTACCATTATGCCTTGATCTTGGCTTAAGGTATATAACCTGCACAGCTGTCCTTAAGGTGCTCACGTTCTGGATAAGACTTTTCACCAGTAATACCCAGATCCCAGTAAAGGACGCAGTGGAAGAATTATTAATTTTTTTAAGACAGTCAGGGCAATTGGTCTGTTTTAAAAAGGTCAGACAGTGTACTTTTTTAAATTGGGGGTGGGGATTACATGGGATGATCTGCAGTCCATTACTAAAAAAATGTTTCCCACCTTAAAAAAAGGTACTGGGATTTTATTGACTTTTCTTACACTGATATCAGGTAACTTGGCACTTTAACCACTAGATTCTTAAATGTTAAAAGTTGTTTTAAGTTTGAAAATTATATGGAGGATGGTGAACCCCCTTAGACACGAGCACTTTCTATACAATTTAGGATTGGGATTCTCCCACTGAATACTATGAAAAGCAATTGGGAAAATGCTACTGTAACCTTGGAGTTCCCGTCATGTGGCTCTAGCCCGGAAACCATAGAACATTTAGGGCCAGATGTAGGTAGCCAAATACCGGTCGGTAATGGCCGAAAATACCGATTTTCGGCCGTTACCGACCGGTATGTGCATTTGGAGATGTAGGGGCTCAAAAAATGACAGAATCTGTAAATATACCGATTCGGTAAAGTTACCAACTCGGTAAATTTACCGACTCTGTAAATTTACTGAATCAGTAAATTTACCGATTCGGTAATGTGCAGGTGCTGTGTAGCCTACACCTGCTTGCCTCTGGCAGTTACCAGAGTGTCATTGCTGAGGTAGGTGGGGTGTCCCAGAGCTGCCTGTCCCGCTTCTTTAGGAAGTTCCTAGAGGCCATGATGCAGCGAATGCATCACTACATCACCTTTCCTGAAACACACACAGAACTGCTCAGGACAAAGACAGGGTTCTATCAAATAGCGCAATTCCCCAACGTCATCGGTTGCATTGATGGCACCCACATTCCAATTTGCCCACCTGCTGCCACAGAGTACATCTACAGAAACAGAAAATCAACCCACACCATAATTGTACAAATAATCTGCGATGCAAACTACATCATCATGGATATAGTGGCCAAGTTTCCAGGCAGTACCCACGGCTCCTACATCTTCCAGAATAGAGGGATCTACGCACGCCTGACAGCTGGGGAATTTGGCGAAGGCTACTTGCTAAGTAAAACAGTGTGTGACACTCCCTTGATACATGTTTCAGATGTATGTGAATGTGTTCATGTGAGTAACGTTTTTCTCATTTTTAAATAGGGGATAGTGCATATGCCGTCCGGTCCTTCATCCTTACACCCTACCTCAACCCTTCAACCCTCAGCCAGAGGCGATACAACAGGGCACACAAATCTACCAGGAACATTGTGGAGCGCACATTTGGCCTGTGGAAAAGCAGGTTCCGCTGCCTCCACAAAAGTGGAGGGGCACGCCAGTACACACCAGTGACCTGCTGCAAGATGATTGCAACCTGTGCAATGTTGCACAACCTTGCCATGAAGAAGGGCACAGAGGTGGAATAATCTGATTATGAGGACCATGATGACGCACAAGCACTGCCTGAACCCAACACTGCAGGAGTTGCAATTCCAACAGATGGCAGATACAGACGAGAAGAGATCACACACAACTACTTTTAAGTAAGTAAAGAGACACAGACAGGTGGAGTGTGCACCCAACGTAGTTTAATTTTGTCACTACGCAGGTTCCCAAAGCACAATTGTGCAACTCAAATAATATACATTCAATGATGTTAGTCCTGGGTCACTTCCCCATTAACTGAATTACTCATTTTTGTCCACGCCTACCAGTGCCAGATGTTTGTGGCTGGCTGTCTTCACTTGGTGTTTGGGCTGCTGCCTCACCCTGGCACCTGCTGCTCCTCCATGTCTCTACGACAAGGGGGCTTGCCATGCTGCTCCTACTTGTGCTCCCTTCACTCTCTGGCACATCCAGAGCAGCAGTTTGTGCATTTATCAGCACCTCAACAGCACTGGTCAGACTAGCAATGCCCCTAGTAACCTCATTGCTATTTTGCGTGAGTCCCTCCTGCATGTTTATGCTTCTCCTTGCGCCTTGATGCAATTTCCTTATCTAGTTTGGTGCACAGAAGCTGCACCGGTTGTGACATATCATGCATCCCTGCTGCAATCTCCTTGTCGACATCAACTAGTTCTCTGATGCCCTTCCCTATGTCTTCCATATTGTTGTTTAGGGTCCTCATTTGGCGTTGGACAGACGTGATGGCCTTTCCCTGCATCCTTTGGATCTTCACCATGCTCCCCTCCAGGCCACGGAACACACTGGGACCCTCCACACGTGCGGCTACACTGCTTTCTCGGAGCCTGCGGTGTCTGGAAACAGTACGGGACACCTCTGCACTGGACTGCAGGGCGGTAGTGCTACCTTCACCAGGCAAGGTGTGTGTGTCTTCCCCCTCCATGTCACCTGCTGATGACTCCATTTCCAATAGTAGGGCAACAACATGCCTCCTGCTCTGTTGTGCGGCAGGTGTTGTCACAGGCAGTGATTCTGGCATTTCTGGGGATGACAGTAACAGAGGGGATTGTGTACGTTCTGGGGACGCCTGCAACTCTGGAACCATTTCTGTGTCTTGGGATGGTGGCTGTGTACTTGGTGCACCTGTGTCCTCTGATACATTCTGTGCACTTGGACCTGACTCCTGACTCCCATCCCTCTCTGGTGCCGTGCCTTCAGTCTCCCGGGAATGCCTGCGAGATGTCTCACCTGTGGACATATGAGGGTACATTAGCTAAGTGCTACTGCCTCACAGCCACTACAATTAAATAATTTTCACTTGAACAATGTACATGTTGCCTGCGCTTCTTTCTGTCTGGAATCATTTCCCTAACTTGCTGGTTGCTATGCTGTATGATATTGTTTTTCATTTCCTGACTACATGTCCCATAATGCATTGCTCCTGTATAGTGCTAGCTGTACTGGACTGGGGTTCACTTAGCCACATAGGGTAAAGGGAAGGATGATGGTGTGGGGGGGGATTGCTGTGCATGCGTCTTACCTTTTCTACTGGCAGCTCTGGCTGAGCTGTCTACTTCTCTCAGTCCGCAGACGCTTTCAGGTTCTATGGTTGAGCTCACCATCTCCTCCAGATCAGTTAGGGTGTGCTGGGTTCTTCCCTCCACCAGTTTTGCTTGCCTGCTTGTGGTGTTCACCAATTTTTTTTTGTCAGGCTCCTGAGGTGGTACCACCTCTTTTTAAGGTCCTCTATATCTCTAGGAGTCACTCCAACTGCATTCACTTTATCTTGAATGTGCAGCCAAATGTTCCTTTTGGCAGATTCAGCCACAGTGAGGGACTGCCTGCCAAACAGTTTTCTGCACTCCTTCACCACCTCCTGCTGAATTTTAGTTTCCTCTTCCTCTCTGGCTGATCTTTGTCTGTGCTGCTTGCCATTTTTCTAAGTTAAAAGTGCAAAAAACTATTTCTGCTGCTCAAGGACTCAGCTCAGCTCCAACTGCGTCTCCAAAAGCTTCTAATTAGTTGCAGCTGCCTGTGTAGCCAGTTCCTGGTAGGGAGGGGGAGGGTGGTGGCACCTGATTGGCTGCCTGAATCAGCTTCACTTTTCTTTGCTTTCCGATTCGGTATTTACCGATTCGGTATTTACCAATTCGGTATTTACCGAATCTGTATTTCCCATTCATTCCTATGGGCCAAAAGGCCCATTGGAATGAATGGGAAATACCGAATCGGTAAATACCGATTCGGTAAATACTGAATTGGTAAATACCGAATGACCGATTCCGATTTTTACCGATTCGGTAAAAAATACGGATTTTTTACCTACATTGCATTTAGAGCCTCATAAATACAGAATCGGTAAAATTCGGTATTTAAGAATCGGTAAAATGCAATTACCTACATCTGGCCCTTAATCTTCTTCTGTCCTTGCTATGCTAACTCAAGAGAAATAAGGATTATCCGGCATGTCATCTGCTGTCGTTCTCAAGTCCCACAGATGCACTTCGTGTATTCAGATCAGATACGACAAGGTGGCGTGTGTTTACACTATCAAGATATTTACTATATACCTGGTGGGGTAGATCTAAGCTGGAAAAATAATATCCCGGGCACAAGTCTGAAATACATAGGCAATGCATGCTTAAAGGTTATTTAGAGGGACTGTAGTAAATAACAATGTTTATGAATTGTCTTGTGAATGCTGGTGCATTTTTATGACTATTGTAGGTATTGTAAAGTTTAAAGCATCTCAGACAAGTAAACAATTTTAATATGTTACTCTTCAATGATGTTCAGAATCATGAAGATGATGTAATTTCAGTTTTCTCTTGGTATTTTTATCTAATGAAATATTGTATGAGCTATATTTGTATGTATATGATCATGTTCTTGATCGAACAAACTTACTAGTAATATTATGGTTATTAGAAATATATTAAAAGATTTGTTTATAAAATAAAATCTTCTCATCTGACCTCAAATCTGTCCAACCATTACATATCAAAGAAAACAAGAGTAATTTTCCAATGGCAATAACTGCATTTTTCTGTGAGGCAGCATGAAGATGCCTATTGAAAATAGAGTCCATTTGAGAAAGAAGGGAATTGAGATAATATTGAATAAACAGATTCCTGATTCAGGCCATTTCTCTTCCATCAGCCAAACTCAAGATCAATTTCGTACAGCAACAGCAATGATGTAGTTAGTCCGTCCAAAGACAATAGTATATGAAGCCTGTCATATAAGAAATCGATTCAGAAAAGGAGAAAGCGAGGTAAAAAATACAGCCCAGCAGAAGAATGCAGGGAAAACTCGGTTGGAGGATTATGAGGAAACGTGTCTGATTATCCGCAATTTTGGGAGGTGAAGCAATGAACCTGGTTATGTAAAATTCCAGATAGTACAAACATTGTATTGTTAAACTGTAATCCTTCTAGCCTTTTTGATAATGGTAAAAACACAGAGGTTATACCAAACAAATAGGCATGTTTTACTTGCAAGAGACATGACAGAGTAATAGTTTTACAATTAGTTTCATATTTTACAAATGATAAACCAGCACAGAACGTAGGGCATTCAAAAAGTGGACTAGCAATACTTTGTAAAGAAAAATCAACATTTTGGGCAGTGCTTTTGTACTTGGGGGTCTGGTTGTTTTTGCTTATTTTTGGAAAGAAAGTGTTACTTTTTAATGTTTATATGCCTTCTGGTCATTTAAATTTTGCATTACAGCAGATACAAACCATCTAGTCGAATGAGATAAGGTCAGCTCTCCTTATAGTAGGATTTCTTAATGCTAAAATCCCAAACAGTGTCTCAATGACATTGCCTAGTTAGAAGCAAGAGGGAATATGGAATATCCTTGACCGTCAGCTGTCAAATAAAAGTCGACAAAAATAAATACTGCTAGAGAATAACCTGTTACATTCAAGAGCAACAATACTGAATGGTTGAGTGAAAGTGGACATCCCGGGGTATTCTGCAAACATAAGTCACAATTCTTTCTCAACACGCAAATACATAATTGCTTTGTCTGGTATATTCCATGATTTAGACAGGATATTGATAGTACCAGGAAATACAAGCGACCAAGCTGCTTTACAATGCCAGCTTAAACGTTGCAAACAGTTGTTGAAAGGTTAGAAGGTAGGGAATGTTGTTCTCAATGTAGAGGGAAATAACTCTTGAGCATTTATGTCTAGGAACTCTGCTGATCATGGTAATGTATACCATCAATGCTTTATTGTTTGATTATTTAAAATGGCTTAAAAATGATAATCCAAATTAGACACACAAACAGGCTTGTGTTTGAACAGTGATGGTGATGGCATGCCCGTAGCACATAGCTGCTAGTGACCGACATGCTCCTCCCCTGTTCTCAGGCTGTTTTCATTTCCGAGTTCACGCAGGTTGACGCTCGGTCAAAGATTGCCTTATTAAAGATTTTGCTGTGTCTACAAATCAATCCTCGTGCATTTAGGCATTATAGAGAATCGACGGTTGCGGTATTTTGCGTCGGATGGCTGGTCCCGTTGGGGTAAGAGCCGGTGAAGCGTCACGTCCATGAAATTGTTAAAAGGTAAGTCTGCCTGCCCGCCTGCTAGTTGTTTAACGTAACATAACTAACCCAGCTAAAGACCCTGAAGGAAGCGGCCCTTAGGGGCCACGCGGGTTACTTAAAACCACCTGCTAAGCCTTCCCAAGAATCAAGAGTCGGTCAGACAGTAGAGAATACAAATACTTAATTTTTTCAGCAATACTCTGCAGAGGAGTCCATCATGACCTGCACCCTAAGATGTCTGCTGAGAGAATGGCCCCCCAACAGTCTATAGTGGATAATCATTCCTCCCGAGAAGCTGCCAACCACGCCCACAATGAAAAATTATCGGCCTGAGCCGAACATGAACAAAGAAGCACAGTAGGATGAACTAACACCTGCCAGATGGGTACAAACTATCAGGATTCCAAGGCCACAGTGCTGGGTCTCAGCTTTTTCTAACGTGGGAGCAGAAACTACACATTCAGATAGGTATGCAAGGGCAGAATAGCCTATTCATTAGCAAGTCAAGAAACAGCCTTGAACAGTAGAGAAAATAATAACAAAGGACAGTATTCTGCTGAGGCAAGCAATATAAGCAGTGAGGCCTAACTCAAGCACAGTCTAAGCAGTCTGTTAGGGATTACAAAATGCAAAATAGAGTCACACTTGCTAACTGAGGCCTGCACATTACGGAGTTCAATCAGTGGGCGCATAACGTGTATACAAATGGCATCTCTTTAGCCACGCACTGCTAACCTAATATAACATGAAACAAGTGCATTGCAGGAATGGGAATTTCACACCTAAGAGCCCCAGAATTCTGTCTAAGGCTTGCACTGTGAGGGGGTAGAAAGCAAAGATCAGTGGAGGAAAGAAACAAAGTATAGAAGTCGCCTCCCCTCCTAGATGCTGGTAATGATTGTGGACCCTCCCTCTCTGAAAGTCTCTCATTAAATTGTAGTTGAAGGATACACTTTTTTCTTCACTAACTGAAAGGAAGAGGAGTGGAGGAGGGGAAAAGAGGGGGGAAAAAAGAGGAACATTTAAATTAAAAAAAGGCAGTGATGCCAGATGCCTGAGGATTAGCTCTGAGTATGGGAAGTTGGTTTGCTGGTTTTGGTCCTCACCCCCAGTTCTCTAAGGCGTGTTGGACTTAAAACAATGGGCAAGCATCTAAAACTGTCAAACTTAATGGCCAAGGGACTGTAGTAAATAAAAATGTTTATGAATTGTCTTGTGAATGCTGGTGCATTTTTATGATTATTGTAGGTATTGTAAAGTTTAAAGCATCTCAGACAAGTAAACAATTGTAATATGTTACTCTTCAACGAAGTTCAGAATCATGAAGATGATGTAATTTCAGTTTTCTCTTGGTATTTTTATCTAATGAAATATTGTATGAGCTATATTTGTATGTATATGATCATGTTATTGATCGAACAAACTTACTAGTAATATTATGGTTATTAGCTGCAAGCCTCAAAGCAATTCTATCAGCCTAAATGAAGGCAGGATCAGCTGCTGTAAGAGCAGTGCACAGTCAAAAAGCACGATCTGGGTACACTATAGACTCAAGCACTCTGAGCTCAGAAGAGGAGGTGCTAGAAACTAGAAAGGAGGTTGGCTCACTAGGGCATAGAGGGAAAAGAAAACTGTCCTCTACAAGAACATACAAAGCAGAACATGGTCAACCAAAACTATCAAAATACTAAGGATTATCCGTTATTCTCTGAAGGCAATGCGTCTCTGGCCACAAAATTGACTGTGGAAGTACAATCTGGACCCTTGCAAATTGATCAACCTTCCCTGGAGCATTCGGCCCTCTTGGACGATAAGGGGATACATAGGTCCCCTCAAAAGGAGAGTAGTGTCTCTGTGGAATCCCAGTCGTGGTTGCAGTCACCACCACAGTCATCTCCACAGTCGCCATTATCGTCTTTGTCACTGCCACAGCCACAACTACAGCTGCAGTTGTTAAGAAGAGAGAGACCAGCTGTCATAGGGCAGCAAGCACAGACACTGAAAAAAACTGGAGGGTCCCAAGCAATGTTCCCTCTAATTTTTCTCCTCTGTGTGCGGCAGTGTAGGGTCTCTGTGCGATGCAGCCATGGCTATTTGCGCTAGGAACCAGACCGTGAATGTGTGCAGCACCAAATATCACTCCAAACTTTTGCTTAATAAAAATCTGAAAAGATGGTGCATTTCCACATTGATAGTTTTTGTGGGAGGTGTTTCACGACGCGTGACCCCTAGTCGAATGCCATCACCTTGTTAGGCTCGTAGATGTGAACTGGGGAAGAGTTCCTGTGTTCAGGGAGACTAAAGACATTGACATACATATGGTCTGTGGTCCAACATTTTAAAATGTAAAGGTAGCTGGTTGCTACTCCTTTTGTTTCCACGCTTGCAACCGTGCCTGGTCGCTTCTCATGCACTAGCAATCAATGTGACTCTTTCGGCAGATTGACAGTTCATAATCTGGACCAAATATTCTGATTGAAAACGGTCTTCCTGCCCAGTCTTGTGGAACCTGCAGTTTTCTGAAGAGTTTTCCCAATTTTCCCTCGTGTAAAGCACTGCAGTAATCAAAATTAGTGCAAATAGCTCTTTGCCTCTGAACATGTAAATCGCTTTCAGATAGGAACTGGAACATCTCGCAAAGATATTTTTGGATGAAACTTCCAGAAAAATCCCTGTCTTGGCTCGAGCATCAAAATCAAGGCAGTGAACAAGAATAGTTCCTAGGCCTCCTACAGTTTTGGCACAGTATGATGTGAAATCAGAGTGCAGGTGTGGCTTTGCTTCAACAGAGTAAGTGCTCTGGTGAGTCAGTCTGATCTGTAGTAAAACACACTCTTCACCCAGTCTGACTATGCATAGCCATCTTAAAACGATAAAAGTGCTCATTTAGTGCAGTGCAGAAAACTGTGGAAGTAACGCTAGATTGTCTTTGCTGTGAGTTTACCAACTGGTTCTCTTAATTTTTCAATAAGTAAAAATGTGTTTGTTGCTGGGAGCCAAAGCACGAAACAAAACTATGGCTACACTCTGTTTACCTGTTTGAACTTTAACTTTCACACTGTAGGCCCCTCTCTGTTTCGGGAGCAGAGAGCAGTGTGTGTCAAGAAAAGGCAGGCTGAATGTGATTTTTTATTTATTTTTTATTTATAAAGTTTTATATAGCGGGAACTTGATCCCGAAGGATATCAGAGCGCTTCACAGTTTGAGGCAAAGGCAACAAATCAGAACATTAGTCTAACATGGCGAATCTAATGGGCATTGAATCAACTAGTACAAACATAACTGCTCAACTTGATAGATTTCATTAAAGTGACTTAATAATGTGCTGACGTAGATTAGAATAGTTTACAATACTGTAAAGCAGACCCTGTATGCTGCTTAGGATGGAAAAGCAGCAGTCGATATCTGGCTAAATAGAATTCAGCAAAGCTTGTCCTGATCTGGCCCATTAGCTTTCATATCAGACAGCAGGAACGTTAAGTAAAGTCAGATGCCAGATACTGCTGTCTTTGGAAAAATACACTATTGTACTTAGAAGTACGGCAGAAAAGCTTTCACTTTGAAAAATTCCATGTAAAGGCGAGAAAATGACAAAGTAGCTTATTTATTAGATGATTCGGGGAAATGGACCCCTCATTTACCGAGGACAAAAATATGGAACACTTCTATGCACAAAAACCTGACGATAATTTGTCCTTCAAATTGCGTATTCACGAGTCTAACCAGATGTGCACAGATACCAGGCCAGTTTATCCCCTCGTCAAACCGGTGCCGTAAATCTGAAAATCATTTGTGTTAGGGTTTTCTTTGTTCGCCTCTGCTCGCGCCTTTGGTAGACCTAATTTAATTCTATGGAAGAGAAGTTATGCCCATGGCGATGTGATTGAATAGATACATTCTCTTAAACGTTATCATTCGCCTGATTTTATTAAATTACTTAATGTTTATTTAGAATTTACGGGTATTTCCCATACTACAGTCACTGAGCAAAGGTCAGCCAAACAACACGTGCAGCACAGAAAAGCCAACTCGTGCTCAACGGAGGAATACTTGTGTGTGAGGTCCAAGGTTTGTGCATCATTACACCAGCAGGAAATTATGAGACATTCAAAGGACAACCCCCCCTTTCCGATGCAATGTTAGTTGTTTTAACCCTTTCTCGTAAAGGGAGTTGTGTGTCAATGCTGATAGCATTCTCACAGCAAAGTGGGATAGCAATATATTTCTATGATTTCGGTTATGCAGATTTTTAAAGCAGTGAGTCACCCAGGATCTACTGGGAATGCTTTATTGCGAAGAATGCGTCTGCCTGTGCATCTTTAGATTGTTATTTTGTCGTGTTATACAGCCATATGTTTTTGTTGGAGTTGATGATGCCGAACCTTTTCTTACTGTATGTAAGAAGGGTTTTTACTTTTTCTGTCCGTGTGAGCTGCAGTGGTTTATGTACGACTATGATATCAGGAATCGTTTCTATAGTTTTGAACTAAGAAATGTGTTCTAAAGTGTCTGATCTTCATTAGCCATTCCGAGCGTGAGTTGACAGTGTTGTATTTCTGCAGCTACTGTTTGTTATCGAAGATCGTTCGTCTCTCCCTTACAGGAGAGCTGGAGGAAGGAGACACAAAGGATCACAAGTAGCCCGCAGTTGTGCATATTAGGGAAAAGCAAACGCTCAAACACGACGTGTGCTTTAACGCACGCTGTGTTTAACACTATGCGTTCCTTTTCTTAACGCGAATACTAATTCGAAGGACCACAATCAGCCCGCAGCTGTGCATTGTAAGAATCTCGCGCCGCTCGCATTTTAAAAGCGGCGACGCGAACGGTGTCACGGGAGTGCGCGCTAATGACAGCACACTGCCCGCTTATGGTGACTTCTTTGCGCGTGTGCCCACGCGCGCAGGTTCTTGGGAACAGTGGTCCCAAGGCAAGCAGTCTGAACAACTCCAGGAAGAAAGAAATCTCCTGCAATGCGACATAAAAACCATGCTAAATCTTATTTCAGATGAAATGGGAGAGCTCAAGATAACTCAAGCTAATGAAATAGCATCCCTTCATCAGCGCCTCTCAAAGATCAAGAAGGCAGTAGTCAGTTTTCCAGCAAGGATACAAGAGGCGGAATCTAGGATTGCACAGCTTGAAGACCAAATGAACACCATGCAGCAATAGGTGAACTTAGTTAGAAAGGAAAAAACTTCACTCGAAAGTAAACTCGAGGAGCTCGAGAATCACTCGCAACTCTCAAACCTGTGTGTAGTGGCGGTGCCAGAGGGGAGCGAAGGGACCCAAACTTTTCAATGGGTCAAGACTTTTATTAAGAAGAATGTTATACCAGAATTCGCAGGAGACCTCACTATAACAAGAGGGCATAAGGTGCCCTCGCACCCATTTCCCAATTCAAAACTGCCATGAACGATTCTCGTAAACTTTGCTGACTACCGCATCAAAGAGCAGAAACTATCTAAAGCTATCCAGGAGAAACAATTTTTGATCAATGATTTTTCCAGCTGTCGGATTTTTGCAGATATGTCCGCAGTTGCCGTACGTCGGCGAAAAGAGTTTGTTAAACTACTATATCTTTTCAAAGCACAGGGCGGTCAGGCTGCAATAGCACAGCAGACACAATTAAGGGTGCTAGTGAGAGGCAAGTTTCATATGTTTGCCAAATATTGAGGAAGCTCAGAATCTGCTAAGAGAAATCTCCACTGCAAAATAGAAAAGAAACTTTAGCTCAATGTGAAAAGCTGCTTGCGGTTGGAGGGGACAGTTCACACAGGGTGCAACACCATGGTACCCCATAGGGGAGTTAATTTGAGGAGGGTGGGGATGGGCATTACAGGCCTCTTCCCGTTTCCTGGGGGGAGTAAGGCGTTGGGAGGCTGTAGAAGTAGTTGAGTGTGGGTAGCAACAAAAATGAGCAGAATCATAGTGGGTAAGCTTTGGGAAAATAGAATACCGAACGGATCACTGCAATTTCAAAGCAACAATGTCAGGGATGGTTTTTAAACTCCGCATAATTTTGGTGAATGCAAATGGAGTATTGAATAAGCTAAAGTACTGTGGGTTACTAAGATGGCTAGCTTCTTTTTCACCACAAGTCCTCTTCCTTGAAGGAGCCCACCTTAAAAAAAAGTCTCCAAATCTTTTTATCCCTAAATATTTTTCTAAGGAGTATTTGGCCTTTGCAGGGATGGCAATAAGGGGGGTTGCTATATATTTTAGCCTGGGGCTCGATGGGAAGCGTATCCAATTTCAGAGAGATCCTCTTGCTTGATGGTTATGGGTAACAGTTAGAATAAACAGCAACATCTAATATGTACCACTTACAGATAACCCTACATCTATGATGATGATTAATGATATACTTAAAGGGGAAATGGGACCTATTATATTGGAGGGGTTTATATACATTTAAGATATGGCAAAGGACACTTTGAATAAAAACAAAAAACAACTTAAGCCAAAGACTAAAAAGTTATAGACGTGATAAAGCAAGATTACCAGTTAATTGATCCATGGCGTAGAGCCCATCGGGAAAATTTATATTATACCTGCTTCATATTGATTTTTATTTAATTTCTCACTATTTGAAATATTCTGGTTCGGATATTGGGGCAATTCATTTAAAGACCACTCCCTGGTTAAAATAGAAAGAGAAATAGACGAAGGAAGGAGAACATGGCCCAGGTGGCAGACGGATCAACTCCTGTCAAACCAGCAATGGGGAGCTAGCACAAGAAAATGGATAAAGGACATTTTTCAGGATAATAAGGGCACAGCAGAGCTTTTTTCAGTTTGGGGGCCAATAAGGCCTTAGTCCATGGGCAGATGTTGGGGAGTAATGCCTCCTTAAGTGGAAGATATCTAGCTGAGAGGCAGCTCAACAAAGCTAACAGGAGTTAAGAGAGTTTTTTAATATAGAGGAAATAAATAGCTTGAGGGCATTTCAGCAGCGAGTTAGGGAAGAGAGTCAAATTGTAGGCAACATTTTTGCGTGGTCGACTAAAGTAAAACATGAAGCAGCATTAATTACTAAATTGCTGGAACCTGGTACAAGGGCCTTGGTGATTGACAAGGATAGGATTGCCCACATTTTTTGGAGCATTATGACCAGCTATATGCTACTAAATATATGGTGGTGCAGGAGGCAATTCAACTATATTTTCAGGTTATGAACCTCCCACATTTATCAAATATCCAGACAGATGAGATTCAAGTAGATATTTCAGCATCTGAAATTCAACTAGCACTTGCCACAATCCCGGGAGGAAAAGCCTGTGGAAACGATGGGCTGCCAACATAATTTTATAAGGTGTTTGCTGAGGAAAAAACACCTTTTCTGGTTGAGCTTTTTAATTATGTGGAAGTGGGTGGTTTGGTTCCCTCAGCTTTTAAAGAATCCATTATTTTCATAAAGAAGGGTAACAACCCCAGAGATATCAATTCATATAGACCGATCAGTTTATTGAATTCTGATTATAAAATTCTAATGAAAGTCTTGGCGAATCTCTTTACTCCAGCATTACTCCAGTTGCACAAAAAGTGATCCACAAGGACTAGACAGGGTTTGTTGCAGGTAGGTTAATGTCCACAAATACCGGGTTTCTAGTCCAAGCACTCCATTATTTTTAACACCTATCAAACTCCAACACTTATTATGATGGTTGACACAGAAAAAGAGAATTGATTTGGTGAATTGGGATGCTATTTTTATGGCCTTGGTAGGTTCAAGATCCCCTCAAAATATGACAGATGTTTGAAAGCAATATACTGTTACATTTGCTGGACATTTCTGGTTGTGGGGATATATAGGACTTGTAGGTTCACCGACAAACCCAGAGCCAAAAAATGGGCAGCATCTTGCAATTTTTCTAAATTATGTTCCCGGTATATAGCAATTTATTTGGGAAAATATATACAGTGAAAAATCGGAATGAGAGACACCTATGTATTTCTGAAATTGGAACAAAATATAGAGTTTAGAAACAGTAGGTATATCAATAGGAAAGGGGTGTATCCCCTTCTTTCAATGTTATCAATCAATTATTGAATTTCTCAAAAGAAATTCAGAAGTTGGGATTTATCGGACCGGCTGCTCATGGGAATGACTTAAAGAAATAGAGAAAAATACAGCACTTGTCATTGTAAAAGAGAGGACTACAGAATATAAAATAAGGAAGATTGTGAGGAATGAGTAAAAACTGTTGATGTGAAACAAGCACACATTATTCGTGAATGAGATAGTGTTAAAATCAGGACGTCCATTACTGATTGATCGTGAAGAATGTATAAGAAATTGGTTACATGAAATAAAGAGGTTATGCATGGGAGCGCTTAAAAAAGGTGCACGTTTGACTTGTGATATGAATAAAGGTCCACCATGAATTTAACAAGCCCTGATGAAGTCCGGGTTAGGACGAAACGCGTAGGCTGAAAAGATTTGATGAAATTGTCTGAAAAGATTTGATGAAATTGAATGAATGACATTATATGTTGTTCTTTATTTAATATTTTGGAACAAAAATTCTATGGAACTGAAAAGATGGCCTGTGGACTTGACTTTCTACAAGAAATTCAATAATTGATTGATAACATTGAAAGAAGGGGATACGCTCCTTTCCTATTGGTATTGTTTAATTGAGGATTGTGGCCTGTGAGCAGTGGGCCACGGAGAGTTGAGCGTTGCTATTTGAATTGAGAACAATATTATGCAAGAACAACGACTTGTGCGCACATGTGTCAATCCCTCACCACCCTGAGTTCAGTGACTGATTAGAAACAGTAGCTATTCGCACATTTCCAAAATTGTGAGTACCCATGCTAGCATGAGAATTATAGGACATTTTTCAAAGTGACTTCTTGTTTACACATTGTCTTTCACTTGAAAGGCAGAAATGTATAGAAAGTCAATAGGTATTGACAGTTGCTCTAAAATTCTGTGTTAACCTAAGTCTTCTGATAAAAATGGTGCCTCACTTGTATGGGTAGGCCTACTTCCCGCAACAGGAATTTGCTGGGGACACACTTCCTTTTAACAATAAAAACGGACCCTTTTTTGCAAAGTGCCTAGCTGTAGTTTTTGAACCGTAGCTCTACCGGCACCTTGGGAAACCTAACAAACCTATACATTTTTAAAAACTAGACACCTAGGTAAATACAGGATGGGACGACTTGTCTGGCTATCTCCAGGTAGTTACCCAAGCCTCAAACTCTGTAAAAAAGAACAAATATGACTCACAGTTCTAGAAACTGTGTGGAATCACAAAATTCCACCCACGCTGCATTCCTCGAAGTCTTTGGAGAAAAATCGTACCTCACTTGTGTGAGTAGGCCTAGTGCCCGCGACAGGAATCGGCCCAAAACGCAACGTGGACACACCACATTTTCCCATTGAAAACTGACCCTTTTTGCAAAGTGTCAAACTGTAGATTTTTTACCCTAGCTCTGCCCGCACCTAGAGGATCCTAGCAAACTTATAAAAAAATTTAAACTAGACACCCACGGAAATCTAGGATGGGGGTGACTTCTCTGGCTCACAACAGGTTCTGTTACCCAGAATCCCTTGCAAACCTCAAACTTAGTATAAAAACAAATTTACCTCACATTATTGTGGTGGAAAGTTCTGGAATCTGCATGGATCCACAAATTTCCAACCACCCAATGTTCCCTCAGGTCTTCCAATAAAAATGGGACCTCACCTGCATGGGTGGCTCATGTACCCGCGGCAGGCAGGGGCCCAAAACGTTTTGAGGAGACATCAAAATTACATATCACAAAACAACTTGGTTTTGCAAGGGGGTCACCTGAGTTTTTGGGCCCAGACTCACCGGCTATCTTGGGAAACTACCAATACCACACATTTCAGAAAACTAGACACCCGGAGTAGTCCAGTGAAGAATGCCTTGCATGGATCCCCCAAAGGTTTCCTACCCAGAATACCATGCAAACCTCAAATTCTGGGTAGGAAAATTTGTGGTTTGGTAGTTTCCCAAGATGGCCACTGGGCCCGGGTCCCAAAACCCAGGTGACCCCGCCCCTTGCAAAACCAGGTTGTTTTGTGATAGGTAATTTTGATGTCTCCTCAAAATGTTTTGTCACCGGACTTGACCCACCCAAGATAGTGAGGTACCATTTTTATCGTAAGACCTGGGGGAACACTGGGTGGTAGGAAATGTGTGGATCCAAGCAGATTCCAGAACTTTCCCACACAGAAATTTGATAAAATTAGATTTTTTCAGCTGAATTAGAGGTTTGCAGAGAATTCTGGGTAGGAAAACGTTGGGGGAGCCATGCAAGCCATACCTCACTGGACTCCCCAGAATGTCTAGTTTACAGAAATATGTGGGTTTGATAGGTTTCCCAAGATGTCCGCCGAGCCCAGGGCCAAAAACCCTGCTGACCCCCCCTTGCAAAATCAGGTTGTTTTGTGACAGGTTGTTTATTGTCTCCTCAATATGTTTTGGGCCCTTGCCTGTCGAGGGACCCACCCACGTAAGTAAATGTAAATATAAATGTATACTTGTAAAGCGCACTGTTACTCCATCACGCAGTGTCCTGGTGCTGTATACCGCTGGGGAACCCGTCCTGGCTTTCCCTGTGAGATGGTCCCTCCTGGGCACCCCCAAGGTGAAGCCAGGCATCCCCGGCGCTGATAGGGCCGTTGTGGATATTAAGCAAGCTATTGCCCAGAGTTGCAGAGTGGTACCCATGGCTAGTTTAGGCACCTAGGCGAGAATTATCGAGTCCGCGAACATTGACCCACGACCCTGTCAGGTACCATTTTTATCTGGATACCTGGGAGAACGCTGGGTGGTTGGAAATGTGTGGATCCACACAGATTCCAGAACTTTCCACCACAATAATGTAAGGAAAATGTGTTTTTTTACAAAGTTTGAGGTTTGTAAGGAATGCTAGGTAACAGACCATGGTGAGAGCCAGACAAGTCACTCCACCCTGGATTTCCTTTAGTGTCTAGTTTTCAAAAATGTATAGGTTTGCTAGTTTTATCTAGATGCTGGCAGAGCGAGGGTTCAAAATCTACAGCTAGCCACTTTGCAAAAAAAGGAGCAGTTTTCACTGTAAAAATGTGGTGTGTCCACGTTGCGTTTTGGACTGTTTCCTGTCGCAGGCCTACCCACAGAAGTGAGGTATTATTTTTCTTTAAAGACTTTGGGTAATGCAAAGTGGGTGGAATTTTGTGGATCCACACAGATTCCAGAACCTTCCATCACAGAAATGTGTGGAAAATGTGTTTTCTTCACAAAGTATGCAAAGTATTCGGGGTAACAAAACCTGGTGAGAGCCTGACAAGTCACCCAATCCTGGACTCCCCTGGTGTCTAGTTTACAAAAGTGTATAGATTTGCTAGGTTTCCCCAGGTGCCGTCAGAGCTAGGGTTTAAAATCCACAGCTAGGCACTTTGCAAAAAAGTGGTCAGTTTTCACTGTAAAAATGTGGTGTGTCCAAGTTGCGTTTTGGGCCGCTTCCTGTCATGGCACTAGGCCTACCCACACAAGTGAGGTATTATTTTCATCAGAATACTTTACCTTGGGAGGTACATGGAATTTCGTGGATTCATGCAGATCCCAGAACTTTCCATCACAGAAATGTGAAGAAAATTAGTTTTTTTAACTAAGTTTGAGGTCTGCAAGGGGTTCTGGGTAACAGAACTTGGAGAGAGGCGCACAAGTCACACCATCCTGGTTTCCCCTTGATGTCTAGATTTAAAAAATATAGAGGTTTGCCAGGTTTCCCCAGGTGCTGACTGCGCTAGGGCTCAATATCCAGAGGTAGGCACATTGCGACAAAAAAGTCAGTATACATTCCTTTTGAATGTATATAAGTCAACCCTAGTGTAGGCCCTATCCAGCCCAGAGGGAAAGGTAAAGTGTATTTAAAAAGATGTGCATGTATTTATAACTTTTACATGTCCTGGTAGAGAAGAATGTTTACTTTAATTTTTTACTACTTCAAGGTATACCTCTCCCATAGGATAACATGTAATTACCATATTATGTATACTAAAAGATAACTTAAATTCGGAACAGGTAGGAATTACATGTTTGGCATCTAAAAAATTGTCATTCTAAACTCACTTTAATGGTAAAGTCAGATTGTAAGTCACAATTCTAAAAAATTCCACTTTTAGGAAGTGTGCATTTTCTTGTCCTAACCATTTGGCGCCTGCAGCCTGTAGCGTGGGTCCCACGACTAGGTGCAACTGTAAGTTGGTCTATGTGTATAGGTGTTGGCAGGATGGGCCATCTCTGAATTGATAGGGGGAGGAAATGTCATCTAGCACACTTGCATATCACAAGGCCTCTACCCAAGCACACTCAAAAAGGGTGTTTTTTGTGCCTCCAGACAAACAGGGGCTACGACAGGTAGGCACGAAATTCCAAACACTCTTGGGGTGGATACCTCCAGAGCATTCTCCATACTGAAAAGCTGGCACCAAGTGTGAATATTGGAGCCTCAGACCCAACTCTTCTGTCCACCTCTGGACTTATGGACTCAAAAAGACTGCAGTGCTGCTCTGCAAGAAGGACTACTAGTCTGCTGCCCTGCTGCTTGAATATAGAGGACTAGGCATGCATCTGGAAACCGAACACACCAGAGTGACTCCAAGGGCTAGTTGGCCGGTATCCTGATCAGAGCCTCAGGGAGAGAACCCCAACCCCATTGAACCCAGCACCTAGACTCACCCTGCTATGAGTCTTGCCCCCAAGTGGTGCCACACCCCAGTTTTGGACCCTTGGAGCCCTTGGAGGTGGGCCTGAAGATACTATGCTAGCCCAGCTGTGGTATCTTAGACAGAACCAATACAGCATGATGCATCTCCTCGCAGAGTTGTATTGCATTCCCGGGGGAGGATCTTGCAACACAGCCCACTGGTACTGACACTGTACAACGCATTCTTGTTGAAGGACATTTTTTCACACGTCTTTGTTGACAGCATGTGCCAGGACAGCACAGGAACTTGCATCACAAGCCTTTTCGATTGCTCCAGCAGAACTGCCACTGTGCGATAATTCCTCGACCCATGACCTTACATTGCTTCCTGCATATCATCGGAACTGCTGCTATGCAACATTTGTGTTTTCACTTTAGTATTGTTTGAAATGCTGCACAAATACTTTACACATTGCCTCAAAGTTAAGCCTGAATGTTTTGAACCTAGATTCCAAAAGGTTAAGCACAGGATAATGTGGGGTTTGCTTATGACTTCACACTGACAAAAATTGTGGTTGCAGCTTGAGGAGGGTTTTACCCCCCCTTAACCTGCAACCTAATTTACTACACCATTCAAATTAATTGTTCTGGGCCAAGATATGACCCTAAGTACTGATACAAATGAAAGTAAAATTAGCTGATAATATAGTTTTCCTTTGATTTTCAACTTAATTATGTCAGTGCACCATGTGCGCTAATCATCATTGCAACCAAATACATAAAATAGCCTTGTGTTGCTGGGGCAGCTCTTCTGCAATTTAGAAAAGGGAATCTCTCTAGTACCACCACCATAGGGGTTTACCTGCCCTGGGTGCTTTAATGTGACCTACATATCAACAGTGCTATGCTCACAGTGCTATTGGTGTAGATGGTCGAATTCATAGCACCCAAGGGGTTTATTAAAAGCAAGTATTTGCAAAAGTAAGAAAATCCTTAAATGTTGATAAGGTGACCTTTCGTACACTATAGATGTCTGGGACAGTCCTCAGGGTTCCTGTCACCTGGGAATCCCTATACTGGGTAAACAAGCATGGCACGTATAACAGGAAGAAAAATCTGCAGGACCGGTGTTGACATTAGTAAGATGGATCTCACAACTCTGGGTGCCAGTCCAAGGTGGGATCTTTGGTTGCTAAACAAAAGCCCATTTGCTTTTTCCAGTTAAGATTTCCTTCCATAGAAATTCTACTAGGCAATGGACAGAGACAGTCATTTTTGCTGGAAATATCTCTTTCCTCATTTGTCCTTTTTCATTTCTAAATTCAGTGGGGTTTGTGGATGTGTGAGCTCACATACCACATTTCATTACAGCATCAACATTGCTGCCAACATCACTTATAGTGAAATGCTCTGTTAGATCAAATGCAGTTCCTCATCCATCGTTGAGAACCACTGACTGTGTTTGATCTTAATATGTCTGTTATGGCTTTCAAAATTGACAAGGCCGGTCTTCTTCAGTTATTTGCACCCAGAAAGCCATTTTGGTTCCGCTACCCAGGCCAGGAAGTTACAATGGACCTTAATGAATATATGCACCTTGGACTTCTCAGCCACTGTCACAATAAAAAAAAGGTGTGTTCTAAGATCGGTGCAACATCCTTCTCCTCACACATCGCTTAGGCCCTAAGCCTTAGGGAATCCACTCGCCTGGATTCACTACTATTCCTGGCTCCCTTCAATGCACCTCTCTTCCTCACACAGCACACCGGTCTTAGAAAGCACTGGCGCTTCAGGCTCCAGTGCAGGTGGCCTTAGATTCCCAGTGTGATGTCCCCTCGCCCAGCTGGGAGACTGGCAGGCCTTAATCTACAGTCCTGGTCACAAGCAAAAATATTACAGAGATTCTCCTCACATAGCCTGGTTGGCAGCTTGACAGTTGACCATTTATGGGGTCTCAATCTCCTCTTCTTATAGGCCCTCTTCAGACACCAAATCTGATTTAGAGCCAAAATCTTTGAAGTTTATTTGGAGGGTCTGCTTCCTTTTGCAGTTCCCACTCCTCTGTTCTCTCTTCCTCCAGGAAGCAGTGTGCCACAACAGGGGCAACCCCAAATTGGATAGCTCCACAACCCAGGCCATTGGATTGGTCTCAGCCCCATTCTTTATGATACTTTTATCAGCCAAATCTCCTTCTTGAGATGCGCCTAGGCCTCTTCCTTCTGACCTCTCTCTTAATCAAAGAGCCCCCTTTGAAGTGTACTGGAGAACCTGGCTTTATCTTTCTTAAATGTGTTGAACTCAGCTTACAGAAATGCAGCAATACACAAATCTGTCTGTTGGGATTCCTCTACTTCTCTAGTCATGATTCAGCATTCAGCCCAGGGTCCCTAAAATGAATCCCAGAATCTTCAATGTATTGTAACCTTTACAGGCATACATACACCCAGCAGATGCACATTGCATAAATGCCCTGAATAGAACTACACCCTTGATATACTGTACTATCCGCAGGCACACATACACCAACCACATGCATATAATATGAGAACACTGGACAGCACTACATCTTTTATGTACTGCACCCCTCACAGGTACACATATACCCAGCACATTCAAGCAATATACTTTCACTGCACATAACCACATTGTCCCTGTATTGAACCATTCACAGGGACAGGTACACCAAGCAGATGAATACCACATATGCACTGCACAGCACTACACACCAAAATGATGTAGGCCAAGGGTGAGTTAAGCACACAGCAGTGGAAACTTAAATGAGTGAGCATTACGCCTCACTCTAGTGACACAGGTAAAAAGGACCTGTTCACTCCTCCTGATCACTACCCGGAATGGTGCCACCACTGCGCTTATGTTGGCTTAACCCTGGTTAAGGCAATAGCCTTTCACTTCTTTGAGGGTAGCTCTATATCATGGCGCACACACATAATATGTGTATTTGCCTTTGACAACTAAAATCAGCATTAGGGATCAAGGCATAATTACAGTTATGGCATTCATGGCAGGGGTGAAGATCCACCTTAATGCAAGGAACTTTTCTGGGCCAACAACTGAGCATTTGTGTAAGTAAACAATGTTTATTACTGCAAGAGTGCTAATAGATTCCTGCGGGGGTGGGAATAATATGAATGTAAATATCAATAACTTCTGGCTATTGAATAGGAGAAAGGTAAGATAATATAACTGACACCAGTAATAACAGCTCATATAATGAAACTTAAAACATATTCAGAAAATCAGGATTTCTATGCACGCCTGTACAGTGACTTGTCAAAGATTCAAAGGTATCCAATATTTTCCAGTAGGTATTTTACAGAGATCATCAGGAATGTAGTGTATGATGCATTTGCTTGTTCAGTTCCCACAGACCCAACAACCCAATTTACAAAGGTGAGAAAAAGTTACGGTTGATCCTATATTTGGAGCACATTTCCAAAAGTTTGGATTTCACACAAACATCCTGGAGGAATCCTAATAATTCATCAATTTACTTATCTATAGGATATTGATTGATGAATAAATTACAAACACTCAGATAGTTGATGTAGGAAGCTGGGTCTCTATATATTGTACTAAAATGATGTACACTGTGCAGAAAGTTCAGAGAATCCCCAAATGGAACACAGAGGTAAAAGCAGACACTTTTAATGGTCTTCTCACGGTAGTGTGGACGAGTAGTTAGGCTTATCAGAGAGTAGTGCTAAGCATTTGTTGCACTTTAAAGAGGCAATGAATGAGAGACAGGCTTAAGAAAAATTCTGAGACCAATTTATAAACATAATATCGATATTTATATAGTTTGTAAGACCAAGGACACAGTTCTAAGATAAGTACTTTTGGAGTCATGATTTTGTGACAGTTGGAAAATATATCACATTTGTGTGCAATTACCCACCAATTTAAACAATGGGGAAAAGGAAGAATAATGCATAAGAAATCAGGCAATGCTTTCATGAAGTCCACCTTCTTGTATTAGATTGATGTTGGGACGAGGTACAAAGTTCAAGCAGGATAAGTTCAGGAGCATCCTGGATCAGTCGGGAGTAGAGTGCTGAGGATCTTGGAAGCTGGTGCGAAAAGACAAAGGGGGTCACCTTGAAAGTACACTGCACATGAGGGACTTATACGTAAATCTGATGGATCTCCATTGAGAGAGGAGGTCATATGGTCTAGGAGACCACAGAATCACAGCTGGTTAGTCAGTGCCAAGGCCAGGGAGCCTGGTTGCAGAGCAAACAGGTCAGATGAGAATCATATGTCTTAAGGTCCTCGCAGTCAGGTGCAGGCAGCTTGGAGAGGTGATCTCGGGACAGCTGGACCACTTAGGAGGTGAGTCTCAGGAGTTTCAACATCCCTCAGTGGGTGTGAGCTTCTGGTACTTTGGGAGTCTGGAGGGGATTTTCTTCTTGGTGTTTACCATTGCAGGACTGGTACCCCAGGGATTGGGATGCAGTGGCTATGGTAGGTCCTGGGGTTTCCCAACTTGGTGAGGAGACAGATCTGACCCTCTGAAGCTGTTGTACCTTTTCTTTCTTCAGTGCTACGTCGAGGTCGTCAGGGAGCAGCAAGTTGGCAAACCACACTTCACGCATTGGTGTCTGCTGAGTGCAGGGAGTGATGGCTATTTCTTGAAGGCTGGTGGTGCTCTGGGGTTTTCTGTGTCCTTTAAGGTTCAGTACAACACAGCAGGCAGCAATTGTCGAGCCCTTGAGGCTGCAGGCAGGGGTTTGGTGCCCTATTCTTCTGCAGCATGGCTTCAGTTCTTGTGCAGTGGATCTTGTTTGTCCTGTTCTTCTCTTGTCCATTGAATCTTATGTTGAGGTCTTAGGCTGCCACCTAAATACTGAATTTAGGTGCGTTGAAAGGGAAGGCTGGTAGTAGCCAGTGGACTAACCTTTAGGTTGTTACACCCTCTGGTGACCACTTCCTCTGGGAAGGGTCATTACTCTGGCCCTGATAGGTTGTTTTCCAGCATCCCAAGATGTTGGAATTTCAGGAGGGGGGTTCACCTCACCTGCCCCACCGAGAAGTAGGAACCCTCCTCCTAATTTAATTATTTTCCTGCCTTTCCTCCCACCAAAATTGGAGCGGGTAAGGGAGTTTGACTTCCCCACTATCTGAATCACCTTTAAACGGTCCCGCCCAGGAAGGCCATCCTGTCCTGGAGGTGGTGTGAAGCACCTCCGCCCCAAGCAGGCTGTGGCTCTGTCCTCTGAGAGTGCTGGCTGTCCCACTATGAGGTCAGAAACATGCCTGGTGGTGGCAGATTGGTGAAAACAAGTCAGAGACCACACCAGTGTTTGATAGGTTTTCAGGGGACCCTCTAAATGAATGTCCTAGGTGAATGTATTAATAAGTTCACAATGGCATCAGTGAGGATTTATTAAGACAAAATAGTGGGCAACAAACATCTTGGAAATCATTGAAGCCATTATGGAGTTAAGAAACTCGTGTAGACAAGTATCCAGTCCATGCACTCTTTGTGTTTTCTCTGTGCACTTGTAACATCTCAAAATAGAATGGACATTGTATGGGCATATCTGCTCATGTTGATATACCCTCACATTGAATATAATGCACCCAGCCTTAGAACTACAGGCCTGCAGTAGGGGTGACTTGCCTATATTCTTATGCAGCGAATGCGTGGCATGGCACAGAGGGTTGTGTGCCATGTCTAATCTTCTGGTTTCTCTGCACAAAAACACACTGCCTGCAATGGCAGAGTGCATAGGCTTGGTGAAGGGTCCTTGGGGTGGCACAACCAATGCCGCAGCCACATAGGACCATCTTTAGTACCCATGCCCTAAGTAACAGAGGTACCATTTACTAGGGTATTACTGGGGTAGCTGAAGTGGTGTCAATCATAGTACAGTGTTTTGGGAATGAGACCTGACAGTTCGAAATCACATCATGCATCAGGTAAAAAGTGGGGGCTAACCATGCAAGAAGAGGCACTTTCCTACATTTGATGTATATTCATGGGCACTTGTTAGGCAGAGTTATGCAAACAAAGTTGACGAGGCTGTTCCTAACGGGGGCGGGGAAGTGGGGAAGGGGGTGCGGGGTTGGGTTATACAGATATCCTGGTCAAGGAGACAGTGGTGGTAAAAAAGTATTGACCTCCCACTGGGTATCCATTATGTTGGACATGTTGGCCTCACACACCCTTGCGGGTGTCATGCTTCATCATCGGCGGTTGCTCCTCGTCGGGTAGGCGGTGCAATTCCCAACGGGCTCACCTCATAGAGGGGCTCTTTGTCGGAGATCTTTTGAGTCCAACTGCCTATTGGTGAAGTGCGGGTATGGGGCCAGTAGGTTTAGTAGACAGCAATGTGTGGTTAAAATGTAGCATAGGGTACCTGAGACTATTTTATTCGGGCGGTCCCTAGTTACAGTTAAAAACGTGTATCTAGACTAGAATAGCTAGAAAATGATGTTTCTTTATTCTAGACTAGGCTAGAGATTGGAGAGGTTGGTCGACATGTTTCTCGCTATGTACAGTGACTGCGATTCATCAGGACCTATTATTTGTTGTCTACCTTAGGAGTTGCCTAAATCAATAGTGTTGAATTATTAAACAGCATATGGGTAGAAGTATTACCTCACTGGTGATAAGTCCTTGCCTGGAGTAGGGGACAAAAAGAGGTTATAAGAGAAAGTGACATCAAAACCGTGACCAGGTGTGGATATCAAGGCATGCTCTATCGTGTAATTGCGTGCCAGGTATATATCCCTTTTCAGAACTGGACCACATATCATGCTTGGTGTGGAGCAGTGTGGAAATACAAATCATGTAACATACAGGTATGTGGCTGCATGCTCGTGGATCATGTGTTTAAAAACAATAAAAACATTAATACAGCAGTATTCAAGTTGTTGTGATTAAAGGCAGATATTCTCAACTTACCTAAAGGTCAAGAATTAACTGCCTCATCAAAACTCGGCGGGTAGTATAGCGCGTGAGCATGCCTCTGTCATAGGAGGCTAGGAAGTGGAAGTTAAAAATGAGGACTGGTACATCAAGATATTCAAACGTGCTTGTACGTAGTGTTTAAGTCTCTTTTTAGTATATTCATCATAGATCTATCTGTAGATAGGGAGCCCTCTGTTACAACTATATGTGGGGTGCCCTAGAATCATATTATTCAAGAGTCAAATGCCCAACCTACAGTGTAAAGGAAACTGAGCTTGATATAGAACGCTCAGACCACGGAGTCCCAAGATCATATCAGAAAAGGGGCACATGCCCGTTTATGGACTCGTCGCCCTAGTGATAGCGCTGTCCGCATGATGTGCACAGATACACTAATTCATGGCTCTCTGGCGAGCGTCATGTTGTGTATTCTGGTACAATGGCTCGAGTTGGGGGTGCCCGTGTGTTGTGTCTTAGCTCATTAATTACAGGGCAGCCTGCAAGGATTGTGCTTATCAGAAGGCAGTGAAATGAATTGTAGGACAGCCTGTAAGGATAGCGCTTACCAAAGGGCAGTTAAACGAATTACAGGACTGCCTGCAAAGATTGCGCTTACCAAAGGGCAGTGAAATGAAATTCCCCGGCCCCTCCTATGCTCTGCTTGTACACTTGTCCGGCGCGCCTAGCTATGTGCACTCACCTATGTGTCTCCGCGCGGTAGGCGTGTGTCCTACCCCTCTTACCGCCGAGCTCGGGCTGGTAAGAGAAGCCCTGTCTCTTCCGGTATTTGCACCGAGTTGTTGGGGGCGTGGCCGCGTCCCTCGAGAGGGGAGGGCGGAGGTGTGGACTGAGGCAGTGCGTGTCATGTGATAGGGACAGCTAGTGCGGCGGCCATTTTAGAGTGGTGTTCGAGTATGGGGACACCTCTGTGAATCTATGGCATTACCTGCGGGGCGCTCCAATTTATGGGAGGGAGCGGGTGGCGGGGTGCGATGGTGGTAGGGTAGAGGTATTGGTTGGTTGGGTGGGGGTGGTTCACTTAATTTATAGAAGTACTATTCATAAAGGGTGTTGCTCACTCGTATTAGGGTTATCCCCGCCTGGGCCATTACGGGGAGTATGACTCCTGGGGTGATGCACATGTCTTTATAGTGTACTCCATGGGATATCTTCGTTGAGTCCCTCCCTGTCTGTGGCCAGACGATGTACCCACCGTTGTTCTTTGAGAAATAAACTACGCTTCGTACAATTGGGACTTGCCTCTATGACTACCCATTTCAATGATTCAGCAGTGTGTTGGTGTTCTATCCAATGTCTGCACATTTTGGTGTTGTCTCAGGGCAACGGACAGACAGATGGTCAGATTAACTTCCTCATCACTCTTGACGTGGAGGCCCTGTACACCAACATACCACAGAGGGCCACACTCAGGGTGATAGAAGATATTCTAAGCGGCACGCAATGGGGATCTAATACACCACCGGCTTTCATTATGAACTGTGCCACCTTAGCACTTACAGAAAATTATTTTGAGTTCAAAGGGAAATTCTACCACCAGACACAGGGCACCAGTATGGGTAGTACCTTCGCTCCATCGGTAGCCTGTCTATACATGGCTGACTTTGAGGAGAAGCACATACATCATGCAACGAACCCCTACCACAACAACATCAGACTTTGGAGGAGGTTCATTGACGACATCCTGATTTTTTGGATGGGTACAAGCGACTCCTACCAAGCGTTCTTTGAATGGATCAACACCCTGAACCCCTACCTGCATTTCACTATGACAGTGTCTGCAACAGAGATCCCCTTCCTTGACTTGACCATCAAACTCACTGATGGTAACTTGAATACCACTATGTTCAAGAAATCTACCGACCGCAATAGCCTCCTGCATTTTACAAGCCACCATCCCAAAGCTCTACGAACGAATCTCCCATTCGGGCAGTTTCTCAGAGTAAGACGAAACTGCAGTAGCTTACCAGAATACAAAAAACACTCTACCATCTTATCCAAGAATCTATTAGACAGAGGCTATCCAGTGAGGGACATATCTCAAGCACAGAAAAGAGCTAGAAATAATAACAGGGAGGCTTTGCTTGAACAAAAAGTTAAGACACCAAGTGAAAACGAACCCATGACTTGTGTTACCACCTTCACACCAGTCTCGACACAGATCAAAAGCATTATCAAACGTCATTGGCAGATTTTAAACACAGGGGACAGTTCCTTCGAGCTTCCAAGATTTGCATTCAAAAGGTCCAGAAATGTCAAAGATATTCTGATCAAAACTAGACCCAAAGCGATCAGGAAACCCACTCAATCTACCCTCTGGCATCTACCTCCAGTTACTGGACACTACCCATGTGGGTCCTGCAGTGTATGCCCCTACACAACCACATATAAGACAATCCAACTCACAGAATCCTTCAGATGGGAGCTACGGGGCCACACTAACTGCAACACTTCACACTGCATATACCTGCTGAAATGCCCCTGCGACTTACAATATGTGGGCATGACCTCTCGTCCCATTAAGACACGAATCACGGAACACCGTAGCAACTTCCGTTGCAAATGAGACAACACCAAAATGTGCAGACATTGGATAGAACACCAACACACTGCTGAATCATTGAAATGGGTAGTCATAGAGGCAAGTCCCAATTGTACGAAGCGTAGTTTATTTCTCAAAGAACAACGGTGGGTACATCGTCTGGCCACAGACAGGGAGGGACTCAACGAAGATATCCCATGGAGTACACTATAAAGACATGTGCATCACCCCAGGAGTCATACTCCCCGTAATGGCCCAGGCGGGGATAACCCTAATACGAGTGAGCAACACCCTTTATGAATAGTACTTCTATAAATTAAGTGAACCACCCCCACCCAACCAACCAATACCTCTACCCTACCACCATCGCACCCCGCCACCCGCTCCCTCCCATAAATTGGAGCGCCCCGCAGGTAATGCCATAGATTCACAGAGGTGTCCCCATACTCGAACACCACTCTAAAATGGCCGCCGCACTAGCTGTCCCTATCACATGACACGCACTGCCTCAGTCCACACCTCCGCCCTCCCCTCTCGAGGGACGCGGCCACGCCCCCAACAACTCGGTGCAAATACCGGAAGAGACAGGGCTTCTCTTACCAGCCCGAGCTCGGCGGTAAGAGGGGTAGGACACACGCCTACCGCGCGGAGACACATAGGTGAGTGCACATAGCTAGGCGCGCCGGACAAGTGTACAAGCAGAGCATAGGAGGGGCCGGGGAATTTCATTTCACTGCCCTTTGGTAAGCGCAATCTTTGCAGGCAGTCCTGTAATTCGTTTAACTGCCCTTTGGTAAGCGCTATCCTTACAGGCTGTCCTACAATTCATTTCACTGCCTTCTGATAAGCACAATCCTTGCAGGCTGCCCTGTAATTAATGAGCTAAGACACAACACACGGGCACCCCCAACTCGAGCCATTGTACCAGAATACACAACATGACGCTCGCCAGAGAGCCATGAATTAGTGTATCTGTGCACATCATGCGGACAGCGCTATCACTAGGGCGACGAGTCCATAAACGGGCATGTGCCCCTTTTCTGATATGATCTTGGGACTCCGTGGTCTGAGCGTTCTATATCAAGCTCAGTTTCCTTTACACTGTAGGTTGGGCATTTGACTCTTGAATAATATGATTCTAGGGCACCCCACATATAGTTGTAACAGAGGGCTCCCTATCTACAGATAGATCTATGATGAATATACTAAAAAGAGACTTAAACACTACGTACAAGCACGTTTGAATATCTTGATGTACCAGTCCTCATTTTTAACTTCCACTTCCTAGCCTCCTATGACAGAGGCATGCTCACGCGCTATACTACCCGCCGAGTTTTGATGAGGCAGTTAATTCTTGACCTTTAGGTAAGTTGAGAATATCTGCCTTTAATCACAACAACTTGAATACTGCTGTATTAATGTTTTTATTGTTTTTAAACACATGATCCACGAGCATGCAGCCACATACCTGTATGTTACATGATTTGTATTTCCACACTGCTCCACACCAAGCATGATATGTGGTCCAGTTCTGAAAAGGGATATATACCTGGCACGCAATTACACGATAGAGCATGCCTTGATATCCACACCTGGTCACGGTTTTGATGTCACTTTCTCTTATAACCTCTTTTTGTCCCCTACTCCAGGCAAGGACTTATCACCAGTGAGGTAATACTTCTACCCATATGCTGTTTAATAATTCAACACTATTGATTTAGGCAACTCCTAAGGTAGACAACAAATAATAGGTCCTGATGAATCGCAGTCACTGTACATAGCGAGAAACATGTCGACCAACCTCTCCAATCTCTAGCCTAGTCTAGAATAAAGAAACATCATTTTCTAGCTATTCTAGTCTAGATACACGTTTTTAACTGTAACTAGGGACCGCCCGAATAAAATAGTCTCAGGTACCCTATGCTACATTTTAACCACACATTGCTGTCTACTAAACCTACTGGCCCCATACCCGCACTTCACCAATAGGCAGTTGGACTCAAAAGATCTCCGACAAAGAGCCCCTCTATGAGGTGAGCCCGTTGGGAATTGCACCGCCTACCCGACGAGGAGCAACCGCCGATGATGAAGCATGACACCCGCAAGGGTGTGTGAGGCCAACATGTCCAACATAATGGATACCCAGTGGGAGGTCAATACTTTTTTACCACCACTGTCTCCTTGACCAGGATATCTGTATAACCCAACCCCGCACCCCCTTCCCCACTTCCCCGCCCCCGTTAGGAACAGCCTCGTCAACTTTGTTTGCATAACTTTGACTGAGGGCCTTGACTAAGGCTGGACCTTCCACTCCATGTGAGTGGTAACCACGCTCTCCTGGATCGATTTGGATCACCTCCTCCCTTCTTTTGTAAATATACACTTGTTAGGCAGGACAGTCAGAGGGTTGTGGGGGAAGATGGTCATTGCAGCCTTTTAATGCTCCCTGGTCTGAAGTGGTGGATCCTTGTGGCTTTGTAGAGTGCTGTACATCTCTTGTGAGGGTATCCGGGCTCTTTGGGCTGCTTTGTATGTTTTGTCATCCCTTGCCCATCTGTAAGCGTCCCGCTATTTGAGTTTGTGATGTCTGTGGACCATACCATAACACACTATGCCCAACTACTGCACTGCCTGTATTCTGTCCCACGCATTGTGAACACAAGGTGTTTGCAGTAAGTACTGCAGGCTAAGAGGGGTGATATTCCAGTTTATCTTGTTCTTGTATGTTCTGTTGGGTATTAAATGTAGGATTTGGCACCAGGCTTCTCAGTTTGATGTCGGCACAATATGGTGAGCACAGTTGTGAGGAAGGCAGGAATCTAATAGATATTGAAGTTTACATACTACAATGTAGAGATGCTGGATGTTCCTTGGGTATCGATTGAAGAAAGCTCACAATGAGCTCAAAAGTTTCAATCAACTAATGTGGACGGCATACTCTACATTTATTAATGGCATTATTCTTTGGGCTAAGTGACAGCACTTGACCACTTCTCCAGGTTTATGGATGAGGGAGAAGATGAAGTAGAAAATGCTTTTGACAGATAGTGCAGTAAGTCTCACCCTAATGTCCCATCTTCTAATGTCCCATACAAGAGTGGTATAATGTATGGGACCGGGACTAAAGTTAAGGGTCAGAGGAGAATTTGTGAAATTCACAAGGTCATGTTCACTCAACTTTATTTTGCATGCCATGGACATATATAAAACATACAGTACATAACAACAATCATTGATTAAAGCAGCATAGAATGACAGCGAACTACAGATTTTAAAAAGCTGCAACGGTACAACATGTTAATTCAACGCTAAGGAATTTTGTAAAAACATGAAGCAAAGAGACATTATTTACAATTCTTAGTTCGCAATATAGGTAATAAAAATTGTATACTAAAAGTTTGTAAAATGTACAAAGAAAATAAAATGCAAAAGAGTTTGGCTTGATGTGCCATCACAAGGGCATGTGCATATGTCCAAACTATACTGCCCTAATTGGAAGCATACCATGCTCCATATGATGTATCTGCTAAATCTGAGCGATAGAGCTCACTCCGAGTCACCTCTTAACCAAGAGAGATAAGGTTCAAACTCGTGTCCCTTCTGAAGAATTGCTCTATACCAGTGGTGTCTGGTTTCATTTGAAATTGGTGAGGTGTAAAAGTTCAGGACAAGTGCCCTTTGGCGAGCGAGAATGGTGAGCGAGTTTGTGTGTCATAAGAGGGGTTTGGGGGGCTTCTGGCCCCGGGAGTTTCTTTTTTGAACAGTGTGCAAACTATGCATTTTTAAGCAAAGTTGAGAAAGCAATTGAGAAATCATAGCTATGACATCAATAAAGAGATTTCAAAGAGCCATTCCAAGATCTCTGTGAGTTTCATAGAGTGTGTGTGTGTGTGTGTTTGTGTATGTGGGTGTGTGTGTGTGTGTGTGTGTGTGTGGTGGTCCCCCATATCATTCAGGAAATGGACCCAACTTCTGGTTTCCATCAACATTATGCCACGCTTCGGTAATGTGGGAGCAAAATTCCTCTGCATCACTCAAGAAATGGAGGCATGTTAAGGTCTCCATGCCCTTCATTGTGTTCTAAGAAGAATTTGGGACGGGGTAAGAGCAAGGGGTCTGGACGGAGTGATCACCAGAATCAGCTTTGGGACAAATTGTTGAAACTAGCCTTGAAGGAGTCTGATCAGCAGTGGGGCCATGGAATGAGTGCTTCCAAGTTAGATTGCGTGGAGGGCTAAGCAGAGTTGAAGTCCAAGAGTTTCCTCCCTGCCCAATCATCAACAGCAGCCCTGTAACCCTCGGGTGTGAATTCAAGGATAGGGTAGTGTCGCAAAGGTGGTAACGGCAGGTCTGTTATCTTCAAAGAAGAAGCACCGTGTCACAGACCCCAGCCCTCTTGGCTCCAGTATAACTTTCACCCACAACTTGCTTCACACTTATTCATGGATCTCCCTCCTAGGTCTCCCTCCCACCCAGGTTCCGGGTCCCTGACACTCACCCGGAGCTTCCCTTACACTCAGTGTGGTCCCTTCATAGCCAACAGGGGCTCCCCTACACCCACCCGGGGGACCCTGCGGCGCTCCTCACAGGAAGCCATGTCAGAAGAGCAGTGGGAGGTAGCGCAGGATGTTCATGACAGTGGGACCGGGGTCACTCCAGCTCCAGTGTACGGGGATCTCCTCTGAGGTCTACAGTCTTGTTTTCGTCTGTCAGATTCCTTCTGACAATGGTGAGTTTTTGGATACTGAGCCATTAGCCTCATTACTCCACATTCATTTTGAATTTTTTTGTCGCTGTTTAGGTTGTCTTATTGATGTGTGACGCTTTGTCACAGTTGAGGTTGTATCACAGGGTCAGCTCAGTGATGGGCCGCAGGTAGCGGTCAATTGAGTTTGCAGAATTGTCAGCATGTTTCCTCAAAGAGTCTCGTCTTTGTCTACCTAGTACCTTCTGATAGTGTTGAGTTTTGGCTGCCTGCTGAGGCAATTATGCCGTCAGACAGTGAAAGGGTTTTAGTTGCCTGCCGAGGCGATTATGCCGTCAGGCAGTGATAGGGTTTTGGTTGCCTGCCGAGGCGATTATGCCGTCAGACAGTGAAAGGGTTTCAGTTGCCTACCGAGGCGATTATGCCGTCAGGCAGTGATGAGTTTTGCGTTCCTGCCGGGCCTCTGAGGTCGGCACGGCTGAGGTCTTATACACACATGGTGCACGCAGACAACACAGACTGGGCCCTGATTGGTGGATGCTCTACAGGAGGGCGGATCTGAGGTGGAGCTTCAGCTAATGCAGTCAAAGGCTGCCCTACCCGCGAGCTCTGGTTTGTGGTTCGTGGCTCAGAGGAAAGGCGCAAATGGGCTTGCTCTTTAGCCCTCGTCCGCGCTATAATAAGTAAATGAACACACAGACACACAGGCACAAAAACACTGAAACAGACACACACACATTGATACACACAGACACAAGCACACACGCACAGACACGGACACACACATGCATGCACCATCACCTGACATGGAACAAGCTGCTGGTTTGACTATCTGATAATTAAAAAACAATAGTTCATTTATACCAGGCTGGGGGTTTATAGGTTTCAGACAAAGCTGCAAGTAGCTTCATTATAGAAATGCTATTTTTAAGGCTGCATCAAATTAAATGAACAAATAAAGATTTTAATCAGCCAAAGTTCACAGATGCCATCATTAAAAAAATGAACACAGGGGCTTTAATCAAACCCTCATCACATTCGCACAAAGCACCTCTCTTCACTCTTAGGAGGAACATGGCCGGTAAAGCGATCTTTCAAGGTTTCAATGAACAGCAACACAAGTCTTCACTTTTTGCCTCTGCGTGCAGAGGAAGAAGGTGTGTTATTTGTCTGCAGCAAATATACTCCTGCAAAGAAGACCAGAGTCCTTGTGATTCTAACAAAAAGTAGAGCTCAAGTTGTGTTTACTAGGGTAAAAATCTGGACCGGCATATTGTTGAAAAGATTAAAACATACTTGTAACAGAACGTCCATTTCTGAACACAATGCGACTTTTGGAGCAAAGAAAGCCTTGTGTCAATAAGCAATGGACAATGTACTGTATGGGCAAACCCTCGGCTCGCACTAGAGGTGCAAGACCAGCGTGTGTTTCCCAGTAATATTCCTTTCAAGGTCCTTGCGCAAAAGTGTGTGACATTTACTGTGTCATAGATGAAGCATGCTCTTGTGAAGGACTCTAAAATTAAGCAAAAGTACTCATCGACATCAGTTCATCCATCTGAAAGGCACCCAACAGCCCTGCTCCCAGAAATCCACGAGCCTGAAACAAGGAGCCAACCGGCGAACCCAACCACTATTTGAGCTGCTCCCATGATATTCGCATCAGAAGATCAGCCCCCTGATTGGATAGAGCAGGCCAAAACAGCTCTCCCTCTCAGGCCAGGAGCCTGTGCCTGTAGTAATATGGCTTTCGCCTGGCTAATACATAGGTGCGGCTTCAAGTGCGTATGGTGGGCGAGCCATCACTGGACAACCGGCCAACCTGACCTGTGCACTTCAGGCTTTAGGCAAGTTGTTGCCAATCAGCAACAGGAATGGGCTTAGCTCCGCCACCTAGATGAGACAATGGGTGCAGTCCCACCAAAACGGTCATGTTCATTGACCATGCCATAAGATCTATGTTTCTACAGCTGCTGCTCTTGCAGCAGGCGGGCGACTCTCCTTCGCACAAAAGGAGGAGCCACCCCTGCTGCGTGCCTTACTTTCTATTTATATTCCCTTGTATTTGAGCAAGAAAAAGAGACAGCTAATATAAAAAGTCCATTTATTATTTTCTACGCATACAAGTATAAGGGGTACTTCCCACAAAATACTCAAGCTAATTCATCCAAATAATCTAAACACATATTTCCTCAAAAAGCTGCATAAATAATCTTCTACAGTACAATTATATATTGATAAAAACAATGACGATGAAGGTGCAGAATCTTATACAATAAAGTCCATACAGCAGCATTACTCCTTTTCAGCCAAGAGTGGAAGCTTATCGTGCTCCACATCACATACCCCAATCAGCTAGATTGCCTAAAGGTCCTTACACCTCATTGCATACAAAATGAGGAATAATCAGCCCACGTAGCCTTAAACATACAGAGTGCCCCTACTGTCTTCGCATATGCCTCCTCAAATTCATATGTCCTGGCCAACTTATTAAGCCACTGACCTATTGTCGGCTGTTTTCCAGTTCTGATGTCTCAAGGACCTGGCGACTGCTATTGCTATACCAATAAATGTTGCAGATGTTTTGTGACCTGGAGCCCCATATGCAAGTAGCTACATAGAACCAACATTGTTGATGGAAGAATAGCCACCGATATACAATGACTAATAATCCTAAAAAAACTTCTTCCAAAAATGCTGTAGGCTGGTACATGTACAAAATATATGGAACCATCAACCTACTCCGTTCATCTTACATCTAAAACATTGGTCCAAAGGTGATGGGAACAATCTATGTAGTCTATCAGGCATATAATATGCCGCCCATCTAGATAGGAATCCATGTTTTTAATGTTTGCAGCTCTCAATGATCTATGTCCGATCTTACACGATAGCAGCCATTCTTTAATGTTAAACCTGCCTCCCAGTTCTTGAATAATTTTAGGAAGTAATTTCTCCAGGCATTTTTTATTAACACTCTGGTGTAGCAGGCCATACCAATTACCCATTCCACTAAACTTGTTATTGTTAATCCGAATTACTATCGTTCTTGCAGTTTCAATACTCATCATATAATCATTTTTAAGAAAACAAGTTATTTGATTAAAGCTTAGCCATGAAACGACATTCTGACAGCCAAATTGCTGTAATATCGACTCCTGAGTTATCAAAGTGGTATAATTATAAAAATTGCATAGCTTCACAAAACCTAGATCTTCCAGTACAGCAAGACCCCTCGTGAAATCTGTAAGCCCCAAATCACACAGACTTGAAGCAAAGTGGGGGCGTGGCACACCGGTATATCATGTGTTTTAAAAAATAGCTGGCTGCGTGATACTAATGTCATTATAACCTTATATCTCGTTTTCTTTGTTAGTTTTGTTGACCGAACCAACGCTTGTAGTTTAATTGCACTTTTTTTAACATATCTTTTAAAATAAAATTGCCGTACTTCGATGATGCTGCTGCTAATTGTACTACTTAGACTGACCACAGAGGCTGATAGTGTGTCGGAAAATGTGGTAATGCTAACCACTCGGCTCTATGTCTAGCTGAAGGGTAGACGATTTTATCTGGGCTTGTTTTTTTGCCCCATATCAACTCACAAATAACCTTATCTAATTCACTGAATTATGCGTTAGGCACTTTCCGAAGAAGGTTAAAAAACGTAAACACAAACAAGGGGAGTATTGACGTTTTAGATCTTGAAACTCGGTCCACTAATGACAAAGGAAGCAAAGTTGACCTATATACTAAGGGGCAGATTTATGAAGGCCTTGCGCCGCCGGTGCGTCACTTTTTCCCATGTTAAAAATGACGCACCGGCGGCGCAAGGCCTTCATAAATCTGCCCCTAACTTTTTTACCTTTGAAAGAGTATTACCATAATTTAGATGGATCAATTGGGGGTAATTGTTTGTTCCATAGATACCTAAGTATCTTAGGGGCTACTGTGGTAGAAATTGTAAACCCTCTGACAACTGGGAATCCGTATAATTGTCCAGAAGCTACTCAGTTTTGGACTGATTAACTTTATATCCACTTAGGGCTGTAAACGCCTGGATTTCCTCCAGTGCTTCATGTATGTTTGCACTTTCAACCTTAAGATATAAGATTATGTCATCAGCAAATAATTTGATTTTTGCCATCCACTTTATAGGAGCCAAAATCAATGGGTAAGAAAGGATTTTAATAACAAGCGGCAAAATAAAAAGAGAGACCAAAAGTGGGAATAATGGGCATCCCTAACGGGTGCCCCACCTAATTTTAACTACTCCTACCTCTTCTGGATTAATAATTATCTTTGCTTCAGCCTCCTTAAATATTTCCTTTAGCATCGCTATCAGTTGAGATGGAAATCCAAACTTCCCTAAAAAAAAAAAAAAAAAAAGCGTGTCAGTCAACAAGGTTGAATGCCTTTTCCGCATCCATCATTATTTTTGCAGCCTTATCCTTGTTGACTGAAAAGAATTCAATAGCAAGTATCAAAAATAGGTATTGCAGCCATTGGTCTCCCTGGCAAAATCCCTGTTAGGTCAGCATGAACTACTTGTTGGGCACAACGAAAAATCTTATTCACCCATTTTTTCATAAATAGTTTGTAATGTGAATTTAATACGCTCATTGGGTGATATGAGTTGGGAGCTCTAGGATATTTATCTTTTTTAAGAATACTAATCTCTACTGACGCCTTAAATATTTTTGAGATAGGGATCCCTTCCATAATTTGACTAAACAAAGATATTAAAAATGGGGAAAGAAAAGCTAAAAACATCTTATACACTTCACTGGGAGTACCGTCATTCCCACTACCCTTTGCATTAGCCATACATTTTAGTGTTTCAGACAGTTCTAAGGGCTCAATGGACCTATTTAGAGCTTCTATATTATCTCTAGTGAGTTGTGGTGAGTGGAAGGAGCTGAAGTAGTTTACTAAATCTTGTGGACCTACTACCTGTACTTCGGAGAATATTCGAATACAATGGCCAAGAAGTATGTCTGCTATCTTGTCTTTGTCTTCCACAATAATCCCAGTGTTAAAGTCTCTCTTTTGAGTTATTATTTGCCTGTTCATCTGAGTTTGGGAAGTCTGTGCTAAATATGAACCTATATGCTGGATCTCTTCATACACTTTCTGTTGATAAGCCTTACTCCCTGCAATATCTTCTAAAATAAAAAAAGTCTTAGTTGCTCTTTTGCCCTCATCCTTTTCTGGTCTAGTCCCTTATCACAAAATTCTCTTATCATCACATGATTGAGTTGGTTACTAACCAGTTCTACTGTGTGTTTTAAACTTTGTATCTCCTGTACCCTCTGCTTATGCGTCCTAGCTTTATAAGAAATAACCGTGGCCAGAAATGCAGCCTTAAAAGCTTCCCACACCATAAACATTGGGACAGTATTTATATTATACAAAGAAAATATCTGTATAATATTTTGCATTTCTTCTATCCATATTTGATCCATGAAGCTGTTATAAATCTTGCAGAATAGCACGTAAACTGTGAAAGGCCTGGGTGGTCTACTCGCCAAGGATTTATTAGGGCAAAATCATCCTTTATAATCCTAATCAATTTCAAAGACTTTGGTTTGAGGTGTTTCTTGGGCGTCTATTAGGATGGCGGGCCGACTTTAGTCCGCCCGCCACCCTAGCAGTACTGGGACCGGCCGCCAGTGGTGCGGCGGTCCCCCACCAGAAATTAGGATGTCACTGCCAAACTGGCGGTGGCATCCCCTATCCACAACATATTGGCGGGCCGTGCTCACAGCACCACCCGCTATTCTAATATACCCCTTAGTCTTATTTGAGGTATCTAATCCTAACTCTGTATAAACTTAAAGTCTTCCTCCATAACTATGAGTCCTTCTGCATTTATTAAAAGATTCTACATCTGCTTTAATGCTTGAATATCATCAAAAATTGGCCCATAATAATTTAAAAATGTAAGGAGAACCCCTGTAACTTTTACCTTAATCCAGATCCATCTCGCTTCCCCATTCCGTTCACTTCCCTAACCTCCCAGCCTAGCGTATTTGAACACAGAATACCTACTTCCTGAACTGTCATATGTACCATAGTGAATTAGGTTAGTGAATATTTCCTTGGTAATGACAGTTTGGGAGTATTGGATTTAAAATGTGTTTCCTGTAAAAATAATACCTCTGGGGAAGAAGATCGTAACAATTTCAGCAGTGCCCCACTTTTACGGGCATTTAAAAGGCCATTTACATTACAAGAGATTATCTTTAATCATCGTGAAATGCCTTAATTTTAGTCCTATGCGCCCAACTTGTGCAGTCAAAAAATGTGTTTTCTTTTAAATATAACCTTACTGTCATTTATTTGCTGAACTTGATCATTACCCCTGTTTTTCACTGTTACCACATGCACTCCTATTTTCCTCATACTTTTAATCTTTGCCCATCCACAATCTGCTCTCATCTTGCTCTTTTTATCTACACAACACCCCCTTCCAACCCTCCTCTTCCAACCCCCCACCCTAGACCAAACCGAAAAAGACAATGGCCCTTACCTTCCTTCCTCAACCCACCCAAAATTTGTGGTTACTTAACCTGGCACCTGCTCACGCCTTTTTGCTTCTGCCTGTCAATACTTTATATAGACGCTGTGTCCCAACATTCAGAAACAGATATATAGTGCTAATATGTTCAACAAAGTGCTGTATAATAAAGTGCCTAACACTTTACTGATCCCTACAGCTTGTGTGGATTTACTAGTCCCATTAACAACTGGACAGTGCTAGTTGATGTATTACCGTAACAGCTCTCATTACTTCGCTGAATTACTGGGGTAAACATATAAAACCACGCTTGTATCTGAAAGCAGTATCTTAACAAAGTACTTAGCAAATAGTTACCACTGCTTACAGATCAGTATCCAGTATCTTACAACATACAAATTTATTATATACTTGAGCCTAATATTAGCAATCCCACACTGTTACTGATGCTTTGGTACTCTACTATCCAGAGTGTTATTTCCATCATTGCATCACAAAGTCCCTGAGATAGGCATAAAATATTCCTACAGTGCTACTTTGGCAGAACAACATATGGTTAAGAAATTTCCTACAGAAATCTTTGGATTTTTTTGCGACAACTAACTAAATTCTACTCATTGACTTACTGTAGCCGCTCTCCATCTCCCATATTAAACCTCGGTTTTAGGTTTGTAGAAATATTTCTACAGTGTTGTTTTAACAAAATACCCCAGTTTGGGTTTGTGAAAAATGCTAGCGTGCCAATAAAAAAATCTCCTTTAAAAAAGTTCAAAGTGCATAAAATCGAAATCTGTCAGATTGCAACCACCTAGATTGTTCTCGGCAACCCATTGCAGCTGCTTTCCTTTCCCCCCTCAGTAAAACCCTGTTAAAAATATGGTAGACGGCTCCTAAAGTGTCACTTTCACAAAGTAACCCAATTCATGTATATAGAATGTGCTAATGTGCCTCAAAAAGGTGCTTATTAAAAACGTTCAGTTGCATAGAGTCCAGACCTGGCAGACTACAAAAGTTGTACCTATTAGCGCCTAGCCTTAAGCAATATTGGACACCAGTATTTACAAGAATAGAATGATGCCAGTTTTTTTAGCAGACTAAAAATGTGTGTTTTACCCGAAAACCTGAAACTGAATCTAACTATCCATCCAACAAGCACTGCTATCTGCCATAAAAAAAGAAATATCTAATGGTTACCCTTCTAAAGGAGACCTATCCCCCCAAAAAATTCTACTTAACCACCCTTTGTACTCTTTTATGTTGCATTCTGGCTTAAGCTGGCCTCCCCCTGTTTTCCACAATCCTTTGCTCGCTTGAGCCAGCTTTTTCAACACGTCCTGTGCTTCTTCAAGAGTAACACACAGATGGAATTGACCTTCAAATAAAACTTTCAATTTGGACTGTTGAATAATGGATGCATGTGCTCCTGCACTCTAAAACTGACCAATCAACCCTGCAAAATCCCTTTGTCTGCCAGCCGCAAATGCCGAAGTAACAGACAATACTCACACTCTTGATCTATCAGTTAGCAAAATGTCTTTTTTCTGAATCATGTTGCTTAGAATGGCTTATTTTATACAAAAATCTGAGAAGTTCACAATCATTGTCCTTTGGTACTTGGCACCCACTGCGCGTTGTGTTGGAACCCTATGTGCCCACATTAAAGTGAGATTTTCCCGGACAATTTCCAAAATATGCTCTTTAATCATTGCTTCCATGTATAACAAAGGGTTAGCCTGGCCATTTATATGTTCGTTTTCCTCCGGAAGTCATATAAAATGCAAAATAGATTGTCTCGCATATTTCTCAATTTGATCCACTTTCAGTTGTGTAGCTTGTCATTTTATCAGGAGAGTTGCAATATTATTGTCCCAGCTCAAAGAATGATCTTCCATATCTGATACTCGTTGCTGAAGTTCTTTAATTCGTCCTGATATTTGTTGCACCACACTCTCGATGCTCTCCAATCTTTGGTGAACTTGGGCAAATTCCTGTGGCAGCAACCTTTTGCATTCTTGAATCTCAGCTAAAATGGTTTCAAAGAACTGCTGGACCTGATACATCAATGATTGACTACCATTAGATATCTGATTGGGTAACTCATTGGTTTGCTGTTGGTCCTGTTGTCCTGTGACATTAGCATTCTCTACCTCCTGGGGTATTTGAAGTCCTGGTGACCCATTCTGTGCCACTCTTGCAGGTCTCGATGCTTCTGTAGCTATGAGTAGTGCATCTCAAACCTCTCCTACCCCCATTTTCACCATTGGACCAATATTTAGCACAGTACTGATATTTGGATTTTCCATCCGTTCCATGTTCTCTACCTCGGATACAGAAATTGATTCTGCCATTGCACTCTTACCGGTGGCGGCTACTTCAAGGGGACACCCTGATAAGGCCAACATAGCAGGGACTGATGTACTGGCCACAAACGCTGGAGATAGCTGTTCCATCGATTTATCTGCTGCCCCACTTTTTAAAAACTGAATTCTTCTCTCTCCTTTCTGCCATAATGCGCGTTTGCACAGCTTTTATCTTCGCCCTTTGGTTTACCGATGTAGGACTCGTTGCTGGGTCTCCCACTCCTGCTCCTGGTCCCCTAAGAATCATTAATCGTCTACTTTTGTTCATCAGAAATAGGAAATGGTTTCACTTCTACCACTTATAACGTGAGAGTGCCTTCAAGCCCACCCTTTCTGAATCCACTTGTAATTCAAGGCAAAAAGGTATTACAGCAGCCACTGCAAGCTGTGGAGGCTGTTGGCAATGATTGTGACCGTAGCAGTAGAGAATAATGTAGATTTTCCTAGTTGTTATGACGGAAAGTCTTAATTTCATTAAAGACACGGAGGCGAGTATTATGCATTTCATATCTTGCAAATGTATTACAGCAGCCAAGATAAGTGAAACCACAGTTCCCAGAGGGCCAGGCGACAACTGGGCCATGGGAACGGGAAAAAACGATAACTCGGTAACCAATCAGCATTAGGAACATAGAAAAGAGACCAAACTGACTGCGCAGCTTCCTCTTTCGCTGGCGAGCTTGTCAGATAACATTCAAAAACAAAGGAAAAACAGCCAAAATTAAAGAGAACGCCAAAGTCCAGGAACAGACATCTTGAACCAAAAGGAGCCAGGGCATCAGTCCAACGTGGGTATCCGCAGAGGGTTCCAGAAGAGCCGGAGGGACAGTCCAAGAGGGTGAAGAACGAAACCGCTGGAGAGAGGACCGCCTATGATGAAGCAGGTGGCAAGGCCGGATTCGCTGCAGTGAGGGAGAACACATGTTAGTAGTGTAGCGGTGGGATAATACTCGCCTCTGTGTCTTTAATAAAATTAAGACTTTCCGTCATAACAACTAGGAAAATCTACATTTTATGGCAAGACCTGAGGCTCCTATTATGCTTGTTCAAAGCATATCAATAACATCAGAAGCTACCGAATTAATAGGCTTACAATAAAACATACGAAAAATACGGTCATTGGACCAATCGGCTGATCTCAGGATGTCCTCCAAGCGGGAGCCAGACCAAAAGGCCTTGGAAGCCATGGCTCCCCGGGCCGAATGCGCTCCGAAAACGGAGACGTCAATACGGGCAAGGGACATCACCCAACGAACCCACCTGGCAAGGGTAGGGGAGGACACAGGAAGATGGGGCTTTCGGAAAGAGATAAGGAGTTGGGAACAAGAGGGCGCTCTGAGATCAGCTGTTTTCTGTTCGTACACCTTCAAACACTGTCCTACACATAACTGGGGGTGAGCAGGAAAATAAGGATAAAAAACAGAGTCTAAATTAGTCTTGGTTCGTCTGTGAATCTGGAACAACACACCTGTAGGGGAAAATTGACGAGAAGAAACATCTAAAGCTCTAACATCAGAAACTCTTTTGATGGATATTATGCATAATAACATAGTAAGCTTAGCAGATAACATTTTGAGAGATAAGGCAGAGTTTTCTGGCCAGTTCGTAAACAGTTTAAGCACCACAGAAACATCCCATAAAAAGGTATACTTAGCCAACGGAGGTTTGGAGCAGCTAACACCTTTGAGGAGGCGACAGATCAAAGGATGAGCGCCATCTGGTTTGCCATCGATCTGGGCGTGGTTGAGTGAAATGGCTGAACGATAGAGGTTGACAGTACGATAAGCCTTGCCGGCACTGGCTTCAGAGGCCAAAAAATTAACAATAAAATTCAAAGGGGCTGAAAGGGGATCAAAATTCCTTTCCAAACACCAGCTTGCCCAAAGAGACCAGGCGGATTTGTATGCCTTGGAAGTTCCAGGAGCCCAGGCTTGGCTGATAAAGAGAGCAGCCTCTTGTGAAATGAGGAGGTTAGAAGAGGAAGGCCGGAAACTTTCCAGGCCGACAGAGTCAAGGAGTTGTCCAGGATGAGATTGTGGCGATCGCCTTGTGAGATTGTGGTGATCGCCTTGGGAATTGAGAAGAGGATCCTCGAAAGATGGGAGAAGAACTGGAAAGTCTATCGCCATCTCTAGAAGAGAGGGGAACCAGATCTGAGCTTGCCAAAAGGGAGCAACCAACACCAGAGAGGTGGACTGTCGTCAAACCTGAGAAAGTACCCTGTTGATCATGAGGAAAGGGGAAAGGCATAGTTGAGGTGACAAGACCAATCCTGAAGGAAGGCATCCGTAGCCAGGGCCAAATGGTCCGGCCGCCAACTGAAGAACCGGGGCAATTGAGAGTTGAGCCGGGAAGCAAATAGATCAATAGAAAAGGGACCCCATTTGTGAGAAAGAGAAAGGAAAATAGAGGGACAAAGCTTCCAACCGCTGGAGCCTCGGAGGAACCTCGAGTGCCAATCCGCTACTGAGTTGAGGTCTCCTGGGAGGTACTCTGCTGTTAGGGAAAGTTGATGAGCTAGACAGTACTCCCACAGGCTTTTCGCTAAATGCGCTAGGGGTTTGGATTTGGTCCCGCCAAGTTGATTGATATAGCGGACCGTAGAAACATTGTCCATACGCAGGAGGATGGAACAACGGATTCTGTCTTTTGACAGGCTTTGAATCGCAAAGGAACCTGCAAGCATCTCTAAACAGTTGATGTGCAATTTGGACTCCTCTGAAGACCATGTACCTCCAGTCGAGATTGGACAACATCGGGCGCCCCAACCCGATAGACTGGCATCGGATTCTAACACAAGATCTGGGGCTGAGGCGAAGATAGTGCGCCCGTTCCACGCATCTAAATGGTCTATCCACCATTGAAGTTCATTGCGGGATTCGAGATCTAGGGCGACGAGATCTGCGTAGGCAAGACCTTGGCGAAAATGTCTGATTTTTAGTCTTTGGAGAGCACGATAGTGGAGAGGACCTGGGAAGATGGCTTGAATGGAAGAGGAGAGAAGACCAACGATCCTGGCCAGGGACCTGAGAGACAGAAGAGAGGTCTGAAGGACGGAAGCAATCTCCGCTTTGATTCTGGAAACCTTGGAAAGAGGAAGGCGGAGAGACGCAGCTACTGAGTCCACTAGGAAACCCAAGAACTCCGTGTTCTGAGATGGAGTCAGAGACGACTTCTCGACATTGATGAGAAAGCCCAGGTCTAGGAGAAGAGACCGAGTCGTCTGTAAATCTGACAGCAGACACTGTCTGTCTGAGTTCAAGATCAGAATGTCGTCCAAGTAGATGATGAGTCTGATCCCGAGAGAGCGAAGAAAGGCGACCACTGGCCTCAATAGTTTTGTGAAGCACCATGGAGCCGAAGATAGACCAAAGGGAAGAGAGGTGAAACAGTAGGTCACTCCTGACCAATGAAATTGCAGAAACTTCCAGTGGGACTGGTGAATAGGAACAGTAAGATAGGTGTCCTGTAGGTCCAAACGAACCAAACAAACCATCCAATCCTCGGAGCGAAGAGTGTCCCGTAGATGAAGAATCGTCTCCATTTTGAAATGATGGTACACCACAAACTGGTTGAACCACTTCAAGTTGATTACTGGACGTAGTTTCTTGTTTTTCTTTTGTACCAGAAAAATGGAGCTTAGAAAGCCTGAGGAGTCGAAGGGAAAAATGCGGATGGCTTGTTTCAGAAGTAAAGAGTTGACCTCGTTTGAGATTAGATCGGCCATAAGGGAGGAGAAGACGAGAGGAGGAGGGAAAGAGGTCTGGACAGGCGGAGAAGAGAGTTCTATAAGATAGTCCTGAACAGTGTTTAAGACCCAAGGATCTGAAGTAATAGTGTGCCATTTTAAGCGACCCCCTACAGGAGGGGAAAAAGAAGGGCTTACATTGCTGGTTGGAGTTGGAGTTGCGATAGCCTTTTTGTCCTCTGTCACGGAAGCCACGGCCTCACTGTGGGTAGAATTGTGGCTTGTAATCCTGGTTGTTACCGTAGGAACCTCTGGAGCCTTCGTTATAAGGACGGCCAGAAGAGCGGCCCCTGCCTCGTCCGGCCCGTCCAAAAACACGAGGGGTAAAGACCTTCTTGATGGACTGTTGGGCTTTGTCCAAAGAGGCAAAGGTAGAAACGAACCTGCTGAGGTCACGAACCAGGTTGTCACCAAAAAGAAGACCGTTGGCTTTGGAGCCGGGATCCATAGGGGCGAGATTGGCGAGTTTTGGATCCAACTTAATCAAGAGGCCTTTACGACGCTCATGAGTAATGGCCGAATTAGCGTTACCTAGAAGGCAAAAGGCCCTTTGTGCCCGCAACGATATGTCTTCAGCAGATAGGTCGGAACCTTCCAAGCGGGCGGACTCCGCCATGTCAAAGATCCGGGCCAGAGGACCCACAATATCCAAGAGTTTGTCCTGGCACGTGGACCATGCCTTATCTACCCCTTTACGGGAGTCCTTGCCAAATTTGGAGAAGAACGTGAGAAGGGGCTGATCTATGGAGGGAACCAAGGTGATTTTATCAGGTAGGGCTGGTTTAGGACATTCAGATTTGAGTCTGGACCGAACCGCGGTCTCCAAGGGAAGGCGAGATATATTTCCCAACATGGTGAGAGGGGAGCCATTCAGTGGAATTGGAGTGGCGAATGGAGGAGGGATCAAACATGGGGAGGCCCTCAGAGTCGAAAACTGGTTCAAAAGTGAAGGAATCGGACTTGGCAAGTTTGGAAGGGGCAGAGGGGGGTCAATAACATCGAAAAGGTCAAACAAATCATCAGCGTCAGCCATATCATCATCCGTGTCCAAGACGGTGGACAGAACCAATTTTTTAATTGGTGACTCTGCGTCCCTTGACTTTTGTTTTCTCTTGCCCTCGGAGCCAACAAACCCCTCCTTGCCAGGAGGCCTGGGAGGCACTGAGTCCTCAGTCATAAGCGAGGGAGACTCGCTGGCCAAAAATGACGCTTTCTGAGGAGCACGAACTTAAGCAGAGTGGTCCACCTTGCATTTTCTGCTATCCCCCGCAGATTGGGCCAGAGCCTTGGACATCATACTGAGCATGGTATTTACCATAGTTTTTGACATGCGTCTCATAGACAGCTCAACCGCATGCTCCACAGAATTGTTAATACATTTATTCAAATCTTGTTTAAAAGATTCACTGTCCTCTTTGGAAGGGACCTCTTCAGAGGAACTGTCACGTTCCATAGCCACAGAGAAAAACAAGGTAGGCAGGGGTTAAAATGAACAAGGGGCACTGGGGGCGTGTACGGGGGCGTGGGAGGGGGCGGGTCGAGCACCAAAGGAAGAGCCGGGAAGCAAGAAGGCAGGCTGTAGACACGGGCTCCGAAGAGGACGAGCGCGGAAGCCTCAGAGAAAGGTGGGAAAGAGGCGCGAAAACGCGCGCGAGCAACAGCGCCGGGCGAAACCACCGGCCCGGGCTAGGGGGAGGAGGGCTGCAAAATGCGGAACAAAGAGCAACAAAGGAGCGCGTGAAGCGCTAGACACAAAAGCGAAGCAGCGCAGTACCAAATACAACAGGCAGTAAGCACAGTAAAATTATTATGAAGTACAACGCAGTTATAAAAAACTGGGAGCAAGGATAAGAGACCCTTATCTGACTCCAAGCAGCAAGAAAAGAGGAAGCTGCGCAGTCAGTTTGGTCTCTTAGCTATGTTCCTAATGCTGATTGGTTACTGAGTTATTGTTTTTTTCCCGTTCCCATGGCCCAGTTGTCGCCTGGCCCTCTGGGAACTGTGGTTTCACTTATCTTGGCTGCTGTAATAAATTTGCAAGATAATAAATGCATAATAGGAGCCTCCAGTCTTGCCATAAAATTATGCTGCAGAGCCTACAACTTCTGCTTTTGTGGTAAACACAGTGAAGAGGGAGGCGTAGGGGAGATAGCCTTCTCAGGGACCCTTTACTGGACAGGGCTAGTCTACCAGGGTGGCTCTTCGATACCAAGAGCCCTCTTTACCTCTGTGAGGCACCTGATGGCTCCCTCATGTCTCCCTTCTGCTGAGGATCCTTTTCTAGTGCCTCCGGATGAAAGAACTGTCCTTGTAGCAGCCTTGCAGAAAGGTTTTTCAGGAACTCTCTGCTATGCTGGGCTGCACTGCACTGGACTGCATCATGTCCCCCGGTTCCAGCGTTCCCCACCCGGGAGCTGTTTTGGAGGTTTCAGCATCCCGGGCATCGTGAACATGACCTCTAGCCAGGGGGTGAGCTCATGCATGGTTAGCAGCGAGGAATAGCCCGCATGACTCTCTGCAGTCATGTGACAGCATTCTGCAGCTCCATGCATTATTGATGGCTTTTACAGTTCAGAAATTTCTCTGTAGTGAAATTCTCTATTCTGAGATCTGATTGTCCATTGCTGCAATCAAGAGGGCTGATATTAAATAAAAAAGGACTTTAAACCTGACTTTTAACCTCCTAGATGCTCATCAGTTCTAGGATACAGCTGGGGTAGATTGTGTGCATTATGCCATAAATATTAGGATACCAAAACACCAGAGGGAACAGTAAGCATTAAAATGCACTAAATGCAGAACTGGATGTACGCTATCCAACAAAACAAGAGGGGAGAGAGATTGGTAATTTGTTGTGGGGGTCAATATTAAAAAGTGATCAATTTGGGTCACAGACCAACTTCCAGGGTACTTTCACCTTCATTATACACAAAGAGTTTGGTATGACCTATCTAATTGATTTGTCAGTCTATCATCCGGTGTATTTATGGTTAAAGATCTGGACAGATAAGGGGACATTATTAACCAAATGATCCTAAGGGACTGCATGGCCCTTGACCATGTCTACCATATTCTATGGCTTAAATACATCAAGGAGTGCTTTGTTAACCTGGGGCGAGGAGATCTTTTTGTTAATCCAGAATTGAGCAACAAGAAGGACCTGGCTGATAGTAAGGTGGTCTTCTTCAAACAGCAGTCAATAGCTCAAGAACACAAGGACATATTAAAGCCTAGCATACATTGCTTTATTATGCTAAGACCTACACAGATGATTGAACCGTACCTATAAGCGTTTGTGAATTTGCATGGCCGTTTATAATTGACCAAATTCTGGCTTGACCTCTTCCATCTTCTTCTTGCCCACCCTAGGGGACAGAGCTAGGGACAGATTCTGTTGCCCTGTGGTTGTGACGGAAAGTCTCCACAGGACTTTCTCCATTTTGTGATTTTCTGCAGTTTTTAAGACCAACCTAGAAAGTCTTTTATTATCCCAATTCTGAAAAAGGCCAATTTTTGTCAAGTGCATTCCGCTTTTATCTTTTTATGAATGCTTAGAGGCAGCACAGTTTTTTATGTGACTATCTTTTTAAATCTGTAGTTAGGATTAGGTCTAGTTGTGGTTTTCTAGTGTGTTTTTAATATATTATTTATAGAAAGCTGCATTTTGTAATGCATTGCACATCTTCCCTGGTTATTAACTGTTTTTATTCGATGTGAACATCTGTTGTTAATCTAGGCGATATTTCTTTACCTGACCTTACTTGTGTGACTTTCATGTCATTTGGACTTGTTCTTCACACTTAGCCTAAGTCACTTTTTGAAGTGGTATGGTTCATAGAGAAATGTTTAATTTACATTTATTGTGTGCTTTTATGGTTTTAATGCCAGAAACCGAATAAAGCTTAAATGATGATAATGACTTGCAGACATATTTGGTAACAGCTAGCAAATAATCTACTCACTGTAGGTCAGGGTTAGGGAAAAAATCAAAGATAGCAGAGCTATAAAAGACTGATGCACTACTTCTCCATTGACACACCAAACCCCAATCTCTCTCAGCCAAGCATTCATCTGAAAGGAGATAGTGCTTATCTTTCAGCATTCAGAGAGCACAGGGATGCTGTGCTGCTGACCTATCTGTGCACAGTGCTTTCTGAGCGAGAAAACGTTGAGACTGTGCATTTAGTATCATAGCGGCCTGGTGAAAGGCTTCACACTCCTGGAGTCTGAATCGGAACTACAATTCCTAATAGTTCCTGAACTCACACGAGTTTTTGAGATGTGATAGCTACTATATCAGGTATTCCACTTTATTATTCCTTGTGTTTCGCAGAGTCCTTGCTAGGCAATCAAGTTACTTTGTTATTTCAACTAGGACCCTTGCTTTGTAGATGTGTGATGGAGAAACAACGGGCCTTCTTCACAAAGGTAAAATGAGACGAAAGTCCAACTTTACGACTTCCGTTATTCACAAAGGATATTTACTACTCGTAAATGCCCTTTGTTAATACTGAAAGTCGCAAAGTTCAACTTTTGCTATTCACTAAGGCCATTTACGAGTAGTTTTGGGAAAACAAACCTCTGAACAGATTTTTTAAATAGACCTTTCTAGAAAAAGACTTTGGGAGTTATTTTCAGTCTGTTGAAACATGAATTCTTTTGTGAAGGAAAAGCAAATATTCTATTGTCAAAACTCCATTGATTATGATATGTGTATATCTTGTGCTGTTAAGGTACAAGATACGTTTGGAAAATAGTACATTTGTCATCAGAATTAGGAATCCCAGAGCAATAGCCAATGTGAGTTACTTTTCTGTTGTGCTAAATACAGTTCAGACACTGAGGGGCCTATTACGATGGCGCACCGCATCGGAGCACGGGACCGACTGCCGAAGATGTGGCGGTCCCGCCATTCAAATTAGGTTGCGCCCGCCACACTGACGGGCGCATCCTGCATATTTTACATTGCGGCGGGCAGTGCTGTAAACAGCACTCGTTGCAATCTAAAAAATGCATCTTGTGCATTTGAATGCACAACGTGACAGGCACCGCGCGGTTCCTGCCACCATGTGCATGCAAATGTATGGTACCCCCCATGTGCACCCCCCCCGCCCCGCCAACATCTTGGGTGCGGGCCCCCAAAAGCAAGGACCACCTGCCTTTTCATGGTGGCAACGCTGCCATGGAAAGGCTGATCTCCGCCTGCATCATAATATGGATGGCAGTGTCTTGCAGACACTGCCACCATATTATGCCCCTTTTCCGCTCGGTCGACGAGTTGACCGGCGGCAAAGCGGCGGCCGGTCTTTCCGTCCGCCCTGGACCCCCCAGCCCTATTAATATAGTGGGGGGACAATCAGGCATGGATGGCGGGCGTATCGCTCCTGCCGGGCCAGCGGTGGCTACCGCCGGTCCGGTGGGGCGATCCGCACGCCATCCTAATGGGCCCCTAAGACTCTCTCCATTGGAAGGTGCACATGTATGAAGTTAGTGCCAATTATCTTGCCTGTAGGGAGGGAGTTTAATCAACATTTTAATATTCACATATATATTGTTGTACATGCGTTTCAGGAAAATCGGTTCCATTCTAAAGGCCCAAATAATTTGCTGCATGGAGATGTCCTAAAGGCATATCATTTCAAAATTAAAGCTAGATGCAGGATGTTAATGACAGACTACTAAAAACGTTCACAATTGTCTTCAAATGGTCATATCAATCTGCAGACTTCCATGCATAGCAGAGTGACAAGGCAGTATCTCTTATCTTTAGAAGGTTTAGTATCTCTGTGTTCTCTCTTATCTCATTTCCCTTTCTGCGCTTCCAGCATTTGTCTCACATAGCATACTGTGTGATGTCCATAGGGTGTTAGAGCACATCACGCGTATTGTAAGAAATTTGATTACTGGTTGAAGTGGTGATGCCATACTCAAATAATAAGACACTGTATATACAAAAAATAATAACTGTGGGTCTAACGAGACTAAGGTCTCTGTATTCATTTTTTTTTTATTTTATTATTGAGATGATTCAAATATTTAAAGTAGTTACATTACATATATCGTTGCATATATCAATTCATTAGACAGTCATTATACAATAAGAATAAATATTCAGAAGAATATTAAAATCAGGGTACTTAAAAAGGGGGGGTAATAAGGCAGGATTAAAAGAAAACACGGATATACATATGGACCAGACCATCTTATACATTATTTTCATCTTGTCTATTCAATGTATAGATTCCCTCCATTTTCTAACTGGAGCCCAAATCTTCTTGCCAAATTCACGTGTTTTCTTCCCCTTAAGATCATAAAGGCATTCTTCAATGTTATGCATTCCTAAAAACCTTGAAAGCCATTGTTGGAAGGTGGGTGCATAAGGATCTTTCCATCCCGCTGTAATTAAAAGACGTAATATAGCTACTGAGATGAAGACAAGAGCTTCCGCACCACCATCTGTCTTCATTTTCCCATCGATGCCCACTAAAACCACCGTTGGGGATAGAACGATGTTTTGTTCTAGCAACCCCTCTAAAAATAGCTGTATCTCTTTAATGATTGGTGTCAAGCTCGGGCAGTTATAAAACATATGGAGTAAATCTGCCGGTCCCGTATTACACCTAGGGCATCTATCATTATCTCTCACTCCCCAGGCAAACAGCTTTGATGGAGTAAAATACAGGTTAAAAAGGGTCTTATAATGTTGAGCCCTTAGGTTTGAGGAGCGAAATATCTTTTTATTTAATACTAAGGCAAGATCAAGGTCTACATCTGGGTCCCCTAATTTGTAAGCTAGAGTGGTTTCGATCTTATCCATGTCATCATCTAACTCCTGCAGAAAGTTACTATAGCAGATTTAAATTTTACTTCCTCCTTTTTTCAAATATTCGACTAGTGAATGGCTCGCCAGAGGAGATAGCCTGGGCCTGAGTGATCTAATTGTTTGGGCCAATTGTGCATAAAGTAACCATTGACTAGGTGGGAGCCCGAATTTATGTTGCAATGTGTTAAAGTCAATAATCTCGTCACCTAATATAACATCGCCAAGACACTTAATTCCCTGCTCCCTCCAAAATCGGCTATTGCTATTTTGGCCTAAATGAGCAAAAGTATTAGATTTCCATATATCTGTATTTGCATGAATTTTTGGAATATTTAAATATTTCCCCACAAACTTCCAAATCCCCCATATAGCCATCAAGCTATGTATCTGGATCTCTTATAAAATCTCCTTTCTACCTCACACATCAACAATCCCACTGCCTTCCTACCAACTAAAAGCTCATAGATAGTGGGGATTGTTTGAAGATAAGGTGGAGGTTCTACTATTCCATCATCATGTTTAAACAGTATATTCATTTGAACTAACAAACATGTCCAATGATATAGCCTAATATTGGGCATTGCCAGGCCACCCCTCTCGAGTGGTAGAGACAGACGTGCCATCGACCTTCTAACTCTCCCATACTGCCAAATGAACCGGATAAATGTTCCTTCGATCTTCCTAATTGTCCCCTCCTCCAACAGCAGTGGTATAGAGCAGAAGAGGTAGAGCAACTTAGGAAACATGGTCATTTTAATAACATTTACCCTGCCGATCAATGACAAATGTAGCACGTCTATCCTCCTAAGCTCCCTCTCAATTGACTCCAACAATGGATAGTAGTTGTCCAGAATGATCTTATTAACATTAGCATTCACCCTTATCCCTAGGTATACTGGTGAGTCCACATATCTATGATCTAGTTTAATGATGTTATTTGTGCAGATGATCTGTGTTTTTTCCTCATTTAAACGGTATCCTGACTGTGCACCAAAATCCTTAGCCAGTTGACTAATCTCCACCATTGCTTGTTGAGGGGCAGTTGTAATGATTGCCAGATCGTCAGCATATGCCAACATTTTAGTAGTATAGCCATTGAGTTTCACCGGAATGATCTGATCAGACATCAGAATTTTTTGGATCGGGGGTCTATATACAGTGAGAATAGTATCGGGGAGCAGGGGCAACCTTGTCGGGTACCCCTTTTAATTATTATTTTGTCCGAGCTTTGCCCCATAACCATAACCCTTGCAGTCGGATCACTGTACATAGCCTTAATTGCCTTCAAGCTCTTCTTCCCAAACCCCCTTCCGACCAAGATCCCCCATAAGCACTCCCATGTCACACGATCAAATGCTTTCTCAGCATCTAGAAGGATCATGGCCATATCCTCACCCCTGGCAGCATAGGCATCGAACAAAGCTATAGCTCGTCTTATATGATCTGTAGTGCCACGACCTGGCACAAACCCATGCTGCCAAGGGGAGACCAACCGACCTATAATCCTTCCCAACCTTTTCGCCCATACTTAGAGTATAGTTTTGTATCTGAATTGATAAGGGAGATTGGACGATAGGAGCCTGGATTATTTTTAGGTTTTCCTTTTTTGTGAAATACGACAATGTTTGTCTCTTTCCACGTTTCGGGGATTAACCCTGAACACACTATCCCATTAAATAAATCCAGCAAACTTGGGGCGATTTCCTCCTCTAGACACTTATATAACTCCAGGGGGATACTGTCAGGTCCTGCTGCTTTACCAGCAGCTAGTTCCTGAAGCGCTGTCTTTACCTCCGTTAAAGTCAGGTCAGATTCCAATATCTCCCTACTCCTTTCATCTAATTTTGGGCCATCATCTTTGTCTCGTACCGATTCGCTCTTGAGGACTGGTACTCTCTGGATTCCTTCTGTGTAACAAGCCCCTGGAGATCCGCTTTAATGGTATTAATTATATTTAAGCTTGCCTGCCCATCGATCCGTTGCCCTATATCTTTAATATGCTGTGTTTCTGCTAGGCCCAGGTTTCTGATCAGAGTTTCGACTCACTCCCTATCCTCCTTCCTCAATCTGGCCGAGCAATTTATTGTTTCCCCCCTCACAGTCGCCTTAAATGTATCCCAAACTGTGTTACGGGAGGCGCTATACCTGTTCATCTCGTAAAATTCCTTTGCCCATTGCCTTATGTGGCTCACAAACCTATCATCAGCGAGAAGCTTTCTTTCGAATGACCAACTCCTTTGTCGCCTTCCTACATTATCTGCCACACATGGTAAAATCAGAGGGTTGTGGTCAGAGATATATTTGGGCATTTTAGTTATATTAACTTTACTCAGCTTATCTGATGAGAGAAGGAAATAGTCCAGTTTGGAGTATTTTTGATGCGGGAAAGAAAAATAAGTAAAGCCCAAATCCATAGGGTGTTTCACATTCCACACATCCTCAAGTCCGTGCGATCTCATAAGTGAGGTAAGTGCTCTAAATACTTTTGGCTTAGATCCTGAATAGCTGGCTGTCCTATTCCAATCCACCGAGATATTCATATCCCCACACAATATAATAGGAGTTGGCCAGTCTACCAGCTCTTCTTCTAGAATATCGAAGACTTCCGGATCGTCAAAGTTTGAGCCATAGACTGTACACAAAGTATAACCCAGGGTCAGTTCTACTATTGCCCATCTTCCTGAACTATCTGCCTTCACTCTCTTCGCCCCACCTAGATTTTGTTTGGCTAGAATGGCCACACCTCTAACCATTGAGGTTTGTGAGGAACAAACCAGTGTCTCATAGCCCCTAATATATAGTAGATTTCTACTGACCCAGGGCAAGTGTGTCTCTTGCAAGCAGAGGATGTCCAAGTTATTGTGTCTTGCAAAGTGACCAACTCTCTGACGCTTCCTCCAATCATTTAACCCAGCGACATTGCCATGATCTGTTATAGGCCTTTCCTGAAAGTATGGCTGACAAAATCTTGATACATTTGCTAAAATGACTACTACTCTCTTGCTGAAACAAACACTTTTCAAATACCGAAACATCTCATTTTTCAATTTTTTCTCCCTCTCCCCACCCCCTCCCTTCCCACCATTCTCCCACCCGTCCCCTCCCCCAATCCACCCCACCCCCCACACCACCACCCACCACCCACGCACCCACTCAAATAAGGCGCTCAGACCTGGTCTGTGCACGTGATGGAGAGTCGATTGAAGCGGAGGAGAAAAAGTTTAACCAATCCGTTCAACAGACCTGCCCTGGATAATAAGCTACTGTTACTTAATGTCTATAAACCTTAGGATAGCCATGCCGGATGACCACACCACACTTCATATAACTATGATGCCGGACAGAGGTGGCAGGGGAAATAGTGTATTAACCCTGTTGCCCTGTTATCAATCTATCTATTAGGGTGTTAACAATATCCCAGATAGCATTATTTTATAGAGCTCATGCTGCTGCCCCTTGAGAGTCCAGATATTCTTTGGCTTTCACCTCTGACATGAAATACAATGTTCTGCCAGCATTAATTATTTTTAGTTGCGCTGGATTGATCAGGTAGGCGTGCATGTTTTTGGCCTGAAAAGGAAGAATCAGCTGCCTCAATCTCCACCGTCTCTTGACCGTTATATGGCAGAAGTCTGGCCTAACAAAAAATGAGATCTCTCCGACTGTTTTCCTCGCGTCTGGCCTAGCTTTTTCCGATATTGCTTGCCTTAATAGGAAGTTGCCCAAAAATATTAATATCGCTCTGGGCTTGTCCGTTACCTTCGCATGCTTTTTTGGTTTAAACGGAGTGCGGTGTGCTCGCTGTATTTCCTCGGCCCAATTCCAGCCAGGGAGATCCACAAAGGCTTTCTCAAAGAGTTTGATGATGAAGGCTCTTATGTCCAGCCCTTCCACCCCCTCCTGTACCCCTAAGACCCAAAGGTTATTCCGCCTTTGCCGGTTCTCCAAGTCTTCCAGCTTCCATTGTATGTCCGTTATCTGGACACTTTGGGCATCAACCTTAGTAATGGCTGCTGTTGACTCAGCCTCCGTCGAGACCACTCTTTCCTCTAAATTTGTAACTCGATCGCCTAGGTTAACACACACTTTGGACAGCTTCCTTATTGCTCCTTGCATTTTCCTGACAGCAGCCTGTGCCTTACGGCTGTCCTGGCGGGTCTCTTCTCTATGAGCCAGGATCTCCTTGTGTATCACCTCTAAAAGGGACATCTGTGCTGCCTCTCCGTGTGGACTACCCAGTAAGTGAGAATGAGAGTCTGAAGAGTGGTCCCAACTAAGCTCTTGTATCTTAACCCCAGCGGGAGGTCTAGCTGAGGATATATGGGGGTCAGGTCCAATTTCCGTTTCGCTTTCAGTGTCCAAGTTACTTCCTCCCTGTACTGAACTGTCATCCTCTGACCACTCGCCGCCTTCTGAGACAGAGAAGAAGCATTCACTGGGGGGGTTATCCTTATCTTTATCGCTTGGCTTATCTTGTCCAGGGTGGCCCCCCGTATTAACCATATTTGCCATAATGTCCATGGCACTCTCTTGGGCCATTGCAGCTTTCAGTTCCACTGCCTCATCATCCAATTTTCCACCAGCCCCCTCCTGATCCTCCGTAGTCTCCTTCATTGGGTCTTTGTCATTGGCTGTTTTTACATTAGCCCCCACTGAGCTACCAGGAGACTTTGTGTTTATTTCAGAGGAAAAAGGGGGTGAGACCCCCCCATCCCCCACAGTTCCCTCCTGCTCTTGCTCTATCTCAACAACTATTGCGCTGTTTTTACGGTTCTTATCTTTGCCTATTTTAGCGAACATATCAGTGATAGGGGTAGTTGCTGGTTTAGCTTTGTTTGATTGTTGGATTTTTCTTACCGGCGGTGTCTGCTTCGCCTGACGACTGTCCCCTTCTTCAGACTCCGCTGCAGCTTCAACAACAGCTGCTTTCCTCTTCACGGCCGCTTTTGCTGCTGTATTCAGTTTAGAACATAACAAAAGAGAAATTGCCAGTACTGATAATACCGCAGTAACATAAATTCAAACACAGTACTTGAGAAAATATTCAAGACTGAATGCTAATTGATAGCTTTTATTCTTATTTATGATTTCATCAAAAGATACTTTTTCATTTTGCAAGAACAAACATGTAAAAAACTATTTACTGACCAAAATCAGAACTGGGGATGAACATTCATCCTAACACTCATATCACAACCATACGGTAAAACAATCATTCAAGGAGAGAATGGAAGCACTAAATCAGAAAACTACAACAAGTGACAAAACATACAATATTTACAATATAATACAATACAATACCATACAAAAACCAGAAAAGCCAATGTCTGCAAAAACACTTAGAAAATACTTTCTTCTGATATACAGTCAATTTTAACGTACATTCCTATAGTTAAGTATAAAACATACTTCTTGGGTCTTTTTGGAAAAAAGATAATGTACGAAAATAATAAGTGATAAGCAACAATTATCATAACATTCACGCTTATCACTGCAGCAGACAGTAAGATGGCTGGGGCCTACGCGTTTCGAATCCCAATGACTTGCGGGAATTCTCTTCAGGGCCTTTGGAATTTTCTACACAATTAAAAAGACAAAGAAAAAAGGGGAAAAAAATTAATTAAGGGAAAAAATTAATTAAGACAGGTAAGGTTAATTGTAGCCACAAGATCAACATCAGTTACCTACACTCAGTGTACACCCAGAATTTCTCAGACAAGACTGTGCACTAACACCTGACTAATGCAAGAAGTTTTAAAGAGTCTTAAAAGTACCGCAGGCAAAGTGGGCTTTACTCACATTCTGTATTTTGGAGTATTAATAGTCTCAAGGTAGGGATTGGTTGGAACCGTTGAAAGGTGGTAGACCTATAAGCGAAATTAAGATTTATTCAGGAAAGGGCGGAATTGTATATTAAATTTAATATGTGTTTGAATTTATGTTACTGCGGTATTATCAGTACTGGCAATTTCTCTTTTGTTATGTTCTATGAAGGCTCAGCCATACTGATTAGAGCCAACCCTTAGTTGTTTATTGGTATTCAGTTTAGGCCCCATGGCTTTCTTCGTGTTTTTGATCCTTTTCACCGCGCCAATACTGCTGCTCCCGCTTAATATCGGGATCTCCTTTCTTTGTTGGCTCTGCGGATTTCGTAACTCCGCACTCCTCTCCCCTGTGAAGGCTTCTCCCTTCACCGGTATCGATGCGGGAATCGCCTGGCCTCTTCGCACCGCACAGGCTTTACCCCTCGCAGCTCTCGCCACTCACGTTAGCTCACGCAGCAGGCGTCCAATGGGCCCGCGACAGGTGATGGGCAGGAACATTCGTCGTCCCTCGCAAGCTTGAACAGCCGATCTCACCGACTCGTGCTACCTCTCGCCAGCAACCAGCCTCCAGCAGCTCCGTGATACACTGTCCAGAGCACGGTCTACGATGCAGGCAAACTACAGGTGGGGTTCCATACTATACCCCCCGTTTTCTATGCTGTGTTGTGTGATGCCGTGATATGGTATCCTTCGGCGTCTGCCGTTAACCAGGTTAGACGCTCCTCTCCACCGCCTCCATCACTCACGACCGTTCTACACAGCCGCCATCTTAGGTCTCTGTATTCAAAAGGTGTCTAATCTACTGTGAAGTACATCGGGACTTATCACAATGTGATATGTATTCCCATCAGTTACACACTCTGAACCACCCTTGTTGTCATCATTTGGGGAATTTCACAAGGTGGTATGTCCGCATCGTACATACAACTATTCTGAATAGTGGTAACTGGAAGCAGTGCTAAACAAAAATCTGTGAGTGAAAGTGCTATGGTTAAAAATGGATAGTGGATGCACAAATAACTTTAATGAAAAGCAAGCCACTTCCAAGATTAAAAACCTAAAGTGCAAAGTGACAGTAGTTTGTAACAAATATCCACTGCGTGTATGAAAAGGTCGACATGTTTCTGCAGTTGATAGATCCTAATGGTATCTCCTGCTTCTTCAGGACCAACAATCTACTTTGCTACTGCTTCTAAAGTGAGTGAGTGCATAATCAAAACAAAATATACATGGATATCACCTGAATCGGTCCTCTCTATGCTCCTTTAAGGTGAAGCGGACATCCGCATGCAAGAGGTATCATGTACAGAAGACACATACAAAAAGAAAACAGAGCAAGCGGGATAACATATGAATGAGAAAGTTATCTCTCCTTGGTTTCATTAAAGTAAATTTACTTATAAATTGGTGTGTTCCAAGAACATAACCCAACCCTTCGTCAATTGGATACTCCTCTCACTCACCTAGAGTTTGAGGGACCGGCGCCGCTCCTCACCTGGCCACAGCTCAGGAATTAGGGGCACCGCTCTGTTTGGAAACCATAAAAGCGATAGTGAGAACCCCTCACGATAACTGCCATTCCGAAAATCCGAACTGTCCATTCATTACAATTGCCATGATGTCAGTGATAAGCAGCATGTGTCATGTTCATTACATCAGCGTGTCTCAGAGCACTCATGGCTCTGCTCAGATGTCATTAAAGAATATAGAATTTTAAAAGGGGTGAGTAGTTAGTTTGGTTAAGACTCAACTTAGTTCAACAACCGCGGCAAATGCCGAGTGAAATGCCCAGTTAACGGGGGGGGGGAAGGAAAAGTTAGCACACGCGGGAGTCGCCACACGCACGCGCAATTCCATTTAAAGTACAATTCGGTCTGATGTGAAGAGAGCCGATATTGTGCCTACCTATCCGTTGGTACTTAGGTCAGGCATCAGCGCTATTCGGGGAGGCGCCGTAGTAATGTCACGCGTCATATTTCAAGGCTGGTTACAACCCATTAGTCGCGTACATCTCCCCGTGCGCCTGCACATCAATATGCGACAGCAAAGCTCATTGGCCGCTGCCAGCGACGTCATCAATGTGCATCCGATTGACTCATGGGGAATGTAGTTTGGAGCGCTGTTTAGCGGGATCCAAAGCCCCATTGCGGCAATCTGTAATACATAAATCGTGCCGTCAAGCGTATGTCTTTATTCAAAAGTCGATGTTAAGGTAAATCATCTGCTCGATTTGAAAATGATGTAAGAACTATTTTCTCGAAACCTAAAGAAGCCGCCAGTCGCCGCGTATATACACCGCGTCTCTTGCTCACTCATGGGAAATGTAGTGTGGGATAGAACACTAAATTACCGGTTCGATTCCCACATATATCACTATAACATGCTTTGTCCATTTGACTGATATAGATGTAGTAGACATGTATATATAAGAGTGGTTATCTTTGTACTTTACTCTACCCTCATTTCTTAATAACACAATCCTTAGCCCAATGCCACTGAATATCTGAGTTATGATGCTTAAAACCTAGGTGGCCCCAGTTCACATACTAAATCCAAATCCACCCAGTGGTTTCCAGGTGTTCCTATGGCCATGCCCTTCTTTAGCAAGAGGTTCTGAAGTTGTTTCCTGAAGCTAAGTAGGTTGCATTTATTGTACAGATTTAGGGGAAATGAGGTCCAAAAAATCATATTCAGGTAGGGATTAAACTGGAGAATACCTTTGTAGGTTGTGATTTTGAAATGGGGGCCATACTGCAAAGGGGAACGTGTAAAACATTTATTAGCTAAAACAAGATCCATTTCCGGACAGAAAGCCAATGCAGTGCTTTTAGTACATGAGATACATGGGTAGATATTCTTGCACCTATTACCCAGATGCTGCATATTCATGCTGCATAATCAATAAGAACAGTAAACTCTCCTGCAGATAGTGGATAGACATGCATTCTACCTTTTTAAGATAACTATTGGTGAAGGATTCAATATGTGAGAGTCGCAGATATACAAGTACTAAAACTAACATTACTGTATGCAAAACTGTTACAATGCAGACAGAGGACCTGATTGCGAGTTCTGACGAAACCGTGGTGGGGGTCGGGGACCGCCACCAGTGGTCCAAGTGCTGTATTACGAGTACAGCGGTCTGACCATGACTGGAGTGCCGCAGCTGCCAGGGATCCATGATTCCTGGCATGGTGGTCTTGAGGCAGCAAAATGCTTGGTGGTGCGCTCCTGCACCGCAAAGCATATTACAAGTTTCTTCACTGCAACCCTAACCATGGCAGTGAGACCGCATCTGTTAGGTTGGTGGTGAGGAAAATACCATTGCGGTCTCTGGACCAACCAACCAGCGGTGGGCGGTCCTGACACCACGACTACAATGCGAGCATGTATGGTGGGGTCACCTACTCTCATTTGTCTATTGGAGCTTGTGCTGTGAGCGTAAGCTCCCACAGACAAATGGGAAAATCATTTTATCCCTGTACCGTGTGACAGGCACCTCCGGGTGCCTGCCACACAGTGCAGGGATAAACAGGGGTGGCACCATAGGCGCCCCCTCTTGCTCCCAACCGGAAGCCGCAGGAGGAAGGGGGCCCTGCTAGGGACCCTCAATGTCACTTTCCAACAGGCTTTCTATTATGGAATTCCCAACATGGAAAGCCTTTTGGAAACCAACATCATAATCCCCACTGCGGAAACGCTATCCATAGAAATTACAGACAGGACTCTGAATTGCAGACAGTATAGGCAGGCCTCCGACTGGCCGAAGAGCTTCTTAAGCCCCTCAGAATCCAGCCAGACTAGACAATTTCACTTTTAACCACCAGCATCCTAATGTGGTGGCCAAAATTGAAACCCATATGAGATTCGGAAAGCCTTTGACCTGCAGTCAGAGGCTTTCAGACTCTCATCATAATTAGGCCCTAAGTCTGAGGGGTCGATTCCGATCCGGTAAAAAAAATCCGCCGTACGACTCGCATCCGGAGCCGTTTCCGTACGACTCGTACAGACGCCGTACGACCCGACGAGTACGATCCCGACCGGTGTACCAGGACGCAAGTCGCACGGTCCACGTCAGGTAAGGGCGATCCGTACGGAAAAGCGCACATTCACATACACACCGTACGGCGCGTACACCCCATGATCGCAGGGGTATGCGCCCTACCCCTGCAAACATGGGGGGTACGTGCCGTACACCCAGCGTACATGGGGTACGCACCGTACACCCAGCGTACATGGGGTACGGTGCGTCCCCCTTGTACGCTGGGTGTACGACACGTACCCCCCATGATCGCAGGGGTACGGCACATACTCCTGCGATCATGGAGTGTACGCGGCGTACCCAGGGGGGGCGTTCCGTACCTGTTTTGGGGCGAACACTGCTTTTACGGCTGTTTTCCGCTCCTGTAGGAAAAGGGTCGTACGGTGCGTACCCAACACGAATCGTACTTGCCGGGTCGGAAAAATCGTCCGCGAACCGTACAGATGTCGCGTACAGCGGGTTCCGAGGGAGAGTCATACGGGGATTTCATTCGTACGGTCCCTGTACAATTCGTACGGAGTACGGCTCCTGGTACGGATCGTACTTCGTCGTTCGTACGGTGGACGTTACAGGGTACGAATCGTACGGGAAAAACACTCCGAACGGCAATTCGGAGCGCTTTTTACCGGATCGGAATTGACCCCCTAGTGCTATAGTAAATTTACATTTTGTATAGCAAAATACTGCCAATAAATGTGCTTCATTGCATTGTTTTCTACCTGAACATGTTCAGAAGCAGTTAGCCTCTATATATATATTCAGTAGGAGAAAAGACTCTACTCAGATGTTCAAATAAGGTGAGTGAAATTGATTTAATTGTAAACATAATGAAAGGAGGTAACCAATGGAATGTGGCAGTTGTGAATGGTGAAGACATGTCTTGCAAAAATAGTATGTGCCGCACAATATACCAAGGTTGTGAATATAATTTAGGCATTGATTATAAAGGGGTCAGAATGTGGTAAGGAATTTACCACACCGAATAAATTCCAAAAGCACAGTGTGTTGTATTCACCGGGTGCAGCAAATCAATTGCATTCCAATCTGACACTTTAAAATGGGAATTATAATGCAAAAACAAGTGCTGACCACATCTATTTCCACATGCATTGGAGTTTTCTACATTTTCTACCAGTAAATTTATAGGTAACGTTCGACCTGCTGAAACTTACCAGGTGCAAATTGTAGAAGGGGTTTTAATTACTGCGGTACTCGGAATTCTTATCCCCAATTTTTAGCGTTACAATGACTCTTCCTATTATTCTAAAGCAACTTAGGTGGTTGATTCATGGTGCTGTTTTCTGCACTGCACCTGTACAAAAAATGCTTGGTCAGATTCACTAAGGACCTGCATTGTCCTTGTGTGATGCAGGTCATCACAAGGCAACTTAAGTCCTTAACTGTGCGTGGTTTTTGTAAATACACAGTAATGCCACACAGCCCATTGTGCTGCCTTGCGTTACTTTGAGTTAGGTAGGAGATACGTTGGTGGAGCATGGGCATTCAATGCATCACTCATGTATTTTGATGCAAACCCAGATCTACAAATACTTGTAAACTTGCGTTTGCACCAAAATAGTGCGATTACCCAACAGAGGCGTGACAAGGAAAACTATCTTTATTTCTCTTTGTTAATTCCTCTGTGCACGTGAACTACAATCTGCGGCACACATAGAAAGAAGAAAATACCTCTTTGCATTGCTTTTGTGCAGGAAGGTGCCCCTTCCTGCGCAAAAACAGCTCTAACGCAGACACAGTTTCACTATAGTGCAAGGGTGCCTGTGTTGGTGCTAGACAACACTCAAAGAGCCAGCACAAGGAGAGAGCCGAAATGCTCCATATCTTTGTAAAATATGGAGCATTTCTGTCCTCTCCATTTCACACAATGCAACGCAGTAAGTTGCCTTGCTCCGTTGCGTTGCATGAATGAATGGTTAAATCTAGCCCTCTGTGCGCTTTTTTTAGAGTCTCAAGCGCATACATTAACTCGAAATATATCCGGGGTCAATTGATGTTTTTCTAACAGCAGAGCTGGGACATTTACTGCCCTACGTTTACAAGCTTTGCTGTCAGCAATACATGCATTAACTTGGAGATTTATATAGTTAATGTATGCGCTGCAGACGCCAAGTGAAGCATGCAGACCCCCATTGCGCACAGCAGAAAACAATATCATGATGATATGGCCCCAGTCATCCATTTTATTTATCCCTCTTGAAATTAAAGATGGTAATTTAGTCAAATACTGGATTCGAAAAGCACAATTTTTTCGAATTTCTCAATACACAAACCTTAATTTGCTTGTTTATTCCCCTACTTGGGGCCTTATTTATGAAAGCCTTGTGCCACCGGTGCGTCACTTTTTCCCATGTTAAAAGTGACGCACCGGCGGCGCAAGGCCTTCATAAATAAGGCCCTTCAATTTTAGCAATCTTTGTCGCCTGTACTGAGGTTGCATAAAACGAAGCAAATAATTTATTTAAAAGAGTTCTACACTATTGCTAAATGTACAGTAGCAGTGTATTTGGTAGTATTTAGAGTTGCACGGTTATACAGAATGAGGAGCTCGCAATCTGGACAGAAATTGACTAAATGTGTAAAATAAGTTTTCCAAGGTTGGTGTCACAGGTCAACTTGATTATCCTTCAATCCGCCTGCCAGCCTTGGCACTCAGCATCCCTGAACAGAGCAGAGTTTTACAGAGCTTGTGAATGGAATCTGCTCAAGCCTCATTTGTTTCCAATGCTGCCCCCTGCTCTGGTAACTGTCCAACAGATGGCGAGCGTTGGTTCCAAGCCTGGTAGTGCTTTCCTGGGAAGTCCTGTCATACTGTAGGTTCTCCTGCTTCCACCTCACTGATTATGACATACTGAAGCCCCCTGGATAACACTGCAAAACTACAGCAATTTCTGACCATCTGCTGCGGCCTTCCTGTCATTTCTGGTGCCCAGAACTTGGCAGAAAGGTCAGCACTATCTGTACTGAAATAAATGATCTTAGGGCCTGGTGCTTCGTGGCCAGCATGCACCAGCCTAAGTCCCATTTTATATTTTAGAATATTTTGCTTGAATAATATTAACCATCTATAGTATTGCCCATCATAACAAACGTCCATGTGCTCGCTTGTTCTCGTACTCCGATTGGAAAAGTATTGTTTTTTTTTCACCAGCAGACTTTCATTTCTTTTGATTGTTTTTCTTGCAGCTAAATTTAGTACCAATGTGTTATTGAAGATGATCTCGGATCATTACCAGTTACAGACAGTTTTTGTGAACATGAGTCTGCAACCTTTCAAAATGAGGTCTCACGTGAAACTTAAATGTAACTATCTTAACACTGACATATGTTGTGAATATGGATATGTCTCCAAGTATATGGACACTAGTAGTTGTAATTTATTTTACAATTCCGCCAATTGACCCACTACATAAGCTGTTTTCGAATCTTCCAATTTTATTCGATTTTTATCTGTATACTTCAATGCTAAAAAACATACCCCCACCTTATTTTGCCATGTCAGTCAAACCTAGTTTACCCTTATCCAAAATCTTGTTCTCAGTTTTAAACACATGAAGGCCATTCATGTGGAGTTCCCGAAGTTGTTTGGTGGTAGGGACTCGGTGTGCCAATTGTCTTCACATTGCCTGGCGGAGGAGACCAGGGGCGTGCCTAGTACCACGCTGCACGCGCTCAAGAGCGCTGCTTGCCTCCCGTGGGGCAGGAGTTTGTGACGCTGTTTGCCGGTAGGGACTCGGTGTCCCAGCTGCCTTCACATTGCCTGGAGGAGGAGGAGACCAGGGGCACATCCAGTACCGCGCTGTATTTCTCCTCCTGGGGTGAATGCTGATTTATGAACGCTCTATTTCATGGGCCGTTATCTTACTGCCACGCCGCCTCTTACCAAGTTACTTACCTCACTCAACTGTGGCCTGATGGGGGAAACGCTAGACTGCTGCTCTAATTCATGTGGCTCCAGCAATTACAACCATGGGCTGTTTTCTGTAGAGAGCAGCGTTGGTCCTTGACAAGGAAATTGAGCTGGTAGCTCGCTGGCTTTTCGTTCCCCAGTTAACTTGCTGCACCCTCTCGCTTATAGCCCAGCAAGAGCCCAGTAACCCTCTGTGGACACCCAGGACTTGGTGGTGGTGTGGGTTTCTTCTGCATCCCCACCTGGTCATTGCCAACGCAGGAGGGTTGAAAGCTGGGGCGGGGGGCGGACTGGCTTGGACCCTCCAGCCTCTTTGTCCGTGCCTCGTTGCGGGACGGCCACCATTCTTAAAGTCGCAGAAATTCAACTGGATGGTCAGGTGCCAGGGTAGTAGGGGGTTTGGATGCACTACCAAGTGTAAGAGTGCCACATTAGGGGTTCAGACCTAAAAGTCCCAGAGCAGACATTCCATTTGCCCTCAATCGAGATGCAAGGACCCTCTCGGAAGACAGGTTAGCAGCTATGCTGGAAGCTTATGTGTGCTCCTTTTTGTACGGTCTGGGTTCCAAATTGGAACCTATCAAGCAACATTTGGTTGCAATTGAGCAGGAACGTTCCCATTGGTTCCAATACTTTAAGTCGAAAAGCAACTCTGTTAACATCAACCAAAAGATCCCTGCAGCCAGTGGTGGAAACATGAACCAAATGCAGTGTGTACTGATACCAATATATGGAGAGGTTCCTACAACTAGCAATCGCTCGCATGAGAGTACTCCCCTCCCCATCACCTCCATGCCTCGGCCTTCTCCTCCCCCACCTCTAAAGCAGATCATACAGGTAGGGTTACCAGCCACGGAGTTCACTGGGACAAGGGTGAGCAGAGGCGGCAGCTTGCTCACTAGGAGAGAGCCCGGGTGGTGAGCTCACCATCTTGGCATCTGAGGACCCAGTTAAGCAGCCCCAGGCTCCAACTTTCATCCACCTACCTGGGGCAGATTTACAAGAACTGGCACATCTCTGCATATTAGCCTTGCGCCACCATGAATGCTCAGCATTACAATGCAGCGCACCATGGTGCAAGGATAGACAGATGCGTGACACATCTTTTGTCGGAAAGGCAACGCATTGCTAGAGTCATGTTGTAAGCACAACGCAACTCCAGCAATGGTCAGGAATGCCTATTCCCATCATGCTGCATCACTCCTTTTGCCTGCTTCAAGCAGGTGCAAGGTTATGATGCAGTAGCGTTGTAAAAGTGACTCCATGAAATCTTGTAGATTTTATTGCATCACTTTTACAAGGAGTCCTTGCACGGAATGCCCACCCTGCATACATTATACTTGACACAGGTATAATGTAGCACAGGGCTTTACAACGTGATGCATCTCCCTAGATGTGTCACAGTGTAAATATGTCGTATTGTGGCGCATTGTTTACGACGCCTCTGCGTCACAGAAGTGACGCAACTGCGGCGTAAAGTTGGCGCAAGTGGTTTGTAAATCTGCCCTGCTGTATGTTGTGGTTTTGGTGAATTTACCTGTATTAAAGCCTGGTTTCAATGAAAATGTCTTCCAGTAAAAAATAAAGTGTTGCACTGGCTGAATAACAACACAACCCTGGGATATAGAATGGAGGGGCACATTCTTATGGTCTGGAGGGTGGCCTGGATCGGAGGGTCCAATAAGAGCAGGGGCGGTCACTGTGCCATAATTAATTTTAATTGGACACACCTGGCAGAGAGATATTTCATGCAGCTAGCCTACCTTCAACTACCATCATGTGACCGGTCACTTCTATTACAGCTCTTTGTATGGGCTATTTTTACAAACCCCTGTTGCGTCTATACCTGCCATGCTATCCAGCTCACTTAGACACCCTGCTTGCCAGGTGTGCTTGGAAACTCCGCTTAACACACTTTTGCCGATCTTTTCAGATTACCACCACCTATCATCTGATATCCCTCTCGCTGTTCCACTAGTTCAGTTCCCATCTTCAGGCAACTCACTTACCTCGGAGAAGGCACTCCTTCTGAGCCTCAGGACTTGCTCCACCTTATCATTTGGTCATCAAGCCTTCACTTTATCATTCTCCGGAGTATTTATGGTTGATGGTTGGTGTGCCAAACCTGGTCATTACCTCGTTTCTTATTTTGTCTTTTGTTTTGCAATAGACGGTTACCTGATGAAGGCCGAGAAGCCGAAACGCGCGTAGTCCCTATCTACCGCATTGCCTCCTTCGTTTTCTTGTCTAAACCCATGTTTATATCTGTTATGTTTTTTAGGAGTTTTCATGATGCTGTCTTGTAAATAGTGGATTACTCCTTTAAATTCAAACGTAATGTCTATGAACTTTATCTAAAAATCTATTAAAAAATAAGTATCCAATTAATAAATTCAAAGAAATTCTCAATCAATTTGGTGATCAGTCCCTTCTATGTGGGCTCTCTTTACTACGTATTGTTTATTTCAGCTATTTTAATTGTTGCTGTTTTTCAACTTAGCTATAGACTTTTTCCAAATTTATTATATAGAATGGAGGGGCTCATTCTTATGGTCTGGAGGGTGGCCTGGATTGGAGGGTCCAATAATAGCAGTGGCGGTCACTGTGCAATAAATAATTTTAATTGGACACACCTGGCAGAGAGATATTTCATGCAGCTAGCCTACCTTCAACTACCATCATGTGACCGGTCACTTCTATGACAGCTCTTTGTATGGCTATTTTTACAAACCCCTGTTGCTGCCTCCATCTTCCAGCCTATGATATCCTAGGAGAACATCCCATACAGCCTTTAATGATTGGCATCAGGTTCCATCACCAGTCCCTGTTTCTAACTCCTTAAGCACATCTGAGTTTCCTCAATAACTGTGATTGACTAGAAGGGCAAGCGTCCATGTTCTCTAAGAACCCTTCCCAGCAGCTGGACTCCATGCATCAGCTGGTTCTAGGCAATGTTGGACTGCACTTTAGAGACCTTCACTCCTTCAACCATACTTCTTGGAATAAAGCCAGGTTGGCAAGCAAGTACACAATTAAAAGTGGCGTTGTTTTTTCCAAATGTATGACCTTGATTGCTTTCACGAGACTTGGGCTACTGATAACTCCTTTTTTCTGGAAGGGTACAACTCTTTCATTGTGCCTTCTACCCCCTCGAGAGTAGGACGACCAAAGGATGACCTATTAGTTTATGTCTCACTTAAGCTTAAAGGGGGTATTGCGAAATTGAATACAGATAATCCTTGTTTGCAGGCCCTGCTTTTCTCTCGAGGGTCTAGCAGGTTACTGCATCTGAATTTTTATAATGCTACCTCATCCCTACCTGAGGTTTGTAATATAGCTTGCCTGGGCACCTTCAGGACTAGCTTAAATGCTTCTCTACACCATACTTCTTATATTGTCTTAGTGGGGAATTTTAACGTCCATCCTTGTGGGGACCCTAGATTGCATGGCACAGTGGCTTCTCTCTGTACGCATCTTTCTGGCATGCACTTTGAACATAATGGCCAATGGGGACAACCTAAATGCTTTAGTAAGTTATCTTGATCTCTAATTAGCAATGGGCACACTGGACCCAGTACAGAGAGGCATTACTCCCACTTGTAAAGGGCAGGGTAGATACTCTTTTATTGATTTTATATTAGTCTCTGCACCCCTTTTTTGTCAGATATTTGATTTTTCCATTCTAGCAATCCCCTATAGTGATCTTAATCCCCTGTGTCTCAAGGCCAGTTGGCTCCCAACTGTCTTGAAGTGGGGGAATATGGAAGGAGGGGCACTAAAGCACGCTGACGGGGTAGGAGGCTCGAATGGGCACACATTATTTCAAGCTGCTTTCATGAGACCCTTGCAGCCAAATGCCAGAACGAGAGCCAGACTTGTCTGGCAACACCCCAGCATCCGTACGTGGTAATTGTTAAAGCTTTTGTATCAATATCTTGCTTCATTGCTGACCTAATGACGGTCCCCTCCTCCAACAGCAAATGTGAACAGGCACCAAGATGGTTCGGATCATCCTGTTCCTGTGCAGCTAGGAGGCTTAAGGAAGCACTGCATGCTGCCCCCAGTGACAGAGGTCTAGTAAGAACCCAAAGATTGCAGTACAAAGTAGCCCTTAGAAAAAGTAAGGTAGCTCTGAAGGAGGATGCTTGGAGCAAACTTATGCAGGCCAGTACGATCAGTAGTAGTAGCAAGTTCTGCTACTTATTATCCTGGGAGTAGAGACAAGAAATGCTCTCAACCTGCACATCACAGAGGATGAATGGCTCAGACACTTTACTTTGAGCATAGCAAGTTTTGCTTCTTATAATCCTGGGAGTAGAGACAAGAAATGCTCTGAACGCGCACATCACAGAGGATGAATGGGTCAGACACTTTAAGGATATGTTTGGGGATGCTTTGAATCATAGCTCATCGGGTGGGAGGGAATCTGAAAACGTAGCCATGACAGTTACAAGGGGAGAAGTGAGACGGGGAATAGCTGATATGATGTGCAATAAGGCCCCTGGACCGGATGGAATTCCCCTCGACCTTTACATGTCCTACCTGTATTTTTGGGCACAAGTGCTCACCACCATCATCAATAAGGCCTCTAGGTCTGGCCCACCGGCCTCTTGGGCCTCTTCTATCATTGTCCCGGTTTTAAAAAAGGGTAACAAAGACAGTGTGCACTGCTATCGGCCCATCTCCCTTCTGGACTCTGGTTAAAGTGGTCAGGGTATGCTCAGACGTGAGTCCCTTGCTCACTTTGCCACTGGATTCAAGCAAGCCGGGCTGAAGACGGCTGGAATGTCAGAAACCGGTCCTCGGAAGCTTGTTTCCGGTCCAGGGAAGACATGGCTTGGCAGTTCGGGCTGGACTGTTCCCATGAGGCACAGGGTCAGACTGATTTGCATTTAGCCATGTCTGAACTGGGGTGGCAGAGTGGGCTAAAGAACGGTGATGGATTAAACCAAGATCTTTTGACTGGGTGTGAGTGTTTGATTGATTCAGATGCCTCGTCCATCACCACCCCCTTTTGTACCGATATATATTTTTAAAGCAATAACAAACACAAAAATCAGTCTAACACATTTTGAACATTCCTTGATTGGGGATCTACTTAATGAACTAGTATTTAGGTATGATTTGGGTTTTGTGAATGAAATAGCTCAGAACCCTACTTCCTTTCAACCGACATTTGTTGGTAGAGGAGCAATGTCCACTATTGATTTTATTCTTGTATCAAATAGTTATGGTAATAGAATCAATAGTTTAAAGATTTTAGAGTTGCCCCTAAGTGATCATCTGCCCTTATCATTAGAGGTCGAGAATCTTTTTTATGACCATTCCGAATATATTCTCACCCCAGACATAGCCTCTGATTTGATTCTGGGTAGGCAAAATGGGTATACTCTAAAATGGGGCAAGGTTACGCCAGAAAAGTTTTTGGCAAAACTGTTAAATACCTGTTCAGATAGTTTTTCTATTTGCCTAGGGGGATCGGCCTGCTCCATTCAGATCTTAGAGAATTTTGAAAAAATAGCCCTTGAAATTAAGAAAAGTTTGTGGGTGGAGCTTAGAAATAAGACTAGGCGCACTAAAAGCTGGTTTGATACCGCTTGCACCAGGGCACTAAGTGACTTGAAAAATGCCATCCATAGATCACCCCGGGATCACTTAGTAATAAGAGGGTTAAGGAACTCTTATAATAAGGCCCTGAAAATAGGAAAAATGTTATAAAAAAGGAGGCCGTTGAAGAACTCTGCGAGGCTGCACAGTCTAAAGATGCATCTGCATTTTGGAGGGCAGTTAACGCCCCTTTCCTCTTTGACAGTCATAAGGCTCGTATTGAGACGGCGATTACCGAAGAGGAATGGGTGGAGCACTTTTCAACTTTATATAGCTCGCAGGATGCTCCATGCTCGACTAACGTTTTTAAATATGTGAATAGTGCAATGGGTGAGGAAAAGTTGGTGATATCCCTGGAGGAAGTCTTAATCGGATTAAATGCTACTAAGGGTGGAAAGGCTGCTGGCCCAGATGGGATCCCTGCAGATTTATATAAAGCTAATATGGAGATTTGGGGTCCCATGTTGGTACAGCTTTTTAATGCCGCCCTAGCCAATGGCATGCATTCATCCTGGTTTACCTCAATAATCGTGCCAATTTACAAGAAGGGCGAGAGACAAAATTGTGCATGTTATAGGCCAATTTCCCTTCTTGATTCATCTGTAAAAATTCTCGGGAGAATTATTTTGGCAAGACTTCAGAACTGGGCTGAAGATAATGAAATTTTGAGTGACCTACAGTACGGCTTCCGGAAAGGTTTGGGAACCGTGGAACAATGCCTAAATTTAATGATTATCCAACAAAAATATACTAGGGTTAAAGGGGAACGGTTATATTTTGCGTTTGTTGATTTGTCTTCGGCATTTGATTGTGTATCGCATACCAAATTGTGGGATATTTTGCAAGGGATAGGCGTCGACGATGCCATAATTTGCTTCTTGAGAGATTTATACTCGGGTGCCACCGCATCAGTTCGCTATGGCCATGGGGGAGAATGTACTAAAAGATTTGGAGTGGGTCGCGGAGTATGCCAGGGTTGCGTTCTGGCCCCGTTCCTATTTCTTCTTTATATTAATGGACTTGAACATCGTCTCCTGCAGGAGTGCAGGACATGCCTAGAGTGGGGAAGAGGTCGATCCCTGCGCTCATGTATGCAGACGATGCCATCCTAATGGCTCGAACCCCCTTGGCCTTACAGAAACTGTTAGTATCCTTTGAAAAGTTCATGTTGAGTTTAGATTTGAAAATTAACTGTGGTAAAACATACTCCATGAACTGCGGCACAAAATCTGGTAAAAAGTCGAAAAGCATGTTTTTAAATAACGTCCCCTTGGAAAATATTTTGTTTTTTCCCTATTTGGGTATTTTGTTTCATGAACGAGGGGTTGGTTAAGTGCCATAAAGGCCAGAACTCTTTTGTTCCAAAAAACCTTAATGGCCGTTAGGAGTTTCATGAAAAAGCTGGGGAAAAATCCAATAAAAGAAATCTTGACTATATACAATGCCACATGTACATCCGTAGCCCTCTATGGTGCGGGACTTTGGGGCTTTTCTAATATTGACCCACTACAAATTGTTGAAAACAAATTTATACGGGATGTTTTATCTGTACCGCAGAGTGTATCAACTTACATTTGCCATGTGGAGCTGGGTCAACCTTATCTAACAGATTTAATTAGAATACAGCCCATTCTCTTGTGGCACAGGGTATGGACTACTAATGAATGTGTAGTTAACCGGGCTGTGATACAGGATATTTTGAACATGGAAAATACGGCCAGTGTCGAATGGTTAGCATATACTAAGCAATTTATGTTTGATATTGGACACTGCGAATACTATGAGGATCCATTATCTATGGGAACTATACCCAGAAGACTTTTGAAAAAACTGAGCCTGGAATACCTCAAGGATAAAAGAAGAAGAGCAGAAGCCAGTAAAAAGACAGTTGCCTCGCATAACCTGATACTGACTGGAGTAAAAGTACAGCCCTATTTGACCCTGTTGATGTCAAATTACGATCGATTTCTTTTAACCCGCTTTAGATGGAATCTTGTTTTTAGACTTCTGTCCTTCCCAAAGATGAATTTATAGTCGCAGACTTTATCAACCTGCCCCTGTGATGATTCCTCGTCCCAATCCGACATTCACATTTTATTCTTTTGTAAATTTTATACTATTCCTCGCCGAAAATTTTTAATCCCCTTTCTTAAAGACATGAATTTAAAAAGATTTCGTTTAGCATTCCTAGAATGTCAGAGAATGGATACTGTTTTTACTGTTGTGGTTCTTCTAAACTATTTTAAACATGTTTTGAAACTAAGGAAAACTATTAGTGTAAATGAAATATAACGAGTATGTGTATTTTTAGTTAGTTTCTTTATGTAGTATGTCGTTCATGTTGTTACTTTCATGGTTAAAGATTTTAGCCGAATAAAGTACTTTCTGATTCTGATTCTGATTCAGTCGTGTCAAAGATTTAATACTGCCGTTTTTAAACAGAATTTAAAATTAAACAGGCCTTTTAGCACTTCATATTGGTATGTTTATACACAAAACCATAAAATCTAAAGCATCATTCTGTTCATGACATCTAGTGTAGAAAGAAAACACGAGTTTGTTACTTTTAAACACAGAGTTTCAGTAAGACATCAAGGATCCCATTCGCCTTTTACCTGGAGCTGCTTTTCCTCACATTACATTCACAGAAGTACTAGGACGGAATCACAGCTCTCAGTGACTTGCTCTCCACATTATCTAAGTGCCACAACCCACAGAATCATCTGCCCACTTTCAATTAGTAATGCGGAGAACCAAGTTTGAATTGCAGCCTCAAATCACTTTCCATTTGTGCAAAAATAAAAATAAATAACTGTAGCTTTCCTTGTTTAGTTATCAAGCACTCTAATAATCCTCTCAATCCATGTAAGACTTTATAAAAAATTAATACAAATCTGCAATATGTGAGTGGAGGACAAAATGCAATGTGTTGTTGGGGAAGGGGAGTATGTCACTTCTGACAACAGCATGACATGAACAAGCTCTATTCACACCGCATGAAAAATAATAAAAAAATAAACAAGTGGACCAACGTACTGTATCGCGCGGAATCGAAGGGACTGCGGGATCCATGGGAGGCCATCTGGTGTAAAAAAAAGTGACAGTCATCCGCTCTATAAATGTCAGTGACCCATATCTATTCGGCCGAATAACACAATATCAAAAGACCCATATGTTTGTTGGTTTTAGGTAGACGTGCACGAAAGCACCGAAGAAACAGAACTGCTAAGCAGAAACATCCCACCCTCGTGTTTAAACCATAAATGGAGTGCCTAATCACCACCACGTGATCGATTGCACACTATTTTACCCTACAGGCTGCAAATGCAAACCATTGCAACCGTCTATTACCACAGTTCGTACACATTTCTTGCCAGTGCCTGCTGCCACCACACAACACTCTACCAGCACAGTCTCGTTACTTTTTACCTCATTTATGCTGATCAACTCCAGGCCAGTCTCAGTGCTGCCTTTTGGGCTCTGATGTTTGGTGTGAGGACAGAGGCCAGGAATCACGGTTTTCATCGTGGGCACTGTCATTACTAGTGCGGCACACGAAGAGGAAGAGAGCTTGGGACAAAGGAAATGGCCAATCACTGCCTGGCTTCTTAGTAAAGCCAAGCACTGATTGGCCATGAGCCATGAACCTGACCCCCATCCCCACACGGCCTCATGGGCAGGAGTGGAGGCCTATTGAGTTCCTTGAGCCAATCATCGTGCTCTTTATGTTGCCAAAACAGCATAAGCGCACCATCAGGAAGGAGAAGCCAATGCTAATTAGGAGACTAGGGTGCTGCAGATTTTATCCACTCACCGGCTCACAAATTGTGCAGGTAGGGAGAGGCCTCCAGTGTGCATGTCGGGCTGGTCAGAGAAAGTAGGCCATCCAACTCGACATGCGCACTTCGAAGAATGTGAGTATTGATCCAGGCAGGTGCGCCTTAGCCCGCTGGTTTGTATATTAGTGCTGTCAAATTATTTTAAGTTCAACCCCACCCACATGCCTGGCCCTCATCATGCAAAGAGAGCGACTCAGACTAAGTAAAGTGAAGTGCCTACAGTTGGAAAAAAGTGCCACTGTGGCCCCTAAATAAAACTTCCGAACATGTACAGATTTATTACAGGAGCAGAGAGGTCAGCAAAGATGGGGGTACACCCTGGTGTCTTTAAAGAGGAGCTGCCCCTATCTAGCACCCTCACTGTGCTTTCTCTAGGAGCAATACTAGTTCAAATAGAATCCATCAATAATAACCCAATTTTGTCGAGTTTCAGAGGTGGTGTGCATACATGAGACAACAAGGTTTGTTGTCTGTATGGAATAGCTTGCCAGCTATTTTAAGCACCGGTGCGGGAAGACTGTGCTGCACAAGAACACAATCCTAGCACTAGTCAGTGAAAGCAAAATGCTTTGCAAGAGTGTAGCAGCTCCAGTTAAAGCAGTGGAATTTGGTGTCATGACCATCTGGATCTGCGTCTTGATCTGTGTCCTGGGTGAACTCAATCAATGGTCAATTCCAGGAGTTTATATAGGGTATTGGCCACAGATTCTGGTCCAATGTTCTCAAAATCAAATGGGGATTTTAAGATACTAAATCTAAACAAAAGAAACTAGTGAGATTCAAAACATGATACCTATGGAAAAAGCCCTTAAGCATTTGCGTCATCTTTATCTCATGCTCACTCTAAGAGACTACTGCTAAAACCTTGGAATGCAGATATCGAGGAAATATTCTAGACTTGGTGCACTTGATAATGTATCAATTCAGGATAAAGAGTATTTAGACATCAATGCTGTTTTTACAAGTGCTGTAAGCGTTGATACAAATGCTGACTGTGAACTAAAGTGTAAACAGGCTAACTAAACTGCCAACTATAGCTAAAACGGACCCTGTCCTTATGTGTTTTAAAGCCTCAAGCTTTCTACTAAAATGAAACTAAAGGAGCCTACAATTAAATGACCAAAATGAATAAAATGATAGAATTATGAAGAAGAACTATCACTGGACCTGATTTACAATGGTGAACTTACACTTTTGAGTGAATTTATGATTTTAGAAGCATCATCCCACTGCGGAGTCTCTGCACTTGTGGCGGAGAATCAGTGCATAAAAAGACAGGCAGTCGTAAAAATACTACTTATAAAATTCATTTGTGAATTTTAAGAGAACATTACCTTACACAAACGAGTACATTTGCCTTTGTGACTGAAGCCCTGAGGGCCAGATGTAACATACTTTCAGACAATGCAATGCAGAAGACACCTCTCTGCACTCAGAAGTGTCCTGGACAGGTAAGAGAGGTGGGGTTGGGAGGGGGGCTCGACAGACGATGACAAGGGAAAATTAATTAATTATTTAATTTTTCCCTCGTTCATCATCTATCAAGTTCCCCCCACCCCACCCCACCAACCCCACCACACTTACCTGCACGGGCCGCTCCTGTCTGTACTGCTTGAGAAGGAGAAGGCTGGAATACACCATATTTAACATTACATGGTGCATTCCTGTCCTCTCCTTGTGCTGACTCAAAATGTGCTGCCTTGTGTCAAAGCAGGTTTCCTTAAGCAATGGTGCCAGGGTGCCTGTGTTGTAGGCATGATTTTTGATGTGGAAAAGGGGCGCCTTTCTGTTCAAAAACAACCTTCAGAGCAATTTTCCTCTTTCTAAGTGTGCTGCAGAGTGCAGCATCTTCAGAAAGAGGAAACAGCAAGGAAATATACATATATTTCTCCATGCTGCGCCTCCCTTGGGAAGGCAAAGCAGTTTGACGCATTCACAGGTTTACTAGTATTAGGAAGTCTGAACAGATTAGCATATGACAACGACTTCCGCTGTTGTATTGTTTCCACTTTCTCAGTAGGAACTGTTTGTTTGTTAAACAACATAAACATTGGGATGATGCCAGACTGATTCTATGCACCTCCTTGGGAAATGTTAGCTTATAGACCTGCTACCTCACAGTACCACCACATGGTAACACATAGCTTGAGAAACCTCAAAACATGACAACCCTGACTCCCCAAGGAATTGTAGTAACAGATCTAGAACTTTTCGCTCAGTCACCTGTACATGCCTAGAGAGATATACAAGGAAAACACAAAGAGGCATTTCAATATTTATTGAACCTTTGTGATTCTTGTGTAAAATACATGTGCTGCAATGAGGAATAGAAAAAAACCGATAAAAGTGATTGACATTATAAAAACAGTGAAAAGGATAAACAAGTCCCCCATTGTGCTAAAACAGTGTTGTATGCTGGCATATAAGTAATGTGTATAGCTCATTCCTACTATGTTCTCATTGACCAAGATGTCTAGGGCGGATGATCTGCCAAAATCCCTTACTGGATGGTCTAACTTCCCATACCTGAATGTAAGTGTATGCAGATTCCCATATTGGTCACAAGTTGGAATCAGCTGGGCTGAGACCTCGAACTCGCAGTGACAGCAAAGTGCTCCTCTAATTTGAAAAGAGAAATGTGTGTGTATTTATACTTTTAATATCCATGCTTCCATGTCGAGGCCTCAGCCATGCTGTCATTGTTTATCCTCTTTTGATAGCTTTGTCGCCTGATGGATGACTAACAAACAACAATATTTGCACAATGTGTGCTAAGGCCTTGAACTAAATATTTAAGGTGTTGTAACAATGCACTTATGAAGTGGAATTGTAAGCAATGTGGTTTCATATAAACTAATCCTGCACTGTCATTCATGCAAATGATTGTCAAAAGTTATTGTGTAGAGAAAGAAGTCAACCTAAAAAACGTATGCATGTAAAATGACAGTGTTTCCAGCCAGGCCTAAATACAGCCACATGACATGCATTCCTTGGACGTAAGTCAGATAAAGCTATCTCAAAGTAAGAAGGGAATTAAAAGCAATGCTACAGCATTGACATCCTGAAAAAGAACACTTAAAATATTTGAAAAAGGCAAACAACCGTTTAAACCTAAAGCTTACAGAAAACAATAGTTATAAAAAAGTGTATAATAATGAAATTGAAAAGGAATTTAGGATGTTAAAACCAGGCCAAATTAAACATTCCCACCAAATGCAATAGCCAATTGTTTCCGTGTTCTGAGAGGTAGACAAAACAGTTCTGTTCCCAGGCTCTGCAGACGATGATCGCAGAGGCACACCTCGGAGCAGGTTTATGGGCCAAACATGTTCCCATCCTACCCCAGAGCAGCCACTGATGGAGTGATCACAGACAGTAGGAAATCTGCAGAACCAGAGTCAAAATCCAATTCACCAGGAGCAGAAGCATCACAGGAAGGATCAGAGAATGAATTCAGAAACAATGGCAACCGTAAAATAAAAAAGAGATACAAATGTGCCCTTAGGTGGTCCACCAATACTTCCATGCCCAGGGGCTGAAATGGTTTCATTCCAAGGTACCAGTCCAAGGCACACTCAAAGTGCACAGTAGACAACGAAATATAGACTGCACACAGCGAAGCCATCAATGCCGAAAGGACAAGAACCAATGCTCATTACGTTCCTGAAGCAGGCACATGACATGCACTCTCCAGATATAAGTCAGCTAAAGATATCTAGAAGTAATAAAGCGATTAAAGGAAATGCTACAGCATTTATATCCTGAAAAACGATACTTAAGATAATTGAAAAAGCTAATCAACAGTTTGAAACTAAAGCTTACAGAAAGCCATTGTTAAAAATAAAAAAGCATAGCAAAATCAAATTGAAAAGGAATTTAGGATGCTAAAATCAGGCCAAATTAAAAATTCCCACTGAATGAAATATGCAATTGTTTCTGTGTTCCGAGTGGGAGACAAAACATTTCTGTACCTAACCACTGTAAACAATGATCCCGGAAGCAGAACTTGGAGCAGGTTTATAGGGCAAACGTGTTCCCATCCTACCCCACAGTAGCTGCTGAAGGAGTGACATCAGCCAGTGGGAAATCTGCAGAACCAGGGCAGAGATCCAATTCACCAGGACCAGAAGCATCTCAGGAAGGATCTTAGAAGGCGTTCAGAAGCAATGGCAAACGCAAAAGAAACAGTCATAAACTGTGCCTTTAGGTGATCCACCAGTACTTCCATGCCCAGAGGCTGGACGGGTTGCCTTCCTAGGTACAAGTCCAAGGCACACTCAAAAGTGCACAGTAGACAGCGGAATACAGGCTGCACATAGCGAAGCCATCAAGGCTGAAAGGACAAGAACCAATGCTCATTTACTTCCTGAAGCAAAGGTGCACCGAAGCATTGTGCCATGTGTTCATGCCACAGGAGCAGGATCACATGTGGTTGTGCCAGCTTCATTTGATCTTGATATGAGCCATCCATTGTGGAGTAGAAACAACAAAAGCACAGTCCCGCCAATCAGGAACAGGACCAGCGGAATAACGCCAAAAATGCTTCTGAGCACTGAGTGTATGAAAGATGGAATAACTCCAAGGACTGTCTGGAAGATGCTAACCAAACCAGAACATACTTTCTTAAAAAAGTGTGCCGCCCCCACAGAATCAGACATATTAAAAAGTGGTACACATATTCTCAAAAATGCTGTGGGAAACCAGTGTAGAGTAGTTACTGTATCTCTGAAGAGGACCTCGCAACTTGAAGATCAAACATCTCCTTTGCAGATGTTAAGGCTGCATCTTTCTGAAACAGTAAGTCTTTCAGTCTGCTCAAAGCATCAAAGTGTGTGTTTGAAAGCTTTATCAAAGGCCACAGCATCTCAGCATCTACTCCCTAACTGTATGAACCAGGGGAAATAATAGTTGCATACAGCAAGTCACAACAGAAACAACTGTGACAAGATAGGCCATGCATGGTCTCATACCACAGCAGCCTTGTTCGTTCAACATCAAATAACTCCCATTAGAGAGCAATCTGAAAGCCAAACAAATCATAGCCACTGGGGAACCTTTCAGGAAGCAAGCTAAGTTTGCCACATAAGCTTTACAAGCCCCATGAAGCAACACTTCATTGTAGACTTAGGAACCACTAGAAGCCCTCTTGCAGCCTGAACCGCTGAGAATGATTCAGTTTCTTTATTGCGACAACAGAATGTGAACGGCAATTCTCGACACTCATGTACATACCCTTCCTCTAAAGCTACCTATCTGCCAACTTGATGGTGTTGTTGACAGTATAGGAAATAGAATGTTGAAATTGGCAGAGAAATGAACCATTGGATTATCCAATACAAAGAAGCGTTTCTGTAATAGTGAAAGAAAATGTCCCTAATTTCTCTATGTGTAACATAGTGTTATGTTATGTTATGTTAATACTGCACTTTTTGAGCGCACGGCTACCCAGGACGGGTGTCCCGGCGCTTTAGCAAAGAGGCCTGAACATAACCAAGAAAACCCAGAAGCGGATACACTATAGACGCACAGGTTATGCAGAGAAAAGGACGGTCTTCAGCTCCTTCCTAAAGGCCAGAAGATTGTTAGCCTTGCGAAGTGAGAGAGGGAGCTCATTCCAGAAACGGGCTGCCATGAACTGGAAAGACCGGCCTCCCATCCGCACTCGTCTGATCACTGGCACCTCCACTTTAGCCAAGTCGGCAGATCTCAATTTCCTCCGGGGAACATAGAAAGCAATACGCTTCCTGAGGTAAGCCGGGCCCGTAAAGTGGAGGGCTTTAAACGCCAGCGTGAGGATTTTAAACCTGATTCTGCAAGGCATTGATAGCCAATGCAGCCTGCCACGCAACAGAGAGGCGCTGACTCTCCGTGGAAGGCCAAAAATTGCTCTGGCCGCTGAATTTTGGACAGTTTGTAATCTGGACACCAGATATTTAGGCAGTCCGGCAAAGAGTGCGTTAGCATAATCTAAACGCGATCCCACAAGCGCTTGAACAATATTCTTGCGGTATTGTAGGGAGAGCAGTGGGAGAAATTTTCTCACCATCTTAAGAATGCCGAAGCATTTCCCCGCTAAACCCGTAATGTGTGGACGAAAAGAGAGACTGTCGTCAAACACAACTCCCAGATTTTTTACTTGGGAGGAAGGTTTCTCGGGAGGAAACATGTCAGGGGGCCACCACGACTTCCAGCCAGGGTCAGGGGCACAGCCAAAAAAGAGCAGCTCGGACTTATCCGAGTTGCATTTCAGGCTCTGGTGCTGAAACCATGCAAAGACTGCACTCAAACAGTCTCCGATTCTGCCGCCGTCAAAAACCTCTCCCTTCCTGCAGGTAAACAGGAGCTGGGTGTCGTCAGCGTATGAAATGACCCGGGCTCCAAATGCCTCCGCGACCTTCGCCAAAGGGGCCATGTAAATGTTAAAAATGGTGGGGCTCAGGATAGATCCTTGAGGCACCCCCACCTCTAGCGAAGGCATTTCCGCGGAGAACGGTGGAGCCCAGATCACCTGTCGACGGTCGGCTAAGAAGGATTGAAACCAATCCAACACCGTCCCCCGCAGTCCTACCTCCTTGAGTCTTAAAAGGAGGCCTGTGTGTGGGACGGTGTCGAATGCCGCCGACAGGTCCAGCAAGACCAACATAGCCTTTCCCCCAAGATCAAGCGTCTCCCTGAAGTGAGTGTATGTTGCATCCTTGTGTGCCATGAGTATTTGCTGTTTCGTATGGTGGTATTGTGAAAACAGGCTTGTGGCATTAATATGTTGCCATGGTACATGACCAGTCAAAGTGTCTGGGGTGCCCAACTGAAAAGCAATACAGACCTAAGCTGTGGCTCTCCATATTGTAATGCATGCATATCATGTTGTATAATGTCATTTTCTGACAATGCTATGTTACCCAGGGAATACATTCTAGAGGACAAGGTTGTCATACCATTAGCAACCACTGCTAGAGTCTTTTCTAAATAAGCCTGGTCAATTTCGAGCAATCTTTCAGCAGCTCCCTCCTGAGAAACTTTCGATATTTGATTGTATATTGCATACAGGAAGCATTTCTAATGTGGTTTTCGAGGACCTAACAAGAACTTCCATAGTTCCAGGTCATCAGAAAGTAGGGACAAGTGTTATTTCACCTGGAAAATGTGGGGGATTTTAGCCAATCAAAGCACAACTTCCCAACACTGTAAGTTTCTATAACTCAGAGTGTTCTGTCTGCACGTACCCCAGCTGAGGCTGATCTGAAAGCCCTTGGTGTTACCTAGGAAATGTGCTTGACATCATTAGTATCTAAAAGCTACAATAAACCTCCCCTATAATTGTCTGGTGGATTGCACATGCTAATGTGTAGCATTGTGTCTAGTGTTTCCTTTTTTAAATTTGTAAACTGCTGGCAGTTTTCAAAATGTGCAAATGTCGGAATGCATGTTTAGTTCTAATCCTTGATTTTAGCTGAACCAAGACTTGATGTTTGTTGCACAGTTTTGTTCAGGAAAATCATCAATTGTGGTATAAGGCATGCTCTAAATAAAGCCTCACACCCTGCCAGTCCTTTGTCCCCCAAAGTGATTTGAAACCGATAATCTTCCTACGAAAGTCAAACCCTTGTGTAGACAGCTAGAATAGAAAAGGAGCGGAGTAAATTCACTTGGATTTTGTTAGCATATGTTTACTTACAGGTGATGGTGCAACCTTATAATACAGTATTGTATAGAAGGATCTCAAACATACGTTTTTGTGAAATCCTCAATAGTGACGTTCATTCAGTGACACATTATCTCGCTGAAGTACTGGTGACTGTTAGCTTAATCATTGGGTCTGTCCTCCACCAGGAGGAATTGTCTCTCACACCAGAGATGTTTTGGGATCCATGGTTTCAAGATTGTGATTAGAATTAACTCCTACCACTTTCAACAAGAGATTTATTAATATTCAAAATTGGGGTAGTGTTAAGGTTAAAAAAAGGGAGATGTGTATAGGAAAGAGTTAAATAGCACTCACATCTAAATAAAATATAGTCATATTGTCAATATGTTTTAGCCTACTTATGCCAGCTAGGGTCTGTGGCTTTCATCAGGACAATTATGTAATTTAATGAATCTCTTTTGTAGAACCAAAAAGACACTTTCCCCTGGTTAGTGACATGTTATCTCAATAAAGAAACTGAAGAATATCATGGCTTCCCTGAAAAAATAGAAAGACATTGAAAGTGCATATATATTCAACACTTCAAGGTGATACTGTATGAAGCGGCCTAGAGACATTGATAACCCGAACCAGACTATTGTGAATACCAAATATAGCTAGCTCTTTGCGTATACACCTCTTTCAGTGCAGAAGAAAGAGATGGGAGAGTTAAAATAGACAAACATAGTGGGACAATGGAAATCTAACAAAGACTGCTTATTTCAAAATCTATATTTCAGCAAATGAGATGTGATAATTTGTTGCAGTTTTGAATTAAACTCCCTTGATATCTTAAGGAGGCACATCAAAGATATAGGAAAGAGGGGGAGCATAAGAATTTCCTACATATGTTCCATGGTTATTTATCATAGACGTTTTCAAAATATATGCAGGCTGCTTGAACCATGCGGTGACTACCGACTGAGTGCAAGTGGCAATCGTGTGTCAGATGCTTTTCAGGTGGGCTGACATTATATATTTTTTACCATGGGGCTTAGGAAATTCTTTTTCACACTAATATCAGTGTGCATGGAGGATTAATGCACTCATCAATGTGTTGGGAGAAATGGTAAACTCAGCGTATTCCCTAATGAATACGAACAATGTTTGTTCTTATCTAAGGATTTCTAACTCGAAAGGCGACATACTTCTGGTGATGAATCGAGGTAAAGATCTAGGTAAAATGCATATGCTGGCAAGGTTCATAAGCACCTCAGGATCATTGACCTATCTCGAGAGCATTAGTGGATTCCGGGGCACTAGTAATAAATGTGGGCCATATGCCTACTGATTATGGCATTATCAGGGTAAATGGCGACATTGCCCGAGCTGTGAGACTCGATATGTGGGCATAGAGAAGGAATATGGTGGCCCTTCTTAGTTAATGAACAGGTTTTTTGTCCCGACTCAAAGACCCTTAGATAAAACAGGTGAAAAGAAGTACCTTCAGTGTTCTTCAATAGGTACCATATTGGCCCGGATAGAGGTGGACTTTGACACTCCTATGGAGAAATGGACTGAAAGAAATAAACCCACGAGTGGTATTAGAGGTTTTACAGTCTATATCCCAAGTTAAAGTTGAAGCATCAGGGAAAACAATATTACACATGCTAGCTAGCACATGTGCACTTACTTGGGAGCGAGTACTCTGTGCTTACAGTGGTCCTTTCCATCCTGCACATTAGAGGGTACTACCCTCAATGTTATTTTTAAAGGTAAGAAGTCGCTTACCAGGGTGCCTCAATCATTGACGTAGTACTGTAATGTCACAAAAACTATGATGTTCTTGCCCTAAGCGGGGGTGATATCTGCGTAGTTAATAATAAATATAGAAAGGGGACTTAAAACTTCTGTTCCGGCTCTAACATAGTGCTAAAATCAAGACTATGCAACGGTTAAAGTAACAGAAAGAAAATATTATTCCGGATGGGGTTGTCCATATCGTGGTATGGGCAAAGTAAAGAGGACTCAATAGGGTTGTGCCTAACACAAAGACAGATTTGAAAGCACGACAACATGCGTTTCAGTCCTGTTATTATTTCATGACCCTAGTTTGACTTTTAAAGAGAGGAATGTTATAATGTACATTAGGGATATTCTTAAAAAGCTTTATATGTAAAGAATTCCCAACTAAGGATGAGATCATTGGACATTGGACTCATCATAGGCAATCACAGGTGTCTTGATTGTTTAATTTTCTAAGAATCCCCATGCTCTTGATCATGAGTTATAGTTACTTATGCCCACAAGATGTCGCCATTTAGCCCTACTTGAAATGTGCCCAAGCTGTAAATCTAGTGAAGTTTTTGCGCAGTAGGTTCCTCTCTGCATGCACTTTTCTGTACATTGGGGCTTCTATCACCACGCACTACAGATCGCTGACAGAAGATTTTATATTGATGAAGCGACTGCTCGTTTTTGCTGTGGTCTTACTTCACCTGATATTTCTCCTGTGTTCATAAATGCAAGTCCTCAACTTCCTACATGTCATACCCCTAAACTGTAGCCCATACGGGCATATGAGCATGTATTTAACATGGAGGTATTGTAATGTGTGTGCTTCTGCAATGGTCCATTTCAGATTCAGAAAATGATAAAATCATAAAAGCAGAAGAATACAAAATAGCAGTTCATTGAATATGTACACTTAAAAATACATTAAACTAAGAAAGAAGCTGACAGTTTATACTTTTTCTTTTCCTCAGTATGCTTTTTAAAAAAACAGACATGATTCCAACACAATACACATTACTCAATAGTTGTAAATATAGAAAGGCCGGACAGCATTGAAGCCACATACCCTGCTTTTAAAAGGGGGTATTCCATCTGGCCCATTCCTTTACATAAAATTTACAGAAGAAAATCACGTGTAAGGTCGTTTGAATCGATATGTTATCACACGGACAGAGACCAGTCATTAGTTGTTGGAAATGAAGCCAGACGATGAAAACAATCAAACCTAAACCTGGTCAAAATATATCTATCGTAGCCCCCTAAACACCATACTAAATAGGGTTGACTGGAGGTACAGACCAGGGTAAGCTGATGCTGGATCACAGTTTTTTTGTTAAACGCCAATCCCATTCTTAAAGTCTAAAAATGGTTCAGACAAGCAGTATTAAGCTCTTTTTTAGATATAGAGTGTAAGAAATCAGGGTTAGCATTAAACTCAGGCCTTCCCAAATCATTAGATAGTTTACTGATGTAATTCAACCAGGGACTTTTTCTAGCCTGATCCAAACCCATAGAATCTCTAATAATATCTCGGTTTAACCCAAGGTTGGGTGCAGTCCAGGCTCTATGCCAAAGTAGCATAGGTTGCACTTTGATCACGTCAGTGATGTGATGGATCCCCAGTTCACTATGACAGGTAAAAACAGATGCACTCTGAGGAAGAGCTAATATGAATCTTAAAAAAGTATTTTCTACCACCTGTATTAGTGTAACATCATAAAACCCCCAGACCCCTGGCCCGTATGTGGCAATACTTATACACGTGGCCTGGTACATTTTGATTAATATCTCTGGCGGTCTTCTGCCCATCTTTTTCGAAAATATCACTGACGCTGTCAACTTTTTAAATAAAAGGGCCCTACTCTTAACAGCAGAACTCCAGGAGCCTGTGTCCTCAAACAAGATGCCAAGGTAAGAGAAAGTTTTAGTCGGTTCAATTTTGCCATTCCCAGCTGCAAGAGAACAACGTTTATTCCTGCCCTTACCACGAGATATAACAAATGTTTTCTTAACATTGAGCCTCAGTCCCCTGTTGTCCATTAAGTCAATGTAAGTGGTGAGGGCCCTCTGTAGGCCAAGCTGGGTTCTGGCCATTAAGACAGCGTCGTCCGCATAGAGGAGGGAGTCAATCTGCTTGTTGTTAACTTTCGGAAAATCCCTGCCACTGGCCACCAGTTCCTCCTCCAAGGCATTGGTATATAATGAGAAGAGGAACGGGGCCAGTACGCAGCCTTGTCTCACTCCCTTCTCCACGCGGAAAGACCTGGTACACTCCCCCTTTAAACCATACCTCACCTTGGCTGAGGCCCCCACATAAAGTTGTTTCAAAAATAACACCAATGACTGCTCCACCTTAAGGCCCTCTAAAATCTGGTATAACCAACTATGGTCAACGCAATCAAAGGCAGCGGTGAGATCTACAAATACCGCAAATAAATTTCCTGACTTGGCCTGGGTGAATTTCCCATGTAGGATGGAGAAGTTTAAAACCTTCTCGACAGTACCCCTCCCCTCCCTAAACCCATATTGAGCAGGACTTAAGATATTATTATCTTCAGCCCACTGTTGCAGTCTATTCAAGAATACCCTTCCTGCGATTATCATAAATGAATCTAGGAGGGATATGGGTCGATAACAAGAAGGATTTTCCAGGTCTCCTTTTTTGAAGGTGGGTATTATTATGAACTCCGACCAGGATTTATTAAAACCGTTTGCGCAGCTGGCTTCGAGGACTCGGGTTAACAGTGGGGACCAAAGCTCAGCCGTGCATTTATACAAATCAATCGGGGTCCCATTGGGGCCCGGGGCCTTTCCACCTTTACTCTCATTTATGGCAACCATTACTTCATCATATGTAAAATGGATGTTAATCTGCGAAAAATGTGTATACTCGCCCAATAGTACTGGTTCGTTGGCTTTTGTGGTGTCATTGCCCCCGCTGCCATAAACAGTGGAAAAAAAGTAAACCCAGGAATTTTCACTAATTGTCACCTCAATCCTTGCTCCCTAATTATTCGAGAACAACAGGGCCTTTACTGCCTGCCAGAAAAGAGAGCAATTCCTGCGAAGAGATGCCTAGTAAAGGTTGTTCCAGGCCTGGTCTTTTATTTCTTTCTTGCGCTTATACCTGGCAAGATTGTAGGCCTTCCTATATACTCTGATTTCCTCATAATCCCTCACTGTTTTGTGTAACGCAGCCTTTAACAAGGAATATGCCTTGGTACACATGGTATCGTACCAGCCATTTTTCGCTTTTCTTGGCTCCCTACAAGGGCGGGTCAGAGTTTTTTGTATCGCTGCTGTAATTTGAGAAAAGGCGGTCAGAATGTCAGTGTGAGAGAAACTCTTCTCGCAGACACTCAGTAATGGGAATTATAGCCCTGTGACATTATTTTTGAGTTCATAGTGTAGTGTAGTTCCTATTATCCCAATAGGCTCTGCGCATTGGAATAATATCTTCAATAGTATAGACCTAGGACGGAGGTTAACTAGGTCTTCTACTGACAATATTAGACTTAAAGTTTTGTGTTTGCCAGCTAGCTCAGAGTTCACTAGAAACTTTCTCGAATAGGCAAGGAGGATTTTAACCTCCCTGGATAGACAAGAAGGGATTTAGTTTCTGACAACCATAGAACATGACAACTTTGCTCTCCCCTAATCAAGACTGTATCTCTAGAGTCGTGTGAAAACAAAAGACAACTTATTTCACTCAGTCAGTTGAGTGCATTCTTAGTTTCACCAGATTGTAGAGAAAAGGAAGAGACTGGCGTGTTCAATAAAAGATGGTATTTATTGATCAGTCTCTTTTCTCGTACAAGAGAAATGAATCGCTATTATTGCAATACTTATAGTTAAGTAAAGTGCATACAGTAAAGACAGAATTATAAAATAATACTGAAAAAGCATTGATATGGTTTCTGAGCCATATGATACTTTAAAATGGATAAAATAGATACATACATATATACATTTGACTAATCGTACTCAACTGGTGCTTCTAACCACGCCTACCCCAGTGTACCTGACCTAAGCCTAATACGTGGGCGGGAGTAGATAAGTAGCAGTTTAAGTTAAGTTTGTTTTGCCAAGGGACTGACTCAAGAATTCTCTGCAAGGGGTTATTCAGTTCTGTACCTGAGATCTAGAATGGTGGAGGGCTGGTATCTCTTATCCCAGGTCTTGATATTCCAGCTGCCTGCGAGGGCTGCTTGGAAGCGCCGGAGCTGGATTTCTCAGCAGGAGAAAGGCAGCGTCTCGTTCTCAGCGCGTCAGGAAGGCGGGGCAGCGCCTGTGGGCTTCGCTCTCTGCTGGGCTCCTCGGCAAGTCTTGCTGCTCCAATCTCGTCACCACCGCGTGTGTTTGCTTAAGGCAATGTCGGTAATATTTATACCTGAAAGGTGCCGAGATTGACGTAAGGATGGACATATATACGTCAATAAGGATGTCATACGAACGGGTTCGTTCGCACATTCTTTTACTGAAGTTCTCGGTGAAATCAAAACAATGGCTACGGGAATTTCCCAGGTCGCTGTAGGTTTGATTTGTTTTGAGAACTCCGTATTCCTTATCAGGGGCTGGAGGAATAGTGCTTGCCTAATTAGATGGCATGCGTTATGACCTAATCAGATAATGCGCTTCTGTGCCGTGGTGTGGCTTAATCAGATAACGGTTTTTGCACCGTTGGATGGCTGCTAGTTAATTATTAACCAAACCAGGGTCAGGAATAGGGGGATCGATACAGTACCTATAGAAATACATCACAATAGCCTCGGGATCATTCTTAGTCCAGGGCAGAGAGTAACCATTCTGGTGATCCAACATACTACCTTGAGTCCAGACCAACCTCTCAACTACCAAAGTACTCCTATGAGGAAGTGAAATGTTAATGCTTAGCGGAAGATGGTCGCTTAGCCCATTTGGGTGAATAGTGAATTCGTTAACCCACGTTGCGTGTCAGATTGGTAGAGTAATAAAATCTATCTTGGAGCTAAAGCCCCGACCACTAAACGTGGGGCCAAACTCTACGGGTGGGGAACACAACGTATTGTCAAAGCCAAGATCATGAGTGGCCATAACTTCATTAAAACTTTCACCCCAAATTGAGTGTACAAAATGGGCCGCGTGACCATTGTCTTCTTCGTCAAAGTCCCGAAGCCCACAAGAAGGCTGGGTACAAACACTGGCATTAAAATCCCCTCCCCAAATTATAATAATATCCTTCCCTTTTGATGCAGTTAAATGACTTAAATCATCGTTGAGATAATTTATCAAGTCAATAAAGTTGCCCCTATCTATGTTGTTATAAAAATGAATAACAGCGAACTCGACTTGCATAGAAATGTGTATAATGACAATTTGAAAATCTCCAGAACCCCCAGCATGTTCGAGATATACACACATATTCCCCCTTTGTGTCTCCCATGAGTTGAGTGCAATGCAGGCATATGGAACGTTTTAAAACCCTCAATATGTAATTTGTCCAGCTGCCATGTCTCCTGCAGGCACAAAATATCAACATTCTCAATAAAATCTATCCAAACTGGATTATTGCCCTTCAACTGAAGCCCAAAGATGTTTCAATAGGCTATTCTTACCTGCCCTTGGACATACTTTGATTGAAACATTGATGTCGATTCCCTCTCCCCCCGGCTTTGACGCCTCTCTAACACTGTTACAGCGCTTATGCTGCTTTCAGTGGTTCCAGCTGTTACTACTTTGTTGGGAACCTCCTTGCTCAAAAAAGCATAGTGGTCCACCTCCTGAGTTCTTATTAAGGGGAGATCTCCCACTTTGTGTGATCCTATACAAATATTTTGATTTGGATGATTATTGGTTGAAGAAGATGGGTCAGCTGCTAAAGAACCCCCACACACTACCGTAGACTCATATTTGAGTAGTTCCTCCGAGGGTACCAAATAACATGCTCTCTAAACTATCTTAGGCACCCCGCTAGTTACCAGCTTTTGGTGAACTTCTCTGTCCCTGAGTCAATCCACCTCCTCCAACGAGTCTAAGGGCCCATACTTATTTGACACACTTCTAAGTTATAACTCCGGTGATTATTAGGATATGTACCAGTAGAAAATGCAGTGTCTCTGTTAAACATTTTAGGCCGATAAAAGAAACCCAGGGGTAGCACGTTAATTCCCTCAGCCCTGAATCTATTTGTACCTGATCGAGTTAGAATTTCTTGTACTAAGGCGGGAGAGCCTAAGGATAGAACTACGCAATCCCCTTTGAAAGTCTTTCTACTGGGTCCCACCTACAGGACGCAACTCACCACTTTAAAAGAAGCGAACATCTCTTGGGTCAGTCCCATTTTAGCCCCTAGGTAATGTATAGATTTATTCCTCAACATCTCCCATTTTTCGTTATCCCCCTCAGTAGGCGGTGGCACATTTGCCAAGATCAGAGTGTAAGGAAACGCTGCAGGTAAAAGGTTCAAGCTAATATGATTTGATGTGGGCACTTGATTATGGGTCATTCGTATTCCTGGGCTAGGGCAAATATCTACATGTAATGAATCATTACATCGTTCCCTGCCGTGGTCCTTTCCACCCCCCTTCTCCTTTACAGTCCTAGCTGATTGCACGGTGAGAGTGTTTACCTTCTTGGACCTAGGACCCTCAGAACAACTAGATCTCTCCCTATCCCTATCACTAGACTGAACACTGCGGCTAGAGGCACAATCTGCTGTTATCTCGCTACATTTCTTATCTAGTCCGCCTCCCCTACCTGGCTCTGATTGCGAAATATTTGCATCCTTTAGGTGCCCTGAAAAAGATGCCAGTTAGCCTGAAAGAGAGTGTGTTCTATGGTGTCAATAGTTGTGCTTTATGGTAGATTAGTGTCCAGACATTTAATGTCTAGACCAATAAGGTTTTCTTTGCGGTCAAATGGCAGATCTTGTAATATCCCAAGGACATCTCTAGTGTGCATCTGATATGTAGGTGTTGTCTGAATCAGAAGTCTTAGAGAGAAGTCTGCAAACTGAAATATAGGTATGAACACCAAACCAATACCAGAAATAATTGTTCTACTGGGAGGTGGTTCTCTGCTTTCGTGCATTTTAGGAAGTGAGTAAAAATATGGCACACTTGGTTCCTTTGCACAGAGAAAATCTGCCTCCTTCTTGGCTTCCTCAACCATGATGGTGATGGTTCTCCTTAGTCTTTCCGTTAGATCCTCTATAATGACTTTGTACTTACTCTCATGTGTCATTCAGCAGGTCAGTGCATTGTCTTCTGTAATCTCTCTTTTTCAATAGAACATTGCGTCCGCCTTTATGTGCTGGCTTTAACACTAAGTCATCATCTTCCATAAGTGATAGCAGCACCTGCCTTTCAGCTATTGTTATATTATTGAATATCTTCCGTTTTGAAGTATCCATGGTTTCTATTTATTTAAAGATGGCCTGTTCAAAGGCTTGAATCTCTACTGGTACCAAGAAAATGTAAGGGCAGAATGTGGACCTTACTGTCAAGCTGGTGTCTCCTTCTTCCGTTTCTTGTTTAGAGATACGATGTGCTTCACTTGCGTCCTTTACAAGGGTGTGTATGGTTGCTTGTAAGTTAGCCGTTGGGTCATTTTTCAGTAGTTTGTAATTGCGATTGTCGCTGAGCAGTCTGCGGCATTCCTTGTTGAAGTCTGTTTTGTCCTGTAGTACAATTCCTCCGCCTTTGTCAGCTGGTTTGATGAACAGGGAGGGGTTGTCTTATAGGTGTCTGATGGTCTCCCGGGAATGTCTGGAGAGGTTGTTAAATTTCCCAGTGGGGTTCAGTTTTTCTATGTCGTGGTAGACCGCTAGTTCAAATGTAGGTATTTCAGCTGGAACACTCGTCTGGGTACTTGACCAAACCCTCCCATGACCGGGTAAGCTACATTTCTCTTGCCGGTATCTAACAGCCCACAGCCCCCTCCTCTCTTTTCAGGGTCAACACCTCTGCCCGATTTCTCCTTTGGGGCATTTGCAGCAAAACTCTAGTGTGAGGATACCTCTTAGTGTATCCACTTTCAACCTGTGCGTGTGCTTACGTTTCTTATCCCACCACAAGCACAAGCGCATATTTTGATAATCTCACCTTAACCGCACCACCAGTACGGTTACACCTTTTGCCGCGTTTTTACCGCTGACACTGCACTATACTACCGGCAAATATGTTTCTTTGTGATTCATGCAACCATGCTAAGACTCTTCTCTGTATGTTTGTCCGTCATTCATGTTGTATGTCCAGTAATGCCTGGAGAGGAAATCCCCCTCCCACATGTATAGCACCTTAGCGAGTGCTTCACGTTTTTTCGATCACATACTTACTTAAACTATAGATTGCACAGTCACTTATTTAACGGTCCTGAGATAAGCCCGTTTTATAAAAAAGGCCTGGCTGAACATGTAGACCACACCTTGGATATAGGAGCTCCTAATATTTACTTCACCAACATCCACCTGCCTTGTTTTGTTTTTAATGGTAACAGAGGCCCAGACTTTAAAAATTAACTATGTCCTCTGGAACTGGGACCCCTGTATAGCCTTTTAAAATTTGACTCTCACGTCACTCAGCAACATACCAGCTCCGCTGTATTCAGGCGTAGTAGCACACCCGGGACACACTCGGTGTCACTGGGTGGGCGCGATGATGAAGCATGCCACCAACTAGGTTGGTGGGTGAGTCTCGGTAACGATGCCAAACATCCTGTGATTCTGGGCAAATCACTTAATCTCCACATGCTTAACCAAAATGAATTTGTGTCCTCATGTAACGTAGCTGGTGCTACATAAAGCATTCTGATACCTGTTGCAGGTCAAGTTTGTGCTATATAAAACTCTGCAAAAAAAAACCTGATGGTTTGCCTCTTGTCATACAGCCCTGAGTCCTGTATTGTTCACAAATAGGCTAGTCCTCTTTTTGATTAAAGATAGAAAACACCCAGGCTCATCTGAAAAATTAGAGGTGGAGCTGCTGGTGGATCATATCAATCTGAGGAAAAGTCATCAAAGTTGATGAGGTAGCTAAAGGCAGTCAGACTGTGGAAAAGTACATTTTGCCATGTTATATGTGCCTACGTGTTCCCCATCTTATGTTATATGCGCATGATCGATATGCATGTATTCTCCCCTGATCAATTAAAGACGCAATTACAGTTGTGTCCATCTCTAGTATGCCAGTTTCCAGTCTTCGTGAAAACAACGAATATTAGGCCTATGTAAACCTACGTTGCCACATTTTACAGTGTGCACGTTAATTCATTGAATTGTCCCCGTTTCTAGGCCTCAAAAGGGCCCGGACTCAGATTCAGCTCCTGTCTCCTGAACCCTCTCCAAGGAGCGATACAGCCCCCACCTGTATCCCTGACCCTTCGCTTACTTCATGCCTCGCAGTGCCCGGCCCGGCCTGGCTCTGCCTCCCAGTCTGCCAAGAATATGTTATGTTTCTAGTTATCAGTCCAGCCCTCCTTCTCTGCATTCCCAAGCTACTGAATCGCATCAATAGTTTCCGTCATGGTCTAGCCTTTATGTCTCCATGTAAGAGAAATACTGTATTAATATTCATAGAATACTCCTAGCACACGCAATACATGTAGAATAATGCATGCATCAGTCTTAGTGTCTATTAGCCTTTGCCCTGATAACTTTTGGATTCGATCAACATGTACTCTAAACACCAGATACTAGATATGCCTTGGGTACATGTCGCTCTGACACTCCAGACTTTAGTCTCCTCTTCTAGCGCAGAAGTCATAGCCCCCAGTTCTCCCTGGTAACACGTCATTGCCCATTTGCGCGCACCACTAGGTTAGAGGTCCCAGCTGCTCAGGTAGCCCCCTCCATGTTTCCGCCCCGTTTAAGACATATTCTGTTACGTTTACATCACATGTCTATGTATACGCCCTGTACACGCCTTCTTGTTACATCATTTCGCCCTTATCTTTCGCGACTGCTACGAAACCACGCCTACTGCTACGCCTACTGTATTGAATGCTATTGTAAATGAAATGTATATATATCATGTACTGTTAATATGACACAGCGATCCTGCCATTTTCCCCGGCCCCCGGCAGCTGCCATCCTATTCCCATGCAGGCTGTCCTGTTCCTGTCCTTTATGTCTGATTAAAGCCTGTGACTCAAGATACCTCGAATCCTGACTCTTATTTATTGAGCTATCTGTTTATATGAGTATCCTGAAAAATAGAACCGGTAATTAATTATTTATTTACCACATAATGGCGCCCGAATAGGGACTTGCCCTTTCACCACGCGCCGGAGAAGCCACGCAGGCCCCCTGATCCTCTGCAGCCGTGACGGAACCAAACCGTGCACGTGCAGATATTTCTGCTTCAAGTATCCCTCATGCCCACGGAGGAGAAGGAGGTTGCGGTCCAGCGTCCAGACGAGGCGGTGGAGGAACGCGGCGAGTCCCGACCAGAGCCCAAGCCGAGAGTCCAAGGTCCGAGGTATCCGGAGGCCCACCTGTAACTGAAGTCCGAAGTCCGTAGTCCGTCGTCGTAGCAGTCCAGTCCAGTCCGAGGCCTTCCGTTCTTGCTGCCCGGTGAGTACCGTTGCTGGGGTAGTATCTAGACAGGGTCAATTAATTTGTCTCTGGTCCGTGGGTTTGGGTACGCAGATCCAACACGAAGTGTTCACCTAGGTGGACGCGGGTCCTGACGTGTCTCTTTATGGGACCGGTAAGTTTCGTGCTGTTTTAGCAGTACATCTAGTCATTCTAGTAAGTTTCTGTTCTCGAGAAAATTCATGTATTCTGTCCGAACTGTTATTATAAATGTTATTTCATGTGTTTTCAATGTCGTGGTATGAGTGATTTGTTTTCTTAGTTATTATTGTGTTTATCGTGTATTGTATTGTGTCCAGACTCCAACCCAAATTATGCCTCTGTTCTCGAAATTACGTCAGTTAAAAACAAGAAAAGGTCTGCTAGAGGAAGCAGTTCCTGTCCCGCCTAGGGACAGTCCAGGTCATTTTATGTATCATAAGCATGGCTTAAGTGCCATATTATATCTAGACTTATGGGTGGAATACACCAAGGAATTAGACGAGAAATATAGATGGCCCGTATCAGGTACGTGGGATGCCGAGTGCATCATGCGAGTAGAAGAAGCATTATGGAAAAAGAAAGCCAGACAGTCCCAGAAAGATGCCATCGAGTTATGGCGCAAAGAATCTCATAAAAGAACTGAAAAAGAAATCAGAAAGACAGAATTAAGTAGGGAATCCTCAAAAAGAGCCCAAGAAAGGGAATTAATCGAAGTAGGTGAACGAGTTAAAGCCGAACAGTCAGACAGACAGAGAAATGCCCTTATTAAGGGTATGTATCCTCTTCTTGCCAAGGGCTTGCCAAAAGCAACCCCGGAAGCACCATGTAATTTCCCGCCGCCATTAGTTCCGATTAAGCTACGTCACAAACCGACCGCAGCTGATATTTTTCTCTCGTCCTATTTGGACGACACAGTCCCAGAATATGCAAATCCTGTTCCGCCAGCTCCAGCAAATAATGTAATTCCTGTTCCTCCAGTCACCGGGGCACCCGTTACAGCACCTGTTACGGTACCCCCGGTCCAGCCCACAGTACATGTACCCGCTACATCCGTCACTCTCCCAGCACGTACAATACCCGTCGACGATTCTAGTCAAGGGGCCTCGGGGGGAAGTCCTCCTGGAACCCCGCTGCAACACAAACGTGTGACATTACTCGAGCTACATGCCCGAGCGTTACAGCGTTCACCCAAACATCAGTCCGTTGCAGATATCAAGCGAGCCCTTACCGAATGCCGTTATGATCCAGTCCCAGGAGATGATAATATGGTCATATATTCATTGCGCGTAAGACGGGTGACCGAATACTTGGACACCCTACCAAATATGAAAGAATATCTAGACAGAATATATCGTTTCATCCGTACAGGAGTAGATCCAGGAAGTATTGGCGAAGCCATGACTCAAAGAAAAGTCGAAATTCAGCTTATGCTTTTAAAGTTTCTAATTAATTGTTTAATAAGAGAACAAGATTATCCGGATAAAGATCCGGAAGAAATGAAAGTCCTGACCAGGTGGAGTGACCACATAGCCGAGGGAAGACACAAGACACAGACCTGTATAGAGAGTATGTACAAGAAAATATGTAGAGAAATAATAAAGTTACACGAGAAACGAGAAGCACTACAAGTAACCGAGAAAGAAGATAACTCTGATACCGAAGAGGTAGACGCCGAGAATCCCACCAGAATAGCGTATGTAGGTAGAACTAGACTTCCCGACTGACATTCACGCCTAGAACACAAGAAAGTTTTCCCTCCTCCAGCACCAGAACAAGGTTCTCTTGAGCAAGTATTCCAAGGTACCGATCACATTCTGAAATCACGAGTCGGTTATAGTGAACTTAGTACCATGCATGAACAAGAACTAGCCCGATCAGCAGTCCGGTGGACTACTGATTCTACCACTTTTCCAGATGGAATAGTGGCACAAATGTTTCTGAAACTGCCCCCAGCCGAGCAGCGACTGGTGGGTATGTATATGATCCAGCACCTCATTACACTGTATGAGGGACAATATTCCGATCCAGGTCCGTTACATGATGTTCTGAACGAGTTACTCCAGTATAGATGGAGAGGTCTAGGTACCGATTTAGTTAGTATCATTCTAGAACAGCGCCACAAATATAGAACGTTTCTGAACCCGCATTTTGTTCATGTCTCACCTCCAGAAAGTAAATCATTTTACATAGATAGACAGCATCCGTTACGAGAAGTACACCCAGTTAGGACAACGGGGGGTGATCTAGAACGAGTATTTGTTTACACCCCTATCACAAAGATGGAACTCTTAGAGATGAAAAAGTTAATTCCCTGTCACGACAAAGATCCAGCAGGGTTCCATCGAGAATTAAAAGACATGCTCCGTATGGGAGAATACACGTATCCAGACATCATTAAAATGCTAAAGGTCCTGTTGCCCGCAGGGGTATATGAAAAACTTAAGGAAAAAGAATGGGAGGTGGGAGAGAAAAAGATAGATTGGACAGCTCTAGAAGCTGAAGATAATTCACGAGTACCAGGTACTGGTCTAGGGGCTAAAGTTAAAGAATTGCCCGAGTTATTGATTCAGGTTTTGCCTAGATTACTAGCCACGAAAAAGGAAGATTGGGATGCAATCTCAGCTTGTAAACAGAAACAGGATGAAGACACTAGTGATTTTTATTCTAGATTTGAAAAATGTTTTATTATCAACAGTGGTCTGAAGACGAGTAGTGAATCGTACCCTCATCTTTTTGTTACCAAACTAGTCGAAAATTCAAGTCCACAAGTTAAAAATCGAGTTTTGAAAGTCGAAAGTAGTTGGCAAGCTAATACCCCGTCACAAATGCTACAAATGCTCCAGTATCACCAGAACAGAATCAGGGAAGAGCAAGAACACGAAAGGAGACGTATGAAAGACACGAAAATGAAAGTATTAGTTGCACAATCTGTTCCACAAGACAGTCAGAAGAGGGGTCCGAATCAAGCCAGTCATCCTGCAGCTCCCGTTAAAGGGACTTGCAATTACTGTAAACAGCCAGGTCATTTTATAAACGAGTGTGCAGTTCTGAAACACAACATAGCTACTGGTAAGACTAAAGAAAGACCACGTCCGCTTAGACAAGAACAAGTTTCACAGACTTCTCAGCCACCACAGAATGCACAACAGACAGTTCTAGCACCGCAGCCTGTCGCTGCAACACAGCATGTTACACAGCAGGTGTACCAGTATGCCCAGACAGAGTATCCAGAGTATCAACAGTATTCATGAAACAGCCTAGAGAGGGAGGTAGGCTTGCCTCTCATCGAGATACCTGTAGATCAAGAGGGTCCCTATGTACACAGTCAAGTATTAGGGAAAGACAGAAAGTTTTTGATTGATACAGGGGCAAGTAGGACTACTATCAGTCATGACGAGGTTCCAGGGGCTCCGCTCTCAGGCTCTAAAAATGTTTCCCTTGGATTTTCAGGAAAGCCTATTGTTAATGAAATTTCAAAACCAGTTTCCCTAGAAGTTGGTCCATTGTCCCGAACTACTGATTTGTTACTTACGAAATCATGTCCAGAAAATTTATTAGGCATTAAAACATTAAAGGAATTAGGTGCAGTCATTTGCTGTTCCCCAGAAGGAGTTCGATTGTTCTTACGTGACTTTAAAGGTCACTATGTATTACGTGATTTTGATCCAAGATTATTGAATGTACCGCCGCATTTATGGGCGCAAGGTCCAACTGATGTAGGATGTATGCACATCACACCCCATCGTGTGACTCTCAAACAAGGTATAGTTTTGCCACAGATTAGACAGTACAGATTGCCACCTGAGGCTGTAGCAGCCTTGTCCAAAATTATTGACGAGCTTATTACTCAAGGAGTGGTTGTAGAAACTGACTCCAATGTATGTAATTCTCCTATCATTCCAGTCCTGAAACGTACTGATCCAAATGCACCTCCAGTATATCGATTAGTGATTGACCTTCGAGAGCTTAATAAATGTATTATACCCCAGTATCCAGTAGTCCCAGATATTTCTTCCCTATTAACAGCCATTGATTCTGAAGCTACGTTCTTCACTGTTATCGATCTCAAGAACGCATTTTTCAGTGTCCCCATTCATCCAGACAGCCAGTACCTTTTCGGTTTTTGTTTAAATGGAAGGAGCTATAAATTTACACGAGCTCCTCAAGGTTTCACAGAAAGTCCTAGTATTTACAGTCAAGCACTTAAGAGACAACTAGACAATATTCACATGCCAACTGACACTGCGCTGCTCCAGTATGTCGATGATCTACTGATCACAGCCCGTTCTGAACGTGACTGCGAGCGTGCGTCACTTACAGTCCTGTATTTTCTGGCCGAGCAGGGGCACAAGGTGTCCCCTTCCAAATTACAATTCTGTGTCCAGCAAGTGATCTACTTAGGCCACTTACTGTCCAAGTGGGGTAGGCAGTTGACACCAGACCGTATCCAGTTAATAGCGAGTCTTCCAAAGCCCAAGACACAGAAGGAGGTACGAGCTTTTATTGGCCTCACTTCTTATTGCAGACAATGGATTCCTCAGTATGCATTTCTAGCCAAACCACTGATACAGTTAACGACACAGGAGGCAGCCGTATCGACTGTCCTCCCTTGGACCCAGGAACATACACTTGTTTTCAATGAATTAAAGAAAGCCTTATGCCAAGCACCTGTTCTAGCTACACCGAACTACAGTAAGCCTTTTACACTTTTTGTCACAGAACGTGATGGTACTGCATTATCTGTTCTCACACAAGATCAAGCAGGACAATACAAGCCCTGTGCTTATTTTTCGAGTACATTAGATCCAGTAGCCCAGGCTCTGCCTGCGTGCCTCAAGTCAGTTGCAGCCACAGCTCTAGCTATCAGACAAAGTGATTCTATAGTATTAGGACACTCCCTGACAGTACAAGTTCCACACTCCGTGGAAGTTCTTTTAAACGGAACACAGACTCAGCACTTGACAATTGCACGTTTAACAGGTTATGAACTGACACTGTTCCAGCCACACATAGAAATCAGACGCTGCAACATTCTAAATCCTGCTACACTGTTACCGTCAGTTACTTCAAATCCTGCCACACATGACTGTGTGGAAGTTGTTAACACTATGACAAAGCCAAGACAAGACCTGACAGACATTGCATTACCTAATCCCGACCTGACACTTTATGTGGATGCTTCATGTATGAGAACAAGTACAGGAGAACTAGTAGCCGCATATGCAGTGACTACTGACACTGAAGTTATAGAAACACATCGTATTGACACCTTGTCTGCCCAAGCAGCAGAGCTTATCGCTCTGACCCAAGCCTGCATACGTGCCAAGAACCTGAAAGTAAACATATATACAGATTCACGTTACGCATTCGGAGTCGTACACGACTTTGGAGTGCTCTGGCAGGAGAGAGGTTTCATGACTTCTCATGGAACCAAGATTCAGCATGGTCTCCTCATCCAAGCTCTGTTAGATGCAATACATTTACCAACAGCTATCGCTATCATGAAGTGCAAAGCAGATACGAAAGTTACTGACATCATTTCCCAAGGTAACGATCTAGCAGATCGAACAGCCAAACTTACAGCTCAGACCCCAGACATTCCAGTTAACACGACACAGACACTCACTCCAGATCCGACTACCTGTATGACAGTCAAGGACCCTACACAAGATGTCATAGACATACAGTTACATGCTACTCCCGAGGAAATCAAGAAATGGTCCGAACAAGGAGGGGTCCAGACAGATCAAGGATGGGTGACGAAGGGAAAAGCCACATGGTTTCTCCCCGACTCTATGGTTCAAGTCATTATTAATACCGCACATAGTCCAGCACATCTAGGAGAAAAAGCTATGTTAGACAGTATTCAGAACCTTTGGTTCAACAAGCACCTACGAGCTGCAGCCAAGCAGAAAGTCCGTACCTGTATGATATGTTGTCAATTCAATCCAGGTAAAAGTGTCCCGGTGGAACAAGGTGGATTCCAACCTCCTGACCACCCTTTTGAAGTCCTCCAGATGGATTATATTCAGATGGAGCGATGTCGAGGTTTCAAGTATGTCCTCGTAGTTGTATGCGCTTTGTCCAGGTGGACAGAAGCATATCCAGTTCCAGATTACACAGCCGCGACCACTGCCAGGCAGTTGGTTCGTGAATTCTTTCCCCGCTATGGACTCCCTAGGGTCGTGTATTCTGATAACGGCCAGCCATTCTCATCTGAGCTTATGAAACATGTTTCCCTTCTGTTAGGGTACCAGTGGAAGTTCCATTGTGTGCGCCATCCTGAAGCAGCCGGTCTCGTAGAGAGACATAATCAGACATTGAAAGTCCGCATTGCAAAAGTGTGTAAAGAGAAAGGTGTAGACTGGCTAGTTGCCTTGCCAGTTGCTCTATTCTACATGAGGATGGTTGCACATTCCAGATCAGGTCTGTCCCCGTATGAGGTCGTATTCGGCCGCCCTCCAAACATGTGGGGTACACCTAGACCCCGCAGTATTACAGATGTCTCCAGTAATATGCTGACAGATTACCTAGCTTCCTTGATGTCTGCCCTACACTCTTGTCGTTCACAGGTTGCCGCCGCATTTCCAGACAACACCGAGGTGAAACCGCATGAAGTCATTCCAGGAAGCCTCGTGTTGGTGCGGAATTTTGATCGTTCAAGCCCGCTGGAGCCCCGTTGGAAGGAGCCCCGCCTTGTCTTGTTAACAACAAGGACCGCCGTGAAGCTAGAGGGCAGGAAAGGATGGGTCCACCTGTCCCATATAAAGAAATTCCATGGAGTTCGTGAAAAGACTTTTGCAAAGGACTGCCCCATTTCTAAAGACTGCCTAAAAACAGACTCTGAACTCAAGCCTCCCCTGTTAGAGGAAACTCCGCAACAGGAGTATAAAAAGAAATTAAGGTCTAGTAAAATAAGTCAGCCAGTTTAATTGTCTAAGTCCCTCTCGGGTGAAACGGTTAGACAGGTCCCTGACATGTATGAGATAGACCCCCATAGTGAGAGAGTTAGTCAAAACTCTATCAAATGTATCATTGTTCTAAGTTTTTTGTTATATGTGAGTCTTATGGTTACCTGCACAAGTTATGCTTTACATTTATGTTTTCCGAGTTCACATGTAAATAAGTTTTCTAATGCTACAGTAGAGCACACATTTAGTGATCTGCCTCCTCACGAGCTATCCTATCGTCTTGCTATGCGAAATAATACATTCATCAGAATGTTACATTATTCACACCAGACCAGCAATGCCACTAATTGTTGGGTGTGTGGTCGACTCCCCCCTTTCCAGACACCGAAGGGAGTTCTGCCACTCTTTCCTTATCCATTTTCACATAATGGTTCGTGTGGAGCATGGTCCACGTTAACGTCATCCTCTAATGATATGTCCCTTCTGAACAGAACATGTTTTCCAGATAAGCAAGGTATTTCCCATAGAACAGGGTTAGATCTAGAAAATGAAGTATATGATCTAGGTAATTATTCTTCGAATTTCATGGTCCTGAATGTTCAGTCTGATACTACTCCAGATTTGCCTGCTATTTCAGTATTACCAGTCAAAGGCGAATTATGTGTCAGAAAGAATGGTTCCGCACATGTAGGACATAGTGATTGTACTACTACTGTCGAGTATAGTGACAGTGGGAAATCTATTTTTAAAGCCTCACGTCATTCTTATTTTGTGTGTGGTCAGACCGCATATGTTCGTCTGCCCCTCGAATGGGATGGAACATGTTACATTGCCTTCCTACTGCCACCAGTTTTCCTAGCCCCATCTGATTATCACAGAAACACACATCTAGTACACGTCAGACCTAGAAGGGAGATCGAGTCCCCAATTGTCGATCAAACTGAAACTGCTCTAGAACAATATCAAGACTTCAATAAAGGTTTCTTCTTCTTTATAGGACCTGTCCAGAATAGTAAGTTAATACGTAGGTTAACAAGAACCCTTGAAGCAGTAGTGAATGAGACTACTTCTGCTCTAGGTAACTTAACCGAAGAGCAATCTGCTATGAGATTTGTCGTGCTCCAAAATCGTCTCGTTCTTGACGTCATACTGGCCGATAGAGGAGGAGCATGTAGAGTAATCGGATCTAGTTGCTGCATTTTCATTCCTAATAACGCGCCGTCTGTTTATTCAGCTATAACCAGACTTCATAAAATTGCCCATCAGTTACACCAGAATCCAGGCACCTGGACATGGTCCGGTTGGGTCTGGAGTATCATATCTGCCTGGGGATGGAAAGTATTGTCATTCCTAGGTATTGCAGTAATGGTCATATTCAGTTGCTGCCTCTGTATACAATGTGGCCCTGCGATTTGCGGCATGTGTGCTACCTCTTGTATTCCTAGTCCTAAACCCCGTTCCAAGACAATTCGAGACGAGCAAATGATGCTATATGAAATGATAGATGGTATCATGAATATTGATGTTTCCTGATGGAAACGTAGGGCACAAGGAGGGAATGTGGAAAAGTAAATTTTGCCATGTTATATGTGCCTACGTGTTCCCCATCTTATGTTATATGTGCATGATCGATATGCATGTATTCTCCCCTGATCAATTAAAGACGCAATTACAGTTGTGTCCATCTCTAGTATGCCAGTTTCCAGTCTTCGTGAAAACAACGAATATTAGGCCTATGTAAACCTACGTTGCCACATTTTACAGTGTGCTGCAGTGGCAGCTAGTAAGCCATGTTTTACCTTGCCCCTCTCAGAGAAGCACAACTAGTGCTGCAGTCACTGTGGTACACACTAACTTACAGGCCCGGGGTACCTCTGGTACCACCTACTAGGGTATTATAAGTAAGTTAAGCTAATGGGGTACAAGACAATCAAACATGCACCATTTTAAGGGTCAGAGCACATGCACTGAGAACATTTTAGCAGGGGGCAGGGCATTTCAGAATCATTATCTCGGTACCTAGTAGTCAAAATGGGGATATAAAGTGGTTGGTATATCTCCAAAAGGTTTCTTCACAGTTATTTTTAGGTTAACCACTTTCCATGCTCATGAGGAGCCCAGCTTGCCATGAGGCACAGTGGAGCTGTGCTCACGACGAGCTAGGCTTGTCATACCTCCCGCGGCGCCCAGGTGCAATTAATTCTCCGCTTGTGCGGGAGAATGAATCAGTGGGCGGGTTGTGACGAGCCCAGCTCTTCATGAGCACAGCTCTACTGTGACTCATGATGAGCTGGGCTCATTACGAGCACCGCAGCACCCCCCTCCCCCCCACGCCTCTGAGGGAATTACCCCCACGGCAGAGGTGTTAATGCTGTGCTGCAACAAAATAGTTGTTCTGCATTATGGAAGGGAGAAAAAGCAGCACAGAGCCATCTTTATAAAACAAATTGCCTGTTGCTGCTCACTACCCCTGTGCCTGTGATGGAGCGAGATAGAAAACAAAATTTTGTTTAAACTCGCAAAGTCACATTTCCATAACATGAATAAAATTATTAATGATTTGTGATATGTCGTGCTAATACAACTTAGATTAAACTTTACACGTGGGGGGACTAACATGTGTGCTCATAAACGTGCATAAATGTTGCATCTTTTTGTTCGTACAAAATAATAAAATAATTTATTGTTTTCGTTTTTGTCATTACTAACTGCTGCAAACTTAAAAGAAGCATGTGCTTGTTTTGCTTTTCCTTGTCTGTGTGATGTCATTTCTACTATTCTAGGTGCATATGGGTCTCATGGAAAAACGGAGACTGGTAAATATAAACGCTGCTTTATTTGTTTGCAATGGCTAGGTAACATTTTGATTAATCGGGTGGGTTAATTAATTAGTAAACCATGGGGTGGATACAGAATCTACTTTATTTCTTACATTAATACTTTTCTTGTGTTTGTTTTATACTAGAAAACATAAGTTGCCTGCTTTTGGGCCTAGTCATTCGAACCGCAGAAAAAGAGCTGACATATAATTCTGCAGAAAGTCACGAGACGCCCATTCTGAATTAAAACGTTTATTGAAGCTGCATTCACAAAGCAAAAACTGATGAGCTGACATCATTCTGTCGGATATGGCCAAGGTCGAAAGTGAACATTTTGTCAGTCCTTAACTTGGCATCCGCGGAAGTGTAATGAAAGTCTATGGAAGCTGCGAGGATGACTTAATACATAGTTGCAAACGCAGGAAGCTTCTGGCTTCACGTGGAAGAGACAATGGTCTTTATGAGACATGATTTCATGGAACTTTTTGAGAAACGGGTGACATGTCACTTGTCACTCTCAGCCAATGGGACGTCGAAGATTTCTGAAAACTTTCCTTTGCTAGTTTAGTTAGCGTAGAAAGGTATAAAAAGTCATGCCCTTAGGGTTGGGCTGGCTGCTGCTTTCTGACTTTCCGATGAGGGTGATGTGCTGCTGGACTTTGCGTGGAGCACGTAAGAATCCTCATAGAACTTTACTTTAATTTCTATCTATTTAGCTTAATTAGGGAATTAGGTTTTAGAAATGCTAAACTTTATATATTTTCTTTAAATTCAATTCACTTGCTTAAATTGTATTTTTCTCATATTTCATTACAATCATGTTTGCTTTAATGTTAATAAAATTCATTTATAAAACTTTCAACTTATATACCATAATTTAGTAAATAAAATCTTACTTTTGACAAACAAGCTGGTCTTGGTTATTCAGAAGTGTAGGTTACTATTAGCTAGATCACGTCGCCTATGGTGGTCATTTAAATGTTTGGGTTTCATTCTAATGACAATATTCTTTCTGCAAATGTATAAATATGTATATAGTTTGTAGATAATGTGTATATAGATTTATTCTGACCACCTGATTCAGTAGGCCCAAAATATATCAGGTTTATAAATGGGTCCATATTTAGTTTAGAATTTAGTTTATAGGTTATGAAGTTGGGTAGCGTAGTTTATGATATATTTTCTATAGCCCGCTGGATCAATTCTCTGGTAGCAGAAATTGATGGTTGCTAAGAGGTAACCAAGGTAATATGTTGGTTGCTAAGGGTTGCGTTATGGTATGGAAATAGGATCGATGTTTTAACACATGTTAAGTTTGTTTTTCGTGCCTATCTGTAAGCTATACCGGTATAGATTGTGTGGCGAGAAATTAGTCACGCAAGCCATCTGTTCTGTTTGTAGTGATATCGCCGAGTATCACAAGAGGTATCGCCGTGTACCATAGTGTTGTCGCCGAGCAGCACAGTTTTAGGGCTAGGTCTGAATCTTGTATAGTGAGGGTTTTCTAAGAAATCAGAACAGCATGAGAATAGGGACAAAGCGCCTTCCATAAAACTCACTGTGATGAGAGTATTAGTTATATCCGAGCTTGAGTGAAGGGTAAAATTAACGTCGGTGCATGATTATCTATAAACAGGTTAGAGTCCTGTACGGGTACATGTTTCATATCTATAAACAGGTGAGAGCCCTGTACGGATAACGTCGTTATTTTGCTAACGGTGCATGATTTCTATAAACAGGTGAGAGTCCTGTACGGATTTCATGTGTGTTTGAAATTAGGGAATTTTCCGTGTAAAAGTGCGAGTTTGAATTGTATTTTATGATTCAAGTGGAACTCTTAGAACTTTCACTTCGCGGTGGGTTCAGAGCAAAGCGAGTTCATAATTATACTTGTTAGAAGGGTGGGGTAAGGTTACTCTACTGACAATTGAATATTATCCTTAGTGTGAATAGCGCCGTCTATTCCGAAGTGTGGATACTTGAATGTATGTAAACTATCCTAAATAGTGAAACGAACAGATGTTGTCTTTATAGTCATTGTTAAGAATTACTTTACACTGAAAAGTGTCCTTAAAATGGCGCTGTGAAAAGATTTTGTGAAGGAGGGGTAAGCGCCAGGAGTGAGAAGCGAGAAACCGCAGCTGCTGTGTACGTCACAGAGCCGCGCTGGGATTGGGTGACCTACGTCACAAGCTGTATTCTGATTGGCTCTTAAGTCTCTGACGGCCTGTGAGCTGATTGGTCGTTCGGAAAAATTCTAAATTTATTGGTTGAGCAGAAAAGTGACGTAGCTCAACTGTCATTGGCTTGTTGGTGTGTTTCGCGCACGGATTGGTTGTTGTACGGAACATCCCGGAAATATTTCACGAACGATTTTGTGAATTAAATTTAACTTTTAAAAATGAGTTATCATTTTAAACATGTTGAGAAAAAGACAACTTTATTTCAGAAATTTAAAAATTTATTTTCACCTGACAAGAAAATCGAAACGCGAGGTGGTAAACTACTTCATAAGTATAAAACACCTGCAGCGTACATGGAAGGTGAATACGGATATCATACTGTTTTATGGTTCGACAGTTGGAAACGCTATACTAAAAACGACGGTGTTTTAGCCTGGCCTGATGATGGTTCATTTAATGTAAGAGTTTTAAGAAATTTACGAGAGAAAATGAATGCTCTTGTTCCAAAACCGAGACCAACTCAATTTGAAGCTTTAGTTGAGTGGGAAGATGAGATGTATCAGTTACAAAGAGAAGCTAGTGGAATTAAAAGACCTTCTAAAAATCCATCTTGGAAAAGAGAAACTCATGAAGATAGATTGCGAATGTGGAGACAGGGAAACATGAGTGAAGGATTGTATTTAATTCATGAAATGGTAATGGGTACTCCTACAGGGAAATCTATGGAAAGTGAATCTGAGGATGCAGTTATGGAAGAAATATATACAACTGCTAGAAAGAATCAGCCAAATCAGCCTTTGAGACCTCCTAGATCATGGTCTACTCCGGTGGTTTCTACTGAAACTTCACCGAGTGCACCTCCAATTAGTGAAGCTCCTAAACTTTATCCAAATAATTGTGAAATCACTGAAACTCCTAGAAGATCAGAATTTGAAAATGTTCGAAATGAAGGTAGACATTTTACAATGACTCCAAGAGCAAGGGAACCTCCAAAAGATTATACAAGAGAGACAAGAAATGTTGAAGATGTTGATTATAATGAATATTTAAGATCAAAGGAAGAATTAATAAAAAGAATGACAAAAGGCATGGAAGCTGTCACAGTTCCAGTAACAATTGGTCCTGTTCAGCCCATATTTGAACCAAGAGAAACAAACAAAACTGGATTAACTATTCCTTTAAATACAGAAATTCAAAAGACTGCTGAAAAATTTTATTCAGATTTATCTGAAATAAACACTTCTAAATCGAGAATGCCTGATTTAACCTTTAATGAGGATTTATCTCCAAAAACACCAATGGGTGCTGTATCAGATATAGGGAGTCCTGAAGTCAGGGTAACAACACCAAAACTTGATGTGGCCAAATTAAAAGCGAATATCGAAGAATTAATAATTGGAACAATTGGCCCAGATAGTTTAAATTACTATCGGGATGATGAACTACTATTCATTTGCAAAAGCATTCAGTGGAAAACGAAAAATAAATATGATCAATTAGAGGATCTAGGTGCAGAACTTGAAATCGATGTGAGTAAACAAAAGAATTTTGCAAAGCATTACAGATTAGACTTTTCAGAAAGTGACATTGAGAGTTTGAACTCAATGGGAAGAATAGTTCACATTAAAGATTTGATTGTCTATATCAAAAAGCTAGGAGAACTGAATAAATGGAGAGTAAAATGGACGAAAAAGAAGGAAGATGAAAGATTGGATAAATTGTCAAAACAATTTCCAATGAGAGAAGTTGCAGGTGGAGGATATGTTCATGTCCCGTGGTCGAGACAGGACATTCTATTATTCACAAATGACTTTCCAAAATTGAGGGAAAAACCAGTTGAGTGGTACAGGCAAGTTGATAGATTTATCAAAGTGTCAAAAGTTCTGTGGATTGATTTAGATGGATTTTTTGACATTGTAGTTCCATCTGATCTTTGGACAGAATGTAAAATATCTATTAGTTGGCCAAAAGCAGAACCTGAGCGAATTAAAGAAACAGGTGCTCCTAATCCACTTGTAATGGATTTCTATGAAAAAGTAATTGTTTGGATGAAAAACAAAATTCCACCCAAAGAAGTCGATTGGGTTAAAATAGAAAGAACAGAACAGGAAACAAAAGAATCAGTTCATTCCTTTTATGAAAGACTACTGTTAATTTTTAAACAATACAGTGGTTATGAAAAATTAGATGAAAAAGACATGAGTCATTTTATCTATAGATTTGTTTATGGATTAAAACCTGAAATTGGAGAAATGATCAGAACTAGTATTGTCGGATGGCAATCACTATCTGTAGATGATATTCTAAGAAAAGCAAAATATTGCAGCGATGAAATAGAAGTAAGACAGAAGAAACTAAAGGAGAAAGCCATGTGGGCTCAGGTAAAGGTGGCTGAGCAACAGATTGCCAGCATGGGAAATAAGAACACTAATTTTGTTCAAACTGGAAATGCAAACCAGACACAAGGAAAGTTTAAAGGTAATAATTTCCCAAAGAAATTTAGCCCAAAGATAGAAGAGCTGAAACAAAGATTACCTTGTTTTAATTGTGGCGAAATTGGACATTGGAGGGACGAGTGTCCTCATCCTCCTAAAAACTTAAAGAATCCCTTATTAAATCCACAGATGCAGAATGGTGTTAACCTGCAGCAACAGCTACAGATGCAACAGGGGTTAAACGAGTTTAATATTCAACGACAGTTACAGCAACAGCAACAACAACAGGTGAATAATCGTCAAGACCAATTGCCACAACCACCTTTTCCGAATTGTGGGGGAGTTCAAAAATATAATCCAAACGTGGGATTTCAGGGAAGTGAACAGGTAATAAAACCACAAAAACAGCAAAAGCAGCAAAGGGTTCAAATGCAAAATGCTTCACAACAATTTTTATTAGCAGAAAGTCAAGACAGTGATTCTGATGATTATTGCTGACGGTGCCCGAGAGAGGAGGAAGAGTGTGTTGTTGGAGCCACTCTTGAGGTTGACCAGTCTGGTCCTTATGTAAACGGGAAAGTTAATGATGTAGACATCACTTTTCTAGTGGACACTGGTGCTACCCGTTCTACTGTTAGATCAGTGGAAATTGAAAACCTACCTCTCTCTGGGGATACCATCCAAGTCGTGGGAGTAAGTAATCAGCAAATTAAAACAGATTTAACTGATCCAGTACCAGTTGAAATTGGAAATTACAGAGACAAACACAGATTTGTGGTTTGTAATAGTAGTCCAGTAAATCTATTAGGCAGAGACATCCTATGTAAAATGAATTGCAGAATATATTGTTCTCCTGATGGAGTTGAGTTACAAACAATGGAGGAAGATGGTTTATACAGGATGACAATGATGATGATAGAAGCAGAAGAAACAAAATTGTTTCCTGCATTTGAAGAAAAGGATTTACCTGAAGAGCTAAAAGAAACAGTGAAATCTGAAATATGGGATTTTACTGGGAATGAGATGGGTCTAATGAAAAACGTAGATCCTGTGAAAATTGCATTGAAACAGGGAATAGAATTTCCAAACACTCCACAATATAAAATGAAAACAGAAACAATTGAAGGTATTACACCTATAATTGAAAAATTCATCAAGCAAGGTGTATTAAAGGAAATGAAGAGTAGCTCTTGTAATTCACCAATTATGGGAGTTAAAAAGTCTAACGGAACATTTAGGATCGTACAAGATTTGAGAAAGGTTAATCAAATTGTCGTTCCATGTTGTCCTGTGGTTCCAAATCCAGCAGTAATTCTATTTCAGATTCCACATGATGCTGAATGGTACACAGTCATTGACCTTTGCAATGCATTCTTTACTGTTCCCTTACATCCAGACAGTTATGAAATCTTCGCTTTCAGATTCCAAGGTAAGACCCTTGGATGGACAAGAATCCCTCAGGGCTATACAGAAAGTCCTTCAATCTTTAATGAATTGTTAAAAAGATCATTAGAAGATTTAGACTTACCAGGTAGGTCTACGTTGGTGCAGTATATTGATGATTTGTTAATAGCTGCAAAGACAAGAGAAAATTGTATAACAGACACAATAATTCTGTTAAATCGCCTTGCAGAAGAAGGACATAAAGTGTCCCCAGCAAAACTACAGTTTTGCAAACAAGAAGTAAAATATCTTGGTCACAGAATTGCAAAAGGAAAAAGACAAGTAACAATAGAGAGAATAAAAATGATTCAAGCAATGTTACCGCCAAGAACACAAAGACAGGTCAGAATGTTCTTGGGAATGGTAGGTTACTGTCGACAATGGATAAGTGGATTTTCAGTAATTGCAAAACCACTACAAAGATTGACAAAGTCAGATGTAAAAGATCCAATTATTCTCAATGATGCTGAGATGGAATCTTTTGAGAACTTGAAAAAGAGCTTATGCCAAGCTCCTGCTTTAGGTATGCCAAATTATGAGAAAGATTTTGAACTGTATTGCAGTGAGAGAGAAGGATGTGCATTATCTGTATTAATACAGAGACATGGAAATTTAAAGAAACCTATTGCATACTTCTCTGCAGTTCTTGATCCAATTGCAAAAGCATTACCAGGTTGTTTGAAAGCAGTTGCAGCTACAAGTATCAGCCTCGAACAAAGTGAAGGAATCATTATGGGATTTCCTGTGAAAGTTTTTGTGCCTCATTCGGTTGAAATATTACTGACAAGAGGTAAGACTCAACATTTAACAAGTAGCAGATTGACAAAGTATGAGAAAATCATACTGGGAGCAGATAATGTTTCGATTTCAAGATGTTTGAATCTGAATCCTTCTACATTACTGCCTGATTCTGAAATTGTTGATGACATTGAAACTGAACATGAATGTTTAGATGTCATGGAATTCTGCACTAAACCAAGAAAAGACATCAAAGACAGACCTTTGTCTGAATCGGATTTTGTCTACTTTGTAGATGGCTCATGCTTAAGATCCGAAGGAGGTGTCTTGAAAGCTTCATACTCAGTTTGTACAGTTGTAGATGTTGAAGAAGCATCATGTCTTGAAGGAGTTCGTTCAGCACAAGTGGCTGAATTGATTGCTTTAATTCGTGCATGTGAAATATCAAAGGATATAAGAGTTACCATCATTACTGATAGTCAGTATGGGTACGGAGTTGTGCATGATTATGGACAACTCTGGTCACAGAGAGGATACATGACATCAACAGGATCACCAATTAAAAATGCAGTTTTCATTAGAAGATTAATTGAAGCAATACAATTGCCATAAGAAATTGCAATTGTCAAGTGTGCAGCGCACACTAGAGGAACTGATTATATTTCCAAGGGAAATGCCTTCGCAGACGAAACAGCAAAGTACTGCGCAAGAAAAAATTACTCATACAATCGGGAGAGGAGTAAAGAAACTGATTCAAATTCATTAATGCTAACAACTGTTGTAGAAACATGGCATGAGATTAGAGATTTACAAAACGAAGCAGATGATGAAGAAAAAGACCTATGGTTAAGATCAGATTGTAGACCACGTGAAGAAGATGGAGTGTGGGTTTACAAAGATGGCAGAGTAGTGTTACCAAATTGCTTGATTGCTGACATGGCCAGATTATATCATGGTCCTGCACATCTAGGAAGAGATTCTATGGTCAGACTTTTTAGAGAAACATGGTTCAATACCAAATTTAGAACCATTGCTGAATCTTTTTGTCAAAGGTGTTTGTCATGCCAACAAATGAATCCAAACAGAAAATCAGTGGTGGGGACAGGAATAATTGGTCGAGAGGGTGGTCCCTTTACCAGGTTACAGATGGATTTCATTGAAATGCCCTTACACAACTGTTTGAAATATGTACTTGTAATTGTATGCTTATTCTCAAGATGGGTAGAGGCTTTCCCTACACGACATTGTGATTCAATTACAGTAGCAAAACTGATGCTCAGAGAAATCATCCCAAGGTACGGTTTTCCAGTCACTATTGAGAGTGATGGAGGAAGCCATTTTGATAACAAACTGATGAAGTTAATTTGTGAAGCTTTGAGCATTGAGCAGAAAATACACTGTGCATACAGACCAGAGGCATCAGGTGTAGTTGAACAAATAAATGGAACAATCAAGAACAGAATTGGAAAAATGTGTCTTGAAACAGGTGTTAAGTGGACTGATGCTCTTCCACTTGTTTTGATGTCAATAAGAAGTACACCAGATAAAAAGACAGGTTTGAGTCCTCATGAAATTTTAATGGGAAGAGTTATGAGGCAAGCTTTTGTACCTGTAGGTAAACTGTTGAGCATAAATGACAGTGCAATTTTGGATTACTGTAAAAGGTTATCTGATATGGTAACTTCTGTGTCTAATCAGGTGGGAACTGAAGCTCAATCAAATGAAAAAGTTTTGACTCATGAGCTGAGACCTGGCGATTGGGTCAGAACGAAAGTACATCGGAGAAGGAATTGTCTAGCTCCTAGATGGCAGAAACCTAGGCAGATAATCTTGATCACTACTAATGCTGTAAAGTGCAGAGGATTGAAACGTTGGATACATCCTAGTCATACTATTCCAGTACCAACTCCTGAGAGTTCTGATGTTGAAAGTGATACCACAGATGATTCTGATTCTGAAGCAGAAGACGAAACAGAAGGTGAAGTAATTCCAGATTCTGAAGATCGACAAGAAAGTCGACATCTGGAAACTGTGCCAGTGATAAGAAAAGACTTAGAAATAATTGAAATAGATTCTGAAGGTGAAGAGAATCTGTTAAAAGGAAAGATAACTGAGGATTCGGTTGTCTCTATTGAAGACAAAGAAGCTGAACCAAAAGAAGTTTCAGACCAGGAGAGTATCGAAAGGCAGAGAACAAACTCTGAAGTAAGGAACAAAAATCCGAAATCTGGGAAGTTAGAGGTAATTGAGGAAGAGGAGGAGAACGAATTACCGAGTACCAGTGATGGAAGACAAAGTGAAGTTCCTGAAGGAGTGAAATTGCCGAATAGAGAAGTTCCTGAGTCAATTGAAATTTCAGACTACGAAACTGAAGAAAGTGACGTGGAAGGTGGAAGTGAAAACAGAAAGAAAAGGACTTGGAAGTCAGAATCAAATAATTCTGAACCAAAGAAGAAGTACGTGAGAAAAGCAGACTACTGGCCAGGTGGAAGATTGAGAATAAGATTGATCAAAAAGCCAATAGAACAAGTAGAGGAAATAAGTAGTCAAAAGAGTCCAGGAAAAGAAGTTGGAGTTGGAAGAAAAATTGAAGTGATATCGAGAAAAGGGAAGAGAATAATAAAACCAAACCAGAAATACAAGTCTCCTGAGTGGACTTACTTAGTAATTCCACCTGTTATTGACATATATGATAGTAGTGAAGAAGAAAACGAAATCCAAGAAATTAGTGACAATGATTGAAGTACAGAATTATTAAATTGGCAAAAGGCTGAAGAAATTTTGTTAGTTGACACAAGGTCGAAGAAAAACTGTTTAGTTGAAGAAAACTTATGTATGACATAAGGTCGAAGAAATCTTGTTTAGGGTTATAAAAGAAAAATATATTTTAAAAGGGGGGTGTATATAAATTTTAAAATTTATTTTTATTTTTGAGGCTAAAACTAACCTAAAAATGCCTTATGTTAAGGAGAGCACTTCAAAGTGTTCTGTTTTTAAAAGATGCTGTAAGATGACTCTGGTATGTCTGCTCATTTTAGTTCTGCTCTGGTTGGTACTAGCTGTGATTATCCCTTTAGAAATGAATAGAGAATTACACAAAGTTAACATAACAAGCAAAGCTCTGGTTAGCCAAACTAAACATAGTACATCTGCAAAAGTTATTGATCATCAGCCTAACATTCATCAAGATAAATCAATAGGTGATTTTTCAAGTAATACATTCACAAAGCTATTGAGTGAATATGTAAAGGTAATGGATGCAAAAGACTGCTATGTCTGTGTTAAGTTACCTGCTTCTGTTTCTGAGGGAGTAACATATAATATGCTTCCTCTCACTTATGCTGTAACATGTAGTGTATTAACTAGTTTATTTTATCAAACTGGTCGTTTAGAATATTACTATTCAAATTATGATGAAATTTTTGCTAATGTTAAGATTGATAATGCTTTAAATAAGCATAAGAAAGCAAAACAATTGAGAGAATATTTCCTTGTTACTAACGAACTCACTTATGAGTATGCTTACAAGAATAATCTAACATGTAAATTAAGTGCTGAAGGAAAGAAATTTTTGAACATGGTTGAGGAGAGAAGAGCAATTTATAAGAGAAATGAATTAGTCAAGCAGACTAAGTCAGCCTTCTGGCAAAAAGAGGATGAGAAATTAAATGGCAAAATGCTTGAAAATATTGCAATTCACATAGACAAACCAGTTAGTGGAAAGCTTTGCATTAGAAGAGATAATACACTTTTTGATAATTATTTTGTAGGTGCAAGTAACTGTGAAGATACTTATCAGATTATGGGAGGTTGGGGATTTAAAGGTGGAAAAGATCCTATCTTTCCTGGGATTTATTTTGTTTGTGGTGACAAAGCCTACTACAACCTTCCAGACCATTGGTATGGAACTTGTTATGTAGGAATTGTTTTTCCTAAAGTGTTTCATGTTGACAGAGATTCAGAAGGATTGTTTAAAATTCATAATTATGTAAATAGAGCTAAAAGAGAAACTTTTACCGAAGTTCTGGGAGATATTTTTCAAGCTGTAATACCTTTTGTTGGTATAACCCTAAATGCGGGGAGAATTAGAAAATTGTCCACTATAGTTGATAGATTATCAACTGACACTGCTGATGGATTTCAATTAGTGAATGTTGAAGTTATTGCAATTAGATCCATGGTAATTCAGGACCGTCTTGCTTTAGACATACTCCTAGCAAAAGAGGGAGGAGTCTGTGGCATTTTACATGTCCAACATTGCTGTACATATATACCTGATGAAAGTAAGAATATTGAAATGTATAGTAAGAATATTACACAAATGCATTCAGAGATAATTCCTTTAGAAGAAGAAGATTTTACAGGGAAACTTTCAAAAAGGTTTCAAGCAATTAAAAACTGGTTTCATAATATCGGAAGTTCAATTCTTGGCAAGATTCTGGCACCTTTGATTATAATAGTATTCATTTTTATTTTGACCAAATTAGGTTGTTTGTTACATAAAAGAAAGAAACAGTTGCGAGAAAAGAAAAGAATCTATAAACTCAGAAAAGAAGAAGAAAGGGAGATCGAGTTACAGGAGTTACATAGAGAGCGTCATGTTAATTGCAAAGATTATGCAGAAACAGACTTTTAGGTTTACTGATACAAATGAATTTGAATCGATTTCTTAAAAATTTAATTTACCAAAATTTTGAGTGCTGGTGTGGTGATTTGTTAATCACCAGATGAGGGAGTTGATGGAGCGAGATAGAAAACAAAATTTTGTTTAAACTCGCAAAGTCACATTTCCATAACATGAATAAAATTATTAATGATTTGTGATATGTCGTGCTAATACAACTTAGATTAAACTTTACACGTGGGGGGACTAACATGTGTGCTCATAAACGTGCATAAATGTTGCATCTTTTTGTTCGTACAAAATAATAAAATAATTTATTGTTTTCGTTTTTGTCATTACTAACTGCTGCAAACTTAAAAGAAGCATGTGCTTGTTTTGCTTTTCCTTGTCTGTGTGATGTCATTTCTACTATTCTAGGTGCATATGGGTCTCATGGAAAAACGGAGACTGGTAAATATAAACGCTGCTTTATTTGTTTGCAATGGCTAGGTAACATTTTGATTAATCGGGTGGGTTAATTAATTAGTAAACCATGGGGTGGATACAGAATCTACTTTATTTCTTACATTAATACTTTTCTTGTGTTTGTTTTATACTAGAAAACATAAGTTGCCTGCTTTTGGGCCTAGTCATTCGAACCGCAGAAAAAGAGCTGACATATAATTCTGCAGAAAGTCACGAGACGCCCATTCTGAATTAAAACGTTTATTGAAGCTGCATTCACAAAGCAAAAACTGATGAGCTGACATCATTCTGTCGGATATGGCCAAGGTCGAAAGTGAACATTTTGTCAGTCCTTAACTTGGCATCCGCGGAAGTGTAATGAAAGTCTATGGAAGCTGCGAGGATGACTTAATACATAGTTGCAAACGCAGGAAGCTTCTGGCTTCACGTGGAAGAGACAATGGTCTTTATGAGACATGATTTCATGGAACTTTTTGAGAAACGGGTGACATGTCACTTGTCACTCTCAGCCAATGGGACGTCGAAGATTTCTGAAAACTTTCCTTTGCTAGTTTAGTTAGCGTAGAAAGGTATAAAAAGTCATGCCCTTAGGGTTGGGCTGGCTGCTGCTTTCTGACTTTCCGATGAGGGTGATGTGCTGCTGGACTTTGCGTGGAGCACGTAAGAATCCTCATAGAACTTTACTTTAATTTCTATCTATTTAGCTTAATTAGGGAATTAGGTTTTAGAAATGCTAAACTTTATATATTTTCTTTAAATTCAATTCACTTGCTTAAATTGTATTTTTCTCATATTTCATTACAATCATGTTTGCTTTAATGTTAATAAAATTCATTTATAAAACTTTCAACTTATATACCATAATTTAGTAAATAAAATCTTACTTTTGACAAACAAGCTGGTCTTGGTTATTCAGAAGTGTAGGTTACTATTAGCTAGATCACGTCGCCTATGGTGGTCATTTAAATGTTTGGGTTTCATTCTAATGACAATATTCTTTCTGCAAATGTATAAATATGTATATAGTTTGTAGATAATGTGTATATAGATTTATTCTGACCACCTGATTCAGTAGGCCCAAAATATATCAGGTTTATAAATGGGTCCATATTTAGTTTAGAATTTAGTTTATAGGTTATGAAGTTGGGTAGCGTAGTTTATGATATATTTTCTATAGCCCGCTGGATCACCTGCACACACACACACATACACACTGCAGAGTGCCACACACAAACTTTGTACCATGGTGCAGATCTTCATGCGTGCTTAGTATCCTAGGATTCGTAGTGGAAGCATCCACTTCCAGTGCAAAATCCTATGCATAGAGAAATTGTTAAACATTTTACACATTGTATGTGTCTTGTACAGTGCAGCACACATGCAGTGTGTGTAAAGTCTGAAGAACTGTAAACTTTTTTCTTTGCTACACCTGCTGTAAGGAGCCAAATAGCCCGGCCTGGCTATCTTAATAGATCAGTCTCTGCATCAAAACTTTTAGGGATCTGCTCAAGTTGCAACCAAGCAATGCATCCTTGACGTAAAACAGTGTGAAGTACAGTGATATTTGTGCTGAGAAAAGGGCACTTCTTCAGGAAATAACTGTTCAAGAGATTGCACCACTTTGTGTGATTTTTCATGACTTTGCCCCACGTAAACCCTCGGTAAATCTTGCTCTTGGAGTTATAGATCACTGCATGTTGCAGCAGAAAGCATTTAAATGACTGACCCAATGTATGTGCATCGACAGAAAATTAGAAGCCTGTGCCCCAATCATAGGTTGAATCCTAAGAAGCGTAGGTTACTGTTTTTTAAGCATGTGTTCTTGGCCACAGCAGTTAGGAAGTCCAGACAAATCCTAGATGAAATTCACCTTGCATTGCTCTGCAGAGTTGGTAAATTTGGAGTAACGCAAGGCAGAGAAAGTCATTGCCTTGCATCACTTTGCCCTGGGAGACATTCCATGGGTGGAGTGTGGGTGTTCCCATGCATCCACCCATGGATTTTGGCACATGCACAGATTTTCCAAGAGTGGTATACCTAGCACTGTATCAAAATACTACACCATCCCAGGGGAGGAGTAATATAAGAAATATCTCTAATTCTCCTAATTTCTTCTTCTTTCTACTTGTGCTGCATTCTGCAGCACACATGGAAAGAGGAAAAAGCCTCAGAGGATTATTTTTGTGCAGGAGTGTGTCCTTTCCTGCACAAAAACATTCCTGCCTGCAATGTAGGTACCCTTGCACCATGGGGCATGGTTACCCGCATTTGCGATAGGCAGCAGTTTGTGCACCAGCGCAGGCAGAGAGCAGGAAAGCGCCACATCTTGATAGATATTGTGCATTCCTGTCCTCTCCCTTTCACGCAGTAAAACAAGGTGCCTTGGTCAATTGCGCTGCGTGGAATAATGATAAATATGGTGCTTAATTTATTCTGCAAGACCTAACTACTACATCAGAAATCAATGCAAGATCTGCTTCCTGGTTGATAGTTTCACATATATGCACACAGAATATAACCTTTATGAACCTGGAGGGAGGAGCTATTGACAAACACTAACCAAGTATTTCACATGAAAAAGGCATTACTAGGCGCATGCCGATTACCTTTCAGATACTCTCAATAACTCAACCTGGGTATAATACCAACATAAGGAGATGCAGCTACATACATGAGGCATGAACTATAACTATGTGATGAAATAGCGATTACTAACTAATCCGTCTTCTTTGTCCCAGTGCTTGTCCTTAAGACTGCCTACTTTTCCCATTAAATACAACTTTTTTTTACAAGCTCTTTATTTCTGCCTGCCCATGATATACTGTCTGTCATGGCCACGTCCCCTTTTTGCCTGTCTCCTTCAGTGAAGGGTTTGCTGTGCTCCATTCTCTGTTATTGTTTTATTTTGTTTTGTTTGCACACCTTCTGTATATTAGTGTTTTTCAATGGCACACTGGTTGGGGCTGCCTCCAGGGTGTCATGTCTCAGCCGATATGGATCAATACGTTGAAACCTAGCTGTTGTTACAGTCGAGCGCTAAAAATTCAGCAGGGTGCCTTGTGTGCCAAGGGTACCAGGTCCTTACTGGATGATATGTGACGCAAATGTTCGCATGAGCCAACGTGGATTCTGCACCAGGCGCACTATCCTGATGTTATGATGTGTAATTGGTTATGAGGATACTGATAGCCGGGGATTTTTTTTTCTCTGCATCCTCGCGCCGATGGTGACAAAGAGGTGGATGAGGATTGTGTCACACAAATTTTGGGCCCGGTAATGAAGCCCTTTTGAAATGCCTTTGGGAGGACCTTGGGCTTCCAATTCTGAGGCAGTTAGGTCAGGATGACATTTTAGCATAATAGTGCCAGAAATCTGCTTCTTTGGACATCCTGAATAGGTAGTGGAAAGACAGCAAAAAGCTTGTATTTCCTCACTTTTGTTAATTAAATACAGGCTGGTTTAACGTTGAGGTGCCCTCTTTCATTAAGATGTATTATATGCTTACAAGTGGGTCCTTTCAGCTCACTCTGCTATTTGTAATCATCAGGTAGGGAGGAGGATTTCTGGTCCATTCAGTGCCCCAATTCAATATGTCAGATAATAAAAAAAGGAGTATGGACACTTGTAACTACGTGACCGTAGGTTCAGTTGAATCACCCTCATAAACGCTATGTAATTTGTGCGGTGTATATCGTTTTTCCGCCCCACATAAGCGTTACGGCATTATCATTGGGTGTCCAATTATGTGCTGTATGCCAGCCTCAACCTGAGGCAACCTCTGGTATTTGTAGTAGTGTCCAGAGATACAGGGGCACCCCCAATGGGAGAGGAAGATGAAAAGTTATCTCTAGAAAACAAAAACTTCACCGTAAAAGAGCTTTAATATGGAGATGGTGAGGTTTTGTTGTTAAAAAAGGTTGGATATAACGGGAGATCGTGTGACTGGATCTCTTTATAACACTAAATTGACAAGGTCGACATGTTTCTGCTCCTACAAAAGTTATCATCCGAAATCATTACGGGACAACTTGCCTTACAGTCCATTTTTAAGGCTGAAAAGAAATTGCAGTAAAGAGAGTGACTACAGGCTGCAAGCACAGGAATTGAGTCGGAAACTTAAAGACAGGGACTACACACCATTGACAATATCTAAGTGTCACAAGAGGGCAAAACATCAGCCGCCAGAGTGCCTACTCCAAACAAATACAAAAGAGCCCATCCCTGACCTAATGACGTGTGTCACTACGTATTGCCCAGCTACATATGACATACAGAAATTGTTAAACAAGAACTGGCGAATCCTCGCGACAGGCAAATTCAACTGGCCTAAACCCAGATTTGCAAACAAGCGGACGAAAAATCTCAAGGACCTACTTGTGCACACACTACCAGTGAAGAATAAGAAATCTGCACTCACGAGGAATGTGAGTATGATGCCTGTCACTGGCCACTACCAGTGTGGCACCTGCATAGTATGCAAACTTACAACAACGTCCAAATCCATACAACTAACAGAAACTCTGAACTGGACACAACGGCAGCACACAAATTGTAACTCTACACATGTAGTCTATATGATTTGGTGCCCGTGTGATAGAAAGTACATAGGCATGACGTGCAGGAAAATAAAAACCAGAATTGGAGAACATAAAAGTAATATCAAATTGAAGAAGAACACCACTAAATTATGTTACCATTTCATCGAAGTGGGTCACATGGTTGAAGACTTGAGATGGACAATTTTAGAAATGCTCACTGACAAGACCTTGAATGTTGAGAGAATACTGTTTGAGAAAGAGCAAAGATGGGTGAACCGCCTACAGACACATCTGACAGGTTTAAATGATAATATACCGTGGCACCAATTTGCCTAAGAATATGAGAGTTCTGAAGACATGGCACCTGTTCAGTAAATTCACATAAATCGGCACAGTTTGACATCGTTATGACAACAAGTGTGACCTACTAGTTTGGACATCCACTAGTCACTGATACGGGAATCAACCCGTCATACATCAAAGGTACACCGCCATGTGCGGAAATATGACCCTTGAGGTCAACCACCTTGTAAATGATAACAGGTCACACAGCGAAGTCACAATGTATTCCCTTCCATCACATTGTTCAATCATATGCTCATTATCACATAAAACACAGGCGATCTTACCGACCCTAAATATGTGAGACGACATCTATACCGTGGTATCATACTGTCACCAACTAGAATAAATAGCTTTTTGAACAATGTCACCATCGGTTTAACTCAATCCAAATTAGGAGGTGAATTCAACTGCATAAATATACGGTACCAGTTTCTATTAATTTCGGAGGAAATTATAGCCGCTAAAACTGAGTACACAATAAAGTTTTGCCAGTTTTGAAACACACGAAGTCCTCTCTCTATTTTCACAATTCATATAGGGGGAGGAAACAAGTCTGCGGCGTCTGGTGGCAGAGCCAGCACTAGACGCGGAGACTTTTCCTCATGCGGGTAAATGGCGTCAACCGCTAATACCAATGAAGAATCCCGTAGAGCGGTAAGACCTAAACCTGTCCTATTTTCTTGTCCCTATCAGCTCAGGACCAGAGAGTCCTTATGCCTACTGTTGACATACGGAGATTCCTTAAGTAAGGTAAAGTCTTACGCGTCTTACAACTCTAATATGTCATTGAAGCGCAGCGAGCTACATCCCACGCATTAGTAAGCGCATTATATGATGCCTTTTGTGCAACGATACGCTTTTCGTATGCCTACGGCCACCTCTTTGAAGACACACAATAATAACATGATTGCAGTCATTACCAGCATGAAACTGCCTAAATCGACACACCACATCAGTACTTAGTTCACGACACAGTATATATATAGAACCATCTAATACTAGGTTGCCTCATAACTTCTCTTACAATACCTAGTCTAACCTTTAGGTACAAGAGACAGTGCCTTTTTACAAAGCACAGATTTCGCTTCTGAGAGTAGCATTGACCACGTTGGTCTTTCCTGGGACTACCACTCTGAATGTAGTGTACAATATTTACACGTCTTTTCTAAAAACACCTCAAAAGGAGAGTTTATAATAGTGCGTAATTTGCACCCCCCTGTACATATGTATGTTTTTGTTTCTTTTGCTTTCATTGCAGGAATATTGAGCAAGTTAGAAAAAGAGTGTTAAGATTAACACCATTGAATACTTCACAAGTTGTGTAAGTAATCGATTTGTTGTTTGTTTTGTTTGTCCTGACGAATGCTCTGTAGACCCGGCTGGGCGGAATGGAGCAGAAACATGTCGACCGTGTCAATTTAGTGTTATAAAGAGATCCAGTCACACGATCTCGCGTTATATCCAACGTTTTTTAACAACAAAACCTCACCATCTCCATATTAAAGCTCTTTTACGGTAAAGTTTTTGTTTTTTAGAGATAACTTTTCATCTTCCTCTCCCATTGGGGGTGCCCCTGTATCTCTGGACACTACTACAAATACCAGAGGTTGCCTCAGGTTGAGGCTGGCATAAAGCACATAATTGGACACCCAATGATAATGCCGTAACGCTTATGTGGGGCGGAAAAACAATATACACCTCACAAATTACATAGCATTTATGAGGGTGATTCAACTGAACCTACGGTCACGTAGTTACAAGTGTCCATTCTCCTTTTTTGATTATCTGACACTCTGATTTTTTAACACCTTCGCCGGTAGATGCTACTGCTAAAAAGACGGACCTTGCTTTTAAGGGGGCATATGCACCATGGGCCTTATTTATGAGGCCTTGCAACAGTTTTGCGCTTCTGTTGAGTCACTTTTTGTGACACATCGGCGGTGTAAAACATGCCTCCTGGTGCGCCCTAATTACAAAGTGACCATCTAAGCAGATGCGTCACTTTGTAATTCCCTGCGCTACATAATACCTGTGTACGCAGGGTGGGCGTTCCCACATAAGTATAGCCTAGTAGAAGTGACTCAGTGAAATCTACGAGATTTCACTGCGCCACTGCTGTGGAGAAGTGTGGCTCACCGGTTAAAGGCGGCATACCCAGTAGCAGAGGTCGGCCTGGGACCAGGGTTCAATTCCCGACGCGGCAGGGTACAGGACCAATGTCAGCGGGCTCGATAAATCTCACCTCGGTGCCTCTCTAACCATGGGTCCCACGCTGCAACTCTGGGCAATAGCTTGCTTAATCTCCACAACGGCCCCCTTTCTGCTGGGGATGCCTGGCTTCACCTTGGGGATGCCCAATAGGGACCATCTCACAGGGAAAGCCAGGACGGGTTCCCCAGCGGTACACAGCGCCAAGAAACCCTAGGGTGAACGTGCGCTCTACAAATACATCATAACATAACATAACACTGCTAGGGTGCAAATGCGTCACAATCTTACACCTGCTTCACAGCAGGAGTAAGACTGACGTAGACCCTTTCACATGGGGCCTGCCCCATGTGATAGGACACATTGCTGGAGTTGCGTCACTTTTGTGTGACACACTCCAGCAATGCGTCACTTTTGCGCCTACAGATAGGTCGGAAATTGTGACGTATCTGTAACTCCTTGCGACATGATTCATCATACAGTAAATATGGCGCATCCATCATGTCGGAAGGAGGGTGCACTGAGAAGTGACGCATCGCTGCTTTCACACAGCGATGCGTCACTTCTCATAAATGAGGCCCCATGTTTTTTCTGTGTGTTCTGGTGTGGTGCCATGTATACTTTTCTGTGTGGATTTTCAGTGACGTTTTGAGGCTCTTTCGAGAGTGAAGGACTTTGTGCCCACCCTGGTCATTACGGAACAACAACTGAGCTTTTGTGTCAGATGTGACATCTGGGAACGTTCTGCTGCAGCTGTCTCTGGGACTGTTATCTCAGTGCTGTGATTTTGGCTCCACTCTTGGAAACTGAACTCGGCCAGTGCACCTTACATCTACACCTTGCCTTCTTGGATTTAGTCCTTTGAGCCCTCAGGTTGAGATTTGATTAAAATCTCTATGAAGGATCGCAGGACTCTGTTGCCATTCAAGTAAGGTCTTCTGGAAGGTTGCTCCTCTCTCAAGTCTTGTTTATTTGTCTGTGGGCAGTAGCACATCTTTCAGACGTTTCTACTGCTCTTTTGTGGGAAGTTCCATGGCCAGGCATCCTGATTATATGACAAATTCTTATCTACAGTCCCTGTGCCCTCCTCAGTTCTTTCCACTCCTTAATGCATGACAATGTAAAGATCCCTGTACTTGCATTGCTGCTTACAGAGGGAGGCTATTTGTCCCATTTTCTGGAATGTTGAAAGGAAACACTTAGAGGCTAATGTGTTTCACAGTAGTGGATTTGGGGTATAGTCTGATGTTAAAATTTTCCCTTCATTGAGACTATTTGCAGCTGACTTCCACTCCTCTTTCTCCTCCAATCCAGTTTTCCTCCAAGGGGTGGTCAGTCTTTGGTGGATTATAATGCTGTCCATTTAGTCCTGCCAATCAAGGATTGGGGCAATATGAACTCCATCCTCTTTTTGATGCGCAAGTCCAATGACAATTGCTGGTTCATTCTGGATTTGAAGTTCCTCAACAAATGTATTTTGCTCAACCATTCATAATGAGGATGTGATAGTCCATCCTGCCACTGACCCATCTTGGGATTTCCGGGATCTGAGGAACACATGCTTTCATGTGATCTACTCCAGTAGTCAACAGCTCCTGAGGTTTGCACAGCAGTAATGTAATGTAAATACAAATTGCATGCACTTCCCTTCAGGGTATGTTTGACTCCTCATACTTGCCCTGAGGTTCTAGCTCCTTTGGCTGAAATTTTGTTTTCTATAATATTCAAGTATTTCCTTATTTGGATGACTGGTTGATGGATGCCTAATCCTTTTCTAATGTTCTGCATGTTGCCAGTTGGCTTTCCAGATGTCCCAGAAGCATGCCTTCCAGGTCAATGATTTGAAGTCCCACCTTCTGCCTTTTTTAGGGTATGCTTTTCATCCCGGTCTACTTCTATACCACTTTGAAGATGGCCTTCTTCCTACAGGACTGTGTGGTCTGGTTCGTGACTCTTCTAAACTCCTTGTTGCAAGGGGTCTGGTACCTTCAAAGGAATGGTTCAGCTTGCTAATACTAAAACATATTTTTGGATTCCTTTGTTTCACTTCAGGTATTTTCTATTTGCTTGTTAAAGGTGGAGACTCTGTTGAAAATGTATCCCTTCATTCATGTGCCCATTGGTTCTGAAAAGCAACACCAGCTGTGTGGTGGCAGTCTTCTCCTTGCGATCTTTCTGCCCATGGTCACTGGTTCTTTTCTGTGGCTCAGCAGTCCTCTATATGGAGAGAGTTGAGTGTCAACCTGTGGACTCAACTCCTTTTGGTGGGCACCAACAATCAGGTATCCAGGGCTTTCATCAAACGTAGGCGGGGATTACGTATCTCTCTCTGTTAGACCTTGCATCTTTGACATGTTTTCCCCAGTCTATTTTGCTTCTGGCCTCCTGTTTTTGACTGTGTGCTGCATTTTGTTTTTAGCTGGTTTTAGCACTCCAAGCACTTTACCACTGCTGATCTGTGCTAAAGTGCAAGTGCTCCCTATGTAAATTATGATTGTGATTGGTTATCCATGATTGGGATATTTGATTGACTGGTAAGTCCCTAGTAAAGTGCACTGTGTGTGCCCAAGGCATGTTAATAAAATGCTACTAATGGGCCTCCAGTACTGATTGTGCCACCCACCTGAGTAGCTCAGTAACTGTGTCTCATACCTGCCACTGCAGTGTCTGTGAGGGTAGGTTTAAACTGCCATGCCGACCTGGCAAGAGCACCCACTTACCAGGCTCAAACCTTACCATTTTCTACATGTTTGGCACCCCTAAGGTAGGCCTAAGTTAGCCCCATGTGCAGGGTGAAGTGTCTGTGAAAGGTAGGGCCTGAACTGGTTTGTTTTACCATTTCCCGATAGTGAAATACTGCAAATTTTATGTTTTGCTATTGCAGGACTATCTCTCCCATAGTTGATCATTGGAGCTTTATTGTAACCTCTTATCAGTGTAACTTCCAATTGGGAATAGATATAGATTTGGAGTTTGGGGCTCCTGAACTCACAATTTAAAAATACATCGTTTAGTGAAGCTGGTTTTTAAATTGCTTGTTTGAAAATGCCAATTTTAGATAGTGCCTCTGCATGCCAGTGGAAACTACGTCTGATTTAGACTGACAGTTGAGCTGTTTATGCATTCCTTCTAGACAATCGCACATAGGGAGCAGAGGCGTGCCCTGCATATCCTGATGTCCCATCACCAGGCTGAGCTAGAGTGATGGGAGGAGTTGTCACTGACACCTGAATAGGGCTGTGCTGGCCTCACACAAAGCTGTCTCCACCCTCTTGCAGTGTGTCTAGTGACAGGTCAGGAAAAGGCAGTTTTGTATGCACTACAAAGGCTTTCCTTTGAAGTTTGCCCACTTCAAAGGCAGAAAATGGTAAACGTACTGGAGCTGTGACACCATGACATGAAAACACTGGACTAAGAGGAGATTCTGCCAAGGAAAAGAGCTGGAGATGCTCTAGGAGGGGAACTGACACTCTGCTTGTTGCTGTGTTTTTCTGGCCTACTGCGTGCTGTTTCAGTCTAGTGCAGTGAATGGACTGGTGTTTTCTGACTATATCCTTCCTGCAAATGTTCTCCAAGGGCTTGTGTGTGGTTGCCTCTTGTTAACAAGTCTCAGAGCCATCAAACACTTCATCTGTAGCCCCTGAACTCCTCTGCTGGGAGTTCTGACCTTCCAAATGGTGCCAATTGCAGTTTTGGGCCCATGTAGGTGGCTGTGCAGCACAGGATGAAGGAAATCCATGAATCAACCTTCCACGTCTGTTTTACAGCAGCAACAACACTTTGCAGTTGAAAATCCAATGCATCGCCGCAGTGTGGCTGAAGGATCACTGCGGCATCTGCTGTGCAGCTGAAAGATTGCTGCAGCCCGAGTTCTGAGTACTGTGTCACTGATGTCTGTGGCACCTGCTCCAACTCCGACGCAGGCCCTGCTGTGCGGCTGAAGAAATTGACGCGTCACGTGCTTTGAGGCTTGAAGATCGAGTCAGTGCCTGTTCTGTCATGGCTACATTGCAATTGTGCACCAAGTTCTTCATCGATGTTGCCCATCAGTAAGGAACCAAGGCTACGTGTCTGCAAACCAACACATGACCTACCCTGGCAGTAAGAAACTGACACATCAGTGACCATGGCAGTAAGGAACTGACCCATCACCTCCCTTGGGCTTAAGGAAAGGACGCACCACTTTGCTTTTCATATGCCTCACCTCCCCTGAGCCTGTTTTCGCCTTTGATTTTGACACATCTCAGGTGCTTTGTGATAAAAGTGACATATCCATAGTTTCCTGTGGACTGGACTATTTTAAACCTTTTAAAAGTGATATATGTGCTTGTGTATGTTGGATTTTTGTTGTTTTGGTCTCTTTTGATTCAGATAAATATTTTTCTAAACGCATGTGGTGTAATTTGGTAGTATTTTCACTGTGTTACTTTGTCTGTTGATACACATTCTTTACACATTGCCTCTGAGATAAACCTGACTGCTCGTGCCAAGCCACCAAGGGGGTGAGCAGGGGTTATCTTGGGTGTGTAACTCTCTTACCTTGACTACAATAAGGGTCCACACTTGGACAGGGTGAAAGCCACTGCCAATCAGTGATGCCCATTTCTAACACTCTCTGAATCTCTTTGCTCAGGAATTTTTCCTTTGGGTGGAGGCTTGTCGAATCTCTCTATCAGTAGTTTATCTCCAAATGACCAAATTATTGGCTGGCAGAAAACCTCATTCACCTGTTTCCCTCTTCTGTCCACCTACAGCTTTCATCAGAGGGTCATTCTTCAGATGTATTTCTGGTGGAGTACCCAACTTATGGGTATGTTTTCCTCACCAGGGTATACCCAACTTTCTCGGCTAAGTCTTACATTTTCATGTCCGCAAGGATGATGGGTTTGGTGCTCTCTCTCTCTGTTGGATCCAAGGTTTCATCTATGGTTTTCCTTCAATTCCTCTTTTGCCCTAATTGTTGCTAAAAGTTCAGTTGGATTGGGTTGATTTGGTTCTGGTGTTATGATGTGATTTAGGATATATGTGATTTTATTTATCCTGGTTTGTGACACCAAGTTCCTCTTGAGTGTTGCCAGTGAACACCTTCCTTCTTCACATGTCTGGTCAAACCAGACCCTTTGTTGATTTTTCCTTTACAGCTTGGTCTCCTACACCGATATTGGTTTAGAGAGGTTGCCTATTCACTCCAGCAGAATCAATGACCCTCTGCATTACAATAATATGTTACGCATTGGTGTCAGTTTGCTGATTGGTATTCTCCTTTTAGGGGTTGCATCCTAAAGATTGTAATACCTCACATGTTCTTGATATTTTTGTAGGGATGTTTCTGGGTCTGTTTCTTGCACTGTGTGGGCAGCAATTCAGGATTTTCATAATTTTCGGGGTGATTTATACTCTCATGCCCCTTCTCTTCCTTTGCACATTTATTAAAAATGTAGACCAGTGACATCTATTCCTTCTGGAAAGTGGACAAACAGGAGTTGGGCATTGGGAAGAGTGTTCCTCTTCTGAGCATCATGGCCTGAGGGGTTGTTCTCAGCCCTTCCTAAGCTTTAAAGGGTAGGCTAAGGGCTGTGCCCAGCCCCATCCTGGTTTTTGATGATACCTTCCCTGACCCTGGCACATGCAGCTCACACCTGGGCCTGCCTTTGCAGTGTTACTTAGACCAATTGCAACCTGACCAAGCAAAAGAAGAAATCTGACCTGAAAACGTTTAGGGTTAGACAAAGTGGATGCCACCTGCACAAATGATTGCACTGTGTATACAGGTGGCACCCTCAGAACCTCTCATCAGAAAACCCTTGAAAATGTGGAGACTCACAAGAATGACTGCCCTGCTGTTTGTAGCCCGAAGGAAGACTGGATCTGCTTGTATTGAATCCTGGACCCGAGAAGGAACTCCAAGGGTGAGCTGACAGACCTCCTGGCTGAGCTACTGGTGACAGCTAGCTCCATGAGGTCTTTCCCTGCAATGGCTCAGAAGACCAATACCAACTAAACCTGCTGCTGGCCTCTGCTGAAGTGAGTCCTAACACCCAATAGGTGCCCCACTAGATCCTGGACACTTGGGATGTGTTAGAGTGTACTCCTCCAACTCCAAAACTGCAAGAACTGGATGTCAGGTGAAAAATCACAGGTTCTGGGATCTTTGTGGCAAAAAAAACATCTTCAGGCTCCTGGTGAATACAAGTGATCTTCAATGAGGTCAACGTGGGACCTACATCCAACTATCAACACGCCCTTGCCAGGTACAAACCCCGAAACTTCACCGTCCACTGTTCTTTGCTTCGACAACAAACAGCATTTGTTTCCCACGAAGTACAGACTGACTACCAGGTCTTTACAGCAACTGCCCCGCCAACAGAGAGGGCAGACAAGGCTTTTTGCATGAAGCAGGAATAAACTAGAAGGTACAATTTCCACAGGGACAAACCTGGCATGGATGCTAGAGCTTTTGACTTTGACCCGGTCCAGGGCAACCAGATGACCGTGATTGGCTATTTGTGCTTCTTGTTTCTCTTTATATTTAAAAATCGTAACTCTGGTTTCTACTTATTCAATTTTTATTGTTTTATTTTCAACATATTTATTGTAATTTACTGTATTTTACCAAATTGTTGTTTTTCTTGTTACTTTAGTACTGTTTGAATGCTGCATAAATTCTTTATCTTGAAAGAAACAAGGGTCCCTCATACAAAGCGCATAGATATTCAGAATGTAACCAGGGATAAAATTAAGCCTATATGTTGCCCAAAGGACTATTCAATTTGATTTTATTCAGCGTAGATATCACATAATAATGTGGAAACAAAAAACAAACAGAGCAAAAAGATAGTCAGCTTTGACTTCAAGACTTAGGCATATAGGTGTGACAGGATAAACTCAATGGTTATAGACAGCAATTTAGAAGTACCGAAACTCATGTGTGCAATGAAATTTTACAATAGAGTCTAGGTGCATATGACAATGATGTTTCGATCCATACTAAATCATAGGATCATCATCAGGACATAGAATAGAATGCCTAAGGAACAATACAACAAATTGAAACAAAGAAAAATGAAGGAGAAATGGAAACAGGGAAGAAAAATAATTGTTTGCTACGAAGTGGTTGTGAGGGAAGAAGTCCATACTCAGAGAAATGTGTTAAGCGTCTAGGGCCAGGTGTACCTTGGTTTCAGACACGAGATAATCAGAATGAAGATTATCAGTGAGTAAAGGGAACCAGGGTCGGAGGCTAGGCCAACAGGGAGCAAGTAGCCAAGCTGGAATAATTTGGAATCAGTTGTATAGTAGCAACGGAGGGGATTATGTGCTGTGGGTTAAAACCAGGGATTAAAAGGACTCCAGTGAAGATTATGTGTCTACAACCAGCATTGGATAGAGGGTCTGGTGGCTCAGTTTTATTCAAAAGGGCTAGATAGTCAGTGTCTAGGATGTGAAGATAAATTAGTCCTACGTATACAAGTGGCGGGTGTAACTAATTGAAGGCAAGCAGAAGTAGGACAACCAGTATGACCATATTTACCTATATTATAGATAGTTGTATGCAGGTTGCGAGCTGTGCAGGACATCGGAGGCACGAGTAATAAAGCCTGGAATTAGTGATATCAGAGATAAGTAGCGGCACTTGCTGCAAGAAGGAAAGACCATGGGTTATTGATGAGTTCATTCAGTGCGGGACCTGACCAGTATCATAACCGTCACTATCCCCTAGATTCATCAATGTCCCCTTTTGCGAGTCTGTAATAGCGATTATTAAGGAATCGCTATTACAGACTCTCAAAACGGGATTCATGTAAAAATCGCAATTTTTATTGCGATTCCTACAGCTTCTCTTATTTGCGATTAGCAAATTGCTAATCGCAAATAAGGAATAACTCCCTATTCATTCAAATAAGAATGCGATTTCAAGGGTGCCAGGGTTGTCCAAAGGACACCCTGTTGCACCCCTGAAATGTAATGTAGCCTGATGTTGCGCACACACATGTCCAAAGGACATGTGTGTGTGTAACATACCACTTAGAAAAATGCACTAAAGTGCATTTTTCTAAGTTTTCGTTATTTACCACGAAGTCAGACTTCGTGGTAAATAGCGGCCAGAAATAGCGATTTCGCAAATAAAAAATGGTTAATGAATTGCATTTAAGGAATCTCAAATAGAGATTCTTTAAATGCAATTCCTCGCAAATATGCGATTTCGCAATTAGCGATTTTTGCATTTGGGATGATGAGTCTCAAATGCAAAAATTGCACTCGCAAAGGGCCAGATTCTCAGAATCTGGCCCTTTGCGAGCTGGATTTCCTTTCATGAATCTAGCTGATTATTGCAGCAGGGCTTACCTGACATAAAGTGGGCAAATGAATGCGGGCTGTGCTGGATGCCGAGATCAGAAGGAATTCTGTGGGTGCATCAGTTCTATTCTGAGACAGAATAATGGGCAGCATATCAACAAAATATATTAAAAGGGGATGGGGCTGAGAAAAGGAAACAGCCTGACCATACTCTAGCCTAATAGAAGTGTTATATGATCGCAGAAGACATGAGCCGATCAGAAAGCGACAACCCACAGGGAGGCGGGAGTCTGCACACAAGTAGAACAAGACTGGATTGCACTGGAGCTGATAGATTTAGAGCCGGCTGGGAAAGCGGGCACCGGAGCCTGTACATGCCATGATGAGGGAAGGAAAAGGATGGCGGCTATGATGGGAGAATGGGGATGTGTTGAATGAGCTTTGGAAGGATGGGAATGCTGAGGGTGGAAATGATTAAAAAGGAACCAATAATAATCAATGTGAAGGAATTACAAAAAAGACAAGAATGTTATTATAACAACAATTAAAAATGATTATATACGAACGAGTACCCACAGTGTTCATGGTCAGAAGGGCAGAAGAGTGAGTGAGAATTCATAAGAATATACGGCACAAAGGAAAAGCCCATAATGGCAATACATTATTGAGTAGGTACAGTATATAGTTTATATTATATAATCTACTTTTCAATATATCACAGAAGGCACCACATTAGTTAAAAAGGGAAAGAGAACAAAGTGTTGTTGGGTACTTCAGTTTTTTCAAGTTGGAGTGGGTCAGTGTCAGTGTTATAGTGTACACCTCCAACTCCAAATTTGCAAGAGCCAGACTCCAGGTGAAAGCCCACAGGTTCTGGGGTCTTCGTGCCAAAGGAACAACTCAAGAGACGTATTATTAATTTACTGTTTTTGTCCATAAATACTCCTATAATGTGCCAACATTATTTCCCCAATGTTGGGCAGGATCCTCGCTCCGCATCCCGGAAACAGGGCACTTTCAATGCATATAATCGGGTTACTCACAACTTGTTTCCGAACCTGCCATGCAAGGAACCTCCCTGTGAAATTGTTTTCCGCATATACATTTTGCATATAGGTGCGGTTTAAGGTTTCACATTTTTGATAATATGACTCACTTAATGCCCGTTTAGCCTGATCAAGCTTTTTATGATTAAGAGCGGAGGACCTTCTTAGTAAACTTTCATAGCACTGCTGCACGCTTGGTTCCAAGATTTGCTTTTGTGCTTTCTCTCTTTTAAAGTTTTCCGTATATTTACCTATTCACATCCCATGAATAGAGGCCTTCAGGGCATCCCAGACAATATGAGGGGGAGCCGTCCCTTGGATTATTGCCAGGAATTATTTTATCTCTGTTTTGTTAAATAGCACCCAGTTTTCTTCCTGTAAATACTCTTTGTTAAGAATCCATCATCTAGGATGTGTTAAAACTCTCCCTAACTCGACCTCAAGGACAATTTTTGCGTGATCTGATAATCCATTAGGTAAAAGTCGTTGATAGTTGGAAATCAAGGTCTTAGATACAAGAAAGAAATCTATATGGGAAGAAGTGCAAAGTCTGCCAGAAAACATGTATATGCAATTTTAGTCGGAAAAGTTTCCCTCTAAGGATTACTTAACCCCAGGGTCTTACTATAATGTGTAATAACTTTAAAGGCCGGATTTTAATTGCCTTTTGAATTTCACTGAGGAATCAAGCTTAGGATTTTGCAAAAAGGTATAATTGCCCCCTATATTTACTTTGCAAAGAATTTGTATTAGTGATTGGAGTAATTCTTTCATATGGCTCGGCATTATCTTTCACTGGGGCATAAATGCTGGTGAAAGTGAGGCATCTTAACCCCTGGTAACCCAGCACCACCTTCAAATTTTTATTATTTTCGAGATTTACCGCAAAAAGATTGCAGTGCCCTGATGCCTGCCTGGGAAGAGGAATAGCCCCGGTATACTGCCCAAGATCTAAACATGGAGAATTCCGCTAACCTCTCAACCGGTATATGAGTCTCTTGGCTTAAAACTACAGATGGATTTTTCGTTTTAATCCAGGTTTTGATTGTCCACATTGTCTTTTTATTATTAAGGCCATTAACATTCAGGGAGACCACCTTGAGAGTATTCATCCAATCTGTATGGCACAACATATTACTTGACCATTAAAATGTCCTGATATAGAATAAAACTTTGAGGTAAGTAAGATCTCTACCTTAGAGAACAGGCCCCAGATGCTCTGCTAGTTAATATATAACCGGATACAGCAAAAGTGTTCCCAGACAATAAACCTTACGGTGTTCGTGTATCAAGACTTCGCAATATAGCCACCCCCCAATATTCCTGGGTGCACAAGCACAATTATTCTTAGAATTCTGATCATGAAATCGATTTTGACAATTGATTGTGAAGTTGGATCTCTTTTTCCCCCTTGCTCCCAATTCCCCCACACCACCACCAAACCTATCCCTGTTATACCCCACACTCACCCCTCCAAAAAGCCATGGTGAGTGGTTTGTCATCTCACTCGCAGCATACAGGCTTATCCCACTGTCAAGACTGGCACGCTGACCTTGTGGCAGGGGTTATTGGCCAGTCCAACCCACCTCCTACCAACTCAGAACACAAAGAGACAGAAAGGAGAGGGGAGAAGACAAGAAAAGAGAGAAAGACCCAGAAAACATTTAGAGGAGGAAGAAAGAGAGAGAAAAAATGGGGGGGGGGGGGAATGCAAAGAAATGTACAGATAATCATAGGTTCAGACTGAAAGACTGAACTCTGGACTTAGGACTTATTAGATATTTGCTGTAGCAATTCCTGTGCTTCAGGGACGTTACAGAAGATGTGAACTCTTCATTTTACAAGCACTTTAAGTATTTGCTGTGTAATCATTGCCTGTGCCCACTTTGTGCTTCTTGTCGCTTGTAAGCCTGACTGTTTGTGTGTTAAGCTACCAAAGGGTTAAGCAAGGTGTATTAGTGACCTTTAGAGTTCACCCTGAAAAGAATTGTGTTTATTACTTAAATAGGACTCTCATCAATCTCAACTAATAATCCGATTTCTTACACCTTTCTTTCATTGGCAGTTAAAGTCCTTTTCTTTATTGTTAGCATTGCGGCTTCTGAGGCTGGGTAGGTGGGCGCTCTTCTCTGTTATGATATATATTCAGGATTGTTTTCACAAAGTAGGTGGTCCTGTGCCTTGGAAGGAAGCTTTTGTTTGAAGGTTTTGTCTGTGTTCTATCTTTCTCAGGAGTTGGTGCTACATGTGCTGTTTCCCAATCCCACTCCTTTCCAACATGCAGAACGTTTTCTCACTACACTTGGGGATTCTGGAGACTATCCCTATCCAGGGCTGGCTCTAGGGCGGTGAGACTGGTGCCAACGCACTGGGCGCTGACTTCTGGTGGGGGGGCTCCCTGTTTGCATGTATATTATGGCTTTAAAAACACATGCTGAGACATTTTGTGTCTCCAGCAATTTTCAGGCAACAATAACAATGTCAAGATAACTCTGGTGAATAATATTCTTCCTGGAGAGAAATTGGAGTTTTGTCTATAAATGCCTGCTGCAAAGAACGTGTACAATGCTGATCACAAAGTACATATAATGTGAATAGGTCATTGGGTTACTGCTTTTGTCAAAGTGATTCTTTTGCTACTTGTAGTTTATACATTAAAATCATAATATAGAATAGTGAGCTATTAACTGTAAACAAAGAGCTGCATGCAAAATTGCAAGGTATAAATTAGCGCGTTTTGATTGTCTCTGTGTAATATGTGTCTGAGGTAAAGTACTCTGACACGCTACACTGGTATGAGTGGCGCTATAAACTAATTAAATGCATCTGATAAAGAGTGGCTGTAGAGACTTGAGCGGCACTGTTAAAAGGTGGTAGTGCGGGAATCCATGGTGGAGGTGGTCATTGGGGGCACCAACAAACATTGCTCCACTGGGCACCGCCAGTGCTAAAGCCGGCCCTGTCCCTACCCATGACTTCTATTCCTCACATGGTAAACCCAGGCAGGAAAATCCAGTGACAGTAGTCCCGCCCTAATTATAGTGGGGCAACTGTCACTATGACCTAGTGGCCGAAGGTGGACAAGACACCCAATCAAATATTTCTACCAACAAAACCAGCGGAGATTTGGCTTTGTGGAAACCCAGTATTTGTCCACCTGTGAATAAGGCAGATGAACCACACATTTTAAGGCGACGGATCACGACTGCTTCACGAGGGGGGTTTCTACTTTCCAATTCTACATTACCTCTTAGCTTCAGACCCTGCAGAACACTATGGAGTGCAGGTAAATTTAAGTTTCCGCTGTTGAACGCACTTAATTGTGTGGTAACAGTAAAGTGACATCGTGACGCTACATTTTAGTGTGTAAATCATAAATTATACAAGAATAGAAACTTAACGATAGCACCATTTAACATTGGTAAGAAAGAACGTTCTGAATCTATTCTCAATAATTTGATTCATTGTAATAAGCTCTTCATTTTTATGATGACAGTAAAACTTTTCATGTAATTGGTTTATTTATATCTACTGATTGTATTTTATAGTATAGGTATTTATCTTTAAATCATTTGCTTGGTAATTATATAAATTCATTGTAAACCATGACAATAATGATACAAATAATAATAATAATAGATATTGCGCTCGGAATTGATCAGGATATACGACACTGGTTTGCAAATGGCAGTTTGTTTTTTACTTGCTATGCACTTTCTATGTTCGTTATATTACCGAAACAGGCATTATTTGTATGTCTGACTGTCCAAAATATCTCATAGCAAATGCACTTAGTGTTACTATTAGTAGCAACGCAACTTTGGGTGACGAATCGCATACTTTTGATTCATGTGTGTGATATATTTCTTTAATATATCATGGCTGTGTCTCTTTTTCCTAAAGCTTGTTAAAGCATTCGGTTTCCCTACAGTACATCAAACCGATGTTGCACAGCGCTGACTTGTTTTGGGCCATGTGTTTTCTAGTCATAGCGCACATTGTTATCATCTTTGAATGATTGCGCTGGGCAGACACTTTGTTTTGAGATGGTATCTTAATTGAGATATTAATCATCCTTCTGATTGCCACTTTGTCTCGTATACCGTCACTGGAGTGAATTTTATAGTCTGTTGTCTGCATCTAGTATTTTCTTGCTAATTGAATGCATGCTTCTTACTGCCATGTGGTTCACTTGAACGAAAACCTCTTCAAAAAAATACATAAATCAGATGAAAAAAAATAGTAATCGGACGTCGTGCTCTGTCTGGAAGACATTGGGTCCGCTTCACCAAGCTATTCCTTGAATATTTGTTTTATATTCCTGACTAAGTTCATTATACTTGAGTTTTCTGGCCGGATTCCGAAATCATGTGTTGCCAGGGTGACTACTGGATACCCTTACCTAGGGATTATTATGGTCACCTTATGAACAAAACATAACGGTCCAAATTACGTCGTGAGTCCAAATTTTTATTATTTTCTTTAGTTTAACTTTCTATTGGTGAATGATTTCACAAATTAATTGTGCATGTATGAACATTTCAAACGTTAAACATAGCAACACAAAAATCTAAATACATATTTACAATTTACAAATTACACACATCCTCTCAAACATTCATTCCACATTCATCCAACTGTACAAACATACAATAAAACACCTTTTGTCAAAAAGAGCAATTGAAGTAGACAATAAATGATAATCCCTAATTTGTGTTTAGTTAATGGGATCCATTGGAGACACGATTCTTTTACGAATTGTCAAACGAGAAATATTGTGTACGGCATTATGTGCCCATGCCCAAAACTCTATGTGGGCAAAACAACCCAAGAAGCAAGACATCGGGTGACACAACATAAATCACGCCTGAGAAATGACACACCAAATGCTCCACTGGTCTTACACTGGCAGCGGTGCCAGCATCAAGAAGCAGATCTAAAATGGACAGTGTTGTCTAAAGTCGAAATGGACTCTAGAGGAGGTGACATTGAGGGAAGACTAAGTCAGCGGGAAGCTTTGCTTATTATGAAATATGATACTGCATCAACTGGGTTAAATGAAGTATCCGAAATTTTAAGAATTAATTAACTTGATGCGATCTAAGCGCATTTATGAAGTCTGTCAACAAGTTTGCTTGCCCAACATCATTGCAATTTTTGTTAATAAAACACCGCGCATTGCACTCTGATACTATTGATGCAATCTAAGCACCACGCATTGCATTCTGAAACCATTGATGCAATCTAAGCGCATTAATGAAGTTTCTTTGCGTGCCCAACATCCTTGCAATTTTGTTCATTAAAGCACCACGCATTGCATTCTGACACTACCACTTTAAGCGGCCATCCGCCTGGCTGCCTTGCGCGGTCACGTGGTCCCTGCCAGATTCCGGGTAAAGAACGAGGAAGGACTAATACCTTCAGCGTTCCCCGAGGGCAGCAGTGTAAGAAGCTACCGGATCTCTGACCCCCAGGTAAGACCCTTGCTACTAACCGTCATTTACCCTCGCAAAGCTCCGCGTATGCGCTTTACCAAAATGCGCTGACCGGGCATTCCGTCTTTCAGAGAACCTACAAATTGAATTATACGGAGCGATTGTCCAACTCGACCGGATATGTAAAATGAATCAACCACAACCGGTAAGCGTCCATTGCCCTAAGTGTCTGTAACACTTTTGGTCCATTAAGACTGTGGCTTGAATTACAACTTATCCTTTATCCATTTTAGGGAGACCCTGCGCCACTCTAAAAAGGTGAGTGCTTGTGACACACGACCAGTTTGGGTTTGGAAGTGCTTTTCACCTAAATGCACTTTGATTTATTGATCTCTGTCTATTTGTCTAGCGTCATTGTGTACCTGTCGCATGTCCTGCAGAAACACGCATGGCCATTGAGTGACTTTACAAGGTATGGCATTGGTAGAAACTGGTGTTTTGTTGGTTTGAGTTCTATATCAAGCTGGTTGGCTAACTCTTGGTTTAAAATTCTTCTTTTTTGTAGAAAAAGATTGGTCCTGATGAGAACCCCAGAATTGGGGGTTTGAAACGCGTCGACCTTTTGACCTTCATTAGGAGTGACTGAACTCTTTTGTCATATGACTAAATTGTTTATAATAAGGTTTTGGTTTTCCTTAAAAAAGAATTAATGTTCTACACATTTAATTGAAAACATTTACTAAACACAAATTAGGGATTATCATTTATTGTCTACTTCAATTGCTCTTTTTGACAAAAGGTGTTTTATTGTATGTTTGTACAGTTGGATGAATGTGGAATGAATGTTTGAGAGGATGTGTGTAAATTGTAAATTGTAAATATGTATTTAGATTTTTGTGTTGCTATGTTTAACGTTTGAAATGTTCATACATGCACAATTAATTTGTGAAATCATTCACCAATAGAAAGTTAAACTAAAGAAAATAATAAAAATTTGGACTCACGACGTAATTTGGACCGTTATGTTTTGTTCATAAGGTGACCATAATAATCCCTAGGTAAGGGTATCCAGTACTGGCCTTTGTTTTGTTTTTTGGTATCTTTGGCTTAGCCTTACTGGAAACAGCCAGAACCCTGTGTTGTTCTTGCCAGGGTGACTGGCTGCAGGCTTCAGTGTGAAGTACTCCTGATCATATTTCCATGGGTAAGTCATGATACGTGAAGGAAAACGGCTTTTCACGCTTAGTTTGGTCGAATACAACTATTGATCTTGCAATATGGAAATATAAAATGAATGGGACAGACAATTGAGCACGTGACTTAATTGTAGTGGTAATACAGGCTAAACAAATTCCTTTGTGTGAAGTAATATGTGGCTCATAGGAACCAAATTTAATGTCTATGTCTAGGCATTTTGCAACATAGGCATATAGAGCCAAACAACACATGTACTGGGTGATCTCATGTTAGAATGAGTTCGTGGTTGGTGGTGGAACAAGAATCTCTATCCTCCCACTCCTAACCCAAAAAGGACTCACCTAGTCACAACCTGTCTCTTTGTCGTTGGCACTGAAAAGCAATGCTGCTTTGGGCTTTTTGACACTCGCCCTAAAAGAGGAGCAGCTGGAAAACGCTTTGTTTGTTCATACCCACCGGACTGCATCCCGCACAACCAATTGAGACTTGGGTGTCATAGGCTAGGGATCAGTCTTCTAGGCACACAGCTATACTACGATTCCACCATTGTTCCCAGGTCTAGCAGCTCTCCCTACAGCAAGGGATATATTTATCATTATTTCATGAGGCACAGTGCAACCATCCACTTTGCTGCACTGCATGAAAGGCAAAGGCCAGGAATGCGCTCTATCTAACATGATTCGGCACATTCCTGTCCTTTCCTTGCATCAGTGCCTTTTTGGCTACAGACACAAGAGCAAGGGTTTATACACAAATGCAAATTGCAAAAATGGTGACCCAGATCCAAAAAGCACAGACGGTATATGACTAACCACTCGTCCTATAGAAATCACAACAGATTGGTAGGGGTCTCAGGATGAGATTCACCATGTGAACAGGTCCTGTGTTGTGTATGAGTATACAAGTGCAAGGGTGCCTGTATAGTAAGCAGGATTGTTATGTGCAGGAAAGAACACTTTCCTGCACAAAAACAATCCTCTGCGGCTATCTCCTCTTTCTATGTGTGCTGCAGAATGAAGCACATATACAAGGAGGAAAAAAACGAGGAGATATTTCTCCTTTTACATCTCACCTGGGGAGGCGTAGCATTTTCATCTCTCCCATCCAAGGGGTGGGCAATGCACTAGTTCTTACGGATTTCTCTCTGTCAGGCCAGACAGAGATTCCCTTTGAGCACACTACAGAACTTTACCTCAGTTTAACCTCACGGATTATAACCCAGGCTGTGCGGGTTCCATCATCCTTTAACATCCATGCCTCACCCATGAAATGCCTTCCTGAGGCAGAGTAAGGCAAAGCAGCAATTAGCATGTGCCCGATACAACACAGCAGTCGTGTGCAGAGGGAGAATGTGGTTTGCAAAGATGATGATTTTGTCAGGTCAAGAAACAGAGTAAGTTGGGATGCCAGAGAGCAGGCTGATTCATTAATACATTTAGCTGAATACCAGGGAGGCAATAAGTGTTTTGGCAGCGTTGAAAGGAAGCAGAATATAGATCTTCCAGATGTTGAGCAGCTGGTGATATGCTACTTGTTAAGTGTTTGGGATTATTGCCTTCATCCTCATTGATGTGTTGAACTGAACTCCAATGTTTTAGTGCATGGAGCAAAAGATAATTTGTCTGGGAGATGATTAGCGCATCACAGAAAAGGGAAAATAAAATGCAGGGAAGTGCAAGCCTTACATTTTAAAAGAGTTCAGCATCCACGACTGCAGTGCAGTCCTATGGTGATTTCCAGATAGATAGTCTGAGCTGTTTGATTTTAAGATAAGTTGTGACAGTTCAGAAGGGGAGGAGCTGGGTATCATTGGCAAAAAGGTTGCATAGGAAGGAAAAAAATCAACAGTATTATCAAGAGGCAGAGTATAAAGAAAGAATGGGAAAGGGACAAGAACTGATACTTGAGAAGTTCCAAATGGGAGAGTAGAGCTTGCCTTTTTCAAAGTATTTTAGCGCTCAACCCTTTACTGTGCTGTAATCACTCTAGCACACAACATATCAATCAATCAATCAACTCACTGATTTAAAAGCACACAGCTACTCCAAAGAGTGTCCTAACACTAAGCCAGCAGACACCACGTTACCCCAAATACAAGCAAAGTAACATCCTTAAAGGCTGCCCCGAACAACCAGGTTTTAAGGGACTTTTTACATTGGCACACAATTCCAATCTTATAAAGCTACATAGGGAGCCTATTCCAGGCATGAGCCACTGAGGAAAAAAAGGGTGAATCTCACTACTTCTTAAGTTTGATTTTAGGGACACAGAGCAACTCTAGCAGGCTGATAGTGGGTAGGTCTGTTCGAGAGGTATAGTGGAACCAAGCAGTAACAAGCGTTGTGTGCCAGGACATGTGTTTTTAAAGAGAATCCTCTCCTGTGGAGCCATAGTAAATTGCTGGTCTAATTTAACTCCCAAATTGTAATCCGCCATGGGAGGGGTGAACATTTATTGTTCAGCAAGCAATCCACCCTCCACTGAGGTGAGAGGGGACCAAACAGCAAGACCGCAATCTTATCTGCCTTACACTAAAGGGTACAGGCTCACCTCTGCGCAAAACCATCAGCAGATAATTCTTAAAAGCTTCTAGTACATCCATTGGATCTTTCTCCATTGATAAATACAACTGCATGTCGTCAGCATAAGAGACTATCGTCACACCAAAGGATTTCACATCGAGATCAATTGGGACGTATAGATATTTAAAAAAGTAGGGCTCAAAGCCGAGGCTTGTTGAGCTATGAATTTTAGGGCTTTATAATCAGAGTAGTGCGGAGTCATCCAGACCGCTTGGCTCCTGTCTAAAAAGCAGCAAATCAATGTTAATGCCAAGTCCCCAACGGCAATATTTTCTAAATAATGAAGGAGGATAGTTTGCAACCCTGTGTTAAAAGCTGCAGATACATTTAATAGGATCAGGGTAACCTCTTTTTAGTGATCTAACACCAGCTTAATAGAGTCACTCACCTCCGCAGTGCCGTCTCCATGCTTAGTCAAGGCAGGAAACCAGATTGTAGAAAAAGCAGTAAACTAAGCTGCTCCAAATATGCAGATAGTTGATAATTGATTAGTTTTTCCCACATTTTTGATGTAGCAGGTAATAGGCAAATTGGTTTAAAATTGACCAAATGAGTCCTATCCCTTGAAGGTGTTCTTTGAAAGTGGAATGACTCTGAAATGTTTCCGGACGAATAGCCCTGTTGCTGATTGAATGGATGTGTTAAATAGTTGATTGAGAATTGGATGGATGACCTTCAATATAATTGTCAAAATTAGAGGAGGTCATGGGCCATCCTGGAAACCAGACTTACAGGCACAATGGGCATGTTCAGACTCTTCCAATTGGATCGGTGAAAACTCAAGCAGGTCGACGGCTGTAGTATTACTGATAACCCCCGTCCTTCTCTCATATGCTGGTATACCTGGGGTAGTCTCCTAACTAGAAAGTATTTGAAGAACATTGTCTTCTAAAAAATTGAGATAGCTTATTGCACAGCTTTAAGGAGGCATGAACCAGCTGTGCACATGTTGCAGCCTGAAAAAACATTGCTAATTACAGCCAAACACCTACAAAAAATTTAAGTTAACCGTCTGGAGTGTGAAGAAGGTATTTTCTTTCGGTCCAGTATGTGACTCCCTACTCCTAACCTGGTACCACATAAGGCCATCCTGTGCATCCAGGGTGGTAAACATCCTGTATGGGTTCTGTGAAGTCCTACAAAATTATACAGTTATGAATGTTCACTTTGGAATGCCCAAAACCTAACTCCTAACCACAGCAGGATAAAGTGTGAGACTGGTAACTCAATCACAAATGCCAGGGGAACAACAATATTATTTCATGTATCAGCTCACTGTCGGAGATAGTTTCAGAATATGCCAGGAAGTTCATAGCACTCTTAGTACAATTTTTACCTTTACATATACAAGGCACAAAAGCGGTTTTCAAAATACTTGGTGACATTCATTCAGAATGAGATTATGCATTAGTTTCTCTGTATGCTAAAAATCGTTATATTATACAACATGAAAAAGGAAAAGCAACATTGAAACACTTGCTCTTTAATAGGTCTGTCAGCTATCTAATTCTATTTTTGATGTTATTAGAATTCACAGAATTTTACATAATTTCTATACACTTTCATAATTATTTATTCCAATAAAACAAGGCACTGTCATGGGATCCAGGATTGATCCCTGTTATATTTGCCGGTGTACTGGAGAGCTAAAGAGGGAGAATGCCTGGAACACAAAATGACCAAAGTTATTCATCGGGATCATCCTTGGTATAGGGTATGTGATGACTTTCTGATCATTTGTAAAGGTCCAACTACATAACTTTAAGACTGTATGAAAGTGCCACTTATGACATGGTTAGCTCCTACTATTTGTTTGATCTGATCCTAACTTTAAGTGCACTGTGTCCCTCCTAACCAGGTTCCCAGTGCCAGATCGCTTTCCCAAAACTGTACCATGATTGCACAACTTCAGTTAACTCTGTAAGTCCCTAGTAAGTGGTAACTCTTGGTACATAGGGTATAAGTACTGAAGACCGTCCCCTGAGGCTGCAGCACTGGTTTTGCCACCCCCAAAGACCCCTCACCAAGGCTAAGCACTCTTCCATTGCAGGCTGCTTGTTTTGATGCAGAGAAATCCAAAGAGTCGACATGGCACACAACCCTGTCACACAAGAGACCCTTTTAGAGGGTCCCCTGAAAACCTACCATGGACTGGCAGGGTTCCAGACCTATTTTTGCCAGCCTGCCACTACCAGATATGTTTCTGACCTCATGGGGTGGGAGCCAGTGCTCTCATAGGACAGAACCAAAACCTGCTGTGGATGGGGGTGTTTCACACCTCCTCCTGGACAGGATTTCCCTCTTGGGTGATCAGCTTCAAAGGGGATGCTGCCTTTGAAATCCAACCCAAGAACCTCCAGATAGTGATACTCTGGTTTCTCTTCAAACCAAATAAATCTTTCACCTTTTTTAAGAACTTCCAGATAGTGGGGGAAGGCCAGCTCCCCTTTCCTGCTCCACTTTTGATAGGAGTAATGATGGCAAAGTTAGTTAAATTAGGAGGACGGTCCCCACTCAGCCTACACTACCTTAGGGCAGGGCTGGAGATGTGACCCCTCTCCTAAATTCTGCCATCTTGGTATGGTGGGAAAATATCCTATCCGTTCTAGGGTAGTGCCTTTATCCACAGGAATTGGTCTCTAGAGGATGTAGACACCCTAAAGGTAGGTAGTCCATTGGTTACTACCTGTCTCCCCTTCTGATGCTCCTAAATTCTCTAGTTAGTTGGCACCCCAATACCTGAACATCAGATGCGATTGACAAGAGAAGACAAGGACAAAAAACACCCGCTGCACGAGAACTGAAGCCCTGCTGTGTAATAAAAATGGGCCAAACCCTGACTGCTGCCCCCAGGACTTGACAATTGCTGTTGCTGTGTCGTCCTGAAACCTGAGAGTACCCCAAAGAACTTAAGAGCACCTCCAGTCTTCTGGAAATCACCAAGAAGCTCCCTTGGTGTGAAGATATCATTCCCTCACACCGCAGGCACTGATCCCGGGAAGTCAGGTTTGTTAACTTGCTGCTCCCAACAACCTCATTGCAACACCGAAGCGAGAGAGGGTATAACAGCTCCAGAGGGTCAGATTTGTCTCCCCACCAAGTTTGGAGACACCTACCTGAATTGTGGTGTACCAATGGCAAGCGTACAGGACTCTCATTATCAAACACCAAGAAGACAAGTCCACTCTGGACTCCCAAAGCACCAGAAGCAAGCAACCATCAAGAGACTTTGAGATACAAGAGTCCTCTTACTGAGTGGCCCATCTGTCTTGAGATCTCCTCTCCAAGTTGCCTGCTCCTGACCATGAGGACCTCAATGCACATGACGCCTGGCTGACCTATTCTCTCTGCACCCGGCCCCACTTGCCCCAGTACCGACCTACCAGCTCATCCCCTGTTGTCCCTAGGACCTTGCAACCTCCTTCCTCCATGGAGACCCACCAGGCTTACCTGTTGTGATTTTTCCTCATTGTTCCTATGGTGCAAAATTTCTCATGGAAGTGATGGTGAACTTTTGAAAATCGTATCTCCAAAAATACTTACCTTAAAACTGTGTTCTTGGTCTTAAAAATTATATCAAATCAATATTATGTTTACAGATTGATCTCTAATGTATTATTGAGTGTGTGTTTCATTTATTGCCTCTGAGAATACAACAAATGCATAGCACTACCCTCGGACTGCTTGCCAACACTACCACAAAAAGAGAGTTAGTACGATCCACTTAAACCTCCGTATACTCATTGGAGATTCTGTGGACTCTCTACATAGTGTACTTTATTTTAGTACACTGTACAGAGATCCAGTTTCCTATAAAGGCTATCTCTATTAAACATGAATGATAAATAACCCATGAATTGCAGTGCAAATAAAAAAGAGTTATCAGACTTTAAACTAGATATCATCAAACATACTATTTACATCAAACTCTATAATAAGCACAACACCCAAGAGCATACAGACTCTGGACATGCACACATTCAAATACAAAATATACACCTAAAGATAAACACTGAGAATCATGAGGTTATGTGCAGAGGAGAAATATATCATGGCAGATGGCTGAAAGGCAAGTGACTGATTCTTGAGAAGAAAATATCACAAGAATTATTTCAAAGAAGTATACAATAAATATCAAGGGAGGGATGGAAGTAAAAGAGAAGGCAAAAGAAAAAAAAAGAACTCGTCCTCAATTTAATGCTGAAAGCAAATGTGTATTTTTTGGAATATTATTTACACATTGGACTGTACTACAGAGTAATGCACATTTGAAACATGTTATTCCCCAAAATATTTAAAAAAAGCATTTATTTAACAGCAGTTAAAACTATATGAAAACCTAGTGACATCCGGAGTTACTCTGGATTAACTTCTCATCAAAATACTTGGCTCCTTATTAGATAGACTGGATTTTACAAGTGTGTCTGAAAATAGTTTTTTAAATACATAGATGGAAACAGTGAAATTACTAATAATCAATGCAAGAAGAGCTATGATACCAAAATATTTGAAATTGCAACACCAAGGGGCCGATTCCGATTCCAGAAAAAATGCCTTCCTAATGCTGTTCGAAGGCTTACCTTCTGACGAACTCGTATCCGGAGCTTTTTCCTACAAACGTGCAAGTACGATGCGTATTCCAAGCAAATTCCGACCAAATCGTCGGGTCTGATTTGTGCACTAAGTCAGTACCTAACAGGCTCAGGAAACACGGATATCGCATCGTACTGAGGCTCAAACCAACCCATTCCGGATACGCAAGTACAATGCTTTTTTAATACGTGTCGTACAGGGCGCCGCCTCTGGCACGTCAGAGCATTCGGACGAGGCATATGAAAGGTCTGAGTCGCGCCAGAAAACGATTAACAGGTACGAGACGGAGCAGCCATGTATCCAATAGCGCATGTCTTCCCTATATTGTACGCCTACCGCTACCGACGCGCATGACGCTGAAGGTACGTCATACACCTACCACACACCAAAATGTCACGAGTACACGAAAGAAAACACCACTATAGGGGGGTAGATGCCTATCACACCCAGCATATCCCAACGATAGGGGGTGGATGCCTATCACTCCCAGCATTGTCCACCCCATAGGGTGGTGGATGACTATCACTCCCAGTATTGTCCACCACATAGGGGGTGGATGCCTATCACCCCCAGCACTGTCCAACTCATAGGGGGGTGGATGCCTATACTACTAGCATATCCTAACTATAGGGGGGTGGATGCCTATCACTCCCAGCATTGTCCACCCCATGGGGGGGATGCCTATCACTACTAGCATATCACAATCATAGGGGGATGGATGCCTATCACTCCCAGTATTGTTCACCCCATAGGGGGGTGGATGCCTATCACTACTAGCATATCCTAACTAGAGAGGGGTGGATGCCTATCACTCCCAGCATTGTCTACCCCATACAGATCAACTACACACTGAATTTGGTAGCCCACAGGTGACTCGTAGAATACTAAATGTGTCACATGTGAATTTGCACACAATGCAGGCCCCACATCTCAAACCAACCATGGATGACCCCACAGTGAGCACATTGTACTGGGGGACACACATCACAGACACTGTAAGTCAAATAGGCCCGGAAATAACTGTCCTACTCAGCACACAGCAAGATTTACACACATTAACATCTGCAGGGAATGCAGTCTTGGTCTGAAATGGTACTTGAACACAGGGAAAAATGCTAACATGACACACACCATGGGCAACGGATAGGACACATCAAAAACACAGTGCCATTAGATGATTTACCAAATCTTGAAGCTCAGCTGTGTCATGTTTGCCCATGGCAGGGGTTCACCATGTCAGAATTACACACGGTCATGGATCCAAATATCACTACACACTGAACACTTTGTTTGCATCAGCCTCTATACATGTGTGTCTCCAGAGTCATCTGCATGTACTCAAACTTCATGTTAACCAAGTTGTACTGATGAGACAGATGAGTTGTTAATCAGCAAAGCGCTATCCTGCATGTCAATCATAGATGATTGTACATAAAACAAATGTTACAATGTGTACAAATGTCAGCACGACCTATGTGCAAAAGTATAAGTCAAATATGGCTGTGTCTCAAAAGAATGTCACATTCCATGAAGAAGACATTGTGGATCTTGACAAGCTGCAACAGCAGTCAATGCTGACTCTGATACCTACGTTAATAGGACACATATACCATTTACAACATGTGGACCATCACATTGCCAATCTGTATTGTCACCAACAAACAATTCAACAACAATTTTATTATAATAATTCACAGACTTAGGAACACGAAATGGAAAGCTCAAATAAATAAAATGCTTTATTCAGCCATTGTATTTAGTCTCCAAGAAGAGAAAAAACAATGAGGCCAATGGCCAGTCCATTTCAACAAGTCCTTTAGGGGGGGATATAATGAACTCCCTCTCCCTCACCTGCCTGCACTGTTACAAGTAGGGGACATCTCCCCTTTGGGGGGCATCTGTAAGGGCATGGCAGGCACTGCAGGGACATGACTAGGGGTGATCTATTAGGGTGTAGGAAGGGATGGGAACTGGGGTGGATTTGCTATACACTGCAATGGCCTGATTGGCTTGAGGGGGGGTTGCTCCACTGAAGTGGCCTGTTATTGTTGAGGAGGTGGTTGCTCCACTGAAGTGGGCTGTTCCTATTGAGGGGGTGGGCACTCCACTGAAGCGGCCTGTGCCTGTTGAGGGGGTGGTTTCTCCACTGAAGTGGTCTGTTCTTGTTGAGGGGGTGGGTGCTTCACTGAAGTGGCCTGTGCCTGTTGAGGGTGTGGTTGCTCCACTGAAGAGGACTGTTCTTGTTGAGGGGGTAGTTGCTCCACTGAAGTGGACTGTTCTTGTTGAGGGGGTGGTTGCTCCACTGAAGTGGACTGTTCTTGTTGAGGGGGTGGTTGCTCCACTGCAGTGTCAGGATCAGACTGGAGATGGGGGGGAAGTTGGAGGGGAAGTGCTTGTGTTACAGGGGGAAGGCCATAGTTTCTTGGGGATTTTGTAATGGGGTGTGTGTGCCTTGGACTTGGACTCAGGGGTGGGTGCGTGTTTAGGGGTGGAACTCCTATCTGTGCCTCGAGATTTCCTGTTCCTCTTGCTAGCTGTGACTATTGGATCTTTGGGGACGAGGTCAAGCTCACAGAGGAAGAGCCGCTGGCTAGTGTGTTTTGCAGGAGAGTCAGGGGTAGGGGTCTTGGAGGGAGAGATCCGTGAGGAGTGACCAGTTGTTTTGGTTGTGTGTGAGACAGTATGCTCCCTCTCCCCTGTGTGTGTGTGCTGTCAGTCCTCTGACTGTACCTGTGTGCCTGTTTGGACTTTGTCTTGGGTGGTTTTGTGCTGCTTGTGTCTGTTGGGGTGTGTCACTGTGCCTGTGTGAGTGTGCTTTGGACAGGTAGGGTAGTGGTGACTGTGGATGGGGCAGTGGAGGTTTGGGTGAGGTACTGCTGGAGGAGGGACACTGCTGCCATCAGTGAGAAGGCAATGGACCGATTTACCCGCTGTGTGCATGGAGGACACTCAGAATGGATGTCTTCCCCACAAGGATCTGTTTGAGCAGGTCCACCGACTCCACACTCAGGGCAGCCGGGGGGACAGATGCAGGTGCAGCGGTGCCTGGCATGAGGAGACACAGGGGTGTGTCCATGGACCTTTGACCTGTGACCAGCTGAGAGGGTAGAGGTGGTGGTAGTGGGGACAGACGCAGATGTAGTGGGACCTGACATATCCTCAGCCAATACCACAAGGGAGTTGTTGCCGGTGCTTGACAGTTCATCAGCAGATATTGTAGTGACATGCTTTCTGCGTGGCTCCCCTCACCCTCTGTGCCACTGGGTCCCTCCTCCTTTTCCACAGTGGATCCAGTCTGGCTACCCACTTCCTCAAGGTCTGTGGATTTGTCTCCTCCACTTGACATAGGTGATGCTGTGAACAAGGAAGCTGAACAGAATCATATCAGTCAACTGCATAGACTTGACACATGAGTACAAGCACAACACATCACAGAGCAAACCCTTGCCTAATGTAATTGGCACCTTTCACATTTCTGCCCCATATGTGAACATTGGACTTGTCAGTCTGCCAGTAAACCTTTGTTTACAAACACATACTGGCAATGGAACCATTTGTCTGATGTGTAACATGCCCCACGAAATACATTACACATAATGCACTTCATAGCAGTTTGCCTGATCTGTAATGCACATGAGTGCAATGTGTCATTGCACACATCTCCCTTCTCATTTAGGGGATACTGGAAAGTGACACAGCAAATTGGATTGACTGATATTAAAGTTGTAATGTTAAATATACTACCATAACCAGACATCAAGGTGGGCACATACCCTGAACGTTAATGCTATGATGGTCTGAAAGCTGGACAACAGACAAGTTCAAATAGTGCATCTTCATATTCTTTCAATGTGGCATGCTGTGCCACTTGCATGTCTGCATAAACAGTCTGTAGTGACAATTGTTCCTGGACCAGTTAATCCCAAGGATTACGTCTGCACTGTGTCACAAACATGAAATTCCCTTCCATGGAACATCTGCATTGCTCAGGTTTCTTTGTGCCACACCCAAGTCAAAGACTCTGATAAGGCCATGTTGGGCTACTTTGGCACTGGACTATATGAATTAACACATCAGTCCGCAGAACTTTTTACGTAGTAATCAGTAATTAATTGAAGCTGCATGAGCATGAATGTCAAAGACAACATCATGCAGAGTCAAGGGATGAGACACGCATGTTCTGTCTTGTGTATTTTAGCCAGTTTACAAGAATCAGGTGTCTGTCCAGATTACATGTATAAACTACCTATCTTTGTGTACAAAGTCCAGCCTCTTCACACTGTCACAAAGTCAGACACACGAGAATCGACTTTGCAATGTAGAAAGTGTTGCCTGACAGAAAAAAATGGTGTGACAGTGTCTCATTTGGGCTCATTTGGCATACCGGTCCTTGGGATGTGTGAAATGTGGGATTACATGGAACAACATGCAGGTGACTCCACCGTTTTGTAAATGTACCTATTGCAATTGTCTGAGGCTTCAACATTGGTCTCCCCTGCTGCACGTGTGTTTGCATTTTTTTCAAACACCAGCATTTATCCAGATCTGCCTCTTCAAAGATGTATGTATGTTACACACAGAACACATATCATATTACAGTTAATGTGTGAACACGTGGCAGACAATGACAGCACTCATGATGCTAAACTAAATACACCTGTTGGAAAATGGTGATGATCACAATAACATTGGACAACTGCACATTCACAGCTGATAATGCTGTCTACTCAGAAATTGCCAATGATGTGTTGTCTAAACAGACATACGAGCCGTGAGAGGCTGAGCAGGCTGAGGGAGGGGAACATGCATTACAAACCTAGTACATAGACATTGCATATACTCACCCCCTTCTTGCTGCTGTCTGTCCTGCAACTCCCATCAAGGTCAGGGAAGACCACCGGCAGTATCCTCAGCACGTGGGGGGTCAGTGTCCGTTGGCCACCCCTCCGGCGAGGAGGTGAAAGTTTCAGCTGGACCCTTGCGATCTTCCAGGTCCAGCCACGGAGGTCCTGCCACCTCTTCTGGCAGTGGCGGTGACAGTGTTGGTAGGCCCCCACTGATCACACGGCACGGGTGATAGTCAACCAAATCTGTGCCTTCTGATGGAAGTTGACCTGTAAGGATGATATGGTGATAATTCACTGCTCCATCTGCAACATCTTAAGCATCACACACACGGACATATGAGTCATGGTCAGACTGGCATTTCCTGTCTAAAGGGAAGACAAGTATCATCATGGACAGTTGTCCTGTGTGAATACCTCCCTGAAAAACATGAGAACAGGGCAGGAAAGACTGATCCACAACACACACTACTACATCACTTTACCTCTCCTGTGCATATCTACCTGCACACTGTAAGACTTACTACAAATACATCTGCCTGGATGCCCTTGGGATCACAGTGCTTGAGGAACATTTTCTAGACATGTCATTTTTTACATGCAGTGTAATCAACACTCACCTGCTCCGCTGGTGTGACATACAGCTTGCTGTAGTTTGGGAGTAGGCAGTCCAGTAGGGCCTGGTTCTCCTTTTCAGTAAATGTAAGAGCCCTCTCGACAGTATGTGCCATGGTGACTCCAAATGGATGCATAAACTACAGCAGAGAGTTGTAGATCTGCCGTCAGTAGCAGTGCAGGCAAGTGATAAATGTTGTTAACACACTGACTTATATCTGTGCAGCAGGGGCGGACTCAGTTCCATGCCTCAAAAGCAATAGGTCTGAGTTGTTTGCATCGTATGAATGAGTCTAATCCACTAAATTGCACTCCTCGGACACGCCTACCGCAACGTTCAAAATCTGCTCTTCATTACAACATAAACTTTGATACAAATGTTGCAAAAGTAAACCGGTTTTGTCCTCCAATTATTCGTACATGATGCAAAATGTGCATCTGTCGGCATGAGAACCAACAGCTAAGGAATGCGACCAACTCAGGCTGGGTCAGGTGTGCCTCTCGCGTCCATGCTCTACTCACCCGCGTATAACACCATTGTATTGAGCATGCAATCTGTCAGCCCGGCTCGGTCAGGATGCGTCTCACGCATCCATGGAATGCTCACCCGCGTCTAACACCATTGTAACACAATTGTATTGCGCTCAAACAACTGCTACAAGGGTCAGAGCTATGCAAGACCAGCACTCTCTACCACTCCTAAAGTTAACCTTTGTACTTGTCTCTATTCTCTGTGCCTGGCATCTGGGATTTGACCCTTAAACATCCCAAATTAGTGATCAAAACTACCACATATACTTAAGACACACACAATGACCCAACACCAGAATACGTGTATCTGATATATATTTCAGTATATTTGTATCATAAATTGCAATATGCAACACAATATAATATAACACGGAATGGCTTCTCGAGGATAAACAATTTCAAAGACTTGATTGTAGGTTGATTCATTCTTTATTTTTCATAATTCATTAAAACAGAACAGGATTGCTTGCCGCCAACGCGTTTCATCCCGCTTGGGACTTCCTCAGGGCTTCGTTTATATTATTGTGACTCAAATTCACGCCAGTCTTCAAATGTTCTTATTGATGTTCAAAAAAAGGGGTATATGTTATTAGAAATGAAATTGTGTCAGCTATCAAAAACAACTTCCATTGATACAATCCATCGAATTATCCACCTGATTTATGGAGCTCAAAGTATTTTTGTGACCGTGGTATGGTCCATTCGTGCAATTCCCGTCACGTATGGCCCCTCGTATTCACACCAGTCCTCCGGTCATGTAACACCATTGTATTGCGTATGCAATCTGTCAGCCCAGCTCGGTCAGGATGTGTCACACAGGTCCATGCTATACTCACCCGCATCTAACACCATTGTATTGAGCATGCAATCTGTCAGCCAGGCTCAAATACAATCTTCATTTATTGTAAGATGTTCTTGCCTGAAGGATCCATTGTTTTGGTGCTGATTTAAATGTATTTATTTACAGAATAACTATCTCCTGATGAAGAGTCTGTGACTCGAAATGGATTGGGATCATGCATACAATGTTTTGGAATTTCAAGATGTTTAAATGAAAAGAATATTTATATACGAGAAGTATCGTTATGAAGAGTAACATTGATCAATAAACAAGATCATTCTTCGGAATCTAATATTGTATGAACTCATTTTTGAAAGTCCTTTAATTCTAAAAAGAGGTATTTCGTGACCATCCACGGAGTGCCACAGAGGGACACCAAGTACTCTTACCTGGTGCTGTATTCATGCTTGATTATGCAAATGTACCCTGAGCCAAGCTTAAATTTCATGTTTCTGTCTAAGATTTTAGCACACATTCTTTCTATACTTGTTGTGCAAGGTGCATTTGAGTCCACATGATATCATTTTGGTCATGTTCAAGCACAGCGCCATAAGGTTTCCAATCCAAGACTCATTGTCAAGGTAGATCTAATCTGCACGTATAGTTTATTCATGTCAAACTATGTTTTACTAACCATGGGGCCTATCATCAAGGACAGCATTAAAATTATTGCTGGTTTAGCGGCAGCAAACTGCAGCTAAATCAGCGATAATGGGCTTGATAATATGCCCTGGAGAATTCCAATAGAAGCCCATGTTCACACCAGAACATGGACTTCTATTGGTATTCTCAAGAGCATATTATCAAGCCCATTATCGCCGCTGATTGGGTGAATATGTATTTATTAATGTGCATGTGAGGAAATAAAATTACAATTAAACATGATTGTGCTCCCGATTTTCAAATCCACAGTTCATTGATGAGTTGGAAGTGCTGTCAGATGAAAAATATTCTGAGCAAAGTCAACAGTCAATTTGGCATTTGGTCCAACTCAAATGCTCCATCCCATGTGGGAGAGTCCAGGGACTGTCAGCAAAGTCAATGATTAGCACACAATAAAGGTATCCTGTGCATTTCTTCAGTTCCTGGGGGTTGCATGGCCATCAGTCTCTCACTTGCCATCCTTCTTTGGACAGCCCCTCCTCTTCTTAGGATGGGGGAATCCTCAGTAGTAGACTGCCGAGGTGTTAGGGTCTCTACCCCAGACGCCTCATCCCTCCCTGTGGCAGTTGCCGATGTTGAGGCAACAGGTGTGGAGTGCACACAGGGAGGTGGGGCACTGTTGGTTGTTATCTAACGTAGGCATGTTAGTATGTCCCTATGCACCGCGGGCCATGTGTTGGTCCATTCTGTCCATGTGTTGGTCCACACGGTCCATATGGTTGTCCATCCGGCCATGATGTGCAGCCTGCTGTTGTTTCATGTCCCTGAGGATCACAACAACCAAATTCTCCGGTGCATTCACGATGCACGTTGTAAATGCGATCTAACTCGGGGTCAGCATGATGTACGGCACCAGCTGTGAGATGTGTCCTCCCACCACGCACCCTCACACCACTCCTTACCCTACCCACACGGACATTACCTGGCGTTGCACGCACTGGGAGCTCCTTTTCTCCCTCATTGTTGGCAGGGGTGGTATTTCCTGCCAACTCGAGAGTGTGCTGTCATGCTGGGCTCCCATGTTTTTTTTTTGGCTGGGTGTGTCCGTGGGCATGCTGGGCGTCTGAATGTTCCTGGATGTTGCAGGAGTGATAGCTGGGGCTACCGACCATACTGATGCCACAGACTGACCCACACGGGAGGTGTCAGGTTGGTTCTCATCACCCGAGGAGAGGTGAGAGTCATCCCCACTGGAGGCCTCAATGTCCGCTGTTGTGCTGGAGCCGTTGGTGGACTCTGACTCTGAATCCTCTTCAGCTGGTGACCTCCGTTCAGGAGTGTATGTGGGTAATGGAGAGACACAATGTTATTGGTGTTCTTTCAGAAGTTATGGTGTCATACACAGACAAATTTCACAAATTTGTTGATGATGTAGCATATCCTTATTATTTCTACTCATCAATGGTCACAGACAATGTAATATTTGTTAATGTCAACTTGTGAATGGAAAAAGATGTGCTTAACTGAGCATGTCCAGCTATGTGCATCAATATGCATGTATTTGCTATACTTGAATGTTCGTAGTAATTGATTGTGAAGTCTCACACTGTGCATGACCCATGTGTGTTTTTATTTCACACATGATATTTTTGACTATGAAATACCTACTGTAACAATACTGATGTTTATCAGTGATTGTGCATCTGTGCTAGCCTTTGTGAATGTTTGTGACTGTAACATTGCTGTAACATTGCTGAGGTGACATGCATACTCACTCTCCTGAGTATGTGTCAGCATTTAACGATTTGACTTGGTGAATGTGTTAATGTGAACATCACATGTGTAACCTCAAAAGCTATAGCAACACGTTTCTTCTGACAAATGCATTGTTACATAGCAATCTATTGAAACACAGATCATTCACTTGACATTCCGTAGGTAAGTCACTAACATGAGTATTGGTGATATGTGTTCTTTGTATGATCTGACATTCCCTAATGTTGCACTCACTTGACTTGTAATGGTAAATTGTATCAGTTTGTAATCCTGTGCAGTGCCTACAGCACGTTTGTGTGCTGTTTTGCATTATGAGGTTCTGCAATGTCACAACAGGTTTGTTGTTCTGCCTGTGTTATTTTAGCATTTTTTGTAAAGGTGTACAATGTGAGAAGACATATTGGTGTAGATGTTATTCATCACTTTGCAAACATGTAAATATCTTTCTGTTGTACAATTTCTTGCTGCATAATTTTGCACATGATCAGTGCATGCAAGATCTAATTGTTTTGCAGGGACAGAGGAGTCTCCCAAGGATAATCAGTTGCCTCTTCATGGTCAGAGTGTTAATATCTTGAGTTGGTCTGCGTTGACTTCTAAACCAGTTCCCAATGGCAAACAGACCAGGTTACTTATCATTGTCAGAGGATCAATGACAATGAGGGTAGTATTTTTCAAGGATGCTGACACCGCTGCTTGATGTTGGAGTACAATGCAAAACACCAAACATGCCTTGTGCACATGACACAATGGAAGAGTGTCAGCCATCTTGCATTGCACCGCACATCTATGGTGCGATGGGCATTGTCCCTGAAGTGTGTTTATCGGTGAGTGTTTTGTGTTATGAGTTGTGTCTGCTAATTAGATTTTGTCCTGTCCTATGCACATATTTGTTGCATACATATTGAGGGCACATGTGCCTGATCTTTATCTGTCAGGGTGTGGATCGTACAGTAAAGGTTATGGTCTGTCGTTGTGTGAGTCGGCCAAGACTGTCCGTCAATTTCCTAAGATTCATACATGATGCCCCAGTGTGGCCATCTTGACAGGGCATTTGCATTCACTGTCAGGGACAGCATAGTGACAGGTGTGTTGTTGTGGTGTTGGGCGTGTGTGTGTGTGACTAGTGTGTGCTGGTGGCTGTAGGCATTGCTTCCACTTCTCCTCCCACCCAGAACTAATGTGCCAGTATGTTCCAGGGTTACATAACAGTGTGTACAAAGTTAAATTCAAGAGGCCAAATTCACAGAACTAGCTTATGAAAAAATCCTAAACGTACTACTTTTGGTATTCACAGAAGGCATTTAGTGGTAGTAGAGTTAGGATTTGGTCTTAAGTTTGACTTAAGACAGACTTAAGACAGACTTAAGACAAACTTAAGACAAACGTAAAACAGACTTTAAAACAGACTTAAGACTGACTTAAGACAGACTTGAGGTGTACTTTTTTCATAGAAACCTGTACAAATGAACACAGATAGCCGTTTTCCTCAAAAACCATGGGTGGTTGCATGGGTACATGCCTACCCCATCAATGTGACACCCTATTGATGCTGAGTAGCACAAAGCAGCCAATAGTGCTACCTTGCAGTGTTTAGACAACAGGTAAAATAAAGTAAATCTCACATCTACACTTTATTCCACTTTTCATCACTTTCAGGTGCTTTGCAACGGTGCAAATTATTGATAAATCCAGGCAATGAACTGGAAAGAAGATAATACCTTCATGTCTTCAAAGCACAGTTTGCAACATTTTTTGCCAAGAGGATTTTAACATATCCAGACATTAACCTGTTTAACTCCCACAGGGGTGAAAGAAAAGGACTTACTTCCTGAGGCTTATATGGAATTTCCAGATGTTTTAATAAAAATGGAGCAGAAGAATTGCCATCACACACGACCTGTGATTATGCCATTGGACTAATTCCTGAAGCACAGATTCCACAAACAGAATATATCTGTTGAATCAGAAGGAGGATATTACTGTAAACGCATATCTAGAAGGCATTTTGAGGAAGGTGTTCATACACCACTCAGTACCACCAGAAGATAATCATATATTTTTCATCCATATTACAGACGGCTCCAATATGTGCAATGACAATTTTTAGAAATTGTGCTTCTGGTTGGCAGAGGCATGCATCCTGTCCAAGCAGGAACTACATTTCTAGCCAGGGTAAGTGTTAGCATTAATCCCTTTTGAATCTACGTGTCTGTTTTGAGCTTCCCAAGTTGAAGATCTATCGCCGGAGAACCCCAAGATGGAGGTGATGCATCGCCCTCAGGCTGTGCAGTTTGAGGATGTGTGGTGATTCAATATCTTTGGTCCTTACAGCAGCAGCAATGCATCAGCTTAGAAGGCAATGCCTGGTTCCAAGCTGCACTTCGACAGTGATGATTGAATTCTGGAAGTTGCAGCACTTTAGACCCACTTACGAGGGCCCAGGACTGGATTTGCACCACTTGGCAGAGCAAGACAGATGGCAGAGTGCTGGTGCTGGTGATGAGTAGAATGAAGTCTTTGGTGTATCTGAGACTTCCAACAGGACACAAGCAGACAAGCCCATTGAGTTGCTCTGGTTCTGGGTTGGAGAGATGCAGGTCCAGTCCTTCCCACTCCCAGGCAAGAGTGCAGTAGGTCAGCACAGTAAAGCAGGAGTCCAGCAGAGCAGCAGGCCAGCAGAATGTCAGTCCTCGTTTCAGCACAGCAATCCTTCTTCCTGGCAGAGTAGCCAAAGGTTCATAATTGCACTAAGTTGGTGGTGTCTGAAGTCCAGTACTTACACCCAATGGTGTCTTTCAAGTAAGGGAGACTTCAAACAGAGGCCTTTAATTTTTACAGAGTCCCTGCCCTTCTTCCCCTGGCTCCAGACTCACTACAGGGGGGTATGCAGCCTTTTGCGTGGAACAGGACACAGACCTTTAAGGTGTATCAGCCCCTCCCTCCCATCCATCCTAGGATGGCACATCGGATTGTGGATGGCCCATCAGTTACACCTAAGCTCCCCTTGTGTATGGCTCCCTAGAGGGATTGCACCAAGCCCAGCTGTCACTCACTCCAGACATGTATTCGGAGACAGGGAGGAGGCACCAAATGGCCAATTTAAGACAATAGCAACTTTCTAAAAGTGGTATTGTCAGAATTACAATTTAACGTCTAAGTTCATCATCAGATAGAATTTTAAATGGTGATTCCAGAGACACCAAACTTGGGGTTCCCATCTCGTCCCAATTGGATATTACACTTTTATGCCGTAATGAGTTAATCTCAATGTTAACCTATGAGAGAGTTTTTCATTACCAGGACATGTACAACTAAAAAGTACATATTTTTCGTTTGAGTATACTGCACCCTGCCCTTTGGCTGTACAGGGCCTACCTTAGGGGTCACTTATATGTATTAAATAGAAAAACTTGGACATGACAAGAGCGTTAACTTGCAAGGTTGACAGAGCAGTTTAAAACTGCACACAGAGGGTCTGCAATGGCAGGCCTGAGGCATGTTTAATGGGCTACTTACATGGGTGGCACAATCAGTGCTACAGACCCACCAGTAGCATTTAATTTGCAGGCCCTGGGCACGGGCAGTGCACTTTAAAAGGGACTAATAAGTAGATTAAGTATGCCAATTTTGGAGGAGCCAATGTTACCATGTTTAAAGTAGAGGTCACATGCACTTTAGCACTGGTTACCAGTAGTAAAGTGCCCAGAGTCCTAAAGCAAGCCATCAAAAGCAAAGTCACAAACACAAGAGGTCAGAAGGCAAAAAAGTCAGGGGAAACCATGCCACTGATGCCAGGTCTAACACAGAATGTTAATGCTATTTCGATCAGGAACATATATCCACTTCTAATTACATTTGTCTTTCTTGCCTTGATTAAAACTGCAAATGTGTATTCAAAACCTGCCAGGGGCATACAATTCGGTATGCATCAGGGAAGAAGCCGACTGGGAAGCAGCTTTCAATATCTGGCATGACCATTTTGAGTAGCTCATCATGTCTTTTGGTTTACGTAAGACTCCTATTGTTTTCCTTCACTTTCTTACCAAAATGATTAGAAGCATCTTAGACACTTATGTCATAATCTGTCTGGGTGGCATCTTAGTTTTGTTGACAAGTCGAAACAACACTAACACCATATCACGGAAATTTTACTTTTAGAGAACACCCACTGCCTGCCAACGTAGATAGATGTGTTTTTTTAACATCATGTCTGTTTTAGCATTTTTTATAACTCATGCGAGCTTACAGATGACTCCACAAAAGAATAAGGGGCCTGTTTATGAGGAGGTTTGCTTCACGTTTCTAACACGCAACGTGGTACATGCACAACGCAAACTTTAATTTAGATTCATGAAGTCACCACAGCCACTTTGTGTTGCCCTGAGTGGCTTCATAAATCTGGAGTAACGCAACCCACTGCAAATTGCTGAATTTTGTTACAATGCCCAGGGAAGTCATTCCATGGCCATTGTGAGGGTGTTCCCATGCAACGCCCATGATTTGTGACGTATACCCAGATTTGCCAGAACTGGTAAACCTGGGAATGCACCAAAATGTTACATTCTCCAGGAGAGGCGTAACGAGGAGGAACATCTCTGATCCTCCTTATTTTTCCCCTTTCCACATAGAATGATGAATATGCCTTCCAGGATTGTTCTTGTGCATCAGGTGTACCTTCTTGAATTTAAACAATGCTGCATGCAACACAGACACACTTGCACCATGGTGCAAAGGTGCATGCGATGGCCCTTGGCAGCCTGTTGCGCCCCAGAGCATAGGAAAGAACAGAAATGAACTGAATTGCCTTAAAGACGACACAGTCCGGCCCTTTCATGGTCGTGCAGTGCAGCACAGCAAAGTGACTTACTGTGCCGCACAGTGTGATTTTTCCATAAATAGGCCCCTAAAGCTGAACAAGAATGCCCCCAACCCTTGATTGTAAGGATAGTCAAAAAGTTCAATGCTTTGCCAACGTATATATACATATATATATATATATATATATATACATTACCTACTGGCGGTCGCCAGTAGGTATATATAGTTAGGATTTTTTCCCTATGGGTTTTTTGAAAATTCTATGTCTAATAACTTTGGCGTTTGTGGACGGAATTGGCTGAAATTTTCAGGAAAATGGCACATTTTGTTTCTGAGCAGCCCCTGAAAATTTGGGGGGGTTTCGTCAAGGGGGGGCCGAGAAAAAAGGGGGGTCCCAAAACGTGTTTTTAACATTGATTTTTCCATAGGGCGGTTAGCCTCACTTTTAGCCCGAACGGCTGAATAGATTTGCACGAAACTTGGCAAAATTGTAGGGACTGGTAGCCCGATGTGCCTTTTGTAGGTCTCAATATATGTGCTCCAGTGGATTTTGAGAAATTAACGTTTAAAAAAAGATATATATCTGTAGCAGCGGACCGGGCAGCGCTCCAGGACGCGTACCTTTCGCGCAACGGAGCTTTGTGAAGCGAAGCTGATTGGTTCTCTGGCGTCTGTCAACATTCCAAAAAGTCCGTAGCTGCCGCCATCTTGTCTCTCGGTAGGATCGAGAGACAAGAGGAGGCCAAAACAAAGGGGCAAATAACCATAAGGGGGCATAGTAGATCCTCCCTGACCCCCTAGGTTTAATGTGGAGGCTTTAAAACGGCCCCGCGGGGCAAAAAAAAATAATTTTTTTTTTGTTTTTTTGCGTGGGTAGCGCCCGGTCCGGGAACCGGGAAGCTTTCTGGGCAGCGTACTGCAATGAAAAATGAATGATAGACTTTTATTTTTTAAGGATTGTTTATTGTGTTTAATAATTTATTAAACTTTCTAACGCGGCGCGTCATATGACGCATTACGCGACAACGCAGGTCCAGAATATAGTGAAAATGTCTCCACCAACCAGCGGACGGCACACAACCCCTTTCAGCAGGCTAAATAGTTCTGTTAAATGACAACAGAAGGGACAGGCAACAAGAACCATCAGTCAAAGAGGGGAGGGCAAGTTCTTCTCTACCGGGTCACGTTGGAGCGCTACCGGAACTGATCGAATTGGTAGTCTACAGTGTTTCTGGATGTTTCAGACTGAAGCTGGCGTTAGCATGAGAGCACCACCATTTCGTAGCTCCGTCGTGGCCATTCCACGAGCAATCATGCTAGGCGCTCCCCACCAGAAGCCTGCGGGAGTCGGGGGCCCCCCAAGACTTTTGTAGAATCTTCAAGGATGAGGGGACGCTTTCGAGAATGGAGCCCAAGCTCTAGCAGACAAGCGTCCGAGTTCCAAGGTGTCGCAGGCCCATTTTAGTGGACCACGCCCAAATCTGAAGAGATGGCCGCCATTTTGAGAGTCCTGTGGCAGCCGCCTATCGCTGCGCCGCAAGAGCGGGAGCAACTCAAGTACATGGTGAGCGAGACGCTGTAGTCGAAAGAGCGGGCGGTAAACAGCTGAATAGCGGAAGAGGCACAGTGTAGCAAAAGCGGGCTGAATGGCAAATGAAACGGAAAAGGGGTGCCCCACTACAGCGTGTCTTTAGGTGAAACGGATTGTGGGACAAGGTGAAGAATGGAAGAGTCACCAAAAGGAAAAAAGTTCCGCTTGACCCCGGGAGCCGGCCACCTATGTCGGGGGCGATCTCAGGCCACACCAGGGCAACACGACTTGGGGAGGGGGCCGGAGCCAAGCGCCCCCTCCGAGTCCGCGACATGACACCGTCCCTCGGGGGCCTCCGTCAAGCGGTTCAGGGTGGCACCGCATCACAACAGCCCCCACTTACTTTAAGAATAGTGAAGATGAAGCAATTGCAAATAGGCTTCAGACAATGTTACAAGCACTCCTCAAAACTTTGAACTTTCAGAGTGCATGAGTTGGGACAGCGAGGGGTGATTTGGTTTCTCGGATTTGGTTTCTCGGACTGTTTTTCTGGTCTCTCACCACTGGCATAGTTTAACGTTTTCTTGTTTCTAGGACATTAATAGGTTTTATCATTACGTTATGTTATCGTTTCTTTGTTTGTTGTTTAATAAAAGTTCATGTTCATCAGTGGCCTACTGATTTTCGTTTTCCTATTTTTTTCTTTCCAGGTTGTTTCATGGTAAAGTTTCTGTTAACAGGATACAGTGATCACTTCGTTATTATTGCATATGTCCTTTTCACTAGGGGTGCTCTCTGGTCGGGCCAGATGACGTATCTCTAGTAAATGGTCCGGGTGAAAAAGGTGCATCAATCAGTGGGGAGTAGATAGGCATGACAGATTACAACGGGGGAGAAAGGTCCGCATTACGTACCCTTTCACTACTTGCAAAGATTTTCCTACGTTTATATGCAAACAGGGAATACCTCCAAAAATAACTAATTCCCAAACAGTCAATGTTCGGACAATCAATCAATCAATGAGGAATGAAATAGGTACGACGTGTTAAAGGCTTGCGTTACCTACCCTTCACTATCTGCAAAGGGAGAGAGAATATTCCTATTCTTCCTCGTTTGCAGGTAGAGAAGATCCTTAAGAGAATTAACTTCGAACAATTCAATGCTCGATTGAAACAATCAACAAGGGGTACTGTGAACACAAATGAACGCCGCTTATGTACATACGCATTGCTATTTTCAACAGGTTGTTCCTAATGTTTCTATTTTAGCGAGGTCAAAAAGAGATCCCATTAGTGGCCTACTGATTTTGCTCGATTCCTTTTGTTTTTTTACACGATTTTTCGCTATCTGCAAAGACTAAACAGAGTATTGCGACTCTGTGCTTGTTTGTAAATAGAGAATGAACCAAAGAGAACAATCAATCAAATGGAGAGAGAAGCAGGCACGACGTATTACAAAGGGGGCAAAGGGCTGCGTTAACTACCCTTCACTATCTGCAAAGAGAGAGTACTCCTAATAGAAATGAGGGGTGGGGGGCAGTATTCAAAGCAGATCAGTGTGCATAAACACGAAAATGTTTTTACTTACCACGTACTTGACATTCGACAGCTTATGATATTTGCTATTAAAAAACCATTGAAATTCACTGAAAAAACCATAGGTTATAGACTATATATAGTTAGGAATTAGCATTTACAAAACCTTGAAAATTCACTGAAAAAACCATAGGTTATACACCATATATAGTTAGGAATTAGCATTTAAAAAACCTTATTTTACTCACACAAAACCATTGAAATTCCATATATAGTTAGTTGCACTAACTATATATCGCGCACCCGCAATCCACTGCTGATCATGTCACATATTACATCATTCATGACATGGTCAGTGACATCACTGATGACATCACTGATGACATCTCAAATGACATCACTGATGACATCACTGATGACATCTCATTTGACATCATTCTTGTGCTAATACGATAAACCTCTTCAGACTCTAATATAACCTTAGATACACTCAGTGTAAACAGACACTCACACACTGCCACTCATCCATGGAGTTACTCACACACCCAGTCAGTCATGCAAAGAAACAATCTCACCTCCATTTCTTCAACTATACAGTTAAACACACCTTACTTATTGAAACATATACTAACACATATTTACTCTCTTATACAATCCCTGATACAAGTTCACAATGATCGATACAACCACTCACTCATTCAGTGGCTCTCATGCACAGTTATTTATATATGCCAACTCTCACATGTACTGTGTTTTACATATGTACTTACTATGACATGTAGCATTGAGATATCCATTCACTCATCAATACACTCATGCACACAGTCAACTGCCCATGTAGCTGTTTCCACATGCACTCTTGAACTCATACACCTAGTGAATAAACTGCTCACACATCTATGCATAGAGTCACACACCTTCCAGCCACCCCCACACAAACTCAATCTCCCATAGAAATACTTGGGCAACCAATTAATAACACATATAGCCTCTCGTATAGCTAATGATCAACACATGCAGCAGTTTACAGAACAACAGACATAATGATGCACAAATTAAGACAGTTTAGTCACTAACCCATGCATTCAGTGAGACACATTTAATCACTCACTCATACAGTCAGTCATGCACCTACTAAATCCTTCATCCAGACACTTATACATCCACTCAAGACATATTTTAACTTTACAGAAAAATACAGTCACTGCATGTTGTCATCAGTGATGTCATTTGAGATGTCATCAGTGATGTCATCAGTGATGTCACTGACCATGTCATGAATGATGTAATATGTGACATGATCAGCAGTGGATTGCGGGTGCGCGATATATAGTTAGTGCAACTAACTATATATGGAATTTCAATGGTTTTGTGTGAGTAAAATAAGGTTTTTTAAATGCTAATTCCTAACTATATATGGTGTATAACCTATGGTTTTTTCAGTGAATTTTCAAGGTTTTGTAAATGCTAATTCCTAACTATATATAGTCTATAACCTATGGTTTTTTCAGTGAATATATATATATATATATATATATATATATATACATATATACATATATATATATTCACTGAAAAAACCATAGGTTATAGACCATATATAGTTAGGAATTAGCATTTACAAAACCTTATTTTACTCACACAAAACCATTGAAATTCCATATATAGTTAGTTGCACTAACTATATATCGCGCATCCGCAATCCACTGCTGATGATGTCACATATTACATCATTCATGACATGGTCAGTGACATCACTGATGACATCACTGATGACATCTCAAATGACATCACTGATGACAACATCCAGTGACTGTATGTTTCTGTAAAGTTAAAATATGTTTTACATATTGAAGAATGAGTAGATGTATAAGTGTCTGAATGAAGGTTTTAGTAGGTGCGTGGTTGACTGTATGAGTGAGTGATTAAATGCGTCCTACTGAATGCATAGGTTAGTGACTAAACTGTGTGAAAGTTTGCATCAGTATGTCTGTTGTTGTGCAAGCTGCTGCATGTGTTGATCAGTAGCTATATGAGTGGCTATATGGGTTATTGATTGGTTGCCCAAGTATTTGTATGGGAGACTGAGTGTGTGTGTGGCTGGTTGGGAGGTGTGTGACTCTGTGCAGATCAATGTGTACTTGTATCAGTGATTGAATAAGAGAGTAAGTATGTGTTAGTATATGTTTGAAAATGTAAGGTGCTCTATGTTTAACTGTATAGATTAGAAAATGGAGGTGTGATTGATTCTTTGCATGACTGACTAGGTGTGTGAGTAACTCCATGGATGAGCAACAGAGTGTAAATGTCTGTATAGGTGTTTGAGTGCATATGATAGTGTTGTAAAGATGAGTGATTGTATGTATGAATGATTGTATGGATGAATGAGTGAATGTGTGTGTAGACGTAGGAATCAGTGAGTGCGTATGTAGTAACTAGTATTGGTGTGTCAATGGTTTCAAAAATTATACTCTGTATTTAACACTGGTTGTAACAGAGGTTATATTAAAATGTGAGGAGATGCATTGTATTGTCACATGAATGATATCATCAGTGATGTGGTCATTGATGTCAAATGAGATGTCATCAGTGATGTCATTTGAGATGTCATCAGTGATGTCATCAGTGATGTCACTGACCATGTCATGAATGATGTAATATGTGACATCATCAGCAGTGGATTGCGGATGCGCGATATATAGTTAGTGCAACTAACTATATATGGAATTTCAATGGTTTTGTGTGAGTAAAATAAGGTTTTGTAAATGCTAATTCCTAACTATATATGGTCTATAACCTATGGTTTTTTCAGTGAATTTTCAAGGTTTTGTAAATGCTAATTCCTAACTATATATGGTCTATAACCTATGGTTTTTTCAGTGAATTTCATTGGTTTTTTAACAGCTAATATCTGTAGCTGTAAAATGTATTCTTCTTTAAATCCAAAAATATATTTTATATGTTTATGAATAATTTTTTTTTTAAATATTTTTTTTTCTTCGTTCCCGCTTCGCGAATCGGGAAGCTTCCCGTTAGCTGACCTTGATACCGCGAAATAGACCGCGAGCCGGTAAACGTTTCTTTACCGCAAGTGCCGCGTTAGAAAACAACATCGTGACGCCTCCCGTCCGCATGACGTTTCACGTTGTCGCGTGATACGTCATATGACGTGCTACGTTAGCGAACTGGTACGCGAAGCGAGTCGCAAAGCGCAGGTTTCTGGAAGCAAACCGGGTGGCCCTGCAAAGCGCTTAACGTAAACACAGCAGGTCATGTGACTTGGTAATAACACTTTTCATTGGTTCATTTCACTTTTGGTTTCCTAATGATGTAAGACTAGGTCATATAATCTAAAATGAACACTTTTCATTGGTTGAGAACTCTTGTTTTTCCCAAATGATGAAAATCCCTCCTTCTTTCCTCACTCTGACTTTCATCATTGTGAGAGAAAGACCCTTTGTGATCACTGAGCAATGGCTTCTTTAGTAGCTTCAGCTGGTGCTTCCCCACCACCTCCACCACCTCCAAGGAAGAGTGGACCACCTGCTCAAGTTATAATGCAACAAGAAGAGGAAGAAGAGGAACAGAACGACGAGCACGAAGAGAGGCAGTTTTTGCCTGAGGAGCCCAGGACGTCTCACCGGAAAGAAAACTTCATTTGGCAATTTTTTAAAATTCCCAAAGGTCAGAAAAAAGTAAATGCAAGATACGTAACTTGCCTTATATGTCAAGATAGACTGTCCAGAGGAACCGAGAAAAAATACAGTTTCGGAAACTACACAATGCATCGCCATATGACTAGGTGGCATCCTAACAACTACAGTGCTGCACAGTTTCGGAACGACCTAGATAATCTCCCTATTATGGCCAGAAGATCTGTTGTACCGGAAGTAACGGGACCAGAGGGCAGGGAGATGGTGCCAAATATACAAATGAGATTTGGTGAAGTAAAACACATCTGCGTATTTTGCGATGGATTCATTTGCTACGGAGAAAGAAGCATCACTCTGATCAACAGAGCTATTGACTATCATATGCAAGTTTGTACGAAACGCCCAAAATAATAAATACTTTTTTTTTGTTTTGTTGCTCCTGTTGAGCCCTTTACAATGAATCGTTTTCATTGCCCCCTCCAAGAAAAATTCAAAAAAAGTAAAAAAATGTTCCGAAAAATAATAAAAAAAATATAAAACAACAAAAACAATTAAAAAAAAAGTTCTTTTCCGAACTACCTCCCCGTTATTAAAAAATTGGTACAATATTTGGAACTGTGCCAACCTCTATTTCTCTTAGTTCGCTTCCCAGTTCGCTCGCCGGTACGCGAACCGGAAGCGAACCAAAAACAGTAAGTATAAGGGAAGGAAACAGACACTTATGTTAAAAGAAAGACAGCTGTAGGGGAGTAAACTAGAGATACTATTACCCGTAATCCACTGCTGATGATGTCACATATTACATCATTCATGACATGCTCAGTGACATCATCAGCAGAGGATTGCGGGTTTTTTGGCAACGTGCCTTATCCACGGTTTATTAACGCTTCCTTTTGCTTTATATAAGTTTTCAAATTGTATGAAATATATACCAATAGGTCGTTATGAACCTTTAGGTAGTGCTTTTCTTCATGAGGTCTGGTCGCTTCCATACACATACAGATGTTTCAAAGATGATCAAGAAGTTTATCTGAATGGAGAGGAATGCACTGAGACGCCAGATCATTCACTAATGTGTAGGCACATACAGTTACACGGTTCATGCAACAAACACCGACCAAATATGGCTTGCGTGTTGCAAGGCACGCCAGTTCCTGCTATCATCCCCACGTTCAAGTTGTTGGAAAATGGTAGTTATTTGATGCTCAATAATGAAGATTGTTCTGAGTTAATTAAAAGTATTCCTTTTATCGTAACAGTAAGTGAACGGGTTATTTGCTGCAGAAATGTTCTATTTCCTCCCACACATGAACATAGGGAGTTTTCAATCTGGCCACAAATACCAACCTTGGGAGCAGATTTCAACGGCATGGCAAGAATAAGAGCTCTTTTGTCTCAGAGAGAGGTGGCCTTGAGTTCGGCCCGTGAAACTTTCGTGCTTCACATAGCGAACACCCGTACAGAGGTGCAGACCCTTTTCAATTCAGATTTGCCTTTCAATTTCAGCAAGATGGTTCGGACTATCTTTAACGCATCCTCCACAAAGGCCCTGGCGCACTTTTTTAAAGTTGTTACCAGTGGTCTCGTGACTTCATTTGAGAAAATCTTTGGAGTCATCCCTGCTTTCTTTCATTCTATTTTCTCCACTCTGCTTCGTGGATTGCCATTTTTACTTGCATTACCAGCGGACGCTCTTGTGCTTTTTTACATTTTTAAATATGGATGTCCCTCCTATGCAACCTCCCACCCTGCAGCTGCTGACACTGTTCCGCAATCGCATGCTAGAATATTATGGCACAATGCCGTTGGCGATATTAAGCATGGCATATGGATTATCTTTTCGATTCTCCTACTTCACCTGTGTCCAGCCTGTATTTCACTGCCTGACCTGTGATTTCGATTGGGCCATTGATTTGTGTCTCTGCGGACCGGTTTCTCCTGACGTCGACTTTAATCAGCTGATGACTCCTATCATTACTCACGAGTTGGTTTGTCCTGGCGAAAGGATTATGGCTGTGGCATTGATGCATGGACTAATTGGTCCCTGGAATTTACTGGCGGCAGCACAGTCTTTCTTGGAACAGAGCTTTCTTGAAAACCCACCGAGCTGTCCTCTGATGGTGATAGAGGATCCGGTGCTGGGAGAGCACGTATGTTCTTTTCCGCTTTTAAATTGGATGGCTGAACTGTTTTCGGATGAAGACGGTGACTTCCTATTGGAGGCTGTTGCAGCTTATTTTGCATACACAGTTATGTCATAGACCTTTTTCATGTTTGATATGCTGAGTACTAGCATTTCATTGACAATTCATTGACTTATTTGTCAAGTTTTTATTATTTACCTTGCCTATTGGCTTAAGACTCGATAAAGTACTTGGCTGTTTTATTTTTCTTTAGCATTAAATTTTCCTAGTTTTTAATGCTTTACCTTGCGGACCGTCCACATATAAACTTGCAATCTGCTCTCATGAGATGGCACTTCTATTATCTTATTCAGTTCGTTTCCGGATCATGGGGAGGTGTCATCTAGGTCCTGGATATCTTTACACCGTGTTAAGTTAGCATGGGCTCATTACCGGTTTAAACGCCATTTTTCCTTTTTTGCAACTTCTGCACACGACACTTAGTTGTTGCTTTAGCTTTCAACCTAGTAGTTCATCGTGGTTTACATGAGAATAATATGTTATTGCTCTACTATCTGCTTTGCTTGTTAAACTATATCTGTACAGCGAGTGCTAAAGTTTCAAGAACAACACGATACAGAATTGTTATGAGGTCTGATCTCCACGACTTCATACTCATAACATAAGTGCAACTTCTGCCAATTCTGGGCATGAGGCGGGTTTTATATTGCTTTGCCGAACACACATACACAACACTTGATGCGGTTCACATGAAGAGAGAGCTGGTGTATGCTGATGTGATTCCTTCAAATCTAAGACACTAAAGTATGGGCACGCCCTAAACCAACACAAAGAGACCTTCTTAGCAAATAATATAATATGTGTATTAGGGAGGGTGAGATATAAGCAGCCGTGGGCCGTGGAGGGAGTTACGGTGAGGCAGGGAGGCGGGGAGGGGGAGAGCAGGGTGGAGCCCTCTCCACCCTGCCCCTCCCCCTCCCCGCCTCCCTGCCCCACCGTAACTCCCTCCACGGCCCGCGGCTGCTTATAAGTGTTGCTAACTCTTATTCATTTACAGCATGTTAACATACTATCACCATTCGCTTTTTATGTACTAGTAACTATGCTGGTAATTTTGCTACTGATAATATGTGTACTTGTATTCTCCACCCTGCTTCTCCCCCTCCCCGCCTCCCTGCCTCACTGTAACTCCCTCCACGGCCCGCGGCTGCTTATAAGTGTTGCTAACTCTTATTCATTTACAGCATGTTAACATACTATCACCATTCGCTTTTTATGTACTAGTAACTATGCTGGTAATTTTGCTACTGATAATATGTGTACTTGTATTATCTAAGATACTACGCCTGAGAAGACGGCATTAGTAAATAAACATTTCAAATACACATGTGTTCTTCTTAACTCCATGTTCTGGTTTCTAAGAAATATATAACGACCGACTGTTCATGAGTTCCACGTATCCTGAGGTACTATAAGTTCATATTCTGGATTGTCTAAACATTGAGAGTTTGTTATATCCAATGTGACACTGTACCTAGCTTGCTAAGGGGTTTTTGATTACTAACGTGAGTTTTGGGACACCCTAATTCGCCGAGGTTCCAATCCTCTGTCCACAGTTCTGTGTGAGAACAGAAACCCTGCGACAGGGGCACCCCCGACCCTTGCTGGAGCTTCATCACACTTGCGATACAACTCCAGCAATGCGCCACCTTTACGGCACAGATACATCACGCATCTGTGCTGTTTTTGCCCCATGATGCGCCGCATTGTAAATGCAGCACACCATAGGTGACGGAACAGCGGCACAGAATGACTAACACATCCCTGGTGATGCGCCAGTCATCATAAATCTATCCCTATGCTTCTTATCTTGTTAGAGATGAACCGCCATATGTATCATCAAAGTTTTTTGCATTTCCTAAATAGCGAACTTTAAGGAATAAATAGCGATTCTTTACCATTCCTAGTTTGCGATTAGCTATTTGCTAATTACAAATTACCCATTCATTTCCTTCATTTCCATAGGGCGGTTGGACTCACTTTTAGCTCGAACGGCTGAATGGATTTCCACGAAACTTGGCAAAATTGTAGGGACTGGTAGCCCGATGTGCCTTTGCTATGTCTCAAGATATATGCTCCAGTGGTTTTTACGAAAATTAACTTTGAAAAATATATATTGGGCTACATTGGCCTATATATATGTTGGAGCCCAAATGTAGCCCAATGTAGCCCAATGAAGCCCAATGTAGCCCAATGTAGCCCAAAGATGGCCGCCAGAGACAAAAAAAACAAACATAGCCCAAATATCAGCCAGATGTAGCCCAACTATAGCCCAGTGACAGAATGACCAATCAGCTTCGCAAACCTCCGTTACGCGAAGCGGAGCGCTGTTACAGATATATATCTTTTTTTGAACGTTAATTTCTCAAAATCCACTGGAGCACATATATTGAGACCTAGCAAAGGCACATCGGGCTACCAGTCCCTAATATTTTGCCAAGTTTCGTGCAAATCCATTCAGCCGTTCGATTATTATTATTATTATTTTTTTTTGCCCCGCGGGGCCCTTTTAAAACCTCCACATCAAACCTAGGGGGTCAGCGAGGATCTACTATGCCCCCTTATGGTTATTTCCCCCTTTGTTTTGGCCTCCTCTTGTCTCTCGATCCTACCGAGAGACAAGATGGCGGCCGCTACGGACTGTTTGGAATGTTGACAGACGCCGGAGAACCAATCAGCTTCGCTTCACAAAGCTCCGTTGCGCGAAAAGTACGCGTCCTGGGATGCTCACCGGTCCGCTGTTACAGATATATATCTTTTTTTAAACGTTAATTTCTCAAAATCCACTGGAGCACATATATTGAGACCTACAAAAGGCACATCGGGCTACCAGTCCCTACAATTTTGCCAAGTTTCGTGCAAATCCATTCAGCCGTTCGGGCTAAAAGTGAGGCCAACCGCCCTATGGAAAACTCAATGTTAAAAACACGTTTTGGGACCCCCTTTTTTCTCGGCCCCCCCTTGACGAACCCCCCCCAAATTTTCAAGGGCTGCTCAGAAACAAAATGTGCCATTTTCCTGAAAATTTCAGCCAATTCCGTCCACAAACGCCAAAGTTATTAGACATAGAATTTTCAAAAAACCCATAGAGAAAAAATCCTAACTATATATACCTACTGGCGACCGCCAGTAGGTAATATATATATATATATATATATATATATATATATATATATATATATATATATATATATATATATATATATATGTCCGAGAAATACCCTCCAAAGAAATGAAAGGCGGAGGCCTCAGTGGGGAACAAAACGGAGCAAACTTTATTTCAATCCATCAATTCAGGCGAATGCATTTCGGCAATGTGTGCCTTCGTCAGCGCCCAGTGGAAGCAAGGAAAGGGGTAAGTCTCCATAAATCTGGAGTAACGCAACCCACTGCAAATTGCTGAATTTTGTTACAATGCCCAGGGAAGTCATTCCATGGCCATTGTGAGGGTGTTCCCATGCAACGCCCATGATTTGTGACGTATACCCAGATTTGCCAGAACTGGTAAACCTGGGAATGCACCAAAATGTTACACTTTCCAGGTGAGGCGTAACGAGGAAGAACATCTCTGATCCTCATTATTTTTTCCCCTTTCCACATAGAATGATGAATATGCCTTCCAGGATTGTTCTTGTGCATCAGGTGCACCTTCTTGAATTTAAACAATGCTGCATGCAACACAGACACCCTTGCACCATGGTGCAAAGGTGCATGCGATGGCCCTTGGCAGCCTGTTGCGCCCCAGAGCATAGGAAAGAACAGAAATGAACTGTATTGCCTTAAAGACGACACAGTCCGGCCCTTTCATGGTCATGCAGTGCAGCACAACAAAGTGACTTACTGTGCTGCACAGTGTGATTTTTCCATAAATTCGCCCCTAAAGCTGAACAAGAATGCCCCCAACCCTCGATTGTAAGGATAGTCAAAAAATTCCATGCTTTGCCAACGTATATATACATATATATATATATATGTTCACACCAATTGCCCTAAAGCTTCAGAGAGGGCACATGCTGCAGTCCCTTCCAACCATTATGCACCTTGAGGCTGCTCGCAGTTTTTTGGATCCATTTCTTGTCTCCTTATGTCGACGCGTTTAGAGGCAGAATGCCTCTTCATCATGGGCTGCCGCACAGAAACAAAGACTTGTCATCAGTGTTAGCTTGATCGTCATCTTTATTAGAACGAAAACACCACCCATAGTGGGCGTGACACACTTAGAATGCCTGATGGCATTCTGGTACTTGTGGTTTCAAATGGTGACATTTAGGGTTAAAACCTATAGTAGGCTCTTTGTTCAAGTGTCCTTATGAGGGCATTGTTTGACCTGTAGTAGGCAGGATCCAGCGACTGCGAGCTGTTTGAGCACAGGGGCCGCACGCTTGTGGAACGCAACACAGTTCGCATCCCAAGCCTTTCTAACACACCTTCGGAAATGGTGCTCCTCTCCCACGGCAAGGACTGCCGCGCTGAAAATATTCACACCAATTGCCGTAGAGCTTCAGAGAGGGCACACGCTGCAGTCCCTTCCAACCATTATGCACCTCGAGGCTGCTCGCAGATTTTTTGGATCCATTTCTTGTCTCCCTATGCCGACGCGTTTCGAGGCAGAACGCCTCTTCATTATGGGCTGCCGCACAGAAACAAAGACTTGCCACCAGTGTTAGCTTGATTGTCATCTTTATTAGAACGAAAACACCACCCTTAGTGGGCGTGACACACTAAGAATGCCTGATGGCATTCTGGTACTTGTGGTTTCAAATGGTGACATTTAAGGTTAAAACCTATAGTAGGCTCTTTGTTCAAGTGTCCTTATGAGAGCATTGTTCGACCTGTAGTAGGCAGGATCCAGCGACTGCGAGCTGTTTGAGCACAGGGGCCGCACGCTTGTGGAACGCAACACAGTTCGCATCCCAAGCCTTTCCAACACACCTTCGGAAATGGTGCTCCTCTCCCACGGCAAGGACTGCCGCGCTGAAAATGTTCACACCAGTTGCCCTAAAGCTTCAGAGAGGGAACACGCTGCAGTCCCTTCCAACCATTATGCACCTCGAGGCTGCTCGCAGTTTTTTGGATCCATTTCTTGTCTCCGTATGCCGACGCGTTTCGAGGCAGAACGCCTCTTCATTATGGGCTGCCGCACAGAAACAAAGACTTGCCACCAGTGTTAGCTTGATTGTCATCTTTATTAGAACGAAAACACCACCCTTAGTGGGCGTGACACACTAAGAATGCCTGATGGCATTCTGGTACTTGTGGTTTCAAATGGTGACATTTAAGGTTAAAACCTATAGTAGGCTCTTTGTTCAAGTGTCCTTATGAGAGCATTGTTCGACCTGTAGTAGGCAGGATCCAGCGACTGCGAGCTGTTTGAGCACAGGGGCCGCACGCTTGTGGAACGCAACACAGTTCGCATCCCAAGCCTTTCCAACACACCTTCGGAAATGGTGCTCCTCTCCCACGGCAAGGACTGCCGCGCTGAAAATGTTCACACCAGTTGCCCTAAAGCTTCAGAGAGGGAACACGCTGCAGTCCCTTCCAACCATTATGCACCTCGAGGCTGCTCGCAGTTTTTTGGATCCATTTCTTGTCTCCGTATGCCAACGCGTTTCGAGGCAGAACGCCTCTTCATTATGGGCTTACGCACAGAAACAAAGACTTGTCACCAGTGTTAGCTTGATCGTCATCTTTATTAGAACGAAAACACCACCCATAGTGGGCGTGACACACTTAGAATGCCTGATGGCATTCTGGTACTTGTGGTTTCAAATGGTGACATTTAAGGTTAAAACCTATAGTAGGCTCTTTGTTCAAGTGTCCTTATGAGAGCATTGTTCGACCTGTAGTAGGCAGGATCCAGCGACTGCGAGCTGTTTGAGCACAGGGGCCGCACGCTTGTGGAACGCAGCACAGTTGGCATCCCAAGCCTTTCCAACACACCTTCGGAAATGGTGCTCCTCTCCCACGGCAAGGACTGCCGCGCTGAAAAAGTTTTGTTTGCTTCATATATACCCACATAAAGTTGCAACAAACTTAAAGTGACAGTTCCAAATTCCCAAAATAAAGTGACATGAGCATTTTCTTTTCCTTTTTCCGAAAATCCTCCTCGGTGTCAGGGCCATTGGAGATCTTGGAATGAAACCGTAAAATGTATTGTGATTCCAATCGCCTCAGACAGTTCTCCCTATTACCTCCCCTTTGCCTTTTCGGCACCTTATCTAGCACAAAGTATTTCAAATCCTTTATGTTGTTTTATATATATATATATATATATATATATATATATATATATATATATATATATATATATATATATATATATATATTTATTCACTGAAAAAAACATAGGCTTCAGGCATGTTATAGTTAGAAATTAGCATTTAAAAAACCTTAGAAATTCACTGAAAAACACATAGGTTTCAGGGACGTTATAGTTGGTTGGACATTTCTCTCGTACAAAACCATAGAAATTCCATAGTTATGGATAGGTCACCTAACTATAACTCACGCCCCCACAATGCACTCCTGATGGTGTCACTTATTACATCATTCAAGACATGGTCAGTGACATCACTGATGACATCACTGATGACATCTCAAATGACATCACTGATGACATCATCCAGTGTCTGTGTTTTTCTTTAAAGTTTGAATACGTATTATATATATGCCAAGCAGTATTGAAGAATGAGTGGATGTATATGTGTCTGAATGGAGGATTTAGTAGGTGTGTGACTGACTGTTTAAGTGAGTGATTACACATGTCTTACTGAATGCATAAGTTAGTGACTAAACTGTGTGAATGTGTCTATCAGTCTGTCTGTTGTTGTATAAGCTGCTGCATGGGTTGGTCAATAGCTATATGAGTGTCTATATGGGTTATCAATTGGGTGCCTGAGTATTTGTATGGGTGCCTGGGTGTGTGTGTGTGGGAGGTATATGACTCTGTGCATAGATGTTTGAGTGGTTGATTCACTGTGTGTATGGGTTCAAGAGTGCATGTGGGGACAGGTCTGTATGGGTGGGTGAGTGTGTGTATAGGTGTGATGGTGAGTGACTGGATGTCTCAATGGTACATGTCAAAGTAACTACATATGTAAAATGCAGTATATGTGAAAGTTGAAGTATATAACTGACTATACATGAGAGTCAGTGATTATGAGAGTGGTTGTATAGATGAGTGTGTACTTGTATCAGTGATTGTATAAGAGAGTAAGTATGCATTTGTTTCTGTTTGAATAATTGATGTGGTGTGTGTATAACTGAATAGGTCAGTAAATGGACGTGTGAATAATTCTTTGCATGACTGACTAAGTGTGTGAGTAACTCTGGATGAGTGGTGGTGTGAGTGCTTATGATAGTGTTGTATTGATGAGTGACTGCATGTATGAGTGGTTGTATGGGTGAATGAGTGGATGTGTGTGTAGACCTAGGAATCAGTGGGTGCGCATGTAGTAACTGGTATTGGTGTGTCGATTGTTTCGAAAATGCTAGTCTGTATTTTACAGTGGGTGTATCAAAGGGTATATTAGAGTGTGAGGAGGTGGATCAGATTATCACGTGGATGATGTCATCAGTGATCTCATCAGTGATGTCATTTGAGATGTCATCAGTGATGTCACTCACCATGTCATGAATTATGTAATATGTGACGTCCTCTGCAGTGCATTGCGGGGGCACAAGTTATAGTTAGGTAAACTAACTATAACGGGGGTATTACTATGGTTTTGTACTAGAGAAATGTCCAACTAACTATAACGTCCCTGAAACCTATGTTTTTTTCTGTGAATTTCTAAGGTTTTTTTAAATGCTCATTTCTATAACGTGCCTGGTGGTTATTTCAGTGAATTTCAAAGGTTTTTTAAATGCTAATTTTGAATTATAATATTCATTATTCATATGGGTTTTTTCAGTAATTTTGAATTTTTTTTGTGATATTTTGTAACTTTAATAATCTAAAAATTGTTTTTGTAATTTTTTAGTTTGTTATTAAAATATTATAATGTTTTCTTAAATATTAATATATATTTATTTTTTTTCTTGAGAAAAAGTGGAGTCGCGCACCCATCGTGTACCTATCTCGGTGGGTGTGTGGATTCAAACCGCCATATTGCTAAAGTCATGAAGGATGCGTGTTTCAGCCAGCCCACCGCGCTTACGCTTACAGGGAGGATATTACAACGTTACATGACCCAGGTCTTCCCTGTAGTGATCTGCTGATCACAGGTCTAGTTGTCAGCATGCCACAGCCACTCCCTCATGGCTGGTTTACACCCACACCACACCCATGCAGCAAATGCGTCAAAGGAAATGTGACCCTGCCACTCTCTATCTGGGTGTATCCGTGTGCTTATTATGTTGGTGGCAGCCGAGGCACTTTGGCCGACACGTGCCTCCTGCAACGTAACGATGACTTGAGGTGCACAGAGTTGGTGGCAGCCGAAGCACTTTGCTGGACACAGGCCTCCTGCCACGTGGTGATGACTTGAGGTGCACAGAGTTGGTGGTAGCCGATGAATTTTGGCCAACACGGGCCTCCTGCCGTGTGGCGATGACTCGAGCTGCACTGAGTTAGTGCCACCACAGCTGAACGGGTGTGCAGCTTGCGATTATGCGTGGGCCTTGTTACATCATCCTGGCAATCAAGACCCAATTTGAATTGTGAGCTCGGTTGCACCGGGTAAATCAAAGGCATCTGGCTGTACAGATATGATTCCTTGGCGCGGTGCAGCAGGATGCGCTGGTTACCTGTGCCGCGAAACCCAGCAATGGATGAGGAGGTTGCTCTGGCATGTGGTAGGCCCTCTTGGAGACACACCAGTGGCGGCAGGTGAGCATTGAAGTCTGGGTGCATAGGGCCAGACAGTCATCGCTGGGTGGAGGACTGGTCTTAGGACCAGGACTGGGATGTTTATGAAAGATGTAGGAATCATGCACACTGCCTCAGAAGTTTGCAACAACATTAGTGTACAGGCCCTGGTGGTCCAGTTTTTCCTGCACATTGTTGGAATGCATGTGGTTTCTGTTGCGTTGAGTGTGTGCAGTGTCGGCAGGGGGCACAAGTAGTACATGAGTGCAGTCAATTCCCCCACCATGTGCAGGAAGCCTGCTATGGCATAGTTTCCTTGGTTGGTCTCCAGCGGTTCCTACGCAGTGTGGGTGAAGTGAACATGCAGGTATATCAAGCTGAAACGACCCGTGATGCTTACAGGTGTGATAAATCCTGCATAATGAGCCCATAACCGAGGTTTGAGTGGTTGTAATATTCCTTTTGTTTCCAACGTAGGTTACGACCAAACAAACCTCTGTTACGGTCATTTTGTGCAGGATTGACAATACCTGTAAGCATTCTGGTTTTCCAAGTGCAATACAATGTACCATATTACGTTCGTGACCATACTAACGCTTGACCATTGTCTTCATTTATCCAACAGATTTCTGAACATTTAGATTTCCTGCATGATCTACAGTTATTTTGATCCACAAGTTGATGGTCCCCGTTGGCAATAGCACTCCTTGTTTGAAGCTTTTGTGTTGTTAATTTATGTTTTTCTAATAAAGAACTGTTTTTCCACTACTGTTGACTACTAGCCCCCATTACAGTGACTACAATCTTGGATCTGGATCACAGAGGCGTCAAGCAACAGCTGTGGTTGGGGTTGGTTGTACAGGAATACTAAGAATTGGGACAAGTGGGTGTTGCGGATACAGGGGCCCTACGTTCCTTTTGTAGACATGCTATGGCATAGTTCCCTTGGTTGGTCTCCAGCTGTTCCTACGCAGTGTGGGTGAAGTGAACATGCAGGTATATCAAGCTGAAACGACCCGTGATGCTTACAGGTGTGATAAATCCTGCATAATGAGCCCATAACCGAGGTTCGAGTAGTTGTAATGTTCCTTTTGTTTCCCACGTAGGTTACGACCACACAAACCTCTGTTACGGTCATTTTGTGCAGGATTGACAATACCTGTAAGCATTCTGGTTTTCCAAGTGCAATACAATGTACCATATTATGTTCGTGACCATACTAACGCTTGACCATTGTCTTCATTTATCCAACAGATTTCTGAACACAGCGTTTTTAGATTTCCTGGATGATCTACAGTTATTTTGATCCACAAGTTGATGGTCCCCGTTGGCAATAGCACTCCTTGTTTGAAGCTTTTGTGTTGTTAATTTATGTTTTTCTAATAAAGAACTGTTTTTCCACTACTGTTGACTACTAGCCCCCATTACAGTGACTACAATCTTGGATCTGGATCACAGAGGCGTCAAGCAACAGCTGTGGTTGGGGTTGGTTGTACAGGAATACTAAGAATTGGGACAAGTGGGTGTTGCGGATACAGGGGCCCTATGTTCCTTTTGTAGACATGCTTCCAAGATGTGTGAGGAAATTTAATAGAGCTGGCTGTGAGACTCCTCCTACTCTTGCAGTTGTTAGTTGAAAGGTACCAGAGCCCAACAGATGCAGCACAGCCAGCAGCTTTGTCTGCGGAAGGATGTTGATTGTCCGCTGTGTTGGTACCATCAGCCTGTGGGCAATGTGGCAGTGTGCACCAACTAGAGAATGGGGCGATAATTCATTCGGCACTTTTGCTGTGCTGAAGTGCCGATAGCTTGGTGATAACTCCCCACTGTTGGGTTACAGGGTGACTCTAAAATGTGCCCTTCTGTTTACTAGGAATTTGTTGGAGCTACATGCGAATCACAAGAAAAAAGATGAAAAAAACAAGAAAAGTGGCCAGGGTACAAACACCGGCCTGCTCAGGGGATCCCACAAAAAGCCCAAGGGCCAAAAAATTATTACTATTTTTTTTTTATACGCGGCTGGGGCACGAATCCGGACGAAAAATATTTTAAAACAATAGGGCGTATTCTCAAGGACTTATCGCTGAGTTATCTGCACTTTAGCATAGCAAAAGTGGGGAAAGAATTATATTCCCATTCTCAACCTGGTGAAAACTGCTGATATCGCCAGTTTTCCAGTGATAGCTTCCGCAAAAAACATCGTCACGAATGAGAGTGACAACTAACGCTAATTATATGCAGAGTAGGCATTTCCGTGCAAACAAAACACGAAAACAACACTTTCCGATATTTTCAACGACCATCCAAATCTGCGATGCCATCCAAAACCAGGCGATAAGCCGCGTTAGCAGTAAGAATTTAACATCTGCCTTTTACTGGTGTAAACAGGACAACTACCTGCAGTATGAAAGGGAGCCCAGCCCAGAGCCACATCTGAAGACCAACACATGTCAAAGAGCTACTGATCATGCAGCTCCACACCCAAGAACGCCACAACAACCACCGCCACCACCCCAGTACATCCTCCAGACCACCTCCCCCTACTACCACCGAGGCAGCGCAGAACAGGATAGCGGACCGTCCCAAAACGGCATGGCCCCTCACCCACACAATAGCTGAATGTTGGGAGAGTAGGGAACCAAGTATGTGTGAAGGAGGCAAGTCACCCATCAACAGCAATGCACACAATGCCAAGGGTGGTGGTGATGTGCTGAACAAACCTCACTATGCAGAGCACAAACCTCTCCATGTGTACATATACTGCTGGTGCTTGTAGTGTTGGGGAAACATCCTTTACAACGCAGGCATTACAACACCATGTTTTTACAATGCAACTTTTACAATGCAGGAACATTTACATTGTAGGATTTTACAACGCATACTTCAACTACGCATATGTAGGTACAACACATGCTTTTACAATGCATTGGTAAGTATAGTATGGTAAGTTTTTGCTACAACTTTTATATTATTGAAGTTGAAAAATGTAAGTAATATTTATTTACAAAATATGAAAATATATTTATAGTATTTTTATATTTTGCGTTTGTTGATAATAATAATATACATTTCTTTTGGGAACAGTTAATTATGCGCAAATTAATACTCAGTTATTCATTTTAATGCTAATGTTGAAATTAATATGGAAATATTTTTAGAAAAATTTCTATTATTATAGTATATACAAAATCATTCTCAGGTATTAATTTTAAGGCTAATTTTAAAATTAATATGGACATCCTTTTTAAAAAGTTTTTAATATTATAGTATATACAAATTTAAGTACAGATATTAATTTGGTTGGTAAATGTAATACTTTTAGGGAAATATTGATATTTTTTATTTTAAGGTGTGGGCTAGAGCTTTTAATAAATTAATAATTAGGTATTAATAATAATGCTAATAATATAATTAATGTGGATTAATGTATAGAAATATTTATTATTTATCATGATATAAAAAATACCCAGGTATTAATTATATAGTGAAATATTTAATTTTGATATATAGTTTATTTTAGAACATTAAGGGGCCCATAAGGATGGCAGGCAGACTTCCGTCCGCCTGCCCGCCACCCTAGCGGTGCTGGGACCGGCCGCCAGTGGTGCAGTGGTCCCGCACTGGCGATTTGGATGCCACCGCCACTGTGCCTGTGGCATCCTCCATTCCCAGCATTGTGGTGGGCGGTGCTCACAGCACCGCCCGCCACAATGCTGGGAATGCACTGTGTGCATTGTCATGCACATGGTGACTGGCACCGCAAGGTGCCTGCCACCATGTCCATGAAAATGCAAGGGGTTCATAGGTACCCCTCATGTGCACCCCCAACCCCCAATACCCTGTGGGCCACAACGGGCTCCCGTAAGTGAATTCCGCACGAAAAACTTGTTCCCGCTCCCATGATAATATGGATGGCGGTGTCTAGCAGACACCGCCACCATATTAAACCCTCTTCTGCCTGGCCGACTTGTCGGCCGGGTGGAAAAGCGGCAGGCGGGGAAGGATGTAGGGCAGATCGCCACGCCATGCGGGCGGTGGTGATCCACCCTACATTCTAATGGACCCCTAAGTTATTTATATTTAGGTATATATTAATTTTTAAAAGTATCTATTTGTAATGTAAAAAGTTATCATCGTTAAAAGAAAATTGTGATTTATATTATATGTCTAACAATGTAAAGAATATGTAAAAAAAGTATACAAATATAATAAAATGAATATGTATATATATCTTATGTTTTTATTAAGACAAAAAACTATACATTTTTAATTTAGAATAAACATTAATAAACATTTAAAAAGAAATAGACAACAGGTAACTTTGTATTCACATTTTCTTATTGATAATTTAACTTTTTTAGAATAGTTGTAATAAATTCACAATTTAAAAGAAAAAATCTAATATATATTATTATATTGTATAAAAATATTTTTACATTTTATTAAGTATAGTAACATTTTATAATACACTTTTAATATGTTTCTCACACTTTTACATTGTTTTCAATGTTAGAAATTGTCCAATTTTCATTTTTACAGAAATATATGACGTTGACGCGTAGACATGAAATTCATCATTACGGAGAGCGTTGCTGGAGAGAACAGAAGCAAGGGAGAGCTGCGTTAAGGTAATGTACATTTATGTTATTAAAATACTAAGGGGCCCATTACGATGTCGGGTGGATTGTCCTCGCCAGTCTGGCGGTAGCCACCGCCAGCCTGGCGGGGGCAATCTGCCCGACATCCACACTCGTTCCCCCCCCCGCCATATTAGTATGGCGGGGGACCTCGGCGGATGGTCTTTCCGCCCCGGTCACCTTGCAGCCGGGGAGAAAAAGGAATATTATGGTGGCGGTGTCTATCAGACACCGCCAGCCATATTAGGATGGGTAATTGTGGAAGCCTTTCCGTAGCGGCATGCGGAGAATCCTGCGGGGGCCCGTTGCAGGCCCCCAGGGACTCCGGGGGGTGGGGGTGAACATGGGGGGTACCTATGGTACCCCCCAGCAGTTCCCTGCACAGCATGGCAGGCGCAGCGCGGTGCCTGCCATGCTGTGCAGGGAAGTGCACAGCATGCTTTCCTGTCATTGTGCCATTGTGCCATCCTGAAAACAACTAGGGTTGGCTCCTAATCAGCAAGGCTGAGCCACAAATCTATAAACAACAAAGAACTAATGCCTATACTGATGTTGATTTGAAAAAGTTTGGCCACCAGAACAAAGAAGGTTTATCCAAGCTGGGGTATGCTTATAAATGGCTATTTATTTTAATATCTCGGTCAAAGAAAAAGGGGTATATTTGTATTAATCATATACAGTTGAACAAGAACAACATTTTTTATAAACACAGAAGAAAATATGGACAAAAAAACTGTGAATTATTAAAATTCAACATGCATACCAAATTCAGTCATATCACAATCATACCTTACCATTCATACACAAAACACATACAAATACACACCACGACTAAATACAAATATATAATCGTGTGGTGTATTAGGTCTGCTACAATCTATACAATTATATACGCAATGTATACAATTATAATTACAGGTATAAATCAAAATGAATCAGCAGAATCAAATGTGAAATCAAAAACAATATATACAACAATTTTTAACCAGTAATGTGCCAATATGTTCACACTACAGCCATTGTGGCGGGCGGTGCTGAGTGCACCGCCCGCCGCAATGGTAGGAATGCGGGATGCGCCCGCCACTTTGGCGGATGCAACCTAATGCTGGCGACGGGACCCCCGCCCTTAAGGCGGGCGGTCCCTATTACCACGAGGATGGCCGGTGGGCAAAGTCCATCCGCCATCTTAATGGGGCCCCATAGTGTAGTGGTGTAGTGGTATAAAGAGGAGAGAGGTATATTTAGTAGGCCCACGTCAGGTCTTGTTTTTTTCTAGAATACATTTGGTTAATTAAGTTCTTGATGTTATATATGTTAAGTACTTAATTTAACAAAAGTGTTTGTAAATGTGTACTTTTTTGGTTTAGGGGTACGTTGTTTAATTCGCGGTTAGATGTATTTGTACATTGTTTAAAGTGTTATATCTTTTGGATGTGCTAATAACTTATTTTCTACAGGATTTTGGGTTTAGATGGTTTGATTTTTTGGAAATTTATGGCGTTTTTAGATATATCAAAAAACATACTTTCGGGATTTTTTTTTTTTGGGTTTACTTCTCTTGGATTTCGAAGGATTTCAAAAACTATTTGGATTAGGATTATCATTAAATTGCATTTTTGGATTCTGTTGCGTTTTTTAAACCAACAAAAACATTTTTCATGATTTTTTTCTTGGCTGAGTTTTGATGTATGCACTGATTTTAGTGTGCATATAAGCATCTTTTTTATTGGGTAATGGATTTTTCACATGGATTATTTGATATTTACTATGAATGAAAGAATAAAAGGTCTCTTGCTGAAGCAATGGATGGTATGTATGTCCAAGAGTTGAAGATAGAAGAATCCTGAAGGTATGAAGACCCAACTTTAATTTTTAATTTTAATATTAGTTTAATATGGCCAATTGAATTAGTAGGAGTTGTGTTAGGTTAAAACAGACAAGTGACAATAATGTGTTTTAAAAGTGTAGGATGTGTGCTAGATTATCCAGCCAACGAAAATTGTTGCATTACACCCAATAGTCTTTCTGACATTTCCTTAGTTCTGTTAGAAATACGTGGATTTAGACTACCTATTAATGATTGTGCCATTCTCATTTCTTGGAAACGTTGCTCCTTCTTCAAAACTTCCAAAAAATGATAAAAATTAGGATGAGGTTTTTCAATGTCTTTATTGAAGGAGTTGTGCCATCCCTCTATGGCATTGTTTGTCTTTGCTCCTCCCTCTAAGCAGGTCGAGTAACAGTTCCACCAGTCCACATGGAAATGTGGTCTCCTTCCGTGACCCGACCTGCTTAGATGGCCAATCCATGAGACTTCAAAATAATTTTAGTATAGGTGCCAATTTTTCATCATTTGCTGTAAAATACTCAGATTCAGTTATTGAGTTGTAGTACTCGTCTACACTAACAGGAGGAACAAAGCAAAGGGCAGTTAGTTTTTTAAATTCAAACTCTAGTTTACTGTCTGATATATAATCCTCAGTTAAGGATGTTTTTTGAAGTGTGCGCCAATATGCCTGGGAAAAGTGAAAAAAAACAGCCCCGAATTGGGTTTCTGGATATGTTTTTGTAATTGTATTAATCATAGAAATTTCAAAGTCAATTATTACTTTTCTAGGGCTTTTGTTAGATGTTTTTTATTTCATCACTGGTAAAAATTCAGTGTATGTTAAGGATTGTTTATCAGGCAGGAAACTGTATATTAAGTGAATACTGTATTGTTACTGTACTGTATTGTTAATGTATGCGTGTACAGTGTATATTTGGTTGAATGGATGGGGAGGGCTTTTAAAGGTTCCATCCATCATCCAAATATCACTGTTTTCTGTGCTGTGCTGAATTCTTTTTTGAGGGTTTTTGTTATCATGCAAAAGGAAGGGTTTATTTGAAGAAGTAACAGAGAGTTCAGGTGGAATTGTAATGTCAGAGTATGTTTGGGGTGTTACTCTTTGTGGGTTACTTGTCTATTTTTGACGTTGTATAATGCTCCTCAAATTAGGTATTGTGGGCATACTACTTACAACATGTGAGGGTATTTGTTGTGATACCTCCCTTAAAAGTGAACCACAGGGTTCATTGGAGGTGGATGCAATATCTTTAATTTCATTTATTCCTTCGCGAACTTCAATCTCCATTGCAGAGGCAGAGTGGTTATGGTCTGTGTCACCAAGGGTAACCGCTCTGCCTGTGTAATGGGTTGAGTAATATTGCACACACCTCCAATGACATCTGGGTTCAGATAGTCTCTCCTTACAATGAACATACCCACTATAGTTCAGCAGTCTGTTCCCTCTTTTGCTTTGGATGTATTTAGCTTCTTTGGATGGGGTTGTAATTTCTTTCCTGTAAAGACAAAAAATGTTTTTATTTATTTTAAAATTTGTGATATATACCTGTTTAGTGGGAAAATGAGAGTATGTTTACATTAATATTTTCACATTTTACAATGTATGCATTTACTATATTTTGTTATTGTTTTTCATTTGATCCATCTCTAATTTTTGTTGTATTTGAACATAAATAACCCTGCTTTATTGGGAGGAAGAAACATTATTTAGTTGTATAGGAAAATAAATTAATGTATCTTACCTTTCATTTAGATCTTATAATTATCTTTATTTTTGCCAAATTAGTTGTTGTTGTCTGTGTTTCTGGAATTTTTTTTTTTTAGAGTTTTATTGGGTATTCGTATTTTATTGGTGAAGTTTCCTACAGAGAATAACATAGTTGTTTAGATTAGTTGGTTTGTGTATTTGTAATCTTACCTTTAGAAAATAGTTTTGATTGTTTATTCCTTTATTTAGATATTTGTACTTGTTTTGTGTTCAGTAAAAGATTAAAGAAAAATAATGTTAGTGTTCGAATTTTTGTTTACATAAGATCTCTGAAATATAATAGCATTTGTTTGGTTAAGGAGCAGTACTATCCTTTTTTATTATTATCATCATCATCAAAGCTTTATTTCGATATAGAGCATATCATAAAAGCACATAAAAATATAAAATCACAATTCATTAACAATACATTTTTTAAAAAGGTTACAATAAAAACCAGTTTATGTTACAATAAATAATTTAAAAATGTATTAAACTTTCACAGCTTTGTGAGGATTTATAAGTATAAAAAGTCAACCAAACGTTGGATCATCTAGTAGCCTTGAGCCTAATCAACCAGGCCCAACTAAGAAATTTGGCCACCCCACACACTATGGTTGTGCTAGCATCTGCCATAAGAATTCTTAGTGCAGCGGAGTGGTCCCTGGTTCCAAGCAATAGGCACACAGGTTTAAGCCACTTTTGTCTAGGTTTAACATAGGCTGGGCATACAAGGAAGACATGGGGGATATTTTCAATGGTGCCTTCACAGAAGGGGCAGTCAGAAGAAGTTTGGTGCGGGGGCTTCCACTTACTAGTGTGGTCACGAAGGGGAAGTGTTCCCAGCCTAAACTGGATAAAGAGGGATCAATCTCTTGGTTTCTTGATAAAATCTAGGTAGGGCTCCAGACGAGGCTTTGATTTATCCTGTCGAAATGCCTCAGTCAGCCTACCTAGATTTGGGTCCCTCTGTTCTTGATTGTCAACCCATGACCAATAGGCTCGCTTAATTTTGGCCTTGGATAATGATACCCCAGGCTCCCACTCTGTTGGTAAGCCCATTACAAGTAAGAGCTTTTTTATATTTCTGATCCAACTAATTTTGTGTGCACCACCACAAATCATAACTTCTCTTAGTCCATCTACATACCTTGAGAGCTCCGGGGTCCTCCATAGCCGAGCCCAATATAAAAGAGGGCGTAGAATGGCTAGATCCTTAATAGAACGGCGACCCAGATTGCTCAATAGTGGTTTAGTTGGTGTACTCTTCGGGAGCATAACTAGTTCCTTAAAAAACTTGTTCTTTGAAGTGACAAGGGCATCAATACAATCAAAGCCCCAAAGCTCTGCGCCATAAAGTGTGTAGCCTACAGCTTTCGCTGCATAAATATCAAGTGCAGGAGCAATGGGCTTAGATGTGGATGCGCGATGTTCCCTCCCTAACACTCCAACTACCCTTTTGTGGCTTAAAGCCATTTTATCTATGTGTGGCTGCCATTTCATTTTATCAGAAATTCTAATTCCCAAGTAATCAAATTCCTGTACACGTTCCAATGGCACCCTGTTGGAACCTAAATATGTCAGGTCACCTAGGGTAGCCTGGCCTAGGGTAAGACAAAATCACTAGAGGCACATGTGTAAAGGTTGCAGACCACCCAGCAGTAATTCAATGCAATAACACGCAAAAATGACACTACACCAAAATTTGTGTAAAAATACGAGCTTGTTTATAAAAATATTCTCTGCTCTCTTGTCTTCAGATATCACAGTTCAGTACATTACATTTATCCAATGAAATTATGAAGATTTTCAAAGTTGCCAAAATATGTCATTAATCAGCATTAACAGCACATTACATTAGTCTCCAAACTTTGCTAGACTTGACTCCTCTGAAGGGTTTTATACCTTTACCCCTCTCCACCTTTGACTCCAGAAGAATGGGCTAGCCTCACTCACTTTAGTTTCTCTAAGCAAGGGGGGGTTGGAATATAGTTATTTAATCACAAAACGGGGAACATCCTACATTCAAAGTTAAGTTTCAGAAGATCCTTTCAAGAAACTAGATGGGCATTACCCAGTACTAGCCCAATCCTAATATAGCCAACCGGAAGTCTTTGCTCCTTTAAGAGAGATGCTAAAGCCTCCAAGTTCCCCCTCACGACCTCTCCTTACTTTGTTTTATGTTGGGCCCACCGGCCGGTGTCTCCGTTTGCTGGGGGGAAAAAGACAAAAGGACCCAGACTCCTCCGGCCGAAGTTGCGGCCCCTCGTCCCTCCTCCTCGTTAGCGCGGAGTCAGGGAAAGAGGACACACCAGTCGCACCTCTCCGCTTGAAGTGCGCTCCCCTTTGGAAACCGGGCTGCCCCGCTCCCTCTCTTCTCAGAGAAGCAGGGGCCCGCCTTGATGTAGCTCCCAGCGCTTAAGCGGGAAGCCCGGTGCTCGGCGGCTGCTCCCCGAAGATCTCCTCACCGGCTCCTGACAGGATTTCCCCCGCGAGGACGCAATCGCGCATGCGCGGGGAGTAAGCGGACCAGCCAACAGAGTCTGCTCCGCCTGCCTGACGCGGGTAGTGGCTCCGCAGCGGCCTGCTCGGTCCTAGGCCCCTCCTGTGATGGATCACCAGTTCAACTTGGAATATGCGCAGTGGCGCCGGGCACTATACAGCTAGCCCCCGTTTTCTCTTTCTTAAAGCAGCGCTGTCACGAAAGCGCGATCAGCGCCCCAGGGGTCCCGCTCACGGCGGAATCAGGGAAGACGGCTCAGCCCCAATAACCCTGTCACCCCACTCTTTCTCCTCACGAGTGGGGAGGTTTGCTCACACGCTGCAGGACCAAACACCGGTAAGGGGGTCTCGGCGTCACGCAGGGCAGGAACCTGCTTCACACCATGGAGAGAGGGGGTTAGAGGTGGAATCCCTCACATTTGGGCCCCCAGATCTCCAGTTACAGCAGTAATCCACTAACCTTCCATACTGGACAGGAACAGGTGCACATGAGAACTCCTTGTTTGTTTCCCACAGCAGGGATCTCCGCAGCTCCACAGTCCACTGGGATTGACCCCTTCACCTAACTTGGGCACCTCCCTGACCAGGGTCAGCAGGACGAAACTAACTCGGCTAGGACAGCAGGAATGGGGGGCGGGGAACCCAGACAGAGGGCAACCCTTGTAGAGCAGTCCACCCTTAAGGACCCTACCCCTTCCAGACCTCAGCCTTCACTCTAGCTGTTCCTCACTGGCAAGATAAAATGGTTGCCCAGCATTCCACCTTTTATAGGCTGACCCTCAGAGGTCCAGAAGGGACCAGAAGGTTCTGGAATGCCCTACTCTATCCTATGGGACAGGTTCTAGGTATGTCAGTTATGACAGTTGGTAGCCACCATTTTGTGACTCCAAAGAAATTCCTGTCAGCTGCTCAAAGACCGCTGTCGTCCTGACGCTGCTTGTACAATCCGTGTCGCCTCCTAAAAAATGCTTCAAATCGTGTCCAAATTAAAATGCACCGTCTGAACTCGAATTTGCAGTTCACAGTTGGAGCGTAAATAATATCTGCTCAAGTGACCATATTCAGCTTTGGAAGGCCTGGACTCCACTGATTTCATTGACAGACTCTGATCAGCATCACTGACCGCTAGGCGGTGTATTCTGCATCTCTCTGTAGGGTCATCGTCCCAAATGCACAACAAAGAAGTCCTGATGATGGTCTTATGAAATCACATCTAAAAGACCGAAACGTCGACTATAAAGTCTAATCCTGCTTGATTGTTTTTCATTATATTGATTTTCATTTACTCTGTTGGTTTGAAATCAGTATACCAATATTGTTTAGCAGTTTTGACTTATGTTTGGAGATCGATAGTAGGAGTATATAATCTGCTCCTCATTTATCCCAAATGCATTTTTAGTACCCTTTTATTCACTATAAAGAAAATAATAATTCTTTGACTACTACCCTGGTTTGTGTACTTATTTTGTGTTATTAGTGTGGTAATAACATTGGTTCAATAATAATTGAAACCTAGCCACTCATTGACACTAGTGTGGGTAACTGATTCATTTTGTCCCATTTTGGCTTAAATTCATAATTCTGAAACAAAACCCCTTGCTGGCCTATTTTTTATAAAGGAAAGGCCTCTAGGCCTGAGGTGAAAAACTATAAGGGCGAAAGAGCACGTATCCCCTAGACCAACACCTTGAAAAATCTAGTGGACACAAAAATGAATAAGGTTATGAGGGGCAAAAAGGGAACAAAATAAATAATAAATTGGAGGGACTACGCAAAGGGCCAGACAGGTCTAACACACCCCATCCGGAAAAGGGTGGATCTTGACGACCTACTCGGGTTGAAATAAAGGAGCTTAGTTTTTGAGGTGTTTATTACAAGGCCCCAAAGCTTATAGAACAGACAGAAACGATCCAGCAACTTCTGCAACCCTGCGGGAGTTTTTGATACCAACAGCGTATCATCCGCAAAGAGAAGTGCGGGGACTTTATCACCCGCCAATGCTGGAGCATCAGCATTAATATCAAGCTGGAAAGAGACTACACCATTCACAAATAGCGTGAAGACTGTTGGGGCTAGCACGCAGCCCTGACGTACCCCGCGATTCACAGGGATTCTGTCCGTTTTTTGCTCCTGTGTACCCCATCTAATACGGGCGTAAGTGCCGTCATGCATGCGTGCCAGCAGATTCACTATGGGTATGGGAATCCCCATCTCCTCCAGGATCATCCAAAGGCTGTCTCAAGGAACCAAGTCAAAGGCGGTCTTTAAGTCAATAAATGCCAAATAAAGACCGCCTTTGCCAATGGTAACCACCTTCCAGTGTAGGAGCACCAGCCTAAAAGCCTGATCTCTTGTGCCCGTGCAGACCCTAAAGCCCGCCTGAAAGGGTGAGATGATATTATTCTCATCAGCCCAGGAAATAATCCTCTCCAGGAGTACCCTGCCAACCAATTTCTGTCCTGCATCTATAAGACTAATTGGACGATAGTTGGCAGGGTCCTCCCTGGGGCCCTTCTTATAGATAGGGATCACTTCCGCCGCCTTCCATGAACTGGGGACAGGTGAGCCTTCCAACAAAGCATTTGTTAAATTTACAAAATAAGAGGCCCAGCCTTCAGGATTAGCTTTAAAAAGATCACCCGGTACACCATCCTGCCCTGGGGCTTTAGCAGGTACTATCTTAGATATTGCCACCAGCACCTCTTTCTTATCAACTCTAATTAAGGGAATCCCTCCAGAACCAATAGCCAGGGCACCGCTCAAATGCCCTGGAGCTCCGGGCAGTTCACCACCCCCATAGAGTTTGCTGAAGTGCTCAAACCATTCAGTATCTGTGATATGGTTGGGGATTAGGTCCGGGTCACACCCATTAGATCTTCTGACTAGGGCCCAAAATTGCTCACCGTTCAGCATTACTTGCAGCTCTGAGGCTTTCCCAATGAGATTCCTCCCACTCCCTTTTAGCTGTTATTATGGCTTGTTTATAGTTCGATCTGGCCACCCGAACAGCGACTGGATTGCTTGATTTAATAGCAAGGATCAAGTTGGTCTTCCTCATTCTACAGTTACTGTCAAACCATTTTTGCACTGGCTTGACAGTTGTCGAGCTCTTCTTACCTGAGACTATGAACAGTTTGCCAATCTGATCTATAGTGTCAGTGTAAATAATATCTACCTCCGCAGGCCCAGCTGCACCATTACATGCTGCTACAATCCTTATGGCCTGATCACAAAGGATTCCATCCAGTGCACTTAATCTAGTTTCATCCATACTAAACTTGGGCCACTTAAGGAATCTATTACAGTTAGATGGTACAACTCTCTTAGTTATTAACCTCGCATTATCTAGCACACGACTCTTATTTCTCTGCCATACATCCACTAATGAGAGGGATAGGGGGTTGTGGTCAATCTCCTCTGACGGTATAATACCCATGTCCACCACTAACTTCCATGCTCTCCCATCCACCATTATATAATCAATTCTGCTTTTGTGCAATACTCTATTATATGTATTTGCCCCCTGAGCATCGGAGGTGGTACGACCATTTAGAGCTCTTAGTCCTGCTTCTAACATGAGGGCATTCAACTGGACAACAACTGGGGACCATCTCCTTATGGGCGTAAGCAAAAGTTGCGGGATGCCCCATTGAGCATCATCCTCATACACTCCGAGGATGTCATCTGCTGCCAAAGGCTCAAATGAACAATTACAGTCCCCAGCAACCAGAACTAAAGAGTCAGGAGAACACAATTTAAGAAAGTCTGATAGGGTAGCAATGTTGGACGATTTAGCTCCCCCTTGGGTGCCTCTCGCATATACGTTAAAAAATTCCCAAGTGGCTGCACCATTCGAGCTCCTAATGGAGAGTCTCATAATGTCCAGGGATGTGCAGATATGATGGGTGATCTTAAGGTTGAGATCAACCCTTACCCATACCATAAGCCCTCCAGAGGGACGTCCTCGCCCAACCGTGGTAGCAGGTATATGAAAGCAGGAGAATCCCTGTTTGTATAAAGGTTCAAGGGACCATGTCTCTTGAAACATACATATGTCGGAACCGTCAATAAAATTATTCCAATCCGGCAATGAAAGCTTGTGTACCCTTGAGGCAAGATGGTGGCGACTTGCTAGATCGCTGTTAGCAGCTCCCTGACCAGCCCCGATGACCACGCTGATGGACGTATAAGAGAAATGCTATGATTATACGATAGTGCTATAACTACTTGAACACGACTTCTTCACAGTTCAAATACCTTCTCTGCGCCCCTCGACTCTCCGGTCGGCACTAGGCAAATGCAGGAAGAGAATTCAAAGGAAAAATATGTCGGCGGCTGCGTGGCCAGAGAAACGGACGGAGGACGCGGGCAACACAGGAGAAAACTCGGCTCTGAGAGCGCAGCTCTCACTATTCACCTCCCTGATCGGCATCGCGGTGCTACGGCTACTGAATGGTATCCGCCCACCTATAGGTGTTCAGCCCTGTCGGCAGCAGGAGGGAAGCATCCAGGACGGCACTCTCGCTAGTGTAATGGCCCCAAAGAATGCAGCCGTTATTGCAGCCACGGCAAAAACCAGAGCCGCAAAACAAGCCCTCCGTGACCAGGAGATCATGAATAAATGCAGAGCGGCTGGCCTCGGGAATACGGGAAGCAGCGCGGCGGTGGGGGCGGAAGAGTTAACTCCTACCCGGAAAGCTGCGGTGAAATCTGCTACCCCTACGCCCTCCGTGATTGCAATGTTACGACGTGTCCCCAGCCTGAAAGTTCCAATAACACAGCCAAAACAAATAACGGATCCTTTGCCGGCACCCTCAGGACCCCTGAGTTTGGATTTTCAGGCCGAAACATCAGCGCTTGCGGCGGAGTACGCGGAGAGAGATGCATCTGATACTTCTCCTGTGTCTGCGGCTGAATGTCTGGGCTCACCTGTATCCTTGAAGTCCCCGGAGCAGCTAAGGAGTCAAGAGGCCACGGCGATAGCTGGGCTGGAGGTTCTGAACCCTATCGCAGCAGCAGGGGATTTCCTTGGGCCACAAGCAGGAAAAGGTAAGTCCCCTGGTTGCTAGTGGCTGCGCAGCGCTCAGTGCGACTCGAAACTTAACTCCACACACACCAGAGTTACCTGCAATACCTATTATGCCTCTTCAAAATAATATACGGGGGTCGAATATCCCTCCTACCAGTGATATTGGGGGCAGGGCCACTAGGCTGGACATGGATGTACCTATACCTACTTTATTGATAGAAAACGCCGGTGGAGAGAATCATAGTGCAATTTCACAGTCTGCCTGTAAGAACCCCGGGGATATAGTCCACCAGGTGTCCACCGAAGAGAATACTATTGACACAGTGAATAAAATGGATAATTTGTGGAGTAGTGTGGCTCACTGGTTAGAGGCAGCAGGCCTGAGAGCAGAAGTCAGCCTGGGAGCAGGGTTCAATTCCCGACGCGGCAGGGTCGTGGACCTTGGTCAGCGGACTTGATAATTCTCGCTTCGGTGCTTACTCTAATCAGGGGTTCCACTCGGCAACTCTGGGCATTAGCTTGCCTAATCTCCACAACGGCCCCACCAATTCCGGGGATGCCTGGCTCCACCTTGGGGACTCCCAGCAAGGGACCATCCCACAGGGAAAGCCAGGACGGGTTCCCCAGAGTTATACAGCGCCGGGACGCCCCGTTGCTGGGGCAGCTGTGCGCTTTACAAGTATACTATACTACATAATCTGCAGGGTAACACAATTGAAGCCACAGAAACTGAAATGACTGAAATGACTGAAACAGATAGGGACCTCGCAGACCCCACGGACTTTTACTCATTTTCAGAGGACATTAGTTGGTCGGGGGACACAGAGGGGGAGCTTGAAGAACTGGAAGATGATGATGTGGAATCAGTCATTAGCACGGAAAGTGATTTAGACCTACGTGCTAAGGGGTCACGGGATAGGAGGAAGACAGTATTTAAGAAGAAAATAGGAGGTCATCACGGGGCAAATGACTTGGTATGGGATTATACACCAACAACTCATGGACTGAGCCAAAGTCATCTGCACCCTCCCCAACCACCACAAATCTCTCCCCCTCCCCAAGCAGTCTTAGTGGATCAACCAGAACAGCCGGGGGCCACGCTAACCCAAGTTATGGATACAGTACTACAGGCTATCGCATCTCACCGCGAAGAAACATCTAAAGATGGGCATAAGGCACGGGCTGCACTACAAAAAGTCCAAGGTGTTGTCCGCAAGCTCACTAAAACTGTAGGTACATTTAACAACCGTATGAACGAGAGGGAAGACCGTATAGTCTTAAATGAAACTGAGGCAGTTACGACTCATGAACGAGTGGATGCTCATGAAGTTGAACTCCAGGACGTGAGATGGAAACTCGAGGATTGCGAAAATGGGCTACGCCGAAACAACCTACGCGTCCTTGGTATTCCCGAAAAGAGCGAAGGGGAGGATTGCCGCTTATACATTATACAGCTTTTTCACGACACCCTCCCTGAATTCTCTAGCTGGGACTGGAGTTATGAGGTACAACGGGCCCACAGAGTTCCATTAACACTAAAAGCCTCAGCAACACCAGGGAGATATCCACGAGCAGTCCTAGTCTATCTCGGGAACTTCTCACTTCGGCAAGCCATCTCAGATAAAGTCACACCTGATAAACGCCGCAGCAGAGATTCGATCTCGTATTTTGTGCACCCAGACTTCTGCCACTTTACAGTGGAAAGGAGATGGCGCCTTAGACAGTTAATCAAGCCCTTTCTAGATAAAAAAGCGATGGTGTATCTTAACAATCCAGCCAAACTGAAAGTTATATTTGGGGGGCAAACAAAGTATTTTACTTCGGAGATTAAGGCAAAGGAGTACCTAGAGATCTTAAAATAGACATAATTACATCCCTTTGAACTTAGATCTGGAATGTGGATAGATATCTATGACAGCACTGTTGGATAGTGTAGTTCAGATTGATCTTAACACTAATGTCATGAGCAGGGATGATATCAATGTATAAATAATGCTCAACTGATGGTTTCATTATGATATTATGGACTTCTTTGCATATACTCCGTATTACTGCAATATGATATTAGTTTTGTACTTTTTTGTATCTACTCTCTTTTCAGTTCCTTTTCTCTTCTTTCTTATTTCTCTTGTTCTTATTCTCATGGCTGCGTGGTTGTCGTGTACTGGTCAGGCAGCGCTAGTCCATCGTCACAGACTCTTATAGAGTCTAATTGCCTTTTTTCTGGGTGTAAGGGGGGAGGGTTCTGTCGGGGAGGTGGGTGGGGGAGGGGACGCGGGGGGGGTAAAAGAATATAAAATGAGCAGGTCAAAGGGCACAATTAATTCAGTAATGAACACAATAGTTGAGGCAGTAAATGAGGTTCAATGTATGACAAGGCGTTACTTAAGAACTAGCTTTTATATACAAGCAAGAAAACAAGCGATCTACTATAACACTAGGTATGGTCTGAGTATTGGAAAGAAACGATGGGGAAGTTAAAAATCGGTTGCTGGAATGTAGGGGGTCTTAACGACAGGGGGAAGAGGGCACAACTATGTCAAGCAATACACCAAGGTTCATGGGATATTATATGTTTACAGGAGACCCACATCCCAGTAGGCGAAATAGATCTGTTAAAAATCCCTGGGTTTAACATTCTTGATTCAACTACACAGACGTCTAGGACTCGGGTGTGGCCATATTAGCAAGGGCCTTCTTGGGTAAACCAACACGAAAATTGGCGGATCCCCACGGCAGGTGGGCTATTGTACAGCTTGACATAGGCATTACGATCTGCTCGATCTACGAGTCAAATCTGGACGAGCCTGCTTTATTTAATGATTTAGAACTTGAGCTGGCATCTTGGACCGGCTCGCTCATAATATGTGGTGACTTTAATATAACGATGGGCCACCTACAGAATAGACAAGTACAGCATACATACGTAGGACGTAAGCCCAAAGTATTTAGGGCAGTGCAGCAATTGATGGCCAGCCACAATTTAAGAGACATCTGGACTCTGAAGAATAAAGGGGACCTGGGATACACATACTTTTCCTATCCCCACAATAAATACGTACGTATCGATTATATAATGTCAACTACTGACATTGCCCTAAATGCTGTCATGACTAAAGCCCCTAAGACGATATCAGATCATAACGCTCTCTCTGCTGTATTTGATGTTGCTAGGTATAAGAGATCATATCCTCAATGGTCATTCGATCGTAAGCTTCTCGTTAATCAAGAATATATAACACACATAAGGCTATGGACTAAGGAGTTTTTGGAGCATAACCAATACAGCGCATCCAGGGTGGTTGTCTGTTACAAAGCAGCCCTAAGGGGAGAAACTGTCTCTTTTGTAGCCACGCGTAAAAAAGATTGTGATAGACTGACTGCACAGTTAAACACAGAACTAATAAACCTAGAGCACCTACACGCTACCCAGATCCATCTTGGGGAACAGACTGAAGATACTCTCTGTAAGATTTTGGTTTTAAAAGCTGAGATTAATAGTGATCTATCACAAAAAGCAGCAGAAATTCTTCAGGTAAATCGGAATAAAATATATGAAACCGGAGAAAATGTGGGGAAACATCTGGCCCTTAGAACCCGCCAGAAGCAATCGCACAATTCCATTCAATCCATTGAATACAGAGGACAGAAACATACCTCCTCTGAAGGCATAGTAGCGTCATTTCAAGATTATTACCGGAAGTTATACCAAAATGAAGATCAACAGTTAACATCTAATATTAAAGAGTTTTTGAATAACTGGCTCATTGAAACAGATCTTGGTAAAACAATCGATGAAATAACAAGGGAAGACCTTGAAAAAGAGGTCTCAAGTACGGAGGTAGAATTAGCTTTTTCAGAACTTGCTACCGGAAAAGCAGCCGGACCAGACAGAATACCCTTAGATCTTTATAAGCTGCTTGGTAATCTTATCCATCAACACCTCCTTCGACACCGCCACCTTCCCAGAGAGCTGGAAGCACGCCGAACTCAGCGCCCTACTGAAGAAACCATCAGCGGACCCCACCGACCTCAAAAACTACCGCCCCATCTCGCTCCTTCCTTTTCCGGCCAAAGTCATCGAGAAAACCGTTAACAGACAACTGGCCGCCTTCCTCGAGACGAACGGATCCCTCGACCACTCGCAGTCCGGCTTCCGGGCCAACCACAGCACCGAGACCGCCCTCATCGCAGCCACCGACGACATCCGAGCTTTGCTCGACAACGAGGAAACAATGGCCCTCATCCTCCTGGACCTCTCCGCGGCGTTTGACACGGTCTGCCACCGCACCTTAGTGCAGCGCCTCAACAACATCGGTATCCAGGAGAAGGCACTGGAATGGATCATCTCCTTCCTCGCCGGAAGAACACAGAGAGTCCGCCTACCCCCGTTCAGATCCGAGGCCACCGAAGTCATCTGCGGCGTACCACAAGGATCATCACTCAGCCCCACCCTCTTCAACGTCTACATGAGCCCCCTCGCAGCCATCGCACGCCAACTCAACCTCAACATCATCTCCTACGCCGATGACACCCAGCTGATCCTCTCCCTCACCAACGACCCCGCCACCGCCAGAACCAACCTACACGAAGGGATGAAAGACGTAGCCGAGTGGATGACAAACAGCCGCCTGAAACTGAACTCAGATAAGACGGAAGTCCTCATCCTGGGATCATCACCCTCCGCCTGGGACGACTCCTGGTGGCCCCCTGCCCTTGGCAGCGCACCCAAACCAACAGACCACGCACGCAACCTGGGCTTCGTCCTGGACTCCTCCCTCTCCATGACCACACAAGTCAACGCCGTCTCCGCATCATGCTTCAACATCCTACGCATGCTACGTAAGATCTTCCGGTGGATCCCCACCGAAACCAGGAAGACGGTCACCCAGGCCCTCGTCACCAGCCGACTGAACTACGGCAACTCCCTCTACTCCGGAACCACAGCCAAACTCCAGAAACGACTCCAGCGCATCCAGAACACCTCAGCACGCCTCATCCTGGACATTCCCCGACACAGCCACATCTCCGTACACCTGAGAAACCTACACTTGCTCCCCGTCAGCAAGAGAATCATGTTCCGACTCCTCACCCACGCACACAAAGCTCTCCACAACCAAGGCCCAAGATACCTCAACGATCGCTTGACCTTCTACACTCCCACCCGCCAGCTTCATTCAACCAGCCACGCCCTCGCCGCCGTCCCCCGCATCCGAAGAGCCACAACAGAAGGAAGATCCTTCTCCTACCTGGCTGCCAAGACGTGGAACTCCCTCCCCATCCACCTCCGCCTGACCCAAGACCACCTCTCCTTCAGGAAGCAACTCAAGACCTGGCTGTTCGAGCAGTAGCGGACCCCCCTCCCCCAAGCGCCTTGAGACCCTCCGGGTGAGTAGCCCTATACAAATGCTTGATTGATTGATTATCCTCCCATTCCTTTATGACTTATTTATTGGTGTGCAATGGCAAGGAAAACCCCCCGAGTCTTGGAAACACACAAATATAGCCATCTTCCCAAAAAAAGGTAAACCACCGGAACAAACCTCCTCATATCGCCCAATCTCACTTAATAACTCAGATTCAAAGATTTATGCCAAGGTCTTTGCCAACCGTCTCAGTAGGATTGTCGAACATCTGGTCTCCCCCTGGCAGCATAGCTTTATTCCTGGTAAGAGTACGACAGACCATACTCGCAGAGCCATCTCCCTATTTGACATCATGGGAGTAGAAGGAGGACAGATTTCGATGATCCTATTGGATGCTGAGAAGGCCTTTGACCGGGTCTCATGGCAGTTCCTATGGGAGGTGTTAGCGACTAACAATCTTGGCCCGGTCTTTATAAAATCCATTAAGGCCCTCTATGTCGACCCTAAGGCAAAAATTATGGTGGGGGTAGCGAATCAGAGCTTATTAACATCCAGAGGGGCACGCGGCAAGGCTGCCCATGCTCCCCGATACTATTCGCTCTCTATATTAACCCATTTATTCTTAAACTTCTTACCTCACCAGTAATCGAACCAGTTAAAGTAGGCTTGTATAATACCAAAGTACTCGCCTATGCCGATGACGTGGCGGTATTAACACCAAACCCCACAGAGGCAATTGAGGAGATCGAAGAAATTACACGGTCTTTCGGCTTATACTCAGGATACTCCCTGAATAGGGATAAGACGATGGTTATTTGCACCGAGAATACATCTTTTGCTAGCCAATATAGAGTCAACAACGTGGTTTATCTGGGTGTAAATATTTCGCCTAAAATAAATGAAATTAACCAACTAAATTATAACCCGCTTATTAAGAAAGTTAAGAAAGATCTTCTCGGAGTTAATAATCTCCATCTATCTATAATTGGCAGGGGTAATTACATTAAAATGAGTGTGTTTCCAAAAATACTATATCTATTTCGGGCAATTCCTCTTCTGGTCGACAACGATATAATCAAAAATCTACATTCTGCTATGTCGAGATTTATTTGGAATTACGGTAAAGTTAGGAGAGCCTTACCTAAGCTAACTCTACCATAACTCAGAGGAGGATTAGCAATACCAAATTTAACATTCTATTTATGGGCGACCCTCCTGCAACAAATGACCACCCTCTTTGATACTCGAGCTCCAGTAAGTATTAATCCGGAACAGGCTATACCCTCAATATACAAATTACTATTAGGAGATAAGGCCAGAGGATTGCTACTGAAACAAGTCGAACCATCTTACTTTAAAAAGATTAAATTTAAGATTATTACGGACGCTTTGAAAATCTGGAAACGTACCACTAAATATCTGACAATACCAAGATATACTAAATATACACCCCTGTGGCAGAGCTCAATAATTCCGATCCAACTTAACGACAGTACCTCTAGGAGGTGGGAGAGCCTAGGGGTAGTGACAGTGGGAGACTTTCTGGGTAGAGAACATACTCCATCTTTCGACGAGTTATGTGCAAAATATCAAATCCCCCGCACTGACTATTTGAAATTTGTAGAAATCTACACCTCCCTTAGACAGTCGGTACCGACCATAGACTTAAAAACAATTCCGATATTAAACCTAATAGGCAACCAGACAACCCGGATAGGCAACATCTATGAATTATTCATAAAGAATCATCCTGATGACCTTGAACAAACGGAAAGAAATTGGGCCATTAAGCTGAATAATTCAAACATCGATATAGATATGTCTTTGATGTTATCATCTAAAGTACTTCTAGCTTCAAACTTAAAGGCTCAAATTTATAAAACAATATACGATCTCTATTTTACCCCTGCAAAACTATTCACCTGGGGCAAAAGAATAAATGATCAATGCCCAAGATGTTCTTTTGGTCCAGCTAATCTTGTTCACATGCTAGTTGAGTGCCCAAAATTAGACGCGATCAAAAAAGGCATGACCAAGTATTGGGCTGAAATCTTTGGCCACGAACTAAGAAGATCAGCAACACTTTTTGTTTTAGGTAATGATGACTCCTTAGGGCACAGCAATAAAGAAGCCCAAACTGTGTGCAAAGCTGGGGTGAGAGAAGGACCCACGGACACCCGCTGCTGACCTGAGACCTTTATCCCTGTGGTCACCGCTGCTCCCGTTACTGCTCGCAGCACCCGCTTCGCGGGTTCCAGCGAGGGGCAAGGTCCGAGGGTTGACGTCAGAGCCAGGAGGCGGAAACGACGAGGGCGCAACAACACACGGACTCCACAGACCAGGAGTCCCTGCATCCGCCCAGGTGCGCACGGCCGCGCCCCCTGGGAGACACGCCCCCCGCCCACAACTACCCCTTTTAACACATCACGCGACGCACAGCGGGACGTGTGCGGGACGCCGAGCGAAGCCCAAGCAAAGGGCGGGCAGTGTGTGGCAGTCAGGGGCTGACAGAGGCTGGGCTGGGCCAGGTCTCCAACATTATCTACACCGTCGAAGTAAGGTACTGTGTTACTGCTAGAGGGCCAAACTTGAACTATGTCAACCCGCTCTGGAAAATTGCTTAGAGGTGGGAGTGAAGCAACTGGCCCTAATCCCGTGATAGGAACTATGGATAGGTTTATAACCAGAGTAGCGGCAGTAATAGAAAAGGAGATCGCTATGACGGAGCGTCGCCTTTCTGGGGACCTCCTACCACCCAGACGATCTTCGCTTGGTTCTGTGGCCAAAGCGCTGTCACCTATTCCGACTATAGCTCCATCCCCACTTAGTATAGAAATGACTGAGCCCCCCCGGATATCCGAAATAGGAGACAGTATAGATAGGCTGGAGAACCTAGCAGCGCAGCTAACTTCAGATAACCTCAGTGTTGAGCGTGTAGAAGCGTGTGTTTCATCTCAGGTTTCCCCTGTTAACATTCAAAAGTACCCGTCGCCACACCCTGCCCCCCCTGTGGCTTCGACGTTGCCTTGTGCTCCCTCCGTGCTTCAGGGTGTTCCCAATAAAGCTAAGAGGAAAAGGATTCTGAGCGTACGTAAAGGTAGCCACTCCATATTTTGTAAACGCTCTAGGAAGCAAGGGTCTAGGACTAAGGGCGTGATAATAGACAATGCTCAGAGTATAGAGAGCCCGGGTGGATTGGGAGAGTCTCCCTCACAAGATAGAGGACTCGATACCAACACCAAGCCATCTGCTACCTTACTCTCAGCTTGTGTGGAGCAAATTTTGGATGCTCTTAACCGCTCCCTGACACCGCTAATAGAGCAATTTAAGAGGGTGGAGGCAAGGGTAAATAGTCTTGAGCAATCGACTCTGGATAACTTCTTCTCACTCAAAACCTTGATTAAACACCAGAACAAGAGTAGTGAGGATCCCTTATGTGGTAGATTGGGAAAGGGAGCCGCGGCAGCTCTTGCATCGGTACAGATTCCAGCTCTGCCAATAGTGGCCACTCAAACAACAACAATTACTGCCCCAACTCCTATCTCTACTGCTCCTTCTACCTCCAAAACATGCTCTGTTATCACTGTCCCGCTCATTTCTAAATCAGGTGCTGCTTCAAATTCTACTATAACACAAGGGAAGGCCTCCAAGGTTGATAAAGTCCAGAGCATAGCAACCAAACCTAAGGACTTTGTGGGTGGGTCAAATTCCAAACCTAAACAAATACCTCCAATTAGTGTAAAACCAAAAGGAGATAGGGCAGCCTTGTCAGCTAAACCTGCTAAAATGCTTGTGGTGGAATCTGCTTTAGCTCTACCCACCCAGAAGAACTCTCCTCGGAGACCAAATACTGATCTCCCCCCGGAGTGCCATCCTTATGTCACTGTATTGGTCAAGGTTCCACCCTTGAAAGACGACCAAATACAAACCCACCAAGCCCTTAAAAACAAATGTCTCCATTGGCTTAAAACTAACAAACCACTTCCTGCGGGCGTAGATGGATTAATCCTTGGCGTCCGCAGGGTGGCCTGGGTTGGGCGGGGCAAAAAGAACTTGGAGGGAGACTGCGTCATTATTAATTTCCAGGACAGCAGAGTAGTTAGATCAATCTGCACTCAAGACCAAATGGTGGGAGGTCCCGGAATTAGTATAGTTGATCTGACTTATTTCTACCCACGGCCCGATAATTACATCATTTTCAGGCCCAATATGGGGGATATGAGCAATAGCCAAAGTGGTGGAATAAGTAGCCTGCCTGTCCCTCCTTTCTGCCCTCAAAGCGGGTGGCTGGGTCATAACTATGGCCCTATGAACTATTGACTTAATTCAATGGGTGACCTAGATAGGGGGGAACCGGGCGAGTCTCCGCAAGGTAGTGTAATCTTACCAATTTCTTCCTCCCCCGGAGACACCCAACAAATCCCTCTTGCCATTTTTTACTCTGTGGGGGACTTAGGTTCTATTGACGTAGGGGGACCATTGTCATGTGTGGACGCCCTGTCTCCAGGCTTAGAAATAGGTTCCGTATGCGTTCCAGCTGTGACGGACCAGCTCTTGAAGGTCTTCAGCTGGAACGTTGCTGGATTTGCCAGAAAGCTGGCATTGCCTGATTGGAATGCATTAGTGGAAGAGTATTCCATATGCATTTTCCAAGAGACATGGAGCAGGGAACCTGTGCATAGGGTGGGGTATTCTGCCCACGCCATTCCAGCTGTCTCCCCAGATTCAGGTAGGGGGCAACCCTCTGGGGGTCTCCTCATCTGGGTAGCCTCAACCCTGAATTGCACGGTAGTGGAATTGAAGACTAACAGCCCAGATCTCCTTAACATCACACTGAAGGATGCCAGGGGAAGTGTCGTCTTGAACATATTTAATGTTTACGCTAGAGGCACTAAGGGAGGGAGGCAATCCCCCACAATTGCATTGCTGGAGGATTTGTTGGGGGCAACTCGATACAAAGCCAACACCTTAATTGCAGGTGATGTTAATTGTACCTTCGAGCCTTTGGGCTTGGATGTTACTCTGGAACAGGACGAGGAGGATGGTAGGAGGGGGATACCAGTCCTAGAACTTCCCCCGATTAAAAAGTGGTCTGAGGTGGCATTGCAGTTGAATGCCCTCTGCATGGAATATGGATTAAGGGCTCTTAACGGAAGGACTAGCTCGGATAGAGGGGGTTCACACACTTATAACAGACCTAACCACACATCAAGAATCGATTATATCCTACTTGATGTGTGCTTATGGAATTCAGTTAAGGACATGGAAATACTCCCCACAGTCGAAAGCAACCACAATCTGCTGTCCCTCACCCTAACCGCCTGGTGGTCTGTTAATGGTGGGGGTCCCATACCTAGACCCATAGTCGACCTTGGTGACTCGGAGGTAACTCCTTGCAGTAGGCGCCTGAAGTGGTCGAAACTTCTTTTGTCTTCCGAAAAACTTGAGGCCGTGTCCAAATTGCTGGTCTTAGCCCAACACAACTTAGGCATAGTTGAAGGGGGCCGGGGGGAGGTATGCAATGTATTTTGCGACCTAACCGGGGCACTGACAAATCTGTTCACTGTGCAGCAAAGAAATTCGGGACCAAAAGAAAGGCCCACCAAAAAAGACGGGTGGTACACCATTAATTGCAGGAAGGCGAAAAATAACCTTGTTGAGGCAGTAAAAGCAAAATCCCCAGTTGGAATAAGGGAAGCGAGGAAAGCCTACTCCAAGGCAATCCAGAGAGCAAAGAAGGAATGGGAGGAGAAATTCTGGGCAGACTTGTTGGCTGCTAGTAAAGGTAAAGATGCCAGGGAGTTTTGGAAATTGATTGGCTCCTGTAGAAGTCCTGAGGATACCCTGAGGACTTGTACTATTCCACCCCAGAGCTGGACCCATCACTTTGGGGTTCTATATTCAGCAATTGAAGGTCCCCTAAATGACCCAGCTGTCTTTCCCTTTTCTATGGAACCAAATGCCCTTACCCTATTTACACCACGGGAGGTTGAGAAGGCCATTAAGACTGTGGTCCCTTTGAAGGCTGCTGGCCCGGATGGGCTTCCAGGAGACTTACTAAGGGCCTATCCATCTGACTGGGGTCTCATGATCTCGGCCCTCTTGAATGCCATCCTGGAGGGCGGCCCGATCCCAGAGTCATGGAGGGGGGCAGTGGTGGTTCCCATTTATAAAAAGGGCAGTAGAGTCATACCAGGAAATTATAGGGCAATAAGCCTGATTGACTCCTCACAAAAAGTAGCAGGAAAAGTGATCTTGGGGAGAATTTTACATTGGGTGGATGAGAATCAGGTCCTATCAGACTTTCAAGCAGGCTTTCGCTCAGGCAGAGGGACTATTGAGCAAGTCTTTCGCCTAACACTTTTGCATTGGAAGATCGTGGAATTGGGCAAGGGCAGTCTTTATTTGGCCTTTATTGATCTAAAGACTGCCTTTGACCTAGTTCCTAGGGAGGAACTTTGGAGGGTTCTACATGGTCTGGGCTTGCCCCCGTATATCCTCCACCTCCTCATCAAACTCCATACCAACAACTTTGCCCAGGTGCGTTGGGGGAGAAATGGGGAAACAACAGACAGAATCCCGGTTTGTAGGGGTGTTAGGCAGGGTTGCGTCCTAGCTCCCACACTCTTTTCTCTATATCTAAATGGTTTGGTGGAGCATCTGCTTCAGGAACCTGCGGATGCACCCTGTCTGGGGGGCGATCGGACCCCAACATTGTTGTTTGCGGACGACACCCTCCTAATTTCTAAAACCCCACAGGGGCTCCAGAAACTGTTGACCCGTTTTCAGGACTTCTGTGTTGCTAGAGGGTTGGTGATAAATGTAGAAAAAACAAAATATTTGACACTACGCCCACCTAAGAAATTGGGTCGCCCACCAACTTTGAACTCGATCCCCCTGGAGAAAGTATCTGAATTCGATTACCTGGGCTTACGATTGAATGACAAGATGAACTGGTCTTCCCACATCCACAAGATGGTCCTTTGCCATAAAAGGGTGGGGGGTGCCCTCTTAAAGGAATATTATACATCTTCCAGATCCTCAGTGGCGCCCGCAGTTGAGATCTACAGGGCAAAGGGGGTTACCTCTGCCCTGCATGGTGCGGAGCTATGGGGGTATTCAAATGTGGACTTATTATCCAAGGCGGAAAATAAATTCCTAAAGGACCTTTTAGCCCTCCCTATGAGCACTCCTACAGTTCCGGTGCTTTTGGACTTGGGCTGTAAAAGCATTAATAAAAACCAGGCTCGTCTTCGCCCGTTGCTCCTATGGTGCCGCATATGGAGGGTTTCGGAACTAAAATCCTATGCCAAATGTCTATCAGAAGTAATGGACATGGGGGGCTGGAACAAAATTAAGTGGCTAAGGGATACAAAAAATCTTTTGGGGGGAATTGGGCCTGGGCCACTGTTGGTCTAAAAAATCTGCTCCCCCAAAGGAGGTCCTCAAAAAACTTTACTGGGATTGGTTTTTTTTCCAGCAGAGTACGAACCCCAATCACTGTAATTCTACAACGGCGTTCCTTAGAATAAAGGATGTGGCACTATACGAACCTTATATGGACTTTATCACCATGCCACTGGACAGGACACTATATTTTAAGTTCAGAGTTGGCACTCTTCCGGGAGGAGCAACTGTATCAAAGTGGAGGTCTCACGCTCATCTGTCCCCCTTTTGTGCGAGTTGCCCAGCCAGGTTAGAGACAATGGCCCATCTGTTGTTCGAGTGTCCGGACTATACATGCCCAAGGAGGTTCTGGTTGAAACCCCTTTTTTTACGCCTTGGAACACGTTTATATTCGGTGGCCTTTCGGATTTTACAGACTGACACTTCCCCCCCTTATAATTTGTGGCGTCTCCAAATTCCTAAAATGTTGTTGGTTGATCCGTTCCAAAAGATTGTCTATATCTGTTTAATTGCTTTTTAGCTAATTTAACTTAGGGGTTCCCCTAAAGTTTTATCTTTTTAAATGTATGACATATTTCTACTTTTGAAACTTTGTTTTTTTACATGATTGTGATGCTGTAAGATATCTTGTATATCAAATAAAGCTTTCAACAACAACAACAACAACAGCAATAAAGAAGCAATGGTTATTTTTGTAGGTACAGCTGTTTATAGAATCATCTTGGCAGCACGGTGGAAAGACTCAGATGCTCCTACTTTTCAGGGGTGGCTGAGTAGATTATTAGGTATTTATAAGCAGGAGTCTGCAATCTATAGAACTAGAGGGAAAAATCGAGGTCATCCGGGGAGCAGATATGGGCTCCAGTCGCCACCTGGTTTGATAACCAAAGAAACAGAGTCCCCTTCAGAAAGAACTATTGAACAGGCGATTATGGATATGCGTACTTCAGGAGCTATGGGGCCTGATGAACTCCCGATATCTGTCTTGAAACAGGAACCAGTATTATGGGGCGAAATACTGTTTCCTGTTTTCAGATCTTGCTTCATTAAGAAAATTGTCCCCTCCTCTTGGAAAGGGAGCATACTGGTGCCACTGTTCAAAAAGGGCGATAGGGATATACCGAAGAACTATCGTCAAATAGCCCTCCTTGACGCAATTGGAAAAGTTTTCACCAAATGTTTGTTATCCTTAATTAATGATTGGGTCGATGCGAACCACATTTTACCCCTAGAACAGACTGACTTCCGCAAAGGGCACGGCACCTTAGATAATCTTACCGCACTTCAGATAATTTCTGATAAATATGTAAGGGTCCGTGGGGGATATGTGTATGCGGCATTTATAGACTTCTCCACAGCATTCGATAAAGTGGATCGCCCCCTGCTGTGGAGAAAGCTATCTGCCATGGGCATGCCTCCTCACTTGCTAGATCTGGTACAGGTCTTACATACTGATACATGGTGTAGTGTCCTGCAAGGTGGAGAAAGGGGGTTATCACGTGTCATTCCGTCAATTAATGGATTAAAACAGGGTTTTCTTCTTGCCCCACTGCTCTTTTCCCTGTATATTGCGGATCTTCCTGCATCTCTCTCCTCAGGTGATGGTATAGCCCCGGTTATAGGGGGTACCCCTATCTCCTGCTTGTTATATGCAGATGATATTATAATATTGGATTTAACACCTAAAGGGTTGGCCAAGCGTCTTCGTGCATTACATCTTTTTGCCGAAGCCCATTACTTGAGGATCAATGCAACAAAAAGCAAAATTATGTGTATCGCAGGGAGAAAGAAGTTAAAGTATAAGAACTTTGTTTGGACAGTTGGTGGCCATAAATTGGAGGTGGTAAAGACTTATGTCTTTTTAGGAAAAATCATTTCCAATAATTTGAGTGACAAGCCCCACACCGATAACAATACCCGCAAAGCTTTGTCTCAGGGAAAAGGCTTGAGTGCATTATATTCAGCCACGGGGAGAAGACACTTCGATTGCCTACTGGAAGTCTTTAGGGCAAAAATCCCATCTTCCCTTTTGTATGGAATGGAATTGGTTGATTTAAGGCATTGGGATTTTTTACATTCTGTAGAAGGGAAGTTGTTAAGATCTATATCTTCTCTTAACACCGCTTGCTCAGCGGCTGCCTGCAGACTTGAATATGCCCTTGGCAGTAGTTGGGTGCAGGGCCAGCAGCTGTAGTACGGTGGGTAGCCAGTCTGGCTAGAGGAGAAATGGGTTCATTAAGAAATCTTATGAAGGTTGAACTGTTGGGCAGCTTAAAAGAGTACTCGCAAATTGTTAAGAATTTCAGAAAGGCGGCCGCCCTTCTTCAATTGGAAGAGAGCACTCTTTTTATTGTGTCTGCTGCACAGTTAAAATCACTTTTGAAAGAGGCATCTTGGGATCTTAGCTTTAAAATGGACAAGGAGGCTATTTATTTTAAGAAGGGAGCTAACCATCTTATTCACTCGTATGTTAGGAAAGCTAAGCAACCTTATGTCGCCTGGAATTTACCACATAGCATTCGGTGATTTTGGTTTCTTCTAAGACAGGATTTGTTGCCATTAAACAATCTATTGGCAAAGTGGTATGGTGCTCCTGCAATTTGTAATTTTTGCAACTTGTCCACCCAGGATCGCTTGCACGTTCTCTTCATATGTCCTGTATTGCGCCCATTTCGGCGTAAGTGGTTAAGATATGTATGTTTGCAATTGGGCATTTTAAATGCTAACTCTTTCTTATTTGCATTGTATAATCCCCAAATGATATCTTCTGTTTTAACATTTTTTACTTTTTTAAATGTTTTTTAGCTATTTATTGATGGCTTTTGTAGTATGTGAATCTGATTATTCTGTATTTTTGTAAACATTGTAGATGTCTTTCTTGCATTGAATGGGTCTTGTATTGTGTATGGTTTTTATGTGGATCTCCTTGGAGTTCCAAAACATAATAAAGAATTTAATTGAATAACCAAAGAAACACATAGTTTCTGCAAAAGAAATTGTTTTATTAATGTACTATAGGTGGATGCCTCCCACAAGTCATGTACCCTCACCCCCCCCCTTTCTGGAGCATACTGGAGTATTCCCATGAAGAGACTTCAAAAACAAATTATGTCTAACTGTACTGTTTATTTAACATGATCGCTTGGAATGAACGAGGCAATGAATTTTTCTTTTTCTTTTTTGTAGTATTATGTTTTGTATACTCTTTATATTGTACTTTATATAGCCTTTTTAAGCTGTACCATTTTGAACCTGCTCAAATAAAAAAAAATAAAAAAAAGAAAGCTTGTTTCGCAGACCTGCCACATTCCACGAAACAAGTTTAAGGTTGTTGGTATGAACATTGTCGGGGATCGGGACACATGTGATAACATGTGGGTTTTGACTAGTTACAATGTTAGTAATCCTCGTAGCTTCCAGGACTAAAGTTGAGGACTCAGGGCTTAGTGAAAACACAGATGAGTGGGCAGAGCAACCACCCAGAGCGGAAGAGGGGCTATCCAGCACTCGTACTTCAGCATCAAGTCAATCAACCGTCTCCAAACAGTCAAACCGGTTGTTACTGGAAATAGGGTCCAAATGAGGTGTAGGCATAGGCCACCCCCCCTGTAGTTGGAATTGTCATTTTAACCTAAACACTATCCAGCATTTTACCTTAGGCAAATATATTTAGGAGTAGGAATAGTTATTTTAATCTAAACACTCTCCAACATTTTCTCTGAGACAAACACCGTTTGGAGTATGTATAGAAATTTTAGTATTCTACTATCCTGCACGTTTTCTGAATCAAGTATCTTTTGAAGTTGTAATAGTAATTTAAACTAAGCAATATCCAGCATTTTATGTGAGATAAACATCTTTTGGAGTAGGAATAGTAATTTTAACATACTACTATTCTGAATGTTTTCTGAATTAAGCACCTTTTGGAGTTGGAATAGTAAATTTAACCTGAGCAATATCCAGCATTTTATTTTAGGAAAGTATATTTTGGAGTAGATTTATTTTAACTTAAACACTATCCAGTGTTTTTGTGAGGTGAACACCTTTTGGAGTACGAATAGTTTTTTATATATAATATTTTCCTGCACTTTTTTTAAATCAAGTGTCAAAAAATGTTTAAACGGTAATAATATTTTAACTTTGAATATTTTTTGTTAAATGAAGCATTATTATGCTTTTAGGTTGGAATGTCGTGATTTTTAGCATTATTAACTATAAAGCAAGTATTTTACATCTTGTTTTAAAGGGAAGAAAATACAAATATTATGACTAACTTTTGATATATCTTGCCCAAAATAGTCTATTTAGTAAAGTTGTTTGGACGTTGTATAGTTTTGAAATAACCTGAAAAACAAATAATACATTTGACTTTAGATTATTTGCTTTTCAAAGAATTGTTAACTAGCTATATATTTCTATAGTTCGTACTTACTTTTAGTTCTAGTTGGCTTTTTTGGACGAGTAGAGTTCGGAAAGTGTAATCCAGCATGCAGTCTCTATTCAATTCAATTCAATTTTATTTGAATATGATTTGGAACTCGATTGAGATCCACATATACATACAACAAATTATCTGTACACATTGAAGTGACATAAAAACCATAAAATTCATTCATATTTATACAAAATTCATAACTATCAATATAATTCCAAGAAACATTTAAAAAAGTTAAAAATTCTGAAGCAAAACATTTCATTTGGAGGATTGAAGATAGCAGTTCAGAAAGATTTGGCAGAAGAAATACTTAACTCTAAACAAATAGGTCTCACCCATTTTCGGCGGAGGACCATTAGGGCAGGACATACAAATAAAATATGGGTTATGTCCTGAATTGAGTTGTCATTACCGCATAAATTACATTTATCAGAGCAACCATACCATCTAGCTAGTAATTTGTTTAAGGGCAGGAGATCATGTCTCAAAAGGAACCAAAAGCCGCGTAATTCGTGAGGAAGGATCCAAGATGCATATGGTTGTATCTGTTTAAATATGTAGGAATTTACAACCTCTTTAGCACCTTTTTTTTGGATGAGGACGTCTTTATTTCTCCTAAAGCTTAACTCCCAAGTTGCCCGTTTTAAAGACAACTTTAGTTGGTATGGGGTTAGTGAAAAGAGGGTTAATTCGTCCAGTTCTAGTAAAGTAACTGCCCTTCTAAAGTTCTTTATAAGTAGAGAGTGTTCCTTCATAGGGCCTAATATTTCCTTTTTAATCAGCGATCTTAAAGTTGCCGATTTGCCCATGGCTAGATGGAAGACCCAACGTATGACTCCTGCCAAAGCCTGAACCCAACTGCCCCGTATGCCGAATTCAAGCCTAAGGGTTTCTACTCTACAAGCATTATTAACTGACAGTAAATGACGCAGGAGACTACCCTCGATGGTATCTAAGAAACCCCATTGACTCAGATCTATTAACTCAATGCCGTAGAGCAGGGAAGCGGGAAGTTTTGCTCGAAAGGCCTCTAGTAAATGGGAAAAATGTCGTCTGCCTGTGGCCTTATAGAGAGCACTCAGTCCATTTCCCTGGGACTTTGCTTTCCTTATATTATTATCTATATGGGGCTTAGGGCTTAGGTTGCTGCATACTATCTTCCCCAAGAAGACATAGGATTTTACAATATCTAGTTTCTCGCTACCTAAGAACCAACTGAAATTTCCGGATTTCGATTTTCTCTTTCCTGTAATACACATTACCTTGCTTTTTGACATATTGATCTTCAGGAAGTGGGAACCAGCAAAAAGGTGTAATGCATGCAGGCGATTATTCAAACCCCTCGGGGTAAGATCTAACAGAAGAATATCGTCTGCAGACATTAGGCATGAAACCGGTTTGTCCCCTAGAGTGGGAGCTATTCCTTCGCTAAGGGATAAAAGCTGAGGTAGGTCACAAATATAAAGAGAGAACAACAGAGGTGCCAATAAACAGCCCTGTTTAAGACCATTAGCTGAGGGAATAGCTTGGGATAGACCTCTCTCTCCACCTAACAATACCTTACACCAGGTATCAGAGTGGAGTTCCTGAATTAGGTTTAACATCCTAGCAGGCATACCCAGGGAGAGTAATTTCTTCCACAGCAAAGGACGGTCAACTTTATCAAAGGCCGTGGAAAAATCGATAAAGGCCGGAGCAAACCCCCCCTCCACAGACCCTGATATATTCGTCAATTATTACCTGTAATGCAGTTAAGTTATCGAGGGTGCCGTGATTTTTTCGAAAACCTGTCTGTTCCAAGGGAAGTACGTTTGTGTGTTCCACCCAATCATTAATTTGTTTCAGGAGACATCTAGCAAACACCTTGCCAATTGAATCCAAAAGGGCAATTTGGCGGTAGTTTTGGGGAGAAAATCGGTCTCCCTTTTTGAAAAGGGGTACTAAGATACTCCCTTTCCATGAAGGGGGAATCTTTCCAGTAGAAAAACAAGTATTAAAAAGAGGGCATAACAATTTACTCCATTTCATACTGCTTTGTTTTAGGACAGAGATAGGAAGTTCGTCTGGGCCCATTGCCCCAGATGAGCGCATTTCCTTTATTGCTGTTACAATGTCCTTTTCACATAAAGGGACTAAAGGCTGGTCACTTTCTTTAAAACCTGTTGGTAAGACCATTGCTCCATTGTTTGCATAAAGGGTTGAGACATAATCCACCCAGGATTTTTCTTAAATAGGAATAGGGAGTGGTCTGGTTCTTGAGCCACAACCCTCACCTATAAGGGACCAGAACTTTCTCATATCTCCTTTGAAAGCCACCTCTCTTAACTTTATCCAAATTGCATCTTCACATTCTTTTCTTAATTTTACTCGTTGCCTTTTCCTCCTTCTTTTTAATAAAGTTATCTTGTGTGAACCTTCTGCCGTTTTACATAAGAATTGTGCCCTTACTAATTTCTTTATTTCTTTATTGAGTAACCGTAGGGGGCAAGAGGGTATTTTGAAACACCTTTTCTTTTTTGTTTTTTTAGCTACTAATATCACTAATTTCATGAGATCTTGGAAACACGCGATTTCAGAACCATGCCACATAGCAAGTTCGTTAATTGCTGCATCAAGAACTTTCTCCAGATCTTGTTCTGCATTTGTGTTCCAATAACATCTGCCCGATTTCACTCCAAAACTTACCAGGTCACCATTTAGTGACCATACGTCAGCTTTTGGAGGATTTATATTCCTAGAAAAAGAGAGAAGTTTATGGTCGCTAAGAACCGTTTCAATAACCCTCAAATCCTTTAGTAAAGCAAAGGTAGAATTCTCAACTATTACGTAGTCTAATATAGAATCTCCCTGATGAGATTTATGAGTAAAATTTGCAGGGGAATCAGATGGGAGCCTTCCGTTTGCTTTGATTCCGTCTGTAATGGACAGCTCTTTAAGAAGTTTCTTCCCTCTCGAATTTGTTTTAATCTTCTCAGGGAAGAGGGCTTGAGGGATATGTAGGGATTCTTCTTTAAATTTATCGCGAAACAGGCTCAAACTTAAGTTGGAAATTTTGCAATTCAGATCCCCTACTAAAATTATATGAGGGGTAGGAGAATTCACCCTACGGCTCTCTTTATAGATGAAAACCTTTTTTAAGGTTTCATTGAAACTAGCTTCAGGGGGAATATAGGCATTGATCAACACTATGGGTTTAGATACCTCGACATTGTCCTGGCCAAATAACGTTATAGCCTGAAAGAGTTTACCAGAGTCCAAATAGTGTGAAAAATTCCATTTTATCCGGTTGGAAAGCAGACAGGCTATTCCCCCCCTAGCATGACCTCTCCTGGATGGGACCGCAAGACCTTCTAGTACAAAATAGTCCCTTCCAATCTGAAGTTTTTCTGAACACCAGGTCTCCTGGAGACAGATCACACTGGCTTTTAAAGATATTAAGAATTGAGTTTTTTCTGGGCAGTTCTTTAACCCAGCACAATTCCAAGATATAAGAGATAGGTCATCGCTAAAGGGGAGGCTTGGGCAGGTACTCAATGGTCAATTTTTTAGACAGAACGCTTGGTAACCAATTCCAATGAAGGGTTTCATCGAGTACCCTATTTTGAAGAGAGGATATAGGAGGATTAGGGTAGGAAACAAAACGATGATCTTTGGACAAGCAAATTTTCAAATCATCGAACCCACTGAAATGTTGTACATTTCTGGGCTCAACCTGTAAGCGAGGTAAAATGGACCCTAGGGCCCCTAAAGACTTAACTGGTCCGGCAGACAAGAAATTCCCCCAAGCGGGCATAACATCGATCCCTCTACTCTGAAATTCTTCAGACCGTTGTAAAATTAGGTTTACCACTAATTTGGAGTAGAATTTTACCCTCGTTAAATTTCTACCCTCTGTCTTCATGATCCGAACTAGGTCTATATCTGCAGTTTGAAGCAGTTTCAACCCTGCCGATTCGTGGAAATATTTAAGAAGTAATGATCTATTTAATATACAATCGGCATCAAAGAGGGGAAGGAAGTCAAGAATAAGGGTATCCACGAACTCCTCTAAGGGAGATTCCTGGGGCACTTGGCAAGCCACCACTCCTTCCCTTTTGTTGGAATAGGGGATTGCCAAGGGATTAAGAATGGAAGGTATGGGACGAGTAGAGAGGATCTCATTTTTTTGGGGAATTGTAATTGGCAAATCCCCATTTACCATAAGTTGTTCTCCTAGAAAGTTGGGAATGCAGGGAATGCAGGGAAGGACGTCAGGGCTCAATAGGCTCTGAGCCGCGGAAATAGAAATATCCACAGCTGTATTACCTTCTTCACCTACATCCTTCGGTGCCAACCGGGATGCCTGTAATGATTCTTGATTTGAAATCATTTCCAGGTTTGCTCTCCAAAGGATTTTTCTCCATCTATTCTTTTCGTTTCTTCTAATTTGTCTTCTCTTTTTTGTCCCATTCTTCTTAACTTTCCCTAAATTCTCCTTTTTTCTATCACCTTCTTGTTCTTGAATCAACTTATCGCCCCCAATAAGTTGTTTATTGAAGATGGGAAATAGTTCTTTATCTGCGTTTGATTCCATTTCATGCTGCTCTTCAACTAACAAGGGTAGGTCTGTGACATTTTTTGTCCCTATGTCATATAAAACCTCTACTACTGGATCTATGTACGCTACACAATTTGAAAAGGGGGTTTTCAGAGGGAGGGCTAATTTTACCCCGCCATTCGAAGGATGAAAAACAGGGGGAAACCCGTTATCCTGCAAACGAATTTCTTGAGCTACGGGAACATCTTTCACAGTATCCGGAACTAAACTCGGTTTTACCTCTGATTTATTGCATAACAAGGTCTTCAGTATTTGCGTTACTGTTTCCAAAACGCAATAAGAGCCCCCAACAAACTTCTCCAATAATACCAAAATGGATGAAAGCAGATGTTCAAGGGAGGATAAACAGTCGGAGACTGGTTTATCCAATCTCGGGAGCTCCTTAGCATCACGTCCCGTTGTGAGATATTCGAGGGAGTACTGCTATAGAGATGAAGGACAGGTGCAACTGGAGTTGTAGAAGTTTTGTGTAGGTCCCTCATCTTAGCAGAGTCCACCTCGATATATCTTCTGCAGAGATCCAAATCCAGGTCAGAAAAGGCCAGGGCACTATTATTCCCTTCTTTAGGAGGTAAAGGGCTTGCTTCATATCTTTCGGGAAGGGGCTCCCTCGATTTAGGGAGGGGAACAGGATCAGACATCACCTCCCTTTTTTCAACAGCTTCCGGGGAGGTTTGAAACAAAAGGGGAGAGGAAGAAAGAGAATGATTATTTAGATTATGAATGGTAGGAGACTCATGATCAGACAGTAGAACCATGTCTTCTCTTAAGGTGGCTGGAGGAGTAACCCCCTTTTCAGTATTAATCTTGTGAACCAAAACGTCAGTACATAGGTCCATTAGGAAAGAGGAGGTTTTTTCCGGTTCAACGTTAGGTGGATCAACGTTTGACGCTCTGTTTTTTCCCCGCTCCCAAAGATTAAATAACTGGCAGGTACCCTTAAGTTGTGTAGCATGATTGTCCTTATTTCTAATCGGGTTTGATTTTGTTTTTGAACACGATCTCCCAACCAATAGTCTTCCGGATCTGAGTTTTTTGGCCGTCATTTCCAATGAAACCCAAAGATGACGAGGATGTTAGGAACAGTCCACAAAACACAATACAAAATATAAGGGACACTAGTGGGCTTTAGGGTAAAATTAAATAATAACCTTCAGCCGTCTTCAGCCGTCTTCCGCCTCTGAAGGCCTCAGAGGACCCTCCCTTTGCCCGGGCTTGGACCCGCGCGCGTCCCGCGTGTGCGTTATCCCCAAGCAGCTATAAGGCGGGGGGGCATGAAGAGGACCAGCTGTGGCGAAACTCCTGGCGCAGCGCCCGCTGGTCCTCGCAGTCCCGCAGAGGAGGGAACACTCCACTCGGCTCCTCCTGTTGATAGTAAGTCCGTGCACCAAACCGCGAGCAGTTGGAAGTTGGAAGTTGGAAGTGAGACCGGCAATCAGGCAGCACTCCGTTTAGCAGCAGAAAGAACTGGTGGCTCCTCCTGTTGATACTAAGTCCATGCACCAAAGATTTCCTCGAGCGGCACCCGCGAGCAGTCGGAAGTGAGGCCGGCAATCAGGCAGCACTACCGCTTCATCACTCCGTTAGGCAGCAGAAAGATAGGGCAAGACCCAGCCTTCCAGATAATAAATCCAGGCAATGGGGGGGGGGGCGGGAAGAGGACCAGCTGCGGCGAGACTCCAGGCGCAGCGCCCGCTGGTCCTCGCAGTCCCGCAGGGGAGGGAACACTCCACTCGGCTCCTCCTGTTGATAGTAAGTCCGTGCACTAAACCGCGAGCAGTTGGAAGTTGGAAGTGAGACCGGCAATCAGGCAGCAGTCCGTTTAGCAGCAGAAAGAACTGGTGGATGTAAGGGCAGCCCTCACCCTCTGCTAGGGTCAGGGGTCTTGGGTTTACTATCTGCTGCCTTCTGTTGCCCCAGGACACCGCCTCTGGGTTGGTCCAGGCAGCTACTGATTGCCTCTGCCTGGTGCCAGGTGCCTAGTGCCTGGTCACCCGAAGGCTCCCACCGGAAAGCTCCCGCTCTAAGGAGCCTCGCTGTAATTCCCACCTTTACCGGGATGTTCCCGGGCTGCTGCGTGCTCCCGCGGCTCCTGGAATGCTGGAATGCTGAATGCTGAATGCTCCCGCGGCTCTTGCTTCTACCGAGAGCTTCTCTGCAGCTCCCGCCGCCACCAGGTCATTCCCACGTTTACCGCATTTACCCGCGGCCGCGAGGGAGACCGCACCGAGACTCGGTGGTACAGAGCACACAAAGCGCCCCTTTTTGCTCCAAGCTCAAAACGGCCTCAAAGACGGCTCCCAAACTCGACGCAGACCACAGGAGACCACAGGAGCTTCTCGCTTCTCGTTTCTCGTTTCCCCCGAGGGTTGTGACCCGTAGCTTCCTCGTACTGCTCACAACTGACGACTGCCTGCTCACGGCTCACTGCTGCACTCTAGTGGCATGCAGTCTCTAGTAATCAGGTAACTACAATTTGAAAATTGTGGATGGCTCCTTTATTACGTTTTGTGGTCTGGAACGTTATTTGAAAGTAAAATATGTTTTCCGTATAATAATTCTTTGTGTTATTAACGGTCTGTGACAATATAAATAATTATTTTGTTATGTTAGTTTTTCTAACATTTTATTTTAGTTTGTTTTAGCATCCATTTCATCTATTTCCTGGTCAAAGTAATTTCATTGAAAGAGTTGTAGGACTTTTTTTTCCTACATTTAAAATGGAACTTTTTTTGTTGTTGTTGGTAGTAGTTGTGTTTGATACTGTTTTTGTTATGTTAAATTTATGATTTATTACTACTAGTTTTATTTATGGTGTTAAATATATTTTTTTATGTTTGTGCTTTTTTTGTGTTTTAAAGTCGTAAATAAATTAGTTTATATTAATGTCAGTTTTATGTTTAATTTATATGTATATTATGCATTTTAGAAATGTTTATCATAATTATAAAGTTAAAAAAAATAAGTATGGAAAAAGTACTTGAGTATTAATTTTGTACCTGGTTAATTTTTTGGGACTTTGTGTAATTTTATTGTATAATGTGTTATAAATATTTATGTGTTTTATTATCAATTTTAATACATTGATAAAAGTTTCATTATTTCAATTATTATTATTAGTGTGAGTATTAATTTTAATACTCGAGAATTTATTTTTAATAATCTGCTATTAATTTAATTTACTGTGTATTAATTGTATTATTCATGTTTTAATACACTTCCCCACCCAAAACCCCTGTTTTCCCTGCATCCCGCTACAGGAGTTTATTATACAAAAAAAATATATCATTGTAATGGATCTTTCAATGTAGTATACTGTATTTGCATTGTAATGGTACTCATTGTAAAAACTTGCAATGTACTGGTACTTGCATTGTAAAAGTTGCATTGTAAAAGCATGCGTTGTATTTGTTTGCGTTGTAACGTCATATATTCTGGAAAGAAATGACACCATGTATGACTGAAAATTGCTTGTGAATAAGGAAGTGCTTACTCATTGCAAACACTGCATTTCTTATGTTTAGATTTAATTTTATATATAGCACAAATATGTAACCTCAAAAAGAGGTATCTTAACACTTTCGTTTGTATGTTCCATACTAGAATGGAAGAGACATGACAATAATTGAAATACTGATTTCTGAACAACAGCAGGAGGTCGAATAAATATGGTTTATGCAATTTTTGAAGCCTACTAACATTAATGACCAATGATGTAGCAGCATCTTATACAAAGCTTTCGGAGTGATCATCAATATCGCTTTTTCTCCTATTCTAACCTTCCTGAATCTAGGGGTGACAAGTTGACAGTGGAAAGAAGACCTGAGGATTCTGGTGGGATATCTCTAGAGAACATTTGTATTATGCTATCATCTTTTTTTCGACTATCAATCACATAATGACATTAAAAGAGCTCTTTGCAAATTCTTTAGCAAATTGATAGGGAGCCAGTGGAGCTTTTACAGATGATCTGGCTCAAGCACAAAACTAGTCTCACTGTTGTGTTTTGGGCTACGTGGGGTTTTTGAGTACTGTATTTTGGGAGACCTGGAAATAGAAAAATGCCACCGGCTAGACATGACAACATTGGCAAATGAATCATGGTTATTTGAGAGGTAGAGGGATGCAAAGGAAGAATTTTTTTTGTGATTTCTAATGCAGGTGGTCACAATTCTGGTTATATGTGTGTGGAATTACAGGTTGGAATCAAACCCCTCTCCTCATTTTGTTGCCGCCTTCAGCTTTTTCTGTTAAGTGTAAATGCGTTTAACTTCATCCAGTCTGATATACAGTCAGACATATTGAGAACGGCTGAGGGTCACGGTTCAGTCTCAAGATGTGCCGGTCGTCATCAGCATAAGCAAAGAATCTGGACCTGCAGGCATCAATCTGCTTAGCAAAAAAGTAACATAGAGATTGAACAGTGTGGGTCTCACAGAAATGTCTAAAGTGTATTGATTGTGCACAGTTGGATAGAAACAATGAGATCCATTGCAGCATAGTTCCCAAAATCCCATACCCTGTCAGCCTTCCCTTCAAGATGGAATGGGAGATTATGTCAGATGTGGTTGACAGGCTATGGGAGGGTGGGAAGGGAAACCTTGCATACTGGGTCACCTGGTCACACTCCTTCCGTCACATCTTTGTCTTTTCTATTGGATGATAGCTAGAATAAGCTGAAGTCTAGGTGACTCCGTCGAGAAGAATGTACTACATCAGCATGAAAAGCATGAAAAGAACTGACTGAAACCCACTCAGAGGTTCCTACTAACAGGCCACCATTTTACATGCATTTGAAATAAAGCAAGTCTATTTTGTGCAATGGTCCTCCACATTGTGCCCTCAATCAAGTACATTTCAAAGAATTTTGTAGTAGGGCCGGCACTTATATTGCAGACAAAACAGCCAGCATTAGAATTTTGAAAGGCTGGATGATATATAGAAATCCATACACCCAATGGGGTACATGCACAATCACACCTTAAGCAAGATTTATGAAGCCAAGCAAAGCCACTTTGGGTGGGCCCTGAATGACTCCCTAAATCTAGAGTAATGCATTGCAAATCACTGCATTGCAATACTCTTTCCTAGGAAGACATTCCATGGGTTTTGGGTGGGTGTTTCCATGCAACTCCCTGGTTTTTAACCATTCCCAGATTTACCAGATCTAGTAAACAAAGTAAAAAGTAAAAAGTAAAAAGTTACACCTTACCAAGGAAGACGTATCAAAGAGAAATATCTCTAGTTCCCTCTGTTTCTTCCTCCTGTGTGTGCTGCATTCTGTAAGAGGAATATGCCTCCCAAGATTTTTTTGTGCAGGAAGATTCCCCTTACTGCACAAAGACATCCCTACACGCAACACAGGCACATTCCTGTATCTAACACAGGCCCCCTTGCAAGGGAGTCTGCGTTAATGCTAGGCAGTCCATTGACCGCCATCACTGGGGAAAGGACAGGAATGCACCGTTTTGCCTTTTCCCTATCACACAGCACAGCACGGTGGCTTGCTGAGCTGTACTGCGTGACTTTTTCATAAATACGTCCCATTATACAATGAACATCTCTCCTCTAATAATTTCATTTGAACTCTTGGGGCCTCATTAGGATAACGGGCGGAAAACCACCCCGACCGCCATGGATGCAGGAAACAACGGCACGCCGGGGCCGCGAATAAACCGGCGGCCAAATTAGGATCAACCGCCAACAAAGATCGTTCACGGCGGTAGCGGCCCAAGCAAAACCGTCCGACGTGGGCGGTGAAGGCAAAAAAATAACCGCGGCGGTCGGAAAAGCAGTGGAAAAGCAACAACCCGCCGCAAGGAAAGCGGAGACACTGCACGGGAAATTAGGATATCCCCGAGGGTGTTGCGGTCGGAACCGCTGATACCGACCGCCGCGGTCGCACACAGGAGTGAATGGGAGAGGTAGCGGAAGAGTGGCAGCATAGACACCGCAGCGGACGCAAAATGAAAAACATGGCGGACGATTCCAAAACACCGCAGTCATGCAAAACATTGCACAAATCAAAGTAGCCATGCTCCCAAAATACATAAATCACATACAAATATATGCAAATAAAAATATAAAAGCACAGAACAACTCCCACAATACACCTGACAGCCAAATTCCACTTGGACACACCCACACAGCTGAGTATAAAACCACCACCTTCACTGACCACAATCCTTTGCAACAGTCCAGAAGAGAAGGCCATACACCACATCTGACAGGAGAGGCAAAAGAGCACAGCACACACACACACACACACCAACACTACCACCATCACACCAGCACCAACAATCCCCCAGCACACAACACACCTCACACACCAACACCACAACCGCCACCCACACACCTGCACCCGCAAACACTTCAACCACTACACACCATGATATCACCGAAAATGCCCAAATTCACAGAGAGTGAGTTGACAGTCATGGTCAATGAGATAGTCAGAGTAGAGCCACAACTGTTTGATAGCCTTGTCCAACAGACACCATTAGCCACGAGGACACAAATGTGGGAAAGGATAGTACAAAGGATCAATGCAGTAGGGACCACCCCAAGATCCAACAAGGGGATCATGAAGCGGTGGCATGATCTCAAGAGGGTTTTCAAAGAGAGGAGAAGCAAGAACCGGGAGCTGGCTGAGAGGACTGGCGGTGGCCCTCCCATTCCACCAAAAACATTCACACCATGGGAGGAGAAGGTGCTTCTCATACTGCATCCTGAGAGTCTCACAGGAGTTGCCGGTGGAACGGAGGCTGGTAAGTACAAACAAATGGCAAACAACACACTGAGAAGTACTTCCTTGCACCACCCAAACACCATTACACTGTCCACCCTCATCCAACAGGTAGCTATCCATCTTGCTTATGAGGCCTGTATGGGGGAGGGAGGTCTGTACAACAATGCACACCATACCCCCTGTACCACAGCCTACCAAGATGGATCCCCCCCAAACACCACCCAGAAGCATGTGTCAGCCATTGCACTGTTCAACAAAGAGACTTACAGGTAGGTAGCCATCTTGTAGTGGAGCACTGTTTGGGGGTGGGAGGCCAGTATCACTACTTCCAGCATGCCCCCTGGCCCACACTCCAGCAGCATGGAGCCCCCCCGCACCCAGGAGCATGTGTCAGCCCTTGCACTATTCAACAAACAGACTTACAGGTTGTCAGCGATCTTGTATTGGAGCACTGTATGGGGATGGGATGCCAGTATCACTAATCCCAGCATGCCCCCTGGCCCACACTCCAGCAGCATGGAAGCCTCCCCCACCCAGGAGCATGTGTCAGTCCTTGCACTGTTCAACAAACAGACTTACAGGTAGGTAGCCATCTTGTATTGGAGCACTGTTTGGGGTTGGGAGGCCAGTATCACTACAACCAGCATGCCCCCTGTCCCACACTCCAGCAGCATGGAGGCCTCCCCCACCCAGGAGCATGTGTCAGCCCTTGCACTGTTCAACAAACAGACTTACAGGTAGGTAGCCATCTTGTATTGGAGCACTGTTTGGGGGTGGGAGGCCAGTATCACTACGCCCAGCATGCCCCCTGGCCCACACTCCAGCAGCATGGAGGCCTCCCCCACCCAGGAACATGTGTCAGCCCTTGCACTGTTCAACAAACAGACTTACAGGTAGGTAGCCATCTTGTATTGGAGCACTGTTTGGGGGTGGGAGGCCAGTATCACTACACCCAGCATGACCCCTGTCCCACACTCCAGCAGCATGGAGGCCTCCCCCACCCAGGAGCATGTGTCAGCCCTTGCACTGTTCAACAAACAGACTTACAGGTAGGTAGCCATCTTGTATTGGAGCACTGTTTGGGGGTGGGAGGCCAGTATCACTACTCCCAGCATGCCCCCTGGCCCACACTCCAGCAGCATGGATGCCTCCCCCACCCAGGAACATGTGTCAGCCCTTGCACTGTTCAACAAACAGACTTACAGGTAGGTAGCCATCTTGTATTGGAGCACTGTTTGGGGGTGGGAGGCCAGTATCACTACTCCCAGCATGCCCCCTGGCCTACACTCCAGCAGCAAGGAGGCCTCCCCCACCCAGGAGCATGTGTCAGCCCTTGCACTATTCAACAAACAGACTTACAGGTAGGTAGCCATCTTAACTCTTCCTGATGTGTGTATGTGTGAGACCTGCAATCCCTACACACAGCAACAATTGCATGCAATGCATTGACACCTGACATGTATGACTAAAGGATGTTCCTCTGCACCATGAAATTACACACAGTGTTGCAATCAATAATACAAGTGGAGACTTCATAATTGTGTTGTGTACAGACAGTCGATGATACGCAGATGACACAATACTTGCACAGTGCCCAACACTGACCATTTCCCATCTAATTCACAGGTGATGAAGAACTCACTGCTGAGGACCACAACAACGACCAGCAGAGCCAGTCTCCACCCCCGGTACATGGACTCTCAGATGTTGACTCTCAGGACAGTGTGGACGATGAGATCCAGGCCGGCCCATCTGGTGTGCCACAGACCCACAGGTCCCAAGATCCCATCCTCCCCACCACCACGTCTGCTGCAACAACAACAGCACAGCAGACCCCTGCAGTCACGGCCTGTGCCTCCACCACTGCCACCACCACCACCACCACCAGTACCACGTGTAGCACCCTCCCTATCCCAGGGGATGACCAGGCCACACCAACAACTGTGGAGGGCAGGGAGAGTGTGCGTAGACCCACAGTGGCGAGGCAACAGGTCCGTGGCAGCAGGGCAGGTGGAAGGGCCAGGGTCACCACCAGACCTCGGGAGGAGTGGACACCATCCCTGGATCACTTCACCAGAGATGTGGAGGCATACCAAGAGGTCCAGGGACAAAGTGGCTGGTCTGATGAACTATTAAGGGAGCTCATCCTTCTGATGAGATCCATCGACAACCGCCTTGGACAGATGGTGGACCTCATGGGCCAGCAAGTGGCGTTGCAGAGGGACAGGCCTGTGTCCCAACCAACACCTACGCCCCCTCCTGTTGTGCCGCAGGATGACAGTGCACCATCCTCCCCTGCGCCAACATAGCCATCCCGGACGGCGACAAGATCACCAGGAAGGACCGTGCCAACAAAACTGGAGGAGGAATCGCCATCATCTACAGGAACACCATCAGCATCACGACCAACACCGAAGATACTCTCTCCACCGCCGAACACCTACACTTCCAGATCCACACCGACACCCAGACCACCCTCAGAGGAACGCTCATCTACAGACCCCCGGGCCCGCGCACACAATTCAGCAAAACCATCGCCGACTTTATCATCCCGCACGCCCTGGCCTCACCAGAGTACATCCTCCTAGGGGACCTAAACTTCCACCTGGAAAAAAACGACAGCAACACCACCACCCTGCTCGACAACCTCGGACTCAAGCAACTGGTGGACACACCCACCCACCGCGCTGGCCACACGCTTGACCCCATCTTCTCCGCCAGCAACCACGTCTACTTCAGCCACACCACTGGACTACACTGGACCGACCACAGCTGCATTCACTTCACCTTCAAGAAGACCACATCCCACCACCACAAGCAACAGATCCCCCGCACATGCTGGAGCAAAGTCACCACAGACCAACTAACCACATCACTGAGCAAGAACCCACCTGTCAACACCCCCGACACCAACAACGCAGCACACAATCTCGCACAGTGGATCACCAACTGCGCTGACGACCTCGCTCCACTCAAGAACCCCCAGGCAAGACCGGCAACAGAAAGACCTCGTGTTTCACAGACACCATCAAAGCCGCGAAGAAAACCTGCAGAACCCTTGAAAATACCTGCCGCCACGAACGGACAGCAAAAAACATGACAGCCCTCAAGAGCGCCACCCGCGACTACCACCAGATGATCCGCACCACCAAAAGGACATCATTCAAAGAGCGGCTGGACAACAACACCCACAACAGCAAGAAACTCTTCAGCATCGTCAAAGATGTCTCTAACGCCAGCGCCAGCAACAACGACATCACACCATCGCAGGACCTCTGCAACTCCCTCGCCACGTTCTTCCACCGCTAGATCATAGATATACACGACAGCTTCGGACCCCAGACTCCGCTTCCAGCCGCCAAACCTACCACCACCACCACCACCCTCTGCGCATGGACCCCCGTCAGCACTGAAGACACCACCCACGCTATGAACACCATCCACTCTGGCTCCCCCTCCGACCCATGCCCTCATCATATCTTCAACAAAGCCAACACCACCATCGCACCTCACCTCCGGAACGTCATAAACAGCTCCTTCAGGTCAGCCACCTTCCCTGAGAGCTGGAAAACGCAGAGATCAACGCCCTTCTGAAGAAACCCACAGCAGACCCCAAAGACCTCAAGAACTTCCGCCCCCATCTCCCTCCTCCCCTTGCTGGCTAAAGTCATCGAGAAGACCATCAATAAACAGCTTACTACATTTATCGAAGCAAACAACTCGCTCAACCCATCCCAGTCCGGTTTTCGAGCCAACCACAGCACCAAGACAGCCCTCATCGCAGCCACCAACGACATCAGGACCCTGATGGACAACGGAGAAACAACCGCTCTCATCCTCCTGGACCTCTTGGCAGCCTTTGATACCGTCTGCCACCGCACCCTAATAACTCGCCTCTCCAATACTGGGATCCAAGGAAAGGCCCTGGACTGGATCACCTCGTTCCTCTCCGACAGAACCCAGGGAGTACGCCTCCCCCCCTTTATCTCCGCGGCCACCGAGATCATCTGTGGCGTACCCCAAGGCTCCTTGCTCAGCCCAGCCCTCTTCAATATCTACATGAGCCCCCTCGCCGCCATTGCATGCAAACACAACATCAACATCATCTCTTACGCCGACGACACCCAGCTGATACTCTCCCTCACCAAAGAACCAGCAACCGCCAAAACCAACCTCTAGGAAGAAATGAAAGATGTCGCTGAATGGATGAAGCACAGCCGTCTGAAGCTCAACTCGGACAAAACGGAGGTCTTAATCATCAGACAATCCCCATCCACCTGGGACGACTCCTGGTGGCCCACAGCGCTGGGCACCGCACCAACACCTACGGACCACGCACACAACCTGGGATTCATCCTGGACTCCTCCCTCACGGTGACCAAGCAAGTCAAAGCCGTCTCGTCCGCATGCTTCAACACCCTGCGCATGCTCCCAAAGATCTTCCGGTGGATCCCCACCGAAAACAGAAAGACTGTCACCCAAGCCCTCGTCACCAGCAGTCTAGACTACGGGAACGCCCTATACGCAGGAACCACAGCCAAACTCCAGAAACGACTCCAGCGCATACAGAATGCCTCTGCACGACTCATCCTCGACATCCCTCGCCACAGCCACATATCTGCCCATCTGAGGAACCTGCACTGGCTCCCCGTCAACAAAAGGATCACGTTCAGGCTGCTCACCCACGCACACAAAGCACTCCACAACATGGGCCCAGAATACCTCAACAACCGCCTCTTGTTCCACTCCCCCACCCGCCAGCTCCGCTCCGCCAGCTTCGCCCTCGCCACCGTCCCACGGATTCAGAGAACCACCACCGGAGGAAGATCGTTCTCCTACCTGGCAGCCAAGACATGGAACTCCCTCCCCGCACACCAACGACTGACCCAGGACCATCTCACTTTCAGGAAACACCTCAAGACCTGGCTTTTCAAACAGTAGCAGCACCCCCCCTCCCTTCAGCGCCTTGAGACCCTCACGAGTGAGTAGCGCGCTCTATAAATGTTCCTGATTGATTGATTGAGAGGGGCGAGTCCCCTGACGCCGCTGGCCAGTCAGCAGACCCCCACTGCTAAAAAGATCAAGGGGGCATCCAAAGAAGTGCCTGGAAGTCTCCGGAGGCAAAGCACCTGCCACACGCCAGTCACGGAGCCAGCCCTGAAGGCAACCCTCTTCCCCACTGCATTGACTGTTTGGACTGTCTTTCCCCACATTTCCATGGCAATGGCACTTGTCTGTTGGACTGGGTCACCACATCCATGTGGTGTCTACTCTTGCATCTCATCGACCATGACTGTCAACTCACTGCTCATTCCCCACCTTCATGTAAATATTCACGCACAAATCACATGTCCACTTTACAAATAAAATACCTGACACACCAGAATTTGTGGAGTATCGTTTTTAGTGCAATATATACAGTGCTGACAACGTCCATGATGTGTCCAAATGATGTACTGTATGTAGGGCAGGATTATTCTGAAGCACCTAGGGAGACACAACAGAACAACAGTCATTGTGGCATCACAGACAGAATACTACACAAAACATACATAAGACACTACTGGCATACAAGACAATGGGCTGCAGGTGTGAACAAATAGAGTCCAGCATACGTCCCGATATGGAACGTCATTGTCACATTTACCACACACAGGTGACTGAACGTGTGCCTGTCTGTGACATCCATGCATAGCCCTTCATGACAACAGCAACCACACCAGACAATGTACACTTCGTATCTCGTCACCCACCTTAAAGTGAAGTAGCGGTCGATGAGCTGTTGGCGCAGGTCAACTCCTTCCTCCTCTTCACTGTCCTCATCACTGGACTCAGGTCCTTGAGCAGGTGGTGTTCTTGGTTCCTCACCATCATCCAGGAGCAGGGGGATCCCCTAGTGGATGGCCAGGTTGTGCAGCATACAGCATGCCACAACGATCTTGCAGACCTTCCCAGGCGAGTATGCCAGTACACCTCCTGTCCTGTCAAGGCAGCGAAAACTTGACTTCAGCACGCCAAAAGTCCGCTCTGTTACACGTCTGGTCCTGCCATGGGCCTCATTGTACCGGATGTCAGCCGGGGTCCTGGGATTCCTTAGCGGGCTCAACAGCCATGGCCTACTGGGATATGCAGAGTCACCTGTGAATGACAAACACCCATTGCAATGTTGCACAGCCAGAGTGCAGCAGGTAACACACAGCACGCCATATCAGTAGGCATACTCACCCACAATCCAAGCACGCTCAGGATGCAGATTTTCCATCATCCGTGGCACCATTCTGTTCCTCATGATGTACGAATCATGTGCAGAGCCAGGAAATCTTGCACACACATGGGAAATGGTCATGTCCGCAAGTCACACCACTTGCACATTGATAGAATGATAATGTTTACGGTTTCTATAAATGTGCTCTGTTGCCTGTGGTGGCACCAGACTTACATGGGTGCAATCAATGGCACCAACAATATGTGGGATGCGCCCAAGGTGATAGAAGTCACCCTTCACACCGGCCAATTCTGCTCCCCTAGGGAAATTAATGTAGCGATTCCTATAGAGCATCATGGCTGCAAGAACATCCCTCAGCACCTGGCTGAACATGGGCTGCGACATCCCTCCAGCGCTAGCCACGGTCTCCTGGAAGGAACCAGTTGCAAAAAAGTGGAGGGCTGCCATCACCTTGTATGTGGGTGTGAATGCAGTTGGATAGTGAAGGCGAGGCTGCAGGTGGGGCTCCAAAAGATCACACAGGATCTTCAGTGTTGGTCTGTCCAGGCGGAATTTCCAAATTATTGCAACATTCTCCATGTCCTCCAGCACTGTCATGTGACGTAGGAGATTTGGCCTCCTCCTAGTTGAGATGTAAATTTGAAAATGTCAGTGACAACCATCATGAGATGGCCACAGCACATACCATCAACAATGTCATGGAAAAAACAATGACTGCCTGAGAGATGCATGGCACACCAGGTTACATTGGTGGCCTTTTGATACACACATAGGGCACACCTCTCCAATAACAATACACAAGTGCCACAAACACATCGGTAAATGTGAATGCACACATACTGAACCACACATTTCACATGTGCACGCCAGGTGCTGTAACATCCGCAAATGTGTCTGAAATTACCATGACTGTATCATACCCATCTGCTGTACCTGTCACACCTAAATGCATCATGTAAAGTTTGCACACATCCATCAACACAATGATCACAGTAGCAGGAAAATTTCAGTTGTGTGCATGAGCTGATGTGAAAGCACCAGTCTGGTACGATAACATAGTGACACAAGCCTTGTCAATGTCAGCACTGACCCACAACACATTGATTCCTTCAACATCATTGACATCAGCTCAAGAGTGTCAAGCATCATCAACCATCAAATGCATAACTAACATTGCAGGGACCACAGACCAAAGTGTGTCACAAAGAACGTGCGTCCACCTGTGGATGACATGGAAGAATGGCATTGTGTGTACAATGATGTGCCCTTCACCATGTTGCTGCTGGGTACTGATACAGTGTTCACGATGGACATAGCCATTAAATGTTACGAAAATGGTGGTACCTACCGCCTGGCCCCGGCGGTGTGACACCAGCACCACCCCCTTCACAAGTGCGGTAGCCATTGGCATATGGACATGTGTAGATGGCGGTGGGCATGCTCTGCCGCTTGAATCACGGTACCTACCACCTGGCCCCGGCGGTATGACACCACCACCACCTCCTTCACAAGTGCGGTAGCCATTGGCATATGGACATGTGTAGATGGCGGTGGGCATGCTCCGCCGCTTTAATCGCAGTACCTACCGCCTGGCCCCGGCGGTGTGACACCAGCACCACCCCCTTCACAAGTGCGTTAGCCATTGGCATATGGACATGTGTAGATGGTGGTGGGCATGCTCCGCCGCTTGAATCGCAGTACCTACCGCCTGGCCCCGGCGGTGTGACACCAGCACCAACCCCTTCACAAGTGCGGTAGCCATTTGCATATGGACATGTGTAGATGGCGGTGGGCATGCTCCGCCACCGCGGAGGAGGTAATTGTATACTTTTGAATGATGCACCATCGCGGTAGCGCACCCCGGGCACCCGCGGTGCATCACCGCCATGGAGCATTGTATACAGCCAATGGGAGCGATGATCGCAGTGGCATGATGCAGATTTGAAAATCGCAGAAGGTGTGCTCCGCCACCGCCGAGGCGGTCATTGTATACTTTTGTATGATGCACCATCGCGGTAGCGCACCCCGGGCACCCACGGTGCAACACCACCATGGAGCATTGCCTACAGCCAATGGAGCGATGGTCGCGGTGGCATGATACAGATTTGAAAATCGCGGAAGGTGTGCTCCGCTACCACGGAGGCAGTCATTGGATACTTTTGAAAAAGGCAGACCTCGACAACCAATTGTTGCTGCTTTGCAGCTTCCAAACAACCCCAGAGGGCTATAAATCTGTAGGAGTGAGCCTCACATTTCCACATTTCCACTGCTCACAGAGCCTGCTGCCTGGGACCCTCTCCTGCTGCTGCCTGAAGAGCCTGCTGCCTGGGACCCTCTCCTGCTGCTGCCTGAAGAGCCTGCTGCCTGGGACCCTCTCCTGCTGCTGCCTGAAGAGCCTGCTGCCTGGGACCCCTCACCACTCACTTCCGCCACAGGTGTTCCATGTTCACAGGGATGGCAAGGACAGTGAATATCCGTGCCTGTGAAAAGACATTGCCAGTATTTTCTTTGTATATAAATTATTGGGCTTCATATATAACCCATGGATTAAGGGTTAACAAGAAGAAATTGTGTTTATTGGATCTTGAAGAGTGCTTTCACACAAGATTAAATATTGTGTTAGGAGTTGATTTGTACATATGATGAAAAAATGAAAAAGGACTTCTAAAAAAAAGTTACATATCATAACTATTGTTTGTGTGTTCCTTCTTTTCAGTTGGTGTTAATAGCCACTAGATGAACGTTATAATATGATGATAGATTGATTAGTATAATTTATAATGTGTTGAGATAGATAATTAGTAGTAGCTGTCCCTGCAAATAACCTTTCTTTAAGAAAATACCGTTGGCATCCCCTTGTCTTTAGTTTAATTGTTGTCAGGTGGGTCATGTGTGGATGCCCTTGTGGATGTGTTGTGACCCCCAGCAGGGTGGCTGTGTGGTGATTGGACCCTGTGTCGGCCTGTGTGTTGGGTGTTGCATTTGTGTAGTTGCGTACCTGCGGCGGCGTCGGCGGCGGCCCATCCGACGATAGTGTTGTACGAGGTACATCACCAGATGAATGTGGAGGGCTGGGTCCATGGCGTTCATGACCGGGTCTTGGCTATCTTGCTCCGCTGTCGGGTTTCCGCCTGCTCAGGCTGGGCGGTGTCTCCGCTGCTGTGCGTCTGCTTGTTTGGGCCATCCTAATTTGTCGAGCAGGGCGGACGTCAGTCGGCACGGCGGTGAGTCTCGATTGGCTCCCACAGCCGCGGTGGCGGGCGCACTTTGGTGGCGGTGCGCGGCGCTCCGCAGCGGACGGGAAATGACCTATGTTTTACCATACTAATATGGCGGATGTGAGTACCGCTGCTCACTGGCGGAAAAAGCTGTTTTCCCGCCCGCCACCACCCGACATCCTAATGGGGCCCTTAGTGTAAAAGGGTTACATTCAATCAGTATAACTTGGATATATTTATTTGGCATCTTTTTCAAAGACACTTGTGCTCTGATATGTCACTTCCTTTGCTGCATAGGTCACTCTGAATATTAATGATTCTACTAGTAATCAAAATACAAAAGATTGGGTTCATACATTTCCTAAAATATATCTCTTTTAAACAAAACAGTCCATACTTAAAAAAATTATCTTACATGGGCTTTGTAACTTGGCCAGAAGTACCATAGGCTGAATATCAACTAATGAACGAACAGTAGATCAATACGTGCTTTTCTCTTTTGTTTGCTCCACTTTGGCATTGAGCCAATGTGTCTTGCTAATTTTCTTTCCGAGAATGAGATGTGAAGGTGCCTTGATCTAGCCCCGTGCATTTTTAAACTGCTTGTCAGCGGAAAGCTTGATTTACACTAATGTTTAAAAAAATAATTCCACAGCTAATTTGTTCATTGGATGGTTCTGAAGATGTCTTCCAACTCATTTGTCGTAGATAACTTGACATTTTAATCCATCTACAAAACTGTAAAGATTGCTTGCTCAGGAATGGCGTGTTCTGTTAGGTTTTATGCTGGCAGTAGTTTATAGATTTAAGATCGGAAAGTGATTGAAATTTGCAGAATATCTGGGCGATTTGGTACATCCACCCAAAGACAAGTATGCATTATCTGAAAATTGTATTTTGTTATTTGTAGGTGTTTGCCATCCTCATGTTTTAGGTACTGTGAATGAGTCTGTTAGTGTACCTTGCATATGAGAAAGAGTGAATTCTCAGTGCACGGGGGAATATTTTGGGTTATATCTACTATCTTTTCACGCAATGCAGTACATCAACCAAAGTTGCTGCGATGCATTGCATGAAAGGGAGATTGATAAACATTGCCATATCTACTGAAAGATGGCACTTTTTCCCCTCTCTCGCTCCGCATTGATGCACTTTAAACTGCCATGCCCATGCATGCATGCACACTCTTTAGCCTTTGTGCAAGGGTATGTGTGTTCTGTCAGGCAAAGCACGTGTGCTTTAAGGCAAATCTTCGAGTACAAAATATATTTTTAATAATTTTCATACTTTGTATGTGTGCTGTACAATGCAGCAAACATGCAACCTTTGAAAAGTATGGAGAAATGAAAAATATATCTTGTGTTATGCCTACTTCATTGAGGAGTAAAGTGTGGTTGCCAACTCCTATCTGCAATTGTTAGTGCATGGGGATTTGCATCAAAACATATGTGTGGTTGAAAGGGATCAACCATGTAGTACCCATGGACTGCTACCTTAAAGCAGAGTAGCACAACATAGTGCATATCGCTATTTTGTGTTACATTGGCCAACTTTACAATGCAGACTCTGCACAAAGTGTTAGTAATTCTAGGCCTGTGTTTGTAAAATTTTTGTGTCCTTGTGCACAACAATAGGACGTAGATAGGAGTTGTAGTCAATGCTCTATTACAATACCACTCACCTTATTTTATCAGGTACTCGGTGTTAAAAAGTAATGCCCTCATTCTACTTTTCATGTACCTAAAATGGAGAGACGTCCATATGTCAACATATATTATTTAAAGGCTTTTTAGCACCTTTCTGTGAAGCATTTTCAGAGAAGAAATATTTTATTTATTGTTTTGTGGACATGCTAGCAGGGTTAGGGCATGAATTATGGGTCGGAATCTTATCACATATATAAAAATCGAGATCAATCACAGGAACTAGACTGAGACTATCAATCTTTTTTTTCTAAAAATCAAAAACTTGGTTTAGGATTTTAATGTGCGTAGGAAGATTTACTTTCTTGATAACTACTAAGACCCTAAAGCAGCCATTTACAGTTTGACCGATGGAAAGTATTTGTCCAGATATGGGCAGATACCCTGTCTTCCAACATTGCTGTTCCTATTCCCCATTTAGAGATGGGAACTGAAGGGATTTGTTTGGTATTCCTATCCAAATCTAAACATACATTATTCAAAATAATCATAAACCATTTACTTTTTTGCGTATCCCTGTTTGAGTCTACGGCAAGGTCAATGACTGGCGTCAGATCCTTATCAAATTACGCCAGCCCTCCAACCATGAGGGAACAATTTTTTCTCAGGAATCGACCACTAGTATCAACTGCATGTACTAAAGATTTCTGCTGAAAATAACTTTCTTCATTAAAAAAGGCTCAGGACTAGAAATGTGCCTCCATTCACCAGAGAAAAGTTTTACACGAGTTACTTCTATTAACCAGTCTTATTCTTTTGCTTTTCTCCTTCATAAACAGCATTGGTTATTCAATGGTTTCATTCTCTTCAATATTAATACAAATAATTTTCATTTTATTTCAGAAGCTTTATCTACTACACTTTCAATCTGTTCATTTTTCTTATAAGCTGCTGTTCTAGTTTAATATCGTTAACAATCTTTCAATACATTTTGTAGTACTCAACTTCTATACATTCTCCTGCTTATGTCTTCATGTTCTTTCAATGTGCATTGTTTTCCCATAACATGATTTTCCGTTATCTCCTTTTTACCTTTCCTTCTGATTTTTTGTAGGACGTTTCTTTTTCTTGTTAACATTTTCAAATTGCCTTGCATTCTGTAAAACTCTTTTAGAAACTGTTTAGTTCTCTTACCAGAATTCTTTTTTTTCTGTGTAACATTTTGTCCAAATAGTTCAATTTTTTTTCTTATCTTCACTTTTGATCTTTTTTACCATTCTCAAATATTTTTACCAATAAAAGTAAATATCTGAAAAACAAAGATAAGTTTCAATAGTTTGTTAAATAATTGTATAGGTAATAATGATATATTAATATCCATAACAATAAATAAACAAAAGCTTTCAATTATATTGGAAATGTCTCCATGACACGTAAATATGTAGAATATTGCACTTTACACATCAGCAAACCTGTTACAAGAATATGCACCTTTAAACAGTAACATGGGAAAGATTGCTGTTTGGCTAGTCCCAAGATTATAAGCAGTTGGTGAAAACTGAAGCTACAAGAGAAAAGTGAGGTTTAAGATGTGTTGGCAGATAGATTACTGATTAGACTACTTTGTATAGGTCTCTGGAAAGGTACACTTGAAGTAGGCCGAATGCATTTAGGTGTCTGTTTGAAATAAGAAAAGCAGTCAGTCAAATTTAAAGAGCTGGGTGCTCTTCTGAGTAAGGTATGTGTCTACTTCTACATCTATTGTCTTATGTGTTATGCATCTGAAGATGGTAGCTTGTAAACCTGTCAGTTTGGCACCGGTGGATACATCTCTCATTTCTGCTTTGTCCTACAGTTGCACAGCCTGTGATGTCTTCTGTAGGTAGGTGATATGGAGCCTCTGAAAAAGCCTGTTCAATACTCAGGCGGCCTGTTTTATGAGCAGCAGAAAGGAATACATACACTTTATTTTTCACACACTTAGAGAGCATGCACTGTGAAACACAGGTATTCAACTGTATGTATGTTTTTTATGTATCATGCCACTAGCAAACGGCACAGACTGATGCATGCATACTTAGAGAAACATGGTAGACTTATAACAGTGAAATGGAATGGCTGCTGTTTTAAATTTGGCTAGGCCTAACATTCTGGGAAGTTCATAAAATCTAAAGCTGCAAGAGAAAAGAGAGGTTTAAGACATGTTGGCAAAAGGATTAGTAATTAGGCTACTTGCTATGAGTTTGTGGCAATGTGCACTTGAAGTAGGGTGTATAAGTTTAGGCGTCTGCTTCAAATGAGAAATGCAGTCTGTCAAGTTTAAAGGTGTGCATACTTTTGTGAGTGAGGTATGTGCCTACTTCTATACTCATTGTCTCATGTGTTCTGCATCTGAAGCTGGTAACTTGAAAACCTGGTTGGTTTTCCTAATGGTGGGAAATTCTCCCAGTTCTGCTCTGTTATTCGGTCACACAGCCTGTGATGTCTTACGTATGATGGTGATGTGTAGCCTCTCACATAGTTCAACAACAAGAGAGAAAGGGTCAGGAGGTCACTCTCATACCCCTTAAACAAGTCTCAGAAAACAACAAAAGAGTGACAGAACCAGCGCAACATATTTCAAGGATACATATCGTGAACCGTGAAGAGATTAACTTAAAATAACGAGTGTATGAACTACAAATTCGAAAAGAACCCTCATGCACCAAACAAGCTGGCGACTGGCTTCATCATTGAGTAAATTTTCAAGGGCTTGTGAATTTGTGCCCAGATGTGTGTTAGTGAAGATTAAAAGAGGACGTAGCTAAACCCTATAGAATATTTTAATAGAGGGATAGCCCGACACAATAAAAACAAAGTGAAAGTGGACACCTATAGGTTAAGCAAATTTGAACCAATGTGTCCGAAAAAGTCAATATGGTCGACATGTTTCTGCTATACGGAGCCCATTAGGCTCAGCTTTCATCAGGACCAAAAATCTATACCCTACGGGGCCTCGCTCACTAAGGCGTGACCTCTCAATAGGGATATGTACAGTGAATAACAACTCACGGAATTCTCGTGTAGACTCTCCTTGTGTTGTCAAGGGTCTGCAATCTGCAAAACAAAACGGTCAATCCAACATAACAGCTTTGTAATGGATACTTGCAGAAGGGAGCATGCAAGTGCCGAGTATTAAATGTATGTGTGTTTAGTTGGAGCACCAACTCAATATAGAGGTTCCTTCAAATACACCCGATTAGTTAGAGACAATTGAATAGACTTAAAAAATCTCCAGGAAGGGGCATTCACAGACACCATATAGTGGAGACACTCCTAGATCACTCACTCGCAATCAAACAGTTTGTCACCAATCCATCAGATGCTTTCCTAGATCCCACAGTTAGGCTGTGTATAGTAATTTCACTCTACCAGCAAATGCTCTGCATATTAACTAGAGCATACTGTAAAAGTCATCACCATAATCATGATGACAATTAAATCGGAAAAAAACGTGCCAGAATTAAAGCAAAACATACTTATAAAAACAATGGAAGATTCGTTACGCTAAAAACAAAAACAAAAAACCCATTGGGACTCACTGTTTTCTAATGGTGAACTTTCACCTTGGGCGCGTGGTGGGGGAAACCTTCACGCCCGATTCTCTATAAGCGGTAACACAAGCAAGGGAAAAGGCATCAGCTCATCTACAATATTTAAAACAGTTCTACAGTGTGAGGTTGATTATGTCCCACCTCATAAAGTCTTGTTCTCGGTATTTGGTCTGACAAACTAGTTACATCAGACCGATGTCAAAAGTTATTAACCTCCTCAAAAAAGCCCGTATTTAATCAATCGGTCAAAGTAGGACTTGCTTCCAAACCAGCATCAAAATACCGGTGAAAAAAGGGGGAAATAACACTCACGTGTTATCGGGCGACTGCCCGCTCTGGACCTGCCAACAGCAACACCACGGCCCGGATTGTAAACTCTCCCTGAACGCGGAAGTTGATAAAGGTCAAAACCCCGCCTCACGTGATCGGAGCTTTTCTTTGTGGCTTAAAGGGACAGGTCTATTTCTAAGGAGTGACGTTAATACATAAATGACATCTTTGGGATAGATAGTTTTATTACGGTTAAATGGCTCGTGTAAGAAACCGTAAATGTGCCAAGTTATTTTTTTGCTCAAGGATTGTCCAGGACCCTATTTTATTTATAAAATAAAATAAAGGAAACAACCAGTTTTAATATTTTTAACTTTATCGGTCGCACAGTGAAGATAAACAATGCGCGAATCATAGTGCCATATTCATCAGGTCACCGTCAATTTGTAGTGTCATTGTGACTAGACTAGGAGGAAGCATGTGGTGTTTCTTAGGGATAAAGAGACGTATTTGGTTCACCGTATTTTGTAAAACACAGTCTCCTGTGTCCTTTAGTTAATGACCACAAACACAAGCCATGGTTAGATAAATCCCCTCTGTAAGGAGGTGCTGTGTCTTAACAATGGCAATACCTCATTCAGTGGTATTGCAAAGCCTATTACTGCTAGTCAAATAAAGCGCAATAAAGGTGCATGAAATCTTATCGTTTCAACACAGAGCCCCATGGGATGGCATCATTAAGCCCAGAAAGGTGGATCGAGAGACGATAGACCCACCTCTGTTCCTTTTCAAACAGACTACCTTCCATACCAGGTTTTAGATGTTCAATTATGGTCCATCTTATATCGTTTGGGGTGTGTTTCAACTGTGCAAAGTGTGTCGTCAATTTAGTAGTAATCTTGTGGCATCTAACATTGCTGCGATGCTCGCAGATACGTTGTTTGACTTTCCTTGTCGTCATACCAACGTACCTCAAGCCGCAAGGACACACAATTAAGTAAACAACGTTGCGTGTATTACAGTTGGTGTGACTTCTTTGGTGCCAAATCTTGCCTGGTTCCAGATCCGATGTTTTAGTACTAGTTGTCAGGTGACACACACTACACCCGCCACACGGAAACCCCATGTTGTTAAAACACTCTGGTCATTGTCTCTGCTCATAGTCTTTGGGCGGGTATGTACCAGAGAGTCCTTAAGACTACGGGCACGTTTGTATGAGAAAAGGGGCTTTTCCCACTCATGCTTTTTGCTAGTCAGAAACTTCCAATGTCTATTTGTGCAGCGACTCACGTTGTTGGAGATGTTACTATACGTAGTTACACAAGTTAAAGGGACTTCGGTATCGGTTGCTTTAGGATATTCTTCCAATAGAGCCTCTCGATGTAGATTTTTGGCTTTTTTGCAACTTTTATTCAGGATGTAATCCGGATAACCCCTTCTCTGAAGTTTCTCAGTGAGATCTTGTGATTGTTCTTTAAAGACTGATAGGTCACTACAATTCCTACGAATACGTAGGTATTGGCCAAAGGGAAGATTTTCCCTTAGGAAGCGAGGATGAAAACTAGAATAGTGCAAGAGGTTGTTTTTAGAGTCTTAAGACAGACTTAAGACAGACTTAAGACAAAATCCTAACTTAAGTCTGTCTTAAGTCTGTCTTGAGTCTGTCTTAAGTTTGTCTTAAGTTTGTCTTGAGTCAAACTTAAGACAAAATCCTAACTTTACTACCACTAAATGCCTTCTGTGAATACCAAAAGAAGTAAGTTTTGTCTTAAGTTATTTCTGTGAATCGGCCCCTGTCAAAGCTATACAAATTACCAACTCACCTACACATAGACAGAGACTAAGTGAACATCAATACATCCTCAAAAGCTACAAAAATGCATAACAAACATTGCATTATACAAAAAAGTACATAAAATATGAACCACGTGGAACAAACACAACAACAAAGGTGAAAGCACCGACGCGTGTTTCGAAATGACACTGATTGAGACTTCCTTCATCAGGGCGCAGACTTCCTCATTCTAGTTGGTGGAAATACCATAACCATCCACATTCATAGTGCACATTGTATAGTGAAGAAATAGGGCTCTAAAGACCGTCTGTGGGGACAAGTGAACAGAGAATAAGGAACGGATATCTAAAAAACGCTAAAATAGTCAACAGGAGCAAGAAACTCAGAACTGATTGTGAGGTGAACCATCACCAATAGATGAATGTGGGCCACCATGCAGTGAGCAATGAAAAATAGTCAAGAGGGCAAACCTATTATAACATAGTAGAACAGCCCTGAGAACTCAAGAAATGGGGGCAAGAATGAATTCAAGAATTTGTTTTTTTTATAAAAAAAGGAACACACCTATGCAGAGATAAACAACAGGGAGCATGACGTAAATGCAGTGTATAGTTTCAAGAGAGGATTAAATAATTACGCACCATGAGATAAAATACGTAGAGACGTAGAAGATAATGAGAAACATGGGCGGTAGTGGAAACTGAACATAAGCTAGAAAAAACTATATGGAAATAGCACCTACGTATAAAGTAGGAAATCCAATGACCTTACAACAGGGACACTTTAAGAACACAAAGGAGGAGAGGAGAGTAGGTCCAGTAAGGAATGAATATCTACACAAGAAAAATGCATAATCAATAATGATGAGTAACCTCAACAAAGAAGAAAAAATTAATGAAAAATTAGAAAAACTGACAAAACTCACTATCGATGGCCATGAGAAAGAAATCACCAAACATCCTGTTATAGCTGAATGTGCTGAGATAAAAAGATCTCAATGTTGCAACTGTGGTCCGGGGTATCTAAATAAAGAATATATAAAAAAATAACATAAGTGGGTAATGAGGCAATCTAAAAGAAACAAAGAGCCAGCTATCTGAAAATACCTACAGTGGATTATTCAGTCGGGGTCCTCCCCAGAAACCCTCTAGCGAGATATTCCAGGAATAGTTGAGAAATTAGGTCCCGTGGGCTGAAAAACAATGATGAATAGGAAAACGACCAACACGAGGTAAGTAAAGAACAGAGAGTAAAAAAAGCCATAGGGATGAGTGCTTACATCTAGTGCCGATAAAATGGGTCATCAGTCAACTCCCCCACAGATCCTGCCTGCGATTGGAATTAGGAAGAAAATGATCTATATATACTGAGATTCCCAGGAGTAAAACACGGAAATGAGGAGCACCTGAACGCACCAGGGTAGGCTGGAATATAACCCCAGTGTGTACATGGAACAAAGCTGTGGGCCATCTTGGATTTCGGGAGAATATGCTGAAAAGAAAAAATATGTATGTGAAATTAAACAGACCTAAATGAGGGCTCCAACACACGGGTACTTTCTACTGATAACTAATTAAATGTGTTAGTTATCTTATTTCATAAAAAAATGGGTAATACGATAGCAACCTATAAGAAGCTAGGGTGCTGGAAAAATTATTCAAGCGGAATGAAGTGTCGGCCATGTTGAATTTATTCACGTGATCGTCGAAAACAGAAAAGCAATAAGAAAAAATAGAATGTAATCCTACGGGCCCTAGTAAATATAAAAACACTAGTAGGTTGAAGGTTAGACCTATGTGTGTGCAATGGGCACACAATTTGATTTTTGATGTGGATTTATATAGCGCGAATTGCTGCCCAGAGGCGTCTACAATTGTAGATGCTGGGGAATAACTTGAAAGATTGAGACAAAAGGGGAGAGGGGAAACGGAAATTACAACAATCTTATGCGACCTAAGGTACCGCACAGGAAGAATTTCATGAAATAAAATGGAATTGAAAGAAATAAAAAAATGAAAAAGAATGAAATAAAATGTAAAAAATATGTATTACCATAGGGGGCCAATGAACACTCATCCTGAGGCCTGATTAAATTATGGCATTTTCCCAAGGAAGGGATTCATTGAGACAAGTGCTTGCAGTCTGAAGGGTAAAAATCCAAAAGACTTCTCTCTTATGTCTCTGCGCATTCATATTGCCATCTTTTGGGTTATGAACCCAATCCAAGATGAGCCATTTAAGTTCTTGGACAGTGTGTTGCTTTTCAAGCCAATGAGAAACCAATGGTGCTCCCACACATTTGTTGCAAATAGAGGATTTATGTTCACTGAAACGTATTCTGAACTCTCTACTTGTTTCGTCAACATAGTCTCTATGACAGGGGCAAAGGATAAGTATATCATATTAGTCGTACAACAGTTTGTTATCTTCTTAAAGAAGAATGAATTTTTTCTATCCCTATTCAAGTTCAGAGGTAACCAGGGCTGCATCACACGCGTGGCAATGGCCACAGCTGTGTGTACCACATATAGGGTTAGACCCAATGATGGATATCTGTACCAAACCGCTGCTTTGGGTCACAGAAGATGTGATCAAAGCATTTCCAAGGTATTTTTTTCCATCAGAATGCAAAGAGCGGTTTTTGGAGGGCCTCAACAGTTTTGTCTGAGTTCAGAATGTGCATCTCTGTTGTAGTAGTTTGCCCTTTTGTAATATTCTTTTACCAATCTGTGCGGGTATCTTCTGTTTACAAACTTTATTTTTAGCTGGGATGCATGAAATTCAAAATTAATAATGTTAGTACAATTTCTAAGGAGCCTCAAGAATTGGCTGAATGATATGCAATTCTTTTGGCTCTGTGAATGGTAACTTTCATAGTACAAAAGGGTATTACGGACAGTTGATTTGGTATACAATGCCACCTCAATTGTTTTGTTCGTCACCTGAATCCATACATCTAAGAATTTGATTTTTAGTTCTGCTGATGTTAGTGCTGAATTTCAGGTGAGGGTCACACAAGGTAATCCAAGACAAAAATTCCATGAGTTGCTCTTCAGGACCTTTCCAAATAAAAAAGAAATGATCTATAAATCGGTGCCAATGAAAAATGTTTTCAAAGAATGGAGCTACCTCATTATAGATGAATCTGTTCTCAAAACAACCCATGTAGATAATAGCTACATTGGGTGCCCATACTGCGCCCATGCTGATACCTTGGACCTGCTTATATATGACTTTGTCAAATTAAATATATATATATATATATATAACACAATGGCCAGACATTCAAGAATTAATAAGTTGTCATGATGGCCATTGTATTTTTCAAGAGCACTTTTGACTGCCTCCAACGCCCCACATTGGGGAATGTTCGTATACAAAGCCTCAATATCCATTGAGACCAGTAATTCTGTAGTAGGATTAAAATGAATGCCCTCAATTTTACTGATGAGGTGCCCCGTGTCCTTAATGTAGGCAGGTAGTTCAAGAACTAATGGTAACAAAAAAAATCCACATATTTAGATAAGGGCTCTATAAGGCAGCCTATGGTGGACACAATAAGCCTGAATAGGGGTTTAAAATGTTTTTATGTGTTTTAGGAACACCATACAGAACTGGGACTGAAAAAGGATTTATTGAATAATTCAAATTCCTGTTTACAGATGGAGCCATGCTCCAAGGCCTTCTGGTTAGTCTTGAACATCTCTGTTTTAATTTTTTGAGAAGGGTACGTGGTGACATGACAGTAATGCTCAGGGACATTGAACATTATTTGTATTTGTTCTCTGTATTCAGTACTGTCCAGGACCACGATCCCATGCCCCTTATCACTGGGTTTAACGGTGACAGTGTGGTCCATAGATAACTTTTTAAGAGCTTGATATTCATTGTAGTTGAGATTAAAAGGGGGCCTCGGGACAAATTTGGTCTTGTTTTGAAGTTTAGAAGAAACTTTTTTTCTCAAAAATGCCTACTTCTGGCCCCACTTGTTCCAAAGTAGGTGTAAATACAGAGGTGGGGCGGAAACCTGTCTTGTTATTACTTAACATGCCCTGAGAAGAACTTTTTCAATCAAATAAAAAAAAAAAAGATTGAATATCTCTATTTAGCTCAAACTTATTGAGAAACGGGCTAGGTACAAAGGACAGTCCACGAGAAAGTAGATTCACAGTTGGTTCATCAAGAGATTCTTTTAGACAAATTGAAGATAGGGATCGGATCAGTAAGGGCCAGTTGGGTTACTTCCTCCATTATTGGTTCCACCGTGTTTGTAGATACTGAGGGGGATTCTCTGTATGTTGATAGCGACCCCTCTCCTGAGTCCTGAACCTGACTCAGGTAGGTCTCCACGCGATTGCCTAAAAGAGGATTGTATCATTTAGGGCCCTCAAATGGGGTTCACCTTTTCCAAAATCCCTCAGAGCTGCTCGGTCCTCCTTCATTGTCAGATTCAGACGTGTCTGAGAAAGTAAGTATCCTTCTATTAGTCCAGTGTTGGAGATTTCCTTGCTGTATTGAGTCCCTAGATGAATAATACTGGGCACCCAAGTAGGGATACACTTTCTCCTCAGAGAACTGACGAATATCTTTTCTCAATTTATACGTTTTTTTTCTTTATGAGGTAGTCACTGAATGAATTCAGCGCCAGGTTGACTTCCTCAAGTTTTTTCTTTGCATCATCTATGGGATTATTTTTCTTTAAAGTTTCTTCAATCTCAGATATTTCTTTGAGAAGGCTAGCAACAACTTCTCTTGCTGTCTCAATAATAAGCATCATAAGGTCCCTTTATAAACTCATTTATTGACAAAATGAGTATGTCTGTGGGTGACACTTTTATATTTGGAGTTATTACCCATTCATATAAATTGTAATGGGGGCTTCCCTTGTGTTCTTTAACCCCTTCGCTGCTCATGACGAGCTCAGCTCGTCATGCAGTACACTGGTCGTGTGCTCATGACGAGCTGAGCTCGTCATGAACAATGGGAAATCTGGAGTTACAGCACAGGAGGGGAAAATCCATAGCAGCCAAGGTGTTAAGACATGTTGGCAAAAGGATTAGTTATTAGACTACTTGCCATGAGTTTGTTGAACGGTACACTTGAAGTAGGCCTGTGTTGTATTCTACTTGCACGTGCTACGTTTATATTTCATCCGATCCTGGAGTTCCACTGGAGTGTTCTGTCGAAATGTTGAGGATCAGATGAGTTATGTACTGCAGCTGCTACCTGGTGACTGTGTTTGCTCTGTCACTTGAATAAATCTCTATACAACATCCTACGTCTAGATCTGATGTTTAACAATGGCGACAAGGATGTTCTGGTATCAGTTTTTGATTTGCTCAGAGGAGATTCTGACTGTGACCCTTGTGTTATGCAGTTCGGTCCTCCTGCAAAGTTTCTCCAAAATAAAGGGGAACCTTCCATTCCTTGACAAGATGGAAAGAAGAATTCTCCACCTATATGAAAGCAACAGATGGAGAATGGATGGGGCAGAACAACGGAAAAAAGTATTTTCCTGCATTGTTGAGGTTTAAGGCATGTTGTCAAAAGGATTAGTGATTAGGCTACTTGCTATGAATTTGTGGAAAGGTACACTGGAAGTAGGCCGTATAAGTTAGTTGAATTTTTGTGTTTTACAGCACATGCTCTCTTAATTTGTGTTGAATAAAGTGTATGTAGTCCTTTCGGCTCATAAAACGGGGCACCTGGATATTGAACAGCCTATTTCGGAGGCTCCATAACACCAACACATAGAAGACAGGTTTATATATATATATTACCTACTGGCGGTCGCCAGTAGGTAGTTATAGTTAGGACCTAGTTTCCATAGGAAATCCGCAACATTCTATTGGGAATAGCTTTGGCGTTGATGGACGGTATTGGCTGAATTTCTCCAAGAAAATGGCCAGCTCCGCTCCGCACCTTCCCTGAAAGTTTGGGGGGGATTCGTCAAGCGGGGGCCGAGACAAAACGGCGGTCCCAAAACGTGTTTTCCCCATGTTAATTTCCATAGGGCGGTTGGACTCACTTTTAGCCCAAACGGCTGAATAGATTTCCACCAAACTTGGCAAAATTGTAGGGACTGGTAGCCCGATGTGCCTTTGCTATGTCTCAAGATATGTGCTCCAGTGGATTTTGAGTAATTTAGGTTAAAAAAATATATATATCTATAAGCGCGCCCCGGTACGCGCACCGGGGCGCGTACCAGCGCGCTACGCGAGTACACGAGCGGAAAGCTGATTGGCTCTCGGGTGTCTGTCAACATTCCAAACAGTCTAGAGCGGCCGCCATCTTGTGTCTCGGTAGGATTGAGACACAAGAGGTGGCAAAAACAAAGGGGGAAATGACCAAAAGGGGGCAGGGTAGACCCCCCTGACCCCCTAGGTTTGATGTGGGGGCCATAAAAGGGCCCCGTGGGGCAAAAAAAATAATATTTCTTTTTTGATTTACGCGGGGGGAGCGCCCGGTACGCGCACCGGGGAGCGTACCATGGAGAAAAAAGAATGACAGAGTTTTTTAAAAATGTAGCATTTTTTATAAATTGGAGGTAGTTCTAAAAAGAACTGTTTTTTTATTCTTTTTGTTGTTTTATATTTTTTTTATTGTTTTTTGAACATTTTTTACTTTTTTTGGCTTTTATGAACAATTTTATATTTTTTTTGTAGTTTTTATGGGGACAAACAAAAAACAGGGAATTGTAAATGGCTCAACTGGAGCAAAAAAAATCAGAAAAAAATTACGTTTTCTTTCTGCAGTTGTGGTTGTCTCCAGCACGGTTGATGAGTTTGATGCTTTGCTCACCATAGGAGATTGTAGTCCCGCAAAATATCCAAACTATTTTGTAATCTCCAAACTGGCGTTGGATGTTTGGGACCATCTCCCTTGTCTCTGGACCCGATGGAGTGGGTTGTTTGCTTTTGGGGGTGCTCGGAGAAGATTGGGGATGGTATCTGGTCAGTTCTCTGACCTCTGCCGCAGCATAGTTGTTAGGATGCCTGCGTTGCATGTGGCAAAGCATTGTATGGTTCCCAAATGAATATTTTTTTCTCAGGGTTCCCCCTGGAAAGTACAGTGCCACAGATCAGACATGTCACTTTGGGCGCATTGACTTTCTTTTGGTCCTTTGGGATATTAAAAAACTCCCACACAAAGTCATCAGTGATGTCATTTGAGATGTCATCAGTGATGTCATCAGTGATGTCATTTGAGATGTCATCAGTGATGTCATCAGTGATGTCACTAACCATGTCATGAATGATGTAATATGTGACATCATCAGCAGTGCATTGCGGGCGCGCGAGTTATAGTGAGTCCAACTAACTATAACGTGGGAATTTCAATGGTTTTATGTCAGTAAAATTTCCAGCTAACTGTAACTGGTGTCAAACCTATGGTTTTTTCAGTGAATTTAATAGGTTTTTTAAATGCTAATTCCTAACTATAACTGGTGTGAAACCTATGGTTTTTTCAGTGAAAATATATATATATATATATATATATACATATATATATATATATTACCTACTGGCGGTCGCTAGTAGGTAGTTATATTTACAACCTAGTTTCCATAGGAAAAGCATTTTTTGATTTGCTAATAACTTTGGTGTCATTTGGCAAATCTTTGTGAAATTCTCCCAAAAATCTATCCAGGTCCGCTCCTATCCCCCTGTCCCAAAACGCGTTTTTCCCATGTTAATTTCCATGCAACTAGCTAAAGCCAGAACTGCAGAACAGAATTACCCAAAAGTTGGCAGAAAGGTAGAACTTGGTTCAGAAAGCAACCTTTTTTTAATGGTGTAAATCTGTTCAGTAGTTTTTGAGAAATTAAAAAAATAAGAGTAAAAAAATCAGTTTCCATAGGAAACTTTGTGCAAGACTACAGCAGAAACTACTCAACAGAATTACCCCAAATTTGGCACAAAGGTAGTGCTTGGGTCAGAAAACGGCTTTATTTTAAATGGTGTAAATCCGTTCAGTAGTTGCTGGGAATTTAGAAAAATAAAAGTGTTGATATCTGGGTGGAGCCTAAGTCAGGTGCACAAGCTTCACTGTGATTAGTTGCCAACACTCCAAAACAGGAAGTGTTGCCAGCCATCTTGTGGCTCAGTAGAAGCGATTTGATAGAAAACAGAAAAACAAAGGTAGGAAACAAGAAAAGGGGGCAGGGTAGAAACACCCTGACCCCCTAGGCCTTGTCAGGGGGTCCCAGAAGGACCCCCAGGGCCCCCCCAAAAAACCTATATTTTTTTTAATCAGCGTTATTTGCGCTGGGGTCATTTTATTTTATTGAGAACACGGGGTGGGTAGGTCTCAGGGGCATTTCTTTAAAGATAATAGTGGGGGCTCGCTGGGGCTGCTGGTGCCCACTGTGGTCTGAGCAGTCTCAGGGCTTCACTCATGTTGGTAGAGAGGTTGCGCGCCCCCCTCCTGGAGCTCTCCATCTGCTTATAACTTTGGCATCGTTTGATGATTCTTTACGAAATTTTCCAAAAAGGTTCTCTTTTTTGATCAGCTGCTATTTCGAAAGTTTAGCGGTGATTGGTCAAGGGGGGACTGAGAAAAAAGGGGGGTATCAAAACGTGTTTTCTCAATGGATTTTCCATAGGAAACTTTAGACAAGGCTACAGGTCAAACTGCTGAACGGAATTACGCTAAATTTGGCAGGGAGAAAGGTCTTGGTCCATAAAGTGCGGTGTTGTAGGAATGGTGTAAATCCGTTCAGTAGTTTTTCAGATATTAAAGGGAATATATATATGTGATCAAGGGCTAGAGCAGCCCGAAGCGCGTCATATCGTGAATAAAAAGGAATACGATCTTGCTTCAATCTGTGGTTCGTGTCCTCTCGCTTGCCAGCTCTGGAGATTGGAGGGGATTTGCTTGTATATATATATATATGGTTAGTGCGTAATTCCCGAGCCCGAGCTTGCTTCCGATTGGCTGCTAACTCTTCAAAGCAGAAAGTGTACACTGATTCACTGCTAACACTTCAAATAGGAACTGTTAGCAGCGTTCTTATGCCTCGCATCGAGTGAAAATATAAAAGAAATGTTCCTGGGGCAATTTAATGTAGCGGAGCTCTGCGTAATGATGAGTTGGGCTGTTCCTTTGGGAGCGGACAGCTCATAGTTCTGCCTCTGGGAGTCGAGCGGACGGGCCGCAGTTGTCCCTTTGCGAGCCTAGGTACGAACTGTTCATAAGTCACAATATATGAGCATTGAAAAGCCATTTGGTGATTCAGTTAGTTAGCTGGCTTCTGTCTGAGGCATTTCTGAAAAAATACCGGAGGTCTTTCTGTGAGAGATGGTAGTAATCTTTATTGCTTAATTAATTAAAATCTTAGCAAACTGTACAATGAAACACGTAGTTAGCACAATTTCATATTCCATTAAAAGGTAAAAACTCTGTATTCTAAAACTAGAATTTTACTCGTTGGAAATATATATAAAAAAAAAATCAATGCAAAAGAAAGCAGTTAATATGAAAAAGAGCAGTCAATGTGAGAGATACTTCTTTCATGCTGCGTCTCCCCACATTAGCAGGTAACACACCCTCTTCCCACAACATCAGCATACCCCCAACAACCTTGTTGGGCCCGGAAGTGTCCCTCTACGAACTATTAATAAAAAGATGCTTGTGAGGTTGGAGAAATAAGAATCTTAGTCATGTATAGATTAACATATCAAACATTTTATTAAAACAAAACAACAACAAATAGAACTACGTACAGCGGTGGCATGTCATCGCTGGTCCATATGTAAATCACAGCCTGCAAGACAAAAAGAAAGATAAGATGGTGCGTCATGCATCCAGCAAAGGAGAAAGAGAAAGAAAGAAAGAGTGAGAGAGAGGGAGAATGAAAGAAAGAGTGAGAGAGAGGAAGATAGAAAGAGTGACCACTGCAGTGGAGCATCTGCAGTCTGGGACTTTCAGTGCCAGCAGTTTGGGAGGGGAGGAGGGGAGTGAGGCTGCTTCAAGCATGAGCAGCATCTCTGTGCCAGAGGCCAGTGAGAGGAGGCGCAGTGCGCGCAGCTCCACAGCAACTGAAACACATTGTGGCGATGTGGAGGAGTCACGAGACAGGAGGCTGGGGGTACGTGGCAAGCGCAAATAGCCATGTTCCATTGTCTCACTGGACATGGTGACGTATCCATGGGCCAACTATACTGCCACATGATACACCCGTGATGACAACGGACATATATCCCATTGTTTATTTTTTTGATTCTGCGTCATGTTGGCGTCTCATTTATTTGCACAGGTGCTCATGTGCATTAAACATTTGCAAACAAGATCATGTTGTGATGGCTCATTTATACCTGTCTCAGAAGTGATGTAGTGTGATGTATGTCTGCCTCCTTTGGCCTTCAGCTGTGTTAGGCACGTGTGCCTGTTGGTGTTGCGGGGGTTGCTGTGCACGTAAGTCGTCCTCTCTGTCCACCTCTATTGGTATCCCCCTTCTTGTGGCAATGTTGTGCGGCATGGCGCAGACTGCTATTATCCGGCAGCAGGTCACTGGGTCATACTGCAAGGCACCTCCTGTCTTGTGTAGTATCCGGAAGCGACTCTTGAGGATGCCAAAGGTTCGCTCTACCACATTCCTGGTGCTGATGTGTGCTGTGTTGTTTCGCGCTGCTCCTGAGGTGTTGCAGGGTTGAGGTAGGGAGTGAGGAGATATTCACGCAAGGCGTAGGCGCTGTCATCTGCAGGGTGGGAAGGAAAGGGTTAGCTGCATGAATACATTTACATATGTGAGGATGGAGTTAATTTTGAGGCATTTATATGTACCTATTAAGTGTCCCTCTCCAAATTCACCGTTGATCAGATGCCTGTGGATGCCACTGTGTCTGAATATGTATGCGTCGTGTGTGCTTCCTGGAAATTTGGCTACGATGTCCATTATGATGTGCTTGGCATTGCACACGACCTGCACGTTGATGGAATGATATGACTTCCGGTTGCGGAAGATGTATTCGTTGGCTGAGGGGAACATATGGGGACATGGGTGCAGTCAATGTATCCTATCACATGTGGAAATTGTGCCACCTGGTAGAACTCCTGTTTGGTGTGGTTTAACTGCTGTGGGGTTGTGGGGAAGGTGATGTGGTAATGTATCAAATTCAGCATGGCATCTAGGAATTTGTGGAAGAAGCGTGAAAGTGCACTTTGCGACACGCCTCTGGCTTCTGCTATGACCCCCTGGAAGCTTCCTGAGGCCAGCATGTGCAGGCTGCATAGGACCTGGACATGGGCTGGGATGGCGTTGGTCCGACGGGTCTGGTGCAGCAGTAGTGGTTCCAGGTCGGAAATGAGGCGCATGATCATAGCCCGGTTCATCCTGTACTTGTCGTAGATCAGTTCCTCTGTCTGGCCCAGCAATGTGATGTGCACCCTGAAGACCCTGTCCTGGATCATCCTCCTGCGCTGTGCAAGAGCGTTGATTCTCCTCCTCCTAGCAAGCACGTAGGGGGCAGACATTTTGGTAGACATACAGGGTCTCCAGGGGCATATTTGAAGGGTTTCTGATTATCTGCACCTGTATTTTTTTTCTTCCTTCCAATGACTTTACCTTCAGTTTGTGATTCCCCTTATTTTGCTCATGCAAAATAGCGATTTTGGGCATTTTCGGTATTTGCGAATTTTGATGCATTTCGTTGCGATTCTTTAATAGCGATTCGGTATTTCCGGAGGCTGAATTCTTTCTTGGTATTACCGATTGGCTAATTTTCGATTCGGTAATTAACTGCGGGGGTTATTTAGCGATTCTTAATTTTTTTAGGATTTTGGGTTGATGCATTGCATTTTCAGGTTTTGCGTTCGGTATCAGCCTGTTTTACCAAATCCCTAATTTACCGGGAGGTATTTTGCTTGAAGCAGCTGCCAGTTTGTCATGTGTTCAGGATAGCCATGCATCCTCACGCGTTCAGTTTTGGTGGTACTGGGTGGGGTGAACATCGATTCGTGATTCACAGCCTGTTAGATAAAAAGAAAGATTAGATTGTGCATCATGCGTCCATCAAAGGAGAGAAGAAGAGAGAGAGAAAGAAAGAAAGAGTGAGCAGAAGACAGACAGAAAGAGAGAAACAGTGAGAGTGAGAGAGAGAGAAAAAGAAAGAAAGTGAGAAGGATACAGAGAAAGGGTGAAAAAGATGAAGAGAGAGAGAGAAAGAGTGAGACAGGAAGAGAGAGAGAAAGAGTGTGAGAAAGAGGAACAGAGAAACAGAGAAAGAGTGAGAGAGAGAGAAACAAAGAGAGCAGAAGAGAGAGAGAGAAAGAGACAAACAGTATAAGAGGAAGATGGAGATAGAAAGGGTGTGAGGGACAGAAAGGAAGAGATGAGCAGGGACACTGAGTGCCCACACTGTGTACAAAACCATCACAGCTTACCTTTACGCCACCGCTCTGTCTCCAACCACGTGCCACGACAAAGTGGAACTCTCAAGCTCCCACATCTGAAAGATAGTACAGACTTAGTAATGGCAGAGAAGGTTGGATTAGGATTAAAAATAGGCCCGGGAACGCAAAAAATGGCCCACATTTGCATATTGCCTTTCCTCAAAACACTACTTTCCAATTTTGTATGACTTCGAGGAGTTTAGGAAATATTTTTTGAGAATATTTGATCAAAGGTCAGTCTCTCAAATTACTGATTACGAATTGCTGGACTTAAAACAATGAAATAGAGATTTGGTTGCGTATTTGGTGCAATTTAACAAGCTTATAGTAGAGACCAACTGGCCTGAAGCTAAACGTGCTTCAATTTTTTATCGAGGCCTCAAGGATGAACTAAAGGATGGTTTGGCGCAGATACCCAAACGACCTACGGAGGTGTCTGAATTAATTGATTTGGTCTTACAAATAGATCAGCGTCAGAGTGAGAGAAAAAGTGAGTGGCGGAGAGAGTTTAAGTCTTTTCCTCCTCGATTGGATTGATTCAAATTTGAAAATACTAAGACTAAAGAAACACATTCAGAGGAAGAACCCATGCAGATCGGTTCGGTGCGAGAACCTCTCTCAAAAGAAGAGAGAGAGAAGACGAAACGGCAAGTTATGTATGTATTGTTGCGAGTCAGGGCATTTTTTGAAGGATTGTTCCAAGAAACCAAAGCATAATTTGTCAGTAAAGGACAGGCTCCACCAGTAATAGGAGTTGCTCTGGTGGGAGCTGATGAGGAGTCAACTCCAGAGCCACAGTCGGTGGCAAACACTCTACAATCTGTGGCTCCGCATTTAATCATTTCGAGTGTCATTGAATTTGGGAATGCCAGGTTTGAAGGTATATCCGTGATGATTGACTCTGGAGCTATGGGTAATTCTTGCGACATAGGTTTTGCTAAAGTGTTGGGAATAAAATTTGTTAAGAAAAAGAAACCTGAAGCTGTTCGTGCTGTAGAGGGGTACCAATTTGTGATCTGATCCCATAGTACATGATACGGAGGTGATTAGACTAACTGGTCCGGGAGATCATGTGAGCATTTTGGGATTCAGTCTCATTGATGCTCCTCAATTTCAACTCATTTTGGGGCTGCCCTGGCTCACTGAGCACAATCCTCATATTGACTGGTCTAAGAGAACCATCGAAATGGATTCCGAGTATTGCAAGAGTCATTGTCACCATTGGAAGCCAGAGATTGTACCTGTGTCTTCATCACAACTTCTAGCTAGTCAAGCCAAGTCTGTTTGATTTGGCAACTCAAGAGATTCCTGTAGAGTATTTGGATTTGGATTTGGCTGCAGTTTTTGACGAAAAATAGGCAAATAAAATGCCTCCTCATAGAGACTTCGATTGTAAAATAGAACTGGAACTAGGAACATCCTTGCCTTGCAGTCACATTGACGCCTTTTCTGAAAAAGAAAAGCAACATCTCAAAGAGTTTCTTCAGCAATACTTGGCAAATGGATTCATTCGCCCTTCCCAGTCGCCAGTCTCTTCCCCTCTTGTTTTATTCCAAAGAAGGATGGAAGTTTAAGATCTTGTATCGACTATCGAGCCTTGAACTCAGTCACAAAGTAGAATAGATACCAGCTGCCCTCAATTTCTCAATTACTGGATCAAGTCAAAGGGGCACGCGTGTATACAAAACTGGGTCTGAGGGGAGCTTATCCTTTGGTACGGATGGTGGAAGGAAAAGAATGGAAGACGGCCTTCAGAACTAGACTGGGTCTATTTGAGTACCAAGTGTTGCCCCTCGGTCTTTACAACGCTCTTGCTGCTTTTCAGCATTTTGTTAATGATGTGTTGAGGGAGTGCTTGGATCGATTTGCAGTAGTCTACATTGATGACATTCTAATTTTTTCTGAAAATGTGCAGGAACATATTCAGCATGTTCGAACCATTTTGAAGAAACTTCTGGATCACCAATTATTTGTGAAGTTGGAGAAGTGTGTGTTTAATTCTAGTCAAGTGGAATTTCTGGGTTTGGTCCTCTTTCCCGATGGAGTTTCAATGGATGATTCTAAGGTGAAGACTAAAAAGGAGTGGCCATCACCTCAAAATGTAAAACAAGTGCAAAGCTTCATTGGGTTTGCCAATTTTTATCGACGTTTCATTGAACATTTTTCTGAGAAGGTTTCTCCATTAACTCGACTGTTAAAAAAGGGGGCGAAGTTTGATTGGACTGAGGACACCGAACTTGCCTTTTGCAAATTAAAGGAAGTTTTTACCTCAGCTCCTGTTTTGATGCATCCTAATCCAGGGGAGCCTTTCTTTGTCGAGGCTGATGCTTCCAATTTTGCCATTGGGGGAGTTTTATCTCAGAGGGACAGGACTACCGATCAGCTTCATCCTGTAGCTTATCGGTCTCGTAAATTGACTCCTGCTGAGCTTAATTACTCCATTGCAGACAAGGAGCTATTGGCGTTCAAGGATGCTTTTCAGGAATGGAGGCATTACCTGTTAAGTGCTCGGCATGAAGTTACGATGTTTACTGACCATCGGAATCTTCAATTTTTAAAGTCGGCTCGAACTCTGACCCCCAGACAGTTGCGTAGCTCTTTATTTTTTGCAGACTATAATTTTGTTTTGACCTATAAACCAGGTTCCATTAATGGCAAGGCTGATGCTTTATCCCGATTGAATATTGGAGAGGATTCTCCGGTGGTGAAAGAAGAGCTGATAATTCCTAAAGAAAAGATCATTGCGGTGATCCTCTTCCCAGAACTGGAAAGACGTTTGGATCAGGAGTTAGATTCATTCAACGTTGAAGAATGGGTCAAGCTTGGCGATAATCGAGAGGTTAAGAATGGCCGACCATATTTTCAAGGAAAACTTTTGATTCCCAGTAAGGAGATCCAAACTATGATTATTCAACATTCTCATGATGACCTGTTGGCAGGAAATAAAGGAGTGAAGAAGACCTTGGAGTTGGTACAACGAGATTTTTGGTGGCCATCCATGGAAGCTCAGTGGTACAATATGTGGCCTCTTGAGAGCAGTCAGTTAGATTAGCCCCACAAGGTTTACTTCTCCCATTGCCCCCTGCGCCATATCTTTGGCATACCGTTTGTATGGATTTTATTGTAGAATTACCTTCCAGCCAGGGTTTTTCTGTTATTTGGGTGGTAGTGGATCATTTCACTAAAATGAGTCACTTTGTTCCATTAAAGTCCATTCCTAATGCAACTCAATTGGCTTCCCTGTTTACGTAGCATGTAGTTAAGATGCTTGGAATCCCAAAGGTGGTCATTTCTGATCGGGGTCCTCAATTTGTTTCCCATTTTTGAAGGTCATTCTTAAAAAGATTGGATATCGACTCTCGTTTGTCCTCCAGTTTTCATCCAGAGACGGATGGTCAAACGGAAAGAGTTAATCAGGAATTGGAGCAGTACCTGCGATTATTCTTGATGGATCATGAGGAAGAGTGACCGGATATAATTTGGCCAGCAGAATTTGCTTATCATAATGCTGAACACTCTAGCACAGGTTACACTCCATTTTATTTGAACTCTGGTAGACACCCAAACAAATATGTAGGAAGACAGGAGAGTAATGTACCAGCAGTTGAAAAAGTAGTTCAAAATCTAAAAGAGGTTCATAAACAGGCAACCGAGAATGTCATTAAAGCCAAGGCTTCTTATAAGAAACAAGCAGACAAGAAAAGGCGTGCTAGTCCAACTTATGAATCTGGGTAGAAGGTTTGGCTTTCCACAAGAAATCTGCGTTCAAAAGGAAGTCGTAAGTTTCTTCCTTGATTCATTTGTCCAATTCTGAGATGCAATTCGGACAAGTCCGAGATTTTGTTTTTTGGCTGCCCTCCAGACGGCCATTGGAAATCATGGTGGCCCTCCAATATGTACCCCCCATCTTCGGCTGCACCTCTGGCAAAGAATCTGGGTGTTAAAATCGATAATGGCCTAACCCTCAAACTCCAGATTCTCAATGTAGTTGGCCAGTGTTTTGGCTTGTTACGAACTCTTAGGAAATTTCTTTCTTTTCTTTCCCTCAGCCATAGAAGGATTACGGTACAGGCAGTGATTGGCTCCAGGTTGGATTATGCCAACGTACTATATCTGGGCCTGCCGGAATATCTTCTCACATGCCTCCAATCAGTACAGAATGCGGCGGCTAGGGCCATTTTTGGCCTTAGCCGTAGGGCCCATACATCGGCTCTTCTGAACTCGCTCCACTGGCTGCCGGTGCGGAAACTGATTCATTTCAAGACTCTGATCATGGCCTTAAAGTCCTTACACGGCATTGGTGCCGTGTACTTAAGGAAAAGAGTACGATTCTTCTTTCCTTCTAGATCTCTCCGTTCCGCCTCGCAAGCACTGGCCATCGTGCCTGCAACCAAACGAGCACGCATTGGAGGTCGCTCATATATACAGCTGGCCCCTCAACTCTGGAACAAACTGCCCTTTGCTCTTAGAAAACTAGGCCAAGACCTGGCTTTTTGAACAATAGTTTGCATGCGCTTTCCTGGACACTTCTCTGTTGATCTGTATAGCGCCGGAACACTCTGCCTGAGTAGCTGAGCGCTCTATAAAACACCCAATAACATAACATACCATAACATAACATTTCTGGTTGAGAAGATGATAAATCCAGTTAGTGTTAAGCTCCATCTTCCTAAAAGATTTAAGGTACACTCTGTGTTTCATGTCTCTTTAATAAGAAAGAGTCCACCAAATCTGAGAAAAAAGGGGCCTCCTCAGCCAGTCCAAATTCAGTCTGAGGAGGAGTTTGAGGTTCAGAGAATTATTGATTCCAAGTTTAGAAAAGGGAACTTGTTCTATCTGGTGGATTGGAAAGGTTTCGGTCCAGAAGAGAGTACTTGGGAACCAAAAACCAATTTCACGGCTCCAAGATTAATTGAGGAATTCCACAATAGACACCCTAATAAGCCAAAGGAGGTGCAGGGAGGAGTTTTGGTGGGGGGTACTGTCAGGAATGGTCCGGCAAATCCTCTCTGTAATCCTCAGTTACTATCTGCAGTTTATAAAAATCCATCAAGTTCGTAAATCTAGTTCAAAAAGACACACCTCCAGTCGATGGTCTTCTCTGTTTAATAAAGGACTATGGTCATTACTGGGGTGGAATTCTAAGATGGCCGACATGATTCACTGTTAGGTTGCCGGTCTAGTGTTCTCGATCGCGCAACGTTCACAGCTGATTTCGTGGTTCCCCACCTGTGGAACTACACACTTCAACTGGATTTCTGCTGGAAACGGTCGCGTCTTTTGCCACCGCTTCCATTCCTATTTTCTGAGGCTGTTGTTATTTGGTGCTGGGTCCGTGAGTATAGAGCAAGACTTGTGAGTAGAACTGGAGCAATACCGCAGTAGCGGTAAGTTCATTTATTGTCCACTTATTATTTTGAAGTACGCTGCGGTTCTATGACCAATTGTTGCTGAAGAGGAAATTATCCTCCAAGAGACTTTTGCTGATTCCCTACTTGAAGGAAGAGATAGGACGTTTTCACAAGAGTTATTTATAGTAGGTAATGTCACAGAGACCTGCTGAGAGACAATTTAAGCCAGAGAGATTGATATGAGTTGAATATCGTTTCCAGAACAATTTAGTTTACAGACACTGATTTGAAGGATTGTTTTAAGTGAACCACTGAAGCAGTACACAGAAACACTTGGGCAGAACATTCCACAAGTATGTGTAGTTATAGTATATATATATATATATATATATATATATAAAGATACTTACCACTGAAGGTGAAGTCCAAGTCCTCATTTATTTTCATCATCTCGGATATCCCACTTGAATGCTTCATGGTTTCACCTGCAAAAATGAAAGAAAAGACACATCAAGTTAAAAAAGTGCAATAAGGTAAAATATATTTCCTTTAGATAGATATGGTGAGTTGGGTCTTAGTACTGAGAATAACATTTATCTATGTCATTATTATACTCTCCATTTAGTAGAATTAGCAGCATCCACCTTGTAGAAAAGACTTCGAGAGAACAGCTAGCCACACTGCTAGAACAGGTAATTACATTAGAGAAATGAAGTTTAGAGTCATAAGAGTTTAGGAAAGATTTGCCAGAGTTTATTCTTTTCTTAGGAGGAAGACTCAGAAAAGAAGAAGAGTACAGTCCTGTACAGCAGAAGGAAGACGTGGCGTGTTTCTCTCTTACTCCCAATCCCCTGTTCCCCCTCTGGGATCTATATGACCTTGGTATATCAATGTGGGATAGAGGAATAAGCATCTGCTCCTGTGAAAGCTGAAGATTCTGGATATCAGGTACTTGACATACAGTTAATGTTTGAGAATAAAAAGTAACACTGAAAGGAAAAACATGGGCACTGAACTGGAAGATCATGTATGTAAGAAAGTGAATTATTACTTGAGTGATTGTAGTTCACCATAAGTAACAATGTCACTAACCTGTTATGTCCAGGCAAAGGTTTCAAAAATGTAAATTTGAGTTTAGTCCATGGCACCTATGGCACAGCTCAGACAGACATAACTTAAAGCAGCGTTGTTCCGCATTTAGATGTACCAAAACAGTTATGAAGCCAAACATACTATTCAATATTAGAAATTCCACTCGAAGTCATAAAAACAAAGTAAAATGTATTAAACAAATTGGCACCAAAATTACAACATTCCAAAAAGAGGAAGCAAACATATGAATTTAAAAAGAATTAAGGAAGTGTAGTGTCAAAAGCTCAAAGCGCCAATTATAGTCTATGGCTGTGATAGACCAGGTCTTAGGCATGATTTCAAACTGACCACAACAGGGTATGAGTAGGACACAACAACCATATTCATCTTGGTTGGAGCTTTTACATTCTGACTTAGGGTCTGATTTAGATTTTTGCGGATGGGTTACTCTGTCACAACGGTGACAGATATCCGGTCTCCCAAAAAATAAATCCCATATTATCCAATGGGATTTACATTTTGACAGCTTTGTCACCGTTATGACGGGGTAACCCATCCGCCAAATTCTAAATCAGGCCCTTAGTCTCTAAAATGAAACCCAAATCCTGCAACAGGGGAAGATTGCAGCCCGATATCTGAAGATGTCCTCTGTAAGTTGGATGAGGTCCTACTGGATCCACTGGTCTTGGTGGCAAAAGCTTGCATCACTCAGATACTTTTGAAGACTTCACAAGGTCAAGATTTCTATGTACGGATATAGATTCTTTATTGGAGCTCAGAAACATCTTGCGGGACACGGTTGCAGCCTTCATCTGATGATGAGTACCCAAGACTGGATACCATCTTGTTAAGAGCCTGCTGAAATGGATTTGGTGCTTTGAGGAAGCTCAAAATGGGAGAAACTTGTTTCTTTAGCCCAGTGAAGTTGAGCTTTTGACAGATTGGTTTAGTTGGTCTGTCTGGAATGCCAAAGGTTTTCTAAGTCCCAACTTTTTCAGAGTGGTTAGGAGAAGTCCAGTTAGATACAGGAAAGGGTCCCAGGACCTCAGAAGCAGCAGTTTTGGACCGAGACTCACTTCAGCAGATACCACCAGCATTGTCCAGTCCAGATCCACTTGGACACTTCAGAGAAAAGGCCTCTTGCACCTTGTTATGTCCCTGTAGCTACACAGGAGGTTAGCAACCTAACCCTCAGAGTCAGCTTCTTTGTCCTGGGTACAAGTGAAAGCAGGCTGAGCCCTTCAGGTCCACTTACAGCTCTCAAAAAGCAGATGCAGTCCTTCTTCTGTTTTTCCACTGCACTAGAAAGTATTCTGAAGAGGGTGTTTTAAGGGTGCCACATTTATCATTGGCACTAGCGAGGGTATGAGGGTGAATCCTCTCTCCTCCCTAAACAATGGAGTAAAAGTTACCACGGGCAATCCTACCCACCTTTGCAAAAGTTCTTCTTTGCCTACCTGTAAACAATCCCACACTGCACCTCAATCTCAAACTCTGAAATAAGGGAACCTTTCCTCCCTTGTGGTGAACATGTTTGCACACACAGAGGTCTGGCCAAGGAAATGAGCAGTCCCCTTCATCATGGTCACTCAAAACTACTTCTGGTGGTGGCTACCCTCCCACCATGATGGGTGCCATCCAGGCTGGGCAAGCAAAAGATTGCTTTCTCTGCGTTTCACCTAACATTTTCTTGTGAAAGTGCAGCCACTTTACAATTTCGTGTCCTACTCATGCCTTCAGGAGGAGGAGGGTCTTCTTCCCTATGGCAGTCTTAAGTGTGCCACAAACCTGAAGTGCAGGTCGCATTTTCCAGAAGAGGCAGGACTGCAACATCCATAGTACCCTATTCCTACCTTCAGGAGGAGGTGGGGCTTCTTCCCTACAGTGCCCCTAATCATGCCACAAGCCGGCAGTGTGAGATTCACACAACAACCCGGGCTTGGCCAAGCTGATGACTGAGACAGCAGTGAGGCGGTCTGCACCTGTCTGAGCCTGGAGGAGGCTGGGCAGCCCCACTAACTTCTCTATTCTTTCCTTTGAAGCCAAATGCTTTATTTCTGATATGCACAACACCAGCAGCTATGGGTGACCAGTAACTAGCTTCTTCCTTAAACAGTGTTGTGAAAGAGTGTTGTGTGCGTTCTTCTATTACAAGTTATTTAACTAATCCCATGGACATTATTAACAAAGGAATAGAAACACTTGAAGGGTTGCTAGTCTCACCTAAGCATATAGCAGCTACTGAACCAATGATAAAAGCTGAGCTGGATACTGGCATACAAATGAAATACTTCAAGCCCACCAGCAAACTATCTGCTCCAAAGGGAAATCCCTGCATTCTACCAGAGGCATTATTTAATATTAGCAATTCAAGTGCTTTATCTACTGTCATCTCAAGTCTCTGCTCCTTTGCCGAAGAGAAAGAGAAAGAAAGACAAAAACTGGGCAACATATCCTATGGATAATCTTATGCATGGCTCTACAACCCAACCTACTGGCTTAGAGACAAATTTATCAGACAATTTATGAACTTCCTCAAGCAGCCAATTTCCTAAACATAAATGGGATGATCGACTTTCCAAACTGAAATATTTCATAAAGACAGGCTTTGATGTAGTAATGCCCAAGTTATTATCGCTGGAAAATGGGTTATCTTCTCTTCTTGTACCTACAACAACCCAATGATTCTCAAATCTTTTGACCACTATAGCCCTAAGGGCCCCTCTTCATCCCCACCTGACGGGCTCATAATGCAAATCAATTGTCCCACATTACCTATGATTTCACCTGGAGGGGAAGGAGGGTTGGAAAACAAACTCATCACACTTCAATAGAAGGGAATAGGGAAACGATATTTCTGGGGGAACCTTGTCACATTCTTTTCCTAGGAATATTGTAAGTTAAGCAAACATGTTAACCCAGATATGGAAATACAACTGGGATTATAATCATGCCCTTCATGTGTCCCTGTAGGCGACTCTGCATTTCTTAATACTGAAGAATGTTCAGTGCCTCCCTGATAAATATATCGGGGCAGATTTATGAAGGCCTTGCGCCGCCGGTGCGTCATTTTTAACATGGGAAAAAGTGACGCACCGGCGGCGCAAGGCCTTCATAAATCTGCCCCATCGAGACTTGGGAGAGTTGAAGAACAAAATCATTGGTGGCAATAATGTTCGACTTCGCAAGGAACTCCTGACAGGTCATTGGATAAATTGGTCCAGAAATTTAAAAAGATCGTGTGATGGGGTTTATATTATCATTATCTTTAAGCATCCTTATTTTGTGAAAATTGTTTTTCAAACAGTGGAAAAATATGGGTTACAATTTACTCACATCACAGTTGTTGTCCTGGGCTACTTCGTTGGACCTGAGGATCTTAGTCCCTGGAGCCATCCTTTAAAGCAGCCCTTGGTTCAAGGGCTGAATGATATGGCATAATGTCAAACTCATAAACATGTCATTCCTGTAAGTCCATCAGTAGTCTATATTAACATCACGATGCATACTGAGATTTTAGAATCCTTCTCCTTGATGTTTTGGAGCGAGATTTTGGAGGCCCTGAACAAGCAGTTGGTGTAGAACACAACAGTAGGTAAATACTTTTCAAAAGTACAAGAAGATGCAACATACAGGCAAAATTAGCATAGGAACTTGATATTAATGTGGCAGGAATATTTTACAAGCTAAGTAACCCTGATTAGATTACTGACGTCACACGATTCAATAACATTTGCCTTCAGGCCCTAGATACCTTTTACATGAAAGGGTTTACCATGTTTGTCACTCCCACTCTACCTTCCCGAGTAGGACAAGAAGAGGCCCACTAGAAAAATTAGTATACAAGCTTCTACCGTTAAAGTTTAGGGGGCTTATTTACAAGCCCCTTGCACCGCCGGTGCGCCACTTTTAAAATGGGTAAAAGTGGCGTACTTGTGGCGCAAGGACCTTGTAAATAAGCCCCTAGGTGTTTTGTAAATGACATTCCTTACTTCCATCTACTTTGATTACAACTTAGTTCAGAATCAGATCTGTTAATATTCCATTACTATAATAACTCTTTTAATGCAAATAATACTGGTGTGGCAGATGCCCTGGAATTTGCTCTGGGTAAATATGTTCATCCCATCACGCATTATACTTAGCTTGCTGCGGCAGGAGACTTCAAAACCCACGTATGTAACAAAACCCAAATGCTGCAATGCAGGTTTGAGGGCAACATGGGGGAAGGACAAACTCATTTCTCACATTTACTTCATGGCGATGACTTGAATGATCTACTTCCTCATTCTAACTGAGGTTTGTGAGTTATTTTACCCAATATCTTAGGTAACTGCCTACTTTTACAGGAAGAGGGGCTATGAGTGTCATTGACCATTTATTATTTTCAAGAAACGTATTCCACTCATAAAAGGGTTAGAGGCTATCCTAGCATGTTGTAGAGATCAGAATATAGTCAAAGCGACATTCGATTTTGGGACTCTGAAAAGGTCAGTATGCCCACAATAAGCAATCTGAGCATCACTAGAATCTTTTAGAATAAGAATAATTTTAACGTTTTGTTTTATGGATGATAGTATATTCTGAATAAGGAGCTGAAGAGGGACTTGCGTGCCAGATCATCCTCCAATCATCATATATTCAAACATCAAAGAACTGGCACTGCTAAGCACTCTCAAAAAATTTTGGGCCGTCCTAGAAGTTGTTCACAACATGCCGTGTTTTTAATACTGGGCAAACTCACATCTTGGATTAAAAAGTTACAAGTATGTGTGTGAGTTTAGCTCAATTTTATTCGAAATTTCTTCTGTCTTGTTTCTCACGGGGTCTTTACTTTATGTTTTGTCTTTACACCTTTCTTTCACTGGACACACACTTTTTTCTATATGAGAAAGTTATCGATGGTGACAAGAACGTTGGCAAGCTGGTGAGAACCTGCCAGTAGCTCCTCTGGTTGTGCGCATGTGAGAGACTTTCTCATTTCTCCAAACATGTGTTCCCTGTGGTACACATACACTTAATTAGAGTAAGTATGTTGTATGTTGAGTGACCTGACTGACTATTTCCTTTTTTTGTGGTTGTTTTAAAATATTAATCAAATAGGCACAGGGGATTAGGTCAGAATGTGTAAATGAGCATCTGAGTTTGGGTGAAGATAAGAATAAGAATATCTCCCCATACCAATCCTATACATATATAAAAATTGATGAGAGTGATTAGCACTGCCAGTTCTTTCATGGATGACAGTAGCCAATAAGAGGTAATTATGTCATTTGAAGCCATTTGCACTGCCATTGATCTGAAACTGACCAGTGGAGTGCAAACTCCACGAACGGAGCGGAGTTCACCACCCAGGCCTAGAAATTACACTCCAAGTAGAGATTGTACTAAGGGCTGGTTTGAATACTCATGTAGGAAGTCGGGATTGGTCGAACTTGCAGAGATTCACTCCTCAGAATTCTCGAAGTTACCTAAAAACTGTGAGATTCTGAGGAGTTCCATTAATGGGCAGAAAATAGGCATGTCACATTGCTCGCACTGCAATTCATCCCTGGTAGTGTGAGCAGTCCTGAAAAATCAGGGCGAACAGTACCACGCAGTGCGCAATGAGCGGATGGCTATTCGAGTTGATTTTGCTGCCGCTCGAGATCAAAATCTAATTGAGCAGCAGCCCCGTGACAGCGACCACTCACGACTGACCATGTTAGAAAATTGCACTAGGGGATACTAAATCTTGCTTGCACTTCCCAGTTTGCATTTCTCGAGCCTTGTGGTAAAAAATTCTGCCACATGAGAAATGACAGAACTTTGCCAGAACTCTGTGTTACAAGAGTAACGCAGAGTCACCAAATTCTTCCAATTCCACAGTTGGAATAAAACATTCCACCCAACACTGGTAGGGATGCATACACAAATTTAAAGAAGGGGTTAAATAACGTTTGTAAAGATGGTATTGCAATTGCCCTCTGTAGATCAAAGTACAAGCAAGTCCTGACAATGTATAAATTCATTAATTGTGAAGATGCCTAGTATAATTGGGTCACATCAAGTGCATTCAAAGAGCCTAGCCTGCTCAGGTCAATCTGTAACTCTCCAAATATAACGGGGCAAAATTACCCCAAAATGTTTTAGGATGACACAGATGTGGAAAATACAATGATTTATCAAATTATAGTGTTATCCTATTGGCCTCATATAGCCTATTGTATTGATGGACTTCAACTGCTACTGAGTAAAAGCCACAAAGGCAAAGCAATAGGGTGCAACTGGGTACTAACTAACTTGATTAAAAATAACAATGCACTCTGGATTCCAATATTGACTAATGTGTTGAATGTAGACAGTAAGGATGTGCTCCCTTCTAATTGGTCTCAAACAATTAATTTTCCTGTTTTTAAGAAGGAGGATAGATCCTAAATCTGTTGTCTGGTCATGGTGACCTCTCTCCCCCCAAGGCATGAGTGAGAAAGTCTGCTCATCTGTAATATAGATGTTTTTAATTCACTGAGTTTAACAACTCTGGCACTGAAATTACAAAAATAAATAGATGGTCTGGACCATAGTGAATGCTAGTATGTACTATTTGGAGGCAACTTTAAGAAAACACTGTGTTGATGGATATGTTCTCCTTTCTCTCCACACTGTTTCATTCCCTCAGGTCCTTCAATTCTTGACTACACAAACATGGTGATGTAGTCAACCATTAATGGTAGCAACTATTTAGAAGCACCATTTAGTGTAGATAATAAACACCACGCTTCTTTCACATATTGCACATATATAGGTCCTGAAGAATTGCCACGGTACTTATTGACCAACAGGGCAAGAAACATGTCGACCCATAGAGTAGAGCACAAGATTGAATAAATATCCCTCATCAGGGCTGTTGCCACTCTAGTATACATATATCTTTTTTAATAAGGTGGATTACCAACCAGACTAAACACATCTATTTGGAATATCCAACCTTTTTTAAGTAAAAAGCACTCACTGCACCACTACTTGATCTACACACACATGGGCCACATACCAGCACTTCATCATATGGCAAAGAAACAAAAGATCTCCGACAAAGAGCCCCTTCGCGGGTGCCTATTGAGCAATGCAGCACCTGCTCAACGAGGAGCAGGTCCATATGATGAAGCATGACACCTAGCTTGCTGGGTGTGTGAGGACCCTAGTTCCACCCAAGTGGGATCCCCCCATCCCACTACCTCCTTTACCCCTCTCCTTACTCACCACCACTAATTAGTTGGTAGGTGACATCAATCACAGATGAACAGCCCCAATCTCGTTTTGTGGAACAAGACCTCGCTCCAACAATAAATGATGCCCCCTGAGCACCCTGAGCTCTTGTTTCAGGGTGTTTGAGGCCCTCCTCCACCCACAGGATGCTGCCTGCGCCTCATCCCTTGTGGTCCAGTGGGTAGCACTCTGCTCTTCTGCTGTTCTACCTCTATTGCATCTTCCTCTTTTTACCTTTTATTGCTGTTTTTCATGACTCTTCTTGACCTTTCCCTACCTTCTCTACCACTCTTGCCCTCTTTTTCTCTTCCTTCTCTTCATTTTTTTCTTTGCGCTCGCTGTTTTCCTTGTGCTTTTCCCCTGCTGCTGCTGCCCGTTAGCCTCTCTGCCTACAGTGTGTCCTTCCTGCCACCCAGCTGACCCGTCCTTCCCCCGATCCCTACTCAATCGTGGTCGCTTTGAGGCAAGGAGAGCAAGACCACTGACCTGGTTTGTGTGGCTGCTCTCTCCCACACAGCTCCACCACTAAGTGTTGCCCCCTGAACCCCCAGAGCTTTTTTGCAGGGTGTTTTAGGCCCTCCTCTACCCACAGGCTCCTGCCTGTACCTCGACCCAGGTGGTCCAGTGGGAGAGCACTCTGCTCTTCTGCTGTTCTCTCTCTATTGCCTCTTCCTCTTTTTCATCATTTTTACCTTGTATTGCTTTTATTTCTTGACCTTTCCCTTCCAACTCTGCCTCCCTGCGCCCTCTTTTTCCCTACCTTCTCTTTATATTTTTCTTTGCACTTGCCATTTTCCTCACACTTTTCCCCCACCACTGCTGCCCCCATGGTCCCTTCCACCTCCAGTGTGTCTTTCACGCCACACAGCTGACCCGCCCTCCCCTTGATCCTGACTAAATGGCATCTGCTGTGCAGGTTCGCCAATGGCAAGCCTGTCAGAAGCTGTCTGTGACCTGACTGCGACCAGAGCCAGAGACTCTAGTCCTCCAACCCGCCTCCACTATGACTCCTGCACCCTCCATGCTCTCAACCCCAGACGCAGCATCAAGTGCCAGCTCTCTATGCCAAACAACACCCAAGGACCTCTATCCTGTCTACACTGCTGCCGCACCTTCAGCCAACTCTGGCCACCAGGACCATCCCCTGGCCATCTGGACCTCCCCATTCACAAGCATCTCAAGTGCATCCTCCCCAACCCTCAATGTATGTTGCCTACAAAATCGCGCCATAGAAATCTCAGACCTCATCAACACCTGCTCGCCTGACGTTGCCTTCTGCATAAAAACCTACACCAATGCCAGATCTGCACCCAACATCGCCACTGCCATTACCAACGGATACAAGACTCTGCACAAGGACCTCTCCACCTGCCCAGGAGGAGGTATCAATATTGTTTGCAAAAGCACCATCCGCAAGACGACCATCAACCCGGGCGACACAACGACGGCATGAATCACCTTCTCTTCCAGATCCAGGCCAACCCTCAAATGACTCTCAGTGGAACCCTAATCTGCAGGCTGCCTGGCCTGAGCTCCCTACACCAATGCCATCATCGACCTCATTGCACCCCACGCCTCCACAGACTACATCCTACTCAGAGACCTAAAGTTCCACCTGGACAACCATGATGACCCAAACACCGCCGCCCTCCTAGAGATCCTCATCAACATAGGACTGAAACAACAGATCAACACACACACATACACAGGGGGACACACACTCAACCCCATCTTCACTGGAGGAAACAGTGACTCCTACAAGCATACCACAAAACTCCTCTGGACAGATGACCACTACATCTACTTCTCCTTCAAAAAACCCTAAAAAAAACACCGTACACAAGCACGCCCCCACCTCCCCAACAGAAGCTGGAACGAAGTCACCAAAGACCAGTCCACCTCCAACCTCTGCAGCACCCCACCACCGACTATGCCGGATGCCAACACCACAGCACGCAATCTCCAGCACTGGAATCACAAACTGCGCCAATACACTTGGACCCCTCAAGAAAGCCACAGGAAGACAACAAGAAAGCAACTGGTTCACTCCTGCACTCCAGGAATCCAAAGGCTTCTGCCAAAGACTTAAAAAGATATGGAGGAGCAATAAAACCCCAGAATCATTTGCTGCCTACAGAACAGCCACCACCGCACACCACCATCTTATTAAATCCCCAAGGAAAAATCCCTGCAAGACAGAATCCTCACCAACTCTCCCAGTACCAAAGAACTCTTCTCCATCTTCAAGGATTTTGCCAAACCTGGCATCGAAACAACAGACGTCCCACCCTACCAAGACCTCTGCAACAAACTCAACACCTTCTTCCACCTCAAGATTAAGAAGCTTCATGACAACTTCGAAAAACAAGACCTCCGCACTACTCCTGCTCTCCCTCCATACAGCGCCACCCGACAGAACCTGCTCAACTGGACTCCTCTCACAACAGAAGACACCATGAAGACCATGAAAAGCATCCACTCCGGTGCACCCTCAGACCCTTGTCCACCCCACATCTTCCACAGACCTGCCTCTACCATCGCACACAAACTTCGTTGGACGATCAACTGCTCCTTTCGAAACCGCCACTTTCCAAGACCACTGGAAATATGCCAAAGTCAGCCCCTTCCTGAAGAAACCCTCCGCAGACCAGACAGACCTCAAAAAATGTCAGGCCCATATCCCTGCTTCTTTTCGCAGCCAAAGTCATGAAAAAGACCGTATACACCCAGCTAACACACTACTTTGAAGCTAACAACGTCCTGGACATCTCCCAATCCGGATTCTACAGCAATCATGGAACTGAGACCACCCTACTCACCGCCACCGATGACATCTGCTCCCTCCTGGACCAGGGTGAAATCATCTCATACGCCGACAACACCCAGCTTACCTCTCCCTCACCAACAAAACAAACATCACCAACACTCAACTTCCAGGAAGGGATGAAAGCCATCACTACATGAATGAAGAACAGCTGCCTAAAACTCAACTCCTCAAAAACCCCTGGTGGCCCCCTGCACTCGGAAATGGCCTCACCCCGATTGTCCAAGCACAAAACCTCGACATCATACTAGATTCATTGCTCACAATTAAATGCCAGATCAACTCCGTGTCATCGACCCGCTTCAACACCATCTACATGTTGCAAAAGATGTTCAGATGGATCAGATCTGAATCCAGAAAAACTGTCACGCACTCTCTCATCAGTATCAAACTGGACTACGGCAATGCGATCTACACCGGAAACAACAAGAAACTCCTTTGCAGACTCCAGATAGTCCAGAACGCTGCCACCAGACTGATCCTTGGCCTCCCTCGACTCAGCCACAATACATCTGCAATCTCCACTGGCTCCCAGTCAAAAGAAGAATAACCCTCAGTCTCCTCACCCACACAAAAAAGGCCCTTCACAACACTGGACCAACATACCTCCTTCAACGCACCCAAAAGACACCTCCGATCAGCCGACCTCTCTCTCTGGCCACCGTTCCACACATCAACAAGGCCAGAATGGGAGGAACATCCTTTTCCTACATCGCAGCCAAGCCCTGGAATGACCTCCACCTTCGGCACGCCCCCACACTGCACCAGTTCAGGAAGGACCTCAAGACCTGGCTCTTTGAATGACCCCAGCATGCGAAGTAGAAACCCCAAGCACATTGAGACCCTCACGGGTGAGGAGCTGCGCTTTACCAATCCTGATTAATTGATTGAGTGTTATTGGCCAATATATTTGCTACCTAGTTCAGTAAAATATTTGGTCAGGGTACTTCCGGAGAAATTAGACCTTTAGGGAGATGAACACCCTATTATCTCTGATTTACAGTATGATTTCAGGAAGGGCTTAGGCAACCTGGAGCAATCAATACATTTGGAGGTATTAGTGGGCAAGTGCACGAAGGCTAAGAAAGGCTTTCTTTTTCTGGCTTTCAAGCACCTTAGCAGTGCATTATATTGTGTTAATCACATTAAGTTGTGGCAAATCAAGCATTCAATGAGTGCTGATCATCAAATATTTCATCTACTAAATCCTCTCTATCACAATGTTACTGTTAGAGTCTAGTATGGACTATGAGGTGAACACCCTTTGTCTTTTTGGGTGCAGCGGGAAGTCAGACAAGCATCCTGGTACCGGTTTCAGGGGAAACCCACTCATCAGCCAGGCTTGCTCGAATCCAGTGACAAAGTGTGCAAGGGGTCCACGTCTTGGCATACCCTGCTAACTTAGAGCGAACAAAGCAAACACAAGGTAATGATGGATGGAGCGCTGAAACTTTTAATACACTCACCAGCAGTCACAGTTCTGGGTTGAATCCATCATCGTTCTTAAGCTCACTTCACCACCCCAGTTCAGACCCAGCCATATGCATATCAGTCTTGACCCTGTTCCTCATAGGAACACACCAGCCCTAACTGTCAAGCCAGCGCTTCCCTGGACCAGAAATAGTTTGGAAGGGTATGCCGAGACTTGGATCCCTTGCTCACTTTACCACTGGATTCAAGCTAGCCTGGCTGATGAGGGGTGTTACCCCGAATCCGGTCCCAGGATGCTTGTTTCCAGTCCAGGGAAGACCTGGCTTGGCAGTTCGGGCTGGACTGTTCCCATGAGGAACAGGGTCAAGACTGATTTGCATATGGCTGGGTCTGAACTAGAGTTGCGAAATGAGCTAAAGAACAATGATAGATTCAACCCAGATCTGTGACTGGGGATAAGGGGCTGAAAAGCTTCACTGTTCCGTCCATTATCACCTTATGATTGCTTTATTCATTCTAAAGAACAGGTTTCGAATCTTCATTATGCAAAATCTGCAGAAGAAAGGTGAGATATTTACATAAGCCAAGCAAGACCACATTCCTATAATCCAAACAGGATGAGACAGCTTCCTAGATCACTAATTTTATTCCTTACTCTCTGAGGCAAGGAATAATTTTCTTTAATGTCTTCAAAAGGGCAGAAGGGTGATAGTAACACCAACATTTCTGGCCATAGTGGCAGAGGCTGGTGGTGGGCCAAGAGTCAATCACAATGGGTAATTTTATAGAACCAGCACCGACATTGTAGCTGCTTTGAACTTCAAAAGCTTATTGCTTACTAAACATGGAACTGAAGCAAGACATTCCCAATATTTAAGAGAAAAGTCAGAGCATCTAACTCTTGGGGCCCGATTACAATGTCGGGGGAAACCCTCTGAATCAATGGCTGGAGACTTTCCACGCAACATTGTAGTTTTCATTAGGACTGCAGTATTAGGATGACTAGTAATAGGTAAAGGTGCCTTCAAGGGATTACATTAACAAATCTCAGTCAAATGTTATACAAACTCGTCATTCGTTTGTTAAGCCCCAATTGATGGCAAAACCTTGAATAATCCAAATATTAATGAAGTTGTTTATAACATAAATATTCAACAGAACACTTAAAAACACAAGTATATCTTTTTTTGGTAAGTACCCATTTTTAAATGTAGACAGAAATGTAAAGGGTACATTCAAAAACAATAAAACATCATGATAGAGAATACACAAAAGAGCCTGAAAATCAAAGTGAACACATATTCCAGATTAGTGTAAGGAGGGAAATGAATCTAAAACAATAGACTACAATCCCTCAAGGGCATCAAATGCTAGTGAAATACATGTATTAGTTGACGTTTCGGTCTGTTGTGGCAAAATCGTATGTCAGACCATCTTCAGGACATAAAGTTGATTGTTAAAAGAATCCCCTGTATCAACATAATATATAAAATTACTTAAAAAGGTCTACGATGACAAAAAAAATTAAAGAAAGAAAAGACCTCTTTTCTTTCTTTCAAATTTAAACACCTTTGTCTCATTCTGTGAGGAAAGAGGACTCGAACTAAACTCCTCAAAGTCAAAGGTCACAACTATTAATCCCCACAGAACCTATAGAGGAAATGTGTACATAGAGGGGGTCTGAATTGAAAAGGTCCCATACTTTGTTTATCTGGGAGTAAGATTAAGTGACAGCCCGGCTTGGGGTCCCCAATTGGAGGAAAGCAAAGCCATTCTCCAATTGCAAACCTCCGCCATAGGGAGAAAATACAGGACTGCCTCGGTAGGCGATTTGTCGCCGGTCATGTCCATGCACAGAGCAATTGCTGTAGCATCAATCACTTATGGAGCTGAGATTTTAGACTATGTCCAAGCAGAGGTGCTGACAAGAGTTGAAAATACGTTTTAAAAGGGCCTCTTTAATCTCCCTCCAAGTTCCCCTATTACCCCATTAAGAGTGAGACTTGATCTAGCCCTCGACCCTATACATCTAGTGGCTCAACTCAAACCCCTACTATTTCGGATTAGATTGTCGTCTGCCAGGGAACTAATAACCTATAGGGAATGTGTGAAAGAGCTAGAGTCCCTCGACAGGGACTTAACTATACCCTGGTTGAAGGCGATAAATGTTGTATCCCATAGAATATGCATGGCTAAATTATGGAACACCCCGGATCAGATCTCCAAAAGTGACGCCCTTGGAGTGAAAACCCTGTTTTGGGAGGAAAGTTTGCTCAAACCTGGAAAGTATACCAGGAAAATACCATGACTGGTCAGTTCCTTCTCCATACATGTACTCCCAGCCTATAGACCTACATGGACCATATGTATCAACGCCGTTCTAAATGTTTATATGTTCAATTCAGGTATGGAATACTCCCCCTGAGAACTCACAGAACGAAATGGGACAATTCAAATTCAGACTTCAAGTTTTGCCCAAATTTTCCTACCATCATGGAAACTCTAGAACACTTTTTGTTCTTCTGCCCACCATAAAGAAATCCACAAAAGAAATGGCTGATAGCGGCATTAAACTCTATGGGTGTAAGACACTGCAGGGAAGAACTAGGGCTCCTTAAGAGCGACACTAGGGAATAACTTGCACTGGCAGTATTGCCTTATTTGCTCTGTGCCTGGAACCAAAGGTAGAAGGCCATAGACAATTCGCTTCCCAGGATATCCAGCTCATAGTAAAAAGGCACAAAAGGCTTCTGCATTGTTCTATGACCCTATATGTCGTTCTCTACTACTGTTGGTATTGTAGACATTCCTATTTACATAGCAGGTTTATTAATTTGTTTTAATAATATATGAACTTATATTCCCATGAAGAATACCTGTACAATAGGACAATCTTCTTAGCGTTGGGTCTAGTAGTAGTTTTTCCGTTTAACGTTCATCGATTTTAACCACTGTTGATTTTTACCTGTTGTAAATAGAACTTTTGTATGATTTTGTTTATTGAAATTGATTATGAATTACGCTTTTCTGTTATTGTAACTTTTTATGGCTTTTTGCCGAAATAAAATGTTTGATGAAGAATAAGTCTCCACCAATAAAGGCCCATTGGCTTTAACATATACGTTTCACAAGAAATGATTCAGACCTACCGCCTTTGTCATAACTTTAATGATAAACCCATCAAGGCAATGACATCTGACATAATTTTCCCCAAAATACCAATTAGTTCTACAGCCATGATCAATGTCACCTTGAGCAACAGACCTACTGTATTGAGATTAATCTGTGCAGTGAAAGCTACAACTTCCTAATCAAATCCAGTAAGGAGAAGGATCTATTTGAGGGGTGGGAGGAGCAAAGCCCTCTCTCAGTAGTGCTTCTTAAAGTTCATTTTCTGTGGATGACATAAGGTTTTGCACCGACTCCAGTCTCATGCCATACCAAAAAATACATTTTTGGGCAGGTTTTATATATGGTCCATTTGGTATATATGTGACAGACTTTTAAGAATGCTTGTTTGGTTTTTTCTTTACATTTAAGGAGTGGGCCAGCTCATCTTCAAATGCCACTCTAATTAGGAAAAATATAAACTGGACATATTCAAATTTATCACACAGCCAGAGCACATTGCGATCCTCATGCTTTATTTGGAATGTCAAAGGGCAGGAAGAGGCCTCTCTCTATAATCCTATAGGTGGTGGGGATCGTGCTGTGTAATTAAACATCCGTGATGAGGAGTATTTCTTAATACAATCTTCAGTAGAGAAACGTGGGTTAGTCTACTCATAATTTGTAATATATTTTTTGTTTGATCAGCTTGGCGCAGGATATCACTAAACAAATTCCAACTTCGTTTGTTCAAGGTAATTATTCAGTACGGAACGTATATACTTTTTTTGAGGTTGTGATCCATTGTCATTAAAATGCACAATGATGTATTTGTGCATTGTATAATCATAGGTAAACAAAATGAAAACGACTTTTGCAATAATTACAACACATACTTTTGTATGCACAAAACCTGTACCCGTTTTTGTTATTTCGATATGGTTTTTTATCTCCCCTGGAACACACAATTTGTTGGCCCTGAGTGCCAACTAAACGAGCAACAGCTCATTAGTGGTCCTTTTTTGTTCGCCCTCATTTTTTTTGCAGCCTAGCCTTTCCTTTCTGACTAGGTGGCCAGGCGTCAAGGTGTCAGTAGTTAAGAAGGCTTTTTCAGGACTGGACTTTGAAGACATTGATCAAAATGTGAAAGGAGTAGGGACTTCAGCTTGCAAAACATTTTTCAAGAAAATAAACATATTTACGTGATGGTCTCTTGTTTAAAATGTATGGTAAACAGCAATGAAGATTATTATTTTATTACAGTTTTATATAGTACAAACTCAACCCAACGTCACTGGAATTCTTTAGATGAGCACCAGATACAACAAAGTACATTTTATGAAAAACGACGGATTAAAACGAGATCTGCGACTTAGGGTGAATGTTTTATTTGTTCAGCATTCCGTCCATCATTTTTTTTAATGCTTTTATTGCCCTAAGTGGAAAGGGTATGCCCACACTGGAGTCATGTGCTCACTGTGGCACTGCATTCAAGCTAGCCTGGCTGATATGGGGTAATACCTTAAAACCGGTCCCAGGATGCTTGTTTCCGGTCCAGGGAGGACCTGGCCTGGAAGTTCGGGCTAGACTGTTTTCATGGGGAGCAGGGTCATCACTGATTTGTATATGGCTGGGGCCAAACGTGGGTGGTATGGTGAGCAAAACAACAATGGATTAAACCCAGATCAGTGATTGGGGTTAATGTTTGATTTGTTTAGCATTCGTTCATCATTTGTTTTATTTTGCTTTTTTTTAGTCATTTGATTTGCCCGGAAACACAGCAAGATAAGTATGGTGTGCCGACTCAGGGACTCAGATCTGGTACCATACTTCCAAAGTCGACTTCCGTGTATGAAGGCAAGAAAACATGTTCTTTTTTGGAATTTCAAGAATGCTTACTTTGAGGTCCCTTGTGTAAGTGACCTTGTAGTAGGTCGAATCTATCTCTGGTAAAAGTATATTTGAATCGCATTTTATCATCTGACAAGGGGGATTTGGGGGGCAGACTGGAGGAGGCATCGCCATCGTACACAAGAACACCATCCGCATCACGACCGACTCCAACGACACCTTCACCGCCGCCGAGTATCTCCACTTCCAGATACACACCGACCCAAAGACGACCCTCAGAGGCACCCTCGTCTACAGACCCCCGGGACCACGTACACAATTCAGCGAAGACATCACGGACTTCATCAGCCCGCACCCCCTCCGCTCCGCTGACTACATCCTCCTAGGGGACCTCAACTTCCACCTGGAGAACAACAAAGACCGCAACACCGCCGCCCTGCTGGACAACCTCGCCAACCTCGGACTCAAGCAACTGGTCAACACCCCCACCGACTACGCCGGCCACACGCTTGATCCCGTCTTCTCATCCAGCAAGCACATCACCTTCAGCCACTCCACCGGACTTCACTGGACCGACCACAGCTGCATCCACTTCAGCTTCATACAACCACGACCCACCGCCACCTGCAACAGGTTCCTCGCAGGAGCTGGAGCAAGATCACCGCCAAGCAGCTCACCACCTCCCTCAGCCAGAACCCACCCGCCAGCACAACGAACCCCAACGAAGCAGCACGCAACCTCACACAGTGGCTGACCGCCTGCGCCGACGACCTCGGGCCACTAAAGAACCCTCCCAGCAGACTCAGAAGCAAGAAAGCCTCCTGGTTCGCCGACGAACTCAAGGACTCCAAGAAGAACTGCCGCACCCTCGAGAAAGCCTGGCTCCTCGACCAGACCACAGACAACATGACCGCCCTCAAAGACGCCACCCGCAAGCACCACCAGCTCATCCGCACCACCAAGAAGAATTCACTGAAGAAACGACTGGACAACAACGCCCACGACAGCAAGGAACTCTTCAGCATCGTCAAGGAGTTCTCCAACCCCAGCACCGGCAACAACGACATCACTCCTTCACAAGATCTCTGCGACTCTCACGCCTCGTACTTCCACCGCAAGATCGCCGACATCCACAACAGCTTTGGCGCACCATCCACGCACCCAACCGTCGAACCAACGCCCCCCACCGCCACCCTCCGCACCTGGACCACGGTGACCACCGAAGACACAGCCCGCATGATGAACACCATCCACTCCGGATCCCCAACCGACCCCTACCCCCACCGCGTCTTCAACAAGGCCGACTCCATCATCGCACCCCAACTCCGGGACGTCATCAACTCCTCCTTCAACACCGCCACCTTCCCGGAGAGCTGGAAGCATGCCGAGCTCAACGCCCTACTGAAGAAACCAACAGCGGACCACACCGACCTCAAGAACTTCCGCCCCATCTCGCTCCTCCTTTTTCCTGCCAAAGTCATCGAGAAGACCGTCAACAGACAGCTTGCAGCCTTCCTCGAGACGAACGGATCCCTCGACTCCTCGCAGTCGGGCTTCCGAGCCAACCACAGCACCGAGACCGCCCTCATCGCAGCCACCGACGACATCCGAGCCCTGCTCGACAACGGGGAAACAGCGGCCCTCATCCTCCTGGACCTCTCTGCAGCGTTCAACACCGTCTGCCAGCGCACCCTAGTTCAACGCCTAAGCAACATCGGTATCCAAGAAAAGGCACTGGAGTGGATCATCTCGTTCCTCGCCGGAAGAACACAAAGAGTCCGCCTCCCCCCGTTCCGATCCGAGGCCACCGAAGTCATCTGCGGCGTACCACAAGGATCATCTCTCAGCCCCACCCTCTTCAACGATAACATGAGACCTCTTGCAGCCATCGCACGCCAACACAACCTCAACATCATCTCCTACGCCGACGACACCCAACTGATCCTCTCCCTCACCAGAGATCCCGCCACCGCCAGAACGAGCCTACACGAAGGTATGAAAGACATCGCCGAGTGGATGAAGAACAGCCGCCTGAAACTGAACTCAGACAAGACGGAAGTCCTCATCCTGGGACCATCGCCCTCCGCCTGGGACGACTCCTGGTGGCCTCCCACCCTGGGCACCGCTCCCAAGCCAACAGACCACACACGCAACCTGGGCTTCATCCTGGACTCTTCCCTCTCGATGACCAGACAAGTCAACGCCGTCTCCTCATCGTGCTTCAACACCCTGCGTATGCTCCGAAAGATCTTCCGATGGATCCCGACCGAAACCAGGAAGACGGTCACCCAGGCACTCGTCGCCAGCCAACTGGACTACGGGAACACCCTCTACGTGGGAACCACAGCCAAACTACAGAAAAGACTCCAGCGCATACAGAACGCCTCCGCCTGACTCATCTTGGACATCCCCCAACGCAGCCACATCTCCAGCCATCTGCGGGACCTGCACTGGCTCCCCGTCAGCAAAAGGATCAAGTTCAGGCTCCTTACCCACGCACACAAGTCTCTCCACGACCTGGGCCCCAAGTACCTCAACGACCGCCTAACCGTCTAAACGTCCACCCGCCAGCTACGTTCTACGAGCCTCGCCCTCGTACCACGCATCCGAAGAGCCACCGCCGGAGGAAGATCCTTCTCCTACCTGGCAGTCAAGACATGGAACTCCCTCCCCATCCAGCTCCGGCTTACACAGGACCATCTCGCCTTCAGGAAACAACTCAAGACTTGGCTGTTCGAGTAGTAGCGGACCCCTCCCCCAAGCGCCTTGAGACCCTTCCGGGTGAGTAGCGCGCTATACAAATGTTATGATTGATTGATTGATTGATTGATTGACTCCTTTTCAGGATCAAAATGAATTACAAACCTACACACAGCTATTGCCCTGTTCCAAACCCTTTGCAGACAGCGAAGCCACTGTGAGCCAACTTTGTGCACACAGATGGGGAAGCCCCTGCAGAGCACAGTCTTTGTCCTGTGTACAACCCAATCTAAACACCCAAGCCTCCTTAGATGGCCAAATCCCTACTACACATGGGTTTTGGCCTGTTCCAAACTCTTTGATGACAAATAGCCTCATTTCGGCAGCCAAACACTTCCAGATGGGCAAGCTACTGTGCACAAGGTCTTTGCCATGTATATAACCCTTCACCAAGAGTGAACTGTTTGTGGCTGCGAACCTCCTTTACCATATTCGAGTCCTCCTATGGATTGCCATGATACTTTCTTTCATGTCCTTTAGAGGAGGAGTTTGTGGGGCAGTATATGCATTTGTTAAATGTTAAATGTGTCTTGATGTATTCTTGTGGTACCCGTTAAATACCAGTAGAAAAGGTTAATTACCTGGCATGATACCGCAGCAGTACTGCTGTACTAAAAGAAATGCTATAAAATAGTATGTTGCGCACATATAGGTAGAACTGGATACATTTGTTGATGTTCTTAAGGAAGATCCTGTCCCTTTCTGCTGTGAAAGGACTCTATCTCTATGAAAGACACTATTCATATCAAAGCAGATGTTGATGTAGGTGTACCCCATGCCATGGTCACAGGAAATGCTTAAATTACTTCACTGAAATGTTTCTGGGAACTGTCAATCTTTGGAAAAAATTAGTTTGACCAACACCTCTTTTGCATTTGATATCTGTTGCGCTCTTCAAGAGAAGTTGTGATCTGCCAATGGAGATATTTAAAACTGCTGTAGGCCATATTATGCTTTACAAACTTTTGAACTGGTGCCATGCTTGTAAAATGCTCTTACTTGGATGCCTAGAAAACAGCTGTACAGTATTGGGAACAGGAAAGGGGTTTAAAGCCTGCAACAACTGAAGCTGTGTGTGCAACTTTTCATGTAACATTCTATTGAATGTGAAATGTAGAGCTCTAGTTTCATTAGACACAAATAGCTAATTCTATTTAGAAAATAAAATAACGTTGGTGGTATCAGTAGGAAAATGGGTGCAAGTAAATGTAGTTATTAGATAAGACAATATGTAAGTATGTAGTGAGATGGAAAGATATTTCCTAAGTTCTTTTTGAGATGTTTTACAACTATAAGTCAGCTAGACGTAGCATGCCACCATTATATACTGAATGTGGTATTAAATTGGCTGTTTTAAATTGAGATGAGCACATGCTTTTTCTTAAATGGTATTATACTGTGGTAGTGTCATAGCACATGTTCAATGAAAATAAGGAGGGTGCAGGGGCATGTAGAGATGGCGGTTGTAGTATGGATAGAATGTCAGTACAAGGGGTGAATGGGAGAGAAAACTATGGTATAACATATGAAGACCAAGATGGCAGAGGTGCAAGAGGAGGAGTAGGTTTATTGTTAGAGGGAACTTGGCGAAGAGAGGTAGTGAAAAAAAACAAGGTTAAGGAATGTGGGGGTTGGGTATGTAATGTCATGTATTACTTGTAAAGCGCACTGTTGCCAGCCGGCATCCTGGCGCTGTATATCGCTGGGGAACCCGTCCTGGCTTTCCCTGTGGGATGGTCCCTGCTCGGAATCCCCAAGGTGTAGCCATGCATCCCCGGCGTTGAAGGGGCCATTGTGGAGATTAGGCAAGCTAATGCCCAGAGTTGCAGAGTGGGACCCCTGGTTAGAGTAGGCACCGAGGCGAGAATTATCGAGTCTGCTGACCCTGGTCCACGACCCTGTCGCGTCGGGAATTGAACCCTGGTCCCAGGTCGACTTCTGCTCCCGGGTCTGCCGCCTCTAACCAGTGAGCCACACCACTCCACCATGAAACATCAACAGCAATAGGAGTAGAATACAGGCATAGGCATAGAGAATAGTAGTAGAACAGTAAGGGGAGCAGAAGGGGCAATGGATGGAGATGGTTGGCATATGCATTTGCACAATAACAAAACATAAGTGGAGTGGTATCAGTCAGGTCAGCGAAGGAGGGCAGTACCAGGTTGGGGCAGAGGTAGCAAATGGTATAAGGGAGAGAGTAAGTATTGGCACACCACATGGAAATAGAGGGTTTACAAAGGCATACGTGTAGGAATGGAAACCATGGATCCAATTTGAAGCCCCATGTCAGTAGCACCAGTAGGAACTAGAGGACAAATGCAAGAAGGCATTTCACTTTTGTAAAAGGCCCAAATGACTAGCTCAGGCCATTTACAAAAGTAAAAAAGGCCTTTTTTGTATGTAAGTTATTTGATTTGCTAATTTAGTGAACTGAACTAAAACAAAATCAGTATATTTTGTGGCTCTAAATACTGAATCGCTATTAGGGGTTTCCGAATAGTGATTTTGATGCATGTATGTATGACACATTCACACATTGCAACTAGCTGCAGAATTGGGTTATTGCATGTGCAATTTACCACCTACTGGAAATAAGTGCTAATCAGGTGCAACCTACATACAAAGTCCCAAAATGCATAAGGCCTTTACATTTTTCAGCCAGCCAGAAATGTAAGCCTCTACTTAGAATAAGTGTTTCATGTTCACTTTGAACTTTTGGAGACAGATTGACAATAAGTGAATCACTTGTTGTATTACTGGTACAACAGTCCATCCCTGAAGTTATTACTTGGCCTGTGTGGTTTCGGCCTGTAGCCTTATTTGAACACCTGGCTTGGTGTTTCTTGCCTCCCCTCTGGGTTCTTCCCCTCTGTCATTTTGTACTCTCTTCCTGTTCCTCAAAAGTTATCTTCATACATCTCTTAAAAAACAACATGGATTTACCAATCTCATCCTTGCTGGGACCCTCCCCTGGATCTCTTTCCAAGGGTGACAATGGGACACTGCTAGACGACATGCTGCTGTTTCTTATGTAGTTGGTTTGACCTGCTCATGGTCTATTCGTAATGTCATCATATTTTTTTAGCAAATGTAAAAAGCCGCCCCTATTCATAGTCCCTATCATAGCATTTGATCCTTTTTCCGTTTCTTGTCTTTCAGGTATAACTTACAGTTCCCTCTTTAGTATTTCATAGTTCTTCTTTAAAGCGTCATTTAAATTCATTTCAGCAATTTCTTTTTCTTGAATATTTCTACCCTCAATTTCTAACTTTCCTTTCAGAGTTAGTTACTAGTATATCCATCATTATGTAAGAGGTCTCTTACACGTCCTCATCCCAATCTTCTAGGAGGTCTGTTTCAAAATCCTCAAAATTTGGAAAAATGTGTATACGTACACCCCTTGGTATTTTCTTATTCTCAACATATTTCTTCAGAGTAGCCCCATCCCACCATTTGGTGAGTTCCTTTTTTTTTTAGCCTTTACAATTTAGTGAATTTATCCATTAAACCCTCTGTTTTAGACAGTGGTGAAGGAAGTTGTTTAGAACTGGAGACTTCCTTGCAAAACAAGCAACTTAGCAAAGCCTCTCGATTAGCGTCAAAATCCATATTGTCTACAGTAAACCCCAGAGATAGTGTTCTTAAGCCCTAACACAACTGATTTACAGAAAGAAGCGCAGGAAGAAAAACTTAGCACCTATGTCTAAAGTGGGTATAGCTAACAATGGTAACTGGAGTGCAGGAGTCAAAAAGGCCAAACATCTTAGCCTTCCACATAGGAGAAACTCCTTACACATCTCACAAAACAGTTGACTTAGCACTATTGCTATACCATTTATATCAATGTATAAATCAATTCTCATTTGTCAACATTAACATGTCACATAATGCACAGACTCCATCATCTTCAATATTGAAAATCTTTTTCGTTATTGATAGTCTTATAAAATCATGCTCTTATGTCTGTTCGTAGTCAACGCATTTCAACAAATAATACATCTTCAGGGCTACTAAAATAAATATAAGATACAAACTTTAAAAATGTGTACAATAAATATACCACATACAAAATCCTGAAAGGGAGATAAAAAAATCTTCTCTTTGAATACAGAACAACAAAACATCATAACATTAATTTACAGTCTAACACACAAAAAACATACAAATTTCAAGTTTATTTTAATTTGATACAGACCTAGACTGAGGTCAACAAATATACAAACACAATTTTAAAACATTTAAAATAGAACTCATATAATCACTTTAAACATTTATTATGTTAAATCAATTCATAATAGCTTTTTAGAATGACTTTAGCTCAAATCTGTTTAAGATTTATCCCACTTAGAGCATTTGTATTCGTCCGGTAGTAACTATTTCAAGATTTAGATAACCTTAGAAAGAAAAGAGGTTGGATCTTTTGCAGATAGGCCATAAAATCAGCTTTGGATATTTAGAAGTTTAAAATCGTGACATCATAAACTTTAAAATAGCTTTAAAAAAATCTTTAAAAATGTATACAGTTGGCAACAGACAAATTCATCTGGTGGTAATTTACAGAGAGTGATTAGGCTTTGTACAGAATGAACATTGTATCGGATTCTAATAGGCCTTAGATACCTCCTCCTGGCTCCTACTAAAGTTCGATTTGGGCAAACCGCTAATACATGAGTTAGATCTTGCATTCCTCCCTTACACATATCACAGATCCCTGTTGTATTTTCAGAATTATTACACTTTGCTGTATGTGCATTCAGAGGGAGGATTTCCAACCTCAGTAAGAAAATACAGCGGTGAATCCTGTGATCTAATAGAAAATATTATATTTCTCAGGGGATGTATACACTATAGTTTTTGTATATTCTATTTAGTGTTTTAATTGAAGACAATGTTCTACGTCCATGTCAAAGCTTAATTTAGAGGTTAGATTCTTCAAAAAGAGCTTCAAACCTGCTGGTGTCCAAGGTCTAAAACGGCTACTGTGCAATGAGATAGGCTAAAAGCTATATTAAGATTCCTATTAGAAGTGTAACACGACGTTTTTTCTCTAAAGCTTTCTAATTTTAAAATATGTCTTAAGGTACCAGAAACTGCGTGTAAAAGATGGTAAGCCCATTTTATTAAATTAGAGATGGCCCTTGTGTATATGCTAACTAAGGAGAATTCTAGGCAAAATATTTGGGCCTGGACAGCTTGATTTACTCTTATTAGTCTCCGTAAAGAATTCCCTTCTCTAATTTTTACGGATTTCCAGGTTTTTATGTGCATATATTCTAGACCGTAGATTAAGATAGGCGGGATTTTCATGCGATATACCTCTAACATAGGTTGGAAATGTATATTTACAGAAGAGGAGTATAGCCTTAACAGTCCTCCTACATGTGTTGAAAAAAAACATACAAAATACATACAAACTCACAAAATGCAATGCAATATATATTTCACTGTGCAAAAAACAGCCTCACCCCATTGCAATATGTACTAAAAAACCTTCACATTAAGGTTGTGAGGCTAATTGACGCCATATTCAAAATGATTATCAAAAGATCGCAAGATGGGTATGCACTTCTTTGTTTCACGATAATAAACATACAGTGTACCTATTAATCGTATTCACAGTATATGGCACATACAAGATATAGTTTAAGATTGGTTGAAACAATCTGCAGCCAACAATATTAAGGCATCAGCTCCTTTCATTAGCCAGATCAAAGTGTCGGCAAATTTCAACAATATTCCTTTCTGTCATGTAACACACATGAGAAATTGTACTGTTATAAGCACTAGAGAGTGAGTAGCAGCATCCACACCAATTTATTCTTTAATTCATATACATAGATATAATGTACCTTAAGAGATAGCGGGCTCCTGCATGCGGATATAAATATTCAGCACAATGTATTGAGATTTCACGGTATTGAACCGACAGTCCCACAAGTAATTGCACGAGTTGCACTCAGTCTTCAGTACAGTTAATTCACCTTACATCAAGCAGAGTGTACATGATCCTAAAAGGTTTTAGAACATCGTGATTTAAGATTTAAATAAAATCCATTTTTAGGTCGAGCCTAGGCAGCACGCATGCTCTGTATTTAGACACAGAGTACTTCATCCATGGGCTTTTGAGACGTCGGTCTCTTTCCCAGGCGCGGGCCATGGAGGGAGTTACGGTGGGGCAGGGAGGCGGGGAGGGGGAGGGGCAGGGTGGAGAGGGCTAAAAACCGGCTTTGGGATAATTACAGGTAAGTAAACATTTTGCGATGCAGTGCGCGCTACGAAAGTCGTTTTATTATTTAAATTGTATGCCGGTTTTTAGCCCTCTCTACCCTGCCCCTCCCCTTCCCCGCCTCCCTGCCCCACCGTAACTCCCTCCACGGCCCGCGGCTGCTCTTTCCATAGGTTATTTCTTGTGCCATTCTCAAATGCAGTCTTTTCATTTGCGTATTTTTTATGTTTGTCTGTCCTTAGTGTGCCTGTCCCCTCCCATGGCGACTGGCCCTATTGGGAAACATCCTTTACAACGCAACTGTTACAACGCACTACCATTACGACGCAACCATTACAATGCAAGTCATTACAACACATTGTGCTGGGGGGCGCTCTAGGATAGGGAATAGTTTTAATTTTCTATCCAACACCTTCCCTACCATCCACGGCGACTGGAGTTGGAATACTAAATGAAACTATTCACTATCCAGCACCCCCCAACGCAAGTCGTTGTAACAACTTGCGTTGTAAAACTTGCATCGTAAAGGCATGCGTTGTAATAGCATGCGTTGTAACGACATACATCCGCCCTATTACATGAACTATCCACTACTGTTCAATGTATGCTGCTTGCGAGCACTACTTTCTTTTTCCACTTGCTTGTGTTATAGGAATCTGGTGTTTCCTGTGCTTGGCAAAAACATCGCGCTTAAGCTGACGTGATTTTCACCATGCTGTCCTATCTGCCCTTGCCTGCACCCTCTACACTTCTGCTCCTATCACTCTGTTTTTAGTGCAGCAGGAGCTTTCTGCTCTCCTTCATAATCCCCCACATACCTCCGAAGGGGTACATGTTGGGTGCATGCAGTGATCAAGAGGGCGGCAGGCGACCCCCTGCCAGACTTGGAGAATCATTGACATAGCGTCATTTATTTTAATAATTGATAGTTTCACTGTAAAGACAGAATTTTAGTACCTACTACCCAACAGTAGAGCGTCCAGCTCCCTTGAAAACAAAACATGCATAGAGTAGACCACAAAAGCATAGCCTTTAACCAATATGATTTTAAGTAGGCAGGGCCAGGAGTTTTACTCCGATTGATATCCGGGTCATTTTTGGATTTATTGATGTACTTTATCCTTCCAGTATAATGGACTTTCTTCATTTTATACATTTGTGGAATATTGTTAAATTTTGACTTGAATACATTGCCTAACAGGGAGGGTAAAATCGAATATATGCTTTTGAATTTTTTTTTCGTTTTCCGGAAAATAAAAAGACCCTTTCTTCACTATTCAAAACATGACAAGAAGAACAGTATGCCATGACTGTCGTGAAAGAGACAATGCAAATAAAAAAGTGTTTTGGTTTCTTGACTTTGAGTCTAAGCATTATGAAAAAAGGTGGTTTTCTTGCCCTGTTCAAGGGTAATTAATTATACGACTTCGTAAAGATGGAAAGTAGAAGTGGCCTTGTGAGAATTGTCACGGGGACTGCCATAAGACTAGATGTCAGCTTTGAGCGTTTAACTTTTTGAGCCTACTTGGAAAGACTTGTGTCAATTTAATCTCTTCGGCTATTGCTGTTGAAATGCAGTGGTGAGGCAGAGTTCTGGGGTGAGGGGAGCATCACTATTACTAACTCTCCTGAGAGGGACACTCAGAGGGCGGGGGAGCCAGGGCACCACACAGTGCCTTATGGAGGGAGAGGGGCATGCAGGTTTTAACCCCTCTTACCCCCTCCAGAATCTGTCGGATTTAGACCCCCTTACGGACACCCTGTCTGCAGGAGCAAGGATTGAGGGGTAGTAATAATTGTCTGTATATTAAGACTCCAGCTGCTAAACTCTCCTGTTGAGCATTTATATTATTAAATGGACATTAAGAGGCTCAAACATGAAATGATCTAGCTATCTTGCTATTCTAAATGAGACTAATAAATAGGGAGTGCCTTTCTAAATGAGACTAATAAATAGGGAGTGCCTTTCAATAGAAAACACATAGCTCTGATTAAAGAAATAAACTGTACAAATCGTTCATGCCAAGTTGAAATGTTATAAAATAAAACCCATTATTCTGACTTGAATTGTGTCATTTGTAACATAGGTTCCTAGTAGAACAGTGTGTGCAAAACCTGTGCAATTTCATTAAGTTTAAATACACTGCCACCCCCTTCTTGCTATAAAATGAGAACACATGTGTCTGTTTTATTGCGTGTTTCACACTTCTGTTTCCAGACATATCTCCAAGCCCAATTTCATCCAGTGTTCACAGGGTGTCCCTCGAAGCACCAAAAAGCAGACCACCCCCGAACAGTGCTACATGTGTCAAAGGAGGCAATTTTAGAATCATGATATCAAACTATACAAAAAGCATTGCACCAGTGATGTACCAAAACATTAGGGGGTGACCACAGTGAGAAAAGGTGAGGGGGCCCCTCGAATAACCCAAACCTCAAAGCACCTCAGCTCTGTGCCTCATGTATCTGACGCCAGCAGGAGTTTCGTGTTGTGGTGAGTGTGAAAGACAGACAATCTCAGAGCAGATTGTGTTCATATTGAAAACATTAGTCAGTGTGATGTACAAGGGCTGATTGTAGGTGCCCTTCACTGACACGTAACTAAGGTGTAGCTGACAAAGGAGTACACCAAAGGGGGCATTTATAATTCTGCAAGTTGCTCCAACGTAAATTGGTGTATCATGTACTGCTATTTTGGCCCTTCCGATGCCCAGCTAAGGCCCCAGTTTTAGCGTCTATCATAGCATATGGTAGGAAGGGGTGGGAGCACACTGCTTCACCTCCCAGCACAGTTCGCCCCTTAGCATTCTGGTCAATGCAGTACATGGTACATGCTTACTTAAAGTTTCACTGGAGTACACCACCAACGTTGGTGTAGGTTAGTGCTGTAAATCTGTAGATACGTGTTTCTGGAAATCATCCGTCATCAGTACAGGTAAAAACAAATGTATTTGGGGTTGCTGAGCAAGCTGCCACAATCATTCCAGGTCTCAGTTACCTCTCACAGGTGCACAGGTGCATCTCCACAAGCTTGTCAGCTCAATGGCTATGGGGAGCCTTTTCAAACAGGAAGGGGTGGGAGCACACTGCTTCACCTCCCAGCACATTTCGCCCCACAGCATTCTGGTCAATGCACTTCAAATTTCACTGGATTATTCCACCAATGTTGGTGCAGGTTAGTGCTGTAAATCTGTAGACACGTGTTTCTGGATATTATCTATCATCAGTACAAAGGAAAAAAATTTAATATGGGGTTGCTGAGCAGGCTGCCACAATCTTTTCAGGTCTCAGTACCTCTCACAGGCGCACAGGTGCATCTCCACAAGCTCGTCAGCTCAATGGCTTTTCAAATGGGAAGGGGTATGAGCACACTGCTTCACCTCCCAGCACATTTCGCCCCACAGCATTCTGGTCAATTCAGTTCATGGTACATGCTTATTTCAAATTTCACTGGAGTATTCCAGCAAACTTGGTGAAGGTTAGTTCTGTAATCTGTAGACAGGAGTTTCTGGATATCATCCATCATCAGTACAGACAAAAACAAATTTAATTTGGGGTTACTGAGCAGGCTGCCACAATCTTTTCAGGTCTCAGTCCTGATTTATAAAATGCATAAGCTACCTGTGCACAACTGCATGCAAAAGGAATGGTCTGCCTATCAGTAATGCAGTGACTACATTACATTAATAAGTTGTTAAAATTACAGTTGGTTAAGCTCATCTAAAACACATTGTATACCATTTCTACTATTTATGCACATTTGGGGCCTGATTCACAGAACTAACTTAAGACAAAATCCTAAACGTACTACCATTTTGGTACTCACAAAAGGCACTTACTAATTTTGGTATTCACAGAAAGAGCTTACTCATCAATGAGTAAATGCCTTCTGTGAATACCAAAATGAGTAAGTTACTCAAAATGAGTAAGCTACTCATTTTGGTATTCACAGGAGGCACTTACTCATTGATGAGTAAGTGCCTTCTGTGAATACCAAAATGAGTAGGTGCCTTCTGTGAATATCAAAATGGTAGTAAGTTTAGGATCTTGTCTTAAGTTAGTTCTGTGAATCGAGCCCATTGTATATTAATCTAATTACATTATATTAATGGGAGTTTTTGATGTATTTTGGAGGGTGTCTTTCTGAAAGTTTATCAAATAAAGACTGCCTCCTGTTCCTTTCTTTGAAATGATTGTATCGACCTGTCCTTCTGATTCTAATGTCCCCATATTCAGGTAGGAGCTGGTACACTTTGTTTGACCTTCTTCACATTTGCTGTCAGTTTTGAGTCAAATTGACAAAGTATTTGCCACTCACAAAAGAACAAGTGGAAACAGCACACAGCTTTTCGAGGCTGAAATGTACTGAAAGAAACACCAGAAGAAGAAAGGAGAGACCGGTTTCAATGAAACGAGTGAAAATTACCGTTGGTTCAGCACTCATTTGCATGTGGGGTGTGACTCTCGTCGTCTTCTGGCAGTGTCTTTTAAATTCAGATTCTGAAAATAAAGCCGTCACATTTTCTTATCATCTAAAATGGTATATAATTGTTTTAAGTGCAGTAGGTCAAACTCTGCCCTTACCATCTATTTTAGAAAGGATGTTGGCATGTACTTGGCTGGCTGGTGTGCAGACAAATACCTGAAGGATTCAGGTCACCTTGTACCGACTGGTGATGCATCGCTGATGTCCCCGAACAGCAACCTGTCTTGGAAACAAAAAATATGGATTCTTAAAAAAAGAAAGTGCAAAAAAGATGATTTCAAAAAACCCCAAAACCCATCTCTACCTACTTGTATATTCAATGTACAACAGCACTTAGATAATGCGGAGGAGTTAACCCTTTTTTCTGCTTTCCCCAATAGGGCTCGTTGATAAAGTGACCAGCTGCGAAAGAACTCAATAAAGCAGAAAGTCGTAAAAAAGTCGACAGACGCCGAATTCATCCGAGGGACAAATGCTATTATAATTTCTGAAACAGGTCAGTCGTACATCTTACAGCACTACCGAGCAGAGCAGTACTTCTCACTGATTTGCCCTGGCTTTCCATGTGTATGTTTGATGCTTTTGCCAGGATGACCTCACACAGATTTACTTCCGAGCCTCATTAGTAGATCACACCCACTGGTGTGTGTGTGTGTGTGTGTGTGTGTTGGGGGGGGGGGGGCTTCGGATGGCGCACAGTTATTTGCTATAAAAGGAAATGACACAGGTAAATAGATGGGGCACAGTTATCTGTATTACACTATAGACTTTATTTATCGAAGAGAATGATGTAACCAAATATTCGCTTAATATTGACAGGCGACACAGAGACATAGGTTTGAACACATGATATTTATATTCCCAAATCAAATCGTTAACCAATACAGTCATAACAATAAAGCGAGAAGGCGTCTAACATCTGTAGCGACTTGAAGGCTATAGCACTAAATTAACCTTTTATCCTTTGAAAATGGAGTATTACGAAACGGATAAACATGTTATTTAAAGTACCTTGAAGGGTCAGAACAAGTAGTAAGCACTTCATAAAAAAAAATATTAACTATCACATTTTGACACCCGAATTTGAATTTGTAGCCAACAAGTTGCACACTGCTTGATGTTAGCACTAAATTTCAATCTAATATGTATTATTTGATGATGAAACCGTTATTTATTTATTTTCTTAGATCAAGCTAATAAAATACAAACATCACAAGAACAATGTAAAATGTTTTTCACTGTAAAAATAAAATTCCCTGTGGCATAAATAACATCAATGTATTTCATCAATTGAAAGGAAAGAAATAAGTAATGTTTCTTTGCATATCATATCCGCATCCGAATTAGATTTGAAGTGTATATTATATGTATATTTATTTGTGTTAGTAAATGTTGTGAATGACAATAATTATACACTTAGGGCTCGATTAGGATCGCGGTTTTCCCGCATCCTCCGCACCGGTGGAAGCCACTGCCGGCCCGGAGGATGCGGGAAAACAGCTGTGGAGGCACAAAAGACCCACCGCCAAATCAGGATGGCGGTGGGTCTCAAAATCCGTCCGCAGCTTTTCTGCCGCGGTCGCCTTCCGATGCGGCGGAAAAGCTCTAACATGGCTGGCTGTGTCTATCAGACACCACCAGCCATATTAGGATAGCGGAAATCATATGCTTTTCCACGGCGGCTTGTCCGCCGTGGAAAAGCATACGGACATTGACTTCGGGGGCCCGTTGCGGGCCCCCTTGGTCAAGGAGGGGTGGGGGGTGCACATGGGGGTACCTATGGTACCCCACTGCATTTGCGTGGATAAAGCGGCAGGCACCGCGCGGTGCCTGCTGCTTTATGCACGCAAATGCCGTGCATGCATTTTTAACATTGCGGCGGGTGCAGCTTCAAGCTGCACCCGCCGCAATGTTAAATATTGAGGATGTGACCGCCAGGGTGGCGGTCACATCCTAATCTGCACGGAGGGACCGCCGCAGCTCCTGCGGACGGTCCCTCCTACTCTATGGTGGCGGACGGACTCCATCATAATGACCCCCTTAGTTTGGTTTTTTAACGTCAAATGACATCACTTCCCATGATGTCATTGAGATCGAAGGATTTGTGATGTGATTTACGCTACCTCTAACATTTTGATGAATCAACATCCATGATTTAAATAACAATTTACCAAAGATAGCCTCATTAGTTTATGCCAGTTTACCTGGTTGCCACCCTAATATAACCTATAGGTTTATACATGTAGGCGACAGAGGATTTTTGAATAAAATAAATGTGGCCCAGACTCAAACCGCTTCCCAAGAACGCTGATTTTCGATCACATATTTCTAGAAAATCTAGTTATCCCCGGGAGTAAAGTTAATCCTAGAAAGATTATTTACCTTATGAGCTTGATCATAATCCCTTCTAAGATCCTCAAGGTTATCACGGTGATAGGTCTTGGACAGCTCAGTACTCATAAATTCCTTTATACTAAGTTAATCAACCGGCATTATGCAAGTATTTACTAACACATAACCACAGCTCAAAACTAATAGCTTGTATAGCTGCGAATCCAAGAGATTTGGGGTTTTATCATTAACATGCCTTCAAATCTGTAGTACTTTAATTGGCCAACCAACGTGATAATGGCACAGTCATAAAAGAATATTGATAAACGTTCCCCTCCAATTCTTTTAAGGCATGGCTAACTGAAAATCCATTATAGATGATACCAAAATTGGATACGGCTGCTAAAGTGCTAGATATCCTTAGCATTTTCTTCCTCCTATTTTAAATTCCAGGATGGATTAGAGGTAAACGTCAGACCCAAATATTGGTGCGCATTAACCACTTCTCCTTTGGTTCTTGCAAACCACCAAGAACATAAGGCATATTTACACCCGAGACACAAAACGTTTGTTCTACTAGAGTTTATTCTCTGGTTACTGGTGTCACTGGTGTCACAATATGCTTTTAGAGCAATCATTTTAGTTTATAGCCATATTGGGTTTAAATCCAATAGGATGAGATTCTATGTAAAGAATAGGGATACAGTAAGGGTGCCCCAAATTTTGAAGGAATATTTTGGCCATAGGATTAGCCACAAATAGGCAGAATGCTGTTGAGGCCATCAACCAGTCATGTTTAGGGCCATTTCCAATTGGTATTTCATCCAATAGTCTCCAATTACTCAATGTCTTCCCTAGCCAAATAGTCTGAGTGTAACAATTGAGTAGTTGATGAAAGCCCCAGCAGTACTTCACAATTTTGTACTTTGGATGATAATGAAGAGCGATTGACGGAATTTAAAGAGGCCTTACATTTATCAAAACATTAAAGTCAAGATATTTAGGCCTCATCCCAGAGCACCAAACTTTGATCAATTTCTAATAGGGAAGTTTGGAATCCCGCCTGAGCGAGAAGATCAAGCACTTGTCATTGGATCAGTGGGCCAATCATTTAGCTTTCCTAAAATAAATTCAGTAAAGATTTTTGGTTCTTACCTTTTAATGAGAGGAATATTTGGGATCATCTCTTCTATCATTTCTGAAAAAAGGTTTGATTATGGCATGCTTCCTCGAATGGGGATTATTCCAGTAAAGATGATCCATCTATGAAATGGATAAAAGTGATGTGACTACCAATAGGGAGGTTCCCCCATATACAGAGGCCTAATGCATTCAAGAATATGTGCTGTCCCGAGATCCATTATTTTAGCTAGCACCTTCACAGGTATCGATTTCAGGAGCTTATCCTTCACAATATAAATAACCAACTGCCGAGGGAGCTCTCTAGCGACTTAGAACGATGGAAAATATTCAAAACATAAGGGTTCAGGTGAGTTACACTTAATAGATCAATAGAGTGTTTGTATAAACATATTTATTTTCCACCGAAACAAGCGAGGATCTAATGTTCAAATTAAGTTTTCCCTTCTTAACATCCTCAAAGCCTACTTTTTCACCGTTTTGGTCTTTGGCATGCTTTATTAAACCAAACTAAATACTAGTAGTATGAGTGTATCCTTTCAAGGGATTTAATTGCTCTTCAGTTATCTCTGGCAGCATCCCACAACTCGTAATATAGCCTTATAGCCCACCGTAAAGGGCTTTACCGGCTATTAAAGGCCCTCTCCAGCGTTAAAGGCCCTGAGCCGAAGGCGAGGGCCTTTAACAAGGGAGAGGGACTTTAATAGCGGTATAGCCCATCTACGAAGGGCTATAAGGCTATTAGAACATTCTGTCACTAGAAGACAGAATGTTCTAACAAAAAAAACAAAGCCTTTTGGAAGCGTGAGGGGATTGGAATCCCCTCAGGCTACCTGAAGCCTTTGTTCACAGCCAGAGCTGTGAACAAAGAAACATTGGAATGTTGGAGCTCCAGGCTTATACCACCCATTATAAGCCCAGAGCAGTCCATTGTTTTCAAAGGAGCTCCCAACATTCCAATATTCTAATATTATATAGTCATAGCAACTTAAATGGTTTGTAGTCTCAGTCACCAAATCTCTTTCAATAACATGTTTTGCTATTCCCAATTAAATAAACGTGATTTCAGCGTATTGCCTTATTTGTCATTTAGGGTGAAGCTCTGAGGTATTTTTTTATTTTTCATTAAGTAAAGTTAAAGACACCAAAAGAGGCAAATGGTCACTATCATCACAATCGCTCAAATAGAAATTTCTAGAAAAGGAAAAACGTTCAGGGGAAATATAGTTTGTATCTATTCGTGCCATTGTTTAACATTTTGCTTACTAGCTGGTCACCCACAACCTGGCCACGGACCATATGGAGTTCTAAATAGCTGCTCCCATTTTATGAGCCTGGTGGGACGAACCCACTAAAGCCATATTCTTTCTACAGCTGTCATAATGAAGTGGCAATATAAATTAGCATCTGGGAGCTTTGGGAAGGAAAAAGTTAACTTTAAAAAATGCATTTTTCCTACATAGTTATAAAATTGTGGGCCCGGTTCTGACTAGGATATTAAAACAACAGTGTCATCATCCATGCTCCATCCCTGGTCTACTGCCATTATTGTCCCTATCTTCAAGAAGGGTGACAGGGATAACTCTCATTGTTATCGCCTATATCCTTGATAGACTCTACTCTACTGCTAAGGTGATGGGTTTAGTCATATTAAATAGCCTATCCGAGTGGGCAGATTAAAATCAAATTATTTTGGAGGTCCAATAGGCTTCAGAATAGGTAAATCAACAGTAGGCCACTGCCTGACCCTTTACCTCTTGATATCCTAATATATAATTGCCAAAGCAGGTTCTATCTATCTAGATTTTATGGACCTCACTGTAGCATTCGTAAGAGTGAACCTCAGCAAAATGTGTTTGCTACTAGATGAGTTAGGTGTTGAGCGCACAATAATAAATGTGTTGATAACTCTCTATGCCCATACATCAGCTCCAGTCCGTTTTACACAAGAGGGGGACTCGCTGATAATTTTAAATGTTTAAGAGGTGTGCGTCAAGGGTGCATTCCTGACCCTTTTTATTTACACTGTATAATAATGGGTTAGAATCTGCCCTGATATCACTGCAGGCTGATACTCTGAGAATAGGCAGTACACCAGTGCCAGTTCTGTTGTATACAGACAATGTTGTGCTCATAGCACATACCCTCAGAGTGTTGCAAGTCCTAATTGAGGGGTTTCTTTCCTTCATGAATGGGCTGGACCTGTCTCCTAAAGTTACCAAGTAATTTGTGATGGAGCTAGGTTGTCGAGGGACTAGTTTGAATAGCTAAAAGGCAGGCACTTTCAACCTAGCCAAAGTCCTGGCCTTTGCATATCAGTGTGTCCTATTTGATGCCAAATTAAATTATAATAACCTGAGGGCAGAGAGGCTAAGGGACAAGAAAAAAGCCCTGGGAGCTATTTCAATTTATGCACACAGATTGGGCACATGGTCACCGGGATGATCATAATATTATATCAGTCCTTCTGTATTTCCAAGTCTTTGTACAGGAGTGAGATTTGGGGTTACAAGACAATTGACAAATTACAGACAGTGCAAAATACATTTTTAAGACAGATCTTAAAAGTCCCACAGGGAACACCTGCTTAGTCTTTACATGAAGAACCTGGGGTTAAATATATCACTGATATATTTGCAGTTAAACCTCTGTTTGGCTGGGTGAATGTTTGGTTTAACGGGGAGGCAGCTATTAATCAAGCAGTCATTTTGGACTGCCTTTCACTGGATCATGTTTTATAATACCTTGGTTAAGATATATTAAGAAAACATTCTGTGTCCGTGGAAGACCAGACATTTTAACTACTTATAACAAAGTGAAGAGAGAGGATACAAAATCAATTAAAGATTTGTTTTTTAAAACAGCTAGTGTAGAGCCTGAGAGTAAGGAACTCAGTTAGCCCATGGTAAGGGCACATGCCTTAGTCAAATCAGTGCAGGGAATTGAGTCCTATATTGCCATTTTAATCAGTGCCCACAACCTTTTTAAATTAGTTGTTTTGGATTAAATATTTTTCATCACTTAGTGGCCTCTCCACCAGGCTTTGTTTCACGAGTCAAGGATGGAGGGCCTTGTGGTTGCGACAATAGGTCTCCACAGGATACTTTACACTTTGTTTTTTTTATGTACATATTTTATGCACCCCAGGCGATTGTATCTTAAACCTTATTGAAAAGAAATGGGATTCAGACAGGCTCATATTGCACTTTTGCACTTGCAACTTTTGAAGAATGTTTGTTGTTACGCACTTTTAAAAGTGAAATGCTAAGATCAAGGAAATCCAGACACGATTGAGATAGAGAGGGACCTTTGTGATCTGTTTTGTGATGATATATGGTTTTAATGAAATTGTTATATTTAGCCTGTCTCCTTTCTGTCCATGGGATTCCACTGTGGCTCACATGATGTCACCACTAGAATGTTTGGTGACATCATGGAGTGTTGGGGGCTTGCCCTGGTCACAACTGGCAGTTGGCACCAGGCAGGCTGAGTGACAAGGAGGTCACTCCTGGTGGGTCTTTACTATGTCTTCTGTATTTCCATCTTAATGACTTGACCTGAAATCCAGCCTGAATAAAGACAGCCTGATAATAGACCCGGCTCTTAGGGCATCTATTTACAACAGAAATGTTGATTTTTTACGGCTGCGTTTATGCCACATGGTATTTTATATGACTGTATATATTTTGTTGCAATGAATTTTTTTAAAGCAATACTAAGTCCAAGTAACTCTAGGCACCACTTAGAAAGATTGGGACACTTGTGATTTTTATTATGATGAAATATGTATTTAATGGATTTGTTAGTGCTTTTAAATTATTGTATCTTTTATGGCTGTGTTCACAGCTGAATAAAGATTGTTTATTATGGTTATCATTATTACATATTTATTCAAAATTCATTTTCAGCATTGAAGTGGCTTTTAATCAATAATAATAATAGTCTTTAAATGACTTTTGAAGCTGGTTCCAGTTAAACATTACAGATTAAAGTGTATAATCTGCAAATGTGACATTTGTGTCAGGATTCCTACCTGTTAGTGCCTTACTGACTCACTTCCACCATTGGACTACCTGTCCCAGAATGTGGTAGGAGGAAGAGGAAGAGTAAGGACATGAATTAGTCATCAGCACGCCGGCTGGTGTGCCTAATTCTTTTGTTCTCATAGGGCTCGTCTTGGCTGAGCGAGTCCGTTTGTGTGGAGACAAAGAGGTGGATTTTGTTCTTTGGCTATTTGGACTTTGTATTTGTTGGCAGCTTTCTTGACTGTTGCACCTTGTGGTGGATTCCTGAGCCGCGAATCATGGCTTCTACTGCTGTGAGGGCAGCGAGTCACTTCAGTAGAGGCCTTTCCTCCAATTCAGTCTCTGTACCTCTGACCGCCTCTTTTCTTTAAAGTTTGCATCTTTTCCATGTCAGTTGTAAGGAAGCATTACCGTTGTTGATTTCTTTTGCCCCGGCGGGGAGCTCCCACTTCCAGGTAGGAAGTCTGATTCTCTATTAACAGTTTTATTTTGCACCTGTAAGAGGATTCTCACTCTCAATGGATGGATTTGAGAATGCAAAATGACATGTTTATGAAAGCCTTTGTTTCCCTCTGATGAAACTGTTCTAATCAACTTACGTATTCTCGCTTCTGTTGGGTAAATGGGATTTTTTCATTAAATACTTCAAACATAAGATTGCAGTGCTTTTGAGTCATGAATTGGTACTTGCTGAACTGTTTATTTTTATCTACCTCTATTTTTGGACGTTCTCGCATTTTTTCCTGATTTTTTGAGTTAATGATTTTGCTATGTTTCTGTGTTGTATGTAGTAATAAGGTTTTTCAAGGTCTGACAGAAAGAAGATATTACGATTAATGGCGTGCTTGTAATTTTAGGAAAATTGACCTTAAGAAGCTGTAGCCCTCTGTTTGAATGAAAGACCAAATGTGATAAACATCTGTTATAGAGGTATAGTTCTGCACTTAGTGAGATTAAATGAGAGTAGCTATTGCTTATGCGTATCTTCATTGCGTTTTCCTTTGTTTTCTAATTCCCTTCCCTTACTTGATCATCCTAATCCTCTGTGGAATACTATCAGAGTTTGGAATGTCGAGAGGTAGACATCTTTGTGCATTGCCTGGATTATGAGGAGGTTTCATCTCATGGTGTATGAGAGTCTGACAATTTGATAGGATTCAGCAACATCCCTACCAGTGAAAAACGCTTTTACAGCATAGTCATTGGAGGAACATACCACATTTACTTTCAGCCATGTTTCAATTTTAAATATCAGACCCCATAGTGGTTTTTTTCAGACACAATTTATTGATTTAAATACATTTGACATAGAAAGAAGCAGAACAAGAACAAACCAAGTATTCTTGCTTGTCCTCCAGTGCTCCCTCCCCCACCAATCCCCCCTACCTCTATACCCACAAATCTGTAAGAGGAATAACTCTGTCAGCCCTTGTAAGCTTGAATATCCTTGTCTATAGCCATGATTGGCCATGGCCCAAGTAAAAAAACTACACCCCGGTAGTTGGCCCAGAACCCCTAAAATGTGGTGTGCTTCTGGAGGACCCTGAAAACATACACATGAATTTCCCTGCCCATGGACCTGTCAAGACCCTCGCCAGGACTCCAATGAAGGTGGATCTCGATCAATGTCCCTCTAAGTCACAATCAGGCCATGGCATCCTACATTGACTTACGGATAACTTATTAATATTTAAAAACAGGTTTTACAGCAGTTTTTTAAGGTGGCTGCAGTCAGCCTGAACAATGTAGGCCTGAAGTAATTTTTCACAGGTCTAATCTTAGGATGGCCCATGGGTACTGCAGTCCACAGGTGGCATTGAACTTCCAGGTCCTGAGTACATTTTTGAAACTATATACGAGGGACTTATATGCACGTTAAATAGGTCAGTCAGGTATAGACAAATTTAACCATGTTTAAAAGGGGAGCATTGATACTTAGCAGGCGTAGCAATCGAGCGAGTTCTAAATCTATCAAAAATAGGCTCCACGTTTACCGATAGCCTGGAAGCAGGAGAACTCCCTAGAGATCAGCGCCTCGCCACAATCATTCCGATCCATAAACCCGGTAAGGCGGTTGAGGCTTGCGCCTCTTACCGCCCTATCTCTTTAATAAATGCGGAACCAAAAATCCTCGCCAAATTATTAGCGCAACAATTGGCCCCGCACCGTACTACCTTGGTGCACCCAGATCAGTCTGGCTTTATGCCATCTCGCAATACGTCGCATAACCTATGACGTTTGCAGGCTGTCTTGGCCCGCCGGGACGATATAAAAGAACCAGCTGTTCTCCTTTCCCTTGACACCACTATGGCATTTGACACCGTGGAATGGCCCTACTTATTTGCTGTGCTTCAGCATATGGGCTTTGGCCCCAAGTTATGCGCCTGGATTCGATTACTTTATACCGGGCCCCTGGCCCAGGTGGTAGCAAATGGCCACATATCTAGGGACTTCCCGCTCGGTCGAGGGACTAGGCAGGGTTGCCTGCTCTCCCCCTACTGTTTACTCTGGTCCTTGAACCGTTACCAATTTGGATCAGATGGGAACCATCCATTAAGGGTATCCGATGGTCACCGACGTGGGAAGATCGCATATCTCTCTACGCGGACGATATCCTTCTCTATCTCACCTCTCCCAAGAAGTCAATTCTTGAGCTTCTAAACGTCTGCGAAAAATTTGGGAGAGTGTTGTGATATAGGATTAACTGGACTAAACCGGTCCTATTCGTTCTTGCAGGCCACCCACCGTCGCTTCCGGCAAGCTGCCCTTTGAGCTATACTGACGCGGCGTTCAAATATCTGGGTATTCATGCTTCGCCAGACCCGGACGAATTCTACGCCCTGAATTTGAAACCCCCACTGGACCGTTTTTAAACGGGAGGTGAAAGTGTGGCGTTCCCTCCCTCTTACTCTCCTTGGCAAAGCTGCACTGTTCAAAATGATGACGCTTCCCCGCTTCCTGTATGTTCTTGAAAATACACCGTTCCCGGTCCTCCCCTCCTACTTCACGGCGATCTCATCTGCGGTTTCGGCTTTGCTGTGGGACGGTAAGCCGGCACGGATTGTGCAATGCAAACTGGTAAAAGACTGGTATGATGGTGGCATAGCACTCCCTAACATAGAACTATACTACTGGGCGGCCCATCACAAACAAATGAACTACTGGTTGCATTCCCCGCAAACTGAACGCGCTTATATGGCTGATAGACAATGCTTGGAGCCCAGAGGTTTGTTGCGAAACCTCTATAGCCGTAGTGTGCCAACCGACCTGGTTGGACCGACGCGACACACGATTCTACTCTGATACAAAGCACACAGATACCTCCAATACGCTAACATAATCACGCAAATGACACCATTGTGGGACTCATACAGACTAGGTTTCCTTTGCAACAGTAAAGGGTTCCAGGTGTGGGACAACATAGGCATATCGGTTGTGGGAGACCTTTGGAAGAAGCGCAAGGTAGTGGACTTCGCGATTCTACAAACCAAATATGAGATGGCACAGTCTGAACATTATAGGTACATACAGATCCGCCATGCTCTGCAGATGGCCATCTCGGCAGAGACAGTCCTACAGGAATCCACTCCTCTTGAGGATAGATTTCTAACCGAACACATGCCCCGCAAAGCAACATCATTCACATATCGAAAGCTGGTAAACAATCTTCCGGACAGGTTGGCTAGGTTACGGTTGAGCTGGGCGAGGGATGTGGGCGACTTTGAGGATTTGGAATGGCAAGAGGCTATCTCCTCGCCGCAGGAAACAGCGATCCCCTCCAGACTTAAATTGGTACAGCTGAAAATACTGCACCGCACGTATTACACCAGAACAGTCCTGCATAAGATAGGGAAGACCTCTCACGAGTATTGTCTTTGTGGATGCGGGGAGAGGGGAACGTTCTATCTCACTATTTGGGACGGTGGTCGAGTGGCTATGTTCTGGGCCGCTGTGATGCGTACTGTTGCAACCTGTGGTTCAGTCCGCCCACCCCTGCTCTCTGACCCATGTTGGTACCTCCCGCAGTGAAGCTTATGATAGAATCTTGGGAATAGTGTCAGTGAGGAGAGTGGATGACCATTAAAAGAGTTATACAAATCTAAGCTGCGTCCTGATTCCTTTTGTATTAACTAACTACAACACTGGCGACGGACCTGTGCAGGGGACAGTGTGGTCATCTCCCCTTTGAGTGCTCTCTCCACACGGACATTTATTTGGAGTTAAGAATTTGGAATGTTGATCGCTCCTTGTTGTGTACTTACTGAAGATAATTCTGTGTTTGGAAAATTAAGAAACTGGCAGGAACTTAAAGCTGTTCTGAGGGTTGGAGCGCTGGAAATCAGGACGGGAAGCACGCTATAGAACCCTGCTGTCAATGTACCCTACAGTGGATGTTGCCTCGACGTAGAGTATTTGACTGTTTACAGTAAGGGTTCCCAGTGTCACCGCATCGATCAACGGCGGGAGTCCGTTTGGGGTTGCTTGCCCGAGTTCCTGGTGGCTTTGTGTACGGCGCGGGTGAGCACTCCGCCCCTAACTGCGCCAAGGTATTTGATTTTTTTTTTAAATTGATCCTGTCAGCGTCGGAGGAGCGTTTTGTGAGGTTCTTACCTCAGGATCAGTTCCCAGCCCTGCAGTGCCTCGTGAACCTGTCCTGCTTTCGTCCGGATAGCGTGGTGTGAGGAGTGCTGAGGGGAGAGCAGTGTCTCAGCTGCGCGGCGCCTCTGTCACCTTTACCCGCCTCCTGATTTCTAAGAGCCGGGGTGAAGGATCCGCTCTAGTCAGTGTTTCAGCCCCGCGGCGGTGCAGTACTTTGCCGCTCATTTTTGCCAAGTCTTCTGCAGCCACCTCATCCGGGAGCAGTGTCTCTCTTTAGCTTCTGCGCAATCGTCTTTCCCTGCCTGAGGAAAGGATATAGTGTTTGAGAGCTGAGTACGCCGGGAACTTCTTGGACCCATCTCTCTCTCTTTTCAACAATTCGTTCAGTTTGCGTTGGATGATTGTTTATGCCATAGAACTTGGACAAGGATATGACGTGAAGTGAATAACAGTAAGAACAGTAAGAACTGCGCAGCGTGAAGCAAGTGTTTGACTGTGATAGTCACCTCATTGTATAAAGACTCTGGTTGAGAGGTCCTAACCTATTTATACCCCCCCCCCTCCTCCCCTTTATTTCCTGTGATCTATTGTATAGGATCTGTTGGGGTGGGTGCACCAGAAGGACTTGGGAAACAATTTTAGGAGGGTTGTTTAAATTCCATCTGTTCTATCCTGGGTGTATTTTACTTTCAGTTAAATTACCTATCCTACCACCATGGCAGCTGCAAGCATGAATCAACCCCCGCCTTTCCTAAATGACATAGGGGAACCTGAGATAAGCTGGAAGGAATGGGTGAAGCTTTTTGAGTCTTACCTTATAGCTATTGGGGGACAGAGGTTCAACTCTGTAAGGAAACAACACATATTACTCCACAATCTGGGTGTGCAAGGGCATAAAGTATATGAAAATTTACCTGTACCTGAGCAAGATGCTAATGCTGTGGGGGAAGTGGATGTGTTTGTGCAGACTATGGAGAAATTAGAGAAACATTTTGGTGATAGGATCAATGTGGTCCTGGAGCGTCATAAATTCTTTAAAAGATGTCAAGGGAAACAGGAGTCAGTACAGAATTATATTGCTGTGCTGTGGGGGCTGACTCAATTATGTGAATTTGGGGATCTCACTGACTCCCTAATAAGAGATCAATTGGTAAGGTGTACCAACAATCCACGTATTCAGGAGAAGTTGTTGGCCAAGAATCCAGGGCTTAAAGAAGCTGTTGAGATAGCTAAGTCAGTGGAGCATATAGCAAGATGTGTCAAAGAGATGAGGCCAGAAAGGGAGGTAGTGGCTACCATAAGTGATTCTGAAGAGAGTTTAGATGTGTACAAATTGAGGTTTAAAGAGAATGCTAGCACCAAGGTAGAACACAGAGAAAAGGGCCCTAAGTGTTACCGGTGTGGCAGTAACAATCATTTTGCCACTTATTTTCAATGCCCCGCCAAATATGTCACGTGCAAGAAATGCAATAGAAGGGGGCACTTTGCCAGGGTGTGTCGTGATGGTGAGTTGCACTCAAGAGAAAATGAAAGAGGAACTGAAAAAGGTACAAATAGAGAAGTTAAATGTATTGAACAGAAAATAGAAAAGTTTATTTTGCAAGTGAAGGATATTGATGACACCGTGAATTCTATTTATCCTAAATGTGATGTATTAATTAATGATGAATGCATTGAAATGTTTGCTGATTCATGTTCTCCTTTCACCTTGATCAACAAGGATGACTATGTTTCCATGAAGGGAAGTAAGATTAGTGACCTTAGGGATCTTGATATTTCCCCTTCAGGTTACAATAAGGGCAATATACCCCTGCTGGGAATGAAGGATGCGCAGATTCAATTCAAAGATAGGAAAACTTATGGGACAATATATGTTGTCAAGTCTGGTTCTAATCTGTTGGGGTGGATGCACCAGAAGGAGTTGGGAATCATTTTGGACCCCAATAGTCCAGAACAGGTTTTGCTTACTGAGAAAATTCCAGGTAATGAAAAGATCTGTGACGAATTCTACCCACTCTTCAAAGAGGAGTTAGGATGCCTGCATAACTTCCAGCATAGGATTAAGTTAAAATCTAATGCCAAACCCATGGTGCATGGTCTGCGCACTGTGCCCCTCAAACTTAAAGAACCATTAGAAAAAGAATTGCGCAAGTTGTGTGACTTAGAGATTATCCAGCCAGTGAGTTGTTCTGAGTGGTTGGCCCCCATTGTTCTCGCAGCCAAATCCAATGGGGAAGGTATCCGCCTCTGTGTGGATTTACGCAGTTTAAATGACTGTATTTGGGTGGAGAGACACCCTTTGCCAGTCATAAATGAGATGCTAAGCACCATGGGCCCTGCAAAATATTTCAGTGTTATTGACTTATCCATGGCTTACCACCAGATTGAGTTACATCCGGATTCAAGACCACTCACGGCGTTTATTACGCCGTTTGGAGCTTTTATGTTCAAAAGAATGCCGTTTGGGCTTGCGTCAGCGGCAGCCATTTTCCAAAGGGTCATGCAGAAAATCCTGGAAGGAGTAGAACATACCATGTGTTTTCAAGATGACATTTTGGTTTATGGTAAAGACTCAGAAGAACATGATAATGTCCTACGGCAAGTTTTCAGAAGACTCATGGATGCGGGTCTAACTGTAAAAAAAGAAAAGTGCAGGATCAAGGTGGAACAAGTTGAGTACCTGGGTCATTCCATCACAGGACAAGGTTTCAGACCAAAAGGAAGTTTGATTCGTGCAGTGAAGGAGGCTCCGAGTCCACGTAACAAGGAAGAACTTAAATCCTTTTTAGGGCTCATGGAGTACATGTCGAAGTACGTGGACAATTTCGCAACTAAGTGTGAACCAATGAGGCAAATGTTAAAGAAAGACAAAGACTTTATGTGGAGCGAAGAACAAGAGGCTGTAGCTAATGCTCTAAAGGAGGATCTAATCAACTCCCCTGCTCTTGGTACTTTTGATTCAACGAAAAAAAACATTCTCACAACTGATGCATCTAATTATGGGTTGGGTGCCACCTTAGTGCAGAAGGATGGTAGTGAAGAAAAGATAATTGCTTACGCGTCCAGGAGCCTTTCTTCCCCAGAAATAAACTACTCTGTAATTGAACGAGAAGCCCTGGCGTGCTTTTGGGCGGTCAGGCATTTTAAGTTTTTTTTATGGGGGATGAGGTTCACTATACGAACGGATCACAAACCTCTCGTATATGTATTTTCTGTGAGAGGCTTGGAAAATTGTACTCCACGCATCAGCAGGTGGATTCTAGGATTAGAACATTATAATTTCAAGGTCGAACATGTGCCAGGCAAGGAAAATATAATTGCTGATTTCCTTTCAAGATCACCGCTGCCAGAGGAAGAAGGACCTGAGGAGGCTCTAGACAGCCCTATAATGATGATGAACTTTCCTGCCATCACTGAGAAAGAATGGGAAGACAGTATGAGGAAAGACAATGAACTTAAGGCGCTAATGGAGCAGATCAAAGGAGGATGGCCTAATAAGAAAAGGGACGTTGTTGCTGAGTTAGAAGAATTCTGGGAAGTACGGAATGAATTGAGTGCCATCGGAGGGAAAGTGTACCGAAATAACAGGGTAATTCCACCTGGGGAATTACGGAAGAGAGTCATTGACTTAGCGCACGAAGGCCACCTTGGGCGTAGCGCCACAAAAGCTAGAGTGAGAATAAATTTCTGGTTCCCCAGAATGGACAACATGACTGAGGAAGCTGTGAAGGAATGTGGAGCATGCGCCAAGAGCGACAAGTCTAAGACTATACACAAGGCCCCACTCTCTCCAGTAGAGGTTCCAACCAAGCCTTGGAGCAAGTTGGCATTAGACATCATTGGACCCATGCAAATGCTAGGTGCTCAAAAAAAAGTTCATGCTGGTTCTGATCGACTACACCTCTCACTGGGTGAAGCAAAAATTTGTGTACAACATCAACACCAGAGCTGTAATTCTATTCCTGAAAGAAGTATTTTGTGAAGAAGGTATACCTTCCATTTTAGTTACGGACAATGGGGTACAGTTCACCTCTGAGGAAATGCAGAATTTTCTGGAGATTTCGGGAATCAAACATGAGACCACAGCTCTCTACTGTCCAAAAGCTAATGGCATGGTTGAGAGAGCAAATAGAGTCATCAAAGAGAACATCCAGCTGGCCATTGTTAATGGGCAAGATGTTGAAAATTGCTTGAGAGAAGGTTTGTGGGCTTACCACACGGCGCCTAATAAAATAACTGGGGTTTCTCCTTTTGTGTCTTTACGTGGAAGGGAGCCTAGTACCAAGTTTAACCCTTGCTGGTTAAATGGGGGTGATGTCAGGGATGTAGATCGGGAGGAGGCAGGAGAGAAGGTCAAACAACATCAAGATAAGTACAAACAGTGGTATGATAAGAAACATGGTGTGAAGTCTCTAAGGTGGGAAGTGGGAGACATGGCGCAAGCCAAAAGGAACACCAAATTAGGAACTGACATTAGCAAGTTCTATTCCCCCAGTAAGGTTGTAAAAGTGTTAAAAAATGTTGTACAGTTTGAGAATGGACAATGGTGGAGTTTTGATCATATTGTAAAAGTGCATCCTTAACCTGTTTCTTCTTTTTGCAGAATGTTTGTTCTGTCAACCGTCTCCCTTGAGCTGATTTCTATATGCCTACACTTCCTTTTGTACGCCCGGCTGGGCACTTGTTATTAGGAAGGGAGATGTGTTGCAACCTGTGGTTCAGTCCGCCCACCCCTGCTCTCTGACCCATGTTGGTACCTCCCGCAGTGAAGCTTATGATAGAATGTTGGGAATAGTGTCAGTGAGGAGAGTGGATGACCATTAAAAGAGTTATACAAATCTAAGCTGCGTCCTGATTCCTTTTGTACTAACTAACTACAACACGTACCATATCTCAAACCATGACTGTTTCCCTGCTGCCTGAACCCCGGCGTTGCCTGTTAAACGTATGGGACGCAACGGATTTAATCCTTCGACAGCTGGACTGGACCATGCTGGGGATGATGGTGGCAAAGCGAAACATAGCTAGACTGTGGGGTGCTGAAGCTTCACCTACACTGAGGGACTGGTGTAGGGACATGGATGTAGCAATGGTTGCCGAGAAAGCGGTGTTTGTTCATCGGGGGTGCCCCAGGAAATGGGGGCAGACCTGGGGGGCGTGGAACAAATTCAGGGGAGATATTTGTGAACCGCCCCAGATTAACTCGGATGAGGCCCTTTTAGACTAAGAGTCTCATTCCCATGATTCAGTGATGTACGGTGGGTTTTCTGTTCATTCCGGAATTTAGCCAGTAACCGCAGAAGGTTTATCGATGGGGACTTACCTGTATTTGCACTACGTATTTTCAAAATACTACATACATGACTGTTTATGTCGTCTTCCACATTCAATGAGATACTAACAAGTTTAGTTACTTTAAAAATAGAAAATGGACCTTTTTAGATTTATGATCCTTCTGTGAATTATGTACCCGCACGATAATGGAATGCCGCCGTACCCCAGGAATGTCGACACATGGGCTGTGTTATTATTGATATTACAGAATAACTGTGAATACGTTGCGGCCAGCCCAAGGGGTGGTAGGCCAGACGCGGTGTATAATGGTGAAGTACAATAAAGGTCTAAAAAAAAAATAGGGTCCACTAAGAAAGGTGAAAAATCTGTGACAAAGCCAAGTGTCCAACTTTTGTAATGTTGCAAGATATGTTTTTTTTATTATCTGAATTAGCCTTTCTTCAAGATATGGGAGTAGGTGAATACATTGCTTTATTGTCTATTTGCTCTCCAGAGGAATGGTCCGACAGTGTATCTTTACTCTAAGATTTCTTTCATATAATGATCATTGGAACATTCCTTCCCTTATTTCCATTCTTTCTAACATTTTGTGGTGAGGAATTGGATATGTTTGGTTGCAGATTTTTTGTTATTCCAAGCTTTATCTTTCATCAGGCCACTGCACATTTCAGCATATTGAAAGAGTATTTGTTAGATACATTTTTTTTTTTTTTTATCGGCACAATTACGTTTATACAATACCAAACCGGCATCATTTGTGGTGGCATACCTGTTACATCATAATCACAATCTGTCTGTCTAAACCTTGCATACGTATTTCTATTCATCAGACACATGTTACCAGTATTGCTTAACATGCTAAGTAATCGTGCCACGATGCCCAACCTGTGAAACTGTCTTGTAACTTTCAAGAAACATTCCCCCCCACACCCCAATTCAATGTCATCACTTTTATTTATGTTGCACACGTCTCCTCCTCCTAACAGGCCTCACCGCCCTAATGTCTTAACTCGGTGCAGTCATCCCAACACATCGCCACAACTAGCACAGAGAATCATAACCCCATAGCCTCAACCATCACTCCTCCTCTTCCTCGGAGTCTAGGTCATCCCCTTCCGGTAAGGGTTCACAGATTTCCCCCCTGTAAACATTCCACCCTGTCCACACCTTGTTCCATTTGCGGGGTGCAGCTCGAAGGACATACACAGTTCTTTCCGTGACCATCAGGATGTCCATGTGCTCAGCCCATCTGTCGGCAGTGGGCACGTCTGGAGCTCCCCATTTCTGCGCTATATCACGTTTCGCCACTGTCATAGCAAGTGTGGCCCAGATGATACCATATCTGTTCAGGTCATTGGGGTCCCATATGTTTAAAAGGCACTTACGCGGGTCTGGCAGAGTGGAGACCTTAAGTGTCTGGGATATGGTGCGCATTATCCGTGTCCAGTACCCTTGAATTTTGGGGCAGTCCCAGAGTGTGTGAAATAGTGTCCCTTCTTCCCCGCAACCTCTCAAGCAAAAGGGAGTGGGTGCTCTATGTATTTTGTGGAGTAGAGTCCCGGTGTAGTAGATGCGATGTAAAATTTTCAGTTGTACTAGTCTAAATTTGGCCGAAATGCCTACTTCTCTTGGAGAAGCCAAGGCCTCATTCCATTCCGTTTCATCCATCATTCCTATCTACCCCTCCCATCGTTCCTTAAGTTTTGTCGTGGGGTCTTGTAAGTTGTTTATTCGTTTTTTGTAGGTGAGGGACGTGGCGCTCTGTTGCATGTATTCCGTTAGCAGCCTGTCCTCAAGTGGCGAGGAGTCCGGCAGATCAGTGCCCTGCGGGATCGCTTGGAGCAGTGCATGTCTAATTTGGACATAGCAAAATGTTTCAGTGGGTCTGAGGTCATACTGTTGTTGCAGTTGTGGGAATGGGAGCACTGTGCCATTGTCCCAGAGGTCCCCCACCGTGGAGATACCTATCAGGTCCCATTGTGCGAACCCCTTGCATGTTCTAAGGTTTCCCAGTGATTTCGTGTCCCACAGTGGCGTCATCTTGGTAATTTTCCCCGTCCAGCCCAGCCGTGCCCGCGCCATGTGCCAAAGGGCCGCTGTGTGTCGTGTCGGGCCGTGTAGATGTTTAAGCTGTGGTTTATTATACAGTACCGATAGCATGGAGTCTGTCCCTAATTGTGCCCAATCGGCCCTGTACGCAGGGTCGTTTCTCGGTGCGTGGACCCATTGGTTAAATATTTTAAGCTGAGCTGCCCAGTAATATATTTGAACGTTGGGAAGTGCGAACCCCCCCTCATACCAACTTTTTACCAATTTGTCGTAGGCTATTCGCGCTGCACCATTGCTCCAAAGAAGATTGGAGACCAATGCCGCAATCTGTTTGAAGTAGCGTGGAGGGACAAGATGCGGGGTGTTTTCCAAGATGTAAAGAAATCTGGGGAGTGCCATCATCTTAAATAAGGCTGCGCGCCCCAGGAGGGTGAGGGGCAAGGTCGCCCAGTGCTTAATGTCAGCGCGCAGGCGGTCCAGAGGTGGTCTCAGGTTGCTAGTGAAGAAATCTGTCTCAGATTGTACAATGATAATGCCCAGGTACTTGAATGAGGTCACCGGCGCCGCCAGAGGGCAAGTATCCGGCAGGTTCGGTGCCGGACCCCTCAACGTGTAGATCATCGATTTTGACCAGTTCAGGGTATAGCCCGACGTCTCCCCATGCATGTTACAAATGTCCAGCAGAGCTGGGATGCCGTTATCAGGGTCTACCATGTAAATGAGCATATCGTCGGCATAGAGGGAGACCTTGTCTTCCCATCCCTCCTGCCACTGAATGCCTCTAAATAAGGGCGTGTTTCTGATCAGAATTGCTAAAGGCTCGAGTACCAGTGCGAAGAGCAGGGGTGACAGGGGGCACCCCTGTCTGGTACCCCTGCCCAACGGGAACGCCGGCGAGATGTGGCCATTAGACACCACCTGTGCCACTGGTTTAGTATAAAGTAGCCGTATCCAGGCTATATATTTCGACCCAAAGCCCATACGCGTGAGCACCTCGAAGAGGTATTCCCACTCTACTAGGTCAAAAGCCATTTTGGCATCGAGGGAAAGGATCACCGCCTTCTCAGTGAGTAGGTGTGACCGTGCCAGTACCCCATGTACTCTCCTAAGGTTCAGCGCCGTGCTCCTGTGGGGCATGAAGCCTGATTGGTCGGGGTGGATCAGGGTACTCAGGTGTGGCATCAGGCGGTTGGCCAGAAGTTTAGCCAGTATCTTGGCTTCCGTATTCAATAATGATATTGGGCGGTATGAGGTACAGTCGTCTGGGGGTTTACCCGGTTTAGGTATGGCTACGATTGTGGCCGTGCGTTGGTCTAGCGGCAGTTCAGCCCGTTCCCTACTGTCCAGATACATATCCAGTAAGGGACCACTAAGTTCTGAGGCCATCGATTTGTACCATTCTACCGGAAGCCCATTAGGTCCCAGTGCCTTGCCTGATTGTAGTGAATGAATCGCTAACTGGATTTCCTCCTCCGAAGGATCTGCCTCTAAGTCTCGTGCAGCCTCCGGTGGTATGCCGGGGAGAACAATGTCTGCCAGCGACACCGCCGCCATTTGCGCAGTGATGTCCCGATCAGGTGTATATATGGTGTGAAAATGACGTGCTAAAGCGCGCACAATGTCTTCTGGGTGTGTGATTACTTGGCTGTCGCTGCTAACGAGCCTCTGAATCCCTCTCGCGCCTCCCTCCCTCCTATCCAGCCACGCCAGCATTTTCCCCGCCTTGTCGCCAACTTCATAAACTCTATGTTTAGTGTTTGCAATGTAACCCTTCTCAGTCGTTCTAAGGTGTGTTTGATACTGCTGCTGTTGTAACTGTAAAGCGTGTGTTGTGGCCGGAGAAGGGTCTGCCATGTGCGCCGAGTTGGCATCGTGGAGTGCCAATTCGAGCTCCGTGAGTTCCTTCTGGGAATCACGCTTGTGTCCCGTAATGGCTGCTATCGCAGCCCCTCTCAGGACGGTCTTGTAGGCTTCCCATAGAATCGATGGGGAGGTCACTGACCCACTGTTCTCCGCAAAGTAGTGTGTCGTCGCCAGTTTCAATTTCCGTCTTATTTTAGGGACCTTTAGATAATTCGGGTAAATGGGGTAGATCCTGGCGCATTTCCGTTCTCTAGTAGTAAGGGTGAGAACGATTGGTGAGTGGTCAGATATGCCCCTAGGTAGAATGTCGATCGTGTCCACTGTGCCCAGACCCTCCCCCAGGAACAGAAAGTAGTCAATGCGAGAGAGGCTATTGTGGACTGCGGAGTAGAAGGTGTATTGGGTCGCTGCGGGGTGTAAATGTCGCCATATATCCACAATGCCTAATGCCTCTAAAAATTCAGGAAGGGGAGCAGGTCCTCTTGAGCGGGTCCTAGTGGGAGAGGCGTCTAACGCTGAGTTTACGATGGCATTCAGGTCCCCCCCAATGAATGTGTCACCCTCAGGGAGGTCCAGCAGGAATTTTCCCAGCGCAGGTAATGTCACGGAGTGTAGTGCCGGGGGGATGTACACCGAAACCACATTAAGAGGTCTACCCTCCCACTGGCCATGTATCGCCGCGAAGCGTCCCTGGTCGTCCGCTACATGTTTTGTGAGTATAAAGGGTGATGACTTCTTCAGCAGTATCCCCGTCCCCCTGGAGCCCGAAGTGAAATCTGCATGTGTCGCCATCTTATATCCGCGCCGATCAAGCGCTTTGCAAGTCGTTCCCGTAAGGTGCGTTTCTTGAAGCAGAACCACATCTGGGCTCTGTCGTTTGATAGCCTGCAGTACCAGGCCCCTCTTTATTTTGTCCCCCAATCCCCTGACATTCCAAGTTAGCATGCGCAGAGGGGGCACCCCCACCGTTACTGTGGCATTCCCAGCGGGTTGAGTTTGAAGTGGGTTAGCCATGAGACCGTTGTGAGATCGTCAGTAGCAACGTGTCAGTGACTGTCGCGATGAGAACGAGGAGTACGCCACGATCTAGGGTGGCTGTAGGACGTGTGAAGTGAGTGATGACCTGAACCAAAAACACAAACAATACAACTTGAACCCCATCCCCCCTCCCTGCTCCCCTGCTCCACGGACTGAAACCCGCCCGTCTCCCCAACGTTGCAGAGGGCTTTAGTCCTTCCCCAACTATCTTACTTGCTCGTGGGGTTGGTGAGGCCCCTTCAGGCACTAAGTGTGCCCACCCTACTCAGCGGCATCAAGTCCAAGGCCCGGCGCGGCATCCCCAGGCCATCTCATCGACCATCAATTCTCAGATCAGTGTTGGTCGCCCTGGGTTAGCGGATCCTGTGTTGAGTCGGACTCCGTTGCCGCCGTGTCTTCGCGGCGAGGCGGAGGGTCAGAATGGCCGTCCAACGGCGAGTTACTGCGGTGATTAGTCCGATCTTTGCGTGGACGATGACGGTGACCCACCTGTCGCCAGCCCTCCAGCCATTCGTGAGCAGTCTCAGGTTTATCGAAGAACCATGTTTTTCCATCAGCCACCACCCGTAGCTTGGCGGGAAACAGCATGGAGTACGGCAATTCCCTGTCTCGCAGTGCCCTTTTTACCTCCGTGAATGATTTGCGGCGTCTGGCCACCTCTGCCGTGTAGTCCGGGAAGAAGGATAAGGTCGCATTTTGAATCTTGACAGGTGGGGAGATCCTTGCCGCCTGCAGGATTGCATCCCTGTCTCTAAAATTGAAGAGTCTCGCCAGCACAGGCCTCGGCGCCGCTCCCTGTTTAGGGGGCCCGCCCGGAACCCTGTGTGCCCTCTCCACCGAAAAGAAATGGGATAGTCCTTTGGGTTTCAATTCGTTCTTGATGAGGTCCTCGACGTAGAGGTCCATGGCCCCTTTCCCTTCCGACTCCGGAAGACCAAGGATACGCACGTTGTTCCGTCGTGAACGCCCTTCTTGGTCGTCCAACTTGTCTTGCAGGAGTTTGGTGACTTTTTCCATGCGTTCCATGGCAATCTGTAGTTCGGACGTGTCTTCTATCAATGATTTCGTGACTACCTCCACTTGGGACACTCTTTCAGCCATTTTGTGAAAGTCCGCACGCAGGAGCGTGACTTCAGAGGAAATTGAGCCCACAGTCGACTTGACTTCCGTAAGGGTGTTCATGATGTCCTCCAACGTTATTTTTGCAGACCCTTCCGCCGCCGGGGTGGCACCCGTGGAGTTGCGTCCATTGTGCTGTGACTGTCCGTGTTGGTTGTAGGCAAACTTTTCCAGCCTGACCTGGGTAGATCCACTCCTGGTGCCTTTGCCCGCCATGATGTTGATACTCGTGGAGAACGGGTCCCCCCTCCGGGTTGTCGCGGATCGCTGAATGCTATTGCTCCTCCACTCAGTACGTACGCCAGGGGATTGCAGGCAGTGGTGAAGTTCAACAATATACTTTAGCTGGGCCGGAGTCCTTCTACACCCCCCCAGCGCAGGCACACCAACTCTAGTGTAGGATACCACCGGCTAGCCCCAGTGCGTCCTAGTGTTGCAGCCGCCTAGAAGGCCACCGAAACGGCTGTAGCGGCCCCGCTAGCCCAGTCCAGGAAGTCCGGTGGGTCAAGAATTGCGTCGCTGGCAGGTTATGCCGCAGACAGGAGGAAGGCACGGTGGTGTTCGCGGCCAGGGTTCAGGCTGTATGTAGCCAGACGGAGCAGCACATCAGATGCATTCAGCCCCCTTAGCGTGAGACCTCGGTGTCGTGGTCAGAGAGGAGGCCGGGGACTCAGCAGGGTGCCCCTCACTGTGTGGTCGTGGTAGTAGTAGCAGGTCAGGATCGCCAGCTCAGCCTCCAGCCCGCCCGGTTAGTCGGGTGCCAATGGTACTCTCCGCGGTCACCTGCGGTACAATGGTGTTGTGTGCTGTCCCCCGGGGGCACCAGTCTTTCTTGCTGCCGGCTCACCGCTCACGCACTTCCGTGCATCTACCCCGGGCGGGGGGGGGGTCAGAACAGGCGAGGCTCCCCCGTCGGATCTCGCAGACGTGAGTCTTGTAGGATGTGGGCGGAGGGGTGGGGGGGGGGCCTCACCGTCTCACAGGCCGCTCCGTCTCGTCCTCGCCCCCGCGCTCCTCCCGTCTCCGTCGCTGTCCCACGCCGACACCGGCGTCCACAGCAGTTCGCCGCTGGTCCGGGGCACCTCCGCTGCTCCGGTGACCGGGTTTGGCCGAGTGCGAGTTTTCAGCGGGGCTCCGGACAAGGTCGCTCACCGCAGGCCGGCCTGGGCTCACTTGCGCCGGGGCTCAAGGGGCACGCGAGGCCGGTGCACCCCTATCAGCAACAGGCCCTCACGCGTCAGTGCTTGGTTTGGCGGGTTCCGGACCTCGGCGGCATCCAAAATTACTCCTGGTGCAGCCGCCCCGTCCCCGGACTCGATTGCCGCCGCTTCGGGCGGGTGGTGTCTCGGATGAGAGTGCCGGATAAATGATTAGGCCACAGTGCCTTCAGGAGCTCTCAAACTAAGCAGTCGCCATGCTGGCTGCTAGCCACGCCCCCTTTAGATACATTTTTTACATGTTTCTTTTGCTTCATGAATTCTTGCTACTAAGGCTAGATTTACAAAGGGAGTGCGTTGCTCTTATATCACACAAGGTGAAGCAAGGCAACACAAGTTCCTTTAGTGAGATTAACTATGCCACACAAAGGAACCTTGAGTGGTTCTGCGTGGCTAAGTAAATCTAGAGTAATGCAAGGTAGCGCAAATCACTGCCTTGCATTACTCTGTGTTGGGAAGTTGTTCTATGCAGGGCCGGACTGGCTACCGGGCGTTAAGGAATGTTGATGAGCTGGAGGCTGATTTAGTTGATGGGGACCTGCGTGTTCTGAACGAAATTCGTTTTGCTTTAATTATTTCGAAATACACACAGGTCTCCATGAACAAAATCAGCCCCCACCTCAGTGAAATCAACCCCCAGCTTGGCAGAATTCCAAAACGCCCGGTAGTCAGTCCGGCCCTGGTTCTATGGGGCAAGCATGGTCGTTCCCATGCATCCACCTATGGAGTTCCTTTTTTCTAACATCCTGAGGATTCTAAAGGTACCCCGTGTTTGTGGATTCCCTTGGAGTGCACTGAGAAATGAGCCAAAATACAGCAACTTTTGATTTTTGGGAAGAAAAATTCGAAAAAAGTGCTGCAGAAAAAAAACATCTATTTTATCCCCTGCAAATAGTATCAATGAAGGATTTTTGGTTCTAAAATTAACATCTCCTGAGCTTTCAGGAAGAGGCAGACTTTTGTCAGAAAACCAAATTTTTCTCCACACTTTTGGCATTCCAGTTAGTGGTAGAAATTAGTATAAAACCAAAAAGTGGATTCCAGAATCTATACATTTCTGAAAACTAGACAGAATTCCAATTTCAGCAAAGGGTAATTTGTGTAGGTCAGTCAAGGTTTTTCTATAGAATTTAACAGTTGAAAAGAAATACTGAAATTGAGTTGAAAAAAGCAAACATTTGTGCCTATGTTTTCACATGTAACTTCTAACTATGGCAGATTTTTTTAAAGCAATATACCAATATGTCTGCTGGCCCTATTTGCTTGTGGGATATATAGGGCTTGTAGGTTTACCAAGAATCCGAGGTGCTCTGAGCCAGTAGTTGATCTGCACCTTGCAATGGTCTTTCATTGTTTACCAGTTATACAACAATTGATTTGGTAAAATATAAAGAGTAAAACATAATCATCAAGGAATCCTATGTATTTCTGAAAAGGGAAAGACATGAAGGGCCTGATTCACAGAGCTAACTTAAGACAAAATCCTATGCTTACTACCATTTTGGTATTCACAGAATGCACTTACTCATTTTGGTATTCACAGAAGGCACTTACTCATTGATAGGTAAGTGTTATGTTATGTTATGTTATTTGGGTTCTTCTATAGCGCAACGGCTACTCCAGTAGGAGTGTCCCGGCGCTTTGGCGAAGAAGTCCTTTAGGTAAAGGAACATAACTGCAGAATAAAAGGAACAGCGAAGTTAACTGGTAAAAAGCCAGGTTTTTAATGCCTTTCTGAAAGACATCAGACTAGGGGCCTGTCTGAGAGAAATGGGAAGCTCATTCCAAGCGCGCGGGGCCAGGTAATGAAAAGAGCGCCCCCCTTGTCTGGTTCGCTTGATGGACGGAACGACCATTTTTGACAAGGAGGCAGATCGCAAAGCTCTGCTCGGCTTGTAAAGAGCAAGACGCTTCCTAATGTACCTAGGGCCTGAGTCGTGAAGGGCCTTGTAGGTCAGTGTCAGGCTTTTGAAGAGAGCCCTCTTGGCTATAGGAAGCCAGTGCAATTCCTTCAACAAGTCAGAAGCACTAGCTCGTCTAGGGAGTCCATAAATAGCCCTGGCAGCTGAATTTTGGACTACTTGAAGTCTCCTCACGAGATATTTAGGGAGTCCTAGATAGAGGACATTTACATAGTCTAATCGCGACCCGACAAGTGCTTGAACAATGATCCTTCGATGGTTCATAGAAATCAGGGGGAGGAATTTCCTGAGCATCCGCAGGATCCCGAAACATTTCCCGGAGAGACAGGATATTTGAGGCCCAAAGGTTAACTCATTGTCAACAATGATACCTAGGTTTTTAGCCTTGGTACTTGCATTTGCAGGTGGAAACAGGTCTTGTGGCCACCAACTTTTCCAGTTTGGTTCCGAGACACATCCAAAAAAGAGCAGCTCCGATTTATCGGAGTTGCATTTTAAGCCGTGTCTTTTGAACCAATCAAAGACTGCTTCTAGGCAGCCTCTGATACGGATCCCATCGAACACCTCATTCTTGTCGTATGTGAACAAGAGCTGGGTGTCGTCAGCGTACGACACGATCTGAGCGCCAAACGACTCCGCAACCTCTGCAAGGGGGGCCAGAAAGATGTTAAAGAGCAGGGGGCTAAGAATAGACCCCTGAGGGACCCCCACTTCCAGAGTTGCCATAGCTGCGGAGTGAGGTGGCGCCCAGATCGTTTGTCGACGGCTAGCTAGAAATGATTTGAGCCAGTTCCACACCGTCCCCCGGAGACCACAATCCCAGAGTCGAGTTAGGAGGGCATCATGGGGAACGGTGTCGAACGCCGCCGACAGGTCCAACATGACCAACATGGCCTTTCCTCCAGTATCCAAGACCTCTCTAATGGCGGTGGTGACTTCAAGTAGCGCGGTCTCTGTGCTGTAATTCGCACGAAACCCAGATTGAGTAGTGTGCAACAGATTGTTATTCTCGATGAAATCAGAGATAGATCTGTGCACATGTCTTTCCGCCACCTTCGCTAGAGCGGGGAGGAGAGAAATAGGCCTGTAGTTGGCATGTATGATGGGATCCAAAGCTGGTTTTTTTATGAGTGGAAGGATGAGAGCACTCTTCCAAGCCTGGGGGACAACGCCAGAAGACAGTGAGGAATTAAGAATGGAATTGATGGGGCCATTTAGCACAAGGGCTATTTTGTTGAGGCAAGAGACTGGGCAGGGATCTAGAGGTGCCTTCTGTGAGTACCAAAATGAGTAAGTGCCTTCTGTGAATACCAAAATGAGTAAGTGCCTTTGGTGAATACCAAAATGAGTAAGTGCCTTCTGTGAATACCAAAATGGTAGTAAGTTTAGGTGTTGTCCTAAGTTAGTTCTGTGCATTGGGCCCATAGAGTATAGAAGCAGTTGTAATGTTCACATCTCTGAATTTGTGAGTACACATACTAGTAGGTAATTTAGAGTCCTTTTTTCAAAATTAATTATTTTTTAGACACAGTCTTTCATTTGGAAGGCAGAAAGGCATAGAAATACATTTGGTAATAACACTTGTTCTACTATGCCATATTCCCTTAAATCTCCCGATGAAAATGGTACCTCACTTGTTTCATTTTTTTTTTTTTTGTACTTGTATAGCGCACAGCTACCCGCAGTGGGTTTCCCGGCGCTTGTACGAATACCGCAAGGGAACCCTTCCTGGCTTTCCCTGTGAAGTGTCCACTCTTGGGCACCCCCATGGTGCAGACCAGGCATCCCTCGCATTGTGGGGGCCGTTGTGGAGACTAAGCAAGCTATTGCCCAGAGTTGCAGCGCGGGACCCATGATCAGAACAGGCACTGAGGCAAGAATATCCAGTCTGGGGAATTAATGAGCCCGAGACCCACCGAGGCGGGAATCGAACCCTGGTCCCTGGCCTGAGCCCTTCATCAAGGTCTGCCTGCTCTAACCATTGAGCTACACTTCTCCACACTCCTACTTGGGGGTAGGCCTAATGCCCGCAACAGGAAACTCCCCAAAATGCAACACTGACACATCAAATATTTCCGCAAAAAACGGACCCTTCTTTGCAATGTGCCTATGGATGTTGGGCCCTAGCTCAGAAGGCACCTAGGGAAACCTAACACACTTGCACATTTTTTTAAACTAGATAAGCAGGGATAATCCAGGATGGGGGGACTTGTGTGGCGCTCACCAGCGTCTGTTAGTCAGAATCTCTTGCAAACCACAACACGTGTCTAAAACACATTTTTCTCACATTTCTGTGGTGGAAAGTTCTGAAATCTGTGGGGAGCCACACATTCCCACCCACCAGCATTCCTACAAATCCCCCAATAAAAAGGTACCTGAAATGTGTGGGTAGGCCTAGTGCCCGCTACAGGAAATGGCCCAAAACACAACATGGACACATCACATTTTTCCATTGAAAACTGACCTTTATGTGCCTGTCTGCTAGTTTTGGGCCGTAGCTCAGCTGGCACCTAGGAAAAGGTAACAAGTCTGTACATTTTTGGAAACTAGATACCCAGGGGAATCCTGGATGGGGTGAGTAGTGTGGTTCCCACGAGGTTCCGTTACCCAGAATCCCTTGCAAACCTCAAACTTTGTAAAAAAAAAGAAACACATTTTCCTCCCATTTCTGTGATTGAAAGTTTAGGAATCTGTGGAGAGCCACAAACTTCCTCACATCCAGCAGTCTTTCAAGTCTCCTCATAAAAATGGTACCTCACTTGTGTTGGTAGGCCTAGTTCCCGTGACAGGAAATGGCTCAAAACACAATGTGGACACATCACATTTTTCCACAGAAAATTTACCTTTTTTTAGCAGTGTGCCTTACTGTGGATTTTGGACCTGAACTCAGCGGGCACCTAGGGAAACCAAGAAACCCTGAACATTTTTTAAACTAGACACCCAGGAGAATACAGTATTGGTACAAAATGATGCTTCACTTCTGTGGGTGCCCAAAGTGTGTGCTTATTAACATGCTGTGAAATCCCCTCAATCTCTAAGCATTTTTACCCTTTTCTGTCATAGGCACATGACCCACCCACACAAGTGAGCCATCATTTTACTCGGGCGACTGAGGGGAATGCTGAGTGGTAGGAAATATGTCCCAGTGTGGTGACCTCACACAGAAATGTGAGGAAAATAAGATTTTAATAGGTTAATTTGAGTATTGCAGGGGATTCTGCGTAAGAAAATGTTGGTGGATCCACGCAAGCCACACCTCCCTGGACTTCCCCAGCTGTCTAGTTTTTATAAATGTGTGGGTTTGGTAGATTTACCTAGACAAATGCTGAACATCAAAAACGCATGTGCACCCCTTAGAAAACAAAGTCAGTTTGAGATTGAAAATGTTTGTGCCTCCACACTATGTTTTGGGCCCTTCCCTGTCGCAGGCACTTGGCACACCCAAACAAGTGAAGTAGCATTGTTATTGGGAGACCTAGGAGTTGCTGGGTGGTAGGAAAGTTGTGCCAGGCCAGTGGTCCCACAACTTTCCAACATAGAAATGTGAGGAAAATATGATTTTTGGGGTAAATTTAAGGTTTGGCGTGATTCTAGGTTAGAAAATGTTGAGGGAACCATGCATGCCCAACTCCCTGGACTCCCCGGCTATCTACGTTTCAGAACTATCTAGCTTGTTAGGTTTCCCTAGATGGCTGCCGAGCCCAGGACCAAAAACCCAGGTAGCCACCTTGAAAAAACAGGTTGTTTTGTGATAGATAATTTTGATGACTCCACAATACCTTTTGAACCCTTCACTGTCACGGGCAATTGGCCCAACCACGAAGTAAAGTAGCATCTTTCTTGAGAGACTTGGGGAAACGCTTGGTGGTGGGAAATTGGCGCTTGCCCATTGATCCCACAGCTTATCCAAAGCAAAATGTGAGGAAAATGTGATATTTTTTACATACATTTGAGGTTCTGGGTAAGAAAACATTGCAGGATCCACACATTCTACACCTCCCTGCACGTCCCTAGGTGTCTAGTTTTCAGAAATGCCTGGGTTTGGTATATTTTCTTACATGGCCGCCAAGCCTGGGACAAAAACTAATGAGGCCCCTTTGCAAAAAAGTTTGTTTTGTGATAGGGGGGCACCTGGATTTTTGGTTCATCCATGCAAACCACCAGTCAAGTGTCAGTACATGCACACTGCCAGCCAAGTGCCAGTCTACACACACCACCACCAAGTGCTATTCCACACACACCACCAGCCAAGCACAAGTTCACACACACACCACCAGCAAAATGCCAATTTGCACACAACTAGCCAAATATCAGTACATGCAGACCATCAGCCGAACTCCAGTTCACTAACACACACACAGAAACTTTCCATGGTATCTAGTGGTTTTCTGCCCCCCTTGGAGACAGAGGAGTCTATTGCTGATCTGCCCCCAAGGGTCACAGAAATGGCTGATATGTGTGCCTAAAAAGAGGGATGTGTATTCTGACTATGTATCTGCTCCCTGGTATGCCAATAAACATATCCTTGGTGGCTAGTGGGCTTTCTGCCCCCACCAGGGGCCGGAAAGACTGTGAAAATCTTCTGGACAGTCCTTACCCCTATACAAAGAAAAAAAGAATCCTTGGTGCCCGGGAGGCAATCTCCTCACCTAGGGGGGGGGGAATCAGGGGCCCTTGCCCCGATATGCCCCCGGGGCAGAAAGAATGTGCCTGCATCTTGGGGGTCATGGGGGCATTGGCATACCCCTTCAGAGCAGCCCCCAACCCTGCATAAAGAAAAAAATAGTTGCTGGTGCCTTGTGGGATTCTGTCCCTCTGGGAGGCCAGATATGGGGTTATTTCCCACATATGACCCCTGGGGGCGGAAAAATGGTGCAGCTTTTTTGGTGGGTGGGGACATTGGCATGCACATTCCGGGGAGCCTCTGGCTCTAAACTAAGATAAAAAATAATAATCCCTATTGTCTAGTTGGCTTTCTGCCCCCTGGGGCAGTTCAGGAGCTATTACCTCACCTGTCCTGGGGGAGGCAGAAAGGCTTTGATCCCCATTTATGTGGGGTGGGGCAGTGTGGGCAGCTCCAGTCCTCTTTTATATAAAAAAAGAAATATCCCTGGTGCTTAGTGGCTTTCTGCCCTCTGGGGGGGGGGGGGATTGGGAATAATAACCCACATCTGCACCTCAGGGGCAGAAAGACTTTCCCTTTTGTGTTTGGGGGTGGGGGATTGGCATTCCCATTTTGTGCAGCCCCACCTCTAAAAAAAAATTCCCTGTTGCCCAGTGTGCTTTCTGCCCCTGGGTGCCAGATCGGGGCTATTGCTCCATCTGCCCCCAGAGAGGGCAGAATGACTAAAAATGCCATAAAATGTTTAGTGTAGCAAAGGCCCTTGCCCACGGGGCCCCTCCTCTCCTCCCTGGTGTTTGGCAGTGGATCCCTGCTTGGTGATCACACTCCAGTGATTAATATTGAGGTCGTTGTAGTTAGGTTCACGATTTAATCTACTGACACCCCTAGCCCTCTTGCATTATCAAACAGATTATGTGGTGATCAGTTTACTCTCTTCTTGTCTATTTAAAAGGCCAAATAAAATAATAGTTTGGGTCCCATTGTGTGCCTTTTTCAATTCATAACAAAAGGATGTCTTGAAGAGGATGCTGATGAGGAAAGTCTCAGTTCTCTGCTCTATATCAAATATTTTAATCTACAGCTATCTCTTAAAACCTTTTTATCCACAACTCGAGCTGTTTAGGCCCATTTTCTTTTCAGTATAAAACAGGGTTTTCAGCTAAGAGCATTTATTTGGCCAATGGAGAGGCCTTCTTGTTCCTCTCGACATCCTTTTCTGATGTGTTGAGAGTAAAGCAGTCTTTAAAACGTGACTGACACCACGGATTAACGTTGCAACGCGTCCATTAAAAACCGTGCGTCTTTGCCTCACATTATTTGTACCACAAATATGACTAAACCATGCACATTTTTTTGGTGAAAATTGTAGTATTTCGCAGGTAAGTGTATTATATATGCGGATGTGTCTACCCTTGTACTAGATACAAGGCGTGGAAACAGAGTTTAAAGACAACTTTATATGAAGTACCAGGTCTGAGAACTCCCTAAAAGATCAGACATGATATGAACTGCAATACAGAATGCAAGGTGTATTGTCTGTTGTGCCCATGAAATAAAGAGTACATAGGAAGTATAGTACACATGGCCAAAATGCATGTTTTACAATGCATGAGGGTCATAATAAAATAGAGTCCAATCTACCCAGTGGCTAGGCATTTTGAGGGAATAACTAAGAGCAACAGCAAGTTGTTAAGATTCTATTGCATGACCACGTGCCACTAGAGGAGAGAGGAAGAGGAAGTGTCCTAAAATTGAGGAGGTTAGAATAAAGATGTATAATTGGTCTCCAAAGAAAGTCCCTCAGAGGCTTAAATTTTGAGGATGAGCTAGACTCCTATTTGGGGGAATAAAATGTTACATCAGGCTATCAGGATTGGGATACAAGGAGAGCGGGAGAGTAGTCTAATTGCTATTGAATCAATGTAGTTTGAAATCAGTCCTTGGCCCATATATATGTAGCGATCACCAGAGTGAAGTGAGCCCATTCAGCATGAGATAGCACAAAACATTGAGAGTCAGCATCATAAAATGATGATTATTCAGAATCATGGGAAGCAAAATGATGTAATGGTTTGTAATTAATTTGAAACAATTGGTTATTATATTTGCTACAATTGAATATGAAGTTCTTTTTTGGCATACAAATGATTGTTGATGCATGAAGAACACAGAAAGAGGTTTTGTAGATATATCAATGAGTAACATTGGAGAGGGGCAATTAGGCTAAGATGGCCACCATGTGTCCCTGAATGAATTAGGAGACATAATCATGTAGTCCGTTTTTCATTATGTTTAGGGATTATCCAATGAAATGTTGTGTGCTGGTCTCTTTAGAAAGACATCCTCTCTAAATTCATACTGACATTGACAAAGGCAGCTAGTCGAAATGCACCTGCTGTTTTTTTGAAATTCTGAGATTAAAGAACTTTCTGTGTTGCCTGTGAGTGCTGGTCCACATTGTTTTGAAGGTACTATATATAACCAACCTAAAGCTAAAAACACCCTTGCCCTAACATACATATTTATATATACACACACACATATATGTGTATATATATATGTAGATATATATATATATATATATATATATATATATATATATATATATTCACTGAAAAAACCATAGGTTATAGACCATATATAGTTAGGAATTAGCATTTAAAAAACCTTATTTTACTCACACAAAACCATTGAAATTCCATATATAGTTAGTTGCACTAACTATATATCGCGCACCCGCAATCCACTGCTGATCATGTCACATATTACATCATTCATGACATGGTCAGTGACATCACTGATGACATCACTGATGACATCTCAAATGACATCACTGATGACATCACTGATGACAACATCCAGTGACTGTATTTTTCTGTAAAGTTAAAATATGTCTTGAGTGGATGTATAAGTGTCTGGATGAAGGATTTAGTAGGTGCATGACTGACTGTATGAGTGAGTGATTAAATGTGTCTCACTGAATGCATGGGTTAGTGACTAAACTGTCTTAATTTGTGCATCATTATGTCTGTTGTTCTGTAAACTGCTGCATGTGTTGATCATTAGCTATACGAGAGGCTATATGTGTTATTAATTGGTTGCCCAAGTATTTCTATGGGAGATTGAGTTTGTGTGGGGGTGGCTGGAAGGTGTGTGACTCTATGCATAGATGTGTGAGCAGTTTATTCACTAGGTATATGAGTTTAAGAGTGCATGTGGAAACAGCTACATGGGCAGTTGACTGTGTGCATGAGTGTATTGATGAGTGAATGGATATCTCAATGCTACATGTCATAGTAAGTACATATGTAAAACACAGTACATGTGAGAGTTGGCATATATAAATAACTGTGCATGAGAGCCACTGAATGAGTGAGTGGTTGTATCGATCATTGTGAACTTGTATCAGGGATTGTATAAGAGAGTAAATATGTGTTAGTATATGTTTCAATAAGTAAGGTGTGTTTAACTGTATAGTTGAAGAAATGGAGGTGAGATTGTTTCTTTGCATGACTGACTGGGTGTGTGAGTAACTCCATGGATGAGTGGCAGTGTGTGAGTGTCTGTTTACACTGAGTGTATCTAAGGTTATATTAGAGTCTGAAGAGGTTTATCGTATTAGCACAAGAATGATGTCAAATGAGATGTCATCAGTGATGTCATCAGTGATGTCATTTGAGATGTCATCAGTGATGTCATCAGTGATGTCACTGACCATGTCATGAATGATGTAATATGTGACATGATCAGCAGTGGATTGCGGGTGCGCGATATATAGTTAGTGCAACTAACTATATATGGAATTTCAATGGTTTTGTGTGAGTAAAATAAGGTTTTTTAAATGCTAATTCCTAACTATATATGGTCTATAACCTATGGTTTTTTCAGTGAATTTTCAAGGTTTTGTAAATGCTAATTCCTAACTATATATGGTCTATAACCTATGGTTTTTTCAGTGAATTTCAATGGTTTTTTAATAGCAAATATCATAAGCTGTCGAATGTCAAGTACGTGGTAAGTAAAAACATTTTTGTGTTTATGCACACTGATCTGCTTTGAATGCTGCCCCCCACCCCTCATTTCTATTAGGAGTACTCTCTCTTTGCAGATAGTGAAGGGTAGTTAACGCAGCCCTTTGCCCCCTTTGTAATACGTCGTGCCTGCTTCTCTCTCCATTTGATTGATTGTTCTCTTTGGTTCATTCTCTATTTACAAACAAGCACAGAGTCGCAATACTCTGTTTAGTCTTTGCAGATAGCGAAAAATCGTGTAAAAAAACAAAAGGAATCGAGCAAAATCAGTAGGCCACTAATGGGATCTCTTTTTGACCTCGCTAAAATAGAAACATTAGGAACAACCTGTTGAAAATAGCAATGCGTATGTACATAAGCGGCGTTCATTTGTGTTCACAGTACCCCTTGTTGATTTTTTCAATCGAGCATTGAATTGTTCGAAGTTAATTCTCTTAAGGATCTTCTCTACCTGCAAACGAGGAAGAATAGGAATATTCTCTCTCCCTTTGCAGATAGTGAAGGGTAGGTAATGCAAGCCTTTAACACGTCGTACCTATTTCATTCCTCATTGATTGATTGATTGTCCGAACATTGACTGTTTGGGAATTAGTTCTTTTTGGAGGTATTCCCTGTTTGCAAATAAACGTAGGAAAATCTTTGCAAGTAGTGAAAGGGTACGTAATGCGGACCTTTCTCCCCCGTTGTAATCTGTCATGCCTATCTACTCCCCACTGATTGATGCACCTTTTTCACCCGGACCATTTACTAGAGATACGTCATCTGGCCCGACCAGAGAGCACCCCTAGTGAAAAGGACATATGCAATAATAACGAAGTGATCACTGTATCCTGTTAACAGAAACTTTACCATGAAACAACCTGGAAAGAAAAAAATAGGAAAACGAAAATCAGTAGGCCACTGATGAACATGAACTTTTATTAAACAACAAACAAAGAAACGATAACATAACGTAATGATAAAACCTATTAATGTCCTAGAAACAAGAAAACGTTAAAGTATGCCAGTGGTGAGAGACCAGAAAAACAGTCCGAGAAACCAAATCACCCCTCGCTGTCCCAACTCATGCACTCTGAAAGTTCAAAGTTTTGAGGAGTGCTTGTAACATTGTCTGAAGCCTATTTGCAATTGCTTCATCTTCACTATTCTTAAAGTAAGTGGGGGCTGTTGTGATGCGGTGCCACCCTGAACCGCTTGACGGAGGCCCCCGAGGGACGGTGTCATGTCGCGGACTCGCAGGGGGCGCTTGGCTCCGGCCCCCTCCCCAAGTCGTGTTGCCCTGGTGTGGCCTGAGATCGCCCCCGACATAGGTGGCCGGCTCCCGGGGTCAAGCGGAACTTTTTTCCTTTTGGTGACTCTTCCATTCTTCACCTTGTCCCACAATCCGTTTCACCTAAAGACACGCTGTAGTGGGGCACCCCTTTTCCGTTTCATTTGCCATTCAGCCCGCTTTTGCTACACTGTGCCTCTTCCGCTATTCAGCTGTTTACCGCCCGCTCTTTCGACTACAGCGTCTCGCTCACCATGTACTTGAGTTGCTCCCGCTCTTGCGGTGCAGCGATAGGCGGCTGCCACAGGACTCTCAAAATGGCGGCCATCTCTTCAGATTTGGGCGTGGTCCACTAAATGGGCCTGCGACACCTTGGAACTCGGACGCTTGTCTGCTAGAGCTTGGGCTCCATTCTCGAAAGCGTCCCCTCATCCTTGAAGATTCTACAAAAGTCTTGGGGGCCCCCGACTCCCGCAGGCTTCTGGTGGGGAGCGCCTAGCATGATTGCTCGTGGAATGGCCACGACGGAGCTACGAAATGGTGGTGCTCTCATGCTAACGCCAGCTTCAGTCTGAAACATCCAGAAACACTGTAGACTACCAATTCGATCAGTTCCGGTAGCGCTCCAACGTGACCCGGTAGAGAAGAACTTGCCCTCCCCTCTTTGACTGATGGTTCTTGTTGCCTGTCCCTTCTGTTGTCATTTAACAGAACTATTTAGCCTGCTGAAAGGGGTTGTGTGCCGTCCGCTGGTTGGTGGAGACATTTTGACTATATTCTGGACCTGCGTTGTCGCGTAATGCGTCATATGACGCGCCGCGTTAGAAAGTTTAATAAATTATGAAACACAATAAACAATCCTTAAAAAATAAAAAAAAATAAAAAATAATCAACAAAAGCAACAGCTAGGTAATACACATATAATTTTATCTCCGCGAAGCGGAGCGCTGTTACAGATATATATCTTGTTTCTGAACGTTAATTTCTCAAAATGCACTGAAGCACATATATTGAGACCTAGCAAAGGCACATCGGGCTACCAGTCCCTACAATTTTTCCAAGTTTCGTGCAAATCCATTCAGCTGTTCGATCCTACCGAGAGACAAGATGGCGGCCGCTACGGACTGTTTGGAATGTTTACAGACACCGGAGAGCCAATCAGCTTCGCTTCGCAAAGCTCCGTAACGCGAAAAGTACGCGAAGCGGTGCGCTGTTACAGATATATACTTTTTTTTTAACGTTAATTTCTCAAAATCCACTGGAGCACATATATTGAGATTTGGCAAAGGCACATCGGGCTACCAGTCCCTACAATTTTGCCAAGTTTCGTGCAAATCCATTCAGCTGTTCGATTATTATTATTTTTATTTTTTTTTGCCCCGCGGGGCCCTTTTAAAACCTCCACATCAAACCTAGGGGGTGAGCGACAATGTACTATGCCCCCTTATGGTCATTTGCCCCTTCGCTTTGGCCTCCTCTTGTCTCTCGATCCTACCGAGAGACAAGATGGCGGCCGCTACGGACTGTTTGGAATGTTGACAGACGCCGGAGAACCAATCAGCTTCGCTTCACAAAGCTCCGTTGCGCGAAAAGTCCGCGAACCAGAGCGCTGCCCGGTCCGCTGTTACAGATATATATCTTTTTTTAAACGTTAATTTCTCAAAATCCACTGGAGCACATATATTGAGACCTACAAAAGGCACATCGGGCTACCAGTCCCTACAATTTTGCCAAGTTTCGTGCAAATCCATTCAGCCGTTCGGGCTAAAAGTGAGGCCAACCGCCCTATGGAAATTAACATGGGAAAAACGCGTTTTGGGACCCCCCTTTTTTCTCGGCCCCCCCTTGACGAACCCCCCCAAAATTTTCAGGGGCTGCTCAGAAACAAAATGTGCCATTTTCCTGAAAATGTCAGCCAATTCCGTCCACAAACGCCAAAGTTATTAGACATAGAATTTTCAAAAAACCCATAGAGAAAAAATCCTAACTATATATACCTACTGGCGACCGCCAGTAGGTAATATATATATATATATATATATATATATATATATATATATATATATATATATATATATATATATCTACATATATACAACAAAATATATATCTATACCTGTAAATATATATATTGCCTACTGGTGTTTGCTGTTTGACGAATCTCCATGATATTATCCCCTCAAAATGTGCCACAAAATCACAAAAGAGTCACAACTCTATAGGCACATTTTTAAAAAAAACAAGTGCAGTTTCCTGCACTTATTTTGAATATAGCCCCCAGGTAGGCCAGGTCCTCTGGGCATACGGGGCAGGAGTTAGGACCCGAATGCTCAGTGATGTAAAGCTTTCAAATAGACAAGTGCATGCCAATGGTGGTATCGCATGGCATACAGTGTTGTCCAAAGAAGTCAGGACCATATTTGCTTGGGTGGGAGGAAGGTAGCCAAATCCGAGCAGGTTCGGTATTCATTGGATGAAATCTTGTCAGTGGAAGGTTCGGTGTGGCAGGGGATATTCACAGCTGCTGTAGACATTGAAGGTGGTGACTGACAGAGTTGGGATCCCGCTAGCAGCAGAGAAATCTGCTTGGATGACTGAGCCAGAAGCGCATGCGAACGCAGAGCATGCTGTTTCAAGAAAGTGCCACAGAATTGTAAGTTGGTATCAAGATGGCATTCCGTTCTGTGAGTGAATTATAGGAGAAGCTGGTGTGCACTCAAACGGAGAGGAGATTCATGGAAGAGACAGGGGTAATCAGACTTTTTTATGGGCAGCATATCCTGGTATTGTTTCTCTGTTAGTCCATGAGTACAGCAGAATACAAAGCCAGCAATGGCTGTCAAAGCAGTGTCTGTGAGGGTCTCCAGAGCTTCTCGCCAGGAATAGTAAACACCATGTAAACATCGATGCCAATATAGGGATTAAGCCTCGAACCAAGTGTAATGTCTTGATAGGAGGGATGTGTCAGTGCCATGTGGGTGCACAGAGCAGTCTATGCTCAACCCTGTGCCAACCATCTGCACTCTTCTGCAAACCCTGCCCTCCCTCCCCCACAGATCCCATTGCCACCTGTAATATCTAGTTTTATGTTTTCATTGTGTTAGTCATGTTCACAAAATCCCCTTGATGTGAGTGTTCACCTTGTTACATTATTAACATAACTTTGTAGTGTTGGGATAGAAAATCTGGATTCTGTGCTGAAATGCATGCACCATACAGTGGAACTCCCATCTCACTTCCTGACACTGCCTGCAGACTGCTGTCTGAGGCTCTGTGTAGGTGCATGCACGTGATCACCAGGCTGCGTATGTATTATAGTTGGCTCATGTGGTGACATAGGAGCAGGTGGGAGATAGACCTCAAACAGTTGAGTTGATGAGGGTGAAGCATCAGGTAGTAGGAATAAGAAGGTGTGTGCTGCAGTTATGCAGATATTGCATTGAACTGTGTGTGGACACAGGAAGTTTGTCTTTACAGCATTTAAAAAATGGGAAATGAAATAAGAAAGACAAAACCAGGAGCGAGGACAAGCAATGTGGAATAAAGAAGAGGCAACCAAATAAGGAAGACAGAAGGAAAGAAGAAGAAATGAAGAATACCGGACGCAAAGTGGCAGACAATATTAAGAATGGGAAAGAAAAGAAAGGAGAAAGTACAAAAAAAGATAAGATAATAATAGATGCATTGACGATGAAAAATGGAAGAGAATAATGTTGATGAAGAGGAATAAACAAAGGAGGAGAAGGGTAGTAGAGCAGCAAGAATAACTGAAATTGGGAGGGAGAAATGGCAGGGCTAGGACAAAGAGCAAAAGTATGAAAATATTTATAAAGGAAGGGAGGGGCAGAGGATAGAAGCACAGAGGGAAGAAAAAAGCACTCACTCACAGACCAACTCAGAGACTCATACACCCACTCACAGACCCACTCAGTAACTCACACATTTACTCACTAACCCACTCACACAGACAGTTACAGACTGACACATACTTATGGATGTGCTCACAAACTGACTCAGACACACTAGCACCCACTCACATACCCACTCAAACACTTATGCACCCACTCAGATACCCGCTCAGACTTTCACGCAGCCACTCACAGACCCACTCAGACACTTATGTACCCACACTCACACACCCAGTGAGACACGTATGTGGCATAACTGTCAACTTGAAGAGCAATCTCATTGTATGAGGAGTGGGGCCATGAAGGGGGCAGGCCTTTGTCTAAGAAGAACCCATGAGACACATTTGAACGCCACCCCGCCTTCCAGTCTCCTTCTCCCCCCAACAGAAAGCTGGCAGAGGCTGGTTCAAATGTCCTGGGGTGTTTTCACACTCTTTAATGGTCGTCAGATGTTTAAAGTCTCTGAAAATTAGCTGGAAAACAACTATTTACAGAGATTTTCAGCTTGTTTGCCCTGACACCGCATGATATCTGCTCCTTACCAGGAGACCGTGTAATGGGAGCCAATATTGTGTGTCACACGTTGGAACCATGTGAGTTAGAAGGTATGAGGTAGCCACTTCCAAACCCTATTTATTCATTGAAAAAAACAATGGTTACAGGGTCATTATATATATGTTTTACCCACACGAAACCAGAAAAATTCAGCAGTGATATCAATACTAGTTTTACATGTAGGGATAGTATGTAATTTGTATACCATTAAACAAATTAAGGGCCATGATTTTTAGTATATATATATACATTCATTGAAAAAACAACAGGTTTCAGGGACGTTATAGTTAGGCTGACATTTAACTCATAGTAAAATAGAGAAATTCAGCCTAACTATAAATCGCTCCCCGCAATGCACTGCTGATGACATCACATATTACATCACTCATGACATGGTCAGTGATGACATCACTCATGACATCTCAAATGACATAACTGATGACATTATCCAGTAACTGAGTGCTATTAAAAAGTTTAAGAATTTTATACATATAGGTATGCCAATGTGTATTGAAGAATGACTGGGTGTATGAATATCTGAATGGATGATTTAGTGGGTGCATGACTGACTATATTTGAGTTATTAAACGTGTCCTAGTGAATGCATGAGTGAATGACTAAATTGTGTGAATGTCTGTATCAGTCTGTCAGTTGGTGTGTAAGTGGCTGTATGATTTGGTGAGTAGCTACATGAGAGTCTATATGGGTTAATGATTGGATGTCTGAGTACCTGTAGGGGTGCCTGAGTATCTGTTAGGGTGGAATGGAGGAGTGTGTGACTCCCTGCATGGATCTGACAGTGAGTGATTCACTAGGTGTATGGGTTCATAAGTGCATCTGCCAGGAGCTGTATGGGTGAGCGAGTGTGCATATGGCTGTGTTGGTGAGTGGATGGGTGTCTCATTGGTAGATGTGTAAGTAACTGCAAATATGAAAGGCAGTATAAGAAGTTTTGGAGTATATAAGTGACTATATTTGAGAGTGAGTGATTGTGAGAGTGGCTGTATGGATGAGTGTGTCAGTGATTGTAGAAGAGAGTACGTATACATTACTATCTGCATGAATAAGTGAAGTGGTGTGTGTATATAACTGTATAGGTGAGTAAATGGCAGTATGATTGGTTCTTTGGGTGACTAACTAGATGTTTGAGAAACTCCATGAGTGAGTGGTGGTGTGTGTGTCTGTATGGGTGTATGGCCGCTCGTAGTCGAATTCCTGGAGTAACCTGGTGACATTGGTGTGATTTTAAAGTCCACGTACCTCCATTTTTACTGGGAACTTTTGCTGCTTGGTGTCCTTTGTCTGCTCCTGACCCGGACCTGCTGTTGAATTGTAGTTTGGGCTGTTTAGGGGGAGCGGGACTGCGAGGACCAGAGGGACTTGCGCTTCGTGACCACGCGCACCTGGTGCCTCTTCCCGCCCCCTCCTCCTCCCATATAGCCACACCCCCACACGCGCAAGCGGGACGCGCGCGGGACAAAGACCGGGACGAAGCCAGGACAAAGGGCGGACAGTCTAAGACAGTCCGAGACAGAACGGGACTGGACTGGGCACGACATACTGCCCGTGCCGCTGCCAAGAACTCCTCGTTAAAGTAAGACATATTGTGTATGATATTGCTGCTTCGAGGACTAACATCTAGTTCTACTTTGATATATCGCAATTTACCATTATAGGGACTAGAAAATTGTGCTATAACTACCATTATTTAGTATGCCAAAAAAGATCCCGGCCGCATTGTCTAACACCATGGACAATTATTTGGTCCAAGTAGTTTCCAAAATTAATAGTGAAAGAAGACAGTCATTAGGACTAAGTCAATCCCCCATTCTTCACCCCCCGAGTCCACCATTAAACTCTCCATGGGTTGATATACCATCCCAGGTCATAGGAAATGAAGTTCTAGACACTGAGCTACGTGATAGCGAGATCCATAACCACAGTGTACTTTTAGAGAATTACCCAGAAACCGATGATGAAAATGACCCCGAGTCTCAGGTGAATGTCACAGCTGAAGTTTCCCCTATACAGGTGGATTCACAGGTAGACACAACAGTAGAGAAACCTTCCATTCTCGTGCCTGCCACCCGGGCAGGTAGAACATGCAGAAAAGCCCCATCAAATCGTGGAGTGTCACGACCTGGGAGAAAAAGGGTTGTATCACCAGTGAATACAAAGGATAAAAATAGGGGCCACGGGGAAGATGGCGGAAAACAAATCATGGACGATGAGTTATTTAATAGGATAGCGGACATGATTGATTGCAAGTTCAAGGCCATCATTAAACCATTGTTGGCTAAATTAGATAAACTCACCGCCGAAGTAAAGAAATTGGGTGGGACACAGAATAAGACAGCGGATGAGGCGGCAAATATAACAACTTTGGTCACAAACTTAGCTAATACATACAAAGAGCATAATGTGAATAGGGCAGAGGGAGGCGAAAATGAGGCACTGATTATCTCTCCTGAACTTATATCAACAACAGAATGTAACCAGCCTGAGACAAGAGACGACCCTATACAAAGACCACTTGTAGTGACTACGCCACGTATAGAAAAAGAACCATTACAATTCATAGAGGAAGCCTCGCCCTTAGCGCTGGTATTAACAAATGTACCCCCTCTGACTTCTGGTCAATCAGAATCTCCAACATCTCTGACAAGCAAGGCCCTGCACTGGCTGTCTGGCAATATGCAGATGGCACCCGGGGGGAAACAACAGTTAGCAGGTGAGGTCAAGTCAGCCAGAAGGGTACCCTGGATAGGGCACTGTCCAAAAAAGTTTAAAGGAGATTGTATAGTGCTGAACTTTTCCAACTCGGCTGTACTCCCTAATGTCTTATCAAACATACGTAGGAGTGGTACCATTGTTCCACTCACTTTAGAATTTTGTAATGGAAAACAGCGATGCACGTCATATCCCAAAACAATCCCTAATCTTATACTGTCAGATATCGGATGTCGGATCTTTTTAAATCTTGTATATCACTATGGGCACCTGTCCTCACAGCTGTACTCAACGCGGCTGTGGCTTCGGGCTGCCCAAAGTCGTGGGGTGTGTCTACCATCGTACCCGTCTTTAAGAAGGGTGAACGCAATAGCCCCCTCTGCTACAGACCAATATCTTTAATTAACTCGGTGGTGAAAGTAGTAGGGGGAGTAATTTTAAATAGGCTATCTGAATGGGCAGACAAAAATAAAGTAATATCCCCAATTCAATACGGATTTAGGCCCGGTCATTCAACGATCACCCAGTGTTTGAACTTGTACATGATTATAGGGAAATACACCATGGCCCGACAAGGTACAATTCACATGGCGTTCATGGACCTTTCGTCGGCTTTCGACTGCGTAAGCCGAGGAAGGCTCTGGGACACCATGGCGAAAATGGGTGTGGAGCAGAATTTAATTAACCTGTTAGCAGACATGCATTCTGACACGAGAGCAAATGTCCGGTACACACAAGACCTAAAAGTGACAAGAGACTTTGGTGTGCACCGGGGTGTCAGACAAGGCTGTATTTTAGCCCCGTTCCTTTTCAACCTATATATAAACGATTTGGAAGAGCACCTTTTAAGTACAGGAGCAGATTATCCTTATGTTGGACGGAAGGGACTGCCAGTTCTGCTTTATGCGTACGACGCAGTCCTTTTATCCAGGACTGCAATTGGTCTCCAAACACTGTTAAACTCCTTCTTTGCTTTTATGAAGTCCCGAGACCTGAGTATAAATAACTCCAAATAATTCGTAATGAAGGTTGGCCAAGGTAATAAAAAGCCAAATTGCCTAAATGTAAATGGGGAAACAATCCCAATAACAAAAACATTCTCCTACCTCGGAGTCCTGTTCGACCATCAACTAAACTGGGGACCCGCGGTACAGAAGAAAAAGGGAGAGGTAACCCGGGCAAATGCTGCAATACTCGATTTTGCAAGAAAAATGGGAAATAGCCCAGTGGCTGCACTGCTTCAACTTTACCAGGCCAAGAGTGTTGCCATTGCATGCTATGGCAGTGAGTTATGGGGATACGCCTCAATAGGTGCCCTGGAAGTAGTAGAAAACAACTTTTTAAAACAGATACTCAGGGTACCTAGGGGAACAGCTAACTTCTCAGTACATGAAGAGCTGGGTATGTCATATTTAAGTGACAAGATAGCAGTAAATCCTTTACTGTGTTGGCTAAATTGTTGGCTAAACAGTGATGTACCCCTTACTCAGCTCATACTGAGGGAAGCGCTAACGTGGGAAAATAGGCTTAAGGTACCATGGATAAAGTACCTAAGCACCTGCTTTAATGAATTAGGGCGCTCCGAACTCTTTTTAGCTCCAGAATCCATCACGAAATTGGATGTTATGACTGTGAAGAAGGTTTTTATCTCCTCTAGGTATTCAGTCAGGGAGGATGGCGAATTACAGAAAGGAAGTGTACGGAAACATGTGCTATTAAAAACATCTATGCTCATGGAACCGTACCTGACATGGCCTATGTCAAGTTATGACCGTTTCCTGTTGACGAGGTTCCGTATGGATTTATTTCACTTACTACTGGCTGTCCCTAGGGGGACCTACTGCAGTCAAGAGTTGCCGGCTTGCGGCTGCGACGATAAGTCTCCGCAAGACCTGGCACACTTTTTCTTTATTTGTCCCTTTTATATCATACCAAAGACGCTATTTTTAAAACCCTGCCTCAAAAAATTGAATTTCACACAAATCAGACCAGCACTTTACTATCTTCAGTTGTTAAGTTGTGATTGCACTTTATTTGGATGTAGCTTTTTAAAATTAGCTCTCAAATTTAGGAAAAGTATAGAGGAGTAATAGTGGTACTGATACTTTTTAAAATGTTCTTGTAAAAATGAGTCGGCACATTTGTAACAATTCTGATTTATGTTGTTTTTAAAAAACTCTTTTGTAAATACGAGTCAATGTATGTATAATGTAATATGCTTTTATGGTTGTTATTATTAATAACCGAATAAAGTTATTTGACTTGACTTGACTTGAGTGCATATATCAGTGGCTGTATTGATGAGTGACTGTGTTCATGAGTGACTGGATGGGTTAATGAGTGGATGTGTGTGTAGACCTATGTCAGTGAGCGGGTATGTACTAACTGGTATTGGTGTGTCTATGGTTTCGAGAATGGTAGTCTGTATTTTAGAGTGGGTGCATCACAAGTTATGTTAGGGTGTGAGGAGGTACATCGGATATTAAGTGGATGGTGTCATTAGTGATGTCATTTGACATGTCATCAGTGCTGTCACTGACCATGTCATGAGTGATGTGATATGTGACATCATCAGCATTGCATTGCCGGGGCATGAATTATAAGTAGCTCAGCTAACTATAACGGCTGAATTTCTCTGTTTTTGTATGAGTGAAATGTCTGCCTAACTATAACTTCCCTGAAACCTGTGTTTTTTTTCAATTAATTTCTGTTTTTTTTAAATGCTAATCCCTAACTATAACGTCCCCGAAACCTGTGTTTGTTTCAGTGAATTTCTAAGGCTTTTTGAACCCTAATCCTAACTATGCCTACATAGGCAGAACATGTACAGGAAGAGGAAGAAAGGTACAGAAAGAAGCAAGAGAAGTACAGAAAGAGGGAAGAGAGGTGCAGAGAGGATGAAAGGTAGAGATAGAAGCAAGAAAAATGCAGAAAGAGGTAACTGAGGTCCAGAAATAGAAAGAAAGGTGAATGAAGAAGTAAGAGAAGTACAGAAAGAAGCAACATAGGTGCATAATTAGGCCTACTTTGACTATGCCTTACCACAGTCTCATACAAAGTAGCCTAAGCACTAATCCTTCTTCCAAGATATATTAAACCTTACTTTTCTTTTGAAGGTTCACTATTCTTCGACTGCTCAGAATCTTAGGCTACCAAATGTCAAACAGCAATCCTAACCTTATCACTGTAGTAAGTCTGACCAAGATTTTCAGGGTATGCATGCATGTGTCTCTGCTTTTACCTAGTGACATGTTACATGAAAATAACATACAAATACTTGAATAGCTGTGTTTCAAACAGCATACTCTTTAAATTTGTGTACAAAAAGGTAGAAGCAAGAGAAGTGCAGAAAGAAGCAACAGAGTGCAGAGAGTTCAGAAAAAGCAAGAGAGATGCTGAAAAAACCAAGCACAGTGCAGAAAGAATGAACGGAGGTGCAGAAATAGGCAAGAAAGGTACACAAAGAAGCAACAGATGTTCAGAAAGAGGCAAGAGAACTGCAGAAAGAGGCAAGAGAATTGCAGAAACAGGCAAAAGAGGTGCAGAAAGAGAGAACAAGGGTGCAGACAGAGGCAAGAGAGGTGCAGGGATGCAGAAAGAGATAAGAGTGGTATAGAAATTTGCAAAAGAGGTGCAGAAAGAAGCAAGAGCAGTGCAGAAAGAACCAAATGAGGGGCAGAGAGAGGCAAAAGAGGTGCTGAAATAGGTAAGAGAAGTGCAGAAAGAAGCTAAAGAGGTGCAGAGAGAGGCAAGAACGGTACAGAAAGAGTGCAGAAAGAACCAAGAGGCGTGAAGAAGGGTACAGAAAGGGGCAAGGGAGTACAGAAAGAAGCAAGGGAGGTACAGAAAGAGGCAAGAAGGGTGCAGAAAGAGGCAATAAAGGTTCAGAAAGAGGCAACAGGGGTGCAGCAAGAAGAAAGAGGGGGTGCAGAAAGAAGCAAGAGAAGTGTAGAAACAAGCAACAGAGGTGCATAAACAAGCAAAAGAGGTGCAGAGAGAGGCAAGAGCGGTGCAGAAAGAGGCAAGAGCAGTGCAGAAAGATCCAAGACATGTGCTGGAAAAGTGAAGAAGGGAGCAGAAAAAGGCAAGAGGGGTACAGCAAGAAGCAAGAGAGGTACAGAAAGAGGCAAGAGGGGTTCAGAAAGAGGCAAGTGAGGCTCAGAAAGAGGCAACAGGGGTGCAAGAGAGGCACAGAATAAAGCAGGAGAAGTGCGGTAAAAAGCAAAAGGGGTGCAGAAAGAGGCTAGGGGGTGCAGAAAGAGGCAAGAAAAGTACAGAAAGAAGCAACAGACATACAGAAAGTACAAGAGAACTCTAAAAAGAGGCAACATAGAGGTACAGAAAGAGGGACGGGTGCAGACAGAAGCAAGAGAGCTGCAGAAAGAGGGAAGAGGGGTGTATAAAGAGGCAAATGGGATGCAAAAAATTGCTAGAGAGGTGCAGAAAGAACCACAGAGGTGCTGAAAGAGGCAAGAGGGGTGCAGACATTTTCAGGAGCAGTCCAGAAAGAACAAACAGAAGCAATAGGGGTGCAAAAAGAGACAAGATGGGTGCAGAAAGAGGCAACAGAGGTGCCGAAGGAGGTAAGATAACTGCAGAAAGAGACACAAGAGTGCAGACACATGCACAAGAGGATTAGAAAGAGGAAACAGGAATGCACACAGAGGCAATGGAAGTGCAGAAAGAGGGAAGAGGGGTGCAGAAAGAGGCAAGTGGGGTGCATAAAGATGCAACAGAGGTGCAGAAGGCGGCAGGAGGACTGCAGAAAGAGGTACAAGAGTTGCAGAAACAGGAAAAAGTGGTGCAGAAAGAGTGAACAGGGGTACAGGCGGAAGCAAGAGAGGTGCAGAAAGAGGGAAGAGGGGTACAGAAGTCTGCAAGAGAGACGTACAGAAAGAAGCAAGAGAGGTGCAGGACAAACCAGTTGAGGAGCGGAAGGAGTCAAACGGGGTGCAGAAATATACAAGAAAAGTGCAGAAAGAAGCAACAGAGGTGCAGGGAAACGGAAGAGCAGTGCAGAAAGAGGCAGGAGCAGTGCAGAAAGAACCAAGAGTTGTGTAGGAAAAGTGAAGAAATGTGCAGAAAGAGGCAAGAGGGTCACAGAAAGAAGCACAAGGGGTGCAGAAAGAGGCATGAGAACTGCAGGAAGAGGCAAGAGAATTGCAGAAACAGGTAAAATATGTGCAGAAAGAGAGAACAGGGCTGCAGACAGAGGCAAGAGAGGTACAGAAAGAGGGTAGAGGGGTACAGAAAGAGGCAAGAGGGCTGCAGAAATTTGCAAGAGAGGTGCAGAAAGAAGCAAGAGCAGTGCATAAAGACCCATCAGAGGAGCAGAAAGAGGCAAAAGGGGTGCAGAAATAGGCAAGAGTATTGCAGAAAGCAGCGAAAGAGGTGCAGAGAGAGGCAAGAGCAGTGCAGAAAGAGGGAAGAGCAGTGCAGAAAGAACCAAGAGACGTGCAGTAAAAGTGAAGAAGGATGCAGACTGCAAGAGGGGTACAGAAAGAAGCGAGAGGTGCAGAAAGAGGCAGGAGGGATACAGAAAGAGGCAAGAGAGGTTCAGAAAGAGGCAACAGGGGTGCACAAAGAAGAAAGAGGGGTGCGAAAAGAAGCAAGAGAAGTACAGAAAGAAGCAACAGAGTTGCAGAAACAAGCAAAATAGGTGCAGAAAGAAGGAAAATGGGTGCAGAAAGAGGCAAGAGGGGTCAGAAAGAAGCAAGAGAAGTGCAGTAAAAATCAATAGGGGTACAGAAAGTGGCTAGAAGGGTACAGAAAGAGGCAATAGAAGTACGGAAAGAAGCAACAGACGTACAGAACGTACAAGAGAACATCAAAAAGAGGCAACAGAGTTACAGAAACAGGCAAAAGAGGTGCAGAAAGAGGGAAGAGGGGTGCAGAAATTTGCAAGAGAGGTGCAGAAAGAACCAGCAGAGGTGCAGAAGGAGGAACGAGGGGTGCAGTAATTTGCAAGAGCAGTGTAGGCTGAACCAACAGAGGTGCAGAAAGAAGCAAGAGGGTGCAGAAAGAGACAAGATGGGTGCAGAAAGAGGCAACAGAGGTGCAGAAGGAGGCAAGAGAACTGCAGAAACATACACAAGAGGTGCAGAAAGAGGAAACAGGGATGCAGACAGAGGCAAGAAGAGTGCGGAAAGATGGAAGAGGGGTACAGAAAGAGGCAAAAGGGGTGAAGAAATATGCAAGAGAGGTGCAGAAAGAACCAAACGAGGTACACAGAGAGGCAAGAGGGGTGCAGAAATATGCAAGAGCAGTGCAGAAAGAACTAACAGAGGTGAAGAAAGAAGCAAGAGGGGTGCATAAATAAGCGAAAGAAGTACAGAAAGATGCAATAGAGGTACAGAAAGAGGCAGGAGAACTGTAGGTAGAGGCAAGAAAGGTACAGAAAGAGGCAAGAGAGGAACCAGAACAGGGAAGAAGGTTGGAGAAAGAAGCAAGAGAGATGTAGAAAGAAGGGGTGCAGAAAGAGGCAAGAGGGGTATAGAAAGAGACAAGAGAGCTACATAAAGAGGCAAAAGAGGTACAGAAGGAGGCAAAAGAGGTACAGAAAGAGGCAAGAGAGGGGCAAAAAGAGGGAATAAGGGCGTAGAATGAGGCAGGAGGGCTGTAGAAAGAAGCATGAGAGATGCAACAGAGGTACAGCAGGCGGCAAGAGAACTGCAGGAAAGGGCAGAAGAGTTGCAGAAACAGGAAAAAGTGGTACAGAAAGAGGGAACAGGGGTGCAGAAGGAGGCAAGAGAGGTGCAGAAAGAGGGAAGAGGGGTGCAGAAATTTGCAAGAGGTACAGAAAGAAGCAAGAGCAGTGTGGAAAGTACCAACAGAGGAGCAGAAAGAGGCAAAAGGGGTGCAGAAATAGGCAAGAGCAGTGCAGAAAGAACCAAGAGACGTGCAGGAAAAGTGGAGAAGGGTGCAGAAAGAGGCAAGAGGGTGTAGAAAGAAGTAAGAGAGGTACAGAAAGATGCATGAGAACTGCAGAAAGAGGCAAGAGAATTTCAGAAACAGGCAAAGGATGTGCCAAAAGGGAACAGGTGTTCAGACAGAGGCAAGGTAGGTGCAGAAATAGGCAAGAGAAGTGCAGAAAGAAGCAAAAAAGGTGCATTGAGAGGCAAGAGCAGTGCAGAAAGAACCAAGAGATGTGCAGAAAAAGTTAAGAAGGATGCAGTCAGCAAGAGGGGTGCAGAAAGAAGCAACAGAGGTACAGAAAGAGGCAAGAGGGGTGTAGAAAGCAGCAAAAGAGAGGTTGAGAAAGAAGCAACAGGGGTACAGAAAGAAGAAAGAGGGGTGCAAAAACAAGCAAGAGAAGTACAGAAAGAAGCAACAAAGGTGTAGAAACAAGCAAAATAGGTACAGAAAAAAGGAGAAGGGATGCAGATAGAGGCAAGAGGAGTGCAGAAAGAAGCAAGAGAGGTACAGAAAGAAGCAGGAGAAGTGCAGAAAGAAGCAATAGGGTGCAGAAAGAGGCTAGGGGGCACAGAAAGAGGCAAGAGAAAGACAGAAAGAAGCAACAGACATACAGAACGTACAAGAGAACTCCAAAAAGAGGCAACTTAGTTGCAGGAACGGGCAAAAGAGGTGCAGGAAGAGGGTTACAGAAAGAGGCAAGAGGGGTGCAGAAATTTGCAAGAGAGGAACAGAAAGAACCAACAGAGGTAGAGAAAGAGACAAGAGGGGTGCAGAAATTTACAAGAGCAGTGCAGAAAGAACCAAACGAGGTGCAAACTGAGGTAAGAGGGGTGTCGAAATTTACAAGAAAAAGGCAAGAGAGTTGCAGAAAGAGGTAAAAGAGGTGTAGGAAGAGAGGAGAGGGGTGCAAACAGAGGCAAGAGAGGTGCAGGAAGAGGGAAGAAAGGTACAGAAAGAGGCAAGAGGGGTACATAAATTTGCAAGAGAGGTGCAGAAAGCAGCAAGAGCAGTGCAGAAAGAACCAACAGAGGTGCAGAAAGAGGTAAGAGGGGTGCAGAAATAGGCAAGAGAAGTGCAGACAGAAGCAAAAGAGGTGCAGAGAGAGGCAAGAGCGGTGCAGAAAGAGGCAAGAGCAGTCCAGAAAGAACAAACAGACATGCAGGAAAAGGGAAGAAGGATGTAGAAAGAAGCAAGTGAAGTGCGGAAAGAGGTAAGAGGGGAGCAGAAACAGCCTAGAGGGGTGCAGGAAGAGGCAGGAGAAGTAGAGAAAGAAGCAACTGATGAACAGAAGGAGGCAAGAGAACTCCAAAAAGATGCAGCAACGTTGCAGAAACAGGCAAAAGAGATGCAAAAAGAGGGAACTGGAGTGCAGATAGAGGAAAGACAGCTGCAGAAAGAGCGAAGAGTGGTGCAGAAATTAGCAAGAGGGGTGCAGAAATTTGCGAGAGAGATGCAAAAAGAAGCAAGAGCAGTGCAAAAGAACAAACAGAGAAGTACAGAAAGAGGCCAGAAAATTGGAGTAAGAAGCAAAAGAGGTGCAGAAGGAGGCAAGAGTGGTGCGAAAGAGACAACAGAGCTGCACAAAGAGGCAAGAAGTACACAGAAAGAGGCAAGAGGGGTGCAGAAAGAAGCAGGAGAGGTACAAAAAGAAGCAGAAGAAGCAGAAGAAGTGCAGAATGAAGCAACAGGTGTGCAGAAAGAGGCAAGAGGGGTGCAGAACATGGCCAAAGAAGTACAGAAAGAGGCAAGAGAACTGCAGAAAGAGGCAAGAGAGGTGCAGAAAGAAGCAAGAGCAGTACAGGAAAAGGAGAGAAGGATAGAGAAAGAGGCACATGGGGTGCAGAAAGAAGCAAGAGAGGTGCAGAAAGAAAAAAGAAAAGTGCAGAATGAAGCTACAGGGGTGCAGAATGAAGCAATAGGGGTGCATAAAGAGGCAAGAGAGGTACACAAAGGGGGCATAAGGTATAGAAAGAGGCAAGAGGGTGTAGAAAGAAGCAAGAGAAGTGCAGAAAAAACAAGAAAAGTGCAGAATGAAGCTGTAGGGGTGTGGAAAGTAGCAAGAGGGGTGCAGAAAGTAGCTAGAGGGGTGCAGAAGGAGGCAACAAATGTGAAGATGGAGGAAAGACAATTGCAGAAAGTGGCAAGAATGTTACAGAAACAGGCAAAGAGAAAGGTACAGCAAGAGGGAACTGGGGTGCAGAAAGACACAGGAGAAGTGCAGAAAGAGGGATGCAGAAAGAGGTAAGAGGGGTGCAGAAATTTGCAAGAGAGGTGCAGAAAGAAGCAAGAGCAGTGCACAAAAAAACAACCAAGCTGCAGGAAGAAGCAAGAGGGTGCAGAAATAAGCAAGTATAGAAAGAAGAAAAAGTGGCGTAGAAAGAGGCAAGAGAACCGCAAAAAGAGGCATGAAAGGTGCAGAAAGAGGCTAGAGGGGTGCAGAAAAAGGCAAGAGAGGTGTACAAAGATGGAAGAAGGGTGTAGAAAGAGCAGGAGAGGTACACAAAGAATCAAGAGAAGTACAGAAAGAAGCAAGAGTAGTGCAGAATGAAGCAACAGCAGGGCAAAAAGAGGCAGGAAGGGCACAGAGAGAAGCATCAGAGGTGCAGAAGGAAGTAATAGAACTGCGGTAAAAGAGGCAAGAGAGTTACAGAAATAGGCACATAAGGTACAGAAAGAGGGAAAAGGGGTGCAGGCAGACACAAGAGAAATGCAGGAAGAGGGGTGCACGCATTTGCAAGAGAGGTGCAGAAAGAAATAAGAGTAGTGCAGAAAGAACCAACAGAGGTGCAGAAAGCAGCAGCAGAGCAGTGCAGAAAGAGGCAAGAGAAGTGCAGAAAGAACCAAGAGATGTACAGGAAAAGGGAAGAAAGATGCAAAAAGAGGCAAGAGGGGTGCAGAAAGAATCAAGAGAGGTGCAGACAGAGGAAAGAGATTTGCAGAAATAGGCAACAGCGGTGCAGAAAAAAGCAAGAAATATGCACAAGAAATATGCAGAAAAAAGCAAGAGAATTGCAGAAAGAAGCAACAAAGGCACAGAAAGAGGCAAGAGAAGTGCAGAAAGAGGCTAGAGAGGTGCAGAAAGAAGGAAAAGGGTTGGAGAAAGAGCAAGAGGAGTGCAGAAAGAAGTAATAGAAGTAGAGAAAGAAGCAAGATAAGTGCAGTAAGAAGCAATAGGTGTGCAGAAGGATGCTAGAGGGGTGCAGAAGGAGGCAAGAGAAATATAGAAAGAAGCAACAGATTACAGAAGTTGGCAAACAAACTGTAAAAGGAGGCAGCAGAGTTGTAGAATCAGGCAAAACAGGTGAAGAAAGAGGGAACAGGGGTACAAACAGAGGCAAGAGAAGTATAGGGAATATAAAAAGGGGTGCAGAAAGAGGCAAGAGGGCTGCAGAAATTTGCAAGGGAGGTGCCGAAAGAAGCAAGAGCAGTGCAGAAAGAACCAATACAGGTACATAAATAGGCAAGAGATGTGCAGGGATAGGTAAGAAAAGTACAGAAAGAAGCACAAGAGATAAAGAAGGAGGCAATAAAACTGCAGAAAGAAGCAAGAGAGTTGCAGAAACAGGCACAAGAGGTGCAGAAAGAGGGACTAGAGGTCCAGAAAGAGGCAAGAGGGGTGCAGAATTTTTCAAGAGATGCAGAAAGAAGCAAGAGCAGTGCAGAAATAATTAACAGAGGTGCAGAAAGAGGCAGGATAATTGCTGAAAGAAGCAATAGAGGTTTAAAAAGAAGCAAGAGAAGCACGGAAAAGGGCAAGTGAGGTGCAGAAAGAGGCAAAAAGAGGCAAGATAATTACTGAAAGAGGTGCAGGAAGATGCAAGTGAGGTCCAGAAACAGGCAAGAGGGGTGCAGAAAATTGCAAGAGAAGTACAGAAAGAAGTAACAGAGGTGCAGAAGGAGGCAGGAGAACTGCAGAAAGAGGCAAGGGAGGCACAGAAAGAAGAAAGAGAGGAGCAGAAAGAGGCAAGAGAGGTGCAGAAAGAAGCAAGACAGGTGTGGAAAAAAGCAAAGAGCAGAAAGAACCAATGTAGGTGCAGAAAGAGGTAAGAGAACTGCAGAAAGAGGCAAGAGTGTGTGTTGCTGAAACAGCCAAAAGACGTGCAGAAAGGGAACAGGGGTGCAAAAGAGCAAAGAGGGGTATAGAAAGAGGGAAGAGGGATATTGAAAGAGGGAAGAGGGGTGCAGAAAGAGGGAAGAGGGGTGCAGAAAGAGGGAAGAGGGGTACATACATTTGCAAGAGATGCAGAAAGAAGCAAAGGCAGTGCCGAAAGAATTAACAGAGGTGCAGAAAGAGGCAAGAGGGGTGCAGAAATAGGCAAGAGAAGTGCAGAAAGAAGCAAAAGAGGTGCAGAAAGAGGCAAGAGAATAGCAGAAACAGGCAAGAGAGGTGCATAAAGAGGCACAAGAATAGCAGAAACAGGCAAGAGAGGTACAGAAAGAGGGAAGAAGGATACAGAAAGCGGCAAGAGGGTGCAGAAAGAGGCAGGAGAGGTACAGAAACAGGCAGGAAAAGTGCAGAAAGAGGGAACAGGGGTGCATATAGAGGCAACAGAGGTACAGAAAGATGGGAGAGGGGTGTATAAAGAGTTAAGTGGGATGCAGATAGAAGCAGGTGAGGTAAAGAAAGAGGTAAGAAGAGAGGTGCAGAAAGAGGCAAGAGGGGTGTAAAAACAGACTAGAGAAGTGCAGAAATAGGCAAAAGGCGTGCGGAAAGATGCAAGTGAGATACAGAAACAGGGAAGAGGGGTGCAGAAAGAGGCAAGAGAAGTAAAGAAAACAGAGGTGCAGAAGGAGGCATGATAGTTGCTGAAAAGAAGTAATAGAGGTGTAGAAAGAAGCAAGAGAAGTACGGAAAAGGGCAAGTATGGTGCAGAAAGAGGCAAGATAACTACAGAAAGAGGCAAAAGAGGTGCAGGAAGATGCAAGTGAGGTCTAGAAACAGGCAAGAGGGGTGCAGAAAAAGGCAAGAGAAGTACAGAAAGAAGTAACAGAGGTACAAAAGGAGGCAAGAGAACTGCAGAAAGAGCACATTCAACAACAACACCCGTTCTCCAAGGAAAAGAATATTGTGTGTAAATCGCTTTGGTATTCTACTCGACGCGGTGTATACATCACAAAATTTGACATTTTTTGCAAAAAACCTATTCTTTACTTATGGTTGATTGCCACACTTCCATGCCTGTTAAGTTGTATAAAAAAAGGCTCATTGCCACTGACAGTCTCCTGGAAGAAAAACACAACCAATTGGTGACTTATTTTTATACATATTTTATCAATCTACCAAACTGCTTCTAATAGAGCAGTTTCTCATCTAATAGAACAGTGACACCTAATCATAAAAAGTGTGAAAAAATGTGAACAAGGCAAAATGACACCTCACGGGTGAACCACCAAGGGGTTAACTGTCAGGTACTCACCAGATAAGCCCACTGCTCTCATCACTGGTAGTCACTTTGACTAAAACAAAAAAGTGTCCAAAAGCAACAAAATGTGTGGGTGAAAAAGAGTAACAAATAAGTGCTCTCTGTTAAAGTGATGAAATAACATTAAAATTGACAGGCACGCCTTTCACACGATTACTTTATTATTCACTAGGAGTGAAGTGTCAAATTAAAAATGTGTGCAGGTAGCTATTCATGCATACCTAATCCACATGCCAACATGTTTCATTGCCTACAGTTTTCGGCAAATTCTTCAGGGCTAGACGACTCGTCCCAGCACCAGAGTGGGACACATCATTCTAGAGAGACTGTCAAGTGGAGAAGCAAAACAACACAACATCATGTCACGAGGAGGTGCCACCAATCTACTCCCAATACACTCACAGATTAAAAACACACTTGTGATGGACCATATTTATAATTATGCTAATTAAGCTTTTGTCTCTCATACCAGCCTATGAGGAGAATGCTTGGGTCATCAAAGCTCCTTATGTGAGCCCTTCTTTTCGTCTGACCCTATGATCGTTGTATCAATCTGCATATCATAAGGAAAAGAGGAAATGCATATGTTGTAATACCTTCAGCCACACATTGTTTATACCATGGTGGAAAATCCCTATATATATGTAGAAACTGCTTATAGTAACTACTCTACATTCCTTAGCACCTACCATGCCACCTCATTGTTGTCTAATTATATTTCCTTTCAGAAAATCTTTCCGATATCCTTTATACCAGCCACTTTAAATTCTTTGCCAATCCAAACAAAAGCACGTCAAAGTCGGATACCAAGAGCGAAAATTTATACAACACAACTGTATTCCCACTCTTTTAACGTACTGGCTTATTTTATGCTACACGACCAACATCTCATGCCGCATATGTCTAAAAAGCAGGTCATATTCTTAAAATATCAATAAATCGGCCCATATGGTCCCTGCCCCCCTACTCCTCACCACAATGTGTCTCGGCTAGCGCGACGTCTCATCCTGTGTGAAGCTGCTAAGCTCTTCGGCTATTATTGATGAAGTCGCTGTAAGGCGCGGTCACGTGTGTAATGTGACTCGCGTCTAAAGCGGCCGCCATTTTAGGTCGGGAAAGGATTTTTAGAGCGGGTTTAAACATCCATTCTTTCTCGAGTTATGATTGCCTCGTTTTGTTTCAGGGCACAATCTGTATACTGTGACATTTATTTCATAAATGTTATTTATATTTAACAAACAGTTTTTAAAAAACAAAAATTTTTGACTCTCCATGACACGGTCATTTTTATTTCGAATATCAACACTGCATAGCAGATCTGGCATATTATTATTTAAAATCTGCTTATGCCAAACGTGGAAGAGGTTTTTTTTTATTTTTTCAAAAAAAGGGGGTTCCTTTTTTTTCTTTGTATTTCAAAAATGCTACAGCTTTATTCAAACTCAAAGGAATTCCTGGATCCTCTATTTTCAAAGAACAGCAAGTCATAACTGTCCTCTGTCTCCCCCACACCAAGTGAAATCCTATAGCGTTTGGTGTAATCATACCTGCCGTTCAATAGCACTCAACCGCGAAAGTTCATTATTTATTTATTTTGCGAAATTCGTGTGTCCCAAAGCACACCTTGTTATTATGGATCAAATATCAAAATTATAGTAGCTGATACCATGGAACACCCAGAAACAATTCAGAGTTATAAGAAGCACTGCACAGCATATACAATCTTCTTGAGTCACAGTTCATGATTATAAAAACCATTATACAAAATATATCAAATGTACAGTGACGCAATACTTTTCATTCAAGACCTGCTGATCACTCTTTTCCTGGTATATCCTGGTAATACTAAGCATGGTTCCCATGTTATATTTGCTGTTAATCTTAAAAGGCCTATTGAGTCATGAATATAACATGACGGTCAATACAAATTCAAAGAGAAATTGATCAATATATAGCGACATATCTCTGTCAGACTGCCTTGAGATGAAATGAGTAGGCACCCAGGAGGTGACTCTTTATTTTTGTGTATTTTAGGAAGATGTTGGTGTTGTTGGGTGGGAACACTTAAAAAAACTGCAATTCTTCTAAGTCCAACATCTCTTTGCCATACCATCTTTGTATTTGATTATAATAATCTTATATGTTTTTCATGTAATCCTCCTTCAAGATTGAGTCATAAAATTTCTTGTCAGTAAATTGCCTCATTACTTTTTGGCAATAGAATTCCCTTTTCAGGAGCACAATATTTCTCTCTTTATCAGATGGGTTGCAAACAATATGCTGATCTTTTTGTAAGTATGATAGGGCAATGTTTTGTTCTTTTATTAAATTCATCTTGATGCCCTTGAATGTATTTAAACGTAGTTGCATTAGATCCTTTTTACCACATCTTCAAAGATATCAATTGTATCTGTGGGCATATCAGGTATAACTGTAGATTTTGGTCTCAGGTTGCTTTGGATGATCCCCCGTCCTTCAACTTGTTGCTGTTCCTCCGTGTAATTCCCTGTTTGAATTGTTGATTCCAAATCATTTAGGAATAACAGAGTTTGTAAATCATTACCAGTTAATACGTCTGTCGCTGATCATATTGAGGGTGCTTTCTGTTGATGCCAGTCCCCCTTCTGTTGAAAAATGTGTGAACTTCAAGGTTTCTGGTAAATTTGAATAGAACAATTTGAGCCTGAGTATATTCAAAATTCTCTGTGGGGCAAATTGTAAGTCCCAATTATAAAACTGATTCATCTGCTTTTGTTAACATTCTTGGTGTTAGATTACCAACTGTTAGATTGTCAGCCTCTATGTGTGTCTGTAGCACCTTTTAATCCTGGTTTGTGATACCCTCTGTTTGTGCTTGTACAAGCTCACATGCCAGCTTCCAAAGACTTATACACATGTGTAAACCCAACAAATGTGGTGATACACATAATTATGGGGGCATCAGGGCACACCTACCTGACAGTCAATGAAGGTGACACTGTACCTATTGCATATATCTCACAGTTATATAACAATGCTGAAATGTGTTTTGCACCAGCAGAACAATGCTGACAGTGGTACAGACAGCTGTGGTAAGGGAAAGAGCCCTTGCTCTGGGTAAACAAATACTTTTTGTGACCCCAGTACCAACATTAGAGGCTGTCATAAGAGCAGGTGTTCCAAACACAAAAGCATTACATCCAAGATGGATAGAATGTGTTAACTAATTTACAGCAACATATGTAGGTTACAAATTTGATTCAACACTACAAATGCAAGTGTTTCCTCAATACAAACATAAATATCCTCTGCCTAATGATGTCATGCCTCTTGATCAGTATGATTACATCATCTATTCTGACGGTTCTGCCCATCCTGCCATAAGGACAAAGCACCAATACAAAGCAGCATGCAAAGCTGTAAAAGGGAGTTTGCAGGATGGCCAATTCCATCCTGATAAAACACACATGCAGTCACTCATTGACTGCACTGCACAGTTGGCTGAACTTAGTGCTAGAATTCTGGCACTTGAAAATACATAGTCTAGATTCCTCACACTCATTGTGTGTGGTTCGTATTATTGTGTCCAGTCTTATAATGAGTATTTACACTACTAGAGTCAAAATGGATTCAGAGATTCAAAAGGGTCAACAATAAAGCACAAGATGGTTTAGGAATAAGTGGCAAAGCTGAAAGATTGTTGGCCACAGACTCATTAGTCCCAAATGTGTTGTTGTACACGTTGCAGGGAATTCCATGGCTGATGATGCTGCCAAAACAAAAGTACAGATTGCTGAAGTTGCATCAAAAACACATTCTAGCACGCAAATAGACACAGACCACATGGTGGCTGTCAATGCTGCATGCAATGACACCAACTTGCCAAAATGTTTTCCGCTCAGGTACTCCTGCAAAATACCATATGTTCACATTTATGGAGCATGGGTCGAGTAATACCAATTTCAGACTGCAGGTTAGGTTTAATTCTAACTGCCCATTATGGTCTTTGATCCGCACATGCATGGGTGGCTGCTACAAATTTATTATTGTAGCAATGCTATTGGTGGCCATGCCTTTACAAACAGACTAAGTACTTTGTCCCTAAATGTGACATCTGCCAGCAGATGAAGGGTTTCTCCGTGGCATGTCCACCTCAGACACATCTATTGAGCTCAGACAAGCCTCTGGTTTGTGTTTACCTGGACCATTGCAGCTCTTTGTCATCAGATGGGGCATACAAGTACATCTTGGAAGGAGTGGATTCCTGCTCTGAATTCCGGTGGGTATAGCCATAGTGATCAGCTGACACCTACACTGGAATAAAGGATCTGTGAGTCTTCATCATGACATATGTAGTAGGCACATTACATTCCAACCAATGTCTAGCATTTGCCTCCAGGGTTTACAAAGGTGCCATTGGAGGTTTGGGTGTTACCCTGCAAAATTCCTCCGCATACCATCCAGAGGGAATTTTGGTTGTGGAGAGAATAAATGCCACTTAAAGCAGTTAGGATACTACGCTCTGGTCATAATAGGTCCATCATCTATATGGGGTCCAAAGGGCACTCAACAATCTGCCTGGAAAATCCCTGGGTGGTCAGACTCCCTATGAGATCTTGATTATGCTTAAAATGTGGGTCGCAGACCTTGACAGTCCCAGCACAGTGGTCCTTAAAGCACTATTTGACTTAAACACATGTCTGCCTGTTTTACAGGAACTGAACAGCTTCCGTGGCAAACAAAGCAATGTTCAAGTAAAATGCAACGCCACTGATGAAGTCAAGAAAACACCAGCAACATCTATTTGGATTCCCAGAATCGAGGACCTGGTCAAGGAGAAAATAGTGTACAAAAAGGAATTTGGGCCATCCTACAGAGTGTCTGTACCTGTCCTGACTGTTGCAGGTCCTGTAACTTTACTTCTCTTGCCCCTCATTGGTTGCAAGAAAAAGAGATTCATAATGCGGTTTGATCGGATCAAAGCAAATTATGTGGTCACTTCTCAACAGTAGGCCACGTGGGCTCCTGAGTAGTTACCTGCCTCCTCTTGTTACCATAAGGAAAGTTCAAATGGAAGCTTTTTTACCTGATGAAGCCTTCCCTCCATAACAGTAGAGAGCAGACCAACAATGAAGTATCCCTTCTACCTGTTACTACTACAACTACAATACAATCAACTAGTACAGAAACACATATTTCAATTCTGAATCCTGACACAAATGCTATTTATGTCAATGTACAAAAGATAGAGTCATCTCCCAGTTCTACAAAACTTGCAGAGCTGCCAAAAATAAGTCTTGTGGTAAATAAATAATTAATTACCGGTTCTATTTTTCAGGATACTCATATAAACAGATAGCTCAATAAATAAGAGTCAGGATTCGAGGTATCTTGAGTCACAGGCTTTAATCAGACATAAAGGACAGGAACAGGACAGCCTGCATGGGAATAGGATGGCAGCTGCCGGGGGCCGGGGAAAATGGCAGGATCGCTGTGTCATATTAACAGTACATGATATATATACATTTCATTTACAATAGCATTCAATACAGTAGGCGTAGCAGTAGGCGTGGTTTCGTAGCAGTCGCGAAAGATAAGGGCGAAATGATGTAACAAGAAGGCGTGTACAGGGCGTATACATAGACATGTGATGTAAACGTAACAGAATATGTCTTAAACGGGGCGGAAACATGGAGGGGGCTACCTGAGCAGCTGGGACCTCTAACCTAGTGGTGCGTGCAAATGGGCAATGACGTGTTACCAGGGAGAACTGGGGGCTATGACTTCTGCGCTAGAAGAGGAGACTAAAGTCTGGAGTGTCAGAGCGACATGTACCCAAGGCATATCTAGTATCTGGTGTTTAGAGTACATGTTGATCGAATCCAAAAGTTATCAGGGCAAAGGCTAATAGACACTAAGACTGATGCATGCATTATTCTACATGTATTGCGTGTGCTAGGAGTATTCTATGAATATTAATACAGTATTTCTCTTACATGGAGACATAAAGGCTAGACCATGACGGAAACTATTGATGCGATTCAGTAGCTTGGGAATGCAGAGAAGGAGGGCTGGACTGATAGCTAGAAACATAACATATTCTTGGCAGACTGGGAGGCAGAGCCAGGCCGGGCCGGGCACTGCGAGGCATGAAGTAAGCGAAGGGTCAGGGATACAGGTGGGGGCTGTATCGCTCCTTGGAGAGGGTTCAGGAGACAGGAGCTGAATCTGAGTCCGGGCCCTTTTGCTGGAACTTCAGTTTTAAACTGCTAACTCACCTTTGTCATTTGAGGTACTGCATAGTCAAACTTCAATTTTTAGGTTATAGAAATGTCACCTCTACAGTAGGCTAAACGAGACCTAAGGCAATGTGCCATATGTTAAAAAGTGGACCATGTACTGTTAGAAATGGGGGTCTCTAGTTGGCAGAGGTAGGTAGCTTTGTCCAAATAGGGACCCTTGCTTCTGGTCAGGGTAAGGGGGATACACTTCTAGAATTACCCCTGCTCACCCCCTTGGTAGCCTGGTATGAGCAGACAGGCTTATCTCAGCGGGAAGTGTGTAAAGCATTTGTGAACACATACAGTAACTCAGTGAAAACACTACAAATGGACACCACACCAGTTTACAAACATAGGTAATCTTTATATAAACCAACACAAGACCAAACAACAACAATCCACAATACAGTATCAAAAATAAGACTCTTAAATGGAAGAAATAGTTTAGTTCAATGCTAGTTGTAAATGCGAAACCTTTCCCACAAAGTAACTTAGATGTGTCACGCAAAACAAACAAAAGGATCGCAGGGAAGGTGATACGTCAGTTCTTTCCTTCGGGGAAGGTGATGCGTCTGTTCCTTACTGCGGCACAGAGGAGGCAATGTGTCTGTTCCTTATCAGAGAGGAGGGGATACGTCTGTTTCTTACTGTGTTCTGTTTACGATGAGACAATATGGCGCCTCAATGCATAGCGACGATCCAGTGTGATGCGAAAAAATGGCGTCTCGATGCGTTGCGACGGTCTGCTATGATGTGTGAACATTTGAAGCTGCATGAGAGGTGTGGCGATGGTCTTCTCAGTGATGCGTCGGGACTCGGTGTGGATGTGGCGCGCTTCTTCGTGTTTGCTCGGCATGGTGTTGTAACCCAGTGCAGAAGTGGCACGCTTATTCCCCGTGGATCGGCGATGGGTCGGGAATCAGTGCAGATGCGGCACGCTTCTTCTCGTTGCATCGATCTTCCAGCTCCCAGAGACAAAGAGTCTCTACAGGTCCTAACCAGCATCAGGCACCTCTTTGCAGGATGGAATTCCCAGCAAGGGAATTCAGGGAAGCAGGTGGTGAAGTCTTTGTGTCCCTGAGACTTCAAAACAGGAGGCAAGCTCAGTTTCAAGCCATTTCAGATCGTTCTCAAGATGACAAAGCAAACAGCAAAGTCCTTTTTCTCCTTTCCTTGGCAACAAGTAACCACTGCAGGCAAACCGCAAACAGCAACGGGCACAGTAGCAGTAATCTTCCCCAGCTTCTCCGGTTCTTCTCCTTGCCAAAGGTTCTTCTTGATTTGCCAGACATGATCTAAAGTCCTGGGGTCTGGGTCCCCCTTGTTATACATACAAATGTGTTGTTCTCTGAAGTCAAAGAGTGTATGTACTAAGACAAAACCAGTTCTGTCCTCAGTGGTGCAGCTTCCAGGCAGGAGGTGGAGACAGCATTGGTGAAAGCAGACCTGGCCCAGGCAGGTGATATGAAATCTCCTCCCTTACTCTAAATTCATCACAGGTCTATTCAGCCCAACCCTGAGTCATCAGACTGCTGGAGTCGCTGCCCTCCTCCAGCCCCTGTCACTCACAAGCCAGACATGCAATACACAAACCTAGCAGAGGCGCCCCGGATGGTTAGGCAAGAAAATACCTACTTTATAAAAGTGGTATTTTCAAACACAGAATGTAAAAATCACCCACACTAAAAGATGTACTATAACATTCTGAGTACAGGCATACTAAACGTTGTTTTCCTATATTGTTCCCAGGGTCAGTTATGTTTATAAGATGTGATAAACAAACTGCCCATTCTGGCCTATGAGAACATGTAGCCTAGCAATAGTGAAAAAACGAATTTGGCAGCATTTCACTTTCAGGACATGCCACACACATCAGGGCATGTGCCCCCTTTCACATACAATGCACCCTGCCCACAGGGGTACCTTGGGCCTACCTTAGGGGTGACTAACATGTCAAAAAGGGAAGGTTTGGGGACTGGAGAGTGTTTGCACTTACCAAGTTGACATGGCAGTCCCAGACTGCACACAGGCTCTGCAATGGCCGGCCTGAGCCACATTTTACATGCTGCTTCTGTGGGTGGCACAATCAGTGCTGCAAGCCCACCAGCACATTTGATTCACAGGCCCTAGGCACACATGGTGCACTGCACTAGGGTCTGGCAAGTAAATCAAATAACTAATCATGGGATCACAAATCCATACAACAATTTACAAAAGGGAGCACTTGCACTTTGGGACTGAACAGAAGTGGCAAAGTGCCCAAAGCATCTAGACCAGCACAAAACACAGGAGGCAACTGCAAAACATGTAAGGGAGACCCAAGCCAAACCTGCCAAGTCTAACATGTACGTTTACATGTTTCAGCAGTAAAAATCCTGAAATTACTTTTTTACTGTTGAAATGCTAGTAGTCCCATTGGTAAGTACTGAGTTAAAGGCTGACACCTCAACCTTGCTAACTTCTGAAAGGGTCTAATAAAGTTGATAATGTCAGGTATCAAAATAGTTAGGCATTAAATCAGATGTATTGATGGTTTAGAAGTTGCCACTTTAGTTACACAAGCTTTACAGCGGATGTTTACTGTTGTACTCAGGGATGTTTTTGCTCCATTTTCAAGTTATATTAATGGATGTAACTTTGTATATTGTAGGTCTAATCTCAATATCTCAATCTGTAATAAAAACCCTGAAACCTTGTTGTGCCCAGTGGCTTTCCTGTAGACAGCTTAATGCCCTTTAGGGAACCATGCTAACTGCTCCCCGGAAAAGTAACAATAGAGGCTTGCCAGTGGAGGAAGTGTGACCTCCCACAGGCAGAACATCTCATAGGTTTTAGCTCAAAAGACAACCTTCAATGAGAAGCTATCTTCAAACGGCAAATGGGGAGAACTTGGTAGAGGGGCTGCTCTGTTGTTTAGGGAGACAGGCTGGCATTCGGAAAAGGGAAGGGTAAGCCAGTTGTCAAACCAATTTTCCAGGGGTGTCTAGCCCCCTTGGTAGTCACACTTCTGGATTGGGTTTGAGAGCTCTGGATGTCAAGAGTGGGGTACTGCCATCTTGGGAGTTTGTAGAATGATGCACCTTGGGATAGCCAGATGTCACATTTTTTCACAGGAACTGGCCATCAGGAGGCAGGAAACCGGGTAGCCCTTCCTAGGAATTGGTCATCTGAAGGGAGGGTACCAATTACCCCATAAGCTACCAACTGCATAATATCCTGAGGACACGTTTCTGAGGATAAATAGGGCATTCCTGGCACCTATTACTCAGATCTTGACTGTACTGAAAGAAAGAGCGAAGAATGACTGCCTGCCGCAACTTGGACCCGCCAAAGCTAGGCTGCACTGGGTTGGATTGCACCTGCTAACCTGGTGGCTCTGTCCTGCTGAAGGAAAAATAATCTCCAGAGCCCAGCCAAAGCCAAGAGACTTCAAGTCACAGTGAGTTGGCCTTCTGTTCACAGGGACACTACAGCTGAGAAGCCTGCTGAAGCAAGTTGGTAGCCCAAAATCTTCAATCTGTCACCAACTGACTCTTAAGCAGCCTCAGGGACCAGGACTTAACACACAAAGTTGCACCCAAGTTCGCTGAACACAGGAGTGCCATCATACTGCAACTGGGAGGCTCAGAGGACTAGATATCAAGCTAGAAAAGTATTGGCTATTGACCTCGATATTCGACAACTGGTAGTCCAGTGGCGACTGGACATCTGCTAGCACTGAGAGGACTTTGAGGATCATTGACTCTGTGACCAGGACCACCTCATCACATCCACACCATTCTTGGAGCATCTTCAGCATCCTTTCTCTCTTGCATCAGGGCTACTTCCATTCGAAAGCCCTACAAAGAATAAAAGTGCCTGGAGCTGACTGAAGGCTGCTTCCCCTGCAGAAGTAACTATTTCTGTCTTGCTCGTCCCTCTGTCTTGCTCTATACTGGAGTTGGCTGCTTGCAGTGATTCCAAGTGTCTGCATTCCAACTAGCTCAAACGTTTTGGTGAAACAACTTTCTAAGTGGCAAATTCATGAAATTTGCCAAAGCTTGTTTGCAGTTGAGTGAAATACCTTGATTTACTATACCTTGTAAAGTCTGTATCTACAGAGCCCTCAGGTGGATCTTTTTCATTCTAGTGTCTAAAAATGAATAGAAACATAATATGTTTTTATAAATTGGGGTCAGATTTCTTTGGTGTCTTTTCGATTTTTTCTTTAATTGTTTTGGTGCTGCTCAAATGATTTACATTTATTTCTTTGTGAACGCCTTGCTGGTCAGAGCAACTGCTACCTAGGTTTGAGCTAAATGTTTGACAAATGAAACCTAGGAGTGCTAAAGTGGCTGGTAAGTGTATTACATGGTGATGTTGCACAACGAGACCATATAATACATCCCATTTCCTAACAATAACTCTGCCCCTAAGAGCTTTAAACATAGCAATGCCAAATCTGCCTTTCACCGTCTCAAAGGTTGTCACATTGAGTGCCATGTAGTTGGTTCTTAGTAACACATGTGCTCTGCATTACCTAAACTAATGAGATGTGCACCTTACAGTGGTGTTTAAAATGTAATTATCACTATAACGCTACTCATAAAACTCAAATTGTGCTCCTTCTCTTAATGTGTATTTGTTGACCTTTATTTATTTCTGAAAACACTCTGTAGCTGGTACTACACTGGCATGTCTACAAATAATCTGAAGCCATTTCTAGCCCCCATATATATTTTGGAAGAAAAGTTCTAGTGAGGTGTGCACACTGCATCTGATTGATATTGTTAATGTCAACAATCACTTGTAAAGCACACAGAACCTCATTCATTGGGTTTTGGCGTAGGGCAGGGCAGCAAGCCACCTTGCTGTGCTGCCCTATGCCAAAGTGAAAGGACAGAAATACGCCATATTTATACAATATGGTGCATTCCTGTAATTTCTCCCTGCATTGGCCCCACTTCGACAGCTTAGCGCCAATGTAGTTACTTTTGCATCATTGTGTGAAGTGTCCCTCCTTTGCATGCTCAATTGTTTTTGTGCAGGATGGGATGCCTTCCTACACAGAAACAATCCTAAGAGGTATTTTCCTCTTTCTGTGTGTGCTGTGGAATGCAGCACACATAGAAAAAAGAAAAAACAAGGAGAAATAAGTTATTTCTTCTCACCTCGCCAGGCATGAGGATTCAGCTCTTTCCAAGGTTTACATGACTTTGTAAATTTGGGGCAGCATCAAAATAAATCCATGGTTGCTGCATGGAAACACCCACTGCAATGCCCATGGAATGCCTATAGAGCACAGAGTAAGTAAGTGCAGTGATTTGAGCTGTTTGGCTCACTCAAGATTGACGAGGCTACTCAAAGTAGTGCAGGGCGACTTTGCATGGTTTCATATATCTGATTCAAAGCCTGTCGTCATGCATCTACCACTTTACATGGTGCAAAAGTGACACAAGGTTCTCATATATAAACTTCACAATGCCTAAGATGGCCACTATGTCACAAGCAAGCACACATCAGTTTTTTTTATGTCACAGGCCTACAATTAGTATGTCATTGCAGTGTCTATTGGTAGTCCAGGGTATGACTTTTGTAATCGCGATTTTCTGCTCCTGGGTATGAAGATGCTTGCAGAGAAAGAATGCCCCTGGTATCTGCGCCTGCCCTTAATTCAATAGATTCTGTTTCCTTTTTAGCACACATGTACCATTTAAAACGGATTGCCACAGTTGTATTGCAAGTGCACATTATAAAATGGAACCCCCTGGATTACCCTTTGCTCACTGGGTCTAAATGCACTCCAGGGAACATCCTCTTTGCGATTACAAAATACTATGAAAAGCAGATTTGAAGGGACCTATCTCTCCTTGACTGAACTAATTCTTGGATATTCTCTTTACCCTGTTACAAATTCACAACAGTCTGGGGTGAATCCCCAGAGATGTCATGAGCCTTTGGAGAAGGGATTATCGGGCTGTCAAGTGCCACCACATAATTAAGCTTCATCTCATCCGGGCATGCCAGAACTGTATTACAAAAGCTGGTGCGGGAATCAGGCATGCTCATATTGCCTAAGGGACATTTATAACACACCCATAATGGTGATTATTTTGCTAATATTTTCTTAGAGGGTGCATTTATTGGGTACTTGTCTATACACGTATTAAATCCTCTACCTACATTTTCAATTTTAGCATTCAATACAACATAAACCCTCTAAAAAATGTGAATATTCGCTGAGGGGGCTGAGAACCCTAGAGGGTGCATTCATTAGGTACTTGTCTACACACGTATTAAATCATCTACCTACATTTTCAATTTTATCATTCAATAAAATATAGACCCTCTAAGAAATTGGAATATTCGCTGAGGGGCTGAGAACCCACGCACATAATATTCACAATCCTTGAGAGGGTGAACCTCTAAAGACACTAAATAACCCTGTGTTTAACCCTTTGGTACCTAGACACAAATCAGCCAGGCTTAACTTTGAGGCAATCTGTAAATTATTTATGCAATACTCAGTAAGTAATAAAGTGAAAACACAACACAAGAAAAATCCCAAACCAATTTAAAAAACAAAGATTCATCTGTCAATTACAAGATAGCCATCCCTTGCAGCTCAGTGAGGGGCTGGGCACAGTCCCCTTTGAATAACTTGTCTTCTTGGTAACGTTTGGATCAGCTTATTGACTTAAATAAATTGCAGAGTTTGGATCAGCTTATTGACTTAAATAAATTGCAGCTTGTCTTTAAACGCAGTCCCAGAAGCCAGAATTGAACAAGCTGTGTAGCAATGCACTAGACAATTTCAAAACAAGAAAGAAAACAACTGGATGCCAGAAAAACCTTCAGGCTGAAGAGGCGGAACATGAAAAAAAATGGTGACTGGAGAACGTAAGAGAGTCCATGGATTCCAGTGATCGAGCAATGGTGCAGAAACAATTGTGCCCCAACTTGACTTCACGGTGGAGCTGCTTTTATAGTGCAAGACAGGAAGTTAGAGTTTGAAAAAAATCTTGTCCATCTTGTATCTAATGGTGAATAAACTTATACATAAACATACAGTAGGGGTTTCTATGAAAGTAGTAACATACCTATAGTAATGTATATTGAATATGAGATGACCAAGATAAATGGTTTTACCCGCATACAGCATATGCCAGGAGCAGCTATCCAGAGAACACATTCCTATTAAAAAAGAGCCAGCTGAAGACGTTGGCACCTGCTCAGTCGACATGTTGCCTGGGAAGAGTTTGGCTGCCGCAGCAGCATAAACATAGAATGCTGCTGCGGTAAGGTGGCAGGAAGAAATACCACTACCATTTCTAGCCCTGCGGTGGTAGGATGAAAAAATGCTGCCAAAGCCTACCTTGAAGTGGCAACAGTAAGGAAAATTCCTTACACCCCCGGGCCATGCTGTCAGGGGTGGATTCTCCCTCCCACTCCCAGATTCTTTTTTCCACTGTCTGGGAGCTATACAAATCTCATCACTGGGGAGCCTTCGGAGGTCAGGTGACAACTCAACACTGACAGGAAAGTCTTTTGGTTTTAGGCATGAAAATGACAACTTTCTAAAAGTGTCATTATCAAAATCCAACTTGACCTTTACATTCCATTTTAAATTACTATTAAATGTATTCCTTGAACTCTTTGTATAGCTACTCCCAAACAGAATTAAGCACTTATTAAAGGTACTAATGTAAACTAGTATTCACCGATGGGAGGGCCAGCCTTGCCAAGGTAAACAATTACTTTGAAGGTTTTTCACTACCAGGACATGTGAAACATTTAGGGGCCAATTTATAAGGTCGTTGGCGTTGCTCTTGCACCAGGCAGCATGGTGCAAGAGTGACACAAACCGTAAGACAGATTTTTGAAGCCACGCAAAGCCACTTTGCATGGCTCTGAGTGGGTTAAAAAACCTGGAGTAACACAATGCAGTGCAGAGTAAATCACTGTGCTTGACTAATCCTCCCTGGGAAGGTGTTCCATGGGCCTTGTCTTGTTGTTCCCACACAACCCTTATGGATTATGCTGCATCTTCAGATTTACAGGAACTTGTACACCGGGGGATGTGTACCAACATCTTACACCATGGTGCAAGGCACGCCAAATGGGGTGCTAGGGCAAGGACAGGCATGCACCATAATGCCCTAAATACATAAATACAGCACATTCCTGCCCATTCCCTGTCATGCAGTGAAGCTAATTTACATGCTGATCTGCAATGCGTGACTTTCCTATAAAATATACCCTAAATATACATGTCCTATTTTTTAAATACGATGCTTCTTGCAACGCATTTATGGCCTATGTTAGGGGTCAGGTATAAATATCAAAAAGGAAGATTTAGGCATGGTTTGTTTTCCCAGGCCAACTTGGCAGTTTAAAAGTGCACCCCTAAACTGCAATGGATGCCTGGAGACATGTTTTACAGTGCTACTTTAGTGGGTGGCACAAGGAGTACTGTAGCTCACTAATTGAATTTAATTTACAGGCCCCTGTCTTGTAAATTAAAATGTGGTTTGTTGGAGAGATGACAATTGTAACGTGTTTTGAGAGAAGAGCACAAGCATTTTGCCCCTCATTAGCTGGAGTAAAATTCTCAGATTCCCATGGGCCAGCAAAAACTGGTTCAGCAAAAGAAGGGAAGAATCTGAGGGAATATCAAAATAAAGTTGGTCCTATCCAAAAGACCCCACCAGAGAAATTAAAAACCAATAAATTATTAGCAAAACAGTATAATGCCTGGAACTGACCTATTGAATACCTAACTCTTTGCAACAGAAAGAAAGAGGTACCCAAATGGTACAAAGAAACATGCAATATTTTGGATGGAAAGCTGAGCCAGTGAAAAAAGAGTGGGTCAGATGCTTCCTGATGCTGCAATATGACAATATTTGTCATGTATCTTTGGGTTTCACCTGCACAGCATTTGCTAAAAAAGGCTCAGAGCTGGTCCATTGCTTCTCACTCGTCAGGCCTCTTTTTGGTTTCACTTCCTCTGCCGGTTAAGCTGTTTCTTCCGTGGAGCATAGCGGAAGTACAGCATCCTGACTGTGGCCAGTGTCCTTCAACTGCCCACTTGATTTTGGAGGTGCCTATTTTTTAGTTACTTGACTGTGCTACTTAAGAGTGCATGTGTTTCCTTTCTCACAATGTCCATAGTGTGGCTTGCTTTCTCCCACGATACGTTGGTGCTAACCCCATCCCTCTCCCACCCTTCCCGTTCTATCCTTGCTGTTAATTGCCCCCTCCATCCTCCTGCTAGCCATTCCTGTGGTCTACTTTACCCCCCATTACTTGTCCTGTTCACCAAACCCATTGCTGATTTCCCCATATGTGCTTGCTTGCCCTTCCCTCATTGTTCTATTTAAAGTGTACTTTCATGTTTAGCACACAGTTTTATTTTCAAGTGTGACCCTCTCACCCCACCTGCATTCCTTAATTGCATGTTTCATCTCTCCCACCACTTCCCTCCTGCCCCCATCCCACTCAGTTGATTCCCCATTCTGCTCCCACCCAAAGTCCTGCCAAGTACCGCACATCTGACGTTAGACAAATGCATTTCAGTGTAATAAATGTCATTACTGCTCTGAAATGCATTGTCTGGCATTTCTGATGTGACTAGTGTCTCAGCTGTCACAGATAGTGCCAAGTGCACCGCCAGTGTTGTGCACTGCGTGCGCTGTGCTCCCCCAGGCTTGGGGCTGGCACTGTTTGAAAAGGCAGTGCTGGCAGGCTCACAACTCACTCAACTGCACTAGTGCTTCAATTGTATCATGATTCATTATAATGATCATTCCCCCGCGGCACAGCTCTCACTGACAGTCTGACATCATGATCCAATGACTAGACTGCCAGGCCCAGTGAGTTTGTTTGCTACTAGCTAGGGATGGGCGGAATTTGTGTAGTCGCGCTATGCAAAGCTCCACAAAACGGTAAAAAATCTCAGCAAGCACGCAAAAGTTCAGCGAACATGCGGAACTGCTTCTTCTGCTTGTTCGCATTGCTTTTTTCCTGTTCGCGAATGCTGTTTGCGTGCTCAGGGAGAAATATCTCGTGAACACGCATTTTGAAATAGCCAACAAGCAAAAAATTCCACAAAGCCGCGGATCGTAGAATTTTTGGCAATTTCGGGTTCTCTGCGGAATGCGAAATTACCCAAATTCCGCAAATTCCCCGAGCGGAATGGAATTTTCCGCCCAGGCCTACTACTAGCCTACATTTCAAGCGTAGTCGCAGCCTGCTGCTGAAGCAGGGAGTTTTGAGGAACGTGCATCTCTGGGCTGGCTAGTTTGCTGGCAGCACCTCAAATTGAATAAGGCACTGTTCGCAACGCTGCTGCAGGCACCTCGCACCAACCCGTGCCGTGCCTGTAGCTCAACTGTTAATATACCCCGCCAAAATAATTGCAGTTGACTTGACCATTTCTAAATAATAAACCAATTACAGCCTCATTCAGACATCAGCTGCCGAGCTGCCAAGCTACTGGGATGTTGGAGGACCTGTCACCACTGACCATGCCGCCACATGCCCAATTTAGACTTCATCTATCAAATGACGTGAGTAAGTTCAGTGAAATTTCTACGCTTTCCCCAAACTAATGTGCCAGGGTGGTCACATTGGAGATTCAATCGGATTTTTCAAAATACTTCTAGAGTGAGGAAGGTTTCAGTCAGGGCCTTATTTAGTTCACGCTATTAAGCCAGTGTTTGAAAGACACTGGGACTTTTCTCCCAGGGTGTGCTCTCTTTTGCATTTTTTTATATGGCCTAAACTCTTCCCTAAGGCTATGTCCATTTGCCTACCTTTGCAGGACTTGAGGGAAAATGTGAGTCTTTCCGAAATGCCCAGAATTACATATTCTGGAAAGCGTAGGGTGGTGGTATCAAAGTGCTGATCAATCTTGTCCAGAACCTGGGTCCAGTAAGCCTTAAGAGTGGGACAATATCATAATAAGTGAAGCAGTGTACTTTCAGCCCCACATCGCTTCCAACAGCGCAGGGAACGTCTGGGGTCGGTCTTATGGAGCCTGGGGGGGTGAGGTACCAGTACATCACTATCTTGGTAGCAGACTTTATGCTGCCGAAAATTGCGTGCCAAGTATGAGGCCCTCTAGTGAATGTCGCCCCATCCTTTTTAAGTCAGTATCCGCCCATGCTCTGTCTCCCACCTTTTCTGGCCTACAGACTTGGTCAGTTGTTTTGGGGGGCGTAAGATGTGATACAATTCTGCGAGGATTCATTTTGTGGACTGCTGAGAGAGCAGCCACTGCTCATATGGGTAACCATCTCTGCATGGAAAGTGCCAGCTAGTGCAAGGAGTTCAGTGACATGAAAACATACTTTTAAGTAGCCCCCATCCCCAACACCGCAGGAAATCAACAACCACATGCACATAGGAACAGAGTGTTGACTGCAGGAAAACGTATTCCCTCTCTGCAGCCCCTCTTGTTGCTTTTGCTCTTCATTTGACTGGCTGCTTTGGAGTTGGCCAAGCACCCTGTTGTCTTCTGTTCTCTAGAGAAACCCTTTATGACTAGGAGCTTTCAACTATTTCTACGAGTCCGATATTGGTCGGTCCCATCATTATGCATGTTCACATCTGAGGGTGGAGCTGCTGACTTGAAGCCTTTAGGACCCAAGTAATAAGCTATTCACATTTTGGGTGAACAACACTATTAACCCTCAACAGAGGAGATAAGCCTACCTTTCTTGAGCAAGTAAAAAACCTCCTTATCGCTTCTAAACTGTCTACTTCTTTAGCAGGTTTCCAATGATTTTGCTTACTTTCTCCTTTGCTTTAGATGTTTCAGAAAACTATGGTTATTGTTAGTGAACATTACCAACTCATACAAAGCAGCACCATTTTGTTGGAAGAACTGTGGTGCTCCATTTTGCAGTGTATTCTTCATGGTCGGCAAGTGATCAGGATCACCATATATTTGCGAACATTGCTCAACCTTATCAGTGGCTCGGTAACTGCATTGTGGTGATCTTGTGCTTCGTGTTTCAGGACTGTACTAATGTTTGTTATCAGTTAGTGATGGTGGAATGATGCAGTGTACATAGCCAGGCGCTCTGGTATATTACTTTATTGTTCATTGTGTATTATGATTGTGGTTGATACTTTCTCTAATTTGAATTACAATGTATACCTTAAACATACATATATGTTTTAGATAGTATTACTGTATTGTGTAGTTACAACCCTAACTAAACATTAACATATTTTTCTTACTATATTTGCATTTTACGGTATCCAAATCGAACTTACACCATCAGCCATGACCTAGGCCTTAACTGCTTTCCCACGTCTCCCAAGAGTGCCTAGCCAGTTCACAGAGGCCAACCTTTTATAGCATAGTGCCTTAGTTCTAGAGACCCAAAATAGCCTCACTTTTAGAGTTCCTGGTGGCAGCGAGAACTGCAGGCCTCTCACAAAACAAAGCCTGATAATTGACTTCCATTACATTCATTTTGGATGCTTCATCACCCATGCATTGCAATGGAATTAACATGGTAAATATGAGGATGCCATTCCTATGTGGACAAATGCCTGCTTTGCCAAAGCAATGCACATGATCCATTACACCATAAATGACGGATACAATCTACACGTGTCTGAGATATGTGTGCTAATCAATATGTGATTGACATCTGCAACAAACATTGACTAGAAGACAGATCTTCAGCCATTTTTTTGTATTAGTTTTAATAGCTCAGCGAGGCAGCAATTGCTAGCTCCTGAAATACCTACCATAACTGTAGAGGTAATTGATAACTGCATATGCCTAAAGTTAAAAGTATTCGGCTAGTTGCCACTGCCGAGGACAGGCGTTTAAGGCATCACGTGTCACTGCAGGAAATAGACAGAACAAATGGATAAGTTCAGCAACACGATGCATTGATTTACTGACAGGAATACGTACTTTTACTTACATACATTTCTGATTAGGATGCGGACAGCATGCGCACTCAGTTACATGCAAGGCTTTGAGCCACGTTCCATCCACGAAAATGTTTTCTATTTTCCAAATTTCGGTTTTCCATTGTTTTTGAAGTTCATCATTGCTGTTACGTTGTACCATGAACAGTATTGCCTTCATTCTCTCTGTACTGACTATGTTAAAAAAAATTCTAATAAAATCGTTTGAAAAAAAAAAAAGAATGTCAATGCACCAAATGAACACATAGCATGCCTTCAACTTATTTATGATATCTAACTATTGACTTACATTCAAGAGAAAAACTGAATGCTTTCCGAATTTACATTGGCTTATCTCCACTCCTGAGTGTTGAAAATCAGACTTCATTTTCCCTGTGCCATCATTGTTGTCTTTCTGGCCTTTGAATAGCAAAATGAAAAGTGCCAATGGAAGAACAACCAGAAAAAAAACACAACTTTTCTTTCAGAGATGTATCCCAGTTGCCTGAGGAACCTGAAATACAAAAGGCAAGTTTGATGTTTTTATTTGCAGCTGCAGAGCACTCTTCACCACCTGCTACAGAGAAACACCTCGGGCCACTTCAACGAGAAGTGCCTCCTCCAACAACAATATTCATATTTAAAAGATATTTCAAAAGGCACGCACTAAATAGAGCGCACAATAAAACTAGGCAAGACATTACCACGGTGAAAAGATTTCTGGAAGGAACATTTGCTGTCAGAAATGAATAAGCATTATTGTATCCAACCCGCGGTGTTTAAATTGATTCACTTCAGTATGACTGCAGAAGAGTTTCACAAGCAGAATGAGATGTTTATTTTAGATCACGTTTCTGAACTGCAGATAGGAAAATCAAATAAAGAAAAAACAGAACTGTGAACCCTTCCCTCTGTCACAGACTTTTTTTCAGCAGGACACCTAAAGAAATCCCCCAAAAAAACAGTGAAAAAAGGAGTAAACATAAAAAAGAAACAGGAAAAAGCTCAAAATAAATCGAAATTGCAACATATCAACATGTCTTTTTACTCAATTATGTTTTGTGATCAAGCAAGAGATGGGCATTATTATAAGGAATATATGACGATATCCCGCAAACTATTTTCCTGCTTACCATCACTCCGCATTTTTTACAACGCAGGTGCTATTACTCGCATATGACTTTACCACGCATGCCATTACAACGCAAATGCATGTGTGGTGAAGTCATAAACTTAGTAAAATTACTTAATATATATATATGTATATATATGGAAGTCCTTTTTTTTGTGATAGTTTTACCGGCTGCTCCGCCGGCACCGATTAGGTATTAGATGGAATCTTAAACCTCTGGGCACTCGTCGCACTTCTAAATACTTTTTTTATGTTATCACTTCCCACCACTTATTTATTTATTTTTTTGAAAGTTTTTCCCATGTTCTTAATTTGCTCTTAGCATCTGTTTTTTTGTGAGGGATTTTTTTATTACTTGCCACTGAATTTGTTTTTTTTTTCAATATTTTATTTTTCAAGTTTTTGTTAAACAACCAAAGTTTAAGGGGGGTACAGTTACACAGAAAGCGGCAGTCATTACATAAGAATATAAAGCAGAATCAGTCTCTCAGTACAGGTTACAATATCATATCAGATGCCAAATAGGACAGTCAGCAGAACATCATAAAAAAAAAAAAACGATATCTCCATGAGCTACATGTTGTGGTAGACAGTGTTGAGGCAGTTTAACACATGTTGGCTTTCAAATAGACATGCACGTATCATCCAAAGAACCGGCCTTCAGGTGTCAATAACGCGGCCTCACAGCAATGCATATCATTATGTACGTAGTAGAAGGAGTACTTCACAGTCAACTTAAATAGTACCTCTCATTCAGCGCGTATTGCTAGTCAAGACAATGCATAGATAGTCAGGAGATGCAGCCCATCAATTCTCCTGTGAAGGACGTTCGAGGTCCTCAATGCCGGAGTCAGTATGAGTCAATAAATAACACCGCAACGGGGCCCATATATCAGCAGGCTGCGAAGTCAGCGGCATTAACTCAGCATAGGAAGTGATCTGTTCTTGACAATATACAAGGTCAGTCAGCCAGATCTTAAATGTGGGCGCTCTCCCCCTTCCCCATCTACACGGCAGTCTTCGTTTGGCCAGGAGCAGAGCTAGCGTAACAAATTTGCGGTGTGACACACAGATAGTTTCCACCCACCCCAACAGTGCCAGGATAGGTGATGGCTCCAGTTCAACATTGATCATTGTAGATAGGGCGCCAAACACCTGCTGCCAATACACCTGTACAGCTGCACAGTTCCAAGATAAATTTAGGAAATCAGCGCCAGGGGCATGACACCTTTCACACTCGTTTGAGTCGCGCAGTTTATACCTATACAATCGCGCAGGTGTGTAATAAAATCTGTGCATAAATTTATAATGCAGTAGTCTAAGCCTACTACTAGAAGAGATATGCTCAGTTTGTAGCATGCAGAAAGTCCATTGCTCGTCCGTTAGCGCTACTCCTAGTTCATGTTCCCAACGCGCTTTTGCATCTGGAGGGCACGCATTTCTAAGGGAGTGAACCATCCTATATATAGTGGATACAAGTCGCCTAGGCGTGGCAATAAGAAGTAATCTGTGCAAGGGTGCGAACACCTGGGGTTCCTTGGGAAATTCGGGCATAAGTGCCCGGAGCCCCTGGCGAAGCCGAATATATAAAAAGGTGTCGAGTGGTGATAGCTATGCGCCAAGAGGCAAGTCATCTAAGGAGCGGAACGTTCCATCTTTATATAAGTCCCCCCACTTCGTAACATGCATGCGTGCCATTAGCTTGTGGAAGACAGCCTCCTGCAGTAGAGGCATACGTGGGTGATAAACTAGGGGAAGGAGTGGCGAATACAGCAGGGAGGTATCAAGCATTTTACCTAGTTGGTTCCATGCATTGACTGTGCTCAAGACCGTAGTCTGTGTCTTGTCTCTGTTTGGGTTTTGTGGATACAGTGGCCCTTTTATTGGAACAGGCTGTGCAAGCCAGTGTTCTGCCGCAATCTGCGGCATATATCGAGGTAGAAAGACCCAAAACAATGCGAAGTGAGCTTGGGCACTATAATAGTATAGTTCGAAGTCTGGTATGCTGAACCCTCCTCTTGCATAGGGTCTAGTCATAACCTCCCATTTCAACCGTGGCTGTTTACCTCCCCAAACTAAGCGAGTGAGCTCGGATTGGAGTTGCTGGAAGAAATATGTTATGTTATGTTATGTTATTAAAATTTCTATAGCGCACAGCTGCCCCAGCAAAGGGGCGTCCTGGCGCTTTGACAGATGCTGTAACATAACACACAAAAGAATTTAGCTAGAAACTGGAAAGAGGAAAGTTTTAATCGCCTGCCTGAAGGCGAACATATCCTCAAGAGCTCGAATGTGAACTGGGAGCGAGTTCCATAGGCCTGCCGCTAGTACCCTGAAAGAACGGCCACCCATCCTGCTCAACCTAAAGCGTGGACAGACAGCCAGATGAAGCCCCTCAGATCTCAAAGATCTCAACGGCACATAGGGCGTGAGTAGAGTGACAAGTGCCGGTGGCGAGGAAGTTTTCAAAATTTTGAAGGCCAGACACAGCGCCTTGAACATGATTCGCTGTCTGACCGGGAGCCAATGCAAGGCCGAGATGGTTCCAGACACTGAACAGTGTCTGGGAAGGCCCACGATGGCTCGTGCCGCGGCGTTTTGTACTCTTTGGAGCCTTGAGGCTTCCGCTTGATTCACCCCTAACAACAATGAACTGCCGTAGTCCAACCTAGATAGTATTGCGGCCTGAACTACAAGCTGTCTGGTAGGGGGATCAAAGTACTTCAAGACTGGCCTAATACCCCGCAGTATTCCGTAGCACGTGGCAGCCACCTTCTTGGTGTGATCCCTGAAGGTGAGCGCAGAATCCACCCAGACTCCTAGATTTCTCACTCCAGTCACTGGAATAGGAGTGACACCAAGCTCTGACGGCCACCACTGGTTGCCCCATAGCTCAGCGTGCTTCCCTAAGACCAATACCTCAGTTTTGGTGGCATTCAACTGGAGGCAGTTGGTGCGAAGCCAGCTGGCTACTGCCAAGAGACCCGCACGGAATCTCGAAGCTGCTACCTCGGGGTCTCCGCTAAGTGTCACCGCTAGCTGAGTGTCGTCAGCATATGAGGCCATCGTAAGACCCCACTGTTTGACGACACCGGCCAACGGTTTCACATAGAGGTTAAAAATTGTAGGGCTCAACGAAGATCCCTGTGGAACCCCCGTCTTCAGGGGGTAAGTGGTGGATTGTCCAGGTGGTATAGCCACTTTAAAAGTACGGTCAGCCAGAAAGGACCGAAACCATTGGAGAGCGACCTCAGTCACTCCCGCCTCCTGTAAGCGTTGGATAAGTATTTGGTGGGACACAGTATCGAAGGCAGCGCTTAGATCTAATAATATAAGCGCTGCAGTATGACCTGAGTCAAGTACCTGGCGAAGATGTTCCAAGATGTAAAGAAGTGCCGTCTCGGTACTGTGTCCTGACCGGAAGCCGTTCTGGCTGGGGTCCAGAATCTGGTTGCAAGCCAGATGCTCAGCCAGAACCGAGTTGACATGCGCTTCTGTAACTTTAGCGATCCAAGGCAACAGGGAAATAGGTCGGTAGTTTTCTGGCAGACGGGGGTCAGAGTTGGCTTTTTTTAGTATGGGAGTGACCACTGCCTGCTTCCAAGCCGCGGGTACAATTCCAGAGGACAAAGACATATTAATGAGATCCAGTATGGGGTTACGACACAGCGGGGAAAGTGTATTAATGAAAGCAGGCTTTAACGGGTCCGTCGGGGAGCCTGATTTGACCCTGAGGCTGAGTCTATCAAAGGCCTCAACCGACAGTTCGGGTAAGATAGTCAAGGGCTCAAGATTCGATGTATCAGAGACAGTGACTTCTCGATCCTGGTGGAGTGTGTCGAACCCGTGATATATTTTTTCCACTTTCTCCACAAAAAAGGAGGCCAATTTATCACAGTGTGAATCTGTGCAAATCGCCTCTGATGAGGATCTGTTTTTCATAAGGTCCTTCAGTACCTTAAAAATCAGTTTTGAGCGATTAGTACTAGTGGCGAATTCCTGGGCGTAGAATGCAGCTCTAGCTCTGCAGATAGCTCTGTGGTATAGTTTCAACTCAGTAAAATACCGAGTTTTCAGAGCAGGGTCATATGATCGTCTCCATTCCCTCTCTGTTTTACGGCAGGATCTCTTCAGTTTCGCCAAAGACTCGTTATACCAGGGACTAGGTGTTTTAGTCCTTCCTTTCGCCCATCGTAAAGGTATCAAAGAGTCCAAGGCGTCGGTGATCCACATGCAGAACTGTTGGTAGCCTTGTTCCACATTAATGAAATTGTTCAAAGGTTTCCGCTCTAATAAACCGTAGAACTCTTCCAGCGTAAGTTTGTGCCACGGCCTTTTGAGGGTTAGCCTTTCCCTGGATATAAAAGGCTTGTCATGGACCGGGCAGAACGCCTCTACTAGTAGATGATCAGTCCACCCTATCCTCCTTGGATCTGACACCCTTAACCCGTCAAGTGTGGAAAAGAAGGGGTCAAGAATATGACCTCCAGCGTGGGTTGGACGGGTGACAAGCTGAGTAAGTTGGAGAGCTTCCAAGTCGGCTAACAAGGAGCTCACGGTTGTGGAAGCCCCATTATCAAAATGGATGTTAAGGTCACCCAAGATGTTGAAATTGGCACAACCCAATGCTATGGGACTGACCATATCGGCCAGTGCGGATCTGAATACCGAGTCATTGCCGGGGGGGCGGTAGATCAGCAGCCCACTGAAGGTGAACTGATGAGAGAAGGTGACTTTAAAAATAGCGCTTTCACAAGCGGGTAGTCCTGCTGGCTTCCATTCTGCTGGGAAGCAGGATTTGACAGCCATAGCAATGCCACCACCTCTTGTGGTCCTATTAGAGGTGAAGATGGTGTAGTTCTGGGGAAATCCCATGGTATCGTCCCGGAAAGAAGGGGATATTTAAAAATAAATACAGTAATTGTGCCAGCACCACCATTTTGATCAAGGAGATCCTGCCCACCATAGAGAGAGGGATTGTATTCCATCTGGTGATTTTGTCAATGAGGCGGGACACAGCGATGCCATAATTGAGTCGCATAAGTTCGTCTTTGTCTCTGGAAATGTGAAATCCCAAGTATTTAAGGTCATCGTCACAACAAGTTATCGGGTAGTCCATGGGAAATTTAACAGTCGTAGGCGTTAGAGGGAATAGGTAAGATTTCCTCCAATTAATATGTATACCAGATAGCCTGCCGAACCGTATAAATTCACGAAGTACGGGGTTCAAGTTGGTTTGGGGGGTCACGGATTTAAAGCGTTATGTCGTCTGCGTACATGGACACCAAAATTTGCCTCAAAGGGCATTGCAACCCTTTGTCGTTGTGATGTTGCCTTAATTTCGAAGCAAGTGGTTCGACCGCCAAAGCAAAGAGCAGAGGCGAGAGCGGACAACCCTGCCTCGTGCCCCTAGTAATAAGTATATCTTGGGACAATTGTCCATTGATAAGGACCTTGGCCACAGGCGCTTCATATAGAAGTTTAATCCATGATATGAAGACCGGAGGAAATCCCATATGTGCCATTATTGCCAGTACGTAGTCCCATTCTAATGAATCAAAGGCCTTGGTGGCGTCTAAAAAGATAGCTGCAAGGGGCAAATCTTCCGATACATTATTCATGATAGAAAAGAAAGTCCGCAAATTATGGGATGTCGCCCTGCCAGGGACAAAGCCCGACTGGTCAGGAGAAACTAGATTGGTCATAAGGAGATTTAGTCGAGTGGCGATAAGTTTGGCTAGAATTTTGACGTCACAGTTAAGCAGTGATAGGGTCTGTATGAGTCGCAGCTTTTGGGGGACTTCCCGGGCTTTAACAGGGATGTAATAAGAGCAGTTCTGATAGACGGGGGAGATGTCCTACTTCAAGAGCTTCCTCATATATTTCTTTAAGCACTGGGGCCATAAATTCAATGTAGGTTTTGTATAGTTCAATTGGTATCCCATCCAGACCAGTGGCCTTGCCCGACTGCATGCTCATACTAGCGTCCCGGACCTCATCAATTTCAAATGGGGCAGCAAAAAACTGCCGCTGTGCATCACTAAGCCATGCCAGCGCAACGTCCTTTAAGTAATCATGCAGGTCAAGAGATTCAGTCCGGGAGGTAGTATATAATGCAGTGTAATGTTGAACAAAGGTGTTCAGTATTTGTGTGGTGTCCCTGTACACTACCCTGTCTACCCCCTCAAGTTCTAGGATAGTATTCGGCTGTCGAGTCATCCTGACCACTGCAGCCAAAGCCTTCCCAGGCCGCTCTCCCTCGCTATATCGTCTAGCTGTCCAATACCGCCCCTTAAATTTAGCTTCTCTGTCAGCTTCTGTATGCCGTGATTTTATCTCTAATTTTAGAACGGATATCTCCGTCGGGGTACAGGGCTAGGAAGTATTCAAGTGTCTTGAGTTCATTTTCGAGTTTATTAAGTGTACTCCTAATACTCTTAAGTATCCCTGAACCTTTAGCAATGCAAATCCTACGTAAGGTGACCTTGAAGGCCTCCCAAATAGTCTCTACCTCTGCAACAGTGCCCATGTTACGTTAAAAAAATCCCAGAATTTCTTCTTGTAATTCCTCCTGAAAAACAGTGTCTAATAGGATGGTAGGTTGCAATCGCCAAAAGGAGCTTGAGGGGCACATATTGTCTGCGGTCAAAGTGAGACGTACCGGAGCATGATCTGAGTATGTTCTAGCTAAGTGTGTCACATCCGATATCGCCAGGCATAGGGCCTTTGACATCAACAGGTAATCTATACGTGCCCATGTTGCAGCAAGTGCGGTATAATGAGTGCCTTCTAGCGTAGTGGGGCTTATATGTCTCAAGGTATCAGTGAGATTATAATCTTCCAATATGTCGTGCATCACAGTACGGGCTTTGTTGTAATCGTGGGGAGAGGGATTAGATCTATCCACCAGTGGATCGAACGACATGTTAAAATCTCCACCCCATATTATATTGTCTGGTCCTGAGGCTATCACCGCCGCCCATAGTTCTGTAAAAAATTGGGGATCATCTACATTCGGGCCGTAACAACATACCAGGGTGACCGATATACGGCTCAATCATCCCCATACTATACAATACCGCCCACTTGTGCTGCTCTTGTGGCCCACTAGAGTGAACGGGCGCAGCGTTTAACAAGGATCGCCGTGCCCCTAGCATAACTCGAGTATGAAGAGAAGATAGCGTGGGAAGCCCATTTACAAGCGGATGTGTGATTGCTTTGTGGTTTGAGGTGCATTTCCTGTAGAAAAGCGAAATGTATGTCGTGCCTATCCAGATATGATAAGACATGCCTTCTTTTTCTCGGTTCCCCCAGCCCCCGCACGTTCCATGTTATGACATTTAACCTATCGCGTGTCCTTTGTTGCATACTAGTGAGCAATGGAGATAAATGGGTACTCGTTGGAACTGCCATACTCCCATTATCCACACCACATTTTCATCAGTAGTCACCGACATCTGGTGTGCTGTCACACAGCACCGTCTATAACAGTTTGACTTATGAGGATAAACAGTAGTACCAAGATTAAGATCTCCAAACAGCATCTTTCTAAAAGAAACAGACCCCCAACCTACTCCAACGCCATAATAGTCCTGCTCTCCACCCCCAGCCTCTAACAGTAGAGCAGTTAAACATTGTACAGTTTGTCCCTTCCCCCCCTCCCCCACCCACTGCAGCAACCCCAACTTGCCAGAATAGTCCTCCCACCCCCCACCCAAATACCTTCCCCGGAGTATAAACAAACCCCAGTAGACATGTCTTAACATTGGGGTATGCCCTTACGGGGAGACATATAGAGAGCGCACAGCCACGTCTCCCCCCTTAAGCCGCAGTTTCTGTACTGACATCGGAAACGGCCGAGGAGGGATAGTGGTCCCTGGAATACATTACCGCTGGATTAGAGGCACGAAGCCCCTGCAAGTGATCGTCCAGTTTCTCAGTTATTCATCCGCATACAGGCCTCAAGTCCTCACGGACCCGTAGACCAGGAAGTGGTGGTCTTGCTGTACGTCTCAGGCCTCATCATCAGTTTCCGGTGGATTCTCTTGTCGTGCCGCTTCACTACCGTTGCCTCCTCGTTGTGCTTTTTTTATGGCCTTCGTATAGTCTTCCACCTGCTGTGGTTTGGTGAAGAAACGCTGTTTCCCTTGGTGAGTAACACAAAGTTTCGCAGGATACAATAAGGCGTAGTCAATTTGCGCGGCACGAAGTTTCCTTTTGACCTCCAAGAATTTGCGCCTCTCCTCTTGTACAAGCGGTGTGAAATCAGGGAAAATGAGGAACGCCACTCTGTTGTAGTTCAGGCTTTGTTTGGTACGAGCAGCGCGCAGAGCTACATCACGGTTGCGATAATTCAAGAGGCGCGCTATAATGGGCCATGGTGGAGCTCCAGGTTTGGGCACAGGAGCCAGCGACCTAAGTGCCCATTCAACAATGAACTGTGCAGAGAAGGCCAAAGCTCCAATGGACGTAAGGAGAAGCTTTTCCACATATTCCTCCTTCCGCCCTGTGTCTGTGGATTCTGGAACGCCCGTGACGCGGATGTTATTGCGTCTACTGCGGGCCTCCAAATCCTCATTCTTTGCATCAATAACTCTCAGTAAGTTATCCATCCGGGCCAGCTGATTTGTGTGGACAGCAGTGGTGTCGCCGTTGTCTGATATTCGCCTCTCAGCTTCCGCAATGCGCTCCTCGTGTTGGTCCACTTTGTGCACCAGGGCATCCATTCTGGAGTTCAGCCTGTCGACCTTATCAACTACTGTGGTGAATCCTTGCCACATCTCTTGTAGTATTTGTTGCATGTCTAGGTCACCAGGAGGAGAGTCACTGCATGTTGCACCTACACCAGTTGTTTTAGGATCAGGCGTTACAGCCTTGGGCGTATTTTTTTGGGAAGTGTCGAAGGAAAGTTTTGCTTGGCGATTGTCCGGTCGCACCATGTTGCCCTTTTGGCTCCGGGATCCACCAAGCCTCCAAATCGCAGACTGCCTGCCGCACTTTTAATAGCACAGATGTAGCATAGTGAATTAGATGCTGATGTCCCAATGCGTAAGAAGGATTTAGTACTGTTGTAAATAGGTGCACATAAAAAACTGGGAGGGCCTGCGCTGAAGATGGCCTACTATTAGGCGAAAGCGGCGATCTGGTCTTGTGGGTGGCGGATAGTTCGCTATTCCCGCGCAACTGTACCCATCCACTCTGTCCTAGTGTGATGCTAGCCGTGTTTTGGAGATTTGAATAAAGTTGCGGTCACGTGACCGAAGAGCTAGAAGACAGACTCTGGTTAGGGATATTCAACCAGAGTCTGTCTTCTAGCTCTTCGGTCACGCGACCGCAACTTTATTCAAATCTCCAAAACGCGGCTAGCATCACACCATGCCGGCGTTCGTAAGGAGCCAGCTGATTTGAAACCGCTACGAACTACCAATCCTCAACCTTAAGGTTAGTCAATCCCAATAAGCTTTTTAAACCCCCCAATGCTTATAGCGAGGAGGCATGAAAGCTTACCGATACTTACAAAACGGCTCTCCGTTCGTTTCAGATTTCACCCAGCCCAAAGCAGTATCAGGCTACAAATGATGACAGGCTTGTAAGTGACACGTTCGCCGCATTTACATGTTTCTTCGAATCTCACGGGCTTATGGTTTATGTAAGGTGCCACACCAACGTTGACACTCCCCAGCATGTTATTTTTAACCCCTTTATACACTTTGTCCACATGGCAAACACATTAGGTTCCCCAACATTTTCGTTTATGCAAATTTTTTCTAGTGTCTGTTCCCTGACGAAGGGCATCCAATAATGCCCGAAATGCATTGGATTTGTTAACCAGTCATTGCCTGAGGTTAAACATATTGACAAGAAGTAATCATCAATGTGTGAATACTATGAGGAATGAACATATGAACGAATAAAAGATATGAGAATGAATTAATTCGCAAAACCAGTGTGGAAGTCTTTTTCGAGTAAGGAGACAAGTATGTGTGCCTAAAGGGATGGAGCCAGTGATTCACTAGCATCACGTTCAGTTATTGTACTTTTTGACGTCGTGGGACTCTCGACGCCACCTTTGGAGCACCACCAAAAACACAAACCAATATCCTAACAACATTACGTGAAACACAGCAGTGCATTTGCCCTAAAACAATTATCAGCTTTATTTATTTATGACATCCGCAGTGTTATAGAAGAAAACGAAGTGTATATAATCACTTTTTTTTAATTGAACTACTGTTTATGTATAAAACTCCAAAAACCAGAATGCTTAGCGTCAAGTTTATTTTCGCCTGGATATTTTTTCTTCCTTTTTTTTAAAAAACGTTGAAAACTACAAGTCAGGTGACCTTAACAATAAAAAAAACATGCACAAGTGATTGTAACCGTGACCAAAGTCTCATGGAGACCGAAACGGGTTGGTTTGTGCTGTGACCGAACACCCATTTTTATGACTTGAAAATAAAAACATCGTGCAAATCACTTTCCGTGAGTGCACTCTGCTTTTTCCTGCTTCAACTGGAATTGTTTATTGATATATATATATATATATATATATATATTCACTGAAAAAACCATAGGTTATAGACCATATATAGTTAGGAATTAGCATTTACAAAACCTTGAAAATTCACTGAAAAAACCATAGGTTATAGACCATATATAGTTAGGAATTAGCATTTAAAAAACCTTATTTTACTCACACAAAACCATTGAAATTCCATATATAGTTAGTTGCACTAACTATATATCGCGCACCCGCAATCCACTGCTGATCATGTCACATATTACATCATTCATGACATGGTCAGTGACATCACTGATGACATCACTGATGACATCTCAAATGACATCACTGATGACATCACTGATGACATCATCCAGTGACTGTGTGTTTCTGTAAAGTTTAAATATGTTTTACATATTGAAGAATGAGTAGATGTATAAGTGTCTGGACGAAGGATTTAGTAGGTGCATGACTGAATGTATGAGTGAGTGATTAAATGTGTCTCACTGAGTGCATGGGTTAGTGACTAAACTGTCTTAATTTGTGCATCATTATGTCTGTTGTTCTGTAAACTGCTGCATGTGTTGATCAGTAGCTATATGATTAACTATATGGGTTATTGATTGATTGTCCAAGTATTTGTATGGGAGACTGAGTGTGTGTGTGGCTGACTGGGAGGTGTGTGATTTTGTGCAGATCAATGTGTACTTGTATCAAGGATTGTATAAGAAAGTAAGTATGTGTTAGTATATGTTTGAAAATGTAAGGTGCTCTATGTTTAACTGTATAGACAAGAAAATGGAAGTGTGATTGATTCTTTACAGGACTGACTAGGTGTGTGAGTAACTCCATGGATGAGTGGCAGAGTGTGAGTGTCTGTATAGGTGTATGAGTGCATATGATAGTGTTGTAAAGATGAGTGATTGTATGTATGAATGATTGTATGGGTGAATGAGTGAATGTGTGTGTAGATGTAAGAATCAGTGAGTACGTATGTAGTAACTAGTATTGGTGTGTCAATGGTTTCAAAAATTATACTCTGTATTTAACACTGGGTGAAACAGAGGTTATATTAAAATGTGAGGAGATGCATTGTATTGTCACATGAATGATATCATCAGTGATGTGGTCATTGATGTCAAATGAGATGTCATCAGTGATCTCATCAGTGATGTCATTTGAGATGTCATCAGTGATGTCATCAGTGATGTCACTGACCATGTCATGAATGATGTAATATGTGACATGATCAGCAGTGGATTGCGGGTGCGCGATATATAGTTAGTGCAACTAACTATATATGGAATTTCAATGGTTTTGTGTGAGTAAAATAAGGTTTTTTAAATGCTAATTCCTAACTATATATGGTCTATAACCTATGGTTTTTTCAGTGAATTTTCAAGGTTTTGTAAATGCTAATTCCTAACTATATATGGTCTATAACCTATGGTTTTTTCAGTGAATTTCATTGGTTTTTTAACAGCTAATATCTGTAGCTGTAAAATGTATTCTTCTTTAAATCCCAAAATATATTTTATATGTTTATGAATAATTTTTTTTTTAAATATTTTTTTTTCTTCGTTCCCGCTTCGCGAATCGGGAACCTTCCCGTTAGCTGACCTTGATGCCGCGAAATAGACCGCGAGCCGGTAAACGTTTCTTTACCGCAGGTGCCGCGTTAGAAAACAACATCGTGACGCCTCCCGTCCGCATGACGTTTCACGTTGTCGCGTGATACGTCATATGACGTGCTACGTTAGCGAACTGGTACGCGAAGCGAGTCGCAAAGCACAGGTTTCTGGAAGCAAACCGGGAGGCCCTGCAAAGCGCTTAACGTAAACACAGCAGGTCATGTGACTTGGTAATAACACTTTTCATTGGTTCATTTCACTTTTGGTTTCCTAATGATGTAAGACTAGGTCATATAATCTAAAATGAACACTTTTCATTGGTTGAGAACTCTTGTTTTTCCCAAATGATGAAAATCCCTCCGTCTTTCCTCACTCTGACTTTCATCATTGTGAGAGAAAGACCCTTTGTGATCACTGAGCAATGGCTTCTTTAGTAGCTTCAGCTGGTGCTTCCCCACCACCTCCACCACATCCAAGGAAGAGTGGACCACCTGCTCAAGTTATAATTCAGCAAGAAGAGGAAGAAGAGGAAGACGAGGAAGAGCAGGAAGAGAGGCAGTTTTTGCCTGAGGAACCCAGGACGTCTCACCGGAAAGAAAACTTCATTTGGCAATTTTTTAAAATTCCCAAAGGTCAGAAAAAAGTAAATGCAAGATACGTAACTTGCCTTATATGTCAAGATAGACTGTCCAGAGGAACCGAGAAAAAATACAGTTTCGGAAACTACACAATGCATCGCCATATGACTAGGTGGCATCCTAACAACTACAGTGCTGCACAGTTTCGGAACAACCTAGATAATCTCCCTATTATGGCCAGAAGATCTGTTGTACCGGAAGTAACGGGACCAGAGGGCAGGGAGATGGTGCCAAATATACAAATGAGATTTGGTGAAGTAAAACACATCTGCGTATTTTGCGATGGATTCATTTGCTACGGAGAAAGAAGCATCACTCTGATCAACAGAGCTATTGACTATCATATGCAAGTTTGTACGAAACGCCCAAAATAATAAATACTTTTTTTTTGTTTTGTTGCTCCTGTTGAGCCCTTTACAATGAATCGTTTTCATTGCCCCCTCCAAGATAAACCCCCAAAAATATAAAACTGTTCAGAAAAATAAAAAAAAAGTAAAAAAATGTTCCGAAAAATAATAAAAAAAATATAAAACAACAAAAACAATTAAAAAAAAAGTTCTTTTCAGAACTACCTCCCCGTTATTAAAAAATTGGTACAATATTTGGAACTGTGCCAACCTCTATTTCTCTTAGTTCGCTTCCCAGTTCGCTCGCCGGTACGCGAACCGGAAGCGAACCAAAAACAGTAAGTATAAGGGAAGGAAACAGAGACTTATGTTAAAAGAAAGACAGCTATAGGGGAGTAAACTAGAGATACTATTACCCGTAATCCACTGCTGATGATGTCACATATTACATCATTCATGAAATGCTCAGTGACATCATCAGCAGAGGATTGCGGGTTTTTTGACAACGTGCCTTATCCACGGTTTAATAACGCTGCCTTTTGCTTTATATAAGTTTTCAAATTGTATGAAATATATACCAATAGGTCGTTATGAACCTTTAGGTAGTGCTTTTCTTCATGAGGTCTGGTCGCTTCCATACACATACAGATGTTTCAAAGATGATCAAGAAGTTTATCTGAATGGAGAGGAATGCACTGAGACGCCAGATCATTCACTAATGTGTAGGCACATACAGTTACACGGTTCATGCAACAAACACCGACCAAATATGGCTTGCGTGTTGCAAGGCACGCCAGTTCCTGCTATCATCCCCACGTTCAAGTTGTTGGAAAATGGTAGTTATTTGATGCTCAATAATGAAGATTGTTCTGGGTTAATTAATAGTATTCCTTTTATCGTAACAGTAAGTGAACGGGTTATTTGCTGCAGAAATGTTCTATTTCCTCCCACACATGAACATAGGGAGTTTTCAATCTGGCCACAAATACCAACCTTGGGAGCAGATTTCAACGGCATGGCAAGAATAAGAGTTCTTTTGTCTCAGAGAGAGGTGGCCTTGAGTTCGGCCCGTGAAACTTTCGTGCTTCACATAGCGAACACCCGTACAGAGGTACAGACCCTTTTCCATTCAGATTTGCCTTTCAATTTCAGCAAGATGGTTCGGACTATCTTTAACGCATCCTCCACAAAGGCCCTGGCGCACTTTTTTAAAGTTGTTACCAGTGGTCTCGTGACTTCATTTGAGAAAATCTTTGGAGTCATCCCTGCTTTCTTTCATTCTATTTTCTCCACTCTGCTTCGTGGATTGCCATTTTTACTTGCATTACCAGCGGACGCTCTTGTGCTTTTTTACATTTTTAAATATGGATGTCCCTCCTATGCAACCTCCCGCCCTGCAGCTGCTGACACTGTTCCGCAATCGCATGCTAGAATATTATGGCACAATGCCGTTGGCGATATTAAGCACGGCATATGGATTATCTTTTCGATTCTCCTACTTCACCTGTGTCCAGCCTGTATTTCACTGCCTGTCCTGTGATTTCGATTGGGCCATTGATTTGTGTCTCTGCGGACCGGTTTCTCCTGACGTCGACTTTAATCAGCTGATGACTCCTATCATTACTCACGAGTTGGTTTGTCCTGGCGAAAGGATTATGGCTGTGGCATTGATGCATGGACTAATTGGTCCCTGGAATTTACTGGCGGCAGCACAGTCTTTCTTGGAACAGAGCTTTCTTGAAAACCCACCGAGCTGTCCTCTGATGGTGATAGAGGATCCGGTGCTGGGAGAGCACGTATGTTCTTTTCCGCTTTTAAATTGGATGGCTGAACTGTTTTCGGATGAAGACGGTGACTTCCTATTGGAGGCTGTTGCAGCTTATTTTGCATACACAGTTATGTCATAGACCTTTTTCATGTTTGATATGCTGAGTACTAGCATTTCATTGACAATTCATTGACTTATTTGTCAAGTTTTTATTATTTACCTTGCCTATTGGCTTAAGACTCGATAAAGTACTTGGCTGTTTTATTTTTCTTTAGCATTAAATTTTCCTAGTTTTTAATGCTTTACCTTGCGGACCGTCCACATATAAACTTGCAATCTGCTCTCATGAGATGGCACTTCTATTATCTTATTCAGTTCGTTTCCGGATCATGGGGAGGTGTCATCTAGGTCCTGGATATCTTTACACCGTGTTAAGTTAGCATGGGCTCATTACCGGTTTAATCGCCATTTTTCCTTTTTTGCAACTTCTGCACACGACACTTAGTTGTTGCTTTAGCTTTCAACCTAGTAGTTCATCGTGGTTTACATGAGAATAATATGTTATTGCTCTACTATCTGCTTTGCTTGTTAAACTATATCTGTACAGCGAGTGCTAAAGTTTCAAGAACAACACGATACAGAATTGTTATGAGGTCTGATCTCCACGACTTCATACTCATAACATAAGTGCAACTTCTGCCAATTCTGGGCATGAGGCGGGTTTTATATTGCTTTGCCGAACACACATACACAACACTTGATGCGGTTCACATGAAGAGAGAGCTGGTGTATGCTGATGTGATTCCTTCAAATCTAAGACACTAAAGTATGGGCACGCCCTAAACCAACACAAAGAGACCTTCTTAGCAAATAATATATTATGTGTATTAGGGAGGGTGAGATATAAGCATCCGCGGGCCGTGGAGGGAGTTACGGTGAGGCAGGGAGGCGGGGAGGGGGAGAAGCAGGGTGGAGCCCTCTCCACCCTGACCCTCCCCCTCCCCGCCTCCCTGCCCCACCGTAACTCCCTCCACGGCCCGCGGCTGCTTATAAGTGTTGCTAACTCTTATTCATTTACAGCATGTTAACATACTATCACCATTCGCTTTTTATGTACTAGTAACTATGCTGGTAATTTTGCTACTGATAATATGTGTACTTGTATTCTCCACCCTGCTTCTCCCCCTCCCCGCCTCCCTGCCTCACCGTAACTCCCTCCACGGCCCACGGCTGCTTATAAGTGTTGCTAACTCTTATTCATTTACAGCATGTTAACATACTATCACCATTCGCTTTTTATGTACTAGTAACTATGCTGGTAATTTTGCTACTGATAATATGTGTACTTGTATTATCTAAGATACTACGCCTGAGAAGACAGCATTAGTAAATAAACATTTCAAATACACATGTGTTCTTCTTAACTCCATGTTCTGGTTTCTAAGAAATATATAACGACCGACTAATCATGAGTTCCACGTATCCTGAGGTACTATAAGTTCATATTCTGGATTGTCTAAACATTGAGAGTTTGTTATATCCAATGTGACACTGTACCTAGCTTGCTAAGGGGTTTTTGATTACTAACGTGAGTTTTGGGACACCCTAATTCGCCGAGGTTCCAATCCTCTGTCCACAGTTCTGTGTGAGAACAGAAACCCTGCGACAGGGGCACCCCCGACCCTTGCTAGAGCTTCATCACACTTGCGATACAACTCCAGCAATGCGCCACCTTTACGGCACAGATACATCACGCATCTGTGCTGTTTTTGCCCCATGATGCGCCGCATTGTAAATGCAGCACACCATAGGTGACGGAACAGCGGCACAGAATGACTAACACATCCCTGGTGATGCGCCAGTCATCATAAATCTATCCCTATGCTTCTTATCTTGTTAGAGATGAACCGCCATATGTATCATCAAAGTTTTTTGCATTTCCTAAATAGCGAACTTTAAGGAATAAATAGCGATTCTTTACCATTCCTAGTTTGCGATTAGCTATTTGCTAATTACAAATTACCCATTCATTTCCTTCATTTCCATAGGGCGGTTGGACTCACTTTTAGCTCGAACGGCTGAATGGATTTCCACGAAACTTGGCAAAATTGTAGGGACTGGTAGCCCGATGTGCCTTTGCTATGTCTCAAGATATATGCTCCAGTGGTTTTTACGAAAATTAACTTTGAAAAATATATATTGGGCTACATTGGCCTATATATATGTTGGAGCCCAAATGTAGCCCAATGTAGCCCAATGAAGCCCAATGTAGCCCAATGTAGCCCAAAGATGGCCGCCAGACACAAAAAAACCAAATGTAGCCCAAATATCAGCCAGATGTAGCCCAACTATAGCCCAGTGACAGAATGACCAATCAGCTTCGCAAACCTCCGTTACGCGAAGCGGAGCGCTGTTACAGATATATATCTTTTTTGGAACGTTAATTTCTCAAAATCCACTGGAGCACATATATTGAGACCTAGCAAAGGCACATCGGGCTACCAGTCCCTAATATTTTGCCAAGTTTCGTGTAAAATCCATTCAGCCGTTCGATTATTATTATTATTATTTGTTTTTTGCCCCGCGGGGCCCTTTTAAAACCTCCACATCAAACCTAGGGGGTCAGCGAGGATCTACTATGCCCCCTTATGGTTATTTCCCCCTTTGTTTTGGCCTCCTCTTGTCTCTCGATCCTACCGAGAGACAAGATGGCGGCCGCTACGGACTTTTTGGAATGTTGACAGACGCCAGAGAACCAATCAGCTTCGCTTCACAAAGCTCCGTTGCGCGAAAAGTACGCGTCCTGGGACGCTGCCCGGTCCGCTGTTACAGATATATATCTTTTTTTAAACGTTAATTTCTCAAAATCCACTGGAGCACATATATTGAGACCTACAAAAGGCACATCGGGCTACCAGTCTCTACAATTTTGCCAAGTTTCGTGCAAATCCATTCAGCCGTTCGGGCTAAAAGTGAGGCCAACCGCCCTATGGAAAACTCAATGTTAAAAACACGTTTTGGGACCCCCCTTTTTTCTCGGCCCCCCCTTGACGAACCCCCCCCCAAATTTTCAAGGGCTGCTCAGAAACAAAATGTGCCATTTTCCTGAAAATTTCAGCCAATTCCGTCCACAAACGCCAAAGTTATTAGACATAGAATTTTCAAAAATCCCATAGAGAAAAAATCCTAACTATATATACCTACTGGCGACCGCCAGTAGGTAATATATATATATATATATATATGTATATATATATATATATATATATATATATATATACATATTTTTATTTTTTATTTTAAATGACCCTTTACACCCTAAAAACTAATCCCACCCTGGTCCCTTAAAATACTCCTGCACCCAAAAATCCTAACCCACCCTTACTCCTTAAAATACTCCTGTACCCCAAAACCCTTAAAAATACACCTGTGCCCCGAAGCCTAAAACCACCCTGATCCCTTAAAATACCTATGCACCCCAAAACCTAAACCAACCCTGACCCCTAAAAATACCCCAGCACCCTTAAACCCAAACCCACCCTCAACACTAAAAATCCCCCTGTACCCCAAAACCCAAACTCACCCTAAACCCTAAAAATGCCCCTGTACCCCAAAACCTTAATACCCCTAAACCCTCAAAAACCTCAGCAGCCCAAAGCCTAAAACCACCCTGACCCCTTAAAATACCCATGCACCCCAAAGCCTAAACCCACCCTGACCCCTAAAATAGCCCAGTGCCCTTAAACCCAAACCCACCATCAACACTAAAAATCCCCCTGTACCCCAAAACACAAACCCGCCCTAAACCCTTAAAATGCCCCTGCACTCCAAAACCTTAATACCCCTAAACCCTTAAAAAACCTCAGCACCCCAAAACCGAACTCCATCCTGAACCCTAAAAATACACCATGCACCCCAAAACCCAAACCCATCCTAAACCCTAAAAATACACCCTGCACCCCAAACACATCCTCCTGAACCCTACAAATGCACCCTGCACCCCAAAACCTAACCTCCCCCTGAACCCTAAAAATATCTCCTGCACCCCAAAACCCAAACTCACCCTAAACCTTAAAAATGCTCCAGTACCCCATAAACTAAATTCCCCTTAAACCCTAAAAATACCCCAGTACCCCAAAACCCAAACCCACCCTGAACCCTATATAAAACCCTGTACCCCAAAATCTATACTATCCCTGAGCCCTAAAAATATCTCCTGCACCCCAAAACCCAAACCCACCCTAAACCCTAAAAATGTTCCGGTACCCAAAAACCTAAATACCCCCTTAAACCCTTAAAAAAACCATCACCCCAAAACCCAAAACTCACCTGAACTCTAATAATACCCCCTGGCCCCCAAAACCTCAACTCAGCCTGAACCCTAAAAATATCACCTGCACCCCAAAACCTAAATACCCATAACCCTAAAAATACCCAAGCACCCCAAAACCAACCCTGTACACTAAAAATACCATACTCTAAAAATACCCTTTGCACACCATAACCTAAACCCACCCTCAACCCTTAAAATAGCCCTGAACCCCAAAACATATACCCCTACACACCCAAACTAAACCCATATACTTACCTTAAAGTTAAATATTAAAAACATATGCTTTTGCCATTCATGCTTTTACAACTAATTTCGTTGTAAAAGCATGTGTGGTAAAAGCATATAAAATGTAATGCCATGGGTTATTATAGTATTGCGGACTAATGGTACTTTTGTTATAATGGTATGCGGAGTGAAGGTATGCGGAATGAAAGTTTTGTTGTAAAGGTGGTTTACCCATTATCAGTGGTCTCTTAAGGTGTGTTGGCAATTCCTTCCTCCGGAGACCCTTCCACATAGGATTGGGCATTCACTAGGGACTCGGATTTCACACATACGACTTTGTTTTTCCACATTTCTGGCCACATTACCTCCCAAAAGGGTTTGATGCTTTAAGTAGACAAGGTTTTCCTATATTACTTATAATCCTGATGGGCATACTAACTCATTGTTGGAAACTGGGTTTCTGGTTGGCAGAAGTATACACCCTCTTCACAATCCTAGTCAGGGTAAGTCACCATATGCAATAAATTATCCTGTGCTCACCCTCTGGTAGCTTGCCACAGAAAAGTGACGTTTAGCTTAAGAGGCAAAGTCCAAATTATTTGTGCAACACTTCAAACAGTAACACAGTGAATGCACCACAAAAAAACTCCACACTATGTTAGAAATATAAAAAATATTGTTATGAGGAAAACAAGACCAAAATGCAAAAAATGCAATAAGTATCACCTGAGTTATTACTTTTTAAAGAATAAACTGAAATGCAGTACTTAAAAGAATAAAGCGTTAACCAGGGCCATCTGGTTCCACTAGACCAAGTCAAAAGCAAAAGTTCAGGCTGACCGTGCGGGTCGGATACAGGGTCAGATACAGGGACCAGTCTAAGCCCACTGTAAAGTACCTTAGTTGCATTGTTAAAGGAACTGAGATGCATGAAGCAAGGTGATGATGCATCGTCATCGAACTGCAAGATGAAGGTAATGTGTCAGCTCTGAGCCGTGCAATGTCAAAGATGTGTCAAGAATGGAGGCAATGCACCGTACAGTTGGTGATGCAATGTACTTGATCCTCTCTGCAGCGGTGATGAAGATGTACCATTTCGGAGTGGTGCAACGGAGTCGATGCGTGGATTTCTGCTGGAGCAGCACTTTATACCCACTTCCAAGGGCCCAGAACTGGATTGGCACCACTTGGCAGGGCAAACCTTGCAAATGGTAGAGTCCAGGTGCTGTAGCAGGGTGAGTTGGAAGTCTTTGATGTCTCTGTGACTTTAAACAGGAGGCAAGCCAGCAAGCACTTGGAATCCCATTGGTTCTAGGTTGGAGAGAGGCAGGTCCAGTACTTTTCACGCTGAGACAAGAGGGCAACTGACAGTAGGACAGCACAGCAGAGTAGCAGTCAAGTAGAATGGTATTCCATTTAGCAGTGCAGCAGTCCTTCTTCCTGGCAGAGTATCCACAGGTCCAGACGTGTACTGAAGTGGTGGTGTCAGAGGCCCTGTACTTATCCCCGATGTGCCTTTGCATTGGGGGACACTTTGAAGAGATGCCTTAGAAGTGCATGGAGGCCCTGCCCTTCCTGCCCTAACTCACTACAGGACCTTTGTTGCTGCATGATGCTGCATGCTGCATGATTTAGAAAGCGGTAGTGTAGGTGGCAGAGCATTAAAGTGGATGCAATCCTTCCTATCTGGGAACAATTTCCAAGTCATACAGGGTAGTCACTACTCTAGGAGCATGAAGCTGACTCAGGGGGTGCCACAGGGCTCTATTCTGAGCCCTACATTGTTCAATCTTTACGTTGCCCCCTTGGCTAAGATCTCAGATAACTTTGGGATTAATGCCCTGTCCTATGCTGATGACACCCAGCTGGTGGTCTCTCTGACCCAAGCCCGGTCGGATGCTGCCTCCAACTTTGTATCCTGCTTCCAAGAACTGGCTGTATGGATGGCAAACACTTGCCTAAAATTGAATGGCAGCAAGACCGAGGTATTGGTATTACGGAAGGCTCCATCAGTATGATCCTCGGCATGGTGGCCGCAGTCACTGGGCCCCACTCCTACTCCTTGGGAGCAAGCTAGGAACCTTGGGGTTTGGGTGGACAACAAGCTGTCCTTCAATTACCACACCAGGCGGGTTGCAGGCGCCTGTTTTGGTATTCTGAGGGGACTACGGAAAACCCTGGACACCCTACCCACGTCATCCAGAAAAATCCTTGTTCATGCTCTGGTAACCTCACGCTTAGATTACGGCAACCTCCTGTATCTGGGCGCAAATGTTAGATGTTTACCACGCTTGCAGTGCATCCAAAATGCAGCAGCAAGGCTAGTGCTTATGCTCCCGAAAAGGGCCTCTGCCACTGGTGCGCTGGCCTCTCTACATTGGCTCCCCATTAGGGAGGGAGTAAAGTTCAAGGCCTTGTGCATGAGTTATCAGATTTTACAGAGAAAGGGGCCCAGTTACCTGCATGATTTCTTAACTCCCTATCTTCCGACTAGACTATTAAGGTCAAGCGGGAAAGGGAAGGTGAAAGTTCCTAAAATCAAGAGAGCAAGAATGGGCGGCCGCTTGTTTTGTTATTTGGCAGCCCAGCTGTGGAACTCGCTTCCTCAGGCACTCCGGCTGGAGTGTTCTGAATCTACCTTCCGGAAGGGTCTCAAAACGCACCTGTTTCCTGCCTCCTAATCTGAATTTGATTTGTTTAGCTGATTGTTGATTGTTGTTGTGTTATTGCTCCTTAGCATGGGGACACACTGGCCTCAGTGTAACCAGGCGCTTTACAAATGTAATTATTATTCTTATTATTTGTGTGGGGATAGGACACAGCCTATTCAGGTGCAAGTGTCAGCTTCTTCCTCCCAACCTACCTAGGATGGCCCATCAGGATGTGGATGGCCCCTCAGTCACTGCTCAGCTCATGTTGCGTGTGGCTCTCTAGAGAGAATGCACAAATCCCAGCTGTCATCCACCCCATACGTGTATTCAGAGACAGACAGAAGGCACCAAATGGCCAAAGGAAGAAAATGCCAACTTTTTAAAAGTACCATTTTCATAATTACAATAGAAAATTTGACCTCACCATGAGCTGTGATTTTAAATTGTGATTCCAGAGACACCAAACTTGGGTGTTTAATGTCTTCCCAATTAGAAATTACACTTATATGATGTAATTAGGTAATCTCCCTGGTATCCTGTTGGAGGCATATGCCCCCCAGTAGTGGAAAAAGGAATTTAAGAGTCTGTCACAACCAGGATATGTGAAACGTAAAAGTATATGTCCTACTTTTAACATACAATGCAAGCTGCCCTTGGGCTGTCCAGGGCCTTCCCTAGGAGTGACTTACATTTCTGACAAGAGGGTTAATTTGCCAGGTCAAAAAGGCCTGAACTATGTTTAAAGGGCTACTTAAGTGGGTGGAATAATTAGAGCTACAGGCCCACTTGTAGCATTCAATTTACAGGCCCTGGGCATAGGTAGTGGACATTACTAGGGACTTATTATAATACATATGCCATTTGTGGATAAGCCACAGTTACCTTGCTTTCAGTTGAGAGCACATGCACCTTAGCACTGGTAAGGAAAGGTAAAGTGTCCATAGTCCTTAAGCCAGCAAAATTGGAGTCACCAAAACAGGCGGTCTTAAGACAAAAAGTCAGGGTAAACCATGCCAAGGATGCCAGGTTTAACTCTTATGTTTCCATATTAATTGGTCTTACTGAAATAAGACTAGAAATTGATTTTAACGGGCCCTCTTAGAAGTGAAAAAAAACTAGTATTGGCCAAAACCTTTGTACGGTTAATCTATTGATTAATTAATTTGGGGTTACACACATTGCATGTCCTTGAATCACACTGACATTGCCAAAAAGTGTAATTTGCAGACAAGGCCGCATTCTGAACCAGAATCAGCTCTGACAAAATATCAATACAGAACAAAGAGGCACCAGAAGAGCGAGAACAGGAAAGGAGTACCCCCCTGTTAGGGGGATTTTGTGATCTTCATACCTAAAGAACGCACAAAAATTGATAGATTCTACTCTGGAGATTTTCAAATATATGAGCAAAAATGTCAGGATTTTTTCTTGAAGTTCTGAAGTGGAACTGACTACCTAGTCAAGTTCTCCAGTCTATCATAATACACAGAAGCACTATTTCTCCTGTACACAAGATGATTTATGGACCACGGATGGAATTCTCTGACCAATAAAATATTTTGGGCCTGTTTCACAAAGGTAAACATGGACTTTTGAGTAAATTCATGATTGTTTTACTGTTCACAAATCAAATATTACGAGTTTTATCTTTATGACATGCAACCAGCATTTGACCGTGTGTGGTGGGAGGTTGGCCACAGGGCCTGGCCTGTATCAAGGCCTTTTGGCCAACACCCAAATGCAGCGGACCTAGCAGGGGACCAAGCAGCCTAGAGACAACAAATCCCTGTCTTGCCACACTTTTCTTAGGGGACGGGAATATATGGTCCCTGGCTGTTTTTGATCCTGATCATTCTGCTAGCATACACCTGTCCATGTCCTGATCTCATTTAAGGCGGTGGAACCTGCAATTATAACACAGGGCAAGGTGGGAACCACGGACAGATGCAGGAAATGGGCAAACTTCTCCACAGAGGTGTTCAACAAGGCCCTAGGCCAGGGCGGGCCCCAGGGGGTCTGGGGATTGAGTCAGCTTGTGAGGCTTTGGACAGGCGCATTACGGAGGCACTGGACAGCACTGCGCCATGGTCGAGCAATGCGCCAAGGAGACAGACTAAATCTGCCCCATGGTTCGGTGCTGAACTCCGGGGTAAGAAAGCGGAATGCAAATACCTGGAGAGACAATTGACTAGAGGCTTTTCTGAGAAAGATAGGAATGAATACATAATTGGTCTTAAGGAATACCACGCCTTAATTAGAAGAACCCGGAAGTCCTATTACAGCAGTAGGATAGAGAGAGCAGAAAATTCGGTGAAAGAACTGTTCTCCGTTTATAAAGAGATCTCCGACCTCTCTAGCACTGCTGCTCTCATGACAGGGTCAGAGGAATCCTGCAATCGGGTGGCAGAGTTCTTTGTGCACAAGGTAGAGAGGACCTACTCCTCATTCCCGGATGCGGCCAGAGAACACTGCAGGGGAGGGGAAACTTGAACCAATGTAAAAGGCATGGAATGCCTCCTAAAACATTCAGTGTCCCATCTCGGGAGGCCCTATGCACAATAGCTAGCAACATCAAATCAGGCTCCCCTAAAGACCCTGCGTCACCCAAAGTTCTGAGAGGCAGGGTGGACACTCTACAGCCCTATATCAGACACTTACTAGAGCTCTCCTTTGACTCGGGGAAGGTACCAAAAACTTGGAAGGAGGCGGTGGTGCTCCCCCTGAAAAAAAAGCCTAATATTAGCATGGAACAATTAAAGAACCTGCGCCAAAATCACTCCTGCCGTACTTCACCAAGATCGCGGAGAAGGCCGTCAATAATTAGCTGACAGCCCATATTGAGGCTAATAGGTTGCTCCACCCCACCCAATCTGGCTTCCGTGCACTCCATTCCACCGAGTCAGTGCTTCTGTTATCGACTGAGACCTTACGGAAGTATGCGGACGAAGGCCAAACGGCAGCATTGATCCTGTTGGATCTTATTTCCGTATTTGACACTGTGGCCCATCACACGCTGCTACAGTGTCTAAAAGGGGAGGAGTGGTGGGCAAAGCACGGGAATGGCTAGAGTCCTTTCTATCAGATCGCAGTTTCCAAGTGGCACAGGGACCCTTCCGGTCCAAAGACATCAGCCTGAAACAGGGGGTGCCACAAGGGTCCAGTCTCAGCCCAACCCTTTTTAATTTGTATGTTGCACCAGTAGCAGAGATCATGGAAACATTTGGGGTGGAAGTCATGTCCTACGCAGACGACACGCAACTGGTTGTGGCTTTGACACAGCCAAAGGAGCAGGTCGCCAATAATTTTAGTTTGTGTCTGCAGGAACTAGCGGCTTGGATGGCAAATAACTGCCTTAAATTGAATGGAAATAAGACGGAGGTACTGATTGTGGGGAAGGCTCCATCAGTGTGGACCTCGGCATGGTGGCCTCCAGCACTGGGCCCTCTACCCATTCCCAGCGTTCAAGTGAGGAACCTGGGGGTATGGCTTGATAATAAAACCTTGTTCGAGCACCACACCAAATGGGTGGCAGGCACCTGCTTTGGCATTCTGAGGATCCTCAGGAAGACACTAGATTTACTGCCACTGACAGCCAGAAAGACCATGGTCCATGCCTTAATAACATCGAGGCTGGACTATGGAAATGTCCTCTATTTACCAGCCACTAAACGGTGATAAAACTACTTTGAAACAATTAGTCAAATGTGATTAGGAATAAATTATTCTGAACACAGGAGCACATTTAGGTTAAAAAACAAGAAGGCATTGGTTACCAGCCATTTTACATGGAAAATGGGATCAAGTTACTTAAGTTGTAGGTATGAAACTATTACCAAAATTGGAGCATGGAGTGACTGTGATAAAAAACAATTTACCCAAATGTTTTTTGTAATTTCGAACTGCAATAAAAGTAGTTAGAACAATACATATTGTTTTCACCACTAGCAGGTACCAGCAATGAGACAAAAGCTTTTAAGAATAATGTATAATTCGGGTCAACATTGGGTATCACCAGTAGAGTCTGGACAATCAGGCACTATGCTGTGGAACAGTTGATTGAATGTTTTGACTGTCTGAGGTTAAGAATAATACTTACTGTTTTACAGATGAATGTGGTTAGCATTTCAGCAATGGTGTCTTTTTCTGTCATGTTTCTCTACTGCTAAAAAATCTAATTACGTTTTATTCTGAAGTGCACGGAGCAGCCAGAAATGTCTTGAGATTTGATATTGAATTTCATTGGATGTATTAATGGGCAAAATATTCAAATTTGATTATTAAGAATACAGAGGTCATTTGAACTTAAAATACACATTATGTGATTACCACATAGAGCAATAAAAAAGTAAAATAATATTAAATAGGTGTGTCCTTTAGCATGAGTGTACAGGGGACAGAAGAAAAATCTTTTCACTATCAGCGCGTCTTAGGGATCATTATTTTTTCCCAATCCATGTAGTCTTGCTCACCCCGAAAAAATTATCCTCCAGTGTTTATTTTATATATTTTTCCAGTGGGACTTTAACTGCTTTTTTTTTTTACTTTTATTTAAAAAGGTTTATCTTATACATATACATTTTATACCAAGTGTTACAGCACACTATATATCAAAACACATTTCAGCACATTTCCAAAAAAAGAGAGAAAAACGCAGTACGCCGTTATACACAAGAGAAGACAATTTGGTATAATATTTTAGTCGCTTTTTACAAATTCCTATTATCTCTCTGCTACCAATAGGCCCCTTGACGCTAAATGGGTAATGCACAAAAGAGTAAACCTAAGAATAAAAAAATAAAGAAATATAAATATGCAAAGAACCTGCAAGAGCGATCTACAGGAGTAATCATATCTAGGTGATACAGGACAAAGGGAAGAAACAAAGAAGCTAAATGAACGGGTCACATTCAAGTTATTACTAGTTCTTCCAAGCCTCCATGCCTTCTAATTTGTCAAGGCATACTAGACATCCCCCTTTTCCATTGTGCTATGGGGCTCCAAATTGTTATCCCCAGAGTTCTGGCCCTGCGACCCTTCCTGTCATAAATCCCTTTCTCTAAATTGTATGTAGCAGCAACCTGGCAATCCAGGTTTGAAAAGTTGGGGGAGTCCTATCTAGCCAAGCCTTCGCTATACATATGCGACATACTGCCATGGCCGTAAAAAAAAACTCTGTAGCCTGGCCACCTGCTTCTCCCGACAACCCTAGAATGATTAATTCTGGCGACAGGGTTATCTTAACCCCTAGCAAAGTATCCATAAACTTCTCGATTGCATTAATAAGGGTGTACAGTTTTTGACAACCTGCGAATATGTGGATTATGTCAGCCTCAGTTGAGTCGCAACGTGGGCAGGTTGTTGCTGTGGTACCCCTCATTGCGCTATTCTGGCGGGAGTATAATACAGGGAGTACAGAGTTTTATAATGTTGTGCTTGTAGAGATGCTGAGCATAATATAGTACGTCCCATATCCAAGGAGTCCTGGAATCCCTCATAAGGGGAGCCTAGTTTCTCTGCCCACTTAGTGGCATATTTCTCCCTATCATCTATTTTAAGTGCATTCAGCTCAGCGTATAACTGTCGAACTTTGCAGTTCCCGCTGCTCTCTACATCTAATATTCGGCAATGAGCAAATCCTAGTGGTCCACCCCGTTTATTGGCAAGAAAACTTCTCACCTGTAGGTACTTAAAAATGCTCCTGCTGTTAATATTATATTTAGTTTGTAACTCCTGAAACTGGAGCATGCCCCCCCCGGGTCAAATAGATCCCCGATTTTCCTTATGCCTTTGTTCTTCCAATCTGTCATAACTGAATCCTTGAATATATCCCCCGGTAATGAGGCATTGGTAGACATTCGAGTATACCTATTATATCTACCCAGCCCTATTTTTTTGGTGAACGCCCTCCAGATGTTGTACGCTGCTTGTAGAGTCTTAAACCTAGTGGACGCAGCGGAGGTTTCAGAAGACCCTGCCGCTGCTGTGTTTCTAGACGGAGAGAAGGCCTTCGACAGGGTCTCCTGGGACTACCTCTGGAAGGCTATGGAATGGTGTGGTATTGGTACAGGATTCATTAGGGCAATCCAGGCCTTATATAAAGAGCATACGGCGAGGGTTATAATTAACAAAGGATATACAGACACATTGCAGATAAAACGTGGGACCAGGCAGGGTTGTCCCTCCTCACCATTGCTGTTTGCTTTGTACTTACACCCAATACTAGGGAGGTTGGAAGGCAACAACAACATCCTTCCAGTTTCTTTGCATGGTAGTGAATATAAAACTTTCGCCTATGCGGACAACGTGGCCATTATTACCCCTGACCCAAGCAGGGTCATTGTGGAAATTGAACAGGAGGCAAAGAAGTTCGGGGCAATCTCAGGATACTCAATAAATAAAGGGAAGACACAAATAGTCCAAAACAACTTTACAACCTATCAGGGTGTGAGGGTGGTTCCAGTGGCAGTGTACTTAGGGATCAGGGTAACAGCAGATCTGGACAGCCTGGTAGAGGTAAACATGGAGCCATTAATAACTAAATTCAAGAAGGACTTGGAAAGGGTACATAATCTACATCTGACTCTTGTGGGGCGTATTAATATCATTAAAATGATTACATTACCGAAGCTATTGTATATTTATAGAGTAATTCCTTTATTCTTTGAGCACGCCTGGTTTAACAAATTGGAGTTGATACTGAATAGGTTCATCTGGGAACAAGGGAAAACAAGGAGGGCGTATCGGCACATTACCCTACCTAGAGAAAAAGGCGGCTGGGGGGCCCCAGACTTTAGGTTATATTACTGGGCGGCAGCATTACAATATTTTCAGGAACTAATAGGGGGTGGAAGTAATGGAAATGAACTATTGGGCAATAGGCCTTCAGGTAAAAATGTATATAGGGCACTGTTGGGTGGGGATGCAGAGAATTGCCTGATAAATACGATTGACTTTAGTTATTTTAAGCACTCAGAGGTTGCAGAGCGGACAAAATGCGGCTGCTGTCTGGTCTTGATGTTGCCCAAGAGAGCTCCTTCTAAGAGAGCACGGAAAACACTACATTGGCTTCCGATCAGGGAATGGGTGACATTCAAAGCACTGTGTGTTGGCCACCGAATCTTACAGGGGAAAGGACCCACATACCTCCATAACCTACTCACCCCATACCACCCTACCCGACAGCTGAGATCTACCGGGATGGGGCAGGTTCAGGTTCCAAAATTTAGCAGAGTGAGAATGGGAGGGCAGTCCTTCCGTGTTCTGGAAGCTCAGCAGTGGAACAGACTTCCTCTGAGGCTCCGGCTGGAGACGTCAGAGCTGGTATTCCATAAGGAGCTGAAAACTCCCTTGTTTCCCAAAGATTAGGGCTAGGCTAGTCGCTGACTGGGTGGGAAGAAATAGCAGTTGAGTTGCTCTGGGTTTTGGCCGTTCTATAGCTCAGGTCTTTTTAATTATAACAAGGAGACCCAATGGATACCTAAAGACCATGGGCAGACATACTATTTTCAAAAACAAGGTCCTTAGGATAATTTCAATCAAATAAAAGGTTGAATATATAGACTCGGATCAGCTATATATCAAGTGGCTCCAGTACCCAGCCGGGCCTGGAGATTTTTTATTCAAATAATTTCACACAGTTTTTAGGGGAGACCACAGCAGGGGTCAAATACAACAATTAATAGGGTACAAGCCTGTACCTATTCAGGAGAAACTGACAGACAGTTTCAGAGGAAAAATTAGAGAAGAATAAGGAAAGGAGTTAGAATATCAGGCAAAAGAGACATGGGAGCCAACTGTCCCTTGCAAAATTATTAGCTGTGAAACAAGTTTGGACAAACAAATACTGCAATAGATTAATCACAATGGAAAAACTGCAGAATTGTATTTTACTGTCGACGACGTTTCGATCCCCTGGCTCCTAGTGAACCGGGATCATCATCAGGACTGAATTTTAAAATGCCTGTTTTTTGTAGCGCCTGAAAGAGATAGACAATAAAAGAAGAAAAAGGCGAGAAATGTAAGACATATTTACAATTTAAGAAAACGTCATATGTCTGTCAGAGCATATTTACAAAGCTTGCACACACTTTTGTACATTTAAGTAGACTAAGATATCATGCGAAACACCTCTTTGTCTCTGGTCCCTTGGGATTGTTTGGCAGTTTATAGTGCAGTGCACAGCCGACCCGTGTGATGATGCCGAGGGCACTCATGCTATGGAGGGCATGCAAGTAATGGATTGTAAATATTACATATTCCAATAGGCTCAGACTCAGTGCATTTAGTGCATGGCGGTTTCCGAGCGTATGCCAGCTCAGGATTTGAGTGATAAGTGACTTTATCATGCTAACGGTTGACGCCGTGAGCTAATGCCAATTAGGGGTGAGGCGACGAGGCCGTAACCACGCGATGGAAACTTATGCAGATTCATACTAAAGTGCCTGGCAAACAGCCGTGAACATGCCCGTTCGGAATCTGTGTAATGTGTCTCTGTTTCATGCCAACTAGAGTGATGACCGTGAACATGTGTCAGGTGGGGATCGATAACGAAAAAGTGACGGCGCAATACCAGGCGCAACTATATTGGGGCTGACCTGTTGGATTCCGTTCTTGTTAGATGGAATCAGGGTCCCTAAAGATGCAATTCCGTGGTCGGAATTGTGCTGTGGGAACAGAAGTGCCGGTCATTAATCACGTGATTACACGGCTGGCTCCTAGGAAAATTCCCAGACCGGGTTCAATATAATTACCTCGGGCTTCGATAGTATCGGGACTTCGGGGATTCCGTGGAGATGAATGCTCCAATTGTGAGTCTGTGGCGGCGTTGGTTTAAATTAAGCGCCACGCTGTGGACGATGAAAAGCGTCAGAGGGCAGTATAATTTTAAAAGTGAGCCGTGAAAATTATTGTACAGTGAGCGTGGGCTTACCATTATTTCTGCGCGTGAATTGTGCACCAGGATCGGGCAGATGGACGCGGGTCAGGGGGCTCAATGGCCAGTAGCTCCGACAACGAGGAAATTCTCAATGCGGACTGGAAGCCTGAAGTTTTGTGTGTGTGACTAGTGACAAGTGAGAGAAGACTAGCAGTGATCGAGGCGGCCATATTGGAACGGGTTGATTAGTTGAGAACATGCATTCACAATCAGGGGGAGTGCATCGGTTAGTGACACAATTGGACATTTTTACAATAAATTAGTTCCAAATGTACTCGATCTTTACAATCATGAAATTCTGTCTAGCGTATTCAGTGATTAGCAACATATTCTCTTATTGTTCATGGGACTGTGATAACTTTCAGATTACGGGATCTTGGGCATTTAGCCAATACATAATTTTACAAAAGTCCAGCCCAATCCTCCGTCCGGTTTAAGCCATTTTGGATCGTGTCCAACAAGATTATACATTTCAATTCTTCTTTATTTAGCAAGTGGTACATATTTCCTCCTCTCGGTGGCAACTTCAACACTTTCAGTATCGTCCATTGGAAATCATCTTCTTTGTGATTTGCCTTGATGAAATGTTCCACCAGTGGGGCATTTGGGGTTTTGCATCTGATGCGGCTTCTATGCTGGCAAATCCGGGTTTTCACTTTGTGCGATGTTTGCCCAACATACATTTTATTACATGCACATTTGATCATGTATATAACATTACTCGTGTTACAATTGGAAAGAGTAAAACTTTTGAAAGTGACGTTGTTAAATATAATAGATTTACCCTCAATGGTCAAGTCACAGATGCTGCAATTACCACATTTCACATGTCCAACAATGGGGGACAGACCCCATATGGCCTCAAGTGTGGAAGATGGGGCAGTGATGGGGAGAGCTGCCCTCACAAGATGATCCTTCAAGTTTTTGCTTTTTTTTAAGGCAAATAAGGGTCGATCAATTTGTATTGCACCTGCATTAATGATTGGCCAGTGATGGAGTATCAACTTTCTCACTGTATTTGATATTGGGGAAAATGTGGTGACACAGGCCAACCTCTCTTGATCTTTTTTGGGAGTAGGTTCCAGCAAAGTCTCTCGGGGTCTATACCAGGCTCGCTTCAGAGCGTTTTTGACAATTTTCCTGGGGTAACCCCTAGCTTTGAGTTTGTCAGCTAGGATGGCACTTTCTTTAAAGTAATCCTCCCTGAAGGAACAGTTTCTTCGAATTCTGAGAAACTGCGAGAATGGTAATGAGTCACGCAGGGCTCTAGGGTGATTACTTGAGTAGGCCCACAACGTGTTCCGCTCAGTGGGCTTTCTGTACAGCCTAGTTAGAAGTATTCCTTCTTGGTGAAAAATAGTTAAGTCCAAGAAGTCTATGGAGGATTTGTTGGATGTGTGTGTAAAGTTTATGCCTGAGCAGTTGTTGTTCATCCAATGGAGGAAGTGGCGTAGATCATCGATTTCATATCTCCATAACATGAAGATATCATCGATGTATCTACGCCACAGGATGATGCCAGCAAAGAAAGGGTTAGATGGTGCTAGGATCACATGTCTCTCAATCTTGTCCATAAATAACACAGCCAGATTTGGGGCATAAATTGCCCCCATACTGGTTCCCTTTATTTGCTGGTAAAAGACACCATTAAAGGTGAAAAAGTTTTTTGTCAGGCATAGTTCCAAGAGTTGCAAAATGAAATGAGTAGGCATTGCATGGGGACGTGGGCGTGTGTCCAAGGTTTTCTGAATTACCTTTAACGCTGCAACCTGAGGGATGTTTGTATATAAGGACTCCACGTCCATGGTGCATAGGGTATCTTTTAGCGGGTAAAACGGATGATGTTCAATCAATGAAATCATGGACATGGAGTCCCGGACATAGCAGGGAGTAGAGGGCACGAAATCTTTAATAAAGAAATCTACAAAGGCGCCTAGTGGCTCAAGAATCGAGCCACATGCCGAAACAATGGGGCGGCCTGGTGGTGAAGTCAGATTTTTATGGACTTTTGGGAATGTGTATATCACCGGTGTCCTTGGGCTTTTTACATTCAAAAAATTGAATTCCTTTTTAGTTAGAAAACCTTCAGCTAAGGCCTCAGTGGTAATCCTACTTACAAGTGCCTGAATTTCCTTAGTAGGATTGGACGCTAGCCTTAAGTAATGTTCTTTATTCTCTAGCTGTCTTTGGATTTCTGCAGTGTAGGAGTCAAGGTCCTGTAGGACAATTCCCCCTCCCTTGTCAGCACTCTTGATGACCAAAGAGTCATTAGTTTTGAGTGTAGTAATCGCCTGTTTTTCATGCAGTGTAATGTTATAAGGCGTAAATCTCTTTTTGTTTTGGAGAATCGACAGGTCTTTTAGTACCATTTTTTCGAAGGTAACTATTTCTTGGGGGATCATCCCTGATGAGGGTAGGAAGGTGGACGGGGGACGGAAAGGAGTCAAAGCTTTAGTCTCACTTGAGGGATGGAGCTGAAAAAATGCTTTAAGGCGAATGCGCCTAAAGAACCTCATTAGCTGAGCAAACAAAAAGAGATTTACGCCTTATAACATTACACTGCATGAAAAACAGGCGATTACTACACTCAAAACTAATGACTCTTTGGTCATCAAGAGTGCTGACAAGGGAGGGGGAATTGTCCTACAGGACCTTGACTCCTACACTGCAGAAATCCAAAGACAGCTAGAGAATAAAGAACATTACTTAAGGCTAGCGTCCAATCCTACTAAGGAAATTCAGGCACTCGTAAGTAGGATTACCACTGAGGCCTTAGCTGAAGGTTTTCTAACTAAAAAGGAATTCAATTTTTTGAATGTAAAAAGCCCAAGAACACCGGTGATATACACACTCCCGAAAGTCCATAAAAATCTGACTTCACCACCAGGCCGCCCCATTGTTTCGGCATGTGGCTCGATTCTTGAGCCACTAGGCGCCTTTGTAGATTTCTTTATTAAAGATTTCGTGCCCTCTACTCCCTGCTATGTCCGGGACTCCATGTCCATGATTTCATTGATTGAACATCATCCGTTTGACCCGCTAAAAGATACCCTATACACCATGGACGTGGAGTCCTTATATACAAACATCCCTTAGGTTGCAGCGTTAAAGGTAATTCAGAAAACCTTGGACACACGCCCACGTCCCCATGCAATGCCTACTCATTTCATTTTGCAACTCTTGGAACTATGCCTGACAAAAAACTTTTTCACCTTTAATGGTGTCTTTTACCAGCAAATAAAGGGAACCAGTATGGGCGCAATTTTTGCCCCAAATCTGGCTGTGTTATTTATGGACGAGATTGAGAGACATGTGATCCTAGCACCATCTAACCCTTTCTTTGCTGGCATCATCCTGTGGCGTAGATACATCGATGATATCTTCATGTTATGGAGATATGAAATCGATGATCTACGCCACTTCCTCCATTGGATGAACAACAACTGCTCAGGCATAAACTTTACACACACATCCAACAAATCCTCCATAGACTTCTTGGACTTAACTATTTTTCACCAAGAAGGAATACTTCTAACTAGGCTGTACAGAAAGCCCACTGAGCGGAACACGTTGTTGGCCTACTCAAGTAATCACCCTAGAGCCCTGTGTGACTCATTACCATTCTCGCAGTTTCTCAGAATTCGAAGAAACTGTTCCTTCAGGGAGGATTACTTTAAAGAAAGTGCCATCCTAGCTGACAAACTCAAAGCTAGGGGTTACCCCAGGAAAATTGTCAAAAACGCTCTGAAGCGAGCCTGGTATAGACCCCGAGAGACTTTGCTGGAACCTACTCCTAAGAAAGATCAAGAGAGGTTGGCCTGTGTCACCACATTTTCCCCAATATCAAATACAGTGAGAAAGTTGATACTCCATCACTGGCCAATCATTAATGCAGGTGCAATACAAATTGATCGACCCTTATTTGCCTTCAAAAAAAGCAAAAACTTGAAGGATCATCTTGTGAGGGCAGCTCTCCCCATCACTGCCCCATCTTCCACACTTGAGGCCATATGGGGTCTGTCCCCCATTGTTGGACATGTGAAATGTGGTAATTGCAGTGTCTGTGACTTGACCATTGAGGGTAAATCTATGATATTTAACAACGTCACTTTCAAAAGTTTTACTCTTTCCAATTGTAACACGAGTAATGTTATATACATGATCAAATGTGCATGTAATAAAATGTATGTTGGGCAAACATCGCAGAAAGTGAAAACCCGGATTTGCCAGCATAGAAGCCGCATCAGATGCCAAACCCCAAATGCCCCACTGGTGGAACATTTAATCAAGGCAAATCACAAGGAAGATGATTTCCAATGGACGATACTGAAAGTGTTGAAGTTGCCACCGAGAGGAGGAAATATGTCCCACTTGCTAAATAAATAAGAATTGAAATGTATAATCTTGTTGGACACGATCCAAAATGGCTTAAACCGGACGGAGGATTGGGCTGGACTTTTGTAAAATTATGTATTGGCTAAATTCCCAAGATCCCGTAATCTGAAAGTTATCACAGTCCCATGAGCAATAAGAGAATATGTTGCTAATCACCGAATACGCTAGACAGAATTTCATGATTGTAAAGATCGAGTAAATTTGGAACTAATTTATTGTAAAAACGTCCAATTGTGTCACTAACCGATGCACTCCCCCTGATTGTGAATGCATGTTCTCAACTAATCAACCCGTTCCAATATGGCCGCCTCGATCACTGCTAGTCTTCTCTCACTTGTCACTAGTCACACACACAAAACTTCAGGCTTCCAGTCCGCATTGAGAATTTCCTCGTTGTCGGAGCTACTGGCCATTGAGCCCCCTGACCCGCGTCCATCTGCCCGATCCTGGTGCACAATTCACGCGCGGAAATAATGGTAAGCCCACGCTTCACTGTACAATAATTTTCACGGCTCACTTTTAAAATTATACTGCCCTCTGACGCTTTTCATCGTCCACAGCGTGGCGCTTAATTTAAACCAATGCCGCCACAGACTCACAATTGGAGCATTCATCTCCACGGAATCCCCGAAGTCCCGATACTATCGAAGCCCGAGGTAATTATATTGAACCCGGTCTGGGAATTTTCCTAGGAGCCAGCCGTGTAATCACGTAATTAATGACCGGCACTTCTGTTCCCACAGCACAATACCGACCACGGAATTGCATCTTTAGGGACCCTGATTCCATCTAACAAGAACGGAATCCAACAGGTCAGCCCCAATATAGTTGCGCCTGGTATTGCGCCGTCACTTTTTCGTTATCGATCCCCACCTGACACATGTTCATGGTCATCACTCTAGTTGGCATGAAACAGAGACACATTACACAGATTCCGAACGGGCATGTTCACGGCTGTTTGCCAGGCACTTTAGTATGAATCTGCATAAGTTTCCATCGCGTGGTTACGGCCTCGTCGCCTCACCCCTAATTGGCATTAGCTCACGGCGTCAACCGTTAGCATGATAAAGTCACTTATCACTCAGATCCCGAGCTGGCATACGCTCGGAAACCGCCATGCACTAAATGCACTGAGTCTGAGCCTATTGGAATATGTAATATTTACAATCCATTACTTGCATGCCCTCCATAGCATGAGTGCCCTCGGCATCATCACACGGGTCGGCTGTGCACTGCACTATAAACTGCCAAACAATCCCAAGGGACCAGAGACAAAGAGGTGTTTCGCATGATATCTTAGTCTACTTAAATGTACAAAAGTGTGTGCAAGCTTTGTAAATATGCTCTGACAGACATATGACGTTTTCTTAAATTGTAAATATGTCTTACATTTCTCGCCTTTTTCTTCGTTTATTGTCTATCTCTTTCAGGCGCTACAAAAAACAGGCATTTTAAAATTCAGTCCTGATGATGATCCCGGTTCACTAGGAGCCAGGGGATCGAAACGTCGTCAACAGTAAAATACAATTCTGCAGTTTTTCCATTGTGAATAATCTATTGCAGTATTTGTTTGTCCGAACTTGTTTCACAGCTAATAATTTTGCAAGGGACAGTTGGCTCCCATGTCTCTTTTGCCTGATATTCTAACTCCTTTCCTTATTCTTCTCTAATTTTTCTTCTGAAACTGTCTGTCAGTTTCTCCTGAATAGGTACAGGCTTGTACCCTATTAATTGTTGTATTTGACCCCTGCTGTGGTCTCCCCTAAAAACTGTGTGAAATTATTTGAATAAAAATCTCCAGGCCCGGCTGGGTACTGGAGCCACTTGATATATAGCTGATCCGAGTCTATATATTCAACCTTTTATTTGATTGAAATTATCCTAAGGACCTTGTTTTTGAAAATAGTTCTATAGCTCAGGGACACACTAGTACAGTGTAGCCAGGAGCTTTACAAATTCAATTATTATTATTATTATTCTGTGCCTATCTGGTTGAGCTCGGTGACTTCCCCGTGCCCCAAGCCTGAACAACATCTTTCTTTGCCACAGCCATTGCAATATAAGAAAACATAAGGGGGTATTGCTGCAGTGTTCATCCCCCACAAACCCAGGCACACCAATGGACCGGAGCTCCTACTAAAGCTCCCATATGCCCCTGAATCGTCTGCCAGTATGCTCCCAGTGTTAATAGTGTTTCAATGTTATCCCAGTGCACTCAAGTATCACACTCAACCGCCCAAAAAAAATTCTTTCAATTTGGCGCAACCTATGTCACACGGCGTCCTTCCGTGTCTTAATTCAACTTTACAACTGTTGCAAGGAGGAAAACCTTCTTGTAAATAAGTGCGCGATTTTATACATGAACCACAATGGGATTCTTCGCATTTGTAATTACTTTTTATTCATTTGTAATCCTTCATTATATATTTCTGTGTTATTCCAATTTTCGTTGATTATTTCATTTCATAATCATTATATTCAACATCATATTTATGATTTAATCATCAGCTTATCCACACCCAATGCATTTCGGGTCATCAAACAATTTGACCCTTCGTCAGGGGTCTGTAACAAAATAGAAAACAGGACCATTAAGTTCATTGCCCTTTTTTTTAAAAGAACACAAACTCTCAACTATACACATCGAAATCTTCTACTGAATTAACGCATCACCATTCAAGCGGTCATTGCTTCACAAATAACCTGGTAACTTCGGTTACTGCACAGTGCTTAACCAGCGCTATATATACAGTGAATGTATCCAACCGTTATGAAACAACGAAACATTCCAAACACTGTTTCCTGAACATGATTGGTCAACATCAACTAATCAGCGAATTTAAACAAAGCAGTATTTGCACGCAGTACTCATCTCAACACTTACATTCGGATCAGCCGATCTCTTGACCTGTTTCGATGAACAGTAGAAGATTTCGATGTGTATAGTTGAGAGTTTGTGTTCTTTTAAAAAAAAGGGCTATTAACTTAATGGTCCTGTTTTCTATTTTGTTACAGACCCCTGACGAAGGGTCAAATTGTTTGATGACCCGAAATGCATTGGGTGTGGATAAGCTGATGATTAAATCATAAATATGATGTTGAATATAATGATTATGAAATGAAATAATCAACGAAAATTGGAATAACACAGAAATATATAATGAAGGATTACAAATGAATAAAAAGTAATTACAAATGCGAAGAATTCCATTGTGGTTCATGTATAAAATCGCGCACTTATTTACAAGAAGGTTTTCCTCCTTGCAACAGTTGCCCAGTGTTAATAGTCCCATAATGTATGCATCAGGGGCCCACTCTGTCCATAGCCCCTCAGGCATCTGTCAATGTGTAGTATGCCCTGTGTAGAGCTACAAACTGGAAGAGGTGAAACCCCTGCCAGATTGCCACTTCTTTCAGATATCTACACGCCTCCGCCCAAATAGCATCCCCATAACATCCATGTTCTACTCCCACCTGTCCTTTAGACAATCCAGTAGCTTCATACAGTTACTAATCAACAGGCTATACTCTAGTGGGGTTTCTTCTTTCAGTGGCTCAATGAGTCCAGTGCTCTTAAAAAGGGAATGACTAATCTGCAGGTATCAAAATCTCCGGGACTCTGCCATCTTATATTGCTCTTGTAAGTTCTCAAAGGATACAATCCCTGACTCCCACATACATCCCTGACTTTAGAGATTTCTATCAGAACCCACTGACTGGCATGCCCCAACTTCTGTAAATCATTCAGCACCTCTACCTCCCACAGTGGGGTTTCCAATGATAATTTCCCTCCCAGCCAATCACTTTGGTCACCTTCTTCCATGTTTGGATCACCACTGCTCTGAGTGCGACCCCCACCAGTCTCCATGTGGCCTTACAGTGCCTGCAAAGAGCCTCATTGATGTAGAACCCATCTGTCCGCCATAAAGGCCAGATCATGCTGGTTAACAAATGCCCATTCATTTACCACTACCATCAATGCTGCTCATTAATTGCACTTCAGACTGGGCAAGGCAATGCCTCCATTGGAAGGTCCTCTCATGAAAGTGTCCAGCACTATCCTGGAGCAGCCCATACCCCATAGCAATGTCCTAGAAATAGTATTTACTGCCCGAAAAAAAATGGTCAGGGACAGCACATTGAGTATTCTGTAGTACATGGAGGAATTTGAGTAAATAAGTCATTTTGTGTAGTGCTGCACTACCCATCAAGGACAGCAGCAACTTTATCCATTTGGCCACATTCTCTCTGTAATGGTCAAGTAATACCTTCAGATTAAGCGATAAAGATGCCTGGGTACGGAAAGCCGGTTTCGGCCCACAATACTGGGCGATCCCAACCCTCAGCAGGTGCCAACTCATAGGTGAGTATGCGTCTGACTTGTGCCAAATTATTTTTATCCTGGAGTATTTCCCAGAGACATTGACACTTGGAGAATGGACTGTCGTGTGTTAGCCAGGTAAAGCAACAGATCATCAGCATGAAGAGATGTTAGATTTTCCCAGTCCCAACGTAAGCACCGCAACGGGGCATCTTTTGTGTCCCATTCCGCCAGTGGTTCTATGACCAGGACAAACAACAGAGTAGATAGTCTACCCAGCTGAAATTCTCTGGACATTCTCTTGAATTCTCTGGATACTGTACCAATAACTAGCACCATGGCCAACAGGGCTGTAAAGCAGGAGAAGCCAGGCCCGAAATATCTTCCCAAACTCCATCTTCAACTTCACTGCCATGAGGTATGGCCATTCAAGCGACTCTAATGCCTTTTTTGCTTTGAGAGGCAAGATCACCACCATCTCTCTAGTAGAGCTCGATCTGCTGAAAACGCCATACAGACATCTAAGGTTGTGCCTCGTGGCACACAGTGACATAAACCTGGATTGATCCCTGTGGATCAGTTTGTCGCACACCTCGTATAGATGGGTGGCAAGGATCTGCATCGCAAACTCATTTCTATACTTTAGGGGAAATTCGCTGATATGAGGCAAAGTCTTTCGGGTTCTTCCTGGCCTTGTGTATTAGGACAATCTGGACCATTTGAATGGCTAGGGTGGGGCCCAACAGCTAACACCTCTTGATATATGTGAAGAAGAGGTTCCCCCAAATGTCTTCTCAGTTATTACTTAAAATTTGCCCACAGTGTATTCAGGCCTGAAGTCCCCTTTCTCTTGAGAGCGCATATGGCCACTGTAGGAGAGTAGGAGCTGCTCCTATGGTTTCCCCCACTTTTTGCTGATGTTTTACTGTTTTTTTACTATATTCTGGCTGGGGTCCTGCTATCCAGGACCCCAGCCTAACTGCTTACTCTCTAAATTGATTGCAAGTACTTTAGGTACACTCCAGTTTGGTTACTGTGTTACCCTTGTGAGTTCCTAGTATATGGTACACCAGGTACTAAGGGCATAAGTACCCCAGAGGCCGACCATGGGCTGCAGCATGTATTATGCCACCCCTAGGAACCCCTCCAAAATGACACCACAGGACTGCTACTGCAGCCTAGGTAAGGTCGTGCATGCACCCCTTACTTTGATATAGGTTACCCATATCTACCTTTAATCACTGCACATAGAAACCTTTCAGTCACCCCTATGGCAGGCCTTATCAATACTGAAGGCAGGGTGCTTGGTTTCATGTTGGAGGGTGCCCATGCATGAGCAGGGCCCCTCTGCAACCTTCGGAATCTATTCTGTGGGGCTGTTATGTGATGCAGCCAGACCATATACTCTTAAGTGCATTATAACCTCGCTGTAAATGCTAACTTTGGAATGGCTGCATGGAAACATGTTGTGTTTGGTGTCAAATACTTTGGCATCAAAAAATGGATGCTGCAGCCACAGACACAAGTCTGGCCTCCTGCTGCTGACCAAAACTCCGGCAGGGGAGACCTGGACAATAGGTTTTCTGTCACAGGGATGTGTAACCACCTCCCAGACAGGCTTTGTGTATTGGGGCTGGGTGGGTGCACTCCTGAACTGCTTTGAAGTCTGAACTGGGGGCACATTTGGTGTCCCTGTGCATAGCCCAGTTCAAACCAGTTGTAGGGGCTACCAGCCCCTGCTCTGGCACAAAACTGTACAAACGAAATGAGTGTTGACACTCCTCTTTCCAGACCCTCCCATAGGTGGGTCCCCAGAGTTAGTCGAACCCCTTTCTTAGGTATAAGTAAGGAACCTCTGGCAACAGGATTTTAGATATCCCTGGACGAAACCCTGCAACTGAATCCTGGAACTTCAACTCTTTACTAAAGATTGGAGAACTGAAGAAATCTCCCTTGGGGTCAAAGAGTGACTCCCCTGCTTGGCAGGCACCAACAAAGCAATTGCTGGTCTAGATCTCCAAAGCTCCCGCCGGACTCAGAAGTACCTGCAGCCCAGGAAGAGGATTTCCAGACTTCTGAGAGGCCAACCCAAGTCCCCAGCAAAGCTGAGTCCCACAGCCCTCGTGAGTGATGTGGAACCAGAACTCCTGACACCGTGCACATTTGAAGGTTCATAAACGTATCAACATCTCTTGAAGTCATGCTTTCGATTCTTTGAGCCCAATCCTTGAGCACCTTTTGCACCCACGATTGTGGGCCTACACTCCAAGAGTGTTACGTGAGACCGCTTAGTGCATTGACTGGTGCGTCCCTATGAAGGCAACTCTGATTTTCCTTGGGCTTTCCTGTTTGCTCTAGACATGCCCTGACTCCCCACTGCATGGTGAGTCCCTCGGACCTTGCTGGTCCACACCAAAGCATTTCTTTACTTTCTGCATGGGTTGCTGTTGCCAAGGGTCATTGGGTCCAATCCAGGCACCAACACCGCAGCACTCAACATCCTTTGTAGGACAGCTGGATTCAAGATCCTGGTGATCGTCGACACCTCATTGTCCTCGTGGCTGAAGAGTAAATCTTCCCATCCTTCACCTGAAATCACCCAACATCGGTAGGCATTCAGCTATCGTGCCCCTGATCACTCTGCATTCAGGTTCCTCTCATCTTCTATCCAGGCTTGGATCACCCCAGACACTTTCCACTTCTACGGCAGCAGCACTTTGCAGCAGATCGCCATTGAAATCAACGACGATTCCCGACACCAAAAGATACCTATGAACCTGGCTTTCCTGGGTGAGGTAACATGAGTACTCCGGTGCTCCTGTGGGTGTTGGCCCTACAACTCCTTAAGTCGAAAGGGGTTTGCTCAAAGTCCTCTTCCAAGTGTCTTTTATCTTTAAATTTCCAACCGCGACTTTCCCCCATAGAAGCTAACAGTGATTCACGGCTGTGTTCTCACACTGCACGCGTCTCCTGTGGGTCCCCTGTGTCACTACCTTGGGTGGTTCCTTGTGGGCTCAGGGATTCTACAGGCTCTAGGCCTTGTGTCTAGACAAGTCGTGGTTCTTATACCACTTTCTTAATAAATGGTTTGGTACACCCCTAGGGCTCAACGTATATTGTGCTAATTTACTGTGTGCTATTAAGTGTAACTTATGTGCTTTTATAGCCTCATAAAGAGACTAGTAGGGTGTGTTTAGAATAAATACATATATTTTATATATATACCTGGTGTGGTTTTCCTTTCATTTGGTCATTCAAAAGAATATAGACTGGTAAAACAACTGCTTTACATTCCTTCAAGACTTAGCCTGAAGGCTGCTCTCCATAGCTACCACTAGGATAGCTTTCAATAAAGTTTGTCTTTAACCTGTCACCTCTAAGGAGTTGTTTGGACTGGTGCAAGGTGCCCACTATAACTAGTAGGCCTGGGTGGTAAATTTCGTTCCGCTCGCGGAATTTGCGAAATTTGGGTAATTTTGCGTTCGGTGGAGAACGCGAAATTGCCCAAAATTCTGCGTTCCGCGACTTCGCAATTTTTTTTGCTTGTCCGCGTACTCAAAATGCGTGTTTGCGAGATATTTACCCCCGAGCACGCAAACAGCAATTGCGAACAGGAAAAAAGCATTGCGAACAAGCAATTCCGCGTGTTCACGGAATTTCTGCGTGTTCACGAAGATTTTTTACCGTTTCACAGAGATTTGCGTAACGCGATTACGCAACTTCCACCCACCCCTAGTAACTAGTGGATAACATATGCCAGGCCAACTTCTCACATTGGTGTGCAGCGGTTGGGATTGAAGCTTGCTTTGTTTTACCAGATAATCTCATGTGATTGACTAACTGAAAACCACTAAAGGTATCGGAGGTACATATAACACAAGCTTAAACCACTGTACGTTCCACTTAACTTAGAGTTGTGTGTCAAGGGCTTAGCACACCCTTTCTACAACTCAAGAGAGTTTAGTAAGCCACACTAGAATAGGTAGGTGCATACACTACACCTCACTAGTGATGTCTTCAAGGCAAGGGTCCAGTGGGTCCCTGCCAGATGTCAGTACCAAACTGGCATCCAAGTATGACACATTTCCATCTTAGAATTAAGAGCATTGTGTACTGCTAGGAGATTGGATGATCTCAGAAAGGCCTCAGTGCCTGAGGAGGTAGACAGAGTGGGTGGGGCAACAGATGAGGAAAGGCCTACTGGTTAGGATGACCAGGACCAGACCTCTGATGCTGACCAGGAAGGTGATATTAACCTTGACCTGGATAATGCAGCTCCTCTTGGAAATGAGGAGAAAGGCCATGAAGGCCCACTCTTTGTTCCAACAGGAGGATTTAGAGGTATGCCTAGAAGGCCCAGATCTCCTTCTGTGGAGTCTAACCATTCTGGTGTATCCCTAGGGACCCCTGTTTCTTCTTTTAGGAGGGAATCCTCCCAGGAGAAGAGAGAAAGGCTGCTGAATTATGAGGAAGCTCAGGTTAGAATCAGAAGTCAGCAAGTAGCTTTAGAAAGGGAGGCACTAGAACTCCAAAGAGTTAGAAAGAAGATGGGACAAGAGCCCCACGGTTGGCAGCAACTTTCCTAGTGGTAGAGATAGGTCTCATGACCATAGGAATTTAAACAAGATTGTCCCTCCCTACCAGAGTGGGGTGACATCCACAAATGGATTACTGCACTGGAAAGGGACTGTAAAGATCAGAGGGTCCTCCAAGAGCAGTGGGCAGCAATCTTGTGGCTCTCCTTTGCAGACAAAGGGAGAGACAAGCTCCTCAGTATCAGAGAAGAGGATGCAGATGATTATACAGCCCTGAAGAGTGCTCTGATTGAAGGGTTTGGCCTAACCACTGAACAATACAGGATATAGTTCAGAGATACCCAAAAGGCTCAGACTCAGGACTGGGTTGACTTTGTTGATTGTGCTACTAAGGCTCTGGAGGGCTGGTTACTTGGCAGTGAAGTGTGTGATTTCACAGGATTGTACAACTTAAGTATGAGGGAGCAGATCCTTAATAATTGTCAAAATTAGCTGTTGCATCAGTACCTGGTGGACTCTGATCTGTCCTCTCCCCAAGAATTGGGAAAGAAGGCTGACAAATGGGTCAGAACCAGGGTGAAGCAGAAGGTTCTGATCCAAGGTGGTGATCAGAAGAAGCACGATTCTAAGAACTCTGATAAGGGTGGGGAAAAGAATAAAGACAAGGAGTCTTCTCAAGGTCCACAACAATCTGCAACTAAAGGGAATCCCAATAATCCAAAGGAAAAGGTCAAAAGAAACCATGGTGTAAAATCTGTAAACAGAAAACCCATTGGACTAGTGATTGTAATACGTCCAAAGACTCAACTCCAGCCACTATTGCCCCTAAGGCAACTGTTCCCCCTAGTTCAGCTCCAGGTGGTGGTAATCAGAATAAGGGTGTAGTAGGGTTAACCCTGGGTTCTGAGATGGACTCTGGCCTAGTCAGATTTCCAACTCAGGCTGTTCTGATCTGTGATATAGCATGGATACGTCGTCCTGTGTGAGTCCCAGTAATCGGGCAAATACCGACAGCATCCTTTGATTAATGGAAAAGAGGCTTTGGCATTCAGGGGCAAGTGTCACAATGGTGACACAAGACCTGTGGCTCCTGGGCAGATCATACTTTGTGAAATGTACCAAGTGACGAATGCTTGCAGTCTCAGGACTGACCATGCCCTGGCAGTTGCTAATTTCTCCTGGGGAGGGGTAACTGGCCTCAAGAAGTTTGTGGTGAGTGTAGACCTCCCTGTTGGATGCTTGCTTGGCAATGATTTAGAGACTTCAGCTTGGGCTGAAGTGGAGCCCAGGACCCATGCAGAAATGTTAGGAATGCCTGCACATGTGTTTGCTGTGACTAGGTCACAGGCCAACATGTTGAAGGCTGAACAGGCCCTAGATTCTGGAAGAATGGACCAGGTGTCTTCCAAGAAGAGGAGCAGTAGGGTTAAGGCAGAGCCTTCCCCCCTAACTCAGAATGCAGATCAGTCTCCTGAGAGAGATGATTGTAGTCCTGAAGATGGAACTGTCCCAGATGAGCTTGAGCCTGATCAGTTTGAGTTATTGGGGACAGGGAGCCCTTCCAGGGCGGACCTGAGCCAGGAGCAGCTGAGCTGTCCCTCACTTGAACCCCTCAGACAGCAAGCTGCTGCTGAGGCTGCTGGGAATGGTATTGGTACCCATAGGATCTATTGGGATGATGGACTCCTATACTCAGAGAGTAGAGACCCCAAGCCTGGTACAGCCAGGAGGTTGGTTATACCTCTGAGGTTTAGGGGCTTCCTATTAACACTAGCCCATGATATTCTCTTAGCAGGTCCACTGGGCCAAAACAAGATGTGGGACAGGATTGTCCCTCACTTTCATTGGCCCCATATGTCTGAAGACACCAAGGAGTTTTGCCACTCCTGTGTCAACTGTCAAGAATGTGGTAAGGCAGGTAGTACAACAAAGGCCTCCCTGATACCACTACCTCTGGTGGGGGTTCTCTTTGAAAGAGTGGGGATTGATATAGTTGGTCCCATGGATCCCCAGACAGCCGCTGGGCACAGATTTATCCTGGTGGTGGTGGACCATGCCACTAGGTACCCAGAAGCTATTCCACTTAGGACTACCACAGCTCCTGTGGTGGCAAGGGTCCTCTTGAGAGTGTTCTCAAGGGTGGGCTTCCCTAAGGAGGTTGTTTCAGACAGAGGTGCAAACTTCATGTCTAGTTACTTGACTGCAATGTGGAAGGAGTTTAGAGTCAATTACAAATTCACCAAACCCTATCACCCGCAATGGTTTGGTTGAAAGGTTCAATTAAACCTTGAAGGTCATGATCAAGGGTCTCTCAGAAAAGCTTAGGTGCAGATAGGACATCCTTTTGACCTGCCTTTTGTTTGCATACAGGGAGGTTCCTCAGAAGGGGTTGGTTACAGCCCTTTTGAACCTCTGTTGGGGCATCCTGTAAGAGGTCCATTGTGTCTGGTGAAGGAGGGATGGGAGTTACCTCTCAAACCCCCTAAGCAGGACATAGTGGACTATGTACTTGATCTCTGCTCCAGGATGGCAGAGTACATGAAAAAGGCATCAACAATCAGTGAGTGAGTGGAGGGCAACGCTGTCCTTTTCTTTCCTTCTGAGCTCCTTTTTGTTATACATGAAAAAGGCAACCAAAAAACTTGAAGATAGCCAGGAATTACATAAAGCCTGTCATGACTAAAAGGCTGTGCTGACTGTTTACCAGCCAGGACAGAAAGTGTGGGTGTTGCGGCCTGTGGCCTCAGCAGCCCTCCAGGACAAGTGGAGTGCCCACCATACAATTGTTGAACAGAAGGGAGAGATTTCCTATTTGGTGGACCTTAGAACTCTCAGGAGCCCCCATAGGATGCTTCATGTCAACAGACTGAAACCAAATGTTGACAGGGTAGACATGGGCTTGCTCATGGCTACTGATGAGAGACAGGAGGAAGAGAGTGATCCACTCCCTGCGCTGCTCTCACAGAACCCTGATGATGGGTGGGTAGATGGTGTGGCCTTCGCAGGCAGTCTCACTGTCCAGCAGTAAGCTGATTGCAGGCAGGTGCTCAATCAGTACAGACATATGTTCTCTCTGACTTCAAGTCAGACTACCTGGTGCACTCATGAGGTAGACACTGGGGACAGTCTGCCTGTTAAAAATACGATTTACAGAAAACCTGACCATGCCAGGGACTGGATCAGGACAGAACTGCAGAAGACGTTGGAATTGGGAGTTATTGAACCCTCAGATAGCCCTTGGGCTAGTCCAGTAGTCTTGGTGCCTAAACCTCACACCCAGGGTGGTAAGAGAGAGATGAGGTTTTGTGTAGATTACAGGGGTCTCAATGCAGCCACTAGGAATGATGCCCACCCAATACCCAGAGCAGATGAGCTTATAGATATTTTGCCCTCAGCCAAGTTTCTGAGCACATTTGATCTGACTACTGGCAGATCGGACTAGCTGATGATGAAAAGCCTAAGACAGCATTTTCTATCCTTAGTGGGCACAACCAATATGTAGTGATGCCCTTTGGTTTGAAAAATGCACCTGCCACTTTTCAAAGGTTGGCGAACAAAGTCCAAACAGGTCTGAAAGAGTATAGTGCAGCATATCTAGATGATATTGTTGTCTTTAGCTCCACCTGGGAGGATCACCTGGTCCACCTGAGAAATGTTTTGGAGGCTCTGCCAAAAGCAGGCCTAACTATCAAGGCTACTAAGTGCCCGATAGAGCAGAGTCAGGTTGTGTGACTGGGCCACCCTGTACATGGAGGCCAGGTTCAACCATTGTAGAGCAAAATCCAGACCATCATGGACTGAGTTGCTCCAACTACTCAGACTCAGGTCAGAGCTTTCTTGGGCCTGACTGGGTACTACAGAAGATTTGTTAAGGGGTATGGATCCATTGTTACACCCCTGAATGACTTAACTTCCAAGAGAATGCCTAAGAAAGTTCAGTGGACAGTTAGCTGTCAAAAGGCATTTGATGACCTGAAGCAGGCCATATGCACTGCTCCCATTCTGCAAAGTCCTATCTACTCCAAAGTATTCCTTGTCCAAACAGGTGCATCTGAGTTTGGGGTAGGGGCTGTGTTATCACAATTGAATGCGGACCAGCCAGTAGCTTTTATTAGCAGAAGGCAGACTCCCAGAGAGAAACGTTGGTCAGCTATTGAGAGGGAGGCCTTTGCTGTGGTTTGGGCTCTGAAGAAGCTGAGGACATACTTGTTTGGCACTCACTTCACTGTTCAGACGGACCATAAGCCCCTCTTTTGAGGTGATCCATTTCCCTACAGGGGATGGACTATACAGTGGAACATAAACCTGGGAGTAACCATGCCAATGCAGATGGACTCTCCAGATATTTCCACTTAGAACATGAAGACTCAACTGGTCAAGGTTAGTTTAATGTCCCTGCATCTGGGAGAGGGTTATGTAGGTGAGTAGGACCAGCTCTTATGGTTACCCCCACGTTTACTTATGTTTTACTGTTTTTCAACATTAGTCTGGCTGGGGCCCTGCTACCCAGGACCCCAGCCTAGCTGCTTCCTCTCTAAATTGATTGCAAGTACTTTAGGTACACTCCAGTTTGGTTATTGGAGTACCCTTGTGAGTCCCTAGTATATGGTAAACCAGGTACTCAGGGCATAGGTACCCCAGAGGCCTACCAAGGACTGCAGCGTGTATTATGCCACCCCTGGGAAGCCCTCCAAAATGACACCACATGAATGCTACTGCAGCCTGGGTAAGGTTGTGCATGTACACCTTACTGAGATAGAGGTCACCTATATCTACCTTTAATCACTGCAAATAGAAACCTATCAGTAACCACTTTGGCAGCGGGGGTAGATTTCCACCCTCCTAGAGGGAGAGACATGTACACACCAGTTTAAAAGCGCCCTGGCATCACAAAATGGATGCTGCAGCCACAGACACGAGTCTGGCCTCCTGCTGCTGACCCAAACTCTGGCAGGGGAGTCCTGTGCTTAGGCCTTTATTATTAATTGTACGTGCATGATATTATATATTTCTGCATCACAAGCCAGTCTCATGCCTCTTTTCATATTCATCTTCCGGTCATGATAGTAATATTTTTACTTCGGTGTCACGGAACACTCCCAAGTCTCTTTTCATATAAATTGAGCGTGCATGAATTTGTGTCCTGTTTTAGAAGTGTGTCACATGCTTTCGCTCTGTTATAAATTCAACGTGAATGATGGTATTTTTTTCTGCATAACGTGGCCCTCCCACCCCTCAATGGTTTTAAATTGTGCATACATATTCAAAAATTTTCTTTCTACATCACGAAGTCCAACAGGCCTCTTCTTTTTTTTTTATAAATTCAGCAATCATGAATTTCTTTTTCATATTTATCTACTACGCCACGTGCTCAGGCCTCCATTTTTAATTGTGCATGCATGATAGTATTTTGTTTTCTGCGTCATGCGTCAAGCCTGTATTCTTATTGATCTTCCTTTGTTGATCCTAATATTTCCTTCTGTGTCACGGAGCACTCCCAGGCCTCTTTTTTTATAAAGTGAGCGTGCATGAATTTCTGTGTCGTATTTTTGAAGAATGTCATATGCTTTGGAGTCTGTTCTTTCAATTGTATGTACAGGATGGTATACTTTTCTGCATCACATGACCCTCCTATCCCCTCAATGGTTTTAAAGTGTGCTTACATAATTGAAATCTTTCTTTATAAGTCACAAGGTCCTATACACCTCTAATTTTTATAAATTGTGAGTGCATACATTCATGTGTCTATACTACGCCATGTGCTTAGGCCTTTATTATTAATTGTGCGTGCACGATATTATATATTTCTGTTTCACGAGCCCCTCCCATACCTCTATTCATATTCATCTTCCGGTCAAAATCATAATATTTTTTTCTTCGGTGTCACGAAACACTCTCAAGCTTCTTTTTCTTTTTATATAAATTGAGCGTGCATGAATTTGTGTCGTATTTTTGAAGTGTGTCACATGCTTTCGGCTCTGTTATAAATAAATGGTTTCAAAATGTGCATATATAATGGACATTTTTCTTTCTACATCACAAAGTTCTCCAAGCCTCTTTTTATATAATTCAGCATGCATGAATTTCTTTTTCGTATTTCTCTACTACGCCACGTGCTTAGGCCTCTATTATTAATTGTACATCCATGATGGTATTTTTTTTCTACGTCACGCGACCTTCCCAGGCCTGTATTCTTATTGATCTTCCTTTGTTGATCCTAATATTTCCTTCTGTGTCACACACCACTCCCAGGTCTCTTTTTTTATAAATTGACCGTCCATGAATTTCTGTGTCATAGTTTTTTAACAGTGTCACGTGCTTTGGAATCTGTTCTTTTTATTGTATGTACATGATGAAATACTTTTCTGCAACACATGACCCTCCTACCCCTCAATGATTTTAAAGTGTCCTTAAATAATTGAAATGTTTCTTTATAAATCACGACATCCTATACACCTCTGATTTTTATGCATACATTTCTGTGTCGTATTTCTGTACTACGCCATGTGCTTAGGCCTTTATTATTTAATTGTGCGTGCATGATGTATATTTCTGCATCACAAGCCCCTCTCATACCTCTATTCATATTCATCTTCCGGTCATAATCGTAATATTTTGTTCTTAGGTGTCACAGAACACTCTCAAGCCTCTTTTTATATAAATGTAGCGTGCATGAATTTGTATCCTACTTTTAAAGTGTGTCACGTGCTTTCGGATCTGTTATAAATTAAACGTGCATCATGGTATTTCTTTCTGCATAACGTAGCCCTCCCACCCCTCAATGATTTTAAATTGTGCATACATAATGGACATTTTTCTTTCTACGTCACAAACTTCTCCAAGCTTCTTTTTTTATAAATTCACCATGCATGAATTTCTTTTTCGTATTTCTCTACTACGCCACGTGCTCAGCGCTCCATTATTAATTGTGCCTGCATGATTGTATTTTTTTTCTGCGTCACGAGGCCGTCCCAGGCCTGTATTCTTATTGATCTTCCTTTGCTGATCCTAATATTTCCTTCTGTGTCACAGAGCACTCCCAGGCCTCTTTTTTTAAGAGGTGAGCGCGCATGAATTTCTGTGTCGTATTTTTAAAGAATGTCACATGCTTTGGAATCTGTTCTTTTTGTGGTATGTACCTGATGGTATACATTTCTGCAACTCGTGACCCTCCTACCCCTCAACGGTTTTCAATTGTATATACATGGAATAAATGTTTCTTTCTGCGTCACGAGTTCCTCCAGACCTCTAATTTTAAAAATTCTCCATGCATAAATTTCAGTTTCGTATTTTTAAACTGTGACGTGCTTTAGCCTGTATTGATATAAATTGTACGTGCATTATATTTTTTTTTTAATCCGACACGTGGCCCTCCCATCTCTGTTTTGCTTTATTTATGTGGAATATATACTCTCTGGTACATTGTATTTGCATCCCTAATGCACCCATTAGTTTTAATATTTATTACTGCGTCACGGGACACTCCCAAACCTGTATTCTTTAAAATGATGCGTACATGGTTGTAATAGTTACTGCTACCTCATATGGCCCTCTCAGACCTCTATTTGAATTAATGTTTAAGAGTAGAATCGAGTAACGATTAGAAGACTATGACAAATTTAAGATATTTTTTAAAGTTTTTCAATAAAACATTGTTCATTTTCAAAATATATTGATTAATATTCACTTTTTCTAATACTTAGAACTCTAAACAAATGTAATTGGGTTGTACTGTAAACATATTAATGATTGTATTTTAACGCTACAGGTACCTTTGCAGAAAATGAACGTTCTTCTTACTCCGACAAATACTGCCTGTCATTGGATACTTCTGGTAAGTGCAAGTTTTTCAACATTTATTAGTCCGTTTTCAAAGTTATTCTTGGAAAATATGACTGGTTGTAATAGTTTTAACTATCTACATTTTTATTATCAAATAATTTAAAGGGTAATCTTTTGAAATAATTTTGTAATGTATCTAATGTAGCCATCTGTACCGTAAAATGAAAACTCTGCATACTAAAAATCATATTTCTACAATATTTTCTATACACTTCCAAACCTTTATCAAAGACAATGGGTCATGATTCACGGAGTAACAAAATTTAGACCTATCAAGAGTTTTCATTAAAATGAAGGTAACTTTTCCCTACAAAAAATGTTCCTTACCTCTTTATTATTTATTATATTGCACAAATATAAAATTGCCAATATAATTTCTCTTTATGAAATTAAAAAAAGCAAACTATTAAACATAACCAATCTTATCTATCTAAAGGATTTCCGTACAACAATTAAAGCGTCACGACTATCACCAATGGCAGTTACTCATCTTAATAGTTTACTTCTTAAAAATACTCGTAAATAGCAAAAAGGGTTTTCAAGGATAACATTTATGAACCTCTACCAAACGAATCTATAGTGCCCGTCGGAACCATATTGCTATTTGCATATCATTTTGTCCCACCACTACTCCGGTCCTAACACAGTTGCTATCAAACCTATGATTGGTCTTGAACCCCAATGCAAATAATTATTGTTGTTTTGAATAGTTGCCACAGTCCCATTGCGTTGATTTCAAAACACTTGCAACATCTACAATAATTTGCAAATTAACTTTCCAATGGTTAACATTGCTATTATGATGCGCTTATATACATCTTTTTTATATTTACAGTCTGTTGAAAAGTCTTGTGCTATCTACACCCAAAAAGTTACAGCAATTTCTACAGAAAACTTTATAGTAAGGATCTTTTCTAAGTTGCCTCCACTATGTTCGAAAGCTGGCTATGCACCGTCAGGGAAGTGGAATTCCTGTAGCCCAACGCACAGGACATATTGGTTGGGATTAACGTCAACAAGTTTTCATATGTATTATATCCTTGGAACAAGTAGGCCCAACTCCCAGCAGCACAAACCCTTTGCATACCAGTTACCAGTACCACATAATAGGTCACGGAAGAGTTCAAGTTCAAGTTCAAGGATTTATATAGCGCACTACTCACCCAGAGGGTCTCAAGGCGCTTGGAGAGGCGTTAATTATTTATCAAATAGCCATGTTTTAAGTTCTTTTCTGAAGGAGATGTGGTTCTGTGTAAGGCGTAGGTGAGTGGGGAGTGAGTTCCAGGTCTTGGCCGCCAAGTAGGAGAAGGATCTACCACCCATGGTGGATCTTTGGATACGCGGAATTGCGGCGAGGCCTTGCTTGGAGGATCTTAGTTGGCGGGTGGGTGTGTAGAAGGATAGTCGAGTATTGAGGCATTCGGGTCCTAGTTTGTAGAGGGCCTTGTGTGCGTGGGTGAGGAGACGGAATGTTATTCTCTTGTTGACGGGAAGCCAGCGAAGGTCTTTCAGGTGGCCGGTAATGTGATCTTGGCGGGGGATGTTCAAAATGAGTCTCACTGATGCGTTTTGGATGCGTTGGAGTTTTTTTTGTAATTTGGCTGTCATTCCGGCGTATAGGGTGTTTCCGTAGTCTAGTTGACTCGTCACCAGTGCGTGGGTGACAGTCTTTCTTGTTTCGGCGGGGATCCAATGGAATATTTTTTTGAGCATACGAAGTACGTTGAAGCAGGAGGATGAGACGGCGTTGACTTGTTTGGTCATCGAGAGTGAGGAGTCTAGGATGAAGCCAAGGTTACGTGCGTGGTCTGTGGGAGTGGGTGCTGAGCCTAGGTCCGCAGGCCACCAAGAGTTGTCCCAGGCAGAGGGGGATGAACCTAGGATGAGCACTTCCGTTTTGTCTGAGTTAAGTTTAAGGCGGCTGTTTTTCATCCATACGGCTACTTCTTTCATGCCTTCGTGGAGATTGGTTTTGGCGGTGTTGGGGTCTTTGGTGAGGGAAAGGATCAGCTGGGTGTCGTCAGCGTAGGAAATGATGTTAAGGTTGTGTTGAAGCGCGATGGAAGCGAGTGGACTCATGTAAATGTTGAAATGTAAATGTAAATGTAGTTGAGCTTATATAGCGCACAGCTACCTTGCAGTGGGTTTCCCGGCGCTTGCTTAGGGAACCCGTCCTGATATTCCCCTGTGAGATAGCAGGGTATCCACAAGGTGAAAGTCAGGCATCCCGCCGCGAGGGGCCGTTGTGGAGATTAAGCAAGCTATTGCCCAGAGTCGCAGAGTGTGAACCCGTGAGTCGAGGAGGCACCGGGGCGAGAATTATCGAGTCCGTGGAATTTTTAGCCCAAGACCCGCCGAGGCGGGGGAATTGAACCCTGGTCCAGGACCGATCTCAGCTTCCGGGTCTGGTGCCTCTAACCCCTGAGCCACACTTCTCCACGAAGAGGGTGGGACTGACTGAAGATCCTTGTGGTACACCGCAGATGACTTCGGTGGCTTCTGATTTGAATGGGGTAAGTTGGACTCTCTGAGTTCTTCCAGATAGGAACGAGATGATCCATGCCGATGTTGCTGAGGCGTTGTATGAGGGTGTTGTGACAGACAGTGTCGAAGGCGGCGGAGAGGTCGAGTAGAATGAGGGTCACTGTTTCTCCGTTGTCCAATAGTGTTCGGATGTCGTCTGTAGCTGCGATGAGGGCGGTTTCGGTGCTGTGTTTGGCTCAAAATCCGGACTGTGAGGGATCGAGGGAGTTGTTGGATTCGAGGAATGCGGCGAGTTGGCTATTGACGGCTTTCTCAATGACTTTGGCTGGGAATGGGAGGAGGGATATGGGGCGGTAGTTTTTAAGTGCAGAGGGGTCTGCTGTGGGTTTCTTCAGGAGGGCGCTGACTTCGGCATGTTTCCAGCTTTCTGGGAAGGTAGCAGAGGTGAAGGAGCAGTTGATGATATCATGGAGAAAGGGTGCGATGATGGAGTCTGCTTTGTTGAAGATGTGGTGTGGACATGGGTCTGTTGGTGAACCAGAGTGAATGGAATTCATTAGGCGGATGGTGTCTTCAGTGGTGATTGGGTTCCAGGCGCTGAGGTTGTTAGAGGGCGCTTTAGGTTGTGGGGGGGGTGGAGAGGATTGTTCGTTTGGACTGTTATCGAAGCTGTTATGTATGTCGGCAATATTGTTGTAGAAGAAGGAGGATAACGAATTGCAGAGGTCTTGGGAGGGAGTGATGTCGTTTGAGGCTGCAGTGGGGTTGGTGAATTCTTTGATGAGGTTGAATAGTTCCTTACTGTTATGGGCGTTGTTGTTGAGTCGAGTCTTGAATGCTGATTTCTTGGTGGATTGAATCAGCTGGTGGTGTTTGCGGGTGGCTGTCTTGAAAGTGGTCATGTTGTCGGTGGTTGGGTTTTTTCTCCATGTTTTCTCGAGAGTGCGGCATAGCTTTTTGGATTTCTTAAGGTCATCGTTAAACCAGGGGGCCTTTTTGCTGTCTTGTTTGGTGTGATGGTTTTTCAAGGGTGCTAATTCGTCGGCGCTGTGAGTGATCCATTGTTTGAATTTGATGGCAGCTTGGTTTGGGTCCGATGAGAGGGCGGGTGGGTTTTGGTTGAGCGATGTGAGGAGTTGGTCGGTGGTTATTTTGTTCCATTTTCTTCGGGGGATAGGTTGTGGGGGGTTGTAGGTCGAGGTGGTTTTGTAGCGGAAGTGAACACACCTGTGGTCTGTCCAATGAAGAGTTGTGGTTCCATAGAAGGAGATGTGTTTGCTGGAAGTGAAGATTGGGTCGAGCGTATGTCCGGCAACATGGGTGGGGGTGTCAACAAGTTGTTTGAGACCGAGATTGACTAGGTTGTCAAGAAGGGTGGTGGTGTTGCAGTCGTATTTCTTTTCCAGGTGGAAGTTGAGGTCTCCTAGTAGAATGTAGTTTTCGGAGGCAAGGGCATGTGGGCTGATGAAGTCAGTGATGTCTTCGCTGAATTGTTTACGGGTTCCGGGAGGCCTGTAGATGAGGGTGCCTCTGAGTGTGGTTCTAGGATCGGTGTGGATCTGGAAGTGGAGGTGTTTGGCGATTGTAAGGTTATCGTCGGAGCTGGTCGTGATTTTGATGGTGTTCTTATGGACGATGGCGATGCCTCCTCCTGTTTGGTTGGTGCGGTCTTTTCGGATGATCTTGTAAGCGTCCGGGATGGCTATGGCGATGTCGGGTGTTGATGAAGCGTTCATCCATGTTTCAGTAAGGAAGGCGACATCCGGTGATGTAGTGTCGAGTAGATCCCAGAGTTCGGTGGCGTGTCTGTGGATCGAGCGGGTGTTCAGCAGGATGCACTTCAGGTGGTTGGAGTCGGAGCTGTGTTTGGGGTTAGTGATAGTGGTATGGGTCTTGATGCTGGTAAATTTGCAGGATTGGCATACGAAAGGACCGTGGGTACGTCCCGGGGCAGCTTCGTAGCATTGAGGTGTGCGTCTGGGGTTAAGGGCTAGGAGGTTGGCGGCGTCATACGTTATGATGGAGGAGTGCGGTTTGCGGGGGACAGGGGGTCTGGCGCTGGGCGCGGTCCAGGCGCGGACGGGCGCAGACGGGCTTCCCCTTTGGCGCACCTTCGGCGCGCATGGGGCGCGACCGCTGCGCGTGAACGCTGCGCGGTAGGCATCTGTCATATGTAGGTGTTGGGGGGGAGGGGCGAGGTAGGGTCAGCTGGGAGGCGGGCGCGGGGTGGAGCTACGGCCTAGTAAGCACAACAAACCACAAAATGGCTGCAGGTAGGGGAAAACGAAACTGGGTGAGCCTGGGGGGTAAATAGAGGCACAATCGAGCAAAGATTCAAATACTTTTCTACCAACAGTGCACAGCCCTAACAGCACAATACATAGATGTCAAAAAAATGCACAATGCACAAATTTCACACGAAATGGGAAAAAAACGAGCAGTGCAGGCAGCGCCAGTAATACGGGGGAAGGTTGCGCTGTGCATTCAGCTTCAAGGCGCTACGATACCGCTGGCCAGCGATCAGCTATCAGGTGCTCTAATATCGCGAAAGCACCAAGCCTTGGGAGCGTGGGGGGGAGCGACCTCTTCCGAAGCAGGTCAGGAGAGTCACTGTCTGCAGTTAACTTAATATGTTTGCCCATATGTTAACGCTTTTCAAACCTGTATTTATGCTTCATTAATTGAATGCCTTTATTATTCAGCTGGACTCTCTAAGTAAATATTGTAAGCTCTCACTGCACTACTGTCAGTGCCTACAGTATAGAAAAGCATACAGCTCTGAAACACGTCTGACCCACGTATACTTATCAGAAACTCTTGCACCTCTCAATGATCACCAAGATATATTTATTTGGGCCAGGGCTATCAAAAAATCACATTTACTTTGTCCTTGGAACAAGTAGTCCCATACCCTGCAGCACAAATCCTTCAGCTGCCAATTTTCAATAAAACGTTCTGGAGCAGCAATGGGAACAGTCTGCTGCCGAAGTAATATTTGTGTCCCTATGGTAATGATCTTCCACCACATTGATCCAAACTCATTATTATTAGAGTGAGTGTTCAAAATAAATGTTGTAAGCTAAGATTACACTACTGGAAGCTTTTCTAGTAAAAAATAAGTGTACACACATTTGCAAAGTTTACTACTATGGGGCTATGTTTCCTGCTCCCAGAATGCTCTGCAATTTGATGCAAATAATTGCAGAAGCTTAAAAGCAAGATTGATGATTCTTTCCTTTCAAACTAAAATGCTCATAAAAAAGAGAAAGCAGGAAAAAAAACATTTTGCTAAACTACTATAAAACTTCACTTACCATTTTTTTGGCAGAATCTTTCAGTTAAATGTTGATCCATACTATTTCTCAAAAATATTATTATGGAAAATCTCTAACTAGTTTCAAAAAGAGTATGGAAAAGAAAATTAAACAAACATTGGCAAGGGCAGTAACTCTAAAATTGATGGTCAGCTTTTTAGTTTTGTCATTGCGTGACTTCTTTTGGCATCGTGTTACTAAAACGTTATTGCAGTGGAAGCTGCTGTGCGCTCACCATTAAAACAAACTTTGGTAAAACCCAAAAATATCTTTGGTTTTAAAAAGCACAAACTTCCATAGTAGTTACTGGCACTGAACAAAACTACTTTGTATGCTGATATCCAGATTATGATACTGCATATTCTGACCCTGGAACTATGTTTAACATGTAAATACTTCTAAAGTTTTTATTTCATCTTTAAACCATGCAATATTAATTACAACTTACTTTTCACTTTCTTTTCAACAGGCCCAATGTTTCAATGCAGCAGATGACCACCTTCAATCCATAAAGGGAAATGTAAATTATACTTACCTGTTACTGCCTATATATGTAAAAAAACATTTTGTTGAGTCTATACACACCTTTTGCATTAGGACTATGAAATAGTGGTGTAAAAATATCATTCATTCTATTGTCAGATATCTACCTTGGTGACAGTAAAATTACCACTACTTTTTAGACATCCATCGAACAATATTGTGTAGAGGTGCAGTGTTGCTTCTTGACCTTCAAAGAGGAAAATTTAAATGTATATTTCAACAGGTACAGAAAATGATTGCTGAATATCAAAAAGAAAATTAAGAACCAATGTTATAGGAACTCTGCTCCAGCCCTAAAAAGATTACTATCTCAAGCTTTTACAATCTTGAATGGTACGTTTTCTGTGAGACGGTGCCCATGCATAACCATGCTAAGTTTTCTTTTGCTCCATGCACACATGCATTGTAACCTATCAAACACTTTAAAATGCTACCCTCCCACTAGTTCTAAAGGCGGATTTAGAATTCAACAGTTCTTCACAAAATAGAATTCTACATCACTAAGTACAAAGTGTTTCTGTATTCTGAAAGCTCTAATGTGTCCCTTAAAGATTCGAGCATTGTCCACACACATACTAACTGAAACACACCAACTTACCCAGTAATGCATATACCAAAACAGAGTGGTAATAGTAAGCATGGCAATTGTATATAGCTATAATGCATGGTAAAGACATGCAAGGTAATGATATGCATGGTAAAAGTATAATGTTTGGCAATGACATGCCTCGTAAAGACATATGTGTGGTAATGACTTTATTGTAAATGTATTGCATGGTAAAGAGAAATGGATGTTGCCTAAAGAAATTTGTGGAAAAGAAGGAACTAAAATACATGTGGGTATAATCAGTTTTATTTGATCAACCAATTCTAGAATGGAATCTGTGAGACAGTGAACATTAAGGCATATTTACAAAGAGGTTTGCATCGTGTTTGCACTTCGCAACATTGTACATGCTTAACATAAGCCTTTAGAAAGACTTAGGAAGCCATGCAAAGCCACTTTGCATGGCCCTGAGTAGCTTCATAGATCTGGTGTAACGCAACCAACCGCAAACCACTGCATTGCGTTTCTATGCCTTGGGAAGGCATTCCGTGGGCATTCCGACACAACTCCCATGGTTTCTGACGCATTGCTAGATTTACCAGAACTGGTACACTTGGGAATGCTAAATAATGTTATGCCTTCCCAGGGGAGGCATAACAAGGAGAAAGAAATATCTTTATTTCTCCCCATTTCTCTTTCTTTTCAATGTGTGCTTCCAGGACAAATCAAATCTTGCATGCAATGGTTATACGCAAGGGTGCCTGCATTTGTGCTAGGCAGCCCATTCTGTGCCAGCACATAGGAAAGGACAGAAATTAACCATATTCCATTGAATACGGTGTATTATCCCCTTTACCTGTGGCAAAGCATAAGAAGGTGACTTGCTGCTCTGCTCTGTGTCAGATCTTCATAAATATATTGCATTGCTTTTTCTAATCAGTGAGGATGGGCTCTAGTGATCGCATTGCATTTGGCCACTGCCTGTTGCAAAAAATTAGCGCAAGAGTGGTTATTGGTACATTTATTCCAGATAATGTACTATTTGGGCACATACATAATCATATATTTTTATTTACATCGTGTAGAAGGGAACACATTTAAAGAGTTAATGTATACATTCTAAATAGGAATAGACATCTATACATAGTTTTGCACTACAACACATAATACTGAGAGGTGATTACTAGTTTGGCGAGCGTACAGAGGAATGTGAAATGTGCCATCCGCTCTAGGACTGTAGAGGTGGGCCTCAGCCAGGCCTACCAGTGCCAGGGATTCGCCCTTCTCTGCACACAAGTCCTCAGACCAGTAAATAGAAGTTGGCACGGAAACTGAAATGTCAAAAGAGATATTTATTAAACCTAATGAGGTGGAAATACATTTACAGTATGAAGTAGCACAAGGAGTAGAAGAACCATGGGTCTTTTATACCCACACAGGGGCTCAAAAGAAGGCGGTACTAGCACACATGGGAGTGTTACATACATAAATGATCATACAGAAATGCACAGTCAATAAAGAAGGAGGAGCCAACAGTTGCTAACTTTATAGAAACATCCTGACTGTAACAGACCTAATTAGGTGTATGTTGCAAAAAACACAGTTGATGGACAGAATGTAGAACAATGTCATACATTCACCCCAGTACAAGGATCTGGGCCTAAATCCATCGTTTTTTTGCACTCCACACCACCCTGGGTTAGACACTGGCTATATGCAAATCAGCTCTGACCCTGTGCCTCATGGGAACAGTCCAGTCCGAACTACCAAGCCATGTCTATCCCAGACCGGAATCAAGCATCCAAGGACCGGTTTCTGGCTATCAGCCTTCATCAGCCTGGATAGCTTGACTCCAGTGGTGTGGAGAGCCTGGGACTCACGTCTGAGCATACCCAGCACACTCGGGGTGAAAATTGCAAAAAACACAGTTGATGGACAGAATGTAGAACAATGTCATACATTCACCCCAGTACAAGGATCTGGGCCTAAATCCATCGTTTTTTTGCACTCCACACCAACCTGGGTTAGACACTGGCTATATTCAAATCAGCTCTGACCCTGTGCCTCATGGGAACAGTCCAGTCCAAACTACCAAGCCATGTCTTTCCCAGACCGGAATCAAGCATCCAAGGACCGGTTTCTGGCTATCAGCCTTCATCAGCCTGGATAGCTTGACTCCAGTGGTGTGGAGAGCCTGGGACTCACGTCTGAGCATACCCAGCACACTCGGGGTGAAAATTGCAAAAAACACAGTTGATGGACAGAATGTAGAACAATGTCATACATTCACCCCAGTACAAGGATCTGGGCCTAAATCCATCTTTTTTTGCACTCCACACCACCCTGGGTTAAACACTGGCTATATGCAAATCAGCTCTGACCCTGTGCCTCATGGGAACCGTCCAGTCCGAACTACCAAGCCATGTCTTTCCCAGACCGGAATCAAGCATCCAAGGACCAGTTTCTGGCTATCAGCCTTCATCAGCCTGGATAGCTTGACTCCAGTGGTGTGGAGAGCCTGGGACTCACGTCTGAGCATACCCAGCACACTCGGGGTGAAAATTGCAAAAAACACAGTTGATGGACAGAATGTAGAACAATGTCATTCATTCACCCCAGTACAAGGATCTGGGCCTAAATCCATCGTTTTTTTGCACTCCACACCACCCTGGGTTAGACACTGGCTATATGCAAATCAGCTCTGACCCTGTGCCTCATGGGAACAGTCCAGTCCGAACTACCAAGCCATGTCTATCCCAGTCCGGAATCAAGCATCCAAGGACCGATTTCTGGCTATCAGCCTTCATCAGCCTGGATAGCTTGACTCCAGTGGTGTGGAGAGCTTGATTCCGGTCTGGGAAAGACATGGCTTGGTAGTTCGGACTGGACTGTTCCTATGAGGCACAGGGTCAGAGCTGATTTGCATATAGCCAGTGTCTAACCCAGGGTGGTGTGGAGTGCAAAAAAACGATGGATTTAGGCCCAGATCCTTGTACTGTGGTGAATGTATGACATTGTTCTACATTCTGTCCATCAACTGTGTTTTTTGTAATTAGGTGTATGGGCAGCTACAGACTTCTCTGCGCATGTGTAGAGTAGCAGAGGCTAAGTATAGCAAGTTCTTTGAGCAAGGTACAAGGGCAAACGACATAGAAGAAGGAAAGAGCACATGGCGAGCACATGACAGACAAAATGGCTATCGGATACAAGATGGCTTCAGCTAAATGCTAACATTGATCTCTGCCAAATTTCCACCGGACTGCCAAACCTGTGGTACGACTGCCCACCAGATTAAGACTTTAGTCCTGGTCTGGCAGGCGGTTCTGCAGCAGTCTGACAGCTACGGCCTACTAGGCTCATAGAAGAGCCTAGCATGCAGACTACCAATCTCAGAGCATTGACTGCACCTTCCTGCATGGTCTGTCATACATGCCACATTGTACAAGAACTGGGTTTGCAAATACATGGGGGCAATACATGTGTACCCCCTGGGTCCTGAGGTGACAGGTGGCCCTAATAGGGCCCCCTAGTTCCCTCACTGCCACCCTTTTCATTGTTGGTAAACCACCATGTGAAGCATGGTGGTGAGGCAACTCGGAATGTGCTCGGCGGTGCCCTTCCAGCATATTTGTGCCTCTGACCGATGTGTGAACGCCTCAGGATCCTGGATCCCTAGAGGTCGCAATGGTCCTGTGGTGGTCCGACTGCTGCATTCATAATACTGCAGGCAGTCCCATAGTGCAGCGGTGGTTGAACCACCACCAAGGGTTCGACAGTCCTATGAACCGTAAACGTATAATCAGGCCCTAAGTACCCTAGGAAGGCATATTGGTTAATAATAAAGAATAGCATTGCTCAACATTATGCTTCTCAGAATGTTACAGAAGAACTGAAAGAGGGAATACAATGACAAACAAATGTTTCAAATTTTATATTTTGAAAGGTAGGTCATTATTGAAAGAACTGTAAAGAAGGGAGGATAGTTGATAAAATAGAGTTTCAAAACAAACACCAAGACAAAGTGGTTCAATTAAAACCGCTTCCTTAAACACATTATACTGCCTCAGGCTTAGGTTATTATTATAGAGCAAAACTGTTGTAGTACAAGAGATCATTTGACGAAGATATTTCTTCAAAATTAAATCTTTGTTTAAGCAATAGGGTTTGATGACAAGTTCTCATTATGTACTAAAATTGTATCGTCCAGGTTACTCAAAGCAAGAAAGGTGTTGGCATTTCTAAATCAACTTAATGCACAGTTATCTGCAATAAAAAAGCCCAATGGTAAAAGAAGTATGTCATTAACTTGTTTGCTATAGTAAAATGACTTTGCCTTGCAGTGTTTTTCACCTAATGTCCAATAATGTTGCTATTTTGTGTACAAAAAATAAAACAAGGCGAGTCGGTGATAAACCGTCCAGAACTAGCAATAATAAACACACCATATAAAAGAGACTGATAGGAAAAAGTAAAAATAATTAGAGAAAAGACAGTGAGAAAAATGAGAGCTTGGCTGGTATTCCTACCAGCACAGGTCTCCAAATCACCAGATGACAGTGCCAATTTAAGAGATCCTATGATGGCAATTCTGTACAAAGCCAGGTTTTATTCATACGTGTCTTTCATAGTTTTATAAGCCACTAGCTTGACATTTTACAGGGAGTTTTTAGGGCCCTAGTTTTCTTGGTTTTAGTGCCAACAGTGAGTCCTCAGGGTAAAGCATGGAGTCAACTAGGAGCTTTTTCATTTGTTCTTGTATCTGCTATTGGTCTTTTCCATAACTGGAATATGTTGTCATACTTTAGAGTTTTAGGGATAGTTCCTTATCGAAGGGCTGCATTGATCGATCGCCATAATGTTTGTTGCTAGTATGATGATGTAAACTGTCCTCTTTTAGTCACAAATGTAAGGTTTGTGTTGCCACATTGAGGGCTTGCGTCAATAATAAAAAAAGCAATAAAAGTAATATTACAATGAAACACATCAGAGACATCCCTGTGGCAATACAATGTAACTGTTATTCTCTGAATATCATTCAATGAACTTCCAATGAATAGTTACATTACACATAGATGAGATGCTAATAAAGAGTTGCATTTTACTGGTTATTCGCTGAAAAAAAACAAAGGTTACAGGGATGTTATAGTTAGGCTCACCTTTCTTTCATACAAAACTAGTAAAATTCAGCAGTTATAGTTGGCTGAGCTAGCTATAACTTACACCTCGACAATGCACTACTTTTTACCTTACATATTGCCAGTAGTGGCAATGGGGCTAGCGCAAGGTAAGTGTTTTTTATTTATTTATTATTTATTATTATTTATCCCATCGTCTTTTTGCTTCCCCCACCCTGGCCTGTTCCTGCTCCACCGCCTCACCGCTTTTATCTGTGCAAGCAACTACTGCATATTACATCACTCATCATGACATGCTCAGTGAGGGGTTGTGGCCTAACGGCTAGAGCGGTCAACCTCAAAGCTGGGGAACCAGGTTCCACTCTAGGCAGGGATGTGCAACATTCTGTGATTCTGGGAAAATCACTCATTTTCCTCATGCCTAACAAAATGAATGTGTATGTCCGTAATGCAACTAGTGTTCATGTAAAACACTCTGATACCTTCAGGTCAAGGTTACTCTATATATAAAACTCGCAAATGGCTTCACTGAAGACATCATTGATGACATCATCCAGAGAGTGTAAGTAATATCTAAGAATTACTCTACTAGGTGCACTACTATTGAGTGATACTTCTACTAACATAGATTATGGGAGTGGCTGTGTGAATGTGTATATCCTTGTGTGTATGGTGTGTGAGTGGCTGTACGGGTGTTTAAGTGGGTGCGTAAGTAGCTGTGTGGATGAGTGAGACTCTGTGTCAATGGCTATATTGGTGAGTGAGTGGGTGTGTCAGTGGCATTATGGGTAAATGAGTGATGGTGTGAATGGTAAGTTGAAGTGACTGTATGGGTGAGTGAGTGGGTGTCTGAATGGCTCTTTGAGTGAGTGACTGGGTGTATAAGTGGCTGTATGTATGAGCGAGTGGCTGTTTCAGGGGATTATTGGTTAAGTGAGTTAGTGTATGAGTGGCTGTATAGGAGAGTGAGTGTCTGTGTGAATGGCTGTACGGGTGAGTGAGCGGATGTGTGAGTGCCTGTATGGATGTGTGAAAAGGTATGTAAGTGGTTGTGTGGGTGTGTGAGTGAGTGAGGGACTGTGTTGAGAGACTATATAGGTGAGTGAGTGGGTGTGTGAGTGATTGTAGGTAAATAGGTGGTATGTGAGTAGTTGCATAGGTGAGTGTGTACCTATGTGACTGGCTGTATGGGTGTGTAACTAGTTGTGTGGGTGAGTGAATGGTTGTGTGAGTAGCTGTATGAGTGAATGAGTGAATATGTGAGTAGCTCTAAGAGGAGTGAGTAAGCATGTGAGTACTGGTATGGGTCTGTGAATGGGTATGTGATTGGTTGTGTTGGTGTGTGAGTGAGCGTACAATAGGTTATATAGGAGTATGAGTGTGTGTGAGTGGTGCTGTGGATGATGTCATCAGTTATGTCATTTGAGATGTCATGGGTGATGTCACTGATCATAAGCGAATTTCTATGTTTTTTCAAATTCTATCTGCTCGAAAACTGCTTAAACTACCCTTATCAGCTGAGCCTGGATCGGTTTTCCTGAGGAGTTACGCCTGATTGTTTTCCTTGTAAGAGGCACTTGTGCTTCTCTTTTTAGGGGGTGCCTGACTCCTTAGTATGAGCACCATCTTGGAAGGGTTAAATTGTTTGTTCCTGTTGACACAATTATTTTACCTAATATTTGATTTATCAGTTGACCATGCAGCAGGGGACCCAGTTAACATGTGTTTCATCCCAACAGTTTTTACTGCAGACTGACTCTGCAGTAAAAACTCTGCCCCGCCCCCTGACACACCTCCCTTCCTGGAGGCATATTTAAAGGAGCTGGCATCGCGTCAATACCGCACAAAAACTGCTTAAACTAACCTTATACTATTGTTTTCCTTGTAAGATGCCCTCCAATGCCTTCCAATCGAAGCCCATGTTAGATGCGTTCACATCTAACATGGGCTTGGATTAGAATTCATAGAGCCTATTATCAAGGCCATTATCGCCGCTTTATCGGCAGTTATCTGACGCTAAAAGCGGCGATAATGTATCGCCTGTCCTTGATAATATGCCCCCCCCAACTTTTAACAGGTTACTTCTATGGTGCCTATCGCCCCCCAGTCAAGCTTTTTTTCAAGATCTGAGTGTTATCCTGGAATCGTGTGCTAGCTACACTGATTATACTGTCCTGTTGGATTTTAATTTTTATCTTGAATTATTATGCATAAAGATACTGAAACCTTACTTGAGAATGCAGCACATTTTAGATTGAGGCTGGTTGAGTAGGTACAAACACATTCTGCAAGTCACGGTTTGGATGACATTTTCACTAACAACTCTTTTTTTAACCAATATAAATATAGTACCTGTACACTGGTCAGACGATTCGGTAATAGCATTTGATATTAATTACCACATTCCCTACAACAAGACAGGATAGAACCAAAAAACCTTACCTCCTGACCATTGGACAAAATCTTGCATGATAAACTGCATCAAACCTTGCCAGACACATTACCTTCTCTTGTAACTGAGATTGAAAGCATGATTGATAAACATAACTCCTGGATAACTTCTGCCATATATCTGCATGCTCCATCTAAGGGTTTTCGTAGAGTGAGATCACAAACTACGCCCCTTGGTTTACAGATTCTCTCAGAGCCCAAAAACAAAAATGTAAAAGGTAAGAGCGCACCTGGAGAATGAATTATTATGACATTGAGAAAAACTATGAGCTAGAATTGCTCATCTATAAACTACTGATAGGGTAAGAAAAGGCTACCTACTTTATCCAAAAATTAGAAGTAGCTGAAAACTCTACAAAACGTTTTCAAACAGTAAGGAAACTTATGTCATTACATACAGAAACAAATAGCCCTTATAGCCAAGTGTTTTATAACAGTGTTGCTACTTTCTTTCAAAATAAAGTCATAGAAGTATATGACAAACTTCTCTCATCAAGCCACCATCTGAAAGTATCTCATTTGACTCCCTTCAGAAAAATTGCAACCTCCTTACTAAATTTTTATGCCTTCTCAAGAGCAAGTGATCACACCCATAAAATCTACAAAATCCGGATCCCCACTTGACCCATGTCCCCTCACCATAGTTAAGATGGCCCCAGAACAAATTGCCCTTACCCTTACTGAAATTTACAAGCTCATGTTTGAGACAGCCCTAATCAATGGAAAATTGTTCCATATTGCCTCTTATTAAAAATCATCGTTGGATCCAACAGACACATATAACTACAGACTGATCTCAAAATGATTTTTCCCAAGCAAAAATGTCCCATAAAATAATGATTAGAAAGAGAAATGGGTGGTGCACTGCGAAAGTGTATAAAAGTTAATGGAAAGTTATTCAGTTTCGGGTGCTCTCATGGGTGGAGTTTCCGTCAAAACACCAATGAAACGTAGAAGAAGGTTGTGTATGCATAGGTATGCAAATACATCCCCAAGTGAGGCACACCTTTGTAGTCATGAAATGAATTCAAAAAGTAGAAGTGCAAAAGTTATTTATTTTTCTGAGGTCTTCATATGAATATTTCCAGTGATATTAACAGCATATCAATCCATGGTGTGGTGAACCATTAATAGTAGAAAATGAGCGCGAACATCTCCAATGCATGACCTTTGTCACGGAGGGCTGAAAGGAAGATAGGTCAGAATCAGGATCAAGTTCGAAAAAGAAAAGCCTAAATGGGGTGCGCAGATATAATGAATTAACGTGCCAATCAAAGGGAGTGAATTCTGTCCGTGTGTGAAGGGGAAGTTAAAAAATGATGAAGTCGGAAAGGTGAACTAAGGGGAACGTGAAGGGTTCTGTGATCGATGTTGGTGAATGAAAACTAAGGGGACGATAGAAGGTGAGGGGAAGAGGGGTCAATACGCTGAAATGACGAAAAAGTAAAGAAAAGCTTACTTCGTATCAGTAGTAGCGAAACACGCTACTCCAAAGGTGCAGGAATAATCCGTTACATGGCGGCAGTGGTTGCACAGGTAGAAATGGAAAACACAAGCTGACAAAACTGAAGAGGGACTACGGAACAAAATTGAGGAACAAAGAGTAGAGCCATGTTGGAAGGGGCTGTGGGAAATGGGGTGAGACAAGAAATGGAAACTGAAGAGGAGCCAGATGAAAAGTATATGGGGTATAAAGGTGCGCATAAATAAAGCAATAATGAATGAACAGTACAGAGCAAAGCAATACATATTTACAAGTAACAACTGTATTCAATCCGATCATTAAGACCATAAGGTTTAAGAGTCTGTTAGCGATAAATCCATTCGAGTTCTCTCTTAAGAAGTAGTTTGCGGTTATCAATTCCTTCAGTTTTGGTGATGGTTTCTAGCACTAGGAATTGGAGTTGTGCAATGGTGTGGCGAGATTCCGCAAAATGCATAGCAATGTTAGATTTCTCAAGTTTCAGGTGTATGTTGGATTTATGTTCGTTGAGCCGTGTCTTGATTTTGCGCTCGGTCTTGCCGACGTACAGTTTGCCACAGGGGCATTTCAAAGCGTAGATCAAGTTCATGGAGTCACAGGTGGCATCTACATGAAGTTTGATGGCGTTCCCCTTCATAGGGTGTCTGATGATGTTACCTTTGATGATGCAATTACAATGATTACAGTTGTGACATGGCTGGGTTCCTTTGTGCTGTTTTGATGTGGGTGTGGGTTTGGAAAGAATTTCTTTCATGTTCTTACTTCTGGTGTAAGCGAATAAGGGAGGGCTCTGAAAAATATCCTGGAAATCGGGTTCCAGTTGTAGAATCGGCCAATGCTTCATTATGATGGTTTTATAGATGGTACTTGCCGATGAAAATTTGGAAACTAATACCATGCGGTTTTCCACATTTTTAGGAGTTTTGGATAGGCTCTCCTGTCTAGTAATCTTGGCCACTCGGGTTTGCGCTTGTTTAAGAACATGTTCAGGGTAACCTCTGTCGAGGAAACGATCATGCATTTCCTTGATGCGGGTTTCATAAGTTTGTTCATCTGAAACTATGCGTTTAACACGCAACATTTGGGAGAACGGCAAATGTTTCTTCAGTGAGCCTTGGTGAAAGCTAGTGAAGCGTAGGGTGTTATTCCTGTCAGTGCTTTTTCTATGTAGGTCAGTTGTGAATCCGTGTTGGGCATTTTTGATCTTGACGTCTAGAAATGTGATTTCTGTATCGTTGATGAGCCAAGTGAGTTTTATGCGTTCATCCTTCGCATTTAATTCGTTTAATGCGTGGCTGAGAGACTCTTTGGTGTCCTTCCAGATTAAAAAGAGGTCGTCGATGTATCTGACGTACATTTTGAATTTGTTGTGAAAGGTGGGATTCTGGTATATGTGAAGATTTTCAAAATTCTCCATATAAATGTTCGCATACGTGGGGGCGGCACAGTTTCCCATAGCCCTTCCAGATAGCTGGAGGTACCATTGGTTGTCTTGTTGGAAATAGCTGTGATATAATGTATATATCATCAGTTCCATGAGAAAGGATTGCATTTGTTCATCTATGTCACTTTTGAGAAGGGCTTGTTCAATGGCGTCGATGCCTCCTTGATGAGGTATGGAGGTGTATAAAGAGCTTACATCGGCTGTGCACAATATGAGTGAGTCATTGGTATTGATGGGAATTTTAGATAGTTTGAGTAGAAAGTCTGTGGTGTCTTTGATGTAGCTGGTGGTTTGAGTAACCAGTGGTTGGAGATATTTGTCAATGAACTTGCCAGTGGGTTCATGTATGGATCCCTTTGTTGATACGATGGGCCTGAAAGGAGGATTATGTAGATTTTTGTGTATTTCCGGGCACATGTGTATTGTCGGGCTCCTGGGATGTTCTTGTAGTAAGAAATTCTTAGTGCAATCTTCAATGATCCCGGCTTGGTGTGCTGTTGTGACAATGTTGAACAAAATCTTTTGAAACTCTTTGGTAGGATTGTTATCGAGTAACATATAGATACTAGAGTCCTGGATATGTTCAAGTAATCGTTGAGTATATACTCAACGATTACTTGAATATATCCAGGACTCTAGTATCTATATCTTACTGAAGTTCTCCTGACTGATGTATGCCATTAAATTGAGATAAGCCTTTTAGGAACTTACAGTGCATGTAATTTTTCTCTTGCAGAAACTGTGAAACGCTACATATTTCTGTGTCCTTATTAGCAGATACCCAGTAACAGATGGCTTAAATCAATACTTATCCAACATATCAGTTGGACTTGGCCTTCTCTGCACTGTCACCCCCTAACTATTTGTCTTCACCTCTCCTGGTTCCTAAATTCATATTCATTGACTTTTTGGACTTGGTACGCTTTACTACTGATAACAAGTGCTAAAGTAAAGTGCCTTCTCCTTTAAAAATGGTTAAATTGGTTTACAACCAATTGGCATATTCAATTTATTTGTAAGTCCCCAGTAGAGTGTTACTACCTGTACCGAGGACCTGTATATTAACTGCTACGTATGGCCTTGTGGCACTTATTGTGTCTCCCGCTTATGTAGCTGTGTAAAACATGTCTCACGTCTGCCACTGTTGCATGTGTGTGCAATTTTAAACTGACATTTAAACCTGGCAAAATAAACCTTTTTTCAAACCTAAAACTTCCTTTTTAAATATATGTATGTCACCCGCCGGGTAGGACCTAAACAGCCCATAGGGCAGGGTATATTATATCTAAAAATCTGAACATGTACTTGATGCATTATGATTATAAAAATCATGATACACAACATATTTGTAAACTTAAACCATGAAACACTTCAAGTACACTTTGCACGTGTAGTACACAGGGACACATGAGAAGGAGTGTAGTAGAAGTAACATCACATAACATAACATAACATAACAGTATCATTCATAGAGGCCCATGTTTGAATTTCGTTGCTGACCACAGATTTGGGTTGTTTGGATGATACTGTTCACAGTTTCTGCAAGAGAAAAATGACATGCATTGTAAGTTCCTAAAAGGCTTATCTTAATTTAAAGGTCCTCGGTACAGGTAGTAACACTTTACTGTAAGCAATTTATAGTGTAATTAGAAAATTGGAATGTTGAGAGCACCAATAAAGACAATGGAGTAGCTTAGCTCCGGGTGTATAATGGTTGGTATAAGCCCTGAGCTCCAATACTCCTTTGTTTGTTTTCATGCTTCTCCCATTTTAATTTAGAACCTTCTACCCTTAGTAGGTGAAATGGCCTAAATGCTTTATAGCCCTTCTGCCTTGGGCTATACCGGTTGTTAAAGGTCTCAATGGCGGCTCCTCCGCAATGGCGGAGGTGTGCCACCCCACTGCATGGCTCAAAGCCAGCGATGTAGGGAGGGGCGGGGCTAAGGCTTGGGAATGGGGAGGAGGAGTGCTACGTGCACTGTACTCCTTAAGTGCTCATGTGTGTTTGGCCAGCCATCTCAGGCCGACCAAAACAGACATGCGTACTTAGGTTTTCTCCAGCCCAGCTGCATTGAACAGCCATTCTGGTGAAACCCCACAGACTTCCTGGCCTGAGCGGAGGGTCTTTCCTGCCCGCTCGGGATTGGATAGGAGTCTGTCTCAGGTGCTGCTGGGACCAGGCAGGAAGAGGAAAGGCAGTACAAGCGACGCAATACTGGAGGCGGCAGGCGGCTAAAGATAAGTTTGAAAAAATATATATATTGTATTTCTAACTCCTGCTACTCCCCTTGTGCGACCCTTCCTGTTCTACCCCACCCGTCTCCCTTTGTTTATTGCGGCCGTCGCTGAAAGGAACTCTCCCTCATTACAGACCCAAGCTGCAGTGGTTCAGGGCCTTAAACGGTATAGCTCTCGGTATCGGTCTAGAAGGCTAGATCAGTGAACAGAAAAGTTTTGAGAAAGGGATAAGCTGGAGTGAAAAATTAGCAGGTTGATATATCTAAACAAGAAAATTATCCTAAATCTCTCAAGACTCGACAGAACATTGGAATGTTGAGAGCTCCACTTAAGAAAAAAGACTGAGAGTGGACTAATAATGGTTCCACCATTCTAAAATGTATTTTTCTTTGCTTGAATAATTTCGCAGTATTTTAGCCATTTTGATTCAGACCTAATAGTCATCAAATTCCCTTGCCTGTGGCTCTGGACTATAAATTAGTCAGAGGGCAATACATGAGCACTACAGCCCATGCCATCTGTTCCATCCTTGCCCAGATTCAAATCCACTTAATAACAGGTTTGATAGCAGTCATTTTTTCTCTGACGTTTTCTTCAAATTACTTGCAAAGTCGAACAGTTACGTAGCAACCATGCAAGAGAGTAAATCCTTCTCTCTCAAAATAGAAAAATATATTAGTTTGAAAAACGGCAACAGTCCTGAAGTCGTAACAAGGCCCTATAGAGGCTATATGGTCTGCTTTTATCTTTAGAGCATTTGTAGGTAGTCTGGATGAGAAATGGTCAAGGATCTGCTTGAATTTTCTTTCCATATCTGTAGGGAGCAATAATTCGTTTTTTATGTATTAACTACATGGAAAACCAGGCAAAAAATGTGAACCCTTAATCCATGTTAATGATAATCTTTCAACTCATCGACTTATCTATCCTGGATGGTTTTACTTCACCACTTTTTTTCCCTTGGAGCTCAGCCCCATCAAACTCAATCTAGCTTTCAATTGTAAATTTGACCCTCACCAACCAGATTTCTAAATGAAACCAAAGTGTCAACTGGTCAAACTGGTTAAACCATGTCTGTGGCATTTAGAAAGAGAGGGGTAGGTGCATGGCCTATGTCAGCTTTTACATCAAGTAAAGCAGACCTAACATTATCTGTAAACAGAATGAGACAATACACATCTCTGGAAATTACTTTAGCATCTGTGAATTTCCCAAACAACCTGTATCTTATTCTGACTATATTAATAGAGTACCATGCTTAGATTAACCCACTCAAGGTTTATTGAAGCTAACATTTCTGGGGGGTGCCCAATGGTTTTTTCAGTTTACAAACCAAATACTGCTCCCATATCAATGAACCTAGGTAAGGCAACCCTTTCCTTTGAAGCATTTATATAACACATAATGTGTGCTCCAAGCAGTTTCAATGCATATTTTATAAAACGTAAGCAAGGAAGCTTTTTGAGACATTAACGTTTTATTATGTGTTATTGTTGTACTTTTCTCTGTGTTAACTATCAGGGCCTATAACTTTTCAAATAAGTCCAGATGCCAGTGTGACTGTTTTCCTTTGCTGCAGTGTAAGCAAAACATGCAGCACTTACTTTTTATGACGATGATTGAATGTCACCTGCTTTCTACAAAATAAAGATGATCTACTTCTAATCTTCTGTTAGGAACATAGTTGGGTCTTGATTCTTAATAAAAGTCATTTTTTTTTATTCTGGGCCAAATGTAACTTTTATTTAGAGAGTCGCAATCCAGTCACTAATTGGTTTGCAACAGCAATATCAGTTAAATTAAATGTACTATAAAAGCGTGGAAAAGCCTTTTTATTTAGTTTGCAAAGTAAATCGAATTCATAATGAACTTGGGGCAGAGGTCTTCAAACTTTTTGATGCCGAGACCCCCTTGTAAAACCTTTTTAGGCGTAAGGACCCCCTTTCGACAAAAGTTTCTAGAAACTGGTACTCCTCATCATCAACTTTTGACAACCATAAATGCGCCTGTTAGACCTCATCACATCCCTCCATCATTCATCCACCCACACTTCCACACATCCATCCATCTACCCTTTCATCCTTCCATCCATACATCCATCCTTCATCCATCCACCCTTTCATCCTTCCATCCATACATCCATCCTTTACCCATCCACCCTTCCTTCCATCCACCCATCATTCATCCACCCACCTTTTCACACATCCATCCATCATTCATCCATGCAACATTTTATCCATTCATACATCCATCCACCGTTTCATCCTCCCATCCATACATCCACCCTTTCATCCTCCCATCCATACATCCATCCACCCTTTCACCCTCCCATCCATACATCCATCATTCATCCATCCACCCTTTCATCTATCCATTCACCCATCATTCATCCTCCCATCTTTTTACACATCCATCCTTCCATCATTCATCCATCCACCCTTTCATCCATCCATCCTTCATCCGTCCACCCTTTCATTCTTCCATCCATACATCTATCCTTCACCAATCTATCCTTCATCCATCCACCCTTTCATCCTTCCATCCATACATCCATCATTCATCCATCCACCCTTTCATTCATCCATCCACTCATCATTCATCCACCCACCTTTTCACACATCCATCCATCCATACATCCATCATTCATCCATCCACCCTTTCATCCATCCATTCACCCATCCTTTACCCATCCACCCTTCCTTCCACCCATCATTCATCCACCCACCTTTTCACACATCCATCCATCATTCATCCATGCAACCTTTTATCCATTCATACATCCATCCCCCCTTTCATCCTCCCATCCATCCATCCATCCATCCTTCATCCATCCACCCTTTCATCCTCCCATCCATACATCCATCCTTCATCCATCCACCCTTTCATCCTCCCATCCATACATCCATCCTTCATCCATCCACCCTTTCATCCATACATCCATCCACCCTTTCATCCATCCACCCATCATTCATACCCCACCTTTTCACACATCCATCCATGCATCATTCATCCATGCAACCTTTTATCCATCCATACATCCATCCACCCTTTCATCCTCCCATCCATACATACATCCATCCTTCATCCATCCACCCTTTCATCCTCCCATCCATACATACATCCATTCTTCATCCATCCACCCTTTCATCCTCCCGTCCATACATCCATCCTTCATCCATCCACCCTTTCATCCTCCCATCCATACATCCATCCTTCATCCAGCCACCCTTTCATCCATACATCCATCCACCCTTTCATCCATCCATCCACCCATCATTCATCCCCCACCTTTTCACACATCCATCCATACATCCTTCATCCGTCCACCCTTTCATCCTTCCATCCATACATCTATCCTTCACCAATCTATCCTTCATCCATCCACCCTTTCATCCTTCCATCCATACATCCATCATTCATCCATCCACCATTTCATCCATCCATTCATTCTTCATTCATCCACCCATCTTTTTACACATCCATCCATCCATCATTCATCCATCCACCCTTTCATCCATCCTTCATCCGTCCACCCTTTCATTCTTCCATCCATACATCTATCCTTCACCAATCTATCCTTCATCCATCCACCCTTTCATCCTTCCATCCACTCATCAATCATCCACCCTCCTTTTCACACATCCATCCATCCTTCAGCCTTTCATCCATCCATCCACTCATCATTCATCCACCCACCTTTTCACACATCTATCCATCCTTCAGCCTTACATCCATCCATCCACCCATCATTCATCCACCCACCTTTTCTGTGCCTCTCTCATGGGGGGGGGGACCATCAGTATCTCTCTGCGTCGTCTTCCTTCTTCTTTCCCGCTCATGGGAGGGCATTCTCCTTGCCTCCCTGCTGGGGGCGGGGGACGCGTCACGGGACCCACAGCTCCAGGTGCGCAACATCCATTGAACTCAAAGGGCTACACTACAGCCTGCTCCCCCAGCCCCCCCCCCAGCTCCCCCCAGCTCGTGTATGTGAGCCCAGCTGAAACAGCTTCAGGGACACACACACAGTCACACCCAAGTACTTGACAGGTCTTTAAAAGACCTTTTACTTGTTAATGAGGTGTTGATGTTTTTCACACCTCGGTGTGAATTAGGACTCCACCGTGAGCACCCTTGATCAGCCCAATGCCAGGAACTGCACTCTGCAGAATCTGCAAACCCCTTCCCAGGACTCCACGACCCCCCTGGGGGTCGCGCCCCACAGATTGAAGACCGCTGACTTAGGGGCATATTATCAAGACAGGAGATAAAATTATCGCCATTTTAGCAGCAGAAAACGGCCGCTAAAACGGCGATCTTGGGCTTGATAATATGCTCTATGGAATTCCAAATAAAGCCCATGTTAGATGTCCTTCATATTTAACATGGGCTTCAATTGGAATTCCATAGAGCATATTATCAAGCCCCTTATGGCCATTTGAGAGGCAGTTTTCTGCTGCTAAAACAGCGATATTTGTATCGCCTGTCTTGATAATATGCCCCTTTATTAACTTGAAATATCAATTTTTCTAGTAGCATTCGGTATCTGCGTATCATAAATAATCTGTTCTAAACATTTGTAAATAGGGAATGTTTATAGATCCATGAAACTGCACATGAAAATTAGCACCATGTGGAAGCGGGTGATAATCATGCGTAAAACAGGTGTTTCCACAATGGCTGCACACTATACGATGGCTAGAAGAATGAGTCTTCTGACAATGCAGCAGAGGAGAAGGTGGTGTCAAATACAGAAAGTGTAGAGCCGCTGCGTGTCACTGCGTGTCTTTGCAGTGAGGAGGATCTGGACGCTGTGCTGAGGGACTCCATGTCCCAGGGGGCCAAAGGAAACACCCGCACCTGACCCACATTAACAACCACCTCCACCCTTTAACAGCGACTTGCCGCTCCCGCTTCGTGGGAGCCGCTGCGTGTCTTTGCCGCAAGGAGGATCTGGACACTGTGCTGAGGGACTCCATGTCCCAGGGAGCCAAAGGAGACGCCCGCACCTGACCCGCATTAACAACCACCTCCACCCTTTAACAGCGACTTGCCGCTCCCGGCGTGTCTTTGCCGCGAGGAGGATCTGGACCCTGTGCTGAGGAACTCCATGTCCCAGGGGGCCAAAGGAGACGCCCGCACCTGACCCGCATTAACAACCACCTCCACCTTTTAACAGCGACTTGCCGCTCCCGCTTCGGGGGAGCCGCTGCGTGTCTTGGCCGCGAGGAGGGTCTGGACATGCTGAGGGACTCCATGTCCCAGAGGGCCAAAGGAGATGCCCGCGCCTGACCCACATTAACAACCACCTCCACCCTTTAACAGCGACTTGCCGCGAGGAGGATCTGGAGGCTGTGCTGAGGGACTCCATGTCCCAGGGGGCCAAAGGAGATGCCTGACCCGCATTAACAACCATCTCAACTGCCTATTTTAGCACTGCTTCACATGCGCTTCACGGAACGCGCGCGGACGAGCGCCGGGCGAAGCCCGGGTCAAGGGCGGGCCCGTCCTAGCCCGGCAGAGCCCGGAAGAGGCTGGGCTGGGCATCCCCTCTGACGTCTACACTTTGAGCTTTGGACATAAGGTACTGCTGACTTTTCACAAGCATAATATCCCGTAAGACTCGTCCACCTTATTATGTAAAGTCCTGAAGAGATGTTTTGAGAATTATCTAATTAGTGCCGATTGAAGTGCTAATTCTGTGCGGTCTCTCTCCAGGTCGACTGCACAGTGGTGTTAATTAACGCATAACTAAAAATTCTTACCTTCCTTTTTTAGTTGTTTCTTAAACCTGTTATATGGGGAAACGGGTATGTGTGGCCAAGAAACAAGTTGCACCCGTGGCGAAATCAATCCCTAAACCCACTGTTGGAGCAAGCCTTGGGAGTTGTGGCCACGGAAATAGAAAGGACAGAGAGACATCTATCTATAACACCAAATTTAGATCTAGCAATGTCGGGCAACAGTCCCACCTTAGATACATGGACCCCAATCTTAGAGCCCTCCAATGATTTAATAGTAGTCCCTGAGATCCTCCTTGAGTCACCTGAGGCCACTATTAAAAAGCAACCGGTCAGAATCACTAAAGTCAAACTCAAGCCCAAAACAAAACCGCCTGTCAGACGGAAAAAACACCAAGGCATTACCCCAGAGGATGGCCACAATGATGGCAATAATACAGGGGAGTTTATGGGCCACATTAACGACCAACCCGGGTGGGTCTCACTCTTGGTGACTAATCTCCATCTACAAATGAGGTCTATTATCAAGGAGGAGCTTAGACCCCTAACAGAAAGGATAGATGGGCTAGCGGCAAACTTAAAACAATGGTTACAACATAGAGAGCTAACTAAGGATAGTGTCACTTCAGAAAATAGAACATGCCAGCAGGCCACTACGAGAAATCTTCTGGCAAACCCTGTTTTGGTATCTAAGGATCAAGTTTGCCCCCCAAATCAGGTTAGTGTCACCCAGGTTAGGGAGCAGAATGGAATTATGCCATCCACGACACAATTGAGCGTAGCAAATATCAGCACATCTTTCTCCACAAGAAAGGGGGAAGTATTGAATAATCCTAGAAAGGATGCTCCAGAAACTCGACTAGTTTTGGAACGTACTAACCAGACTTATGTCCCACCAATTGTAAATTTACTACCTGCTTCAACCCCATATGTAGTGGTTCTCGCAGGGGTACCGGGCTTAAGAGAGGGTCTAATGGAATCTCTTCAAGAATTGAAGAATAAATGTGTGCATTGGTTAGTGAATAATAGTAACCATGGTTATGAGATTTCAGACGAGATCCTAACAACTAGAAGGGTGGGTTGGATAGGCGATCGATATAAGGATACACAAGGAGATTGCATAATAATTAATTTTAGAAACCCTCAGATCACCCAAAGTGTTTTACCCACAGAGTATGGGAGGAATAAGGGCAGCATTTTATTATTTTATCTAGGCTATTTTTACCCACCGTACAGGCTCCAACAATTCGGCCATCTTCAGGGGAAGGGAAGGAGACCCGTATCTAATAATCTTTTACCATTTAATCGAGGACCCCAATGGCATAACCAACCTAGTTTTAATATCCCCACCGAAAATATATTCGGCCTCTAGAAGGTGTGGACTGACTGAATGGAGTCCGCCCACCCAACAAGGAGAATAATCCACCGTATCTTTGGAGCAGGTGAATAATGATAAAAGGCCATATCCCCGCAGTAAGGAGGGTCCTGCTAGTAGGAGCATGAGCGGCTCCTTTAGTAGTACCAATCCAGATGGAGTTTGAGTCCAGTTAGAAAACTTCAAATTCCTTTCTACCATAGGGCTATATGGGGGGTAGACAGTGATCTGACAGAAGCTCCATCAAAGTTGCCCTCTGTAGTGTTGTCAAAAACTTTGCATGACCGGTTGGTAACACAGATCTTGTCCTGGAATGTGGCAGGTATAAATAATAAATTGGATAACCCAGATTGGGTTTCCTTCATCAACCAATTTGAGGTCTGCATGTTCCAGGAAACGTGGGCACGCGGGGAGGTAACTAATCTTGGTTATGCCACCTTTAGTATTCCAGCCATATCAGGGGGTGTTGGGAGACCGTCTGGGGGGCTCACTACCTGGATAGATGTACATCGAGGTTGTAAGGCTGCGCAAATAGAAACAGGTTCTTTAGATATTTTATGTGTCCAACTGCAGTTCCCCTCCAAGTCTCCTGTGGTTTTAATAAATCTATATTCGAGGCTGACTCCTAGGGTTAAAAAGTCCAGTACGTTAGAGGCCTTATCCACGTTTCTATGTTCTATGGACAGAAACCAAATGGTTATTGTTGGCGGGGATTTCAACTGTCAGTTTGAACCTCTTGACGGGCTGACCTTTGAAAATATACATGATGAGGATTGTAGTCTGGAAATTCCAGATGCCCGATAGTAAGAAAATGGTCCCCCTTGGTAATCCAGATGAATTGTCTAGTTTTAACACATTCATTAAGAGGGTGCAATGGGAGATCGCGCTCCGATTCATCAAATGGCTACACGTTCCATAGCAAGGATCGTGGGGTTTTATTAGATTATATTTTAATCGATTCTAGCTCCTGGGATAGGATGATTGATTTTAAAATCATATCACGACTAGATAGTGATCACCATGCCCTATCAATAGAATTAAAAGCACTGAATTCACAAAATACCTCCCCTGTTAACCCTATTGATTCAAGGCGAATTATTTCAAATATTAGGAGGAGAGTACGGTGGAACAATTTCCTTCAATCACAGGATAGGATGAGTAACTTATATGTTGCTCTAATTCCTGTGTTTGAAGAGGCGTTGGCCCAATTTCCACAATGTAGGGACGACTTGGATCTGGAAGTGGTTGAGATGAACTTTTTCAAGTTAAGGGAAGTATCATTGGATTTTTTTTATCCTAACATGCCTTCTAAACCGGCCAGGTTACCATCCCGCCCGTGGTATAATAGCCAATTTCGCAACGCCAAAAGGGTACTCGTAGTATCTATTAAAGCTAATAATCGCCCTCATATAAAAAATACAAGAAAGGCATACAAATTGGCTGTTCAAGAAGCTAAACAGCGGTGGGAAAGGGAAAATTGGTGCACCTTGAAAATTGCCTTGGGGAATAGAGGTATGAGGTCGTTTTGGGGTATTGTAAATACATGTTCCACCACCCCCAAAACAGCGGTCGAACCAAACCTGGATGAAGAGGTATAGTGGGAGGGGCACTTTGAAAATCTTTATGCTGAGGAAAAGAAGCCAGTGGGTGACTCAACTGTCTGTTGTCATATGGTAACGGATCGCCCTGTAAGCAGTGAAGATCTAGATCCCCTCGCTGAAAGTGGTTCATGTACATTCATAACTCTAAAGGAAATTGAGGGTGCCCTGCTAAAAATATCACCGGGTAAAGCTCCAGATCTGGACAAGATCCCTGGGGACCTTTACAGGAGCGAACCAACCATCTGGATCCCGTATTTTTGTGTTCTCTTTAATGCTATACTGAAGGGCATGAGGATACCTTCCAGCTGGTTGGGCGCGTAGATAATACCGATCTTTAAAAAAGGTTCCCCACTTTTACCAACCAATTATAGACCTATCAGTCTAATTGATATTTCCCAAAAACTATTTGCACGTGTTCTCCTGGCCAGGATACAATCATGGATGGAAGAAAAAGGGGTACTGTCCCCCCTCCAGGCAGGGTTCAGGGAAAAGTTGTCAACCCTGGACCAAGTACTAAGACTACAGCTCTTGTACTGGAAGACTGTCCGCCTACAGGGGGGTAGTTTATATTTCATTTTTGTATACCTTGGGTCAGCATTTGACCTGGTGCCACGGGAAAAATTATGGTTGGTTCTTAGAGAGATGGGGATCCCGGTGTATCTAATCCAACTTCTCAAGCGATTGTATGAAGACAACTATGCACAAATAAGATATGGAAGGGATGGTAAACTGACGGCCCCCATACCCGTCAAACGTGGCGTACGTCAGGGATGTGTGCTTGCGCCCACGTTGTTTAGCCTTTACATCAATGGGCTGATTGATGCCTTGGCAACGGACAAAGACCTTGATGCTCCTAAGCTAGCCTCCCGTAGAATCTCAGCAATGATGTTTGCCGATGATACTCTTTTGGTATCTAAATCTCCCATGGGGATCCAAAGGGTTCTAGATAAATTTGAGATGTTCTGCATGGAAAGAGGCTTAGAAATAAACCTGCAGAAATCCAATTTTATGGCGTTTAATAGTACCAAAGGTACTCGCCCAAACCCTCTCTTAAATGGGAAGCCCCTGGAAAGAGTTTCGTCCTTTATATATCTAGGTCTTACTATTGCTGAGGAGATGGACTGGGGGCTCACATCACTAAGTTGACATTAAAACTAGCGCAATCGACAGGCGGCATCATTAAGGTCTTCAGTAGATCTAGTAAGAGAGCAGTCAGTCCAGCACTCAAAATCTATAAGGCCCAAGCCCGAGGCGGCGCACTCTATGGTGCTGAGCTTTGGGGTCATTCTAAACTGGAGATCTTATCAAAGGTAGAAAACCAATACCTCAGACAGCTGTTTAGACTACCCGCAAGCACCCCACTGATCCCGTTGCGATTGGATACGGGATTATTGGTGATTGCAGATATGTCGAGCCTCAGACCTCTGATGTATTGGCGTCGCCTTTGGTCCACTCCTGAACTTATGTGCTATAGAGAGGAGATGCTTGATGTTTTGTCAGTACAGGGTGCAGCCAAACGTTCCTGGTTTGCGCATATTAAACTCCATTTGACCAATATGGGCCTGGGTGACTGCTGGGCTGAACCAGATCATGCCTGCCTTCAGACCACAAGGAAACAAATGAAGGTTTATTATGAAGAGTATAGAAGGGCTCAACTTTATTCTTGCCCCAAGACGGGCAAATTGTCACTATCGTTCTTAGAAGTAAAAGATATTGGCCGCTTTGAGTCAATATTAGATCTCATTAAACCGGTTGAGCAAAGAAATCTTTTTCTGCAATTCAGGTTTGGGGTCCTTCCGCTCCGATGCTTCACAGCTAAGTGGAGCAATCATCAAAGGGTACAGTGTCCTGCATGTGACTTTCCTGAAGAATCTATGCTTCATGTTTTCTTTAGCTGTGCTGGCTATTATAGGGCAAGAAAGCGCTGGTTGGTTCAGATTTGCAGGAATATCGGTAGCTGCCACTGCCTTGAGGTATTTCGGATATTGAAGTCTGATCTCAGCATCCCGATTGTGTATTCAGTTGCTGGATTTTTGTTCTCCATGTGGTGCACTAGAAGAGCGCTATTGAAATCATCCAAGGAGGATTAGGTCTTGTTATATGAATTAATGTACTTTTAATAATCTTGCATTTTGCTGCTTATGACTTAGCTTACTTGCTCTAAGGTCCCAGCTCTTCTTAACAGAAACTCCCTGTTTTTAATTAAATTATTTATTTATTTATTGTACTATGCACTTTCCGATATGAATTGTATTGATCGCCTAGCTATAACTCTTTAAATGAAATTTTGTTAAGACTATGAATGAAGGGAGCCAGATTATATATTTAGGAGTACTGTGTCTTTTATAATGTTTGAAATTGACATTTGGTTGCTCTGTGTATGTTATATATGATTTTCAAGTCAAAGGAGCTTTATTTCGATATAGTTATATCTTTAAAAGCAGACAGAGTAAGAAACAATGACATTTATCAAAAACAGCCCGCAGTTTAAAATGGTAAGAAGCTAAAAAATTTAAGAAGTTATGAAGTTAAGAACCCCCCCGTGAGCATATTTATCTATAGAGACGCTACATAACGGTTGGGTAATAAATTGACTAAAACAGTCTTTAAAACAGTAATTAAACAATTTGTTTAAGCCACTTTGACCTTATGCGCCAAGTCCACCCTAAGAACTGGGCTACAGCACTAACATTTAAAACACAGGTATCAGTCTGGAGAATCCTTAGTGCATCAGCACACCGCCTAGCCCCCAGTATCGAGCATACTGGCTTAATCCATTTGCGACGAGGCAATTTATAGGCGGGACATTCGAAGAACATATGACCAATGGATTCTGGCCTGGTGGGGCAAAAAGGGCAAGACGAAACAGTTTGGTAGGGCGGCTTCCAGCGGGAGGTGAATTCCCTGATTGGCAAAGAACCAGTTCTAAATTTAAAAAATAACGCTCTGTCCCAGGGAATTAGAATGATGTCTAGGTAGATCTCACGTAATGGGGCATCCTTAATCAAGAAGAAGGACCTGGTTGCTCTGCACAAGTTCGTTTTGCTGTTCCTTTTCTCAGTAATCCAGGCCCAGTACATTTTCTTAAGTGTTGACTTAGGTGGGGCGGACCTCTGTTCCCATGACTCGCCCAATCCTAGGTTCAAAAGGAGGGCTTTAATGTCCCTGAGCCACCTGACTTTGGCCCAACTCGGTGAGTCCAGAATTTCCCGTAGGCCCTCTGCATAACTGGTGAGAGCCTTCACCCTCCAGATACGGGCCCACAAAAGAAGGGGGCGAAGCCTTGCCTGATCCTCGATGGAACGACAACCCAAGTCCAGTTGAAGCGGAATAGTAGGGACAGATGCTTGGAGGCTCATGAGATTTCTGAAGAAGTTGTTTTCCGACAGGGTGAGCTGGCTCATGTTCAATGCTCCCCAAAGTTCAGCACCATAAAGCGCCGAGCTAACTCCTCTTGCAGCATAAATCTCAAGAACCGTACCTATTGGCTTCATTGAGGTTGCCCTCTGCTCTTTCAACAATGTTCCAGCAATTCTCTTGTGGTTAAGGAGCATTTTGTTTAAATGGCTATCCCACTTCATGGAGTCATCCAAACGAATCCCCAAATAGTCAAACTCCCTAGAACTTTCCAGAGGGACGTTATCCAGCAATGGTGGCGGACCCAGTTTTTTGGGGGGATTTCGGATGAGATATTTAGTCTTATCAGTGTTTATTTTGAGTCCCCTCGAGTTACAGAAAAGCTCAAAGCTGGACAACAAGCGCTGGAGACCAACGGGTGACTTTGAGATCAGCAGAGTGTCGTCCGCGAATAAAAGGGTGGGTACAAGCTGCCCAGCTAAACGGGGAGCGTCAGCAGGAGCTGACAGCAGATGGTCAACTACCCCGTTGACATAAAGGGAGAAAAGAGTGGGAGCGAGTACGCAACCCTGGCGGACTCCTCTGCCGACCTCAATACGCCCGGTCCTCTGGCCCTGTGACCCCAAACGCACCTGTGCAAAATTGGACGTATGGAGCCTGACTATAAGGGACAGAAGGTAGTGAGGCATACCCAGCTCTTGTAATACTCTCCAGAGTTGTTGGCGTGGAACTAGGTCGAACGGACTGCGCAGATCAATGAAGGCTAGGTACAAGCTTCCCTTCCCTAGCACTACCACCTTCCAATACAACATCAATAGGCGCAGTGACTGTTCGATTGTTCCTGTACCTGCCCTAAACCCGGCTTGGAAGACAGACAGAATATTATTGTCGTCAATCCAGTCCAGGAGACGGCCCAATACAACTTTTCCAGCCACTTTTTGAGAGCAATCGATAAGACTAATAGGCTGGTAGTTCGCAGGGTCTTCTCGACTGCCTTTTTTATAAATCGGGACAACCTCGGCGCCCATCCAGGAATCAGGTAAGGGGGCACCTTCAGCAGAGGCATTAAGCAGGGATGCGATTAGGATTCCCCATTCAACAGGATTCTTCCGGAGTAAATCCCCCGGTATGCCATCAGGGCCTGCAGCTTTAAAAGGGACTAAACTGGTCACAGCCCTTTCTACTTCCTTGGGCGTGAAAGCGGTCTCGCCACATTGGGTTGTGTCAGGGGAGGAGCCATTACCTGCAGAGTCTGGTTCAAACCCTTCTCCGGCATTATACAACTTGGAGAAGTGGCTGAACCAGGCTTCTTCAGGAATGTTACAGGTAATAAGGGAATCAGTGGGTCTCGATTTCTCCCTTATGAGGGTCCAAAAGCCTCTGGCATTCTTTTCCCCACTAGCTATTCTTAACTTGGCCCAGAGCTATTCTTAACTTGGCCCAGGTCTTCATGTTTTCTTTAGCTGTGCTGGCTATTATAGGGCAAGAAAGCGCTGGTTGGTTCAGATTTGCAGGAATATCGGTAGCCGCCACTGCCTTGAGGTATTTCGGATATTGAAGTCTGATCTCAGCATCCCGATTGTGTATTCAGTTGCTGGATTTTTGTTCTCCATGTGGTGCACTAGAAGAGCGCTATTGAAATCATCCAAGGAGGATTAGGTCTTGTTATATGAATTAATGTACTTTTAATAATCTTGCATTTTGCTGCTTATGACTTAGCTTACCTGCTCTAAGGTCCCAGCTCTTCTTCACCAGCTCTTCTTAACAGAAACTCCCTGTTTTTAATTAAATTATTTATTTATTTATTGTACTATGCACTTTCCGAAATGAATTGTATTGATCGCCTAGCTATAACTCTTTAAATGAAATTTTGTTAAGACTATGAATGAAGGGAGCCAGATTATATATTTAGGAGTACTGTGTCTTTTATAATGTTTGAAATTGACATTTGGTTGCTCTGTGTATGTTATATATGATTTTAGGATCTGTACTTTTTTAGGTCACATTGACCGAAATAAAGGGGCATATTACCAAGCAATAGCGATAATTATCGCTATTGCTTGGTTAGAGACAAACTTTTACAGCTGAGCTGCGGCGATTTTTAACGCAGATAAACCTTGGTATTACCAAGGTTTATCGCAAATGCGATAAAAAACGGCCGCAATGCATGAATATCGCTGAAAAGTCAGCGATATTAATGCATTACCGAGCTAATGCTCTTAGCCATGTTATCCACCTCCCATTGGATAACATGGCTAAGAACTGCTCAGGGCAGGTGTTAGCTTTTGGAGATATTCGCGCTTAGCGCGAATATCTCCAAAAGTTGGTAATAGGAGATAGTGATGTTTGCGACTGTTTCCAGTCGCTAACATCTTGGCACGCCCACTTTGCATGTCATTAGTGATAAATATCACTGACATGCAAAGTGGGGCCCAAGATGGTCGCTAGCTCCTACTAGCTGCCGCTAACTGGTGTAAGCGACAGCTAGGTAATAGGGAGATCATTTTATCTCCGCTTTCTTGGCTTTTAAAGCCAAAAAAGCGGAGATAAACCCCCTTGATAATATGCCCCAAAGTTTTTTTTAACTGAACTGAACTGAAAGTGTAGACAGGTCAATATGTGATATAATTCCTGAGCAAGATCTAATATTGTGTAGAAACATTCAAAGAAGTGTGGCTAAACCCACACTAGTACAAGTCTTACGTGCATTCATTCTGCTTGCATCTAGCAGTTATCAAGGCATGTAGCAACAACAGGTGGTGTGTCGAAGATTGCTATTTTCGGATTTTTGCAACAATTTCCTTGATAGAATCTTTTCTCATATTTACAGCAATATTGAATTACCTACATCACACAGAAAATACAACAAACCTAAGTAGATCACTACAAATGTTCTCTTTTCAACTATGTTAGATAATAAGTTGATAGTACACATCTCCTGGTTTACCAACCATGTTCAATAGATCGTATTCCCTCACCAATGCAGGTGTCTGCCGTTGACAGACACTAGGGAGGCTATAAAGGCGCCTCTGGTGCTCTGCACCAGAGGGAGTCCTTTTTTATTTTGTTTTTATCTGGCTACTCAGGAACAGCTTACCGAGCAGCTTGACTTGTTGTTGCTTTGTTTACTGCAGTGAGGATTGGTGCGCAGGGCACTCTGACATCATTGCAGTAAATGTGAAAATAAAACGTGTCAATGCGTTGCTTTTACTTTCACTGAATCAGGGCTCCGGGACGTACCTCAGGGCCTGAGCACTGATCTTCATGGGAGAAGTATCTTTGGAAAGAGGAGAATCTCCCCTTTCCACTGATACGTCTGCCCAGTTGAACCATTTTTGGGGATTGCCAAACGAGAGTGATCCCCATCCAAGAATCTATACACTAGCCACTAGGGATAGGGGGAGCGGCCTCTAGGGCAAGAGCTTGTGCTCGCCCTGGGGGAAATTTATGATTTCAGTCTTTCTGACCCCCCTGGATGCATATGAGGCAATTATCCCCAATCTGCCCCATGGGGAGCAGAAAGCCCATGAGTTACCAGGGATGTTTTTTCTTATAAAAATATAAGGAGGCAGCCCAGAATGGACATGCAATGCTCCCACTCCATGTAAATAGGCAGCAGTGTTTCTGCTACCCCTGGACAGAAGGGGTGATTACCCCCCAATCTAGGTGCCAGGGATAGTTGTTTTTTTAAATATAGAGGTGGGGCTGCACCCCATGGGCATGGCTATGCCCCGCCCTAACTAAATGAGATAACAGTCTTTCTGCCTCAATCTGCTCCCACGGGAGATGGCAAAAAGCCCACAAGACACCAGGGATTGTTTTAAAAAAATATAGTTGTGGAGGCTGCCCACCATGGGCATGGTCATTCCCTCACCCCAAGTAAATAGGACAATAGTCTTACTGCCCCCTTTGTGATGCAGATGGGATAATTACCTCTGATCTGCCCATGGGGGTAGACAGCCCACTAGACACCAGGACATTTAAAAAAAAAAAAAAGTGTAGGTGTGGGGGCTACCTTACATTGGCATAGCCATGATCCCACCCCAAGCAAATGAGGCAACAGTCCTTCTGCCCCACCTGGGGGGCAGATGGGGTAATTACCCCATCCTGCCCCTCAGCATGGTCAAAGAGCTCATTAGAAAAAAGAGAATGTTTGTATTTTTTTTTTAATAAAGTGGTGGGAGCTGCCTACCACAGGCATGGCTATGTCTACACCTCAACTAAATAGAGCAGAAGGACCACTAGTTAACACCATAGCTGCTTCGAACGTTCCTTGCCAGTGCGGAACGTTCAAAGAAACGGGCGGGGCCGAGTCGGCCATTGGCTGTTTGCAGCACAGCCAGGTAGTGCTCGCGACGACCAACTGGAGCACTTAAAGGGTTAAAGGACTAAATTAAATCAATATTTTTCTGGGGAGCGACCCCTTCTGGGCATGGGCCCTTGCTCCCCCCACTCTGGTGCCAAATAGAGTTTTGGCTTTCCTTGTGGGATGGATAAGGTATTCACACATAGTCTTCCAACCACCTCCGGAGGGGGGTAGAAACCTCACTAGACACCAGGGAATTCATAATTGTACCTAAACAAACAAAAACATGGGGCAGCATAGCCTGGCAGCAAGCCGTACCCCTGCCACAGTTGGGTCAACAAAGTCTTTCTGCTCCCTTGGGGTCAGCTAGGAGGATTGTCCCAATAGGGAGGTTGCCCCAAACTTGCCAGGGGGAGTAGACAATCCATTTGACAATAGGGATTTTGCAGTTGGGGCAAAAGAAAGTGGTGCTGGAGTTTGCACTCTGGTGCTGGCTGCACCTCACTCCAAGAAGGACAAATCGGTCTTTTTCCCCTAAGGGCAGACAGGCGCTGGGCCCACAATGTGCTCCTGGGAGGCAGAAACCCCAATGTATGGCAAGAATATATATATTTTAATAAAATAATGGAACAGGTCTTACAGGCTCCAGCCGTTCGAACCTCCCTCCGCCAGCAGCGGGCGGAGGGAGGTTCGAACGGCTGGAGCCATGGAGGCACTGTAAGCACATGCTCCCTGATGAAGGGCTATGTAAAGCCGGAAATGCATTGGATAAAGCAATAAGAATCTCTGATGTTATGTAAATATACTGCGTAAATATGGAATGATGATGAATTTCATGAGAAAATAACATGAAGTGGTAAATAACAATAAAGCAAACTGTTTCAATGGAAATTTTGAAGACAACATTCTTTTAGTAAATAAGGAATCCTTGTTTTACTACTAAGGAGGGAAGGTGTGTGTTGTAACCTCCCTCTTTCTCTCTAACCCCCCTCTACTATCTACCCTCCTGGTACAGTCCGCTCTGCCTTCACAAGAGCGCATTGGAATGTTCATTGTGAGAGACTGCCGCCAAGCTGGGAGCACCTGTTATACTTATGACAAATAAACTAAGTGTTGGAACCCTTATCAGAAGTGGCTTTATTACTACATTTATGGCGACGAGGACGGGATGCTGAGCCAGGGTCAGTAAGGTGCTTTCCCCCCTGGATATGTGATGCTTGTGCGGAGCTTTGAATTGATAAGGGAGACTCACCAGTTGATGATTGAAGATAACTGTTCAGCAGACGTAGCGGTATCCAGGCGGTAATCATTGAGGTGTTCCCTTGAGGGGAACGTGAGATTCCCGAATCGGGTGTGAGGCCTCAGTGAAGGTGAGCCGGTGCCGTGTGAAAAAAAGAGGAACGTTCTCCTCGTGTAAGGTCTGACTGGCGACGGCGACCTGGTCCCTTGGCGGCATCCCGCGGTGGTGGAAGTAGCGTTCCAGGAGCAGCAGGAGGCATCGCCGGGACAGTTGGTTGGGACGCGACAGTGAAGAAGTTGTCCGGTAGCGGGAAACGGATCTGCTACCACTGAGAAAGAAGACGCTGGGGAAAGCGTGTGAGGCGTTATACCTGCTGTTGTTGCTGTGGAAGAATATTGCCGGACGGCTAGTGCTGTATGGTTCGGGCACGGTCTTCTTTCAATGTCAGTTGGACTCCAACAGTAGCTGGGTTTTCTACCAATACTGACCCGGAGATAAACGTGAGGCAGTCTTCTACCATAAGGGTTACTGATTGGATGCCAAGGCTGAGCTGATAAGCCGTCTCAACCAGGGAAGCAGTCGGCTGGATAACACACCCCGGAGGAAGTTGAGGTACGACATCTTGAGGTGGGTGTCTTTCTCTAGAGGAACATATGAGACAACAGTCTTAAGGCGAAAAGCTGCGAGTGGTTTTCGAGTCTCCTTGAACTGAGAGGTTATTTAATTATTCAAGTAATCTTCTGCATAACGAAGGAAGGACTAGTGTGGTAAACATTGGATGAAATATTACCCGGAAATATTACCCTGTCGGAAGCACAGTGACTTTTTGGCATAATTCAAGGGTGTGTACCTATGAAATTGATGTGGAGGGGAATTGAAGTGAGGCTAACTGTTAAAGTTTGACAGGCGCGAGTGTCAGTTACCACAGCTTTCAAGCTGAGCGGGCGCCGCGCCGCACTGCCACCTTGAGGGCTATAGTTGTCAACGCACGCTCGTTTCCATCCGGGATCGTCGAGCTTAAGTAACATCGTGAGGAGCGTGGAGTGTAACACAGCGGGCTGTAATCTTATGAAATTGAACGGCAGCAGTGAAATGAGCTGTGTAAGGAAATATCAGAGGAACAGAGAGAGTTTAGCAAGCTTTCGTTCCAGTTAGTGAAGATTAGAGGTGGCAACACGTTTAGCTGTATTAATTAACCGAGTTGAGTAAGGGAGGGAGATAACCCCTGTGGCCACGAGTGAAACGGAACAGTGTTGTAATTCTATGAAAGGTACGGCAGCAGTGAACGGAGCTGTGTGAGGAAAATCGGATGATCAGCAGTGAATTGAGCTGGGTGAGGAAATATCAGAGGAACAGAGAGAGTAGCGAGCTTTCGTTCCAGTTATTGAAGATTAACTGTGGCAGCACGTCCAGCTGGATAAATCATCTGAGGTGATCAAGGAAGGGAGTTAACCCTGGTGGCCACGTGTGAAACGGAACGGATGTGGCGCAGGGGAGCGGTGTGAGAAGATTGCAAAGAGTCAGGGAGTTCAACGAACCCTTGCAGCGGAGTCTCTACAGAGTTTAGGCAGCCTGCCTTGGAAGGGACACGTAACCGTTGGGTATCTGTGTCCGTGGATTTACAAGGGCCTTAAACCTACCAATGGCACGAGCAAAGCATATTTAGCGATTTTAGGGAGCCAAGAAGTGATAACAGTAGGTGGAGTAGGAATGCTTCTGCCCCGTTAAGAACACAAGTGCCCACGTCCTGCGCATTACTTTTAATCTGCTCAGGGAGACTGAGAACTCTACAAAGCGCACTTGCACCGCCACCTTTCTGGGGTGGTGGATATCACCTCTTCACGTGAATTCCTAGAGCTAGAGGTGCATCCAACATGGAGTGGTGTCTAAGGTATAATTTTCCGCCACCAGTGCTGTCTATGGAGGTGGATGAAATTAACACAACAGAATGGAGTGAGTGGAAAGAGTATATAACAGTCGTAGAGGAAGAGGAAGTATTCCTTTTACTGGAGGAAAAGGCTGAGGTATTACTTTACAGCTTAAGCTCTAAAAGACGGAAAAAGTACCACGAAATGGAAAAAGTTTACACGAAAGGGTCCGTCAGAAATGTGAATAAAGACATCGAGAGTGCGTGGGAGGAATATATGAAACAAGCCTCGTTGGTAAAGGTACAAAAGGAAGAAGTAAGCAAGGAAAGAATGGTTAGCCATGAGAAAGATAATACTAGAAAAATAAACCCGGAGTTCACCATCCTTATAGGTGGAGTAGGGACGGATATGATCTTAGTTTCAGGATCACGCCATGAGTCGGTAAACAAGAGTGAATGGAAAAGAGACATTGCTAAAAAAAAGAATGGAGATGAATTCAAAGAGGCCAACATATCCTTAAAAAGGTACACAGGGGAGGACATTAACGCTATAGGTTACAAAGTAATGGAATTAATGCACAAGGAAAACAATACGTGGAGTACCAGATACATAACGGAAAGAGGACCCACCAGGTCAGGGTGGAAGAAGCAAAAGAAATTGGAAGCATCAAGTTATGGAAGAAGAAAAGAACACGTGAGTGAGCTGGCACAGATCCAAGGCATGCAGGGAACAAACAGTGAAGTATTGAAGACTCGTGCGTTGACATCTAAGGACTTGGGTGTTATTGAAGTAACTGCAAGTAATATAAAGTATAGAAAAGAAGTTAATAAACATGTGAGAAAAAACAGTGAGGGAAAAAAGGAAGGTAAAGGAGAATCCGAGAGAATGGGAGAAAGCAAAATTAGTTCAGCTAAGGAGCGGCAGAGGATAAAATGTAAGAGTATCCAATTCAGTCACAAAGGGATGTTGAGGAGAACCACATCGTCTGAGCCCAAGACCAAAATGATGGAGGAATATGATGACAAACGTGAACAGGAAGGAGATACAGATCTCCACAGTCCGGGGCGTGAGGAAGCTTTTAAAGGGAGAGCAATTGGCACGGATGCAACCAAGGGTGAAACAAGGGTTGCTCGCATGTTCCCGTCAAAAGGATCGGTAGTTTTTCGAGGAGCTGCAAACAGTAAAGGAGAAAAAAAAGAAATAGCAAAGGACAAAATAGGGAAGAAACTTGAAATGCACAAAAGTTGGGTGGATGAAAGAGAATTACGTAAGAAATGCGAGAGAAAAGACAGAGGAAGCGAAGCGGTGAAAAACGGAGAATTCGAGAAAAAGGAAGAACGCACAGCCAACGCAAGAAATGAGCGAGAAAAAATGAAATGTAGGAGTAACCTCTTTAAGTGCAGGGAGACGAGGCAAAGCACCACACCGGTTGAGTTCAGGACTGAAACAAGGGACTATGGTGGGCAGAAAAGAGAAAGGGACTTAAGTTTGTCGGAGGATAAGAGTGAGGAGAAAGCTGAATACTTTCAAAGGCCTTACAGTGGAAAGATTGTGAGTGATAGTGGGGAAATGCTGAAAATGTCAAAAGGTCTCCCACTAAGAGGCTTGACAGGGAAGAAGGGTCCACTCGATAAATTCTTGTAGCAGGCAGGAGCGTCATGACCCGAGAAACACTACAGAGTTCTTCCTGGGGAGTCAAGGAGGGGAGCAGAATGACAGACTATGGTCAGCAGAGACTGATGTTAATTTTCTGGAGCTGTTGATATGGAGTTTGATAAAGGTCTGGACTCTGCCCTTGGCCAAGGTAAGGAGGGTAGAATAGGGACCAGACCAGTCACCGAGGACGACATTGAGAGAGAGTCTTATCTTGTCAGAGGGAGCAGGCGGGGTGTGATCGGGCCCCAGCTCCTGCCCAAGGAAGAAAACAGCGTTATTACCTATACACCCCCCTTGAGGGGTATGGAAAGAATAGTTTAAAACTGCTCAACTCAAGGGGGGAATAAACTGTATTTCTTGTTCACACTTAGAGGACCCTAAGAAAAATAAGCCAGGTTTCACCCTTTCCTGCCCCTTATCCATGCTTTGAGACTTACCATGCAGAGGATAGAAACGATTTGGCAGGAGTGGACTTCTAAGGACCGGCATATCCTGCTACACTTATGGTAGCACCCAGGGTGCTCATCTCCAGGGAGAAAGGCCAGGGCCCATTACGGATCCTGCAGGACTTGAGGAACCTAATGCTCAGGTCTACCTCGTGTCAATCCCACTCTGAGGTTAACGTGATGGTTTTACAGTTCAAGGTTTAATGTGTTCTTTGATGCAAACCCAGCTTTCATGTTCTCTTTCCTCTACTTCTTTTCCTGTCCCCTTGTTCTCTCTCTTCCCATTCCTTTCTTCCCACTCTCGTCTCTGTTCCCTCTTTTCCCGCCAGCCTGGGGCGCCGTTTTCCTTTCCTCTCGTTCTCCTTAGAGGGGAAGGTGTGTTGTAACCTCCCTCTTTCTCTCTAACCCCCCTCTACTATCTACCCTCCTGGTACAGTCCGCTCTGCCTTCACAAGAGCGCATTGGAATGTTCATTGTGAGAGACTGCCGCCAAGCTGGGAGCACCTGTTATACTTATGACAAATAAACTAAGTGTTGGAACCCTTATCAGAAGTGGCTTTATTACTACAGTGTGCACCAGGGGATGCGACTGATTTTCAATTAGAAGCACTGTTGTGGCAAATTAACAGGACGTCCTGGACAAGAGGCGTTACCCAGGCAGCACCCATAATTGGATTTAACCTATGTTGAATATTATGAACTAAGGCTGTGCACTAACTTTTGTTCGTTTTTCATTTGTTAACTCCCAGTAATGTTGCACTTCTAATGGTGGATAGTAGCACCTTTTGAACTTGGGTAGGCTATGACTTGGAAAAACCTAACAGACCCAGACATTTCTGAAAACAAGACAACCAGGGGAGTCCAGGGTGGTTTGCTTTGCATGCATCACACAACATTTTCTTACCTCCAATGCCCTACAAACCGCAAACTTAGCCTGAAAACAAGCATTCTCCTACCATTTCCGTTAGGAAAACTTCTGGAATATGCGGGTGGAACCACAAATGTCCTACAAAAGATCATACCCCCTTGATCCAGATAAAATCGGTACCTCACATGTGTGGGTGGGCCAAGAGAGCTCGACATAAAAGTACTATAGGGCTTCATGGAGAAATCAACAATAGTGGTAGCTATGGGGGTTGGAGGCATTATTGGCCATCCCCCATGGGAATTTACAAACCAAAGCCATTTTTGGAAACTAGACAACCAGGGAATTCAAGGATGGTGTGCCGGAAGGAATCCCTTGAGGATTCCAGAAGTTTCCATCACAGAAATGTAAGGAAAATGTGTGATTTCCTGGCAAAGTTTAAGGTTTGCCGGGCATTGTGGGAAAGAACACCTCAGGGTGTAGTTTTAAAAAATGTGCAAATTTGCTAGGTTTTCCAACTTGCTGTCTAAGCTAGGGCCCAAACTCCAAAGTTACCCACTTTGCAAAAAAAGGGTCAGATTTGAGTGGAAAAAGTGATGTATGCATGTTGTATTTTGGGCCGCTCCCTATTGCGGGCAGTAAGTCTACCAAACACAAGTGAGGTACCTTTTTCATCAGAAGACTTAAGGCAATGCTGTGAGAAAGTACGTTTTTAGCTCCCCACAGATTACAGAACTTTCCATCACAGAAATGTGAGGAAAATTTGTTTTTTTAGTCAATGTTTTAAGTTTTCAAGGAATTCTGCAATAGAAATCTGGTAAGAGCCACTTAGGTCACCCCATACGTATTCTCCTAAGTGTCCAGTTTTCAAAAATGTGCTGGTTTGCTAGGTGCCAGCTGAACAAGGGCACAAAATCCACTTTGCAAAAAAGGATCTGTTTTAAGTGGAAAAATGAGACGTATCCATTTCCTGTCACTGACATTAGATCAACCCACACTGGTGAAGTACCATTTTTATAAGAAGACGTTTGAGAACATACAATACTAGAACATGTGTTATTACCTACAGGATTTCGCTGCATTATGTACCTTCCAAATGTAATACAAAAACAATAGAGAGAGCAAGGATTATGTTCACCGGAGTGAACGGGGAGTACTCCTGTACCCCTGGATACAATAGTAGAATAAACAAATAGAGGAGTACCACCAATGAGAATTCACAAGTTGCTGTAGGGGTGGACGGTTTTCACAAGGTGGAGGAAAACTATTTTTATTAGAAACCCCTCACTCATCACCTAGTGATGACATGCTTCATCATCGGGGTCCACCCTAATGACCTAGCGCCATCAGGGTGTGCTTCAACACCTGATTACAGTGGAGCAGGTTGTGAGTGGTGGTGCGTGAAAAAAATGAAAAGTAAGTGTGTTAAAAATTGTCCTGGCACATCCTGGCACAAGAGAACCCCTACAGAGATCATATCAAATTTTGGCGTTGTTACATTGACGACGTCTTGGCAATCTGGCAAGTCAGTATGCGAGCTAGTATCACGCGGTGATGATTCATTGTACTGCGTGAAAGTTGCGAATAGAAAAATAATCACAACACTCCTTCTGTGTGCAAGTTGCGGGTAATTTTCACCGCCCCACATTGTGCACTATCACTTCCCTCCTCTAGAAGTATGCTGGAGTAGAGCCCAACACCGGTAACACTAGACGTATGATGCTACCATTGAATTCACCATGTAACAGGGGGTGACAGCATGCAGACACAACGTTGAAGCACTGCACTACGTTACAGGCTTGTAAATACGCTCAATTTGTGACAAATGTCCGCATTTTCTTTTACAGGTGTTTTGATTTTTTCACAGCTCACCCATTGTGGAGCGAGCTAATACCACGGGCACATTTTTGCCATCCAGTGGTCCCATGTGGTAGGAGTGAGTGCGTCTTTTAGGGGACGCAGACCATCCACCAACTTGGTTTTGAGGTCCTGACGAAAACCTGGTTGATCATAACCGTTAAGGTTGAAACATGTAGACCCAACACATAGACCCAAGAGATACACGGGCTCATCACTGCCCTTATTTTATCTCGCCACGATTTTAACATTGTCCAGTTGCTTACCAATAAAAAATCTTTATTTTTCAAGTTCAAACCAGGACAATTTTTAACACACTTACTTTTCATTTTTTTCACGCACCACCACTCACAACCTGCTCCACTGTAATCAGGTGTTGAAGCACACCCTGATGGCGCTAGGTCATTAGGGTGGACCCCGATGATGAAGCATGTCATCACTAGGTGATGAGTGAGGGGTTTCTAATAAAAAGAGTTTTCCTCCACCTTGTGAAAACCGTCCACCCCTACAGCAACTTGTGAATTCTCATTGGTGGTACTCCTCTATTTGTTTATTCTACTATTGTATCCAGGGGTACAGGAGTACTCCCCGTTCACTCCGGTGAACATAATCCTTGCTCTCTCTATTGTTTTTGTATGTCTTGGCAGCGCACAGCTGTGAGGGTTATTAAATAGCAGCACTGTCCTCCTTACTGTCTACAGGGAGAAAAAGACACGGCTACTGACCATGGCAGACACCCAAGGCTTAACATACTCTACTGACGAAATTGACTCCATCATGGGCAATCTTGCGGCATTTGCAGATGCGAACATAAGTAGTACAATATCCCAGACATCAGACTGGGACAAATTGACAGAAATGAAAAAGAACAGAATCAGAACCATCCTACACGGCACTATACTGAAGGAGTATGTGACGAACCAAATGGCACCAAAAGGCTTACTAGTTTCCAATGCCCCCCGTATCTTTCTGGATGACCATGAATTCCGAAGAGACTGGGCACGTATAGCATGGCATTGTACCCATGATTGGATCATGCTGATCCTCAAGACTGCCCTACGCCTCTCTGAAAAAATCCAGATCGAAATACAGGTTACTGAAGCACAAATAAAAACTAGCATCACGGGATATAAAAAGAAACTAGATGATCTCAACAAAGAGATGAATGAATATAGGGACAACCTTACCCAACAGAAGGTACAAAAGTTCCAGAAGGATCTGAAACGCTTTTCCTTTGTAAAAGCCTATCCCTATTCAGATGCTGACTACAAAGGCTCCACAGGACCGGATCAGGACTCTGATGCATCCAGCAACACGTCCAATAGCTCCAGTAACAGTGGTGGCTCAGGGAATGGAAATCAAAGACAAAGACAAAGAGGAGGATTTCGAGGCCATTATCAATGGCCACAATATAACCAACCTCCTTTCCCTACACCATTTATGCCAGATCAATCATTTCCCATGTATGGATGGCAACCGCCATTTCAACCGCACTTTTTTCCACCCAGCCAGTACCGCCCTCCTTTTCAGAACAGAGGCAGGCGCGGAAGAGGTCGGAAGAGAACCGGGAACAATGTGCAGTGGGAAGACGAGGACTCAGTGGGCAACAACACCAGGAGCAGAGCAGGAATGAGCAAACCGGGACCAAGCAACAAGACGAACTAGTCACCAACCTCTCTTCAAGAATTCTCACTGAAACGGAAACCAAAGTGCTCAACAAGGGCCTTGGTTTTGTACCTACAAGTCACTTGGATAAGTTCAAACTCCATTGTGAACTGGCCAATTTCTTTCGGAAGTTGAAACTCAAAGCATTCTTTGAAAAACATCCAAGTAATGAAACTGACGAAACACCAAACGAAACAGGCCTTAAAATTAAGTCAAAGTTCACACCACCACCACACACTATCCCTGTGGAAATCCATACTTTTGAACAGGCCGTGTTCAAAGACATTGAAGAAATGAGGGAAACCAGACAATTTGAAAACAACAGCAGGGTAGAACGGGAAGCAATAATGCAACTAAAGAATGACAACTCAGTCATAATAAAACCTGCTGACAAGGGCGGCGGCCTGGTTGTCATGAATAAAAGTGATTATGACACTGAATGCAGGAGGTTACTTAGTGACATCAAGAGTTACCAGCCCCTACCGAGAGACCCTACTGAGGAACTGAGAGCAGAAATACTGGAACTTGTTGAGACAACTGAGGCCTCTGGTGTAATTTCAAAACAGGAAGCGGATTACCTCTGCAAAACGGAAGGAAAAATCCCGTATTTCTATACTTTGCCAAAAATGCACAAAGGGAAAACTCCCCCCCCAGGAAGACCGATCGTGTCAGGGATTGGTTCACTCTTGGAACCGCTCTCTAGGTTCTGTGATTTCTTTTTAAAACCTATCGTACAATCCACACCAACATACCTCAAGGATACCAAAAACCTGCTAACACTCCTGAACAACGTACAAGTAGATGATGAAACCATTCTACTCAGTTTTGACATTGAGAGCCTCTATACGAGTATTCCTCAAGATGCCACCCTAGATGTTCTTCAGACTATCTTGGAAAACAACAATTGGGAACACCAAACACCGAAAACATTCATCCTACAGTGTGCCACGCTCGCACTCAAACGGAACTATTTTGAATATGAGGGCTCCTTGTACCTCCAAACCGGTGGCACATCTATGGGCAGTGTCTTTGCTCCGAGCATAGCCGGACTGTATGTCCATAACTTTGAAGAGAGGCACATCCTGACACAAGAGAACCCCTACAGAGATCATATCAAATTTTGGCGTCGTTACATTGACGACGTCTTGGCAATCTGGCAAGGGCCTGAAGAAACACTCAGAGACTTTACCATCTGGATCAATACTCGAGATCCACACCTCAGATTTACCCACACCTTTGATAAACAACATATGATCTTCTTGGACATAGAAATCAAGAAAGAGGGGCAGGAATTGACAACCAAAACACATTTCAAGCCCACTGCCAAAAACAATTTACTCAGGTACGAGAGTTTCCATCCCCGTCCGCTCAGAGAAAACCTACCATATGGCCAATATCTGAGACTACGGAGGAATTGTAGCAAACTATCAGATTACAAACTTCAAGCCAAAGACCTCACCTGTAAATTGAAACAAAGAGGGTATCCCAACAGAGTAATTGAAAAGTGCCAAAAAAGAGCAAGGAATCAACCTCGGGATGCCCTACTTGAAGATAGCATGGCCCAGAATGATTCAATACCTCTCACGTGTGTCACAACGTATAAAACCATATCAAACAGGGTGAGCAAGAGCATCAACAAACATTGGCAAATCCTCAACACAGGCACACTCAAATGGGACAAACCGCTGTTTTCCTACAAGAAAGCACCAAGTTTAAAAGACAGCCTTGTCAACACAAGGCCAAAAACTGCAACTAGCAACCCAAACTCTAGCATTACCGGGTTATGGAACCTGCCACCAATCACTGGGCACTTCAAATGTGGAGACTGTAGTGTATGCCATCTGACGGAGAACACGAAAACACTAAATCTTGAAGAAGGTAAAGTGTGGGAACAGCGCAAACACACGAATTGCAACAGCACCAACGTTGTGTACATGATCACGTGCACTTGCGGTAAGAACTACATTGGTATGACGACCAGGAAGGTCAAACAACGTATCTGCGAGCATCGCAGCACAATACGCTGCAGAAAAAACGCCACCAAGTTAACAGACCATTTCCTGGGTGCGAGCCACACACCAAACGATATGAGATGGACCGTCATCGAGCAGATTCCAAATGGACCCAACTCCCAAAAAGTACTACACGAAAAAGAACAACGTTGGGTCTACAGGCTTTTTACTCATATCACTGGCCTTAATGATAATATCCCTTGGGCCTCAGTACTCTGATTCTACCCACTGTCCTTGAAGCAACATCTTGCCTACTTATGACCACCCAATGGGCTGCCTATCCCTCTGCGAATATGTACTAATCGCCATGGCCTGGCACTCCTGTAATGATGATCAGCCAAGGCTTTTACCAAACTCCCCGGTAATCATAGCCGTGTAATTGGGCTGCGTTCATATTCCCACATTGGGGTTTTACTTGGGGTCCTAATTCAGAACACCCCATAGCTGTCTGGGTACTCGCTCTGATTATGAGGCAATCACTAATAATTGGACAGTGATTTTAGTGAGCGGTTACTGTATAGTCACTAAATTTTGCATAGTGGTTTCAGTCCTTTTATTTCTATCAATGTAGTAACTTGAGCCCGTCATCTGCTTTAGCCTCCAGCCCGAGATTCGAACTCTCGATATTACTGTATTTGTTTGATCTAATGAGGCCACCGTCCCAGTGCCTCTGCCGGGCTCCCGCGCACGTGATCGCGGCTTAACCACGCCCATCACGGAAGCATTTGCAGCTTATCTACTCCCGCCTTCACCAAGCCCATTACTAACGGGGCGGTGCAGGCAGTAGGTTACAAGCTGAATTCCTCGGCATCAAACTGTAAGTAGAGAAGCTCTCTTTTTCCCTGAGGACGTGTCTTTTCAACTAGCGCCTTCACGAGCGCACACAGGACACGATTTTGATGCGCTTAAGCCATTCTTTGCCCGCATTAATGTCTTCCTTCAAAATACCATTCTTTTACAGAATGCGTTTATTTACGAGGGTAACCTCCCCTGCCCCATGAAGTCCTTGAACACTCCATTGAGAGTGAGCCTTGGTTTTATATATATTCTTTGTCAGTCATGTGTCTGTACTGTGTTTGTTTTTTGTTCTGTGTTGTACAGTTTACCTTGACAATGCATGCACTATCCAAATGGATATAGCCTCGCACCAACTAGTCAGTATGCGAGCTAGTATCACGCGGTGATGATTCATTGTACTGCGTGAAAGTTGTGATTAGAAAAATAATCACAACACTCCTTCTGTGTGCAAGTTGCGGGTAATTTTCACCGCCCCACATTGTGCACTATCACTTCCCTCCTCTAGAAGTATGCTGGAGTAGAGCCCAACACCGGTAACACTAGACGTATGATGCTACCATTGAATTCACCATGTAACAGGGGGTGACAGCATGCAGACACAACGTTGAAGCACTGCACTACGTTACAGGCTTGTAAATACGCTCAATTTGTGACAAATGTCCGCATTTTCTTTTACAGGTGTTTTGATTTTTTCACAGCTCACCCATTGTGGAGCGAGCTAATACCACGGGCACATTTTTGCCATCCAGTGGTCCCATGTGGTAGGAGTGGGTGCGTCTTTTAGGGGACGCAGACCATCCACCAACTTGGTTTTGAGGTCCTGACGAAAACCTGGTTGATCATAACCGTTAAGGTTGAAACATGTAGACCCAACACATAGACCCAAGAGATACACGGGCTCATCACTGCCCTTATTTTATCTCGCCACGATTTTAACATTGTCCAGTTGCTTACCAATAAAAAATCTTTATTTTTCAAGTTCAAACCAGGACAATTTTTAACACACTTACTTTTCATTTTTTTCACGCACCACCACTCACAACCTGCTCCACTGTAATCAGGTGTTGAAGCACACCCTGATGGCGCTAGGTCATTAGGGTGGACCCCGATGATGAAGCATGTCATCACTAGGTGATGAGTGAGGGGTTTCTAATAAAAAGAGTTTTCCTCCACCTTGTGAAAACCGTCCACCCCTTCAGCAACTTGTGAATTCTCATTGGTGGTACTCCTCTATTTGTTTATTCCCCTTCCAAATGTAAGCCAGTGTATAAGAATGTGGACTTTTTGAAAAACACTCTCGAAATCATATGCGTGTTCAGGTACCTACAAATCAAGAGATGTACAAAAAATGACTGCTCCCAAACTCCATATTTTGTGCTCATTTCAGGAATACATATGTTTCCTTGATACCCATTTTTCACTCTACACATTTCAAGATGCAAATTGGTATATACTCAGTACACAATGAAAAAACATTGTACAATGCAGCTCTGTCATTGGCTCTGGGTAGCTTGGCTTCTTAGAGAACCTGCAAACCATAGATATCCTCACAACCATACGGGCCTAGCGGAATGTTATGGTATATTGCTTTTGTAAACCGGCCATTGTGGCAAAAAGTTACAGATGAAAATGTCACAAATTACTGCATTTTTCCTACTCATTGTCAATATTACTTTATTTCAACAGTTAATTTCTTTGGCAAAGTCTTGGGGATCTACAGATATGACCCCTTGCTGAATTCTGTAATGTGTCTACATTTCTGAAATCTATAGCAATTCTGGGATTATTGTTAGCCCTGACATCCTTGGCGTGGTTTCCCCTGACTTTTTGCCTTCTGGTCTCCTGGTTTGCTTTAGGATTCTAGGCACTTGAGCATTACTAACCGGTGCTAAAGTGCATATGCTCTGTACTCTAAAAATAGTAACATTGGCTTACCCACAATTGGCATAATCAGTTTAGTTAGTAAAGTACACTATTTGTGCCCAATGCCTGTACATTAAATGTTAGTAGGGGTCCTACAGCACTGATTGTGCCACCTACTTTAGTAGCCCTTTAAACATGTATCAGGCCTGCCACTTCAGAGCCTGTGTGGGCAGTTTAAACTGCCACTGAATTAATCTACTTGCCAGGCCCAAGCCTTCCTGTTTTTTACATGCAATCTACCCCTAATGTAGACAGTGGGCAGCCCTAAGGGCAGGGTACAGTGCATTTAAAAAGTAGGACATGTACTTTTAAGTTTTACATGTTCCCATAGTGAACTAATGTTAAATTCATTTTTCACTACTTCAAGGCCTATTTCCCTCATATGGTAAAATGGGGACTGCCTGATAACATTTTATAAGTGTAGGTTCTCATGGACACAAGATAGGAAAATCAAATGTGATGTCTCTGGACTTCTAATTCAAAAATATAACTTATGGTGAAGTTGTTTTTTCAATTGCAGTTCTGAAAATGCCACTTTTAGAAAGTTTGTGTTACAAGGCAGGAGGCATATGAAAATTTAAAAAAAATCATGCTGGTATCACGCTGCTTTAACTGTGTTGATTTGAAGTATGGATGAACATTGGATAGCGGTTTCAAGATCATAGATGGGTTTACTTTGAATAAGAGGATCACTATTTAAAAAGAAAAAAAGAAGCTGCTGATGATGAGGAAAGATTCCAGATTTCGCAGTGCGACAGAAGGGTGCGCACGTGCGTGCCCCTTTGGATTTACTTCTCGATAGTTGGCATCTTCCTATTTAAATCATTTGATGCCTGTTGCATGTCCCTGGAATACACATCTGAGGTAGGTCCAAGCTGGCTTCCTGCATTCCCTCTACATAGCCACACACAAAGGCAGAGTAGGTGTTACTGAGCCACCATCTGCATGGAATGGATCATCTTGAAGAAGGGTGAGAGGGAGGAGCTGGCACTTACACCTGAATAGGATTGTGCTTGACACCAGACAAAGGGCTGCATACCCACGTGTGGTGAGTCCAGGCCAGGGCAGGAAAGATAAGGTAATTTACAAGTCAAAGCATCTCTTTGAAGTCTCTCTACTTCAAAGCCCAAATTGAGTATAAGTACAAGGCCTGTGACAAATTGACTTCAGAACATTGCTGGTACCAAGGACATTCTCTCAGAAGAAGAACTGTTGTTATGGTGTAGGAACTGGTACTTTGCTATCTGCTTTGCTGTATTGGCCTCCTGCCTGCTTCTTTTTGCCTAGGAGTGAGAGGGATTGGACCTGCTCTCCTTGAACCCAAGATCTCCAAGTGCTTTCTGGCTTGCCTCCTGTTTTTTTATTTTCAGGGCTATCAAAGACTTCCCTCATCTCTGCTTAAGCTGCTGGACTCTGCCAGCTGTGAGTCCTGCCCTGCCAAGAGAGAGGGCCAATTCTGTGCTGGGCCTTAGAAGTGGGTTCTGCAGCTATTTTTCTTCAAAAATGAATGCATTTAAGACTTTGTGCGATTCGTAACCAATGTAGTAATCTTCCCTGCATTGCTTGAATATGATGCAGGAACCAACTGTGAGGCTCGATGAGGATACAGCGCCTGCATCGTAAGTGGTTTGATGCCGACGTGGAACCCAACTGAGAGGCTCAATGACAACACATCACCTGCATCAAAATGGGTTACAGGACTATTCCGGACCCGACTGTGAGGCATGACACCGATGCATCTACGAGACTGTGTGGATCAGTACCGGCACATCAAGGCTTCAATGCTAATGCTTACTCCATAAAAGACCTCGCATGGGTCCTGTAGCGAACCTGCCCTCCATTGCAGTCGGCCAGAACTTTGGATTTATTCCTGTCCATTGCAACCTCAAGTAACCCCTAAATGCTTTTGGTTTTTAAGCAGTATATTGCAGTTTATTCTTTGAAGAAAAATCATATCTCAAGTTCTACTTATTGGAATTTTGTGGAGTCTTTTTGTGGTGTTTTCACAGTGCTACTGAAATGTAAGTGTTGCACAAATACTTTACACATATCCTCTTAAGTTAAGCCTGACTGCTCTGTGCCAAGCTACCAGAGCATGTGAACAGGTTAATTTTGGGTGTGGATCTGACTTACTCTGACTTGGATTGTGGTCCGTCCTTGGACTCTGCAAACTAGAGACCAATTTCTGACAGTCACCTATGGGACTTTAACACTGGTGTCCACCTTAAACTAGAAGTAAGTTGAGAGCCCCAAAAATAGGAATATTGGGCTACCTTCTCGAAAAATGCCAGAACTGCGGAAAAAAATATCCACTTTTTTCAGCTCTGCATGTTCTTGAAAGCTGGGAAGATTGTGACCTAGCACATTGATAAATGTTTTCATCCGGAGCTCTTTTTTCCTATTTATCCACACAAATAAACAGTTTGCTCTATTTTTACTATTTTCTCTGTCACCTCCAGTGAATCCACAAACCCTAGGTACGTTAAGAATGCACAGGATGTTTGTAAAAAGGATGAAAATTTAGCGTGGATACCTTATGTGGAAGAAGCGTTAGGATGCCCTTAGCACAAACTTCCTTGAATAGCCAAAAAAAGAATCAGCACTAGGGTGGAGGGAGGCCCAGCATTTACAGGTTTAAACATACAAAGTGTTTGTAAAGCCAATATATCTTCTTCTGATCCTATGGGAAGATATCCTGGAAGCACTTCATTTATGAGGAAGTCATGCAGTGCAACACAGCATGTCGCTTTGCTGCTCTGCATGAAAGGGAAAGGGCAGGAATGTGCCAGATTTAAGGCAATATGGAGCCTTCTTGTCCTTTGTACTGAAACCCTTATGGCAGCCTATCACCAATGCAGGCACCCTTGAACCATCCTGCAAGGGTGCCTGTATTGCACGAAGGACTATTTTTGTGCCAAAAAGGGCACCTTCCTGCTCAAATCCATTCCTAGGAGGAATATTCCTCTTGCTATGTGTGCCGCATAAAATCTGTCTTAAGGTGTGTGTTGCTCTTGCACCACACAAAGTGATGCAAACAGCCTAAAAAATAGGTCCAGTAGGGGCCTATTAACGAAAATGTTATGCAGTGAAACGCAGCAAGTCTCCTTGCTGCACTGCATTGCGTGACAGGAAAAGGGCAGGAATGCACAGTTTCTATATACTTTAGTGACGTCCTGCCTTTTCCCCTGCACTAACGCCCTTTTGCCAGCCTAGTACCAATGTAGGCACCCTTGCACCGTGGTGCAAGAGTGCGTGTATTGCATGCAGGATTGTTTTTGTGGAGGAAGGGGCACTTTCCTGCACAAACTTATAATGAAAGGCATATTCCTCTTTCTCTAAGTGCTGCATTCTGCAGCACAAATAGAAAGAGGAAGTAACAAGGAGAAATTAAAATATTTCTTCGCATTTGCCTCACCTGCTTTTACTGTATTGCTAGTGGAGGGATAGGAGACAATTTTTTATTAGGTAAGGAAAATAAATAAGTAAAAATTAATGGCAACAAACATGACATTTGAATTTTTTTTTCCTTTTTTCCACAAAATATGTATTAGTTTATAACAGTAATGGCAAGTCATCCTACAACATAGGGGCAGTAATCTCCTCCAACATTCTATTCACATGCAATCCCTGTAAACTCTTCAAATAGGTTAAACACAGGTCACGAACAGCACTCACGTCAAGCCTACAGCAGCCAACTTTGTCCACCCCAGCCCACAATTGATGAGGGCTACCCAATGGAAACGCCACCTCCCCCCAAAACAAACCAACAAAGCTGTGCCACCTCTAGCAAAAGCATGTCTGAGGAGGCCACCACTGCCAAGCTCTCTACCACGCCCCTGGGACTAGACTGTAACCTTCTATTTCCAAGCTCCGAGGCATGCACTCTTCACTTGCCATGGGACCATACTGGTGTTGGCAGTCCCAGCTTATTCAAACAATCAACCAAGTTGTCCCATGCCCATGCCACTTGAAGGGAGCCATGACCTCTCTTTGCCTTCCAGAGCAGTGTCTCACTCTCAAAAACCCACCCAATTGACAAGCTCACAGTGCCATATATGTACTCTGGGGCCTCTAGTGCCTTCCAGTTCTTCATAATCACATGAATCACAAGGGCCAAGTCAACAAATCTAGAAGTAACCTTAAGCCTGGCCAGGCTAGGGAACCAGCCCACTAAACAGGAGCCTGGGAAACAATGGATGCTATGCTGTGTAATATTATTAATGCTGTTGCAGAATCCAGAGAGGAGGGCATTTTCAAACTATTAGATACATGTCATCTCCCACTTTGCCACACTGAAGGCATGCTGCCCCGGCTCAAGGGCAGAACCTGATCACTTTGCCAAGCATGAGATGCACCTGATGAAGGAGGTAGTAAAATATTAAATTAAAGTGGGCCTTCCTAGACACTCTGGGGATTTGTTCCAGAATTTGTACCCAATCTGCCTTTGGGATCAGGGTCCCCAGCACCTCCTCTCACTATTCCCAGAGGACAGTCAGAGGGGCCATCACATCCACCCGAAGTACCCAATCTAACCACATTATTGCTTTATGCATGTCAGTTGTTGTGTGTATAACATGACCACTTTGGTGCGTGGGTGGTTCAGCCATTCCAGTTCCCTAGTGTTTCTTGATTGCCACTGTCATGGCTCCATGAAGCATTAAATGCCCTCCGGGAGTTCATGCTCTAATTGTAGATCCTCAAACATGAACATCTCAGCGGTACAAAACAAATCTCCCACCCTGGTGACTCCGTATGGCACAAACACCGTTAGCCCCCGCCAATCTCCCCCGTGTTGCATCACCTCCAGCCACTGCAGCAATATATTGGAGTGCACAAATCATATCTGAGTGTTCTGTAGACAGCGTAATCAACAGTGCCTCATAACCTGGAGGTCTCCTGGGTTTTCCCTGGCCACCCACTGGGGGTTCAGGAGAAACTGAGAAAGCATACCTAATGAGGGGGTGAAGGGGTCCACATCCCCATCAGGTGACTGGCTTTCAAGCAAGTGGCTACCATCCACCTACTGGGTGAACCACTGCAACTGTGTCACAAAATAATAAGCTTCAAAATCCAGGGCCACCAAATCACCATCCACAACAAGATTCTGTTTTCTAATCATTGCCACTCATTGGCAATCTGATCCCCACATAAAACAATCATTAGGGACTAGATCTCTTGAAACATTCTGCGAGGTACCAGTATAGGCAGCACAGTAAAAATGAAGTAGTCAGGAAAGTGTTCTCATCATAGCAATGGTAATATGACTGGTGACAGACCAGCAATGTCTTCCAAAAGTCCACACTAGAATGGAGGGCCCGAATAGTCGTGCCCATGTTACGCTCCAGTATTTACCATGTGCCCTGCTATACCCCCAGTTATTGCAAGCAGGTGGCCTTCCATAGCTAGCCCCTCGGGTCAGAGCTGGTTGCACTTCCACGCATGGAGGGAGCATACTAAACTTTTGCCAGTTGACACCGAGGCTAAAGACTGTTCCAGAATGGTCTAAGAGGCCCACTGGTCTCAGTGCATCGTCAACTGCATCTGTGTGAAACAATAGCCTGTCATCTGCATATAAAGCTATATGATGTATTTCCCCCACACCTTTATGCCCTCAAACAGCATCCCAGGCCTCGAGTTACAGGTCAATGGTTCAACTGCCAGCGTGAAGAGCAATGGAAACAGCAGGCAACCCTGTTGGGTTCCATGGTTCACTGCCTAGTCTTCTGATATAACACTGTGCATCCTCCGCTGGGCCATGGGGTTGGAGTATAAGAGCCTTGTCCAGTTCACAAATCTGCCTCCTAGACCTATCCTTTCCAAAATTCTATAGAAAAACTCTCATTCCAGGGCATTGCAGGCCTTCTCAATATCCACCGGCATAACTGCTGCCAACTGTTTATCAGAAGTGCCATCTTTCATCAATGCCAGGAGCCTTTGAATATTAAGTGTATTATTCCAGCCTGGACGGAACCCTGCCTGGTCCTCATTTACCAATCAAAGCAAGTATGTTGATAAGCGTATTGCAAAGATTTGGCTCGATATTTTAAAATCAATTTTAAGCATCAATAAAGGCCTAGAGGCTTTGATATCCTGGAAGGGGCCTCCTGGCACCAATAAAGGGATCAGCAGTGTTTAACATCTAGGGGCCTGTGGGCAGCCAGAAGTGCGTGCACCCTTATGAACTTCCACAGCTTAAGGGCAATGGTATCAACATACGTGGCGGAAAACTTAACTGGGCCATATGCTCCACTGCAGCTTTAACGTAAGACAACTCAATATCCCCACCTAGTTCCTTGACCACCTCCCTGATAAGGATCAATAGTAGGATAGGGTCCAGAAAAGATGTGATCTCTGGCATCATCTGGTCAGCAGCACTCTGATAAAGAAAAGCATAATACTCCTGAAAGCTGTAATTTATAGAATCTTGCCTATAGATCTTTTCCCTTTCTGTTGGTTCAAGCTCCATGATAATAGATCCCTGATTAGTAGAGTTAGCCAGCAAAGCCGATAGTGACCCAGAATTGTCCCTCTCCCCATCCGTTTGAACCATATATTCTCAGAAATCTGAGATTCTCCAGCTGGCTCATCAGAAGGTCTTTGGCCTCTAAATACGCTGAATGTGGAGTTGGATTCCCCCTGTCTCTGCCTCTCTATATGGCAGTTCTGCCTCCCGGGTCTCAACATTCTACAGTAGCTTGTGCTGCACATCAACCGCTTTGAGGATACGGTGCCCCCAGATTACCACTTTAAAAGGGTCACCTGCAGAGTAAACATGTAGCCTCATTGAGTTCTAACTACTGTGTTATCCCCTCCGCAATTGAATTGCTGCACTTTTGAGTCTTCCAGCACCTCATCCCTTAATCACTAGTTAGGAATACAGGGATGGCCCAATAGTACAACAGAACTGGATTGTGAGCTGAAATTGTGTAGGCCAAATATTTTTCCTCCTGCACCACCACAGGCACCCCTGGAGAGCAAAGGAAAGTGTCAAGGTGGATGTGTAACCCATGTAAGCTTGAAAATATTGAGTAGTTCCTATCTAGGGGATGAGTGAACCTTCATGAGTCCATAAAACCCCACTGACATTGCCAACCTGATAATTTCCACCCTATTCCTGTGACCAGGTATACTCTCAGGGGTAGATGGGATCTATCTAATGCGGGGTCCACAATGCAGGTAAAGTTGCCCCCAGGAGGACAGAGTGAACCCAATAGGGTTCCAATACCTGGGGCGACTAATCCAGAAAGCCCGCCTGGTCCAAATTTGGGGCATAGACACTTACCATCAACCATCATCAAATTCCGTCCATCAAACCTCCCCATGGCCACCACATATCTTCCAGCTGGGTCCGCTAATTAACCAGTTTTCTAAAAGGAGGCCCCTGTCATACCCATATAAGGACAGTGCAAATGCAGAACATGTGGTATAAAATGTCTTGTCCCACCTGCGCCTATGGAGTGCTAGGCCCTCAGCAGATGAAAGGTGGGTTTCCTGTAAAAACATCACACAAACCTCTGGCTTTTGAGGTAGGAATATGCTTTGCAACATTTGGACATATTATTGAGCTCCCTCACAACCCAGGACATGAATTTGTACTTCACGAAGGGAGCCATGGGACACAGACATGAGAACATTTAACTGCCAGTCAGAGAAGATACCACAGTCAAAACCCATCCCCACCCATGCTCACAGCAAGGTAAATACCCCACAAAATGCATAGCTCAACCAAATGAAAAACAAAACAATACCTACTTCCTGAACCCAGGACAAGAGGGCAGCGTCTCCCCATCCAAACCAGCAAATGCAAGCTAAGGGGCAAACATCCATGTGGGCACCTCCAGGTCTTACACTACTTCATCCATGCATATTAAACACACACAAGGCGGCAGCGGAGGCCAGCCTGCCTGCACTTTGATGATGCCACAGCCCCCCCAAAGTCCTCCCTTGAATGACATCCCCCAATCCAGCAACCTCAACAGGACTCAAAGGAGAACATCTGCAGGCCAGGGCATCATTCGAGGTAACACAGCATCGGAGCCCACATTGGATATTGAGGCCCTGTAAATGTCTCTAGTTCTATTATCACCCACAGTCAATGGGGGACTCATGCCTACCACATGCCGCCACCTCCACTACTTTCAATTGTTTATGTTGCACCTGAGTTTTTGAATGTATGACCCAACTACCCGATTCAAACTGCACACCCTTTTCCTAGACAACTTCTAGGAGGTCTTGCACCCCAAAGCCCAGGGGAGAGTTGCTGAGTGTGGGTGACCACCAATCCACTCTAAGAATTCCTGTGTTGAGGTAAAAAACTGCCCACCATCCTCCATTGCAACAAGCAGCTTAGCATGGAACAACACTGCATAGCAACTCCCATCTGGAGGAACGTGGTCTGCTGCTTCTGGACTTCTCTTGAAAAAGGTCTGGGAACACCATGATCTTATAGTTAGCAATCACCAGCTTTCCCCTCAGTCTGGCCTGGCACAGAATTTGATTATGGTCCTTATAGTGGAGCAATTTAACCACCACAGGGTGCAGGGCTGCTCTGTTACTCAATGTTCCTTCTTCAGTGCAAAGAAGAGGTAGGGGCCTTAAGGTGCGACATCCATTTTTAATCAGGTTTCCAACAGCTCCAACATATTGGGCCCTTGAGCCCACTCCAGCAGTCCTATCACTTGGATATTGTTTTTTCTGGGCCCTGGTTTTGGTATCTTCAGCCCTATATTTCAGAGTTTCGACCCTCCCTTCCATGGCCTCCAGGGGCCCCCTCAAGGCCTTTAATTCTGGGAAAATTTCAGTCAAAATGCATTTCTTGGCCATGACCGGCTCTGCCAGATGCCAGTGGTCATCCTTTAGAATCCCCACCACTGTATCTATTTTTAACTCAAGAGCTTCACAGGAGTCAATGATTGCCTGTGGGATACCATCTGAAGTTTCCCCTTATGACTTACAGAGGAGGCAGATGCAACACCCCCACCATTCTCGAGGTCAACAGTGACCAGAGTGGGGGGCTGGCTGGGCTCCACCTCCTGCTTCTTTGAGACTTTCCCCATGATGTTCCATAACAGTGGAAAGACGGGGTTCTTTCCAGCAAATACTCTTTTTTCCAGATCCCGTCAGCATGGCCGTCAGAGGTCCAGACTAATAGGGCCAGCGGTCCATAAGCATATCTCTCCAAGCCCAGGGTTGATACAGGAGCCTCTCTCTTCCCTATGTGCCAATAGCCAGCACCAACAGCAATCTCAAGACAAACCCGGGGCCAGCGACCAACAACCGCAATGAATTGCCGGATGGCTCCCAAGCCACCGACCATACCAATGTGCAGCCGGTTACTGTGATTCAGTCCATGTCATGAGTCCCAGGCTTCCAAAAAGGCGAGCACCCTCCCACAAATTTTCAATATCCCATGTAAGGCTCCAGAGGGGGCCTCCTACCACTTCAGGCAGGGGTCACTCCAATTCCAGTCGTCTAGCCACACACCGCTGCTGCCCCTTAACTTCTCAGCCTCCACCCTCTTGGGGTCTCAGGCAAGGCCAGTCATCTCCTCTGTCATGGTTCAGGTCGTAGCACAGCAAATCCTCAATGGGGTCAGATCCGCAGGTGCACCTCTCCCCCAGGGCCACCAGAGTTGATCACCCCAAGCAGGGGCACCACCATCCCAGCTGTCCACATCCCACTGTCCTTGCACGGAATTCCACAGACCAGGCCCACGGTCGGTACAGGACTCACCCCCAGCTCTCCAGCATGCTCCTTGAAGTCGATCACCAAAGGCAGAATGCTCCCCTCCTTTTTCACTGTAGGAGAACCACCGCTGCCCCTGCGCTCTTTAGCATCCGCCTCCCTCTCTCTGGTCCCACAAGGTCCTGCATGGGGCCTGCACAGACCTCAACAGCGCGGCCTAGACTGCAACTCCATGATCTTTGAAGCGGCAGTCCCATCAACCGCATCACTCACTCTTGTTAGGGGCTTCTCCTCGCTGTGCTGCCGCAATCTTTGCAGCGTGAGAGTCCCAACTTTAATGCATTGGTGTCAGGCCATGCCCGGAACATGACATTTTAACTTATCTTTAATAATGTAATTTAACTTTTAGCAGTAGCAGTGCATATGCTATATGTACCTGTATACTTATTCCATACCTCAGCACAATCAGTTTAACAAGTTTAAATGCTTACATAACAGATACGTCATTCAAGATAACTGCAAAGTCTGCCATCATACACAAAATTGCAAATAAAAAAGAGCCTGCCCATTGAACCAGATGACAGTAGCTGAGATGAGGAAGAATTATAACCTTCGAACCCAAATCACAAGATACCAAAAGAGCACCTGAAGCAAGTGGAGAAAAGCAAAAAATACAATCAGCCATTTCTATGGTAACTAAATATATTTTATATTATTAAATAAAACTCTATAGCCACATTATACATTATTAACAAAGACATTTGTTTTATTTAACAGGATCCTTATTTAAAACTGAAGAAAAAAACATGTGCTTTGAAATGGCATATAATCACTGAAAATATGTTTTTATTTTACAAAAAAACCCATTCTTTTTCAACCTAATATTAAAACAAACTGTATGATTTTATTTATATTTGGAACCTGTACCTCTAAACACAAATGTTGTAATTTCTAATTCTATTTTGGAAAAATTGTGCCTCCTTTTTGGTACAGCTTCTGCTTTCTGAAGACCCTTTTCTGAACATTCTGGTGGATAGGAGTTAAAAAGCCTTCCACAAAACAACCCAGCTACTCTTTCAATTCTTTTCATTCCTTCTCTGACCTCTACATGGTAAGGGGTGGCTTACTTCCTCTGTTTGGGATCATCAGCATGTGCCACAGTGAGGCTTGGAAAAATTGTGAATCACAAATTACTGCATCGCAAAATTACAGCAATTAAGAAATCACTATTTGTGAATTGCTATTTCAAACAGTGATTTTAAAGAAATTGCTATTTCAATAGAATTACTGTGGGTACATATGAAATAGTGGGTAAAAAATAGAAAAATCCTAATAATTGCAATTTTACCAACACTATTTTTTACTTTAGTACATATACCCTTCAGAGAGAAAGTCAGGATGTTGCCTGCAAACTGTCCCGTCACAGTTTGTAACACAGATGTATACAGCCTTTTTCCAATCACAACAGGTCCAATTTGCTGAATTGGACTGTTTCCGACCTCAAAAGGCTTCTCTGTATCCACAAACAAGAATGTCCATACAGTAACATGTTACTGAATTGCAATGTTGGGTTTGCATGCAACCTATATCCGAATCACTATTTGGAAGGGGTTTAATTGGAGCGTACCTCCCAAATGCTGATTCACATTGGAATATATCAATGTTTTGTGAGCAAATGCTGGTCGCAAACCATTAAGCCTTTACAATGTTCCCAATGGAGGTAGTAAGCCATTTGCATACAGAAAGCCTTCCCCTTTGTAAATGTTGACAAACGTTTCATGTAGAGTAGACCTTTGTCAAATGGACAGCTGCCTACTCTTCAAAAATGTAACTTACCTTATTTGAAAAAAATGGCGTCATTTAAAAACATCAACGACATGCAGGTCAGCTGATCTTAGCTGGTCATATTGCAAATTACTAAACAGGTCGCAAAAATGCTGGTCGCAGTATCTTATGACAATTGATATATACATCTGATCCATATTCCTGATTTGGTTGGACCCGGAAATACTCAATTTAGACCAGTATCATTTCCCCTTCAATAGCCCCATAAAATTGCCCTCAACTTCTTCTCTGATTAGCCCTCTGTCAGAAACCTGGGTTGAAGTATTCCAGGACAGAGAGGAGGTACTGGGCTCCTACTGTATTACAGAATATCCTACAACAAAAATATAATCTCATACAAATATCAACACCACAATATCATAGTCCAATGAATCATAAAATACATTAATCCTATATAGAATGCCAAAATACCAAAATACAAAACATTGTTATTAACAACATTGACAACTAACAATATTGAGACTCAAAATATTACAATTCACAACATTCCTATATTTATCATTACATACCACAAAAACATTAAAATTCATAAATATATAGATAAATACAATTGTAAAATAATTCAAACTTACTTTTAATACAACAATTAACAAATACAAGCTACTTGCCAACCACTAAATGAGGTAATAAAATTTCACCATACCAAATAGCATGCTTGGAAACTTAACCAACAGAATAAATCGCACAATTACCAAACCAGCAAAGGACACTTTTTCACAAACCTTGTGACTGCACCTAACTGACAAGAAAGATGCTTGCCACGCTGCCAAAATAGCCACATACCTCTGCAAAGTAAATTAAGGAGCAAAGTAAGTAACTAACAAATATTTTTTTTGGGGGGCGCCAGAGAGCCACACGGCAAGACAGCTGCTACCTAATAAACATCTGCTGACCGAGGGAACAATACATCCCAATCACACACAGACTGGCCTGTGGCGCCCCTCCTGCTGGCTGTTGTGACTGGAGGGGTGTTCTTTCCACTGAACAGACACAGAGGAATTCATTGGATTGGCTGTGCTGTTATGGGAGAGGAGCGGTCCCTCTCTTGTGGAGCTGTGGCCTACATTGGCAGACTTCCAGTGAAGAACACCCCTGTACTGTGCCTGACTATCCCTGGGACTTCAAGAGGATCCTGTAGTGATGCTAGCACCCAGTGAGAGAACCCAGCTGGACATGATGGATTTGTAGTCCCGGGCAGTGAGGCGAGTAAGGCCTGTATCTGGTTGCGGTGCCCATCAGGCCCAGACCGTAGCCATATGTGAGCTGGGAGAAGTGATCACATGACAGTGACCGCTGGGCAGGGAATCACTCCTGCTACTCCTATGGCCTACCGCGGCAATTGCTTCAGTTTGGTCATGCATGGTTTTCCACTGTGGCCCTTACAGCCCCCAGTGATACTGCTGTTTCATCAATGACATCTACGGATATAGGTACAAGTAACCTCATTGGCTCTCGGGACCTTGGATCGCTCGGTACATCCACTTTGCTCCACCACACATTTACCGCCCAATCTTTGCCCCAAGTTATCTGAGAGAGCGGCCTGCCTGGGAATGTTTGCATCTGCAGGTCAGAGTGAGCTTCTACACCTGGACAGTGACATGGAGTGGCCCTGACACATGCTGGTGGCTGCTAGAGCTGCTGCAGCCCCAGGGGGACTTGAAGTTGGGCTGGCTATTGTTCTTAGGTAGTGGTGGAGGGTCTGCTTTGCTCATGCCTCCTCGTGCCCCCGGAGTGAGACGGAACCCAGCCTGAGAGATGAAGGATTTCCATGCAACCCTTGCCACCTACTCTTTTCATCTCCCTGTCTGTGATGGTAAACATGATTCCAAGCAGCCGAAACTCTCCTTTCAAACTTGACAGGGCAAGGATGCTGCCAACTTGACTTCCCGAGGCCCAGGCTCTGAACACTCCTTAGGGGGTTGCCTTTGCTGTCGTCCAGGGACTCAAAGACTTGTTTGCTGGCATGAAACATAGCCTCCATGCAATTAACACAAACATCGGCCTCCTTACCACCAGGTTCGATCACATGAAGGAGTGACTAGACAAACATGGTAGATCAACTGGATTAACAAGGATCAGAGGTTTCAGGCCTCACATGCCCACAGATTAGCATCTACTACAGGTAGAAAAAGTTCTGAAAGTGATCAAAATAGGAAATGAGGATATGGAGTCCAGGTCCCGGGGAAACAACTTATGCATTCTGGGAATACTGGAGTCAACTGCCAAAGACAGGTTGGACACCTACATTGAGACTATGATCCGTTGCCTGTTCAACAAGGCCCTGTCTGCAATATTTGCAGTTGGGTGTGCTCTCTGCTTCCTGGGCCCTACCCCCTGCCTGGGATCCCCACACTTCTGATAGTGGCACTCCTTCTTATTTACAGGAACTGAAACTGACCCAAGAGCTTTGTGCTGCACAGTACCAAGGAAACTCGATTTCATTCTATCCTGATTTCACATTAGCCATGCAGGGGGACTGCAGAGAATTCCTGCTTGCCAAGAGACTACTCCAGAACGCCAATGTGGCATACTCTTTGAATTATCCTGCCAAGCTACGAGCCTCCCTCAGTGGCAAAACCCATCTATTTGTTGACCATAAAGTGGCCTTGAAGGACTCATGAAAACTTTGAACCACCAAAGAGTCCCAGCTTGACTCACCAAGGGGCCACATGAAATGGCAATCTCAGCCACAATTACTGATCATGTTTTCTCCTGCAGACACAATGGAGACCAGCTGTGCACGGATGTGCTGCCTGTTGCCTGACGTACAGAGTGCTGGGTGAGTGGGTCCTCCGATCAGTCCATGCCCATTGCACTTTACAAGACTCTATTTCAAGCCTGATACAGCACTCACTCAGCAACTATGATGCCCTCTGATGCCACCATTATCTTCTAACCTCTGTCACCCAGCCTCTTATCACTGGGCTGTTGGAAGGGTCCCCTGGTGCCATGAAGGGATGTACTCTATTATCTTCTTTGATAGGTTACATGTTGGTGGTGAGGGGAGTGGGATATGGATGGTTCAACCAGTTGGGGGTTGAAGCGGGAGATGGATTTTGTTATTCTCTTTGTCTTGATATGTTCTTGCAGAGCACACTTATGCTTACACCATACAGCACACTCATGGTACTTCACCATACTCAGAGTGACCAACAAAGATTCCAATGCCAGACCACAAATCACCCTGTATCACATCACACCAAGTGAGATCCCTCAGTTGGAAAATACGCTGGCTCCAAGACCAGCTAAAAGCCTGGATTATATTTGCTTTTCCTAGACATCATCCCATAGACATCAGCTGCCTACAATTATGCCTGAGGTGATCTTATTCTCAACGAGGGCATATGTGTCATCCTTCATGGCATGCTGCTATGCTGGCCATATATGCTGGATGTCATATATTGCCCAAATGGTGATAGCCCTGTGGAGGTATGGGGCCAAATCCACAATGTGAGGCAGGTACTTGTTTTGTGGGATGGAGCCTTTAATATGGTGCTTAATGGACCGAGCAGCCTACTGACGGCAATTACAGTTACATACGATGGGCGGTCTTTACCAGGAAATACAATTTCTTTCAATGAAATATCTGCTCGTGCTCCCATTACATAGCCAGCTTGATATCTTCAAATATTTCTGATATCGTACCTCCACTTAGGCTTTGCATGACATGTTTCTCACAGTTCCTACACGCTTCATGCTCTAGATATGATACTCACAAACGTATACCATCATGAACTGATTATATGCATTTATGTAAGCATGCAGGAGATATGTACTCCTAAAGTCTACCATAACTGGGAAGCTGAACTCGACCCGCCTCGCACCACAGTGCAATGGCAGTTCTGTTGTGGGCTTACAAACCGGCTTTCCGCAAACTACTTATTGCTCCTCTACACATAAAATTCCTCCACAAAATGTACCTCATTCCTGTACAGATGCATTGTATGGGCCTCTCTGTGCAGTGCTGCCCATGTGGGACTGATAATGCTTAATTTCTCTACTTAGCATGGGGGTGTCAAGTGATAGCCCATTTCTGAACAAAGGTCTGTGACACTATCGACTTTCTAATTGACATTTGCGCTCTCAAGACCCCATTGACAGCATTCCTGGGCTATGTTAAGGACATTTCCAGAGGAGTCAAGCACCTCACTGCTATGCTGCTTTTTATAACCAAATGCAGACTTGTGATGCACTAGGACCACCATCCCCAACTTTGATAGATACCTGGCTCCAGAAAGTTTATTGCCATGAAAAACTCACTGCCTGTTGGGAGCTGATGCCCCAACGCTCCTACCAGGCAGATAATTGACCTCCCTCCACTGCCTATCTTACCTCACTTACTGAACCCACCAGTACTCAAGCCCCATCCAGTCCTCTATCCACTGAGGAAGCCTTTCCATAGATCCCTGACTCTCACTTTCCAAACTGCCCACTACCAAACCTGGAAGATGCATGTGCTTTATTGCAAAACTTCAAGAAACAAAAAAGTAAGTAGGTTTTCCAACCACCTAACTCCCAACTCTCTTAAACTAATAGTCAAAAATGTATAAAAAATGAATGTTTGAATATCTGTTTTTTTTAACACCACTGACCTCCCACAAAAACCAACTCAAAGCAGAGGAAAATCCAATTAAAAGAAGAAAAAAAACAAAACCAAAGCAACCAATTCAAAAAAAGAAGACTGCTTCTACGTGTAAGAATTGAAAAACACTAACAGCTGTACCTATACTGTTAATATAGTTATTATAACACACAAAACATGATTGACAATGTTGTATTTTTTAATCTAAAGCAAAATAGCAATAGAAGTAACACATGTTTCCCACAACGTGAAACCCCAGCTAACATACCTAAGCAACACCAACAGCAAGGAACGTTGAAGCAAAGAACATTGCCACTGGAAATTCACCAAATGCTATGTATATTCTTGCAATGGGAGGGAAATATTATGTATATGATTATGTTAAATGCACCACTGAGCATAATCATTCATGCTCTAGTGCTCCAAGTGGATTAGTAACATATATTTACTTCTGGTGCATCAGAATGGGAATGATAACCCCCTAAATTATTCAAATAGCAATTAGAATCCTCCTTGACCAAACAATTTGATCTGTACTTCCAATCTTGCTTAAACTTCAGCAAATGCATTTATTCTCCTTACCACACTTTCCTCACAGAGAATTGGCTCCTTTTTGCAGGAAGCCCGTAGAGAACCATGTCTCATCTTCATTCTCACTTAACCCCTTAATTAACCCCTCTTATATCACAATATATGAATCCACTCAATTCCTCTATTCTAGAGCCATTACACTGCCTTCTCAAGCCTTACATAAGACACTCAAGCTCCCTCAATGGTGTGCAAAGTGGTTCCTGAAATAGAACCCAATGCGTTGCACTCCTATTAAGTTTCTATTAACCCACCTTCAATCCTATTCAACAAGAACCATACCTTTGACTAGCCTATGAAACTTTTGAGTCTTCCAGCACCTCATCCCTTAATCACTAGTTAGGAATACAGGGATGGCCCAATAGTACAACAGAACTGGATTGTGAGCTGAAATTGTGTAGGCCAAATATTTTTCTTCCTGCACCACCACAGGCACCCCTGGAGAGCAAAGGAAAGTGTCAAGGTGGATGTGTAACCCATGTAAACTTGAAAATATTGAGTAGTCCCTATCTAGGGGATGAGTGAACCTTCATGAGTCCATAAAACCCCACTGACATTGCCAACCTGATAATTTCCACCCTATTCCTGTGACCAGGTATACTCTCAAGGGTAGATGGGATCTATATAATGCGGGGTCCACAATGCAGGTAAAGTTGCCCCCAGGAGGACAGAGTGAACCCAATAGGGTTCCAATACCTGGGGCGACTAATCCAGAAAGCCCGCCTGGTCCAAATTTGGGGCATAGACACTTACCATCAACCATCATCAAATTCCGTCCATCAAACCTCCCCATGGCCACCACATATCTTCCAGCTGGGTCCGCTAATTAACCAGTTTTCTAAAAGGAGGCCCCTGTCATACCCATATAAGGACAGTGCAAATGCAGAACATGTGGTATAAAATGTCTTGTCCCACCTGCGCCTATGGAGTGCTAGGCCCTCAGCAGATGAAAGGTGGGTTTCCTGTAAAAACATCACACAAACCTCTGGCTTTTGAGGTAGGAATATGCTTTGCAACATTTGGACATATTATTGAGCTCCCTCACAACCCAGGACATGAATTTGTACTTCACGAAGGGAGCCATGGGACACAGACTGGACCCTGGCCTTCAACATGCTCCGGATTCTGCCGGCGGTCTTCCTGGACCTGGAAGGGCAACTGAAGGCCAGACAGCAGCAAGGAGGAGGTAAGTTCATGCCTGATCTCTGAGCATGTCTGACATGCTATGTGCAGTGTTGTGGCCTGGTCATACTCCCACATTACGTTGGTCTTGGAGTCCAGGACTCGTGTCCCTCTATTGTGTAAGTCACACTCCTCACCTGATCCACAGTTGTGGCCCCTACAGTCTGTGACTATTTTCAACTTGGGCTCTATGTCCCTTAAATGAGCTATGCTGATGGTCATGCACAGCAATTGTTACTGTGACTCTGATGTGTGCATCGTGGGTGGGTCTCTTCTTTGCATTTTGCTTGGTCTCTGACATATGTTCTGTGTGTGCCTTTCATATGTGTTCAAATTGCAGGTCTGGGTCACAACATTTGTGTGGGGTACCTAAAACATACCCATGCAGCAGGTGAGTCCATGTAGTGTCCTCAGGGCTATGTAGAAGAAGTATGTCACACTGGACCAGACACCTGCCCACTGTCCATGCCAATACACTGTATTTAGTTTACCTGCTCTGTCATGCCCACTCCAAGGCATAGTGAGTCTCTGTACTCACACTCACGTGTATGTACCTACTGGTTGTGGTTCCTGAAATGTGCCATCAGGTGTCTGACCCAATATCATTGTAGTGTGGCTTCCTATTTTGTTACAACTGGTGTGTTGAGGATTATAGTGTGAGCAGGACATCTGAGTTGCGACAATGGGAATGATAACTATGCAACATAAAGGGGTGTGGTCAATTGAATGAGCACAATGCTGTATGCAAGAGTGACTTTCACGCAGCTCTGTGTAATTGTCAGCAGACTGTGCGGTGCTCATGTTCAGGTAGTTGTATTTGCAGTCACTCATATGTCAGATGTAACTGATGTAGGATCATCATAGTCCAAGAACAGTGTGTGGCACAGGACAGACTGGTGCAATTGTGAGCTGCAGAGTTTGTATGGGCATGACATATGAATGTGACCCAGTGCAGACTGACGTTTTTTTGGATGCATTGCCCCATGACATGTGACGGTGGAGACTGACTTACCATGCATGTGTGTGCCAGGGCATTGACTTGCTATGAGGGTACCTACATTGGAGTCTGAGGTGCTCCATGCACCCCATGTTGTCATTTAGTATCAGGAAGCTAGGACATCATTGTGTGATGTGCTGCTAGGCATCACAAGTTTGTGAAATGTGAGTGTGGGCATACATTCATCGAGAGACCTGTACTTATTGATTGGCATTTGATGTGATGTATGTTAATGGTGATGTAATTCTACATGGTCATTTGCATGTACAACAACTGTGTATGTGGTGCATGTGTGCACTTTGGGGTATTGACAGCCAGCATGCAACAGACATATGGGTACCTGTCCAGGAGGGATATGGGTGCCATGGTTGATGTTCAGACTGAGTATTGACCTATGTATCCCTGTGTGTGCATTTTTAGTAAATGACAGCTAAGTTTGCCAGTGCATGACCGGTAATGTTGGGTATTGACATTGTTGTGTGCAGTCAGTGCAGGAAACTAATGTGGTTCTTCTTTTCCTACTTATATGCAGATACATCCACGGGCACAGGAGACAGTGCTACGGACCAGGATGAGCCACAGAGCCAGCCCGGGCCAGCAACTGAGGAGTCGGAGGGACCCAGTGGCATGGAGAGAGGGGAGCCACACCGAGGAGTCCTCAGCACCTTCCACCTCAGCTGAGGACCACAGCAGCTCAGAGGATGAATCCCTTGTGGGGGTGGGTGTCAGCAGCCAAGCGACAATGGAGGGTGAGGCTGTCCCCGCCACCACCATCACGACTCCCACCACCACCACCACCACCCTCCCCCCGGCTCCCATCCCAGAGGTCTGTGGCACCTCCCGTGTTTGAGAGCATGTCTCCTTTGTGCCAGGCGCTACACCCCCTGCCCCTGTGTCCCCTGCTGCCCTGAGTGTGGAGACTGCAGACATACTTAAACAGATCCATGTAGGGCAGACATCAATAATGAGTGTCCTCCATGCACACACCGGTCTGTTGACACAACTGGTGTCGTTCATGGAGGGCATCTCATCTGGCATGTCTGCCCTACAGAGGACCAATCAGTCCATGGCCTCCTCACTGACGGCAGCAGTATCCCTCCTCCAGCAGTCCCTGACCCCTTCAGCCTTTAGCCCAAACAACTTCTCCAAGCACCCTACCTGTCCCCAGCACACACACAACTGCACGGTCACCCAAACACACAGGCACAGACAGCACACATTCACCCACACATAAGTATAAACATGCACACAAGCAAAGTCAGGGGACTGATACCACACACACAGGGGATGGGTCTCAGACACACACACAGGCTCTCCCTCCAAGAGCCCTTCCCTTGCCTATCCTGCAACCCCATCTTCTACAAAGCTCTTCCTGTGTGACCTAGGCCTCTTCCCCTCAGATCCGGCAGATCCTGACTACAGGGGGAAGGGGAAGTCACCACACACAGAGAAGAGTGCCCCTCACACCCGGACACCCTTCCCCAAGCGCAGGCAGACTGAGGCCCCTACCCGCAAGTCACCCCGTAGCCGGAAATAGCAAGACCTCACCCCCACCCCCCAGCCTTCTTCCTCCATCACCCAGGTCAGCACACCACAGGTTCCCCCGCAACACCCTGTCCCAGGTTCCCCCACCCACAGATACATCATCCCCGAAAGGATTCAGCCCTCCCCCTGCCACTTGCTCTTCCACTGACACCACCACCAGTCTGTCTGTAGCTGCAACTACTGTGGGGAGCGTGTCACCCCCAGCTGTCCTACCAACCCCACCTGCACCCCTTTCCACTCCCATGGGGTTAGGCACTGCAGTGGAGTCCACGCCCACCCAGTCTGACACGGGCACTGCAGTGGGGACCATGTCCACTGCATCTGACCTGCCCACTGCAGTGGTTCCAGTACCCACCCAATCAGACTTGTGCCCCACAGTTGTGACGGCACAACCCATGTCAGGCCCTCCACTACAGTTGCTACGGACTCTCCTGCACCCAGCACCCATTCCCAAACTCCTTCTGAACCCTGATCCTGTCCCTGCCGTGCCTGGCCGGCCCAATATATGCCCCTCACAGTGGATGTCCCCCAGTCCTTATCAGTGCAGGCAAGCAATGGGTGACAGGTGTCACTGACACCATCATTGGACTTCATGTATTTCTACCTGACATTGGACTACATGTATTTACTTCTTTTGCCTTCCAGTTGATAGATGGCTGATTAAAGCATTTTTTGTTCTCCTTGTGCATTTGATTTAGCTGTAGATTTTGTTGCTGCTGTTTACCCTAACCTTGGTGTGAAGATGCAGGATTTACAAATGTCTGTTATTTAGGTGTTGATGTGGTGTACTCCATGTGGGCCATGAGATGAGTTTTATGTTCAAGTTGGCATCCATGTCATCCTTTACTGCTGAGTGGGGGTGTCATGATTGACTATTTGGGCACAGTGATGGTAACATTTCTTTGGCATGCCCAGATCTGTGGCTTGCACCCATGCACATATGATGTGCTTCACAATTTCCAATGTGACACTTTCCCTGACTGTTGTGCCATCTACACTGTACATGCAGGTGTGGACATCATTGGTGTTAAGTCAACTGTGTCCTCTGTGAAACTTGGTTGACATACGTTTTGTCTATGTGCAGGTGACTTAAGGGGCAAAACCGTACCCAAGCGTATGTCACCAGTGCCTACATTGGGTGGTAGATAAAGGTTGACTGTACAGGTGTTGTCCTGACATGCACAGGAATCATACATACTGTTTGTCAAGTGCTGCTATTTCCATGATGACACCTACCTTGTGGTCACTGTGATGATGGATGATTTTCACCCTTTGCCACAATGCTCTACTTTAGCTGCACTTTGTGTCCACACATTTTACATTGGATCACACACTTATGGGGTGTTTTCACACATTGGCCCAGTGCTATTTCAAAGCTTGACTTGTGTAGCCCACACTCTGGTTTACTTCACACATGTGATGGTAGTTACTTTGTGTGTCATGAATCAGAATCACTGTTGAGGCTATTTGTCAAGCACTACACACTGTTGGCATGATGTTGTTGTGGAATGTATTTGGCTGACATGCCTGTGGCTGATGTGTGATGTATGTGTGTGACATCATCCTCCCTCTGTGATCCTCCCAGTGATAGGCAACATGACACATATGGGTGGGGTGGCATCAGTGATAGGCAACATAACACATATGTGTGGGGTGGCATCAGTGATAGGCGACATGACACATATGGGTGGGGCGGCATCAGTAATAGGCAACATGACACATATGGGTGGGGTGGCATCAGTGATAGGCAACATAACACATATGGGTGGGGTGGCATCAGTGATAGGCAACATGCCCCTATGGGTAGGGTGGCATAAGTGATAGGCAGCATAACACATATGGGGGTGGCATCATTGATAGGCAACATGCACCTATGGGTGGGGTGGCAGTGGGGGTGGCCAAGGGTTCCCTAAGGAGGCGTGGTATTGGTGGACAGGGTCTAGAACCCCTGGCTTTGTTTGTGGGGTTGGTGTCCGACTTACCGTCTGCGCCGTTCGCGTCTGTTCCTGATCCGTCATATATGTACAGGACTGGTGTGACCTACGCAATTGGATTTATGGTCCGTCTCGATCGGTTGCTGGCTGCTCGGGTTTGAATCCGTGGAATGGGTTAATGGCGCGAATCAGAGTTGATATGCAGCTCTTCCGGGTGCTGAGACGTGCTGTACTTAGGGACCCGTCCGGAACGTAGGAACTGCGCATCGTACTTGACCGGCCAGAAGTAGCAGTGTTTAGGTTGCCGTGCGACATGAATTGAGTGTCTCCGGGTCAGGCTCGGACGGAGATTGATGATGGAGTCCGAGCGTGCGGATCGGTTTGGATTTTGGCACCTGTCCGCATCGTACTTCCTCGCCCGGACACTACTGACACATCTCGGAGGGCTGACCGACCGAGATCGGAATCAACCCCTTAATCTCCCCCTGCCTGCATCAAATGAACGTGTCTGTCTGTAACATAACTGGAGCTCATGTTAAATGTTCTGGTACCTTCGTTCGAGTTTGCGCTATATAACACTCCAATAAAAAAATTGCATTGTGCATAGTCAGGTATGTACGTCCTAACAAAATTCGGAAGTTCTAGCAGGGACTGCAATTGTTTGAGCATGTTTGTAGGTTGCAATTATGCACAATTTTCCCAAAAATTAGAGTCTAGGTTCTTACCCTCATGCGTAAGTTCACATCCTAGGAAAAGGACACTCAGAAAAGCTACATATGATTTTTTGAAGTTGATCTTTTAGCCAAGTTCAGCAAATCCTAATATTATGTGTTCGACTCTGGCTAAGTAGAGGTTCAATTCATCATCAGTTAAGTAGCTATCAGGATTGTAGGACAGTGCATCAGGGTCAATATCATGAAGAATCTGAAAACCAAAGGCGCTAACAGCAGTATAATTTCAGCTTTGGGGACCTAAATTGTGGCTGAAAAAATACATTGGAAATGTCCAATGTACTTTTGCATTTTTTACGGACTACATTATTAATTAGTGCCATACTATGGGGCCGATTCCGATTCGGGAGAAAAAAAGCGTCCGTCCGAATTGTATCTAGAGCCCTCTCCGTACGAATCGTAAACATGCCGTACGACCCGACTGATTGCAGCCTTATGGTGCGTACACCCCATGATCGTGGGGTACGGTGCGTATACCCCATGATCGCAGGGGTACGAACCGTACCCCCGCGATCATGGTGTGTACGCACCGTACCCGGGAGGGGGGCTGTTCCGTACCTGTTTCGGGGCGTACTCTGCTTCTCCGGACGTTTTAGGCTCCCGTAAAAAAAGCGTTGAACGGTGCGTACACAACATGAATCGTACTTACTGGGTCAGGAAAACCTGCTTCAAACCGTACGGATGTCGCGTACAGCGGGTTCCGAGGGAGAATCGTACGGAGATTAGAGTCGTACGGTCTTTGTACGATTCGTACGGAGTCCTGCTCCTGGTACGAATCGTACTTCATTGTATGTACGGGGGAGGTTGCAGGGTACGATTCATACGGGAAAAACGCTCTGAACGGCTATTCGGAGTGTTTTTTCCCGAATCGGAATCGCCCCTATGTGTTTTTGCACTGCAAATGTGTGTGTATTACTGTTTACATGCTTACAGTCTAAGACAATGTGATAGGAATGATCCGATTTTGGAACAGGAAAAAGAGGATTATTCATCTGAGTGACACAGTGAGTGACTCCCTGATACTCCAGTTGGAGAGTTTTTCTTTAACTGGTGCTTTGGCATCACATTTAATAGAGTATTGTGGTTTCACTTGCAGGCTGGTACGTCAAAGTATAACATGATAAGGAGAATTCTTATCCCACCTGACCTGAATGCAGTAGAGTGCAGGGGCTAATGCAAAAGCCCACTCAGCTGCATAAGCTAGTTTGACTTCTTCAGTGACAAGAGCAATAAAAGAACGAAAAATAACATCCTCTCCTTGGGGGGATGCTCGTACAAATGGTGGGGGTCATTGACCTCCACGTACAGTATGTCATAAGTCAAAGTCAAATTCTCTCAAAATATTTCTTTAATGGTGCTCTGTAAGCCACCTTCTATTTGAATATCTAAATGATAACATTTATCTGGGGGTGCTACGCGTCTTTCCACAGTTTTAACTGTCACAAAAGTATCAGTTTCTCTCGCTATCAGAAACTCCTGGAGATTCTGGCACATGAGGGTGACTTCTGCAGCGCTGTTGAGGAAAAACACCACCCCACTCCTGTTCAGGAGGAGGATTCTCAGAGTACCTGACATATTTAGCTGTTACAGCCACAACTTCTTTTTTCTAAAATGGGGCTTTACATTGTGGAGGTCTTTTCTCCTTCTTTATCTTCAAGTCTGACAAGCATGGTGTCTCCCTTTTTGGTTTCACGTACTCATCTTGTCTGAGTTCAGATTGTCCTCCTCTGTCATACTGCTGACCAGATGATTCCTGAAAAGAGCAAGGAGAACGTGTATCAGGAACCTGATACCTGCCTGGAGTCTAGATTTTAGTGGTAAATAGTCAGAATATCGAGTTGGAAATGCCGACTTCCAATAATATCGAGTGCAAAATATCTAGATACAGTCATATTGACAGAAAGACTATTGTGGTCAAGAATATCGAGTTTAAGGTAAGAAATATAGTTTTCAAAAATATAGTTGATAAAAATATAATCTTTTAGTTAGTGTTATGTATTTTAGTATGTATTTTAAATGTATGTGCTCTATTTTTTGTCTAAGTATTGCATTTATTTTTTAATATATGTGTTACATTTTTAGAAGTTATTAATGTTATTTTAATTACATTTTGTGTTTTAGTACCGTAGCGTGTTGTTGGTTTATAGAGGAATAGGGTAAGAAGTAATTTAATTATAATACAATAAATATTATCTTTTATTCATTAGTATTTATTCAATTTTAATTTTATAGTGTGAATTGTGGGACTTAATTTATTATTAGTTAATTACTAATTGGCTGTTCGTTTTTATTAATGAATTAATTTGTAAATATCTTAATTATGTCATTTTTTTAGGAGCAGGTTTGTGGGTTTATAGGGGAATAGGGTGGGAATTATTTCATTATCAATAAAAATATATATTTTTATTAATTAATGTTTATTTATTTAATTATTTATATTGTTAATTGTGGAAAGAAATGTATTAATAAATATGTATTTATTGTTATTAATTGTTATTAATTCATTAGTAATTATGTTAATTGTGGGGTTTTTTAGCAGCGAGTTGTGGATTGATTGGGGAGTAGGGTGGGAAGTAATTTAATTTTAATACATGTATTCATATTTTTAATAGAATATTTATTTAATTTTATTTTATAGTGTTGATTGGGTGAATGAATTTATTATTAATTATTTATATTTTGATTGTTAATTGTTATTAATTAATGAATTAGTTGTTAATTAATTATGTTAATTGTGTCACGTTTTAAGAAATGGGTGGTGGCGTTAATAGGGGAATATGGTGGAAGGTAATTTATTTAAATTAATTAATTAAGTGTTAATTAATGCTAATTAATTATTAACAACTTAAATATGGCTGTCATGTAATGTTTTAATGTGTGAGTTGTGGGTTTACATTAATTAATGATTTGTTGTTAATTGATATTCATTTATTAATGTAAAATTAGTTATGGAAATTGTGTAAATATTTTTCGGTGTGTGTTTTGGTGTTTATTGGGGTAGAGGGCGGAAAGTAATTTAGTTTAAATTAAATAATCATTACTTGATCATTAATTAATTGATAAATATTTTGGGTAATTGTTTTTTTAATATTGTTATGGGATCAAGGTTCTATAGCTGTAATATTTGGTTAGCACATTCATTTTTAACTTTTTTAATGTGTTTTTTAATTATTGAAGTGTGTCTAATTGATAAATATTTGTGTTAATTATGGAGGGACTCTTTTTTTAATTTAGATGTGTGATGTAAATTTTGTGGTGTAGTAGGGTAGGAAAAAATAGTGCATTTATATAATAATCAATTGTTTGGATTATAATTAATTTCTATTACATAATATGTATTTGTACTTTTTATGTTAAATGTAAAAAATTTATTTGTTTATGTAACTTTTTGATTTTTTCCTACATTATAATATGTTTCTATGTTTTGTAAATATTTATATTTTCATATATGTTTTGTTCTGGGGTTTTTATTATATTTTGTATTGTATTCGATATTTTGTTTATTTTTAATTTGAATTTTCTTCACTGGGAATAGTAATTATTACCTGCTTTCCAGCACTTTCCCTTCTACTGCAGTTGCAGGAGACGGAATAGTAATTTATATCCCTACACTATCCATCACTTTCCTTACTGTTGCACTTGCTCGAGGTGGAATAGTCATTTTTTACCCTCTACTATCCAACACTTTCCCTACTGTTGCAATCATTGGAGTGGGAATAGTAAATGATCACCCTCCGCTATCTAACACTTTCCCTACTGTTGCACTCATTGAAGTGGGAATAGTAAATTATTCACCTCCACTATCCAATACTTTGCCCACACTTGTATTCATTGGAGTGGGAATACTAATTTTTACCTCTCCACTATCCAACACTTTCCCTGATCTTGCACTCACTGGAGTTGTAATATTTTAATTTATAATATATTTTTTTTAATTCATTTGTAATTTACAGTTGTATGTATACATATATTTATTTATAATCTAAAATATATTTCTTGCATGTTATAATTAATTAAAATTATTATGTATTAGTTATTTGAAAGCAAATATATATATTTTACATTTTATATATGTATGTATAATTTTTTTAAATTACATTTATTACTTATAATTGTTCAAATTTACAAATAAATCATTTTTTTTAAAGTTAAAGATATTAATTTATTTTACATTACTTTTAATACATAAAAAACTATATTTTACTTCGATATTTTTAACAACAATATTTTTTCTGATATTTTGGTACTTACCATTATGAAGATAGGAGGTCGATATTTTTGACAACTATATTTATGACCCAATATTTGTGTAACTCGATATTCTGGTAGTACATATTCTGTCAGTGATAAGATTTTAGTGCTATCATGAAAATTGTACCTCCTCTCAGAGGTTTACCTTTCTGCGGTTATTTAGATTTATCTAATTTTTTTTTATCAAACTCACTGCCCGCTTGGCTTCCTTGTATGTACCAGGCTTGCTAAGAGGTGGTTTAGTCGGTCTGCTTCCCAAATTTTAGCATCCTAAGGATGTGTACACATCAGCAATAACTTTAGTCAACTCACTTTCTGGATCAACTGGTGCAACCGCTGTGAACCAGTGGCATAAAGCCAGATTTGCTGCTTCACACATTTATCAGAATCACTACAAGATATTCCCCATTAGTTTCTTCCTCAAATTCAGGGCAGAACCTGCCCCGTTCATGTTCTGTATCTGTTCAAGTACATCTGCTAAGACTGACATCGAGGGGGTGCCGTGACAAATAGCGTAAACAGCAGCAAAAAATGTTCCTCAGGTGTTAAAGTCTCCAATACCTGAACCATCCCATAGGGTAAGAAAATAGTCAAAATGATGCTTGTCTTAAGGTCCCATGAGGAGAAACACAGCTTCAAGTTGATCGATTATTTTGGGCAACCCAAAATGGAATTTCCTCATGATTGGTGGGGATGTTGCCCATTAATGAATTACCAATTACAGGACTTATGGTGGGCGCTGCAGGCAACTGGACTTGCCCCTGCATGTCATTCCTAGCTGAACCTACCAACATTCAACATGGTACGGGAAACAAACTGAGTAAAAAGCTGCATAAGGCCAATAGACCTGTGTGTAAAGCTTGTGATTGTGCAAGATATTGATGAACCAAATCAGAATATATCGTGGTGTTGAGCCAAAGCCCTATAGGATTACAAAGAGCGATAAACAACTTAGCAACTTACTTGGACCAAGAAAACCTAGAACTAAACAAAGAGAAAACCAAGGCTGCATGCCTAGTGGATCCGTTCAAGTGGCTCGTAAAAGGGGCAATAGTAGAAGAACAAGCGTCTTATAAATACTTCTGCATAAAACTGGGGTGGGGAACATCACACAAGGATCATAAAATGGACCTAAGAGCTATAGCCCAATCGCTAATTTTTGCATACAGATTACTGAACAAAAAATTGGGCTGGCCGAACTACAACCACCTCCTAAAAATGATGACAGCTCAAATTCTCCCCACCCTGTCATACGGCCTAGTTACCTGGTGTGGTAAGGAGGCTGAACTATTAAAAGAGCTCCAGACGAAGGCTTACAAGGACATTTGCAACCTACCAAAGTCCGCCTCCCCATCCCAGATTCGGCTGGAATTGGGCCTCCAGAATCAGAGATACCGGGGCATGAATGGCTTTGTGAAGCTATGTCATAAATTTCGTTCGTCCGAGCCTGTTCATTGAATAGTCCATGATGGAAAGAGATTAAAAACAGATTGATCAAGAAACATCCAATTCATGGGGAGCGTACCTAAGAAAATCTTTGGCTGAGCTTGAATTACAATTAGCATGGGACAGCATGTTAGACCAGGCAAACTTCAGTAAATTTGGTAATGGTGCAGCAAAGAAAAAATCCTTTTTGGAAGATAAAAAAGTGATTTCCAAATGCCGTCATGGGTGGACAGTGATAACGTCCTACACATCCATAAAGCCTCAAGCTTACTTAGTAGTCCATTTCAGCGTTGAGTTAAAAAAGAGCTTTATTTATTACCGGTTGGGTATGCGTGATTCGAAAGACTTACAGCCATCATGGAAAAGCAAACCACAAGCAGTGCATTGTCGATTTTTAATGAAACATTAACTCATCTGCTATGTGCATGCCCCACAGTCAAGGAGTTGAGGACATTTCTTTTAAAACCCTTTGTTAATTAATTGAACATTCGCACATGCAGGCAAGCCGTGATACGTTGGATGGAAGGCTCCTTCATAATCCTGTCCTGCCGGGTTGTAAAATACTTGCCAGAAGTAAGGAAACTTTTACAGCAACCCGAGCTAGAGGAAAATAAAAAGTAAGAACAATGCCGGTATGGGTAAAAGCACAAACACTGCAGCACCCCACAAGCCCATGTAACAAGCGGACTAAATGCTAAACCCATAACGGGTCAAATTGAACAGTAGAATTTATGATGATTGATTGAAATTTTAATGCAAAATTTTGCATTCCTTATTTAATTGCTTTCACTCACAATTAGCGACACGTACCACCGCGGCCAGCCCTCATCATAAAGCTGCTGTTTTTCAGGCACATTTTCATTTCAACACAGCAAGAATAACTTAACATTATTGATAAATTCTGCCGCTTGAGTTCCTTTGAAATAGTGAACGCAGATGGCTTCTGTTTCTGAATCCATATAATGGTATTTGTCACTCGGAAGAAATATCGCGGTAGAATTAACCAGGTGGCTTAGCATTTGCACTTTAGTTAACATCTTACGTGCATCATCAATGCTGTTCAGATTTTAAAAATTGTTTGTTCCCTTTCTTATTGGGTCACAACTTAGTTTTGGCGCTTTTATCGTTTGTGTATGTCATGACATTTTTTTATATTGCGTAAATTGTAACGAATTTAAGTAATATTATACAATGAACTATGACTTGACATGACTTGATAGAGTGTATATCCCATTATTGCTAGGCAAGTCACCCCTTCATTACTAAGGGGGCCCAAGAAGACAACTCCAGCTATGTGGGGGAGGGTGTCAAATACCTATTTTAGTGTTAAGGTATATATGCATTAGGCGATGCAGGTGTAGTGTATTTATGGCATGTATTAGTGTTTGCATCAATAGCACGTAAATGTGACCCAAAAATAAAAAACTTCAAAGCGGTATGCTGCATCCACTTCTACAACAAAGTTAAGAGGACCACGTGCATTAGGAAGCCCATGTTGCACTAAATGGGCATAGACTGGAGGTCTGAAGTTGACCGGAACCACCACATGTTGTGGCGCTGCCATAAGATAAAAAAATAGGGAAAACAAAGTGCAACACAAAATTTAGTTATATCCTTTGCAACTTTCAAGGTTGAAAAACCAACAGAATTACATTATTCCTAAATACTGTGGAGGACTAATCCCCAACACCACAGACGTGTCCGGTACAAGGTACTAGGGTATTGTTGGCACGCACAAGCACTACTTAGGAGACCTGCAAAATTAGTACCAGACCGAACATTGGCGGGGCCATGTTTCAGGGATTCTGCTTAGGAACAGAACTATACTTGGTGCCATAGAACTTCAGCAAGAAGGGATTCAGGTGGTCATTAGGATGGCAGACGGACTGGAGTCCGTCTGCCATCCTGGTGGGAACTGGGACCGTCCGCCATGCATGCGGCTGTACCGCACACCCGATCAGGATGCGTCCACCACCATGGCAGTCAGATCTTGCTTTTTAACATTGCGGTGGGTGCTGCTGACAGCAGCACCCGCCGTGATGTTAAAATACCATGTTGTACATTTCTCTGCATTACGTGGCAGGCACCACACGGTGCCTGCCACGTAGTGCTGTGAAATGTAGGGGGGACCATGGGTACCCCCAGTGGACCGGCCCACATGTTATATTTTCTAGATCATTCTGAAACATGGCTGAGAATCCAGTTTTCAAGCCGCCTTGGCATTAACAAATTACTCAATGTGCCAATGCACGACAGAAAACCTGTTTGAAAGCAACAATTCACAACTCACTGAGCAATATTTGAGTGAGCTGTGTTTCAGATAACACTCAGTCCTATGAGAAATCACAGGGCTAGTTAGTAGAACCCATACAGTCATTCATTAAAAGCGGCACTCTCAAGAACACTAGGAAAACATTGGGTATAAATTAATTAGTTATTTTAAAATCAAAACCTCATCCTGGTGCAAGCAATATGAATTATGACTATTATAATGAAAGATAGAATGGTACCTACAACATTTGCTAAAAACTTGAACAGCAGGAAATATTCTATTATATTGGCAGTGTTTTATATGATAATCCCACTGTGATTTTTGTACTTACTAATGTAATCTTAACACCAAAAGAAGGCATAATTTGAGTTTCAGATGAGTCACATCTGCATACCTGTTAATAAAATCAGGCTTTATGTTGAGTATAAAAGCAAATTCTGCTATTTACATCTGCGCCTACAGTTGGGTTGATAATCCAAGCAAATGAAGGCTGCTTGCGTTATGATATTCTTCAATATGAGTGGGTGATGTGATTCTGCATGGCCTAACTCTTCTATTGCCTGGTGTGAAGTACCTCTCTAATGTATCACACCTTTTTCTGAGCTTCTATAAGATTATTTAGTCTTTGTTGAATCTTTCATGATAAGCAATTAGGAGAATGTGACCTGGTGCTCTTTTACTTATTTTTATTCTGTGATACTGTGTTCTTTGAACAATAACAAAAAGCGAGAAACTTAGTTATCAGCTGTCATGAAACTTTATTCACAACTTAATTAGACTTATTAGAACAAAACAGGTAACTCTGATAAAATCCAGTGAATATATTTCATTTTACTTAGTAATCACATTGCAAAAATAAATGACAACATAGCGCTACTTTATGTTACTTTAGGCAACCTTTTGACGTAAATCATGATTTATATTTGATAGTACATCCCACCGCAATACGTTCTGTGGGGTTTGTGTCACTTTTGTGACAACCACCCGAATCAAAATGTTGGTGAATCTGGGCCTATATGTACCACCATCTTCTAAATAAAAGAATGACACAGCAATATGCAAAAAGAACATTTTTCAGATGTCAGCACTGAAAGATATAGCTCATCAATCAGAAGACTTTCCTTGAAGTCAGACACAAATATATTTCTGCAGAGCAGTGACAAAGGTATGTCCATGAAGTCAGAAATAAATCTGCAGACAAGATATATGTATACAGGACATTCAGAGTTATATACTTCTCAAGAGTGAGCTTGTGACAGTTAAAATAGTGAGGCATATCGAGCTGAGTTATAGGGATGCCCTGTGACGCCAGTCCTGGTTGGAGCCATGCCACAGGATTAGGTGGTGACTCTGCAGCTTTCATCTGCAGCAGCATGAGCAGTGGAGGGAAATGTATAATGCATTAACATTCAGTCTTTTCCCTCAAGTGGGGATAGGTTGTGTGATTTTCCCCGCTTCCTTTAAACTGGATAAAGGATAACAATAACAAAGATGAAGGGATGGGAACAGTGAACTAATTAGCAACAGTAAAAAGCAAATGCAACACTAAGGGGTCTATTACGATGTTAGGTGGATAGCCACCACCCGCATGGTGGTGGCGATCTGCCCGACATCATCCCCCGCCCGCCTCCCATTTCCCCCCACCATATTATGATGGCAGGGGGGACAGCGGCGGACTGGAAGACCGTCCGCCGCTTTTCTGCCTGGTAAACAAGTCGACGGGGCAGAAAATGAAATGAAATTAGGGTTTCTATAGAGCACTTGTGTGCCGTGGCGTCTTAGGGCTTAACTATCAAAAATACAGAGTAAGGAGAAATGCAGCTGGTTATGTACAGCTAAAACAGCTAGGTTGTGCGGTCCCTCCTAAACTAAAGTAGATTATTTTGGGTTCTAAGATGCAGGGGCATAGAGTTCCATAGCTTCTGAGCTAAAAATCGGAAGCTTCTACCGCCCCACTTCAGCATCTTTATCCTTGGAACTATAAGTAGGGATGTTGAGGCGGAGCGGAGAACTCTCTGTGGAGCATAACGCTCAACATATTGTCTGATCTGTCCTGGTCCTTTTTCGTGCAATGCCTTATGTAAGATACACAAGGACTTAAATTGGATCCTAGCTAAGATAGGGAGCCAGTGCAGCTGTTCTCGAATTGCATGACTAATGGAGCTGAATTCTGTAGATTCAGTAGTAGTCGCGCAGCTGCATTCTGTAGAGTCTACAGTTTATGTGTCACACTGTTTTTGGCTCCAAGGTAGAGTGAGTTACAGTAATCGATTTTCGACACAATCAGAGCTGTGACTACCCTTTTCCTTAGGGGCATAGGGATGAAAGGTAGGATTTTCCTAAGAATTTTCAGGGTATAGAAACAGGAGGAGGTAATGCTGTTGACCTGGTCTGATAGGGAAAGATGATCGTCAATTAGGATTCCGAGGTTTTTTACCTTTTTTACGGGTTGAGGGCAAGATCCCGCTGTATCAGGCCACCAAACGGAGTTCCAAAGTGAAGAGTCCCTGCCAAACGTTACTACCTCCGTCTTCTTGGTGTTCAACTTTTAGCAATTGCTTTGCATGCAATTGATAATATGGCTCATGCATAAGTTAAAACGTGCTGCCACATCCTCCTATATAGCAGTCAGAGAGATGACAATTTGCGTGTCATCAGCTTAGCTTATGGCTGTAAAGCCAAAGGAGCGAATAAGCTTTGCCAGTGGCGCTACATATATGTTAAACAGGGTGGGCGAGAGTGCCGAGCCCTGAGGTACCCCACATGATATAAAAAAAGAGGGAGATTTGTGCTCATCTAACATCACTGTTTGTTGTCTATCGGCTAGGTAGGATTGAAGAATGTCTGCGGCCCTATCTGTGATACCTATTTCTGCCAGCCGCTAAAGAAGTATATAGTGATCAACCATGTCAAACGCGGCAGATAAATCAAGCAATATTAATATTTCCTTCCGCCCTGATCTAGTTGAGCACGTAAGCTTTCGGTGGCTGCAATCAATGCAGACTCGGTGCTATGTCATGGCCCGAAGCCGTGCTGTGCTTGGTCTAGTATATCGTTTGACTCTATAAAAGTTAGCAGCTTTTCATTTACTGCTCTTTCCAGAACTTTAGAGGGGAATTGTAAAGAAGTAATAGGCCGATAATTTGCCATTTCCAAAGGGTCCAAAGTTGGCTTTTTCAGAATAGGTTTTATAATAGAGTTCTTCCAATAGGTCGGGAAAAGTCCTTGATCTAGAATGTTATTCAGAAGGGGTGTCAGGACTTTGGCAATGGCTTCCGGGGCCATATGAAAGACCATGGCTGGGCAAGGGTCCAAAGGGGACCCTGGATGTGTTGTCAAGATGAGTTTTTCAACTTTTTCCTGTGTGAGATGTCTAAACTTTTTTAGGAACACTTGTCTGTTTGATGCGTTCAGCTTGCATTCGACTGATCTAGTCCCATTTACGTCAGTAGAAAATTTGTTGTATACTTTTACTACTTTATCGTGGATAAAATTGGCAAGTTTGTTGCAAAACTGACTTGTTCATTTCAAATGATTAGTATTGGCAAGCTTGGAGAGTTTAGAGACTGTCTTAAAGAGTTCTCGATAGGTATTTTTGGAAGCCATGATTTTCTCAGTGAAATAGGTAGATTTTGACTCATTTATAGCTTCCTTGTATTTAGTTAAGGCATTTCCATAATGCTTTTTTATCATACTCTGAGTATTCCTTTCTCCAGAGCCTTTCTTTGGCTCTGCAGATTTTTTAAGGTCTTTTAACTTGGTGTTATACCATGGGGCCGAGGACAGTTTATTTTTGGCTCTTATACTAGTTTCAGGAGCTAGGCTTGCCACAGCCTGTTCCAACCAGCGATTGAGATGTATCGCAGGTTGGTCAGGATCGGTGTCCAAAGTATTGTGTCGCAGGGATTCCGTTCTCCTACAGAACTGTGCATAGAGACTTGGAACCTCAGTGAATTAGGGTGTGCAAAAACTCACCTTAGTACCCAAAATCCCCTACCAGACTAGCTACAGTGTCTCATTGGTCATTACAAACTCCCAATGCTTAGACAAACCAGAACATGGACTTAAGATACCTCAGGTAACGTGGAACACATGAACACTCTTTCGTTATACAATCATTACAATCCAGAAGTAGGAGTAAATGAGGACGCGTACACATTTGAAATGTTTATTTACTAATGCAGTGTTCTCAAACACAGTATCTTAGCTAATACAAGCAAACATATTATAAGAAGCAAAGTAATCAGCATAGTTACTAGTCGATAGAATGCAAAAGGTGACAGCATGCTAAAATGCTGAAATGAATAGGGTTAAACAACACCTAATTCTCACCCTCCCTAGCTAGGATATTATATTATATCTAAGAAGGTCTCTTTGGGTTTTAGCAGGGCGGGCCCGTACCTCAGATCCTAGTGGTAAGGGATCACATCATCTTCCACCAGCTCTCTGCATGCGAAGCAACATCAAGTGTGTGAGTATGCTCTTTGCAAAGCAATATAAAACGCGCCTAAAGCCTGAATTTGGCCTCAGCTGCATGTATGTTATGTCTAGGAAGGTGTGAAGATCAGACCTCACAACAACTGTGTCGAGATATCCTTGAAGGCTTCAGCACTCACTGTACAGACATGGCTCACCAAGCAAAGCTGATATCAGAGGAACAACATATTATTCATGTGTGAATCAAAACACTCTACTAGGCTCAAAGCTACAATAACATTTATGTGTCGTGTGCAGAAGCAGCAAAAAGGTAAAATGGCGTTTAAACTCCTAATAAGCTCATGCTAACTTTAACACAGTATATAGACAAAGCATAACTATATGACAATTGTTCTGTAATTGCAGCGTGTTCTGGAGATCAAGAGGGTTTATGTGTGTCCAAGAACGTGACGTCTTTGGTATGTTTGTGCCAAAACTTCTATTTAAGGGACCGGTGGTATGGACCTTAAAAAAGACCACACTATGGTCCGTCCAAGGTAAGGATAGTCTCTTAGTAAGGTGTGTCTGTAGGTGATTTGTAAAAATGCCATCCAGGGTGTGTTTACCTGTATGTGTAGGCTTGGTTACTATTTGTTTTAGACCTAGGCTAAGGAATCGATCTGTTAGCTCCTTGGTGTCAATGTTATCAATGGCCTCTAAATGGAAATGGAAGTCTCCCAACACGGTAAAATTAGTGTGTGCCACACAGGATTCCATAATAGTCGAGATGGTTTCAATGAACGTATTTCTAGGTCCCGGTGGTCTATATTTTAGAAGTCCATTAAGGGACTCAGTACTGGGAGCTTTGAAAGTAAACAAAATAGCCTCTTCTTTAAAAGGGTTGAATATGTTGGCGGTGTCTGCTAGACACCGCCATTCATAATATAATGGCAGCGGGAAGCAAGCTTTCCGTGGCGGTTTCCTCAGTTGGGGGCCATTGCAGACCCCAAGGATCTTGGGGGGTGGACGATGTGGCATGCACCATGCGGTGCCTGCCATATTGTGCATGCAAATGCACACATGCCTTTTTTGTATTGCGGCAGGTGCTGCTGACAGCACCACTCGCCGCAATGTATAAAATGTGGGATGCGCCCGCCAGTGTGGCGGGTGCATCCTAATTGCCCATGCGGGATCGCCGCACCCTCAGCGGGCGGTCCCATTTCCCGGGGCGATGGCAGGCGGACAATGTCTGCCCGACATCATAATAGACCCCAAGGTTGCGAGGCAGTTTGTTAATGTATTTATGATGTTTAAATACCTTGGCTTCCCGTCTTGAACCAGAAGTCCCACCCTTGACCATGGCTAACAAGCTACACATAGCGTCCTAGCCACCACATCCCAGGATGCAACACCTTTAAATGGATTTGTCACACTGGTGTTCTCGTAGCGGGTCTAAAACCTCATACAGCAAAACACATAAGATGATGGACAGAATGTCGCACAATGGCAAAACATTCACCCCCAGTCACAGATCTGGGTTTAATCCATTGTTATTTTGCTCACCAAGCCACCCCAGTTCAGACATGGCCATATGCAAACCAGCCTTGACCCTGTGCCTCATCGCAACAGTCCAGCCCGAACTGCCAAGTCATGTCTTCCCTGGACCGGAATCAAGCATCCTTGGACTGGTTTCTGGCTATCAGCCGTCTTCAGCCAGGATAGCTTGACTCCAGTGGTGTAGTGAGCACGGGACCCACGTCTGGGCATACCCTTCCCACATAGGGTGAACAGCAAAACACACAAGATGATTGACGGAATGTTGCACAATGGCAAAACATTCACCCCCAGTCACAGTTGTGGGTTTAATCCATTGTTATTTTGCTCACCAAGCCATCCCAGTTCAGACATGGCCATATGCAAATCAGCCTTGACCCTGTGCCTCATGGGAACAGTCCAGTCTGAACTGCCAAGGCATGTCTTCCCTGGACCTGAATCAAGCATCCTAGGACCAGTTTCTGGTTATCAGCCGTCTTCAGCCAGGATAGCTTGACTCCAGTGGCTTAGTAAGCAAGCTACCCACGTCTGGGCATACCCTTCCCACATAGGGTGAACAGCAAAACACACAAGATGATGGACGGAATGTTGCACAATGGCAAAACATTCACCCCCAGTCACGGATCTGGGTTTAATCCATCGTTATTTTGCTCACCAAGCCACCCCAGTTCAGGCATGGCTATATGGAAATCAGTCTTGACCCTGTGCCTCATGGGAACAGTCCAGCCCGAAGTGCCAAGCCATGTCTTTCCTGGACCGGAATCAAGCATCCTAGGACCGGTTTCTGGCTATCAGCCATCTTCAGCCAGGATAGCTTGACTCCAGTGGCTTAGTGAGCAAGGGACCCACGCCTGGGCATACCCTTCCCACATAGGGTGAACAGCAAAACACACAAGATGATGGACGGAATGTTGCACAATGGCAAAACATTCACCCCCAGTCACAGATCTGGGTTTAGTCGATCGTTATTTTGCTCACCAAGCCACCCCAGTTCAGACATGGTCATATGCAATTCAGCCTTGACCCTGTGCCTCATGGGAACAGTCCAGCCCGAACTGCCAAGTCATGTCTTCCCTGAACCGGAATCAAGCATTCTAGGACCGGTTTCTGGCTATCAGCCGTCTTCAGCCAGGATAGCTTGACTCCAGTGGCGTAGTGAGCACGGAACCCACGTCTGGGCATACCCTTCCCACATAGGGTGAACAGCAAAACACAGAATATGATGGACGGAATGTTGCACAATGACAATACATTCACCCTCAGTCATGGATCTGGGTTTAATCCATCGTTATTTCGCTCACCAAGCCACCCATGTTCAGACATGACCATATGCAAATCAGCCTTGACCCTGTGCCTCAGTGGGAACAGTCCAGCCCGAACTGCCAAGTCATGGCTTCCCTGGACCAGAATCAAGCATCCTAGGACCGGTTTCTGGCTATCAGCCGTCTTCAGCCAGGATAGCTTCACTCCAGTGGCATAGTGTGCGCGGGACCCACGTCTGGGCATACCCTTCGCACATAGGGTGAACAGCCAGTCTGGTGTGAAGCTCAGGGTACAGGCCGCAGGAGGAGGAGCATGAGTATGCTTGCCGTGATGTCCTCCTCTGACTATAGGTCCTGATCCAGGTACATGCAGAGAGGCAGCGCTTTTCCATAACCCTGTATGCTCCCTGCTGGGTTGTTAATTTCTTGTGGAGGTGATTGCTCCTTATGGATGCTCAGGGTGAGTCTGTGCTGGCTCTTGAAGCCTTCCCTCTTACAGATAGTGCAGCATAGCTTGTAGACCACCTAGGAACTACGAGTCGGGAGTAATTTCATGGTGCAGCAGCCCATGTTTCAGTGCAGGTAAGTGTTTGCGGCTTGATTGCTCTCCTGTCAACTTGAAAAAGTTCAACGGACAAAACACTTGTCGGCTGATCTTGCTTGTCTAGAGCAGATATTGGCTGTTCCTGCTTGTATAGACTGAGCACTGTGGAAACTACAAATGGATATAACTTCCCAAAAAAGGACAGGGGATTTGATGGACTTTATTTCAGGACTACTTTCCTTATTGAATGGATTTTCTATGTATGCTCTGGTACTTAATTATTTTGTATCATGTGTATGTTTATCCCCTTCTTGTGCCCTTGAATTTTAAGAAAGTAAGACCGGCTTTATTGTGTCTGTAATGTTTAGATAATTTCAATGTTTGCTATATTGTATCTCGGTTTTTAATGGGGGAGGTGTCATGTTCATTAATACATTTTACTGATATGACTGATCATGTTTTTATTGGTGTTCCAAATTCTTTTTAATGAACATTTATGGTTGCTGTAGCATATCAAATAAGGATATCTCTTGCTATATGTTAGGGTATGTTGTATCCTTTGGCTAAGGGAGATATAGTGAGCTTCCCCAGTATCTTCATCATAGGCCCCCTATTGGACAATTTGGTGGGTCATGATGAGAATAATGTGGTCTGTGATGTCGTGGACAAAAAGGTAAAAGGTGATTAGAAAACAGCTTATGCGGACCTCAGTCTGTTGATGAGGTCAGACATTTATTCAGCTTGCACTTCTTAATCTTTGACCAGTAATTTTCAATATCTTGCCTTGGCTATCCAGGAGGGGGAAACATGTTGTCAGTTGCTAGTATGTACGGAAGTCCAAGGTGATATTGTGTTTGATAGACTTAGAGCTTCTACTATCACTTTGGCTGGTGTAGTGGCTGCTCAACATCATTCACATCTGAGGGGATGGAAGCTGTCTTCTTCTCAAAGAATTGTCATCTCTGGATGCCCTATTCAGTAAAAAAATTATTTAGAGAAGAATTAGCGGAGGTCTTACGGAAATCCTTCAAGAACCAGCAGCATACGTGGCCCTCCAAGTTCAGAAAGGGGACTTTGATAAGGATGGGTTTTGGCAAGTACAGGGAAAGAGACCTGATTTTTATTTTAATAGGTCAAGATTTCAACCTAAGTCCAAGAAAACAGTTCCTCTCGTCAGGCACATGGCTCCAAGGGCAATCCCCCTCAATGTTCCTGACTATGCCGGGTGCCCTGCCCTGCCCCTATGGAAGGTTGCATTTTCTCTTTTCAGACCTATTGGATCTCTAGAGTGTCTGATAGATGGGTCCTGCAGGTGATCTTCTTAGGATACAGCATAATTATTTCTTCTGTTCCTCTGACTTCCAGAATTCCACATACTCCTTTTCCAAGGAACAGCACAACAATGGATACTCTACTGGACAGTATATTGACCCTATTCAGGAAAAAAAACAATAGCACAGGTCCGGTGGAATCAAAAGAGCTTGGGTTGGGATGCAAGTTTTCCTGGTGCAGAAGCCATTAGAGGAATACAGAATGATCAAAGACTTGAAAAACATGAAAAGATTCATTCACATAGTTCTTTTCAAAACGTGTTCTATTCAGCAGGCCATTCCACTTATATCTCAGATGGACTTTCTGAGGAAAATAGATTAGCAGGATGCCTATTTGCTTCTCCCATTAGCTCCTGCAATTCAACAGTTTCCCAGATGCTGTACGGTGATGGAGCATTGGCAATTTTCTGTCCTTCCTTTTGGACTGAAAAAGGCTCCAAAAGTATTGTCTTCATCCACAAGAGGGGAATAAAGATACACCCTTATCTCGATGATCTACAAATTCACTCTCATTGTTAAGCTTTTGCAATGACTCCTACAACAGAGGTGTGCCAGAAATTGGAGCACTCTGGGGTTCTGAACAAAAGGTACATATCACTCCTGGTGCCCTAGCAGAATCTAGAATACATTTGAACCAATTTCAGGACAGATCTGGGGAAAGTTTTCCTTTGGTGGCACATAGAATGAAAGTCTGCACTGATTTGAAGCAAATCCTGAGAGGGCAGCTGGCTCCAGTGATGACATGGATTCTGGTTCAGTTGGATATGGCATTATCTTTCTTTCTGTTTTCTATTTTCGATCTACATTCGAGGACGCTGTGTTGATTTTCTCATCTTCTCTTTCAGGCTTCAATGGTGCTCATCATTCCCTGGGCTCACTTCCACCTGGGCCAGGTAGTGCTGCACATCCATAACTATTGCCCCTAAATTCAGAGTTCTACGAGATGCTTGTTCCAGTAACCTTGCTGATTATAGCTCATCTGCGTTGATGGATGGAGTGAGTTGTTCTCAATAAGGGAACTCCCTTTGCTCTCCGAGATCCTCTAGTGCTGGGAGGTTGTGCATAAAAGTCATACAATGAGGTAAACCTGTGTAAGGGCTGGGTAGGGGTGGGCGATAGGTTCTGGTATGCCAGCGGATTTCGCTGAGTTTTGACCACTTGTGGAGTTCCTCCTAAGCTCTGCCAACTGCTATGTGGAGAGTTTTGTCTTGTGCATGGCTCAGCAACACCAAGGGCCAGATTTCAATCTTGTAAGGAAGGCCACCTGACGGGTACCTGAACGTGAGAATCCGATTCATCGCCTTTGTATCCGATAGAGTCGTCACCCACTCTGAATGACGAAGTACGATGCGAAGATCTCATTCGTGTCGACTGAATCATTTCCGGAACCCAATCATGTCCGACTGACACGTTCCCAGATGAATCGTGCTGTGCAATGGAGCCGGATTCCGACCTAGCGAATACAATGCATGATTCGGTCAGCTGTATCCCCTTGATCTCAGCGAGACAAAAGGAAAGGGCTGTTGGACTCAGACTTTGGGGGTCCGTAGCAGGCCCTCCCTTCACCCGGAGCACTTCGAATCGGTCACAGGGATGCCCATGGGTCCCTCCGATCCATGCATGCCCACTGTGGTGGGCAACATGGGGTGCCCGCCATAGGGTTTACGCTTTTCCCCACCTACCCCTTTTTGGTAGGGGAGTCTGTGTACACGTCAGTACACGGGCTCCCATAGAGTTCAATGGGAATCTGAGCAAACCAAGTCCATCAGCATATGGCTGCATCGTACTCGTTCGGTCGGACTCGCCCAGTGCGATTCGCTTGGAAAGCCCTCCGGATCGGAGTTCTATTTAGGGCTTTCCTAGCGAGATCGTAATCTGGCCCTAAGTTGGGGAGCGAGAATTGACGCCCCCTCACACCATTTTCTGGTAGCAAGAGGGCACCTTGCAAGATTTTCTCAACAGGGGCATGCAGTTGGTCATGACAGTTCTCAGTGAGAAAGCTGCAGCTTGAGTAAAAAATCTACTCGAGCAGCAGCAAAGAAGCAGCATCCTCTGACACGCCATGTAGTGCCATTCACACTGATTTAACAGTGGAGGACAGGCGCCCGATGCTAAAAACCAGTGCAAGCAGCATTATGTGCCGATTTCTGCCCTCTTGTGTAACTTCCTGGACTCTCGTGGATTTTCATGTAACTTTGTGGAATTCTGCAGAGTGAAACTCTGTGAGTTCTGCCCACCCTTTGTACTAGGACGAGGAAGAGGGAATCAGAGAAATGAAGATTACTGGTAATTAATCTGAGCATTAGACTGCTGTTAAATTTGTGTAAGGCAACTTTTTATTCAAATTTGGTATGTTTCAAGTTTGACCATCATGCTCATTCTAATAGTAAAACATTTTCCTAAATTTATGTTAATTTGCATTGGATTTTTTTGGGCCACCCCTGATGTTTCCCTTGCCACCCCCTTGTTTGAGTTCATGTAGGATGTGTCCAAATTTTAACACTAATAGTACATTTTTTAATGTGTTATATTATGGAATAAGATCGTAGCGTTTTGTGTACTGAAAAAGGACTAAATCTGTGCATACATTTCTGAATAAAAGTTTATGAATTTTAACATATTATGGATGGTTTGTGTATGTGGCAGAACACGGTCGTAGGGGGGAATAATACATTCTTTCATTTTGTTTACTCAAGTCCAAAGAATGAAGATAAACGAATGCAAAGTGCTGATGAACCCCTCGCAACGTTTATCAGTTCATTTACTTACAAGCAGTCAGTGATTTTGAAATAAGTTAAAGTAAATCGCACCGTATAAAGGGCATGAATTAACCATAGGGGAAACAGATTACTCATTTATAAACTTTCCTCTATGACAGGCGGCACTAAAACCATTTGCATCTGACTAACTGACTATAAGGGGGCAGATTTACAAACCCCTTGCGCCACTTTTGCGTCATTTTTAACGTGGGTTGTAAATCTGCCCTGTAGTATTTACACAATATGCGTAAAGAAAAACATTGGGGGAGGGGCGGTTATTTACAAGCCCCTTGCGCCGCTGGTGCGTCACGTTTAATATGAGAAAAGGTGACGCACCAGCAGGCCAAGGGCCTTATAAATAAGCTTATCTCTTCTTTGAATGTAGTAACGCACGATGTTCTGGCCTTTCCGTGCTAAGGATATATATGTGCTTTTTGTAGATGGACGTTTGATGCCGCGTGTGCGCTCATCCATAGCTCAGTAGAGACGTTAGTGTTTCAATGTATTTTCCTGGAGGAGCGAGCCGGCGCGTGCAACGGATGGCAGGGCTGAGCAGCGTTAATCCGATTTTCCTCTGTCTTCCACCTTGATGTTTAAGGTTGAAGTAACACATCTCTATTACGAGGCATCAGTATGTTTCTGTCTGTTTGATCCCATCAGTTCTGTTGCACTGCAAGGTGTGTCAGTTGAATAGCATTTTTTTTAGCAGGCTTCCTTCCAAGAACCCAGCACTATGACAAGCTACGTGGCATCCATGGGACATTTTGTCTCCAAAGGCAACGCCATCTGCACATTCACTTTTCTTGTAGCTCGCTATATTTTGCCTAATGAGCCTTCAAAGACAAAGGCAAAATGCTGACGTAGGATTCCGCTTGCTGCTCATCAGCAGCTAGGGAGATGCTTTCATGGTTGTGAAAGCTTCAAGCATTAGTGTTTACAAATCTTTCTAAGCAAAGAAGGTGAGAGGATGTGGTCTCACGGCTAGAGATGCCGACTTTCGACTCCACATCCTGTGATTCTGGGCATATCACTAAGGGCATATGTATCAACATTTCGTTTTGCGATTCCTAAATAGCGATTTTTAAGGAATCGCTATTTAGAAATCGCAAAATGGTATGTATGTAGAAATGCGCTTCTTTTTAGCGATTTTTTAAAATTCCTCAATTGCGATTAGCAAATTGCTAATCGCAATTAAGGAATAATTTCCCATTCATTTCTATGGGCCAGGAGGCCCATAGAAATGAAGGGGAAATGTGCGATTCGCAATTTGCTAATCGCAAATTGAGAATATTTTCAAGGGTGCAGGGGTGTCCAAAGGAAACCCTGTTGCACCCCTGAAATCTGCATGGGTGCACATGTGGCGCACATACATGCCCTAGGGCATGTATGTGCGTCACATGGCACTTTGAAAAATGAAACAATATGCATTTTGAAAGGAATTCGCAACTTACCACCAACTAGAAGTTGGTGGTAATTTGCGATTCCTTAAGGCCAATTTGCTATTTTTATCAGCTTCTTACATTGCATTTAAGGAATCGCAAAATTTGCGATTCCTTAAATGCAATCGCAAGATAAGGAATCGCATATTTTGCGATTCCTTATTTTTCAAGCAGATTTCCTTGATGCATACCATTTGACCAAATTGCATTCGCAAATGCCAAAATACTGCGAATTTCGGGGTTTGCAAACTCAATTTGGCTTGATACATGTGGCCCTTAATCTCCCTGTGCATACCAAAACAGAAACAAAATAATGAATGTGTCCTTGTGTAACGAAACTGGTGTTCCTGGAAAGCGTTCCAATATCTTCGGGTCGAGTTTGCGCTATATAAATCGGCTCACAAAAAAATAAATAAATAACTGTTGGGCGTAATGTCACTTCTAGCGTGGCTATGCTGTTCATTAAAATGGCCTTATTAATTATAAAGGAGTATCCTCAAATTGAAATCAACAAATGTAAGGTTAGATTTACAATGAACTGATGCATCTGCATAGAAGCATCAGTTTCCTTGCGCCGAATGTCCTTGCGCCAGTATGGATGTGCTGTATTTAGAATACAGTGGGGGATATTCACAAGAACGTGTGCTAAACATAACCAAAAAATGCTAACGCAGCTTTACACATCGCAAACTATCTTGGGAAAATAACCCCATGTCAACGTGGAATTCACAACAAGGCGGTAACATGCGATAGTCTGCCGATATTGCGGCCAATGTCCACAATACAACCACCTCGCTGGAGAAAAAAACACAAACCTCAATGCGAAAAAACATGCGATGGGCCAAAGGAAAGGAAATCAGCGATGACCAGCGCTCCTTTTATGTGTGCATGACAAACGTCGTGATTTTATGCTCTTTTTTCCAGGCTGTGACGTGGAAATTGTCCTTGATGGACCCGACAGGAGTCTTCCGCATTGTTGTTTTGTGTTATATTACAATAACGTTCTTGGTTGTTACTTCAGTGCTGTGTGACGGTTTCTCGTTCTTCTGGCCACACATGTGTATTTATTTTGGCAATGTGCATCATCATGTGCTTTTTGTGGCTCTTGTGTCATGCACGGTATGTGTATGTCCGGGGGAGCGCCGGGGGGGGCTGGGGGTGGTGGCAGGTGATGTTTTGGCCCTCATGGGTAACGGAGATGCATGATCATTGTCTCCATGGCATCTGTGGGTCTTTAGGCGCCCTTTCATGCTGTGGGTAGGCCTCCTGCTTAGCACCGGCAAAAGGCAGGTGTTAAATCCCTGGTGCTATCGCGGCTTATCGCCTGTTTTTGTTGCGCTTCGCAGATCTGACAGTTTGTTGTGAAAGTGATGTTGTGGTTTTTTCTTGTGTTTTTGCACGGTAACTCCTTCTCTGCATCTCATTAGGGTTAGTTGGTGGTGTCCACCGTGGAGGTAAATTGTGGGGCTGTTATCGCCGGAATACTGGTGTTGTCTGTTGTTTGCACAAGCTTGTGAATGGGGTATTAAATCTATCTCCACTTTTGATGCCTTAAGGTGGAGATAAATCCTTCTGAATATCCCTGTGTTCCATGCTGCAAGGATTAACAGATGTCTCAGAAATTCTGACGCACCTGTTGGCACAAAAGTGACGCATTGCTGGAGTTGCTCATGAAAGTGACACAACTCCAGCAATCCACCACAATAGATGGGTCTCATTCAAAAAGCCATGCATTATTCCCTAGCCTGGTCTGAGCGGGTGTAGGGATTTTGCCGCAGTGAAGGCATAAAGTGACTAGGTGAAATCTTGTAGATTTCACTGCGTTAGTTCTATATGACTTTTTGTGTGGGAACGCCCACCCTGCATACATTATATCTGACGCAGGTATTTTGTGACGCAGGGCTTTAGAACGTGACGCATCTCCCCAGATGTGTCACTTTGTAAATGGGCCCCAACATTTACGCCGCTGCTGCATCACAAAAGTGACGCAAAAGTGGCAGCGCAAAAGTCATGCAAGGGGCTTGTAAATCTGCCCTGTAATGTTGTTGACGGTATTACATGTCATTCCAAGCTGACATACTCCTTTGTTTCTTGTGTTTGTAGTTAGTGAACGGTTTTGACAGTTTTGGGAAGCTGCATCTCACGTAGGCAGTGTTTTCAGAGGTACATCTGTAACAGAGTTTACATCTAGCTGTTGACTGTTTACACAGTGGAAATGATGCATGATGTTTTTGGAGCAATGAATGCACTACCTCAGCTTTTCAAGCACTAAAAATTTATTTCATACCATTGACTAATTTACATTTTCTGATTCATAGACGCTGCTTTATTATTGTCTGTTTTTGAGATAGCTTCATTGTTTCAACGTGCTATCAATGCATATCTAAGATGTGTTCTAATAAATAAAGGGGTACATTTACAAGAAAGTGCTGCAGCGCGGCACGGCAAGCCATTTGGCTGCAGCACTTTCAAAGCACAGGATTGCAACATATTTACAATATGTCACATTACTATGCTCTCCCCTGCGCTGGTGCACAAACAGCTGCCATGCACCGCTGCAGGCACCCTTGCACCATGGTACAAGTATACCTGCGTCATGGGGAGATTATTTTTGTGCAGGAAGGGGCGGCTTCCTGCATTAAAACAATCACTACAGGCATTTTCCTCTTTCACTGCATGCTGTAGAATGCAGCATGCCTTGAAAGAGGAAAAAAACTTGGCGAAATGAAAACATTTCTCCTACTTGCGCCTTGCATACTGACACATTTCTAGGTTTACTATTCCTTGTAAATCTGGAAATGTGTCTGGTTCCATGGGTGTTGCGTGGGAACACCCACAGCAATACCATGAAACGGCCCTTTCACGCGAAGGCTGCATGTAAAGGGGCCATATTTATGAGGAAAGGAAAAGTTGCACTGGGTGGCTTTTCCTGTCCTTGTAAATATAGGGCAGAGAAATGCGCTGCCAGTGCATAACAAAAAGTGACGTACTGGTAGCACAAGGGGCATGTAAACCTGCCCCTAAGTGTACAATCAGAAGCTTATAGTTAAGGCATAAAGGCAATATTGAGCTCACATATCAGCTGGTTTAAAGCAACCTATCCTGAAAGGCATAAATATCTCCTCCATTTTGCAACAGAAATTAGAATCTTTAAGTCAAATATCAGGGAAGTTATTCCTCGCCTCTGTGCCAAATGTTCAACATTAAAATACGAATTAGGAAAATATCTGCAACATTTTATCTACTTCTATAAAGTTCCCCAAACTTAGGGTCCCATTAGGATGGCGGGCGGATCGCGCCTGCCATCCTTGCAGAAATGACCCCTGGACATATTACAAAGGCTGGGGGGTCCACGGCGGATGGAAAGACCGCCTGACGCTGTCCCGTCCGTTTGACATGTCGACCGGGCGGATAAGGGTACAATATGGTGGCGGTGTGTGAAAGACACCGACAGCCATTTTAGAATGTAGCTTTAAAAATGCCTTTCCGTGGCGGCATTGCCGCCACTGAAAGGCATGCAGAGTCTGCTTGAGGGGCCCGTTGCGGGCCCCCAGGGACTCGGGGTATGTGGGGGGTGCACATGGGGGGTACCTATGGTACCCCCCTGCATTTAAATGTACAACATGGCAGGCACCACGCGGTGCCAGTCACGTTGTGCATTGAAAAGCACAACGTGCATTTTTGGCATTGCGGTGGGCAGTGCTTTCAGCACCACCCGTCGCAATATTAAAAATGCGGGATGCGCCCGCCAGTGTGGCGGGCGCATCCTAATGGGATGTACGGGACTGCCGCACTCTTAGCAGGCGTTCCCATTTCCCACTGGAAGGGCGGGCGGACAAAGTCCGCCCGCCATACTAATATAACCCAACTGTTTTATAGTTTTATTCTTTTTAAAAGATGGAGGCCCTCCTTACCCTCAATTGACTTTTTTCCACTCCCTTTCCTGTTCCCCTGTCACTCTTCTATGCCTCTATTTACTTCTGGCTTTCAGGGTTTAAGTTTCAGTGAAATACTTTTATTGATGATCTTTGATGGCCAACACCATTGCGAATGGGTTATGTTCTGGTCCACAAAACCATTTTCAACAAATGTAATTGAGAATGAAAGCGAATAGAGGTACGTACCAACATATTCTTTTTTTAATCCTCTTTATATGTATCCAATTGAATCAATAGAAGATATTCACATTTGAGTTAAAAGAGTCTCTGAAAATCAATAATTCAAAATGTTCTTCCTTGAAGGTAGGCAAAATATTTAGATTTTCAAACAACTGTTTTCACCCAGTAAGGAAGAGAATACTGGAACATATGAGAGCCATTAACCATAACAACAAGCATTATACAGTAGTGAGGCATTTTGAATAATGCAAACACAAACAGTTTATGGACGGAGTGCCAAAACCTTTCAGACACTCACCTCCAGTCACAGATCTGGTTTGAATCCATCATCGTTCTTTAGCTCACTTTGCCACCTCAGCTCAGACCTAGCAATATGCAAATCAGTCTTGACTCTGTGCCTCAAAGGATCAGTCCAGCCCGAACTGCCAAGCCAGGCCTTCCCTGAACCGGAAACAAGCATCCTGGGACCGGTTTCGGGGAAACACCCCTCATCAGCCAGACTAGCTTGAATCCAGTGGCAAATTGAGCAAGGGACCCACGTCTGGGCATACCCTGCCAACTTTGGGGAAATAAAGCAAACACAAAGAATTGATGGACAGAGCCCCAACACCCTTAAGACACTCACACCCAGTCATAGATCTGGGTTGAATCCATCATTGCTCTTTAGCTCACTACGCCACCTCAGTTCAGACCTAGCAATATGCAAATCAGTCTTGACTCTGTGCCTCAAAGGATCAGTCCAGCCCGAACTACCAAGCCAGGCCTTCTCTGAACCGGAAACAAGCATCCTGGGACCGGTTTCGGGGAAACACCCCTCATCAGCCAGACTAGCTTGAATCCAGTGTCAAAGTGGGCAAGGGACCCACGCCTTGGCATACCCTGCCAACTTTGGAGAAATAAAGCAAACACAAAGAATTGATGGACAGAGCCCTGAAACCCTTCAGACACTCACACCCAGTCACAGATCTGGGTTGAATCCATCATTGCTCTTTAGCTCACTACGCCACCTCAGTTCAGACCCAGCTGTACGCAAATTAGTCTTGACCCTGTGCCTCAAAGGATCAGTCCAACCTGAATGCCAAGCCAGGTCTTCCTTGAACCGGAAACAAGCATCCTGGGACCGGTTTCGGGGTAATGCCCCTCATCAGCCAGGCTAGCTTGAATCCAGTGGCAAAGTGAGCAAGGGACCCACATCTGGGCCTACCCTGTCAACTTAAGGTGAACAAAGCAAACACAAAGAGATGATGGACGGAGCACCAAAACTTTTCAGACACTCACCCCTAGACACAGATCTGGGTGGATTCTATCATCAATCTTTAGCTATTTTCAAGAAAACCATCACAAGGAAAAGAATCAACTAGGTTTCTAATCTGTTGACAGGGTTCCACAAAGCAGACATGAAGGTGATTGAATTCTCAATATATTATTGACCACGTATGAAACCTCAGCATCATCCTCGACTCCTCCCTCTCCATGAACCGCCAGATCAACTTCCACCAGTTCCACCAGTTTCAACTTCCTGTGCATCCTCCTCAAGACCTTCAAATGGATCCCACGACTGTAGAAGGACCATCACCCACGCATCATAACCAGCAGACTGGACTACGGAAACACCCTATACACCGGAATCAACTGAACTCTTCTACACAAACTCCAAACCATCCAGAATGCCGCTGCCAGACTCGTACTTGGGACACCGTGTGACAAACACATGACCCAACACCTACGAAACCTCCACTGGCTCCCCGTCGAGAAGAGGGCCCCCTTCAAACTCCTCACCCATGCCTTCAAATCCCTCAACAACATCGGACCCAAATACCTCAATGAGAGAGTCTCTTTCCACGTACCCAAGAGGAACCTCTGCTTCGCTGACCTCACCCTGGCGGAGGTCCCCTGCATCCACAGAAACAGAGCAGGAGGGAGAGTTTTCTCCTACATCGCAGCCAAGACCTGGAACAAGTGCCCTGTAAACAGCAGACACATTCCGACCTTGCACAAGTTCAGGAAGGACCTCAAGACCTGGCTCTTCGACTGATCCGGAGCAGCTCCCCCCCCCCCCCCCCCTCCCAGCGCCATGAGACCCTCACAGGTGAGTAGCGCACTTTATAAACCCCTGATTGTTTGATTATTGATTAGAAGTCAAGTTCCCACTAGGCATGAATAGTGAAGACTAAATGTGCGACAACCTAGGTTGGATTTTTCCTGATGTCTTTATTGACCAAATAGTGATGAAATATGAATAGGATATTGGCAGTAGATTTTAGTTTGATTACATACAGGGAGAGGATTATATTCTTTTACACAAACTCTGTGGGATTGAAAAGACATCCCAACGCAGTGAGGGTTCAATTTTCATTTTTTGTGATATGTGAATTAACCCACTGATTAACAACAGAGGCATAACATTTTAGCAATAATTATATAGTTCCCTGACCCTTTCCTATAAATTTGATGGGGGTTTATGTATTCTTATTGATACGTGTGCTATGAATATAAAGGATGTATCAAGACTGTGATATCTAAATTGGTAAAAATAATCAAAATATGTATTAATGGTATTATTGTTAGTCGAAAATATTAAACAAATAAATCAAAATTATTTAACAATACAAATATCTGAAAAATTATTTTAAGAGGGTAATCATCCAAGATTTTTATTCGGTCCAATGTAAGACCATAAAAGCACATTTTAAAACAGATAAAAACAATTCACTTACAAAACACATATTAATACAATCATAAAATAAGATAATAGTTTTCACATAAAAAATCCAGTAATCAGCATGGTTTTTCATGGTGCATTTTTTTTCCTTAAAATAAGTGCCAGATTAATGAATTTTAAAACTGAAAAACAGATTGGGGGGACGCAAGTTGTTGTAGAAATATCACGCTCTCTTTGTATGTTTTAAATGATCCTCCTAAGGATAGGACATAGAAACCGTGGTCTTGGAAATTAATCGTGTTCAAAATTGCATAAAGAGTTTCGAAGATTGGAAGGAGATCCCATCATAAGAACAGTTTGATAAAGATGCAAACAAGGATCCTGTTTCAGGAAAGACACCTAAATAATAATTTATGTTAAATCTAAATTGAGACAGATCAAACCTGTGTTTTAGTACCTTTATCCATAATAAATAAGTCTCCATACCATTGCTAGTTGAAAGTGGCATATAGGATTGAACCATTTTCATATGTCACAAGTTTTCTTTATGTTCTAAATATTTTTGCGTAATTTGTGCCTTTGTTTGGTAACTAATTTGTGCTGTATTCTTCCAAATATTGCCCAAACCTCGGTCTTGGAGTGTATTTTTACCACATGTAAGCCAGGGAATGGCTTGCACATCACTGTGGTTCAAACGGTCTTCTACTTTCCCACATGTGAACCTAATGTCAGGTGTTCTCCATAGCCTGATCCATAAAAGTATGGGAGCCAAACCTGCTAGATCTTCTAGGAAACCTAACCCCACTTCGTAGTGGGGTACAGCGCTTACAGTAGATCTGGAAAATCCCAAAAACCTATTCAGGAATCTGTTCTCTTTGCGGAGGTATAACCCCACATTCCTGTGGCCCAAAAGAGGCATTTTCTTTTGAAAGCATAGCCATTGCTTTGGGGGGCTTATTCCTCAATTTCATGGCAAACCTAAAAAGATAATTCACAAGCTAGATCCATCAATTGTAACCTTTGGTTTATTAGGCACTCCCAGCGCGTATTAGTATCCAATAGAATACCCAAGTAGCTAACATTTTATATTTTTTGTATGAGAATCCCTCCAATAGAATTTTTGTGGAACAGGTGTTCTTTGGGACCCAGGTCAAGATGTGAGCTTGCTTATGATTAACCTTGAGCCCTAAAAAAAACGAAAAGCAGCTGTAGACCATTAGCAGTATGAGCTAGGAGCACAGCATCATCTGCGTACGAAAGTGCGAGCCAACTTTGATAACAATAGGAGTAGAAGCACTTTAAAAAGTTTCTACCGCATTGATGTAAAATAAGAATTAAAAGGGTGAAAGTATGCAGCCTTGTCTAAACCCCATGGGTGACGTGGATGGGAGACGTCTAAGCCCCGAGCTGCATGTATCGTACCCTCATAAAGGTGTCTCGGTGAATTTTTTAAAAAACATTCTATAAAAGGGGATTGACCTCTGCACCGCCCATAATTTCCCACAATTTATCTCTGTCAACTAAGTCAAAGTCACAGGAGAGGTTTATAAAGGCAAAGTAAATGGCTCCTTTCCTGGCCTTGCCATATTTGCCTAAGATATGGGACACATTTACTTCTTTCTCAGAAGTGCCTAATCCAAGGTGGAACCCTTATTGGACTTCTGTAAATAAATGCTTTTCCACCGCCCAGACTTTCAGCTTCCCTAGTATCCCCCTCCAAATTATTTTAGTGAAGGAGTCAAGGAGAGGGATAGGCCGATAAATTCAAGGGATCTTTCCTATCTCCTTTCTTGTAGATAGGAAATGTAATTGATTCCCTCCATGACTCAACCAGACCCCTGATTATTAACGCTCTAAAGAAATGTGTGAGCAGTGGGAGGCCGAAGTCAAAATTTTTATTGAAGAGCTCGGCAGGGACCCCATCTGGGCCTGCTGCCTTGTCTGTCACAGATATAACAATATCTTTTCTCATTTCCCCACAGTAATAGTCTTGATAAATTCTTTAAGGGCTGTGAAAGTGGGAGCAATAGCAGCTGGAGCTACTAAGGCTACTTTGCTCGCTTCTGGAATATAAACCTTTGTGAAATGGAACATTCAGTCCTGCTCCATGAAATGGCAGTCAATGCCTGAATATGTTTGTGAAGAGAAGAAAGGGTGATTCACAATCTCCCAAAAAGCCCTATTGTCCTTTAGGGTGGCTGCACATTCCAAATCCTACCAGGCCTTGAATCTTAGTGTGTTCTTTCTTTTTTCAAATGCCTGGGTGTAATTGCATCTTGTTGCTCTAACCATAGCTGGATCTTGTTGTAAGGAATTGGTTACTAATTTTAAAACTTTATAAGTTTTTGTATACTCAGGGTTGAACCATGAATGTCCATGGCTTGTCTATTATTAGTATGTCATAAATTGATTTACAAACTGTCATAAAGTTGTCCCATACAGACACGGAGTCTACATCCTCTGAGAGGCAGCTTGCAATCTCAGCCTGCCTAATTGAGATCAAGTCTGTGAAAATGTTGTCAAGGTCAACATGTTGCTATTTTCTGCGCACCCTCTGATTTGGTAAGAAGTTCATAGGTAGAATATTTCTAGAAATTACAGGGTAAAGGGAAAAATGTGTGACAGTTGAATGATGATCTTTAAAAGGGGAAGAAAGAACCTCATATGTTAAGGGTTATATCATTTGACATTTTTATATAAATTCAAATGTTACACATATTTTACTTTTCTGTTTAAAAATTACAATTTTTATACTAAAATATTCAATTAATTAAAAAAATGTGCTATTAGTTTTTATGTTATGACTGTTAATTTTGGACTATGATTTTTTTCATTATTTAATGGTTTAAAGTTTAGAAATGGCAGTAAATACTGTAACAATAATTTTATTTATTAATTGTATTAACAATATTTTTTTATTGTTAATTTATAAATATGAATATATATGTTTATAGTTATGGTTAGTGGGTTTTAGATTACATTTTTGTTTATTTTATAATTAAAAAATTGTGTATGAGTATGGAGTATTGATTATGTATTAAAATGTTAAGTTTGCATTACTTTGTTTAAAATGTTTTAGGTTGTATTAGAAATAGTGCATTTCACATCTATAGCATCCAACACCTTCTTCAAATAGCCTTAGATTGAAGTGTGAATAGTAAATGTCACACCTTTAGTGTAAAACATTTTCTCCCAATATAGTTAGATTGGAGTGAGAACAGTCAATTAATTCTCTTTAGAGTTCAACACCTTCTCCTAATATAGATAGAATTGAGTGGGAATAGTAATTGTCACCCTTTTAGTATCCAACACCTTCCCCAGATATGGTTAGATTGAAGTGGAAATAGTAAATGTCATACCTTTAGTGTCCAACACCTTCCTCCAATGCGGCTATATTGTAGTGGGACTAGTAAATGTCACCTCTTTTGTACCCAAACCATCCTCCAATTTGGTTAAAATGGAGTGGGAATATTAAATATCAATCTTTTAGTCTCTAACACTTTCCCCAAATTGGGTTAGATTGGAGGAGGAATCATAAATGTAATTCCGTTGCTGTCATATACCTTTCCTAAAGTGGTTTATATTTTAGTGGGAACTGTAAATGTCCCACTTTCTGTGTTCAAAACCTTCTTCAAATTGGTAAAAATTAGCATGGAATAGTAAATGTTACCCTTTTAGTGTCTAACACCTTCCCTAATTGGTATAGGTTGGATTGGGAAAAGTAAATGACAGCCTTTTAGTGCCCAGGAACTCTCCCAAATTGGTTTAAATTCAAGTGGGAATAGTATATGTCAATCTTTCAGTGTCCAACACCATCCCCAAATTGGTTAGATTCAAGTGAGAAAAGTATATTTTTCCTCTTCAGTGCCCCACATCTTCTTCAAATTGGTATAGATTGAAATCAGAATAGTAAATGTTATTCTTTTAGTGTCCAACCCCTTCCCCAAATTGGCATAGGCTGGAGTGGGGATAGGAAAATTACACCCTTTTAGTGGCCAAAACTTTCAGAAAATTGGTTTAGATTTGAGTGGGAATAGTATGTCACCCCTTTAGTATTCAATACTTTCCCAAAATTAGTTTAGAATGAAGGGGTATACAATATGCCACTTCAATTGTGTCTAACACTTTCTCAAACTTTGTTTATATTGGACTGGTTTTAGTATACGCAATCCCTTTGGTGTTGAACACTGTCCCAAAATTGATTTAGGGTATGATTTAGATCTTGGCGGATTAGATACTCCATCACAAACGTAATAGGTATCGGCTCTACATTATTACAAGTGCATTATATCCTATGGCACTTCTAATAGGGTGGAAGGGATATCATTCACGTTTGTAACGGAGTATCCCATCTGCCAGGATCTGAATCAGGCCCCTAAATTGGAATATGAATAGTATATGTTGCCCCTCTGGTGTTTAACACATTCTCAAAATCGGTATAGGTTGGAGTGGGAATAGTAAATGTTATCCTTTTAGTGTCCAACAGATTCCCAAAATAGTTTGGAGTGGGATTAGTAAATTACACCCTTTTAGTGTCCAACACTTTTTCAAAATGTGGTTGGATTAGAGTGGGAATAATATATGTCACCCATTTAGTGTCCAACACTGCCTTGAAATTCGGTTAGATTGGAGGGGGGATGTCATTTTTGCACCCCTGTATTGTCCCATACTCTCTTCAAATAGGTTTAAACTGGAGTGGAAATAGCAAATGTTAACATTTTAGTGTCCAACACCTTCCCCAATTTGTCAAAGGTTGAAGTGGGAATAGTAAATTACACTATTTCAGCACTTTCTCCAAATTGGTTTAAATTGGGGTGGGAATAGTATATATCACCCATTTAGCGTACAACACTTTCTCACAATTGGTTTAGATTGGAGTGGGAATTATATGTGTCACCCCTTTAGTGCCCAAACACCTTTTCAAAATTGGTTTATATTGGAGTTGAAAAGGTATATGTCAACCCTTTAGTATACAACGCTTTCTCAAAATTAGGTTAGATTGGAGTAGGAATAGCACATGTCAATCCTTTAGTGTCCAACACTTTATCAAAATTGGTTTAGATTGGAGTGGGAGTAATATATGTCACCCCTTTTAGTGTCAAACACTTTCCCCAAATTGGTTTATATTGGAGTGGGAATAGCATGTTCCTCCCCTTGAGTGTCCCCCCACCTTCTTCAAATTAGTATTGATTGGAGTGAGAATAATAAATGGTACACTTTTAGTGTCATCACCTTCCCCAAACTGGTATAGGTTGAAGGTGGAATAGTAAATGACACCCCTTGAGTGTCCAACGCTTTCTTAAAATTGGTTTAGATTGGAGTGAGAATAGAATATGTCACCCATTTATTGTCCAACACGATCTGCAAATTGGTTTAGATTGCAATGAGATAAGCATTTTTCACCCCTTTAGTGTCCCACACCTTCTTCAAATTTGTATAGATTGTAGTGGGAATAGTACATGTTACGCTTTGCGTGCCCAACAACCTCCCCAAATTGGTATAGGTTGGCCTGGGAATAGTACATGACACACGTTTGGTGTCCAACACTTTCTTCTGACCTCATGATTTATAAATGTAATCTGTCTTGTGAATTGCAATACAGGCCCATATTTCACAGATGTATGTCAATAGAACGCAATCTTTTAGATCGCGGTACTTGACAACGCAGGCATTACAACGCAAGTCGTTACAACGACTTGCGTTGGGGGGCGCGGATTGTGGAATATTATAATTTTATATTCCATCACCAGTCCACGTAACAGTAGGGAAGATGTTGGTATATAAAATTACAATATTCCTTGTCCAACAGCGCCATCCAGCACAAGTCGTAGTAACGACTTGCGTTGTAATGGCATAGTTGTAAAGGCACTGCGGTGTAAACACCGCATTGTAAACGATGTTTACCATATTTCACAGTTACCATTTATATATTCTATATTATAAAATCTATGCTTTAGTGTACTTAGGGACAGGAAAGAGTTATATTTTGGAACTTATATTTCATTAATGCTGAATTCTATCTTCTATCTGTGTTTGTAGTTGAGGGCACGTGTTGTTGCTACAAAAATAAAAAATAAATTGGATTCTAATAAACACGTTTTTTTCAATTTTTTTTATTGAGCTTCAATGAAGAAACAAAACAGAATAGCAGAGGATTTACCAGACTAGTACATAAGTATACAAGTACCCTCAACATTCAAATCAAATGAGTGCAAAGTGTCAAAAAACATAAAGAGGTTCCATGGCTGTAACCTAGTATGTTGCAGTCATCTAAGCAATTGAACCCAATGAAATACAACAAGACACAATATGCAGAATGTCATGGATATAGTCATAATAAATCTCATAAATGAAGCCCTAGGGCCATATTTATCAAGGGCTGCTTTGCTTTTGTACTATACAGCAGGGTGCAAAAGTGACACAACCCTTGAGATGAGATTTATCAAGCCACACAAGGCCACCTTGTGTGATCCTGAGTGGTTCGATAAATCCAGATTAATGCAACGCAGCACAAACGGTGTGTTGCATTAGTCTGCCCCAGGGAGGCATCCCATGGGTGGTGCAAAACCCATGGATTTTAATACATTCCCAGATTAACTATACGTGGTAGACATGGGAATGTGCTAAACTACTAAGCTCACCAGGTGATACATAACAAGACGAAATATGTTAATTTCTCCTCGTTTAGGGGATTGTTTTTGTGCACGAATGTGCCCCTTCCTGCACAAAAACAATTCTGCCTACAAAACAGGCACCCTTGCGCTATACTTCAAGAGTGCCTGCGTCAGCGCTAGTCAGTACATTGTGCACCATCACTGGGAAAAAGCAGGAATGCAGCACACAATGTTAGATACTGTGCATTCTTGCCATTTCCCTGTCACGTTGTGCAGTGATATTCTGATATTTATGGCCCAAAATTTCTACCTGAGAAGACTGAACAAAAAAGAAAAAGAGTAAGGAAAGACATCTATGCTATGTAGGCCAAGAATAGAATGTAATAAGCGTAGCAACTACTTAGCAACTGAGAACTTGTGTTTGGGGTAGGTCCGAAATGAAGATATTTAGTAATATTCACACTTTCTGTCATATTTGGGGGTTGCCTATAATCTTCATCTGGGTTTTATTCGTACTACTAAGGTAAGTAACCCAAGCCCCATATTTTGTAGGAAATGTGATTAGCAGATTTCCAATCAATAAGACTGACTTTGATCACAATCATTAGCAAAATGTCTAGGTGAGAGTCTGGTTCTAATAGCAGAGGTCGGATCAGTGCTGACTGGGACCCTGCCACCTGTAAAACATGTTTTTCTTCAAGCAGCCCAGCTTACTTCAAGGGCACTGGGCTGTTTGAACAAAATGCTTGTCTTTTTGGAAAACCTAAATTCGAGTTAGTAGTGCTCCCTTGGACCACTAACTACTCCCCCTGGAAGTGTCCAGCCTGATTTCTAACAAGGAAGGGGTACAATAAAAAACTCTTCCCCTTTGCAAATCAGTTACCACCCCAACTCAGGAGTCTGTAACTGAAAAAAGGTTTGCAACTGCAATTCGAGTTGTGAACAACTGATACATATCTTACCAGCTCGTCGTTTGGAAGAGACACCGAAAACACACCCTTTCCAAATTGAAATTCAGAAGGAGTCAGAGTCCCCATTATGCCATTCAGAAAATATTTTCTGAATCATGAAATGGAATTAATACATTAGACAGAGGGTTTTGCGCTCACAAATCCTGTGATTTTCAATACTGCAGTGTGTGTGACCACAAAATCCTTAGTACATCTATCCACTAGTCTTTCCCAAACCATAAGAATTTCGGCACCAACCCTTGCTTTTTCTAAACTCAACTTCGACAGTCCCACATTTACAAGTATACTGCAGTCCTCACATCCCACTACAAGCAATTTTTTTCTCATTAGCTAGAACTGTAAAATGTTACTTCAATGCACCTGTAACAAGATTTAAATTGGTACCCATTAAGGGCAAAATTCTGTTCAAGGTTGACCGTCTGCTATAGAAAGCCATTATTTTTAAAGAATCAATTATACCAAATGGACTTGCTGAGTTCTCTCTGGACTCTCACGGGCCCTAAGTAATCTCAGAACGAAGCACTCACTTTAAACACTGGGGGAGTGGTGCACACTGTCTGTCTTCCTGCAAGAGGTCACAAAAAATCATTCTGGCAGGTGCAGTTCTTGAGAAAGTTAATTCTTGCAATAAGTCAAGTGGTTCCCACCCAATATTGGCCCAGCAAGTGTTGGAAATGCTTGTATATGTGTTTAATGTTAATTGGGGCTTATCGACTAGAAAGAATCAATTATTTGGGGGTCCTTAATAAGCCACTTTTAGTTTACCAAGCTCTGTACAACTCGAAGCAGATATACGTATCCCTAGGTTTCGTTCACTAAACATCCTTTATTACCTGCTCCTGCATCAGCGGTGAAGGGCAATGCGCTGGTTCAGACTGGTGCAGTCATCATGGTATCAGTTTTGATGGTTTTACAGAGCAAAAGCTCACTTTAAAGGGCCCAGGACTGGATTGACACTACTTGGCAGGGTAGGACTCACAGGTGGCAGAGGCCAGATGTTGTTTCTGGACTAAAGGAAATTTTTGATGGCCCTGAGACTTCATAACCAGGGCTAATCCCTTGGAGTCACTCAGGGTTCAAGTGACATGGGTCCTGTCCTTGTCCTCCGCAGGGCAGAGATCCACAGGCAGCAGGGCAGCACAGAAAAACAAAGTAGAAGCATAGCTCTTCCACAGCAAGAGTCAAGTAGCGTGACAATCTTTCTAGCACAGCAGTCTTTACTCCTGGCAGAGTTCTTCACAGGACCAGCAGTGTACTCTCATGGTAGGGTAAGAACACCAGTACTTATAACCAGCTATACCTTTGAAGTTGAGGTCACTTCAAATCAGGCGCTTGAAGTGCACAGGTCCCCCATTCTTCCCAGCCTTGTTTCTAGACTATCACTAGGGGTAATCAGTCCTTTATATAGGAAAATAGATATTCCCATTCAGGTATAAGTCTCAGCTCCCCACACGTTTCCTGCCAAGGAAGAGCAATTGAAATGCAGGTGAAAGTAAACAAGTTCTATGTCTCACCCACCCTTCTTGTGTGAGTGGTTATCTAGAGGGAATGCACAAAGTGTAGCTGTCACTCCACCCAAGACATGCATTGAAGACAGCTGCAAGGCACTCAGAGCAGTAAGAGCAGAGAGATGCCCACTTTTTTAAATTGTAATTTGTAATGTATTGTAATAGGCATTTTCGAGCAGACTAACAAAAGGGTTAAGGTGGCGGTTATACCTGACTAAAGAGTCTGGTTTTTAATGTACTCCTGAATTCTAGTTCTATTTCAGTGAGGCAAATGTGAACCGGCAAAGAGTTCCAAAGTTTTGCTATTTTTATTGAAAAGGACATGCCACCTTGCCAGGCTTTTCAGAAGCGTATAACCTGAAGGAGCCACATATTTTTGAATGCTCAGGACCCGTTCTTGATTATATAAATGCAGCCTCTGCCCAAGGTAACTAGGGCCTATGTCTCTGGTGACTCTAAAAGCCAAGTTCAATTAATTGAAGGGATGTTTAAGCCATCTTTACCACTAAAGACGGTTTCTCACTACTATTCCAAAGTTAAGGAACATGATGCAGCTATTAGTTTCTAATCAGGAATTGCAGCTTAAAAGTTTAATAAGGAGTCCCCAATGCTAGCTTATGAGACGAGTTGGCTGGACATTAGTGTAAAATTAATGTGGGTGTTTGTCACTACCAGGACATGTGAAACGTACAAGTACATGTCCTACTTTTTACTTATAGAGTACCTTGCCCTTAGCGGTGACTTATGTGTAATAAATAGGCCTTGGGTATATGGTGTACCACGTAACAAGGGACTTACAAGTGTACTTATTATGTGAATCGGTTATACACCAATGTCACCATGTTTGGGGATGAAGTACCTGCACTTTAGCACTGGTCAGCAGTGGTAAAATGCTCAGAGCCCTAAGGCCAACAAAAAGATACAGCAAAAAGAGGAGGTAAGTGTGAGAAAGTGGCTCTATATATACTGGACCAAAGTAAGGTACAGTGTGTAAAGAGTCCACAAACCCCAGAAGTATAACAGAGGTTAAAGTCAGGTCTGACCTTACACTCTAAAGTGGTAGCTTGGGCGAGCAATAATGCAGTACCAGAGGACAGTGTAAAGCATTTGTTGTACACACTCAGTCAGCAAAGGGTTTCACACACTCAAGGACTGAACTCCAGGCCAATTGTTTTTATATCAAAAGATATAGTTGTTTTATTTTAAGAACCAACAGGTATCAAAATATACTTTTCTCGTTATGGGTACTCTCATGTAAATACTTTGCAAAGAGGCAATACACTTTGTAAACACAATAGGTACAATGGTTGCAGTAGGCAACACAATTCTAAACACAATTTAACATTGAGCTCAATGGATTTTTCTTTATAAATGCAGCTGATTACTTTTTCGATTACTTTTGTAACTCCAGGACTGGATCCTAGATGCTGTCCTGGGGTCTAAGCTGAAAACAGTTCATTAAAAACGTTTTAGTTATTGCAATGATTTATAAAGAATTTAAAGGTATTTTAAAAGTTGACACAGAAACTTTTCAGTGAAAAACCAGCAATGTTATCCAATGGAAGGAAATTCAAAGCACAGGTAAAGTAGGTTCTCGTTACTTTTGTAATCCAGGTCTGGACTCCTAGGTTCAGCACTGGGGTCCCTACTTAGGACAGGTAAGTAATTACGTTTTAGTAGTTGGTACAATTTTTAAGGAATATTTGTAAGTTTCAAAAGTAGACACTTGGAAGAAATTTCACAGAAAAACAGTCAATGGTTTCCTATGGACAAAATTTAGATTACTAGTAACCACAGTTGTGATTACTTTTGCGGTTCAGTACTGGGCTACAAGATACAGCACTGTTTTCTCCCCTGATTACAGGTGAGTACTTCGGATTTCGATATTCGGCTGATTTTAGATGAATATTTTAACATTTCAAAACTTCACACAGAAGAAATTATACAGAAAAACTGTCAATGGTTTCCTATGGCAGGAAGTTAGATTACTAGCAAACATGGTTGTGATTACTTTTGCGATTCAGTACTGGGCTACAAGGTACAGTACTGGCTTCTCTCTTGATCACAGGTGAGTAATTCGAAATTCGTTATTCGGCAGAATTTAGATGAATATTTTAAAGTTTCAAAACTTCACACTTTAGAAGATTTTTCGAGTCAAACCAGTCAATGTTATCATATGGCAGGAAAGTGAGTCATCAGTTTTCAGGTGAGTACTCGACTGGTGAAGTTAAGGTTCTGGGCACAGACTCAGGGGTCCCCCAGGGTTAGGTAGGTGCAGTTGGTACATCCTCAGCGGCACAGGGGCAGCCGGGTGCAGAGGTAGTTAGGCCCAATGTTATCCAATGAGAGGCAGGGGGCCTTCGGTTGGTGGCTGCTGGCTAGCAGGCCATGCGGTTGTTGGAGCTGGGCTCCTGGTCACTTGCTCAGTTCAAATGGGGAAGTAGATAAGGACAAAGGTTGCACTGCCAGGGGCACTCGGGCGGCTGGGTGCAGAGTGCTTTTGAGCCGTCGGGCACTCAATGTTATTCAATGAGGATCTTGAAAAGGGAACAAAGGCTGCAGCCTCGGGGATGGAGGATCTTCTGGAGCGACCAACACTTCGAGGGGTAAGTTGGGATCTTGGAGGATAGGTAGGCACCGAGGAGTTGGGCACAGGGGACCGTGGGGCGCCAGGTGCAGGGGTACCTTTGAGGTCCGGAAATCTTACCCCCTGCTGGTCGCTGTCGGAAGGGTCCTTTGTACTGAGGCTGCAGGCGTCGTCGGGGTCGTCAAGGAGGGTCCTTGGGTGCTGGATTCCAAGTCAGAATCGCCGGGGGACGTCCTCAGGGTCTTGATTCACTCTGGCACAGGCCAGGCTTGGCGGGTGCAGAGTGTGCAGAGTTTGCGGTTCCGGGCTGATGCTACGGCTTGTTACTTGCTTTGAGCAGTACCACTGCTCATGGGAGACCCAGGTAGTCAGAGTCATAAGGCAGTCAGGTCCTCCGGGGTTTTTGAGGTTGCTGACCACTGGAGATGCTGGGGTTTAACAGGAGCAGATTCGAGGATCGACAGGCCGGTAGGGCTGGGGCCAAATCAGTGAGTGTCTTCCTCTTTTTAGCAGCTACATGGCAGGTCTTCGTGTTCCTTGATCTTCTTTCTTGTTTCGTAATCTGGATCTGTGGAAAAAGGTTCATGGTGCCCCTAAAGACTTCATTTTGGGTTGTTACAGGTAGGGCAAGGGCAGAGACCAATGGGTCCCTGTCCTGGGGTGGGTACACCCCCTAGCCTGCTCCTCTCCTGTGGGAGGGAGGCAGGACCCTAGCTGTGATTGGGCAGGGCTCCCCATCTTCAAGATTGCCGGAGCCCGGGGTCGTGCATCACCTCGCCTCTCTAACCTGAGGGGTGGAGTTGTAACAGGCTGGCACACCCCCTTTCTGATGTAGGTTTTCCCACCAGTCTTAACCCCAGAGTGGGGGTCAGAACTGGTGGGGCCCAGTTGCTGAGTACAGCAAGTGGTCTGGAGAAGCTCACAAAGGCAGAATGCCTTTGAAGTTTCTCCTGCCCATCCTGGGGGAGGAGGTTTGGCACCTCGTCCCAGGATGTGCATTGTTGCAGGCCCAGGAGAGCGGGGAGCTCTCAACCAAGGGGTCCAACAACATGTCTGCTGTGTGGCAGCCTAGGCAACCTCTCAGACAAGACGTGGATTGTAGGTTAGATTTCAGGGGGCATCTCCAAGATGCCCTCTGTAGTGTATTTTAAATTAAATCCCACACTGGCATCAGTGTGGGTTTAATGTGCTGAGAAGTTTGATATCAAACGTGTCAGTGTTCAGTGTAGCCATTATGGTGCTATGGAGTTCGTAATGACAACATCCCAGCGCCATATACTCTTAATGGCACCACAGCACTTACAGTGCCCAGGAATGGCACTGGGTACTGTAGGGTCACAGGGCTCATGCACCTGTGCCCACACCACTTGCATAGGGCACCCAGCTAGAGGGGTGGCTGATGTATGCCCGGGCAATGGGTTTGTGGGCATGGCACACAGGGATGTGTGCCGTGTCGACTCTTTGCTTAGTTCTGCACCTAGACACTTAGAATGCAAAGGCAGTGTGTGGGTGTCAAGGTACAGGGCCCTAAGGGAGGCACAATAAGTGCTGCAGCCCTTAGGGGTCTTTTCTGGTCACAATGCCCTGGGTACCTAGGGTACCATTTACTAGGGGCAGACATGAGGCCAGAGATGCCAATTGGGTTTAGGATTTAGGGAAGGAACACAGGCCCTGGGTACCTGATTGGCAGGGACCCAGGACACACCAAGGAAAAGTGCATCGGGTATCAGGCAAAAAGTGGGGGGTACTGCAACAGGCACTCTCTTTCTCACAGTAAGCAGGCAACGTGTTTGAGGGAGGACCACCCTAAGGATGACAGGTCTAACAAGCTTTATAATATTGTATTATTCTTTTTGGTTGAAAGTGTTTGTTGAACTGATCTGGTAGATCTGTCAGGTGCATTGGTGTCATGCATGATGAGCAATGGAAGACACTTCCTGTGACAGTGCTTTAGTGTAATTGTGTTTATGCTCTTAGTGAAATTAATTAGGGTGGGAGATAGAAGCACATGTCCTTCTGCCATCTTTACCCAGAGGTATGTTCTGGTCCTTGAATGGAATTTGCTCAAAGACATCTAGGGGCAGATTTACAAGCCCCTTGCGCCGCTTTTGCGTCACTTTCCCTATGTTAAAAATGACGCAAAAGTGGTGCAAGGGGCTTGTAAATCTGCCCCCTAATGTCTTTGAGCCTTTCAGTGAAATCTCAGTGATGCCTTGTGTTTGGATACCTAGAGCCGAGATGTCTTCTTGTATTAGCTGTGCTACATAAATAAATAAATACATTTTCATCCGTTTTGTGGGAAGAACATATTTTCTATGGTAGGTTCTATTTTGCATCTTTAGTAGGTTAGAGCCATGGGTTAACTAACTTCCTGAAATTTAAAAACATTTGAATATTTCTTATCTTTTTGCTGGGACAGATCCCATAATTACACAGCTTGTATAAAAATGCATGAAGTGTATTCGCTTCTTCTTGTATGAGGGTGTTGTAGTGTTTACTGGGCCCCTGTATACTTACACACATATTCTTAATTTCTTGCTACCTCATCATACAATTGGTCCTCTGATGGATCTTGCTCTGTGCTGAAAGGGGTTGCATATTCAGAGGATGGACAGTTACCCAATGAGAACCAGGAGTAGGATAACTGTATCTTCAACTCAGTTTCTTTTCAGTTAGGTTAAACTTCCCTGTGTCTATAGGTTACCCAAAACCAATTGAATTACCCACAAGGAATGATGAGTCAAAACAGCCGAAACAGATTTAGAAATTAAAGATTAGTTAGATAAGTAAAGAACATATGCATTCAAATAAATAGTAGACAGCCCTTATAATGATTAGTAAAGGATTTAATTAAATATACCAAGCCTCTAAGATTCAGGGAAATTACAATGGATGAACAGGGAAATCTTTCTCAGCTTAGAGTGATTTCTACGCGTACAGCATATGTGTCAATAGGAGCAGGAAGTCAGGTGATCCTTAAAAAGACTTTCAGGAAAGTTCAGCAGAGTTCCAAGTAGACAGCTCAATTTGTCAAGACAGCAACCTATATCAGTCCGTCACTGTAACAATAAGAGTCACAACAGCATAACAGGAACCCTTCAGCCGAAAGGTTTGACCTGTGTCAGGACACTGGTTAGCAACAAAGAGTCCTAGTCTGAACCGAGGAATTGGAATCTGATTCAGAAACCCATATCATGGAAAACTGTTGTTGTTGCACACTCTCACTCCCAAAATGTAACAATTATACTCAAAAGGTTTGTGGAGTGATACCATCTGGCATCACCAAATTTGTCAGACCCCTCAGTTCCATTTGTCTGTCCAAAGTGAGATGAGGGTGATGCAGCAGGAAAGAAGATACAAGTCCGGAAATATTGAGTGTCGATTATGCAGTTCCTCATGCCTTTAAGTTAAAAACACATTGAACAATGAAACTTTGAAGATGGTGACATGAGGTTTGAAAAAGTTCAGTTCTCATACAGCTGATCCAAAATGTAATACTTGTTGCAACTACTCTTTTCAGTCCATAAGATGTTAAAACAAACAGTTATCATTTCAGTGCAGTTTTCTAGATTTCAAAATATTCCCATACGCTTCCGAATATTCAGTCTATGGCTTCACAAGATAAGGAGAATAAAAACCGGACCCACATGAAATATGGCTCATATACTCCAATGAGAATGCTATATTGTGAAACGCACATTAACAGAGAAACTAGCCTACAATTTTAGAAAACATTATTGAACATTTCAATCTGATCATAATTAATATATGTAAGTATAGAGTACTCATAACATTGTTTGTTATGTTATGGTATGTTGTTATGTTACAGGTTTGTTTGAGCGCACAGCTGCCCCAGCTAAGGGGCGTCCCGGCGCTGACCGCATCATTGTACCAAAACAGCGAAACAGAGAGAGAGAAAACCTTAGATCAAAGAGAAGAGATAGGTTTTAATGGCTTTCCGAAAAGGGAAAAGCTCATCGATGATACGGATAGATACAGGCAAGGAGTTCCACAGTTTAGCCGCCAACAGTCGAAAGGAACGACCTCCAACACGACAAAGTCTGAACTTGGGTGTGTTTACCAGATGTTGACCCAAGGAGCGCAGATTGCGCTGAGGAGTATACAAAGTTAACAGAGGGCGGAGTAACTCAGGGCTTGTACCTTTCAGAATTTTAAATGCTAGGCAAAGTGTCTTAAACTGGATTCTAGCTTGAATCGGCAGCCAATGTAAGGCTCTAATAGTGGCTCTAGCAGAACATCTGCGAGGCAGTCCGACAAGAGCTCGGGCTGCCGAGTTCTGAACTCGCTGTAGACGCAGAATCTCAGCTTTATTTGCGCCTAAAAGTACCGCGCTAGCATAATCCAAGCGCGATAGAATTGTAGCCTGGATGATAAGCTGCCGAACAGGCGCACTAAAAAACTTCAGAATAGGGCGAAGGCCTCTCAACAAGCCCACACATGTCGCTGCCACCTTCTTTGTGTGGTACTGAAAATTGAGATCTGCGTCCAGCCACACTCCCAAGTTTTTAACCACTGGCTTAGCTGCAGGCATAATGCCTAAAGAAGCTGGCCACCAGTGTTCATTCCAAAGGGAGGTGTTTTTCCCTACCAGCATCACCTCAGTTTTAGTGGCATTCAATTGAAGGCAGTTTTCAGCCATCCATTGGGCAACTGCAGCCATCCCATCTCTGAACCCAGTGGCAGCGGCAGAGGGACCTTCAGCCGAGGTGACAATCAGCTGAGTATCGTCGGCATATGAAACTAACGTTAGGCCCCACTCTCTTGCCACAGCCGCGAGAGGTTGAACATAAAGATTGAACAACGTCGGGCTCAACGCAGAGCCCTGCGGAACCCCTTGGCAGATGGAATGGGCTTGAGACAGAAAAGGTGGTGCCGAGACCCGGAAGGATCTACCCGTCAAGAATGCACGAAACCATTCCAGGGCCTGATCCGTGATCCCAATTGCCTCCAAACGGTACAACAAGATGTCATGAGACACCGTATCAAAGGCAGATTGTAAGTCTCATCATGATACCTATAAGAAAATGTATATTAATCTTTATATTTTATGTGTTATCCAACTAATACATACATGAAAATCCATGTTAATTAGGTTTCACAGAGGCACATTCAAGCCTGTTCGTATAGCATCTACTTTTCTTTTGTCATTTTCAGTGCACACATCATGGCATGACATAATATTTTTGTAACTATTCACATGAAAATCAAATTCATTAGTAATTAAATCCATAATGTAAAATGTTCTCCTACATGTTCTAACATATATAAATGAATGAATAGTATTTCATGATTCATAGTCACATTCTATATTAATTGAAGCTTTATTTGATTTTCAGACAAAAAAACATAAAAGCATACAATTTTAGAAAACACATATTACAATTGAACATATAATATGTTACAAAACTGTATTTACATCTGCATGCTTTTACGATGCAGTATCTGAATTCTATGTATGTCAGTTTCCATAACCTGGAACTTAATTCACGTTTGTCGTCATTTGCATAAAACTTGTCATATTCATTTATTTTGTGATAATATCATTAGAAGAAATCTCTTCTCTATCAATGGGGTGGCCAGATGTCCTGTAATTCGAAAGCCCAGTGTTCTGTTCTGTGTGTTTCTTTTAACTTAGCTTGAACGATCCAGACATTTTCATTGGATGGCTCTGTTGATGAAGCAGAGTGCTTTGAAGGCGGATCTGCTGAAGCGCTGGGAACTCCGGTGTGCTTGATTTCCAGAGGGGACGTGTCAGGCGCTGTCTTGCTGCTGCCCTTTCTATTCTTTGAATTTTTTTGATATGATAATACCATATGACAAGGGAGAGTCAATTTCCAAATCCTGTCAAGTGAAATGCATGTTGAAGTGCAGGAGCCCATACACTCCTGCTGCACTTCCTGTCACATTTGACAAAGACATTGTTTACTGCGTCGATGCAGTTGATGCAGCATACACGTAGTGGGGAATCATGTCAATTGCACGGTAAGGTTGTGGGTGCATTAGCGACTTCAAGCGAATTGAAAATGTAGGGAAAATATGCATTAGTTGAAACGTGTTTATGTTTTGTCAGCTATGTTTATATTGAATGCAAGCACGGTCACTCTGACACGTTCGAGTAGTTTGTGCAGAAATATATCATACCAATACCTGTCTCTCCCAGTTGCTTTTATCAGATGTAGAAATAATTGCTCAACTCGTCTTTTTTTTTATGGAAGCTTCCGGAATGTGCAGGCTCGATAAAAAATTCTCTTTTTAAATATCCTCTTAATTGGTTGGTTTGTCGGGAAGGCATGGTTGACTGAAAGACTGATGTTATAATTTCTGCATCACTGTAACATCAGCTATGTCTGCACCGTTGAGCACAGGCAACACATCAAATCGAAATCCACAGGGACTCGGTCTTTAACAGACAACATGGCAACTCCAGAAATCTGTTCTTTCTGATGCCAACGCTGTTCGGGGATATTTATAGATTCTCATCAAAACATTTCCGACAGATATGATTCAAACCCAACCTCCAGCTCTTCCATGCGGTTTAGCTACAGCTGTTTTGCTCGGGGCATTCCTGGAAGGAAAGCTAAAATAATTTCCATAGAAATCATCAAGTATCGATGATTTCGAGGAAATGTGGAGATGTGATGGTGCGTACAGCTGCTATCATGTTTACATAAAGACTATTCTTAGAAAAGAACCTAAAGGTTTAATTGCTGCAGAACCATGTGAGTTAATGGCCGCCAGATGCGTGGCATGTGCCAGATTTTGAACAGGCTAAATATGTAGGTAAAAATGTAAATATTCAATTTAAAAGTTGCAGCTATTAGTTGGCTTTTGCCCACCACGTTAAATGCGAGTTATATATCAGCTTTTGTAATGTGATATATAGACACCTGCTGCTTAATTTATAGCCAACAAAATCTGTCGAAGTATTTTTATATTGTACTTTAGTTTCCTTATTGCAACATTGCTACCCCCGCTCTTTTGATCCGTTGTTTATTGTATTGTTATTATTTATGAACAGCAGTGCAATATAAAAGTGCAACTTCAATCAAATACCACCTGTGAACTTACATTAAACATTTTAACAGATATCAGCTCAAATTGAAAAACGCGACCGAAGGCTATGTTCCCGTCTCTTACACCGTTAGAGTACGAACAATCATAATAGTTCCTAGAAAACTGCATATATTATCAATATTGTGTACTTTAAATATGAGACAGAAATAGGCCTGCATTCATTTTATTACAATAGCTTACTTCTGAAGTCGCCTCTAGGGCTTTTATGCGTTTTATTCAGCTCTCAAAATTAGAATAAGTTTATGTTGATATTTTCGACTCAATCAGAGAGTGTAAAATATATGTATATATTTTGTAATTTTTATTGAAAAGAATGAAGCATATACATACAGTGACTATTTGCAACTCAGTGTACACATATCATGAACAACTATAGAGCAATCTCGCCTCATATGATGCAAATTTATGACATCTCCTCCAGGGCATGGCTGCATTACCAGCCCACGGTCCACCTCTTAGGGCCCGCTCCCAGCATAACATTGACCTTCACTAGCATTGTATTACATACCAATTCAATAAATGAAAGGGACCTCAATTAGCTTTGCAGAGTATCATCCAATTTGTCTTATTTAAATAGAGCCTGCACCCTCAGCCTTCCCTGTTTCTTTTCCAATTAAATCGATTTTGGAAAAAAGGGGTGGTGATGGACAGAGTTTCTGAATGATGCAGAATACTCTTACCAAGTCAAGAGATCATGGTTTTAATCCATCACCTGTTTTTTAGCTCATTGCACCATCCCAGCTCAGAACCCGGCTATATGCAAATTAGTCTGTTCCTGTCCCAGTGCATGATGGGAACAGGGCAAACCAAACTACCAAGCCAATTCTTATATTGGGAAGGAAACAAGCTCCCGGGGACCGGTTTCTGGCATCACAGCCTTCGTCGGCCTGGTTTGCTTGAATCCATATGGTGCAATGAGCAAGGGACTCACGTCTGAGTATACCCTCCCACACATAGTGTGGATAAAATCGATTTTGGAAAAAAGGGGTGGTGATGGACAGAGTTTCTGAATGATGCAGAATACTCTTACCAAGTCAAGAGATCATGGTTTTAATCCATCACCTGTTTTTTATAGCTCATTGCACCATCCCAGCTCAGAACCCGGCTATATGCAAATTAGTCTGTTCCTGTCCCAGTGCATGATGGGAACAGGGCAAACCAAACTACCAAGCCAATTCTTATATTGGGAAGGAAACAAGCTCCCGGGGACCGGTTTCTGGCATCACAGCCTTCGTCGGCCCGGTTTGCTTGAATCCATATGGTGCAATGAGCAAGGGACTCACGTCTGAGTATACCCTCCCACACATAGTGTGGATAAAATCGATTTTGGGAAAAAGGGGTGGTGATGGACAGAGTTTCTGAATGATGCAGAATACTCTTACCAAGTCAAGAGATCATGGTTTTAATCCATCACCTGTTTTTTAGCTCATTGCACCATCCCAGCTCAGAACCCGGCTATATGCAAATTAGTCTGTTCCTGTCCCAGTGCATGATGGGAACAGGGCAAACCAAACTACCAAGCCAATTCTTATATTGGGAAGGAAACAAGCTCCCGGGGACCGGTTTCTGGCATCACAGCCTTCGTCGGCCCGGTTTGCTTGAATCCATATGGTGCAATGAGCAAGGGATTCACGTCTGAGTATACCCTCCCACACATAGTGTGGATAAAATCGATTTTGGAAAAAAGGGGTGGTGATGGACAGAGTTTCTGAATGATACAGAATACTCTTACCAAGTCAAGAGATCATGGTTTTAATCCATCACCTGTTTTTTAGCTCATTGCACCATCCCAGCTCAGAACCCGGCTATATGCAAATTAGTCTGTTCCTGTCCCAGTGCATGATGGGAACAGGGCAAACCAAACTACCAAGCCAATTCTTATATTGGGAAGGAAACAAGCTCCCGGGGACCGGTTTCTGGCATCACAGCCTTCGTCGGCCCGGTTTGCTTGAATCCATATGGTGCAATGAGCAAGGGACTCACGTCTGAGTATACCCTCCCACACATAGTGTGGATAAAATCGATTTTGGAAAAAAGGGGTGGTGATGGACAGAGTTTCTGAATGATGCAGAATACTCTTACCAAGTCAAGAGATCATGGTTTTAATCCATAACCTGTTTTTTAGCTCATTGCACCATCCCAGCTCAGAACCCGGCTATATGCAAATTAGTCTGTTCCTGTCCCAGTGCATGATGGGAACAGGGCAAACCAAACTACCAAGCCAATTCTTATATTGGGAAGGAAACAAGCTCCCGGGGACCGGTTTCTGGCATCACAGCCTTCGTGGGCCCGGTTTGCTTGAATCCATAGGGTGCAATGAGCAAGGGACTCACGTCTGAGTATACCCTCCCACACATAGTGTGGATAAAATCGATTTTGGAAAAAAGGGGTGGTGATGGACAGAGTTTCTGAATGATGCAGAATACTCTTAACAAGTCAAGAGATCATGGTTTTAATCCATCACCTGTTTTTTAGCTCATTGCACCATCCCAGCTCAGAACCCGGCTATATGCAAATTAGTCTGTTCCTGTCCAAGTGCATGATGGGAACAGGGCAAACCAAACTACCAAGCCAATTCTTATATTGGGAAGGAAACAAGCTCCCGGGGACCGGTTTCTGGCATCACAGCCTTCGCCGGCCCGGTTTGCTTGAATCCATATGGTGCAATGAGCAAGGGACTCACGTCTGAGTATACCCTCCCACACATAGTGTGGATAAAATCGATTTTGGAAAAAAGGGGTGGTGATGGACAGAGTTTCTGAATGATGCAGAATACTCTTACCAAGTCAAGAGATCATGGTTTTAATCCATCACCTGTTTTTTAGCTCATTGCACCATCCCAGCTCAGAACCCGGCTATATGCAAATTAGTCTGTTCCTGTCCCAGTGCATGATGGGAACAGGGCAAACCAAACTACCAAGCCAATTCTTATATTGGGAAGGAAACAAGCTCCCGGGGACCGGTTTCTGGCATCACAGCCTTCGTCGGCCCGGTTTGCTTGAATCCATATGGTGCAATGAGCAAGGGACTCACGTCTGAGTATACCCTCCCACACATAGTGTGGATAAAATCGATTTTGGAAAAAAGGGGTGGTGATGGACAGAGTTTCTGAATGATGCAGAATACTCTTACCAAGTCAAGAGATCATGGTTTTAATCCATCACCTGTTTTTTAGCTCATTGCACCATCCCAGCTCAGAACCCGGCTATATGCAAATTAGTCTGTTCCTGTCCCAGTGCATGATAGGAACAGGGCAAACCAAACTACCAAGCCAATTCTTATATTGGGAAGGAAACAAGCTCCCGGGGACCGGCTTCTGGCATCACAGCCTTCGTCGGCCCGGTTTGCTTGAATCCATATGGTGCAATGAGCAAGGGACTCTTGTCTGAGTATACCCTCCCACACATAGTGTGGATAAAATCGATTTTGGAAAAAAGGGGTGGTGATGGACAGAGTTTCTGAATGATGCAGAATACTCTTACCAAGTCAAGAGATCATGGTTTTAATCCATCACCTGTTTTTTAGCTCATTGCACCATCCCAGATCAGAACCCGGCTATATGCAAATTAGTCTGTTCCTGTCCCAGTGCATGATGGGAACAGGGCAAACCAAACTACCAAGCCAATTCTTATATTGGGAAGGAAACAAGCTCCCGGGGACCGGTTTCTGGCATCACAGCCTTCGTCGGCCCGGTTTGATGGAATCCATATGGTGCAATGAGCAAGGGACTCATGTCTGAGTATACCCTCCCACACATAGTGTGGATAAAATCGATTTTGGAAAAAAGGGGTGGTGATGGACAGAGTTTCTGAATGATGCAGAATACTCTTACCAAGTCAAGAGATCATGGTTTTAATCCATCACCTGTTTTTTAGCTCATTGCACCATCCCAGCTCAGAACCCGGCTATATGCAAATTAGTCTGTTCCTGTCCCAGTGCATGATGGGAACAGGGCAAACCAAACTACCAAGCCAATTCTTATATTGGGAAGGAAACAAGCTCCCGGGGACCGGTTTCTGGCATCACAGCCTTCGTCGGCCCGGTTTGCTTGAATCCATATGGTGCAATGAGCAAGGGACTCACGTCTGAGTATACCCTCCCACACATAGTGTGGATAAAATCGATTTTGGAAAAAAGGGGTGGTGATGGACAGAGTTTCTGAATGATGCAGAATACTCTTACCAAGTCAAGAGATCATGGTTTTAATCCATCACCTGTTTTTTAGCTCATTGCACCATCCCAGCTCAGAACCCGGCTATATGCAAATTAGTCTGTTCCTGTCCCAGTGCATGATGGGAACAGGGCAAACCAAACTACCAAGCCAATTCTTATATTGGGAAGGAAACAAGCTCCCGGGGACCGGTTTCTGGCATCACAGCCTTCGTCGGCCCGGTTTGCTTGAATCCATATGGTGCAATGAGCAAGGGACTCACGTCTGAGTATACCCTCCCACACATAGTGTGGATAAAATCGATTTTGGAAAAAAGGGGTGGTGATGGACAGAGTTTCTGAATGATGCAGAATACTCTTACCAAGTCAAGAGATCATGGTTTTAATCCATCACCTGTTTTTTAGCTCATTGCACCATCCCAGCTCAGAACCCGGCTATATGCAAATTAGTCTGTTCCTGTCCCAGTGCATGATGGGAACAGGGCAAACCAAACTACCAAGCCAATTCTTATATTGGGAAGGAAACAAGCTCCCGGGGACCGGCTTCTGGCATCACAGCCTTCGTCGGCCCGGTTTGCTTGAATCCATATGGTGCAATGAGCAAGGGACTCACGTCTGAGTATACCCTCCCACACATAGTGTGGATAAAATCGATTTTGGAAAAAAGGGGTGGTGATGGACAGAGTTTCTGAATGATGCAGAATACTCTTACCAAGTCAAGAGATCATGGTTTTAATCCTTCACCTGTTTTTTAGCTCATTGCACCATCCCAGCTCAGAACCCGGCTATATGCAAATTAGTCTGTTCCTGTCCCAGTGCATGATGGGAACAGGGCAAACCAAACTACCAAGCCAATTCTTATATTGGGAAGGAAACAAGCTCCCGGGGACCGGTTTCTGGCATCACAGCCTTCGTCGGCCCGGTTTGCTTGAATCCATATGGTGCAATGAGCAAGGGACTCACGTCTGAGTATACCCTCCCACACATAGTGTGGATAAAATCGATTTTGGAAAAAAGGGGTGGTGATGGACAGAGTTTCTGAATGATGCAGAATACTCTTACCAAGTCAAGAGATCATGGTTTTAATCCATCAGCTGTTTTTTAGCTCATTGCACCATCCCAGCTCAGAACCCGGCTATATGCAAATTAGTCTGTTCCTGTCCCAGTGCATGATAGGAACAGGGCAAACCAAACTACCAAGCCAATTCTTATATTGGGAAGGAAACAAGCTCCCGGGGACCGGCTTCTGGCATCACAGCCTTCGTCGGCCCGGTTTGCTTGAATCCATATGGTGCAATGAGCAAGGGACTCTTGTCTGAGTATACCCTCCCACACATAGTGTGGATAAAATCGATTTTGGAAAAAAGGGGTGGTGATGGACAGAGTTTCTGAATGATGCAGAATACTCTTACCAAGTCAAGAGATCATGGTTTTAATCCATCACCTGTTTTTTAGCTCATTGCACCATCCCAGATCAGAACCCGGCTATATGCAAATTAGTCTGTTCCTGTCCCAGTGCATGATGGGAACAGGGCAAACCAAACTACCAAGCCAATTCTTATATTGGGAAGGAAACAAGCTCCCGGGGACCGGTTTCTGGCATCACAGCCTTCGTCGGCCCGGTTTGATGGAATCCATATGGTGCAATGAGCAAGGGACTCACGTCTGAGTATACCCTCCCACACATAGTGTGGATAAAATCGATTTTGGAAAAAAGGGGTGGTGATGGACAGAGTTTCTGAATGATGCAGAATACTCTTACCAAGTCAAGAGATCATGGTTTTAATCCATCACCTGTTTTTTAGCTCATTGCACCATCCCAGCTCAGAACCCGGCTATATGCAAATTAGTCTGTTCCTGTCCCAGTGCATGATGGGAACAGGGCAAACCAAACTACCAAGCCAATTCTTATATTGGGAAGGAAACAAGCTCCCGGGGACCGGTTTCTGGCATCACAGCCTTCGTCGGCCCGGTTTGCTTGAATCCATATGGTGCAATGAGCAAGGGACTCACGTCTGAGTATACCCTCCCACACATAGTGTGGATAAAATCGATTTTGGAAAAAAGGGGTGGTGATGGACAGAGTTTCTGAATGATGCAGAATACTCTTACCAAGTCAAGAGATCATGGTTTTAATCCATCACCTGTTTTTTAGCTCATTGCACCATCCCAGCTCAGAACCCGGCTATATGCAAATTAGTCTGTTCCTGTCCCAGTGCATGATGGGAACAGGGCAAACCAAACTACCAAGCCAATTCTTATATTGGGAAGGAAACAAGCTCCCGGGGACCGGTTTCTGGCATCACAGCCTTCGTCGGCCCGGTTTGCTTGAATCCATATGGTGCAATGAGCAAGGGACTCACGTCTGAGTATACCCTCCCACACATAGTGTGGATAAAATCGATTTTGGAAAAAAGGGGTGGTGATGGACAGAGTTTCTGAATGATGCAGAATACTCTTACCAAGTCAAGAGATCATGGTTTTAATCCATCACCTGTTTTTTAGCTCATTGCACCATCCCAGCTCAGAACCCGGCTATATGCAAATTAGTCTGTTCCTGTCCCAGTGCATGATGGGAACAGGGCAAACCAAACTACCAAGCCAATTCTTATATTGGGAAGGAAACAAGCTCCCGGGGACCGGCTTCTGGCATCACAGCCTTCGTCGGCCCGGTTTGCTTGAATCCATATGGTGCAATGAGCAAGGGACTCACGTCTGAGTATACCCTCCCACACATAGTGTGGATAAAATCGATTTTGGAAAAAAGGGGTGGTGATGGACAGAGTTTCTGAATGATGCAGAATACTCTTACCAAGTCAAGAGATCATGGTTTTAATCCTTCACCTGTTTTTTAGCTCATTGCACCATCCCAGCTCAGAACCCGGCTATATGCAAATTAGTCTGTTCCTGTCCCAGTGCATGATGGGAACAGGGCAAACCAAACTACCAAGCCAATTCTTATATTGGGAAGGAAACAAGCTCCCGGGGACCGGTTTCTGGCATCACAGCCTTCGTCGGCCCGGTTTGCTTGAATCCATATGGTGCAATGAGCAAGGGACTCACGTCTGAGTATACCCTCCCACACATAGTGTGGATAAAATCGATTTTGAAAAAATTAAATACTGCTGATAAAGTCCCCAGAAGCTTCTAGGGCGGCTCTGAGGTGGTAAAGGATCATTATACAATTCAGATTGCCTGTTGCAATAAACCATAGGGCAGATTTACAAGCCCCTTGCGCCACTTTTGAGTCACTTTTCCCATGTTAAAAATGACGCAAAAGTGGCGCAAGGGGTTTGTAAATCTGCCCCCATATCTGTAGACCAATCAGTAACTGTGGACGTGGGTCCCTGCATCCTGTGTTTGGCACACAACAATCCTATATCTATGAGCTTTCACATCTCTTTTGGTAGTTTCCTAGTATACCCCAGCAATGCCAGCAGTGGGTCCGTCGTAAGCGAAAGACTGGTGATTTCGTTCAATGTTTGGAAGATCTGCTCCCAGAACTTTGCTATTACTGGGCACATCCAGGCAATATGTAGAAACCCTGCCGAGCTGGCCCCACATCTCTCACAGTCTACAGAATCCTGGAGGCCATAACGAAACAGTCGTACAGGCGTATGATAGACTCTATTAAGATATTTAAAATGAATCAGGTGATGCCTGCCATTCTTGGATGCGTGTTATGTAACCTCGCAGCAATACCGCCAGACAGTGTCCTCAAGTGCCACACCCAGATTGGTCTGCCATTCCAATCCGGCCTTAGCATAGTGATTTCTTCAATAATCCTGCATTATATCCTAGACAATAAAACAATCCTTCTGGGGATCGTCCAGCACAGTAGGTGAGAGAGTGCCCCCAGCTCAGGCGGCTCCATCATGTCATCGCCCAACAATTCGCTCAAGGCGTGTCTCACTCTACAAAATTGAAAATGAGCAAGAGATGTATATTTGCGTCCTTCAATATTGAACTCATCCCATCCCTGAGTCTTGCCCTCTGAGAACAAGTTGCCTACCTTGATGATATCAAGTGTCGCAAGAGCCTGTACCACCCCCTTCTCTCCACTTATCGGCAGCCAATGACACTACGCTTTCGGGGTTAGGGGAGAATATTTTATTTATTTATTTTATTTATTTATTTAATTTGAAGTTTGTAGAGTGCACAGCTACCTCCAACTGAGGTGTCTCGGCGCTAATTACAGAGTGCAGGAAGAGGGAGCAGACTGCCAAGAGTTACAGGTGCTGGGGAGGCTAAAGAACCAGGTTTTTAGGAGTTTGCGGAAGGCAGATTGTGAATTGGCCTTCCTTATAGAATATAGAATCATTCCCTTCTGCCTCTTCAGCAGATTTTGCCATGCATGTACCACCGAGTTTACAGAGTCCAGGACACCAGTCCTTCTGATGGGGACCTGAAACGATACCAGTAAAAGTGAATCGGGAGTTGCAGCCAATCTTTTCAATTAACAAATGAGGAGGACACATTTCCTCGTGGATCCAGTGGAAGGCATATGAGTCCTGCGTCGCTCTATAATATATCTCCATTTCTGGAGCGCCCAATCCTCCCATAGAGTATGGCAGCATGAAAACGTACCACTTGACTCGAAGCTGTTTCCCTGCCCAAGTCAAACTCATCAATAGTGTGCGAATAGTCTTAAAAATGTGCCCTGGTAGCACAATCGGGATATTCAGAAATAAAAATAAGAATATAGGAAGTACCACCGTCTTCATTGAGGATATGCGTCCTAATAAGGACAGGGGCAGGTGGATCCACCTATCCACTTCTTCCTCTAGTCTGGTGATTGCTTTGCTGTGGTTTTCCCTGAGGACCAGTCCCGAATCCGTATGTACTTGTATGCCAACATTGTAGATCAGATCAAACGTCGACTGTAGGGGGTAGTCCAGCCCAACAGGCACCATAGCTGGAGCTAAAGGAAAGGTTGTCGACTTAGCCCAGTTGATTTTAAGTCCAGACATTTCCCTGTACTGCACCACTTCATCTAGGATAGGGGTCAGGTTGTTCTCTGGACCCCTAACATACAGCAGCGTGTCATCTGCATATGCCAACAGAATGAGATTATATTTAGGAAATCAAATCCCCCTATGGCTGTGATATTCCCTTAAGGCACATGTAAGGGGCTCAGCCACTAAGGCATAAAGCAATGGGGACCGCATGCAACTCTGCTGAGTGCCTCTCGAAATTCTAAAAGGGGTTGTGACTATATCACCAACTTGTATCCAAGTAGCAATAGAGCTGTACAGCACCTCCAAAAATGTAAGGACAATTTCCCCTAGCCCCATGCGTCTCAATACTGCATGGATAAAATTCCAATCCACTGAATAAATGGCATTTTATGCATCCAGAAAGACTGCTGCCACTTTAACCTCAGGCTTAATGTGTTGTATCGAGCCAAAAACGTTTCTCAAATTGTATGAGAAGTTGCGCTCCAGGACAAAATTTTACTGCTCTGTGCCCACCATTAACGGTACCAATGGGGCAAGCGGATTATCCAAAATCTTAACAAAACGTTTAGTGTCAACATTTAGGAGCGATAAGGACGAACATTTGACTGGAGGTTTATCTGGTTTTAATAAGGTGCCAATTATTGCATTGTCCCATCCTCGCCCATCTTCTTGAACAGAGTAATGAAATGTGGGATCAGAAACTCCTTGAACTCTTTATATATTGTTACGGTGAGACCGTCCAGCCCAGGAGCGCCCCCTACTTGCATTGCATTTCGTGCAGAAAGGACCTCGTTAGAATTTAATGCTTTCCTCAAATGCTCCTTATGTTCATTAGATATCCATGGCATCTGAATATGCTCTAAATATTGAGAGATTGTTGCTGCATCTGATCTCGATCTAGTGCGGTACAATTCTGAATAATATTGATTAAATCTTCCTGCTACCTCTATAGGACCAGGCAGTAGTTTTCCATCTGCGGCTCGCAACTCCATCACGTTACCCACCTTCCTCCTGTTGCATAGCAAGGCAGCCAGTACCGCGTCTGACCACTCTCCCATCCCGTTTGTCCTGGCCACTGCATACTCCCCCAAGTGTTTTATCTTGCTATCTGCATGGTACTCTTCAAGTGCTTCCAGTTATCAGCAGTCATAGTATTACCATCTTCAAGGACCTCCTTTTCTAATTCTGCCAATCGCTTTTCCAAAACTACCAGATGCTGTCAAATAGAGAGAAGGCTTGGAATTGTCCACACCTCTGATGTACACTTTGAACGGTTCCCATACAGTGGAAAATTGTTGAACAGATCCAATATTAGTATCAAAAAAGCTTTCTATGGCTTCAGCTATTTCACACCTAAACACACTACCCATCAGGGAGTAGGGGGGGGGAATCCCCATGTGAAGGGAGCAGGCTTCTTTCTCAAGCTTTCAATATCTAGCATTATTGGGAAATGATCAGAGAAAGAACGGGGGAGTATCTTGCAGGTTCGTACCTGCTGAAACAAAGATCTTGAAATTAATTAATAATCTATTCTTGTGTGTAAGATGTGCAGGCCGAATAATGGGTGAATCCCACAACTCCCGGGGAGCACTCCCTCCAGACATCTAGAAGATCCAGTTAAACAGCTACATCACATATAACTCTGGCCACAGCAGACGGGCAGCGCACCAGACCCCCAGAGTGGTCTAACAAGGGCTGCAAAACACAGTTTGAATTGCCCCCGCAGTATTGGTAAATCAATCTTTACACTTATATGTTCTAGCAACTCCTGGTAAAACTGGCAGTCATAGTTAGGTCCGTACACGTTGACTATATACCAATCAGCGCCCTTCCCAGTGCATCTCGAGATCACATACCTGGCACCTGCGTCAGCTTCAAAAGCCACTAGTGTAATGCCTGATTTTGGGTTGACCCACGTAAGTACCCCCCTTGCATGTGTTGTGAACCCCGCTACATGAATGTGGCCGTGCAGGCGTTTGCGTATAAGCATACTACTGCCTACCGGGAGATGAGACTCTAGTAATAGTGCAATGTCAATCTCGTGCCTTGCCAAGTAGCCAGCTGCCTTTCGCAACTTTCTAAAATCAATAAGACCCCTAATATTCCAGGTAAGCAGACAAACTCTGTTACTGCTACACTCTATCATGGCATTGCACCCCTGTCATAACTGGGATGTCTACATATATCCTGCTCCACAAAGTCTCATCCAGGCGATCACTCAATTCTTTAACGACAAATACACACTGTGTGTTCACTGCATATTAAAAAAGAAATACAACATATCCCCCCCTCCCATGCCATACAGGCCCCAACTTGGTGTGGACAATTAAATCCCTCCCTCCTAAAACCCTTTGCACTCTAGTGAAGATTACAGAATCAAGATAACTATCACGGTTTAATACCATGTGGTGGGTAACACACAGGGGCGGATGTTTTCGGCGATACTCTTAAGTGCATTTGAATAGAGTGAGGAATCGTAGCCATCATCTTATATTGAGCACTTCCAAACAAAACCAGTATGTTGGATGCCACTAGAGGAAGGCTCGTTGTCGCTAACAGTCATGTAAGTCCCATAGCAGGGTTGAGGTAAGCATACAACACTTAACAGCAAAAGTCATGACCCAGTAAGTGTTCCAGTAACCAGTGATAATTACAGCTTATAGTCACTTCTGGCCTGCCAGCCTAGCTCCTGGCCTCTGGGCAGCTAAAGCCATCTCTTAGGCTTCCTAGCCAGAGTATAATGTGCAACATACCTGCTTGTAGGATACATAAGCAAGCTAGCTCCCGGCCTAATCTGACTACTCCTCCAAGTCCCCTCCTGACGCCTCAGGTTTCTCCTCCGACATTCGTATTATAGCCTCCATTTTAGTGCACTCTTTGAGGGCCTTCTGTAGTGACTTAGGGCCGATCCACAGAACTAACTTATGACAAAATCCTAAACGTACTACTTTTGGTATTCACAGAAGGCATTTAGTAGTCTTAAGTTAGGATTTTGTCTTGTTAGGATTTTGTCTTAAGTTAGGATTTTGTCCTAAATTAGGATTTTGTCTTAAATTAGGATTTTGTCTTAAATTAGGATTTCGTCTTAAGTTAGGATTTTGTCTTAAGTTAAATATAAAACAAACTTAAGTTAAATTTAGGTTTAATTTAGACAAAATCCTAACTTAAGACAAAATCCTAATTTAGGACAAAATTCAAATTTAGGACAAAATCCTAACATAAGACAAAATCCTAACTTAAGACAGCGTGTTGTGGGCAGGTCCTCGGGCCTCACTTGATCAGATCCGCCCAGAAGGGTGGAGAGCATGGCCTAGTCCTCTCACCTCATCAGGTATCTGGCCGCTATCTTCACTGAGCCTGCCCGCGCATTCCACAGCCCGTCCCAGGTCGGGAGGCACCGCAGCCCACATCTCTGCACAGTCCAACCAGCCACACTCTCTGCGGCCCTCGGTGATTCGTAGCAAGCCGCAGGGTATGTCAGCTACACACAGGGCACTTCAGGATCTCCGTAGCAGCAGGCCTCGCCATGCTCCCATCGCCTGTAGCGCTCTTGCTTCAATGGCGCACTTCAACCTCACGGCTCACTCTCGGCGTCCCAGGCGAGAGCAAGTAGCATGTCTTTAGCACATGGTTATGCCAGGATTCATACAGGATAGTCTAGATGACTCGCAGAGCTCGCGCAAGCAGCGGCCATCTTCGAGCCAGCCAAGCTCCGCCCCCCAGGAGTGTAGAATAATTGCTGCTTTAGTATAATGGAATGTTTTGACATTTATTGATTTGTATTTTAGGTACTGGATTAAATATTATAATGCTAATTAAATTGCCTACATGAATCTTCCTTTATGGCCAAAATGCATCTAATACATAATCTGTTGATTTACATTAGAATCAGAACAATATAAGTCATATTTTTTGCTTAAAAAGTCCAGAATGTGTAGCAACATTCATGGAGATTCTATCTCTTCTATTGGTTCTGAAAGTGTGTGTTAAACCTGTCAGTCTTACGGTGGTTTTCCCCCAAACATTTTGCCTTTGCCCCTTCTATTTTTTCTCATCTCGTTTTGCTAGCCTCAGGTCCCCCTGCACTTGTCCACTGCTGGCCAGTGCTGAAGCGCATGTGCTCTCTCATGAAAACATGGTGGATATAGATTATAGCCAATTGGCATATTTAATATACTAGTCATTTTCTAGTTGAGTGGTACCAATTGGACCCAGGCCCTGTAAATAAAATGCTAATTGTGGGCCTGCAGCACTGATTGTGCCACCCACTTTAGTAGTCTTTCTAAAGATGTCTCAGGCCTGCCACTGTAAACTGTGTGTGCAGTTTTAAACTGCCATTTTAACCTGGCAAGACAAACCGCTTCAAAATCAACTATAGATATCCTACCCTAATTAAAAAAAGTATGTTGGTTATTTTAATAACCATTGAGTATCACCCTAGGTAATTAGAACAAATTAAAAAAGAAATGGATAGACCCTCACCCACTCTATTAGTGGCATGCTTCATCATCCTGGCCCCTAAAAACAAGGAGGGGTCAAACATTTTCCAGGGAGCACTTGAATTGCAACCGGGGTCTTCTCTGATTAATTATACTTAGAACAACCACGGTACCTGTTTTATTAGTGGCTGTTCAGGTATGGTTAAAAACACCAATAATGTGTTTGGGGACCAGGATGAGACCCGATGATGAAGCTTGCCACTACTAGAGTGGGAGAATAAATAACATTTGGTTTTTGTTAATGCATAGAGTGACACTCACTGGTTATCAAAATAACCAATGTGCTTTTTCAAATATGGTAAGATATCTTTATGTGACTGTGAATGTTGAAAAGGGGACATTGCTATCCCATTCCCTAAAGTACATTGTCTCTCTTCACTCCGCCGAGGGATGGTCTGCATCCCACTGAGTTTTGTGGTTACAAGATACATGTCTTGTGGTGCTCAAACCTTCCCTTTTAATACAAATAAGCCACCAAAAGGTAGGCCCTACATAGCCCAGTGGACATGGAGTAGTGTGTTTAAAAAGTCGGACATGTACTTTTAAGTTTTACATGTCCTGATTGTTAAAAACTTCTACTTCTAGCATAGAAAAACATTGGAGTTACCTTTTTACATTTAATTATCTGTTACCTCCAATTGGTAGTAGGTATACAGTCAATATTGGCGTCTAAAGAATTGGAATTTAAAGCCCTCTACAATGGTAAAGTTTAATTTTTATTCCCAGATCTGAAAATGCCACTTGGATGCAACAATTTGTTGTCTGCTGCCTGCATCCTGGGATTCATGTCTAGTTGTATTTAACAGTTGATCTTTGTGCATTGCTCTCAAACAGTGAGACTATGGGAAGCTAGGTGTTGGCAGGATGCACAATTCTGAGTTAAGGAGGAGGGGGAGCTGTCACCTACCACACTTGCTCTTCACAAAGACACTGCCTGGGCACTCTCACGGAGGGTTTTGACACCAGTATATTGTGAGACCATATAATCAGGGGCCAAGGCAGGGAGGCATGAAATTCAAAGCACATCTGGGGGGTGCAATCCTCTGGAATCTTCTAACACTTCAAAGTAGGCTCTAGGTATAAATATTAGACCTCTGACATCAACTCCTCAGTTTACATCTAGACCTGTGTGCTGCTGAAAGGACTGGCGCTCTGCTAGACTGATGCTCTGAAGGACTGCTGGCTGCCACCCTCACCTGCTCCCCTCTTGCCTGGGTAAGAATGACTAGACCTACATCTCTAAACCCAGGACTCCAAAGTGACTCAAGGGCTACTTATCTGGGCTCCTCATCAGAAGCCTCAAGGACATAAAAGGCTTATGACAACCTCAAACCCAGCACTGGGCTATCCCATTTGTGAGTTGTACCTTGCCACGTTATGCCAACCCTGTCCTGGACCATTGGAAGTGGTCCTGAATGTGCTCTGCCAACCCATCTGTGGACCCAGCAGAAATAATGCATCTCCTGCGCTGCATGGCGCAACTCTGAGCAGAATAGATGTATCGCATCTGCTGTGTGGACGTTCCCGGTGCAAGGACTTTGCATCACAGCCTCATTGGAACCGCTGCTGTGCAACGCATCCCCAATACAATTAATCAATCAATTTACGATTTGTAGAGCACTCCTTGTCACCTGTGAGGATATCCACGCAATGCAGACCTTCGCATCACAAGTCTTTCATCAATGGAAGCCTCACCAATAATGCAGGACTCTGAATCTCAGGGCCCGCAGCTTCTATGGAACCAACTGGTGCGCGATGCAGCCTTGACTCAGGACTTTGCATTGCAAGCTCCGTTGTCGACGGCCTCCTCAACAATAACACAGGACCTTGCATCGCGGTCTCTCACTCCCTCATTACTGATGCTACACTAGCATCTCCTACCCGGACCTTGCATTGCCTTGGCTCTGTGAAGAATCCTCAAAGTGGGACTCCGCAACTCTTCGAAACTAGGACTCAAGGTAGTCTTTTTCAGTGGGCCTAGCTGGGACCCGGTAGCCAGGTTGTGCTCTGTTACAATCAGCCTGAACTTGTGAGTTTGTGTCGGTCTAGCACAAACAAATATCCACAGTTGGTGCTTTGTTCTTTTTTGGTTCTATTTTCATCTGAATGTTTAAAATTACATATCTCTGGTTCTACTGATTGCTTTTTTGCTGTTTTAGTCTTAAGTTATTTATGTAATTATATTCTATCGTTCTAAATTGATGTGAGATTTTTCATGTGTTGTGTTTTCACTTTGTTACTATTTGAAGTGCTGCATAAATACTTTAAACCTTGCCATAAGTTAAGCTATACTGCTATGTGCCAAGCTATCAGAGGGTGGAGCGTAGGTTAATTTAGGGATTGCTTGTGACTTCATCCTGATAAGAATTGTGGTTACTGCAAAAGTAGGGTTTGACCCCCATCAATCCATTGCACCGCTGGGGGCCACATTCAGGTTAGCATACAGAGGTAGAACTTTGGAGTGAGTATAACTCCAGTTTCCCCTTTCCCCTGGAGGAACCATGAGGCAGCGCCCAGTCATCTATGTATTAACTGAATAACTATCGATCAGGTGAATCACCAGCACAGTGGTAATTACATATATTTTTACTAAGCATGCAAATTTGTGTGCCTAACATATAAAGAGCAGGATTGGGCCTAGAAAGTTAGTGTCCCTAAGTCTTGATGAAAAGTCAATAGGGGCATGGCTAGAAACATGTTGACCTTGTAGGAAAGCAGACTCATAATTTCTCCTTTCCTATCTCACCCTTTTTAAACATACCTTCTAGGTGTTGAATTAAATTAGTCACCCCCACTAATCAGGCAGTTTTTAGACTTCACCCTACACTTAAACCCCCACTCCTATTTTGTAAACATCGTCTTTATCATTATACAGAAAGTGCTCCCACGTAGTCCATAGGTCCCAGCATGCCTCATTTCGCAGCAGAATGTGATGGACCCGATGATGAACGATACCACCAAGGGGTAACCCTGGTGGGTGAGTGTTTCACAAGAAAACTTTTATTTTTTCTAGTGGAGGGTCAACCTTTTGAACAAAACTAGGTTCCTTTTTTGTGAATTAAATTTAACGTGGAGGATGAACCTAGCATTTCAGCTCATTCCTTCTTATGTTTGGGCCCTAGTTCCACATCATCTAAAACCGATGTTCCTTGCTCACTCCTCTCTCTTTCTTTCTCAGCTCAAATTAGATGTTTGGAGTGGATAGTTTTTACTCCTTCAACATACTGGAACCACCACAGGAGTACTTCCTGTCTGTTCCTCTCAGCTGCACTTTCTGACACAGAATGCAGCTTACTTTCTTTGCATTTTCTTTTTTTCTCCCAAATATTGCCATGCAAGGCTTCCTTTTTCGGCCTAGCACCCTTCTCCGATGAACCACTATGATGATTTTCTGGCTGATTTCCAACAGCGGATGCCATTTTTGTTACATCAAAAAATAAAATAAAACATCAAACAAAAACAACATTATTTGACAAAATGTTGAGGTTTTTAAAAACTAACAGTCACTTGTAACGGTTGATGAAAATGAGGGTGAGCTTCCTCTGTTAATGATTGAAAGGTGTTTCAACATCTCATATCCATTTGTTCATGTGTCACAAGGGAATTGTGATGATTTCGCAAACATGTCACAATGTCATTTCAAAGCTGCAAAATCTGTTTCAACGAGATTCCAAATATTTTTTCTTTATGATAATACTAGTTTGAACACTTTATTAGTAAACCTCTTTTTTAAAGAAGACCTTTAAAGTGTATTTATGTGTGTTTAAGTGCTTTAAAAAAAACACGATCGAGTCATGACCCCTCCACAGCACTGGAAATAAGATACGGCGAGGTCACAATGGATTCACAACTACCCAAAAAATTAAAATAGATACTCAACAAAATAAGCAACTCCTTTCTATTGACAGCTCACAACAATACCCTCTTTCCCATATCTATGGGTATGATGTACTAATGGCTGTTACAGCACGGCTGCTAATGTTTCAGATTACATATGTGTGGAATTTTCATAATTTCAGTGTAATTATAAGTGACATTCAACACCTTTGACTGACGCTTTATAGCAAGCAAAATCAAGCAATAAAAATGAGGGAAACATATAAATATCAGTAATTACAGTGATTTGAGCAACGAGAAACTCTAAGAAGATCTTAAAACTGCTGCAAGGCAGCAGAAATGGAAGGACACTCTGTGGCCCATCTGTACCAAACAGGATGTGAGAGGCCCCAGTGCAGATGGCAGACATTTTTCACTCTGCAGGATGCAGAAACACAGCAAAAGACTTTCTTTGCTGCCATGCTGAAATGCCTGGAACAACCTGTTTTGTGAGATTCTTGAAGTGCATTAAGTGTATGTTGTTAAATCCCTGTGGCTCAAGTACAGTGATTCTGGGAATGTGCCTCAATCTAAATGTGTTTCTTAAATGAAAGTTAACATGGTAAAGATTGAAACAAATAAAAACATACCAACACAAAGTGAAAAGGACAATCCTGACATGCAAACCCTAACTGAGTCACAGCACCATAATAATGCATTGACATAAGTAAAATAATGCTGCAGGTACTTCTGTGTGACATGTGTATTTATTAAAGGAGCAGCACTTTCGAAGAACTGCCAGGTTAACTTGCCTTAAAAAAACTATTTAGTACGAATTCACAGTGCTTCAGCAGTAATGTCAGTGTTTCTTGGGAATAATTTGAGGCAGAAAAACTAAGTGGTTTCTTAACAGGTAGTCATTTGATTACACACTTGCTTCTCCTCCCTTGCAAGCCACCCTATATCACTGCTGCTAGTGTTCTTATGAATAAAATCATACATTGACAACACGCATTTGATAAGTCCAAACATTTCCACACCTTACACGACATGTAGTGTTCCTTGTCGACACCGCTCTGACATATGGGTGGTGATAGCACTGCAACCTGATGGCCCAAGATAAGAGACATCAACAGAAGGCACCGTAATCCATGGAAAGCTGGGTCCAAGGTGCTTCCAGTTTGTTTATTAGAAACACCACTAGTCCCCAGATCCACATGGGCCAAGGAAGCTGGGCATGACCTCAGTTCAGTGATTTTTAAGGAACTTGGCATTCTCACTGGCAGCTGTGCTTTTAATTGCTGCATCCTCTAGTTTATTGTGACATTAGCAATGTCAGTGAGTCCCAGACACCGCCGGGTATTTAATTTAGCTGGCATTGCATGACGCCTCATGACTTCATAAAGTCAGAGGAGCTCTACTTATGTGTGACTAAATGCATTATAATGCGGTGAAACGGACAACTACATTAAAATGCATTATTCTAACCCCTGATGCGTGGTGCTTGGCAGGACTGAAACAGTGTAGCCTTCTAGTCTCTTGATATCATTAGTGGTAGTTCCTTTACTGAGCACAGATCTAGCTAAGGCTGTGAGTCCTTACAAGTTACTCCAGTGAGAGATGGGCTGCATGAGAAGGTAGTTTCATCAACCCATATGCCGTTCATTCATATGCCGCCTGGTTTGCTTGTTTCTAAGAATTTCATTTTATATATTCACCCATATATTAAACAGGTCACAAATTATACCGCAAAACTATGTTCACCACCATGTCTCTATGTGCAGTGATATCATATGAATGATTTTACTCGGCTGATAGATCTTCCCCAATGACAGATATATTATCACGGATCGCTCTAGAGTATTAGAGGCAAAGCTTTGATACTCACAAAAAGGCTCATACACACACTAACACACCCAAACACAGATACAAACCCACTCATACACCCAATGACAGGCCCTTACAGGTAATAACACATTCATGTTCAGATCTATATAGCAAATCACATACTCTGTGACATATGCATGCAGTTATAGGGTCACTCACACATCCACAAAACCACTCACACACCCATTCACGGAACTTACAGCCACTTATACACCTTCTGACCAACCTATACAGCTACTAACAGACCCACTTTCAAAGATTACATGCTTTATTTAGGATTTTGTTTTAAAAAAAGCCTTACAAATTCACTGAAAAAAGCAAGAGTTACAGGAACGTTTTAGTTAGGAACTAGAATTAAAAAACATTTGAAATTCACTGAAATCCTAAGCTTACAGGGATGTTATAGTTAGGAAATAAAATTAAAGAAACATATAAAGTTACTGAAAAAATCGAAGGTTACATGGAAGTTATAGTTAGGTTCAGAGTTCACTCGTACACAACCACACAAATTTAACAGTTATAGTTACCTCAGCTAACTGTAACTTACAAGCCCGCAATGCATATGCCCCCAAATATTACATAATTCATGACATGTTAGGTGACATCTCAAATGACATCACTGATGATATCATTCACACAACCACTCACACTTCCACTCATACCCATACATCTTAAAAAACATTAATGTACCCATACACCCACTCACATATTCCTTGAAAGACCCATACAATCACTCAAACACCCACTGACTCACCCTAACAGCCCTTTAAATACCCATACAGAAACTCACACAGCCACTGACTCTCCATACATGTACTCACCAACCACACACTCACCCATGCAGCCACACACACTGCTACTCACTTACTGATACAGCTACTTATACACTCACTTAGTGACACGTACAGCCACTAATAAACCCCCTCCTTCACCCACACCACCACTCAAACACCCACTCACTCATTGATACACACAGTCACACAACCATGGCCACTGGCACAAAAATATACATACTCATTTATACATGCATAAAATTGCTTACACACCCACTCACTCTCCAGTACAACCACTCACACCCATTCCTTTCCCTATAAACACACTTACACATCTGCTCACTCACCTATACACCCACTTACACACCGACTCCTTCATGCATACAGCCACTTACAGTCACTCATTTATCTATACAGCTATTCACACACCCACTTGCACATAAATACTCCACACACACACTAATCTGCTCACCTATACAGGCACTCATGCACCCAGTCTATCACCTACACCACTCATGCACACACTCACTCACTCATTAATAAAAACAACTAATGCACTCTTTTGTTCACCCATACAAGTACTCACTCACCCACTTACCCATATACCACTCTTACACCTACTTACTCACCCATACAGCTAGACACACATCTACTTATTTATCCATATGGCCAATCATACACTCGCTCACTCGTGCATACAGGCACACACATCTACTCACACACTGATGCACAGAGATATATAGACATTGACATAATCTATGTTAAAAAATTGAATCACTGATTAGTACTACCCAGTGGTACCTTGAGGAATACATGTTTAACACTCAGAAACATTAGGAAAACAATAAAACTCACTGGAGGATTTGATCAGTTATGTTGTCAGTCATGTCATTTGAGAAGTCATGAGTGATATCATCAGTGATGTTATTGAAAATGTCATGAATGTGCTAATATGTGAGGTCCTAAGCAGTGCATTGCAGCGGTGTAAGTTATAGTTAACTGAGGTAACTGTAACTGTTGACTCTCTATGGTTTTCTATTAGTGAAATGTGACCCTAACTAAATGTTGCAGTAACCTTTCATTTTTTCAGTGTATTTCGAAGGTTTTTTAAAATCAATTTTCTAACAATTTTGTCCCTGTAATCTTTGGGGTTTTCAGGGAATTTCTAAGGTTTTTCAAAATATATTTTAAAGTAATCAGCCGTAGATAGTTATAGTTTGGACCTTTTTTCATAGGAAAAGCTTTTTTTTGACGTGCCTATATGTGATTAATTCTTATGACATTTTCCAGACAAAGTCTGCCGGTGATTCTAGGTGTGCATGAAAGGTTTCGGTGTGATCCATAAAGCAGGGGCTGAGAAAAAGTTGGGGACAAAAAAGTGTGTTTCCCATGTGTGAGAAGCTGGCCTGGTATATGATGTCCACTAATGTAAGTGGGTACCTTGCACCAGTCCAGACAACCCTTATGGTGATTTAAGAGGTCTTAGACAAGTGGTAGCTGTAGAGAGCAGCCTTCAGGCTTAGTCTATAAGGAGTGTAAAGCAGCTTGATTTACAAGAATGCAATCTTATAGTACAGATTAAGTGAAAAAGAACAACACAACGTATTTATAAAAATATGTATTTATTATATAATACTTTCTAAAACGTTTAGATATCTCCTACCCGGAGATAATCACAATGCACACAATTCTTTGCAAAGAAATACAGTAAATAGCACAGAATACACAATGGACCCCAGGGGGGAACCAAACCATATACCTAGAAAGTGGTATAAGATCCACGATTTGGGCCAAGTCAATGTTGAGAGGACGTAGAGGTAATGGGGACCCAAGGAACCATCCAAGGTGAGGGACTAGGAACCCCACAGAGAACGTGTGTAGTATGGGAACACAACTGCGTGCTCCGCACAACTCTATGTGTAAGTTGCGTCAAGAATTTTATAGATTAAGGAGAATTTCCAATGGACCCGGAAGAAACCCTGTGGAAGACAGAAGGTTGGAGAGCCGCCTCACCCATGGATACCCTAATACCCATGTAACCTATTCCAGGGAAGCCGCATTGATAAGGTGTGAAGTGGAGTCAGAAACCGCAGTCGAACCCAAAGGAGGACTTCAGGAAATCCTGCTGCTGACGAAGGAGAAAGTGGAGGTGAAATCCAGAGGTGGGTTCTAGATGTGCGATACCTGCAAGCAGAGGGGACAGAGTCTATGTCACTCAGAAGAGACTAGGAGTTCTGAAACACGAATGCCACACAATGTTGGGATTTGCAGGAGATTTGATGAGGACCTTGACTCTGCAGCTGTGAGAATCAGGTGATGCTGAGGAAGACCAGGAGCTGTGCGTAAGATGTCCCATGTCAGATGTTGAGTGTTGATGGGTCGGTGATGCAGGCCACGATGCGTAATGATGTGGTGTGGCCAAAGATTCTGGTCACTGAAGGTTCTCAAGATTGAGGCTCCTTGGAGCCCGAAGATCTTCTTGGAAGGAAGCCAACAAGCCTTTGCAACTGCAAGTTGACGTGTTGCACAGGGATTCGATTATTGCAACCCCCACGAGGGATACTGGCCTCAAACTTTGTAACAGGCAGATCAGGCATCAGGGGTTGTGGAGAACCACCACCTGTGTTGCAGAAGTTTTGGAATCTGGAGGAGCTCAGGATCAGCGGACCTGTCAACTAAGTTGCGGTGCCTGTGAATGCATGGAAGTGACTACTTCATTCCTAGGGAGATTCATTCTAGTGTCTTTGATGCCCACAGGCCTTGGAAGGTACCTGTATGGTGCAAAGGCACAAATGATGAAGCAGACTAGAAGGGGGACACAGTCAAGCCCAAACAAAGTCCAGAGTGCCCAGACGGTAAAAGAAGAATTGGTGTCTGTACTGAATCTTGTCCCATGACGTATCTAGGGACCTGCCTACAGCTAAGCCCTTAAGTAACATAAGGATAGGGTTGTGATGATTATGGGGACCCTCCCGCGGGAGTGTCTGGACAGGGGAGAGGTTACTACCATGTCTTTTGTCCAGTTTCGCACCAGAGAGAGCTGGTTTGAGCAGAAAAATGCATGGGGACACCAAATGAGCCCCTCATGCAGGCTGAGTGGTGCTGGCAAGCACACCCACCGAACCCAATACACTAAATCCTGTCCGGGAGGTGGTCACATCTCCATGTGACAGGATTCTTATTGTTCTGCCTTTCCCTGCTTGAACTTGGCTAAGCGGCAGGTGGGCAGAATTGTGTCTCTGGTCAGCAGCAACCATTTTGTGCTGTCTGGGTCTAGAAGGCTGGTAATGGGAACACTGAGAGCCTACCTGAGGGTTCTTCCAGTGCTTGCAATCATACATCCCACACCGTTTAACATGAAAAGATTGTTGCAGCCAGTTTTGAGACTATCATTGAGTAACTACGCGGTGGCCTTCTATATAGTACATGGCTGCCTTCCTTACAACCCAGGAAAATGGACTCTGTAGGCTGTAGGGGTGTCCTACTCATGCAGGGGCACCCTCACACTTAGAACCAAGCACCCTGCCTTCAGGATTGATAAGGCCTGCTATAGGGGTGACTTATATGTAAGCATGGGCGGATTTTGCGAAATTGCGTATTTACGGATTTGCAATCCGCAAAATCCGCGAACTCTCGCGAATTTTGCAGATTCCTTTTTTTTTGTGTTCGCAAGTGTTTCTGCCATTTCGCAAGGGTTTTTTACCAGTTCGCAAACGCGAACTTACTTGTCGGGTAGCAACGGTCGTGACCATGTTGTTTCTACGTCTGGTTCATCACAGCACCCTCTGTTTCACCACTGCCACCCTCTGTTTCACCACTGCCACCCTCTGCTTCACCCATGCCACCCTCTGGCTCACCCATGCCACCCTCTAGTTCATCACTGTAGATTATGGGGGGAAAAGCACACCTGCCCTGCCCCAACTGACATGAATGAATTAGGGGCTGATTAATGTGTCACTGACTTTGAACTTCCAGGCTGGCACCTGCTTCCTTATCTGTAATTGCTTTCTGTTGCAGTGTAATTTTTTTAACAGGACCTTTGTTGTATACTTGTAGCTATTCTCTGAGCCTGCTGTGAGGGTCAGAGAAGGGTCATAGAATAGTTGCAAGTAGGCAACTGAACTCTGATGGGGCCCCTCAGGAAGCACTACAGGGAATGGTTACTAATGATAAGATTGAACTTTTGCACCTGCTGAGTGCTTTCAGTTTTGCAAAAATCCAAATATCCAGCAGCATACACAAAAAGTAACCCTTCCAGGTCAAGATCCAAATCAAAGTGACCAGCACATGAAGAAAGCACTGGGATGAGCCTGTTGGACAGGAACAGGAAGAGACTGTGGGGCACTTCCTTCCTCCCACCCCCCCAAAATGGACTCCTTGCAAAAAAAAAGTGCAGGCAAATGTCAACCTGAGGAGTTATTCTGATAAAAATCATAATTTTCAAGGTTTATGCTGCCTGCTGGTGGATTTCTTGTGCGAAATTGCAAATTTTGCAATTCCGCAATTGTGAGATTGTCGCTGCCCGCCGCATCTACGTGTTCGCAAGTGTTTACTCCCGCGATGAGTGATCACAGGCCTTTATGACGTACTCGCGTTGCCAAACTCTCGCTGTGCAAGGTGGCAAGCCGCGATGACGTTGACAAACTCCTGCGGGATCCCGCAGCAAGATCCAAAATGGCGCAGCACACGCAAACATGGAGAAAAACAACTCTGCAAACGCTGAATGACGGTAAGTGAACGCTGCGCGCCGCAAAATTGTATAGTATTCTAGTTGGCAAGTGCGACCAAGCAAAAAATCCGCTTCGCACGGATTTACGAATTTTCGGCAAATTTGAGAGAGTTCGCGGATTGCGAATTTGCCGAAAATCCGCAAAATCCACTAGCGGAACAGATTTTACGCCCATGCTTACTTATATGTTTTAAGTGCAGTGGACCTAGATATAGGAAACCTATATCTTTAGTAAGTGGTGCTAGCACCAGATCACACAGGCTGCAATTGCAGGCCTGTAGTCCCATTTTGAATGTTCTCCCATGGGTGGCATAATGCATGCTTCAGTCCATGGGGGACCTCTGGGACACCTATGCCCTGGGTACCTTAGTACCATATACTAGGGACTGATACGGGTACCCCAGTATCAAATCTGGGATGTTCATAATTACTTAACACAACAATTCAATTTAAGGGAGAAAGCAGATAGCCTGGGATCCTTATTAGCAGTACCCCAGTCAGTCTAGTCAATAACAGCATAGCACTAGGCAACAAGTGGGGGTAACCATAAAGGCAGATCCTACTTTTCCCATTGAGAATTTAGACATGACTACAGCCCAACCCGCTGGACGGAATTGCACCACATTTAGCAGAAACACAGCTCTTGGTCCATAAAGTATACTGTGGGAAGGATGGGCAGAAATAGAAACTAGGAGACTTAATATGCCTCGCAATTTTGAAACGTTTTTTTTAAGATGTTTCTTTTTCTTATGAAATGATAAACTCTTATTCTTTTGATGTAAAACTGTTTTTTTTCTTTTTAGGCTTCACTGATTCTCTTGCTTGTCTCTTTTGCGTAGGTTGCCCTTCTCTTGGTGGCTGGTTCCCTTTGGTTTCCATGTGGTGGCCCCCAGGAATCTGGGCAGAGAGGAGAAAAATGATGGTAAGTATCCGAGTTGAGATAGTAGCTTTTACCACACCCGATTGTGAACAGGTTGGGAAGAAGTGACACATTCACACATTCTCTGAGGTTTGATGTGGAAGGAGTGAAAAGTGCTCAGGGAGGGTTACAGGTTTGATCATTATCCTACATTCCCATTCACACTCTGCTAGCTTGTCAGTTGATTCCCTTGTAAGAACTGAGCAAAGTGGATTTGAAAGAAAATAATATCCCCACGAGAGTACTGATGTAGTACAAGAGACAGTATTTTCTTCTATCAATAAGTCAAAAATAAAATGATACAGAATTGCCTTCCTATTATGTAAAACAGATTATCTCTTAATGTTCAAAATAAACGTTGGACTCAAACTGGACGGGTGAGTGAGATGGCTTTCCAGTCTGAGCAATCATGCTATCATCGAGTGGATATGCGGCCTGCCAGAGACAAATACACAGTCTAAAAAAAGGAAAAAAAAGGCACACAACATTAACAGCAATTCCTCACTCCGCTCCCTGCCTTCTGGCTCTCTAGTGTTTCCGTCCCAATTGGTGCACACTCACCTCCAATGCCGCAACTCTCCTGAGTTGTGGTGGCAATCTGCACTTCTCCTAGAGGAGTCCACACGTCCTCGCTCCAATCTTCCCTCGTCTCGTCCTCGTTGTTGCTGCCTCCCTCTGGACTTTACGCTTCGAGTGGCGGCATCCTGCCTTTTTCCGGATTTCCCAAGGTGCACAGCATCTTTCTCGCTGCATTCTCCTCCTTTTCCGGCATTGTGCCCCCTTCATCTCCGCCCAATGACGTTTCTGATTGGTTCTCCTGCGGGTTTTCTTCTTGTCAGGGAGAGTGTAGGAGGAAATTTTTAACTCTTTCCTCCCTCTACCAGGACCATGACGGCTGCGGCGTCCCTTCATGGGAGAAGGGAAATCACAGTAAGTGGGTGCTCTCAGAGGCCTTGACTCTTTCCTTTACACATGCTTTTTGTTTATTTATTTAAAAGTTTTGTAAAGCGCGTAGTAACCCTAGAGCATCCCAGCGCTGGAACCTGAGTTCAGGAGGGAACAGCAACGGAAGGGAGGAAGGGTTTAAGGGAAGAGAAGAGTTTTCAGTGCCTTCCTGAATTGAAGGAGGTTTGGTTCGGTTCTCAGTCTCCGGGGAAGACTGTTCCACTGTTTGGCAGTGTGTACCGAAAAGCGGCGTCCTCCCGACCAAGCTTTTTTTACTCTGGGAACGGTGATAAAGTTCTCTTCGCTGGATCAAAGAGCTCTTGTCGCTTTATAAGGAACGATGAAATTCTTGAGGATTGGTGGACCTTTGTTATGGAGAAGTTTGTGGGCCAGACAGAGGGCCTTGAAAGCAACCCTCTCTCTGACTGGCAGCCAGTGAAGGAGCTTCAGAGCTGGCTTAGCCGAGGATCTGGCTGGGGTAAGAGTGAGTAGGCGGGCCGCGGCGTTTTGGATTCTCTGCAGGGTGTTGAATGTGGCTTCCGGGGCGCCCAGGTAGATTGCATTGCTGTAATCTAACATCGCCAGGATGAGGCCCTGGATCAGGAGTTTCCGAGAAGTGGCAGGGAGCAGGGGGAAGACCTTCCTGCATGCCCTGAGGAGTCCAAAGCAGATTCCTGCCGTCTTTTTTGCCTGAGTTCTGAAGCTCAGGTCCTTTTTGAGCCATATGCCCAGGCTCTTGACCTCCTCCTTGGGGGCTGGGGGGTCACCCAAGCAGTCGGGCCAGATGTTAGACGGCAGGGAGGGCCCTTTGTGACCGAGCAGCAGGATCTCTGTCTTTGACCCATTCAGTTTAAGGGCTGAGGTGTTCATCCAGTTGTGGATTTCGGTGAGACATCCGTGAAGATCGGGGGAATCTTGGTGAGGGTGTGAGAGGGTCACCACCAGCTGGGTGTCGTCGGCGTAATTGATGATCGTCACGCCGAAAGGGGTGACCAATTCCTCCAGTGGGGACATATAGACATTAAATAACGTCGGGCTAAGAGATGAGCCCTGCGGTACCCCACAGCTAAGGGGGGTCGCGGAGGAGTGGCTGTTATTCTCCCAGACTTGGAAGGAGCGGCCGTCTAGGAAAGATGTAAGCCACTCCAGGGCTGAGCCCCTTACTCCAATGTCACTCAGTCGCTGGATCAAAATCTGGTGATTTACAGTGTCGAAGGCCGCACTGAGGTCCAGGAGGATCACTGCCACTGATCCTCCTGTATCCAGAATGCTTCTGGCCTTCTCCACTGCCGCCAGGAGGGCGGTGTCGGTGCCCTGGCCTGGGCGGAAACCTGTCTGGGAGTTCCTGAGTAGGTTGTTACTTTCTAGGAATAGTGATAGTTTTTTATTCACTAGCTTCTCCGTGATCTTACTATTTCCTGGAAGGAGGGAGATTGGCCTGTAGTTGGCTAGGTCCTGGGGGTCCAGTGAAGGTTTCTTCAGAAGACCTTTGACCACCGCCGCTTTCCAACTGGGAGGGACTACTCCCTGTGTAAGGGAGACGTTGATGAGGGACGTGAGGGGGGGAATGATGGTGCTGGACACTTTTTTCAGGAAACGAAGTGGAGCAGGGTCGCTGGGAGAACCACTTTTAATTGTGGCCAGCGTCGCGGCTACTTCTTCCGTGGATACTGGGCCGAAAGTGTCGAGAATAGGAGTGGTGGCATCGATGGGCTGGGTGAGGCAGTGAGGGGTGGTGGAAAGGTCCCCGTCCTTGTGGCCGGCGTCGTGGGGGGGTAGGGAGGCGAGGATTGTTTGAATTTTCTCGTCGAAAAAAGTGGCGAGTTTAATACATTTATTTTCCGCGGCTATGGGGTCCAAGGGTTTCACAGGAGGGTCAGGGGCGTGAAGGAGCTCTTTAAGGATGACAAATGTTTCTTGGGCAGAGCAGGACGCATTTTCAATTCTTTTTTCGTAGAATGTGCTCTTGGTTTTATGGAGTTCCCGTTTGTAAGTTTTTATGGAAGTGCGAAATATGTCTTTCTTATCTGCTGTCTTGTCTTTCCTCCATAAGCGTTCATTTCTCTTGCATTCCTTCCGTAAGAGATTCAATTCAGGGGTGTACCAGGGGGAGGGATTGACTCTCTTGGCACATTTAAGGGTGCTGGATTTTGGTAAGAGGCAGTCCAGAGATTGGGAAATCCATGTATTGAATTCAATGTCTGCGGTGATGGGGTTTTGTGGGGGGGAGGGGGGATCTTCCCTTAGTTTAGCTGCCCATTCGTCTGGGATCAATTTGTGCCAGCGTCTGATGAGGGTTCTGATTTTGGGCGTATGGGTAGGGAGAGTCTTGATGTGCCAGTCGAAGGGGACCAGGAAGTGGTCGGTCCAGGGAAGAGGGAGATGAACGCGGGAACTGAAGTTTTGGATGTTTGTGAATATGGGGTCGAGCAGCTGCCCTTTGTCATGCGTGGCTTGAGGATTCTTTAGGTGAAGACCAGTGGAGGAGATATCGCGTAGGAGGTCAGCTGCCTGGATATCGCCAGGGTCGAGAAAGTGAAGATTAAAATCTCCCAATAGGAGATAGTTAGAGGAAGTTATTTGGTGTAAATCTATTTAGTCGTTTTTGAGATATTTATTGAAATCCTAATTTGTATATCTGAGCAGAGCCTGAGTACAGATCTCATGGTGAGATCTAATTGGCTGTCAGCACTTTAACCAGGAAGTGCTGTCAGCTATCTTGGGACCTACATACATGATAGCACCCCATAGAAATGCATTGTGGTGAATGACAGGTTTTGAGGATCACAAAAATGATATATATAAAAGGTGATGACAGAGTTTAGTTACAATATAAATCATTTGTTGATGTTACCATACTAATTTAAGGAATTTTGGTGTGTTCTAATGTGGTTTTACCCTGTAAAAGCCTTTTACTTGAATTTAATGAATCATGTTTGAGAGAAAACTGTGTTCTAATGATTTTCCCATAGAGATTATGAATGGTACTCCAGAAGCATAAATGAGAGCATATTTATTTTCTGTAAATTCTCACTTTCATTCTCAGCCTAATGAGAATGAAGTCTGACATTCTCAATAAATCATGTACTTCCAACAGGAGCAGCCTGCCAGTTGATTCCCTTGTGTTCTACTGCAGCCTCCCAGAGTATCCTACAGAACAGCTAGTGCGCCAACAGTGTTCCTTATGACAAAGGTTTGGCACACCTGAAGCCATGTTTAGTTAATTAAACTGGTAAAGCTTAAATCATCTAATTTAGAAAGGAACAAAATGAGGGGGCTCATTTCATCAAAGAAATTATGGTTAGTGCTGTAGAAAGAAACATTAGTGCACTTTTTAAGTGAGTTCTCAAATATCTTCCTCTTTTATGTTGTTAACACATTCTAATATGCAGACTGAAACATGCACTTTGAACACCCGCAGCAGACTGCCAGTTAATTCCCTGATGATCTGTAGCTTTACTACAGTGTTTTAATGAGCAAGTACAGTGCTAAAGTTCTGAATTTATGAAAAAAGTGTGGCACATCTGAACGCCATCTTGATGGAACTGAAGTGGAAAACTGAAAGCATTTTCTAGTGAGGATACTGCAGTAAATGAGGAAATTAGGGAGCATCATAACAAATAAATCTACCAAAATGGCCACTGAGAAAAATGAGCTGCAATGTAACACAAATATCACTCAAATGAAGCACAAGTACAGCCCAACGACAGAAGAGTGCAAAACATTACATTTCTTTGTTTTTTGCAGTTTTATATATCACAGACTTGAACTGAGTGTTTTGGAGTGTTTAACATGAGTATCAGTTACATTGCACATAGACACATTAATTCAGTTTTTAGGCATGGGGAGATTAAGTGATGTGCTGAGAATCAAAGGATGTCGAGCTGACGCCGAAACTTGAACCTGGTTCCCCAGTTGCAAAGTCTGAAGCTCTGGCCTAAAGCCACATCCCTTGTGTAATATATTTTCAGATGATCAACTGGATAAAAAAACATAAAGATTGCAAATAAATTAAAAGTGCTTCGTCATTATTTGAGAACTCCGCAAATATGTCCTCATTTTTGTTTTTAGAACACTAACCATAATTTTTATGGAAAAAAGACCATCTCATTTTTATAATTTCTAAAGGAAAGGCTTTAGGTATAACAGTTTTGATTACATCAAGGTAACGTCAGGCATGTCACACTTTTGTAATATGTATAGAATGTTAGCAATCTAGCTGTTGTTTAGAATACTGTGGGAAGACAGAGGTCAGGGCCACGGACTCGGATAATTGAGGGCAAGAGGAAGAGTGCAGAGGCAACAAGTTGATCATTCTGGTCAGGCAGAAGGGGCAGTGGGAGCACATGGACCATGGAGGGAAGAGGAAACGCGGGCAGAGGCAACAAACCAACCATGCAGGACAGGCAAGGGAGGCTGTGGCATTATAACAGACCATTGAGGGCAGAATGAAGAGGCTATGGCAGTACAACCATACATACCAACAGACTCAATTCAGGCAGGAGACTTCTGAAGTTTTTATGCCCAAAAGGACTTTATTTTATCTGTCTCCTGCCTAGAATCTCCTCTTTTCAATGTAAGTCAATGGGGAAATTCAATTCCCCAGGATTATTTTTCAAAATCTCCTTCTAGTCAAGCTCAAAATGTTGGCACGTATAGTACATTGGAATACAGAGGGCAGGAGGAATAGGGAAGGGACATGGACTCAGAGGGGAGGAGGGAGATGAGCAGGGGCACCAAACTGTCCTTACATGGAAGGCTTTAGGGTGTGTAGCAGAACAATACACCACACAGGGCAAGCAGGACAGCAGTGCAGCACAATGGACCAGGGAAAGCAATAAGGAGGAGACAGGGACAGGCACATGGACAACAGAGAGTGAAGGGGAAAGAGGTAAGGGCAGAAAGCTGATCATAGCTTACAGAGAGGAGGGACAGTTGTAGCATAGTGAAGCATGAAGGGCAGGAGGGAGGAGGAGTGGAACAACAACAGACCAAACAAGGTAGAAGGGAATAGAGGAGCTTAAACACAGAAACATATGGCAGTGGGCAAGGGGTCATAGCAGAAGCAGCAAGTTAGCTATGGAGGGCAGGCAGGATGGACACTGGAAGCATAACACACCATGGAGGACAATAGTGAGACTATATTGGCATACACACAGACAACGGAGCGAAGATGGGAGGGGTTGAGGGGCAGCAAGCTAATCACACAGGTTCAGCGGGAGGAGCTGTGACAGGAGGGCCGGACTGGCTACCGGGCAGTTTGGAATGCTGCTGAGCTGGGGGCTGATTTCTTTGATGGGGACCTGCGTGTACTAAATGAAATTCGTTTTGCTTTCATTATTTCGAAGCACACGCAGGTCTCCATGAATGAAATCAGCCCCCACTGCAGTAAAATCAGCCAGCAGCTCGGCAGCATTCCAAACTGCCCGGTAGTCGGTCCGGCCCTGTGTGACAGCACAGAAGACCATACATGGCAAGTGGAATGGTCAGTGGCAGCACAACAGCCATGGTGGGCATGAGGAAGGGGCCAGTGGCAGACACAAAGGACATTGTAGGACAGAGGCTGAACACAGACAAGAGAGTGCATGGGGAGGGGCTTCACAACAGACCACACAGGGTAGCCAGGTGGAGCAGCTGCAGCACAACAGAGCAAGCAAGGGAGAACAGAGAAAAGATGGGTGACAATCTCCACTTTGCCAGTGGAGTTTGCAACGTTTTGCAGCTCTTCAGCTCCATTCAAAGTGCGCAGTTCAGCAAAACTGAGCTGGGTAACGGGGAGTGGAATTTTCCAGCGTGGCGCTGGGTGGTGCCTTCTATCTTTCATATGCTGAAGCTTTTATTGTCTGTAGCAGTCTCTGTGCAGCCTTTGCTACAATACTTCTGGAGGTCAGTAATCTCAGCAGAGGGTGCTGCTTCCGTGAAACTCCTCATTCATGAGTGACCTGTTCTTGTCTGACAACAGTTTGTGCCTGTTTTGCAGGCTGGACCAAGAGGTGATCGATCCGCTGAGCTCCGAGCTGCCACTGGGAAGCAGCAGCAGGGAGGGAAGATATTGCACCTTTGTAAAATGCTTTTAACCCATAATAGGGTAGCTGGGGCTTTGCTTAGGGAACAGCGATCCTGTTCGATAAGACCAATAGCCCCTGTTATTGACATCTACAAAGCAAAGGGAGTCAGCTCTGCTCTATACGGGGCGGAGCTATGGGGCACCACTAGCACAGTTGAGTTAACAAGGTCCGGAAATAAATTCTTCAGGGATCTCATGTCGCTTCCCCAGAGCACTCCAATGGCACCTTTATTGCTTGACTTAGGCTGCCGCCCTATTAGCGATTTGGCTAAGTTTCGACCGTTGCTCCTATGGGCCCAGATATGGCGAACTCCCGAATTGGCCAAATATGCTAAAGGGCTAACTGAAGTCATGGCTTTACCTGGTTGGTATAAAGTAAGGTGGCTAAAAAATTTAAAAACTCTGCTTGGGGACATGGGCCTTAGCGAGGCATGGGTTGGTAGGTCCTCTCCCCCCAAGGCCACTCTAAAGAGCCTTTATTGGAACTGGGTCGCAACTAGAACTAGCGCTGACCATGCTTTGGGCAGGCTTACAAATTACTTCCTGCAGTTCAAGGATCTGCCGATCCGAGAACTCTATTTGGACATTATATTGAAGCCAGGGCTCTTTACTTTAGGTTTAGGGTCGGTGCTCTCCCAGTACGCGCCCTAACAGCCTGCTGGAAGCCTCCGGCCCAGACTACAGTATTTTGCCCTTCCTGCCCTACTAGAACAGAAACTATAGCGCATTTTATGTTCGAATGTCCAGCGTATATGTACCCAAGAACTAGGTGGCTCAAACCTTTGTGTCGGTCATTAGGCACTAGGTCTCATATTCTAGCGCTCCGCACCTTAACGTCAGACTCACGCCCATTCTATGCTTGTAGTCTCTCAAAATTCCTATCATGGGCGTGGCACCTTAGAAACAAAAGGCTTAAATGATTTGTTTAGTCTGATTCTTAAATTTTTGATTGATATCGTGCTTTTTATCTGCAAATGTTAGATGTAAAAGAGGGAAAAAACCCTGGTGTAAATAGATTAATTCTTGTTTTTAATTATAAAATGTACTTTTTTATAATGTGATGCTTTTATGATATGTTTTTATCGAAATAAAGCCTTTTGACTTGACTTGATATTGCAGGAGAGCTGGGCATACTTCTCTGTGTCATCCTCCTGCGCAGCACCCGGTAGTTGGCAGAGCCTGGTGGGGGTGACCAGCCGCAGAGTCCCCTACTCCCATGAAGGAGCAGGCACTGATTCACAGCCTGTGCTGAATGGGACAGGCAGACTTAGCAGCGCCCAAACAGTGGAAGGAGATCGCTGTGCCCAATCCCAAGTTCTGCCCCAAGGTTGGAAACTGGCTTTGGACTGGAATCGGACATGCAAGTCTAAACCACACTATTCTCCCCTGGCCTGGAACCAGATCCCCTGACATGCAGGGTGACAGCGAGAAGTCTCTGCTCAGCATGGACGATGTGGGCCTTGGGACCCAGTTCAGCAACACCTTTGTGTTTATCTTGCCGGTGTACGTGTTGCTCGGATACTTGGGGCTCAGTTTCAGATGGCTGCTGGTAGCCCTGGTCATCTTCTTTTGCTGCCAGAGAAACAAGATTGCCAAAGGCTCCTGGCTCTCACAGGCCCTGCCCTTCCTAGAGGAAGAGGAGAAGTTGGTAAAGCAGCTCAGCAACCATCATATAGTGGCACTGTCCCCCTGCATAAGTCAGCATCTCTGCTGCCTGATGTACCTCCATGCCTTGCCCTTGTCATGATCTGCCATATTTACCCACTGTATAAGAACAACAAGAGAGAAAGGGCTCAAGGGACACTCCTCTACCCCAGTCTAAATATCACTAAGCAACAAAGGAGTGACTCAACAATAATTAATAAAAAGAGTGAAACTAAAAAATGAAGAGGGGGAAAAAAAGTGAGTGCCAAGTGAAAATATACAAAAAGTTTTTGTAAAACCCTCACTCACCCGTCTATTGGGTGACATGCTTCATCATTGGGTTTTATTCACTGGGCGAGCCGAATGCCTACCCGGTGTGCTACTACACCTGCAACTGCAGTGGAGCTGGTTTGATGATTAAAAACAGTGTGAGAAGTGATAGTGAAAAAAGGTTTGAAGTTAAAAGAGTGCGAGCTCCAACCTGAACCAAACTTTAATAAAGGTTAGTGCAGGCACACTATTAAAAATGTTTAATGGACAGGCTTGACTATAAATTTGAGTCAAAATGTCCCATTAAGTGCAACAAGTGGTCGACATGTTTCTGCTCATTATGGCCTTTTTGGCCGAGCTTTCATCAGGACCAATCACAGACACTGGGCGGTATACGCACGCTAAGGCGCACCCTAACCTCAGTGTGATTACAAAACGGTTTCAAACTCACGGTTGTTAATACCGGATCACCCTGGTATGTCCAGGTTTTTTAAATGTGAACTATTCGGGCGGTGGATGTGCACTACGTAGGTCACAACGCGGGGAGCCATCGGAATGAAGTTGGTTCCGATGTGAAGAAAACCCCTGCCACCGACCCATGAAGTAAAGCGTACTTTACCTTCACATTTAAAAAACCTGGACATACCAGGGTGATCCGGTATTAACAACTGTGAGTTTGAAACCGTTTTGTAATCACACTGAGGTTAGGGTGCGCCTTAGCGTGCGTACACCGCCCAGTGTCTGTGATTGGTCCTGATGAAAGCTCGGCCAAAAAGGCCATAATGAGCAGAAACATGTCGACCACTTGTTGCACTTAATGGGACATTTTGACTCAAATTTATAGTCAAGCCTGTCCATTAAACATTTTTAATAGTGTGCCTGCACTAACCTTTATTAAAGTTTGGTTCAGGTTGGAGCTCGCACTCTATTAACTTCAAACCTTTTTTCACTATCACTTCTCACACTGTTTTTAATCATCAAACCAGCTCCACTGCAGTTGCAGGTGTAGTAGCACACCGGGTAGGCATTCGGCTCGCCCGGTGAATAAAACCCAATGATGAAGCATGTCACCCAATAGACGGGTGACTGAGGGTTTTACAAAAACTTTTTGTATATTTTCACTTGGCACTCACTTTTTTTCCCCCTCTTCATTTTTTAGTTTCACTCTTTTTATTAATTATTGTTGAGTCACTCCTTTGTTGCTTAGTGAATTTTACCCACTGCCCAGGTTTCTAACCTTTGCTGACTTTTCTATAATGCCCTCCTCGCCTTGCCAGTTGCCACTAGTCATGTAGTTTCTTTCCTCCATCACCCACTGTCCATCAGCTCGAATGATTAATGCCCCTTTGCCTTGAATTTTCCATACTGCACTGTTCTCCATGCACCCTCATACGCCTTTTGCAGTCACATGCCTACAGTCTTACCCAGTGCCATCTCTTTACCAACTCCTCCCATGCGCTGCCCTCGCCACTCTGCAGTGCTGGGGCTCTCCACCTTCCCTTCCAGTGCCCAGTTAACACGTCCTAAGACACTTCCTCCACCCAACCCTAGAGGCTTCGCCTTTGCTCTCATGAGTTGCCCTGGCAACTCCTCCACATTCCTTGACCGGACTTCAACTCCCTCCTCTGCCCACATTCCTTCCACGCTTTCATTTACCACGTTGAGCAGGGTTCCACCATCCTGCCTCCTTCATGAAAGGCTGGCCAGTTCAGTCTCTCTGGGAAAACACCAGGTTAAACAGCCCCTCCCCTTCCAAAGCAAACAAATAATTGCTAATTAGGATAGGGAATAAGATGCCATACATTAATTTGTGTTCTGCATGATTTTTGTGCGTAGTAAAGTAGTCTTAAAGGGAAACAAAAGGGGATCATCGTCAGATGAGTGAAAAAATGCCAGGCCCTTTTCTCTTTGCTCATTGTTTTTCAAATTTAAAAACCTACAAGGAAACAGCCCTGCAAATTGAATGTGTATGTGCCGGTCTTACCACCCGAGGCGAAGGATGCTTTAGGGGTGATTTCATGGGAAAATTTAAGAAGGCCCTATAACTGTGTGTAAAGTTTACTTTACACACAGCAAAGTAATCAAGTCTTGCAAATGTTTGCTTTCATTTTAAGAATGTGGAGCAACATTGCCCTTAAGTGGACATTTGCCTAAATTTTATGTGCCTCTCTTACTGCAATTAGTGTAAAAGAAGTACATAACAGGATTTGAACTCTAAGTTTATAGCACACTGCCCGCTTGCAGAGCTCTACGGAATCATGTTCAGTTTTCCGGTAACTCCACAGAATTCTGCAGAGTGAAACTGCACGAACTCCGCCTAGGCCTAGAAAGGAGGGGCAGCAAAATTGAACATGAAGGACAGAAGGGAGGAGATAGGGGCATGGAACTCGGACAGGCAGGATGGAGGTGGCAGGAACAGGTGGCAGCCATCTGGCCATGCCAGGCAGGTGGGAGGGGCAGTGGAAACTCAACAGAACACTCAGTGTAGAAATAAGGGGCAGTGGTAGGTCCATGGAACATAGTGGGCAAAAAGTAGGAAGCAGGGGCATACATACAGACATCAGATAACAGGGAGAAGGAGGGTACGTGCACCAAACTAAGTACAAAGGCTAAGCAGAAGGACAATGAAGAGGCATATAATTGGGCAACAGAGGGCAAGGACAGTGGGCAGGGATGAAAAGCTAAATGGAGGGCAGTGTCAGCGCATCGGACCATGCAGGGAAGAAGGGAGGGTGCTACTGTACGGACTCAGACAACAGAGGGTGGGGGACGTGAGTGGGGCAGCAAGTTAACAGTTCAGGGCAGGCAGAAAAGGCAGTGGCCGAACAATTGCTACACAGGGCTGTAATGAGGGAGCAGGGGAATGGTGCTGGACAATTGATGGAAAGGAGGAAGGGACAGGAGCAGCAAGGTTGGGTGCAAGCTGCACAGTGCCAAGTCAGACCCTGCATCCAACACCCCCACCACGCATTGTGATGGTCATCTTACCCTAAAATTCCCTTGCCACCTGAAATCCCACACCCACCCTAAACCCTAAAATGTCCCTTGTCACCCAAAAACCCATACCCACCATAAAACCTAAATATTTACTTGCCACACAATAACCCATATCAACCCAAAACCCTAAAATTACTCTTGCCACCGATAAATCCATACCTTCGCTAAACCCCCAAAATTCACTTGCCACCCAAAAACACATAACCACCCTAAACCCTAAAATGACCCTTGCTACCTAAAAATCCAAACCCACCCTAAACCCTAAAATTACCCTTGCCACTCAAAAACCTGAACTCCCTGAACCCTAATAATGCCATATGAACTCACAAACCCTCACCCACCCGAAACCTTAAAAATACACTTGCAACCCAAAAACTCATTGCTTTTTAAATAGTGCCTGCCCTTTGCTGGCTCCTTGTGGATGCTGCAATGCCAGAACATGTAGCGAAGACAAACACTTCATTTTTTTTTACATGGATTCACTGATCCTCTGCATCACTAGGTATTCCTACCCTGCCCCCTTGTGGTTTTCTTTTAATTTTTGGGGGGACTCGTGCCGAGGCCCTAGTCCCAAGATGCTTGCCACCACTTCCTGGTTGAAGTGGTGGCAGCCATTCAGATCCTAAAAAGACCTAAATTTAACATATGGCAATCCTGTCAGAGACACACACAAGAGAAGAACTGTTGGGACGTATCAGCACAACGTAATTATATCATCAGTGTCTAGTTCTTCATTCATTGGATCCCATATATGTTTTGAATTGTTTTGTCATTATCTTTCAGTGTTGTATGTATGATAGTGTGGATGAGCTAGTTGATAGTTATGATTGCAGGTCTGATGGATGAGTGTGGGGTTATCTTTATATTTGTATTTGCTTTTTAGGTCTCGCCTCCGCAGCACGCATGCACTGCAGAGGAAAGAGACCTCTTGAGATCGATGCAGCTTTCCCGGCAAAAAACGTGCATGTGTGGCATTGCTTCCAATGGCAACGCGTGCACGTCTGGCTATTCACTCGCAGCAGCGAGCAGCTGGCTCCAAATGTTATCAATTATTGGGGCGCCAGCCCCTCACTCCGTCGAGGAAATCGCACCATGCCCCTCCTCTCTCCCCTCCCCCCTGCTGCTTTCGAAGGCTGCGCGCGCTTGTACTGCAAAGGTTACTGAAAAGTTTGAGTTGTTTGAGGAGCTAAAATAGCACACTCTTTAATAAATGAATACACTGCCTGTTAAATGAGGCTGACAATAAAAGCATCACTGCATAAAAGCACAATGTTAAGTTAAGGCAGCGCACTGTATTTTTGATGATATCACTGGCTTCCCCTGGCTTAAAGACACCGACTTAAGGAGCGACCGAACACATCAGGGAAGCCAATGACACGTCTCAGCAGAACAGAAGGCCTAGGACCACAGTCGCCGCTTCAGGGCTTCACATCAACAAAAGTCGAGGGCAGGGCTGTGCCGGGGACAATTCCTTGGCGCAGCTCGCCCGGTGCGAGCATTCTGCTTTTTGAATGACCTCATTGGGGGATATAGATGAGCTAAAGGCAGTGCTAGGGTTCTCGTCAGGAGGCCACTGCAGCTTGCACCACACATTGCCCGTGCAATGCTGCTGAGGATAGTAACAACCCATCTCTTAAGATCACACGTCTACAAATGTGACAATTCGCAATATTTCAGGCCCCTAAACCTGTGAAAATGGCTTGGGCGGCAGGTAATAGTCATTTTTAATGTATATAGACAGCGCCACCTTGTGATAGATTGTCACAAGCACCGGTGCTGACATTTAAGTATGGGTGCCATGCCCCAGAAACATCCCCGGCTCAAATCAAGCACCTCGCAATACCTCCATTTACAGAGTCTATGATGGAGCAGTTCGGGGCAACACCCCTCGGCCTCTCCAGTCTAAACATTGAAATGAAGTCGGATGAAGGAGGGATGGTGGGAGGGCTGTCCAGCAGGGTGGAGTCACCGCCCTGGCCCTCATGTCTTCTGGTGTCTCCGGGTACCATCTCAGCAAAGGAGGTGGGGAGGGCATAACAAGAGCACCTACGAAAAGACGCAGACAGAGGTTGTTAATCAGAGTGCTTGCGGTGGTGCTATTGGTTTCCGGAGGGGACACGAGGGTCTGTGAATTGCAGGGCCACCCACCCCAGCTCAAAAGTTTTGTTTTGTAATATTGGCCTATAATAACTGGCGTCCAAGAGGGCTGCGTATTTAATTTCTTGCCGCGCGCACCTCTGCCCCATGTATGCCAGGATGTGCCAACCAGGAGCCAGGAAGAAGAGTTGCTGAGAAATTATGAAAAAAACAAAAACACCTACACTCCTCAAAACAGCGTTTCTTCCCACACAAAAGGTAACCTTGGAATGCACCTTTTCCATAAAGCTGGGCAACACAAGACACCGTAAAACCTCTCTTTGGAGCAGACGTACGAAGAAGGTGAGGGGATGTGCCATGCTCTGTTATTCGTATTTGTATAGCTCTAGCCACGTTGCAGCATTAGGTGACCTGCCCAACTCTATTATTTTAATTCATATTATATTATTTTCAGAATTAAGTAGATCTTTTAAATCATCGCAAGTTAGACATTTTCTTCAATGTTTTGTTAAAATGGATTCTTTTTATTTATAGTCCATTAAAAAAAGCTGGTGGTTTGTTTGCTGTATATTAATAAGAAATCATTCATGATCTGCCCATCTTAGTGGGTCTCATATCATTTACATATCTGTGCGACGTGCAACTTAATGTAGTGCAGAAGTTGCCCCTGGCACTTACAATCTGCCATTATGTTCCCAAGTCTCGTCTTCATGTGCCTTCCCTTGCACTGTGTGTTGGTACCCCGCAATACTGCAGACAAGGTGATCGCGTGCATAAATGTCTACTAAATATGCCAGTCAATGCCATTCCCTTGTACACCCCTTCATAGAAGAGTCAACGGCAGTGTGGAGGTGTCCTCCGTATGCCGGTTAATGCCAATCCATTGCACACCCCTTCAAAGAAGAGTCAATGGCATTCTGTGGCCAGGTGCCCTCCATATGCCAGTAAATGCCAATCCATTGTACACCCCTTCATAGAAGAGTCAATGGCATTCTGCGGCCAGGTGCCCTACATATGCCAGTCAATGCCAATCCATTGTACACCCCTTCTTAGAAGAGTCAATGGCATTCTGTGGCCAGGTGCCCTCCATATGCCAGTCAATGCCATTCCCTTGTACACCCCTAATTAGAGGAGTCAATGGCATTCTGTGGCCAGGTGCCCTCCATATGTCAGTCAATGCCATTCTCTTGTACACCCCTAATTAGAGGAGTCATCGGCATTCTGTGACCAGGTGCCCTCCTTATGCCAGTCTATGCCTTGCATACCAGTACTTTTGTCATCATGTGCCAGGCAATGCACCGTATGCGTGCATCCCCACATACCTACGCCAATCATGGCCCATCCAATGCTATTCAAAGCCACGTGTGAAGGTAAGTCCTATATTCCAATCAATCCTATGTTCATTCTTGTGCCTAATAGAACTATGAATGGCACAAAGTGCCCATGGGCAGCCAGCAAGATGTAGAGGCCGTGAGAGCAGTGTACTGTCTCATCGCTGAGGTGATCAGAGTGATAGAGCACTGTGAGCCAGGCAGTAGTAGTGGTATGTTCACAGTAGTTTGAGTGCAGAATGAACATTCAGTGGAGTGCAGTGTGAGTAGGGTATGGCCTCGACCCTACACCCAATGGCAGTAATAAAGAGTGAGTTCAGTTTCTGCTGGGAGTGCAGTGGATCCTGGAGCCGAGTACACTGAGAGGAGCTGTAGTGTACTACACGTGGTGCAGGGTGGTCAGGATGAATGAAGCAGCGTACAGTGCAGTGCAAGTAGTACAGCGGGCAGGCCAATGAAGGTGCAGTGTGGGCAACACAATGCGACCAGGGCAGAGACCGTTGCCAGCCGTCTGAGGTCTGCACCTCTGAAGTCCCTGGACAGCAGGTTTCATTCACCTTCTTCTAGGCTGACACTCAGTCCTGGCAGGCAAAGGGCCTGAGCCTGATCAGTCCCATCACTATGTCAGGGAGAGTGAGTCGCCAGTAATGTAGGCTCACAGCCCTGTTTGGGTCACTCATGGTGAAGTATCCAGTGTGCCGCCGAGCCAGGTAAGGAGAGGCGCTAAGTAAACCACAGCAATAGTCTGGGCACAAACCGCTCCACTGACGTCAGACATGCCTATGACAGTATGTACTACCTTGAAAGCTCGAGGCCTGGGCTGCATGAACACACCCTAGAGTGCCTGGGCAGGAATGAGGGACGAGACATACGACCACACACAATATCTCATTTTCTTGGCACTTAGAGATCTCAAGGCACTGCCACTCAATCACTAAATACAACAATATTTCCTTCTACTCAGATGTTAATCCTCGACTTCTGTCCTGAAAACGTGATTGTTCACAAAGTCTCGCCTTTTGCTTCAATGTACCTCAGCCATCACAGCTCACTGGCTCAGCTTTCATTTGATATTTGGTCCGTAAGCCTATAGCAAAGTTACAATAAACAATACCATATTGTTCAGCCAGTCACTGATCACTGGTTATGGATAAACTGTTACTACATTTTATGCAATTCTCAAATTACCCCAAGAAGGGAGTTTGTACTCCACCCTTTTGCTTGTAAATAAGCATATCCCTTTCCTTCATAATGATGTCACAACTGCCCTTAAGCATTTTCCCAACAACTTAAGTAATGACTTAATAGTGAAAAACAGTCCTTGAACTGGTACAGTACCCACCAATGAAAGGTCTTGAGATATTTTTTGAAAAGGCAGTGGAATGTTGAGGTAATCATATCTGAAATATTGTGATGCCATGAAACCTCTTGCTTGCAACAAAAAAATGTGCTTTTGTTATGGCAGTATACCAAACATATCTTTGAAAACAGGAAGCTAGAGAAACACGACAAAATGAAAACGTCTGTTATTTTTGGGGATAACATAGGGCATGGACAATGCCCTCTGATTTAAGTTACACATAAAAAGAGGTTATATGAACCTCTGAAACTAATGAGAGAAGCTTCTCTTTCAGCTGAAAAGAGCCAGTAATTGGCTAATTTCCCCTTGGCCCATCCCCCAGCAGACTGCTTGGCTGTCTGGAGGGGAAGGGATAAACTGCATGTATTGCTCCCACACGTATCCCTAGTATGTTAACTAGAACAAATTCTTCATTGTTAAAGTATTCCCACTGCTCTAGGTGAAACATCTAGTGTCCTTGTAACGGGCCTCCCAAGGATCTGGACAATAAATTCCTGATCAAGTACATTTAGCATGGAGGCTGTTCATGGCTATAGTGCTTCTGTTGCAGCTTCTTGCTTGAGCAGCACACAGACTGACATGCTTCTCTCGGGTCCAACACAATGGTGACCAATGGGAATGGAACTGCGGACAACCATGGTATGATGATTAGGCCTTTAGGTTGTCCTTCGCCACTGCTGTACTTGTGGTACATGAAAGTTCTTATGCATGTATCTTCTGTGTGGATTATCGAAATAAAAGCCGTGACTACAGCCTAAGCATAATGACGGAGGGCCAATATTTATTGCCAGGTTCTCCAGCATTTAACACTGACGTGTGCATTGCTTAGTGACACTCAAGTGTTCGACTAGTAAAGCCGCAGTTTTCGGCTTGCTCCATCGAAGAATTACTATTAGCTCTGTGAGCCTACCAAGGATTTATTTCAGAACAATCCAATAATTAGGTCAATCTTCTTCCTCATGCAGACTGCAAATGTATCGCGGAGGCCTGAGCCATTGGAAATATTGTGAGGAGACCTATGCACCTTATATTTGAAATGGTTTGACCTGCTTCTCTGGAAGCCACCTGGCAATGTGACTGAGGCACAATGACTGCCTTTTGGAGGTGGACGCTATGCGATGTAGGATGGCCTCAGATATGGAGGCGTTCTCCTGGTACCACCAGTATTTCATTTTTGAGCTTGGTGTGCCAATTTTTTCTGAAGCTGTTTAATTAAACACTTGGCTCCCCCCACAGAGCTGTCTAATAAAAGTAACAGAAGCAGGAGAATAAGTAACAGGGACCCAAGGAGCTCAATCAAAAACTTCTCAGAAGGATTTATGTCCATCGAAATGATTGACCTAAGTTTAGCAAGGTGCAAGAAGGCTGTGTTTACCAGTATATAATGTAAATATAATTTGAATTAAGACTCAATTCCTACTCAAAGTGGAATAAAGCCATGTAATCTTCCCGAGAACATTAGTGGCAATGCCTCTGAAACCCTTTAAAGAAGATTTTGAAATTATTTCTCTTCCTACTCCATCACACGTTTCCATGCACTGAAAGTAGATGAGGGAGCTCTTCAGCCGTGGCCCGTGGAGGGAGTTCCGTGGGGCAGACAGGCGGGGCGGGGGAGGGGTAGGGTGGGGGGTGGTAAACACCGGAATATTGATGTTTGTAGGTAAGTAAACAATTAAATAAATAAAACGAATTATGTTGCATGCACTGCATCGCAAAATGCGATGCAGGGCGTGCTACGAAATTCATTTTATTAACCCCCCACCCTGCCCCTCCCCAGCCCCGCCTGTCTGCCCCACGGAACTCCCTCCATGGGCCGCAGCTGGAGCTCTTGACCATAAAACATCTGTTCCTGCCCGAATGTGACCCTAAGACCCCATCATGCAGTCTCAATTGGACCATTGGTAAGCATTGCAGCAGTTGGGGTCTTGGGCAATGGCCTCTGGTCACAACATAGGCTGATGCAGCTCTGCTGGGCTGGCAGATACAGCCACACTAAGGCCAATCACTCTGTGCAGTCGCAGCCATGGAAAGGCCAATAACTCCGCACAATTGTGGCCACACACAAGCTGATCCCTCTGGGCAGTTGCTGCCACGCATAGGTCAATCAATCCGGCACACAACCACACAGCCTTCGACCCAGCCTTGGCAATTGCGGTTACACATTATTGTCATTCCTGCTCGGAACTAGCACAGAGAGACTGCAGGCCAGCAGACACTAAGGGGTCCATTACAATGTCGGTAAGCTTGGTGGAGGAAATCCGCCCGACATCTATTGCCCAATTCCCCCCCGCCACATTAGGATCACGGAGGCACTGTGGCGGTGTGAAACACCGCCCGCCTGTTTTCCGCCCCGGTCGCCTTGCGGCCGGGGCGGAAAATTATTAATATGGAGGCGGTGTCTGTTAGACACCGCCCGCCATATTACAATGGGCTTTTGGTGATGCTTTTCCATGGCGGCAATGCCGCCACGGAAAGGCATGCGGAGACTCCCTGCGGGGGCCCCTTGTGGGCCCCCTGGGAGTCCGTGGCTTGGGGTGTGCACATGGGGGGTACCTATGGTACCCCCCGCATTTCTAAGTGCAACATGGCAGGCACCGCACGGTGCCTGTCATGCCGCGCTTAGAAAAGCACAACTTGCACTTTTACCATTGCGGCGGGCGGAGATTTCTGCTCCGCCCGCCGCAATGGTACATATACAGGGTGCACCCACCTGTGTGGCGGGCGCATCCTAATGCCCTGATCAGAACCCCCGCCCTTATGGCGGGCGGTCCCGGATCCCGGGATGATGGCGGGCGGACTAAGTCCGCCCATCATCATAATGACCCCCTAAGTGTTCAGATCGCTCAAGACTCTTTCTTCTATTTGTCCGACAGACACCTGGCGCACACTACACCTCGCTCCTCCTGGAAATGCAGCCCTCCTGTGGGGTTGCAGGCTCCCTCCCTCTCTCTCTCAGCAGAAAATTAGGCTTTTGCATGCCACTTCATGACAGGTGCACAGCTCTTCAAGGAAGAGATTCAAACTTAACTGATGAGCCTTATGTCTGGGAAGCTGGCTATCGGGCAAACACATGCTCTGGTTGCACAGCAGTACTCCTAGTACTCTTCAGACTACTCCCCTCCCTGATGAGAGAGAACGTGAGACTAGAACACCAAAGGAGGTCCAAATGTCTACTCAAAACTCAGAAAGGCGCTGTATAGCCACTGCCTGCAGCTGTAGAACAGGTTTAGGGTGGATCTCTTTTCAATTGTGCTTTATAGGCTGCTTTCCAGACACAGCATTTTTGTAGAGTGCTTTTTCTCACAGCACAATAGTCTCCAACTTGGAGCACCCATAAAAGAGGCAGAGGGAGGTGTGAGGTTTCTGCACATGGCTGTCATCAGCAAAACTGAAGGAGTAACCAGTTAAAGGCAAAAGGGGAAATAGACCTCTTGAGATCGATGCAGCTTTCCCGGCAAAAAACGTGCATGTGTTGCATTGCTTCCAATGGCAACGCGTGCACGTCTGGCTATTCACTCGCAGGAGCGAGCAGCTGGCTCCAAATGTTATCAATTATTGGGGCACCAGCCCCTCACTCCCGCGAGGGAATCGCACCAGCCCCCTCCTCTCTCCCCTCCCCATGCTGCTATCGAAGGCTGCGCGCGCTTGTACTGCAAAGGTTACTGAATAGTGTGAGTTGTTTGAGGAGCTAAAACAGCGCACTCTTAAATAAATGAATACACTGCCTGTTAAATGAGGCTGACAATAAAAGCATCACTGCATAAAAGCACAATGTTAAGTTAAGGCAGTGCACTGTATTTTTGATGACATCACTGGCTTCCCCTGACTTAAAGACACCGACTTAAGGAGCAGCCAAACACATCAGGGAAGCCAATGACACGTCTCAGCAGAACAGAAGGCCTGGGACCGCCGTCGCCGCTTCAGCACTTCACATCAACAAAAGTCGAGAGCAGGGCTGTGCCAGGGACACTTCCTTGGCGCAGCTCGCACGGTGCGAGCATTCTGCATTTTGAATTACCTCATTGGGGGATATAGATGGGTAAAGGCAGTGCTAGGGTTCTCGTCAGGAGGCCACTGCAGCTTGCACCACACATTGCCCGTGCACTGCTGCTGAGGATAGTAACAACCCATCTATTAAGATCACACGTCTACAAATGTGACAATTCGAACTATTTCAGGCCCCCAAACCTGTGAAAATGGCTTGGGCGGCAGGTAATAGTCATTTTTAATGTATATAGACAGCGCCACCTTGTGGTAGACTGTCACAAGCACCGGTGCTGACATTTAAGTATGGGTGCCATGCCCCAGAAACATCCCCGGCTCAAATCAAGCACCTCGCAATACCTCCATTTACAGAGTCTATGATGGAGCAGTTGGGGGCAACACCCCTCGGCCTCTCCAGTCTAAACATTGAAATGAAGTCGGATGAAGGAGGGATGGTGGGAGGGCTGGTGGGAGGGCTGTCCTGCAGGGTGGAGTCACCGCCCTGGCCCTCATGTCTTCTGGTGTCTCCGGGTACCATCTCAGCAAAGGAGGTGGGGAGGGCATAACAAGAGCACCTACGAAAAGACGCAGCCAGAGGTTGTTAATCAGAGTTCTTGCGGTGGTGCTATTGGTTTATGGAGGGGACACAAGGGTCTGTGAACTGCAGGGCCACCCACCCCAGCTCAAAAGTTTTGTTTCGTAATATTGGCCTATAATAACTGGCGTCCAAGAGGGCTGCGTATTTAATTTCTTGCCGCGCGCACCTCTGCCCGTGTATGCCAGGATGTGCCAACCAGGAGCCAGGAAGAAGAGTTGCTGAGAAATTATGAAAAAAACAAAAACACCTACACTCCTCAAAACAGCGTTTCTTCCCACACAAAAGGTAAGCTTGGAATTCACCTTTTCCATAAAGCTGGGCAACACCAGACACCGTAAAACCACACTTTGGAGCAGACGTATGAAGAAGGTGAGGGGATGTGCCATGCTCTGTTATTCGGATTTGTATAGCTCTAGCCACGCTGCAGCATTAGGTGACCTGCCCAACTCTATTATTCTAATTCATATTATATTATTTTCAGAATTAAGTAGATCTTTTAAATCATCACAAGTTAGACATTTTCTTCAATGTTTTGTTAAAATTGATTCTTTTTATTTATAGTCCATTAAAAAAAAGCTGGTGGTTTGTTTGCTGTATATTAATAAGAAATCATTCATGATCTGCCCATCTTAATCGGTCTCATATCATTTACATATCTGTGCGGCATGCGACTTAATGTAGTGCAGAAGTTGCCCCTGGCACTTACAATCTGCCATTATGTTCCCAAGTCTACTCTTCATGTGCCTTCACTTGCACTGTGTGTTGGTACCCCGCCATACTGCAGACAAGGTGATCGCGTGCATAAATGTCTACTAAATATGCCAGTCAATGACATTCCCTTGTACACCCCTTCATAGAAGAGTCAACGGCAGTGTGGAGGTGCCCTCCGTATGCCGGTTAATGCCAATCCATTGCACACCCCTTCATAGAAGAGTCAATGGCATTCTGTGGCCAGGTGCCCTCCATATGCCAGTAAATGCCAATCCATTGCACACCCCTTCATAGAAGAGTCAATGGCATTCTGTGGCCAGGTGCCCTCCATATGCCAGTCAATGCCTATCCATTGTACACCCCTTCATAGAAGAGCCAATGGCATTCTGTGGCCAGGTGCCCTCCATATGCCAGTAAATGCCAATCCATTGCACACCCCTTCATAGAAGAGTCAATGGCATTCTGTGGCCAGGTGCCCTCCATATGCCAGTAAATGCCAATCCATTGCACACCCCTTCATAGAAGAGTCAATGGCATTCTGTGGCCAGGTGCCCTCCATATGCCAGTCAATGCCTATCCATTGTACACCCCTTCATAGAAGAGTCAATGGCATTCTGTGGCCAGGTGCCCTCCATATGCCAGTCAATGCCAATCCATTGTACACCCCTTCGTAGAAGAGTCAATAGCATTCTGTGGCCAGGTGCTCTCCATATGCCAGTCAATGCCTATCCATTCTACACCCCTTCTTAGAAGAGTCAATTGCATTCTGTGACCAGGTGCCCTCCTTATGCCAGTCTATGCCTTGCATACCAGTACTTTTGTCATCATGTGCCAGGCAATGCACCGTATGCGTGCATCCCCACATACCTACGCCAATCATGGCCCATCCAATGCTATTCAAAGCTACGCGTGAAGGTAAGTCCCATATGCCAATCAATCCTATGTTCATTCTTGTGCCTAATAGAACTATGAATGCCACAAAGTGCCCATGGGCAGCCAGCAAGATGTAGAGGCCGTGAGAGCAGTTTACTGTCTCATCGCTGAGGTGATCAGAGTGATAGAGCACTGTGAGCCAGGCAGTAGTAGTGGTATGTGACAGTAGTTTGAGTGCAGAATGAACATTCAGTGGAGTGCAGTGTGAGTAGGGTATGGCCTCGACCCTACACCCAATTGCAGTAATAAAGAGTGAGTTCAGTTTCTGCTCAGAGTGCGGTGGACTCCGGAGCCGAGTACACTGAGAGGAGCTGTAGTGTACTACACGTGTTGCAGGGTGGTCAGGATGAATGAAGCAGCGTACAGTGCAGTGCAAGTAGTACAGCGGGCAGGCCAATGAAGGTGCAGTGTGGGCAACACAATGCGAACAGGGCAGAGACCCATGAGCAAGCGCACAAAAATTGAGAGGCGTTGCCAGCAGTCTGAGGTCTGCACATCTGAAGTCCCTGGACAGCAGGTTTCATTCACCTTCTTCTAGGCTGACACTCAGTCCTGGCAGGCAAAGGGCCTGAGCCTGATCAGTCCCATCACTATGTCAGGGGAAGTGAGTCGCCTGTAATGTAGCCCCACAGCCCTGTTTGGGTCACTCATGGTGAAGTATCCAATGTGCCGCCGAGCCAGGTAAGGAGAGGCGCTAAGTAAACCACAGCAATAGTCTGGGCACAAACCGCTCCACTGACGTCAGACACGCCTATGACAGTATGTACTACCTTGAAAGCTCGAGGCCTGGGCTGCATTATCACAGCCTAGAGTGCCTGGGCAGGAATGAGGGACAAGACATACGATCACACGCAATATCTCATTTTCTTCGCACTTAGAGATCCCAAGGCACTGCCACTCAATCAATAAATACAACAATATTTCCTTCTACTCAGATCTTAATCCTCGACTTCTGTCCTGAAAACGTGATTATTCATAAAGTCTTGCCTTTTGCTTCAATGTACCTCAGCCATCACAGCTCACTGGCTCAGCTTACATTTGATATTTGGTCCGTAAGCCTAAAGCAAAGTTACAATAAACAATACCATATTGTTCAGCCAGTCACTGATCACTGGTTATGGATAAACTGTTACTACATTTTATGCAATTCTCAAATTTCCCCAAGAACGGAGTTTGTACTCCACCCTTTTGCTTGTAAATAAGCATATCCCTTTCCTTCATAATGATGTCACAACTGCCCTTAAGCATTTTCCCAACAACTTAAGTAATGACTTAATAGTGAAAAACAGTCCTTGAACTGGTACAGTACCCACCAATGAAAGGTCTTGAGATATTTTTTGAAAAGGCAGTGGAATGTTGAGGTAATCATATCTGAAATATTGTGGTGCCATGAAACCTCTTGCTTGCAACAAAAAATGAGATTTTGTTATGGCAGTATACCAAACATATCTTTGAAAACAGGAAGCTAGAGAAACACGACAACGTGAAAACATCTATCCTTTTTGGGGATAACATAGGGCATGGACAATGCCCTCTGATTTAAGTTACACATAAAAAGAGGTTTTATGAACCTCTGAAACTAATGAGAGAAGCTTCTCTTTCAGTTGAAGAGAGACAGTAATTGGCTAATTCCCCCTTGGCCCATTCCCCAGCAGACTTCTTGGCTGTCTGGAGGGGAAGGGATGAACTGCATGTATTGCTCCCACACGTATCCCTAGTATGTTAACTAGAACCAATTCTTCATTGTTAAGGTATTCCCCCTGCTCTAGGTAAAACATCTAGTGTCCTTGTAACGGGCCTCCCAAGGATCTGGAAAATAAATTCCTGATCAAGTACATTTAGCATGGAGGCTGTTCATGGTTATAGTGCTTCTGTTGCAGCTTCTTGCTTGAGCAGCACACAGACTGACATGCTTCTCTCGGGTCCAAGACAATGGTGACCAATGGGAATGGAACTGCGGACAACCATGGTATGATGATTAGGGCTTTAGGTTGTCCTTCGCCACTGCTGTACTTGTGGTACATGAAAGTTCTTATGCATGTATCTTCTGTGTGAATTATCGAAATAAAAGCCGGGACTACAGCCTAAGCATAATGACGGAGGGCCAATATTTATTACCAGGTTCTCCAGCATTTAACACTGACGTGTGCATTGCTTAGTGACACTCAAGTGTTCGACTAGTAAAGCCACAGTTTTCGGCTTGCTCCATTGAAGAATTACTATTAGCTCTGTGAGCCTACCAAGGATTTATTTCAGAACAATTCATTAATTAGGTCAATCTTCTTCCTCATGCAGACAGAAAATGTATTGCGGAGGCCTGAGCCATTGGAAATTTTGTGAGGAGACCTATGCACCTTATATTTGAAATGGTTTGACCTGCTTCTCTGGAAGCCACCTGGCAATGGGACTGAGGCATAATGACTGCCTTTTGGAGGTGGACGCAATGCGATGTAGGATGGCCTCAGATATGGAGGTGTTCTCCTGGTACCACCAGTATTTCATTTTTGAGCTTGGTGTGCCAATTTTTTATGAAGCTGTTTAATTAAACACTTGGCTCCCCCCACAGAGCTGTCTAATAAAAGGCACAGAAGCAGGAGAATAAGTAACAGGGACCCAAGGAGCTCAATCAAAAACTTCTCAGAAGGATTTATGTCCATCGAAATGATTGACCTAGGTTTAGCAAGGTGCAGGAAGGCTGTGTTTACCAGTATATAATGTAAATATAATTTGAATTAAGACTCAATTCCTACTCAAAGTGGAATAAAGCCATGTAATCTTCCCGAGAACATTAGTGGCAATGCCTCTAAAACCCTTTAAAGAAGATCTTGAAATTCTTTCTCTTCCTACTCCATCACACGTTTCCATGCACTGAAAGCAGATGAGGGAGCTCTTCAGCCGTGGCCCGTGGAGGGAATTCCGTGGGGCAGACAGGCGGGGCGGGGGAGGGGTAGGGTGGGGGGTGGTAAACACCGGAATATTGATGTTTGTAGGTAAGTAAACAATTAAATAAATAAAACAAATTATGTTGCGCGCACTGCATCGCAAAATGCGATGCAGGCGTGCTACGAAATTCCTTTTATTAAACCCCCACCCTGCCCCTCCCCAGCCCCGCCTGTCTGCCCCACAGAACTCCCTCCATGGGCCGCAGCTGGAGCTCTTGACCATAAAACATCTGCTCCTGCCCAAATGTGCCCCTAAGATCCCATCATGCAGTGTCAATTGGACCATTGGTAAGCATTGCAGCAGTTGGGGTCTAGGGCAATGGGCCTCTGGTCACAACATAGGCAGATGCAGCTCTGCTGGGCTAGCAGATGCAGCCACACTAAGGCCAATCGCTCTGCGCAGTCGCAGCCATGGAAAGGCCAATAACTCAGCACAATTGTGGCAACACACAAGCTGATCCCTCTGGGCAGTTGCTGCCACGCATAGGTAAATCAATCCGGCACACAACCACACAGCCTTCGACCCAGCCATGGCAATTGCGGTTACACATTATTGTCATTCCTGCTCGGAACCAGCACAGAGAGACTGCAGACCAGCAGATACTAAGGGGTCCATTACGATGTCGGGCGGATTTCCTCCGCCAGGCTGGAGGTGGCCACCGCCAGCCTGGCGGAGGAAATCCGCCCGACATCTATTGCCCAATTCCCCCCCGCCACATTAGGATCACGGAGGGCACCGTGGCGGTGTGCAACACCGCCCGCCTGTTTTCCGCCCCGGTCGCCTTGCGGCCGGGGCGGAAAATTATTAATATGGAGGCGGTGTCTGTTAGACACCGCCCGCCATATTACAATGGGCTTTTGGTGATGCTTTTCCATGGCGGCAATGCCGCCACGGAAAGGCATGCGGAGACTCCCTGCGGGGGCCCCTTGTGGGCCCCCTGGGAGTCCGTGGCTTGGGGGTGCGCATGGGGGGTACCTATGGTACTCCCCCGCATTTCTAAGTGCAACATGGCAGGCACCGCGCGGTGCCTGTCATGTCGCGCTTAGAAAAGCACAACTTGCACTTTTACCATTGCGGCGGGTGGAGATTTCTGCTCCGCCCGCCGCAATGGTACATATACAGGATGCGGCCGCCTGTGTGGCGGGCGCATCCTAATGCCCTGATCTGAACCCCCACCCTTATGGCGGGCGGTACCGGGTCCCGGTATGATGGCGGGCGGACTTAGTCCGCCCGTCATCATAATGACCCCCTAAGTGTTCAGATCGCTCAAGACTCTTTCTTCTATTTGTCCGACAGACACCTGGCGCACACTACACCTCGCTCCTCCTGGAAAGGCAGCCCTCCTGTGGGGTTGCAGGCTCCCTCCCTCTCTCTCTCAGCAGAAAATTAGGCTTTTGCATGCCACTTCATGACAGGTGCACAGCTCTTCAAGGAAGAGATTCAAACTTAACTGATGAGCCTTATGTCTGGGAAGCTGGCTATCGGGCAAACACATGCTCTGGTTGCACAGCAGTACTCCTAGTACTCTTCAGACTACTCCCCTCCCTGATCAGAGAGAACCTGAGACTAGAACACCAAAGGAGGTCCAAATGTCTACTCAAAATTCAGAAAGGCGCTGTATAGCCACTGCCTGCAGCTGTAGAACAGGTTTAGGGTGGATCTCTTTTCAATTGTGCTTATTAGGCTGCTCTCCAGACACAGCATTTCTGTAGAGTGCTTTTTCTCACAGCACAATAGTCTTCAACTTGGAGCACCCATAAAAGAGGCAGAGGGAGGTGTGAGGTTTCTGCACATGGCTGTCATCAGCAAAACTGAAGGAGTAACCAGTTAAAGGCAAAAGGACAGGACTCACCTAAAGATTTTCTCCCCTCTGAACAACACAGTGTGCACTCCCACCCCCCTCTGCTACTATTTACCAAATGGCGGCATTCAGGAAGAATAATCAGCAGCAACTTGCTAGCAAAAGGTTTAATCAAATTTCTATTAGACCACCGTCTCCACACCCTCACTTTCTAGTCAAAGTCTCCTCTCTCTAGCTTCAAGAATGTCAGCAATACATTTACACCAATAACCTCACTTCCATTGTGTGCAAAGGCCAACGCTAGGGTATCCAAAATGGATCTTGCAGGTCTCCATTACTCTGGCTCACTTAAAAACACAATGTATGTACCATGCAGGCTACATTCACAAACATGCACAATACATACACCATTGTCAGCTCTAGAAACTAGTACAGTGCAAAGAAGAGAACTTTTCCTGAGTGGGCCTGTAGGATTTAACTCCAGTGACACAGATAACAAGCATTGGCATAGCCAATGGGTCTCGCCTTTAGGACCTTATAAGTGTTTAGCCATGCAACAGTTGATGTTGTTGCACCAATGATATTGTGTTGCATGACTAAATACTTATAAGGTCCCAGAAGCGAGACCTATTGGCTATGCCAATGCTTGTTCTATTTTTGTATTTTGTATTGGCTTTTTATGATATTGAATTGTCTGTTTAATGTAGTCATGTTAGGCTAACTGAGGTATTAAGCCATTTATGAAGCTAGGCTCATAAAATGTACTGAAGTATTGACATTATTGGATTGGAAAATATTTTGGGGATATGTTTGATGTATGAGCCTTAGTGGGCAGCCACATAAATGATTCAGGTCGGTTTAACGATTTTCTCTGTTTCTTGTTTCTTCCCCATCCTCTCGGACCTAAAACAATATAGTGGGTACCTTCCTATCTATTAGCCAATCCGATCTCACCATGATATCTGTCAAATCCACGGACCATGGGCGTCCCTAGTTAAACAAATATATTTTATCTTTAATTACTCCAAAACTACTGAGCAGATTTAGGCTGGCACTCCTGCTCCATTTCGGGCAGATTGCAGGGAGAGAGCTCTACGGTCCGAGCCATCCATCAGCTGATTATTGATTTATGGACAAGCCTCTTGCCGGCGGCGGAAGCAGGCGATACAATCCGTGTTCTGACAGATGGGGAGCGTGGTGATAAAGCCCATCCTTGGGTGCGCGTGCGTGTCTGAGCAGGGCTATACAAACATGCCGGTAAGGAAGCGTGCTTGTGGTAGGTACCCAATTCATAAAGGGGGTGGTGATGGACAGAGTATCTGAATTAAGCAGAACACTCCTACCCAGTCAAAAGATCAGGGCTTGATACATCACCGTTTTTTAGCTCACTGCACCATCCCAGCTCAGAACCTGGCTACATGCAAATTAGTCTGACCCTGGCCCAGTGCATCATGGGAACAGGGCAGACCAAACTACCAAGCCAATTCTTTACTGGAAAGGAAACAAGCTTCCGGGGACCGGTTTCTGGCATTACAGCCGTCTTCGGCCCGGCTTGCTTGAATCCTGATGGTGCAGTGAGCAAGGGACTCACATCTGAGCATACCCTTCCACACTTCTGGTGGCCAAAACGATTCATAAAGGGGGTGGTGATGGACAGAGTATCTGAATTAAGCAGAACACTCCTACCCAGTCAAAAGATCAGGGCTTGATACATCACCGTTTTTTAGATCACTGCACCATCCCAGCTCAGAACCTGGCTACATGCAAATTAGTCTGACCCTGGCCCAGTGCATCATGGGAACAGGGCAGACCAAACTACCAAGCCAATTCTTTACTGGAAAGGAAACAAGCTTCCGGGGACCGGTTTCTGGCATTACAGCCGTCTTCGGCCCGGCTTGCTTGAATCCTGATGGTGCAGTGAGCAAGGGACTCACATCTGAGCATACCCTTCCACACTTCTGGTGGCCAAAACGATTCATAAAGGGGGTGGTGATGGACAGAGTATCTGAATTAAGCAGAACACTCCTACCCAGTCAAAAGATCAGGGCTTGATCCATCACCGTTTTTTAGATCACTGCACCATCCCAGCTCAGAACCTGGCTACATGCAAATTAGTCTGACCCTGGCCCAGTGCATCATGGGAACAGGGCAGACCAAACTACCAAGCCAATTCTTTACTGGAAAGGAAACAAGCTTCCGGGGACCGGTTTCTGGCATTACAGCCGTCTTCGGCCCGGCTTGCTTGAATCCTGATGGTGCAGTGAGCAAGGGACTCACATCTGAGCATACCCTTCCACACTTCTGGTGGCCAAAACGATTCATAAAGGGGGTGGTGATGGACAGAGTATCTGAATTAAGCAGAACACTCCTACCCAGTCAAAAGATCAGGGCTTGATCCATCACCGTTTTTTTAGCTCACTGCACCATCCCAGCTCAGAACCTGGCTACATGCAAATTAGTCTGACCCTGGCCCAGTGCATCATGGGAACAGGGCAGACCAAACTACCAAGCCAATTCTTTACTGGAAAGGAAACAAGCTTCCGGGGACCGGTTTCTGGCATTACAGCTGTCTTCGGCCCGGCTTGCTTGAATCCTGATGGTGCAGTGAGCAAGGGACTCACATCTGAGCATACCCTTCCACACTTGTGGTGGCCAAAACGATTCATAAAGGGGGTGGTGATGGACAGAGTATCTGAATTAAGCAGAACACTCCTACCCAGTCAAAAGATCAGGGCTTGATCCATCACATTTTTTTAGCTCACTGCACCATCCCAGCTCAGAACCTGGCTACATGCAAATTAGTCTGACCCTGGCCCAGTGCATCATGGGAACAGGGCAGACCAAACTACCAAGCCAATTCTTTACTGGAAAGGAAACAAGCTTCCGGGGACCGGTTTCTGGCATTACAGCTGTCTTCGGCCCGGCTTGCTTGAATCCTGATGGTGCAGTGAGCAAGGGACTCACATCTGAGCATACCCTTCCACACTTGTGGTGGCCAAAACGATTCATAAAGGGGGTGGTGATGGACAGAGTATCTGAATTAAGCAGAACACTCCTACCCAGTCAAAAGATCAGGGCTTGATCCATCACAGTTTTTTAGCTCACTGCACCATCCCAGCTCAGAACCTGGCTACATGCAAATTAGTCTGACCCTGGCCCAGTGCATCATGGGAACAGGGCAGACCAAACTACCAAGCCAATTCTTTACTGGAAAGGAAACAAGCTTCCGGGGACCGGTTTCTGGCATTACAGCCGTCTTCGGCCCGGCTTGCTTGAATCCTGATGGTGCAGTGAGCAAGGGACTCACATCTGAGCATACCCTTCCACACTTCTGGTGGCCAAAACGATTCATAAAGGGGGTGGTGATGGACAGAGTATCTGAATTAAGCAGAACACTCCTACCCAGTCAAAAGATCAGGGCTTGATCCATCACCGTTTTTTAGATCACTGCACCATCCCAGCTCAGAACCTGGCTACATGCAAATTAGTCTGACCCTGGCCCAGTGCATCATGGGAACAGGGCAGACCAAACTACCAAGCCAATTCTTTACTGGAAAGGAAACAAGCTTCCGGGGACCGGTTTCTGGCATTACAGCCGTCTTCGGCCCGGCTTGCTTGAATCCTGATGGTGCAGTGAGCAAGGGACTCACATCTGAGCATACCCTTCCACACTTCTGGTGGCCAAAACGATTCATAAAGGGGGTGGTGATGGACAGAGTATCTGAATTAAGCAGAACACTCCTACCCAGTCAAAAGATCAGGGCTTGATCCATCACCGTTTTTTTAGCTCACTGCACCATCCCAGCTCAGAACCTGGCTACATGCAAATTAGTCTGACCCTGGCCCAGTGCATCATGGGAACAGGGCAGACCAAACTACCAAGCCAATTCTTTACTGGAAAGGAAACAAGCTTCCGGGGACCGGTTTCTGGCATTACAGCTGTCTTCGGCCCGGCTTGCTTGAATCCTGATGGTGCAGTGAGCAAGGGACTCACATCTGAGCATACCCTTCCACACTTGTGGTGGCCAAAACGATTCATAAAGGGGGTGGTGATGGACAGAGTATCTGAATTAAGCAGAACACTCCTACCCAGTCAAAAGATCAGGGCTTGATCCATCACATTTTTTTAGCTCACTGCACCATCCCAGCTCAGAACCTGGCTACATGCAAATTAGTCTGACCCTGGCCCAGTGCATCATGGGAACAGGGCAGACCAAACTACCAAGCCAATTCTTTACTGGAAAGGAAACAAGCTTCCGGGGACCGGTTTCTGGCATTACAGCTGTCTTCGGCCCGGCTTGCTTGAATCCTGATGGTGCAGTGAGCAAGGGACTCACATCTGAGCATACCCTTCCACACTTGTGGTGGCCAAAACGATTCATAAAGGGGGTGGTGATGGACAGAGTATCTGAATTAAGCAGAACACTCCTACCCAGTCAAAAGATCAGGGCTTGATCCATCACAGTTTTTTAGCTCACTGCACCATCCCAGCTCAGAACCTGGCTACATGCAAATTAGTCTGACCCTGGCCCAGTGCATCATGGGAACAGGGCAGACCAAACTACCAAGCCAATTCTTTACTGGAAAGGAAACAAGCTTCCGGGGACCGGTTTCTGGCATTACAGCCGTCTTCGGCCCGGCTTGCTTGAATCCTGATGGTGCAGTGAGCAAGGGACTCACATCTGAGGCGGAAAGCCGGAGGACTGTGTGTGTGTTTATGTTTTAAAACTGCACTATTTTCTTCTTGTTCGAATTTTTTAACATCACTGGGCTTACCTGCTCTAAAGCGCCGACTTAAACGCGCTATCACCGCCCTCCTCGATCCCCTGACACAGCGACCCCTCGCTCATTCAGGAACGCCCTAAGCCGATAGCCACGCCCACTGTGAGGCCACGCCCACCCCTGAAAGCTACAAATACGCCGATTGAAAGCGCTTGTAGTTGATTGTGTCATCCTCTGAGGCGAAAAGCCGGAGGACTGTGTGTGTGTTTATGTTTTAAAACTGCACTATTTTCTTCTTGTTCGAATTTTTTAACATCACTGGGCTTACCTGCTCTAAAGCGCCGACTTAAACGCGCTATCACCGCCCTCCTCGATCCCCTGACACAGCGACCCCTCGCTCATTCAGGAACGCCCTAAGCCGATAGCCACGCCCACTGTGAGGCCACGCCCACCCCTGAAAGCTACAAATACGCCGATTGAAAGCGCTTGTAGTTGATTGTGTCATCCTCTGAGGCGAAAAGCCGGAGGACTGTGTGTGTGTTTATGTTTTAAAACTGCACTATTTTCTTCTTGTTCGAATTTTTTAACATCACTGGGCTTACCTGCTCTAAAGCGCCGACTTAAACGCGCTATCACCGCCCTCCTCGATCCCCTGACACAGCGACCCCTCGCTCATTCAGGAACGCCCTAAGCCGATAGCCACGCCCACTGTGAGGCCACGCCCACCCCTGAAAGCTACAAATACGCCGATTGAAAGCGCTTGTAGTTGATTGTGTCATCCTCTGAGGCGGAAAGCCGGAGGACTGTGTGTGTGTTTATGTTTTAAAACTGCACTATTTTCTTCTTGTTCGAATTTTTTAACATCACTGGGCTTACCTGCTCTAAAGCGCCGACTTAAACGCGCTATCACCGCCCTCCTCGATCCCCTGACACAGCGACCCCTCGCTCATTCAGGAACGCCCTAAGCCGATAGCCACGCCCACTGTGAGGCCACGCCCACCCCTGAAAACTACAAATGTGCCGGCCATACCAGCGCAGCGGACGAGCGCAGCGGGAGCGCCGTTTGCGCGCCGAAGGCGCGCCGTTTGCGCGCCGAAGGCGCGCCTAAGGCAAGCCCGTCTGCGCCCGTCCGCGCACGGCCGGGCCCAGGGCTAGACTCTATACCCGTCCCTGCCAGCACGAAGGTAAGCTACTCACGAAGAGAGCTTCTTAGCCTAAGACCCAGTAAAAACAGCACATGCCATATCACGCATGTTCCTAACGTCCCCTATTCGAGCTGCAAATACTGCAAGCCAGCTAAGCTACCCCTCCCTAAACTCCCGGTGCCAACCCCTGTCCTAAAAATCTCGACTCTTAACTGCAGATCGCTCCCGAGGCATGCTCTGCTTATTAATCACCTTATTGTCGATCTCAACCTGGACATACTCTTCCTGACAGAAACGTGGATCACTGAGCACTCAAACTCCGACATCGTTCTGGCCCTACCCCCGGGCTTCCTCATCATGTCTCAACCACGCCCCCTAGGCAGAGGAGGTGGGCTAGCCATCATCCACAGGGACCACCTCGTTTGTCGAATTAGTGAGATAACTCGGGAATCAGAGAGCTGCCTCTTTATGATCCAGCTAACACCGACCAACTCCTTGTCAGGCCTTTTGGTGTACCGGCCCCCCGGCCACTCCGCCCCCTTCGCAGCGTCCCTTTTGGAAATTGTCTCTTCCTCGGCTCACCTGACATCCAACTTCCTAATAACAGGAGACCTTAATATCCACTTCGACGATCCCCTGGATATAGGAGCAGCCGACCTTATCGGTGACCTAGCGGCTCACGGCCTTTTTCTGGCCAACACCGGTCCTACACATATAAAAGGGCACCTACTCGACCCGGTGTTCTCAAATATCTCCTCTCTCCAATTCATCAACTCCCAACCTCTCCCCTGGACGGACCACTTTTTGGTCACATTCCTTCTTCCTGGGGCTCGCAAGAATCCCCATAAACCCCCTATCTTCACCAAAGCTAGATCTTGGGCCAAACTTTCGGCGGAGGATTGGTCCAAAGTACTGGACGCCTCCACTCCGACTCTGGCAGAAGACCCGCACGAGGCCGACACCCAATTTAGAGACTGGATCTCCGCATCCCTTGACAGCATCATTCCTATAAAAAACCGGGAGATCAAAAATAGAATAAAGGGCCATGCACCATGGTACACCTCTGAACTTCGAGACCTCCGCAAAGAGTGTAAAAAGGCTGAGAGATTGTGGAGGAAAGACTGGCTCCACAGCAATAAAGACATATACAACAGCGCGGTAAGACGCTACAAATCGGCCATTCAACTAGCCAAGGCTACATTCTATGATAATAGAATAAAAAATGCGTCTAACTCTGCTAGGGAATCCTACCTAATAGTAAAGGAACTACTTAACATCCCCTCAGCCTCCGCTGCTCTTCCCCCCCCCCGGATAGAAGCAAAGACCTAGCCACCTACTTCGAGTCCAAAATCCTGCGGATATTGGATTCCCTCCCATCTGTCAGCCCGCTCTATCCTGCTAATACAGTCGCCTGCACTAACAGCCCGCGGTTGACCTCCTTCAGAGCACCCTCCCTCGTTGAGGTCACCGCCATGCTGGTAAAAATGAAAAGCGGTTCGCCCCTGGACCCGGCCCTTGCCAGATTTTTAAAAACTGTGTCTACCAGCATAGCCCCCACCATCAGGGATCTTATTAACACCTCTCTATCCCATGGCACAGTACCTCCCACTTGGAAGAGCGCTGTCGTCAAGGCCCTGCTGAAAAAGCCCCACCTGGACCCGGGCGATATGGCAAACTACAGACCCATATCGCTCCTCCCCTGTATCAGCAAGATGGCGGAGAAATTAGTCAATGGGCAACTCTCCCAATTCCTTGAGGCTAACAATATCCTGCGTCAGTCCCAAACAGGTTTCCGGTCGGGCCAGGGCACAGACACCGCCCTCCTCTGCGTCATCGAGGAGGCAAGATGCATCCTGGATTCAGGAGGATCAGTGGCAGTGATCCTCCTGGATCTCAGTGCTGCCTTTGATACGGTGGATCATCGTGTCCTCCTCCATCGCCTGGCCAGGGCAGGAATTGGGGGAACGGTATATGCATGGATCGAATCCTTCCTTTCTGGTCGTTCATTTCAGGTGTGGGACAGCAACTCTCGCTCAGACCCCCTCCCTCTAACATGTGGAGTGCCCCAGGGGTCCTCGCTTAGTCCCACCCTGTTTAATGTTTACATGGCCCCCTTGGAAGATGTTGTGACCCCATATGGGATAAAAATAGTAAACTATGCTGACGACACCCAACTCGTCGTCTCCCTTTCCCACTTGGACAACCACCCAGAAAAACTTTTGCACTGTCTGCAAGATATTCACACCTGGATGTGCGAATCTGCCCTGAAACTGAACGGCACAAAGACAGAAATCATGCTTCTGGGTAATAAATGGTCCTCCATTCCCCCATCAATGTGGCCGATCGCCTTCGGTGATATCCCCCCCCCGAAGACAGAAATTAAAACACTAGGTTTTTGGCTGGAGCAGGACCTCTCCATGAAGACCCAGGCAGCCAAGACCGCTGGTACTTGTTTTGGCCTTCTGCGATCAATTCGCAAGATTCTCCCTCTCCTCCCCCCCCTGTCCAGGAAACTGCTGGTCCAAGGGCTTATACTGTCCCGGCTGGACTATGGTAACGCCGCCTACCTCGGCGCTCCTGAATTTACCTTGACCAAGCTCCAACGTGCACAAAACGCTGCGGCAAGGCTTATTTTGAATCTCCCCCCCAGAGCCTCTACCAAACCGGCCCTCAAAGCTCTGCACTGGCTCCCGGTGCGCCAGCGAGTGGAGTTCAAGGCCCTGTGCACCACGCACAAGCTCATCAACGGGGCTGGCCCTGCCGCCCTTAAAGACATGGTCATTCCTTACAAAGCCACCAGAAATCTTCGATCTGACAGTGAACACCTGGCCATAGTCCCAAAATTTAAGAAATCACGCACCGGTGGCCGCCGCTTCTCGGTCAATGCATCTTCAAAATGGAACGCACTTCCTCGCAATCTGCGCCTTGAACCCTGCCACGCTCTTTTCCGCAAAAAACTTAAAACCTTCCTCTTCCCCAAATAGTCCCCTGGTCCCTCCTCTCCTGGATCTCACAACCTCATAGCGCGGGGATGCCTTCGGGTCACCAGGCGCTTTACAAGCCACAAAATAAATAAATAAATAAATCTGAGCATACCCTTCCACTCTTGTGGTGGCCAAAACGATTCATAAAGGGGGTGGTGCTGGACAGAGTATCTGAATTAAGCAGAACACTCCTACCCAGTCAAAAGATCAGGGCTTGATCCATCACCATTTTTTAGCTCACTGCACCATCCCAGCTCAGAACCTGGCTACATGCAAATTAGTCTGACCCTGGCCCAGTGCATCATGGGAACAGGGCAGACCAAACTACCAAGCCAATTCTTTACTGGAAAGGAAACAAGCTTCCGGGGACCGGTTTCTGGCATTACAGCCGTCTTCGGCCCAGCTTGCTTGAATCCTGATGGTGCAGTGAGCAAGGGACTCACATCTGAGCATACCCTTCCACACTTGTGGTGGCCAAAACGATTCATAAAGGGGGTGGTGATGGACAGAGTATCTGAATTAAGCAGAACACTCCTACCCAGTCAAAAGATCAGGGCTTGATCCATCACCGTTTTTTAGCTCACTGCACCATCCCAGCTCAGAACCTGGCTACATGCAAATTAGTCTGACCCTGGCCCAGTGCATCATGGGAACAGGGCAGACCAAACTACCAAGCCAATTCTTTACTGGAAAGGAAACAAGCTTCCGGGGACCGGTTTCCGGCATTACAGCCGTCTTCGGCCCGGCTTGATTGAATCCTGATGGTGCAGTGAGCAAGGGACTCACATCTGAGCATACCCTTCCACACTGTGGTAGGTACCCAGTCACCTCTCCTGAACTCAAGCCCATACAGTAAAGAAGACCATACAATACCAAGAACGCTGAGGTCACAGGATAGGTAATTCTGTGTTAATGGGAACTGGTAGAGGATGAACTAGGTTCCATTCTTGGCATTGGGTCAACATCCTGTAATTCTGTTGAAATCATTTATTCCACCCATGCCTCCTCAAAAAATGATTGTGACCTTGTGTAATTTAAGTGGTGCTCATGTAAAGCATTCCAATACCTTGGGGTAGAGATCGCTTAATATAAAACAACAAAAAAAATTATAGAAACGAAAATGCCATGCTATCCAATGTAGCTGAAAAACTGCATCAATTAGTTCATCGGTTAGTTTATTGGTCGCTTCTGACATTAGCAGTGGCCTGAAGATTCGAGTTCAAGGGCCAGCAAATAGCGCATCCTCGCAAGTCTCGCAAATTACGGCTGTTAAGGGGGGCAAACTTAAATCATATTACATGCAGCTTTCAGCCTGTGGTGCATGGCACGTGTTAGAGCAAATTAAGCAATGGGACGGTCTAGCTGCTTTATAACACTGCAGATATGTTGATGCTGCAAAGTTTGATAATGTTCGATGTTACATGTGGACATCCTTACATTAATGTTTAAAAAAATAACACTGCACTTGTCATTGTACCTGTTGTCATCCACAAAAGACTGAGACAGCCTTTTGCAGTTGCAGAAGTATCCAAGAGTAAGTACAATCTGTAGGCCGTAGGGTCAAAATATGAAGAAGAGGCTCAAGCATCATTCCTTTGTTGCCGCTTGGAAGGCAGGCTGGCCTGCAAGGTAGCATCAGTTGCAATATGAAAGATGTTACTATCCAATAACGGATATTCTACAAGTAGTTCTTGTTATTAATGAATTTGTAATTTGGGAAATAAACAGTATTTCCATAATAACAACAGCATTTGATGTTTCACAGTGAAAGGATGACGCAACACAGGCTTTTATAGACTAACATGCATCAGAGAGATGAAAGCAAGCACTGAACACGACAGGATCCACCTTTTGTGCTTGCTGTTTAAGCAGACAGCCTTGTTCCCTTTGTCGTAGTTTGTGCTGGAAAGGCACCTTTTATTGGCCCAGACTCTCTGTTTCCAATTGGATTTGATTTGGAATGACAAAGTGCTGCAGTAGGAGGGCTAAACAGCTGAGCTGTTTCATGTACTATACATTGTGCAAAAGAACGGGCACTGGTAAATAGGAGGGGTATGAGACAGTTAACATAAACACTGCTTACTTACTCCCCTGGGGAAGCTGATCTCCCTTGACAAGGCTCTGTCTGGTTGTCATGGCTTGGCTTCTGCTGACAGTCACTATGTGTGGCAGTATGAGCTTCTGTGACCTGGACCCCTTTGACCTGAGCGTGCAGTTGTCAGACATATTAGTGAATTGATTCAGCAAAACACACAAGCCCATGTCTGAACTGGGGTGGAGTGGTGAGCAAAATAACGATGGATTAAACCCTGATCTGTGACTGGGAGTGAATGTTTTGCCAATGTGCAACATTCCGTCCATCACCTTGTGTGTTTTGCTGTTCGCCCTGTGTGGGAAGGGTATGCCCAGACGTGGGTCACCTGCTCACTATGCCACTGGAGTCAAGCTATCCTGGCTGATTTCGGCTGATAGCCAGAAACCAGTCCTAGGATGCTTGATTCCGGTCCAGGGAAGACATGGCTTGGCAGTTCAGGCAGGACTTTTCCCATGAGGCACAAGGTCAAGACTGATTTGCATATGGCCACGTCTGAACTGGGGTGGCGTGGTGAGCCAAATAACAATAGAATAAACCCAGATCTGTAACTGGGGGTAATGTTTTCCCAATGTGCAACATTCCGGCCATCACCTTGTGTGTTTTGCTGTTCGACCTTTGTGGGAAGGGTATGCCCAGACGTTGGTCCCGTGCTCACTACGCCACTGGAGTCAAGATATCCTGGCTGATGATGGCTGATAGCCAGAAACCGGTCCTAGGATGCTTGATTCCGGTCCAGGGAAGACATGGCTTGGCAGTTCGGGCTGGACTATTCCCATGAGGCACAGGGTCAAGACTGATTTGCATATGGCCATGTCTGAACTGGCGTGGTGTGGTGGGCAAAATAACGATGGATTAAACCCAGATCTGTGACTGGGGGTGAATGTTTTGCCATTGTGCAACATTCCGTCCATCACCTTGTGTGTTTTGCTGTTCGCCATATGTGGGAAGGATATGCCTAGACGTGAGTCCCGTACTCACTATGCCACTGGAGTCAAGCAATCCTGGCTGATGACGGCTGATAGCCAGAAACCGGTTCTAAGATGCTTGATTCCGCTCCAGGGAAGACAAGGCTTTGCAGTTCGTGCTGGACTGTTCCCATGAGGCACAGTCAAGACTGATTGGCGTTTGCCAATGTCTGAACTGGGGTGGCGTGGTGAGCAAAATAACGATGGATTAAACCCAGATCTGTGACTGGGGTGAATGTTTTGCCAATGTGCAACATTCCGTCCATCATCTTGTGTGTTTTAGTGTTAATTGATTCACCATGGCACCTTCATGGCACCGGGCCTCTGGAGAGGATACAGCACTGCTGCTGCCATCCTCCGTGTGCTCATTAGCTTCCCCAGCTACCTGCTCCCTTCCATAATCTTTAACTTGATGAAAGGTAGCAGACGTAGTCATATAAAGTCGACGGGTAGACTTAATAATACTTTTCTGGTGCTTTAAATCACAAGGTCACGGCTTGCCCTTTCACAAAGAATGATGTTGTATTGTATTGTATTGCGACTTATATAGCGCGCGTATCACCCGAAGGTATCAAGGTGCTTGCTTAGGGAACCCGTCCTGGTATTCCCCTGTGAGATCACAAGGTGAAAGCCAGGCATCCCACCGCGAGGGGCCGTAGTGGAGATTAAGCAAGATATTGCCCAGAGTCGCAGAGTGTGACCCCGTGAGTCGAGTAGGCACCGGAGCGAGAATTGTCGAGTCCATGGAATTTTTGAGCCCGAGACCCGCCGAGGCGGGGAATCGAACCCTGGTCCACGGCCGATCTCAGCTTCCGGGTCTGCCGCCTCTAACCACTGAGCCACGCTTCTCCGGGTCCATACTATTCAAGAAAATTAAAACAAGACTGGGTCAAAACAAAGGGTGAAGAGCAGTGGTGGGTGAAGTTGTGGCCAAACTCTGTGCTCCAAAAGGAACATGGAGAAGCAAAGAAACTGAACTCCACCAGCAGGGCCGAGTTCACCACCCAGCCTTAGTATAAATGGTGTTGCTCGAATATGAATTGAGCTCTGCAAAAATGAAAGAAAAGAGGCGATAGACAAAACAGGAACAGTTCTTAAATTAAATTCAGTGGCCGAGAGATCAGACAACAGAGTTAGGGTCTGTAGACTGTCTCGAAGCACATTGGTTTCAGCTGTCATTTTATACTTTACATGAAGTATTATCAAATAATGTATGCATTCCTTTGGTGACAGAAATTTGGGACTTGTCACAGGCCATAAATCAGGGGTTTTATAAGAAGCACAGGTGGGCCTCATTCTTGTGGGAAACATACGGAAGGGCCAATGCATACATGTCTAGATGTCCGCCATGAAGAGCATGTAATCACTGTTCGTAATGTGCATGATGTGTTCTGATTGGCTGTGGGTTCCTAACTTAGGGCCTGGTTACGATGTCGGGCTGAATGAGCCTTAGTGAGACCTTTGAGGAAAAATTCCGCCATTCCCTGGACCGACTTGGCCAACTTACGACCCATCTCTCTTCTCCCCTTTTTGGGAAAGATTGTGGAGAAACACGTCAACCGACATTTGTCTAAATTCATCGAAGAGACAAATGGACTGGACTCCTCCCAGTCGGGTTTTAGGCCAGGACACAGCACCGAGACCACCTTGCTGTCAGTCGCAGACGATCTACACAGGTTCCAGGATAAAGGTCACTCTGTTATCCTGGTCCTGTTGGATCTGTCTGCGGCGTTTGACACTGTGTCATATGACATCATGACCACCAGGCTTATTAACATCGGCCTGGAAGGTAAGGCTCTGTCATGGTTGAGGAGTTTCTTGACAGATCGCACCCAAACAGTCACCATGGGTGCGTATCGGTCAGAGGAGTTGGGAATCTCGAAGGGGGTGCCACAGGGGTCTTGTTTGAGCCCTACCCTTTTCAATATCTATGTGGCCCCCCTAGCTAACATCATGAGATCCCATGGGTTCATCCCTGTGTCATACGCGGATGATACCCAACTCCTCTTTCCCTTTAAATCCCCTACGGATGAGATCAAGAACTCCTTTTCCCGGGGGATGAAGGCAGTGGCCCACTGGATGGCATCTAACCTCCTGCAATGTAATGTTGTGAAGACGGAGGTAATGCTGTTCGGGGAAGCCAAAATCCTTTGGTCCCCTGACTGGTGGCCGCAGGATCTAGGCCCAGTCCCTGAGCCTAAACAGGTGGTTAAGGACCTTGGTGTTCGCTTAGACCAAGAACTCTCCTTCAAACTCCATACCGCCCAAGTGGCGGGGTCCTGTTTCCACATCATTGGGATGTTGCGGAAAGTATTCCCGCTGCTTCCAGATTCAACCAGGAAGACCTTGGTACAGGCTTTAGTACTGAGTCGTTTGGACTACTGCAATGGGTTGCTTCTCTCAGCAAATGAGGGGGTAACCTCTAGATTGCAGGTAGTCCAAAATACGGCTGCTCGTCTTGTTCTTAATCAGCCCCCCCGAACACCTTCCAAACCCCTTCTGACCACTTTGCACTGGCTCTCTGTGAAACAGAGGGTGAAGTTCAAGGTTTGCTGTATTATGCACAAGTGTCTCCTGAGAAAAGGCCCTTTGTATTTGCTTAATAAATTCTCCCCCTACGTACCTTCACGATCCCTGAGATCCAGCGAACAGGCGCTGTTGCAGGTACCTAGAGCAAAAAAGGCAAGACAAGGGGACAGAGCTCTTTCCATTGCCGGTCCTACGCTGTGGAATACCCTCCCACTCTCCCTGAGACTCTGCAAGGAGCATCTCTCCTTTAGGAGACAGCTAAAAACGTTTTTATTTTAAAATCATCACCAAGCTACAATGACAGTATTGTTTATTTGCAATAAGGCTGCCAAAGGCGCGGAGATACTCCTTCGGGAGGTGATCCTAGCGCGTTACAAACTCGCAAATAAAATAAAATAAATAAAATGACCGTCCGACCAACAGCCATGGTGAGATTCCGACCACCTTATCCTCGATGTCTCCAACCGCTTTTATTATGATGTATACAAGTTATTCTCTGACCGCAGCATTGGAGAAGACTCTGACTGGACCGCATCAGAAGGAGTTGACTCTGACTGGACTGCCTCAGTCGGAACGTTTGTCAATAGGGATTATTAGTGTGGAATGCATCTGTAGTACTGCCAAACAGATTATGATACATCTGACAGCTTGGCGTTTCCATGGAAGCTTGTAGGCCACATGGCAAGTATGCTTCTGAGAAACTCACACTAAGAATCCCAACACCAACCCTAGTATGAGTTCACAAAAACTAACTACACTGACATTATTTGAAAGAGTAGGCACACCTATTAAGCCTGCTATAAAAAAAATCTATACCAGACCATGATCCATTTCTATTATACTTCTGCAGAGCAGGACAGACCATTTCACTTCCTTCTTCCACACATTAGCCAGTCGTTCACATAATCAAACACTGTCATAGCACTAGTCACTGCACATATCACATTTAATTTTCCTTTTTTGTATACCCCTTCAATTTACACTCATACTCACTAAATCACACACAATGTCCACAAAGAAACAGCAACTTTTTTCTGACAAGGGGTTGTCAGAGCTTGTGGATGAATTCCTCAGAGTTGAGCCACAGTTATTTGGAAGCCAAGTCGAACAAATGTCAATCACCCAGAAAAATCTGATGTGGGACAGGATAATCAACAAGGTGACGGCCTTGGCCAACAGAAGCCACTTGGCTGCACAACAGACTGGTGGTGGTCCTGTCATGCCACCAGATGAACTTACTGCTTGGTAGGAAATGGTGTATGCCATCCTGCCACCAGAAAGCTTGCTTGGAATACCTGAAGGAATGGAGTCTGGTAAGTAATAACTGATCCTTTGGCTCAGGTTACCCCTTACACATTAGCACACATTACTGTAATGGTTAAAGTCTTGAAAATCTGATTTTGGAGATTTGTAGTTACCAATGACAACCTTTATACCTGAACATAAGATGGAAAATTACCAAAACAATGACATTTTCAAATATCTACATAAAGGTGGTAAGTGCATACCCATTAAGTCATCATGGGAGCCATAACAACACCTGTCAACATCCTAAAACATGGACCACGCCTAGAATACGTTTTTGCCACTCAGACTATACCTAAGAACAACAGGCACCTGTGTCAGCCATCGCTCAATTGAAGATCACCTCACTTGCAGGGAGCCATTTGTCAAGTGGGGGGGGGAGTGTTTGAAATGACCACAACTACCATCAGACCTTATACTCCAAACTACAGGTACATGTGTTAGCCATCTCTAAACTCAACTTCCCCTCACTGGCAGGAAGCAACAGGCCCATGTGGGCTGGGTGGGAAGAGTACTCTTTGCACATTCCACAACTACCATCAGGCCTTGCACTCCTAACTGTAAACTACAGCCCCCTGTGCCAGCCATGTTTCAACTGAAGTTACCCTCACTGGTAGGTAGAAATAGGCCCAGGTGGGCTGGGTGGGATTAGGACTCTTTGCACTATCCACAACTGCCATCAGGCCTTGTACTTCTAACTCCAAACTACAGGTACCTGTGTCAGCCATCTCTCAACTCAACTTTCACTCACTGGCAGGAAGCAATAGGCCCAGGTTGTGGGTGGCCTGAGTGGGAGAAGAACTCTTTGCACTGACCACAACTACCATCAGGCCTTCTAACCCAAGCTCACAAAAACAGAAACCTGTAACTTACCTCAAGAACCATTTGTCTGATATCTTACTATGGAGTGTAAGGTCAAATTCACTGAGCTATGTACAAACAATGCTATGCTCTGACACCTTTGTCTACTTGGGCTGATTTATCTCTGACTCGAGTAGAAAATAATGAGTACATTATTGAAACCATGACAAATTTGTACATAAAATACCAACATTTGTTTGGGGTAAGGCTGTCAGTTCAATGTGCCTGGTGATACATTGATACTGCACAGCACAGAGGAATAACAACAGCTACATCTCACCAATTGATTTCCTGGCAATACATTGTAATTCAAGCTCACTAATCCTCAAGTGTCATCTACAGAGTGTCAGGATCAAGTCATTGTTAGTCGCCATGTTACGATCCAAAATATTACAATGACCTTATCAGCACAGAGATTCAGCAAGATCATAACACACATTGTGAAAAAGTCACATTGTTGTAATCAAATTGATGCTAACATAATGGGGATAGGTGCTGATTCCCCCATCTCAATCTGTTTCTTATTCTAGGCATTTACTCAATGTGTACCTGTTGAGGTACAATGTATAATTACATAATTGACTGTGTAATATCTGTACCAGCAGGGCGACCTGGTAACACTTCAAGGCTGATGAAGGAAACCAGCCAACCTCAGACTACAACCCAAACTGAGCTCTCTGGCAATGATGACTCTCCTGAACACTTGGACATGTAGGAGGAGCCTGGCCCATCTGGTTTTTGACTTGGCAGATGCTACCAGTATGTCCAGCAAAGTCCACTGCAATATCTTCCACTTCAGCTTCCAACTCACAGCTGACCTCTACCCCAACAGACACACAATCAAGCATGGGCTACATCATCTCCAGGGCACCACAGTCTACTTCGGAGTTGAGGAATTAAAACCCACTTAACGAGGAAGAAGGAGCTAGTTCTACTGTGCAGTGAGGGTACCATAAATGGCTAAAAGGTTCAATTACTCTTCCAAAGCTTTATTCACCTTCTCATTTCACACACCATAAAGTACTAAAAAAATTCCACTCCACCAGTCTTGAAAGGTAAGAGCAAAACAATAAAAATAATAATCAAAGTTTAATTGTATATCATCAAAATGTGCTCATTCATATGTATACAATATCACATTGACATTGTTCAAAACATTTCAAATAGTCATTACACACACTATTTAAACCATTGAAGATAGATACAGTACAAGACATATACATTTGTCATTAATAGCGGTTAATTTTATGGTATGAAGCGGAGTATCGACAGTATTTCATTATTTAAATGCAACATCTCTTTCCTCAAATTTAATAATAAGTAACAAGCGTTGATGCGTTTCGGTAGTACTTAGAATGATGAAGCCACCTTCCTCAGGACAACAAAATATCTATCTCTCTTAAATGAATAGCCCAGGAGATTCACCTGTATAAAGACATGGAGCCGATTATACACTAAACATACTATAAGTTATCCTTTCCAAAATCATTATTTACTGATTTTTAACATTTTATACAAGTGGGTTAAAAGTTATTACCAACATGCACCCCCAATTCTTCATGGATCTACTTATACATTTCCCTCTAATATAACAATCAGAACTGGGAAATATACCAACACCCACGCCTGCAATGAAGCAAAATGTATATGTTGCAAGGTTTCTCTAGATTCACCTAATCTATGAAGGTGAGACCAATATTCAAAATCGTTCTGTCTGTTTTCAAATTTTGGACAAATCAGCAGTCGTTCCTAGCTAAAAAACTAGACATGGATTGCAATTAACATTAAGCTCATAAATGCTAAACCGATCTGAAACTAACTTCTTGAAGACAAGCATTAAGAGCAATTATATAATTGACCTACCTCTAGTGTATTCGCACCAGAGATAAATCACTTTGTGTCCACCTAAGAATGTGTGGAAGGCGATTATAAAATCAATGCACCCCACTAGTCAGGTGGAGTCTTCATATGCCAGTTCTATTAAAGATAAAATATGGACTTTTTTAATACAAAAACACGCATTGTGGTCCACATAAAGGGAACATGATATATACCTGGGCCTTTTCCACACAAAGGGTATAAAGACGAGGGACCCAGTTCATTAACCCACCTCATTTATGTAGAAATTATACATACATAACTGTATACGTTTGGTTAAGGATGTCCCTCTATGTAAACCAAGTTTTCGAAAGTCACAGTTCGATAAAGCAGTTGAAACTTATCTTTACATGTGCCTACTTCTTTGAATCACATAAAAGACCTAAACGGAAAAGCCTCCTATTCAAAACCAGGGTTCATATTTAGATCCCCAATTACTCAAATCAGGAACTCTATTAAAATAATTGGGACCACTCAAATCCTGCGTCATTCACAGTGACAGTGCGCATTGCGCTCAATATTATCTGGATATGGGAAATGCATTTCCATTTAATAATCACATAAACGTAGCCATCCAAGGTCTAATTCACTTGATCCTATTAGGTCACGAAATGCCCATCTATTGCCCTCTATCAGTGTTATAATTGATGTATCATTGGATTTTTTTTATAAAAAAGATTTTTACAAAAAATGATTCTAAAACTGGGAGTTAAGGCGCGAACTGTCCATTTATTGCCCTTTATCAATTTAGAAATCGATGTTTCTAAACATTTTGAAATAAAGACTGAACTGCAAAACACAGCCTCTGAAGGTCTTATTCAGACCCCGCCTAAAACATATGCAGTCAGGTTATGACTGAACTAGTGGCCCATCTTGCCTCAACAGGATACGTACAGGTATGCTTGAACTGCTTGAACAGGGTTACCAGAGAGTTAGTAAAACATTTAATAATACAGAGGTTCAAAAATACCCCATACAGTGGGCTTGGCAGCCTCCCCCTCTTTTAAAAACAAGTCTCTTGCTTCTATTCAATTTCCAACTCGACCAGCTTCATCTGTTTCCTCTGTGTACAGACAATCGGTCGTAGTTTGAGCCTTCTCCTAATAAAGAGGAGCCAGCCTTCCACTTTGCATAGTGACGTGGCAGTTGATGAGGAGTTCGTACAATAGGGAGCTATCTAGTAGTGGCCCAGATCTATTGCCATATTTAAATAACAATCCCGTCATGTCAGTATCCTCACAGGTTATTTTTAAAGAAAAGAGTGATTATCCCAATTTAGAGGTATACTGTGGCTAATAGTGCATGCCTCTACAAAGATAGTAGTGGGAAAATATATTAGAAAAAACTATTTAAAAAATATAATGAGATTTGTTATAAAGAAAGGGGAATGGAGTTACGCCAAATGTAATAGAAGGTCCCCCATTTTGATGGCTAAACTAATGTCTTCAAACCAATACAAAAACCCCTGTATTGATTTTTATATGAGGATATACAGTAGTATTCATGTACAAAGAACTACTCCAATGTTCATATCTATAAAATGCCCTTGATTGGGTTATACACATAGCGATGCCCCATGGGATGGTGTTGTGGTACTAATCCATGCCTAATCTAGGGAACCCCAACATCAAAGGTAACTTCCATATCATACTACTTCTATAACAAAGAGGAATTTCCATATTCTAGGAATCAGTTGCAAAGTCCTTTAAAGGAGGTTATAAAATAAGTTTCATCCAGCCCTCCTTGCTATTTAAACCGTATCTGACAGTGTTTAGTGTTTAAATATACTACTGCTCTCTATTTTTCTTTTTTAATTTCTACCTCTTCTACTTCCATAAATATGTTCTAAAATGAACCATCTGATATCTGTGAAGGTTTGACCAGCTTCCTTAAATTTTATCACTAAGGGGTCAATTCCGATTCGGGAAAAAAAACATCCGTACGATTTGTATCCGGAGTCCTTTCCGTACAAATCGTACCCGTCCGTCCGAGTCACGTAGTACGATCCGTACCGTGACCACAACCCTCTTTCGGCTTTGTTTAATGTGGGACTTTATAAAAAGAATGTGGTTCCTGGAATACCAATTTTGCCTGATTTGGTATTGTCAAATGATGTGCGCCACCTTAAGTGGTGCCAGGTTGTGGGGCATCAGGAAATTATTTCTGATATTAGTGAGGACCTGGAAGGAGCATTACCAGCTATTGAGGAGGCCACTTTGTTTGGCCCTTCGCATCAAGCCCTGATGGAGATTCATAATAGCCTGTTTGCTAAATTAAAAAAATATTTTTGCAAATCTAATTTTTGCAAACCTAATCTAGGCAGTAGATCCCAGATTAGAAAAGAAGAAACTTGGTATAATGACCTCTGCTTCCAAGCTAGGGGAGATTTAGGCCTTGCTTTAAAGACTAAAGACTTAAGGAAAATAAAGCTGGCCCGCACAAATTATATACAAACTCAATATGTAGCAAAAAATGAATGGGAACAAAACTGGTGGCAAGATCTCAAAATGGTATGTAAATCTAAAAACCCCAAAGACAAAAAGATACAAAAACAGAAGTAAAGAAAAGAAAACAGGAGGGAGGAGCATAAGAACAGAAATCAATATGGTCGGCCGCCGCCCTCCGCCCAACCAGACAATCGCAGCAAAAACAGACCAGGACGACACCCCATCAAGCGCCACAAAACTTACAGAGGAGGGGACCCCCCACCGCTCTATGGGTACACATAACTGCGCCACGAAGTCATATACCAATAATCAACCAGGAGTCGTGCATATCACCCCCATCCCTTCCGAACCACAAATCCCACCCACCACATGACAATGTAAAATGAGATACTCAATACAAGACCAGCACACAATCGAAAAAAATGTTGAGTACTATGTAGACATGGGGGGTAAATCGGTCCGCAAGTGAGCAAAAGTCCGAGCAGAGAGTTTAAATGCATCAGCAAGCGTAGCACGGGTGATGAAGAACAGGAGTCCAGTTTAGCCGCTTGGGAAGGCGAGGGGGTCTCTGCAATAGATAATGGCGAAGCCATCGGAGCAGGTGCAGGCAGCAGTCCACCAATATTACTAGGCATCTGAGCCGAACAGGGCCGCGGCACAATGTCCAAGTCCCCGGGGTCAGAACTTCGAAAAACAGGGAGCTCCAAAGTCACCGGCACACAAAATGATCTTCGATCAGCGGCAGCAACACTTGCAGCAATCAAGGGGGGCGAGGCAATGGAGACACTGAAACAAGAGGGCGGCAAGAAGAAACGGCTGCTCAAAATGGCGGCAGATCGTGGCGGACTTACAGGGACATCGGGGGTCAGGAATGCGCGCAGGGATCTCAGAGCGTCCAGGATATCTCTGACCGTAAGCTCACGCTCACCAGACCGGACCCCCGCGCAATGAAGCAACCCTAGCCCGCCGCCACAAGGCGATTCACGTTTCAGAGGGTTGGCCGCCATTTCGCGAAGTCAGCCCAGTCGCCGCCCTCCGCGGCCCCCAAAAACAGTTCAAAAATGTAGGACTTCACAGAGCTCCGGGGGGTTCCCAGCAGTGGCGGCCTTGGTGCCGAAAGGATGTCCGCCCAATGCGGGTCTCCGCCTACACCCGCACCGGCGCCCCCAACAAGCAGAGTCCGGGCGCAGAGGTCCAGATCCGCCGGACAAAGCAGCGGCGGGGGGAGGACCCCTTCACAGAATCAGTCCCCGGTGCATCTCACCCACAGCAGCCGCGCGGGCACCAGGGCAGGCCCGGATCAGGATTGCCGGGATTTTCGCACAACGGCTCTCTTCATTGGTTCACTCTCTCGACCGGGGCCGACAGTCGTCGGATCCCACAGGCTAGGACGCCGGTCAAGGTTCCACGGAGGCCCCGGTCTTACGGAGGGCATAACTTCGGAGCCGCTGCACGTCGAAACCTCCGGGCCAAATGGTGAGTACAAGCGAGGTGTTCCATTTACGATTCTCCGATAATGTGTCGTCTCCGGACAGGATATTATACAGGATACATGATCAGGCCGGAGGGCTGCGGGAGCCGAGCTAAAAGGCGACCATTACGCTCACGAGCTTGGCTCCTCCCCTACCCGCAGACATATTTTTGAATAACAGAGCCCACTGGAGGATGTATATCCTGTATGTGGCAAATGCCATAGCACAAGGGATGGAGGTACCCCATTCATGGAAAGGTGCAGAGATAGTGCCAGTGTACAAAAAGGGGATAAGTCGTCAGCAGCAGCTAATTATAGACCGATAAGTCTGATCGACTCGATCCAAAAGATTGTGGGTCGACTTGTATTGGGCAAAATCCAGTCCTGGAAAGATGATGATAACATCTTGAGTCACCTCGAGGTTGGCTTTCGCCCGAAAACAAGTACTATAGACCAGGTCTTTAGGTTTATCATGTTATACTGATGTACGGTGATCTTAGAGAAAGGCACCTTGTACGCGGTCTTTGTTGACCTAAGGGCGGCTTTCAACCTTGTTCCGCGTAAAATCCTGTGGCAAGTCCTTGCAGGGTTGGGGATGGCGCCTGAACTATTGAGCCTAATCGTCCGCTTACATGAGGATACTTTCGCCCGGGCTCGGTGGGGTCGTCAGGGAGAGGTAACGGAAACCTTCCCGGTTGAGCGGGGAGTGAGACAAGGCTGTTTCATGGCACCGACCTTGTTCTCGCTCTTTGTGAATGGTGTGGCTGAGTTCCTCTCCCTGATTCCGACTGATGCCCCGGCTATGTGTGGTGAGCGGGTCCCGATCCTCATGTTCGCGGACGATACACTGATTTTTTGTCTGAAGAGAGGCCTTGAAATAAACAAGGCAAAAACAAAGTTTATGGTCCTTAACGGCTGTGTACCATCTGGGCCTGCTTAACCTTTCAGAGGAGCGATGTATATGAATGGCGCCCCGCTAGAGCGGGTTGACGCCTTCACTTATCTGGGGGTCACACTCCAGAGAGATCTGGGGTGGATCAGCCAATTAGATATTGCAGTATTAAAACATCATCAACAGGCTGGTATTCTTCTGAAAAAGTTTAGCTTATCAACAACAAAGCCCATTAGCACACTATTGGAAATCTATAGGATGAAGGTGTTAAGCTCGACATTGTATGGTGCCGAGCTATGGGGTTTTCAGAATTTGAAAAATTTGACGCTAGCAGAGAATGAATTTTTGCGTAAAGCAACTAGCGTCCCTACAAGTACTCCTTTAACACCTCTAATATGGGATCTTGGACAAAAAGCGGTCCAGGACCTTGCCTCTCTACGGCCCTTGCTGTATTGGCGCCGACTGTGGACCACAGATGAACTTCAACATTATGCACAGGGTTTACGGGAGAATATGACAAAAGAGGCTCCCAAAAAATCCACTGGCTGAAGTCCATTCGGTCCCTACTAATTAGGTTGGGACTGAGAGAGCTATGGGACAATCCGATAAACGCTACATTCTCTTCCAAGAAACTTCTGAAAGTAAGCTATTGGGAGATGATAAATGCAAAAGTATGTATAGGGGTTTTTCCTCACACCTAACAGGCGTTAGAATTTAAGACCCAACCGAAACTGGAATTGTATTGGGATGCCATAGAAAAAATCAGGATCGCAAACTCTACTTTCAATTTAGAGTAGGCTCCCTTCCAGTTAGGTCTTTTACAGCCAATTGGGCAGGGGAAAACGGTAGGGATAAATGCCCTAAGTGTGGTGAAGAACGAGAAACAATAAGTCATTTCCTCTTCTTCTGCCCCTTATATTCTGCACCCAGAGCCATGTGGGTTAAGCCTATCTGCAGAGCGATTGGCACACGAAGGTATGCAGAGGCATTAAGAATTTTAAGTACTGACCCCTGCCCTGTAATTGCTATTGCCATGGCTAAATTTCTGAAATGGGCCTGGGTAATCCGTATGAGCCTTGTTGCGGAAGGTCTCTGATTATAGATGAATTACTATTGCTGACTGTGTGTAAATATGTGGGCCTACTCAATTTGTGTAACTTATGTGCAATACCCCCTGTACTGTTAAAAATGATGGATTTTGTTTTATGATTTTAGCTTCTATGCACTTAAAATAATTGATATTCGGCAATCATCTATAGTAGTTTAAGTCAATCTTAGATATTTATTGAATTGTTTTTAATGGAATTTTATACTGAAAAACTGTGGTTTTATGTATGTTTTTATGTATGCTTTTATGACTTAATTGTCGAATAAAGTATGATGATGTCTTTGGTACAGTTAAAAAAAATAAGTCCGAATCGTCGCGATCCGTACGTATTGCAAGGCTGAAACCGTGAACCGTACGACTCGTACACATGCCGTACGACTCGTAAACATGCCGTACGACCCGACGAGTACGATCCGAACCGGGGTATGAGGACAAGATTCGTACGGTCCACGTCAGGTAAGGACGAGTCGTACGGAAAAGCACACAAATACACACCGTACGGTCTGTAACCCCCATGATTGCAGGGGTAAGCTGCGTACCCCTGTGATTATGGGGTGTACGCACCGTACCCCATGTACGATGGGTGTATGCACCGTACCCCATGTACGATGGGTGTACGCACCGTACCCCATGTACGATGGGTGTACGCACCGTACCCCATGTACGATGGGTGTACGCACCGTACCCCATGTACGATGGGTGTATGCACCATACCCCATGTACGATGGGTGTACGCACTGTACCCCATGTACGATGGGTGTACCCAGGTGCGTGTACCCATCGTACATGGGGTACGGTGTGTACACCCATCGTACATGGGGTACAGTGCATACACCCATCGTACATGGGGTACAGTGCGTACACCCATCGTACATGGGGTACGGTGCATACACCCATCGTACATGGGGTACAGTGCGTACACCCATCGTACATGGGGTACGATGCATACACCCATCGTACATGGGGTACGGTGTATACACCCCATGATCACAAGGGTACGCACCGTACGCCTGCGATCATGGGGGGTACGCACCGTACCCGGGGGGGCCGTTCCGTACCTGTTTCGGCGCAAACTCTGCTTTTACGGCTGTTTTCAGCTCCCATAGAAAAAGGGTTGTACGGTGCATCCCCGACACGTATCGTACTTGCTAGGTCGTAAAAACCAGCCGCAAACCGTACAGATGTCGCGTACAGCAGGTTCCGAGGGAGAATCGTACGGAGATCAGAGTCGTACGATCTGTACGACTCGTACGGAGTACGGCTCCTGGTACGAAACGTACTTTGTCGTACGTACGGGGGACATTGCAGGGTACGATTCGTACGGGAAAAATGCTTTGAATGGCTATTCGTAGCAGTTTTTCCCTAATCGGAATCGGCCCCTAAGTGTGCATTCTTTTTATTATTTTTCACTGCTGATTTATGTTCTAACAGCCTCAACCTAAGTTCCCAAGCTGTTTCACCCACATATCCCAACCCACAGGCCAGATGATTAAATACATGATATTGCTACTCCTGCAGTTTTAAGTTCTTTAGCTGACACAGTATGTCCATTATATGTGACACTCTTCTCTATTATAAACATTGGGCAGGTGGCAGAACTGCCACATTTATTATTGCCCACTGCTCTGGAGCAAGCAACTCTCATTTGTTTTTAGGTGTTTTTCTCCCTATAGGTATGAACTAAGGTTTTAAGGAGATTATCATTCAGTTTAAAGGCAAACAGTGATCGGTCCCATTTTTATCCTCATTATCATTCAAGATGTTCCAATTTGAGTTTACTTTATCCTTAATCTTGTTGCTAATCTCAGAGGAATGGCTAACAAAGACAATCCTATCATTTGTGAGTTACTTCTCTCTTTTTTGATGTCAGTATCCACTAAAATGCTATACCGATCATAAAATCTCGCCCTCTTGAAGGAATAATTTATGAATTTTTTAGGGTAACCTCATTCCCTCAATTTGGTCTTTAAAACTTCCAAATGTTTGTAAATATCATCTAAAGATGAGCTGTTTCACCGCAACCGGAGGAACTGTCCAAACTGAATGTTATCCATTTGAGCCTTCGGTGATAACTTGTATAGTGGAGTATTGTGTTCTTATTCCACTTCTAATCTCCCTTCTACATTCTTTATTGTAAGGTCTAGTAAATTGAAAAACTCATAGGTAAAATGTACAGTATATTTAAAATTAGGGTCCCCCATGTTTCGCCATTCCAAAAATTCTTGTAACGTCTCGACTGGACCATCTCAGATCAAAACAACATTTATCAATAAAACAATACCATTTGGGGATAGTCTCTGAGAAAGGAGCTGCCTCATTGAACGCATACCTCTCTTCAAATTCCCCCACGTAGATGCGAGCCAACTTGAGGCGCAAGTGGGTACCATGCTTGTAGCTTTACGTTAGAGGTATAGATCTTCCTTATTAAAAACATATTATTTTTTAAAACTAGAGATATATATTCAATGATGAGCCCCTTATTTGCTTCCCTTGTGTCCTCTTCCCTCAAGACTTTCTGAATTAATTTATTAGTATCACCCTGAGTGATATTTGTGTAAATGGCTTCTATAGCTAATGTAGCCAGTATCTGGGAATTTCCATTAAATGCAACGCCTTCATTGATGGTAATCATGTGGGCAGAATCTTTGATATACAATTTCTGTTTAAAAACTAGAGGCTTCAAAAAACTATCAACGTATTTACTAAGGAGTTCCAGTAATGATCCAATACAGCTAACAAATTGCCTATGCAGAGGATATTTCTCATTCTTGTGGAACTTGGGGAGCCCATAGATCGCAGGGATAATGGCTTTCTCATTTGTCAGGAATCTAAATTCCCCTTCCCCTATCCAATCTTTAATCACCACATCTTTCACGAGTTTTGATACTGTTCACTTCAGGAAGTCCATGTTCTTCCTAGAGACTCTTTGATAGTGCGCCTCTACCTGTAGGAGTTCTACAAGCCTGTTCTCATAGTCATCCATGTCGAATATTACCACTCCCCCACCCTTTTCAGCTGGTTTAAAGGTGATACTCATATCGTTCCTCAAGGAAAGAATCACATTCCTGGTTACTTTCATATGTTTTGACCATCAGGGAATGATTCTTTGACTAATTTTCGCACCTTGAGCTCCAGAACATTTTCAAAGGTATCTACATTATTGCTAATTTGTTGGATCGGGGGTGTATATATAGATCTTCTCCTAAGGCCTGAGATGTTATCCTTGGGGGTGTACGTCCTATCCTCAAAGTATCTCTGAAGTTTAATCTTTCAGAAAAAAACCTTGAGATCCTTTTCTAATATGTATTTGTTTACTCCAGATGTAGATGCAAAACTGAAGCCCCTCTCCAACATTTCCCTTTCTCAAGGCGTCGTCTAGAGAGGTTAATGATTTGAAATTTCTCTATCACCATTATTTCTGGTTTCCGGTTCTGAGGTATTTCTGTTGGGGGGATTCCTCATACATTGTCCGCTGCCTTTATTCAGATTGTTTCTCTGTTCCCATATTTGGTGATGATCTAAAAAGCCTTATAGTCCTGTTTATGGATTGTCCAACATGTTCAGGACTAGAGGGGCCCTTGTCGTCACTACTAGAGCCCGAGGTTTCCGAGAAAGTAATCTGCTTTCACCCCCCTCTTAAGTATCTAGGTCTCTGTTGATATGGATGCTCACCTACCTGTTATTGCTTCTGTTGATAGCAATCCTGGTTTAAGTATGGGTATTTGAGTTCTACACTAAACTTTTTAATATCTTTCCTAAGTTTAGTTTTTTTTTTTTTTAAGTAAGTATGACTTAAAAGAGGGGGGTCTGCCCAGCCCACTCTATGGGACATTTTTAGACCTATGTATTGTTGAATGTTTTATTAACTTTCTGATAATACTGCCATAGTTTGAGCATACCTGTACGTATCCCGCCAAGGTAATATTCGGCCGACTCGCTGTAATATTATATTGAGCAGGGAAGTGGGCCAATAACAAAGGACCACATGTTCAGTCACGACCTGACTGCATAGGTTTTGGGGAGGGTTTTGAATATGACATGCGTAGGCTGTACCTCGCGGTTCAGTATCTAGTTGAGAAATGTTTAGAAACATCGATTCCCTAATTGATAAAGGGCAATAAATGGACAGTTTGTGCCCTAACTGCCAGTTTCAGATCAGTTTTTATAAAAATCTTTTTTAAAGAAAAAATAAATAAATCCAATGGGGACATCGATTATAACACTGATAGAGAGCAATAAACGGGCTGTTTGTGCCTTAATAGGATCAGGTGACTTAGACTTTGGATGGATAAGTTTAAGTGATTATTAAATGGAAATGCATTTTCCATATTCAGATAATATTAAGCACAATACGCACTGTCACTGTGAATTACAGCAGGGTTTGAGTGGCCTCGATTATTTTAATAGAGCTCCTAATTTGAGTAAGTGGAGATCTAAATATGAACCCTAGTTTTGACTTGGAGGCTTTTCCGTTTAAGTCCTTTATATAATTAAAATAAGTAGGCACATGTAAAGACAATTCTCAACTGCTTTATTGAACATAAAGAAACTTCATTAGTTATGGATATATCATCTCTACATAAATGAGGTGGGTTAATGAACTGTGTCCCTCTTCTGTATACCCTTTGTATGGAAAAAGCCCAGGTATATATCCTGTTCCCTTTATGTGGACCACAACATGTGTTTTATTATTAAAAAAGTCCATATTTTATCTTTAATAGGACTGGTATATGAAGACTCCAACTGACTAGTGGGATCCATTGACTTTAAAATCGCCTTCCACACCTTCTTAGGTGGACACAAAGTGATTTATATCTGGTGCAAATACACTAGAGGTAGGTCAGTTATATACTTGCTCTTAATGCTTGACTTCAAGAAGTTAGTTTGAGATCAGTTTAGCATCTATGAGCTCAAGGTTAATTGCGATCCATGTCTTTAGTGTTTTAGCTAGGAATGACTGCTGATTCTTCTAAAATTTTAGAACAGCCAGAAAGCTTGTGAATATTGTTCTCACATTTAGATTAGGTGAGTCTAGAAATATCTGGGAACATATTAATGTTGCTTGATTGTAGGCGTGAGTGTTGGTATACTTCCGAGTCCTGATTGGGTTATTTGGGATACATTTACATGTAAATTCATGAGGAAATGGGGGTGCATGTTTAATCCACTTGTAAAATATTTTAAAAAATCAGTAACTAATAATTATGGAAAGGATAACATATAGAATGTATTAGAGTATAATTTAAGAGATGTAGTGATTGTAACTAAGTGCATTTAAGTTGATATCTCCTCTATGCCTTTATACAGGAGAATACCTAGGCCTTTCATTTAGGAGAGATAGATATTTTGTTGTCCTTGGGAAGGTGGCTTCACCATTCTAAGTACCACCAAAATGAGTTGACGATTGTTACTTATGGTTAAATTTGAGGAACAAGGTGTTGCATTTAGGTAATGAAATAATGCCAATATTCTGATTGATTCCTTCAAATTAAGCGTTATTAATGACAAATGTATATGTCTTGTTCTGTATCTCTCCATTTTAATATTGTTTGTAATAACTATTTGAATTGTTTTAACTATGTCATTGTGATTTTGTATACATATGTATGAGTGAATCTTTATGATATAAGATTAAACATTGATTATTATTTCTAATTGTTTTGCTCTTCCCTTTCAAGACTGGTGGAGTAGCATTTTCGAGTGTTTTATGGTGTGTTTAGTGAGAAGTTGAATTTAAACTTTCCAAGAGTAATTGAACCTTTTAGCTACCCAATGGCTAGCACAGCACCCATCCAAAAAGGTATTGCAGCATCTGTTGGGAAGTTACAAGCAAATGTCAGTGGTGTAGCATACATCTACAGCTACATCAGATGTCACATAAGTATAATATAGGAAATGTAAACCAAAAGTAGCATGGTCTGTCCCCACAACCACAATGTCTTGGAGCACAAGATGCTACACATATTGCCAAATACCTAGCACAAAATAGGACAGAAGTACATAGGTGTTGTAGCAGCACCCATCCCTTCAATGTGCAAGCATTTGTCATAACAGATCTGTATGCTTAAAGTCTGTGACAGACATTCCCAGGATCATTCCTCAAACACATCATCATATGCCGTCTGATGAAACAACTCTGGAATTTCCATCAGTGGATGATATGGAAGAGTTTAGTGCAACAAAAATATGAATTAAGATGAGCTTCAAAAATGTCTCACAAGTCACAGTCAACTTAAACTTCAGCCAGAATAATGTCAATCTTCACACTAGTAAAGCTTTAATAATAGAGTGTGCATGTGACATTAACTATTTACAAAACCTGTTTTGCACACATATTAGCACACTTATTCTGAACTCTGATGTGTACATACACATAGTACTCACAGCTACACAACAGCAAACACAGTATCTCGGTGCATACTAACAGTCATAAAAAGAAGTTCTTGATAAGCTGTTGTCACAAATCACATCCCTCCTCTTCACCACTGTCATAATTATCCAGTCCAGGATCATCAGCCGGTCGCTCCTGCTGGTCTTCATCTTCTTCAATGAGAGGGATGTTTTCCCTTACTGTTAGTCAGTGGAGCATGTAGCAGGTGACGGTGATCTGACACACCTTCCCAGGAGAGTATTGTAGGGCTAATCCAGTTTTGGAGAACCTCAGCACATACCTCTATATTGTCTGTTCATAATATATATCATGGATTAATTAATCACAGGTTCAATCTTATTCACAGACATACACAAATTCCCCAAAGAAAGTATATGAAGCTTCAAATTTGTGCTTGAAAATATTTGTCTTCTTCTTTATTCAATTTTTTTGACAGACGATCATTCAATTAAAATGCAATACAAAATCATAGCCATCATTGCAATGATGGCTATGATGTTGAATTGCATGGTTGGGGAATCCTGCTTTTCCTACATGGAAGATTGCCAGGAGTTCAATGCTCAAGCAAACATTTACCCAATATACACACAAAACCACTAACAACAAACGTTATAAAAAGTCTTGGATACCAACAAGCCAGGACCTCTTTGGAAGTAGTTGTATTATTAAATGGGGTAGGATGCTGTTCTGTAGTATGTAGGAGTCATGAGTTGAATCAGGAAATCTGGCACAGACGTGAGAAGTCTACAAATCTGCCAAACAAACCACCTGTGCATTTGTTGAGCGGAAGTGCTTTCTGTTCCTATACACCTGTCCATTTGCCCGTGGTGGTATTAAAGCAATATGTGTCCCATTAATAGCTCTATTCACATGTGGAATTCGACCAAAATCAAAAAAGTCTGCTTTAATATTGGCCAATTCTTTGCATATGGGAAACTTAATGTAGCTGTCCGTATGTCTCGTCAATGCTTGTAGTACATCACGAAGTATGTTGCTGAACATAGGCTGGAACATTCAGCCAGATGTTGCTACATTGTACTGGAAAGAACTTGTGGCCAAGTAATGTAGTACTGCCTTCACCTTAACTTTTGGTGTCAGAGCTGTTGGATAGTTTTGATGTGGACACAATGAAGGTTCCAACTGCTGGCACAAATCATTGATGGTTCCCTCTTTGAGATGATATTTGCGGATCACGTCTCTCTCTTCCATGGTTTGTCGGTCTGGAAAGGGCCTTTAGATGGAAGGGCACCTTCTTGCTCCTCCACCATACCTATTTGTGGAGTGTATAAAGAGCAGGTGATATGTCACAATGTCCCCAGTAACATGTACTTAGACAAACACAAAAGACCATGTAACCACACATAACATTCTATGTCAGTGCAATCCAGCATTTTCATTATATTTCTTACTATGCATGCAACAGCATTCTGTAAACACAGGAATAGAAGTATAGAAGAAAGTATAGGAGACTCCTACTTCACTAGCGACAGATTTGGTTGAGGCCAATTCAAGCAGTAGACAGTCCAAATCTTACAAGGAAACAATACATATGTTTACTGGCTGAGTAAAGTTTTTTGTAAACATAGTAAGATCATGTTATAAATACTATTCTGTAACCCACACATGTCTGTAGTTGCACTCAGCATTTCATTCACACACATGTGGCATGGTGGACACTGTCATGTGTTGAATTCTGTATTGCACATACAATGACATGCACTACCAATTTACAATGTACATTTCTATTACTCTGCATATGGACACTTAAGTACAGAACATATAGATCGCATACAAAGTACCATTGAATTGCAATGCGTCAGTTATGTGCTGTAAATTTGAGGTTTCTGGCCCTCTGTGTATGTTGGATTCTGTATGTCATCCAACACACACACCCTCTCCACCAGAATACAACACAGATAGCATATTGGGTGTCAGTGGCTTACAACAATGTTCATTGGTGTATTTACACGTGTTAATGGGCATGGGCTGCTTACTGCCGGAGAAAAAGAGGTAAACATGAAACTGTCATTTGTGTTTTCATTAACCCAGGGAAGTTGGACTCTGCTTCACTCCTTGAGTTTGCAGACTTTTCCGCACTCTGCATTACGGGGATCTCGCAAAGCTATTTTCCTCTCTCGCGTTCATCAACATCAAGTTGGTGACCGCGAGCGAGAAAAATAAACCTCCCAACGAGATTTTTGCTTGTTTGTGATCGTCAACATGAAGTTGGTGAGCGTAGAAAATCAATCTCCCGGCAAGATTTCTCAACGCGGTGTCATATAGTTATGCTTTGCCTATATGCTGTGTTAAGTTAGCATGAGCCTATTAGGAGTTTAAACGTCATTTTTCCTTTCTGCTGCTTCTGCACACGATACATAACTGTTATTGTACCTTTGAGCCTAGTAGAGTGTTTTGATTCACACACGAATAATATGTTATTACTCTGATATCAGCTTTGCTTAGTGAGCCATGTCTGTACAGTGAGTGCTGTAGCCTTCAAAGATATCTCGACACAGTTGTTGTGAGGTCTGATCTTCGCACCTTCCTAGACATAACATACATGCAGCTGTGGCCAAATTCAGGCGCTAGGCGCGTTTTATATTGCTTTGCACAGAGCATACATACACACTTGATGGTGCTTCGCATGCAGAGAGCTGGTGGAAGATGATGTGATCCCTTACCACTAAGATCTGAGGTATGGGCCCGCCCTGCTAAAACCCAAAGAGACCTTCTTAGATATAACATAATATGATAGCTAGTGAGGGTGAGAATTAGGTGTTGTTTAAACCTATTCATTTTAGCATTTTAATATGCTTTCACCTTTTGTTTTCTATGGACTAGTAACTATGCTGATTACTTTGTTTCTTATAATCTGTTTGCTTGTATTAGCTAAGATACTGAGTTTGAGAACACTGCATTAGTAAATAAACATTTCAAATGTGCACGCATCCTCTTTTACTCCTTGTTCTGGATTGAACTGATTGTATAACGAAAGAGTGTTCATGTGTTCCACGTTACCTGAGGTATTCTAAGTCCATGTTCTGGTTTGTCTAAGCATTGGGAGTTTGTAATGACCAATGAGACACAGTAGCTAGTCTGGTAGGGGAATTTGGGTACTAAGTTGAGTTTTGGCACACCCTAACTCACTGAGGTTCCAAGTCTCTATGCACAGTTCTGTAGGAGAACGGAATCCCTGCGACATGGCGCCCAACGTTTTCGGTGGTCTTATTGCATGACGCTTGAGTAGTACATCATTCGATCCTTAACCCCTTCACTATTGTTACCGGAAAACGGTGGTGTCGGACAAACCTACCTATTTTTGTAATAGGTCTTTTCAAGCTTGAATCTTTCTAAAACGGTTTCCTTGAATTACAACCCAGTTGTGCTACAAAGTTTACTTTGTCCCTCAATCTTTCTGTGTCGTTATAGCCGCGGTGAACATTCCGCAGCATAGTCGCATTGCGGTGCAAAACTATTTGCAGCATTATAATGTTCCCGTGGATGGCATGGCCGTGATTATGGTGGTGAGTGCAGAGGTAGCTTACCCTTACAAAATCTTTTACTCGTGGGTGACCTTCCCAGCTGTGGACACAACTTCGGGTGTGTTCCATGCGTACACTCCCACTGCTGTGCCGCATGAATATACTCCATATAGGGCACAGGAAGTACCTATTGATGCTTGGCAGCACCGAGTTTGGTTCGATGGCGCCCTACCCCACTCTTTAACAGCCCCGAGGTTAGGTCCTTTGTCCATTCCAGGCGCAAATTGGCCTGTTTTGGCTGGATTTACGCCTCATCCTCAACACGGCGCTTGTACCGTTGTTGAACTAAGACGACTACATGTAGTCGCAATTAGCGTGATTAGGTCGTTAGTGCAATACATAACCCGTAATAATCTCCCAGGTGGGGCCCCAGGAGCTGCGGCGCTTCCTGCTGGACAGGGAAGTATGAAGCTCAGTCGCTGTGATGGGCAAGCGCCCCCAGGATAGGGATGAATTTCCTTTCTGGCTTGCCAAGAAGTTTGACCACTGAAAGCAGTATTTCCTAACAAGACTCCTGGTGAGAAACACAGGATTCTGACAATTAGCATGCCGAAGACTTGACCCCTGAGATCGGTGACAGTGAGACCTGGGGTAGAATATTTGCGGCAGTCTATGCGAGGTGTTACGGCACACCGTCTGTGACTTTTTTGCCGACGGTCCTTAAGAGTGTTCAGGATGAGCACGGACCTTAGGCTGCTGTTGAATTGGGTATGTGCCTTTGTGGCTCCTTTGATGTAGTTTACGATCTCATACTTGCTAATGTCAAGGGAAATGCGGTGACATTTCAGGTAGCTAATGCTTTGCAGGCGATACCCGATGTCGACAAACCCCGACAGTTAGCACAAAATATTGTGGCGGCTTATAAAACCGCGGGCCGCAACAGTAGGGGTCTTAAGCCTTTTTCTACGAAAGAGAAAAAACAACCCCAAGGGCAGAAGTCAGAAACTGATGAACAGCCCAAGACCAAAAAACAAAATTGGCCAAAAAAAAAAAAAAAACAGGGTAAGCAACAACAACAGAGACAGGAGTCTCGTCCTTCATCTCCTTTGCCTGCGCCCACAGAACGTGTTTATGACTTGCGCGATCGCGCAATGATAAAATCACCTGATTGATTTCAGGTTTCTGATCAACGCTCTCCTCGTTCTTTTCAGGAGTCATCGGCCTCGACCACCGGTGGAGGAGGAGGCGGCAGGGGCCGGGGTGGTCAGCAAGGACGCGGCCAGCCCCGCCCGACAGACGGTAAAGGCAAGCAGGACGATTCTACACCGAAGAGACCCCAGTTTCAGAAAAAGAAAGTCGCCTCTTTAACAGCAAGATATGCCACAGATAGTGAGAATGCAGCTTCGGAATCAGACATGGGCTCTGACATTGCTGGACAGCGCGGCGGAGATCACCATTGTACGAGAGGCGCTCCGTCCACTACTGAAGGTGACAGCGACTGACCGTTATGTTGTTGTGGAGACAGCTGACGCTAGGGTTGCTCCCCTCGACAGACTTTATGAAATAGTCCTGTTCATTGAAGGTGACATACAACGTACCATAAAAGGGGTATTTTGGTAAAATCTTACAACTACCTATGACATTTTGTTAGCGGAGGCTGACTGGCCCCCACTTTTTGTTCTCGCAGCTCCGAGTGGGGAGGAGGTAATCCTCCCTAGTTTCGCACACACGGTTTCTAAGGAGCATGCGCTGAATATTGCAAAATAGTGGGCTAGAGCCCTTGCGCCGGCTCTGTACCGTACTCACTGTGTTGGGATAAATTTTCCCCACACCACGAAATTCCGTTGCGGTCGCATCCACAGCCACAACCTCAGTATCCCATTAAAGCTTCCGTTGCGGAAATCCTTGAGCAATTGGAATATCAAGGTGTAATTGAAACGTGTGTGTCACCAATTAATAACCCTCTTTTTACTGTGACCAAGCCTGACGGATCGTATCGTTTGTTATTGGATTACCGGCATTTAAACTTGCATTGCCGTACCTGTGCAGTACAGAATAATCACGGCTCTGCCTTGGTGGATAGTCTTGTGCGTAAGCGGTTTAAATCCACGCTTGACATTTCCAACGGTTTATATGCCCACCATTTGGATGGTCTGAGTTCCCAAAGGACAAGTTTTACATGTGGCGGCGTCCAAAAACAATTCTGTCGTTTACCAATGGGCTATAAGAAGAGTCCTGGGGTGTTTGCCGCCCGCATTGTCTCTCTGCTAGAGAGGATCGACCCTGATGCTTACTCGTATGTGGATGACATTTATCTCACAGACGACGAACTTTGGGAGCATTTGTGTCGAGTTGACCGAATAATTTGTAGCTTTGCAGACTTTGGTTACAAATTTAATTTTGCCCATTTGCCCTCTACTTCGGATGATGCGTTGCTGATCCTGGTAGTTGGCTGGCTACCCCAAGTTGGAGAACTGGTTCGGGAGAAGATCGAGAACAAGAAAGAATTTGGTCCCTCTTACCGTGCTCCAGTTCCTGTGCTTGGTGTGAAGGGCACGAGAACAGTCATTTTACCACCACTTCCAGGTCGTAAGGAAAACAGGTATATCTCCATTGACAATGTCAAGATACACAGAGTGGCCGATTCTTCTTAGTATGACACCGGCAGTCTCCTGTCCTTCGATTGTGAGAAATTCTATTTTGGCCACTGCTTCTAGTCCTGAGACGGAGGTGGCCATCGAGATGCCTACAATTTCCAGTCCTTTATTGAGTACATTGCCTGGTACTCACCTTGATGAAATTGACTACACTTACCCAACTGACTTATCGATGCCTGATTTGCAAACCCGTTTGGCCACAGAATCCAGATTTTCATTTGACACTGTCTCGCACACTTCAGGAAAGCCCTCTCGGATTGCAGTATATACAAGTTTATTTTAAAAAAAAATGTAAGTCCATCTTGGACATATGTTTGGCTGGTACTTTTTTCAATTTACCTTTTTCTGTCAATTGGTTTTGTGTTTTATTTTTTCCGAAATGTCATTGGATACTATGTCGAAGAAAGAACATGCATTCGACATCTCAATGGAACATTGACACCACTTTCCTCGTCACATTCTGTCCACAGACTGAAGAGAGACTTGGCATTTGTTAATATCACTGCTTGGCCTTTCCTAGATGGGATTGTATGGGATGCTGTTACATTTCAAATCCATGACCCCACTGAAGTCATTAATGTCCCTAATGTGCTTAGAGTTAACATGGGGGGTGTAGTTAAACAAAACATACGTTCTGATGATTGGGATGTTCAGGCCGTTGAGGCTTTGTTTTCTGATTTGAAATATTATGCTGCCTTTGATGCTGAAGATTTGTATTTGGAATCTGCTAATTATAGTGATGTATTTTGCTTCCAACATTTTGGGAATCACTATCTACATAAAACTAATTCCAGAAGGAGTGCTGTCAATTATACACAGTGGGAGCATTGCTCAGCTCCTTTGCAAGGCAGTTCAAGTACCTTTTTGAAAAAGTACACTTATTTTACCGACTTTAATCAGTCCAATCCCGCTTCATTTTATTTTAAAATGACAGAAAAGTCCATGTCCAAAGTTAGACTCACCGATACTAAGTTATTGTACTCGAAGTCCTTTCTAGACCAGCTAGCTGTTGGAGGCTACCAGTTGTGGAAGGAAACAGTTGACCTTAAATCAGTTTGGGGTTCTAAAACTTGGCAGGTGCAAGGCACTGAGGCTTTGCACCGTGCATGTCTCATCCCGAATCATATGTTGTTTTTGAATTCTACCATTTCTCAGACAAAGCGCTTTGGATTGGCTACTTCTAAAAAATTAAATACTCCTTCCTTTCCTGATTTGGAAGAATATTCAGGTTGGAGTAATACTACAACATTTTCGATTAGAGAGTTGCAAACTCTATTGCAAAATTTGTCCTTTAACATATCCAGTTTGGATCCCAAGGGTTGGTTGATGTGGCACAAAAATGCAGATTCGTGCCAACATCGTTTTCTGGGTTTAGCTGATGGTTTTACACAAGTCAGAGACGATCCCCGTTTTGAGAATGACCATTCTGTCACCACTTATTTAATAGGCAAATGATGTCAGAATTGGCTCAAACATTCTACCTTGGCATCAGTTAAACTGCATCTATCTAGGCTGACGGGTGATGTTGATGAAAATGATTTTATAAAAGGCCCGGCTAGTGGTAGATCAAAGAGATGGATATATGCGGTTTATAATGAAATCTGGAAAACATCACAGATTGAGGCGGCTACCCGCCTTAGGGCTATTGAACAAGCTAACTTGGGAAAAGTGCTTGCAGTTGTTTATAATAGCATTAACACGCTTTCTTCCCGCATTTACACGTTGGATAATATTGTGTCATCTGTTGTTGATATTGTGCAAGATGAAGTGTCTGTGTTATACCATGGTCAGAATCAATTGCGTTCCATTATGCAATTTGCATGGACACTGCAGACGCTTAAGGCCGGTAAAGTGCCTTGGAATTACATGAATGTCTCCTCCCTCTTTGCCCCGTTTAATTTGACTGACAAGCAGCGGTTGCTTTCAATGAGAGATGCATCTTTTTCAATATTACACATTGAACGCTTAGAGTCTTTACCATTGTCTGTGGCAGAGGCTGCTGCTGCAACGTGGCTTATCCACGGTTTAATTACTTTACCGTTTGCTTTGTTTAAATTTACAAATTGTGTGAAATATTTTGCAATTGGTAGATACGAGCCTCTTGCTAGTTCTTACCTTCATGAAGCCTGGTCGCTTCCTTTTACATACAGATGCCTTAGGGAAGGAAAGGAAGTTTATCTCAAAGGTGAAAAGTGCACGGAAACACCGGATCACTCATTAATGTGTAGACATATACAATTACACGGCTCTTGCAACCAAGAACAGCCTCATTTAGCATGTGTTTTTAAAGGTACCCCAGTGCCCACTATCGTTCCCACTTTTACACTACCGGCAAACGGCAGTTATTTACTTTTAAATAATGATGATTTCTGTGGGTTAATAAAAGGCATTGCTTATGTGGTAACAGTCAGTGAAAGGGTGGTTTGCTGTAAAAATGTTTTATATCCGCCCCCGCATGGGAATCTGGATGTTTCTATCTGGCCGAGGATTCCGACCTTGAAGACATAGTTCAATGGAATGAGTAGAAAAAGAGCCCTATTGTCACAAAAGGAGGTTGTGCTGACTTCGGCTCGTGAAACATTTGTCCTTCACGTAGCTAACACCTTCACAGAGGTGTAAGCTTTATTAAATACTGACCTACCATTACATTTCAGTGAGCTGATTCACACAATCTTTAACGCGTCCTCCACTTCGGGCCTGGCGCATTTTTTTAAAGTAGTTAGCAGTGGTCTTGTGACTTCTTTTGAAAAGATATTTGGAGTCATTCCTGCTTTCTTCCATTCAATCTTTTCCAGTCTCTTTGGTGGTTTTCCCGTTTTACTGGTGCTGGCTGCGGGCTTTCTGGTGCTGTTTTGTTTCATTAAAAATGGATGCACGTCCTATGTTCCAAAACGAACTGCCGCTACTGGCGCTGTTTCGCAACAGGATGCTTGATTACTATGGTGCACTACCGCTCGCCACCTTAAGTGCAGCATATGGATTATCGTTTCGATTTTCCTATTTTACATGTGTCCAGCCTGTCTTTCATTTCCTGACCTGCGATTTCAACTGGGCCCTGGATTTGTGTCTCTGCAAGATGGTGTCTCCTGACGGATCCAGTCCGAGGGCGATGCAGGTAGACTGAGGGAGCCGAGCGTCGAGGGCGGTGTGCCGAATATGCTCCCACCCCCCTCCTGAGATCCATGGTGATTTAATTTAACGCAAGAAAAGTGCAGAAATCGCTAAATCGAAGCCTCCTAAACCAGGAGTTATTAGGAAGCCATTTATTCTTCCTAATTTTTTGCACTTTTTACAATTTTGTTTAATTTTCACTTTCACGCCCCTAGGTAAGGGTGGGCCTTAGCGCGTCCATACCACCAGGGTATAGAACACTTTTTAGTCCTGAAGAATTGCCGGGTAAAATCACACCGTTTTGATGGCAAGAAACATGTCGACTGATGCATAGGAATCCTCCACTCAACTTAATGTGGACTGCTTCCATACACATTATTTTAATCATTGTCTTTAGTGGTCATAGAATAAAATTTTCATTGTGATACACTACTGACTTTTTAATACCCTCATCACTCACTAGTTTAGTATCACACAACACGCCCTTAACTCACTATCCCGCTCCGCAGTAATTCTGGCATCGCAGCACACCAAAGAGACACTCGGTCTCTTTGGTGAAGCCCGATGATGAAGCATGTCATCACTAGGTGGTGAGTGAGGGCTTTCTTTAAAAGTCCCAGTGAGGTCGTCTCATATGCTTGAGCTTGTTGCTCCCCACTGTGGCAAAACCTATTTCTCTAGACACTCTTTTTTTGTTTATTAGTGGATTTTAATCACCTCATGAGTTGCTCATGGGTTGCTTTGTTCCGACGAAGGGATTATGACCTTGGCAGCATGCATGGAGTACTGGGTCGTTGGAATATATTTGCAGCGGCGCAAGATTTCTTGGCACACAGCTTCATTGAAACACCGCCGAGTTGCCCTCTGATGGTGCTAGAGGCTCTGGTAAATGAAGAGCATGAATGTTCTTTCCCAATATTAAATTGGATGGCTGAATTATTTTCGGATGATAACAGTGACTTCCTTTTGGAAGCTGTTGCTGCTTATTTTTCATATTCAGGCCTATTTTGACGTTGAACTTTTGGTTATTTTTTTTGAAATTATGGAAGACTTTTCATGTCCCAGAACTATTGTCTTTGTGGAAATTGAACACAAAATTGTCATGTTAGTGAGATTTTTTTTGGCATTGAAAATATTTTTTCACGTTTCCTCAAATTTGAATTGAATCTCGTTCTTGAACTCTGCATTTCAAATAAGAACTCCTTATTTTGTTTATCTTTTCTTGTCCGTGCTCTGTTCATGGGGGGATGTCATATAGTTATGCTTTGCCTATATGCTGTGTTAAGTTAGCATGAGCTTATTAGGAGTTTAAACGTCATTTTTTCTTTCTGCTGCTTCTTCACAGGACACATAACTGTTATTGTACCTTTGAGCCTAGTAGAGTGTTTTGATTCACACACGAATAATATGTTATTACTCTGATATCAGCTTTGCTTAGTGAGCCGTGTCTGTACAGTGAGTGCTGAAGCCTTCAAGGACATCTCGACACAGTTGTTGTGAGGTCTGATCTTCGCACCTTCCTATACATAACATACATGCAGCTGCGGCCAAATTCAGGCACTAGGCGCCTTTTATATTGCTTTGCACAAAGCATACATACACACTTGATGGTGCTTTGCATGCAGAGAGCTGGTGGAAGATGATGTGATCCCTTACCACTAAGATCTGAGGTATGGGCCCCCCCTGCTAAAACTCAAAGAGACCTTCTTAGATATAACATAATATGCTAGAGGGTGAGAATTAGGTGTTGTTTAAACCTATTCATTTTAGCATTTTAATATGCTTTCACCTTTTGTTTTCTATGGACTAGTAACTATGCTGATTACTTTGTTTCTTATAATATGTTTGCTTGTATTAGCTAAGATACTGCATTTGAGAACACTGCATTAGTAAATAAACATTTCAAATGTGCACGCGTCCTCTTTTACTCCTTGTTCTGGATTGAACTGATTGTATAACGAAAGAGTGTTCATGTGTTTCACGTTACCTGAGGTATTCTAAGTACATGTTCTGGTTTGTCTAAGCATTGGGAGTTTGTAATGACCAATGAGACACTGTAGGTTTTCTGGTAGGGGATTTGGGGTACTAAGGTGAGTTTTGGCACACCCTAACTCACTGAGGTTCCAAGTCTCTATGCACAGTTCTGTAGGAGAACGGAATCCCTGCGACAGCGGGGGGATCAGGTTTCTCATTGTGAGTGGTCGCTCGCATTGAGAAACTGCCCGTTTGCGTCAAGTAAGAATCTACTGGACCGATGGTGCAGTTCGCAATGATTGGCAGTGAGGACAAGCATCCGGCACAGTGCAATCACCGCGAACAGCATTTTCTATCATACTCCACGGCTTGCGAAGCTCCGCGTGGTGCGTCAGAGATTTTTTTGCACTTCCCAGAGTTCCGTATAGAGCAAATCTGTGAACTCCGCCTAGGCTTAACTTTCATTCTCATTTACACTGCCAATGAGTGTTTAAGGCTTCTCTCAAGGTGACATTGTGAAGGGAGTGCAGGCGATTGATTCAGATGCTCCTTTAACACACAATATTGTGCATTCAGACATGGTGGAGTCCAAACACAAAACAGTAGCAAATGTATTTTCTCTCTGAACTATAATACAAAAGTTGCGGTAGGCAGTTCCGAACTGAGTCGACACAGGAATAGGCTGTAACTTGTTATGGTGACAGTTGCAGCTCACTGAATGTGTCCGCCTACAGTGATGACCGACGGGGAAAACTTCCATTACTAATGGAACAAGCAGTCTCACAGATCGTCAGCTATTTTTAACCGCGCAGTGGGCTGCATGTCACCCAGCAATCACAGCCGTTGGACAGTCAGAAAATGCGACCAATGTGAGCCTATCCCTTTGACTGCCTATACAGAAGACCGCCGATATGGTCTACAAATATGTCTCGCAATTTGCAATACAAATCATTTGCCTTCAGAAACTGCACTTTTACAGTCCTCCCCATCTCTCTGATTCTGTTCTCATCCTCTGAGAGCTAACATATCATGCTATACAGGGAGCAGGGCCCCTGCCTTCACACCTGAGGAGCTGGAAACACTGGTAGACACAGTCTTTTCCCTGTATAACAGCTGTATGGCACACCAGAGGAGCAGGTGGTGAGTACAATTCAGACTGAAAACACGCACCTACATGGTAGGTAACCATATACATAGGGCAGATTGTGGCAATGATACCCAGACAGGATTCTAATTACAATTGTATGAAAATGTGATCAGAAATGTTAGGGACAAATTTACTGCTATCTATGTGACAGTACTGTTATGAACTTTACATCAATGTTATCATGGGCAAACCTCAACATAGATCGCATACATTCTATTATTTTTTGTCAGCATACACGTCACTTTTACACAATGTTAAATGTGTTATCTTTAGATTTTTACTAAAGAAGCGCTTGCGGAGTCGTAGCTCTTAAAAATCTAATGGTGACTGTAATCTGTCAGATACATATGTAGATAAATTGTTGATGTGTACAGTCACAACAAAAACTCAACACACATGAAGCAATATTAATGTTATGTCACCCATATCACAACACCTCACATAGAAATTCACAGTGCTCAGCAATGGTCATGTCAGATGTGGGACGGCCACCAGGTGTATGGCTATTATGTTCAGTCTGGCCATATGTTGATCGTGTTTAACAACAGTCCAAGAATGCCAAACTGACACACAGGCAAAGTTAAAAACCCTGTATGGACCATCACCCAAAATGGAGCACAGTTATGGGACCAATGTTACAGTTGTACAGAGTGTTCTGTCTGTCTGTTGATTTACATAGCCTCTGTTTGGACTTCATAGCGTCTCATTGGACTATGGTTTGGCAATTATGGTCTTAGTATAGCAACATATGTTCAAGTACCTGCTGTGAAGAATAGACCCAGTTGTCCAGAACATGTACACATTTTGTCCATCAGTATGGTTGCTCGAAAAATTAAACACTTTTCCATACCAGTTGGCAGCCAGACTGTCATGAGTGATGCCAAAATGTATGTGCAAATTTGTGCTGTCAAACTTGTTACCTTCAGATATTTGGGGACATCTGCTGTGCAATGCATACGTGCGTCACATCCTGCGTTGTACTGTGGCACTGATTATTGTACAATGGTATGTTGATGTTGTCCTCTTCACACTGGCACATATGGCATGTAGTGCTATATTGGAAAACTGATTTTCAAAGCTAACACAGTCAAACGTGATTTGTAGTCCTAATCTGTTGGACACATGTCCGTTGTTCCTCAGAGTGTGATCAATTAGTTACCAACTTATACTACTTGAACTAAATGACCAGATTTCCATGTTATTTTAGACAGCATGATTCTGGTAAATTGTCCATACTAGTTAGGGCTGAACTACTACTGTACCAGTAGGGAGGACACAATAATGTGCTGGGATAGGGGGTAAAAGGTGGTCCAAACGGGAACTGGACATGTTTTTAAAAACACATGTTGGATTTCTGACAACATGTGAAGTGTGAACACATGTTATCTGCTAACTTGTTGAATGTTTAAGCTAGCTTTATAAGACCTATGTGAAAAACAGGCCATAGATGCACATCTTGCATGTGTACTAAGTGTCTTATTCCATGTCATCCTTACTGTTCAAAACCCATCAGAAGGTTTTCCTGTGGTGGGGTCCCTGGGGGTCACATGTCAGCACAGTGCCCACTGTAGCAAACAGTGGCAGGACTTGAGATGCTGGAGCTGTAAAATCACCGAAGTCCAGCTGGGCCTGGCAGCTCCAGAAGGCAGGGGCGGAAGCCACACCTTGACCTCCCCCTAATGGCCCTCATACTGGCAGTGGCATTTCCCAACATCACTGGGCAGTTGAGAGCCAGACAGCAGCAAGTAGAGGGTACATATGGGCCTTAGTTAACATTTTGCATTACCATGTATGTATTTTTCTATGCAGTTCTTCTCACTTTTAGGTTTAAGGTGACTCCAGACCCATGTAATATCTAACAATTGGCACATGTAACAATAGTAGTAAGGACATGGTGATATCCATTGACTAATAGACATGTAAGGGGATCTGGAGGAGAAGTCAGCCCATCATTGCCACTCGGAGCTGATGCTCCGTGTTAAGCCTTCGCCCCAACTTCCAGAGCAGGCATCCCGCCGTGCTATTTTCACGCCTAGAACGGCCTTTGTGCGAACAGATTGCGGTCTGATCGCAACAGGATCCTTGTCACACTTCTCCGATCCGACATCTCGGAGAGGTGAGCCTCGATTTTCCCCCGAAGAGGAAGCTAAGATGGCACCTGTCGAGCGGAGAGGTCTTGCCCAGTGTCATGGGAGCTGCATCGTGAGGCTTCCGGCTTCCGTTTTACCCCAGCGAGTAATTCCCCCTCCCCAGGTCCACCTCTTGAGCGGGAGGCTGATCACTGTGATGACAAGCAGCAGGATGAGCGGGACTCCTAGAGGGAACACCGAGTCTAACAGAGGTGAGAACTCCATCGGTGCAGGCTAGAAGGGGCGAGCTACCACCTCATTGAAGTCTGGGCATTTTTAATCAATTGGCGCTGATGCCGCCCGTTAATTGAAAGGAGCGCTTGTATCCTTTTTAAGAATCTAATGGGAGTCTGACCTTTCCTGACCTGGAAAGTACTGTCGTACTCGGCACACTCACAGTGTGGAAAAGGGTCCCAGGATGCCTGACACCAACATGGCCGCCAGTGGTGACTTTTTTCCCCCGTTGCTGAACCTTTACTTGCACAACCCTCCCAGGTCTGTGCCTGACCTCAAGAGGAAGTCTGGAATTCTTTCGGACCATGGCTCTCCCACCCTGCACTATTCTGACAATCCCTGAGTACACTCGATCTCTATCATGACAGCGGAGTCCGAGCATTATGTCCAATGCCCGGTGGAGCTGCTCTGTTTAGCATATAAGGAGATCTGCCTTGGTTCATCCCCTGACCGTCACCTGCCCAGCCGGACCTTGGGCAAAGTTTCTCCCCTTCTCCCTGTCTCGCACACCCCCCTCATCGTATTTCTGCCGTTCTGCTTCTCCCTTGTCTCCTGTCCATCCATCTTTCAGACCGATGACCTCCTCGGCCGTCACCCACCTATTCGGTCTTTGGGCTGACTTTCACTTTGTCTCTTATTCTGTCTTCCCCCTTGTCCCCTCCCTTCTCACTCCCCCTCTCCCCCTTCCCTCTTTACTTGTCTCTCCTTCTCTCCCTTTAATGTGTCTCTTATATTCGATGCAACATGAAATTGTTATCGTTGTTGTAACATTGTTGACCTTATGTAAAGCACTCTGATACCTACGAGTCTAGCCAGCGATATATAAAACTGTTTAAAAAAATAAAACAAATAAATAAAATTAGGAAAATAAGGCTTAAATAGTTAGGCTAATGCCAGTTGTAAGATGTTATGGTAGATTGGCAACATGAAAACACAAGTCCCAGAAAATAGACATTACGTCTTGTGGTCATGTACAACAGTGATCCCATAAAGAACCACTTGCTAACACCCCCAGTTTTGTGTTAAGTGATGCAGGACCACTTGACTGTGACATGCCAAACAATACATTCAGGTAGCAGACAATGTGTAATTTAAGGCCTTGGTAAGTGGGGAATGATCTGTGTTGTGAAAGAGCTAACACCACTGGTGCTATCTACATGATATCCAGCTAATTGCATGTTTTATTCTATGTGTACATCACAACATATGTATGTTACCACATGGAACTAAATAGGGAGGAGAAAGCTACAGTTGAGCAAGGATTGCTTCATGTCAAGAAAGAGTGTACATGCTCAAAATTTAAACCTATACTGTTGTATGTCAGTGCTCAAGCTTGCACTGGTAAACATTTCTTAATACAAGTTCTTATTGTTTTTCTACAAAAGACTCCAGAGTTACATTTATCCTGTGTGGTTGCAACACTTACTGGATTTGCTGCACACATTCAAAAATGTAGTATTTTGCATCAACATACTGCTTTTGGAACATGATAACAAACTGGATTGCCAAAAGCTATCTTTTGAAGCTTGTCATGAAGTGTCAAGAGTGTTAAAAAGTTGAAACCTTCAATCATTAATGAGGCGAGCATGGTCTCAAACCTAATGCTTGCTTTTTTGCCTTTGAGAATGAAAGAAGCTCTAAGAACAGATTATGATGTCTTATTTGGACAAAATCATTTGATTGCTTTTGAAAGTCTACTGTAACTAGCCTCTGTGCATCTGAGAATGCAAGAAGTATTAAGAACAGATTGTGATGTCCTATTTGGAGGAAATTCTTTGATTGTTTTTGGAGATCTACTACAACTTACTGATGTGAAGGGTTAGCCTGCGTTCAAAACAATGTTGCATGATGAAACTAGGAATTCTTTCAAAGCATTGGAATTGTGAATATTTGGTTACATTTCAAATACATAGAATTAATCAAGAATATGCAACAAGTATTTGATATCAATTAAGGTAATACTTTGAAAGGTAATAGAGTAGGTGTTCTTTCAAAAGTGAGAAGGTGGTTTTTATCCAGTCGCTACAAAGTTGTCTTCTTTTAGCAACCTTATCCAACAATAAAAAAGCAGCAGAACTACTGTTCAGTATTATACAAGATGGTAGACATATTGGAGTATATTCACAAGGAGCTATCGCCGAATTAGAGGCACTTTATCGCAGCCAAAGTCATGATATATTTACCCCACCATTCACAAGCTGGTGCTAACAGCCCACAGCACCAGTTTTCCTGTGTTAGCAGCCGCAAAAAACATCACCACAGAGGACCCCCGCAACTGTCCCTAATGACATGCAGAGTAGGTGTTCCCGTGCAAAAAGCCACGACAACACCACACCTCAACATTCTCAACGACCAGCCAGATTGGAGATAAGAACAAAAAACACGCAAAAAGGTGCATTAGCAGCAGGAAATGAACACCTTCTCTGACCTGGTGTAAAGTCGGACCACAGCCTGAATCACAAAATGGAGCACAGCCCACAGCCACACCTGAAGACAAACAGATGTCATGGAGCAACTGAAAAAGCAGCACGGACAACCAAGAGGGCCACAACACCCACTGACACCACACCCAGGACAACCCCTCCCTGCCACCTCATCGACCAAAGACATGCCACATCAGCTACACCGAAACATGTACGAAATAATCCACCTAATGTCACACAATCACAACTGGTGACATGCATGTGTCGTCACAGAAATGAGCATCACACATTCACTTTCGAAGCAAACAATGAAACTTTATTGAAATTATCAAAGAAATGAAATGAAGACACATGGCGGATCGCCTCGACACAATCCGTCGGTCACAGCCTGCAAGACACAAAAACATGATGAGAAGGTGTGTCCTGGGCACATCAAAGGAGAGAGAGAAGAAGAAGGGAGGGGGAGAGAGAGAGAGAGAGAGAGAGAGAAGAGAGGGGAAGAGGGAGAGAGAGAGAGACGAAGAGAGGGGAGATAGGGAAGAGGAGAGGGGAAGAGAGAGAGAGAGCCGACCCTGTGCACCCAGGCCACACTGTTCACCTGCTGCCACCGTATAGCAGTACAGCAGGTCACACATGTGAGACAGTGCAGCCGTCATCTGAAACAGAGTCCAGAGACATGACTGGCACAGTACACACACTTGCACAAGACAACATCACCCGTTCGCCCAGGCACACCAAGACAGAGGCATCCCAGCCTCTCCCGCCGCCCATCGGAGCATGCCCGCCCATGCACACCCGGGCCTCACCGCTCACATTTCGCCACCGGCGTGTAAACTGAAGGGCCCACCACATGCTCCTGAAAGCCACAAGCCCAAGGCTTGCCGACTTTGCACCCTCCACACTATGCAGCTACGGTGCGCAGGCCACCAGGTCTCGCGTCTGGACACTCACTCAGCCCAATGGGTGCCACTAACTCTGTGATTCCAGAAGCGAGGCCACGTGGCGGTAGACCCACGTAGCCCGCCGGTACAGCCTACACTGCGGTCCAGCAAGGCATACAAATCCTGAGCAGTCCAGACCGCCGGGATGGGGCATCATCACAGGCTGCACACCCGCTCAGGAGCTCAAGGTGCCAATGACTCAGTGCACCCAAACTTACTGTCCCGTGGCGGGGTGCCTGTGCCGGCTGCAATGCAGCATGTGCCACAAACCCTGTCCAACCCCAGTCAGGATCACATGGTGGGGTGCCTGTGCAGGCCGCAATGCAGCGTGTGCCACAAATCCTGCCCAATCCCAGTGAGCGCCACCTAGCGGTAGACCTGTGCCAGCCTCAAGGCCTCGGTCCATCATCCAGTCACTAGCAGCAGAGGGGTATGCAACATTGTCGCCCCTTATATTTGCCGGGTCACATGTCCTGTGACTCCTGTGCCGGGTGGGTGTGGTGTGCATGCATAGCTGCCCTCAGGAAGTGCCTGTGACATGCTGACAACTAGACCAGTGACCTGCACACCACCAGTGAGTACGCCTGCGATGGGTAGAAATGAGTCCCCCCTGGGAGCGTGAGTGGAGTGGTCTAGCCTGCCATACGATGGAACAGCGCAGGGCTTGCAAAAATGACTTGTGGGCACTGTGCGTGGTTCTGTCCATGTCCTGACTAGAAAGAGGCTGATGCGGGTACCCCCGCTGTGGTTTCCACGGGACCCATGACACAAATTGCTATGTAGCACCCTCTGACTGACATCCCAGAGGATGAGCAGCATCATTAACAGAAGGGAAATCGCTGTCCCTACATTCATCTATACATACATTCATGAATGATGAAAGACATGACACAGCAGTGCATCACTGGATGTTTATTGCACAGCCAGGCCACTGCTGAATACACTATACTATATGGGCCCATGGAGGGCCAGCCAGAGTCCATCCGTGGAAGACAAGTACTGCAGAAGAGGGGGGGTGCAGTCCGCAGTCTGGTCGCTGTGTCATTGGTCATCAAACAGGATGTGGCGGTCCATGTCGCTGTCCAAGGTGAGCGGATCTGAGTGAATCGGGGTCAGTGGAAGGTCATGAGGCCATATGCAAGACCAAACCAGGAAAAGGCCAGGTGGCGGAAATGAATGCTACAGAGTTCTCCTGATCACATGCCCATCGACGTCTTTGTCCCCGGATGTGTGCCCTGCCCCACCTGTGGGTGTTGCTGTACGGGCTGCAGCACTGTGTGCCACTGACATCTCAGGTGCTGGAGGTGGATTGTCAGCCTCACTGTGTGCAACTGACACATCAGGTGCCGGAGTGGTTAGGCCTGCTGCACAGGGGGGCATAGACACACCAGGGGACGGAGATGTGGATGGTGTGGGGGCAGGATCATTCAACATCGCCATGCCTATGGCATCAATGTCATGATGAGGATCTGCAGGGCATGGTAGATCCCAGCTATATTCCGCTGATGTGCAGCAGTGGCTGCTATCCTTTCCACCTCCATCCGCACCCTGTCCTCCACGAGCCTCCGAAAGTGTGCCAGCTCATGGCTGGTATTGCTGGAGCCACTCTGAGTGGACAGGTGTTCTTCTCTTTGTGTCATGACTCCAGTGCTGTCAGTCAGGGCTCGTTGGAGACAATGGCTACACACCCAAGGATGGCGTGAAGTTTGGTTGCCATGTTGCCGAAGCCCAACCGCACCTGCTCTTTGGTCTCCCTCTGGCACTCCAGCACACGGCGTTGAAAGGCCATGTGTTGTTCCTGTGGGTCTTAGGGGAGTGCCGGGGCTGTGGGTGCCTCCTGCTGGGTGCTTTGTGTAGTGGGTGGGGTCTCCTCAATGTAGCTGGCCTGCCCTGATCCTGGAGGTGAGTGGCAGATGAGGTCAATGATGTCTTGAATGGTTTGGGTGTCGATGCTGGTGTTGTCCTCCTCATCATCAGTGAAAAGTGGCTGGGACTGCTCTGCAGGAGGTGTTGATGGTGCCCCTGCGATGTGAAGGGGAGATGGTGTATTAAAATGTGTCCACATGTATGTAGCCGCATGGTACATGTTGACATTCAGACAGAATGGCATTGTAGATTGTGACAGTCTTTAGATCTGGGTGAGGACACAGAGTCATTGTGGGTGTGCACTGTGCTCTGCTTGATTATGCATGTGTGCCATTGTGCCCATCTCTACCCATCCCCCCAGTACCTGGTGGTCACTCACACTGTTGCGGTTGTGTTGTGTCCTGTCCAGCAGTGTCCGATCCCCTGACTCCGGCCACAGTCTCCACACTGATGACTGTCGACACCAGCTCCTCCATGTCATCCAGCACGAGCTGTGGTGCTGGGCCCCCACCTCCAGTCTACGTTGCTGCCTTCTTGTTGGGGGAGAGTTTCTCCTCGTTCCGCCACTTGATGTCATTCCATCGCCTCTTGACCTAGTCCATTGTCCTCTTGTGCTCCCCGACGCATTCACCTTGTCCACGATGTCCCGCCATATTCCATTTTTGGTGCCCAATGACACGTTAGGGGTGACGAACAGTTGTTGATGGTTTTCCATCACCTCTGTGACTATGATCCTGTTCGCCTGTGGACTGTACTTCATCTTCCTCTACTTCTTGTCCTTGCCTTTCCCTGTCCCCGAGGTCTCGGGCTGGTCGTTCGGGGTGCTTGTGGGGTTTCGCTCATCCTCTGTGCCTGCTCCTGCTGCCTTCATTGTGCTTGGGTGTTGGTCAGTTTGTGTTTGGGTGTTTTTTCTACTTTTATGGTGATTTTTCCCACCTGCCAGGTGTGTGATGCAGGCCTGGCGCTGCTTATCACTGGTTTCCTCATCGTGCTTTGGCCCATCGCAGTTTTTTGGGAGTTGTCGTTTGTGTTTTTGTCGCCATCAAGGTGCTTGTATCACGGAAGTACTCCGCCGTTCTGGCACACTATCGCATGCAATCACTGTGTTATGAATACCACGTTGCTACAGGTTTATTTCCCTGCGATAGTCTGCGATGTTGAAAGTTGCGTTACACTACTCTTGCGGTAGTTATCACACATTCTTGTGAAAATACCCCATTGTGTACCTACTGCATACATTGGAGGAGTGTGCATGTTTCAACAAAGAATTGCTATAATTGGGTAAATAAGACATTTTGCAACTGAAGGCAATAGGTAAAATTAAACAACAGGGTGTCACTGTATTTCCAAATGAAACGTTTCAAGCGAAAAGTGGATTCATTAGAAAAATCTGTTTCACGAAGTGCATAATTAGAGAAATGTTTAAGTGTATGCCAAAACTGTAGGGTGCTGTTGTGCCGAAATGTAATGGTTGAAGAAGGTTTGGTTACAAGTGCAATGGGTAAAGTATTAACTTTCCTAATAGGAATGAGGCAGAATGCCTTGTGATTACATTTGATCAGATTGACAAAGGAGAGCAAATTGGACAATGTACTGCACATTTATTGCATGTGAAAGAATGATATGCTCACTGGAAAAGGTTTCCAGTTTGTCTAGCATATGCGGTTACTATTCATAAATCAAAAGGTTTAAGTTTCGATGCAGATTTTTATTAATATTGGTAGTACAGTTTTTAAGAAAGGTATGACATATGTAGCTTTGTCTTGAATTAGGACATTTTCTGATTTGTATCTCATTGCATTTGATGAGATCAGAGCAAACACAGTCTTAAGTTGTGTTAAGGAATATAACTGAAAAAAGAGTCTCTATGGTCCTTATTTAGGACAGTATCCAGTTTATGAAAAACCTTCAATCTGTCCTAAGCAGTGTAGTGATGCTGTTGCAGGGAAGGAAATGAAAGAGAAGAAGGAGGTTATTAGGAAGATATTGTTGGTTACCAATTGTCAAACCCCTCTGGTGTGAAATGCTGTGCTAATGGTGTGGTAAATGTATTATTTCCATTACCTCATGTTGTAGATGCAATTCAAGAGAAACCACAAAAGGTATTGTGTTCTGAAGTGTGTGTCTTTATTGCACCATCTGCATACTGACAGAACAAAAAGACACTGTGCATCAGGCATTCGAGTGATTGTAGATATATGTAGTGATCTGTACAGTTTATTCAAAATTCTCAAGAGGATGCACAAGAGTTTCTTATGGTCATTTTATTGATTTAGATGAAGAGAAATACCTGTTAATGAGCTATTTGGAGTTAGTTACTCATGAGACTATGAATGTGAAGATTGTTCATGCACATCAACAACTCAAATAGAATATATTTTTTTTATGTTACCAGATTGCAAAAGTGAGACTTTTGAGTGATTAGTGAGAAAAACGACACAAAATAGTGTATGTCCAAATTGTCAAAGTGAACCGAGAACTGGCATATATGTCATTTTATTACTACAATGACGCAGAACAGATTGCAGTACATTAAATGCTGAGATTATTAACTTTAAAGTAGGGAAATCATCTATTTCTGGTAAAACATCCACTACTATCACTATCATTTTTCATGAAGGAGTTAGTATACGATCTGCCCATAACACTGTCTATCTCAAAAGGAGAAGTGGATGGACAGAATATAATGATTGGAAGCTTAAATGGAGGAAAGGTCTGCCTTAGAAGTTATCAAATTCCTATCTTTTTGGGGGGGAATCAAAGATCTAAGGAGGGTGACAGTTGTAAAAATGGAATAGTATAGTTATCACTGAGGCATTTTAAGGATTTATGACATTGTGTTGCCTTTCAAGGGTGATGTCTTCATAAGGCTTTGCCTATGCTGATGTGGCTCATATATCTAGTAGTGTTATTGTAGCACTTTTAATAACGAACTTCTGATTGTCATCATGTTTCATTAGATCAGTACTGCAAGCATATATAAAAAGACTGTTTAAAGAAATGTAGTGTGCACAATGCAGTGTGTTGCTCTTTTGTAGTGACGTACAGCGCAGTTGTGATTTTTTTAATAATGCAGTCTATACGATAGTGTTTTCCCCAATGTTCAAGGATGATTCTTTGTACAGTACATCATTTATATTGTATAAGTGTAAAGTCTGAGAACAGTAAAAGAAGTGAAAATGAAATGCTGATTTTTATTATAGCATAGCATTAGAGCATGGGAAATGTGTAGGGATTTATTGGTAATATAAAGTTATCCATTGCTAAAATTTCTAAATTTAATATAGTTTCAGAAATTGTAGTACTAATTCATAGGTGTTTCTTTTTTTATACAGATGAATAGCACAATATATTTAGGTAATGTGGTTTACAAATGAGCTCCTTCAGTGTTTGTGCATTAGATTATATTGTGAGGGTGTTGTGGACTACAATTAAGAAAAACATACACTCATTTACACAGTCAGACACCTACATACAGTCCATTGTAGCCACTCATACACCCACTTACACACCTATACAGACACTCACTTCTCACATAGCCATTCAGAGACTCACTTGTACACCCTTACAGACATACAGACACGCATACAGCTTCTCACACCCACACACTCAGTTAGACCTGTCATCCTTAGGGCGATTTTACCCAAACTTTCTACCTTCACTTTTCGCTGTATCTTTGTGTTTGCCATAGATCTCTGAGCACTTTAGCACTGCTAACCAGTGCTAATGTCCATATGTTTCCCCCTAAATATGATCACATTGCTATAAATCTGAGTGCCATATATAGTTTACTTAAATCCCTTCTAAAGTGGTATACCATATAGCCAGGGCATGTAATCTGAAGGCTACCAGTGAGCCTGCAGCACTGGTTGTGCAACCAACACAGGTGGTTTTTCAAACCTGTCTCAGGTTAGCTTGCAATTGCAAGGGATGTGTGTGCAGTTTGCTGCAACTATAACTTGGCATTTAAAAGTACTTGCCAAGCCATAAACTCCCCTTGTTTACATATAGGTCACCCCCCCCCCCTAAGGTATGCCTTATGTAGCACTGAGGGCTGGGTGGCGTGTAAGTAAAAAGTAGGATCAGTACTTGTAGATTTTACATATCCTGGTAGCGACAAAGACCTACATTCATTTTTCTCTACTGTGAGGCTTGCTCCTCTCATAGGCTAGCATTGGGAATTCCTTAGTACACTCTAAAGCTATAATTCCTGATTAGAAATGAGTTACTAAATCAAGTTTCATGAATTTACAATATTAATGATAAATCCTTTTTAGTGGTAAAGTTGAATCTGACATTACTTTTTTAAAAATCCCACTTTTAGAAAGTGGATATTTCTCTGCTCCTAACTTTTCTCTGTACACCTGCAGTTTGGCTTCAATACATGTCTGGGCTGGGTGACCGATACACTTTGTGCATTCCCTCTTGACAGTCACAAACAGGAAGGGTACGTGTGACAGAGGACTCATCTGCATTCTGATAGCCTTCCTGGGCAGTAAGGGGGAGTGGGAGCTAACACATACATCTGAATAGGCAATGTCCTTTGTTCCATACAAAGGGCTGATTATCCCCACTGGCAGACAAAACTGGGATGAAAGTGTACCTGTGCCCTTCAAGGAGCTGCTTTGATGTCACCCCCTACTTCAAAGACACATTTGGGTGTGAGTACTGGGGCTCTGACCCTACCAAGATAGTACACTACTGGACAAGGGAAGAAATCAGCTGGAGTAAAGACTGCAGTGGTGTAAGGATTGCCACTTTGCCTCGATTAACTGCTCTGAGTAACTGCTTCTCTGCTTTGCTGAGCGGCCCTGATGCCTGATGATCTCTGCCCTGCTGAGGACAAGGACTGGACCCATCTCACTTAAACCCAAAGTGACTCCAATGGCTTGATGGCATGCCTCCTGTTTTCTGAAGTCTCAGGGGCACAAAAGACATCCTGCAAACCAGCTGGTGCTGCTGAACTCTGCCATCTGTGAGTTTTACCCTAGCCTAAGGTGCCACCTCCAGTCCTGGGCCTTAGGAGTGGGTTCTGTATCTGTTTTGCTACAAAATCGACACATCTTCACCTTTGTGCCATTCAGAAAGAATGCATTGACATCCGATGATGAACCACAGGCTGTTCAGCTACAGCAGTTCTAAAGCCTGTGCAGCCCGACAATGACGCTCTGTGCAGCTCAGCAATGACGTATTGCCTGCATCTCAATGGATTTCGATGATGATACATTACCTGCATCTGAACGGAGCCTGATGATGACACAGAAACCCAACTGCATGCAAAAGCTCACCCTCAGCGTTGCCGCTTAGCTCCATCAAAAGTATTTTTTCAGCTTGAGCTGCAGGAGTCTTGTAGGCGGTCTGCTCTCCATCTCAGTTGGCCTCTACATTGGGTCCCTTGTGACTTCAAGTAACTTTTTATTGACCTCAAAGCACTGTTTTTGCATGTATTCTTTCCAAATGTATAACTCTGGTTCTAATGATTGAATTGTTGTCATTTTTATCTTGTTTTCCTCAGATAAATCTTCTCTATTATTCTAAACCAGTGTGGTATCTTTTTGTGGTGTTTGCATTTTGTTACTGTGTGTATGTGTGTTGCAGAAATACCTTGCAAATAGCCATTTAGTTTAAGCCTGCCTGCTCTGTGCCAACCTATCAGAGGGTGAGCGCAGGGCAATTTAAAGTGTGTATCCAGCCTACCCTGACTAAGATTGTGGTTACTCCTTGGGCAGGGTGCAATCCTCTGCCAACTAGAGACCCATTTTCTAACACACACCCACTAACACACCCATACTGGCACTCACACATCAATTCACACATCCACACAGTCACTCAGACACCTACTCATATATCCATACGCACCCACTTACAGACCCATACATACACTCACACACCTACTCACATACTCACACCCACTTGCAAACCAACAGATACATGTACATCCCCACTAATACACACATACAGCCACTGACACAGCTACTGACACACCCACGCAGTCACTCACAGACCCACTCACACTCCAATACAGTCACTTACACGCCCATTTACACATGTGCATACCTCTTCACAAAAACTCATAGACCCATATAGATACACACTCATTCACACATCCACTTACACCCCCACTCACAGACCCACACAGCTACTCATACTCCAGAGAGCCACTTACACAAACAGTAATACACCCATACAGCCACTCGCACATCCACTCAGACACCCATAGTCATTTACACATCCTCTTGCATTTTAGTATTCTAGGTGACATTGCAAAACCTTTGCTAGTGTCTTCTTTAATACCATATCAGTGTATTCCCCTTGGTGATTATTAAAGTAGTCAGATGTGCTACTTTGATTTCAGTTATGCAGGGTATGATACTTGTATACAAAGAAAAAATCAAAAACACTTAAACATACAATTGCAAAAAACATAAACCATTTAGTTAGCTCTTTCTTTGACCAAATGAAGTGGTTCTAAAAATACACCTTTTTCGGGGTGAGGGATTATCTGAAAAATAGTGGATATTTTGGGGGGCTTTTTTGTTATGGATGGAAATCAACAAAGGTAGTAAAATGAGTAAGTCAAGGAAACTTAGAGGAAGCAACTGGCTTCAGTCTTTAAGAGGAATGAAAGGTGGAATGGTGATTTGATAATCATCTGGTCAGGCCGTAAGGGTCCCACTGATTGTCCAGCTGCTGATGTTGATGATGTGCCACCTTGCTTCTCTTGCATCATCCTGTCATACATCCTCCTATGAATGGTTTTCAGATGATTCCACATGGAGGATGTGCCATACAAATACTTCTTACCTGTACCTCTCAACAGTTTTTACTGCATATATTGCATTGCATTATTTTTCCAACAACTTTCTTCTCTCCAGAAGGGATGGAGAAATGTTTCCACACATCAGATTCCTACTTTGGAAATGGAAAGTCTTCTTGTTTTTCATACTGCTCTTCCCCTTGTCTTCTATCTTCAGCAGAAGACATCTTGACTTTGAAACTCTCTTCTTCTGGAGGAAAGCCAAAAAAAGATGGAGCTGTAGTTTTAAGTCTGTCTCTGGAGAGATGTAAAAATCAAATAATTGATTTAGGGCGTGGTTTGCAATGTGCATGGGTGGAGACTTACTGTATCCAATAAGAAGTTGAGTTTTGGGTGTGTTCCTGGTCTCACCGTGGATCCACGGTGGCACCGCAATGCATCTGCGGATTCCCTGAACTTGTAAAATAAATAAGTATGTTATGGAATAAATATAGACTTCTAAATATTAATATATGGCTATGGTTTCTCTCATGTGAATGTTAAAATGTGTGGAGTCTGTATGTGATATACATATATATTTTGTAAAAAAAAATAAAAACAGCAGGTTCACTGCAATTTCATCTCAGGAACCATTAACCTTAGAGCACTTGCATGGGCTCCCTTCTCAAATTTGCGGTATAGCCACAGATACATAAAATGAATAAACTTTACTTTGATTTGTTAATTGTTACTTTTAAAATGTATAATAAGAATAATATGTTTTTTATAAACTAGTAAATTCACTGTAAAAAATTAAAGGTTTCAGAAACGTTACAGTTAAGCTCGAATTTGACCGAGAAAACCACAGAAATTCAATGCTTATGGTTACCTGAGCTAACTATAACTTATGCCCCTGCAATGCACTGCCTATAACCACACAGATTACATCACTCATGACTAGGTCAGTGACATCACTAATGATATTACTGATGACATCTCAATTAACCTCATTGATGACTAAAATCAGTTTTTATAATACTGTTTTAGAAATGACACCTTTAGAAAGTTGTCATTTTCTTGCTATTAGACCTGGTATTTTTAGCGGGTTTACCCCTGGACTTTTTGATCACCTGTTTTTAAAGCATTTTTCATTGGCTTTGGGAAGCTGGGCACTTTACCACTGCTGATAGGTGCTAAAATGCATATGCTCTCCATTTAAATTGTGTCATGGATTGGTGTATCCATGATTGGCATATTTGATTCATTAGTAAGGGGTCGATACGATGACGTTCGGAAAGGCTCCGAATCGGATTTGGGTCTTCCGAATCCGATTCATAACCAGTCTTTCCGACCGATTTGGGAAGGTTTCCAAACAACTGATTACTATGTTTGTAAAGCATTCAGACTTTCCGACTTGGCTCTGGATGGCATTCTGAGGAAACAAGTATTCCAGAGCTGACTCGTACAGGTCTATGGACTGCGATTCCCACTGAGCGATTACGATGTCAGATTCAGGCTGCCTTTCCTAATTGGTTGTTCCGACTCTGATCAGCAAGCAGAATCTGACTTTGGGGGCCCACAGTAGGCCTCCCTTTACCTGGGGCCTTCCAAATTGGTCCAGAGAGCGTACTCAAGGCACCTTCCTTCCCAACAATGCACAGTCTGGCAGGCACAAAGTAGTGCCCCGCAGGTCTTGGAACCTTGAAAGGTGTTGAAGTGTACTCCTCCTGTACCAAACTGCAAGTGGGGCTTGGAAACATTTGCCAACATTTTACATGGAGAACCAAAGAAGACCAGGATTGCTGCTGATGCTGAGTCAACAGCTAGTCTCAGCTTGCTTGCTTGCCCCGTTGAAGGAGATTAGACTTCCAGAAAAGTTGATGAGTCCGAACGTAGAGGGCTTCATCAGGACCGACGACAAGCAGCATCCTATTGACAAAAAGGCTGGTCTGTGTACAGCCTTCAGACTTTGCCCCACTCTGAACTTTTCCTCCTTCTTCAAGGACTGCACTGGGAACCCACACTTCATCAATCCACTATCCATGTGCCCCACTTCAAATCCATCTTGCTCCACAGCCCACTCATTGATTACCACTTTTACTCCATAAACCTTTCTATGCCAGAAGGTAAACCTTCCACTGAGATTAACCGGGTCCCTATATATGACAAACAATCCATTGCATTGGGCCTTAATCTTTGACCTTTTCCAGGTCAATCAGATAACCATAGGTAGTACTTTGTGCTTGTTGGCGCTATTTTTATTTCAAACTTAAAAAATAATTTTCTCCAGTTCTATGTATTGGAGTTTTGTCATGTTGGTGTCATTTTATTTATCAATCAATCAATCAGAGAATTGTAAGCGCGCTACTCACCCGTAAGGGTCTCAAGGCGCTGAAGGGGGGGTGTCAGCAGATCTGTTTAGCTGAAGAGCCAGGTCTTGAGGGTCTACCTGAAGGTGTTCAGGGAGGGGGCGCATCTGATGTCTGCCGGTAGCTCATTCCAGGTTTTGGCTGCAATGTGAGAGAAGGATCTTCTCTTTTTCTAAATTAGATTTGGATTTTTTCTGTGTTGTGTTTTCACTTTATTACTGTTTGAGTACTACATAAATATTATAGACATTACCCAGAAGTAAAGACTGATTGCTTTGTGCCAAGTGCCAGAAAGCTACGTATGCAGTTATTTTCTGACTTTAGTGGTTTACCCAGAGAAGGGTTGTGATTAGAATTTGAGGTAGGTTCTTACACCCTCAACACTCTGCTATCTTGCATTTACATTAACAAGTCAAAATATGTGTTTTGCAGGCGCGGCATGTGTAGTCAAGACAGTGGGGTGGTGGGACCTGGTTTTGGGGGAGGGGATTCGACAGACGACCACAAGGGACAAATAAATAAATAATGAACTTTCCCACCATCGTCTGTCAAAATCCCCCCCACCCGGCCCCACTGCTCTTACCTGCACGGGCCACGGCTGTGTGTGTGTTTGGTGTCTGTGTGTGTGCGTGCTGTGTGTATGTGTGTATGTTGAATTGTAATTAACGATGCCCCATGGGAACGTCCCACGCTCTATCCTCAGCAGAGCCGTACCTTTTTACCTAGTATAAGCCTGCGTGAAAGATACATGACTGATTCCACGACAACTGGCTGACAGATGCAAACAAAATAAACATTCTATGATTTTCATTTGGTGTTGTTTTTGCCAAATTATCAAATACAGATAAAGCTATCCTCTATTCCCATTCTACATCTACTTCAGGTGCTATTTTGAAGCATTGTGCTCTGCATTTTAAATTTCTGGGCGAACCCCAGAATCACGTTTTATTTATGTATTGTTTATAGAAATAGTTATTATATATAATATGTACAAAGGTATTATTTGCATAATTACAAATAATGTGTAGCAATAGAAAACGTGTTGCATTGTGGTAAATAAATAAATAATACCCTATTTTTGACTAGGCATATAGCATAACAGATAGCTCAATAAATAAGAGTCAAGATTCGAGGTAGTAGGAGTTTCTGCAGGTTTATTACAGCATAAAGGACAGGATCAAGACAACCTGCATAGGAACAGAATGGCAGGGCTAGAGTGGCCCGGCAGCTGCCGGGGCTGGGTCTGGGATGAGCGCGCGCTAACTTTTCATAACAATACACAGGCATATATACATAGCGCGAACACATAGCATTACATTGCAGTAGGCGTAGCAGTGGGTGGAACAGAAGGCGTGACGCGTAGCAGTCGCGAAAGATAACAGTAAAAGTGGGTGTAACTGGGCGTATACATAGACATGTGGTGCAAACGTAACAGAATATGTCATGAATGGGCGGAATCATTGGAGGGGGCTACCTAAGGAGCCGGAACCTCTGACCTGGTGGTGCGCGTAAACTGGCAATGACGTGTTACTAGGAGAAGCTGGGGGCTATGAACTCTGTGCTAGGAGCAGAGACTAAAGTCTGGAGGGTCGGAGCGACATGTACCTAAACCCTATCTAGTATCTGATGTTTAGGGAACATGTTGATATAAACTAGAAGTCATGAGGGGAAAAGCTAACTTGACTCTAAGACTGGACCATGCATTATTCTACATGTAGTGCGTGATGAAGAATATGAAATGACCATTAAATACAGTATTTCTCTAACGTGGAGCCGCATAGGCTAGACAATGACGGAAACTATTGATGCAGTTCAGTAGCTTAGGAATGCAGAGAAGGAGGACTGAACTGATAGCTGGAACTATAACATACTCTTGGCAGACTCAGAGGCAGAGCCGAGCTGCACCGGGCACTGCGAGGCAGGAAGTAAGTGAAAGGTCGAGGATACAGGTGGGGGCTGTATCGCTCCTTAGCGAGGCTTCAGGAGACAGGAGCTGAATCTAGTGTCCGGGCCCTGTTGAGGCCTGGAAACGGGGACTTTATAATGAAATAACGTGCACACTGAGAAACGTGGCAACGTAGCTTTACATAGGCCTGATATTCGTAGTATTCACGAGGACTGGAAACTGGCATACTAGAGGTGGACACAACTGTAATTGCGTCATTAATCGGACATGGGGAATAACATATGCATATTGGTCATGCACACGTAACATATGATGGATGAGGCGTAGGGACACAGAACATGGCAAAATTTACTTTTCCACATTCCCTCCTTGTCACTACGTTTCCATCAGGAAACATCAATATTCATGATACCATCTATCATTTCATACAGTATCATTTGCTCGTCTCGAATTGTCTTGGAACGGGATTTAGAACGGGGCTTGGGACTAGGAATACAAGAGGTAGCGCAAATGCCGCAAATCGCAGGGCCACATTGTATACAGAGGCAGCAGCTTAATATGATCGCTACTGCTATACCTAGAAAGGACAGGACTTTCCATCCCCATGCGGAAATTATATTCCAGAACCAACCAGACCATGTCCAGGTGCCTGGATTTTGGTGTAACAGATGGGCAATTTTATGAAGTCTGGTTATAGCTGAATAAACAGATGGCGCGTTATTTGGAATGAAAATGCAACAACTAGATCCGAGGACTCTACAGGCCCCGCCCCTATCGGCCAGTATGACGTCAAGGACGAGACGATTCTGTAAAACGACAATTCTCATAAAAGATTGCTCTTCGGTTAAGTTACCTAGAGCGGAGGCAGTCTCATCTACTACTGCTTCAAGGGTTCTTGTTAACCTACGGATTAGCTTACTGTTTACAATTGTACCTAAATAAGGGAACACACCCTTATCAATATCAATGAATTGTTCTGCAGCGGTTTCAGTATAATCGACAATCGGGAGGTTTCTCTTGTGTCTAGTGTGTACTAGATGTGTGTTTCTATGATAGTCAGGTGGGGCTAGAAAAACGGGTGGCAGTAGGAAGGCAATGTAATAGGTTCCCTCCCAATCGAGGGGCAGACGAACATATGCAGTTTGACCACAAACAAAATAAGAATGACGTGAAGCTTTTAAAAATAGATTTCCCACTGTCACTATACTGGATAATAGTAGTACAATCACTATGTCCTACGTGTATAGAACCATGATTACGGACACATAATTCGCCTTTGACTGGTAGTACTGAAATAGCAGGTGAGTCTGGAGTAGTATCAGACTGAACATTCAGGATCATGAAATTCGACGAATAATTACCTAAATTATACACTTCATTTTCTAGATCTAAACCTGTTCTGTGGGGGAAACCTTGCTTGTCTGGGAAACACGTACTATTAAGAAAAGACATATCTGTTGAGGATGACGTTAACGTGGACCATGCTCCACACGAACCATTATGTGAAAAAGGATAAGGAAAGAGTGGCAGAACTCCCTTCGGTGTCTGGAAAGGGGGGAGTCGACCACACACCCAACAATTAGTGGCATTGCTGGTCTGGTGTGAATAATGTAACATACGGATAAATGTGTTGTTACGCATAGCGAGGCGGTAAGAATATTCGTGAGGAGGCAGATCACTAAACGTGTGCTCTACTGTAGCATTAGCAGACTTATTTACATGAGGAACTGAAAAACACAGGAAAAGTGCGTAGCTAGTGCAGGAAATCATTATGCTGAGAAACAATATGAAACTTAGAAAAACGATACATTGAATTGAATTTCGACTGACTCTCTCACTATGGGGGTCTATTTTATACATGTCAGAAACAGTCTAACCGTTTCACCTAGGGGAGGACTTATACAATCAAACTGACTGACTTATTTTACTAGACCTGAGCTTTAACTTATACTCCTGTTGCGGAGTTTTCTCTAACAGGGAAGGGGTTGTAACAATGTCTTTTGCGGGACAGTCCTTAAGAGCAATAGTTTGGCAGTCTTTAAAATCCTGGGAATCCTTGGAAATGTTTTTAGAAACGGGTTTCAATCCATTGAAAAGTTTTACATGAGAAAGGTGGACCCACCCCTTCCTGCCTTCCAGCTTGACGGCAGTACGGGTGGTCAAGAGGACCTGACGTGGCTCCTTCCAACGAGGTTCCAGCGGACTTGATCTGTCAAAATTCCGGACCATCACAAGGGAACCTGGAACGATTTCATGCGGTGCCACCTCGGTATTGTCTGGAAATGCGGCAGCAACCTGTGAACGACATGAGTTGAGGGCAGACATCAAGGAAGCTAGGTAATCTGTCAACATATTACATGAAACATCGGTAATACTTCGGGGTCTAGGAGTACCCCACATGTTAGGGGGGCGGCCGAATACGACCTCATACGGGGACAGACCTGATCTGGAATGTGCGACCATGCGCATATAAAATAGAGCAACTGGCAGAGCTACTAGCCAGTCCACACCCTTGTCTTTGCATACTTTGGCAATGCGGATTTTCAGAGTCTGATTATGTCTCTCGACTAGACCGGCTGCTTCAGGATGGCGTACACAATGAAACTTCCACTGGTACCCTAACAAAAGGGAAACGTGCTTCATGAGTTCAGATGAGAATGGCTGACCGTTATCAGAATATACGACTCTAGGGAGTCCATATCGAGGGAAGAATTCACGAACCAACTGCTTGGCAGTGGTCGCGGCTGTGTAATCTGGGACTGGATATGCTTCTGTCCATCTGGACAAAGCGCATACAACTACAAGGACATACTTGAAACCTCGACATCGCTCCATCTGAATATAATCCATCTGGAGGACCTCAAAAGGGTGGTCAGGGGGCTGGAAACCACCTTGTTCCACCGGGACACTTTTACCTGGATTAAACTGACAACATATCATACAGGTACGGACTTTCTGCTTGGCTGCAGCTCGTAAATGCTTGTTGAACCAAATGTTCTGGATACTGTCTAACATAGCTTTTTCTCCTAAATGTGCTGGACTATGTGCGGTATTAATAATGACTTGAACCATAGAATCGGGGAGAAACCATGTGGCTCTACCCTTCGTTAACCATCCTTGATCTGTCTGGACCCCTCCTTGTTCAGACCATTTCTTGATTTCTTCGGGAGTAGCATGTAACTGGATATCTATGACATCTTGAGTAGGGTCCTTAACTGTCATGCATGTAGTCGGATCTGGAGTATGTGTCTGATTAACTGGAATGTCTGGAGTCTGTGCTGTAAGCTTGGCTGTGCGGTCTGCTAGATCATTACCTTGGGAAATAATGTCAGTAACTTTCGTATGTGCTTTGCATTTCATGATAGCAATGGATGTTGGTAAATGTATGGCATCTAACAGAGCTTGAATAAGGAGACCATGCTGAATCTTGGTTCCATGAGAAGTCATGAAACCTCTCTCTTGCCAGAGCACTCCGAAGTCGTGTACAACTCCAAATGCGTAACGTGAATCTGTGTAAACATTAACTTTCAGGTTCTTGGCGTGTATACAGGCTTGTGTCAGAGCAACTAGCTCTGCTGCTTGAGCGGACAGGGTATCAATACGGTGTGTTTCAATAACTTCAGTGTCAGTAGTCACTGCATACGCGGCGACTAGTTCTCCTGTACTAGTTCTCATACATGAACCATCCACATAAAGTGTCAGGTCAGGATCTGGTAACGGAATGTCTGTCAGGTCTTGTCTTGGCTTTGTCGTAATGTTAACTACTTCCACACAGTCATGTGGGTCAGGGTTCAAACTGACTGATGGTAACAGTGTAGCAGGATTCAGAACGTTGCAGCGTCTAATTTCTATGTGTGGCTGGAACAGTGTCAATTCATAACCTGTTAAAGGTGCAATTGTCAAGTGCTGAGTTTGTGTTCGGTTTAAAAGAACTTCCACGGAATGTGGAACTTGTACTGTCAGGGAGTGTCCTAAAACTATGGAATCACTTTGTCTGATAGCTAGTGCTGTGGCTGCAACTGACTTGAGGCATGCAGGCAACGCCTGGGCGACTGGATCTAGTGTGCTCGAAAAATAAGCACAGGGCTTGTATTGTCCTGCTTGATCTTGTGTGAGAACAGATAATGCTGTACCTTCACGTTCAGTAACGAAAAGTGTAAAAGGCTTACTGTAGTTCGGTGTAGCTAGAACTGGAGCTTGACATAAAGCTTTCTTTAACTCGTTGAAACTAAGTGTATGTTCAGATGTCCAAGGGAGGACAGTCGATACGGCAGCCTCCTGTGTCGTTAACTGTATCAGTGGCTTGGCTAGAAATGCATACTGGGGAATCCATTGTCTACAATAAGAAGTAAGGCCAATAAAGGCACGTACCTCCTTCTGGGTTCTGGGCTGGGGAAGACTCGCTATTAACTGGATACGGTCTGGTGTCAACTGCCTACCCCTCTTGGACAGCAAGTGTCCTAAGTATACCACTTGCTGGACACAGAATTGAAGCTTCGAAGGTGACACCTTGTGCCCCATCTCGGCTAAGAAATACAGAACTGTAAGGGATGCTCGCTCGCATGCACGTTCAGAACGGGCTGTGATCAGTAGATCATCGACATACTGGAGCAGGGCAGTGTCAGTTGGCATGTGAATGTTGTCTAGTTGTCTCTTAAGTGCTTGACTGTAAATACTAGGGCTTTCTGTGAAACCTTGAGGAGCGCGTGTGAACATATAGCTCCTTCCATTTAAACAAAATCCGAAAAGAAACTGGCTGTCTGGATGAATTGGAACACTAAAAAATGCATTCTTGAGGTCTATGACAGTGAAGAACATGGCTTCGGAATCAATAGCAGTTAACAGGGAAGAAATATCTGGGACAACTGGGTACTGAGGAATAATACATTTGTTAAGCTCTCGTAAATCAATCACTAATCGATATACTGGGGGTGCATTTGGATCAGTACGTTTCATGACTGGAATGATCGGAGAATTACATACATTGGAGTCAGTTTCTACAACTACTCCTTGAGCCATGAGCTCGTCAATAATCTTGGATAAGGCTGCTACAGCCTCAGGTGGCAATCTATACTGTCTGATTCGTGGTAACACTACACCTGGTTTGAGAGTCACACGATGGGGTGTGATTTGCATGTAACCTACATCTGTTGGACCTTGCGCCCATAAATGCTGCGGAACTTTAGACAGTCTGGAATCAAAATCTCGTAATACATAGTGACCCTTAAAGTCACGTAGGAACAATCGTATTCCCTCTGGGGAACAACAAATAACTGCACCTAATTCTTTCAGTGTCTTAATGCCTAATAGATTTTCTGGACATGACTTAGTAAGTAACAGATCAGTAGTACGGGACAATGGACCTACTTCTAGAGTAACTGGCTTTGAAATCTCATTAACTATTGGTTTTCCTGAAAATCCAAGGGAAACATTTCTTGAGCCTGAGAGCGGAGCCCCTGGAACTTCGGCGTGACTAATTGTGGTCCTACTTGCCCCTGTATCAATCAAAAACTTTCTGTCTTTCCCTAATACTTGACTGTGAACATAGGGACCTTCTTGATCTACAGGTATCTCGATGAGAGGCAAGCCTACCTCCCTCTCTAGGCTGTTTCATGAATATGGCTGGTACTCTGGATACTCAGACTGTGCATACTGGTACATCTGCGATGTAACATGCTGTGTTGCAGCAATAGGCTGCGGTGCTGTAACTGTCTGTTGTGCATTCTGTGACTGAGGAATCTGTGAAACTTGTTCTTGTCTAGGCGGACGTGGTCTTTCTTTAGTCTTACCAGTAGCTATGTTATGTTTCAGAACTGCACACTCATTTATAAAATGACCTGGCTGTTTACAATAATTGCAGTTCCCTTTAACGGGTGCTGCAGGATGACTGGCTTGATTCGGACCCTTCTTCTGACTGTCTTGAGGAACAGATTGTGCAACTAGCACTTTCATTTTCGTATCTTTCATACGTTTTCTCTCGTGTTCTTGCTCTTCCCTGATTCTATTCTGGTGATACTGGAGCATCTGGAGCATCTGGGACGGAGTATTAGCTTGCCAGGTGCTTTCGACTTTCAAAACTCGATTTTTAATTTGTGGACTTGAATTCTCGACTAATTTAGTAACGAAGAGGTGAGGGTATGACTCACTACTTGTCTTGAGGCCACTGTTAATACTGAAACATTTTTCAAATCTGGAATAAAAATCACTAATATCTTCATCTTGTTTCTGTTTACAGGCTGAGATTGCATCCCAGTCTTCTTTTCTTGTTGTCAATAATCTGGGTAAAACTTGAATCAATAATTCTGGTAATTCTTTACATTTATCTCCAAGACCGGTACCTGGTACTCGTGCCTTGTCTTCAGCTTCTAGAGCTGCCCAATCTATCTTTTTCTCTCCCACCTCCCATTCTTTTTCCTTTAACTTTTCATACACCCCTGCGGGCAACAGGACTTTTAACATTTTAATGATATCTGGGTAAGTGTATTCTCCCATTCGGAGCATGTCTTTTAATTCTCTATGGAACCCCGCTGGATCTTTGTCATGACAGGGAATTAATTTCTTCATTTCAAGAAGTTCCATCTTTGATATTGGAGTGTATACAAACACTCGTTGCATTTCGCCACCCGTCCCTCTGACTGGGTGGACTTCTCGTAACGGATTCTGTCTGTCTATGTAAAACGGTTTACTTTCTGGGGGTGAGACATGAACAAAATGCGGGTTCAGAAACGTTCTATATTTGTGACGCTGTTCTAGAATTACACTAATTAAATCGGTACCTAGACCTCTCCACTTATACTGGAGTAACTCGTTCAGGACATCATGTAACGGACCTGGATCAGAGTGTTGACCCTCATACAAAGTAATGAGGTGCTGAATCATATACATACCCACCAGTCGCTGCTCGGCTGGGGGCAGTTTCAGAAACATTTGTGCCACTATTTCGTCTGGAAAAGTGGTAGAATCAGTAATCCATCGGACTGCTGATCGGGCTAGTTCTTGTTCGTGCATGGTACTTAATTCACTATAACCGATTCGTGATTTCAGAATGTGATCGGTAGCTTGAAATACTTGTTCTAGAGAACCTTGTTCTGGTGCTGAATGATGAGAAATAGACTTGTGTTCTAGGCGTAAATGGCGATCTGGAAATCTAGATTTTCCTACATACGCTATTCTGGCGGGATTCTCGTCCTCTTCTTCTTCAGGATCAGAGATACTTTCTTTCTCGCTTACTTGTGCTGCTTTACGTTGTTCGTGTATCTTTATTATTTCTTTACGGATTTTCTTGTACATACTCTCCATAGCACCGACGGTCTTGTGCTTACCCTCGGCTATATTATCACTCCACCTTGTCAGGATTCTCATCTCGGCAGAATCTTTAGACGGGTAATCTTGTTCTCTTATTAGACAATTGATCAGGAACTTTAATATCATGAGCTGGATCTCGGCTTTCCTTTGAGACATGGTCTCGCCAATACTTTCTGGATCATCCCCTGTACGGATGAAACGATATATTCTGTCTAGATCTTCTTTCATATTCGGTAAGGTGACTAGATACTCGGCCACCTTTCTTACGCGGAATGAATACAAAACCATATTATCCTCGCCTGGGACTGGATCATAGCAACATTCGGCAAGGGATTTTCTTATTTCTGCAACAGACTGATATCTAGGCGTACGCTGTGATGCTTGTGCATGTAATTCGGCTAACGTTAAACGCTTGTGTGGCGGCGGGGTTTGAGGAGGACCTCCTCCTGCGGCCCCTAAACTAGAATCATCGACGGACATTCTTCGTGGCGGAGCGGGAAGTTGAAATGCTGGCTGGACCGGGGGTACCGTAGCAGGTACTCCGGTGTCTGGAAGAGCGGGAAGTGCCTGATTTACAGGGACTGGCGGAGCGCGAACAGGATTTGCATATTCTGGGACTGTGTCGTCCAGATAGGACGAAATAAAAATATCAGCTGCGGTCTGTTTGTGACGTAGCTTGGTCGGAACTAATGGTGGCGGGAAATTACTGGATGCCTCTGGGGTCGCTTTTGGCAAGCCCTCGGCAAGAAGAGGATACATACCCTTAATAAGGGCATGCCTCTGTCTGTCTGACTGTTCGGCTTTGACTTGTTCACCTATCTCGATTAATTCTCTTTCTTGGGCTCGTTCTTGGGATTCTCTACTTAACTCTGACTTTCTGACTTCCTTTTCGGTTCTTCTATGCGCTTCTTTACGCCATAACTCGATGGCATCTTTCTGTGACTGTCTGGCTTTCTTTTTCCATAATGCTTCCTCTACTCGCATGATACATTCGGCATCCCATGTACCCGATACGGGCCATCTATACTTTTCTTCTAACTGTTTGGTATACTCTACCCATAAATCTAAATACAATATGGCACTTATGCCATGTTTCTGATACATAAAATGACCTGGACTGTCCCTCGGCGGAACAGGAACTGCTGCTTCCAGCAGACCCTTTCTAGTTTTTAACTGACGTAACTTGGAAAATATAGGCATGACTGAACTGTAATCTGGACACAATACAATACACAATAAACACGAAATCACGTCACACTCATACCACAACATTACAATACATGAAGAACATTATAAATAACAGTTTGAACAGAATATTACCTGGAATACTGAGAGCAGAAATACAAGAATTTTCTCGAGAACGGAACAGACTAGAATTACTGGATGCACTGCTGTAACAGTACGGAACATACCGGTCCCATAAAGGAACGCATCAAGACCCGTATCCACCTAGGTGAACACTTCGTTTGTGAGTCTGGGTACCACCAACCCACGGACCAGGAGTCAATTTAGATTGGTCCTGTCTAGATACTACCCCAGCAATGGTACTCACCGGGCAGCACGGAACGGAAGGCCTTGGACTGGACTGGACTGCTACGACGACGGACTTCGGACTTCAGACTTCAGTTACGGGTGGGCCTCCGGATACCTCGGACCTTGAACTCTCGGCTTGGGCTCTGGTCGGGACTCGCCGCGTTCCTCCACCGTCTCGTTCGGATGCTGGACCGCCTCCTCCGTCTCCTCCGTGGGCCTGAGGGATACTTGGAGCAGAAATATCTGCCAGTGCACGGTATGGTTCCGTCACGACTGCAGAGGGTCAGGGGGTCGGCGTGGCTTCACCGACGCGTGGGGAAAGGGCAAGTCCCTGTTCGGGCGCCATTATGTGGTAAATAAATAAATAATACCCTATTTTTGACTAGGCATATAGCATAACAGATAGCTCAATAAATAAGAGTCAAGATTCGAGGTAGTAGGAGTTTCTGCAGGTTTATTACAGCATAAAGGACAGGATCAAGACAACCTGCATAGGAACAGAATGGCAGGGCTAGAGTGGCCCGGCAGCTGCCGGGGCTGGGTCTGGGATGAGCGCGCGCTAACTTTTCATAACAATACACAGGCATATATACATAGCGCGAACACATAGCATTACATTGCAGTAGGCGTAGCAGTGGGTGGAACAGAAGGCGTGACGCGTAGCAGTCGCGAAAGATAACAGTAAAAGTGGGTGTAACTGGGCGTATACATAGACATGTGGTGCAAACGTAACAGAATATGTCATGAATGGGCGGAATCATTGGAGGGGGCTACCTAAGGAGCCGGAACCTCTGACCTGGTGGTGCGCGTAAACTGGCAATGACGTGTTACTAGGAGAAGCTGGGGGCTATGAACTCTGTGCTAGGAGCAGAGACTAAAGTCTGGAGGGTCGGAGCGACATGTACCTAAACCCTATCTAGTATCTGATGTTTAGGGAACATGTTGATATAAACTAGAAGTCATGAGGGGAAAAGCTAACTTGACTCTAAGACTGGACCATGCATTATTCTACATGTAGTGCGTGATGAAGAATATGAAATGACCATTAAATACAGTATTTCTCTAACGTGGAGCCGCATAGGCTAGACAATGACGGAAACTATTGATGCAGTTCAGTAGCTTAGGAATGCAGAGAAGGAGGACTGAACTGATAGCTGGAACTATAACATACTCTTGGCAGACTCAGAGGCAGAGCCGAGCTGCACCGGGCACTGCGAGGCAGGAAGTAAGTGAAAGGTCGAGGATACAGGTGGGGGCTGTATCGCTCCTTAGCGAGGCTTCAGGAGACAGGAGCTGAATCTAGTGTCCGGGCCCTGTTGAGGCCTGGAAACGGGGACTTTATAATGAAATAACGTGCACACTGAGAAACGTGGCAACGTAGCTTTACATAGGCCTGATATTCGTAGTATTCACGAGGACTGGAAACTGGCATACTAGAGGTGGACACAACTGTAATTGCGTCATTAATCGGACATGGGGAATAACATATGCATATTGGTCATGCACACGTAACATATGATGGATGAGGCGTAGGGACACAGAACATGGCAAAATTTACTTTTCCACAGCATGGACGCTATAGTACGTTCTTTCACAATATGTGTTCACAGCCAAAGAGGAAACATGCCACTATTTTTGATCAGCTATGTCCTGACAATCAAGGTGATTGCTGTATGCTGCATCTCCCTCTGTGTTTTGCCCTTGGAGAAGTGGCAAATATGTCTGTAAATAGATTAAGCAGACAGTCTACAATTGTTATGCATGCTTTCTTGGACTCTGATTTTCTGCACTAGTGAACAGCCAGGCAGCTTCGGAATTTCGACAATTGTTTTTTGGCTTCAAGTTGTGGAAATGTTGACAGATGCAAAAGGCTTCCAGGCAGTCCCTCGTCAGAGATGCTTTCTCGTGAAGGAAAGCGTTGAGTCATTTCACGTTATTGTTTCTACTATGTTAATGAATAGCATTTGTGACACTGATTCGAATGAATATTCTGATACGAGCGCCTGTTTTTGTATTCCAGTCTGAAACTCATAGTTTGGGAAGGACGTGCACATAAAACGAGATTACATCCTTGTTATTACTTTTTGTTGTAATATATTTGTATTCTACCTAGAATGAAAGGGAATATCCATCTTTTATGTTGTGATAGGGTCTTCATTTTCCCAATACTGTTTCAAACACCTTCACATTGAACATAGCCCAAGATTCAAGTATTAACAGTGTACAAGAAAGGCAAAACGTACATTTATAAAAGGAAAAACGGGTTCATATTGTACTCTAAGGATGTGACTCTTCTAGCTATAATGATTGTAGATAATAACTGCATGTGGAACGGAATTTCAGCATGGAATTCAGCTTAACCTAATTCTGAATTAGTAGGTTTTACCAGCCACGGCCGGCAGTGGGAGGAAATGCAGGGCGGTGACGTGGGGAGGAGGAGGGGCAGGGTGGGGGGTTGTAATGTATGGATTACGGAATTTTACGGGTAATTTTACATTTAAATAAATAAAACGAATTTCGTTGAGTGCACTGCATCCCCAAATGCGATGCAGTACGCGCAACAAAATTCGTTTTATTTATTTAAAAGTTTACTTACCTGTAAAACGCCGTAATCCATACATTACTACCCCCCACCCTGCCCCTCCCCCTCCCCAAGTCACCGCCCTGCATGTCCTCCCACTGCGACCACGGCTGCCACACCCTATATTTCAGTGTGTGAGAGAAGCAGACATTATTTTTCTTGCTGGGAATTCTGGCCAGAAGATGTTCATGAGGCTTTGACTACATCAACATCCTCATTCCCCATTTCTTTCTGATGGGAAGGGCATACAATGTTCCTCGCCGCCAGAAACAACCCTCTGCTTCCGTCCCCTACTCCCCCCCAAACCTCTCCCTTAGCCCTCATCCCACCCAGATGTCCCTGCGTGCATTTACTATCTCCTCAGGGCAGGTGTGAGTGTATGTGTTAAACCTCTTTGAACTGGGAATTCCATATGGGTTGAAAATTGGAAAAATAGGTCCCACAAAGTAATTTCCAAGGGATTACATTCACAATTGGACAGTACTGGGGTGAATTTACTACACAGCAACAATAACATCGAATGCAAGGTTTCTCCTACCTTAGTCAAGCCCAACTCATTATCAGGGCCCTTGCATTTTCTGATTGACTAAGGCTATGCAGATATATTGGTTGACATGGGATAGAATAAGCAATTTGAACAGATTTGCCAGTGACCAGCCATTCAGTTTGAGACCTTCCTGGTCTGAGTTAGATCCACTTCACAGCAAAAGTTAACTCCTGTTCTACCCTCATGATGAGCTTCAACACGGGACAGATTACATAAATTGGATGCTGCGATTTAAACTGACGTGTTGTCACAATATGTCTATTGGCACACCATGCCATTGTGTATGGTGGCTCTCAATATCACATCTGTGAAAACAAGCAACACTAGCTTTATTTAATCTGATCCTAGATGCAGGAAGATCTGCTCAATCATTTCATTAGTCTCTTGCCAAGAAATGTGGAGCTTTCGGACGGACAAGGCAAAGCATATTCTGAAGCACCCTAATCCAACAATTGGCAAAGTGAGATTCGTAACTTGATGGTGGGGTAAAGAGGTTTGGTTGCACAGAGAAGAGGCAGGTGCCTGCACACATGGACAATGATTGAGAATGCAACAGGTAGCTCTGGTCCATGCATGATCCAACACCACTGAAGACAGTAGATGTGCTATGAGAGGACACTAAAGATGACCACCTAATGTGGGACCACCAAGCACTGTAGACAGAGTCGAGAAGCATGATAATACAGAGACAAACAGACCAACAGTGATCCTTAATAGAGGACTGAAATGGTCATGGATAATCCGTTGGAGCCCTTGATCATGATGAACATGCTATTCTCATAATTTTAGCAGCACCTGCAGTTGGTGGCCTCAGAAAGTGGACTGAGGCAGTTAATCATCACTGTTGCTCAATCCAGTATATCCTTGTGCCCAGTGTCTTCAACGTCAATGCGAATGTTATACAACCCAAAGGTAATGATTAGAGGTTAAGATCTTTACGCATTCAGATACAAGTTGTGAAGTATGTATACATTGATGTTGCCCCATAACTGTCTGCCACAGTTTAATGAAACCTACCTACCTACAGGATTGACCAGGTGCAAATGATAACCACCCTGTTTTCAGTAAGTGAAGAATAATGAGATCTGAGAGAGTTGTGACTCCAACACAAGGAGGTAGTCTATAATTATAGACCCCTTGAATGCAAAGCTTGAATAAATGGAGTGGCATTCATCATCAGTGGCCTTATGTTGAATTTGGCGGAGCATTAATCAAATAAATACCTCATAGGTGTTATGTCAAAGCTCTTTAGAGTCTCATTATCATTAGTACACTATGTATGTGGCATATAGAACACCTGGCACTTTATGAAGGTGACCATCCTAAGGAACGCTTTAACCTTATGCATGGCACTGCAGGACATGAGCCACAATGGCAATATTAGTGCTTATTCAATGCATGAAGAGCTCAAAAAATCAATCCAGTTGCAACGCTGCAAAAGTCTGCCTCACACGTGGGGCAAGAATCCTCAAATCTGAAACTCATTTTGCAGCAACCTTCACTGTTAAAACCCAGTATGGGCCTGGTTGACACAAAGAACCAGGCCCCATACATGGAGGTGGAGGCACCAACAGATGAAATAAAGCAACATAATGGAGGACTGTCAGCCACCAAATGCAATTGCATTTGTGGAGTAGTGAGTGTTATTTTTTGTTATGGTATGTCATGTGTCTTATGTTATGTTATTTTATGTTATGTTATGTTATGTTACTGGATAGTTGTATTGTGAAAGAGAATCCTCTAGGGGATTTTATTACAGAGCCATATTGGTGGATGGGTTGAAGAGTTGGAGCTATTCTCATGGAAGAGTTCTGTAAAAGGGGTAGGGGGCTGAAACCTTCCAGAATACCCCATGTGAATTCCGAATGTATGTTTGCATGTGTTGGTATTTTCAGATCACAAACAGAGCTAGACAGCAATGGAGTGCTGGGGAAGAGATGGAGCACTGAATTACCACTCAAACCCATGTCAATGAAGCTGGATGCTCCTGAGTAGTAATTTCGATTGTGTGTAGATGAAGTTTTCTCTAAATAGAGGGTCTTCAGCTCGCTTCTTAATTAGAAACAGGTTTGGGCAATTCTGATATTTTTCCACATCCTTAGTTTACAGTTTGCAAAAGCTATTCTTAACTTTTTTATTTTCAGTCTAAGACTGTCATGGCTTCTGCTGTTGTGTTGTCCGCCTGAGGTAGTGCATTTCTCCACTAATAGAATAATGGGATTTTGGTCACTTTCTTTGAAATGCGGCTTATACTGAAGATAATGCATTCCTGGAAGGGAAACCACTGTAGTTCTGACTCAATTGGTGCGCCATGCTAAACCCCAGAAGGCCTTTGTTGAGAATTAATGTCGTATTCAGGATAAATTTAATCTACTGTGGTATTAGGAAGACTGCAGAGCACAGTTTGATCTTTTATTCTGAAATCAGGTCTAGGGAATAGGGTTTCACTTTGGTGGTGAGAGAGTTGGCATCATGATTCTTGATTTTCTAGCAATGTAGTGATAAGTCAGATTGCAAAATTCCTATTCTGAATGTTTCTCATTGCAAGCCGACCAACATCATGAATGTTAATAAGGTAACAAACAAATTGGAATTTACTTTAACTAGATGCCATCAAAGGGATGGTGGCCTGCTCAGGGCTGCAGACCACCCTGTTTGTGATCACTTTTAAATATAATATTGTTTTAATGCAGCCCATTTTCCTTAAAGAAAATGGGTATACATTTCGAAAAAGTTAAGTTTGTTAAAGGTTGTGTGAAAGAATCTTTATTCCATCTGCCAAAAACAGGTCATAAAAGATACACGGATAAAACATACAATAAAAGAACTAAGGGATAAACATTTCTATAATAAAATTAATTGAAAACTTCCACTTAGAGAGATAAGGGTGTGGATCTTAATTCAGGAGCTTGATAAATAATTAGAAGCATATAATACAAAGGGGCTCACTACCGATATATTTATGGTAAACAACCTTTACAACGCAACTTTTACAACGCAGTGCCTTTACAACACAACTTTTACAACCCAAACCATTACAACGCATTGCGCTGGGGGGCGCGCTAGGATAGGGAATAGGTTTAATGTATTATCCAACACCTTCCCTACTATCCATGGGGACTGGAGTTGGAATAGTAAATTAAACAATTCACTATCCAGCGCCTAAAAGCACTATGCGTTGTAATAGTATGCGTTGTAAAAACCGCGTTGTAAAAGCATGCGATGTAAAAGCATGCGTTGTAATGTCATATATCCTATATTTATATGAGCGTTGGCCACCTTTCCAAATTTCATTGCACAACATCAACTCTTGGGAGTTTAGGATGCATAAATCAAAATTCATCTTCATAGTAGACGACCAGCAGCTCAAAGTGCAATTACATGTTATGTTATGTTAATAAAAAGCTTATTAAGCGCACTAACACCGATTGGTTTCCTGGCGCTGGGGTAGACAGTAACATAACCGGGGACATGGAATGTAGGGTTATTGATATGCTTGTCTGTAGAGCCAGGTCTTTAAGGCTCTCCGAAATGAGAAGAGGTCCTGGCAGGTCCGAATCTCAAGAGGGAAAGTGTTCCACAGACGAGGAGCCAGTGTGGCAAACCTGCGGTCGCCAGAGCGCTTGCGTTTGAAAGAGGGTATCTGAAGAAGGCCAAGATGGGATGAGCGGAGGTTGCGAGATGGTACGTACTTTGTGATACGTTGGTCAATGAATTTGGGGCTTCTGCAGTGTAATGATTTAAAAATCGTGCATCCTGTTTTAAAGGTGCAACGCTGGATAACCGGAAGCCAATGAAGTTTCATAAGTAGAGGGGTAGCTGGTTGCCATTTGGGTTGATTCAGAATCAATCTGGCGGCATAGTTCTGCACCATCTGGAGGCGTTTTGACAGATAGAGGGGAGGCCTAGGTAAATGGAGTTCGTATAGTCCAGATGGGACAGCACGGTGGCGATCACTACCTGGGTGATTGCCTCCGGGGTGAGAAGTAGCCGAACCTTCCGGATTTTTCTTAGTTGAAAGAAACACTTAGAGACCACCTGGCCCACTTGGGCCTTCAGCGAAAGATCGCAGTCCACGGTGACCTCCTTTGTGTTAAAATGTTCTTCAAACATTTTGCAGTAAAACATTTTTGCTGTAAAAAGAATATGGCAGCTTTGCACTTAGAGAATTTGTGCCTAAGCAACAGTGGTAATAAAGACCTCCTTGTGAACGTAAAATAATAACCACAAAAGAAAACAAAACGAAATAAGGATTGACTTCATTGTCCATCACATGGACAGATGCCATTGTCTGCGGAGGAATACTGTCCCAATGGAAAACATAATAGCCATTGTATGGAACCTAGCCTAAATCTAGGTGACAATATTGTTCTCTCATGCACATTGGTCACATAGAGTAAATATGGGGCAGTTGCAGGCACCATCTGGATTATGCAATAATCTCTGACCAGAGGAATGGCCACTTTCACTAACTCCCTAATGGCCTGTCTAGGCTTAGGGAAGCTATCCTGGAACCCGGTATTTATGCTTTTTCATAATAGGCTGTGGGTGTTTGAACAAATGTACACAACCAAGAGCTAAAAAGGAGTTTTTGATACAGTTTAACCATGGAATTGTCAAGCCATGGGTGCACGACAAGCAATCTCTGATGACTGCCCGGTTACGTTTAGCTTTCTTGTTTGCCCATATTGAGCACCAAAGGACCAAGGGTCAGCATTAATAATATCTTGGAAGTACTCCATACCTAGCTCCTGGTGCGGAGAGAAATGTAGTGTGACAAGGCAACCTCTAAGTAGCTGGCAGCAGAATCTGTTCTCCTCCACCTTCATTGCCCCCACTTCTCTACATCCCCAGATACCCATGCTGTATTTTAGAATTGGCAAACATTTTCAGTGGTATATCTCTAAATTTGGAGCAATCGTTTTTTTCCTAATAATCGTAGCAAGCGAAAAGGTAGTGCCTACTGCTCGGGTATAGCAAGTTATCCTGCTTTTAAATGCAGGATGACCAGGTGAACATGTCATTGAACTCCAGGCCAAGGTAAGAATATTAGCTCACCCTATCCAATTTTGTCCACCTATACTTAAGGTGCAGGTCTTTATAGTTCTAGGGTCACATACCATTGTGTATGTTTTCCTAAAATTAGTCTCCAATTCCAAATCTCTCATAGATGATACAAAACTAGAAATTAGAATATTAAGACTGTTGGCCATTCTGGCAGGAAGGACCAAGTTGTCCACGTATAATAGCGCAGGTATGGCATTCTGCTCTACATAAGGAACATCCACCCCAGCAGATACTAGTGTCCGATCCAGATCATTACTATAGAGTAAAAAAAGGATTGGGCGAGAAAACACCCCTGGCGCACCCCTCATTCAACTTTAAAAGTTTGGGTGCATTCACCAGCGTTGCCAAATGTTACAGATGCTGTAAGTTCATAATGTAAGAGTCTTAAGAGGAGACCAATCCCATTTCAACACCCATGCTCTCTAAGATTTACCACAACTTGGGTCTGCAGAAGCAATGAAAGGATCCCGATAGATCCATGAACGCCAAATGGGTGGAAACACCCTTGGCACATTTATATTTGGCCACAATAAGTTGGAGGTTAAGACACTGTTTGATTGTATCAAGCCCCTTTCCAAATCGTCTCTGTGTTTGGGAGAGGATATTATAAACAAGAAGGTGATCCAGTAACACTCTCCCATTGATTTTGCCAATGGAGTCTAGAAGGGATATCGGGCGATAGCAGCTTGGTTCATGCACATTTCCTTTTTTAAAAATAGGAACAATTGTTAAAGTGCACCAAGACAGAGACACACCCACATAACAAACAGAATTAAATACTCAGGTGAGCACAGGGGTACAAAACGCTGCGTTCTCAAGGGGGACTCCGTCCGGACCTGGAGCCTTTTTACACCGACTGTTGGGAATGGCTTTAAGCACCTCTTCCTCCCTAAATTGAAGTTTAATAGAGGGAGAACTAGCCATCTGCACTTCTTCTACAGACCTACTACCAGACAAATACATCACAGAGAAATGCGCCAGCCAGGCCTGCACAGTAATATGAATGGTAACTTTATCATGGGGTGTTGATGGAGATAAAACTGACCACACTGCCTTCCAAAAGCTTGAGAATATTTAAGTTGACAGACACTAACTATAGTCTCCCATTTCCCATCCTTGATAGCTAGATTTCTATCCTTTAGTGCCAAGGCATAAACCTTTTTGCTGGCTGCTATTGCATGCTGAACTCTTGGGGACGGGTTCAGAGCCCAACCCAGGGATTCGTTTGCCGCTCTACACTTTTTGTCAAAACAGGATTTAACATAGGAAGGCAACTGTAATATGGGTCTAAGCAACAACCTATTAATCCTTTAATCTGGGTTAGAAGATAAAAAAAAATGGTTTAATAGAGAGGCGGGATGATGCATTTCCAATATACAGAAGTTCACCAATGCCTTACTTTTGCTGACAACCTGAGTCATAATGCACTTCATATTCACAGAGCGACATGCCACCTTGCGCCCTGCATCCTTGACAGTTAGTACTTGAGTAGACGCGAGCTTTGGCTTATGTGCGTTAGGGGGGCCACTAGCTGCACTGCTATATGATTGTGGTCACTCTAGATCTGAACAAGGACCTCACTACCTTTGATAGTTGAAGACAGACTTTGTGAGGCAAAACATAGTCTATTATGCTCCTGGTACCCCTGCCAATAAAGGTTGAAAATTTTGAAGTAGATGAATTTGGGCCCTTGTATGCTAGATAACACCAGGCCAACAGAGAAAACAGAGCACGGACACTAGCATCCATAGCATTGAAATCAACTTCCCCAGGGGAGGAGCCGCGCCAGCGACCAAGATGGCCGCTTGAGCATCGGCTCCGCCGCCCGCCACATCCTGACTGACTATCCGGCACAGTATCCTGAACCTCGTCCCTACCAACGGGTGGGGGACCAGCACCTGAGTCGCCAGGTGAAATTCTGGCTCGATTGGCTGTTCCGGTGACTGAATATCCTCGACGGAGGGATTTGGGCCTGTGGTCTCGTGGTCCGGGACCCCTGGTTCGGAGCCATCCGGGGTGTAGTGCAACAACATCGGCCTCCGGGACCCGAAGTGGCCGGTCGGATCTCATTTTGTCACCTCCGGGTGGTGGCCGAGACGCCCTGGGCCTCCCTATCCTGTCCAGAGGTCGCCCTCCGTAGGACACACCTGCACTCGACTGAGGAATGGTGGGTTTCTCCTGCTTTTGCAGTCGAGATGGCGTCGAGAGACCTTGAGAAGCCTCCGCCGAGATCCCTGAAATCCACCCGGCAGGTCCAGTCGAATCGTATCGACAAATATGCTGTTTCCAAGGGGTCCCCTGTTGATGCGAAACGTTCCCTGCCTGGGGGTGCGGATGGGGTCTGGATGATGACGACCCCACCATGAAAGACTTAATGGCCGCCATCACTGGGGTCCAATCTTCCTTGGGCAAGATGGACACAAAACTGGACACTGTCACCATTGAGGTGGGTCTCATCAGGGCTGACCTCACCAAAACTACGGAGAAGGTCAAAAATCTTGAGATCAAGACGGGGAGTATCCTCGAGGATGTGTCGGAGCTCCAGAAGGAAGTGCGTGAGCTACAGGCGGCCCGACTCAAATTCGATGGGAAACTCGATGAGTACGAGGGTCGGGCGCACCGCAACAATGTCCGCATCCTGGGGGTTCCGGACCGGTCCGAGGGGGTCTCCCCGGACCGATTTGTTGAGGACCTCATTCTCAATCATCTCAAGCCTAAGGGCCTCAGCACTTTTTTCACTGTGGAGAGGGCAAATAGGATTCCCGGTGGCCGCCCGAAGGTCGGGGCGCCTCCGCGTCCCCTCATCACACGTGTCCTGAATTTTCGAGACCGGGACGCTATCCTGCAATCCGCGAGGTCCACGGGACCGTTGGCCTACGAGAATGCTTCATTGCTATTTTTCCCAGACTACACTCAGTTGGTTCAGAGACAACGGCAAAGATTCCTGTCCATTGAACGGCGACTGAGGGACCATGATATAAAGTACTCTATGATGTATACGGCTCGTCTGACAATCGAACGCGACAGAGAAACATGTTTTTTTGACACTCCTGAGGCGGCTGCGGACTGGCTGGATCGAATTGTGGGGTCAGAGCCTGGGGCTCAGGCCCGTTCAGACAATGGAGAACTGTGACTTGTTTTGAACTGTATCGATGGCGCAGAGGTGCCTGGTAGGGGTTGTAAAATCTTTCCCCCCCCCATCTGGTCAATCTTTGTTCATGACTCTTTTTTGTGCCTTTACCGGAAGGGGGGACAGTGGTTAGTCTGGGGTGGTGGGGGCGGGAGGCCTGTTGTAAGGTCCTCCTCCGTTTTTCTACTTTTAGATACCTGTAGTTAGTTGGGGGGCGACAGGCCCACTGCGAGTTGGGGATGTGCATTCTTTGCATGCAGGGGTGCAGGGTGGGGGGATGGGGGCCCGGGTGTTGGGGGTGTTGGCGGTTTCATTTGTTTGTTGCGTATGACCAGAGTTTGCTATGGGTGCACTTGGATCTCCTCTGTCTCGAAATGATGAATGGCTTCCGTTAGACATGGCCTGGTGTTCTCCGTCCTCAGCTGGAACGTGAATGGCTTGGGTGACAAAATAAAGCGAACCATGGTGAGTCAGTTCATTAGACGGCACATGCCAGATGTTGTATTGTTGCAAGAGACACATCTCATGGGAAGGAGATGTATGGCGTTGCATAGAGGCGGTTACAAACTTGTTGCCCACGCTGGCTTCACATCGGGCTCTAGGGGTGCGGGCATTTTGGTGAGGAACTCCTTTCCCTTTGCGGTCCGCTCGACCTGGTCTGACAATTGTGGCCGCTATGTAGCCATATCGGGTCTTTGAGAGGGTAGGACTGTCACACTCGTATCTATATATGTCCCCCCGGCGCTGCAGGTTGATACGTTTCCTGATTCGGGCCGAATTATTCTGACCCTTCCTGTCGGAATTACGGTGTTGGGTGGGGACTTCAACGCAGTAATGGACGGGTAGCTCGATAGGCTCCCCCCCGGGTGCTGTCGTAGGTGGCTGCCTGACTTTATTTCTGCATCGGGGCTGGTGGAGTGTTGGCGTCTCCGACACTCGAGCGCTACTGAGTTCACTCATGCCTCGGCGGCGCATCACTCCCTTTCAAGGATCGACCACATTTTATTGCCAGCGGCACAGGCGGCCATCGTTCGGGAAGTGGCTCATTTGGCGCGGGGGGTCTCCGACCACTCGCCGATTTGGCTTCGGCTGTGTATGGGACAGGGAGATGTCGGAAGGATAGCCCCTATAAATGCGTGGCGTTTGAAAGACCCTGTGATTAAAAAGGAGCTGGTGCGTATTACCGATAGTTATTTTCTCGAAAACGAGGGCTCAGTTCCCTCGAGGTGCTCCCTTTGGGAAGCTTATAAGACGGTTGTGAGAGGGGAGGTTCTTTCCCTTGTATCTGGGCAGAAGAAGAAGAGGGCGGAGCTGGACAGAGTGGAGGCAGAACTCTTGGCCCTGGAAACTGCTGTTTCCTCCGGGGGTGACCCTGGGGAGTGCCATCGCCTCGAACTGCTCCGGGATGAATATAGAACTCTGACACATGACAGTGCGAGGGCACAACAAGCTACCACACAGAGCAGGATCTATGAGCACGGGGACAAGGCGGGGAAGCTGATTGCTTGGTTGGAGAAGGGCGACTGGGGGTCTCGCTTGGTGCCGGAGCTGAACATTGCGGGCTCGGTGGCCACGTCGGACCCCCAGTTGATAGTTGAGAAATTTGCTCGATACTATGAGGAAGTGTATACCTCGGATGGATCTTTTACTGAGGCAGATAACGATGAAATGATTCGGGATATACCGATGCCAACCCTGTCGGATGATCATAGGGAATTACTGGACTCTGCTCTCACGAATGACGAGGTGGCGATGGCCATTCGGGGGGTCCATTCTGGTAGGGCATCCGGCCCTAATGGTCTCCCCATCAAATTGTTTAAGCCCCATGCTGACCGATTGGACCCGTATCTCAAGGATATGTATATGGAAAGCTGTGATCGTGGGGCGTTACCCAACGATCAGCGTGTTGCCAATATTGTGGTAATCTATAAGGAGGGTAAGCCCAGGCTGGATTGTTCTTCATATCGCCCGATTTCATTGTTATACGTGGAACCTAAGGTATTGGCTAAACTGTTGGCCACCCGCTTAGTGAAGGTCATATCGACCTTGATCCATCCAGATCAGTCCGGCTTCATTCTGCGGCGCAACACTGCACTTAATCTTCGTCGGCTGCATGGCGTGGTGGCGAGTGCGTCTCGCATCCATGAACCGACAGTGTTGTTGTCTTTAGATGCAACTATGGCCATCGACCGGGTGGAGTGGCCCTATCTTTTCGCGGTTTTGACAAAGCTGAGGTTTGGCCCAGTATTTATTAATTGGGTACGTCTTCTGTATTCTGCCCCCTTGTCTCGGGTGGTCGTGAATAATCATAAGTCCCGTGATTTTTCGCTTGGACGGGGAACTCGTCAGGGCTGCCCCCTCTTGCCTCTTTTGTTCGCTTTGGCCCTGGAGCCGCTCGCGGCCTGGGTGCGGTGGGACCGATCGATTAGAGGGCTGCGTTGGACATCAGAATGGGAGGACAAGATCTCGCTCTATGCCGACGATATTCTGCTATACCTTACCTCCCCCCGTAGCTCCCTCGTTGTGTTTATGGTTGTCCTCGCTATCTTCGGGAAGTACACGGGCTTCGCGATCAACTGGACAAAATCGGTCCTTTTTGTTTTGAGTGGAGATCCCCCTAGGGTGCCTGGGAATTGCCCTGTGAAAGTGGAACTGGTCAGCTTTCGCTACCTTGGGATTCATATTTCTAGGGATCCTAGGGTATGCTTTCGGTTGAACTTGTTGCCCCCTTTGGCCAGACTTCGTGCTGATGTTGAGAGGTGGAAGGCGTTACCGCTCTCTCTGTTGGGCCGCTCTGCCCTTTTTAAAATGATGGCTCTTCCGCGGTTCTTATATGCTCTACAGAGTTCCTTCGACCCTGTGCCCCCGTCGTACTTTGGAGAGATTGAGTCTTTGCAGCGTAGCCTTCTGTGGGAAGGGAGGCCGCGTATTGCGTTGTCGAAGCGGATGTTGCCCTGGTATGACGGGGGCATCGGTCTGCCCAATATTCGGAAGTACTATTGGGCGTCCCAGCTGGCCCCCATCAACCACGCCATTTATGGCTCTCCTGTTGATCCCGGATTTGCGATGGATCGTGGTCAGGTGCCGGGGGGAGAGTACACCCACGTGTTATATGCTAGGCGTGGTCGTTTTCCGTTGGTGGGGCCCCCTTTGATCTCTACTAGAGTGTGGCATGAGTCCAATAGGGACCTTAAATGGGCTAGGCGATTGACGCTGGCTACACCGCTGTGGAGTTCGGAGAAATTGGGGATGCTTTGGAAAATGAAAGGGTTTGACCGCTGGGATTTGATTGGTATAACTCAGGTGCGTGATGTGTGGGGCAAGGACAAGATGTTGACCTTTGAGGAGCTGCAGGCTAAGTATCAGCTGAATGAAACGGAATGGTTTTGTTACCTCCAGATTAGTCATGCTCTATGTATGCTGCCTCCCCACAAATGATTTTTGTGGGGACAAAAACGATTTCTTTAACATATAGCAAACTGATCAACCATACCGAGGACCCCCTGGTGCAGTTGCGTGAACAATGGGTTCCAGATGGCCTTGTGCTTGACGAGGAGGACTGGAGGGAGGCGGTGTCGTCCCCCAAGGAGGTGGCGGTCCCTATGAGGCTTCGATTGGTTCAACTAAGGATTTTACACCGCTCCTATGTAACGGGTCCGAGATTGCAGATGATGGGTTTGGCTGCATCTGCTGATTGTAGAAGAGGGTGCGGTTTGCCTGGGACGTTCCTGCATATTTTGTGGGAGTGTGAGAGGGTCCGTGACTTTTGGACCAAGATACATTCGAAAATGCTAGAAGTATGGGGAGTGAGGATTGAGCTGGAGGCAAGACGTTGTTTGTTGAATGTGTGGGAGCCCACGGACCTGCTGAGTCACGGCAAGATCTGGGTGGCTCTGGCCTGTGCGGTTGCTAAGCGGAATGTTGCACAGCTTTGGGGTGCTTCTCGGGCACCTCGAGTCGGGAAATGGATGGAAGACCTCGACTGGTGTATGTTTCGTGAGAAGTCTGTATATGTGTCTAGAGGACGGCCCCGCAAATGGGTCAAGATCTGGGGAACCTGGAATGCCTATTGAGGCGACATCTGTGAACCACCGGAATTAGATCCTGTTAGTAAGGAACAGGAGGTTGCCTAGGTCCATTCCCTTTCTTTTAATTGATTGCTTTTCTTTGGAAGTCTGCATCTAAATGTATGTAACAATGGTCACCTGATGCACTCTGGTCTATGTTTGAATATGTATTGTTTGTCCCTTTTTCGTTAATAAAAAAGAATAAAAAAAAAAATCAACTTCCCCAGCAAGAGGGTCAAAGATTATAGGTGATAGGGTGGGAAAAAGCACTAACATGGCATTCAAGTTCCTGTCACTAGCAAATTAAAAGGGCTTTCAGCCTAAGCCTCCTTTTCAGCTAATAAGTCAATTACTAAGAACAGACCCCGAAAGTTACAATCACCCTTGGTACAGAATTTATAATTATAACAATTCTCGATATAAACCCTATGTTTACTGCTCTAGCGAAGGCAAAATGCCTGGACTTCACCCTTGTCTGAAGAAATGGGTGAGATTGAACAGCCAATGTTAATTTTAAACCAGTCTTACAACCCTCCTTTGGCACGCCCAGCTGGCGATGGTACGGCTGCCAGGCAAAAACATGTATAACTATCACCTCTTTCACTTCCCATGTTTCCTACATAAAAATAATGTCATCATCTAAAATTAGAGATTGTCAACCTTTAATTGAAACTTTTGAGGCCAAGCCAGCCACAATCCAGCTTAAAAGATGTATACATGGGTAACGCTCAGCACCTACAACAACACGCATACCCCCTTCTATTCCTTCATGGGGCTTCGAAAGATTGTCAAAAGCTAAATCCTCTTTCAGATTATCAGAATTTACTGGTAGAGGACGGGTAAGCAAGTGTGGCCCGGGGGTCTCTATGCTAAGGGCACCTCCATTCACTGGTGTTCCGACACAGTCACACTCCTTTTCTATACTGTCAATCATTATCTTCTAGCCCTGCAAGCACCACAAATCTATTTTGCAAGGGTATTAATAGGTGAGATGGGGGTCTAAGATGATCTTGAGTGGGTGTCACTAACCCACCAGGCCGGAAATTGGTGGTTGCCAAATCCCTATAGAAAAAAACCTAATGGCAACATTTTCACAGGGTTAGTTTTAACCATTCCAGCTTTTCTTGACAAAATATTTTCATTAACAACCATGTGATTTCGGAAGTTTATAAGTATATCTTCACCGTTGTAATGCTTGGCTATACCACCAATGACCCCACACGGTTTGCAAAAAGAATCTCTCAATAACCAAACACAATAATGTTCAGCTAATGTATAACTTTGTTCATAAGGCCCCTCTTGGATTCCAAGCTATCGGCAAGGACGCTAGAAACATTAGCTTGAACAATTACATAAGGAGATGAGGTGGGAGGAAAGCCAATCACAGGGAGAGGAACTGAACTGGGGTGTCTCCTTTCCACCTGCCTGGTAACCTGCTTAATAATAATCCACATTTGTGAAGCACACAATCACCCGTAAGGGTCTATAGGCGCTGGGGCCGTCGGGAAGATTAAGCAAGCTATTGCCCAAAGTCACATGGTGCTTGGCTAATCTGCCGCAGGTGCCGGGGATCGAACCGTGATCCCCAGATTCCGGAGTCAGTCGCCCTAGCCGTGGTGCCACACCTCTTCCTTAACAGGTACGGCTTGTTCCTCATCACTCTGTGGAACCCTGTTCATTACTGATCCAGGAGTAGTGGCCAAAACGTGGTTGTTGGCGGCCACCCGCCCATAGAGTTAGGGGCCTGGGTCAATAAAATAAATGGAACAGTATTAAATAAAGGATCAGCTGACAAGCACTGAATTTCCTGAGGGCAAGTAGAAGTCTTATTGGCAGCTAACTTTACTATTTGGGCCTCAACAGATGCCAAGGCAATCTACAGCAGGGTGCAATTTAACATCCAAGTCACTTAGATATTTAGATATTTACTCAAGTGTTCCCAGGATTCATCTGGTAAGGCTGGTGTAGATACATGCGCAGACTCAATGCCAGTCTTCTTGCCAGTCACCGTTTTACACTTAGCTAGAGGTGGCTTAGGTTTTAGGATTTTCTTCCAGTGTTTGGCTGTTGACCCAGTATCCAGGCCAGGATCTAAATCAGGACCAGGCGAAGTAAAATGATTGAATTTGTTTACTTGTACTTGAACTGGAACTTGGATTTCTGCCCCACCCCACCCAACATTTCACTACAAGTTAGACGTTTGACTTCAAAGCAAATATCAGTAATTGATCCAACTGGTAAATTTGGGGCAGGATTTTCAAAAGGCCCTAGAAAAGCAGCTCTGAGGTGCCGGCAGAAGCATAACAGTTGTCCTGGGAGGAAGGTAGAGGTGAAACAAATTCCTCCATTGTAAGTAATAGACAACACTATGAAAATCTAACTTCATTGGATACAATATCCACCGCCCGCATAAGAGAATTATCGATAGTGGAGCGTGTACACAATAGAGGGACGCTAGGGAATCCAAAGGTACCCATCCTTTTCCCAAGTTAGTGTAGGCAAGTGGGCTACTGGGAGGGGAGAAAAAGAAGAATCCCAGAACACCAAGCCAAATTAAATAAACAAAGCACACACTACCTTTGAAGGAATACCCTCTTCCTAATATTCAGATCACAGGACTAAGAGGGGTGGACCAGCCCAGCATACTCCAGGCTATGACAGCTAAGAAAGGCTCGTCTTGGCCCGGGCCATGCCTGGGCACAACCAGCACTGCTGGACACCTCTTGTGGATTTAAGGTGCCCCGGCGCTTGAAAAAAATGTTGTGGCCCCTCCTCTGGGCCAGGACGATAAGAGCTGTAGCCTCCCAGGGAACCGAGAGGCTAAGGCTGGTACTGGTGCAAGGGTCCTGTGTTGCGAGACACCTCTTTTGGATATAATGTGTTCCAGTGCCTGAATAATGTGTAGCGCCTCTACCTCTGGTCCACAAATAATAGGAGCTGTAGTCTTCCAAGGAACTGGGAGGCTGAGGCTGGTGCGAGAGTTGGTTGTAGTGCCCTGGACCACTTCCTACTTCCAGAAAACTCTTTTTTATATCCACAAATGGTAAGTGGTCCCATATACATCACAGTTTTAGGGACCTCAAAATAGGTTTGAGCATAAGGAGCTTAGTACCAAATTAAAACTCTTAACTGGGGCTATCCACTAGGGCTGCCTACTTTTGTTTTTTTCGTAGTCCGTTCCAAATTGTGGATAGGATGTGATAAACAGCACTGCATAGAAAAATATTGATGTTTTAAATTGCTTTGATTTTCTGTGGACACTTTTTAATGTTTGGATCACTCTTATTCTTTATCTGCTCTTTCTTCAGTTTTCTCAATGTATTTTCTGTAATTGAATGTTATCTGTAAATTTTTGTGGGAATGTTGACATAATTATTTCTTAACTTTAATGCTCTTCTAATGTTGCTGGACATGTACCACATACATTTTTCTGAGAGGATATCCTTACCTGTGTCAAGCTACCATGGATTGCTTGGTATTCCTCAGATAAACTGTTTTTAGTTTCAAGTGCTACTTTGCTCGCCTGTGTTGGGGCTTTCCCACATCTCTAGCAAGGTTGTGGCCTCTCTCTCGCAAAGTCATAATGAATGGTTTTCAACAAACATGAAGTAATGACACAATCTTCCTCTTAATTTTATTGATGGACCACAACAAGAGATGGTCCAATGAACACAATCAGAATTAAATTGAATTATGTATAGAATATTAATGAAGATATTGTGACCTGGCAAAAAAGGAAAAGTATTGTTGACCAAGTTTCTCACAAATTATTAAATTGTCTCAAATGCAATATATATCCTACAATAAATACATTCATGTTTTACATGAAAAAGCTATGACCAAATCGTACATACATTAATATATTTACTATTATTTGTATTGCTATAGTCACTTGAGTACCACATATTTACATAATACCCAGTTAACTGCAGCGATCAAATCAGGATGTACAACTTTGAAGAGCGATATACACTTATCAAGGGGGATAAAGATGTTGGAGCTGGAACTTAAGACTGTTTTATTTGTTTTGAGCAGAGCGACCAATATTTTCAGAATTTGGTATTTGAACCCTAAAGAAGTGATTATTTATTAAGTACATCTTGGCTGTTGCCAATTATTCTGAATGAAGAATCGTAGATGTCATGTCTTATTTTGTATGAAGAAGTATGTCAAACTGTACATTCAGTTATGAAAATGAAAAGACATTTCTCAAATTGAACATTCATCAGTGATAAAAGAAATGTATATGCAAAATTTCACAGTTCAAGGACTTTATATTGTTTCTCAGCTAATCAGTTAGATGTTATTGTTGGGTACATGAAGCTCTGCCGCTAGAAGGCAACCAGTGATCTGAGAGTTTAGTGCCAGGCAAGAATTCCGTTACTTAGTGAATGTCATGTTATATTCATATTTGATGAGCAAATTGGGATGTGGGTGTTAAACCTCAAACACATTTTTCTGCATTCTGTATACATTTTCTTGTTCTTGGCTTCGCACAAGTTGAAAAGTTCTGAGATCCAAGTATTTTAGTTATAAAACAAGTTTAATACACTTTACAAAACATCTAGAAAGTTACAAGAAGAAAGATCTTAAGCATAAAACACTTCATCAATCGAAATATTTTTCAAACCTTCAAGTATTGTCTCATTGCTAAGGCAATCTTCATATATTTATTAGAAAAAGAAGTTCATTGATGATTAAACATGCTTAACCAAAACTGACATTCCATTGGACCTAGCAAGAGTTTATGGCTGGCATCGCATTTACATCAAAGGAGCAAGTTATGAGGAAGGATGCAATGCTCTTTAGGTGACAACCACACTTGTTATTACTCACAGTGAAAGGATGAAATGTCTTTTTTATTTCAAAAACAGTTTTGTTGCACAAGTAGTGCTGACACATGCACAAGTACAGTACAACTTTGTAGGCAAACACCATACAAATGCCAGTTCTTTAGCATTTTAGCAGGCGCCACTGATAAATACTGTGTAATGTGAGTTTATATGCAAACAGTATGCGTTTCCGTGGCTAGTTGATGAGCTGTTATTTTTTATCTAAATCCTGTCCTGGCTGCCATTTCATTTTGGTCATTACAGATTATTTTACAATGTATATCCCAACTTTGTCAAGTACACAATTGTGAGGGGGCAGGTGCGGGGACCACAGGGGATGGCGAATCAGGAATGCTATGATCAGTTTCAAAAGAGGCAGAGTCAGGAAATAGTGCACGAAGCGAAGGTTTTATTTTCAAATAAGCTTTTCTCAGTGGTTGCTCTCAGTCTTGCGAAGTCAGAGGTCTCCGTTCTGACTCCTCTGGTGAAACCGGGACTAGCCAGAATGGCGTAGGGCTGTAGACCAGTCTAACTGCTCTTTCCGGTCGGAAGACGAGTTGGTGTCGGTCTGCTGACAGGCTCGTGTCTCCGGAGGAATCCCCAAAAGGCAAAGAAAGAGAAAGAACACAGTCACTGGGACGTCCACACAGGACTTCCAGGGGGCCCGGGGAGTGAGGGAAACCAAGTGCACAACAACACACAGCCGTCCGTGGTGCTCGTGAGGGGAAGGGGTTTCGGCTATACACTATTTACACTGGGTCTCGAGGTCTTAGCGTCTCACTCCGCCCCACCCAGCCCGCCACTGCGCCCCGTACCTTGTCCAGCCACGCTCCTCCCGTGGGACCATGGGACCGTGGCAGGGCGAAGCGCCAAACCGGTGGCCTCCTGGCTTGACGACCGCTGGGCTCTCTCCGTAGTCTTCTCCTCCGCTCTCCCCCTGTACCGCTCTCCGTCTCCACGCCAACACACCATCCGCCTCCTGGGAAACGCCGTCCGTCTTCTCCGGCGCACTTCCGGCTTTTGGCTCGTCCGCGCTGAAGGTGGGCGTGGCTTCGCCGGCTTGCCGTCTTGGGTTAAAGGGACCGTGCTCTATCTCCGCAGTGTAGTCCCACATACCGGAGTCCTCCTTTGAACACCAGTCCCCTAGTTCAGTGGCAGCAGTCTGTACAGGGGCAACAGAAAGGGGGGTCAGCGGCAATGCGGACCACCAGTCCGAGGGTACTTCAGAATTGGCATCCCCAGAACCCGCCTCCCCGTCACAACAATGTTGTTGCACTGAAAGCAAATGGCAAATATGACTCTGTTGCTCATCCTGCATTGAGAAAATATGTATGGCAGGTTTTCAATGTAGTTTTATACCCATATTGTCTGTTCCAGGAGTATCACGTACACGTTTCTCTTCAACATGGTACACAATTATGTTTTGCATTGGATGTATCAGGTATTTTCAGAGTTTAGCATGGGGATAACTTAGCAGATTTAAAGGTGAGACTGTAGTCCTGATTACGACTTTGGCTGTACGTTCCAGGGCCACCGCTGCTCTCCCTAAGCCGCGGTCAGACCGCCCACCAGATTAGGAGTTTCCTGCCCAGCTAGTCATTCAGGGGGCAAGATGGCGGACACGGCTGTGTCCGAGTGAGGCAGGACACAAGCACTCTCCACGATTCCCCCCCCTGCTCGCCCCTGTCGGCTGATGCTTGTGAGGAAGCTAAGGAGGCTCTAGAAAGCGTGGTGCTCGCACCACGAAGTGAAAACAAACGAGGAGTGCGGCATGCTGAGGTTGTTGCTGTTGCTGTCAACACCCGCCACAAACGCCGACTCTACTTGCTCACCGTGGGGATCTGTGGTTGCCGTCCCAACGTCGGCTGCTGCTCCGTGATCAGACTTCGGCAGCTGGAGGAAGAGAAGGGGGCTGCGGCAATCAGTTTGCGGTGTTGCAGCTATCTGGAAAGTCCGGAGAGGTTGTTTAAGTTTAAAGGAGTTTATAAAGCGCCTGGTGACGCCTCCCGGCGTGTCCCCGCGCTGTGGAGCGAGCATATTAGAAGAAACAGAGAGAGCACAATCACAGCGTAAAGAGGTAAGTTTTCAGCTTCTTTCTAAAAGAGGACTCATTAATCTCTAGCCTGATATCCAGAGGCATGAGGTTCCAGTGCCTAGCCGCTAAAGTGCGGATTGATCTACCTCCCATCCTAGCTTTTTTGGGAGAGGTAGTTCTGAGCAGACCCATTCCTTTGGATCTGAGTGGTCTATTGGGTTCCTACAAGGATGCTAGATCCAACATATAGGCCGGTGCTCTGTGATGGATTATCCTATGGCACCATAGCAGGGCTTTAAAAACAATCCTCTTATTAATAGGTAGCCAATGGAGGGCTGCCAGAGAAGGCCGTGAGGGGGCTCTGCGGGGAAGCCTTAACACCAGGCGTGCTGCCGAATTTTGTAGCACCTGTAGTTTCTTGGTGTTTTTCTCCGATGTACCCAGGAGCAGTACATTCCCGTAATCAATGCGGGAAGTTATTAATGCCTGCACCATGGTACGTCTGGAGTTAAGTGGTAACAGGTCAAGGGTGCGGTTGAGCGTTTTCATCACCCCAAAGCATTTGCCTACCGTTTTCTTTATATGGCTATCAAAAGACAGCTTGTTGTCAACCCAGACGCCTAGATTCTTCGCCTCACGGTTAGGAGGAGGCAGAGGACCCAAGCAACTGGGCCACCATTCAGCTGTCCATTTGGCCTCATTGCCTCCAATGATGAGGACCTCCGTTTTTGTACCGTTCAGTTTTAAGCAATGCTCTGTCATCCAAGTGGCCAGTTTAGTCATGCAGGCATTAAAGTTATCAGCTTCTATGGACGGGGCTTGGGTCAGAGATATAAAAAGTTGCGTATCGTCGGCGTACGAGACAATCTCCACGCCGAACGATTGCACCACCTCTGCCAGGGGGGCCATGTACAGATTGAACAGGGTGGGACTCAGGGCCGAGCCCTGAGGTACCCCCTGTTCAAGCAGCACTCTGTCTGAGAGGGAAGTCCCTTTTTGGACTTGAAAGCTCCTATTGATCAAAAACGCTTTCAGCCATCCCAGTGCCTTATTAGTGACTCCAGCTTTGTTTAGACACTGTAGCAAGATGGAGTGTGCTACAGTGTCAAACGCGGCACTGAGATCGAGCATGATGAGGGCCATAGTCTTGCCCCCGTCTGCCCCCTCTCGTAAGGTTTCCGTGGCCCTCAGGAGAGCTGTCTCCGTAGAGAAACCAGATCTGAAACCCGACTGGGACTTATGGAGGACATTATGGGCCTCAAGGTGTTCCATAAGTTGATTGTTGACAATTTTCTCAGCTAGTTTAGCCACATAAGGTAGCAAGGATATTGGCCGGAGGTTATCCATTGTGTCTTGGCTGATATTCGGCTTTTTTTTAATTGGTAACACTACTGCTTGTTTCCATTCCATCGGCAAACAGGCAGTGAGGAAGGAGATCTGCAGTAAGTGTCTGAAGTGAGGTTCTAATGCAGGGAAAGCTTCAGCTAAGATTTTAGGAGGCGCCGGGTCTCGGGGAGACCCCGATTTGATTTTGTTGCACAATTGAGACAGGACTTCATAAGGGGGAACTTCAAAAGATTTTAGGCACTCAAGTGTATTTACACGGTTGTCATTTTCGGTAAAGTGCATGGCCGGCTCTGGCTGATTGGAGAAACTTGTATAGATTTTATTAATTTTACCCGAAAAGTATTGTGCAATTTTATTACAAGATTCCACAGAATCATTTTGGGCGGAGGAAGTCACCTCCACTATAGATATTTCTTTATATATCTGAAACAGTTCCCTAGAGGAGTTGCCTGCTTCCATGATACGAGTATGATAGTGTTCTGCCTTGGCCAGACGTACTGATTTATAATATTCTCTCTGTGCTGCTTTATACTGCATTTTAGTATCTGCACAGAAGTTCTGGCGCCAGGCTCTCTCAAGTTTTTTACATGCCGTTGTTCAGCCAGGATGGAGCCCAAGAACGCTAGTTCCAGTGCTGCTGCCAAGGGACCAAAGACTCGAGTAGAGGCTGCTGTGAGTACGCTGACCACAGCGATACCGATCTCTCGGGGGCAGGCACAGGCCTCCGGTGGTGGTCCGCAGAATGCACAGGATGAAAGTTAGACAGTTACCGAGTTGGGAGCCATGGAAACACTGGATGCTGTTGATAAGGCACATCAGGACGCTGTTTTGGCCACCGATGCCGCGGACCTTGCAGGGTCAAAGGTAACAATTCCAGGGATTTAAAAAAAAAAAAAACATGTTCCCAAAACAAAGTTGGATGAAGCGCCAATCCTATCTGCTCTAAGTAGCAATGGCACTACCTCTGGTATATTAAAAACGGTAACCAACTCTTTGGAGACTCCCCCCTCAGCTTTTCCCCCTAGTGATCAATTGAACTCACTGTGTGAAAGTAGCAGAAATCAGCAGGTTAGCAATGCTCACGGTTCAGACTCTTCAGATTCTGCCACTTTGAGTGCAGCTCCTCTCCACCCCAGAGTTGACTGTTTACCTGATAATCAGAACCCCTCAGCAGAAGTGGCTACTGAGGTGGACTCATGTGGGTCAGGGGGCAAATTGTACTCCATGTCAGATGTCTCCGTCGTCTCGGAGGGCAAAAGTGTTGATCTTGACTGGGCGGACGATAGAAGCCTCGAGAACTCTGCGCATCTTGAGGAAGAGGAGAACAGCTTGTTACTGTCAGGGGGAGAAAATACGGTTCAAAAAGCACAAGAGGTGTCTCGTCCATTTAACGCAATGCCAGGGCGGGTAACAAGCAATAATGGGTCACCAATCTTAGACTCCTCTACAACAGCTCAAGCTGGTGGGACAATTGACTGTAGAGGGGGCCCAGGTCCTAACTTTGAAGAAACTGATCATGTAATTACCCTTACTACGATATACCAGGCCATCATCTCACACCAAGAGGAGACGAAGGCGGAGAGCCTCTGTGTCCAGGGCGCAGTGCGTAAACTACAGAACACGGTGCGGCGCATGGCTAAATTATATACCGAGCTGTCAGCAAGAATTGGAGAAGCTGAAGGAAGAATTTCCTCAATGGAGGATGAGTTTGCTTCGCAGAAGGCTGACGTCTCCGCCCTTCATTCACTCCATGATGACATGAATTGGAAACTAATCGACATTGAAAACAGGTCAAGGAGAAACAATTTGCGTATACTGGGCATCCCTGAAAGATTAGAAGGGAAAGACATCCGTCAGTTTGTAATTGAATTATGTACTGAAGCCTTTCCTGAGTTAACCAAGTGGAAATGGGAGCTCGAGCTCCAAAGGGTGCGGTGGGGTTCAAGAGGGGCAGAGGCCAAGCCAAGGGCAATACTGATCTGCTTGAGCAATTTCCTACTCCGTGAGCACCTATATGATCTAGCACGGCCTGATCGCAAACGGAAAGCTAAGGGCTGTGAGTTTTTTGTGCGCCTTGACTACTGTCGGGCCTCTGTACAACTAAGGTGACATCTGCGTCAACTCATCTCGCCATTGCAGGGGAAAGGGGCGCAAACTTTCTTATTAAATCCCTCCAAGCTCAAGGTTATCTATAAAGAAAAAACCCTATTCTTTACTTCCGAAATAGCTGCAAAGGAATTTTTGGGGACACTGTAAGGGATAATGTGCTTTGGTGGTAGCATTGAAAGCTTCCTCCACAATACTTTATTTTGGTGCTTATTCAGGAGGACAGGGGGTGGGGAGGGTGCTCACTCCTTTCTCTTCATCACTAATAGGGACTATTCAGTCCCTTTGCCTCATTTGGGTGGGTTCAGGGGAAGGTGGGGGGTAGGGGTAGTAGCAAGGAGGGGGGCGTGGGGGGGTTCTCGGGGCAAGGAACGTAAAGAACACAGTGGATGGGTGGATGCACCTGAAAGTCAGCAAGTCATGGTCCAATAAATGTATTTCAGCTACATATTGCTTTTTTGAGTTCTTAGCGGCCGAAGCATCATATATATTAACATGTGGGGAAGGAAATTGCGGGGTTTCTCGGTTACGATAAACCAATTTTTGTTTAAAGATGGGTAAATTCGCCATTTGCTCATGGAATGTATGTGGACTGAATAATAGAAAAAAAGAGGAATTATGGCTCAGATCCTCAAAACAATGAGGGTAGAACTGGTATGTGTTCAAGAAACACATATTGCTTTGAACAATAGGGCCTGGCTGAAAGATCTGGGTTTGGAACTTTTGTGTTGTACACAGCAAGGGTCAACTACAAGAGGGGTTGCTATCTTGAAGAAATACAGGTGGGGCGAGTGTAAACGTGTTACGGCGGATCAATTTGGTCAGTGGGTGATCATCGAGTTGAGGATAGACGGCCTTTTAGTTACTATATGTTAATTGTACGGTCCCAATTCTGACAACCCCGATATGTTGAAGGATATTAGCATTGAATTGGCTTCCTGGCCCATTATTCGTATGCGGGGACTTCAATCTACACATGCGAGGAGATGAAGACATTCGTTGTAATCTCCGGTATGAAGGGAAAAAGAATAAGGTTTTTAAAGCTACCAAGGGTCTTCTTAATGATTTTGGTCTAGTAGATGTTTGGTGGCTGAAAAGACTGGGTGACCCAGGTTACACATTTTATTCTGCCCCTCTTCAGAAACACGTTCGACTGGAATATTTTTTTACATCTATAGAACTTTTGACTAGCGCTAGGATCGACACTCAACCTAAAATATTATCGGATCACAATCCGAAAAATGTGAAATTAGAAACAGAATTGCTGGACAGACCCTGGACGTTCAAGCATCAGTTGCTAGTTGACTCTGTCTATCATGAACAAATGTCTAAATGGATAGCGGAGTTTTTTCAATTCAACTGTGGATCTGCCCCAGTGGGTATGGTATGGGACGCGTTCAAGGCCGGAGTGCGGGGAGAATCCCTTAGCTAGTCTATTAATAAACAACGCTGATTGAGGGCAGAACAGGACGATGAGATGAACAAACTGTGAGTTTTAGAAACTAAGTTTATGTTGGCAGTCAGTACCAGTCAGGATTATGATCACATGGCGTAGATTTGGCTGTTCAAAAATTAAGGGTGTACCAAATCTTTTCCACTAAGTTAGAGGACCAAATTGCAGTATATCGTTCTGACCTTTATGAGGTGGGAGAGAATTCGGGCTGGTTACTCGCTAAAAGGTTACGGCAGAAAGAGGTAGCTAGGAGGCTTTACTCAATTCAGATGAGCATGGGCAAATCCACACAGAACCAGCGAAAAAATTGGCGATTTTTAATAAATTTTGTAGTCAGCTTTACCTAAATGAGGATACCATTGAAATAGAAGGAAAAATCACAGGGTTCTCGGGGGATAAGGAGTTTCCTAGATTAACTCTCGAACAAAAAGAAGAGCTAGAGGCCGGTATCTCTTATGAGGAACTTGAGGCAGCAATATTATCGCTCGCGGTAGGTAATGCGGTGGGACCAGACGGGATCCCGCTTGAATTTTTTAGAACTTTCCTGTCGGTCTTAAAAGAGCAAATACTGGTGACGTTCCTGAGTGCCCAAAGGGGATTAACCCACTGTCCTGGCGGAAATCAATAATAAAGGTGTTCTTAAAAAAAGATAAAGCCCCCCTTTTACCATCCTCTTACAGACCTATATCATTAATCACCGCTGACAGTAAAATCTATTCCAAAATCTTAGCCGTCTGTCTTTCAAGGATTATTTCAATGCTGGTATCACCATTTCAGCATGGGTTCATCCCCGGCCGCAAAACGACTGACCACTTGCGGCGTGTGATAGCTTTGATGGACTGGCAGAGGCTACGAAGACCTCTATTGGAATCACCCTGTTTGATGCCAAGAAGGCATTCAACAGGGTGTCTTGGCCATACCTGTGGGAGGTTCTACGTCTGAAGGGATTTGGACCAGGCATGCTTCAAGCAATAAAGTCTTTATATCAGCTACCTACTGCATGTATACGCTTATCTTGTAGAGAGTCGGAGCTCTTTACAATCAGTCGCGGAACATGACAAGGCTGCCCAGGTTCACCCTTATTATTTGCCTTATATATTGATTTCTTCTTATCTAAATTAAATCAGTCTATTGATATCAAACCAGTTAAAGTATGCGATATTGAGTATAGAGCTCTGGCCTATGCGGACAATATTGTCATAGTCACTACTGACCTCCCTTTCACATTGTCAACAACTGAAGACCTCGCATCACAGTTTGGGCTCTTGTCTGGCTACAAGCTAAACTTAACTAAAACTCATATTTTATGTGTTGGGGGCAACCCTCCGGATGGTATTCCCACCGTCCCGGAAGCTATCTACTTGGGAATTAGGCTCTGCTCACCTATTAATAAGATCCCTGAAATTAACATGAACCCAATATTAGACCAAGTGAACTCTACCTTAGAGCGATTAAACCATCTTCATTTATCGCTCTATGGGAGGTCTAATGTTCTAAAGATGCTCGTGTTGCCCAAGTTTCTTTACCTGTTCAGAACCATCCCACTGGAATTAACAGCAGTGTGTTTTAGAAGACTTGAGAATATCAGCTCTAGATTTTTATGGGACCTACAAAAGGCACAGAAGGGCGTACAAAAAGATGGTGCTCCCTAGAACCTGCGGGGGTTGGGGGATCCCACATTTTTTGTTTTATTATTGGGCGGCAGTTTTGCAATATATTTCCCCTTTGGTGGTTGGAGAAAGGGCTAGGCTTTTGCCTTGCCATAGCCTTCAATATATGAATTCAGGCTGGGTGAAGAGGCCAATAGTTGTTTGGTAAAATTTCTGGGAAAAAAAACTATGTTTAAAATTCATAAGGCTGCCTATGCTGTCTGGAGGCGGGCCAAGCGGCATTTAGGTTTGCTGAATATAAACGCCTACACCCCCTTTGAAGCCGCAGGTGTGCTCCCTCTTATCTTTCGAGATCAAACTATTGTCAAGTGGCGGCAGAAGGGGATCTGCCGCTCAGGAAATCTTGGTCCAGATGGCCAATTTCCGTCCTTTACAGAGTTACAATTACAATATGGTTTACCAAAACATGATTTTTTAAAATACTTGCAAATCCGCAGTTTTTTTAGTACGTTAGGCCCGGCTGCTATGTTCCAACTCAGAAAATGTCCTTTATTAGAGCAGATGCGGTAAGGGATGCCTATTGGTGTTTTCTATTCTAATTTGATAAAGCTATTACCAGATGATCTACAGCAATGTCAAGAATGTAAATGTAGAGGTACTTGTATAGCGCACGACTACCCGGAGGCATCTCGGCACTTGTATGAATACCGCTAAGGAACCCTTCCTGGCCTTTCCCTGTGATGTGCCCACTCCTGGGCACCCCCAAGGTGAAGCCAGGCATCCTAGCGTTGTTGGGGCCGTTGTGGAGATTAAGCAAGCTATTGCCCAGAGTTGCAGAGTGGGTCTGATGATTAGAATAGGCACCGAAGCGAGAATTATCAGGTCCGAGGAAATTGACCCCTAGACCTGCCGAGGCGGGAATTGAACCCTGGTCCCAGGCCAGACTTCTGCATCAGGGTCTGCCGCTCTAACCATTGAGCCACACTTCTCCTCAAAAAAAGTGGGCAAGGAATTTAAACACAAAGGAAATTGATTTAAACACCTCTATCGCCTTGGTAAATGAAGTCTTGTTGACCGGCAGGATGTGTGCACAGCATTACATGGCTATTTACGATTTATGATATACCCCGGGTAAGATTTCTAAATGGGGCACATTAGCTGGAACTAAATGTAACAGGTATGGTGCTTTCGCCGCAGATGCTGTGCATATGTTCTTTTCGTGTTCTAAACTGGTGGACTTGTTATCCTCAATTTAAGGTTTTCTTGCATTAATATTGGGATCACCAGTTTGCATTACAGGGGAGCTGGTATTGATAGGAGTTAAATCAGATTCTGAAGCACAAATAAGATCTAAATCTATGACCGCTTTTTTGTTTATTTGCATGGTGATTTTGTGCGCTTGTGTCACTAAAGATCGGATTTACCCTGATCCTCCGTCGTTTACCTCCTGGAGGGCTAGGCTACTGGCGATGTATAATCTTGAATCTGCAACTTATAACACCAAGCGGAATAGGAAGAGAGTAAGGGGGGCGAAAATCTGGGCTCCTGTGGCGGAGTGGATTTAAGAGACTGTGAGTTAGGGTTTATTTTGGATGTAGCCTTGGTTGATTGTTCTCCATTGGTATGATTTTTCTCATCTCTCTCCCTGTTCTCGCTCGCTTTGCTGTTTTCTTGATTTTCCCACATGCACTTCCCTGATTTGATCTTTATGTATTTGTGGCCATATTTGTTAAACGTTGTCTTTTGTAGTGTCTTGATTTTGTTTCCACTTACCCACTGCTGTTATGTTAAAATATGATTATTCCTTGCATAAAAGTTTAAAATGAATTTTTTTTAAAAAAAGGAGTTTCCTGCCCTCTGACGGGTTTTTTGGTGTTCCCACACCGGTGCCTCAGAAAATGGGCACCGCAATGGGAATGCCAAAAACAGTTCCGCATGGGTGGCATGGACTTTTCAGTGCATGCTGTACAGGAACTGGGGAGCATGTAATGTGTGTATCCCCATGCAGCGGTGGCACAGGGGGCCCTGCAGGGCACCCTTTGTTTCTTCTCCACCACAGTGTTTATGGAGGAGGAACATCCATGACACCGCCGGCGAGGAGGAAACTCATAATGTGCTTGGCCTGACCGCAGCGGTCCTACCAAGCAAAGTAAGGCCTCCTCAATGCCAGGGAATTGTAATTCCCTGGTGGCTGTGGTGGGGTGTGGCTTTTCGACTGCCAAATCATAATAGGGCGTTTGGGAGACTGCAACCGCCTTGCTCCTGCGACGGACCCCCAGATACGTAATCGAGGCCTGTGTGTTTTCACTATTGACAGCAACACAGTAAAATTGATCTAAGAACAAGCAGCGGCTCATGAAATTTAAAAGGGGTGAGGCATAAAAGTCTGTGTTCAATTGCATGAAGTGAGCATAACCTCCTGTTCCAAGAGAGATTTGGGTAAGCCCCCACCCTCCAAAAGAACATTTTAAAAAATAGAGGGCAAAATAATTCATTTCACAAAACTATTTGCTAAAAATATTGGTTTAAAAGCAACAAGCTGGAAATGCAGTTCTGAAGGGATCCTCTTGAAATAGTCAAACAATAAACGTGCCACCCGTTTTTGCAGCGTTAAACATTATCCCTGGTGCAGCAGTGTTCATTTTGGCAAGTGTATACGGTGACTAGACCTGTGAATTTCATACAACAGTAAAGAGACATGTGGAATAAAAGTTGTGTGAAAATGCATACAGGTCTTGGAATACGGTTAACTCTGGTCATGAGGTATATCAACACCGATACTTATCCATACAGTTACTCACACACATAGTCACACATGCAAATAAACTACCAAAACATCCATTTGTTTGCTTATACAGCTATACACACACCACTACACTTACTTTTACCGAAACGTACACATACTTTACTCTCTTAAACAATCAGTTATAGAAACACATACTTATTTATACAGGAACTTTTCCAATCTGTCACCGTCATATATCCTTACTTATTGTAATGGGGTGGAATGCCCTTCCAATGGACAGGACTATGGTAATGATTGGTGGTCGGCTGTTCCCCTTTCACCTGTTTCTATCCCCTCTCAGCAGCAGTCCGACCATTATGCACTCGAGGACTGGCCATATGAACGGGATGGATGGGAAGCCGCTAAAGAAAAGAACCCTGGCTCCTTTAATTGGGGATTCCACTATGACGAGACTCCTCCCCTTATGGACTTCATTGCATCAGGTTCACAAAATGAGGGAGGTACCAGGAAGTGGGCGAACGGCGTTTCCCTGGAGGTGGAGGAAGGAAGCGGAGAGCTGAGGAGTGAAGAGAATCCGAAGACTAAGGACGAAGAAGACGAGGAGGACCGTGTACAACAGACTGGAGACGTCCTCGACAAGCCAGGAGGCCAACGGTTCTGCGATTCGCCCGCCACTCTCCCGCGGGTTGGGTGAGAAGGCCCTACCAACCTTCCGAATAATAGCCCAGCTGTATATATTTAAAGACCTCTGTACAGTCTACGACCATTCCCCACCACGAGCACTGGAACACGTCCCACGAACCTGTATATAGCACTCTCACTTGTGCACTTGGTTTCCCTCACTCCCGGACCTTATAGTATTCAAACCGGATGACCCCCTAACCCCTTTCTTTGTTTCTTCCTTTGTGGTGCCGGTCCCTGATGAAGGGCCTCTTCCAAGCTCACCCTGCCGGATACAATCTGGAGTCCCCAAGGAAAACCAAGACGGACCCAGCTGTGTTTGCCCGAGAAAGACTAACGAGCATGAGAAGAAAGGCATATATAAAAAATAAAACCATCTTTGAAATCTTTACCCAAAGTCTCTGACTCTGTGACTCCTCCCCCTGTCGACCCGACCCCCACAACTGGTGTCAGAAGTGGGATTTCCACCACAGCCCATCTGCACAACAGAGATGGACGCCCTAATACAGCACATCATCAAGGGGAAGGAGAAACTAGAATGGGCGGTTGAAAGATAGCTCTCATCGGCTCAGGCAGATCGAGAGTAATTCCAAAACACTATCACAGTCCAAATCGAGAGGCTTCAAAAGAATGTGCCGTCTCCCACCGTGTCCATACCTTTAGAGAGCCGAGTACATGTCCCAAACCCCTCGAGAATCGCGTTGCAGAAGTACCTTCAGGGAGAGGATCCTGACGCATTCCTTTTAAACTTTGAAAGGGCAGCCAGAGCGATGGGTTGGCCAGAAGAGAAATGGCCCTTCTTCCTGGCCCCGTTACAGACGGGTGAGGCTCAATTCGCCTATCAGGTGGCCAACCCCATAGGAAATGCCCCATATCACTTTATTAAAGAGGTGATTCTAGATCACCTAGGACAGGACTCCGAAGCATACAGAGTCCGATTTAGAAAGGAGCGGGGAACACCTGGCGTAAACCCAAAAATCCTTTTCTTCCGCCTTAAAATGGCCGCAGACAAATGGCTAAAACCAGAGTCCAGCATCAAGGAAGAGGTAATGTCTAAAATCTACCTGGAGCAGTTCATGGAGGCTCTCCCATATGCCTCTCAAAGATGGCTCAGACAACATTCGGGACTTAGCGTTGAACAAGCCATTGAAATGGCGGCCAACTACGCCAGAGCCCAGCCCCGTTCCACAGGCTGGGAACATGAGAAAACGACCAAGCATGTGCGTCTCACTAAAACGGATAAACCAAAACCTCTGTTGGATCCTATAAGATCCAGGCCAAATAGGATGGATTCGCCGTTGATGAGGGGGCCACAGTGTTTTGAATGTGGCGAATGGGGCCACATTGCCCGCCTATGCCCCCGGAAACGACCACCAGAAGAACCAATGGAAGTGGGGTACCTTCCCAAAACAGTCCTCTACTCTGCAGAAATGGGAGCATTGTTCTATGTGAGTATGAGGATGAATGGCTATGTGGTGAAAGCTCTCTTAAATTCAGGGTGCAGGCAGTCAGTGGTCCAAGAACGCTTTATCCTCCCCAACCAGTGCGTTCCCGGGACAGTGGTACACATAAGGTGTGTTCATGGGGACGTCAAACCCTACCCTCTGGCGAAAGTGACCATTGACCTCCCTGACAGAGATCCCTGTACGGTGAAAGTAGGGGTGGTAGACTCTCTTACCGAGGACATGATCCCAGGGGTGGACAACCCGGAGTTTCTTTCCCTGTTTAAAAACACCATTGATATGCTTTTCCCTAAAAAAGCAGACCCTATCCCTACTCTCGCAAAAACAACAGGTGATGGACAGAATGCAGAACAATGTCATACATTCACCCCAGTACAGAGATCTGGGCCTAAATCCATTGTTTTTTTGCTCACCATGCAATTCCAGTTTGAAACCAGCCATATGCAAATCAGTCTTGACCCTGTGCCCCATGGGAACAGTCCAGCCCGAACTGCCAAGCCAGGTCCTCCCTGGACTGGAAACAAGCATCCAAGGACCGGTTTCGGGCTTTCAGCCCTCATCAGCCTGGATAGCTTGATTTGAGTGGCATGGAGATCATGGGACTCACGTCTGAGCATACCCGTCCCACTCGGGGTGACAAATGCAAAAACAACAGGTGATGGACAGAATGCAGAACAATGTCATACATTCACCCCAGTACAGAGATCTGGGCCTAAATCCATCGTTTTTTTGTTCACCATGCCATTCCAGTTTGAACCCAGCCATATGCAAATCAGTCTTGACCCTGTGCCCCATGGGAACAGTCCAGCACGAACTGCCAAGCCAGGTCCTCCCTGGACTGGAAACAAGCATCCAAGGACCGGTTTCGGGCTTTCAGCCCTCATCAGCCTGGATAGCTTGATTCCAGTGGCATGGAGAGCACGGGACTCACGTCTGAGCATACCCGTCCCACTCGGGGGGACAAATGAAAAAACAACAGGTGATGGACAGAATGCAGAACAATGTCATACATTCACCCCAGTACAGAGATCTGTGCCAAAATCCATCATTTTTTTGCTCACCATGCCATTCCAGTTTGAACCCAGCCATATGCAAATCAGTCTTGACCCTGTGCCCCATGGGAACAGTCCAGCCCGAACTGCCAAGCCAGGTCCTCCCAGATTGCCAGAAACCGATCCTAGGATGCTTGATTCCGGTCCAGGGAAGACATGGCTTGGCAGTTCGGGCTGGACTGTTCACATGAGGAACAGGGTCAAGGTTGATTTGCATATGGCCATGTCTGAACTGGGGTGGCTTGGTGAGCAAAATAACGATGGATTAAACCCAGATCTGTGACTGGGGGTGAATGTTTTGCCATTTTGCAACATTCCGTCCAACATCTTGTGTGTTTTGCTGTTCACCCTATGTGGGAAGGGTATGCCCAGACGTAGGTCCCGTGCTCACTACGCCAATGGAGTCAAGCTATCCTGGCTGAAGACGGCTTATAGCCAGGAACCGGTCCTAGGATGCTTGATTCCGGTCCAGGGAAGACATGGCTTGGCAGTTCGGGCTGGACTGTTCCCATGAGGAACAGGGTCAAGGCTGATTTGCATATGGCCATGTCTGAACTGGGGTGGCTTGGTGAGCAAAATAACGATGGATTAAACCCAGATCTGTGACTGGGGTGAATGTTTTGCCATTGTGCAACATTCCGTCCATCATCTTGTGTGTTTTGCTGTTCACCCTATGTGGGAAGGGTATGCCCAGACGTGGATCCCGTGCTCACTATGCCACTGGAGTCAAGCTATCCTGGCTGAAGACGGCTGATAGCTAGAAACCGGTCTTATGATGCTTGATTCCGGTCCAGGGAAGACATGGCTTGGCAGTTCGGGCCGGACTGTTCCCATGAGGAACAGGGTCAAGGCTGATTTGCATATGGCCATGTCTGAACTGGGGTGGCATGGTGAGCAAAATAACGATGGATTAAACCCAGATCTGTGACTGGTGGTGAATGTTTTGCCATTGTGCAACATTCCGTCCAACATCTTGTTTGTTTTGCTGTTCACCCTATGTGGGAAGGGTATGCCCAGACGTGGGTCCCGTGCTCACAACGCCAATGGAGTCAAGCTATCCTGGCTGAAGACGGCTGATAGCCAGAAACCGGTCCTAGGATGCTTGATTCCGGTCCAGGGAAGAACTGGCTTGACAGTTCGGGCTGGACTGTTCCCATAGGAACAGGGTCAAGGCTGATTTGCATATGGCCATGTCTGAACTGGGGTGGCTTGGTGAGCAAAATAATGATGGATTAAACCCAGATCTGTGACTGGGGGTGAATGTTTTGCCATTGTGCAACATTCCGTCCATCATCTTGTGTGTTTTGCTGTTCACCTTATGTGGGAAAGGTATGCCCAGACGTGGGTACCGTGCTCACTACGCCACTGGAGTCAAGCTATCCTGGCTGAAGACGGCTGATAGCCTGAAACCGTTCCTAGGATGCTTGATTCCGGTCCAGGGAAGACATGGCATCGCAGTTCGGGCTGGACTGTTCCCATGAGGAACAGGGTCAAGGCTGATTTGCATATTGCCATGTCTGAACTGGGGTGGCTTGGTGAGCAAAATAACGATGGATTAAACCCAGATCTGTGACTGGGGGTGAATGTTTTGCCATTGTGCAACATTTCGGCCAACATCTTGTGTGTTTTGCTGTTCACCCTATGTGGGAAGGGTATGCCCAGACGTGGGTGCCGTGCTCACTATGCCACTGGAGTCAAGCTATCCTGGCTGAAGACAGCTGATAGCCAGAAACCGGTCTTATGATGCTTGATTCCGGTCCAGGGAAGACATGGCTTGGCAGTTCGCACTGGACTGTTCCCATGAGGAACAGGGTCAAGGCTGATTTGCATATGGCCATGTCTGCAGTGGGGTGGCATGTTGAGCAAAATAACGATGGATTAAACCCAGATCTGTGACTGGGGGTGAATGTTTTGCCATTGTGCAACATTCCGTCCAACATCTTGTGTGTTTTGTTGTTCACCCTATGTGGGAAGGGTATGCCCAGACGTCGATCCCGTGCTCACTACGCCAATGGAGTCAAGCTATCCTGGCTTAAGACGGCTGATAGCCAGAAACCGGTCCTAGGATGCTTGATTCCGGCCCAGGGAAGAACTGGCTTGACAGTTCGGGCTGGACTGTTCCCATAGGAACAGGGTCAAGGCTGATTTGCATATGGCCATGTCTGAACTGGGGTGGCTTGGTGAGCAAAATAATGATGGATTAAACCCAGATCTGTGACTGGGGGTGAATGTTTTGCCATAGTGCAACATTCCGTCCATCATCTTGTGTGTTTTGCTGTTCACCCTATGTGGGAAGGGTATGCCCAGACGTGGGTCCCGTGCTCACTACGCCACTGGAGTTAAGCTATCCTGGCTGAAGACGGCTGATAGCCAGAAACCGGTCCTAGGATGCTTGATTCCCGTCCAGGGAAGACATGGCTTGGCAGTTTGCGCTGGACTGTTCCCATGAGGAACAGGGTCAAGGCTGATTTTCATATGGCCATGTCTGAACTGGGGTGGCTTGGTGAGCAAAATAACGATGGATTAAACCCAGATCTGTGACTGGGGGTGAATGTTTTGCCGTTGTGCAACATTCCATCCATCATCTTGTGTGTTTTGCTGTTCACCCTATGTGGGAAGGGTATGCCCAGACATGGGTCCCGTGCTCACTACGCCACTTGGTTCAAGCTATCCTGGCTGAAGACGGCTGATAGCCAGAAACCGGTCCTAGGATGCTTGATTCCGGTCCAGGGAAGACATGGCTTGACAGTTCGGGCTGGACTGTTCCCATAGGAACAGGGTCAAGGCTGATTTGCATATGGCCATGTCTGAACTGGGGTGGCTTGGTGAGCAAAATAACGATGGATTAAACCCAGATCTGTGACTGGGGGTGAATGTTTTGCCATTGTGCCACATTCCGTCCATCATCTTGAGTGTTTTGCTGTTCACCCTATTTGGGAAGGGTATGCCCAGACGTGGGTCCTGTGCTCACTACGCCACTGGAGTCAAGCTATCCTGGCTGAAGACGGCTGATAGCCAGAAACCGGTCCTAGGATGCTTGATTCCGGTCCAGGGAAGACATGGCTTGGCAGTTCGGGCTGGACTGTTCCCATGAAGAACAGGGTCAAGGCTGTTTTGCATATGGCCATGTCTGAACTGGGGTGGCTTGGTGAGCAAAATAACGATGGATTAAACCCAGATCTGTAACTGGGGGTGAATGTTTTGCCATTGTGCAACATTCCGTCCATCATCTTGTGTGTTTTTCTGTTCACCCTATGTGGGAAGGGTATGCCCAGACGTGGGTCCCGTGCTCACTACGCCACTGGAGTGAAGCTATCCTGGCTGAAGACGGCTGATAGCCAGAAACCGGTCCTAGGATGCTTGATTCCGATCCAGGGAAGACATGGCTTGGCAGTTCGGGCTGGACTGTTCCCATGAGGAACAGGGTCAAGGCTGATTTGCATATGGCCATGTCTGAACTGGGGTGGCTTGGTGAGCAAAATAACGATGGATTAAACCCAGATCTGTGACTGGGTGTGAATGTTTTGCCATTGTGCAACATTCCGTCCATCATCTTGTGTGTTTTGCTGTTCACCCTATGTGGGAAGGGTATGCCCAGACGTGGGTCCCGTGCTCACTACGCCACTGGAGTCAAGCTATCCTGGCTGAAGACGGCTGATAGCCAGAAACCGGTCCTAGGATGCTTGATTCCGGTCCAGGGAAGACATGGCTTGGCAGTTCGGGCTGGACTGTTCCCATGAAGAACAGGGTCAAGGCTGTTTTGCATATGGCCATGTCTGAACTGGGGTGGCTTGGTGAGCAAAATAACGATGGATTAAACCCAGATCTGTAACTGGGGGTGAATGTTTTGCCATTGTGCAACATTCCGTCCATCATCTTGTGTGTTTTTCTGTTCACCCTATGTGGGAAGGGTATGCCCAGACGTGGGTGCCGTGCTCACTATGCCACTGGAGTCAAGCTATCCTGGCTGAAGACGGCTGATAGCCAGAAACCGGTCTTATGATGCTTGATTCCGGTCCAGGGAAGACATGGCTTGGCAGTTCGCACTGGACTGTTCCCATGAGGAACAGGGTCAAGGCTGATTTGCATATGGCCATGTCTGCAGTGGGGTGGCATGTTGAGCAAAATAACGATGGATTAAACCCAGATCTGTGACTGGGGGTGAATGTTTTGCCATTGTGCAACATTCCGTCCAACATCTTGTGTGTTTTGTTGTTCACCCTATGTGGGAAGGGTATGCCCAGACGTCGATCCCGTGCTCACTACGCCAATGGAGTCAAGCTATCCTGGCTTAAGACGGCTGATAGCCAGAAACCGGTCCTAGGATGCTTGATTCCGGCCCAGGGAAGAACTGGCTTGACAGTTCGGGCTGGACTGTTCCCATAGGAACAGGGTCAAGGCTGATTTGCATATGGCCATGTCTGAACTGGGGTGGCTTGGTGAGCAAAATAATGATGGATTAAACCCAGATCTGTGACTGGGGGTGAATGTTTTGCCATAGTGCAACATTCCGTCCATCATCTTGTGTGTTTTGCTGTTCACCCTATGTGGGAAGGGTATGCCCAGACGTGGGTCCCGTGCTCACTACGCCACTGGAGTTAAGCTATCCTGGCTGAAGACGGCTGATAGCCAGAAACCGGTCCTAGGATGCTTGATTCCCGTCCAGGGAAGACATGGCTTGGCAGTTTGCGCTGGACTGTTCCCATGAGGAACAGGGTCAAGGCTGATTTTCATATGGCCATGTCTGAACTGGGGTGGCTTGGTGAGCAAAATAACGATGGATTAAACCCAGATCTGTGACTGGGGGTGAATGTTTTGCCATTGTGCAACATTCCATCCATCATCTTGTGTGTTTTGCTGTTCACCCTATGTGGGAAGGGTATGCCCAGACATGGGTCCCGTGCTCACTACGCCACTTGGTTCAAGCTATCCTGGCTGAAGACGGCTGATAGCCAGAAACCGGTCCTAGGATGCTTGATTCCGGTCCAGGGAAGACATGGCTTGACAGTTCGGGCTGGACTGTTCCCATAGGAACAGGGTCAAGGCTGATTTGCATATGGCCATGTCTGAACTGGGGTGGCTTGGTGAGCAAAATAACGATGGATTAAACCCAGATCTGTGACTGGGGGTGAATGTTTTGCCATTGTGCCACATTCCGTCCATCATCTTGAGTGTTTTGCTGTTCACCCTATTTGGGAAGGGTATGCCCAGACGTGGGTCCTGTGCTCACTACGCCACTGGAGTCAAGCTATCCTGGCTGAAGACGGCTGATAGCCAGAAACCGGTCCTAGGATGCTTGATTCCGGTCCAGGGAAGACATGGCTTGGCAGTTCGGGCTGGACTGTTCCCATGAAGAACAGGGTCAAGGCTGTTTTGCATATGGCCATGTCTGAACTGGGGTGGCTTGGTGAGCAAAATAACGATGGATTAAACCCAGATCTGTAACTGGGGGTGAATGTTTTGCCATTGTGCAACATTCCGTCCATCATCTTGTGTGTTTTTCTGTTCACCCTATGTGGGAAGGGTATGCCCAGACGTGGGTCCCGTGCTCACTACGCCACTGGAGTGAAGCTATCCTGGCTGAAGACGGCTGATAGCCAGAAACCGGTCCTAGGATGCTTGATTCCGATCCAGGGAAGACATGGCTTGGCAGTTCGGGCTGGACTGTTCCCATGAGGAACAGGGTCAAGGCTGATTTGCATATGGCCATGTCTGAACTGGGGTGGCTTGGTGAGCAAAATAACGATGGATTAAACCCAGATCTGTGACTGGGTGTGAATGTTTTGCCATTGTGCAACATTCCGTCCATCATCTTGTGTGTTTTGCTGTTCACCCTATGTGGGAAGGGTATGCCCAGACGTGGGTCCCGTGCTCACTACGCCACTGGAGTCAAGCTATCCTGGCTGAAGACGGCTGATAGCCAGAAACTGGTCCTAGGATGCTTAATTCCGGTCCAGGGAAGACATGGCTTGGCAGTTCGGGCTGGACTGTTCCCATGAGGATCAGGGTCAAGGCTGATTTGCATATGGCCATGTCTGAACTGGGGTGGCTTGGTGAGCAAAATAACGATGGATTAAACCCAGATCTGTGACTGGGGCTGAATGTTTTGCCATTGTGCAACATTCCGTCCATCATCTTGTGTGTTTTGCTGTTAACCCTATGTGGGAAGGGTATGCCCAGACGTGGTTCCCGTGCTCACTACGCCACTGGAGTCAAGCTATCCTGGCTGAAGACGGCTGATAGCCAGAAACCGGTCCTAGGATGCTTGATTCCGGTCCAGGGTAGACATGGCTTGGCAGCTTCGGGCTAGACTGTTCCCATGAGGAACAGGGTCAAGGCGATTTGCATATGGCCATGTCTGAACTGGGGTGGCTTGGTGAGACGAATGACGATGGATTAAACCCAGATCTGTGATTGGGGGTGAATGTTTTGCCATTGTGCCACATTCCGTCCATCATCTTGTGTGTTTTGCTGTTCACCCTATGTGGGAAGGGTATGCCCAGACGTGGGTCCCGTGCTCACTACGCCACTGGAGTCAAGCTATCCTGGCTGAAGACGGCTGATAGCCAGAAACCGGTCCTAGGATGCTTGATTCTGGTCCAGGGAAGACATGGCTTGGCAGTTCAGGCTGGACTGTTCCCATGAGGAACAGGGTCAAGGCTGATTTGCATATGGCCATCCCTGAACTGGGGTGGCTTGGTGAGCAAAATAACGATGGATTAAACCCAGATCTGTGACTGGGGGTGAATGTTTTGCCATTGTGCAACATTCCATCCATCATCCTGTGTGTTTTGCCGTTCACCCTATGTGGGAAGGGTATGCCCAGACGAGGGTCCCGTGCTCACTACGCCACTGGAGACAAGCTATCCTGGCTGAAGACGGCTGATAGCCAGAAACCGGTCCTAGGATGCTTGATTCTGGTCCAGGGAAGACATGGCTTGGCAGTTCGGCTGGACTGTTCCCATGAGGAACTGGGTCAAGGCTGATTTGCATATGGCCATCTCTGAACTGGGGTGGCTTGGTGAGCAAAATAACGATGGATTAAACCCAGATCTGTGACTGGCGGTGAATGTTTTGCCATTGTACAACATTCCGTCCATCATCTTGTATGTTTTGCTGTTCACCCTATGTGGGAAGGGTATGCCCAGACGTGGGTCCCGTGCTCACTACGCCACTGGAGTCAAGCTATCCTGGCTGAAGACGGCTGATAGCCAGAAACCGGTCCTAGGATGCTTGATTCCGGTCCAGGGAAGACATGGCTTGGCAGTTCGGGCTGGACTGTTCCCATGAGGAACAGGGTCAAGGCTGATTTGCATATGGCCATGTCTGAACTGGGGTGGCTTGGTGAGCAAAATAAAGATGGATTAAACCCATATCTGTGACTGGGGTGAATGTTTTGCCATTGTGCAACATTCCGTCCATCATCTTGTGTTTTTTGCTGTTCACCCATGTGGGAAGGGTATGCCCAGACGTGGGTCCCGTGCTCACTACGCCACTGGAGTCAAGCTATCCTGGCTGAAGACGGCTGATAGCCAGAAACCGGTCCTAGGATGCTTGATTCCGGTCCAGGGAAGACATGGCTTGGCAGTTCGGGCTGGACTGTTCCCATGAGGAACAGGGTCAAGGCTGATTTGCATATGGCCATGTCTGAACTGGGGTGGCTTGGTGAGCAAAATAAAGATGGATTAAACCCATATCTGTGACTGGGGGTGAATGTTTTGCCATTGTGCAACATTCTGTCCATCATCTTGTGTTTTTTGCTGTTCACCCTATGTGGCGACTATCCGATGGGAATTGGAGCCGCACACACACCACACAAGTTTATATTCTCAAAATTTCATTTTATTTAATTAAGTATTTAGTTGCTTTTTTGAGAAATTCATCGAGATAAAAACACATCACATATGTGTGCACATATAGGAGAAAAAGTTTGATAAGTCACACTAAGAGTCCCACACATATTATACCTATCAACAATTTAAGATCGATGGAAATGAGTAAGTACGAGAAGGTCTCGTGGCGCATACTGAATACAGGAATCTTAAACTTGAATCTGTAGGCACGTGCAACACTATTAATGCGTGTGCACTTGATTTCTTCGTTCCCCTTTTTTCGTTATGGTTAGACCTCTGTCATCCATTTGAATAAATCATCTGCTCTGTGAGCACCTTACTATCGACCCAAGGGAACCGCCCACGCAGACCACACGATGGACGTGCAATCGAGAACCGTCCGTGAGGCCCCCCCTATGTAATTGAACGTGTAAGTCGAGCTTGGTTTATTTAAAAACTTCCAACTAATCTACCAGGACGGCAGTAGTAATGATATATTAGCTGTACCATGTCCTTTGCCTGTCTCGAGTAGGTTATTTTGACAAAAGGAAATATGGCTCGAAGTTTGTATGCTAAAATTCGGCGACCCCACCCCTATATATCGCATATATATATGCTTTGTTCCTCTTAAAAAGTGGAGCCCTGACTGTACGTTTATTTATTGTTTGCAAAATGTAGTTACCCGGGAGTTACAGAGGAAACAAGATACTCACGACTGAGCCTAAATCCTGTTTGATTTCTCGGAGGCAAACTGACGAAAACTGGGCTTCACGCTAAGGTAAACTAATTATGAATCATGCCTGAACTGCTTTCTGGGCCCTAACGTGTTCTCAACAGGGTAAATAGGAACGAGTGAGAGATCGAATCAACGATTGATTAATTGTCCAGCTCTAGGGGGGCGCCCCACTCTGAGAAGAGGTTCCCTGCCTCTGACAAAAAAGTACTTCCACGCTTATTAAAGGTACCTTCTGAACGAGTCATTTCTTATATATGACTTTGCAAGCTGTATTTAAGGTTGTTTCTGGTTTTTTCATCAGCCCGTGAACCTGATATCAAAGGTCCCCCTTTACACCGGACATCTTACCCCATGACGCCCTGGTGTCCCTGATTTCTGAATCGAGGAATTTGCAGCCATCCTCTGGAATCTGAATCAAGGTGAATGAAGGGAGATACAGGCGAGAATTAAATTAACTCAGCGAAATTGCGAGGCCCACCTAGTCTAAACCCACAGGGTCCTCTGAAAACTGTCTTTCACAAACACATGGTATGCATGGATGTATGTTTGAGTAGAAAACTTTTCTGTTGATTAAAAGAAGGATGAGTGGTGGTTATGTATAATCACATAGGGGTACCTGAGTTAGCTGGAGTGCACTGTGTGCTCTGTAGATCCTATAGGGACTACCTAGAGGAGACCACTTGATCCCTTGAACGCAAGCGTGGAGTTGGAGCCAGGCCACACACACACAAAAATGTATTTCTTGCCTTTTTTTAAAAAGAAAGCTATATAACAAGAGAGAACTGTTACATACAGTAGAAAAGAGATATACATTGTATATGGTGTAACAATAGATGTTCCATCTATACTATGTAACAATGTTAGATGTTTTTGTAAATGCCTATATACATATTTGCCACCAATGCGTTCCTTAGAAGGTGCACTCCATATGTCGGTCGGTGCCAGACAGCGGGGATGAACGTCTCCCCACAAACAATCTTTCACCAAAAAATGAATATTGTCGTTTCGTGTTTCGACCGCAGGTCTTGATCACAGTGTTTACCACCTTTCACCTACGCGTTTCGACCGCAGGTCTTGATCACAGTGTTTGGTAACACTGTGATCAAGACCTGCGGTCGAAACGCGTAGGTGAATGGGGCTCCTTGAGTCTCTTGAATAAAAAACCCTTTATAGAAGCAATTGGACGTGTGCAGACAATATTCATTTTTTGGTGAAAGCTTATATACATATATGTACATACATGTGTTTGTTTTTATCTTCACAGCGGTGTGTCCCACATATATTGGTACCTCTCTGCCCTGATGAAGGTGTGGACCTTACGGGCCTTACACCGAAACGCGCGTCGGCGTGATTCTAGGGAGGGATGAAACTCTATCGGACTATGACATCTGGATTCTTTTGACTTTACTTCCCCTCAGTCAAAAATAATCCCCCTCTTTGTTATTACAGCTTGATCCATCTGAGTTATACCAACTGGTAGTGACGCACTGTATTGTGGAGTGTGTGAATGTTTGCTGCATGTTATGAATGGGTTTTGATTGTTGATAGGTATAATATGTGTGGGACTCTTAGTGTGACTTATCAAACTTTTTCTCCTATATATGCACACATATGTGATGTGTTTTTATCTCGATGAATTTATCAAAAAAGCAACTAAATACTTAATTAAATAAAATGAAATTTTGAGAATATAAACTTGTGTGGTGTGTGTGTGGGTCCAATTCCCACCGGATAGTCGTTTTGTATAAGCAGGATCCCCCTGTGGGACCTACATTTATTCTTAGGGCAGGGTTTCTGTTTTCTTTGTTGCTAGTTTACCCCGTATAGCCTGCCCCTCCATCATTAAATCCAGTTGGGAACCCCCTTCTTTTGAATCACTACGCCACTGGAGTCAAGCTATCCTGGCTGAAGATGGCTGATAGCAAGAAACCGGTCCTAGGATGCTTGATTCCGGTACAGGGAAGACATGGCTTGGCAGTTCGGGCTGGACTGTTCCCATGAGGAAGAGGGTCAAGGTTGATTTGCATATGGCCATGTCTGAACTGGGGTGGCTTGGTGAGCAAAATAACGATGGATTAAACCCAGATCTGTGATTGAGGGTGAATGTTTTGCCATTGTGCAACATTCCGTCCATCATCTTGTGTGTTTTGCTGTTTACCCTATGTGGGAAGGGTATGCCCAGACGTGGGTCCTGTGCTCACTACGCCACTGGAGTCAAGCTATCCTGGCTGAAGACGGCTGATAGCCAGAAACCGGTCCTAGGATGCGTGATTCCGGTCCAGGGAAGACATGGCTTGGCAATTCGGGTTGGACTGTTCCCATGAGGAACACGGACAATGCTGATTTGCATATGGCCATGTCTGAACTGGGGTGGCTTGGTGAGCAAAATAACGATGGATTAAACCCAGATCTGTGACTGGGGGTGAATGTTTTGCCATTGTGCAACATTCCGTCCATCATCTTGTGTGTTTTGCTGTTCACCCTATGTGGGAAGGGTATGCCCAGACGAGAGTCCCGTGCTCACTACGCCACTAGAGTCAAGCTATCCTGGCTGAAAACGGCTGATAGCCAGAAACCGGTCCTAGGATGCTTGATTCTGGTCCAGGGAAGACATGGCTTGGCAGTTCGGGCTGGACTGTTCCCATGAGGGACAGGGTCAAGGCTGATTTGCATATGGCCATCTCTGAACTGGGGTGGCTTGGTGAGCAAAATAACGATGGATTAAACCCAGATCTGTGGCTGGGGGTGAATGTTTTGCCATTGTGCAACATCCCGCCCATCATCTTGTGTGTTTTTGCTGTTCACCCTATGTGGGAAGGGTATGCCCAGACGTGGGTCCCGTGCTCACTACGCCACTGGAGTCAAGCTATCCTGGCTGAAGACGGCTGATAGCCAGTAACCGGTCCTAGGATGCTTGATTCCGGTCCAGGGAAGACATGCTTGGCAGTTCGGGCTGGACTGTTCCTATGAGGAACAGGGTCAAGGCTGATTTGCATATGGGCATGTCTGAACTGGGGTGGCTTGGTGAGCAAAATAACGATGGATTAAACCAAGATCTGTGACTGGGGGTGAATGTTTTGCCATTGTGCAACATTCCGTCCATCATCTTGTGTGTTTTCCTATCCCTACTCTCATCACTCAAGAGCCCTGGGTCATAGACTGAAGTTTTAGGTTCACCCAAAAGGAGGACAGCCCTTATACAATGCTTGGGAAAGCACAAATACAGTACAGGGCATGCAACCCCCCCTTTATCCCCGGTTTTTCATACATAAAGAGCTGTTATATAGGGAGACTGAGGAAGGAAGCAATGCCCAACTACTGGTACCCCTATCCTTCCGTGAACAAGTGTTGTTTTTCGCCCATGCATACCTCACTGCTGGTCATTCCTGGAAGTAAAAAAACACTGACAGCATCTTACGATATTTTTATTGGCCTGGAATATACAAGAATGTACAGAATTATTACATGAAATGTGAGATCTGCCAAAGAAAGAACACCCACCGACCCCCGGCAGCTCCATTACAACCTCTGCCCATCATTGGCACCCCGTTCGAGAGGGTGGGTATGGATTTAATAGGGCCCCAACCAAAATACTCAAGGGGACATACATACGCCCTCGTAATCGTGGATTATGCGACAAGGTTCATAGAAGCCTTCCCCCTGCGAACCATGACTACAGCAAATATAGCGGAGAAATTCGTGGAATTGTTTTCTAGGTTCGGGTTCCCTAAAGAGGTCCTAACCAACCAGGGCACACCGTTTACATCCCGTCTGATGAAGGAGTTCTTTAGAGCACTGGACATCCGTCACCTGAGAACCTCGGTATACCATCCCCAAACCGATGGCCTCGTGGAGCGGTATAATCAAACCCTCAAAAATACCCTGAAGAAAGTGCTGACGTCTGAAGGGCCTGGGTGGGATCGCTTACTGCCATTGGCTCTGCACGTTCTCAGGGCACAGAAACAGAGCAGTCTAGGCTGCTCAGCCTTCGGACGCCAACCAAGGTCGTTATTGGATATGACGAAAGATCTGTGGGAAACTGAAGAAGAACAGGAACAGAAGTCTCTTCTCGAATACACCCTCCATTTGAGGTCCAAGTTGGGCAAACTAAGAAGCCTCGCCTACACCTTCTTGAACAGAACAGGAGGAAGCAGAAGAAATACTATGACAGGGGCAAGAAATTAAGGAGAATGAAGGTTGACGACTGGGCGTTGGTCCTCTTACCATCTATTTCCAGCAAAGGCAAGAGTGAATAGCCGGGCCCCTATAAGGTGATAGGCAAAGTAGGGGATACCGCCTATAGGCTACAGCTCTCGCCCTCGAAATCCCAATGTTACCACATTAATCTCCTGAAGACATGGATTGGCCCTGCTCCCCGAGGAGCAAACCTGTCTGTACCTACAAACCTGAAGATGACGAGTACCGTGGATCGCCTGGTTGTAAACGAGGATCTTGCTTTCCAGATGAGAGAAGAACTCAAGGAAACCCTATCCCCCTTTTTGGAGATCTTCCCTGATTTACCGGGAAAAACAACCCTAATTGAACATAGCATCGATACTCCTCCTGGGAAACTGGTAAAACAACGACCTTACAGGATCCCAGCAGCTCGACGAGAGGCAGTGAGACAATAAGTCCGGGACATGCTGAAACTTGGGGTGTTCCGGCCCTCAAAAAGCAGTTTGGCCTCTCCTATCGTTATGGTGCCGAAGCCGGATGGGTCTAAGCGCTTCTGCATGGATTTCAGGGCACTCAATGCCATTTCCACCTTTGATGCCTACCCGATACCGCGGGTTGATGAACTTATCGAGAAGCTTCGAGATGCTGTATATATCACCACCTTGGATCTCACAAAGGGGTACTGGCAGGTGAAAAAGACTGCCTTTATCACAGACGAGGGATTGTACGAGTTCCCGGTCCTACCCTTCGGTCTTCATGGGGCACCGGCCACCTTCCGACGCCTCATGAATTCATTCTACGGCCATACCCATTGTTTAGTTTGGCGAATCTAGACGATATAGTAATATACAGCCGTACATGGAAAGAGCATCTTAAACACCTACACATCATACTAACGGCCCTGAAACAGGCAGGTCTCCACGTTAATGCCAATAAATCCCGAGCCGCATTTAACAGAGTCAACTATCTGGGATATGTCCTCGGTGATGGCACTATCGTCCCGCAGATCGAGAAGGTAAAAGCCATTGAGAAAACAACCTTCCCCTCCAACAAAAGAGACTTAAGAGCCTTTTTGGGATTGATTGGCTATTACCGCAGGTTTATCCCTAGATTCGCTGCAGTGGCTGCCTCATTTTTGACCTCCTACGAAAAGACATAAAAACCCGAGAGCTATTGAACCCCTCACAGGAAGCACTGCATGCCTTTGAGAGCTTAAAGCAGACCCTAACTACATCCCCGGTCTTGGTGTCACCTAATTTCACCAAACCCTTCACTCTGGCAACGGACGCTTCGAGTGTAGGGATTGGAGCAGTCTTATCTCAGATGGGGGAGGACGGGCTAGAACATCCTATACTGTATGTCAGCCATAAACTATTTCCCAGAGAGTGTAAATATTCCACCATAGATAGGGAGTGTCTGGCCATTAAGTGGGCCATTGACAAATTGCAATACTACTTAGAGGGCAGACCATTCATCCTTCATACTGACCATGCTCCCTTGAAGTGGATGTACAAGAACAAAAGCCTCAACCCGAGGGTGCTCAGATGTTTCCTATCCCTCCAACCTTATTCCTTTACTGTACATCATAGGAAGGGGGCGGAGAACGGAAACGCTGACTTTCTGTCCAGGGTATTAACGATCGGGAGAAGCTAGGGGGGGAGGGATGTAACGGGGTGGAATGCCCTTCCGATGGACAGGACTATGGTAACGATTGGTGGTCGGCTGCTCCCCTTTCACCTGCTTCTATCCCCTCTCAGCAGCAGTCGGACCCTTATGCACTCGAGGGCTGGCCATATGAACGGGATGGATGGGAAGCCGCTAAAGAAAAGAACCCTGGCTCCTTTAATTGGGGATTCCACTATGACGAGACTCCTCCCCTTATGGACGTCATCGTGTCAGGTTCACAAAATGAGGGAGGTACCAGGAAGTGGGCGAACGGCGTTTCCCCGGAGGTGGAGGAAGGGGACGGAGAGCTGAGGAGTGAAGAGAACCCGAAGACTGAGGACGAAGAAGACGAGGAGGACCGTGTACAACAGACCGGAGACGTCCTCGACAAGCCAGGAGGCCAACGGTTCTGCAATTTGCCCCGCCACGCTCCAGCGGAAGGAGCGTAGCTTAACAAGGTACGGGGCACAGTAGCGGGTTGGGTGGGAAGGCGCTGCCACCCTACCGAATAATAGCCCAGCTGTATATATTTAAAGACTTCTGTACAGTCTACGACCATTCCCCGCCACGAGCACTGGAACACGTCCCACAAACCTGTATATAGCACTCTCACTTGTGCACTTGGTTTCCCTCACTCCCGGCCCTTATAGTATTCAAACTGGATGCCCCCCTAACCCCTTTCTTTGTTTCTTCCTTTGTGGTGCCGGTCCCTGACGAAGTGCCTTTCCCAAGCTCGCCCTGCCGGATACAATCTGGAGTCCCCAACGAACACCAAGATGGACCCAGCTGTGTTTGCCCGAGAAAGACTAACGAGCAAGAGAAGAAAGGCATATATAAAAATAAAACCATCTTTGAAATCTTTACTCAAAGTCTCTGACTCGGTGACTCCTCCCCCTGTCACCCCGACCCGACCCCGACACTTATATACATCAATACTCACATATACTAGTTTAAAACATATGTACTTACTCATAAAGACACTATTGAGGCAGTCATTCACTCACTAGCACACCCATACACACATTCATCCACCCGTACAGTTCTGCACACTTGCGGTCTTCAAAACACATACAAACAGTGAGTCAGTCATTCATGCATCTGTGCCCTAAGTACTACCCGCCACCAAACCATATAGACACTCATTCTGATAGTCAAAAAACCAACTAATAACCCATATAGACACTTGTGTAGCTACTCACCAACCCATGCAGCCACTTATACACAAAGTGAGACACTGATACAGATATTTACATATTTAAACATTACTCGCTAATACATGTATTCACTAAGATACACTTAATAAGTCAGTTATACAATGAAATTTACAAAAAAACCATCCATTTAGACACTTATTTACCCATTTATTCTTCCATCGACCTTTAGATATACATATATAAAAATATGTATTTTTTTTTTGGAGGAGCTACGCTAGCAACCAAGGTGGCTGCTTAGGCTCCCGGCTCCGCCGACCTCCGTCCCCCGCCGGATAATCCTGCTGCAAATCGTGAATTTACACCCTGCCTCCGGGCGTGTGAACTGCCGTGCTATACTTTGGAGCGATCCCGGGACTTTTACCAGCTTGGTGGACGGAGTAATGTCGAGTTTCAGTTTTGGGCCTACACCAGCTTGTGAGCCTTGTGACTCGAGTACTGGCCCAGCCGGGTTCCAGTTGAATAACATCGGCCGTGGGTGATCAACAGGGTCCGGTCCTTGGATGTGGAGAACTTTCTTAGCCCGATTTTGACGGCGGTTGCTGATCTGGCCTACAATCGATGGAGGGTTGACGAGGCGTGACTGTGGCTGTGGGCGGAGGTCCCTGACCCGGAGACCCGGTTTGCCGCCGCCGGTGTTAGCCCGGTCGGGGTCTTCGCTTGCGGTACCGGAGCCTGGTTTGTGGTCTTGGTAAGTCCTCGGTCTCCCTCCGTGACAGTCCGTCCCAAATTTGCCTGTTCCCCCGGGGAAGACTGGTGCCTCTGGGGATGCGAACATGGTCGACTTGGAACAAAATCTGGTGGGACGGACTGAGTCTGAACCGTCGATACGGACTATACTGGCAGCTATCGGGGCACTACATTCCTATGTGGAGTCCATTGTCCAGAAAATGATTGCGGTCACACACGGACATGGGCATGAGGAACCAGACCCTGCTCCATTTCAATATCCTGTTCAGCCTCTACCACCCACGGAGGTCCTTGTAACGGCAGCGGGCCCTGTGCCACGAGGGGTGTCGGAGCTTCATGGCAGTGTGATGGCCGACGACCGTGTACTCGATGCTCTCTACGGATTGCCAAGCCCACCATCATTGCCTACTGTGTGTGGATTAATTGGTGCTTCCCTTCCCGATACTCTTGGTGGGAACTATCTATGGAACGAAACAGTGTTTCTCCCCTCTCCGGCACTTTTAGTACGACTGAAGAGACAACGACGTCGGGAGCTCAAGTCGATGAGGGTCATCGTTGATGACGACAGAGTTCCCAGTGACTTTAAAACTTTGCCTCGTCTCGGAAGGAACTTTACTGAACTGTTTCTGCATTTTGACTATCCTGCGGAGGCGACAGCCCGTCCGGAAGGGGGTTGCACGACTGATCGGAAGGGCCAGGGATGAGACTGTCTGTTGGGGCTTGGCACCATGGGCTTTTCTGAAGTGGGATTCGTTACCATTGTATTTACGGGAGGTCGGGTGGTGTTTACGGTTTCCCCTGTTTCATTTTAATATCGCTTCTTAATAGAGTTGTGTGTTTTATTCTGGGGGATTCTTGGTTCTGGGGGGGGAGGGAGGACCGGGGGCCCGTACTGAGGTGTCCTCCTCCACATTTACTACTTTTAGTATTTAGTTAGATGGGGCGACAGGCACACTGCTAGTTTGGGTTAGGCGTAAGCCATATGCAGGGGTGCAGGGTGGGGGGAGGGGTGTTCGTCTTGTTAGTGTTTGTAGTTTTTATGGTTGAAATCCTTTAGAATCCTGATTTAGGTGGTCTTATTGAGGCGCAAATTTGTGTTTTGGGGGATGGAATCTGGTGGGGGTATTATTAGCATAAGTTAACAAACTGTTGCACAATTCATTATTGTATTCGGGATGCGGCTGTAGTCTCATACCTTTTTACTGCTGCACCCTCCCCCCTCCCTCCTACTCTGGACTGCTACTCAATGTTTATCCTGTTTCTCGGGGAGGTGGGGTTGGTGGTTGGCATTTGTTTGATTATCCTGAATGTAGTACGGCCGCATACCTGACGTAGCTTAAGAGTAGGCTTTATTAAAAGTTTTCCGTCCATTATGCCCTGTATGTATATTGCTTATCCTTTCATTCCGCGATGTAAGTCACCTGTTATTGTTTTTCTTTTTCTTTGTTTATTCAATAAAAAAGAGTTAAAAATATATATATATGTATTTTTCAGAAAGACACACATTCAGTGGATGATGTCATCAGTGATGTCATCAGTGATGTCACTGACCATGTGATGAGTGATGTAATATGTGACGTCATCAGCAGTGCATTGCGGGCGCGCAAGTTATAGTTAGCTGAACTAACTATAACGGGGGAATTTCAATGGTTTTGTATGAGAGAAATGTCCAGCTAACTGTAACATGGCTGAAACCTATGGTTTTTTCAGTGAATTTCTAAGTTTTTTAAATGCTAATTCCTAACTATAACGTGGCTGAAACCTATGATTTTTCCAGTGAATTTCTAAGGTTTTTTAAATGCTAATTCCTAACTATAACGTACATGAAACCTATGTTTTTTTCAGTGAATATATATATGCACTGGAAAACTAAACACCCACTTCCTTTACAGAGAAATGGAAAGTTTGCATCTCTGCAACCTCTCTAATTTTTCACCTTAGTCATCTTGCACTCAATCAACACAACAACCACAAATACACACATCTACTTGCTACCATTCTTGCCTGAGCTTATCAATTATTCTTCTTTAATTAAAATTCAAAGTGCAGGCCCTTTATTCAGCCTTCTTGGTAACTACTACTCGTGAATAGCAGTGGGTAATTTGCACACTTCCGTCCTTTCTTGCGTCTTTTCTACCACACACTGCGGCAGATGTACAAGCCCCTTGTGCCACTTTTGCATCATTTTCCCACGACCTTGTAAATCTGCCCAACTGTGTGTACTTTATGCACTAGCTTTCTTCCTTAAATGTGGTACTAGTTTCTCTTGCTCCCACTGCAGAATCCAACACCATATCTGTGTAATGACCTGGAAATCCAAAGATCCACTTCACTGACAATGCAGTGGGTAGTTTGCGTCTCTCCAACCTTTCTTATTTTTCACGTTTTTCATCTTCCACTCAATCTACAGATCATCCACACATACACACATCTAATGGCTGCATTCCTTAGCTGTGATAATCAACTATTCTTCTATTTTATATTCATATTCAAAGTGCAAGCCCTTTATCAAGCCTTTTTGTTGTAACTACTGTTCCAGGAATTCTGCTCATGCACAGAACTGTGCATAAAGACTTAGGACCTCAGTGAATTACGGTGTACCAAAACCCACCTTACTACACAAACCCCCTACCAGACTAGCAATCAGTGACTCATTGGTTCTTCGCCCTAGAGCAAAAACACCAATGACTAGTCATCTATTTAAAAAATGCTTTATTCGAATTATAAAAACAAATTCGTAAAAGCGTACAGTTAAAAAATCACATTTAAAAGTTATATTTCCAATATTAGTTAAAATACTACATTTTCATTACATCAGTAAGAGTTCAAAGTTTAAAAACGAGAAGTTTCATAATATGTTACCATAGCCATGTAAAATAATTTGGATTAGGCCAGGAAGGGTCCATATAATAAAACATGTGCGGGTGCAAGTTTAAGCTTGCATCGTGTTTCTGTGCCTAATAACAGCTCTCAGTAGGGAGGATACAACAAAAATAGTATGTTCATTTTCTAGAGATCTTAATTTGTCATATGCCCCTCTGCATGACCTCAGACCCCAGGATACAAGTAAGGGTTTTAAGATTTTTTGGCTCGGCTTACTATGAAAAGTGCAAAAGAAAATACAATGAATATTAGACTGGTGGGAGACATTGTCGCAAGGGCAAAGTTGCTTTTCTTTACACCAGTCGTTGCACTGTGGGAAGGTTATTAACCTATAAAAGGTTTCTAACCAAAAACGAGTCAAAAGCATACGAGTAAAAGGGGGTTGTTCGATCAAAAGGTACAGCTGAACCCCCTTGTTAAGTGTAACCGAATCGTGGGCCATGACCGTCTTCCTGTGTCTCTCTTTCCGCCATCTTTTGCTCTCTAGGTGTGCCAATAGATGTTTTTTGAGAGCAGATCTTGGAATGTTTGCCATGCTGTCTGGGCTAACAAAGAATTCAGGAAGACCAGTTTCATCCAACAGGGCTTTAACATAAGAGAACCATTTAATGTTAGTGGTTCCATCCATCGCTAGGCAATCCATTAAGATCTTTCTATTTAAGGGGGTCTCTGGATTTACCCATGCATTGTGCCATAGCAATACTGGTGATAACTTAAGAATGTCTGTGACATATGGCAAGGCTACTTCCATGTGTGTCACATATGTTGCCGTGCTCTTGGGGGTGGCCAATAGATAGCGTAAGAAACGATTCTCAATGTGTTGGATAGTTTCCACCTGCTCTATCCCCCAGAGCACAGCCCCATATGTCCCTGTAGAAATGCATTTAGCCTTGAAGATCTGGAGCAGTTCTTTAACTGGCCTCCCACCTAATCTTTTAGCAAAATTCACCAGGGCTCCAGTAGCCTTTGTGAAAGCGAGAGTCTGTGCAACCACGGCATGTTTCCAGGAGCCCTTCCTCTCAAAATGGACTCCAAGGTAGCAAAATCTATCAGTGAGTTCAACCCCTCTGCCATCCAAGGTTATTGGGCAAGGTGTTCTTCGGGTCTTGGGTCCGCACGACATTGTGTAAGTTTTAGAAACATTCACATGGAGACCTTTGCTTTTCATATACTCCGAGAATTTAGACACCGCCTTTTGTAGCCCTACCCTCGTTTGGGACATGATCGCCGCATCGTCTGCGTAAAGCAGTATAGGGATAGGTGTTTGCTGTAGGATAGTCATAATAGACTTCACTCAGAATTGATCCGACCTTGTTTATACAGAGCGTGAAGAGCAGAGGGGCAAGAATGCACCCCTGTCTTATTCCTCTGTGGATCCGAAACATATCGGAACACTCACCCTTTCTACCAAATCTGACACATGCACCAGCCCCAAGATACAGTTCCTTGATAAAAGTAAGTATTTGGTTATCCAGGCCAATGTCCGTTAATGTTTGCCAGAGCGTTCCATGGTCGACACAATCGAATGCGGAACTTAAGTCCACATATGTTATGAACAAATTTCTTTTTTTTTCTTGAATGTACTTAGCTGTAATTGTGGCTAAGTTAAGTCCCTGCTCGATGGTCCCTTTACCAGACCTAAAACCATACTGCAGGTCGGAAACGATTTCCCGTTCCTCCAGCCAATCCTGCATGCGGTTAAGAATGATCCTGCCTGCGATCTTCATTAGGCCATCAAGAAGCGAAATTGGCCGATAGCAGGCAGGGTCATTCCTATCGCCCTTTTTATTAATCGGAACTACTATGGCTTCCGACCAGGTGGAGATGAACCCAATGTTGTTTGAGGAGTTAAGCACACGGGTCAAAAGAGGTGCCCAAAGATCTGTTACACTTTTGAAGACATCCACAGGGACGCAATCCGGCCCTGGGGCCTCTCCTGCCGGGCTTTCTCTGATTGCCTTAATCACCTCATCCAGATGAAACTGTATGCCCAGCGGGAAAGAGGTACTATTTGTACCTAACAAGAGTGCCCCATGATTTTCAGGGGACGATCTAGAGTGTTCAGCTCCGTTGTAGAGGCCTTCAAAGTGTTTAACCCAGCTTTGTGCTGTAATAGCTTGATCTATTTTGGGACCCTGGTGGTCTTGGAGGAACGGTGCATTAACGGCCTTCCAGAAGGCAATATTGTCTTTCCGGTCAGCTGCTGAGCAAAGATCAGACCACGCCTGAGTTTTTAGCTCCCTTGTCCTACTGTTTAGGGCTCTCTGATAGACACGTCTAGCTAGCTGGATCTCATCTTTAGACTTTGGGCAAGAGTGGAGGGCTTTTTTCAGGGCGGCAAGCGCCTTAGTACAAGTCCCATTGAACCATCCATGATGTCCCTTGGGTGATTTACAAGGAACTTTAGTCAGTAGGTGTTTTATATCTGCACAGATTTTTTTAAATGAGCCGACAATGCTGTAAGCATCGGCTTCTACTGAAAGACAAGTTTTAAACTCTTCCAGGGCGTTCTTAACAAGCTTTTGTATGAAGTTTGTGGGTTCAACCTTTTCCCATTTAATACGGAACCCATTTTTCGAGGCAAGAATTAGGGTTAGATGGTATGTAATATTACTCTTGCAACTTGGATCACTATCCCTCGTCTTCAGTTCTACCACTATCGGGTAGTGGTCACTAAGTGGAGTGTCAAGAGTCTCCCAGTTCGATACCAAACCTGCGTAACGGGTTGAAAGGAGTGTAAAATCAGTGGTCGAATTTTCCCCATCCCATTAAATGTTGGTCTAAAGGGTTTATTTGGGGCACACAGTTCATTTATAAGTGATAAGGTAAATTGGGCTGATATAGTATTATATAACTCCCCAACTCTAGTGTGGGAGAAGTGGCTCACGGGCCCTTCGGAGTCCTCTCCCAAGCGACAAATACCCTTCGATCCATGGGGGCAGAGGGAAAAATAAAAATCCCCTACCCAGAGCAGGGCCATATCGCTAGTCGTTTGGTCCTCAATTTTGGTAAGTTCCTTCAAAAGGTTGTTAAGGGTACACTCAATTTGGGTGGGGGGGATGTTGTTATAGAAATTTACCAACACCATGTTTTGTAAGGGTCCCCACGATGTAATCAATATGTGATAGTATTCATTGGTGATAAATTTAACATCTAGGGGTCCCGTATTAACTGAAATGTAAGTGCAGAGGCCCCTCTTATATCTACCGCTGGAACTCGGGATAGCTGGTGTAAAGAAGGTTTTATATCCCGCAATATGAAATTCTTTATTTGACCAGGTTTCCTGGGCACAAATGATGGTGTGATTTATTGTCATTTGCTGCCATAAAGGATCGTTAAGTTTGGCAGATAGGCCTGTGACATTCCAGCTAATTATGCTGTTGGAAGGTGGAGTTTTCAGTGGCAGGCTAATCTCGGGGGGTTCAGCCTGGGAAACTTCAGCTATTTCCCTAAAATTAGCATGTATAGTTGGCATTGGTGGCCATTCCAGATTAGTTGTAACAGATGCTCTTATTGGTTGTACTAGTTGGATTGTGGGTCTCACAGAGGTATTAGAAGATTCAGAGGCTGGTTCGATGTGATCTCTTGAGACATTAGCATATTTACTTGGATCACGATTTCTGATACTGTTAGCAGAGCTACAGCCTATTACGGGCGCCGTAGTAATAGGCATGACTATGTTAGGTGCGGGTATTTCCTCTTGATCAAACCTCATATCGTCCCCCACAGAGGGCTTATTAATGACGGTGTAGTTACCCAGCTCCGCATTTATTTGCAGAGGCGAGGACAAGAGACCATTTGAGTCTGTTGTCTGAACTAAATTATTTGATATAAATGGAGCCATTTGTTTCTCTAAAATAAGTCAGTCTACACCGTCTAAACCTGTCAATACCTCATATCTGTTTCTAGTGGGGACATTAAGAACTGGGGCCCCCCATTTTGTTAAAAGGCAATTTGCTTTCTTGGGTTGATAAGGCTGGAGAGACCTTGGATAGAAATAGCTCAGGTCATGAATCTGAATGCCCTCCCCCCGCTTTCCTGAAACCAGTCATTGAAATATTTTACAACTCTGCGATCTCTAAAGTTAATTATTATTATGTCTCCCTTGGAGTCTTTGGGCCTCTGGCCTACCCATTTAAGCATTCGGACATTCAGGATTTCCCCATTAATATTGGAGGGTAGCGGTCTATTATTCCGTAACCAGTACATTACCTTATTTTTAAGTTCCCAATTGCTTTCTGGTTTCTCTTGAGGTAATTATGGGACCCTGGTCAGTACTGCGACATACGGGGCTGTCTCTGGGGGGGAGATCAATTTGTAGTATAGGCCCAGTGTTCTTTCTGGAGAATAGGTCGCCCCTGCCATTGTTGTGTGATGTAGTCCCTACTCTAGTTTCGTTGGTCTCTACTCCCTCGGTCCTAGGAGGACCTGTTACCCTGGCCGTGGTCTGTATCTTTGCTGGAGCTGTGTGTAGGGGTTCTGGCGGCGTAGTGGTCTTACTAGTAGTGTGTGTCACAGGAGCTGGGGCGGGGGGTCTAATGCTGATGTTAAGTGTTAGGTCCTTCAGTAAGGCTGTGTTGGCTATAACAGCATTTTCTATGGACCCTAGTTGGGAGGCCACCCTCTTTAGACTTTCCGCAAGTGGCAGGAACAGAGATTTCGTCAGAGTTTCAATGTTCCCTGTCAGCTCCTGAATTAGGGACGAGGGCAGTGGGCCATGTTCATATAAACAGTTCATATTCGTAGGTACATTTCCTGCTCCAGTTGATTCTTTTATTGGAGTACGGGAGTGTGTCTTGGTCTGTTTGGCCTGTCTCCCCAATTGGTTACTTCCCCCCTTTTCCTTTTTAACGGGCGACCCTTAGATGTAGTTTGGGCCCGCACCTTGTTGGTGACACCAGGGTTTGGGAGAAGTGTGGCTCAAATGGTTAGAGCGGCAGACCCTGATGCAGAGGTCTGGCCCGGGACCAGGGTTCAATACCCGCCTTGGCGGGTCTTGGGCTCAATTTCCTCGGACCTGATATTTCTCGCCTCGGTGCCTATTCTAATCATGGGTCCCACTCTGCGACTCTGGGCAATAGCTTGCTTAATCTCCACAACGGCCCCAAAAGCGCTGGGATGCCTGGTTTCACCCTGGGGGTGCCCAGGAGTGGACACTCACAGGGAAAACCAGGAAGGGTTCCTAAGCGGTATACGGACAGCACCGGGACACTACCTCAGGGAAGTAGCTGTGCGCTCTATAAATACCGGTACATTTACATTTACATTTAATGGTGTGGGGTCTCGCAAGAGTAAGTCTATATCACGCTCAGCACTAGAATCTCTGCTGCTTGGGGACCTGTAGGACTCAAAAGGCGATGTGGCATCTTTAAGCAGATGGGGTATACTAATATCACTGAGACGCGATCTCTCCTTGTCTGGTAAGGATACCAGTAAGGCCGCTGTTAGTGAGGGGCTTAAAGATGTGCGTTTGTTCTGGAGTTCAGATGATATACGTTGCTCCATTATAGCAATCTCGTGCTCCAGCCTGGAGGCTGCGCTGATGATGAACTGGTCAAGCGTTCCCTTTACTGACCCTCCCACCAGTGATTTTCTTCCCTTCAGAACCCTCGTTCACATAATAACTCCCTGTTTTAAGCCTAGGACTTATGCAATAAAAAATAGACGGCAGAGATCAAAGTCTACTCGGTTGAAACAGCAACAACAATACACGGAGTGAAGGGAAAAAGTCTCCAAATGTTGCACTAGGTATCACAATACCTTAGTTTTCATAAGGCGGTGAAGTCAAGTTAGTAATGGAAAGGGTATAGCCCAGCCCAGCCCAGTCCCCTCAGGCCGCTGAGGGCCACAGAGGGCCCGCCCTTTGCCCGGGCTTCGCCTGGCGTCCCGCGAGGCGGGGCTGACGCAGTTCTTATGCGCCTCCTGGTGCGGTCTCCTGGTGCGCGTGGCACATGGGCTGCTGGGGGTTGAAGTCCCCTGGCCTGCTCTCCGCTCGGCGGCCGCACTTCAGAGATGGTGAAAGTGAGTGAGGCAGCGGGAGGTAGGCAAGTGGTTCTGGCGGCTTTCTGCTGTGTGAACAGGACCATTTGGCCATTTGAGATGTCATCAGTGATGTCACTGACCATGTCATGAATGATGTAATATGTGACATCATCAGCAGTGGATTGCGGGTGCGCGAAATATAGTTAGTACAACTAACTATATAGAAGCAATTTCAATGGTTTTGTATGAGTGAAATGTCCAGCTAACTATAACACCCCTAAAACTTATCGTTTTTTGATTGAATTTCAAAGGTTTTTTAAATGCTAATTCCTAACTATATAAGGCCTGAAACCTATGGTTTTTTCAGTGACTTTCAAAGGTTTTTTAAATTCTAATTCCTAACTATATAAGGCCTGAAACCTATGGTTTTTTCAGTGAATTTGCAAGGTTTTTTAAATGCTAATTTCTAACTATAACGTGTGTGAAACCTATGGTTTTTTCAGTGAATTTGCATGGTCTTTTAAATGCTAATTTCTAACTATAACGTGTGTGAAACCTATGGTTTTTTCAGTGAATTTGCAAGGTTTTTTAAACGCTAATTTCTAACTATATCTGGTCTGAAACATATGTTTTTTACAGTGAATTTCAAACGTTTTTAACATGGTAATTATTGTATCAATTTTTTTATTTCATATATATTTATTTTTCACAAACTGCCTTTGTATATTATAATGGATTGACTGTTTCCAGTAATATGCAGTGGCACAACGACTTTTTATGATTTGCTTAAAGTTGAACAGTATAGTCTACAACTTCAAACAACATATAGAGGTCATAGTTGCTGTTTACCTTTTTTTGTGTTTTTTTCCAGCGTGCGCGCACCCGCAATTTTTTTAAAAAATACATTAAAAAAAAAGTGGCCTTCAGGGGTCCTTCAAGGACCCCCTGAGAAGGCCTAGGGGGTCAGGGAGTGTCTTCACTGCCTCTTTTACCACGTTCTCCACTATTGTCTTTTACTCACTTTTGCCTTGGGGTGCTTGCACCGTGCGCGCACCTAGCGATTTATTTATTTTAAACCTTTTTTTGGCCTTTAGGGCTCCTTCAGGGACCCCCTGGGAAGGCCTAGGGGGTCAGGGAGTCTCTTCACTGCCTCCTTTACCACGTTCGCCACTATTGTTTTTTACTCACTTTTGCCTTGGGGTGCTTGCACCGTGCGTGCACCTCGTGATTTTATTGAAAAAAAAAAACCTTTTTTTGGCCTTTAGGGGTCCTTCAGGAACCTCCTGAGAAGGCCTAGGGGGCCAGGGAGTCTCTTCACTGCCTCCTTTACCACTTTCTACACTATTGTTTTTTACTCACTTTTTTATTTCAACATCTATTTTATTAAGTCCCATTTAGAGACACACATAAAAAGGGGTTACATTGACACAGCGCTAAGCCTACAACCCACATGGGGCCGGCCGCGTTATATAACTTGTGACGCAGAGTCTGCATGTGCTGGAATGTTCAGTCATTTTCGTCGCTGTGCACATCAAGGTCAATCCAGAACCCAAGAAGGTCGCTCAATGGGGAGATCAGTAAATGCAGTCCACTACGCCCCAATGATACCCCGCCTTATACACCACCTCAAGAGGTGGGCAGGTACAAACAATTAAAACAGAAACAAACAACGGACCGTAGCGGCCCAACACTCAACCGTAAGCCTAGCAGAAGGCAGCAAAAAGAGTAGAGACAGAAGTTAAAGGAAGCAGAGAGGAAGAGAGGAGGGGGTTAGGGGGGACAGCCAGGGCAGCGAGGACGAAAGAGCCCAGGGGGGGGGGAGGAGGCAGCCAGCAGCGCACCCTTCAGAAGGTCCATTCCAGTGTTACAGGTTGCGAGGAGTAAAGGGGATCACCGCATCCTCCACTAAATGCAACGCTCGCAGTGCCGGGGGCATATTCCTAGCATATTCGCTCCTGCAAAGATAGGTCACTAGAGGCCGCCAAACCTTCTCAAAGCGAGTCGCGCGGGACTGCAGCCTAGCCGAAAGCAGCTCCATAGTGATGACCTGCCATAGTCTGCCAAACCACATAGCCAGGGGGGGAGCCTCCACCTTCTTCCAGTACAGGGCAACAAGTTGTCTGGCGGCACCCAACATTTGCATCACAATAGTCCAGTCACTACGGGTCAGGGCCAGCAAGTCGGCAGGTTTAAGTCCCAGCAATACCGTACTAGCAGCATCAGGCAGAGGAAATCCCAACACCCCCCGTATGTGGCTCAACACCTCTTTCCAAAAGATAGCGATCACGGGGCAGGTCCACCATATGTTTAGGAAGTCTCCAGGCACATGATGGCACCTCCAGCATCCGGGCGGCACAGAGGGGAACATCCTATGCAGACGCTGCGGCGTGTAGTACCACTTCGTCATTATTTTATACGCGTTCTCTTGTTGTGGCACACTGCGGTAGATCTTAGGGACATCTTTCCATAGGCGGGCCCATTGTGTCTGATTGATATCAATGCCCAACATCTCTTGCCATTTTTGCTGGTACGGATGAGCAGGGGGAGTGTGTGGATGTTGTAAAATTCGATAGATCTTAGAGATGAGGCCCGTCGTGCCCGCGCCGGAGCGGGCCAGCCGCTCAAACGGGGTGAAGGCCCGGGAAGCCCCAGGATACACCGCATCCGATAAGGCCCAATGACGCAGTTGGAGAAATTGCAGTTCGGCCTCCGGGGGAAGACGGAACTCGTCCCGACAATGGGCAAAAGATTTAAAGGAGCCTCCGTCAAAGAGATCAGTAAGGACTTTACAGTCCTCCCGCGTCCACCTGCGAAAGGCAGTAGTGCGGTTGGCCGGTGTAAACCATGGTTTGTCCTCAATGGGGGTGTGTGGCGAGGGGAAAGTCGTCAGGCCTCTCCGTACCGCCACCGTGTCCCATACGTTCAGAACCGTCTTCGTGGGGGCCGCCAAATAAGCACTAGGGGACCGTCCCGCCCTATGGATCCAAGCCAAGTTCCAGATGGTGCGACCTGTGACCGCCCGATCCAGATGGAGCCACCCCTTCTCACTCCGCCTAATGCCCCACTCAATCACAAACCGCAAGTGGGCGGCCCAGTGATAGTCCACCAGATTAGGGCATCCCAGTCCTCCGCGATCTCGCGGAGCCATAAGGAGTGCCTGAGAGAAGCGGGGTCTCTTGCCCCCCAGATGAACTTGGTACAGTCCTTTTGCAAGGCTCTAATCTTCGGCAGAGGGATAGGCGTAGGAAGGCATTGAAATAGGTAGAGTATTTTGGGTAATATAGACATTTTGATTGCATTCAATCTACCCAGCCAAGAGGGGATAAGAGGCTTCCACCGTTGCAGATCATTGAGGACAGATTTGCGACATTCCGCCCAGTTGAGTGCCGACCAACCCTCTAAGGAGGGAGTCAGGGAGAGACCGAGGTACCGGATAGATTGATCCGTCCATCGATAAGGGCACAACCGCTCTAAGAAAGGAATATCGGCCTGAGGGATCGTAAGATTGAGTACCCACGACTTTTCGTGATTAATTTTCAAGCCGGAGGCGCCCTCGAAGGAGCAGAGCACTGCATGGAGTGCCGGTAAGGACTGTCGGGGCTCCGTGAGAGTGGGGATGAGGTCGTCCGCGTATAATGCTACCTTATGGACTTGTCCACCCATCTTAACGCCGTGAATGTCCGGATTTTGCCTGATCAAGTCTGCCAGAGGCTCAACCGCCAGGGCGAACAGTAGGGGCGAGAGGGGGCAGCCCTGTCTCGTCCCTCTCCCAATGGCAAACGGTTCCGTCAATCTCCCATTCACCCTGACTCGTGCCCGCGGCGCAACATAAGGTGCCATGATCCTGGCAATCATCTTTGGACCGAGCCCCATCTTACAGAGGACTGCCTGGAGGAACACCCAGTCCACGCGATCAAATGCTTTCTCAGCGTCCAACGACAGGAGGCACGCTGGAATGTGCCAGTGGTGCACTTTCCCTACCAAGTGTGCTATTCTCCGCACATTATCGGCCCCTTGGCGGCCCCGGATGAAACCCACCTGGTCAGGGTCAACAAGGTCCGGCATGTGGGGATCAAGTCTTTTAGCCAGCACCTTCGTGTATATTTTAAAATCGGTATTGAGCAGCGCAATCGGGCGATACGACGGGTAGAGCGCTGGATCCTTCCCGGGCTTAGGAACTAGAGCTATTTCCGCCATCCCCATGTCCGGGGAAGGACCCTGGCCATTATCGAAGGAGGCAAAGAGTCGGAGAAGATAAGGACTCAGTTGTCCCTGGAAAAGGCGATAGAAGGATAGCGGCAAACCGTCGGGGCCCGGCATCTTCCCCAAGTGCAAATCCTTGATGGCCTCGGTCACCTCATCAAGCGAGATTGGCTCCTCCAACTGCTCCGCCGCGTCGGGATGCAAGTGCGTCCCGCCATAGTGCTCCAGAACCTCCTCCGACTGGGCAGGGCCCGGTGGAGCCGCCGCGTATAAGGAGGCGTAATAGTCCCAAAACGCCTCCATTTTAGCCTCCGCCGCCGTCGCCCGAGACCCGTCCGGAAGCATCACGTTCGCTATGTGGGATCTGGCCGCATTGACCCTCAGCCGTCTCGCCAAAAGTTTCCCCACTTTATCCCCTCCGTCAAAGTGCAAGCGCTTCAGGGCCAAGAGAGAGTTCTCCGCCCTGTTCGCTCGCAGCATGCGCAACTGACCTCGCAGATTGGCCAGTCGTCTTCGCGTCCTTAGCGTGGACTCCTCCTGATTCTGCGCCTCCGCCGCTCGCAGGTCCGTTACCAAGCTTTCCTCCACCGCCCTTTTCTCCCGTGCCCTCGCAATCTCAAGGGATGTGATATGGCCCCGTATTGTAGCCTTAAAGGCGTCCCACACCACTGGGAATGGCGTCTCCGGCAAATCGTTGAACTCAAAGTAGGAGGTAATGGCCATGCGGATGTCGTCAACCGACGTTGCATCCCTGCGAAGGTGTGGGGGCAGGCGCCATTTCCGTTCCCGAGGAGGGCCGCTCCGTGGATCCCTAAGAAGCAGCTCCACATGCGCGTGGTCCGAGATGGACATGTCTGACATCTCAGCATCCACCACATCGCAAAGCAGATCGTGAGATATGAACACATGATCAATGCGAGAATAAGAGCGGTGAGCACTAGAATAAAAAGAATATTCTCTTTTTTCCGGGGAGAAGTAGCGCCACGCGTCAAATAGAGCTAAGTCGCCTATCTTTTTGCGAAGTGCCAAAGACATCGCCCCCGCTCCATGAAAAGAGCCCGCACTCCGGTCCAACGTAGGGTACCACACCAGGTTAAAGTCGCCCCCGAGAACAATAGAGGGCCCACCCCGGAGGATTGGTCGCGCAGAAGATCCCGAAGGAAGCGATCCTGTGCCAGGTTGGGCGCATACACATTGCACAGCGTAAGACGGCGAGAACCCACCTCGACCGAAACCTTGAGGAAACGGCCATCACCACCCCAAAGAGCTTGTCAGTACCCCGCCTGATGCCAGCTTTGCACAAAATTGCCACCCCTGCAGTTTTTGTGTCCGCTGCCGCCCAGTATTGGAGGGGGTATCTAGGATGCGCCATGCGCCTTGTATCCGCCTGGAGAAGGTGGGTCTCCTGTATGAAAATGATGTCCGGGTCATGCTTCAGGAAAGAGTGCCAGATCTGCTGGCGCTTATTAGGTGAATTAAGGCCCTTAACATTGAGTGATAAAATCTTAAGGGGTCTGGTCACATCACTCGCCATTGTATGGATCCCTGGGGCAGATAAGCAAAGTTACGCGCATCAGAGCACCCACTGGCCAAAGGCCCCACTCAGAGGATCCACCCCCCCAACTCCACCCACCCCCCCACCCACCACTCCCAGCCCCCCATAGTAGACAGAAGAAGGAAGAAAAGAGAGAAAGAAAAGGAGAAAGCAAGCCAAGTGAAGAAACCAAACTTTCAGCAGCCTGTGGGGCTGACGGCATAGGTCGTTAAGGTGTGGCCAACAGGGCCAAAGTACACTGTCCCCAGAATAGGGCATCCTACACCCACAGGTTTGAATGTCCATCGGGATGTCACTCCCCAGGAGACAGTTCTGGTGGGACATGACTGGCCGGAAACACTAGGAGGTGTGGAGCCCCCACCCTCTCAGGCCCAGCACAAGGGGATCAGGGGCCCAATCAACCCACCCCGGTATTCGTCCATCCCCCGCCCGCCGGAGGAGCGCAAGGAAACAGTACCTCAAGTAGCTTGTCGCATGTGCGATGTCCTCCTCACGGTGTAGAGGGCCGCTCCGCTGGGGAGCGCTCCGCATGAACAGTCTCCGCCTCCTCTAGAGCTCTAATGTGGGCGATGACGTCTTGTCTGGCTTGGCTGGTTGTTGGAGCGTCAGCAGGTGATGCGCGCTGTCTCCTCGGCACTGTGGTCCAGTCCGGGGCAAGCAGTGTTCTCTTGCGTGCAGGGTGCCTAGTGGGACTCCCCGGGGGCGAGCCCGCAATGTTGAGGAGCCGCGCCGCCTCGTTGTAGGACCGCAAGGATTTACGCTTACCCTCCCACTGAAAGATAAGCGCAAAGGGATGGCCCCATTGGTATGAGATATTCATGTTCCGCAACTTCTCCGTTACCGGGCGAAAAGCGCGTCGTCGCTTCAGAGTATTGGGCGCTAGATCTTGGAAGAGCTGAATCTCATGGCCCTTGTATTGTAGATCCGGCTTGTCTCGTGCACGCTTCCAGATCTCCTCCTTCTCCACAAAGAAATGCACCCGCGTGAGGATGTCCGGGAGAAGACCCGATCTCCCCGCAGGGGCCGCCACCCGGTGTGCCCGGTCCAGTGTGGGAGGCGATACATCCTCATCGCCTCGCACTTCATGGAGGAGTTGGGCCACAAAGTCCATCACGTCCTCCCCTTCCTCACCGAGTTGCACGCCGCGGATGCGGAGGTTGTTACGTCGACCCCGATTCTCCAAGTCCTCCTGCTTGATTTGGAGTTCGATATTTTGTTCCTCTAGGGCCGTTAAGCGCTGCCACAGGTGTTCCTGGTCCTCGGTGCGTGTGTCCGCGGTCCTCTCCAAACTGTCCACGCGGTCTCCCAGTTCCGTGACCTCCTTCCTAAGTTCTGTAACGCAGGAGTGGACCTCTGTCCTCAGGGATCCGATCTCGGCTTTAAGGTCAGTCATGAAGGCGGCCATGAACGCCTGTGTGAACGGAGGTGAATCCACCAGTTCCGCGGGAGGGCCCCCACTGGCCGCTGGCGCTCCCACTTTGCCCCACATGGCCGTCACCGGGTTTCCTTTGGGGGTCGGTGCTGGGTCCGCCCTGCTGCTCCTGTTCGTGCGTGTCATCTTCCGTGCGGCCTAAAGAACGCTGTCTAGGCCGTGTTAGGGCCCCTGCCCAAGGTGGGTCGTGCGAGCAAGGCCAGAAGCGTGGGAAGGGGACACTGGCGCGAAATACTATCGCACCTGAGGGTTCCGGGCTCCGCACCGTCCCCCCTAGCAGTAACAAGCTTCCAGCACTCCCCCCGCAGCAGAGCAGGTAGGCCAGGGACCCCCAGACAGCGATACCTCACAGGTAAAAGCACCGACGCGGAGAAGTCCTTCCGCTGTAGCCCTCCACTCCAGGGGTATGCCTCAGGGATAAGAGGCCGGATAGGCCAGGAAATAGACCCCGTACAACAGAGGGGTCCCACTCACTGCTTGCAATTAGTTCCCGCTGATAACGGTCGGGGGAGTCCGCAATCTCCCAGGGGGGGGCAGAACAGAATAGCGCCACCCGCAGCAGCCCCGAGCCTTCGCTCTTCCACAGAGATGAGCCGCCGCACAGCCGCACCTTCACGGCACCTCCATGCAGGCCTGCATCATGGCGGGCGCAGTCCGCTCTCAAAGGTGCCCCGGGGGCACCGCCCGCACCGGAGCTCCGCTTATGTCCTCTCAGCCGCTCCCCGCCGCAGCTCCGCTCCCCCACCACAGCACGCGGGGAAGCGAGGTTAGGGGCACTCTCGACCGACGTCCAGTCTGGACAACAGGCCCCGCTGCCTTACAACTCCGCCCTGGACCGTGGGGCGCCAAGTGCACCGGTCGCGGAGGGCACACGGAGGCTTCAGCCAGTCCCTTCCTCCTTACCCCAGCGGCCACAGGTATGGGATCAGCAGTCTCCCATTACTGGATGGGCGGGGAGAGCACCAGCTAGAGTCCGCCGGTCCTCGCAGTGTCCGCCGGACCCCGCCGCATGCCGCTCCTTCAGGGTCGCAAGATGGCGGGCGGACAAGCAGGTCCCGCCTGGATCAAGCCGTCCGCTCGTTTCTGCCTCCCAACAGACGTATCTCGGAGGCGCCCCACGCAGAGGTGTTGCCCAGATTGTCGGGGGCTCCAGGGAGGTGCGGGGTGGGTCTGGGCACCCCAAAATCCGCCTTAATCGCCAATGAAAGGCCCAACGGCGGCGGGAGCTCCGCAGCAGCGCGTCAGCTCACATCGCCGGTCAAGCCACGCCCCCCTTTTTACTCACTTTTGCCTTGGGTTGCTTGCACCGTGCGCGCACCTGGCGATTTTTTTTTTTTTAAACTTTTTTGGGCGTTTAGGGGTCCTTCAGGGACCACCTGAGAAGGCCTAGGGGGTCAGGGAGTCTCTTCACTGACTCCTTTACCAAGTTCTCCACTATTAGTTTTTACTCACTTTTGCTTTTGGGTGCGTGCACCGTGCGCGCACCTCGCGATATTTTAATAAAAAAAATAATTGTTTTTTTTGCTCATCGGAGTCTTTCTGGGACCCAATGAGAAAGCCTAGGGGGTCAGGGAGTCTCTGCCCTGCCATCTTTTTGTGTTTTGTAACTTTTTGGGAAATCGGGCAAAACGCCATTTTCAAACGGCGTGCGTGTACCATGTGCGCATGCGTGCGTGCACTTTGCGCGCACGTAAAGTCATGTGACTTGAAAACACCACTTTTGATTGGTTCATGGCAGTTTCTGTTCTAGAATTTTCAAACAACCCACCCACTTCCCTCACTATCTCTTTCACTTTGTTAGGAGAAGGACCTCTTCAGATATCCTGTTGATTTCAACTCTTAACATGGCACAAGAGTCTTCATCAGAGAGTGATGTACAAACCTTACTTGTGGAGCCACCAAAAGATAAAAAGAAAATTTATTTTATTTGGCAATTTTTCACCATTCCAGAGGGGCAGAAAAAGGGGAATGCCCCTAAAGTCACCTGTGTGCTCTGTGGGGCTGTTTTGTCGAGAGGAGACCCCCCAAAAAAATACAGCTTCAGCATCCACACAATGATTAGGCACATCAAGAACGTGCATCCCATCAACTATGCTCGTGCTGCAACCAGAGCTAAAGCTATGGAGCTTCCACCTGCTGTGCCGAGCACATCTTCGGGAGTTCAATCTCCTTCCTCAAGACAACTGGACATACATCCTAATTTTAAAAAAGTCCACACTTCGTGCAATAATTGCAATGAGATCATTTGTTACGGAGAACAAAGTGTGGAGCTAATTGACATTAGGATTGCAGAGCATAAATGCAGCTAAACTTATTTTTTTCATTTTTCTTCCAGTTATACCATTTTTGTTTCCTGTTAACTGTTTTTGTTTCAAGAAAAATCCCCCAAAAAATAAAATTGTTTAAAAAATAAAAAAAGACAAAAAAACAGTTCTTTTCAGAACTAATCTCACTTCTCAAAGAAGAGCTATATCTTTTATATACTGTGTCATACTTTTTTTGAATGAAAGTGTAGAGTATAAATGAATGACTGAAATGACTGAGTGAAAAGGAGGAAAGGACTAATGGAATGAGTGACGGAAGGGTAGTATGGTGAGTGAGAAAAGGGGAGTGAAAGAGTGACTAAAACAAGGAGACTAAGGGTAGGGGAGTGAGGTAAGTGGAAAGAAAGAGTAAGGGGAGGGCAGTAAGAAAAACAAAAGTGAGAGACGAGGAGTGAGAAAAGGGGAGCATGGAACAGAGACAGAGAAGCTAAGTAAGGGATGGAAAGGGAGAAGTAGAGCAGAGTGAAGGGAGTAAAAGTAAGAGAAGTGGAGTGACGGTGAGAAAAGGGGTATGAGGGTGAGGGAAGGGGGTAATAGAAAGTGAGAGATGGGGAGTGAGGGAGAGAGAAGTGGAGTGAGGGGATGGAGGAACTTAGAAAATGGCAGTGAGAGAAGGGGAGTAAATAATGGAGTGACAGAAGGAGAGCGAGGGGGTGTGAAGAAAAAGGAACGGGAAATTGAAATTGTGAAAAATACAGACAGAAGGAAGGGGAGTGGGGAAGGGTAGTGACGGTGAGTGAAGGACAGTGACACTTAGGGAAGGTCTATGAGGATGAGGGAAGGGGAAAGAGAGAAAAGGAAGGAGATTAAGAGAGAGGAAAGGGGACTGGGGGATAAAGTAGGAGTGAAGGAAAAAGAGAGAGACAGGAAGAGTGAAGGAGAGAAAGAGAGAGAGAGTGAGAGAGAAAGAGAGGGAAAGTGAGTGACTGAGATGGAGTAAGGCGGTTAGACTGAGTGAGATAGAGGGAGAGAGGGAGAGACAAATAGAGTGAAGGAGAGTGGGAGAGTAGAGAAACTTTATCATCTGATTCAGATGTGGAGTTTATTGAAGAGCAGCCACGTAGAAAGAACACCAAGGTGTCCTTTATCTGGAAGTTTTCCACCTTTCTAGAGGGGCACTAGAAAGTAAATGCACCAAAGTTCACCTGCAAAATCTATGGTAGTGTCCTATCTAGAGCACACCAAAAGAAACACTAGACTTTTAGTATACACACATTGATTACGCACGTAAACAATGTAAAAATGTACATTCTAACGATTATGAAAGGGCATCTACCCAAACCCTTGCAGTGAACCCTCCAGTTGCTGTTCCCAGCACTTCATCTACAGGAGCATGTCCTTCATCGACTGCTCTGAATATCTGGCCACTTTTCGCCAATGTCCACCTCCAATGCAACTTGTGCGATGATATTCTTTGTTATCTGTAAACTAAGAAGCAGTAAAGCAGTTACAGTGAGTAACACAGAGGTAGACAGAGAGAAAAAAAAGAATTACAAAAAAGTGAATGAAGGAGTAAACAAAGGTCACTAAATGAGATGGAGTGAGGGTGTGATGAAAGAGGAGTAAAGGAAGGAACTGAGGGAAGGGGAGTGACAGAAGCAGAGTGAGAGGGAGTGACGAAAAAGGAGTGGGAAAGTAAAGTGGTGAAAAATACAGATAGGATGAAGTGCAGAGGGAGAAAGTGAATGATGGTGAGTGAACAACAGTGATACTTAGGGAAATAGTATGAGGAAGAGAAAAGATGAGTGAAGGAGAAGGAACAAAATTAAGACACAGGGAAAGCTAGTGAGGAATACAAGAGGAGTGATAGAAAGAGAGAGGATAGGAGTTTAAGGGTAAAGGAGAGAGAAGGACAGAGTGAGAAACAGGGAGAGGGAGAGCAAAGAACTGAGAACGACTGAGCCAGTGAGACTGAGTGACACAGAGAGAAACAGGGAGAGGAAAATGGATGAAAAAAAAGGGAGAGAAGGAATAAGTGGGGAGTAAGTAAGATGGAGTGAGGGAGTGAGGAAAGGGGAGGGAGGCAAGGTGACTGAGAGAAAAGTACTAAGGGTGAGTGAAAGGCATTAACCGTGACAAAAGTGGTATTAGGGTCACAAAAGGGAATGAGAAAGAACAAAGGAGATTAAGAGAGAATAAAGAGGACTGAGAGATAAAGTAGAAATCAAGCAAACAGAAAGAGAAAAACAGAAAGAGTGAGGGACAGAGATGGAGTAAAGCGGTTACACTCAGTAAGACAGAAAAAGAGAAGGAGAGAGAAAAGGAGTTAAGGAGAATGGGGGAGTAAAGAAACTTTATCATGTGACTCAGATGTGGAGTTTATTGAAGAGCAGCCACGTAGTAAGAACACCAAGATTTCCTTTATCTGGAAGTTTTCCACCTTTCCAGAGGCACAATAGAAAGTAAATGCAACAAAGTTCACCTACAAAATCTGTGGTAGTGTCCTATCTAGAGCACACCAAAAGAAACACTAAACTTTTAGTATACACACATTGATTACACACGTACAAAATGTAAAAATGTACATTCTAACGATTATGCAAGGGCATCTACCCAAACCCTTGCAGTGAACCCTCCAGTTGCTGTTCCCAACACTTTATCTGCAGGAGCACCTCCTTCATCGACTGCTGTGAATATCTGGCCACTTTTCGTCAATGTACAACTCCGATGATATTCTTTGTTATCTGAAAAGTAAGAAGCAGTAAAGCAGTTACAGTGAGTAAGACAGAGGTAGACAGAGAGAAAAAAAGAATTAAAAAAAGTGTTTGAGACAGTAAACAAAGGTGAGTAAGTGAGATGGAGTGAACAAAGGTCACTAAATGAAATGGAGTGAGCCTGTGATGAAAGAGGAGTAAAGGAAGGAAAGTGAGGGAAGGGGAGTGACAGAAGCAGAGTGAGAGGGAGTGACAAAAAAGGAGCGGGAAAGTAAAGTGGTGAAAAATACAGGTAGGATGAAGTGCAGAGGGAAAAAGTGAATGATGGTGAGTGAACAACAGTGATACTTAAGGAAGTAGTATGAGGAAGACAAAAGATGAATGAGGGAGAAGGAACAAAATTAAGAGACAGGGAAAATTAGTGAGGAATAGAACAGAAGTGATAGAAAGGGAGAGGATAGGAGTTTAAGGGTAAAGGAGAGACAAGGACAGAGTGCGAGACAGGGAGAGGTAGAGAAAAGAACTGAGACGGAGTGAGCCAATGAGACTGAGTGACACAGAGGGAAACAGGGAGAGAAAAATGGATGAAAAAAAAGTCAAGGGGAGTAAGTGAGATGGAGTGAGGGAGTGAGAAAAGGGGAGTGAGTCAAGGTGACTGAGGAAGAAGTACTGAGGGTGAGTGAAAGGCAGTAACATTGAGGAAAGGGGGATGAGGGTGACGAAAGACAAAGAGAGAGAAGGAACAAGATTAAGAGAGAGGAAAGAGGACTGACGGATAAAGTAGGAGTGAAGGAAACAGAAAGAGAAAGACAGGAAGGGTGAGGAAGAGAAAGAGAGAGAGAGAGCAAGAGAGAAAGAGAGGGAGAGCAAGTGACTGAGAGGGTTAATGTTATGGAAAGAGAGTAAAATAATGACAACTTAATAGAATTCTTTTGCATAAATATACTATCTGTGGAAGACAAGAAAATAATTAGTTACAATATATTTTTCATAATACAAAAGAAAGTAGAAGTGAAAAAAACCACAGAAAGGGAAAGAAAGGAAGGGTGAGGGAGAAACACAGAGGAAGAGAGGAACTAAGTAATGAACTAAAATGAGTGAGAGACTAAAGGAATGAGAGTTACCAAAAGGGATTGAGGAAACGAGATTAAGGAAAGGCAATTGACGGATGGAGTAGGCAAAAGAGTGTGGGGAAGAGTGAGGGAATGGGTGCAGGAGAAAAAGAATGAGAGTAATGCAGAGAGAAGAGAACATGAAGTGGAGGAAGAAGACTTAGATTGAATGAAGGGCAGGGATAGTGAGGGAAGGGATATAAGAGTGTGGGAAGGGGAGTGATGGAAAAAGAAGCATATTAAGAGAAAGGAAAAAAAAAGTAAGTCAGAGAGAAGAATTTATGGAAAGAGACAGAAAACAAAAGGAACACTGGTGGAGAGAGAGGGAGACAGTAAAAGAAAGAAACAGAGGGAGAGTGACGGACTGTGAAGTAGTAAATCAGTTATACTGACTGACACAGAGGAACAGACTTAGACACAAATGGAGAAAAGGTCACTGAGCGAAAGGGAGTGAGGAAGTGAAAGAAGTGGAATGAGTGAAGGTCACTCAGTGATCATATGAAGGAAAGAGAGTAAGGGGGCAGTGACAAGAGACTGATCGATACAGCAAGACAAGGGTAGTGATGAAGGAAGATAGGAAAGAGAAGTGAGGAACAGACGGGGGAAAGAGGGAGTTGGACAAGAGGAGTGAGGGTGAAGGAAGAGTACTAATTGTGAGAGAAGCAGAGTAAAGGTGAATGAAGTGGAGTAAGTAGAATGAGGGAAGAGGAGTAAGATGAGGGAAAGTAAAGAAGTAAGAGAGACAGTGAGGAAAGGATAGAGAGAAATAGAAGTAAGAAAGTAATGAAAAAGTATTTTTTGTTTGTTGTACTTACCTAAATATATTATCTGTGGAAGAGAAGAAACAATTGAGTTATAATATATTTTTCACAATACAAAATACTAAATAATTTGTACAATGTATTATATATTTTATTTTGCTGTTCTGAGAATATATTGAATTTCACTAAAAACCGTGAGTTCAATACAACTCATCATATGACAGTGGGCAAAAAAAAACAAATCAAAAAGATTGTGTTTAAAAAACCCATTCAACATTTTCATTAACAATGTAACAATTAGAAAAAAACCTATCTTAAATGTCTTTTTCAAACACCAATTTCTTACGTAAGTAAAGAATGTGAAGAACAATCACAAAGTAACAGAACATTACTACTTCTTTCTTATACACTCTAAATAAAGTAATGTCCAAACATATGCTAATAACATTTACCTAAAATAGTCATTTGTTTGTGATACTATTCCTCATGGCCAAATAGTATCTGCGAAATCCTTAGTTTGGAAGTTACTTAATAGTACTCTTAAGCGTCCGATTCCCGACCTTCTGAAACAAAAGCAAGCACATCTTTTGGACCATCTAACAATGGTTTTACCTCCACCCGATGGTATTTATCATGAAAAAAGAACCTTAAACAATTAGCATACTATCAGAACCTCAACATCATCTGGTATGCCGATCACACTCTGCTCATCCTTTATTTCACCAAGGAGCTGTATACTATTAAAAGAAACCTGTACAAGGGAATGAAAAATCTCACCAACATCTACGACAAATACAACAAATCTTAAACACCTCTGCCTCACTCATGATCAACATTTCCTGTAATACTCATATCACTCACTATATGATACACTTACACTACCTCTATGACAAGTACAAGTTTTTTTTTATCTTGATCACTCTGACTTACAAAGTAATTCTCAGCAACAGGTTAACCTTTTTTTACAGCACTAATCTTCCTAGGCCAATTGTTTTCCCTAAAATTTGGGTTGTAAAAACACTAGGTAAGAATTTGGTAAGTCAAAAGGCAAACGTTGTTTAAAAGTCAATCGAGCGTCATTACAATGAGTCCAACCTTTTGCACATTTTAAGTAAGCTGTATAATGTCCTGATGTTGTAGAAGAACCATCATGGAAAATAATTGCTATAGTTACAAAAGTTCTTCCTGAAATTGATATTTGAGAAGCCACAAACTTTATTATTAAAGTTGTCAATTTTGTTCCATCAGGTCTGCATCATTGGAGCATTAAAATTACATACTGTCCATATCTTTGTATAAATAATGTTGATAACATTTCTGAGTTACATTGGGTACAGACCATGTTTTGATTTGGTTCTCTAACTAGATTATTAATAGTCACTGATTAGCAGTCTGGTAATGTCAAATATATAAATTTTTCTGTGTCTATTTGATTACTACTTGAAAACGAACAATTGTCACAATCATGTTGCCATTCATAAGAAACACCAAATATATTTTCAATATCTATACCTTCATCTTGCAATACAACAAGCATATACATAAGAAATTCCTGACAATCTTGCTGAATATTCTGCGAAAATTGATTTACTCCAGCACATATGTCTAAAACATTTCGAATATCAGAAACACTTTCTATTTTTGTTTTATCACTGCTACATTTCTCAAAGACAGAATTCAACAAACAACAAAATCTTTGATCCTGATTTTCAACAATCTGTTGCTGTAAAGTTTGAAGAAAAAAAACAACATTAACCACTACATTAGCATAGCATTTGACACCAGAACTGTTTTCAAACTGAAATCCAACGACATCTTCAATACTATAATTTTTCTTTTTGCTTACAATTACTCGTTCATCTACTTTTTTTCTTTTCTCTACAACCTCACTACAATTTTTCTCATATCTTCTTTCTCAACCTGCCACACGCTTTTCAAATAAAGGATATTGAGGTAAATTTGGAGCATATTCTCTTCTTAACCTATTATACTCTTTTACACAATTTGGATCTGCACTAATCTTTGTCACATCAAAATCAATCAAGTATAATCCAGATAAAGTTCTGACTCGAGATAAAGCAACATATGCCATACCCTCCTTGAACACAGTACTTCCAATATTCACCAAAGCACTATCTACACTTAAACCTTGAGATTTATGAATAGTCACTGCATATGCCAAACAAACAGGAAATTGTTTTCGGCGGACATATAAATCTTTTACAAGCAAAAATCGAGTCGAACAACGACTCAATTGTTGTACTTCTTCAATTTCATCATATTCGATTTTCAAAACTTCAATGTCATCTCTATTTGGGTATTTCACAAAATCAACCACATGACCCATTGCTCCATTTACTAAACCTCTTTCCACATGTAAATTACGTCGTAAAATTATCCGACAATTTAAACATGCATATAGATTCTTTTCCAAACCAGCCGTTTTAGATATTGATTTGTCTAAAGGATCCAATTTTGACTTCAACTTTTCTGACAATATAATAGTAGCTCCTTCATGCTCTATACTATCAATAGCTTCAAGTTTTATAATTTCTTGATTTTCTAACTTCAAAATTTTTTCATTGAATATTGCACATTCTTGTAGAGTTGGCATCAAGCATATCACTGATTTATTTTCTGCAATTTTTCTATATATATTCTCTGCACCAACATTTTCCTTTGGAAACAAACTGGAAAGTAATCGTGCCTGTAGAGCTTCTTTGCCATTTTCAATTCGTTTTCCAATTCTTATATCTTGAAGAATACTTTTATAATCAGCATCCTTTGCCTGTCACATATTTTGAGTGAGTTCTGTATATTTAAAATATAACCATATATTTACATTTCCAATGCTTCCATTCTCCAGAAAAAACATTACAAAAATTAGTTCTATTAATTAGTCTTTTCCACTTACTTTTCGCTTTCAAAAGATTAATTGCCTTGTCTAGTGTATGAAGTCTATTGATTACTAAAACATATAATTTATTTTTTATTTCAAACGCTTCATCCACAATACCTTCAATTCTTTTTTTTGCTTATAAAAAGCTGTTTTCCTTTTAGAAGTCTTTCCACTTTTCAACAAATTTAATACAAGTCTGTTATAAATCATTCTCTTGCGAATTTCAACAAACATATTTTTTTCGTCTATTACTATAGATAATTTGATCGCCACACACTTTTCCAATTTTTTATTAACTCCTTTTTTTTGTTCTTTGAGATGATTTTTTATTTTTTCCACATTATCAAAAAAAACTTTTCTTTCAGTTAATTTCCTTATAAAATCCTTTGTTGTCTTACCAGAAGCATTCTTCTTTTTCTCTGTACAATGTTGTTTAGATACATCTTGTAATTGTGTTATCTTGGAAAAGTAAGCCTGTTTATATTTTCTTCTTTTAGAATCCTTTGTAGGCATCGCGGGGCATATTATCAAGGGGGTTTATCTCCGCTTTTTTGGCTTTAAAAGCCAAGAAAGCGGAGATAAAATTATCTCCCTATTACCTAGCTGTCGCTAACACCAGTTAGCGACAGCTAGTAGGAGATAGCGACCATCTTGGGCCCCACTTTGCATGTCAGTGATATTTATCACTAATGACATGCAAAGTGGGCGTGCCAAGATGTTAGCGACTGGAAACAGTCGCTAACATTGCTATCTCCTATTACCAACTTTTGGAGATATTCGCGCTAAGCGCGAATATCTCCAAAAACTAACACCTGCCCTGAGCAGTTCTTAGCCATGTTATCCAATGGGAGGTGGATAACATGGCTAAGAGCATTAGCTCGGTAATGCATGAATATCGCTGACTTTTCAGCGATATTCATGCATTGCGGCCGTTTTTTATCGCATTTGCGATAAACCTTTATAATAGCAAGGTTTATCTGCGATAATTTCTGACGATGCTTAGCGTTAAAAAATTCGTTGCTAAGCATCGTTAGTGATAAATATCGCTTAACGTTGGTAATATGCCCCCTTGATTTTCTTTCTGTAGATAATAACAATCCATTGTGAAGAAAAAAAAACATGTTATACACCACTACTAACATACTACATAGCAATTACAACAACTACATGATGTAAACACTGATTCACTTCATAAGTAAGTTGAAGGTACAGCAACAGTGTCTAAGCAGAGTAGGAAATCATACAGTCACTGCTGTTTCTCAGTTTATGGCAGTGCAGTAGTGTTTCAACATTAGAGGGGAATTACCTTAGAATGGTGTTTCAGGGTTCTGAACAGTGCAGTGGTGTTTAGACAGCATAGGAAGTCATGGTGAGATTCATATTTGTGACTTTAGAGCAATACAGTTGTGCTTGGGCAGTGTATAGTATCATGCAAGGTCTTGGAGTATAACGCACTGCATGTCCTAAACTCTAACTCACTCCATGAGTCCATGTCTTAAAACACAGACACCGAGGAAGAGAAATGATTACTACATGCTACAGAGAGACTTGCTATGGCATTTCTACAGCACGGCCAGGATCTTCAGTACACAGTATGGAGACTATTTCCAAATTAAGAGGCCTGAGAGACATACTGCACAGCAGTTTCTAGTACTACATACCCTAAACCCTAACACACTTCATCAGAATATGTATTCCCATATTTTTTAAACACATCAACAAACCAAATTATTACAATACTACAAAAAGACTTGCTCGAGTATTTTTAAATTTTAAATTATAAATTTATTCATCAAACATTTCGTATTCCAATAAAACCTCCAAAATCACTTCGTCCGGTATTTCATTTTGATTTTCCTCAAATTCAAAATTTTGATCTTCAAATTCAAAATCTTCCACCGCTTCCAGTAATTCACTGTCCAAAGTCTCATCAAAGAAATCTGCCTTTTCTTTCTTAATTTCTTCTGAAAAAGGTCCATCTATTAGGTCCTCTATTAGTTCGTCTGACATGTCAAAATTTAAAGCAAAGTTCTCCTGATGCTCTTCCATTGCACCAATATGATAATGTTGCTGCACTTTACAAAAAATATAACCACTTAATTATATCATTCTCTCTAATAGATAATAAAAAACTACCTTTATCAATTTTATAAGTACATATATTCCCATGTTTTTAAACACATTAACTACGCAAATTATTCTGCCTCCTTCCTCTTAAATGAAAACAGACTCACACTGTGATCTTACACACATAACACTATCCCTTCCAATTCAGTAAAATGATTACTACAATCAAAGGGAGTCTTGCTGGGAATATTCTTTCAGGCTTTACAACACTGCAGTTGTGTTGCAAGAGGTTTGAATATTTTTCTAGGAAAGGAGTTTCAGGGTTTACCACAATGAAGTGAACTTAAACCAGTGTAGTGAGTTAAGGTGGGACTGACAATGTACAAATCAAATTCACTGAAATGATTACTACATACTACAGACAGTTGCTTTAGCATTTTAACAACACACCCAACATCTAAATTGCACAGCATAAACACAATTTGAAAATTATTAGGCCTGAAACACATACTGCATAGGACATTCTACAACTACATCACCTGAACTATGACTCAGTTCATGATTTAGATGATTTAGCACACAGAGGGAGAGAAAGTACAAATAGAGACAAAATGGTACACACAGAGGGTGCGAGACTACAGGCAGAGAAGGAAAAGATTTAACATGTAAGCGCTGTCTAACACACACCAGCAGCCATATCATAATAGGCCTCCACAGATGCACATGAGAGGGTGCATGCAGTGGAAGAGGGTAGGTGCAGACAGAAAATGAGATACTGCAGGCAGAGAGTAAACTGGTACAATCAGAGGATAGATGATGCAGGGCTACAGGAAGAGGAAGATATGGTGCAGTCAGAGAAAAGGTGGTGCAGAGAAAGGGTGAGATGGTTCAAGCAGAAACACAGATAGTGCAAGCAGACACAGACATGGTACATACAGAGGATACAATGTTACAACAGAGAAGAAATACTGGAAACAGTGAGAGAAATGTTACATGCAGAGGCTAATTGGAGCACACACAGGGACAGTTAGTAAAGACAGAGATAAAATGGTACACACAGAGGGTGCGAGACTACAGGCAGAGAAGGAAAAGATTTAACATGTAAGCGCTGTCTAACACACACCAACAGCCATATCATAATAGGTCTCTGCAGATGCACATGAGAGGATGCAGGCAGTGGGAGAGGGTTGGTGCAGACAGAAAATGAGATAAGCAGAGAGAGGTAGACTGTGAGGAGAGACAGGGGAGATTATAGAAAAAGGTGCAAATATAATTCTTTAATTTACACAGACACTGTGTGATCTTAGTCAAAAAAGTTAAAACCATAGATTTCACCAAAACGCATATACCACAGAAAAACCTTTGAGAGACAGAACACTATCCCTTCCAATTCAGTAAAATGAGTACTACAATGAAAGGGAGACTTGCTGGGAATAATATTTTAGGAGTTATAACTCTGCAGTTGTGTTGCAAGAGTTTTGAATATTTTTCTAGGAAAGAAGTTTCAGGGTTTAGGACAATGAAGTGAACTTAAACTAGTGTAGTGAGTTAAGGTGGGACTGGGAATGTACAAATGAAATTCACTGAAATGATTACTACATGCTACAGACACAGTTGCTTTAGCATTTCAACAGCACACCCAGCATCTAAATTGCACAGCAAAAACACAATTTGAAAACTAAGAGGCCTGAAACACATACTGCATAGGACTTTCTACAACTACATCACCGAAACCATGAAGGGAGACAAAGTACAAACAGAGACAAAATGGTACACACAGAGGGTGCGAGATTACAGGCAGAGAAGGAAAATATTTACCATGTAAGCGCTGTCTAACACACACCAGCAGCCATATCATAATAAGCCTCTGCAGATGCACATGAAAGGGTGCAGGCAGTGGGAGAGGGTTGGTGCAGACAGAAAATGAGATACTGCAGGCAGAGAGTAAACTGGTACAATCAGAGGATAGATGATGCACGGCTACAGGCAGAGGAAGAGATGGTGCAGTCAGAGAAAAGGTGGTGCAGAGAAAGGGTGAGATGGTTCAAGCAGAAACACAGATAGTGCAAGCAGACACAAACATGGTACACACAGAGGATAAAATGGTACAACAGAGAATAAATACTGGACACAGTGAGAGAAATGTTACATGCAGAGACTAATTGGAGCACAGAGAGGGGGAGATAGTGAAGACAGAGATGAAATGATACACACAGAGGGTGCAAGACTACAGGCAGAGAAGGAAAAGATTTAACATGTAAGCGCTGTCTAACACACACCAGCAGCCATATCATAATAGGCCTCTGCAGATGCACATGAGAGGATGCAGGCAGTGGGAGAGGGTTGGTGCAGACAGAAAATGAGATAAGCAGAGAGAGGAATACTGTGAGGAGAGACAGGGGAGATTATAGAAAAAGGTGCAAATATAATTCTTTAATTTACACAGACACTCAGTGTGATCCTGGACAAAAAGTTTAAAACTGTACATTTTACCAAAACACATTTACCACACGAAAAAGCTTAAGAGACAGAACACAGCCTATCTATTTCAGAACTACAATACAGTGCAGAAACCTGAGTCATTTTCAAAATACATTTCCAATTTACAGCATTACTTTTTTGCCAGCATTACATCCAAACATGAGACACAATATCAGAAGAAAGAACACGGTATAAGCAGAGAGACGTACACTGTGAGGAGAGACAGAGGAGATTATACAAAAAGGTGCAAATATAATTCTTTAATTTACACAGACACTCAGTGTGATCCTGGACAAAAACTTTAAAACCATACATTTTACCAGAACACATTTACCATACTAAAACGATTAAGAGACTACATTACAGTGCAGAAACCTGAGTCATTTTCAAAATACATTTCCAATTTGCAGCATTACTTTTTTCCCAGCATTACATCCAAACATGAGACTCACACTGTGACCTTAGACACATAACAGAATTCCTAGCAATTCAGTCAAATGATTACTACAGTGAAAGGGGGGAGGAGGGGACCTTGCTAGTAGTGATGTATAAAGAGACCAAGCGTAACAGAAACAGAAGGAGAGAGAAAATGAGAGTAAAAAATAAACAAAAAGAAGTAAATCAGAAGGAGAGATGGAGTTACAAAACGGGAATGAAGAAAAGGAATAATGACAGTGAGGAAAAAGATATAAGGGTAAGAAAAGGAGAGTGAGAGAAAAAAAACATATTAAGAAAAAGGAAAAAGGTGTAATGTAAATGTGTATGAAACTTATATAGCGCAGGACTTACCCTGGGGCATCTCCGCGCTTGCTTAGGGAACCCGTCCTGGTATTCCCCTGTGAGAGACCCCCGGCAGGGAATCCACAAGGTGAAAGCCAGGCATCCCGCCACGAGGGGCCGTAGTGGAGATTAAGCAATCTATTGCCCAGAGTCGCAGAGTGTGACCCCGTGAGTCGAGTAGGCACCGGTGCGAGAATTGTCGCGACCGTGGAATTTTTGAGCCCGAGACCCGCCGAGGCGGGGAATCGAACCCTGGTCCACGGCCGATCTCAGATTCCGGGTCTGCCGCCTCTAACCACTGAGCCACACTTCTCCTAAGGAAAACAGAAGGATTTATAGACAAACTGAAGAAGGAAAAAGAACAGTGTTGGAGAGAAAGGAAGACAGTGAGGGAGAGTGAAAGAGCGAGAGAATGAGTAACATCCCCATTGCAACTCATTTTTATTATTAACTTAAAATGCACAACATATTTCCCCTCACAAATTAACAACTCACCTTTAAAAATGCTTTTGAAGATTTAGAACAGTGTCAATCACACACCAGATTTTCTTAAGCAGAATCTCTGAAATGTACCTCAGACACTGCAACCACAAATGGCCCTGATTCCCTCTCATTTTCAACACATATCTCTCTACATAACCAATGAAATTTCTTCCCACACAAATTCAAAACCAAACTAACATTTTAATTGGTTGTACATTTCAACACTTTCAAACTCACATAATGTTCAACCTTCCCCCACTGCTCTCTCTGCCTGTTACCATGGTAACTATCCATAGACCACCTAACTAAACTCAAAAGGTGAAAAGCTCACCACTCAATGTTGCAAACCAAAGCAGCAAGTGTGTTTGACTTCTCAATATTCCAGCTTATCCTGTACAATGTTCTTTTCAGTGACTTTTTCTAAACCAATAGTTGTATTCCTTTTAAAAAACAGTAGTATGCACCCTAGTTTTCAATGTTAAATAACAAGAAACCACCAGTCATTTCTTGTTTTTCAAGTGCACTAAATCTCAACCACATTTTTTTCTAAACTCCTATTTTTCAAACTGTCATTTTATCTCCAGAGCCCATCTGAGTACAACCAGATCTGCCTTCAAGATGCTTAGAGTATGGATTGAAGGACATAGCTATATTTTCTGGAGTGAAAGGTATGCAGCAAATAGATGCTTTTTCAACCTTGATTTACCAAATGTGGATATTATGTGGATTGGCCAGAGAGGATTAAGATGTCACCAATTGATGCCATTGGTAAAATCATTTTTGCATCTCCCACACTCTGACCTCATAATTGTGCACTGTGGTGGCAATGACCTAGGCACTTTGACTGGGGTTGGTCTGGAAATGCTTTTAAAAGACACCTTTGGGCAATTGATTTCACTTTTTCCACAAACTGCCTTTGTATATTCTAATAAATGCCAAAGGCAAAAATGGAACTGGTCCAATCAATATTGTCCGCAGATTGAGAAAGCAAGGAAACATGTGAATGCGTCTGTTTCTGCTTTCCTCAGAGACTATGGTATGGGTTCTATATACCACAACAACTTGCGTTACAACATGCAAGGCATCTATAGAAGAGATGGTGTAGATTTTACAGATGAAGGGAACAGAGTCTTCCTTTTAAACTTTAGACTCTGCATCGGTACTTACTTGTAGGTACAAAATACACTCAATGAACACAACGGCTCTTTTTAGAGCCACCCAACATCTAAACACACAAACTTGTTATTTGAATGTAATTTTAGAAATGTTTTAATCTAGCGTGCGCGCTACGTGCACGCACCTCTTTTTTTTAAAGTGGGGGGTCAGGGAGTCTCTTCACTGCCTCCTTTACCACGTTCTCCACTTTCGTTCTTCACTCTCTTCTGAAACTACACAAAATGGCGGCTGTAGGGTGCAAATCAGGGACTTGTTTTCTTCCTACGTCTGCCGCTGCATGCCTGCCCCTGCATGCCTGCCCCGTGAGCAAGGAGCAGAAGGGACTCTGAAACGCGTTGGGGCTTAATGAAATATCCAGCGCTGTGTCTCGATGTGCCTGAATAAAGGACTTAACCGTGGTGGCTGAGTTTCGTTGTGTGCTCTGCATCACCAAATGCGATGCAGTGCGTGCAACAAAATTCATTTTATTTATTTATATGTTTACTTACCTGTTAAAGTTTGTAATCCATACATTACTACCCCCACCCTGCCCCTCCCCCTGCCCACGTCACCGCCCTGCAGGTACACCTACTACCGGCCGTGGCTGAAGATCAGCAATCTCCAGGTTTAGCTCCAACTGAGAAAAACATACAGCTTTCAGTTCAAAGTTAGGAAGGTAATGGGATAGAGAACATGCGGCTTAATGCGACCTGTCCCTGGAATCGGGCAGCAATACCTTCCCAGTCAGTTCAGGTACATCTCTGCAGTTTGAAATGCCCAACAACTGTTGTTAGGACTAGACTTTCCCACTCATTGAGAAGTGCAGATGTTGCTGGACAGGCAGTCTGATCCTGATCCCATCTGGTTCTGTGGGGACTTACACCTAGGTACCTCCACACAAAGGATAAGCCCAGGAGTGTTCTAGTGGTGGAAAATGTTGTGCAACCCACCAAAGCATTCTTTTGGGAAAAATGGGGGCTGAACTGGCCATGTTATTTTGTGGGCTCAATCCACCCTCTGTGTTGCACTCAGCTTTAACAGCCTCACTGGTGCAAGATTAATGTATTTCTAACTTGTGCTATTTTCAGTGCTATTAACGCTTATTTCCCTAACTAAGTCAGTGTTCCTAAAATATCTCTGTCTGAAATGGTATGCCCTTAAAATATCTGAACGCTTCTATCTTGTGGGTGAACAACATTTTTCGTTCATATATTTGATTTGAGCAATGCCTTTTTAGATCAGGTTCATTCTCCCAAACCTGATCTTTTCAGCCAGAAAATATCCTTTTCTTTCCTTTTACAAATGCAAATCAATCTGTGTTTTGAAATGCATTCTAGTAAATCAGGATTCTGAAAAGTGGTCTTTTTTGATATGTACTTCGAAACCAAATCTTGCCATAATTATTTAACAGAAAAATTCGTTTTTATTACAAGTCCGATTTAATGTTCAAAAATGACTCTCGATTTGATTTTTCACAGGTGCCAAAATATCTTCCTTTAGTCCAGCCACACAACCCAAACTTGCCATGTCAGAGTGGCAGAAAAATGTCAAGTTCTCCCAGAAAGTACATTAATTGATTGTTGTAAAAATGTCTCGCTGTTGCGTCGACTTATCTTGCTTCTCAGTGACCTATGTTGCTTGTGGAAAATCATTTCTACCAAAGGTTTATTTATTCCACTGTTTCGAAGTGGTGAATCTCAAATTGGTTTGTTTCACCGAATTTTGGCCTGCATACCTGACAAAGAAATATTTGTTCTTGCAGCTTCTACTCAATACTACCCCTAACGTGTGTTTTAATATATTACTTTTGAATGTTTCTTCCATGGATTTTAACAAATGTGATTATTTTAACATCTCCAAAAGCACCTACGCTCTTCTAGCCCCAACTTGCAATGTTACGTAAAGTCGCCATATTTTTGTTGTTGTTACCAATTTAGCTAAATCGGTGTTCCAATTCCCAGAGGACATAAAGATAAGGTGTGAATCTTGTTTGCGAGAACCCAGCTTTTTCAAATTATTTTCGAGATTTCAGAAAATTATACATTCCAGATACAGGAGTCGAACATAAAGACAAGAAGTCCCTTTCATCTAAAGATGAATTGTATACCTGATCATTAATGGCGCTGACAAATTGTTCTGTGTCTTATGTACAGTAGAATGAAAATGAATTTTTTAGGTCATGGGTACTCACAAACTTTCTATCGGGGGCCAAATTTACAGTGTGGTTTGTGGCTGAGGGCCGCACCAGTGGGGGTGGGGTGGGAGGGGGCGGGGCTAAAACAACAACAAAATTGTGACCATGAGGTTGAACACAGGTCCCTGCAGCAGACACCTTCGCCCACTGAGCCACAAGACCCGGCATACACACATCTCTCTCTCTCGCTCCCTCCGCCTCGCTCTCTCCCTCCCTCTCTCTCCCTCGCTCTCCCTCCGTCTGCCTCCCTCCGTCGCCCTCCCTCCATTGCTCTCCCTCCATCGCCCTCCCTCCGTCGCCCTCCCTCCGTCGCCCTCTCTCTGTCGCCCTCCTCCCTCTGTCTCCCTCCATCCCCCTCTCTCTCTCTGTCTCCTTCTCAGTCTCCCTCCCTCTGTCTCTCTCCCTCTGTCTCCGTCCCTCTGTCTCTCTCCACTGTCTCCCTCCCTTCTCTGTCGCCCTCCTCCCTCTATCACCCTCCTCCCTCTGTCTGTCTCCCTCCCTCTGTCTCCCTCCCACTCTGTCTGCCTCCCTCTCTGTCTCCCTCCCTGTCTCCCTCCCTCTGTCTCCCTCCCTGTCACCCTCTGTCTTCCTCCCTCCCTCTGTCTCCCTCCCTCTGTTCCCTCTCCCTCCCTGTCTCCCTCCCTCTCTCCCTCTGACTCCCTCCCTCTGTCTCCCTCCCTCTGTCTCCCTCCCTGTCACCCTGTCTCCCTCCCTCCCCCTGTCTCCCTCCCTCTGTCTCCCTCCCGGTCACCCTCTGTCTCCCTCCCTCTGTCTCCCTCCCTCTTTCTCCCTCCGTCTCCCTCCCTCTGTCTCCCTCCCTATCTCCCTTTCCCTCCCTCTGTCCCCCTCCCTCTTTGCCTCTCTCCCTCTTTGCCTCCCTCTCGCTGTCTCCCTTCCTCTCCCTCCCTCTGTCACCCTCTGTCTCCCTCCCTCTGTCACTCTCCCTCTCCCTCCCTCCCTCTGTCTCCCCCTGACTGCCTCTCTCTGTCTCCCTCCCTCTGTCAACCTCTGTCTTCCCCCGTCTGTCTCCCTCTCTGTCCCTCAGTCACACTTATATGCATTTGCAATGCATAGTTACCAAGAAAGAGTCCTGATGCTGAGGCCAAGCTAGAAGGAAGCATCTTTACTAAGTAGATGTTTTTTTAAGAGTTTCCTAAATTGTAACAAACAGTTTGCAGTGCAAAGGGGAAACAATTCCAGTCCTTAACTGTAGTGATAGAAAATGTATATCTACGCATTTGTGAAACCGGGGTTCTGAAAGAAGATTGGCCAGGCTTGAGCAGAGAGTTTGTGGATGAGTTTAGCAAATAATGGATTTCACATCTAGCTATGTACTTTGCTAAATAAGGACTTATGGCAAATACTAAGACACTTAAACACACCGACTCTTTCGAATCGGTAGCCAATGAAGATCAAGAAAGTCACTGAAGTTCTCCCTCTGTCATCTCGCCCTGTGTGTCTGTGTGTCAACTCTCAGCCCGGGCTGAGACAGCTTCCGCTGGGCACACACACAGCCGCCTGGGTACTTCACAGGTCTTTAAAAGAACATTTATATGTTAATTTAGATTTGTTGTATGTCACCTCTTAGCGCCCCTGCATCTCCACTCTGCTCTGTGGGGGTCGGCGGATTCCAGTGATTGTCAGAGTCGCTGAGAAGCCGTGCTGCTGCAAAAGGCAGTGTTTGCTGACACAATTGAAAAAAAAAATGTTAAACACAGGTACGATGTCTGCACGGTGCGCGGGCCGCAAAGGAAGGCATGCTGGGCCGCTGGCGGCCCGCGGGCCGTACTAGGAGGTAAATTAGGTAAATGAGGAGCTCTCTTAATTTTACCTCATTTCACGCTAATACGCCACTAACTCACTCTCCTTCCTTCTCAGACCCCTCAGTATGCACTTGTTACAACAACACATCTTAAATGGGCTTATGACTTCTTATTTCATGGGAGAGAGTCAAAAAGAAGATGACCTGTAGCAGCCGAAGAGGTAGGGATGAGAAAATTCGTAAAGTACATTGCAGACATAAATATACTACTAAAGAGTAAGTAGCTTGCACTGGTGGTTTTAGCTATGTGAAGGAACGTCACAAAAAGTCTTCCTTGTGTTGGACGGAAAAAAGGTGATTTATTGTAGAAGTGCTTGAATAGATTGGTTCTGACACACAGCGAATTAAGTGTGCTACTGACCTCTTGCACTTCTGCAATGGCCTGTGGCACGCCTGACCCAGCATCTCTGTAATGCAGGAATGTATTTATATATGCATTTGTCTATAGGGTAAACCCTGCACAAGGGCGTTAGAGCACTGTACAAAAGAACCCAGATAGAAACATAAATATTGAATGCAGGGGAATAAACGGTGCAAATCATATGTGAATATTCGAGTCATATCCAAGGTCAGAACAAAAAAAGCAGAGGTTGCAAATTATGGTGAATGGAGGCGGGAAGTGAGAAAGCTCACCAAGACACCATTTGTGGTTCAGAGAGATTAGCAAGTAAGAGGCTGAGTCAGCTCCAAATCCCCAGGGTCCCTCAGATTCAATCAACATTTCAGTGGCACAGGAGGAATTTGATCTCCTATTTGAAAGTTTGGGGGCCTGGCGAGATACAAAGATGCAGAGAAAGTGAATTTCAAATGTTTGTGGTGCCAACCTAGAATGACCGCTTTATGCAACATTCTAGATTAATCATAGGAGGCTCAAGATGTAGACATTTTGCATATCTTTGATTGATATCTTGACCCTTGTTCTCCACCGGAGATTTCCAGATTCGCCATTAATTTATACGTTATGACACCCTCACCAACATGGCTAGGACTGTGGGTCACTGGTGGATTGTTCATTGGAGACAGAGTGATGAAGGCAGTCAGAGGGATACGATTTTAAGAGATCTATGATCCTTCTCTAAATCCTACAAGTCCTCCTCAGCTGGCTGTCGGGATGATTCACAGTACAGTGGAGCACCAACACAGATTGTGGTGTGGTTTTCACACCCAGGGACAGATTTACTTATCATGCCATTCGTCAGGTCGCATGATACATGATTATCTGCAATACAGGGTGTGGTGTCTTACTAATTAGGATGTAGTATCTTACTAACTGCTTTTGAGATATAAGCATATATAGCGTAATCATGTTTGGTGTGAGCACGTTCTGATAAAAATATCATGCAACTGAAACAAGGTTTTCTAACAGAAAAATGGCTACGCATTTTTTTTTATAGCTCTAATACTATTCGTTGTTTCTAATGTGCCATTCACAAATGACTTTGACTCGTGTGAGAAATCCATGGGATGTGTGGTTACCTTGCCACATTGCTCAACAACAAATCACTAAATGACCAAGCATGTTAATGTGTTACGAACTGCTCTCACTCAGCAATGTGTGAATCTGCACCCACATGCACCAATTAGTTGCTTTGCCATGCTTGCAAGACAGCCACAGTAATCAAGCAATTGAATTCAATATTGTCTTTATTACAATAGTTCAATCATAAAAGACAGGATAAATCAGTATTACAATTTAAAAAAGATTTCATCCCGTAACATTTTCCCAATAAACATTAAACAATTAAGCCAGTAATAATCATGGTTCTTCATAAAATAGTTAATAAATATGTATCCATTATTAAAATACATGATTGTACGTGGTCAACAATAAAATTAATTGCTAAAATGCGACATGACATTCAACAATTATCATGTCACATAGACTAAGCCCAAGATACCACCATTTATACAAAAAACAGTAATCAAGCCTCAAAATATATAACATTGTCTATTCCTTGAGGAAGAAGGGGCTACCATCTACATGGGTAAGAGCTGCACCCATCGCACAAATATTTTCCATCAAAACATCAGGAGCCCATTCATGTGGGTTATACCACGGTATTCTGTTGGACCTGGCCCTTTTTTGTGGTCACACCCAGTGGTCTGTTGCTGTACCCGTTTTTTTATGACATTAGGACTCTGTGCACTGTGGGGCATATTATCAAGAAAGGGCGTTCCATTATCGCCGTTTTTATCGGCAGGAAACTGCCGATAAAGCGGCGATAATGGGCTTGATAATATGCTCTATGAATTCCAATCGAAGCCCATGTTAGATGTCTTCACATCTAACATGGCCTTCGATTGGAATCATAGAGCATATTATCAAGCCCATTATCGCCGCTTTATCGGCAGTTTCCTGCCGATAAAAGCGGCGATCATGGAACGCCCTTTCTTGATAATATGCCCCTAGGTTCCTAACGACTGGTGTGAAAGTGCTTGTGCTCTCTCCCTAAAACATAGTACAATTGGCATCGACCTGATTGCTACATTTAATTTACATATACGTGCCTAGTAAATGGTGCTACATGTACCAAGGGCCTGTAAATTAAATACTACTAATGGGCATTAGCGGCCCGTGGAGGGAGTTCCGATGGGCGGTGAGGTGAGGCGGGGGAGGGGCAGGGATGGGGGTAGTAAACTCTGCCTCACGGCCGACCAATTTAATTTAAATAAATAAATAAATACATACAACGAATTTCATTGTGCGCTCTGAAACGTCAAATGTGTTTCAGTGCGCGCAATGACATTTGTTTTCTTTATTTATTTCTTTACATTACTCCGGTCAGCCATGAGCCAGAGCTTACTACTCGCCACCCTGCCCATCTCCCGCCCCGCCTCACTGCACCACGGAACTCCCTCCACGGGCCGCTACTGCTAATGCAATGCAGCACTCCTTTTGCCACCCACTAAAGTGACTTTTAATAGACATCTCAGACCAGCCACTTCAGCTTGTAGTGCAGTTTTAAACTGCCATTTTGACCTGTAAAATAGATCTTTGCCAGGCCTAAACCTTCCTTTTTAATACTTACAAGTCTCCCCGAAGGTTGGCCCTAAATGCCCATAGGGCAGCGTGAATTGTATTTTAAAAGTAGGACATATGTGTTTAAGTTTTAATGTACTTGCAGTGGAAAGCTTCTAAAGTCATTTTGCACTGTTGTGAGGTCTATCTCTCCTATTGACTAACACTGGTTTATCTTATTACATTTAATTAGTGCCAACTTTAGATTGAGAGCAGATAAAGCTATGTTGTTTACAGTCAAATGAATTGCAATTTAAATCCCTCTTTAATGGTGAAGTCAGCTTTTAAGTTACAATTTTGAAAGTTGTTATTTTCTTGTCCCAACCAACTGTGACTTTCAGCACGTGTCCTGGATTACATGACTGTAAATGGCTCTGCTGCTGAGGTTTGTGTATTGCTTCCAGGCAGTGAGACAAATGGGGCTTAGGTGTGGAAAGTATCGCTGGGAGAGGAGTTGTGCCAAGTCCTGATTACACTCCAAAGTGCCTACAGCAAAAAACAAATGAACGTGACACCAGACCTTATCCTGCAATTTTCACCAAAGAAAGTTTTGAGTCTTGACCAGGCAAATGCAAACAACTTTCCAGAACTAGTGTTGTGGTAGGTCAGGACGTTCCCCACACAAAGGATGGCACCAGGTATAAATATTGGACCTCCAGAGCCACTATTCAGTACACTCTTGAACCTGTGGAAGATTCAGAAGAAGGACTGCCCTGTTACCATACTGTCAGAAGGACTACCCTACAGCCCTGCTCCTGGCAGAATTGCTTTGCTTTCTGGTGATGGAGAACTGAACCATGTGCGACAGCAAAAACAGTCTGTGATGACCACCAATCAGTGGTGGGTCATGCCGGTAAGCGTGGTGTGGTGGGGTGGAGGTGGCGGGGGTAATGTGACAAACAATGGGAGAGGAAACAAATAATAAATAATTGCTGCATCGCCAAATAGATAACAGTGCTCTGGAGACAAGAATAATGTCTAGGAGTAAAAAAAATGGATATATAGTACTCTTTTAATCAAACATTTATATGTGTGGAAGATTATCCCCACTGGAAAACAAACAGGCATGAGACATTAAATGACCATCAGTTGCATCCACAATGGGGGCCACTTATTTACATCAACGAGTTCACTACTGCACCCAGAAGTCATATACATAAATTCAAAGGGTAAGAGTGTTTGAGGTCGACGACGTTTTGATCCATGATTAATTCAGATTTATCATTAGAATTTCAAAATACATGCCTGATTACACAGGTTTAATACACCTATCATAGCGTCAGAAGGACGACATGACAAGGTTTAATACTCGTGGCCAAACAGAAGTAGTAAATCAAAGTGAGTAACTCATTGTTGTGGTCGGAGGCTCCCGTCATTGTATCACGGCATTGATGCTTGCCGATTTCCTGTCCCTGGGATTGAGGATAGCTCTCCATGGGGCCTTAACCAGTGAAGGCTACATACTTCTCTGCATTGCGGACTGTGCTTATATTTGCCTATGTAAATACTACCTTGATTTACTACCTCTGTTTGGCCAATTGTATTAAACCCCGTCATGCCGTCCTTCTGATGCTACGATAGGTGTTGTTAATCATACATAAGATGCCATGTATTCTTTGCAAACTAATAAATGTAATCAGGCCTAAATTTGGAAGACCTGATGATGATCCTGCATTGATCACGGACCGAAACATTGTCAGCCTTACACACTCTGACCCTTTAAAACTGTTTATATAAGTCTAGGTGCAATAGTATTTTCCTTTATTTAAATAAGTGACCCCCATTGTGGATACAACAGATGGTCATTTAATGTCTCATGCCTGTTTGTTTTCATGTTGTTAACATCCGTTGGGAATTACAGGACAGGGGGTAATCTTCTACACATATATATGTTTGATTAAAAGTGTACTATATATCCCATTTATGATTACCCATGGACATTATTTTTGTCTCCAGAGCATTGTAGGCCCCTCTTGTCTCTTCTCTGCCAGGGTTTTCATGGAAGAAGAACCGGCACTGTTGGCAGTCCCAGGGTGGCACCACCACTAGGGTCGTACGACTGCAACCGCCATCTCACCCCGAGTCTGGCAATCTGAGGACCCCCAGACTCATAATTAGGGCCTAAGTGCACTGATGCCGTACCCACTACATGAATAAAGTGTGTGATGCTTTCTAAGGTATGAGAAAATACCCTGCCTAGGTATGTATATGTTGTGACCTACTCCACAGACCAATCACCCAACTTCGAGTCAAAAGGTCTGGACTGTCTCTTCCCTCTAAAAGGTACCACCTTAGTTTTGTCGAGATTCTTTTTTTTACATTTTTCTGCATATTCAGAGAGCACATCCAAATTGCGCTGAAGGCTGATGGGAGTGAGTTCAAAAAGGACTACATCATCTGCATACATTAAAAAATGTATATAATAATTCATAATATACATTTTATATGCAGAGCATATAGTCATATATAAAATAAATTTTTAGGCGGGAAGTTATTAACATTGTTAAAACAGGCAAGCAGATCACTTAGGAATAAGGAAAACAGAAGTGGTGCTAAAATATACACCTGCTTCAGGACATTTTGAGATAACATTCTTGGAGACACTCCCTTATCCCCCCTACTAGGACTCTTGCCAAACTAGATGTCCAAAGTGAAATAATAAGTCTTAGTGAGTCACTAGTAATCCCCAGTCTAACTATTTTCTATCAAGGTATCAAAGGTCTATCAACCCTATCAAAAGCTGTAGAAAAGACGACAAACATGCAGTAAACAACTTGATATTTAGCCACCAGGTACTTATCAATAATAGTTTTCACAATAGCAATATTATCAATCACAGAGTGCTTGGGACAAAAATATTCTTGTACTAATGATATCACACCCTTCGTGTATGCCCAGTCTATAAGATAGTCAAAAACAGTTGATGTAAAGATCTTCACTCTTGCATCTCATAGTGAAATTTGATGGTAATTACACAGAGTTAGGTGGGAACCTTTTTTATGCAGAGGGACTACTACGCTCCCTGAACAAGAACTGGGAATGAGTCATGTTGCATAGCAGTATGAAAACAAGGGAGTGAGGAGCCTACTCCAAGTTTCTGAGTCACCCTGCAGGACAATTATTTGGATTTTCTCAGGTCCCACCGCTGCTGTGGATCTTGCACTCCTCATATACATTTCTAACTGTTTTGCCATAGAGGTGTTACAGGTAGATCAGACTTATAAGTAGACCTGAAGGGAACCTCACAGTTCGTCATAGGAAAATTAGTCACACAGGACAGTGAAGAATTGTTCCATTGATTCTGTGGAAATAGAGTGGCAGCTGGTTTCTTTCTACTGCCCATAAACTTATGAATAAGCAGCCAGATAGTTTTACTGTTCTTTTGTTGGGCTGTTTGCTGCAGATAAACCTATTTCTTATCCATTAGGTTTTCACTAGTTTCATATAGATTTTACTTTTTTTCCTTAATAAAGCTTGGATCTCTTTGCACCTTACAAGTGAGGGGGTGGTGTTTTTATGGTCTCTAATTTTTAATGTAACCATCCACTTGTGTTTCCTTTACTCCACATGTGTCCAGCACCACTGCACCTCTCCAATTCATTTATTTATTTGTATACTGCTGTACATATATGCCTTTTTGTTTGTTCTCTTCTGTAAACCTTGTAAAGTGCTCTGATACCCTCACTGGTCAAGTTTGCGCTCTATAAAACACTTAAATAAAGAGATGAGTATGTTTATTTAGCTTCCAGGAGATTTCTGCTTCCTTCAATTCCTTTATTGGGCATAACAGATCTTTTTGAATTGACTCTTCCTGTGTATCTCATTGACAGCTTCTTTGATTATCTTTTCATAGATCAAAGTAGGGTAACTTTCTTTAAGCAGGTGGTAGAAGCAAGATTAGATGACTATTGTGTTAACTTTTGGTGTTCCAAATAAATCAACCTTGCTTGCAAGTAATAGGAGCATCATAATTTCCTTCTGTTAGCATCCAAGATGATGTTAGTTGTACTTAGAATCCAAGCACACAATATAATAAAGTGTGCTCACTACCTATCACAAACTCTGTTTTAAGGAACCTGTATTTCTGATATAGGTTGTGACTGGTTATGATGTAATAGATAATAGAGAAGCCAGGGGCCCCTCTACTGGTGAAGGCAACAGGTACAGTGCCATCAGTTCTTCCATTTTAAATCACACCATTTATTCTGAGCAGTGATTCCGGGGCATTCTTCCACGTTTATCAACGTTTATCTTTGGGGAAAGACTGGTTCAGGGATGGACCAAACTTCTTCCAATTCCTCATTTCTTTGAGCTTTTATCGTAGCATTAGAAACTTTGGTGTTAAAGTCGCCCATTAATATTATTTGTGAATTTTCTCCTCAATGTAGGATAGTCTCTGTAAAAATAAATCGCATATTCAGCTGTATATTGTGTTCCAAGCCAGGCAAGATGTCATTGTTAAATAATGAAATGGTCGGGGCCATAAATTCTAGACTGTTCCAGAGTCACACTCTGATAGTCCTTTTTCACAGTATGGACATGTAAAGGGGAGGACAGTCGATAGGAAAACAAACAATTGAACAATAATTATTTTGGACACATATCATATAACAGCCTCCCCTCAGTTACTGAAAACATTGACCGAATAGCTGAGTTTGAGGAGAGGTTATTTATCTCTCTTTTTCCCCACTTTCGCTCTCTGAGACTGAATCTCTCTGCCTTAAAATAAAATCAGGTTTCCCAGGGAAACCCCGAGACAAGACCAAGTTCATCAAGTACACAATTTAATTTTACCAGCGGTTAGGGGTTTGATCAATCTCTCGCTGTCCTCTGCATTATTGCCTGCAACATGGAAGCATGCAAAAGTTATACCTTTTTTAAATAAGCCTTCCTTAGAGCCTTCAGACCCGGGTCATTTTTGCCTTATTTCCCAACTTCCATTTTTTAGCTAAGGCTAAATACAGTCATGGCTGAATTTGTAGAGCATAATAAAATCCTTGATCCCTCACAAAACAGATTTCGCCCCCGCCACAGCACCGAGTTGGCACTGTTGCCTGTGATCGAGGATATCCGTAGCAGCCTAGATGTCGGGTACTCTGCTGCCTTAATTCTTTTGGATTAAAGTGCCACTTTTGACACTGTTTCCCATGACACCCTTGTATGTAGGCTGCAGGAGATCGGGGTTTGGGGGCCAGCCTTGGCCTGGTTAGGTTCTTTTTTAGAAGGCAGATCCTTTCAAGTTGCTGTGTCACCTTACCATTCGCAGGTGTATGCAATTAAGCACGGGGTCCCACAGGGTTCAATATGGAGCCCTGCGCTTTTTAACATCTATGCCCAACCCCTAGCAATGGTAGCAAAAAGTAGAGGGTTATCATTGGTATCCTATGCCGATGACACCCAGCTAGTCATTGCTTTCTCCAAAAATTGCAAAAACAACCTCTTCAAATTGAAAGAGGACTTGTTAGCAATTGTGGACTGGATGACAGCAAACTGCTGGCAGCTAAACGCTGTCACGTCGGAAATTCTTGTGCTGGGGAAGGATTGTGTTCTTTGGTCAGAACAGTGGTGGCCTGATAAACTCAAACCAGCGCCACTGCCTAAAGAGGCTGTTAAGAATTTAGGTTTTTGGATAGATAGTGAACTTAATTTTGATACCTAATCCAAAGCTCTAGCAGGGTCCTGTGTTTGACTCTTAAAGGGTTAAAGGTTACTTTGAACCAAAAACTTGCCAAACCATTCTGCAGGCTAAAATTTTAGCCAGGTTAGATTATGGCAACTACCTTTATTTAGGCGCCAATAGATATTGTATTTTACGCCTCCAAAGAATTCAGAATGCTGCAGCACACACTTTATTTGGCATTTCCCAAGTCATGTTCGTATCTAATTTTCTGCCTAAGCTTCATTGGATGCCAATAGTTAAAAGAATCCAGTTTAAATCTCTGTGTGTGTCTCTCAAAAGCTTGACTCAATGAGGCCCTCTGATCTTAGTGGATCTGTTAGCCCTGTATCTCCTGAATCGCCCACTGCGTTCTGCCAACTCGGGGTTCGTTTGTACCCCCCGATTTCAAAGAGCTGGAGCTGGTGATCGCTCTTTTAAGGTTCAAGCGGCCCACCTATGGAACTCCCTCCTGGTCTCCATTAGAGGACTACAGAACCATTTGGCTTTCCGAAAGGCTATAAAGACCTAGCTCTTCCCGGCGTACTTTTCTTGTTTGTTTGAGTGGTCTCTTTGCACTTGTTCTTTGGGTAGCACTGGGAAGCCCCGTTGCTGGGGCAGCTATGTGCTGTATAAATTTGTAAGTAAATAAATAATACATACATAATTCCCCACGGACAACTACTTAAGGTTAGTTGGTTTATTGCAAATCCAAAAAAACCTGAACATAAAGACACCTCAAAACAAGTGCAAAGAAATATAGAGGAATCTGCATGAAGCAAAATCTGTGCTTCAAGTTTAGATGGTGCAGCATAAGCAGCACAATGAATTCGAAAAGTAGAAAACAGAAAATCAGCAAGCATGAGTCCAAATTTCCCTGCATCGAGGGTAGATCGCTAAAAAACTGTGAAACTATCCCTACACTAAAACTAAGGTGACTGACATCTCTAAATAATCATTTTCAAAAGGAAGGATAATTGGATTCAGCACGTGGAGTCTTCCTAACAAGTCGCTCCATGATCAATGGGTCAGGTAACATAAAGCTACTCTCTCTGGAGGCAAGAAAGAAGTGACACACTATCCCTACTTCCAACAAACAGTTAATCCCAGGTAGCAATCCAAGGATGCACTTTGAATCACGCCATCCGCCCCAGGTATAGTCCGGAAGAAACTTTTCCACAATGTCAACTGTGTTTCTTCCTCGATACAATTTGTCATTGGTTCCCAGGCTTTCTCCTGTGTAAAGCCCAACGACCTTCCTTTATCGATTCACGCCACAGGATTGCCTGACTAGTAAAATAAAGACAATATTCTATCTAAGTGAGCAATTCTTCACCTGCAACACAGAACGTAAAAATGAATTTCACAGCACACAGGAAATTCAAACTGTTAATTCTAAAGTGAGAGTCTCAGATACTTGCATTTCGGGCCTACGAATTTCAGCTAACATAAGAGAAACAACCTATAACCTTTACAAAATCACATTACCATAGTGTAATTTCAACTAATGCTTTCACCTTTGTATTGAATATGTAATTAGTGAACATAATTAAAACGTGAATAAGTCTCAGTTGCACAACATTGGTTCTTCATGTTATTTTCTCCTGCTAGATATATTAATTTTCTACGTACATTCTCCATGCTACTTGTCAATGATCTAAAATGCACCACCTATTCATGTTAATAGATTTAAAAATTCTAACACTTTACCTTCATACAAGATTTTATGCAGACGAGGATGCGCGTTTAATGGTGAGGCGCTAGCTACGCTGTCAGTAATCTCTGTTTTTATCTCGCCGATCAGCACTGCTGTTTTTAAAATAGCACAGTTCAGTGTTTAACTGAGGAATCTTGCATTGTTCCTCTTTTAATTATAATCACGCTTCTCTGACTTACCCAATCACTTAAGACGTCTACGTCCAGTGCTGCCACACCATGCTTTCCTTTGGTCATTGCCCTGGTCCACCACGGCTTGTGCCGATTAGTGATGCACTTCGGCGGATGGAAGAGGTGGGCCTTTCTCCCATAAAACAGTTTTTTCAGTGAATGCCGGCTTTGACGTGCAGCGGTCGCGGGCAGCGGGCGTGCCACTGGCCTGCCGATGGCGTGCCTAAGGCAAGCCTGTCTGCCCCCGGCCGTGACCGGCCCGACCAGCCGCGACCAGCGCCAGCCACGCTGCTCATTTCCAACCAGACTCACATATCATGCTATCCAAAGCGCAAATCCTTAAGCTTAACTTAACAGCCTGCCACAGGCCACCATGTTTTGACCCTTGCATACTGGATTATGAGCCACACAACGTGGAACCTAACTGTAAGTCCTGCACTTTTAAATTTAACAAAGAAGTATTGGGAAGACAGTGTAAAGCCTTTTCAGAAGTTACAACTTCAGAGCCTCAAACCACAGGATACAGTCCAACTTCCAAAATAAAAGCCTGCCTAATCAATTGTAGATCTCTCTCAATCGGGATTCAGAGCAGGATACAGCACAGAGACAGCACTACTTGAAGTAGCAGAAACTGTCAGGGAGACTATGGATAAGGGGAACTGTGTAATGCTGGTGTTAGTAGACCTCTCAGCAGCATTCAACACAGTCTCTTATAAGATCCTCTTAGACAGGCTTCAACAGTCGGGAGTAACAGGGACTACTTTAGCTTGGTTCAGCTCTTTTTAGAAGACTGCTTCCAGAGAATCCGGCTGCATCCCCACACCTCTAACCCGCGCCCTCTGATATGTGGAGTGCCTCAGGGTTCGGCACTTAGCCCAACCCTTTTTAATGTTTACCTCGCCCCCCTTGCCCCTCTGGTAAAGCAACGCGGTGTAGATGTTATCTCATATGCCTATGACACATTGGTCATGTTCTCCTTCCAAGAACGCTCTGAAGCCGTATTTTCAAACTTTAAGCAGTGTCTCATGGACATCTCAGCATGGATGACAGTTACCTGCCTAAAGCTGAACAAAGAAAAAACAGAGGTACTATTTTTCAACCAGCCCTCACCCCCTCTATCAGTTCTCTGGTGGCCCATAGAACTCAACCCCCTCCTCTCCCAGTCTCATCTGCTAGGAATCTAGGGTTCAAACTAGATACCTCCTTGTCATGCAAAACCCATATAGGCCAAGTTTCCTCATCCAGCTTCTGGAAAATGAAGGCCCTCCGGAGATTCCTCTACTTTCTACCACTGGACTGCAGGAAAACAATAGTCCATGTGATTATTACATCACAACTTGATTATGCAAACAGTCTGTACTTTGGGCTGCCAGCATACCTGCTCAGAAAACTGCAAACAGTGCAGAACGCGGCAGCCAGGCTCATTAGGAACATTCAACTAAGGTATCAGATATCCCCGAATTTGCGTAGTCTCCACTGGCTTCCTGTCAAGAGAAGAACTGAATTTAAGGCACTAACTCTCGCATGCACAGCACTCAATGATACTGTCCCACACAACTCAAAGAAGAGTTCACAAATACCATCAGTCTCGGACCCTAAGATCTAATTATCGTGACTGCCTTGTCCTCTCCCTGTTTCTCTGAATCCAGAATTGGAGGACGGTCCTTTTCCGTCAAAACTGCAACCTTATGGAACTCCATGCCTGATCATATCAGAAAAGCCAAATCGGAAAATATCTTCGGGAAGACAACTTTATCCTGCCTTCACCTTCACTGTATCCGCAAGCGCCGGGACACCCGGGGGTAGCTGTGCGCTATACAAGTATATATATATATATATTCACTGAAAAAACCATAGGTTATAGACCATATATAGTTAGGAATTAGCATTTACAAAACCTTGAAAATTCACTGAAAAAACCATAGGTTATAGACCATATATAGTTAGGAATTAGCATTTAAAAAACCTTATTTTACTCACACAAAACCATTGAAATTCCATATATAGTTAGTTGCACTAACTATATATCGCGCACCTGCAATCCACTGCTGATCATGTCACATATTACATCATTCATGACATGGTCAGTGACATCACTGATGACATCACTGATGACATCTCAAATGACATCACTGATGACATCACTGATGACATCTCATTTGACATCATTCTTGTGCTAATACGATAAACCTCTTCAGACTCTAATATAACCTTAGATACACTCAGTGTATACAGACACTCACACACTTCCACTCATCCATGGAGTTACTCACACACCCAGTCAGTCATGCAAAGAAACAATCTCATCTCCATTTCTTCAACTATACAGTTAAACACACCTTACTTATTGAAACATATACTAACACATATTTACTCTCTTATACAATCCCTGATACAAGTTCACAATGATCGATACAACCACTCACTCATTCGGTGGCTCTCATGCACAGTTATTTATATATGCCAACTCTCACATGTACTGTGTTTTACATATGTACTTACTATGACATGTAGCATTGAGATATCCATTCACTCATCAATACACTCATGCACACAGTCAACTGCCCATGTAGCTGTTTCCACATGCACTCTTGAACTCATACACCTAGTGAATAAACTGTTCACACATCTATGCATAGAGTCACACACCTTCCAGCCACCCCCACACAAACTCAATCTCCCATAGAAATACTTGGGCAAGCAATTAATAACACATATAGCCTCTCGTATAGCTAATGATCAACACATGCAGCAGTTTACAGAACAACAGACATAATGATGCACAAATTAAGACAGTTTAGTCACTAACCCATGCATTCAGTGAGACACATTTAATCACTCACTCATACAGTCAGTCACGCACCTACTAAATCCTTCATCCAGACACTTATACATCCACTCATTCTTCAATATGTAAGATATATTTTAACTTTACAGAAACATACAGTCACTGGATGTTGTCATCAGTGATGTCATCAGTGATGTCATTTGAGATGTCATCAGTGATGTCATCAGTGATGTCACTGACCATGTCATGAATGATGTAATATGTGACATGATCAGCAGTGGATTGCAGGTGCGCGATATATAGTTAGTGCAACTAACTATATATGGAATTTCAATGGTTTTGTGTGAGTAAAATAAGGTTTTTTAAATGCTAATTCCTAACTATATATGGTCTATAACCTATGGTTTTTTCAGTGAATTTTCAAGGTTTTGTAAATGCTAATTCCTAACTATATATGGTCTATAACCTATGGTTTTTTCAGTGAATTTCAATGGTTTTTTAATAGCAAATATCATAAGCTGTCGAATGTCAAGTACGTGGTAAGTGAAAACATTTTCGTGTTTATGCACACTGATCTGCTTTGAATGGTGCCCCCCCCCCTCATTTCTATTAGGAGTACTCTCTCTTTGCAGATAGTGAAAGGTAGTTAACGCAGGCCTTTGCCCCCGTTGTAATCCGTCGTGCCTGCTTCTCTCTCCATTTGATTGATTGTTATCCAAGTATTTACTGTTTTAGAATTAGTTCTCTTTGGTTCATTCTCTATTTACAAACAAACACAGAGTCGCAATACTCTGTTTAGTCTTTGCAGATAACGAAAAATCGTGTAAAAAAAAAGAAAAGGAATCGAGCAAAATCAGTAGGCCACTAATGGGATCTCTTTTTGACCTCGCTAAAATAGAAACATTAGGAACAACCCCTCATGACAAATACAAAACTAGTGAGATGAACTGAACTCCACACAATGATGGCTGCAAAACAGCTCGGCTCCGCCACCCACCCCGCCCAAAATAACGATAAAGAGCGGCTGCCATGATTGGTTGCGGAATGGCCACGACGGAGCTACGAAATGGTGGTGCTCTCATGCTAACCCCAGCTTCAGTCTGAAACATCCAGAAACACTGTAGACTACCAATTCGATCAGTTCCGGTAGCGCCCCAATGTAACCCGGTAGAGAAGAACTAGCCCTCCCCTCTTTCACTGATAGTTCTTGTTGCCTGTCCCTTCTGTTCTCATTTAACAGAACTATTTAGCCTGCTGAAAGGGGTTGTGTTCCGACCGCTGGTTGGTGGAGACATTTTGACTATATTCTGGACCTGCGTTGTCGCGTAATGCGTCATATGACGCGCCGCGTTAGCGCATCCGGAAGTCATCCGGGGCGCGCAGCGCGTAACGTAAGCATAACAAGTCATGTGACTTGTTAATAAAACTTTTCATTGGTTCATTTTACTTTTCTTATTGTAATGATGAAAGGCTTGCTCATATGACCTAAAAATTACGCTTTTCATTACTTCCGAACATTATTTTTTCTTAAATATATGTTATAATGTTCCAGGCTAATGTACTTTCCCGGAAATTTTACAACTGTCCTGCAAGTAAAATATATTCTTTTTTCGAGAAAAAGAGCGTTTCTTCGTCCCATGATGGAGCCGTTGAGCAAAAGAGGGTCGACCTGCTGTCTTAGTCGCCGATACGCCTGAATATGAGATTCTTATCGATCACTTTATGTTGCAGGAATAGAAAACACAACAGCCCTTGACCATTTATCTTTACTGCGTTCCTTCGTATTATACCTTTTACCCTTCATGTAATTGGTCTGCTTTATTTCACTTGCCTTTTAATGATTCTAAAACAGTGACTATTATTACAAACTTTACCAATGTATATACTACTACCATGTTTTCTTTTAAAAACCTTTATTGTGAAAATTTCATTATACAAATACGAGCCTATAACCACGTGGGCCGGCCACGGAGCAAACTGTAATCGTATGTGATGAGTAGACATTTACACTGTAGAGGAACGTAACGGGCGGGCCATTAGGTTGCAAGAACTAAGGTGTCTAACAGTTACGGAATCGGTGGACGTACATTTTATAATTAAAATACGACAGGGCCAGTTACAATAAAATTATCTAGATATACATTTGCGGGCAAGTACCATGGGTGACGTTAATTCGAACTTTCAACAGTACAGTAATCAATAACACATCAGAACTTAATATCAATAGGGATGTCGAAATATTCAATCAATTCTCGTCCCCGCCCGCCATGTGCTTCAAAACTGCATACGTATCTCGTGATTTCAAGGTTCTGCAACCAGTACACAACAAGGAGTTACGAGTCCCATTTATTCCGGCGCCATTTTGGGCGAGGACGGGCAGGTCCAGGATATAGTCAAAATGTCTCTACCAACCATCGACTATGATGATGTTCATATGCTGTATTTATTAGAGTAACACTCATCTGCCCACATGAAATTAATTTACCACAATCTAAACATGTCATTTTAATCTTTCCAAAGTTCTTCTAAATATTTGGGACCGTTTCCCTTGCCTCTGAAGCTCTCAGTGCCACTTCTTTGATGAATGTACTAGCAGGTCAGGGGTTCTCCTCCAAATCTCTCTTTTATGCAGCACTATAATTAATTGGTGCCACCTCTCCATATGACGATGCATGGTATAGTTACCACAACTATATATTTTTTCGGTTCCTCTGGAGAGTTCATCGTGGCAGATGAAGCGTGTAACATACCGGGCATTTACCTTTTTTTGCATGTACAGGAAAGGAAAAAAAAATCGAGCGTTCGAGTTCTTAGGTGTCCCAGGGCCATTTTAGTGGACCAGGCCCAAATCCAAAGAACAGCTATCTCACAGGCTAATGGGGCGACCCACGCCGAGTTTCAGCATTGTAGGATGACCACACAAGTACAGCAACTTGCTAGACATCACCTCGGTGCCATCCGGATCTCGGCGCCCCACTGCAGATGAAGTGCCTCTCAACTATGAAACCACCAGAAAACGCTTGAGTCAGCTTTGTGTGAAGCCGCCATTTTGATTCAATCAATAGCGTCCCCCTGCACACATTCAGGGACCTGGTCGTGTCTTCAGGTCAAACGAATTTGGGACAAGATGCAGAAAGGAAAAGGAAAAAAGTTCCGCCGGACCCCGGGAGGTGGCCGCCTATGTCATGGGCGATCTTAGGCCACACCAGGGCAATAGTGAAGCTGCAGCAGGTGCAAATAAGCTTCAGACAGTGTTACAAGCGCTGCTCAGAACTCTCAACTATGACACCACCTCGGTGCCATCCGGATCTTGGCGCCTTGTGCTGGTTCCGGCCTATTCACACATCGGTCCGCTACTGACGCCACCTCACAGGCCAACGGGGCACCCCACGCCGACTTTCGGCGCAGCATTGTAGGATGGCCACACCAGTGCGGCAAATTGCTGGACACCACCTCGGTGCCATCCAGATCTCGGCGCGTTGTGCTGCCTTCGGCCTATTCGCCACAAGTGCGCACGCAACTCAGCTGCATAGCGAGTGAAACACCAAGGGGCGCCCCACTGCAGCTGAGGAACCTCCATCTTGGGGGCGACGCACAGCATCACATTGCTTTCCAATGCAGTCAGATCCTCAAACAGCCCCCACTGACTGACGCGAACTCACAGGCCAACGGGGCGCCCCACGCCGACTTTCGGCGCAGCATTGTAGGATGGCCACACCAGTGCGGCAAGTTGCTGGACACCACCTCGGTGCCATCCGGATCTTGGCGCGTTGTGCTGCCTTTGGCCCCATTCGCACATCAGTCCGCTACTGACGCCATCTCACAGGCTAATGGGGCGCCCCACGCCGACTTTCAGCATTGTAGGATGACCACACCAGTACAGCAACTTGCTAGACATCACCTCGGTGCCATCCGGATCTCGGCGCCCCACTGCAGATGAAGTGCCTCTCAACTATGAAACCACCACTGTGACATCCGGATCTTGGCGCGTTGTGCTGCCTTCGGCCTATTCGCACATCGGTCCGCTACTGACGCCATCTCACAGGCTAATGGGGCGACCCACGCCGAGTTTCAGCATTGTAGGATGACCACACCAACTTGCTAGACATCACCTCGGTGCCATCCGAATCTTGGCATCTCAACGCCTAGTGGTATCTTCCATACAGAAAATATTGTTACGCTACCTTTGGCCCCATTCGCACATCAGTCCGCAACTTAGACATCACCTCGGTGCCATCCGGATCTTGGCATCTCAGCGCCTTGTGGTGTCTTCTCGTCAGAAAATATTGTTGCGCTGCCTTTGGCCCCATTCGCACATCAGTCCGCTACTGACACCATCTCACAGGCCAACAGGGCGCCCCACGCCGACTTTCAGCATTGTAGGATGGCCACACCAGTGCGGCAACTTACTAGACACCACCTCGGTGCCATCCGGATCTTGGCGCGTTGTGCTGCCTTCGGCCTATTCGCACATCGGTCCGCTACTGACGCAAACTCACAGGCCAACGGGGCGCCCCACGCCGACTTTCAACATTGTAGGATGGCCACACCAGTGCTGCAACTTGCTGGACACCACCTCGGTGCCATCCGGATCTTGGCGCGTTGTGCTGCCTTCGGCCTATTCGCACATCGGTCCGCTACTGACGCCGCCTCACGTGCCAACGTATTTTCTCCGCATTTTATACCCTATGCCGCATAACAGGTCATGTGACTTGTTTATAAAACTTTTCATTGGTTCATTTTACTTTTGGTTTCCTAATGATGGAAGGCTTGATCATATGACCTAAAAACAACACTTTTCATTGGATGAAAACTTTTTTTTTTTCCAAACGATGAAAGCCCCACCTTGTTTCTGGATGTTTCAGACTGAAGCTGGCGTCAGCATGAGAGCACCACCATCTCGTAGCTCCGTCGTAGTCATTCCGCGAGCAATCATGGCAGCCGCTCCCCACCAGAAGCCTGCAGGAGTCGGGGCCCCCAAAACTTTTGATGAATTCTCAAGGCGGAGGGGACGCTTTCGAGAATGGGGTCCAAGACCTAGCAGACAAGCGTCCGATTTCCAAGGTGTCCCAGGGCCATTTCAGTGGACCAGGCCCAAAAAGGAAAGAGCCTGCCGCCATTTTGAGAGTCCTGTGACAGCCGCCTATCGCTGCACCGCAAGAGTGGGCGCAACTCAGCTGAATTGCGGCTTTTGACACAGTGGACCAAAAACGGACGGAATGGCAACTGAAACGGTAAAGGGGCGCCCCACTACAACAGATGACACTCCACCTGGAGAGGCCCGTTCACGCCGCCTCCCCCGGGGCGCCCCACGCCGTTATTCGGAGCAGCATTGTAGGATACCAAAACCAGTGCGGCAACTTACTGGACATCACCTTGGTGCCATCGTTCTGCTGCCTTGGAACTATTCGCACAACAGTTTGCTACTGAAGACCCACCCCCCGCGACGCCCCACGCCGTTATTTGCTGGGTGGCAACTTACTAGACATCACTTTCGTGTCATCTAGATTTCAGCGCGTTCTGCTGCCTTGGAACTATTCGCACAACAGTTTGCTACTGATGACCCGCCCCACGCCGGAAATCTGGACGTTGTGCTGCGTTGGGACTATTCGCACAGCCGACCGCTACTTCGTTGTTTTTCCCTAAAAATGTTTATATGTTATTACTATTTTTGTTTTCTTGTATATATTTATAAATTATTAAAGTTTTATAATCTTACTACTTTGTCGGAGTGCTATATATTTTTAATGTGACACATAATTGTAAAAACTTTGATGTACAAAGAGTCATCCCTGGAATCTTCCGCTTCACGCTCGGTCCCCTCCCCAATCACAATACAGGATGGTTTTCAGATAATAGCAACGCTTCTGCTGTGACGGATCTCATCGAGTGTGGGCCTTGATCTACTATAACTCCTTTGAAGAGGGGTGAATCTTTACAGCTGTGGCCATAAACTACATCTGCAGGGCTAGCTGATACCCTAGGACCAGCCTGGACAATCGGACACAGAGGAAAAGGAGTGTCAGAGGGTGCAGTAGTGAATAGGGCGAAAGGGAGGTGTCGGGCGGGCACAGGGTGTGATTCTCAGGAAAGAGCAGCGCAGATGGGGGGAGGTTTATTACCCATGCATAAGACAGAGAGCGGGGGTGACCACTGCCTGGGGGAGATGCTTGCGAGGGTGGGGAGCCATGCTAAGGATCGACAGCGTGCACAGAGTGGGTCTGGTCAAGGCATCTAAAATGGCTGCCGTGCACGACAAAAGTGTGGCATTTGAAAAAAGACAAGATGGCGCAGACAATGTTTTTCAACACTTCCTGATTTCCTTCGAATCGAACGTTAACAGACGTTGGGGCATATTACCAAAGTTAAGCGATATTTATCCCTAACGATGCATTGCAAAGATTTTTTTACCGTCAGAAATTATCGCAGATAAACCTTACTATTATCAAAGTTTATCGCAAATACGATAAAAACCGACCGCAATGCATTAATATCGCTGAAAACTCAGCGATATTCATGCATTACCGAGCTAATCCTCTTAGCCATGTTATCCACCTCCCATAGGATAACATGGCTAAGAACTGCTCAGGGCAGCTGTTACTTTTTGGAGATATTCGCGCTTATCTCGAATATTTCCAAAAGTTGATAATAGGAGATAGCGATGTTAGCGACTGTTTCCAGTCGCTAACATCTTGGCATGCCCACTTTGCATGTCATTAGTGATAAATATCACTCACATGCAAAGTGGGGCCCAAGATGGTCGCTATCTCCTACTAGCCGTCGCTAACTGGTGTTAGCAACAGCTAGGTAATACAGATATAATTTTATCTCCGCGAAGCGGAGCGCTGTTACAGATATATATCTTGTTTTTGAACTTTAATTTCTCAAAATGCACTGAAGCACATATATTGAGACCTAGCAAAGGCACATCGGGCTACCAGTCCCTAATATTTTACCAAGTTTCGTGCAAATCCATTCAGCCGTTCGATTATTATTATTATTTATTTTTTTTGCCCCGCGGGGCCCTTTTAAAACCTCCACATCAAACCTAGGGGATCAGCGAGGATCTACTATGCCCCCTTATGGTCATTTGCCCCTTCGCTTTGGCCTCCTCTTGTCTCTCGATCCTACCGAGAGACAAGATGGCGGCCGCTACGGACTGTTTGGAATGTTTACAGACACCGGAGAGCCAATCAGCTTCGCTTCGCAAAGCTCCGTAACGCGAAAAGTACGCGAAGCGGTGCGCTGTTACAGATATATATCTTTTTTTGAACGTTAATTTCTCAAAATCCACTGAAGCACATATATTGAGACCTAGCAAAGGCACATCGGGCTACCAGTCCCTACAATTTTGCCAAGTTTCGTGCAAATCCATTCAGCCGTAAGATTATTATTATAATTTTTTTTTTTTGCCCCGCGGGGCCCTTTTAAAACCTCCACATCAAACCTAGGGGGTCAGCGAGGATCTACTATTCCCCCTTATGGTCATTTACCCCTTCGCTTTGGCCTCCTCTTGTCTCTCGATCCTACCGAGAGACAAGATGGCGGCCACTACGGACTGTTTGCGGCCACTACGGACTGTTTGGAATGTTGACAGACGCCGGAGAACCAATCAGCTTCGCTTCACAAAGCTCCGTTGCGCGAAAAGTACGCGTCCTAGGCCGCTGCCCGGTCCGCGCTTACAGATATATATCTTTTTTTAAACGTTAATTTCTCAAAATCCACTGGAGCACATATATTGAGACCTACAAAAGGCACATCGGGCTACCAGTCCCTACAATTTTGCCAAGTTTCGTGCAAATCCATTCAGCCGTTCGGGCTAAAAGTGAGGCCAACCGCCCTATGGAAATTAACATGGGAAAAACGCGTTTTGGGACCCCCCTTTTTTCTCGGCCCCCCCTTGACGAACCCCCCCCAAATTTTCAAAGGCTGCTCAGAAACAAAATGTGCCATTTTCCTGAAAATTTCAGCCAATTCCGTCCACAAACGGCAAAGTTATTAGACATAGAATTTTCAAAAATCCCATAGAGAAAAAATCCTAACTATATATACCTACTGGCGACCGCCAGTAGGTAATATATATATATATATATATATATATATATATCAAGCACTTGGCTCCCTTTCCCCTCGGTAGGCGCTGCTAACGCTTGGTCGCGTTACCCCTGCGGATGAGCCAGCCGCTTGTAATTTGCAACAGATTCCCCGATGCCGGGGAGGGTGGGGTCGCAGAACACAACGGAGTGAGTCAATCGCCAGTTTTCAATTCTTGATCTTTTATTTTAATCCATATGGGGGTTCAAAACAAAACAAAACAACCGACGCGTTTCGGCAGCGTCCGCTGCCTTGGTCACGGTCAGTTTTGTGTGTACAACTCACATTTTTTTACATTTGGAGATCACTTAAACCACGCCCCTTGGAGGTAGGACCAGTTCAAAATCGGAATTCTGGGATTCGTAGTGTTCCATAACAGTTCCCTCAATTTGGTTTTCAGACATTTAAACATTTAACCCAGTTATTGGTCTATATCAATACATTTCATGATATGTTTAATTTAAATGAATTGTTAATCAACTCCGTCAGTTAAGGCAATTACAATTGTTTATCCCTCACAGGCGCTTTACACATTCCAATCAATTTGCGGTGCTTGTGGGCATTTTGGGTGTGGTGAAACAAAACGGCCCTCTAGTGGGCCCAGTTATGAGGCGGGTCTTGATTATAAATTAAACATTTGATACTGCCCTTCGGTGGGCTAAGACTATTGTATTGTGAATCAGTTTACTATGTGAGTTGTGCTTATAAGGTGAGAAAAGGGTGTGTTGGTTAGAAATTATAAAATGTGCTGTGTGGGGAAGCATGGTGGTTAAAATCAGGATATGGTCAGCAGGATTTTTAAGGATAGTACAATTAATTTTTACAGATGCGTGTACATTTCTTCCGATTGGTTGAGGCCAAAGGGGGTCATAGTTCTAAAGTTCAAGATGTGTCTAGACTCCTTCTGTCTTAATAGTCTTTCGTTGTGGCCTCCCCTTGCTGATAAGTTCATGGTTTCAATGCCCCAGAAGCGCAGTTTCTTCCAGTCCCCATCATGATCTGACTCCATATGTTTAGCAACGGCGTTGCTCCTGTCTTTATGAACCGTAGCTCGGACATGCTCCAGTATGCGTTTTTTCAATTCGCAAATAGTGCTTCCTATATATCTTTGCCCACATGGACATTCAATCATGTATATAGTGTATTTGCTGTTGCATGTTATGCACTCCTTTATTCGCCAGGTCTTGTTGTCATGCATGACTATTTCGGTTGTTGGTTTGGCGATTTCACAGACCTTGCAATTGTAGCACTTTATAAATCCTTTGGTTTTTAGCCAATTTGTTTTCTTTGTTGTTGGTTGGAAGTGGCTGTGGACAAGTTGGTCCTGTAGGTTTTTTGCCCTCCGGTATGTGACTGTGGGATGTTTTCCCATCTTTTCGCCTATCACTGGATCCAACTGGAGAATTTTCCAATTTCTTTTCAGGATTTGATTTAGTTGTTTTGTCTCCTTGCTGTAGTTTGTGATTAATCGGATTGGTTCCTCTACTTTTGTGGTTTGGGTTTCCTTTAGTTTCAAACAATCCGATCTTAATGTTTGGTTTGCTCTGTCCCAACATTTTTGGATGCATGGTTTGTTGTATTTCCTTTTTTGAAAACGTTTTATGGCATTCTGGCTCTGTTTCTTCCATTCCTCTTCCTCACTGCAGATTCTGCGAAGTCGCAAGAATTCTCCGTACGGAATGCTGGTTATCAGTGTTGGTTGATGGAAGCTCGTGGCCTCCAGTGTTGAATTTGTAGCCGTACTTTTGCGGTGAAGGGTTGTTTCAAGTTGATTATTCTTTATATATATTTCAGTGTCCAGAAAGACCGCTCTGTTCCGGGTGATGTTGTGGGTGAACTTTATGCTGGGGGTGCTATTGTTCAATATTTCAAAATATTCCCAAAACTTATCCTCTCCACCATCCCACACTATGAACAGGTCGTCTATAAATCTTCTCCAGATTATTATGTGTTGTGTGAATCGCAAATTGTCGTCATTCCAGGCCATTGTTTCCTCCCACCATCCCATGGCTGTACAGGCATAATTCGGGCTGAAGGAAAAACCCATAGCGGCACCATTTTTTTGTTTGTAAAACATTTCCCCAACATAAAGATGTTGTTATAGAGTAAAAGCTTGATCATTTCCAGCAGCATGCCGTTATGTTGTTGGTAGTGGATGTTCCGTTCTTGGAGTGCATGTTTACACGCCATAAGACCCATCTCGTTGTCGATATTTGTATATAATGATATCACATCTAGTGTGATCATGATATACTCGGGTTTCCATTGGATTGTTTTCAAAATGCACAAGAAGTCAGTGGTGTCCTTTAAGTACGATTTCAGGAGTTTCACATGGGGACTTAGATAATGATCTATGAAATTTGATACTGGTTCCAGTAATGAGCCATTCGCTGACACAATGGGTCTCCCTGGTGGTTTCGTGGCGTTTTTATGGATCTTGGGCAGGAAATACATTGTCGCTATTTTGGGAAAATCCACTGTCAGATATTTCTTTTCATCAAAATCCAAAAGTTCTTCCTTTTCCCATTGGCTGATCTTTTTGTCCAATTCTCTTTTTATTATGTCGGTCGGATTTGTTTCAAGTTTCTCATAATAGTGTTGATTATTCAGTTGATCCATTGCTTCTGCAAAATTATATGTTGCAGAAGCAATGGATCAACTGAATAATCAACACTATTATGAGAAACTTGAAACAAATCCGACCGACATAATAAAAAGAGAATTGGACAAAAAGATCAGCCAATGGGAAAAGGAAGAACTTTTGGATTTTGATGAAAAGAAATATCTGACAGTGGATTTTCCCAAAATAGCGACAATGTATTTCCTGCCCAAGATCCATAAAAACGCCACGAAACCACCAGGGAGACCCATTGTGTCAGCGAATGGCTCATTACTGGAACCAGTATCAAATTTCATAGATCATTATCTAAGTCCCCATGTGAAACTCCTGAAATCGTACTTAAAGGACACCACTGACTTGTGCATTTTGAAAACAATCCAATGGAAACCCGAGTATATCATGATCACACTAGATGTGATATCATTATATACAAATATCGACAACGAGATGGGTCTTATGGCGTGTAAACATGCACTCCAAGAACGGAACATCCACTACCAACAACATAACGGCATGCTGCTGGAAATGATCAAGCTCTTACTCTATAACAACATCTTTATGTTTGGGGAAATGTTTTACAAACAAAAAAATGGTGCCGCTATGGGTTTTTCCTTCAGCCCGAATTATGCCTGTACAGCCATGGGATGGTGGGAGGAAACAATGGCCTGGAATGACGACAATTTGCGATTCACACAACACATAATAATCTGGAGAAGATTTATAGACGACCTGTTCATAGTGTGGGATGGTGGAGAGGATAAGTTTTTGGAATATTTTGAAATATTGAACAATAGCACCCCCAGCATAAAGTTCACCCACAACATCACCCGGAACAGAGCGGTCTTTCTGGACACTGAAATATATATAAAGAATAATCAACTTGAAACAACCCTTCACCGCAAAAGTACGGCTACAAATTCAACACTGGAGGCCACGAGCTTCCATCAACCAACACTGATAACCAGCATTCCGTACGGAGAATTCTTGCGACTTCGCAGAATCTGCAGTGAGGAAGAGGAATGGAAGAAACAGAGCCAGAATGCCATAAAACGTTTTCAAAAAAAGGAAATACAACAAACCATGCATCCAAAAATGTTGGGACAGAGCAAACCAAACATTAAGATCGGATTGTTTGAAACTAAAGGAAACCCAAACCACAAAAGTAGAGGAACCAATCCGATTAATCACAAACTACAGCAAGGAGACAAAACAACTAAATCAAATCCTGAAAAGAAATTGGAAAATTCTCCAGTTGGATCCAGTGATAGGCGAAAAGATGGGAAAACATCCCACAGTCACATACCGGAGGGCAAAAAACCTACAGGACCAACTTGTCCACTGCCACTTCCAACCAACAACAAAGAAAACAAATTGGCTAAAAACCAAAGGATTTATAAAGTGCTACAATTGCAAGGTCTGTGAAATCGCCAAACCAACAACCGAAATAGTCATGCATGACAACAAGACCTGGCGAATAAAGGAGTGCATAACATGCAACAGCAAATACACTATATACATGATTGAATGTCCATGTGGGCAAAGATATATAGGAAGCACTATTTGCGAATTGAAAAAACGCATACTGGAGCATGTCCGAGCTACGGTTCATAAAGACAGGAGCAACGCCGTTGCTAAACATATGGAGTCAGATCATGATGGGGACTGGAAGAAACTGCGCTTCTGGGGCATTGAAACCATGAACTTATCAGCAAGGGGAGGCCACAACGAAAGACTATTAAGACAGAAGGAGTCTAGACACATCTTGAACTTTAGAACTATGACCCCCTTTGGCCTCAACCAATCGGAAGAAATGTACACGCATCTGTAAAAATTAATTGTACTATCCTTAAAAATCCTGCTGACCATATCCTGATTTTAACCACCATGCTTCCCCACACAGCACATTTTATAATTTCTAACCAACACACCCTTTTCTCACCTTATAAGCACAACTCACATAGTAAACTGATTCACAATACAATAGTCTTAGCCCACCGAAGGGCAGTATCAAATGTTTAATTTATAATCAAGACCCGCCTCATAACTGGGCCCACTAGAGGGCCGTTTTGTTTCACCACACCCAAAATGCCCACAAGCACCGCAAATTGATTGGAATGTGTAAAGCGCCTGTGAGGGATAAACAATTGTAATTGCCTTAACTGACGGAGTTGATTAACAATTCATTTAAATTAAACATATCATGAAATGTATTGATATAGACCAATAACTGGGTTAAATGTTTAAATGTCTGAAAACCAAATTGAGGGAACTGTTATGGAACACTACGAATCCCAGAATTCCGATTTTGAACTGGTCCTACCTCCAAGGGGCGTGGTTTAAGTGATCTCCAAATGTAAAAAAATGTGAGTTGTACACACAAAACTGACCGTGACCAAGGCAGCGGACGCTGCCGAAACGCGTCGGTTGTTTTGTTTTGTTTTGAACCCCCATATGGATTAAAATAAAAGATCAAGAATTGAAAACTGGCGATTGACTCACTCCGTTGTGTTCTGCGACCCCACCCTCCCCGGCATCGGGGAATCTGTTGCAAAAAAAAAAAAAATATATATATATATATATATATATATATATATATATATTCACTGAAAAACCATAGGTTATAGACCATATATAGTTAGGAATTAGCATTTAAAAAACCTTATTTTACTGACACAAAACCATTGAAATTCCATATATAGTTAGTTGCACTAACTATATATCGCGCACCCGAAATCCACTGCTGATGATGTCACATATTACATCATTCATGACATGGTCAGTGACATCACTGATGACATCTCAAATGACATCACTGATGACAACATCCAGTGACTGTATGTTTCTGTAAAGTTAAAATATGTCTTACATATTGAAGAATGAGTGGAAGTACAAGTGTCTGGACGAAGGATTTAGTAGGTGCATGACTGAATGTATGAGTGAGTGATTAAATGTGTCTCACTGAGTGCATGGGTTAGTGACTAAACTGTCTTAATTTGTGCATCATTATGTCTGTTGTTCTGTAAACTGCTGCATGTGTTGATCAGTAGCTATATGAGTAACTATATGGGTTATTGATTGATTGTCCAAGTATTTGTATGGGAGACTGAGTGTGTGTGTGGCTGGCTGGGAGGTGTGTGACTCTGTGCAGATCAATGTGTACTTGTATCAATGATTGTATAAGAGAGTAAGTATGTGTTAGTATATGTTTGAAAATGTAAGGTGCTCTATGTTTAACTGTATAGATTAGAAAATGGAAGTGTGATTGATTCTTTACAGGACTGACTAGGTGTGTGAGTAACTCCATGGATGAGTGGCAGAGTGTGAGTGTCTGTATAGGTGTATGAGTGCATATGATAGTGTTGTAAAGATGAGTGATTGTATGTATGAATGATTGTATGGGTGAATGAGTGAATGTGTGTGTAGACGTAGGAATCAGTGAGTGCGTATGTAGTAACTAGTATTGGTGTGTCAATGGTTTCAAAAATTATACTCTGTATTTAACACTGGGTGTAACAGAGGTTATATTAAAATGTGAGGAGATGCATTGTATTGTCACATGAATGATATCATCAGTGATGTGGTCATTGATGTCAAATGAGATGTCATCAGTGATGTCATCAGTGATGTCATTTGAGATGTCATCAGTGATGTCATCAGTGATGTCACTGACCATGTCATGAATGATGTAATATGTGACATCATCAGCAGTGGATTGCGGGTGCGCGATATATAGATAGTGCAACTAACTATATATGGAATTTCAATGGTTTTGTGTGAGTAAAATAAGGTTTTTTAAATGCTAATTCCTAACTATATATGGTCTATGACCTATGGTTTTTTCAGTGAATTTTCAAGGTTTTGTAAATGCTAATTCCTAACTATATATGGTCTATAACCTATGGTTTTTTCAGTGAATTTTCAAGGTTTTGTAAATGCTAATTCCTAACTATATATGGTCTATAACCTATGGTTTTTTCATTGAATTTCGATGGTTTTTTAATAGCAAATATCAAAAGCTTTAAAATGTATTCTTCTTTAAATCGAAAAATATATTTTATATGTTTTTAATATAATTTTTTTATGTATATATATACATTTTTTTAATTTTTGTTTTGTTTCGCTACCGGTCCGCGCACCAGGTAGCTTCCCGTTAGCTCAATTTGGTGCCGCGACCCGGTCCGCGAACCGGTAAACGTTCCGTTAGCGCAACTGCCGCTTTAGAAAACAACATCGTGACGCGTCGCGTAAGCGCGACGTATCGCGTTGCTGCGTAATGCGTCTTATGACGCGCCGCGTTAGCGCACCCGGAAGTGCTCCGGAGCGCGAACCGAGGCGCGAAGCGCAGCTCCCCGGAAGCGATCCGGGGCGCATCGCGTAAGCGCGACATATTGCGTTGCCGCGTAATGCATCTTATGACGCGCCGCGTTAGCGCACCCGGAAGTGCTCCGGAGCGCGAACTGAGGCGCGAAGCGCAGGTCCCCGGAAGCGATCCGGGATGCGGCGCGGAGCGCTTAACGTAAGCGTAACAGGTCATGTGACTTGTTAATAAAACTTTCTATTGGTTAATTTCACTTTTGGTTTCCTAATGATGTAAGGCTAGGTCATGTGACCTAAAAATAACACTTTTTATTGGTTTAGAACATTTTTTTTCCCAAATGATGAAAGCCCCCACCTTCTTTCCTCACTCTGACTTTCATCTTTGTGAGAGGAAGACCTGTTTTTGCTTATTAAAATAATGGCATCTGTAGTAGCTGCAGCTGGTGGACCCCCACCACCACCACAACCACCTAGGAAGGAAGGACCACCTCCACAGTTCCTTCCCAACCCAGAGGAGGAAGAGGAAGAAGAAGAGGAAGAGGAAGTAGAGGGGAGGCAGTTCTTACGTGAAGAGCCCCGGAAATCCCACCACAAAGACAGTTTTATTTGGCAGTTTTATTCTTTTCCTCGAGGCCAAAAAAAAGTGAATGCCCGACATGTGACATGCCTCATTTGTAAAGATGTTTTATCTAGAGGTACTGACAAAAAGTATAGTTATGGTAACTATACTATGCACCGTCATATGCAGAGGTGGCATCCACTGAATTACAACGTTGCAGAGATGCGTCACCTCCAAGACAACCCACCAAATCCTGTGGCCAGTACATCGGCACAGGTAACTCTGTCGGGACCAGAGGCGAGGGAAACGGTCCCAAACATCCAACAGAATTTTGTGCACATGAAGATAGTGTGCCTTTATTGTGGTGACCTACTCTCATGTGCAAATATGAGTATCAATTTGATAAACAGAGCATTTGAAAACCACAAGTGCTCAAAACGCCCCAAAAAATAAAAAAATGTTTTGCTCCTGTTGAGCCCTTTCTAATGCCTGTTTTTCGTTGTTCCCCCTCAAAAAAAACAAAAAAAATATAAAACCATTCAAAAAATACAAAAAACGTAAAAAATTGTTCAGAAAAATAATAAAGAAAATATAAAACAACAAAAATAATAAAAAAAAAGTTCTTTTCAGAACTACCTCCCCTTTATAAAAAAATTGCTAGAATGTTTAGCACTCTGGCAAGCTCTATTTCTTTTGGTTCGCTTCCCGGTTCGCTCGCCGGTACGCGAACCGGGAGCGAACCAAAATTTAAAAAAAAAAAAAAGAAGAGTAAGTATAAGGGAAGGAAACAGGGAGTAATGTTAAAAGAAAGACAGCTATAGGGAGTAACACAGAGATACTGTTTAATAGATCTATTTTCCGAAGAAAAGATGGAAGAGGGTATAATAGTGAATAACAAAATAGATAAGGAAGTGAAAGAAAAAAAGGAGAGTAGAAGAATAATAAACAAGAGTTTCTTGGAGAATGTGAGTGAATGTTCAAAATAAGATTAAAACATGTGGAATAACAGAGAGAAAAAACAGAAAGCAGAAAAGAAGAAGTAACAGAAAAGGAATGATTGAAACAGCAAAGAAATGTAAATAACATAGGGGCATATTATCAACATAGGTGATAAAATTATCGCTGCTTTTATCGGCAGAAATCTGCCGCTAAAGCCGCTTTTGCGGCAGAAAACTGCCGCTAAAGCCGCTTTTGCGGCAGAAAACTGCCGCTAAAGCCGCTTTTGCGGCAGTTTTCTGCCGATAATGACTGCTTTTATCGGCAGAAATCTGCCGCTAAAGCCGCTTTTGCGGCAGAAAACTGCCGCTAAAGCCGCTTTTGCGGCAGTTTTTTGCCAATAAAAGCAGCGATAATTTTATTGCCTGTGTTGATAATATGCCCCTTAGTGTGCTTGAACTACAGGGAGAAAGCATAATGAACTATTAGTGAAAGAGTGATCAGTCAGAGACAGTGAGAGTAATAGAGACGGAGTGAGTGAACAGGAGTGAGGAACTATGAGAACAGAGAGACTGAGAAAAAGAGTGGAAGGAGTAGAGTAAGTAAGTAATAGAGAAAGGAATGAGAGAAGTAGCAAAGGCAGGAAACTGAGGGTTAAAGAAATGAAGCAGTGGAACTAATAGAAGTTAAATGTGATAGAAATGTAATGAAAAGAGTACAAAACATTTACCTTATAATTGTCGTTAACTTAGTCACTTGTTATTTTTATACTTTCAATCTGTGAAAGAAAGAACAAACATTTGAAAAATATTAAAACATGTATTCAAAAATTAGAAAAGACAAGGGAAAAGATTGAAGGACAAACAGTTTTTCAACAACTTTGACACTTACAGAAGCCTCTGCTTCTCCATGCCCCCTACACAGTCCTAAAAATATACATTTTAAACTAACAGTATCTTGATGCAGATGAAGTGAGGCCTATCTTGCAACATGGTGCATCTTTTGCACTGCTGCTGTCTCACAAAAGTGACGCAACGGCAGCGCAAAAGAGGTGCACAGCCATCATAAAACTGTCCCTAACATTTTAAATGATTGTTTCAGGATGCCAATAAGGTGTGTCCTATCCAGAGGTTTGTTTGAGGTGAGGCCTACTCAGGGTTGCAGATGAAGTTTAGACTTGTTGAAGAGTACAGAGGAGATAATACATGTCCATGCCTACCAATGAAGTGAGTCATGTCCACTTCACTCTTGAACAAAGGCCAGACCTCCTCTGTCTCCCTGGACAGGCCTAAACTTGATCTGCACAATGTGATTCGTAATGTTAGGAAACACAGGTGATGTAATTGAAAAACGTGCAACTTCTTTTGCTCATTTCACAATCACATCACTTGTGTTTCCTTTGCTTAGGTATCTCATTGTGCAGATGTAGTCCAGCATATGAAAGAGTACGCAGAAGTGCAGCACTGCATGCAACAACTTTGACACTTACTGAAGCCTCAGCTTCTGCATGCCCCCTACACAGTCCTAATTATATACATTTTAAACTGACGGTATCTTGTTGGAGATGAAGTGAGGCCTATCTTGCAACATGGTGCATCTTTTACACTGCTGCTGCGTCACAAAAGTGACGGACCAGCGGCGCAAAAGGGGCGCACGGCCATCATAAATCTGCCCTTAACATTTTAAATGATTGTTTCTAGATGCTGCTAAGGTGTGGCCTATCCACAGATTTGTTTCAGGTGAGTCCTACCCAGGGTTGCAGATGAAATTTAGGCTTGTTGAAGAGTACAGAGGAGATAATACATGTGCAGGCCTACCAACGAAGTGAGTCATGTCCACTGCACTCTTGAACAAATGTCAGACCTCCTCTGTCTCCTGGAACAGGCCTAAACCTCATCTACACAATGTGATGCGTAATGTTAGGAAACACAGGTAATGTAATTGAAAAACGTGCATTTTTTTTTGCTCATTCCACAATCACATCACCTGTGTTTCCTTTGCTTAGGTATCTCATTGTGCAGATGTAGTCTATCATATGAAAGACTACGCAGAATGTGAGCACTGTATGCAACAACTTTGACACTTACAGAAGCCTCAGCTTCTCCATGCCTCCTACACAGTTCTAAATGTATATCATAAATACAAAAAGTACAGAATTAATTATACATGTTAAATGGTTTATTTTTGCTGTTCTCAGAATTTATCAAATTTCACTAAAAACAGTGACTTGAAGGTATTCATCATATAACAGCGGGGGAAAAAAACACAATCAAAATGATTGTGTTTAAAAAACCCATATAACATAACCAATCAAAAATCAGAACTCTTTAAAATTAACTTACTTTCCATGACGTCGAAGGATATCCTATGAACAGCTTACACTCTGTTGTGCTGGCATTATTTTCAGCCCGCCACTTTCTGAAAGAAAAGCTCCATCGTTTTGACAAATATGTTACATACAATAAATGACTTCTCGCTCTCTTCCACACTTTTCCACAAGGCCAAATCGTGTAAGAGCCATTTATAACTCTTGGAATTCTTCTAAGCAAATCCCGTCATTTTCTTTTTCCGCAACTTTCAGAAAGAACACGTTCAAGATTACTTTTACAATCCTGTACTAGTAATATCTTACCCTTCTTGCTCACTCATGTTCCACATTTCCTATGACACTGATACTGCTTACTATGAAGCAGACTTACACTACCTCTATGACTACTATAATTATTTAATTCTCTACATCACTTTTAATCACAAAGCAATTTAAAGCAGTACATAAAATTATATCAACCCCTAGAATCATTATAGGCCAGTTACCTACCCTAAATTCTTTCTTCTGAAAACAGAAAGTAAGAATATTTTTAATAAGATGTGTAATAAGTGGATGTTGTCAAAGGACCATCATGTCATATAATAGCTGCAGTTAGAAATGTTCTTCCTAAAATCAACGACTGTGTAGCCATAACATTTGTAATTAAAGTTGAAAACTTATTTTCATCAGGTTTATATAGTTGGAATTTTTAAATGACATTATAACCAAAAGTTTGTTCAAAATATGTCGACAGCATTGCAGACTTACATTACCTCTACTCCATGTTTTGATTGGCTGCTTGAATTAGCTTATTAAAAGAAACAGTTTTTCTGAACTCATTCAAAGTGCAGTTATTTTTCCATACGTCAAGTGTTATGGTAAGAACACCGTTTGCTTTGGGAAATACTCTGTTGTCCTTTAACTAATCCGTGCCCACCACTTTCTGTAAAAAAACCTTTTTTTTTTTCAGGAAATAGTTAAAACTGAAAAATAACTTTTGACTCTGTACTACACTTATCCTCAAGGCCAAATAGTGTAGGAGCAATTAGAACCTCTTGAAATTCCTCAGAGCAAATCCCGAGATTCTTTACCTAAAATTTTGGTTGTAAAAACACCAGGTAAGAATTTTTAAGGTCAAAAGGCAATTTTTTTTTGAAAGTTAAAACAGAATCATTGCAGAATGACCAGCCGTTTCTAGACTTCAAATAAGCTGTGTAATGTCCTGATGTTGTTGAAGGACCGTCATGATATATAATTGCTGCAGTTACAAAAGTCCTTCCTGATATTGACAACTGCGAAGCCACAAAATGTTTAATTAAAGTTGTCAATTTTGTTCCATCAGGCCTACATCGTTGGAACATTAAAATGACACACTGGCCATATGTTCCTATAAATAATGTGGACAACATTTCAGACTTACATTGGCTACACTCCATGTTGTGATCAGCTGCTTTTACTAGCTTATTAAAGGACACTGATTTACTGTCTGGCAAAGTTAAATATATACATTTTTCTGAGTCTACACTAGTAGTACTTGATACCCTACAGTTCTCGCAGTCATGCTGCCATTGATAAGAAAGCCCAAACAGGTGATCTACATCTACACCTTCATCTTGCAATACATCAAGCATATACATATACTCTTCTTCGGGTGCGATATAGAGCCCAGCTGGCAGGCCTGGTGGCCCGTCGACATGTTCCCACCGTCCGGCTCCTCCCCTATGGCTAAAAACTTGGGGGTTAAGATGGACAAGGGGTTGTCGATGAAAGCCCAGATTCTTGGGGTGACCGGCACCTGCTTTGGCCTATTAAAAATGCTGCGGAGGTTTCTGCCTCTTCTGTCAGAGGAGCATAGGAGGCTGACTGTGCAGGCTCTGATAGGCTCCAGGTTGGATTATGCCAACATTCTTTACCTGGGCCTACCAGAGTACCTGCTACAGCGGCTCCAAGTCGCGCAGAATGCGGCGGCTAGGGCCATTTTTGGTCTAAATAGATGCAGCAGCGTCTCTGGGCTACTGCGGGCGCTACACTGGCTACCCATCCGCAAACGGATTGCCTTTAAGGCTATGACCTTGGCCTATAAGGCGCTCCATGCGGTGGGGGCGAAGTATCTCCAAAAGAGACTGGCCTTTTACCATCCGGCTCGGTCGTTGAGGTCTGAATCTCTACTTTTGGCGGCGGTCCCTCGTGTTAAGAGGGCCCGCCTGGGTGGCCGTTCCTTCAGTTTGTTGGCCCCACAGATGTGGAATTCGTTGCCGCTCCCACTTCGGGGGGCTACCACTCTTCTTGAGTTTAGGAAAGGGCTCAAAACCTGGTTGTTCTCCCAGTAGGCCTCCAGGTGGTTCCTTTTTTTTATTGTCGCTGTGCTGTTCATTTCTTTTATACTGTGTTATGTTACTCTGCATTACTTCCCCTTACCTAAAGCGCCGGGACACTCTTTTTGAGTAACCGTTGCGCTATACAAAACCACAAATAACATAACATAACATAACATAACATAACATAACATTAAAAACTCCTGACAATCTTGCTGAATATTTTGAGAGAATTGTGTTTGACCTGAACATTTGTCTAACAGATTTCGAATTTCAGACACACTTTCTATTTTTGTTCTATCAGTGCTACATTTCTCTAACACAGAATTCAACAAACTGCAAAATCTTTGATCCGAATTGACCACAATCTCGTCTTTTAAATTTTCTAGAGAAAACAAAACATTAACCACTACATTAGCATAGCAGTTGACACCAGAACTGTTTTCAAATTGAAAACCAACAACATCTTCAACAAAATCCTTTTTCTTTCTGCTTATAATTGCTGGTTCATCGACTTTTCGTCTTTTTGCTACAACCTCTCTACTATTGGTCACATTTCTTCGTTTCCGGCCTACCACACGTTTCTCAAACAAAGGATATTGAGGCAAATGTGGCGCATACTCTCTTCTTAACCTATTGTATTCCTTAACACAATCTAGATCCGCACAAATGTTTGTGACATCACACTCAATCAAGTACAATCCCGATAAAGTTCTGACTCGTGACAATGCCACATATGCCATACCCTCCTTGAACACAGAACTGCCAATATTCACCAATGCACTGTCTACACTTAAACCTTGCGATTTATGGATTGTCACCGCATATGCCAAGCAAACAGGAAACTGCTTACGGCGAACATATAAGTCTTTTACAAGCAAAAACCTAGCAGAGCAACGACCAATTACCTGTACTTCCTCAATGCCATCAAACTTAATTTTTAAAAATTCAATTCTATCTCTATTTCTGTATTTCTCAAAATCAACAACATTACCCATTGATCCATTTACCAGACCTCTTTCAACATGTAAATTCCTTCTTAAAATTATACGGCAATTTAAGCACACATTCAGAGTCTTTTCAAAACCAGTAGTTTTAGATATAGTCTTCTCTAATGAGTCCAATTTTGATTTCAAATTCTCAGACAAAATAATTGTTGCTCCCATATGCTCTACTCTGTCAGTTTCACAATCTCTTGGTTTTCTAAATGCAACATTTTGTTGTTGAAGATGGCACATTCTGCAAGAGTTGGCATCAAACATATTCCAGATTTCTTCTCAGTAATTTTCTGAAAAATATTCTCAGGCACAACGTCTTCTTCTGGATACAAATTTGACAGTAATCGTGCATGTAAAGCTTCTTTCCCATGCTCGGTCACTTTTCCGATTCTAACATCTTGTAGAATATTCTTATAATCTTCATCCTTAGCTTGACGCATATTTTCACGCAGTTCAGCATAATTGAAGTTTAACCATATATTGACGTTGCCAATACTCCCTAGGCACTTCCTGGTATCTTCATGCGTGAGCATTTTGAACACAGGTTGTCCTTTCACTGGTGTCAGCTGCAGAAGATCACCGAAAACAATGATGTGCTTGCCACCAAATAACACATCATACTCTGTTTTGAGAACTTCTTGCATTCTCAAATGCACAAAGGCAAGCATGACATTGGAAACCATGCTTACTTCGTCAATGATATGAAGTTTCATTTTCCTCAAGACTCTTGAAACTTCACAACAAGCATCTCCAGATAACTTGTGGTATTGTAATTTGTTATCATGCTCCACTGGCAGCATCAGTAGACGATGCAAAGTAATACCTTTAATGTTATGTGCTGCCAGTCCAGTTGGAGCGGTGACAACACAAGACAGCGATGACTCAGTCCTTTTCTGCAAATAACATGAAATTGCTTTAATGAGGAAACTTTTTCCAGTTCCCGCTTCTCCACTCACGTACAGTCGGACAGGCTTCAACGACGTACATGAGCACTCTTTCTTCTCACGACTTAATCCATGATCTATTTGGTTGGTAACTTCGTCATATATTTTCCTCTGCTCAACGTTGAGTTGTCTTTCCAAGTCTTCTAAGTTAACCGCATCCTCCTGAGCATGTGCCATGGCTCTTTCCACTTCAATCATGGCAGTGGCAGCTTCATTTTCGATAACTGGTCCTCCTAGTGGATCCTGACTCAATGAAACAGAACTCTGACTGTCCTGAGAACTGTCTCTAGCAATCTCGGCTGCAATCGTTGCTTCCTGCTCGATTTCTGCATTCAACATTTCTAGATATTTTGGAAAAACAGGACATTCTATGGTCTCCTTGGCGGCATTGAAAGAGTCTTCGTAACAGAGGAAATCTCCAAGCAGTTTCTCTTCTGCACGCCAAGGCTTGAAAAGTTGCAAAAGTGCTAAATAGAAAAACTCTTTTCTTTCAGGAGATTCGCCACTCAATTTTCGATGGTTTACCAAGTGGCATTTTCTTTGCTTGACCAGACATCCCTCACTTCCAATTACAGCATACACTCCTTTATCAATATCTTCTTTGATGTTCCTCTTGAATATGTAATTTTGTAGAACCTCATACAGACAAACATTCTCGAGGTGACTGCTTCTCTTTGGATAATATGTATCCAACATGTTGGTCTTCAAAATATCTGTACTGTTTGGCTCCTTTTCCGCCAAATACTCAATTTCCCGTACAGGTTTCAGAACTCGATTACGCGTTGCAGCAAGACCAAGACTCGCCCAAATGATACTCCTGGATTTGGCATAGAGACTTGCTGAAGACAACCGGTCAGAACATTCGTAAGCTCCGATTTCTCGATGCGACAACATCTTCAGACTGAAACTGTACAACTTCTTACTGAGGCTCTTTTCATGGGAAATGTCCTCCCACATATCCTTCAATTCTGTCTTTTCTTTTTTGGTGATGTAAGATGTCACATACCGAGCCACAGCCATACAGTTATCAGCCACAAACTGTATATCCATGTTAGCATTCCACATGGACAAAATCACTGGGTTGTAGTCCTTGATGTACTTGGACTCTTCGTTCCTTTTCAAATTGTACGTATTTTTGGGTGATTTCTTCATCACATTATGTCGCAGTGAAGACATCAAACTGTTCACTCTTCCTTTAGAAATCACCGGTCGTGGAAAGGCGAAACGACATTTTGTGTAGAACTTGTCCTTGTTTCTGAATTTACGACGACAGTACTTTCCACAACGGTGGCTTTGGAAGCGTAAAACTTGTTCTCTTAGGCTTTTGTCTTCCTTTGCCTTTGGAACAGCACATGTAGAATACTGTTCTATGAAACTCATCACTAAGTCATCCGGATCTGTTCCAAAATTGGGTGCATCTTTGATCCACAGCAGCATATGTATATGAGGAGCACCTCTTGCTTGGTACTCCTTTCTCCAGAAGAAATCCAACACCTCTACAAGAGGTGGATTTTTCTTGTTCATGATGAAAGACATCATAGCTTCAAATCTATGATTGAATTACCTGCATACATTCACTGGATCCAAGGAGCACAGTCCGGGTGTCTTGAATTCGATATTTTCAATGTTTCCATTTGCCTCTTGTAGAAATTCAAGTAAATCTTCCCAGCCATACTCGGCACAACTGAGAGTGAGGAACCATGTGGGAGTTCCTAAGTTCCTCAGCATACATTTTAAATCACCATGACGACGGTACCAGTACTCATTAGTACCACGCTGACACGCCATGAGATTAATCAGGTGAGAATCCAAAATACTGTCTTGCACATTGACTTTATCCATAAAGTCACTTGCCGAGATATTTTGCATCTGTACACCACTTTTCAAGATGTGGTTCACTGCATATGACAGTCCAGACAGATCGCTTTCAAACAGTAGATGAAACAAATAGGGAATGCATTGACGAAACCTAGGATCTTCTGCATACAATCGTAAAGTCCGGTATTCAGAAGCAGGAATTTGATCAGGTAGCTCATCATGTCTTCCTCCTTGACCTGTTGGAAATAGCTGTGGGAAACACCGAGCTTCCAAACTTTCCTCCCAAACACTAATGGGACTTCCTTTGGCTTGTTTCATTTGAAACAACTCAATAGCATTCCCCATGACTTCCTTGGAATGCAAAGGATGAACACTATAATGTTCATATATTTCTTCATTTTTAGAGGCTTCTACTTTCTCTATTTGACCAGCACATAAATCGCTATCCTCTTCTTCACTTACTTCCTCTTCTGCAACATATACATTCTTGTAGTACTTATTGTTTTTCTTCAAAATACAATGTTGCCTTTTTGACTATCCTAACATCCACTAAATCTTGCCAGATTTTCTTACTCTTTGTCGGAACCCCATTAACTAAGATAACCAGAGGTTCCTCTTCCACTTTCTCTACTCCAATTGTATTAATGTTTTTCTTCAAATCTAGAGGCAAATAAACAACTCTTCCCTTTAATCCTCTCTGTAAATCTGATGGAGGCAATTTCCCTGTCTTTGGCTCCATTCGTACAATAGCCTGAAAGGGATGGATACTTTGAATCAAAATAGATTCATAAGTATTTAAATCCTTCAATTCAGAAGGAATCTCAACCAATTCCAGATTATTATGAACCGCTCTAGCAGGCATCCGGTTTTGATTTAGTTTGTTACAACAATAAGTACACACACGTTGATCCAATCCCAAATCAAAACAATTTTCTACCATCAAGTATGTTGCAAAATCCTTCCATTCACTATTATTTTCACTTTCACTTTTCGCATATAAATCCACTTACTTAGTCTGATTCTTATAATAAGTGCGTCGACAACACACACAAGTAAAATTAGGCCTCTCACTTGATTTCACCTGAAACGTGGCAATTTGTTTCTGAAAATTATCTGTACTGGAAACCTGTACACTATCTTCCACATTACCTTCTTCTTCTGGGTCAATATCAACATTCTCCTCTTTACTTGCAAAGTAACAAAACTCAATTTCTTCACAAATATTCTTCACATCTACTTCAGAACCATGCAAAAGAGCAGTGCATAATTGTTTAAGCATAATTGCTGGACTCTTAGCATAATACAACATTCTAACTAATTTCCTCACTTTATTATGATGCACCGCAGCATCCTGAAATGATGAAAAACACTCTGGCATACTCTCCTGGAAAGACAAGCCAGTGAATGACCATGCAAACATGTCACTTCTCTCACTCTGCAAGGATCTATTTCTTGCAACAACTTCATTTTCTGTTTTAAAGTTTTCTTATTAAATGTCCGTACAAAATCACAAAGCAAATTGATGGAATCCTGTCGCACACTGCAAATACTACTACACTTCCAGATATACACTGGTCCCTTAGGACGTCTTCCTAAAACCTCATTACCTAACACCTCTTCTGCCTCTGTTGTCACAAGTTTTTCTTTTTCAACTGGACAACCATCTTTCACCTCATAAGCTCGACCACTGGTGTCAACTGCATGCACCAAATCATTATCCTGGAAATAACTCTCCTCATTAAAAAATGCCTCACAACTTGAACTATGCATCCATTCTCCTGAAAAAACTTCACAAAAATTACTACGATTAACTGTTCTCTTCCATCTACTATTTCTTTTGAAATCATAAATTGCCTTGTTTAGCTTCCTAATTCTATTGATTATCAAAATAAATAACTTTCGCTTAATTTCAAATGCCTGATCAATAATTTTCTCAACTTTTTTTTTTCTCTTATAAAAAACCACTTTCTATTGACCTTTCTTAATATTTTTTAACAAATTGCCAATTATCCTGTTACGGAACATTCGTCTACGAATGTCCCTAAACTGATTTTTCCTTCTACTACCATGCACAGAGTTATCTCCTGCTCTAGCAGTAACATTTTTGATTGGCCTTTCCTTTCCGTTTAAATTGGTTCTCTTTTTCTGGACTAAAACATTTTCTGTAGTACTACTTTTTTTTTCTACAAATGTTTCTTAGGAATGATTTCATTGTCTTACCCGGAGCTTTCTTGGTGACTTGACGAGTTTTTATTGTAGAGGACTGCTGCAAGCATTTAGTAAGCTGCTGTCTTTGACGTTTTGTAGCCTTTCGGTTTCGTTGTTTAGATGGCATTATGTACTTTTGAAATGATCTGCAGTTGAATCTGTGGTAAAATATAATTAAAAATGTTATTAACCACTATTAGCAAACAGTAAATCAATAACAGTCGTCAAAAATGTAACACACTACTTGTCATTTTTACATACAATAATTTTTAGTGCATTGGCAAATTTAGTAGTCACAAATAGTAGCAAAGAGATGGAATGCTTCTACATTTGACCTGTGCTGTTTTATATGTGAATCTGAACTAATTTTATGAGCATATTTGACTATTTTATTAAAGACACTACACACAACCTGTTTTTGAAGTTGTGTTTAATTTTAAATGAAACAGTTTACATGTTTACTTTTCATTTCCAGTAACTTTTAAAAATAAATGTTTAAAGTTCCATAGGCTCAAGCAGGTCAGCTTCCCACCCTATGTCATACAAATCTGACAAATTGGCATCCTCATCATGTTCTTCATCATCCTCAGGATTTAAATCATCCAAGGGATCTACTTCCACTGATGTTTCAATCACAATTTCAATGATAATATCGAGATCAACAGATTGCTCATTATCACTCATGCTTGATGTTGTCGTTATCTTTAAAGAAAGAGAACAACAATGAGATGTTGCAGAGTAAGAGACAAATCTCAGAGACTATAATTGTAATTTTTTTTAACAAGAGTAACATTTTGCAGATGTTATTTAACCATGTCCCGCGATGCTGAGGAGGTGAGGCCTATGTCCAATTTTTCAGTGAACAGGACTCATTTCTTCTTAACCTTGGATAAGCCTCACCAACTCTGTGTTCCCTGCTCATACTTAAATGTAAAGGGGCAGATTTATGTTAACTGGCGCATCCCCAGGGATGCACCAGTTAACGTGCGCTGCTGCTCTGCCACCCATGATGTGCCGCATTTACAATGTGGAGCACCATTGAGCAAAAACAGCACAGATGCGTCACGCATCTGTGCCGCAAAAGCGGCACATTGCAGGAATCACGTCGTAAGCGCGACATGTCTACTGCAATGCACATGGGCAAGCCACACATTGCATGGTGCATCACTCCTTATGCCTGTTTCAAACAGGCATAAGGATTTGATTCAGCAATGCCATAGAGCTGACTCAGTGAAATCTTCTAAATTTCACTGTGTTAGTTTTACAGGGCTTTCATGCAAATGAATGCCCACCCTGCAACAAAACGCCCACATGAAACCTGACGCAGGTTTCATGTGGCACAGGACTTTACACCGTGACACATCTGCCTAGATGCATCAAGTTGTAAATATGTCGCAACATAGCTCATCTTTTGCACCGCCGCTGCGTCACAAAAGTGACGCACAGCGGCGCAAAAGAGGCACACGGCTATCATAAATCTGTCCCTAACATTTTAAATGATTGATTCAGGATGACGATAAGGTGTGGCCTATCCAGAGGTTTGTTTGAGGTGAGGCCTACTCAGGGTTGCAGATGAAATTTAGGCTTGTTGAAGAGTACAGAGGAGATAATACATGTGCAGGCCTACCAATGAAGTGAGTCATGTCCACTTCACTCTTGAACAAAGGCCAGACCTCTTCTGTGTCCGTGAACAGGCCTAAACCTCATCTGCACAATGTGATTCATAAAGTTAGGAAACACAGGTGATGTAATTGAAAAATGTGGAATTTGTTTTCCTCATTTCACAATCACATCACCTGTGTTTCCTTTGCTTAGGTATCTCATTGTGCAGATGGAGTCTAGCATATCAAAGAGTACACAGAAGTTGAGCACTGTATACAACAATTATGACATTTACAGAAGATTCAGCTTCTCCATGCCCCCTACACAGTCCTAAATGTTTACAGTTTAAACGGACGGTATCTTGTTGGAGATGAAGTGAGGCCTGTCTTGCAACATGGTGCATCTTTTGCATCACTGCTGCATTGGTTTCATGTGGCACAGGACTTTACACCGTGACACATCTGCCTAGATGCATCAAGTTGTAAATATGTCGCAACATAGCGCATCTTTTGCGCCGCCGCTGCGTCACAAAAGTGACGCACAGCGGCGCAAAAGAGGCACACGGCTATCATAAATCTGTCCCTAACATTTTAAATGATTGATTCAGGATGACGATAAGGTGTGGCCTATCCAGAGGTTTGTTTGAGGTGAGGCCTACTCAGGGTTGCAGATGAAATTTAGGCTTGTTGAAGAGTACAGAGGAGATAATACATGTGCAGGCCTACCAATGAAGTGAGTCATGTCCACTCACTCTTGAACAAAGGCCAGACCTCTTCTGTGTCCGTGGACAGGCCTAAACCTCATCTGCACAATGTGATTCGTAAAGTTAGGAAACACAGGTGATGTAATTGAAAAATGTGGAATTTGTTTTCCTCATTTCACAATCACATCACCTGTGTTTCCTTTGCTTAGGTATCTCATTGTGCAGATGGAGTCTAGCATATCAAAGAGTACACAGAAGTTGAGCACTGTATACAACAATTCTGACATTTACAGAAGATTCAGCTTCTCCATGCCCCCTACACAGTCCTAAATGTTTACAGTTTAAACTGACGGTATCTTGTTGGAGATGAAGTGAGGCCTGTCTTGCAACATGGTGCATCTTTTGCATCACTGCTGCATCGGTTTCATGTGGCACAGGACTTTACAGCATGACACATCTGCCTAGATGCATCAAGTTGTAAATATGTCGCAACATAGCAAATCTTTTGCACCGCCGCTGCGTCACAAAAGTGACGCACAGTGGCGCAAAAGAGGCACACGGCTATCATAAATCTGTCCCTAACATTTTAAATGATTGATTCAGGATGACGATAAGGTGTGGCCTATCCAGAGGTTTGTTTGAGGTGAGGCCTACTCAGGGTTGCAGATGAAATTTAGGCTTGTTGAAGAGTACAGAGGAGATAATACATGTGCAGGCCTACCAATGAAGTGAGTCATGTCCACTTCACTCTTGAACAAAGGCCAGACCTCTTCTGTGTCCGTGGACAGGCCTAAACCTCATCTGCACAATGTGATTCGTAAAGTTAGGAAACACAGGTGATGTAATTGAAAAATGTGGAATTTCTTTTCCTCATTTCACAATCACATCACCTGTGTTTCCTTTGCTTAGGTATCTCATAGTGCAGATGGAGTCTAGCATATCAAAGAGTACACAGAAGCTGAGCACTGTATACAAAAATGTTGACATTTACAGAAGATTCAGCTTCTCCATGCCCCCTACACAGTCCTAAATGTTTACAGTTTAAACTGACGGTATCTTGTTGGAGATGAAGTGAGGCCTATCTTGCAACATGGTGCATCTTTTGCATCACTGCTGCATCACAAAAGTGACGCAACAGCGGCGCAAAAGAGGCGAACGGCCATCATAAATCTGCCCCTAACATTTTAAATGATTGATTCAGGATGACGATAAGGTGAGGCCTATCCAGAGATTTGTTTGAGGTGAGGCCTACTCAGGGTTGCAGATGAAATTTAGGCTTATTGAAGAGTACAGAGGAGATAATACATGTGCAGGCCTACCAATGAAGTGAGTCATGTCCACTGCACTCTTGAACAAAGGCCAGACCTCTTCTGTGTCCCTGGACAGGCCTAAACCTCATCTGCACAATGTGATTCGTAATGTTAGAAAACACAGGTGATGTAATTGAAAAATGTGGAATTTCGTTTGCTCATTTCACAATCACATCACCTGTGTTTCCTTTGCTTAGATATCTCATTGTGCAGATGGAGTCTAGCATATCAAAGACTACGCAGAAGGTGAGCACTGTATGGAACATGGCTATGTAACTCAAAGAATCAAAATCTACATTTGCCAAGCACACATGGGGGCGTATTTACAAGGACCTTGCACCATGGGGAAATGTCTTAAATTAAAATGGGAAAAATAACATCAAAGGGACTCAAAGGCCTTGTAAATATGCCCCAAGCAACCTATGAAACTCTAGCAGTACATATCAAGAAACCTAATTGATTTCAAAAAACGTTTTTAAACACATCATGTAAAGCAATTATATACCTACATTCATGGGGAAGTGACTTAAAATGCTCTAAGACACATGAAAGCGTTTTTTAAGGCCCTTGCACCATTTTTGCGTCACTTTTAACATGGCTATGTAACTCAAAGAATCAAAATCTAAATTTGCCAACCACACATGGGGGCGTATTTACAAGGACCTTCCACCACGGGGAAATGTCTTAAATTAAAATGGGAAAAATAACATCAAAGGGACTCAAATGCCTTTTAAATATACCCCAAGCAACCTATGAAACTCTAGCAGTACATATCAAGAAACCTAATTGATTTCAAAAAACTTTTTAAACACATCATGTAAATCAATTATATACCTACATTCAAGGGGAAGTGACTTAAAATGCCCTAAGACACATGAAAGCGTTTTTTTAAGGCCCTTGCACCATTTTTGTGTCACTTTTAACATGGCTATGTAACTCAAAGAATCTAAATCTAAATTTGCCAAGCACAGATGGGGGCGTATTTACAAGGACCTTGCACCACGGGGAAATGTCTTAAATTAAAATGGGAAAAATAACATCAGAGAGACTCAAAGGCCTTATAAATATGCCCCAAGCAACCTATGAAACTCTAGCAGTACATATCAAGAAACCTAATTGATTTCAAAAAACGTTTTTAAACACATCATGTAAAGCAATTATATACCTACATTCATGGGGAAGTGACTTAAAATGCTCTAAGACACATGAAAGCGTTTTTTAAGGCCCTTGCACCATTTTTGCGTCACTTTTAACATGGCTATGTAACTCAAAGAATCAAAATCTAAATTTGCCAACCACACATGGGGGCGTATTTACAAGGACCTTCCACCACGGGGAAATGTCTTAAATTAAAATGGGAAAAATAACATCAAAGGGACTCAAATGCCTTTTAAATATACCCCAAGCAACCTATGAAACTCTAGCAGTACATATCAAGAAACCTAATTGATTTCAAAAAACTTTTTAAACACATCATGTAAATCAATTATATACCTACATTCAAGGGGAAGTGACTTAAAATGCCCTAAGACACATGAAAGCGTTTTTTTAAGGCCCTTGCACCATTTTTGTGTCACTTTTAACATGGCTATGTAACTCAAAGAATCAAAATCTAAATTTGCCAAGCACAGATGGGGGCGTATTTACAAGGACCTTGCACCACGGGGAAATGTCTTAAATTAAAATGGGAAAAATAACATCAGAGAGACTCAAAGGCCTTATAAATATGCCCCAAGCAACCTATGAAACTCTAGCAGTACATATCAAGAAACCTAATTGATTTCAAAAAACGTTTTTAAACACATCATGTAAAGCAATTATATACCTACATTCATGGGGAAGTGACTTAAAATGCCCTAAGACACATGAAAGCGTTTTTTTAAGGCCCTTGCACCATTTTTGCGTCACTTTTAACATGGCTATGTAACTCAAAGAATCAAAATCTAAATTTGCCAAGCACACATGGGGGCGTATTTACAAGGACCTTGCACCACAAGGAAATGTCTTAAATTAAAATGGGAAAAATAACATCAAAGGAACTCAAAGGCCTTGTAAATATGCCCCAAGCAACCTATGAAACTCTAGCAGTACATATCAAGAAACCTAATTGATTTCAAAAAACGTTTTTTAAACACATCATGTAAAGTAATTATATACCTACATTCATGGGGAAGTGACTTAAAATGCCCTAAGACACATGAAAGCATTTTTTTAAGGCCCTTGCCCCATTTTTGCGTCACTTTTAACATGCCTATGTAACATGGCTATGTAACTCAAAGAAACAAAATCTATTTGTAAAACACTTGACACAAAGCAACATTTTAAATACACAACTTTCTTCATAATTTTCTCGTTAAAGCATACTATTCTCTATTTAAATTAAATGAATCTTTTCTCACCTTAGCAAATACTTTTTGAGTTTCAAAACAGTCTCAGACACACACCAATTTTTCTTTAGCAGAGCAAAAGGTATGCACTCCAGAAGCTGCAACCAACAATGGCACAGAAATGCTGTAATTCATCACACATATCTCTCATGTCACCCAATCAAAACTCTTCCCTCACTTTTTTCAAATCAACACCCTTCCCCCCTCTGCCCTTTCTGCCTTTTTTCCATAGCAACCACCTCCTGAAAGACCTCTCATGTTTGCAAGTTCACACAACAATGTTTCAATTGAACTCTGAACTCTCAGTACACCTGCGTATCCAGTGCAATCTTTCATAAAATGATTTTTTCTTGACCATTCAAATTACATCTTTCAAAGAACTCATCCATGCACCCTAACTTTCTGTTTTCAGCAATCAAAATCCACCAATCACTGCTACTGATTAATTACTACAGAAACTCCACAGTTTTTTTCATTACATACTCCTACTGTTTCAACTGCCATTTCATTACCACACTTCATCTGACTGCAGCAGAACCTCCTCTCACCATGTTTTCTGTCTGGATTGTTGGACATAGTTATATCCACTGGGCTCAAAGGTTTGCTGATAACAGAAATGTACACAACCTCAATTTACAAAATGTGGAAATCAACTGGATTGGCCACAGAGGATTAAGATGTCACCAATTGATACCATTGGTGAAAACCTTTTTGCATTTGCCAAAACCTGACCTGTTAATTGTGCACTGTGGAGGAAATGACTTGGGCACTTTGACTGGGGTAGGTCTGGAAATGCTTTTAAAGGACACCTTTGAGCAATTGATGGCACTATTTCCTCAAACTGCCTTGGTATATTCAAATATATATGTAACAACAAAGGGGATCCTAAAAAGGACGATATTTATAGGGGTCCAATGTACTTGTCCTCAACTTATAAACAAGAAATGTACAGAGTTCCCCAAAAGGTAGTGTTAGTGTGGCACAGCAGTCTCTCTCTCACGGAATAGAAGTGTAACCAATAATCAGGGAACCGTGGGGATCCCTTGTCGGAACTAGGAAACCTCATACAACTGAATAGCTGGATGATATTATTTGCATCCCGCAAAGTAGTTGTCTTGCCTCATCACCGGCTTCCTGCTCCTACGTCAAGCCGGCGCTGCAATGCCTGACGGGTAGCACAAAGTGCTACACTTTTGTGGAGTTCTTTTGTTCCTTGCCATGGATGAGTAAGTATGAGGGACCCAGAAAAATGAAGTAGTGAGCGTGAGGAAGTGTGTTAAAAAAGGTTAGTTAAGTCCACTAAGAAAACTTTATTCGTGTGGCTCCATACCTTAATAAAATAGTGAAGATGGGGTACCGAGACTCAAAGTCAATGTATTTTGGCCTCGTTCAACCCTCGCATGTGGTCAACATGTTTCATGCCCTATGGGCAATTCTTCAGGACCTAATCGTGCTCATAAACATAGTGAAGTGCCCGACTTTGGGCATTACAGTGTATGCAGTATACAACCTGAGGGGTGGGAACCAAGGCAGGCCAGTGGTCCTGTGTGGAAATCACCCTGGAGGAAAAAGCGAAAAAACAACAACAACAAACAGATGTTCATTATATACATTAAAGCATATGCTGCTTAGTGTATAACAGCATACCATACTGTAAAACCTCATCAACCAAGCAGTAGAATTCATCTGACCTGATCTTGTGGTATGACCGTGAGAGAGAGAGAGACTCAAGGTGCCCATCACATTGTTACTAAAAGCAGGTGTGTCAACACCTTGTGTTTAACTAAAAATTGTAGTCTCGAAGGGGTAGTCTACATTCAATTCCTATGATGAATTATGTGTGAAACTTGTATGGAAAAAGAAAAAGAAAAAGAAAAAGAGGAGCCATATGCGTCAAATTAGAAGGTGGTCTGAGGGTTCACGATAAGGTTAATGGGAATTTTAAACGTAGAATCTTACCCTCAGACTTTAAGGAAGCGCCCTTAATGTGTCACATGTGCTTCTAGGTTCATCCCTGTTGAGTGGAGCAAGGGCGGTTTAATCACTCATTCAATACATAAGAGGCGTGGTGGATCCGGCCAACAATATCAAAAGCCGTGTCCTCCCAACCATTAGATGGTATTCCAAACATTCCTCTCAAAATAAACTGATGCGCCGGGACTCCCACCCCGTGTACCTGCCGATCCCATTGATCACTCAACCCCATGTCACTACAATAATGTAATGGACTAGAAGGAGGGCAGGTCCGCCCCCAGGTGTGCATCTTGTTCTGGTATTACGGCACCCCAGGGGGATGGCAATGCGCTCAGCAGGAGGCGCGACCGCAAGGTACTCTGGCGCCAACGGCTTGACTACGGGCAGTCTCCAGTAAACATGGAAATGTTGGCCAGCCCTGACCCGCAAATAAAATCCCTAGTCGATCTTGGGGATAAGGAGGGAGAGATGTGTTAAAATTGCTCGCAACAAACCAGATAGCACAAGACTTTCCTACCTGGTCAGCACGAGGCTAAGGCCTCCAGGAACTTACTCCCGCGTGCGGCGTGGTCCGGCACTTAGAGCAGCTGGTACCGTTTTGCGAACCCCGCAACCATTAAGAGCAAAAATAACACTAAGGTTACGTCCGGGTGGGGCGTGGCCAGGCGGACGTCGTTTGACGCAGCCAATCGGGTGCTTCACGTGAGGAGTTGATTAACAGAGAAGATGTCTCTGGGATGTTTATAAACAGAGAAAATGTCTCTGGGATGTTTTTACCAAAGGGCGCGCCATCTTAGAAGGGGTTGAGTACTCGGGTGTGATTAGTAGGGGATGGGGTTACTATTTTTGTTTTATTTATTTTATTTTCAATTGCAAGGTTCAGGCAGGGAGGTTGGATAGAGGGGGAGTAGAGGGGGGGGTGGGGTTGGGTGGGGTTTGGTGGTGGAAGGAGGGGAAGGGGGGGAAGGGGGGGGAGAAGGGGGGGGGAAAGGGGGATGAGAGAAAAAGAACCCATCAACTCTTCTAGGCTCATGATACTGTATTCTCAAGATCATGTAGTGTACGCTGCACTGCCTACAGGCTAAGGCGCCTGCTACTTAGATTATCTGATTAACAAATTCCAAGGGACGGAATCATTCAGTCCCCGGGTGTCTAACTGTAAACGATGCACCCATCTCTGTTCAATTTTGTGCAATGCTTGCTGGCTGATGGAAGGATGCCATTCCAACACGACCCACTGCATGTTTTCAGCAGTGTGGCCCTTCTGTTTGCAGTGTTCATACAGGCGTGTATGTGTCTTGGCGCAGCGGATGTTGCTCTTATGTCCATTATGCGTACTTTGACAGTGCGCATCGTCATTCCGATGTATTTAAGCCCACAAGGGCAGGTCAGCATATAGATGCACCTGCTACTATTACAGTTCGTGTGCTTGTTGAGGTGCCAAGCGAAAGTATCCGACAGTGTGATGACCTTTCCTTCTATAGACTGGGGACAGACGACACAATTGCCACATCGAAAATGCCCTACAACTGGTGGTAATCCCCATAGAGTGTTCTGAGGGATGGTACTCATCTTTTTTGGTCGAGTGTGGATGAGCGTGTCCTTTAGGTTTGTTGTTCTTTTGAAAGCAAAGCGTGGGCGTGGGATATCTAATCCAGCCGTGTTGAGGATGCCCCAATGTGTGTTCACTGTCTTTTTGATAAAGGTAGAGTTCTTTGTAAAGGAGGTTACACAGGTAATCACATCCTTTTTTTTCTTTGATGTGCTTTTCCAGTAGAGATTCTCGATTATTATTGAGTGCTCGCTTCACTGACTGTTTGAGGAGTCTCGTAGGATAACCCCTATCCTGTAGTTTGTGTTGAAGGGTAGTTGCCTCCTGTTTATAGTCTGTTACTGAGGTGCAATTCCTGCGGATCCTCAGAAATTGACCGAACGGCAGGTTTTCCTTCAAAGGCCTGGTGTGGTGGCTGTTGTACAGCAGGAGGCTATTCCTGTCGGTCTCTTTTCTGTAGAGGGTGGTGGTGATCTCTGTGGGTCCCAACATGATTGTGAGATCCAAAAAGGGTAAGGAGTGTTCAGAAATGGTCCCTGTAAATTTAAGAAAGGGGTTCTGGAGATTAATCCATGTACAAAACGCCTCGCAACCGGCCACGTTCCCCTTTCCAAAAGATCACTATATCATCGATATAGCGTCGCCAAAGGGACAGGTTTTCGAGGAAGGGATTTTTGTCAGGTGGATAGATGAAGTCCTTCTCGAAAGTCGCCATGTAAATACACGCCAGGCTCGGCGCGAAGGTCGAACCCATTGATGTGCCACGAATCTGGTGGTATAGTTGTGACTCATATTTAAAGAAATTCTCCGTAAGGGCTATGTTGGCCAATGCCATAATAAAGGAGATCGGGGTGGGAGATGACCATTCCTCCGACCTCAAAGCGGTCTCAACTGCCTCTAAGGTTGCCTGTTGGGGAATGTTCGTATAGAGGGCTTCTACATCCAATGTCAGTAGAAGGTCAACATCTTCCCTCCCGTCCACATCATTAATCAGGCGTAGGACATCTATGGTGTCCTGGAGAAATGATGGAATTTTCTTAACTATGGGTTGAAGAAACACATCACAAAATTGGGAAAGTGGTTCCAGTAAAGACCCTATTCCGGAAACAATCGGTCTGCCAGGGACCGGGGTGACGCCCTTATGTATTTTTGGTAGTGTATAAAAATAGGGCGTCACTGGTTCAGTGATGATGAGAAAATCAGCTTCCTTTTTGGATATCCATTCGTTCGTCTCTCCCTCAATCACCAAGCTCATGATGGTAGTAGTCAGGCGTTTGGTTGGATCTGTGGTGAGAGGTCTGTAATGGATGTTATTAGACAATTGTCGTCTGCATTCCCGATCGTAATCATCGTAATCTTGAATTACCGTCGCACCCCCTTTATCAGCCTGTTTAATGGCGATGGTGTTGTCGTTTCCCAATGTGATGGTGGCCTGTCTCTCCGCCTTCGTCATATTCTGAAACTGGTTGATATGCGGTTTATTCTTGAGGCTGGCTAGGACTGCTCGTTCAAAAGTAAGGACTTCTGGGGCGACCATCCCATCTGATGGAGTGAAGGTGGAGGGTTTCCGTAGTCCAGTATCTTCGTTCCTCGGATCAGGTTTGTCATCAAAGAACGCATGTAGGCGTATCTTTCTGAAGAGTTGTCTGATTTCGATCATTTCCTGGAAGCAGTCTGGGGTTGGTGTGGGCGCAAACCCCAGTCCTTTCTCCAACACTTTGCTCTCGGTGAGGGTCAGAACTTTCTTTGAGAGGTTGACAATCAGACTCTTCTCCCCTTGGTGGTGCTCCTGGTCTCCACCATGGTCTGTGGTGTCGGCTGGTCTTGCCACTGTACCCCTTTCTGTCCGCCTCGCTTTCGCCCTCTTCCTCTGCCCCAACCTCTGCCTTGAAAAGGTGGCGGGTTCAAAGGGTAAAACTGGGGCGGCCCTTGTGGAAAAAAGGGGGGGTATTGCCAAGCGGGTACCGGTTGTGGACGTCCATGAAACATGGGTCCTTGTTGGTAGCCCTGTTGCCAGTTTGGGTATTGTGGGAACCGGTTATTCTTTGGAGTGTAACCTCCACTCGAGTCGCTACTATTAGAGCCTCGCCTATTGTTGTTATCCGAGTTGTCATCCGAGGAGTAGCTGATCTTTCTGCTTTTAAAATCATCTTTCAGGTATGGGTATACCCTCTCCTTCTCAAATTTGGAAATGTCTTTCTGAAGTTTAGCTGTTTTTTGTTTCAAGAGGTAGTCATGATGGTCAGCCATTTCCTGGTTGATGTCAGCTAGTTTCGAAGTGAATGCGGCTTTATTGTTTTTATTAACTGCACTCTTCATCGTGGCTTCTATGGCTGTGATTTTCTCTAGTATGGCATCAGACAGTCGTGTAGCCGTTTGTGTTATTAGAAAGAGTAAGTCCTTGGTACATTTCCAAGACACTTGACTAGGAAGAGTCTGGGAATGATATTAACGATTAGACCTTGAGGGGCTATATTGCTTCTCAGGTATTCTCTCATCATAATCCCATGGATGGTGACCCTTATCAGTTCTTTCTTCATTTCAGTCAGGAGGGCCCTATCATCATTGGAAGTGCCTGACGCAGAGGCAGTCGGATTATTGAGCAGACTTGGTGCTGCTCTTAGGGCTTCAGCAATGGCATCCTCATCGAAGCTAAGCCCAGGTACATCTTCCATGGTTGGTGGAATTTGGTCGGGTTTAGCAAATGTAAGCCAGCGGAAAGTAGAAGAACCGCTACTATGGTCTCCTAAAGGCTAGCAAGAAAATCGTGGGCCAAACCAGTGAAGTAGTGTCACTGTTGGTAACCTAAGGGTCCCGTGGGAGGCATCCCACGCTAAACATATGTAACAACAAAGGGGAACCTAAATAGGACGATATTTATAGGGGTCCAATGTACTTGTCCTCAACTTATAAACAAGAAATGTACAGAGTTCCCCAAAAGGTAGTGTTAGTGTGGCACAGCAGTCTCTCTCTCACGGAATAGAAGTGTAACCAATAATCAGGGAACCGTGGGGATCCCTTGTCGGAACTAGGAAACCTCATACAACTGAATAGCTGGATGATATTATTTGCATCCCGCAAAGTAGTTGTCTTGCCTCATCACCGGCTTCCTGCTCCTACGTCAAGCCGGCGCTGCAACCCCTGACGGGTAGCACAAAGTTCCCTGATTATTGGTTACACTTCTATTCCGTGAGAGAGAGACTGCTGTGCCACACTAACACTACCTTTTGGGGAACTCTGTACATTTCTTGTTTATATATTCAAATATATGCCAAAGACAGAAATGGAGGTGGTCAAACGAATTTTGTCCACAAATTGAGAAATCGAGGAAGCATGTAAATAAGTCTGTTTCAGCTTACATGAGAGACCATGGAATGGGCTCCATCTACAACAATAACTTGCGTTACTACATGCAAGATATCTACAGAGCAGATGGAGTTCACTTCTCAGATGAGGGGAACAGAATTTTCATCCTCAATTTAAGACTGTGCATTGGTACCTACTTGTAGGTACCTACATCAGCCACAGGACCCAAAAGCTCTTTTCAGAGCTACCCTACATCTGATCACTCACAATTATTATTTGACTCTAACTTTTTTCACTAATTTTCACCAAAGTACGCTCCCCGGAGCGCTACCCGGTACGCGCACCGGACGCTAACCGCGCGAAAATTTGAAAAAAAATGTTTTTTTTTTCGCACATATGGGCCTCCTCAGCCACCCTCAGAAAACCTAGGGGGTCAGAATACGTCTACCGTGCCCCCTTCTACCCATTCTCAACATTATTTGCCCTCCATCTTGTATCTCAATACTACCGAAACACAAAATGGAGGACTCCCGTAACGCTGCCGGTTCGCGTACCGGGGCGCGCACCGGGAAGCGCTCGCTCAAAAAAGGTGGGAAAGTAATTCACAGAAAAACCACTGGAGACACTTTCACCAAATATAAATTAGCTCATACTACATACCAATCCCTACCATTTTCACAAATTTGATTGAAATTCCATTTAGCCATTTAGCCTGTAGACCTCTCTAAATACCCTGAGGTACATTACTTCACAAAACACATCTGAAGTGTTGGAATTGACAACCAATTAAAATGTTACTTTCATTTTCTACTTTTTTTACCTGACATTTGATTGGTTATGTACCTGAATATATATAAAGAAAGAGAGAGAAACACAGCCATTTTGACTACTACTTCCTGAACTACATTGCAAGATCATTTTCACTCACAACTTAAACTTGTTTTTAAAAGGTAAGATGTTATTTTATAAATTTGAAAACATTTTCAGATAGTTATATACTATCCCTCTGTAAGAGTTAGACATTGAGAAAGGCTTGTCTATTATAATTATGGATTGATTTAGGTTTCTGTGGTATAATTATGAATTTACTTAGGCTTTTTCACAGGCACTTTTTAATAGTACTACTTCACGCCTCCAAAGTACCTGTCTGAACTTAAACCCAACAGTGCCCTATCTCTACTGATATATTTATTTTTTATGCAAATTTCAGCACAAAAATGGAAGGAGAACATAACGTTTCCTTTGAAATTGTCCTAGACATGAACAATGAGGAAATCATTGAACCCATTGACTTGGAATTCATGGATGAATCACGAGACCATGAACTTCTACAATGTGTAGAATCTGTGGATTTCTTACTTCAATATGAGGACGGTCAAATGTGGGAAGTTATGTTCAGTCAAAAAGAAGACATATCGGACAGTCAAATGTTAGACGTTCTATTAAATTTTGAAAAAGAATCAGAAAAATAAAATTATATTTAATAATAAAAAATTATTTGAGTCTTTAATCATTTTTATATGTAATTCATAAACTAGTACCAAATTGATTATAATGTAAAGTCAGACTTATAGTATACTGTGCACAATCACAAAAATGAATTTATATTTAATAATCATAAATACTGCTACTTAAATAAAAAAAACAAAAAAAAACAACAAAAAGAACAATCAATAAACATACAATATTTCAAAATATCATAGTCTATCATTCTTTTTTCCTTATAGTACGCTCCCCAGACCGCTTCCCGGTGCGCGTACCGGGCGCTCCCCACGCAAAAAAAACAAAAAAAAATTATTATTTTTTTTGCCCCGCGGGGCCCTTTTAAAGCCTCCACATCAAACCTAGGGGGTCAGGGAGGATCTACTATGCCCCCTTATGGTCATTTCCCCCTTTGTTTTGGCCTCCTCTTGTCTCTCGATCCTACCGAGAGACAAGATGGCGGCCGCTCCGGACTGTTTAGAATGTTGACAGACACCGGAGAGCCAATCAGCTTTGCTTCGCGAAGTTCCGTTACGCGTCAGGTACGCGAACCGGGGCGCTACCCGGAGCGCGCTTACAGATATATATATATTTTTTAACGTTAATTTCTCAAAATCCACTGGAGCACATATATTGAGACCTAGCAAAGGCACATCGGGCTACCAGTCCCTACAATTTTGCCAAGTTTCGTGAAAATCCATTCAACCGTTCGAGCTAAAAGTGAGGCCAACCGCCCTATGGAAAATTGCATTGACAAAACCCCCCCAAATTTTTAGGGGCTGCTCAGAAGCAAAATATGCCATTTTCCTGAAAATTTCAGCCAATTCCGTCCTCAAACGCCAAAGTTATTCGACATAGAAGTTTCAAAAATCCCATAGAGAAAAAATCCTAACTATATATACCTACTGGCGACCGCCAGTAGGTAATATATATATATATATATATATATATATATATATATATATACGCAGGTGTGCTCTATATGTGATTATGATACACCCCTAAAATCGAACTAAAGTTTCCGCTTCATCACTTCCCCCTCTGATGACGTTGAGTCATCACAAAACATTCCAAAATCCCTGCAGAGTAGGCCGATCTATACATATGTCGTAATTCATCTTCTCTGCCTGTACTCCTCTAGGTGCTGCAGATTCTCATAATGACTGCAGTATTTCCATCCTTCTCTCTTCTTCCTTTAAGGAGTTCTCCACATGCCTCGCTTTGTGCCCTTTTGTATGCCCTTATCATCCCTACCAAGATGATAACACTGATCACAACAATTATCATTGGCTTTAAGATATATCCAAGGATTCCACTTCCCAGGTTAACAAACCACTTTCCAACTGCACCAAATCCTTTTCCAAAATTATCCCAGATTCCTTCAGCTGCCAAATCCTGCATCTCACTATGTATATCAGTGGTGTTATTAAGATATCCTTTCAGATCTTTACTTCTATCAGGGATATACAGCACTGTTAAGCCTTCAGCATTCGACAGACTCCACCTTCTTTTTCCAATTCCAATAACACATCTAAAGCAAGATGGTTCTGCATTACCATAGCACTTATCAAGACCATTTCCCTATGTATCAGTAGCTGAGCTGTGTTAATGGACAACTTATCCATAATGGTAGACAGCCTTCTAATCTTAATGTCATTCAATACCACTCCGAAGCTAGGTATCAGAAATTCAAATATATCGCCCATAACCTCATCAGCACTCAGTCAATGTTTCTCCCTACTGACTTTCTTTCTAAACCCTCAAGGTCCTTTACATGGTATATTTTTGGAAACACAACTGCCACTTAACAAGTGCCATACCATTTGATCGGTAACCAAACATATGCATTCTTTCCACACACTAAATACACGCATTCTGTCCCATAAATAAAGTATCATAATGGTTCTGGACATGTCGTATGCAAAGCTTGCCTTGTTATTCACAATCTAGAGCTATAGGACCAGAACTTCTCTTAGCCTTGTGAGCTACCTCTTCCTTGGTCCATTCAGAATTCCTGTTCTTGTTATCAGATTTAACATCTAATTCCCTACGTCAATACTCTACTTAATCTATGAATTTCTTTTTTTAGATCTGTTATTATGCAAATTAAGTTTTGCCTATGCATGTAAGCAGTGTTTTAATATTACTGTTGGTGCAAAATAATTCTCCATTCTCTCTATTTGCTTGTAGTAGTCATATTTGTTCAGACATTTGTAGACTGGTATCTCTGAGAGTACCACATCATAATTAGATAAGTAGTACTCATAAAGGCCTTTTCCATAGAACATAGTAGGGAGTAAACTACAACTAATAACATATGTCAAATGTAAGTGGTGGTATCAAACCCCCTCCTCCACCAAAGCAGGCAGTTGCACACACATGTAACAATCGCTCACTTTCATAGTGTCAACATACTCATACAACAGCTTGGCTTAAGCGTTCAGCATATAACCACCTTTGAACAAATCTACATGCAGAAAGCAACTAGTTTGTTCTATTCAGACTTTTTCAGATCCTAATGTTCCCTCTTTGGGAGCAGGCATGTTCCTCAACCTTGTGTCCACTTTGAATTGACTCAGTGATGACTACAGCTATTACTATGATTACCCCTACAATGAGTGTACCTATAATACATTTGTGTCTACGATTGGAATTTTCAGACTCTATTTTTAAAATAGCTTGCATTACAGCTCATAAGAGGATCAACAGACAGAGTCTCTTTTCTCCACCTCTTATTCATGAGTAACAAAGTCTCTCGAGCAATCTTCTTTTGAAACCTTGGAAACTCTTTTCACTGTCTCTTGCACAATATCTACACAGCTTGGAAGACTTCTCTAGCCCTCTTTATTTTTCTACATGGAAAAGTCCCTATTTTTATTATTCTTCCACTCAGGCCTAGGTTATCTTCTCTCATTCAAGCAAATTGTTTACACTTCGGAGTTCAATTTACATCCCTTATGAGGTCAGAGCCAATCTCCTCAATAACTCGTTGAAACAGTTCCGCTCTCAATGCTGCAAACTCTTGAGGAGACTGTGGTGCTCCTAAGCTTGGGAATTTGATGTCTTCCAAAATTAGAGTCTGTAAGCCCCTCAAACTTGGCGGTAAAGATACAGTCAATGACAGAAGTGCATTATTGTAGATTTCAGCAACACTCAGCAAGATCTTGGCAATCAAAATTGAAATCTCAGACCTCGCTCTCCCCGACATTGGTAACCAGATAAGTCTACTTGGGAGAGGAATATCAGCAGCACAGCAAAAAAGCACTTCTGGATCATCTCCCACCTTCTGTGTTCTGTTCAGACTCACTTATACCAGACTCTGAAGATTCATCTATTGGTGCAAGCTTTCTTTCGGGATTCCTTCTCCTCTTTCTCCTAGGCCATGTTTCATCTGCAGTATCTTCTTCCTTGATTGCTCTTGAATACTTGTTACACCAATCTCTTCAGCTAAGTCAGCCTCTATAGCACTTGCAACATTACCATTTCCCTCAGAGTCTATACCAGGGTCTTGTGTAGCTTGACTCCCCTCAGATCGACCTGGCTTGTCCCCTCCGATGACCCCTTGGTCACAGCTAGAAAGACTTCTAGTAGAGGAGCTGTTTCATTAGAGGGACCAGGGACTCATTGGGTATGGGAGGCATGAAGCCGGTTCGGTACTCCACCACACTTCACAGTAGTGATAGTCACAAGCATCACTTGGTACGGTCCATGCCACCGAGAGTCAAGACAGTGTTTCCTCACATATTTTCTGAGGAGAACCCAATCTCCTGGGTTCAGGTTCTGGCAAAGATCTTTTGAGACCTGTGCAGTCGTTGCTTCAACCTGATGAGACACAGAACGGACTACGTCAGCCAATCCTTTACAGTAGTCGAGAACCAAATCATCTGTGATATTTATCAATGCAGTAGCAGACACAGCAGGACACTGCATTGCTCTTCCTATTACTATCTCATGAGGCGACAACCCAGTTCTCCTGTCAGGATTGCCGCGCAGACTCATAAGCACCAAAAACAACATATCAGGCCATTTCAATGATGTTGAAGCGCAAACTTTAGCCAACCTTGCTTTTAAAGTCCAGTTGGCCTGCTCCACTATTCCAGACATCTCTGGCCTGTAACTACAGTGCAGTCTTTGATCCAAGGCGATGTACAGCAATGTCATGATCTTGTTATGAAAGTGTGTGCTGCTCTATCCAACTCCAATGTAGTTGGAAATCCAAATCTTGGAATGAGTTCCCTGAGCAACAACTATGTTACTGTGAGACGGTCACACCTTCTAGTTGGGTACGCTTCAATGCATTAAAAAAAGCTGCACACAAAATACAGGATGTATCTCAATCATTATACACAGGTATCTCAACATAATCCATTTGGATCCGATTAAAGGGACCCCGGATCAGCCAATGTGACACAAGGCAACAGTCTTCTTTCCTGCATTCATTTGTTGATAAGTGATGTACCGATAACACACAGCTTCTGCAATCACTCCAAACCTCGGATTGAACCAAGTCTGACCGAACAGGAAACAGCGTTTGCAACGCTGCTATTACCACACATGTCGGTAAAAACGTACTCGTTACAACGACTGCACTGTTACCACGCGTGGCTTTACTTCACAAGTCATTTCTACTACTTACGCTAGGTGGCGTGCAAAACCAGGGAATGTGTTGGATATTAAATCCAATACCTTCCCTACTGTTGCGCTAACTGGCGTAGGAATAGTAATTTATACTATTCCTAAGTCCAGCACGCCACCTAGCGCAAGTCGTAGAAACGACTTGCGATGTAAAGCCACGCATGGTAACAACTCAGCCATAGTGATGACCAGGTTGTAATCTACTGCGTGGTAATACCATGCATTGTAACATGCTATATTCGTCTGAACAATCTCACCATTGCATCCCTTCCTATATGAGCTGCTCCATGAAACTGCCTTGCCATTGGGTTTAACAAACAATCTGGTAAAACTGCCCTGCCATCGACTGACACCCATAGATAATGTTCTCCTCTCTCACAGCCTGCTCTGATTCAATCCACTTGCTCCTTGTCTGTGGCTTCGAATTGCAAATGCCTCACTTCATCCCACTTCTCAGCAACAGCTGGCATCATGTTGAGTTTGGTCTGCTCTGTACTCATGCCAGAATATTCCTCATTGAAAAACACATGCATGAAAATTACAAAAATTTGCAACTTTGTCTGCGTACCTGTTTTATATTTTGACAAAATCATTTCCCCTTCCATGGGCTGCACATTTAGTGGCCGATTATGATGGCGGACGGACCTGAGTCCGTCCGCCACCATAGAGTAGGAGGGACCGTCCGCAGGGGCAGCGGCGGTCCCTCCGTGCAAATTACGATGTGACCGCCAGAGTGGCGGTCACATCCTGTATTAATAACATTGCGGCGGGTGCTGCTTCCAGCAGCACCCACCGCAATGTTAAAAATGCATGTATTACATTTACATGCACAAAGCGGCAGGTGCATGTAAATGTTGGGGAGGTACCATAGGTACCCCCATGTGCACCCCCCACCCCCAACACCCTGGGGGCCCGCAACGGGCCCCCAAAAGCCAAAGTCCACATGCTTTTCTACGGCGGAAAGCCGCCGCGGAAAAGCATGTCTCGTGCACATCCTAATTTGGCTGACGGTGTCTTGCAGACACCGTCACCAAATAGCCCTCCCCACCCCGCGGATCAGCGGCGGACGGACCTGCCGTCCGCCGTTGGTCCAACCGCAATCCAACCGCCATCCTAATCTGGCAGTGGGTGTTCTATGTGGCTGCGGCGGTGAATCCGCATACTCCGGGCCGGTGGTGGCTTCCGCCGGCGCGGAGTATGCAGATTCACCGCAATCATATTGAGGCACTTAATGCAGCCACTTGGCAATTGCAAAGCTGCTAGAAGTTGTCTCACCTATTCCCCACTCCTGATCAGGGATACTGTTGACGTAAGAAATCCTCTTTGTGACCATTGCTGTCTAAATTCATGGACCACACCGAAACCGTACTGGCTTTTGGTATAGATGATGACTCAGATATGCTCAGAAAATTGAAATGCATTGTCAGAGCAATCATTTTGGCCACTTGTGCAGACTGTACTCCCACTAAACAAGCAGCTTCCCCCACTTCCAAAATGGCACAGGGAGCAAACAGTGCTCTCAAATTTCCTTCATTGTCTCTTAGGCATGAACCATCAACAAAAAGGACTTAATTGGGATAAGGCAATAGCTCATCAAAAAAGTCAGGTCTTGGTTTTGTGCAGAGTTCAGTGACATTGTCAAAATCTTCCCCATCAGCATTTGGAACAGGTAGCAAGACAGCAGGATGTAACACAGAACATAGCTTCAGGGTAACATTCTATGCAGCGAGTCACACCTGCTCATATCTTGTCAACCCGTTATTCATCAAGTGCTGTTTTTTGGTTCTTGTCATCAGGACCTTAACTGAATGTGGTACATATACTGTAAGAGGATTATTCATCTCAATGCTTTCACATCATTCAATACTGACACCAGTTGCTGCAATGGATTTAAGGCAATGCTGAAGCTGCGGTGTCTAATGTAGCTGAGAAGTAGGCTACTGGTCTATGGGCACATCCATGTGTTGGTGAGTACAGATAGAGCACAACCCTCTCACTCATGGAAAAGCAGCGAGATTGCCTTGGTGTAGTCAGGAATTCCCAAAGCTGGTGAGTTAAACAGGCCCTCTCTCAATTCCAGGGAGGCAGTCGTTATCCCAAGGTACAGGATCACACACGTCTTTGTGGGTCAGCATCTGCAAAGGCTTCACCATCAAGGAGAAGTTAGGAATCCACTGTCAGTAGTACCAACCATTCCTAAGAACATTCTGACCTCTTTCTGTATATTAGGCAGATTGATCTTCATGATTGCCTCCACTCTCTTCGATGACACCTTGCTTTTGCCTTTCTCAATTTAATGACCCAAATACTGCGCATTATTTAAACAATACTGAAGCTTACTCGGAGATGCTTTATGCCCATTGTCAGCTAGATGATTCAGTAAGGCGATGGTATTGTCCCTGCAAGCCTCCAGCATAACAGACACAATGAGGAGGTCACCAATGTACTTCACTAACATTGAATTTGGGGGCAGAATTAAGCTCTCAAGGTTCTTTTTCAAGACCTGTTTGAATATGGATCAATTTTCTGTATACCCTTGAGGGATAGGACACCTTTTTAAGACATTCCCTAGACGGAAAGCAATTAAAAATTGGCTTTCCTAATGCATTGGGATGGAGAAAAATGCCTGGAAGAGGTCAATTCCTGTGAACCACTCAACTTCATAAGGAATTTGGAACAAGATTACAGATGGATTCGGTACCATGGGACAACATGGAAACACTATGCTATGGACCTTTCTCAAGTCATGGACAATGCAATATTTCCAACTCAGCTTCTGCAACCCCATAATAGGAGAATTGCACGGACTCTCTTTATTTTCCTTGGGACGCCTTGGGCAATCATGAACGCAGTTGCCAGTGTAATTCCTGCCACAGTTTCTGTGGTTAAGTGTACTGAGGTGTTCCCTGGTACTCAGCATTTGGCTTGACTTGAATGCAAAATGGCTCGACTCCTCAAATCAGTCTAATTTCCTCCCCTGAAAAGTCCTATACTAGTGAAGAGACCGTGTCTCTCAGATCCAGGTGCATGTCTTCCACTGTCAGTAAAGGAAATAAGGTAGCAAAAAAGTTCTGGTTTGCCAGTTTAAAGGCAGCATCCTCATCTTTAGTCTGCAATTCAATTCCTTTGGTGTTCAGTAAATGGTACATTTCGATTTGCACAGTAGATCACGCCCTAATAAAAATACTGGAGTCGAAAAACACACCAAAAGCTGATGATGATCCTGAAATCTCTAATTTTCACCAGCAGCTATTCTGTCAAAGGGTTTGTCATTCTTTTGTTAGACACTCTCACAACTTGGATCGATTTTACCTAGAGGGGCAGGTTTGGGTCTATTGCAGATCACACAGTATAATGGGTAGCACCAGTACCAATGCAGAATGTAATGGGGTGAGCATCCACATCAGCTTCTACATATGGTCCACTCTGGTCTACCTCTAAGACTGCTCCAAGTGTACAGTCTTCCTCCCACCTCAGACACCGTCATAAGGACGGATCCGGATCAAACACATCCAGTGCTTCCATTAAAGGCATCTGGTGGCAAATTCAGTTGCCAAGCGAGATGCTCAGAGTTTGGGGCACTTGCACTAACTGGTTCTGGTTCCCTCTCGCATTAAATGATCTTGGTCTAGTCACTGTTGGTAACTGATTTACCCCATCTGTCACTTGCACAAGCTTTCCTTCCTGCACTTGATTCATAGGATTGAGGCACCACTCGCATGTCCAGTGCCCAATATTGTGACGAAAATAACAGGCTGTGGTCTTTTTCAGGGTTGCAACATCTATCCCTGTCTTAAGATCTATGGGGATGCATCTTCCTCTTCCCTGTCTTGTCGACCTTGCAACTGATGTTACTTGCACTCCTCCTAAGACATTCCCTTGGCCATGAGCTACGGTTCCAATCATTGCCTACACCTGGTCTCCCATTTGAGCATTTTGCATTTGGACCAGCATTAGCTTCTCGTATGCTCCTATGCTTAGAGTCCACCTCATCACTGCAATCTCTTGCATGTTGCAGGATTTCGTATACAGATCTTTTTTTGCCCTATATCCAGTCATGAATTTGGATACCAATTGTATAGTGTCCTTAGAGTCGAGTGTGTATACCCACTGTACTTCTTAAAAGCTTGCAAAAGCTGCTCATAGTGAGCATGTACTAACTCCTAAGGTTTCTTGGTTGTTCGATCTATTTTAACACATTTGATGTCTTGTGGGGCTATTTTGGATTGCAACCATGTGATCACCTGGTCGTACTTTTTCATAACCAAAGGTTGAAGGACCATGAGTCACTGAATCCCTCACTGGCTCAGCAGCAGGCCACTCAATGGCTATTTTACATGCAGATCATAGCTCACTGTAAACCACAATTTCGAACAAGGTATTTAAGTCAATCCACAACACTTTTGAGATTTTAACAAAGCAATCGACTTGCTTATACCACTCCGCAGGTTTCTCCCTCAGCCTGGACAAATCATTTTTGAACGCAGCAAGGTCGCCTCAATTTCAGCACCATATACATACTCTCTGCTAGGCACTTCCCGTAATGGATACGCCTCTACCCCTCTCCTGGACGTGGCGCCTCTCCTGTCACCTTTGTTATGCACTTTTTCTTCCACCATCTCTACTCCCACTTATCCAACATACTCCAGGCCCTTATTCCTACCACCAGCTCTTGGATATGCGTCTTCAACCCAGTCATCCTCTTTTTCTCTAGCTCTTGGTCACTGTAGGTAAGTCTATGATTTCCCTGTGGTGTTTTTGTTTGAGACAAGTCTACTACATAACTCTGAGCCAACTCCGACAGCTTTTCATGTGCTTGTCTTGCCCTTCAGGTGACATCCTTTACTACAAACAACAGATCATCTGGCTCATAGGTCTCTATTCTATCTAAAGGTAGATTCCCACTGAGAATGTCATCTATTTCCGCTTTCAGCCTCACCATATCCACTAACTCCACCTTCATTGCAGCCTTGACGGTACCCGACATGACGTACTATTCTGACTCTCCTTATTGTTTTCATGGACTCTCAACCAGGACTTCAAGTCTGCTACATCTAGAACATGTTGGTTTCCAGAGACTCTCTGACTTGTGCTTGCTTCTAAAGTCGCTCCACTTGTTCAGCTTACAGATGGTTCCCACATCCACAGATCTGCAAAACTGCTTACCATGGGTATAGACCGTAAAGTACTGGAACCAATGCATAATCCGGAAGGGTTTGCGGTTGCCGCTAAAGGGGTAATAGATTCCACAGGTGCCAAAGAAGGACCATTCCCATTTGCGCTCACTGTTCTTCCCAATCCAGTTCCTTCACTATGTATGGATTGTCTCTGACCAAGGGTTCCTACCGGACTCGGGTCATAACTTGAGTCATAAGTGGAGAAGTGTGGCTCAATGGTTAGAGCAGCAGACCCTGATGCAGAGGTCTAGCCCGGGACCAGGGTTCAATTCCCCGCCTCGGCGGGTCTTGGGCTAAAAAAATCCACGGACCTGATAATTCTCGCCTCGGGGCCTATTCCAATCATGGAGTCGCACTCTGCAACTCTGGGCAATAGCTTGCTTAAACTCCACAACAACCCCCACAATGCTAAGGACGCCTGGCCTCCACCTTGGGGGTGCCCAGGAGTGGACACATCACAGGGAAAGCCAGGATGGGTTCCACAGCGGTATTCGTACAAGCGCCTTGAGACCCTTGCGGGTGAGTAGTGCACTATACAAGTATCAATTTACATTTACATAACAGGGACAACAGGACCAATGGTGGCCTGTACTATGAGAGCTTCCCGAAATGTGAAGTTATATTAACACCGTTCTGTTCCAGACCTTCTGGGGCAGACACTCCTGTCCCCCTCGCTCCTGTTGATATCCATCCCATGACTCCTGGAGCAGGACATACCTGAGCCACTACAATCCCCACATTCAGAACACCTTCCAAGTTTCATCCCTGTTAACCCAAAAGTGGACTGTAAGGTAGAGAATGCTCAGCTAACAACCCATCCAACAAGCTGTCTTCGATGTCACTAATGTAACTTCCATTTGTCCTTTTACTCCTGTCCGGTGACTCCCTATCTCCTACTAGAAATGGGTACAACCTCTCTCCCTCAATGGTTTTCACATTCCATCTCCTAAGCCTTGCATCCCACTGTGCATCCTGATGTGCCATTACAGTTTTCTTCATTCTCCATTGAAATTTCTCCCCCTGCTTAGCATGAGATGCACACATCCATGCATCTAACGCTTAAAACTGTGTTGGTTTAGGCAAAGGTCACAGTACAAACATTGTTCCTCTGAGCAAATTCGATCCATCCTACCAAACTTTATTATAGAGTGGAAATGACAATTCAATCTCCTTCTCGGTAATCGTAAGCCAATTTTAGAGCCAAATGATAGCGTGGACCCAACTTTTGTGCCACATACTGTGCTGGAGATTCCTCTTGCGGCACCTCTTCACCCACTTGAGTAACAACCGCATATCACCTCTGAAAAGATCCCATCAATAACCTAAAGCAGCGCATGATTCTAGCATGATAGTTTTTGTTCAATAGTCTACAACTGACAAGTCTTTCTCAGCCTCTACCAACCAATACCAGCGAAGCATTACATCAACTGACCTATCACAGCGCAGCACACTCTGATGTGACTCTCATTAATTGCAGCAGCTCACCCTCCTTCACAATTTCTCCATAAGCATTCACTCACACAGTCATCTTAAATCCTTAATTGTCTGTCATTTAAAAGGATCAATAGAATTCAACCACTCAAGAAAATTCACACTCAGTGACCCGCGACCAGCGCAGATCACCAGTATCAGTATAGTTAACCCCTGCACACAAGGTCCACTAGACAATTCCCATACATCTCATTCACACAAAGTTCCCTGTCTTAGGTGAAATGCTGATGACGTCTCATGACAATCCCTCAATTCTTTGGTCAGACAATCACAATCTAAGTGTATTCTACACCTTTTAATATATCCCAGGATCTTAGGCCACATCGGCACCTCAAATCTCAATACATGGACCACATACTGCATGAAACCCCATTCACTCCACTCTCATTTCCAACTCAAAAAGACATCACAATATCAAATCATTCCCACAATTTAACCCACCACATACGCCATATTAATACTCATTCCTCCCGCTGCTGCTGATCTCTCCACACCACCACACTCCATCACCTTCTACTCTCGATCATTGGGCTCTAGTTCGGGCTTTGGGGTTCTAAGTTCCACCTATTCTAGACTACTTCCAGATTCTCCCCTTCATGTGCAAACCATCCTGAAAGGGCCAGGCCCATAGGTTCTAAACTGTTCTAGAGTCACACTCTGATGGTTCTTTTTTACAGCATGGAAGTGTAAAGGGGAGGAAAGTCATTAGAAACATAAACAATTAACCAATAATTCTTTTGGATACATAATAACCCATGGACAACTACTTAAGGTTAGTTGGTTAATCACAAAGCCAAAAATAACTGAACATAAAGACAGCAAAACACGAGTGTATTGAAAAACAGAGGAATCAGCATGAAGCCAAATCTGTGCACCCAGTTTAATTGGTGCAGCATAAGCAGCACAAATAATTGTTAGACGTAGAATACAGAAAATCAGGAAACATAAGTCCACAATTCCATGCATCGTGTGTTGGTGTGTAAAAATCATTAAATATATCCCTACACTAACACTAAGGTGACATCCCTAAATAAGCATTTTCAGAAGGGAGGCTAAAAGTAGTCAGCATTTGGAGTCTCCCTAAGAAGTCTCTCCATGATCAATGGGTAAAGTTGCATAAAGCTACTAAAGATAGAGCTTGTTATGGGATACTCTCTCTCTGAAGACAAGAAAGAAGTGGCGCACAATCCCTACTTCCATTAACAGGATTGTCCCAGAAAGCAATCCCAGGATGCACATCGAATCACTGGTAAACAGACAAAATATAAATTTCAAAATATCGAATGGACAAAATATCGACTTCAAAATATAGAATGGACAAAATATCGAATGGACAGAATATAGTCATAAAAAATATTGTTTTTAAGATAAGTAATGTAATATCGAATTTTAAAAATATAGAAAGTCAAAATATCGAAGTACATAATATAGGTTAATAAAATTATCGAATTTTTAATAATATCAAATTTTTTATATTGTTTGTTATGTTATTTAGGGGCCGATTCTGATTCGGAAAAAAACGCTCCGAATAGCCGTTCAGAGCGTTTTTCCCGTACTAATCGTACCCTGCAACGTCCCCCGTACGTACGATGAAGTACGATTTGTACCAGGAGTCGTATTCCGTACGAGTCGTACAGAGACCTTACAACTCTAATCTCCATTCGATTCTCCCTCGGAACCCGCTGTATGCGACATCTGTACGGTTCCCGGGTAGTTTTTACGACCCAGCAAGTACGATACGTGTGGGGGACGCACCGTACGCGCCTTTTTCTACGGGAGCTGAAAACAGCCGTAAAGCAGAGTTCGCGCCGACCGTAAAGCAGAGTTCGTGCAGAAACAGGTACGGAACGGCCCCCCCGGGTAGGGTGCGTACCCCCCATGATCGCAGGGGTACGGTGAGTACCCCTGAGATCAAGGTGAGTAAGCACCGTACCCCATGTACAATGGGTTTCTGCACTGTACCCCACGTACGATGGGTGTACGCACCATACCCCATGTATGATGGGTGTACGCACCGTACCCCATGTACGATGGGTACACCCATCATACATGGGTACGGTGCGTACACCCATCGTACATGGGGTATGGTGCGTACACCCATCGTACATGGGCTACGGTGCGTACACCCATCTTACATGGGGTATGGTGTGTACACCCATCGTACATGATCGCAGGGGTACGCACCGTACCCCTGCGATCATGGGGGGTACGGACCGCACAGTGTGTATGTGTTTGTGTGCTTTTCCGTACGACTCGCCCTTACCTGACATGGACCATACGAATAGCGTCCTCATAACCCAGTCCGGATCGTACTCTTCGGGTCGTACGGCATGTGTACGAGTCATACGGCATGTGTACGAGTCGTACGGTTCAAGGTTTCAGCCTTGCAATAAGTACGGATCACGACGATTCGGACGGATTCACGGAATACGGATCGTACTATGCGACTCGGACGGACAGGTATGATTTGTACGGAGAGGGCTCCGGATACAAATTGTACGGACGTTTTTTTCCCCGATTCAGAATCGACCCCTATATCTGTGAAAAGTGTGTATCTATGTTATAATTTATTTTAATTAATGAATTTTATGTTATATTGCGTAATTTAATTCTGTAGCGGGTTGAGGGTTTATAGGGGAATAGGGTGGGAAGTAATTTAATTATAATTAATTAAATATTTAAATTTATTTATTGGTATTTATTTTGAATTAATTGTTAATTAATTTTTATTTGGTAATTAATTACATTTTAATTGCCAAATCATTTTATTTAATTGATTAATTGATAATTATGCTAATTTTACTAATTTATTTTCTGTAGCGTGTTGTGGGTTTATAGGGGAATAGGGTGGGAAGTAATTTAATTATAATTAATTAAATATGTAAATGTATTTATTGGTATTTATTTTGAATTAATTGTTAATTAATTTTTATTTGCTAATTAATTAATTGGTAATTTGTAATTAATTTGTATTAATAGGTAACTAATTGTAATAATGTATTTTAATTTGCATTTTTAATTGATTAATTATTATATTATATTAAATTGGTAAATACTTTTAGTAAATTTTTTATAGATATTAATATATCTATTTTTTTAAATAATATATGAAGTACTTACTTTCCCTACTGTTGCACTCACTGGAGTGGGAATAGTAATTTTTACCCCTACGCTATCCAACGCTTTCCCTGCTGTTGCACTCTCTGGAGTGGGAATAGTAATTTTTAACCCTACGCTATCCAACGCTTTCCCTACTGTTGCACTCACTGGAGTGGGAATAGTAATTTTTACCCCTACGCTATCCAACATTTTGCCTACTGTTGCACTCTCTTGGAGTGGGAATAGTAATTTTTACCCCTACGCTATCCAACGCTTTCCCTACTGTTGCACTCTTTGGAGTGGGAATAGTAATTGTTAACCCTACGCTATCCAACGCTTTTCCTACCGTTGCTCTCAATGGAGTGGGAATAGTAAATTTTACCCCTACGCTATCCAATGCTTTCCATACTGTTGCACTCATTGGAGTGGGAATAGTAATTTTTACCCCTACGCTATCCAACGCTTTCCCTACTGTTGCACTCTTTGGAGTGGTAACAGTCATTTTTACCCCTACGCTATCCAACGCTTTCCCTACTGTTGCACTCTCTGGAGTGGGAATAGTAATTTTTACCCCTACGCTATACAACGCTTTCCCTACTGTTGCACTCTCTGGAGTGGGAATAGTAATTTTTACCCCTACGCTATCCAACGCTTTCCCTACTGTTGCACTCATTGGGGTGGGAATAGTAATTTTTACCCCTACGCTATCCAACGCTTTCCCTACTGTTGCACTCTTCGGAGTGGGAATTGTAATTTTTACCCCTACGCTATCCAACGCTTTCCCTACAGTTGCACTCTCGGGAGTAGGAATAGTAATTTTTACACTTTCGCTTTCCTACGGTAATAATATTGCATATTTTGTATTTATATTATGTTACTATATATATATATATGTTTTAATAAATATGATTGTATTTTTTTATAACTTTAATTAAATATTTAATAAGTTTAATGTAATGTAAGTATTTTTAAGTGTATTTTTGTTATTATTTTTTAATATTTTTTTAATTTAACATTGTTTTTAAGAAATACGATATTTTTACAAACTATATTTTTTAAACTATATTTTTGACTCAATATTTTAGTACTTACCTGTTTGTAGATAGAAACTCGATATTTTGTCTGTCGATATTTTTTCGCCGATATTTTTGGTAGTCGATAATATATCCGTCGATATTATGTCAGTGATCCCGAATCACTCGATCCACCCTAGGTACAGTTCTGAAAGTAGGTTTCCACGGTGTCAATGGTGTACCTTCCTCAATATAATTTATCCTTGGTTCTCAGGCCTTCTCCTGTGTGAAGCACAGTGACCTTCCTTTATCGATTCAAGCCACAAGATTGTAACTTTTTCCCTCCTAGCCTCACTAGTAAAACAAAGATAAAATTCTATTGAAGTGAGTGTCTCTTGAACCTGCATCTCAGAACATGCAAAAGAACAGATTCCATAGCACACATGAAAATCAAAATGTTAATTTTAAAGCGAGAGACTAATGTACTTGCATTTCAGGCCTACGAATTTCAGCTAACATAAGAGAAACAACATATAACCTAGTGCAATTTCAACTAATGCTATCACCTTTGTATGGAATACATAATTAGTGAAAACAATTAAAACGTGAATAAGTGTCAGTTGCACAACATGCGTTCTTCATGGTAATGTTTCCTGCTAGTTCCATTTATTTTCTACGTCGATTCTCCATGCTACTTTTCAATTACCTAAAATACACCATGTATTAATATTAATTCATTTCAAAATTCTAACACTTCATGTTCATAGAACAAGTAATTATATTCCAGTGCACTCTACGCGGGATTATGATGCACCCATATAATTGAAATGAAAATTCCGCTTCATCAATAGATATAAAACATCAGCCGAGTGAGCACCTGCTTTTGGTAAATTGATTATAATGCACTGCATATTGTTGCTCGGAAGTTGCATTATTTCAAAGTCTCATTGTATCTCAGTTGTGAGGAGGATAGAGATCCTTCCTTAGTGTGTCCTTTTCTGAACCTCGTTGCAGGCACACCAATGGCAAAATAATTGTCCCAGTCAAATTTAGCAATGGACCAAATCTCTTGAAGACAAAAAATAGCTGACCAGAATCTCATCAAATTATGCAACTTATATGTTTCCAAACCAGCCATGTTTCAGGAGATAATCACCAAGGTACCACTAAAGGGAAAGTTTGGAGTTACTGTTTCATTTATTTCCATTCAGATTTCCTTAAAGCCAAGACCAGGAATCATCAGTTTTAGAATTGTCCAATTTGATCTGGCGTTGGTGCATATTTGTCTGTCTCCTTTATCAGTGTGTACTATAGGGGGTCGATTCCGATTCGTGAAAAAAAATGTCCGTACGATTTGTATCCGGAGCCCTCTCCGTACGAATCGTACCCGTCTGTCCGAGTCGCGAAGTACGATCCGTATTCCGTGAATCCGTCCGAATCGTCGCGATCCGTACGTATTGCAAGGCTGAAACCGTGAACCGTATGACTCGTACACAAACCGTACGACTCGACGAGTACGATCCGGACCGGGGTATGAGGACGCGATTCGTACGGTCCACGTCAGGTAAGGGCGAGTCGTACAGAAAAGCACACAAACACATACACACCGTACGGTCCGTACCCCCCATAATCGCAGGGGTACGTACCGTACCCCTGAGATCATGGGGTGTACGAGCCATACCCCCATTGTACGATCGGTGTACGAGCCGTACCCCCATCTTACGATGGAGGTACGGCTCGTACACCGATCGTACAATGGGGGTACGGCTCGTACACCGATCGTACAATGGGGGTACGGCTCATACACCCATCGTACATGGGGTACGGCTCGTACACCCATCATACAATGGGGGTACGGCTCGTACACCGATCATACAATGGGGGTATGGCTCGTACACCGATTGTACAATGGGGTACGGCTCGTACACCCCATGATCACAGGGGTACGGTGCGTACCCCTGCGATCATGGGGGGTACGCACCGTACCCGGGGGGGCCGTTCCGTACCTGTTTCGCGCGAACTCTGCTTTTACGGCTGTTTTCAGCTCCCGTAGAAAAAGGGTCGTACGGTGCGTACCCGACACGTATCGTACTTGCTGGGTCGTAAAAACCAGCCGCGAACCGTACAGATGTCGCGTACAGTGGGTTCCGAGGGAGAATCGTACGGAGATTAGAGTCGTACGGTGTCTTGTACGACTCATACGGAGTACGGCTCCTGGTACGAATTGTACTTTGTCGTACGTCCAGGGGATGTTGCATGGTACGATTTGTACGGGAAAAACGCTCCGAACGGCTATTCGGAGCAGTTTTTCCCGAATCGGAATCGACCCCTAAGTGTATCCAAAGATCCACAAAAAGGCTCCTTGCCATTATAGTTAAGTGTCATAGTCAAATGGTTCACTCCACTATGAGCTGTCTTTGCAGACTGCAATGGAGACTGTGGGGTAGAAGACTTATTATAGATTCCCATTACATCAAAGCCATTTTTGTGGAGTCTTTCACTTTCCTAAAGCACTATTGAAGGAAACACATTGGACCAAAATTATGCATTAGTGTGGAAGAGTTTACATTATTGGGAAAGGATAGCAACTTTATTTCTAAAGAAGAAAGGGACTGAAGTTTTAGAAAGTTATGCGGTAGCCTTAAAATTCTTTGTATCTTTAGTGGATCTTCATTATTTTAAAAGAGGAACGATATCTTCAAGACACAACAAGGAATTAATGTTGGCTTTGCTGGAGATAACCTGTGGTTAGAGCTGACTGCCGAAACAGCTTATGAGGCTGACCTACTACCCGAATGGAACATAGTCCTCAAGAAATTGAGAGCAAGTGGATTTACTTGCCCATATACATCCTTTGCAGGTGGAAGGAGAGGCTAGTTTGACTCTTCGTCATCCTGTAAGTTTACCATGTCAGTTGTATTACTACTTATTCTGTTTTACTCAGGTCTAGTGTGATTCTACGGATTGCTCTTTTCTTTTACCTTATAGACTTAGTTCTTACCTACTCCTATTAGCTTTCTTAGAGTCAGGTTCTAGTGTTGTAAGAAATAATGGAACAGCTTAAGATGGTCTTCCAAAGCGCCTGTGAGAGCAATTAAACAGTGGATAATAAGGAGGAACGCTGTTTCTTCACTTATCTCCTGATCTAGCATTGGTCCTGTGAATAGCCTACATAAAGAGTAGATTATTCCTGCTCCTTCCTTAATCTTTCCTGTTCCTTTTTACCTTTGTTGCTTGTTTGTGTTGTACTTCACTTTCTTAATGGTATTCCGTGTGGGTAGTACTTTTAGGCCAGTGCCTTCTTTGCATGTTGAGCCCCCACTCCAATATCTGCCCTTCCAACAGAGGGCATGCCATTTTGATGGGTTAGATTTTTTAGAATTACAGTATGAATGTCTTGTGATGGGTCAGAATTAGTTGCAGTTCTTTCCAATAGTGACAACATAGACCTTAGTATCCTCTCAAGAGACAGCAAGGCCACACAAACTATTGCACATTCATTTTCAGGCTGGGGTGAGGTTAATAACGGAAAGTCAGGAGAGCAAGATAAATTCACTTCAATCTCAGATAAATTACTTGTTGTACTATTGAATAGTTCTAGTGGCGCTTTCTTTGGTTTACTTCCTGCTGTATAGGAGAGTTGACTCAAATCAATGTCAGGTAATGTAAAGTCCAATGGTGAGAATTGAACAGGTGTAGTTCCCCCATTTACCAGTTCATTATTTATTTCGATAATGGGGTGGAGCTATTTATTTCTAAAGTCTTTGCAGCTTTGCGTGTTAGATCTGATGTGGCGGGTGTTGTGATATCACTTTTATCTGCATCCAACATTGCATTTCATGCTTGAGATATGTTCCTGCTTTCTGACGTCGCAGGAGTTCTGGTACTGATGTTAACCCTTCCAAAGCACCAATGTGTACTGACTTTTTCTTGCTTCTCTTGACTATTTGAACTGTCCTTACCTTTTCATTAGAACCGTGCGATTTCTTAATTTTTTTATTGTAATATTGGAAAGAGCAATTTCTTCACCTCAGAATATGGTTAATTGATTGCCGCCTTTGTCCACTGAAATGGAGATATAGAGAATCTCAATAGATCAAAATAGTTTTTTGATGCCTGGGTTCATGGTCACAGGCATCTAAGGTAGCCTTAAGCTAGTAGGCAGGCATGAGCATGATCATAGTTAGCTGCTGGTAAAAATGAATGTGTTTAAATTAAGCTATGTTGTTACAAATTTTCTGTGACCTGTAGGCACGCAACACCCATTGAGCTCACAGGGCTTCAAATTCCCCCCCCCCAAGCCCCCCCCCCCGTCGTGTGTGTCAGTCCGGGCTGAGACTGCAACCGAGTACTTCACAGGTCTTTAAAAGATCATTTACTTGTTAATGAGGCATTTGTTGTGTTTTCACCCCTTGTTGGAGCCACTCTGCCTAAGGTTAGAGGAATTAGCACCCCCCCTCCCCGAAATCTTTTTCAGCCCCCCCCCGCAAATTTGGCTCTAGTTCCCCACCTGGTGACCAGTGGGTTAGGCAAATTTGATCTTGCTTTCAGTGCCTTGCATACGTAATAGGGAGGGTTCAGATGGTATCAGGAGTTCTAGCACTTCATGTCTGCAAGCTACACCCAGTCCTAGCTGGGGCACTTCTGCAGATGCAGGGATCGTTTTTTGTTGAGGACTCTAAGTCTACTGCTTCTCCCACCACCCTACACCAGGCCCCCATACCTTGCCACGGGCACGTGAGTAACACCGAGTAAAGGGCCCAACTTAGCAGCTCTCACCTATATTAGAAGCACTAGGGGGCATATTACCAACGTTAAGCGATATTTATCGCTAACGATGCTTAGCAACGAATTTTTTAACGCTAAGCATCGTCAGAAATTATCGCAGATAAACCTTGCTATTATCAAGGTTTATTGCAAATGCGATAAAAAACGGCCGCAATGCATGAATATCGCTGAAAAGTCAGCGATATTCATGCATTACCGAGCTAATGCTCTTAGCCATGTTATCCACCTCCCATTGGATAACATGGCTAAGAACTGCTCAGGGCAGGTGTTAGTTTTTGGAGATATTCGCGCTTAGCGCGAATATCTCCAAAAGTTGGTAATAGGAGATAGCGATGTTAGCGACTGTTTCCAGTCTCTAACAACTTGGCACGCCCACTTTGCATGTCATTAGTGATAAATATCACTGACATGCAAAGTGGGGCCCAAGATGGTAGCTATCTCCTACTAGCTGTCGCTAACTGGTGTTAGCGACAGCTAGGTAATAGGGAGATAATTTTATCTCCGCTTTCTTGGCTTTTAAAGCCAAAAAAGCGGAGATAAACCCCTTTGATAATATGCCGCTAGATTCACAGTCATCAGTTTGCTGGTTGCTGAATTTTACAAGTCATCAGAAAAGTCAATGCTGCAGGCTTCAAGAGATGCAGAGGAATTTGGCTAGGCACTATGAGTGCTTATCCTGCCAGCTCTCGTTTTTCTACTCATATATGGCGCCACCCACCAGCCTTCTAGTAAAAGGAAAAATGTGTCGTTTAATAGGGTGTCGTGGGGCTTTGGAATCGGGGCAACCATTTGTATATGTTCGTATCTATAGCATCCAACACCCATAACAGCACTGCAGCTCCTTTTAAGGGTCGTGCTGCAAGTCACAAGCCTCTAGGGCCTTTGACTCCCCTGACACAGCCGTAGTGGAACAGAGTGGGGAAAGCTGGGGAGAGCTGGGCCAGCATAAATCGCCTGTCAATGCTATGTTCTCAGCCCAGGAAATGCATCTCGAACAATCTCAAACACAAAAACAAAACTGGAATTTACAAATCCTTCAGTAGATCAAATTACCGGCACATACTTTCATGCAACAAGTATATAAAGTATACATTTAAGTAATAAAATATGTAAAATGTCCAAGCCAAATTATTCAGAAGGCAAACCAGTAATAGGAAAAGGTCACAACATGAAATTATAGGATGCAGAAGCTGTATGGAAGGCAATCAATAATCCTATGTAGTAGAAGCAGGTGGAACAGTTATATCCTTCACTCCTACTTAGCATATGTGTACTTTGTGCAGCTAAGAATGGACATGCGTGCAGGAAACTGCCTCACCAGAGTGACAGTTATGAAAATGACCGAGAAATTCCTATACTTTAAATAGAACACCTGTGACTGAGTCTTTTTTTTAAACTGCAACCAATGCATATGTAAAAATACCATATCAAGATGTACATAGCACAAAGACAGACTTCCTTACAGCAGTCGACTCTGTGCACTACCTCACCTGGCTTTAGAGATCTTGGTGCAGGAAGCACAACACAAAACAAAAAACTTGGCAGACTGGAAGTAAGGAAATCCAGAAAGAAGTCTCCAATTCACCAGGTAGCTCATTTATTTGTCCTGGTAAATTGGCTGGGTTTTTACAACCCCTGGAGTTATCAAAACCCTGAAGAATGGGTGACTCCAAGGGAGGGGAACATCAATCTCATTACAAGTTGGACCCTGAGTGTCAACTACAATAAGAGTAATCACTATGGGCATTGGTAATTCCTGGTCCGAATCCCACTGGAATTACTCATTTTCACCAGTACTTTTATATGGATATTTCAGCAATTTCACCAAGCAAATGTACAGAGATCCATGGTGTTCCTGCAGAAATCATAATTCCGACAGTGCTCATAATTATGTGCAATTTACAAGCTTCCAAAATATTTATTTTCGGTTCACTGTTTAGTATTTAAAAATTATTATCTGCTTGAATTTGCTTAGTCCTTTCAATTAAAACCCTCTGTTTGTTGAAATTGCAATAATTACTAGCCCTTTGGCTGCCACTTCGGGAATGTTGCTCATTGCAGTCATTCCCATTACAATGGATGGATTGAGGGGCGGCGAGGAAAAAAAACAGTGCGAAAGAAATCAAAATCTGCTGCTGCAGGGATGAAGCTGCACTCTATTCTTTTCAGAAAACCATTGACTTTTTCAGAGTTCATATCGGTGCATGAGGGAGATTGGCAATATTGAGAAAAAGTGGATAGCAGCTCAGGCAGTCCGTGAGCTGCCTTTTAAACAGCAAGAAATTCACAGTTTAAGGCCTAACCAGGAAAAGGAGGGCAGATGAATCTTGACCCTGCTCTGACTTTTTTTTCTGTACGTTAAGTGCTACAATCAATGTTCAACCCGTACACGAGTAACAGCTTTCGCAGCAGTGCCTCCTAAGTATATAACACCGCAAACATCTAACAAATTCTTCCAAACATATTTGATGGTGAGTCACTGCAAAAAATGGACCTTGAAATGATTGTATTGGGGAGTATAAGCACATTTCCAAAAACATGACTGATGTTTGTATTGAATACTGACTACTTACTTTTTGTGTGAAGCTTTTAAAGGGCCCAATGTACTCGTTTTTCAAGGAGAGGAGCAGCCCACGTTTCTGTACTGAATTCTATAAACGTGAGAGAGGAGAACAGTGACATAAATACTAAGATATTGTGCTGTACCTCTCTTCATCTAAGCTGGGGCCAAACACAAACCCTTGCAAGTGTAAGAGTGTGCGTGTGATGTCTAGCATAGATGTTATACTGAAACAGCCCCCGTACAAAGTACTATACTAAGACATAGTGTACAACAGGGGCGGCCTTAGGCATGTGCAAGCTGTGCACCTGCACAGGGCCACCAAACCCCAGGGGCCACCACGCCAATATATATCCTTAATATAATAATTCTCTGAGGATGGATATATATTTGCGTGGTGGCCCCAGGCAGGGATTTGGCTGCCTCCTGCTCTTTTTCACTTCCAAACACCCTGACCCCCCCCCCCCTCTTTACTGGCCTCCGCGCTCCGCCCCGCACGGATTCCCTCTTCCGGTACCCCCTACCTACGCTCCCTGCCCAGGGCCACCATGAGCCTAGAGCCGCCCCTGTGTACAACTTTTCGATGTGTGTATGTGTGCTGTACAATACTGCAGACATGCAAAGCTGGAAAGGTTTGGAGAAAATACAACTGCTCTACAATGGTGCATCTGTCTCAGCAACACTTTCATTTTGTGGCCAAAGTCTTATCTTTCTTTTCTAGTAGATAGGGCTTTGTATCAAAGATCATGGGTAGGTCCACGTACCACCCATGGTACACCACGTTTAAGCAAAGAAGTGAATAGTGCTACTTGGTTTTATTGTAAGGCTGCTGCAAAGTAAATCCCTATTCAGCCATGTGCATCACTTTGCATCGCTTTTATCACCTAAAATCGGTGCAAAGTGTGAGTAAATCCTGATCTAACTTTGCCAGTTTTGTGTGTTGCTTTAGTTTGCGAATACCTCTATTTGAAAATAACATGAACATGCTTCCTGCAAAATATCTTAGTCCAGATATTATGCATTCACAAAGCCAGCAATACGCTTGACTTTGTAACTGCAAATGAACAGTTCATAATGCACTAAACAACACTGTAATTCACAATGGCCACTGTGGATCAAAGTTGGCCTTCATATGGGGAAGGAAATGGAAAAAGGGTGTTCCCCTTGCTTTCATCTTGCAATGGAAAGAACAAATGCTTACAAGCACTCCAGTCTGAAATTGGGGTCATTGTTTGCAAAGAATGAGCTGTCAAATTCTGTCATCTAATACTTTACCTGGGTAAGTTGGGAAATCAGGAAATACACAAACCAGTATCATTGGCCACTGACTATCCCATATGTTCTATTCATACTATGACACTATTTGAAGAATTTTGACCCCAGACCCTTTAAGGTAAACGTGTCTCAAAGAGAGAAGATTGCAAATCCAGCTGTTGAGATGGAGGTATTCAGGCACATGCGTCAACCATATTTGCGAGCGCAAATGGTACGATTCGCAAAAATCGGTCGTTTGCGCCCACAAAATGGGCTTCTGCGATGCATCAACGTGTCAGCCTCTCACAATTTAAGAAATCACTAATTATTGAGATTTCTTAAATTGTGATTGCATTTAACGAATTGCAAATTGCAATTCCTTAAATGGAATGCATGATGGAATCGCAAATTGCAATTTTGCTAATAGGGGGTGCAAATTACCATCTTGAGGGGGACCAAGAGGGACCTCCTCTGGGGCCAAATAAAAAAAATATGCAACTTATGGTTTTTTGTGACTCCTCAGGTGTTCCACCGGAGCCAGCACTGGTCTATGGATGCAGGAGTTCCATGGGAACACTGGGGCTGCTCTGCCTCCAGCGAGACGTCTGTTGCATTAGATAAATTAATAAAAAGTAGATAGGGCCCAAGTGTCTGCAGTGGGTTCCTGCAAATAGTTGAAGGCCTGCACCGTAGATGGTTGGATGCCCGTGGGGTGTTAGTCCTAGGATTTGGCAGCAGGGCAAAAACTATATTACGGTGGACGGTGAGCATTACCTATGGTAAATTAATAATACTTTATGTTAAAAAGAAAACCTAGAAAATCTCAGAAAAACCTTACTAATTCACTGAAAGATTGACGGCTAAAGTGATGTTATAGTTAGGTAAAAACGCTAGTTAGAACTTAGCAATTTAAACCAAAAAATACAGAAATTCACTGTATAGTTAACTAAAAAATCTATAACTTGCCTCCTTCATTCATATTGTTGTCATTAATGAGGTCATTTCAGATATCTGTGTTGTTATCAATGATGTCATAGAACATTTCGTGAGTGATGTAGTATTCAGTGAATTATTAAGGATTTTCTTTAATATAAATTAAGATATTATAACCATACCTAACTATAATGTTACTTCAACCTGTTCTTTTGACAGTAAAATTGTATGCTTTTTGACATATAGAAGATTTTATTACCACACATAACCATGTCAATTCCTGCCATGCACCAGGCCCAGTGCCCAGCACCCTTTAATCGCAGCCTTCACTAATGCCTGCACCCAACCCCCGCAAAATGTCAAGCACCCAGCACTCACAGTCCTTTACTGTTAAATCATTTCCACACTCCCATGGTATGGTACTCTAGCAAAATTCTCTAAGGAGCAAGTGTCCGACCGTGCCCCTGCAAGACATTTGGGAGCACAAGTGTGTTTCACTGACTCCAAAGAGACTCCTGCAAGATCTTAGCTTCCTAATATTTTTTCAAATTTTTGAAAGGGCTAGGTTGTCAGGGTTTCCCTGTCCTATTCTCCAATACCTTAATTATTTTTTTTATTTTCAGGACACAGAGGCTGAGTCCCTGAGTCCAGTAATGGTGGCCACATCATTTCTGTTTGTCTTGCAGCTAACTAATCAGAGAAAGCAGGTTGGTGGACGAGAAAAGAAGCCCTCATGGCCAGTCAGTTTGCTCTATTATTTGAAGTTACATGTCTGCTGGAATGTCGCAAGGCTCTCACATACACAACTGTCCGGATATCTTTACATTTTAAACCTTAATTTCTCAAAAACTACTGGGCATATTTACACAAAATCACAAAAGCATACTTTCTGGTTAAAGACCTAGCTTTCTGCCAACTTGGCTGTAATTCCGTTTAGCTGGTTCGGATGTAGCACGGTCTAAAATTCTCTCTGGAAATTGCATAAGCAAATTGCCTTTGGTATCTCCCCCTTTTCTTGTCCCCTGCTTGATAGATCACCCCGGAACTTTCCAGAAAGTATCTGAGATGGGTAAACTTTTGTTTTGAAGTTTCATGAAGATTTGTCAAACAACCCCAAAGATACTAGCAAAACAAGATGCTACCTGTCAATCATCTCGCTTGGCAGCACACAGATGTCTATACATTCTGGGCCATATTAGCTCATAAATTGAAGAACAGCAAACTTTCTGCATATAGATCTATCATTCTGACGAATTTTGTGCAATTCTGTTCAGTCATTTTTTCTGAATCCTTTTTGAATCTCATTTTAGGACCCACTTTTTCTATGCCTCTCCTTGATAGATCAACCTGAAACTTTCCAGGAAGGAGCTGAGGCGGATGAGTCTTTTATTTCAAATGTTTTGTGAATATTTTGTCAAACAGCACAGTTACGGAATTAAGAAGCACTACGTAGGAAGGATACGCTTATACGGGGACACAGGGAGCAACACTCGTGCTCCCCCCCTCACCCCAACTTTGGGATTGATTCATTGCCGCCATTGACCGAACATTGGTTTTAAATTACATTGGAGTTTTCAGCCGGGACGGAAGTAGAACTGGCAGAGAGGTTTCTTTATAAGAAACACGTGTTGGCTGGGCACCTAAAAAATAAATGAACCTGAAAAGGAGAAAAAGAACCTCGTTGAAATCCTATTCTGCATGATTGTGTGACTCACGGGATACACTCAGTATTAATACTGCAAATAATAATTGCGTGTACACAAGTTGCTTGTTTTAAGCACAAAAGTTATTAGCAATCCAAAAAATAATTTCCTATAAAAATGAGGTGCTAACTATAACCAGCACTAGGAAATATAGATATATAGGTCGATAGATAGATAGATAGATAGATAGATAGATAGATAGAAAGACAGATAGATAGACAGACAGACAGACAGACAGACAGACAGACAGACAGACAGACAGACAGACAGACAGACAGAAAGATATATAGGTCGATAGATAGATAGATAGATAGATAGATAGATAGATAGATAGATAGATAGATAGATAGATAGATAGATAGATAGATAGATAGATAGATAGATAGATAGATAGATAGATAGATAGATAGATAGATAGATAGATAGATAGATAGATAGATAGATAGATAGATAGATAGATAGATAGATAGATAGATAGATAGATAGATAGATAGATAGATAGATAGATAGATAGATAAAGTCAATGAAATACCCAAAGGTTACAGTGGGATTATAGTTAGGTGAAAATGTCACTGAAAACATGGAGCTTCTGAGAGGCCTTGGGGACTCCATCTGCTGGGGCTGAGGTAAAAAAAAGAAGGGAGGCCCCTCACCTGAAGACTAATTAGGCCCTGAAGACCGCATCTCCTAGAGCAAAAATGCATTGAAAAAGGGTGGAGGCACCCTCCTCAAACCTAAAACTGGCCCAGGGACCTCAGCCCCCTGAACTGTGTAAATAAATGAAGGGGGCATGCAGCCCATACACAAGCCTAATTAGGCCCTGGGGACTCTATCTTCCAGGACCAAAATGTATATTCAAAGGGAGGGAAGCTGCACGGCCCCCTTCCCTGAACCTTCAATGGCCCCGGAAACCCTAACCCAGTGGGCTGTCTCAGTAACTGTGATCCCAGGCAGCCCACCTCTAGGATACAGTAGTTTGAAAAGGCCAAACCAGCACAGGCAGTAAAATATAGGACTTGCTCCTGCCTGGTGGGACCATTTTTAAATCTCCCACCAGATGGGAGCAAACAAAAAAGTAAGCCCCCAGCCAGGACAGGACAGGACAGGACAGGACAGGACAGGACAGGACAGGACAGACAGACAGACAGACAGACAGACAGACAGACAGACAGACAGACAGACAGACAGACAGACAGACAGACAGACAGACAGACAGATAGATAGATAGATAGATAGATAGATAGATAGATAGATAGATAGATAGATAGATAGATAGATAGATAGATAGATAGATAGATAGATAGATAGATAGATAGATAGATAGATAGATAGATAGATAGATAGATAGATAGATAGATAGATAGATAGATAGATAGATGGATAGATGGATAGATAATATTTTCACAAATAAAAACAATGGTCAAAATAATGTTAGAGATAGGTGAGAATTTCAATGACAACGTAAAGATTTAAATGTATAAAACTACTGAAATTCATCCGTTATAGTTATCTCTGGCTACTGCAAATTCATCCCTAAGTAAACTATAACTGATGCCCCCCACAGTCAGCCAATCTCATGCTGGAACAGCCTTTGGTCATGCACAGCCAACACCCTCTGGCCAACCTCCTTGCAGGCATCTACCCCTCGCTGCACACTGCCTTTGGTAATGCATGTCATGAGGTTGGCTCACAGGCCCTGCATCCAACCCCAACAGGCATACAACCCCACACAGCACACGATCTTTCGCTGTATGCAGCCGAGGGTTTGCCACAGGGCCTGGCCTGTGGCCATGCCTGCATCCAACCCTCCACTGACAACCTACCCCATGCTGTGAATGGCCAACCCCCACAAGGAGTCATACCCACCCTGTGTACAGCATTTGGTAATGTGCAGTAAGGTGTTTTGGTCAACCACCCCCACAGGCAGCCAATGCTCCAAGCCAATAGTGGCTCCAGGGGCTCACCCCCTGGAGTAGCATGGCATTATTATGGGTAAGGGGCAGTATGGTCCATCTCACAAGCCTTATTAGGTCAAGGGATCCAAATCCCTAGCACCTAAATCCATTATAAAAGAAGAGGGGGACTTCCCAGCCCCTATACCCAAGCCTTAGTAGGCCCCAAGAACCCTATCCCACAAGGCCTAGATGTTCTTTTAAAGGGGGGCACATGACCCCCCTTCCTCATGTCTTTTTAAACACTGAGGACCCATCCCCAGGGCCACAATACATAAGAGAAGGGGAGGGGGCCCACGTTACCCCCTCCCTAAGCCTTATTAGGCCTGAGGCTCCCCTTCCTCGGGGTTTAATAGGCCTCAAGGACCCCATCACTCCACCAGGCCTAGGAGGTTTTCCAGGGAACATGTATAAATAATGTCATAGAACATGCCATGAGTGATGTAATATGTGAGGTCTTATGTAGTGCATGGAGGTGGGGAAACAACCATCTCAAAGCATGCGTTACAACGCATGCATTGACATCGCGTGCACTTACAACGCACGCGACGGTACAACACGTGCGTTGTCTACGAACACCATTACGTCGCATGCGAATTTAGAACGCATGCATTCGCAACGCATGGGATGTAATGGATGCGCGCCGAGACGGCCTCCGGGCGACACAGACAACAGGGAGGCAACGCTAGAACAACGACAAGGGACAGGTAAGGAGGTGCTGTTTTGGGTTTACGTTAGGGCTTAGGGCTAGTTGCAGTATAGGTGCTGTTTTGAGGTTGGGGATTAGGGCTACTAGGGCTACTAGTAGAATGGGTGCTGTTTTGGGGTTGTTTTAGGGCTACTAGGGCTACTAATAGAATGGGTGCTGTTTTGGGGTTGCGTTAGGGCTACTAGGGCTACTTATAGAATGGGTGCTTATTGGTGCAGTTTTGGGGTTTCCGTAGGGCTTAGGGCTACTTGCAGTATAGGGACTGTTTTGGCCTTGGGGGATTAGGGTTTAGGGTTGAGGTCGTAGTGTAGGCTTGATTTACTGTTTAGGGCTTAGGGTTTAGGGAAGTGTTAGCGTGCCATATTGTAGGGTACTGTTTCATGGCTCAAGGATTAGGGTTTAGGATTGGGTGAAGGGAAATGCGCATACGGCTAAAAATTGCATCTGTATGTGATGTTACTGTATTTCACATGCACCTCCATATGAATGCAACGTAATGGTATGCAATGTGATTACTCATGAACTAAGGGCAGATGCGATGTATACATTACGATGTAAAGGCATGCAATGTTAGTGTTTGCGATGTATCATCATACATCCATGGAGGTGGCACAAGTTATAGTTAGCTCTGCTAAGGAAAACTGGTGAATGTCTGTGTTTTTTTGTTAAAAAATGCTAATGTTGTTACTGACATACTCACCTAACTATGACGCTACTTTAACCTTCTGTTGTTAGGTGAGTTTTCAAGGTTTAAAACAAAAAAGATCTTTTTATCAAACCAAAGATTTTTTTTTAAATTAAAGTAATATTGTATTACCATATGTAAAGCAAACTCCCTGACCTGCACAACCTTTGTTGTGCTTAACAGAAGTTGACTTCTCAGTCCAGACCCGTGGCAAACACACCCTCAGGGAGCCAGTCCCATGCCCTGCATGGCCAAAGACTTGGCAACCCACTTGGAGGCAGCTATCACTAAGCATGGGTGGATTTTGCGAATTGGCAATCCGCGAACTTGCGTATTTACGGATTCGCAATCCGCAAAATCCGCGAACTCTCGCGAATTTGCGTTTTTTTTGTTTGTGTTCGCAAGGGTTTCTGCCAGTTCGCGAGGGTTGTGTACCAGTTCGCAATTGCGAACTTACTCGTCGGCTCGCAACGGCCGCGACTATGTTGTTTCTACGTCTGGTTCATCATCACAGTTTCACAGCACCCTCTGTTTCACCACTTCCACCCTCTGGTACACCCATGCCACCCTCTGGTACTTCACTGCCACCCTCTGGTTGGTTTATCACTGTAGATTATGGGGGTGAAAAAAGCAAGCACACCTGCCCTGCTTCAACTGACATGAATTAATTTGGGGTTGATTAATGTGTCACTGAATTTAAACTTCCAGTCTGGCTGGTACATGCTTCCTTATCTGTACTTTGCTTTCTGTTGCAGTGCAATTTTTTTTTCACAGGACCTTTGTGGCCTACTTGTAGCTATTCTCTGAGCCTGCTGTGAGGGTCAGAGCAGGGTCATAGAATAGTTGCAAGTAGGCAACTGAACTCTGAAGGAGCCCCTCAGGAAGCACTACAGGGAATGGTTACTAATGATAAGATTGAACTTTTGCACCTGCTGAGTGCTTTCAGTTTTGTCTGTAATTGCTTTCTGTTGCAGTGTAATTTTTTTAAAAGGACCTTTGTTGTATACTTGTAGCTATTCTCTGAGCCTGCTGTGAGGGTCAGAGCAGGGTCATAGAATAGTTGCAAGTAGGCAAATGAACTCTGAAGGGGCCCCTCAGGAAGCACTACAGGGAAAGGTTACTAATGATAAGATTGAACTTTTGCACCTGCTGAGTGCTTTCAGTTTTGCAAAAATCCAAATATCCAGCAGCATCCACAAAAAGTAACCCTTCCAGGTCAAGATCCAAATCAAAGTGACCAGCACACGAAGAAAGCACTGGGAGGAGCCTGCTGGACAGGAACAGGAAGTTGGAGACTGTGGGGCACTTCCTTCCTCCCACCCCCCCCCCCCCAAATGGACTCTTTGCAAAGAAAAAGTGCAGGCAAATGTCAACCTGAGGAGTTATTCTGATAAAAATCATAATTTTCAAGGTTTATGCTGCCTGCTGGTGGATTTCTTGTGCGAAATTGCAAATTTTGCAATCTCGCAATTGCGAGATTGTCGGTGCCCGCCGCATCTACGTGTTCGCAAGTGTTTACTCCCGCGAAATTGTATAGTATTCTAGTTGGCAAGTGCGACCAAGCAAAAAATCCGCTTCGCACGGATTTTACGAATTTTCGGCAAGTTCGCGAGAGTTCGCGGATTGCGAATTTGCCGAAAATCCGCAAAATCCGGGAGCGGAACGGATTTTACGCCCATGCTTAGCTTTCACCCTGCAGGCAGCCAACCCCATGCTGGTGATTACCTTTCAGTAGACACAATGTGAGGTTAGCCGCAGGGCCTGGCTTACAGCCAGGCTCTGCATACATCTTCCCGCAGGATCCAATCCTCCATCCCATGGAGCCAAATCATAGGGCATGATTATTATGCCAGTTGGCCTGCTGGTCCAAATGCCGTGGCCCGATTCCGTTTGCCGAGGCTGGGAAATTTCTGCCCGCCGTATCATGATGCACCCGCTGCCACAGTGGAGGTCTCATTAGCAGCAGTGCCCCTCTCCATGGACATGTTGCTGCAAGTGGGTACAAATGCACAGGAAACATGTGCAGTTGCACACACATACATGAAATGGGTTGACATGTCTTGTGCACCATGTACCCCATTGCTAGAGTGTAGCCATTTGTGCACAGTATAGTCAAAATGAATATGTGTCACATGGGCACTTACCTGGATTTCATCGCCCACAAGACCATGCACTTTGGGGTGGAGCTGCTGAGGTGTAGGGGGTACATGGAGTAAGGAATCCACATAGGAGTCCACCAGGGAGAAGGGGAATCAGGTGAGTACTGACCCCTTTTCGTTATTTTCCAATGACTCGAGGTAGACGGTCGGACCGCCACCGTTGGTCATCATAAACCCTCATCATAATCTGGACGGTGTTCTGAGATCACTGTACAGCTCTATGAATGCAGTTCGTCTCCAACCACCATCTCGTTGGTGAGAGACAAGCTGTCAGAGTCGGCGGTCTTTCAGCGGTCGGTCAGAGTACATGATGCATGCATCTTAATCCAGCGGTCGGATCAACTGCTTCCGAAGAGACCTTTGGCGGTCTGACCGCCTCCAACAGGACAGCGGAATACAGTCCGACCTGTATAGTAATCAGGCCCATAATTTTTATTTAACATATGACCATGGTCGATGAGGTTCCCCGGCCTTTTTAAGGCCCCATCCCCTTATTCCTTTATTAAATTCATTGGGCCCCAAGGCATGTGGTCCCCAGTGCAGAATATGGCTCTGGAAGGGGAGGCCACATGATCCCTCCCATAAATAATTAAATTGGGCCCCACGGGATGGGGTCCCTGGGGTTGAACACAGCTGAAGGAGGGGGGCTATGTGACCCCACCCCTTAATAAAGAGATTGTGCCCTGGGGAATGGAGGCCCCGGAGCCCAAAATAGGCTAAGCAATGGGGGCCCTACTGCTGCGTCCACCCCATTAATTTGTTATAAAATGGCGGTGCCATTTTATTACTATTTTTGTCCATAACCCTGCAGAACCAACAGAGGGTTGTGCCACAAGTGGCCATTTGTTTTCTTTTGCCCCATGAGGGGTCTCTCTTGGTTCCCCCATAGGGCCTAGGGGCAGGGTATCCCTACCATGTCCCCTTATATTATGATTATTATTATTGTTTTTAAATGTTCAGGACGGGGGACTATGTCCCTGAGTCCTTTAATGGCTGCCAGAAAATGTTTTCTCATGTTGCTGGCAGCCAATCTGATCACTTGCTCTAGCGGGAGTCTAACTCCCACAGGATTGAGTTGGCGTAAGGGAAGAAAAGCTCCCTGGGCTAATCAGAATGCTCAGTTTTTGAATGGGCACTCCTGCGAGACTTGTCAGCCACTCGCAGACCCAACTGTCCAGATATACAAATATTTTTAAACCTTAATTTCTCAAAAACTACTGAATGGACTTACACCATATCACAAAAGCATAATTTGCAGTCCAAGATTGAGCTTCCTGTCAAATTTGGTGTAATTGCGTTCAGCAGTTCTTTGCGGTAGTGCTTCTTAAAGAAGTCCATGGAAAAGGGATGGGGATTTTGTGTTTTGGGACCCTCCTTTTGTTGATCTCCTAGCTTGACTATTTATGCACAAACTAGCCAACAAAGAGCACTTTTGTGAAAAGCTTTCTGGAGAGTCATGAAAACATTGCCAAAGTTATCAACACATAAAACATGTTTTCTATGGAAACCTTAACCAAACTATAACTAGCCAGTGGCGATTCAAATACATTTTATAAAAAAAATATAATGATAATTTTTTTATTATTATCGAAAGCCACTCTCTGGGTATAGTTCTGGTTACCAGAGATAAGACTTCCTTGAATTTTTCAAACTTAATTACAGGTTGTGACCGTTTGGCAAATCTCTATGAAACTTTGCAAACCTATTTTTCCTTCTACATTGGCGGATGATTCAAAGATTGGTCAAGGGACCACAAACATAAAAGGGAATTTTAAATATGTACTTCCACCAATACATTTCCCACAGACTTTTGTATCTCATGTAGTGCGTAAAAGGCTGAATAAATGAAGGAAGGCGAGGGAGTAGGACTGGAAATAATGCCATTATCAGTAAGTAATGCACGCAGTACGGTGCATTAATGTGCGTGGAGGGTCTTTTTGGCTACTACACCTAAATAGGGTATGCATTTTTTATGGGATAAGGCATTTTATCTTAGTGATATCTGTTGTTGTAGTATTTTCATGAAACATTGTTATATTTTTTAGAAGTACCACAGTACATAATAATGACAAGTCATTTTGTGATTAGCTAATGACTGCCTTTACAAAAGTATACGCAAACATATTGTTTTTAGGTATACTCCGCCTGTATTCTGCATTTAACCCTTAGATCTAGGTACATTTTAGGTTTGATATTTTGTCCCTACCTATTACCACTTTCATAACGTGGCAATAGGTCATTAAAAATGTTTATAACTTTCTATATATTTTTTAAAAAATGAACGGAGTACCATGGTCCCATCTCAGAATTACTACAGTACTCAAAATAAATATATTTATTACATATTTAAAAAAAATAAAAAGACACTGTAGTACACAATATTTTACTAAATATAGTGCATTACGGTCCACTTTCTATTTCTAACATATTAAAATCTGCACAAAAGCGTATACAAAGTACTGTGGTAATACATGAAATGATGGCGCTACTTAAGCACATTTTTTAAAAAAATGCATAGCTCTCTCTAAACTGCTCTAAAAATATATAAAAAAAATTATAAATACAATTCTTTAACTGTTAGTCATTTAATAAAGTGAAAATAGGTAGAGAACAACAGGAAAATCTACTACTTAGCTACATCTAAGGCTCCAACCCAGAAGGCAGCCAAACTCGTAAAGCAGAACACTATCAAAAGGTGCTAAAAATCACATCGATGCCTTTTACTTTTAGTAAACAAAGCCTTTAGGCAATCACATACTGCCTTAATATGCATACATGCCATGTATACTGTGAACTTACTGCAGTGTACCTTGGGAGAAAATGTAACTAAGTATTAAAAAAATTATAAATTTATCACTACTTACACTTTTCACACATACTATCAAAAATTACCATTTACATCAAATGATCTATGTTCCTGCCACGTTACATCTACATCCATTAACCCCTTGCATGCTGATGACGGAACCGCTCCGTCATCAGCTGCGGGTGCGCTGTGCTGATGACGGAGCGGTTCCGTCATGGCCCGCCCCGCTCGATAGAACGCTCATGCGCGGCGCGAATTCCGCGCCTGCGCTGAGGGTTCTATTGAGCGGGGCGGGCCATGACGGAACCGCTCCGTCACAAGCATAGCTCAACCGACGCTGGTGACAGAGCGGTTCCGTCACCAGCATGCGGCGGCTGCGCGGCCGCCCCGCCCCTTAGCACTGCGGCGGAATAGCCGCCGCAGTGAAGGGGTTAAAGCACTTTCTTGCTACTTCTGTTTCAACTACCACACTATATGCCACTACACTCTATGTGACTCCAGTGTATGTCACTCCACTCTACACTATTGCACTCTATGCCACTCCACTTTACCTCACTCCACTATACGCCACTCCACTGTACGCTAATCTATTGTATAGCACTCCACTCTACACCACTACACTGTACTCTTTTACACTCTAAGCCACTCCAGTTTATGATACTCCAGTGAATGCTACTACACTGTATGCCTCTCCACTGTACGCTAGTCCACTGTACTCTATTCCACTATACGCTACTCGAATTTACGGCACTACACTGAAAGCTATTCCACTCTATGCTAATCTACTGACTGTGCACCACTTCAGTATACACCACTGCACAGTCTGAAATTCCTCAGTATGCCACTGCACTTCATGTCATTCCACTGTATGCCACCCACTATACGCCACTCCACTCTACGACAATCCACTATACGTTATTACACTGTATTACACTTTTAGACCTGACATCCTTTGGGTGGTCTTCCTCATACGTTTTTCTTGCTTACCGCCTCTTTTTGCTGTATTCTTTTTTTTTACCTTCTGACTAGGAGCACTTTACCACTGCTGCCCAGTGCTAAAGTGCATGTGCTTCTCCCCTAAACATGGTTACATTGACTCATCGACCCATTCGGGAAAATCTGATGGTCCGGACGTAGTAGCTTGGATTATTACACAGATTTTACCGAATATGTTGATGAGCCCCCAAATGAAGTGTCATGCCAGACCGGAAATGCATGGGGATACTTAACCTGTGATTGTATGATCAACTATATTTGTACACCAAGATTTTATTGGGAGAATGATTCCAACTGAATAAAATTGATTTAAGAAGCTTCAGCAACGTATTGAGTGTTTTCACTAAATGAATTGAACAAATTACCATAAGAAACAATTTTATTTCCAGATAAGTGTTTCCGTCAGCTTGGAGGGATCCTCCCTCACAGCACATTGTTTGATTGTTCAGACGGTGCCTTTTTGGACATGGCACACTGACAGGGATGCACACGGATTAAATTGAATAACTTTGTTAAATCAGTCCAATATGCAAGTGCACCACGGCAACTTTATCATTATACATTGAATCATCCACATCTGGCATATTTACTTTGCCTGTAAGTCTCTTGTAGAGTGCACTACCTGTGCATGGGCCCTATAAATGTAATGCTACTAGTAGGCCTGCAGCACTGATTGTGCCACTCGCACAAGTAGCCCCTTAAACATGTCTCTGGCCTGTCACTGCAGAGCCTGTGAGTGCAGTTTCACTTTCACGTCAACTTTGCATATAAAACCCCTTGCAAGTGTTAAACCCCCCTTTTATTAAATTATAAGTCACCCCTAACATAGGCCCTTGGTAGCCCATAGGGCAGGGTACTGTGTAAGTAGAAGGTAGGACATGCACTTTTAAGCTTTGAATGTCCTGGAAGTGAAAATTACGTAAAGTCATTTTGATTACTGAGAGGCCTACTCCCCTCATAGGTTAAAATTGGGAATTCCTTATTACAATGTAAGCTGTAATTCCTGATTGAGAAGGAGTACATTTTATGTTTCATATCATTGGAATAGTAATGATAAATCCTTTTTGCTGGAAAAGTTGGATTTAGCATCAGTATTTTAGAAATTCCCACTTGGTCAGCGACTAGCTGCCGCCTCCCCCCCAATCCGGCACCCAACACCCAGGAACGTGGACACGAGACGTGTTTTACTTTTTGGAAGGCGGGCGCTAGTCGCCCGGCCGTATTTATTAAAGTATGAAATTAAAAAGGTTTTAATTGCATAATCAACAATGAATACAAAAATCAGCAGGACATTCAGTTATACAATTGTTATCAACAAGTTTGAGAGCCTGACCGTAACAAAACTCTAATACAAGTTGTTCCTAGCTTAAACTAAACATCCTACCTTGATTTTTGTACATTTCTGGCCATATGGCAGGGTCACTACCGGTGTCAGAAACAAAGAAGCCCCGAACGCGGGGCACAACGTTCAGCGAGGGAGCGTCCAGGGACAAGGGGGTCTCCTGGGCGCTCCCTACCTCTTATTCCCGAGGGGCCGGGTGGCCCCTCCTATCGCCCGCCCCCCCCCGACCCGGAACCAGTCCATTGAATCCGGGTCAGGAGGGGCGCCGGCCAATCGGCGGTGGGCCGCGCCCCCAGGGCACGCCCCCACCGTCGAAGGACCCGAGGGGAGAGGAGGTGAGACGGTCGCCGCGCCGCCATGCGTGCGGGGGGGCCGAGGGCCCCCCCTTTTCATTTTGGAAATAGGGCATTTCTATGTCTTTAAAACTCTATTTGCTTACAGCCTGTCTCCAATACACATCTGTGTGAGGGGGTGGGGGGGTGCGGGCAGCTTGACGTTGTGCAGTCCCTCTAGGCATCCACACAAAAAGGAAGATTAGGTCTGTCTGAGTGGCAGTTGCATCCTGATGTTTCAACCTGGGAAGGATGGGAGGGAGGAGATGACACTTACATCTGAACATCTGAATGGGCAGTGTCCTGTCTCCAAACAAAGTGATGACCCTCCCCTCTAGTGAGGCTAGAGCCAGAACTGGGAAGGGAGGACATCTGTACACTTCAAAACCCCTCCACTTCAAAGGCACAACTAGGTATAAGTACTGGGTCTCTGACTCCACTAAATCAGACACATCTGGGCATGTAATAAACAGCAAGGACTGCTGTGCTGCTACAAGGGCTGCCTCTCTGCTGGACTGCTGCTCTTGAAAAATTGTTGTTTTCTGTTGTGCTGCCCTGCAGCCAGCTATCATCTGCCCCTGATAAGGAAGAACTGGATTCTTGCATGAACACAATGTGATTTTCAATGGCATGCTGGCTTCCCTCCTGTTTTAGATTCAGGGATAACAAAGTCTCACCTTCTGTGCCTGATCCATTGGAAGTGGATCCAGGTGCTTGCTCCAGTGGAACCAACTCATGCTCTGCTGCATGAAGCAGAATTTACTCATTGCCGCTGTTGCAGGAACAGGCCCGGAGAATTGAACTCAGAACTAGTGCGTTACCTGAAAGAACAGACGCATCGGAACCGTAGTCTACCCCACTATACTGTACTATGCTCCAATCTACGGTATTCCACTCCACAACACTCCACTCTATGCCACTACATTGTATGCTACTCCACTCTATGTCACTCCAGACTATTCTATTCCACTATATATAATTAGATTGTAACTCACTCCATTCTTCGTCACTCTACTGTATGCTACTCCACTGTATGCCACTCAAATCTACGCTATTCTACTCTACGGCACTCCAAGATATGCCATTCCAGTACCCCACTCCAGTGTACACTATTCCACGATGTGCTACTACACTCTATACCAGTCCACTATACTCCACTATATTCCAGTGTACGCTACTGCACTATACCTTACTGCACTAGGAGTCCACTCTTACACACTCCACTGTATGCCACAGCACACTACAGCACTACACTGCAAGCTATTCTGCTGTATGCTGCTCAACCCTATAACACTCAATTCTATGCCACTGCACTGCATGCGTGCAGGAAAGTATTATTTTTTGTTGCAATCTCACCTCTTTTTCTGACTGATGCTGGTGGTTACTGACTCTGAAAGTGCCCTAGACTCTGTTAACCAGGCCCTGGGCCAGTACTCTGTCCTTGACAGGTATAAGGCAATTGGTGAAATTACAATTGGCTAGGACAACATGCCTGTAAGTCCCTGGAATATAGTAGGGCATGTAGGTTTAGAGACCCCAGTGGACTTAATGCACTTACAAGTGCACTGCAGTGGTGTCTGGGGTCATTTTAAAGCCAGGCATTTCTTGCTGACTGGTTCTAAAATAAAAATGTGTCCAAAATATACCTTTGGATTTAAAAGTAATTCCAAAGTCCAAAACAACTTTTTTATAGCATATAGGTCACCTGTAAGGTCTGCACTAGGTGCCTCGGAGGGAGGTTGCCTTGTTCTATAAAGAAGGGCCATTATGAAATATGCTTTATATGCTTAGATGAGGAAAAAGCAGCCAAAGTCATGTTTCCACATTTAACTGCATGCTCCATAGGCTAACATGGGAAGGCTTTATTATTTATTAAATGTTAATAAAGCAACATAATTCAAAGTATCAAAATATTAGTCCTAATAAATCCAACAACTTGCCATTGACGGATTTGTTATAACTATTGCAAGAAAGTGTTTTTAAAACTTACTTTCCTGAAGTTAGCTAAAACAGCCCTACAGCAGCCACTTTTGATTGGCCAGCCTCTGACAGCCTGAGCCAAGCTGCTCCCTGAGTAGGTGTGAAGAGTCCTGGGGATGAAACAATGTAGCCATTTGGTAGGAGAAGATTTGCTTCCTTGAAAAGTCAAGGACAGGAGGAGGGCTGGGGAGATAAACTGAAGTTCAAAGGTAGAAACACAGATATCGCAGGACTCAGGCCGACCCCCCAGTTCCTTGATCCCCAGCCAAATGGAAGCTCCCTAATAGGATTAGATGAGGGTCTGGAAAAGGAATGTAGGGAAACGTTAGAGCCACACCTGTGCGTTGGGTTAGATAGACCTGCTCTCCAAAAAGAGAATTTCTCCATTTAGATTTTTTGTGAAATGTGCATTCTGGGGCAAAGATTTGCCTTACTTCCCAGGAAGTGTTCATAGTAGAGGGGGTCAAATTGAGCCCCATTAGTTTGGGTGTCTCCCTATATTTTTCCAGCCCGGAATGGGTAAAATATATAGTAACTCTGTAGGAGCCTCTCAGATTCCTTCCTGAAACATCTGAAGAAGAAGAACTTCCCTGCTAGACCCTTGGACTGCACAACAGAAAACGTCATTCAGAAGTAATGCACTACAGGCAGTAAACTCTGCTCCACTGGCTGAGTTTGTGATGTTTTGCAAAACTCTGCCAACTGCTGCATGGTGGAGTTTACCAGTCCTCATCCCTTAACATCACCAGAGATACCATGTGTGGCAAGCCTGGAGTCTCCGAACACTCTATAGAGAAAATGTGATGGAGCCGTAAAGTGGCCTAACCTGAGGCTGGCCTGACAGGAGGAGGACAGTGAGGGTTTAAAAGGCAGAGCCTCCTGGCAGCCTAACAATGGCTAAGCAGAAGAGCCAATGCTGTTTACTGCTGCTGGCAATTTGCCACAGTTGATAAATATTAAATTATAGGCAACAAACATGTTTTCCAGCGCTGAGTTCAAATAACAAAGCATCAAAAATAAACAAAATTGTCAGTCATGTGTATTATGTTTTTTCAATGGATTGCCAGAACAACAAAATTGTCATTGGGATACCTATACCACAAGAAGGCAAACATACATAGTTAAGGTGTCATCTTGCTGCTTTGCATCTGATGTCAAGTTCAAGAGAAGTATATGGTGGTTGATTTAATGAGTAGCTAACTTGATTTCTGAGTCTGACCCTGTCCATATTGATGTCTCCCAGGATGATTGTGGGAACAAGCTACAATGGGCTCCTGAATACAATGCAACAAACATGGCTGGTACAGGCACAAGTGGACTGCAAGGCCGCCCACCTTTCACTTCAAGTGAGATACACCAGCACTCTAAACGTGTAATACTGATGGTGACATTGGCATCTGTCACTCGCTTGACATCTTGGTTTATGCATGCTGAAATGTAAGAGTCATGCTTATTGTTGGCGGAGGTGGCGGTGTGACTACTCATTAAATAGCAATTGCAGTAATAAACCATTCTGAATACCAAATGGAAGTGCAAAATTACTGCGGATGACTGCACAAACTAAGGGGATAACACATTTTGGACATATCCGTTTATCAACCACGAGCCTTTTCTTATGGCCATGCAGCATTCTGGGTATACACTGTGCGATGGGCGTTCACAGCTCTAAATCATTGCTAATGTAGTCTCTGACATATTAATGCAAATATGAGCTGCATGCATGGCATGCTTTGTTTAAAAAGCTGAGGGGCATATTCTCAAGCCCTTATCGCCACGGCAATGTTACTTTTTATAAGTTCCCGTGGCGATAGAGCCAGCGCTCCATTCTCATGGCAGCGTTAACCCACTTAACGTCGCTTAAAGCCATGTTAAGTGGCTTAAGGCTGCCTTGAGAATAGGGCCCCTTTCACGCTAAACTTAGGGGCCACCGCAACACCTATTGAATTCGACGCTGCCACCTATAATCAAGGATGATGATAATAGGTGGCAGCGCCGAACTTAAGACCAGAAAAATCCTGGTCTTAAGGTGGCCAAAGGAGGAGAAATGCTTAATTTCTCCTCGTTTCAGCTTTTCCATGTGTGCTGCCTTGTGCAGCACACATGGAAATAGCAAAATGCCATGGTTTGTTTATGTGCAGGAAGGGGTCCCTTCCTGTACATAAACAAACCTTTTAAAAAATGCTGTTTTGTAACTTACACATGTGCTGCATGAAGCAGCACAAATGTGATTTATTAAACGGCATTTTAGGTTTGTTTATGTGTAGGAAGGGACACCTTCCTGTATATAAATAAACTTCCCCTGCATGCAGACACCCTTGCACTCTGGTGCAAGGATGCCTGATTTGGCGTTATGTCGTGAGACTGAGCGCCGTCACAGGGGAAAACGCCAGGCTGCACCACATTCTTGAGAATAGGGTGAAGCCTGGCATTTCTGAAGTGGCGGTGGGAGGGGTTAAGTCAAGGAGGCTAACACCTCTCACCACCACTTCCTCGTGAATATGCCCCTGAGTGTTTTCATTTCAATCAACAACCAGATATCATGTAATGTAAAGTTTTATGATTCACAAATCTTTTTGATTCACACATTTCTCTTTATAGGTGGTCAGATACCCCGGTGTTCTGATGCGAGAAAAATGGAAATTGAATGCACGATGTTTGCTGTTCCAAAAGCTTGAATCTCTCTTTACAAAGACAACAGCAACCTTGGGACTCCAGTAGAGATATTTGCTTCCAGACCTGCCACTGTGTACGTCTCCAGCTTTCATACATGCAGCCGCGGCCCGTGGAGGGAGTTCCGTGGGGCAGAAAGGCGGGGGCGGAGGAGGGGCAGGGTAGGGGTGCTAAACACCGGAATATGGATAATGTGAGGTAAGTGAACAATTTAATAAATAAAACAAATTTCGTAGTGCGCCCTGCATCTCAAAATGCGAGGCAGGGCGTGCTACGATAAGCCCCTAAGTGTCCCAAGTTAGTTATATGAATTACAACTCCAAATGTAATGTACAGCGCACCATTAATGTTCTCTTTTGAGAGAACTTATCATTTGGTTATGTCCTTCTGTTGGCTGAAAAAGATTGACCACTTGAGTTTGATAAGCACGTCTCATAGGGAAAAAGTGGAATATTAACAGCCTTTTCCAACCTAGTTCCAGAATCAGTTAAACATACATACAACAAGGAATGGGCCCTTGCCCATGCCCTGGCACTATAGTGCAATCATGTGGGCTGCGATGAAGATTCACCTAACCACAGAATACCAACAAGATCCAGCCCACAAGTGCAACCACAATACCCCATTAACTGTGAAGCCAAACAGCAGATTAGAGAAATTCTAACATGAATGTCAGTGTGTAATAGAAAGTTGCACCTCACTAAGGAGTATTATTTTGTTTCCAGTGATAAAACCAGATCATTCACATTGATTAGTCTTAGAATATAGACAAGGAACTGTGCTACTCGCACATTTGCATTTCAAAACATGCATGGCGCAGCACTAAGGAGCAATATAGTGCGTAAAAAATATTAAACTACCTTAGACATCTAAAACATGTCCTACTGCCAAAACATAGCACCTAAAAGCAGGTATCTGACTTCATTTAGTGCCCAAGGCTCTCAAAAACTATTTTGTCAATTGCCACAAGGATACAAGAACAGCACTGGGTTGTTCTCAGCCCCTGTAACAGAACTATTACAAGCGTTTGATGATGAAGCATTGTCCTAAGTCAATGACATGTACTTAACAGATGATGACTTAGCAAAACATTTGGCCAGGGTAGATCGCCTTTTTCTGAGATTTGCTCACTTGGGCTATACGTTTTATTTTAAAAAATTAAACATTGACTTTTTAATGCATTCCTCTCCGACTTGTAAATATGAGGGGGGTGCCAGTTTCAACCCCTCCCCACACACACTATTTTTAATGCAGACTGGGTAGTAAAAGAAACTTACCTTGCTGCCGGCCGGTTCCTCGTACACATCGAGGAACATGAAGAAAGCCCCACTGACCAATCACAACACTGCAATGCAGCATTGTGATTGGTTTCGAGCATCCAGGTTCGATTCTCAACCAGGGAAGGGGAGCTGTGCATGTTCTCCATGCATGCTGTAATGCATTCTGCATGCAGAACAGGGAAAGTGCGCATGACTGTTTTGGGTGGCCGGAGAGGGCCGACCAAACTGTGCACTTTGGAGTGGGCAAACAACTCCTCCCCTGCTCCAAGAGTATAGCAGCCCAGCCCACCCACCCACCTGCAAAGCAGCAGGAAGCAGCATGATATGATAAAGCAAAGTTATTATCATTTTATGTTTCTGCTTTGCACTGCTTAAAAGCAGTGGGGCGGCATTCCTCCACCATAGCGGAGGAGCCGCCACTGCTTTTGCTGACGCAAACTCGATGACTGTGCGATTTGCATTGTTCGCAATCAGGAAAAAACCTTTGTATGTGAGGGTGGTAATGATTTATTTGCATTTAAACACAACACGTTGATGGCTCCTGGCGATCATATTCTGTTTGCAGAGGTATAAAATATAAACCATCTGCGGTGATGAAAGGTATCTGTCAGATTATGGAGGAACATTAGCATGATTTTCTTTGTCGTGAAGCCTGTGCCAGCAAAAAAAAAAAAAAAAATTGTGAATGCATGCTGGCAATAAGCTACGGCATTATGCATATCGGTGGACGAATATACATATGTTTCTTATGACAGACATCTCCGCGAGCTTAGAGTTTCCGTGTCACCCTAAGATGTGCTGTCGGTGTGGGCGTTCACAAAAGGAATTCAGTTTAATGAGCAGGGAATCAGCCGGCAGCTTCGTGCTCACAGGCCTTAAAATAGAGCTCTGTGCACCTTGGCGGTCAAGTTATCAATCGTTCACGAGCCTCATTAGAATGGCATCCGTCAAGATAATAGGATTTTACATGTCATGTCCCTTCCCGGGTTGTTTTGGGTTCATTAAATTATAATAGCGCAGAACTGATATTCCATCTCGGCTCTGGCTTGCGGTATTTTCCCCAGCAGACTGAAAACAATGCACTGTTTGGCTGCACGCGCAGAGCTGCCGAGTCTAAGCAGCAATGGTAGTTCATGTATCTTTAATCCTGTATGGGGCTGGTTGTGTCAGGGGCGTACAAGAGACCAGCGGCCAGTGGACCCCCTTGTACCCGAATTCTGGCTGTATTTTACAACCTATAGGAACGTGGGTAGAAATTGGCCCTACCACAATTTTCTTGCTTGTATTAGACCTATTACAGTGTTGTTACACACTGGTGACTCTAACTGGATCTCTTTTTTTGTGTGGGTTTATTCACCAAGAGAATAGCCCTAGGGCATTTGAATATTTTACTTGAGTACTACACTATCTTAACACATTTTATTCTAATTAGGCACGGTGAGAATAGGTGATTTGCTCAAGCCACCCACTGTTCAGCAGGGCACAAATCCTAAAAAAAATAGTGAAGGGAAATACCTAGCATTTGAAATGCATAATTATTGCACATTTCATATCCTAATTAATGATCCCACGCAGTCCTGTCGAATCCTGCACTTTAAAGTGATATTCCTCGTTCACAATGGCCATCACTGTGACTGGTACTACTCAACTCTTTCCCAAATGTCAGGCTCCAGAAGAGACACAGACATCCTTAACATTGTGTATCCGTGTGAGATTTTTAAAGTGCTTAAGACAAAAAAGATGAGGAAAACAATGGGTGTGACAGCGAGAAGCAGGGTGTGACGGAGAATAGGTATTTGAAAGAGGAGAGTGGAAGTGGGCGTTCAAAAGTGCTGCAGTGGAGAAGTCGATTTGAAAGAAGGCACTTTTTTTTGTGTAGACGTAGTTGCCAGGAGGAAGGTATTAGAGTGGCTATAAAATAGCTGGTTGTTGTGTGGACTGAATGTTAGATGGGGATATTAGAGTAAGAAATGGGTGAGAAGATTACAAAAATAGAAAATGTAGAAAAGTATCTTTGAGGATATGCATGAGAGTGAAAAACAGGGTGAGAGGTGTGTTTGCGGTAAGGGAGCTACACAAAGGGAAAGGGAAAAAAGTAGGGTGTCAAAAGATAGGCTGAGCAGCTGAATGAGAAAGGTGAAGATATAGGGAGTCTGGTGTAAAAGGAGCAAGGAAGGTGAGCAAGTGTAATTTAACAGTGGGGGGCATGCGAAAGAAAGGGGGATGTGGAGACAGAGGAGAACAGAGGACTAATTTATGGGGAAGGGAATAACATGTGGATGCCAAAGGATGTCACATTAGCAGTACAATCAACAAACTTGAAACTATTATTAGAGGACGGTACAGAAAAAGGTGCCTTAAAGCAGTGGGAAAGATCTTTACCCTTGTCCTATGAGGTGGAACAGGTAATACAGTAAGAGGTAAGACAATGGCAGAGGGGAGGTGTTTGAGAAACAGAAGATGAGAAAGGGAAGGGAAACGAGAAAAGCGAGAGGGCATATGTAATATAGTAGGGTGGGATATAGGAGGGTGAAAGGAGGTGCAAAGAGAAATGTGTGTGGGTGGGTGTAGAAAGAAGGTTAGAGGAGATGAAGGTGATACAGGAGGAAGAGCGTGGCAGTTGATATGATAAACATGGAGAAATGAAAGCTGAGGAGGATGAGACACAGAGAAAGAGGAAAAAGAGGTAGAAATAGAGAGTAAAACTTATACCAAAGAGGGCTGCTGCATGTCAGTTTATGGATACTATATATTGATTCATCTGATGTGTATGTGAGCTCCTGTTCTATTGAGTAATGATGCTATCACAGTTCTGGGTTTAGGTACTTAAACAAAACTGGAAAATGTGTTCTTTATTCCCAGACCTGGGACTATACTTTACCCAGCGTGTCTTTATTCTGACCTGCAACATGAACTACTATCCCATCTTGTTTGATTGATTGATTGACGCATTCACCATTTTCTCTGGCGCTCCAGGTTGATCCTATAGTACAGACACACATACGCAGCTCTCATTTTACACATATATATTGACCTGCAACACGCACCGCTATCCAAAGTGAGCTTTGTTGATTTTATGGCATGACACAGAGGCTAAGATTATGCAATCTCCTTTATTGCTTAGCTCACAGCAGCAACAATGAAGGGTTCTAGAACTTCCAACAAACATTCCAGGTAGGTATATAGTCCATGTGCACATAGTGGTCTTCCTTCTTTGTTGCTGCTGCTCACAAGATAAGTAACTCTTTGCTCTATGCCCTTGACTGTCTGACTGTTGTTTGTGATATATTTTGTGAGCTGTTGTGGGAGGTTTTGTGGATCCCCTCCCCCCTCCCCTAACCCTTCAGCAGCCCCATATATTTCTGAAAACGCTGTTTTTATGATTGCCTGATGGTTGTCTACTCTGTCGCCTTCCTTAGGGCCCCCCTTGCTGCCCCCCCCTGTGTCTACCCTCTCTGCCTCTCTCTCGCGGGTGACCCCTTTTCTACCTATGCTGCACTCGACTACTTATTCTGCTCGCGCTCCCTTGGCCGCTTCAGGCCATTGGGGCAAGCAACTCGGGATCGGTGTCATCTGAACGCCGGCCCCGTACTTCGAGGGACCAGCGGAATCACTTCTGCCTCTGAGCCCCGCTTCCTAATTTCGTAAGCCTACGCTCCCCTGGCCGCTTCAGGCCGCAGGAGCATACCATTCGGGACCGGCGTCATTTGAACACCGGCCCAGTACTGCGAGACCGGCGTCTTTCAAAGCGCCGCCGGCCGCATTCCTCCCATGCCTCCGCACGCGTCTCCATGGCAGCGCGGCCCTCCTTCTGCGTTCCCATGGAGACGCGACCCATAAAAGTTTACCGGCATCACCGCTACACCCACAGGAAATAGCGGGAGGAACCGCTCGCTTACCACTTACGTTTTTCCTCGCCTCTAGCACTCGTTAACCCATTACGCTCGTCCTGCTTCCAAAAAAAAAAGGGGCGAGACGAACACAGTCACAACACAAGGAAATAGAAATAGGACTTCCCTGATTTTAGAGGAAAGTACATTGGAAATCACTAGGAACCTAACTAACAACCCAAGAAACAGAGTAAGGACTACCCTACATTAAAGGAAAACCCCTTGGCACCTGACTTCGTTTCCATGGCTACTTACCTCCATTTTGTCACTAACATTCTTGTGTTTGACAGTTAGCTTTTGCCAACCACAGCTATCACATCTACCCTTCACTATGGCCTCAGATCCTTCAACTTCCGCTATGGAAGACAAATTAGAGGGACTTATTAACAAGGCCCTAGACAAAGTGATGGGGTCTCTGGATGAGACCATAAACAAAAAATTAAAATTCCTTACAAAACCAGACTGGCAACAGAAGAGCGCTCAAGGGGACTCTTCAAATACTACTTCTAGCCAAAGGAAGAGGCAAATTTACATTAACCCCCCTGAGGGCGCAAAAAGGTATAAGAGCTCTATCTCTAATTTACAGGACTCACGCTCTGGCGGTGACAATATTGGTGCCTCGGGCACACAAGATGGGCAGTCTAAAGGCCCAAATTTCCCTATCCCTATCCCCATTGATAGTGACGATGGGTCACAAGACGACATTAACCTCTCTTGTTCCTCAGACTTTAATTCAGACGGAGAGGAAGGAGAAATCAGAGAGGGCTTGGGTGAGGCGTCTGAGGCCTCTGGGTCCAAAATGGGAATTCTCGACCCCTTTGGGGAACACATGTTCGACCCTCTGCTCATTAAACACCCCCTCTCGCCAGAATGGACCCCCTCACAACATATCGGGGAATACCTTTCCTTTTGGCTTCGCAAAGAGATGCCAAAAGAAGTCAGGGCCCGCCTGAGATCCGAATGCCCTCGCCCCTCCCTCCCCGACAAAATCGCCTTCACGCCTGACCTAGATAACAAGGTGGTGGCTTTCATTGCCAAGACTGGCAAGGACCCCAGAAGGGGACTTGATAAGGGCCTAAAATCCTGTCAAGACAGACTCCTAGACATCACTGGTCCACTCACAAAAATGTTTGAACTGGCGGAAGGGGCGTATGTATCTGATAATCCCATTGACCCAAAAGAACTGCGCCAATGGGCGCAGAGAGCAATTTGCCTCCTAGGCAACGCCAATACTGCACTTTCCAATGAAAGACGCAAGAGCATACTTTTAAAGATTGACCCGAAATTGGTTGAGCTTGCCACCAACGAAGGAGGCGCATCATCTCAGGGCCTTCTCTTCGGAGATGACTTTATCAAGGAGATGGCGAAGTATGTGGGAGCCTTTAATTCCATCCAAAAGTCCCAAAAAGACATCAAGAGAGTCTTTAACAATAGAGTTTTTTCACGGGCCGGGAGGATGCGGGGTCGATTCACCGGCCGTGAAAATCCTTCATCCAGACCCTTTGGAGGACGTGGTGGAAGATCCTTTCAGTCAGGATATGGGTACCAGACGTCCTTCTTCCCCCAGAGACAAAGACTCAGAGGAAGAGGCTTCAGAGGCGAAAGGAGAGGAAGAAGCTTCTCTACCGGTAAGTACCTCCAAAGACCTTTCAGATATCCCTATAAAGGTGGGCGGGAGACTAGCCCTTTTCTCTGGGAACTGGACCATGGTGAGTCAGGACCCTTGGGTACTAGACACCGTGAGGGGATACAAAATAGAGTTTATCGACTACCCCTTCCAAATAACTCCCCCACAAGAAATACGTTTCTCACAGAAAGACTCTGCTCTAGTATCCCAGGAGGTCAAGGACCTTTTCTTAAAGGGTGCAATTCGGGAGGGAGAAGAGATTGGCTTTGTCAGCAACGTCTTTCTAGTAGAAAAGAAAGACAAAAAAATGAGACCAGTAATAAATCTCAAAGAACTAAACCAATGGGTGATTTACCGCCATTTCAAAATGGAAGGAATTCATATTCTCAGAGACGTATTGAGAAAGGGCGACTGGCTTACTCGCCTGGACCTCAAGGACGCCTATCTGACAATCCCGATCTGGCCCCCTCACCAGAAATTCCTCCAGTTCTTCTGGGAGGGCAAACTTTGGCAGTTTTGCAGCCTCCCTTTCGGTCTCTCATCGGCCCCTTGGTGTTTCACCAAGGTACTCCGCCCAATAGCGGGGTGGCTAAGGAACAAAGGAGTAAGACTAATCCTTTACCTGGACGACATTCTGATAATGGCCGAATCCAGGGAAGTTGCTTCGCAACACACTACTCTCGCGATAAATCTTCTGGAGCACCTGGGCTTTGTGATAAACGCGAAGAAGTCCTCTACGTCCCCAACCCAGGTTACCCAGTTCTTGGGCTTCTCAGTGGATACTCTCCAAGCGGAGTTGAAACTACCCGGAGACAAACTCAGAAAACTCAGAAAAGAACTAAGGAAAGCACTAAAAATTCGCACCTTTCCTCTAAAGACTTTGGCAAGAATTCTGGGCCTTCTGTCCTCAACCATCCAAGCGATCTATCCGGGTCCCCTGCACTATCGGGCACTACAGAGACTCAAGGCCAAAGCCCTCAGGGCAAATTCATCCTACTCCCAAATGGTTTGCCTGGACGCGGATTCCAGGAAAGAGATAATTTGGTGGTTGAAGAATGCAGAAGCCTGGAACGGCAGAGCAATCTTTGGAGAGGAACCGGATCTGATCATCCACTCGGACGCGAGCCTAGAGGGTTGGGGCGCCACCTGCGGCGATTCCTCAACAGGGGGTCCTTGGACCTCACAGGAAAAGAACCTGCACATCAATTGCCTGGAACTTCTCGCGGGGTCCTTCGCTGTCCAGAGCTTCACCAAAGACACCATGAAATGTTCAGTCATGCTTCGCATGGACAACGTATCTGCTGTGAGGTACGTGAACAAAATGGGCGGCCCTCATTCGAAAGGCCTCTCGGACTTAGCCAAGAGTTTTTGGACCTACTGCCTCAACAAGGGCATCTCGGTCCTTGCCGAACATATCCCAGGACAGAACAATGGAGTAGCAGACTGGTTCTCCAGGAACTTTGTAGATTCAAGCAACTGGAGACTAGACAGGAAAGCCTTCCTTGCGATTCAATCTCGTTGGGGTCCTTTCGGAATAGACCTTTTTGCGGATCGCCTCAATTCTCAACTTCCCAAGTTTTTCAGCTGGAGACCGGACCCACTGGCCCTGGGAATAGATGCATTTTTTCAGAATTGGCTTGGTCTGAAACCATATGCATTCCCTCCTTTTGCAATGCTTCCACGCCTCCTCGTTCAGATACGGAGGAACAGAGAATCTGTAGTGGTAATAACTCCCCTCTGGAAATCTCAAGCTTGGTTCCCCATCTTTCTAGAGTTGAGCGTGGACTTTCCAATTCTCATCCCCACTTTCGAAGATCTACTGACAGGACCCCACGGGGAGTGCCACCCTCTAGTTCTCCAGGGCATCCTGACCCTGATGGCCTGGAAGATTTCAGGAGACAGTGGCAGATCCCAGGACTTTCGGAGGGCGCTTTCAGACTCATGTCTGAATCATGGGCCCCTGGTACCAGAAAAGCCTATAGACTGGCTTGGGGTAAATGGGTTTGCTGGTGCCTTCGACGGGGTTACGATCTTGTTTCAGCTGATGTAGTTCAAGTTCTCAACTTCTTGACCGAGATTTTCGCTTCAGGTCTAGCTTATCGTACCGTTAACGTTTATAGATCAGCAATTGCAGCAGGTCACTGCTTGCAAGATGGTACCTCTGTAGGCCAAAACCTTTTGACCAAAAAACTCATGAGGAGTATGCGTGTTTTAAATCCTCCTCAACCTCCTCGCCTAAGACCAGCCAAAGACCTGCCCGTCTGCGCCCGTCCGCGACAGGACGGGACCAGGGACAGGGAGCCATGGCGGTCACTATTACCTGTTTGGAGCCTTTCCATCGCTCTGGTCTCTCGTATACCAGACAGACCCTTATGGCCTTAAACAGGTATGCCACCATGCTGTGTTTACATAGGGTAGAGAGGAGTCTGGAGGGGCCATTCTCTTGTAGGGTTTGCTTTACACAATTTACTGGCAGTGCTGTAATCACTCCTTGTCAACTAATGTCTACCTCCTCCATTCCTACCAATTATTATCAGCTAAAGTCGAGTGTCAGTCCTCCTAATGATTCATCTTTTAATTGCAAGAACCTCCTGTGTAACGTTCGTTCTTTAGTTTCCCATTCTACCCAGGTTTGGGATCTTATAACATCTCAGAAGCCACATCTTTGCTTTTTAACAGAGACTTGGCTAAAGCCTCACTCTGTTCCGGCCATTACGATGGGGGTACCGCTAGGATACAAACTAGTGAGGATGGACCGGCCTATTAAAACTGGTGGGGGTTTAGCCATTGTTTTTAAACAAGAAATGGAGGTAGTGGTTACGGAGACTGTATGTAACCCACAAATGGAGCTCCTGATCTTTACCATCAACCCTAATTCTAGGGAAACTAGAAAGGGAGCGCTAGTCTATCGACCCCCAGGTCCATCTGGGAATTTCTCCATTCAACTTGTTGAAACGCTGGCCCCCCACATGCAGGTGAATTCTGATTTCATCTTGGTAGGAGATTTCAATGTCCATAGCGAATTAACCTCCTGTGTGGAAGCACAGACACTTTTGGCTGATTTGGCTACTCTTGGCTTGCACCAAATTAATCAGGGACCCACGCATTTAGCCGGTCATACCTTGGACCTTGTGCTATATAATTCCACCTTCATAAAATGCTTGCCTTCCTGCCAAGTGGATTGGACTGACCACTCCATTATCGAATTCTATACTCGCTCCAACTATGAGGTTAAGGGCGTTCAGAGGACCATGGCTGATGTCAGAAGACCCTGGAATAAATTAACATCAGAGAGCTTTAGGGAGAAATTTACTGAACCGAACTGGGCTGAATGTGGCGACAACGTCACCGCTGTACTGGCCAAATTTAATGAAGCTGTAACCACCTCCATTAATCATGTTGTCCCTTTTAGAAAATATAAACCACGGCCTGCCCCAAAGCAAGAAGTCTGGTTTACAGACGATCTCAGACAACTAAAGATAATTGCACGGAAATCAGAAAAATGATGGAGAGTCACACGAAAGGTAGAGGATAAAGAAATCTATAGGACTTCCATGAAAAGTTACTATAAAGCTATTCGGTCTGCTCGGAAACATCACATAGCAGCCCAATTATCAGCAGCTGGTAAAAATGCCAAAATTCTTTATCAAATCTTACAGACCTTCATCAAGCCTGCAGCCTGCGAAATAGAAGGGATTGAGTCCCAGGAACTCTGTAATAACATCTCACAGTTCTTTGTTAGAAAAATAGAAGGCATTTATGTTAAGATCTTAGCCTCAAAATCTACTTCTAATACTCTGAGAAATGTGGACAGTATGGTTCTGACACACCTAAGCACAGCAGAAAACATTGTAAGCAAGCTGGTTGAATTCCCCCCTATATCAATGGAGGACATAAGCACTCTAATCATTCAAACTAAGAGTGGATGCCCTTCGGATATTATTCCAGCTCGGATCATGTCACTTCTGGGGAAGGATCTGGGTGCTGGAATTCAGTGGGTTGTCAATCTATCCTTGAGATCAGGGGAAGTCCCCTTAGATTGGAAGCATGCTTTGGTGAGGCCTTTAAGGAAGAATAACTCCATTCCTTGGACTGATCTCACAAACCTGAGACCCATTTCTCTCCTCCCTTTTTTAGGGAAGCTTACAGAGAAGTTTGTTAACCAGCACTTATCTAAATACATCGAGAGTGCAGGGGGACTAGACCCCTCTCAATCGGGTTTCAGGCCCAGGCACAGTACTGAGACCGCCTTGCTGTCCGTCGCTGACAATCTTCATATGCTTCAGGATAAGGGGTACTCCGTTGTCCTGGTGTTGTTAGATTTGTCAGCGGCGTTTGACACTGTGTCACATGATATCATGACCACCAGACTAGTTGACATCGGTCTGGGAGGTAAGGCGCTGGCCTGGTTACGGAGTTTTTTCACCAAACGCACTCAGAGAGTCATATTGGGTCAGAGGAGGTGGAGATCTCAAAGGGGGTGCCACAGGGCTCCTGCTTGAGCCCAACGTTATTTAACATCTATGTGGCACCCCTAGCTAACATCATGAGATCTCACGGGTTTATCCCTGTATCGTATGCAGACGATACACAACTCCTCTTCCCGTTCAAAATCATGACCCCCGAAGTGCGTAACTCCTTTGCCCAGGGGATGAAAGAAGTGGCACATTGGATGGCAGCAAACTTCCTTCAGTGTAACGTCTCTAAGACGGAGGTGATGCTCTTTGGGGAAGCCAAACGTTTGTGGACTCCTGACTGGTGGCCTCAAGACCTAGGCCCAGTCCCTGAACCTAAAGTGGTAGTGAAAGATCTAGGAGTTAAACTGGATCAGGAGCTTACTCTTAAACATCACGCCACTCAAGTAGTAGGCTCCTGTTTCCATGTTATTGGGCTTCTCCGAAGGGTATTCCCCCTGCTACCTGATACCACCAGGAAAACTTTAGTTCAGTCGCTCGTGCTGAGTAGACTGGATTACTGTAATGGTTTGCTGCTAGCCGCTAATGAGGGGATCACGGCCAGACTTCAAGTTGTGCAGAACACGGCTGCTCGCCTTGTTCTTAATGCCCCGGCTCGGACCCCTTCTAAACCCCTACCTAATAAACTTCATTGGCTTACGGTAAAACAAAGAGTGATGTTCAAAACTTGTTGTATCATTCACAAATGCCTGTCCGGTAATGGCCCGGATTATCTAACTAAGAAATTTATCCCATACATCCCCGCAAGATCTCTGAGATCTGGAGACCGTGAATTACTGTGCGTCCCCAGATTCTGGAAGACACGACAAGGAGGAAAGGCTTTGTCAGTTGCGGGCCCGAAGCTTTGGAATGAACTTCCACTTGATATTAGATCATGTAGGGAACACTTTCCCTTCAGAAAAAAATTAAAGACTTTCCTGTTTAATTATTAATTCTGGTTGAGCTTTTAACAATACATGACAGAGCTACTTGCTTTCTGATACTGCCAAAGGCGCGGAGATACTCCTTAGGGAGTCGATCCCCAGCGCGGTACAAGTGTGCAAATAAATAAATAAATAAACCTAGGTACTCGGCTCTCTGGGACGTGAGGGATGTTCTCAGATTTATTTCCTCTTGGGGTGAAAACACTTCTCTCTCTCTAAAAAAACTGTCCTACAAGTTGACTGTTTTACTGTGCCTTGTTTCCTTCAGACGTACTTCAGACGTAAAGGCATTAGATCTCTCTAGTAGGGCTTTTCAACCTGAAGGTGTTTGTTTTTTCATTAAAAGACGGACTAAAACTATGTCAACTTCCGTTTTGTATCCCTTTTTTCCTCAGAATGAAATCTTGTGTGTGGTACGTTGTCTGTTGGAGTATGAGAGAAGGACTTTAGGTCTAAGATGTTCTGTAGATCAACTGATCATTTCCCATAGATATCCTCATAGAGCAGTTTCTTCTCCCACTTTAGCTAGATGGGTTAAGGATGTCATGAAAGAAGCTGGGATCGATATTTCAATTTTTGGTGCTCACTCTCTTAGAGGCGCATCAGCTTCTAAGGCTTTTATTTTAGGTGGTGGCCTACAAGATATCCTTAGGGCTGCGGATTGGTCAAACGAATGTATTTTCAAAAGTTGTTATTTTAAACCTGTATCAAATGTAATTGATAGTGTTTTGAACACACTTTGAACTTGCATAATATTGGCCTCCGTGTCATGCCATAACATTTAGATTTTTCACAGCCTGCTGGGCAGAAAATCTGGATTTTATTAAAGACACGGAGGCTAAGATTCACATTCTCTTTTTGTGGAAGAACTGTGGTTTCAGGAGTAGTGAGTTTGCACTTCAAGATGGACGACCACCCCATGATAATTCAAGTTTGCCAGCCAAATAGGTGGAGGTCTTTAAGTGCAGGGCTTTGTGAGTCATGCAAGAAACCTTTAGTTGTATTATAGCTTCATAAGGTAGCCAGTTTAGGGATTTTAATGCTGGGGATATGTGATAATTTCTTTCAGTACCAGTAATCAAGGTGGCTGCAGCATTAATGGAAGCTGAAAGTGGAGCCAAGCTTTGTTTGGGGAGACCACAGAGTGTGGAACTACCGTAGTCTAGCCTTGGCAATACTAGAGCTTGCTCTGCCCATTTGAAGTCTTCTTGTGGAAGGAATGCTTTGAGATTCCTTAGTAATCTCATCTGGTGTCTAGCACCCTTGGTTGCATTGCTGATGTGATTCTGCATGTTCAGGTGCCTGTCTAGAGTGATTCCTAGAGATTTAGCAGACTCTAAAATGTGGGGAGAGCAGGTGAAATCTGACAGATGATGCATCCAGAGGTCAGTCTTGGGAGCGTGGTTAGGGGGAGCAATTAGAAGAAATTCTGTTTTAGAGGTGTTAAACATGAAGTCGTTTTTAGTGAGCCAGTTTTGAGTGTTCATCCGGATGGCGTTGAGAGAAATTAGGTATTTTGGGAAGGAAACATTCAAATAAAGTGGGTATCATCCATATACGTGTGAAAATGAATGTTCGCAAAGTTCAGGGCCTTAGCTAATGGTTCCAGGAATACATTGAAGAGTATGGGTGAAAGGATGGACCCTTGTGTAACCCCCATATAGAGTGTAGACGCTGAGATAAAAGTTGATTAACTTTGACTCTTTGAGATCTGTTGAGTAGGAAGGAAGTGAACCATTGCAAGACCACTCCTGATAGACCCATCCTGTGTCCTAGCGTGGATAGTTATTTGTTGTGGTTAACAGTGTCGAAGGCAGAAGATAAGTCAAGGAGAATCAGTGGCAGGAATAATTTAGTCCTAGCAACTTTAAAATGTCATCCAGGATGTGAGAGAGTGCAGATTCAGTGCAGTGGCCTCTACGAAAGCCTGATTGATGTCGAGCCAACAGTTGGAATTTCTCAATGTGAGCACAGTTGATATTGCACACACTTTTCTAGAAGTTCCGCTTGTGTGGGGATGTTGGAAATGAGACATCATTTATTCAGATCGGCATTTGGTTCTTTTAGAATGGGGGAAAGTTGTGCTGCTTTTAGGCAGCCAGGAATAATTCCTTGCAATAGAGAAGAGTTAACATTCTTTGCCCAAATGGGGAGAATGATAGCCATAATTTCTTTGACTATGGGAGGTGGTAGAGGGTCGTTGAAATGATTGGATGGTTTGATCGCAAGCGGAGTATTGTGGATGTCGTTTTCAATGAGGGCTGTAAAGGTGTGCCAAGAGGCCTTGTTCTTGGGTCTAGTGGTAGGGGGGACGAGCAGCTTCTGGTGATCAAATGGAGCAGTGTGTCCAGAAGTTTGAAGAAGGGCCCTTTTTAATTCTAGGTAACCCTGGATATAGTGGGCATAGCGGGGCTATGCAAAGGTCCACGGAGTTGCGAACAAACTCAGTGGAACGCCGCAACGCCACCCGCCTCCATCCCCCCAATTAGCCATTAATTCTGCATGAATTAAATGTAAATTAAAAACCACCTACCTGTACTGTGGCATCCCCGGGCTGCCCTCCTCCTCTCCGTCTAGGTAATCCTTGAGAAAACCGGGCATACGCACGCGCCCGTGCATGCGCATTTCTTGCGAGAAATGTGCATGTGCGGATGCTCGCGCAGGCGCAGTTTTCTCAAGGATTACCCAGACAGCGAGGAAGAGGAGGGCAGCCCGGGGATGCCGCAGAACTGGTAGGTGGTTTTCATTTACTTTTAATTAATGTTGAATTAATGGGTAATAGGGGGGTGGAGGCAGAGGCTGGCCAACTCCGCTCCTCGACGGATTGTGCGGAGATATGCCTTCTCCGCCTTATCCGTGGAATAGGCAAAACTCCGCACACTCCGCAGGTAGAGCAGAGTTCTCCGCCCGGGCTTAATTCTAGTTAGATATTGATGATTGACTTTTTTTGACACAGAAGGGGGCCAGTTCATCGCAAGAAAGAGTGCCTTCGCCATGGTCAGAACGGATGGGCGTTTTGCGCGATTGTTGATTAACCATTTCGAAAAGTTTCTTGGGGTGATTTTTGGCTAGATTATGTTGGGATCTGAAGAAGTCGGCTTTTACACTCATGATTTTTTTGTTGCAGGCGTTCCTGACAGCTCTAAGGAGGTTTAGTTGTTTGGTAGATGGTATAGATCTCCAAGATCTTTCCGCTGACCTTAGGTTACGGCATTCCGAGTTTAACGAGTCGATGAACCATGGTTTGGAGTTTTTGGAGGAGACGTTTTTTAGTTGTAAATGGGCTTTATTGTCCATGATACCAGAGATAGAGGCATTATAGAAATCTGTGAGGACATGAACATCTTTCATTTCTGAATGAGGAGTCCAACCCTTTGTACAGCAGGTTGCTAGCTCTTCAGTGTTGATATTTGTAAGGTTCCATTTCCATTACTTTGCTTTCTTTGGTTGATCTCCCTTCACGGATATCTCCCTGATAATGAAGAAGAAGATTCAATAGTGGTCGGACCAGTCGCAAGGGATAATGGAATCCAGTGTGATGGTGTTAGCTTTGGATGTGATGAGAATTTCTCCCTTGTTGTGAGTTGGACTATCACAAAATTGTATCAGCTCCTTATGCAAAAGGACGTATTTAAGACAATTCACTATGTGATAGTTTGGGTTGGACCAGTGGAGGCAGAAGTCTAGCAGGGAGATTTGGGACACTAGAGGGTCATCATTGGAGGAGATGATTTCCATTAAATGCTCAATGAAGGAAAAATTGTCACCAGTGGGGTGGTAGAAAGTATGTTGTTTACAAACAGTGCGGTTTTTGCTGGTGATGTTGATGCAAACATATTCGCTGGAGGTTGGAGTGGGGAAATCTGATTGAGAAAGTGAGAGTGTATTTTGGTGTATACGGGCTAGTCCTCCACCCGGTTTCAAATATCTGTCCATACGAATTATGTCATGGTTAGGTGGGACTGGAAGGTCAAGGATAGGGTTGAAGGAGTCATTTAGCCAAGTTTCTGTTCGGATAAAGATGTCAAGCTCGTTGGTAAAGATGAGATCATAGATTTCAGAAGCATCTTTACTCACTGAGCTGCAGTTGAGAAGTTCACCTTTCAATTGTTTAGTCAAGAGAGAGGTGGCAGCCAGAAGGATATTGATGAGCTGGAGGTAGTCTGTATTTATGCCTCTCAGGTTGTGGGAGGATTCTCTGTAAGGGTTAGCTTAGATAGCTTACATTTGCCCCATCCGGGACTAGTCAGGTGATTGAGAATACGAGTGGAGTAGATTACGGGACTCAATGGTCGAGAGATCAGCCTTTAGTCAAATGGGGCGGGAGGAGGAATTTTGGAAGGGTAAAGTTTTCCAAGTATTGTGAGAGGTATGCGAGACCAATGCAGGAGCTACATCCGACAAGATGGGTGGTTGATTCTCTATAATGCTAAGGGTTCTGAGTAGAAGGAGGTGTTCAATAGTGATGGTTTTCAATTCCTGGAGTTCCGTCAAAAAAAGGTGCAGGTGGCTAGAGATCTCATCCAGATGTGTGGCCCAGTCTGAGAGCTGAATGTTGGGTTCTGTAGGGAGGAATAGCTGCGGGCCCTAGGATAGACGGAGGGAGGGGGTGAGTCAATTTGGTTTTGTGGATTACCAATTAGCAAGGAGAGAGGAACTGTGGGTGTAAGGGGGTGATAGGGCTTGACTGGGGAGGACAGGGTGTGGGGAAAGAGAGGTAGAGTAGAATGGGAGGAGAGGAGAGGGTTCCAGGAAGGGCAGTAGGCTGGCCACAGATTGGGCTAACGGTGAGTTAGGTAGGATCAAGCAAGGACGCTCACCGGGAGCGAGATAAAGCGATGGAGCGAGAGAGGATTCCCCTGCAAGGGTCCCATTCTGTACCCATGTGGGGTTAGGAGAAGTGAGTGAAGATATAGGTCCAAGAGTTGAATAATTCCCTGATGATGTGGACATTGTAGGAGCTGGAGAAACTAGGTTGAGGAACTGATTGGCACAGTGCTCGCCTAAGGCGTGAGGAGGGATATGTATGGTTGGTGTCACCTCTAGTGTGAGGAAAGTAGTGAATGTGAGATCAATTGGAGTTAGAAGGGTTAAGCAGGGATGAGAAGACTTAGAATCCACCACCGTCTTGAGGGTGGGGAAGATATTAGAATAATTACATCGTTATAAAGGGAGATGGTGTAAAAGGGCGAGGGTGATGCTGATAGTTTGAGGCCATACAGAGTTTTCCTGCCACTCATTATATGAAGCAAGGACTAGAAGACATTCCTCCATCTTGCCCATTTCCTGGAATAAAATATGAGGTAATTAGTTAGTTTACCCTAGTTGGCACAGAAGTAAGGATCAGGGATACGTGTTTCGGGTTGGGTTTTGAGTAACCGATGTTTGAGCTTTTTAATAGCATTTTTGGAGAGGTTTAGAGGGTAGTTGATCATGAAGGCATGCAAGGGGTGGGACAAGCCTTGACTCTATTCTTATGGGGTACCACGTTGAAGATCTTAGTGAAGAGCAAAATTAAGAGGTCTTAATCGAATAGGCAGGGATGTGCTTAACAAAGGGAATTCTCAATGAGAAACTAGGCCAGTCAAGTAAAATGGGGTTGAAGATGGATCAGTTACTTCTTAATGAGCCTCTTCTTGGGATCAGGATTGCCCATTTAATAAACTCAAAGGAAACAGCAGGAGTAATGAGCTGATAAGTGCTGTGGTTGAAGGAGGATCATAGTGATTGCAAGTGAATGATTCATAGTTCCAGTCAAGAATGCTGCTGTGTTAGGATACACATGGTGGTGGTTATGCTGAAAATGCAGATGAGAGACTTTTTACAGTACTGCTCTTGTGCTAATACAAGTTGGATCGACTAAATTAGTACAATACTGTTTGAACCACGCTAAGCCTGAAAAAAGGAGCATTATATTGTCCTAAATGTGTGCACCTTCCCTGATAAAGCCAGAAGCAAAAAAAAGTTCAATTATTTGCAGGCTACAGACCAAGACATTCAAAGATAGCCACCAATATTGCTGGGTTATGGTGCAGGCAGATAGCAGTTCTGTTTACATTTCAATTTCCAGTCTGGTGTCTCTTCAGGGTAGAAGGCACTATCTTCTGAGAGTCTGTCGAGACGATGCAGGAATAATTCCCAAAATGGTGGATTTAAGAAGTATGGCCCGAAAGAAATAACAGGTCCTCCCCACCACGACCCAATCTGACCAAGGACTCTGCTTACAAGAAGCCAAAGCACAATTATTGGGGCACTCTCTAACTACGAAGAGGCTGAAGCCAGATGTCAAGGTCTTTAGAGTGGAGGGAGGGAAGCTACAGGCTAACCTGGAACCATCTACGCCGATGGAGGACCATCCCGAAAGTCAACGCCGGCTGCAGTCAAGCACATCAATTATTGACTGCAGCCTCACAGTCTCGGCAGTCAATGTGATGTGCAATGTGCACTATACCGTTCCCCTGCTGAGACGAAGAGAGATTCAGTGAGTAAGTGGGTAAGGGCGGCTCAATTGCTGGAGAGATACAGCCGATGAGAGCAAATACCAGAGAAACCACGATGGAGAACACCCCTTTCAATGCTGGGATTTGGGGGCAGAGGCACTCACACGAGTGCTGGATCAAACCCACCTTAACCAAGCGGCTGGGTAGCAAGTCCATCCCCAGAATTTTAGGCAGTGGACCAACGATTTCACCTTGCGGAGAGCTGAGCTATCAAGCGTCAGGTGAGAGGTCAGCGCGGTGAGGACTGAGGATCTTCAGCACAAGCTTTGGCATGGATGAGGGTGTTGGTTCGCAGTGAAGGCGAGTGAACCGCGCGATCCAATATTTGAGTTTTAAAGTTCCAATGGAATGTCTCTCTAATGCACAGCAATGCAAGGTGTCACAATGCACTGCCTTGTGTTTCTTTTTTTTTTTACAAAGCAACACAAATGGCCATTTGTGTTATTTTGTAGATAACAAAAACATATTGCATTGTGTCTGTATTGAAAAAGCAATGCAAACCTGTTACAAAACCTTTTTAAATCTCGGCAGGAACACGCTTGTGCAAGTAATTGCTTGTTGCAGACATAATATTTAATATGTTTTAAAAAGTGGTGATTTGGCATCACTATAGAAAGTCAATTGAAAGTCTATTGAAGAGGTATGTTACTGGATTGCAGGCAAGAAGTAGCTAGATGCATTATATATTCTTGCTTTGTCTCAAGAATGCTTTGCATTGCAATATGCCAGAAGCAAGGCAGAAGATCACTATATATGCAAATGGAGCTGTCGCAGGAAACAGAGTTAGTGGCCAATGTTGCAAATGCAGTTTAAATATATAGGCATCTATACCTGTTATGGTGTCTATTGCATGGAAAAATGCAGCAGAATTAAATTGACCTTATCCTTCCTTTTTTATACAAATAAGTAACTTCTAGAGTAGGCCCTAAAAAGCCCATAGGGAAGGTTGCAGTGTATTTAGAGAGTTGGAAAAGAACTTTTACGTTTTACATGCACTGGCAGTGAAAATCTCTCCAATGTGTACTCTTTAATAGTAGTGTCAGAGTTTACGCCTCAATTCAGAAAATTTCTTTTTTATAAAGTTTTCATTTTCTTGTCCTAAACATTTGGTGCCTACAGCCTGTATTGTGGGTCACATGACTAGGTTAGCTAGCAGTTGGTCTTTGTGTATTGCTACCACACAGTGAGACAAGGGAGAATAGGTGATGGCAAGTTGGACCATCTCTGGCTTGATGAGGGAGAGGAGCTGTCACTTACCACACTTGCACATCACAAAGGCTCTGTTTGCACATACTCACAAAGCGTTTGACACTAGTCTTTTGTGACCACAGATAAGATGGGCCCAGGGCAGGGAGGCAGTAAATGCTAAGCACCTCTGGATGCGCAAACCTCCAGAACTTTCTCCTACTCCAACGTGGGCATCAGGTATAAATAATGGACGGTAAGACTCAAATCTTCAGTACACCTCTGAACCTGTAGAAGACTAAGAAGGACTGGTTTTCTGCTCTGCAAGAAGATCTGCTGATCTACTACCATGCTGCCCTACTACCTGAGTGAAAGGACTGGTAGTATCTTGAACCCAGGACCACCCGAGTGACTCAAAGTGCTTGTTGGCTATCCACCTTATCAGATCCTCAGGGACAGTTAATCTACAACCACCTTGAATCCAACACCTGGACTCTGTCTGCTGTGAGTCTACCCCCCAAGAGCTGCCACCTCAGTCTTAGACTGTTTAAAGTGGGCCTAAAAGTGCTCTGCCAGCCCAGCTGTGGTCCCATAGTTGGAACCAATGCAGTTTGATGCATCTCCTTATGGCTTCACCCAGAGCCGCTGCAGCGGGATGCATCCCCATTGCCAGGTCTCGCACCACAGTCTAAAGTCTCCTAGGAATCATCAATGTGCAACACATCCTCAATGCAGACCTTCGCATCGCAAGCCCCTCATTGATGGCATTCTCGACAACATCGCAGGACTCAGCATTGCAGCCCTGCCACTTCTTGAGAACCAGCGGTGAATGCCGCATCTTCGAAGCAGTACTTTGCATCATATGCCTTTTCTTGATAGCATTCTTAACAATAACACAGGACTCCGCCTCGCAGCCACGCAACTTTTCAGAACTGCTGGTATGTGACGCATCCTCAATGCGGCCTCTCGCAATGCTCCACAACCAGGATTTAAGGTACTTTGTTCAAAGGGCCTAACCTTATCCCTCCATTGCGGTGTTACATAAATACTTTGCATATTGCCTCAAAGTTAAGCCGATTGCTTTCGTGCCAAGCAATAAGAGGGTTAAGCACGGGTTAATTTGGGGTTTGCTATGTTTCAGCCTGACAAAGAATGTGCTTGCTCTAGAGTAGGGGTTCACCCCCTCCACTAGTACCCCAATGTCCTACACTAGTGAATGTGACACATGTATTCCGGGGCTGCTGGACATCCTTATTTATTCATCATTGACTTGTGCTGTCTTTTTGGGCTCTATGGGACATACCGCTATTCACACACTTTGCTACTTTGCCCACTTTTACCAAGCCTTAGGTGATGACAGAAGTGAGACCGACAAACAGCATATGCCTGCATACATCATCCCCCGGCTCCGTGGTACTCAGAACAACTCAAATGCCTCCGCTCACAATGTAAGACATTGGAGCGCAAATGGAGACAAGGCTACTCCCCTTCACGTAAAATCATCTATAAAGAAGCCTTGAAAAAGTACCACAATAGCTGTAAAACTGCTAAAGCAGACTATACTAAAAAAACTGTGAATGATGCACGAAATTGCCCTAATGTGCTTTTCTCCGTTGTTAAAAAACTGACCGGTGCCAACTCCTCTCCATCCCCCCTGGCACTGGATGCCGCTCAGTGTCAATCCTTGGCAGATTATTTTATAAAGAAAGTTGATCTCATTTATGACCATTTTACCTTACTCCCAGAGACTACTTCTAATGCTCGTAATATGGTCTTAGAACCGGTAGATACCGCCATTGACGCAGTAATTACTACCTGGCAGCCTTTAGATGCTACTTCCTTTGTCTTCTGCTTAAATAGTGTGCGATCGGGCTCCCCACGGGATGCTCTTCCAGCCAAAATACTCAAACAATTAGACCCCCTTACACACCCAATTATCATTGGACTACTAAACGCTTCTTTGAGCGAGGCCTATGTTCCCCAACCTTGGAAACACGCCATGGTGGTACCTTTATTAAAAAAAGTGGGCGCAGACCCCTCCAACTCTGCTAATTTTCGCCCTATATCATTGCTGCCTATCTTCTCAAAGATATTGGAGAGACATATCAATTCCCAGCTTTCAAAACTGGTCGAAAAAACTGCCTTTCTACACCCCTCGCAGTCGGGCTTTCGGCCACGGCACTCAACTGAGACAGCCCTCCTGGGGGTAACAGAGAGTCTTAGGCACGGTGTCGATCAGGGTAACACCATGGCACTCATCCTGCTGGATTTGAGCGCAGCCTTCGACACCGTGTCGCATTCCATCCTTATTGACTCTCTGAAATCCCTAGGTGTGACAGGCCAGGCTTTGGCCTGGGTAGTGTCGTTCCTTAGTGACCGAACTTTTCAAGTGTTCTCCCCGAAAGCAGCTTCCACCGTATGTCCATCTACCCGAGGCGTTCCCCAAGGTTCAATCCTTAGCCCTTTATTATTTAATATTTATGTTAAACCCTTGGCGTCCATAGTTGAACAGGCTGGGCTAACCCTGTTCTCCTATGCAGATGACACCCAGATTGTCTTCTCCCTATCAGGGAGAGACGAGAATAACACCTCCGCACTCAAGTCTGGCCTCATTCTCGTGGCCGACTGGATGCGGCGAAATTGTCTCAAGCTGAATGGGGAGAAGACAGAGGTGGTCATTCTGGGTCGGAACAAACATCTTTGGGGCCCCCATCATTGGCCCACTGAACTTGGCAATGCGCCCATGCCATCCACTGCAGTTCGTAACCTGGGCGTCATCATTGACGACAGGCTAACCATGAAGCAACAGGCCACTAAGGTTGCAGCCATCTGCTTTTCAACCCTGCGGTGGCTTCATAAGATTCTGTGGATGCTTCCTCTCTCCTCTCGCAGAACCGTAGTCCAGGCACTTGTAACATCACGCCTGGACTATGGCAATATTCTTTACCTGGGCGCAGATAAAGCCACCATACATGTGCTCCAGGTTGTACAAAATGCGGCGGCGCGCTTGTTGAAGAACGTCCCTAGACGCACTTCAGCTGCTGGCGCGTTGCATGACCTCCATTGGCTGATCGTTCCCGAACGTGTTAAATTCAAGGCGCTCTGTTATATGTTCAAGGCCAGGCAGGGTAGTGCTCCAACTTATATCCAAGGGTTGGTAACACCTTACATACCCTCGCGTCCACTAAGGTCCTCGGACACTGGCAATTTCATAGTGCCAAGATTTAAGTTGGCAAGAATGGGAGGTCGCTCCTTTTCTGTTTTAGGCCCGAAGTACTGGAACTCCCTCCCATTAGCACTAAAGTCAGAGACCAACCTACTACATTTCCGCAAGGCTTTGAAGACCCTCCTGTTTAAGCGCAGTTAAATGTTGATCGTGGCCTCAAGTCAGGTGCTGCCTAGTCCTTTCTTCTTCAGTCTGTCCCTGGCGCCGGGAAACCCACTGTGGGTAGCTGTGCGCGGTAAAAGCTTAAATAAATAAAAAAAAAAATAATTATTATTCACAAGCAGAGACAGCAGCATGACTGACCACAGCATTAAGAAATGACAGTTCCTGCACTGGTAGGATCCTGTGATAGCTGGAGTTACATGCATTAATAGAAGTAGGAGCGACAAATACTGGCAACATAAAAATGATAACCACAACACCCCAGGATGTGACAACAGCAGGCGCTAAAACAATTGAATTAAGGTTAAAAAAATACCTCACCATGGCTTGCAGATATAAATGAAGCATCTCTGACAGCAGTGCCAGTGAAACCAGAATTGAAAGACAGTAACAACGGCTGTTCTGACTGGGTTTGACCCACGAATGAGAGTGGCAGCAGCACTCACCTCTCCACTCATTCATCAAATCTCATTTCAGGGGATTAAGCACCTGCTGGAGCGTGTGTATTTAACCTACAAGGCACTGATGCTTGTACCACTGTGTAAGATCTCTTTTTCTATGAAGGGGACCCTCCACTGCACCTGCCTTCTGTGAGAGAGGTGAACAGGCTTTATTGCTGTCATGCTGTACCCATTCTGTGAGGTAGGTGTAGTGAAGGACTCCGGTCATGAAGGTTTTCTTTCTGTTTGTTAAGGAGAACCACGGTAACGGTCTGCTCACAGCTAGCTCGGAACCAACTGTCACCTCGTCACAATTCCAGAACCTAGCCTTACCCTGGCAACAAACAATGGTATCTGACTAACCCAGATACGACGGTAGAGAAGCTTGCACTGCGTCTGTCTGACTTGTTGCTGGTTATGAGGGAAGGAAGTTTGCACTGCTGCTTCCTAGTAATGCAATGTCTTAAAGGAAGGAGGTTTGAACCAGTCCTGCTATGGCATGCATGGGAGCTTGAACTGTTGCAACTTTGCTTTCAACAGTTTTTTTAAATGTGGTAGAAAATCTGCTCACATTTAAAAGGGGCACTGTTCAGTTTCACGACGAAAGGACGACCTCTGGGCATGGGGAGGCGGCATCCCTTTCCCTACATTTATTAAGGTGCTCCGTCCACCTAGGGTGAACAACTAGCATGGGTACAGAAGCAGGACGGTGAGTGTAACAATTAATAACTAAGGGGCATATTACCAAGGGTGGCGATAGGCAATTATCGCCGGTTTAGCGGCCGTATTCGAATTCGCCCGCTAAGCGGCAATAATTCTTTCGCTCTATTAGCAAGCTGTCGCTAACTAATGTTAGCGACAGCTTTTAAGCGATAGCGAGCGGTTTGGGGCCAGCTTTGCATGTCAGCGATATTTATCACTAATGACATGCAAAGTGGGCGTACCCAACCTGTTAGCGACTGAAAGCAGTCGCTAACGCCGCTATCGCCTATAAGCAAGGCAGGCGTAGCGATGGAAATATTCCCGCTATCACCAAAAACCAACGCCTGCTCAGACCAGTTCTTAGCCATGTTATCCAATGGAAGGTGGATAATATGGCTAAGAGCATTTAGTCGCTAATGCGTGAATATCGCTGTATTCTCAGCGATATTCACGCATTTTGCCGCTTTCGCTGGATATTTTAGCACAATGGAGAAAAACGTTGCTAATAGCATGTTTTCTCCGCTAACATATCCAGCGATAAAAAAATCGTCGCTAAGCCTATTTAGCGATAATTATCGCTACTTGTTGGTAATATGCCCCTAAAGGTCAACATTCAGTACATGACTTTGGGACCAACCTCCCGGCAAAGGTCGGGATCGAACACGGTTTGGCAGAACCAAAACGGCCGCTCCAGCCTCAAACGGTCAAACCCCATGTCGCAACAGAAAGTCTGCCTTTCTGGCACATACCAGCGCCTCTTTGGGACATGTGCTGATCGTTTCACAATCTCGCTTTCACACATCCGCCTCTTTCGTGCACTAAGAAGAAAAAAAAATAAGAAACTACAGATGGCTGGCTGATATGTGAAGTTGCTGCGGCATGAGAGAATAATTCACAACCAAAGATTGCAGCCATCAAAGGAAGGCGGCTGATGAGTCTCCGTGTCATGAAAGGTAATTTTTCAGTGATCAATGAAAACCGTGTTGCTAGTTTAATCAATTCCATCATGGGGCTCTGCCATCAAGAGAAATAGCCGGCATCTTTGATTGTGTTCCTCTGCAGGAACTTTTTTTTTTCCATACTGGGACACATTTTATTTCCATTCCAAAATGAATTCATTACAGGTAACAGTTTGCTGTGGTGTTCATGTCATCCTCAAAGACATTATCATTTATCAGCAAAAGATATGTTGGGAAATTTGAAATAAAACTGCTGACTGTTCAGTTGTTTGATCGCTGCAGTTTCCTTCAAGCAAGAAAGGTGAGCACTGATTCAAAGGAAATAGCGATAATTTTCATCAGCAGCTACAGAATCACTTGACAAATATCTTTTTGTGAATAAATAGGTGTTTTCTGTGCGTGAATGGCGCTTTGTGCAACTTTTTAATGGCCATCAAAGTGAAATGCTGAGGTTTCCCTTCCACTGACTAGTGCAAGAGGTCTGCGCTTTCCTGGAAGTCACATTATACCAGAACATGAGCTCATACTAGAATTAGATAGGTGGGTAACAAAAACTCCTCTCCCCCCGTCTGCATGACAACAACCATTGACCCTTCCGTGGTACGCGAGCCTCCATGCCCATTTGCTCCTTTACCTTCTCACTTCCATCTTTAATGGAGAACCTCAATGCTGGTTCTCCATGTTCTAGGGTCAAGTGAGCCGAAGGCAACCCAAGTTCCAATAAGCCGCTGAGCGTAAGACGACTGTGACTCATGCCCCTTATTTCTGATGGAGGACAATGCCTCTTATGTAAAATTGAAGCCGGTATGCCCTCACCCTGTGAATACTCACCACCTTTTGATTGCCCAGAGCCTTTCCAGTGACACTCTCCATGACATGTCATCCCCAGTCCCCACTCGATCTCCATTACCCTATGACGTCTGCCTGTAAGACAGAAGCTCAGACACAGATCTCTGCAAGATGAAAACAACGAAAGCTGAAGAGACTTCAAGATCAAGAAAGCAACCAATGATAAAGAGACTGGCCCTGGCCCCAGAGTGCAGGAAGGGCGGTAACTAGTATGTTAAATTTAAAATGGCCGCATGCTTACTGAGCTGACTTGGCCCAAAAATCATGGTCAAAATTCTGAAAACTGTCACAGAATGCAGTGCAGCCCCTAAAAACGCTGTGCGGAACAGGGACTGAATAGGAGAGTGCCATATCTACAGAGATATGGCTCTCGAATTCCCTCTCCCTAGCAGCGGCGCTGATTTCAGCTGCACTGCACCAAGCCACTCCACCCTGTTTTGCACTGTAAGGGTATGCTTCCTGTACAAACTACTATGCCTAGACACACTTCAAATCTTTTCTTACTTTGTATGTGTGCTGCACAATACTGCACGAATGCAAAATTGGAAAAGAAAGGAGAAATGAAGACATTTCTACTTTTAACGTTTACTTTACAGCAGCGTTAATTTTTGACAGTAAACCCTGTCTACCAATCTTAATAGATAGGGTTTAGCATTCAAAAGCATGGATGGTTGCATAAGAACACCCATGTCCCACCCATGTAACTCCCCCTTGAGGATCATAAACTTCACATCGCTAAGTTTGAAGAAAGCGGAACAGATCTTAGAGTTAGGTTTGTCCTTCTGTCCGGAAAGCACTTTCCAATACAGTCAAACATACATCAAGATGTACAAATTCATCAGGAAATTAAAACTTATGAATTCCATGCCAACAGAAGACCGAAACAGACAACACTCAATCCCTTAGCGTCAATGGCAGTACATCAAACGACATTACAAGTTTCAGATATGACACTACTTAAGGAACTGACAGCTCCACAAAATTAACATTTAGGACGAAATTCTCCAATTAAGGAACAAGAACAAGCTGAAAGAGAACAACTAGAAATTTGGGGTGAAGCGAAAGCACCTTTTAAACAGACTTCCAAATTCCTACCTATCACTCTCATGATGCTATTGATGCATTCAGTGACATTATAATAAAAGACATCAAAAAATGGGCAAACAACAAGCAAAACATCCAATTCATAGTGGCCACAACAGAAGATATTTTGCGTTAATCAACAAACTCCAGAAACATAATAATATAGTAATATCTAATTCCGATAAAGGTGGTAACATCGTCCCTTGGAATATGACAACAGATAAGGGATTAGTCCAAAGCCAATTGCGGGATAACACGTGCTATATTAGGGCCACTAAGAAACAAGTGGCTCAAGTAAGAAAAACATCAAAGAAAAATTGATGGAGTGGTGCAAAAATAGACTTCTAACACAGGAGGAATAAATCTACATACGTAATGATCACCCAAGGATGCCGGTCCTGTACATAATCATAATGATCCACAAAGACTCATAAATCCACCAGGGCTCTTAATTATCTCGGCTATCGGAGTACTGTACGAAAATATATCCAAGTACATTGATTACCTTTTGCAGCTAAACGATCAAAACCTACCATCATTTGTTAAAGATGCGGGAGATTTCCTGAAAATCATATATGGCATGCCCTAGGAAGAGGATCTAGTTCTAATGTCTTTAGATGTTTCATCGTTATATACAAGTACCAGGTATTGTGATGGCTGACAAGCAATTGAATATTACTTGAATAATAGACTGTCATCACTACGCCCAACACACTTGAATGCTGATTGACATGATTCAGGAATGCTTATACAATAATTATTTCCTATTTGACATTTGTGTATACCAGCAAATATGGGGGACCACTATGGGAGCCTGCTTCTCCCCCAGCTATGTGTGTTTACACATGGGCTGTTGGGAGAAGCGGAATCTTAGGGTGGATTTCTCTAAAGAATAGGAGTAGAATGTAGTGGTCTAGCTGCACTACACTGATGACCTTTTTGTAATTCGGAAAGGGTATTTAAAGAGTGCTGAGGAACACATAAAGTGCATCAATATCAACCTACACTTCACAGGGGTGGTTAGCAAAAATGTGATCCATTTTTTGGACTTGGAGGTTTTGTACCTAATGGAAAACCTTCAGCAAGGTTACATAGAAAAATTACAGTGGGCAATTCTCTGCTACATGCCACTAGTTTTGATCCACACCATCTAATAGCGAGCATTCCTTATGGAGAATTGATGTGTTTCAAGAGAAACTGCAGTTTACTATATCATATCACAGCTTGTCACAGGGACATGACACAAAGGTTCAAACAAAGAAAATATTATACTAGGTCAATCACTATAGTGGGAGAGGTGTGGTGCCGCGGCCAGGGCGACTGACGCTGGAATCTGGCGACCACGGTTCGATCCCCGGCTCCGGCGGCAGGTTAGCCCAGCACCATGTGACTCTGGGCAATAGCTCGCTTAATCTTCCCGACGGCCCCCAGCGCCTAGAGACCCTTACGGGTGATTGTGCGCTTTACAAATGTGGACTTTACTTTACACCACATGAAAAGATCAGCCATATAACCAGGGAACAGATTATTTTCAAAAGTGAACTTCAAGCTAAAATAGATAATATGGTTAGATTGATGACAACTTATAGCAATCAACACAATATAAATACATTTAACAACGGGTTTAATTAATACACTATGCTGCACCAGAGGGGCTGCAAATGATGCAACCATAACAATTTCTAATACCGAAAGGTCTTAATTACAAATAAAGAAATATATTTAAAAATAAAATAATAAATTAAAGTGGTGCATGCCAATACTAGCAAAATGTACAGAAATTAAGCTAGATGTGCAACGGGTTAAGTGACTTTAGCGAGATATAACAAAGAGCCAAATTAATGTACCAAAAATAGAAAAAGCTTAATAGTAAGGGTATTTTCAAGATCCCACGGCTTCAAAAATCGTGAGTGTGAGAGGAAAACTAAAAAAGTGAAAAACTTAAATAAGACACTACTCTGCACATGCAAGCCCTGAAGAAATTAGGTTGTCCTAAGGATCATGTGGGCTCTTGAAAATTCTTTTAATATTGAGCTTGTTGTTTTTTTGGTCAATTAATTTGGCAACATTGGTATATCACGCTAAAGTTACTTGAAGTATGACAAACTGGGAATTATTTATGTAGAACATTTTGAATATTTGTTTGCTAAATGATGATATTCTGTATGGTTATGTACAGCTGGGATTTGCACAGAATTGCACATCTAACTTAATTACCTGTACATTACATGCACCACTTTAATTTATTATTTTATTTTGAAATATATTTCTTAATCTGTAATTAAGACCTTTTGACAATATAAATTGTTAAGGCTGCATCATTTGAAGGCACACTGCTGCGGTATAATGTAAAAATTATACTAGTTGGTAAATATATTTCCCTTTTTTTAATCACAACTGTACTTGAAATTCTTTTGCTTTTTTAAATCACAACTGTACATATATAATAATGTGGTTTTGATAAAGTTGCAGATATGTTGAGCATGTGCAATCATCATAGTTGAACAAATGCTTATGTTTATTAATTTACATCAAATGCACTCCATATAACATTCACCTAGTCTTTTCATGCATACAAGGAATTTTATTGATCTAGATCCCACAAGTCTGTTTGCCATATTTATTTGTGTTGGTGAGTTTTGTTTAAAAGAAATAGAGCATGTGCACTATTTTTATAGAGGCTTTGACAAAGACCGGGCAGGTCCAAACACGTCAGCCAAAATATAATTGAAGGTTATATATGCCTCTGGTATGAGGGCGGCAGTGTAAGTACATCAGAAATATTCATTCTTTACTGCACCTTTTTGCCCCCGCACCAACCCCGACTGTTGGAAGGGGTTGGGAGAACTGCTAGACTGCAGTTGGAAGGAACTGGATATTTATAGTAAGGTCAACATTTCCATAGGAAATGTGTATTTCTTGTTGCTAAAAACTTTTCCACTGCTTGATGAATCTCCAATATACTTTAAAAAATTTTTTTCCTTTCCTCCTAGTTTGTGCCTGGAAAGTTTTGGGGTGATGCATTAAGCGGGGGCCAAGACAAAACAGGGGACACTAAATGCAAAATCCCCATGAATTTTCCATAGGCTTTTCTAAGAAGCACTACTATAAAAACAGCTGAACAGAATTACACCAGATTTGGCAGGAAGCTAGATCTCTGTCCTTAGATTGGGGTTTTTGTGATTTGATGTAAATGTGTTCAGTAGTTTTTGAGAAATTAAGGTTAACAAATATTTGTACAGCTGGACAGTTGTATTCAAGGGACTCTTGCAAGGGACCCTCAAAACAAATTATAAAAAATAGAGCTCTCTGATTGGCTCAGGGACCTTTTTTTCCTTCGGGCCATCTCACTCCCACTGGAGCAACAGCAACATGTGAAAAATATATGCCTGGCATCCATTACAGGACTCAGGGACTTTGGGCCTGATTTAGATCTCGGCCGACGGGTTACTTCATTACAATGATGATGGATATCCCGTCCACTGAAATATAATTCCCATGATATCCTATGGGATGTATATTTCAGCAGATGGGTATATCCGTCACTGTTGTGAAGGAGTAACCCGACCTCCCAGATTTAAATATGGCCCTTAGTCCCCTGTTGTAAAGTCACTAAATAAATTATACATAGGGGCAGGGTAGGGATACCCTGCTCCCCTAGGTTCCATGGGGCCCTAGGGAATGGAATCTCCAGGGCCTAATAAGGCTCGGGAAGGGGAATCTAAACCACCTTTGTCACTTTATCATCTAGTTGCTCACATAGCGCCGGGACACCTCCAGCTGAGGTAGCTGTTCGCACGTTACAAGCTTCAGTATTATTATTATTAAGGGGCCACAAGGCCCTCCCTCCCCTTTACATTATACGCTCTGGGCTTCCAGGGCCAAATAATGCTGGGGGGGGGGGGTCATGTGGTCCCCGGTTTTTCCTTTTAATTGCTGCTGTGTATGCAAAGGCACAAAATCACCCACAATCTCCTCCTATTTGGTCCGCAACTTCCATATTAGTGGTATGCAGTGGCGTTCCTGCCATTTACCAGGTTGATGGGCAGTGTGTTTTCTTTACTATGGAACACTAAAAAATTATCTGAAATCTTTAATAGAGGTGAACGCATCATTGATTTGCTGGAGTGCATACTCTTCTGTAGTGACTGTCCAAGATGAGTGGGTTCTTTCTTGTCATCTCATAGTCTGAGAGCAGAGTCCATTGTTCTCCCTTTCAGTTGCTTCAGAGGTGCCAAATCACTTACAACTCTACATGTTTGGCCCCACCCCTTCCAAGTAGTAGTATGCAATGGTGTCCCACCATTTTCCAGGCTGATGGAGAGTGTGTTTTCTTTACAAATACATGTTGAAAAATTACCCAAAGTCCTTGATTGAAGTGAATGCATCATTGATTCATTGGAGCTCAATATCTTCTTTAGTGACTGTCTCAGACGAGTGGGTTCTTTTTTGTTGTCTCATGGTCTGAGAGTTGAGTCCACTATTCTCCCTATTAATTGCTGCTGATTATGTATAGGTACCAAATCAGCTACATGCTCTACCTGTTTGGCCCACCCCTTCCCAATGGTAGTATGCAACAGTGCTTTTGATAATTTCCAGGCTAATGGGCTGTATGTTTTCTTTACAGTTGTATGTTGAAAAGTGATCTGAAATCTTGATGGAGGTGAATGCATCATTGATTTATTGGAGAGCAATATTTTCTATTGTGACTGTCCAAGACGAGTGGGCTCTTTTATTATTGTCTTGTGGTCTGAAAGTAGAGTCCACAGTTCTACCTTTTAATTGCTTCTGAATATGCAAAGGCACCAAATCATCTACACACCAAATCATCTGAAATGCTGTGCCTGTTTGGCCTCACTCCTTCAACATTAGTAGTAATGGTGCTGACAACAGGTGGGTTTCGCCACAGGGCCTGGCTGCAGGCCAAGCACTCTTGCCAACCGCTTGCTGTACACAGTGAAAGACCATAAACAGTGTGGTGTAGCAGTCTGTGAGGGGTTTGCCGCTAGGCCTGGCCTTATGCCTTACCAAGCAGGTAACCCTCCGCTGCGCACAGCTGAAGGTCATGCCCAGTGGGCGGGATGACTTTAGATATTGTGATAAAATATTACTTTACAATAAAAAACACTAGAAATTCACTGACAAAATCAAAAGTTAAGTTTTAGTTAGTTGAAATGAAAAGATTCATTTTTGTTTTTTAAAAAAACTTAAAAATTTACAGAAGAAAATAAAGGTTAAAATAATGTTATAGTTAGGTGAATATGTCAGTGATAACATTAACATTTTGATCTAAAACAAGCACAGAAATTCACCAGATATAGGACCTGATTTAGATTTTGAAGGATGAGTTACTCTATTACAATGGTGATGGATATCCCTTCTGCCAAAATATAAATCCCATTGGATATAATAGGATTTATATTTTGGAGGACGGTATATTAATCACCGTTGTGACGGAGTAACCCATCCACCAAGATCTAAATCAGGCCCTATAGTTATTAGAGCTAAGTATAGCTTGTGCCCCGTCATACAATGCTTATGACCTCACATATTACATCACTCATGCCATGTTCTATGACATGATTTATGACCTCATTGATGACATCTCAAATGACATCATTGATGACATCACTGTACGCTATTAGACTATACGCCACAACAGTCTACCCCACTCTACTCTACCCCACTCCACTTTACAACACTCCAGTCTATAGTATTCCACTCTACAACACTCCACTCCATGCCACTACACTGTACGCAACTCCAGTCGAAGCTATTTAACTATAGGCCTCTGCACTGTACTTCACTCCACACAACACCACTCTACTGTATACTCCTCCACTGTACTCTGCTCCACTTTATGCTGCATCACTCTATGCCACCATACTATACCTCAGTACACTCTATGTCAGTCCACTGTAGAACACGCCACTGAATGCCACTCCATTCTAAGCCACTCCATTGTACTCCACTCCACTATATGCTATTTGACTGTAGGCCACTCCACTCTAACACACTCCACTACACTGTATACCACTACACTGAACGCTATTCCACTGTGAGCAGCTCAAATCTACGACACTCTACTCTATACCACTGTATTGTATGCAACTACACTGTATGCCAATACTTGCTACACTGTTTCATTGTACGCAATTTCACTGTACGGCACTCCATTGTATGCTATTCCACTCTCAGCCACTCCACTCTAAGCCACTTCACTGTACGCTGCTCTAATATACGGTATTCCATTGTACACCACTGCACTGTATTCCACTGCACTGTATGCCACTCTGTTCTACCCCACTACACTCTATACCATGCCACTCTATGCCACTCCATTCAATGTCACGCCAGTCTATGCACTTCACTCTATACTAGTTCACTCTACGCTACTCCTCTCTACGCTATTCCACTGTATGCAGCTCCACTCCTGCCACTACACTCTACATTATTCCACTCCGCGTGTCTCCACTGTACACCACATGACTGTACACAACTCCACTATACACTATTCCACCCTACTCATGCCACTGCATTCTATGATGCTGAACTGTACGACACTCCACTATATGCTATTCCACTTTCACCACTCCACTCTGTGACAATCCACTCTACCCTATTGTACTGTATGCTACTACACTGTACCTCACTCTACAGTACACTGCTCTGGCAATGCCACTGCACTCTATTATCCACTCTACTCTATTACATTCTACCACACTCCACTCTACTCCATTCTTTGCCAATCATTGCCCACTATTCGACTGTACACCAATCCACTCTACACCACTGCACCCTACAACATTCCATTCTATGCTATTCCAGTGTATGTCATTCTATTCCACTCCACTGTACCCCACTACACTCCATGTCACTTCACTATACGCTTTCCCACTGTATGAAACTACATTCTATCCCACTCAACTGTATCCTATTCAACTCTACGCCTCTCCACTTGACCCCACTCCACCGTACACCACTACACTGTACACTATTCTACTGTATGCTACTTAAGTATACCCCACTGCATTCTATGCCATTCCACTCTACGTCACTCTACAATATGCTATTCCAATCTACTCTACTTCACTTTACATCACTCCATTGTAGGCCACTCCACTGTATACCACTCCACTCTACACTACTCCATTGCTTGCTATTTCAGTATATGCTACTGTTTACTCTATTCCACTGTATGCCACTCCTCTACGCCACTCACCTCTACACCACTCTGCTAAACGCTATTCCACCCCATGGTACTCCACTCTATGCCGCTTCACACTATGCAATTGGTCTTTTGGCTATTTCAGTCTACACCACTCCAACTGACCCCATTCCACTCTAAGCCACTACTCTGTACAGCACTCCACGGTACTGTATTCCACCGTATGCCTCTACACTCTATGCTACTGCAGTCAACAACACTCCACTGTATGCCACACACTCTAAAACCCTGTAGTCCATGCTATTCGGTTGTATAGTTCCACTCTACCCCACTCTACTCTATGCTATTCCACTCTATGATACTATACTTCTTGTCTTGCTATTGACCTGTAGGCCACTCCAGTCAATGCCACTAGACTGTGCGCTACTCTATTCTATGCCACTCCACTCTACCCAACCCCACTCCGCGCCACTCCACTACACCACACTCAACAACAATATATACCCCTCCCTTATACCACACTGTACTCCACTGTATAGCACTACATGGTACAATGGTTTACTCCTCTAAGTGCTACTGTACAACACTCTACTTTACTTCTCTATTCTATGATACTCTACACAACTCTACCTATGCTGCTCTCCCCTGTTAATATACATTTTTCGATAAGACACTGCTCTACTGTACTCTGCTACTGCAATCTATGGCATTCCACTCTACACTGCTCTATGCCATTCAACTGTACGACAGTCTACCACACTCCACTCTACCATACTGTACCACACTCTACTCTTCTACTCCACTCTACACCAATCCACTGTTCAACCCTCGAATCCTCTCTTTAACAATCTACTCTACTCCACTTGACAGCACTTTTCCAACACTCCAAAACACCGGAGTGCAGTGCAGTCCAGTGTACCACACACCACAGCAATCTAAAAAACCTTACTTCATTGTATACAATGCTATTCCACTCTACTCGATTCTCTCCTACTGTACTCTATAACATGCTACACCCTCTATGCTACTCCACTCCACTGGACTACACTACACTCTACTCTACTGCATGCCACTTTACCCCACACTATGGCACAGTCATTTGAGATGTCATGAGTGATGTTATAAATGAATCATGATATCATAGAACATGTCATGAGTGATGTCATATGTGAGGTTATCAGCGGGGTGCACGTTATAGTTAGGACTGCTAAATATAACTGGTGAGTTTCTGTGTTTTTTAGCTTAAAACGTTAACGTTGTCACTGAGAAAAACACCTAACTATACCGTTACTTTAACCTTTGGATTTCCCTGTGTATTTCTAAGGTTTAGAAAATATATATATAAATATATATATATATATATATATATATATATTGGCAGTAAGCCAACTGTAAAAACAAGTTGTTGGACAGAATGTAGAACATTGTCATACATTCACCCCAGTACAGGGATCTGGGCCTAAATAAATGTTTTTTTTTCTCACCATGCCATTCCAGTTTAAACCCAGCCATATGCAAGTCAGTTTTGAGCTTGTGCCCCATGGGAACAGTCTAACCTGAACTGCCAAGCCAGGTCCTCCCTGGACTGGAAACAAGCATCCTTGGAACGGTTTCGGGCTTTCAGCTGTCGTCAGGCTGAATAGCTTGATTCTACTGGAATGGACAGCATGGCACTCTCGTCTGAGCATAGCCATCCCACTCAGGGTGACGAATGCAAAAACAACAGTTGATGGACAGAATGCAGAACAATGTCATACATTCACCCCAGTACAGAGATCTGGGCCTAAATCCATAGTTTTTTTGCTCACCATGCCATTCCAGTTTGAAGCCAGCCATATGCAAAGCAGACCTGACCCTCTGCCCCATGGGAACAGTCCAGCCCGAACTGCCAAGCCAGGTCCTCCCTGGACTGGAAGCAAGCATCCTAGGACCAGTTTCGGGCTTTCAGTCAGCATCAGCCAGAATAGCTTGATTTCACTGGCATGGAGAGCACGGGACTCACGTCTGAGCATAACCATCCCACTCCTGGTGACAAATGTAATGTAACCTATAGAAAAACCACTTCTCGTCATGATTTCCTAGTGAAAATCTATTTTCAACCGAAATAACCATCCAACTGGTTAACAGACAATGGAAAGGCTTAAGAAATTGCAACTCATGCAAAGCCTGTAAAATAGGACAAAATATGTCAAGCATTCTTGAATCCAATGGTAAATCAATTGTGATCGATCAGAGCATCACTTGAACTTCAAAATTTGTGATTTACATCGTAGAATGTAAGTGTGGTATGAAATATATAGGGAGCATCACATGCATGCTCAAAAAAAGCATTTTGGACACATACGTGCAGTAAAGTATAGGGATATGAGATATGCTACAGCAAAACATATGAGTAGTTGTCAAAAGGGCAACTGGAGATCAATGTGTTTTTATGGAATGGAAATGATACCCCAAGGAGAACGTGGGGGGGTACGTGTGAAACTGCTACACCAAATGGAATCACGCCTGATCATAAGACTCAGGACTAAAAGCCCTAGGGGCATAAATAACGATGAAGAAATGTATAAACATCTTGAATAAACAAAACCAGCAAGTAGCCTACTGCCATATTCTACAAAAAGAAGGACACTGTACATTCATGAACTGGGTACTATACCCAAAAATAAACAACTTACAACGAACAACGTGTTTTTAAGTTTAAGGCAACTATGCGCAATAATATGTGAATGCGCTAGTACTTTGTCCTGAACATGAAAGTATTAAAAATGGTACTATACCCAATATGAGATACTAAGGATGTATAGATCAACAAAGGGCAGCAAAATGCAAATAACCAGACTTGAATACAAAATGTATACACCAGCATACAGGGTAAAGTAATCGCTGATAGTGTAAATACCTGACCAATGCGCAATTGTCTTTCTTGTATATAAATGTATACAGTTTTGTTGAAAATGTAAATGAACTATTAGAAATGGGATTTCCGGTTGGCTGAGGCTTGCACCAAAGCCAGGCAGAAACCACAACTCTAGTCAGGGCAAGGGAGTTACACTCCAAAGATAACCCCTGCTCACCCTCTAGGCAATGTGACGCGAGGAGTAAGGCTTATCCCGGAGGCAATGTAAGTTAAGTATTTGCGCACGCACCCCCAGCAACAACATCCCAGGTCCCCCACAAAAGGAACTCCACATAAGGTTATATGTAAAAATAGCCTTTGTATTATGCCAAACACATTAGATAGGAAACACACACTTTACAATGTACCAACAGGCACAGGCGGAATTTACAGGGGATATATGTACAGGACAGGGCCACATGGACCACTGTCAGGAATAAGCACTTTTAGAACTAGCACTTGGTAGAATTAGCACTTGTAGGAATAATAATTAGCGCATAGAAAACATAACTGTAGCACCAAATAACAAAATGTAGCAAACAACCAGTAATTACTGGTAAAAGGTAAGTACCACCTACGCAATCCTAACCACATTAGGAGATAATCACGCAGGGAACCATGAACTCACTAGTATAACTATACTAGAAAAAACAACCTCCTAAGCACCACAATACATTCAGAGGTGTAAGTAAGAAGGCATTACCCATTAGGCAAGTAATCACAAATTGCGCAAAGATCACATAGGGCCAAAAACATGTACCCCATGCAAGGGCATAACACATGAACTGTCCCCCAGGCCAACTAGCCTCTCAGGAGCTGGAACGCCCTGTGTCCAAAATGTCAGGGCAGGCTGCGCAGGCAGCCAAGGAAGGTGCAAAAAGCCTAAACGGAGCAGCTGCCCACTAAGTGCTGGGCAGCTGGGACTCTCTTCTGGGCTTCTGAATCACAATGGTGCCCAAAACAACGTGTGAGCCTCGTGGGCTCTAATTACAACAATGCGGCCAAATGTGGGAGCCTCGTGGGCTCTGAAGATTGATGTGCCTGGTCGTTGGAGTCCCCCCCTCTGGGGACTCGAAAACAAAGGGAATGCCCAAGAGCCTCTCGTGGGCTCTGAATACAACATGCGGGCTTGGAGCCTCGTGGGCTCGAGAAACAATTGCCACCACACTAAGGGAGAGGCCCGCTGCCAACCGGGCCGCTCTACCCTCTAACAATGCCCCAAATAACATTGGAGTCCCGCTCGGGGGACTCAGGAAATCAATGGCCCCATTGAGCCTCGGGGCTCTGATTGAAATGGGGCCCGAAAACAAAGATAGCACAGGCAGTAGGGGAGGGGCGGGCACCGGCAATGTGCCCTGATGCCCACCTCCTCTAAAATGCACCCAAGGGCCCCACTCACCGGCTCAGCAGGACTCCTCTGGCCGGTCCCGTGCTCTGGGCCTTTCCTTCAGGGCACCTCGGGACTCTCTTTCTCACCCGGTCCTGCTCCTGGGGCCGGGTGTCCTCACTGGCGGCGGGCGGGGTTCTCTGGCTGCTGGGACGTCCTGGGAGGCGGGGTAGGCTCCCGTCCTCCCTCTCCTCATCGACCATCTGCTTCGGGACTCTCGGGAGCTTCCCTGGTGCCGCGGGCGGGATTGGGCAAGCCTCTTCTCGAGTCCAGGAGCGTGGGGTGGGCTCCCGTCCGCTTCCTGGTTTGCTTTTGCCTCCCCACCAATCACAGCGCGGCGCTGGGGCCAATCCCAGCGCAGCGCTGGTAGGGACGTCACAGAGCTGTCCCAGAGGTTCCCAGGATGGCAGAGACTTCGGGGGCAAATGGAGGGGTAGGCTCCCTCTAGCAAATCGGTGATTCTGCGGCAGGCAGGGCGGGGTGGCATCCAATTAACACACGGTGTCCCTGGTGGGGTGGGCACCTGCCAGGGACCTAAACCGGCAAACTTGCGGGGAAAAATGAAGGGTGGGCACCTGCTTTGAAAATAAGCAAAAGGGGGATCCCCACGCCGGGGAATCCCTCGAAATATGGATCGCCACTCCAGCGGCGCCAAAGCGCTGTTTTCAGAAGGGGAAGGCCAGCACTCCCCAGGGCTGGCAGGCAGGAATCCCCAAAGTCCAGGAAAGTCCTTAGAAAGTCTTGTTGAAGGAAGGGGGGACAAAGGCTGGGCCCAGGGGCCAGCTCACAGGGCCCTCCAGGCAGGGAGGCAGTCCTAGTGGCGGTTCCTCCTGGAGCCCAGCAGCAGCAGGCCCCCCCTCAAGTTAGGATCAGGAAGAAGAACATTTTTCAAGGTGTCACAGCCCCTTTTTATACATACAAATCCTTTGTCTGTGTCTACAGGGTAGGGGGAAAACCAGTTGCAGCTGGTTTTGGAGCCCTCTGTTATGCTCAGCCCCTCTCACTATTCACTGGCCAGGCTAGGGTCATCAGTCACACCATAGGGGGTGGAGCCAGCATTGTGTGGGGAAAGCCCAGCCCTATTCAGGTCCCAGGCACACCCCTCCCTCACAATAACATGCAGATCTCCCATTCACCACCGAGGCAGACCCATCCTGACTCATGGAGCCAGGCACACCAGCCAGTCCCAGCCAATCACAAGGTAGACAGCCAATTTACCTTTTATACACAGACAGGCCAACTTCTGGAAGTGGCACTTCCACACTAGACACAATAACGTTGCACACATCATCGCGCAGCATTCAATCTCATGAGTTCGCACATACCAAACTCGAGCCTGCACTTCCCACACATCAGGAACTAACATGGACACATACATTCCCCATGCATTCCTATGGGAGGACAGGCCTATCTCACAACACACACGCACTTTACACTGGGACACAGTGTTAAAGTGCGCAGAAGCCAAAAAATCACTATCACCAGGTCACAATTAAAAAGCAAAAAGCTTAGGGGTGAACCTGCCAGAAGGGCCAAGTCCAACAGGTATACAACCTTTACAACGCAACTTTTACCACGACCTACCATTACCACGCATTTTTTACAACGCAGGATCCATTACAACGCATACCATTACCACGCATGTATTTACAACGCAGGTACTTTTACAACGCATACCATTACAACGTAAGTATTGGTAAGTATATTATTTTATTAAAAATATTATTTGGGTTTTTTGGTAAAGGGGTATTTTTAGGGTTCAGGGTCAGTTTGGGGTTTTTGGGTAAAGGGGTATTTTTAGGGTTCAGGGTCAGTTTTCAGTTTTTGGGTAAAGGGGTATTTTTAGGGTTCAGGGTCAGTTTTCAGTTTTTGGGTAAAGGGGTATTTTTAGGGTTTAGGGTCAGTTTTCAGTTTTTGGGTAAAGGGGTATTTTTAGGGTTTAGGGTCAGTTTTCAGTTTTTGGGTAAAGGGGTATTTTTAGGGTTCAGGGTCAGTTTTCAGTTTTTGGGTAAAGGGGTATTTTTAGGGTTCAGGGTCAGTTTTCAGTTTTTGGGTAAAGGGGTATTTTTAGGGTTTAGGGTCAGTTTTCAGTTTTTGGGTAAAGGGGTATTTTTAGGGTTCAGGGTCAGTTTTCAGTTTTTGGGTAAAGGGGTATTTTTAGGGTTCAGGGTCAGTTTTCAGTTTTTGGGTAAAGGGGTATTTTTAGGGTTCAGGGTCAGTTTTGGGTTTTTGGGTAAAGGGGTATTTTTAGGGTTCAGGGTCAGTTTTGGGTTTTTGGGTAAAGGGGTATTTTTAGGGTTCAGGGTCAGTTTTGGGTTTTTGGGTAAAGGGGTATTTTTAGGGTTCAGGGTCAGTTTTGGGTTTTTGGGTAAAGGGGGTATTTTTAGGGTTCAGGGTCAGTTTGGGGTTTTTGGGTAAAAGGGTACAGTGTAAAAATTAAATATAATTAAATTTAAATTACATTAAATTTAATTGATTAAATTAAATTAAATTAATTAAATTAAATTAAATTAAATTAAATTAAATTAATTAAATTAAATTAAATTAAATTACATTATATTAATTTTAATTAAATTAAATATTAAAAAATATTATATACTTACCAATACTTACGTTGTAATTGTATGCGTTGTAAAGGTATATGCGTTGTAAATACATGCGTGGTAATGGTATGCGTTGTAATGGATCCTGCGTTGTAAAAAATGCGTGGTAATGGTAGGCGTGGTAAAAGTATGCGTTGTAACGTCATACATCCAGTCCAACATGAACATTGCAACTCCTGTATTGCAACTTTAAGGCAGAAATGGGTTGTACAAAAGTGAAACTAAAGAAAGACTGACTGACCGTGAAAAAAGCAGAGTGTGGCTGAAGCGCGTTGGTGGAGTGAAGGCTTAACAATTAATTTAGCAAAAACTACTCAAGAGTGCCACACCCTTTGTCTGCAAAATTCATTTGGGCGAGGATCCGGCCCCTATGCAGAGCACCCACTGTGGAGCACTCTCGGAATGAAGGGATTACTTTGTGGGGGGGAAAAAAAAAAAAAAATATATATATATATATATATATATATATATATCAACGTATCCACAAATCAGTGTCTTTGCGCTCTCAGGCAAAAAGGCAAGGGATCCAAATATCAATGAAGCAGTTTTATTACACAACGCGTTTCAGCAATGAAGCCTTGTTCACGTGTAGCCTCACATAATGAACACCAGTGTTAAATAAAGTTTTGCGTGCTCCACACCAATAGTCAACACAAAGGTAGGACTCAAAGCAAATGATAATAATGGTAATGGCAGACATGTTGGAATGGTCAGTAAGGAAGAATTCTGCCACAGAGCCGGTTGCCTTACTTATTCATACTGTGGTTGCCACAATAAACACAAAGAAAATGCATATATTTCAATATATAAGGAGAATACATCATGTAAAATTAATGTAAAATACACAAGCATTACACATAGTTCAATATTCGTAAAATACAAAACTGCTCAAAAAGTATCGTTGTTCATTGGCGAAATATTCAAATAACATCTCTGTTACAAATTCCTAGGTGATGAGCTGTAGCAACAGAAATAATTCGAGGCGAAAACATGGAGGGCCATCTGTTGAGAATTCCCAATCTACAAACAGTTGTGCGTCTGTTTCAATGTGTACGATGTTAAATACATCATGAGTAAAATCAATCTATCCCTGGAGAGAATATATAATGGAATGTCTGAACCAAATAGTACTGAATTACTGCTAATGATAGTCCCCAGTTACAGATGGTACCATAGGAAATTTCCCATCGTGCTGCCTTACTGTCACCCAGCTGTAGATTCAAGAAGGCAACTCTGTATACGATAATCAACCATCAACATGGTCTTCAAGCCTGTGAACACTTTTTGGTTAATAGACCGCTATGTTATCGTGAACATTCCAAAATGGTAATGGAAATGATGTATTACTGTCTGACGAATAACATTTTTTCTTTTGATGGCGCCCTCTACAGGCAGATCAGTGGTACTGCCATGGGTTCTTGCTTCGCTCCTAGTTTAGCTAACCTGTTCATGGGATATTGGGAGCGGGAAATCCATGGCAGTATCACATTAGCAGATGATTTTAAGAAGGTCGTCGTGTGGCTTCGCTACATCGACGACCTTTTTATTATCTGGAGAGGTACCAAAATTGAGGCCCAGGATTTCATTGCCAAACTCAACTGTAACAGCTACAACATATGTCTATCTGGTAACATCAGCGAGAGCCAAACTGAATTTTTAGATGTCAAACTGGAGATCAGAGATCAGAAAATTTGTACTTCTCTGTACTGTAAAGCCACGGCAGGAAACAGTGTGCTACACGCACAAAGCAGCCATCCTGAAGCTCTGAAATGGAGCATCCCCTATGGGGAGTTGTTAAGGGCGAAAAGAAACTGCAACACTAATGATGCCTATTTGAAAGAGCAAGCTACCATCACAACCAGATTCAAAAGTAGAGGTTATCCCAGTTGGGTCCTCAAAAAGGCCAAAGAAAGGGCAGATGCGATAGGAAGATCAGAAACACTTGAAACCAAGCGGCCATCTGACACGACTGAGAGTGATGAGTCAACCAGACTCATTTTGACTTTCAGTTCTGAGGCAAAACAAGTCAAAAAACTCCTCACCAAAAACTGGGATATCCTTAAAACTGATTCCATTTTAGGGAACACCATTGCAGATCGGCCCACTATCACCTACAAAAAGGGCAGGAATATACGAGATCTAGTGGTTAGAAATGATATCACCCGACACACTAAAAGTAATCCTGAACATGGCTTAGTGGGTTTTTACCCCTGCGGCCATTGTAAAGCCTGCAAACACAGTAAATACAGGGGATCTGTAGAATATAATGACATCACGAAGAATCTAACATCGTTCTTTACCTGCAGTACCACTTTTGTTATATATGTCATCGAATGCTCCTGCAAACTGTGGTACATTGGTAGCACCAGTTGCGCTGCCAAGAAAAGAATCCTTGAGCATCTCAGGGCCATTACCAACAAAGACCCCAAATACCCTGTTGCACGCCATTTCGAACAGCAACACTATTCCAATATTGCGGACTTAAATTTCTTCATATTGGAACAGGTCCCCAGGCATCCTAGAGGGGGTGATAGGGTACTCAATTTGAGAAAACGTGAGTCCAAACTAATAATTGAGTTCCAAACTAGATTCCCGGGAGGTCTGAACATGGACGAGGAATTGGCAATACATTTAAGAGAATAATGATCCTAAGATACCAGTAATATGCTATGTGTCTGTCTCTTCACATCCCCTTCGGACATATTGTGAACATGATGTTTTTTCTGTCAATATTTTTTTCTATGATGTTTATATTTATTAAGTTTGTTGGTATTTTATGTCATGTTTAAATGTCCAGATCACATTCTGATTTTGTTTTCTTATTCCTTAGGAGGAAAGGAGGGGGCCCACCACTGGATTTCACCTACACGGGCGCACCCAACCTTTGCACTCCAGGAATCACTGCTCGAGTCTGTATCACATTTTGAGACACCAACCACTCAGGTTCGACTTATCTAATTATGTGCCATACTGGCCAACTGTGAACTTTCACATCACTGGGCAGAGTTGCCTTCTTGAATCTACAGCTGGGTGACAGTAAGGCAGCACGATGGGAAATTTCCTATGGTACCATCTGTAACTGGGGACTATCATTAGCAGTAATTCAGTACTATTTGGTTCAGACATTCCATTATATATTCTCTCCAGGGATAGATTGATTTTACTCATGATGTATTTAACATCGTACACATGTCATTTGAGGTGTCATCAGTGATGTCATGAGTGATGTCACTGACCATGTCATGAGTGATGTAATATGTGACGTCATCAGCAGTGCATTGCACGCGCAAGTTATAGTGAGTCCAACTAACTGTAAGGTGGGAATTTCAATGGTTTTATGCGAGTAAAATTTCCACCTAACTATAACTGGTGTGAAACCTATGGTTTTTTCAGTGAATATATATATATATATATATATATATGTATTAACTGAAAAAACCATAGGTTTCACACATGTTATAGTTAGCTGGACATTTCACTCATACAAAACCGTTGAAATTCCCCCTTTATAGTTATTTTAGCTAACTATAACTCGCGTGCCCGCAATGCACTGCTGATGACGTCACAAATTTCATCACTCATGACATGGCCAGTGACATCTCTCATGACATCCCTATGTGCATACCCGCACATACATTACGAATACGCTTTGACGTGACGCGTCGCATCAACGCTTCCATGTGACGTCATGTACAGCGCCCCATACGCGAAAGGTGCGATAGTTTTTAATTGTTTAAAAACATATATTTAAGTATTTAATGTACATACTAAGAGAAGACATTATCTGGGATAATTATGAAAATAGTCTTTTTAACTTTTAATAAGCGTATAATACTTTTAAAAGCAATTATGCAAATCACGGCGGGACGTCATACGTACTCGCATCGTGAGAGCACCGTAAGCACACCGTAAGCGTACACAAAGCCATGTGACTTTCAAAGAACAGATGTAATTGGTTCATAATACTTCCTATTCTAACTGTTGAAAGACCCCACCTATTTTAATCATTGCAATGACGCAAGACGCAAACCGGCTGGCGGAAGGAAGAAAATATGACGAAGACCGATTGGGATTAACAACGAAAGTCGGAAGACCGATATACAAAGATACCTGAACCCACATAGACACAAGAAGTACAAAACACACAAGCAAGAGGAGCATAAGGAAATTCTTCTTCCCCCCAACCTGGAGCCACATCTGTGTAACGACAACACAAGAATTCGCAATACTTTCACCCCAGATGACAAGTGAAACAGAAACCTGTCCTACGCTTTACTGACTGCGCCCTGAGGAAGACGTCACATAATTCAAGGGGTCCACTATCACAGAGGTCGAAACGCGTTGGCATTATAATTTAGAGAACTAGAGCAAAATTGGAAGGATGATGTTGTAATAGACAGGTGGAGATGGATTAGCCACTCCCACATTTATCCCCAGAAGGAAGAGACTCTTAACTCTAACAGGACCACAATTTACATATTGCCAATCAACAAATCAGGAATTATTGGCAATCAAGTAGGACCCTAACCAAATGAACTGGTATTGTGTGAATACCCGGAGAAATATGGTTTTTGTTGGTAATTTGAATATTCAATTATTTGTATAGATTTGTACCTACGTTGCCAATTGTAAATAGTGTATGGTGTATATATTCATGTGTAAATTACTAAGACATGGAATGTAAACAAATTTATGTGTATGGACTGTAAACATATCTAACCAAAAACTGTATATAAAGAACAAACAAAAAAATAAGAGACAAGTAGAGTCAATAAACGGGACTTCTGCTATCAAAAATTAGCGTATAATTTATGGTGTCAGGGGCATATTTTTTGTTAGCATATCAAGAAACAGCACCCTGTAAATTATGCCCATGCTGCATGCACCAGAGTCAGGGAGGACATTCCACCAGCACAACCAAGTGCTTCAACGGGATCTGCAAGTCCACATCCAGACATCCGTCCGGATTTTGCCGATTTAATAATTCAATGTAAATTTTGTAAACAACTATTATGCTACGGGGAACAGTCGATTTATTTAATTTGCAGGATGAAACAGCAGCACCAGTACTCTTGGCATTAATTTATTTTTATTTGTTCTTGTTAAAAGCTTTTTTGTTTGCAGTTCCTTTTTTTCCTAACAAAAAATAAAACTTCAAAAAACACAATAAAAAACTACAAAACAACAAAACAAACAACAAAGTTATTTTCAGAACTACCTACTCTGGTTAAAAAAAGAGTTAACTTGTATGCTAGTGTGTGAAAGTTTAGATGTATGTATGTGTAGTGCATAATTGACTGAAAGAATACATTACTAGCTTATGGTGAATGTGAAAGTGCAGAACTATAAGGAAGTGCTACAGCGTAAATCTATAGGGTGTTTACTTATAGTATACTGTAATACATCTGAAGCACTTGAATATAACATATGTGCATAAATATGTTACAAGTCAATGCTTCCCTTTGCACTGCTAGTGAAACTGCCTGGGTGAATTTGTAAGTGTTTGTTAGGGGCAGATTTACCCTCGTGCCTCTTTTACACCGCCGTTGCATCACTTTTCTGATACAGCGGTGGTGCAAAAGATGCGCCATGGTGTGTGGTATTTAGAATGTGACATATATGGGAGGTGCGTCACATTCTAAATCCCTGTACCAGAAGGAGACATTCCTACATGGGGTAGGGGGGGCGTTCCGGCACAGGAAAACCTCCTAAAAGTGGCTGAGTGAAATCTACAAGATTTCACTTTGTCACTTTTGGCCTCATGCTGTGTCAAAGCCCAGCACTAGCTTGAAGCAGATGTAAGGATTGACACAGCATTGTAAGCATAGGGCCCCCAGAGCATTGCTGGAGATGCGTTGCACTTGCAACATAACTCAAACAATGCACCACCTTTATAGCATAGATACATCACATATCTGTGCCGTTTTTGTCCCATGGTGCACCGCATTGTAAATATGGTGCATTCATGGTGGTGGTGTCACGGTGCACAATAACTGGCATATTCCTGGGGATATGCCAGTTATTGTATATGTGCCCATTAGTGTTTTAATGTAGTGAATGGATTACTACATACCGATGAATGAGTCACTACAAAACTAAAACAGCAGTGACAGAGTGTTTGGTGGAAGTGTAAAGATACAGACTGGGCAATTGAAAGTTTAAAAGCCAAGTTTACAGGTGCATAGAAAAGGGCATTTATTATTTACGAATCTTCCCAACGCCCCAAGCGCCAGCACACCTTTCCGATGATAGGTTTACGTTTTACAAATGCTAGCATTTTTTAAATTAAGAAGCATAATAATAACAAATATTAATACTTTTTTTTTCTTCTAATGATAACGATATATATTTTTTTATGTCTTCTATTTAGATGTTTTTAATCATGAAAATGCAAAGAACACAGTTTACCGAGTAACACTTTCTAAACTCTCTAACGTATGTAGATAATAATACCTTATACGTGTTACGATCGAAATCGAAACCTTTACAGCTTCACGGAATGTAACTTTTCCGAACACGTGCAGAAGAAAAACAGTTAAAACGTGAGCACGTGTAAACTGCAAAACGTGACATCTAAATAGACGGACCCACAGTTTCCTTCCGTAGACTACTAAAGAACCAAAAACTATATAAACGACACCTACTGTGCGATTAGTTTAATTTTCGCGAGTTATTTCTGAGTCACCAATCTATGCTGCAGGTTCCATTTTCTAGCATCGGATTCTCTTTTTGCGTCAACAAACATATTCCGGAGTTGTACGTTGTTTCAATATGGCATAGGCATAGTACTTACTTATAATTTGTGGCTATTTGTCAATATTTAAACATTTATATCTAGAAAAAAATGTTATTGCATGTTTTTTGCTTTTTCTCTGTAAAGTCATCAGTTTCTTTTAGAAACAGATAGATTATAACAAACATTGCAAATTTTCTGGCTCCTTTCACCTTATATATAGTGACTTTTTATATTATAATATTGACACTGTACTTCGCTTGAGAGGTGTTGGTGACCCGTCGACGCAAACCCTAAACATTTACAATCAACGTCACCATCTTCCACTTGTTTATGTGATTTCCCCTAGAGATCACATACTGTTAATATGTATATTATAACAATAACAGGTTTGGTGATCTTAGTGGAGTTCACGATCCGTCGTCACAAAGAGTAACGATAAGTAAGCAACGTTACCGGCTTGCGGTTTTCAATCTATTTTCCCCTTGTGATCATGTGCTGTGAAAATATATACATATTATTATTCTTACCATCATGATCTCAGATGAGTTTCTGACCCGTCACCACGAAGATCAAACTTTTTCACCTCCCGCAGAAATGAAGCTCAGTAAATAATTACAGCTCGAAAGTATTTCATTATGGATGTTCTGTTAAATACATAACTTTATTTTCCTTTTCTTTTTACTGTAACAATGGTATCAATCGTAATATTATAATAGATTGTCCTATTGCTACAGAAGAGGAATGAGAGATTTTTCAGCGCCATCTATAATATAACTTTCAAATATTAAAAAGTACTTGATCAGATATTTTACGAAACAGCAGAACACAAACATATAGCTATCATGCATACTTTGTTACTTTAAATATTTAATAAACCCTACATTTCTGAATGTTATTTTCTAATTTCTATTCTCATGTGCGGTTCCTATTCACCTTCTCCCTAAAGAATATAGAGGACCTAGACTTTATATTATAAGAGTACCATTCTATATATTCTTTAGTGAGTATGTGATTTATTAGCGGAACAGTCTGCAGCCTCTAAGCACTACGACAGCACGTTCTTGAATTGTACAGAATACAAATTTGAAAAATAATAATGCATGCATTTCTATGTAATATGAAATAATTGTATTTAACAGTTTTTTACTTGTTCTCTTGATCTGAGATAGTGTAGTGCAGGAGTGTTTGTTGTAGCACTTCTATTCTACTTTATCTAAAAGTAACTGATGCCCTCTTACATCATCAAGAATGTGGGGCAACACTTTTACAAACTGTAGCACTAAAAAGATGTATATTGCCACGCTTAACTGATATTTTATGAAATTCCATTTTTAATTGTCACCCCTTTCATACATATAGCAACAGTTTCTGAAGAAAGTTTATTTGTATTTGCTTAATAAAAACTCTTTAAAACCTAGACTAAATTTTTTGCTGCGCAACCAAACCTTCCCATCAGGAAAGTAAACACCACATTATAAGTAAATAGTACTCCTAAGAAGTATGTCACCTACAAATTTGATTAAAAAAAACAGCATAAGACACTGTCATTTTTCCGCCGTAATTTATACACCGCACGACAATTATATAAATGGCCCTTGAAACATATAAAAAAAAATGTTTCCCTCATAATCCCTCTCCACCACCTTATGGGCACTGTACAGAGTTAATAGTGTTCCTAACTGGCCCTCTACTACTTTATTTCCCATACTCCTTTGGAAAATGCATCACAATATCACTGACAACAGTGAACTGTTCCCACCCAATAACTAGCAAACTTGTGCTCAGAACACTTTAGCCAATAAAATGTCCATGTTGTTCCACAGACGAGCAAGGAATGACTGCCAAACCTTCTACTTTTAATACTTCACAGCCAATGAACATTAAGCTTCGTAAAGTCCCGCTTGGAGCACGTTACCCTAATACTCCCCGAACAGGAAGGAATCCCTAACAAAACTTTTCGACTGACTTCTTGTACGACTAACGATTCCCATGAAAAAAATATAAATCTCCAGCACAGTAACTATTTCAATTAGCAACATATTGTGGTGAACTTCTAACCTCTGTGCTCATGCAAGTGTTCCATGAACTGTTACTATGGCTGTACAAAAACTGTTATATTTACCCTGGATCAGGAAAACAAAGTAAAACAAAATACTGTACCACATTTACAACCCCCTTGCGCCACATGCGCATCCACGCCCCCCCCCCCTAAAAAATTAAAAGTGTGTGCACCTCAAACCCTGGTAACAACCACCCCCCGGAGATTTCTGTATTGTGTGACACGGGCTCGATGGCCCTCCGCCTGGTGCCCTCGACAGCCCTGGAGACCTCCATGCCCAGAGCCAGTTCCAGCAGTGTCCCTGGGTGCCTACCCTCGGGATACTCCTGTTTGCTCTGAAAAGTCTTGCGGCTCCCGCCCTCCCATAGCGAACTTAGTTTGAACTTTGAAAGACACAACAGTGAAATCTGTTCTCACTTTCAAAATCCAAACATGCAACTTAGCATCTCCCCATGTGTAAAAGCAATGCCGGTGTTCTATAGAGGAGTGTACCCCATTGACCTGTGTATCCTTTTCACTCAGCACATGTGTATTATTTGTGCGCATGCGCACAATATGCCTCGCCACGCCCACCATCAGTCCGTGTACCCCTAATGTTTTTTATTTAATTTGCGCATGCTCTATTCGAACATAATGGTCACGAGGAGTCGGCGGGACCGTGAGGGGATTGTACGCTCCGTCTTTTTTGTAGATAGAGTCACATGTGTAGTGACGTATGTACTGGATGGCTGTGGTGTGGGTGTATACCAGCCATGAGGAGTGTGTGTGCCGATCTGACAACTAAACCTGGAACTAAGAAATCACTACAATGGAAATCTGGGCCATGTACTGTTGGAGGACCACGGTCAAGTGCAGAGATTAAATACTCAAATATAATATTGGGAACCGTCGGAGGAGCCGGTTACCGCCAATGACTAGGCAGCGTGTGGTAGGCAAATGCGTCACAAAATAGGTTACATACATGGTGACTGTATCGTAACGTCACATAGAAAAAAAGAAAGCAAATCAAAATTAGCACGAAGAACATAGATGTAAGTAGACAACAGCCAATCAAATTTTTTTCAAAATCTGCGGAAGGAAAGTAATTGGTCGCTAATACGTTTTCTTATAATCCTTCACAACCAATCAAAAACACGTGTCAAAAGTTTTTTTAAATTAGGAAGAATATTAGGCTCACAAGCGGGGGCAGGAAAACAGGACCTTACGGGTCAAGAAGAGGGGGAGGTAACTTCACGTTTGCTTTTGTAATTTGTTCACTTGTAATATTCTCCTCATGTATCATTACTGTTCCTATTGTGAAGCGCTCTGACGCCTTTGGGTAAAGTCCGCGCTATATAAAAATGCATAAATAAATAAATAAATAAATAAAGGGTGGTCAAATGCCGGTTCCGTTATGTGACGTCACTAATATATCGCCCCCGAGGATTCGGAGATGACAGCAGTGACGTACGGCACTAAGTGGTAAACATGAAAGAAACACTACATAAGTAAACAACGCGGTCAATACAGAATAAGTAATCGTGTATAACGGAGATACAACACCGTATTTTCTATATTAGAGCCCCGGGTGGTAGCGGTCCCCGGGGCGTATGTGGGGGGCTTCAAAACCCCCCACACAGTTTTTTAAAATAAAAAGAGGCCCCATGGACTGGCGGTCCCCAGGGCTCCGAGGGGGCCATGAGCCCCCCCGCATACATATAGTTAAAGCCCCAAGGGATGGCGATCCCCGGGGCAGAGGGACCCCTCTGGGCCCCCCATTATGAAAAAAAATGTGCCCCCGATATTTGCCCCCCCCCGGGAGCTAAATAACAATAAAGCGGTCTTTTTTTTCAAGAAACGTGTATCATACGCGTACAACGCGATTTTTAAAAAAATGGGCCTAAAGATTTATGTGAGACCCCCTGAGCAGGCCTAGACCCCCTGAGCAGGCCTAGAGGGTCAGGATGTTTCTACCCTGCCCCCTTTCCTTATTTTTCAACTTCGTTTTACTTTTTTCCTGTGACTCGGTTCTACCAAGGCACAAGATGGCTGCCAACACTGGTTTGGAGTGCTGACAGACAGTTGACATCCAATCAACATGCAGCTCGTGCTCGTAATTGTACGGATTTCCGTACGCGTACACTACGTCGTCTATAGATATCACTATGATTTTACTTTTGATTTTCTCAGGAACTACTGAACAGATTTACACCATTTAACCGCATGCGTGCGGGCGGAATTCCGCTCGCACGCTGAGATTTTTAAAACCGCACTTTACATGACGAGCTGGGCTCGTCATGAGCGTGCGAGGAGGCTACCTCATGACGAGCCCAGCTCGTCATGAGCGTGGAAGGGGTTAACAAAAAGCACAATCTGTGAACCGAACTCTACCTCTCTGCCAAATGTGGTGTTATTCCATTCAGCCGTTCGGGCTGTAGCCCTGGCTAAAGGTCCCTATGGAAAATTGCATGGGGAAAACATGTTTTGAGACCCCCTTTTTTCACGGACCCCACTTGACGAATCACCCCCAAACTTTCAGGGAAGGAACCGAGCAGAGCAGGCCATTTTCTTGGAGAATTTCACGAAGATTCGTCCACCAGCGCCAAAGGTATTCCAAATAGAATGTTGTGGATTTCCTATGGAAAGTAGGTCCTAACTATAACTACCTACTGGCGACAACCAGTAGGTAATATACATATATATATGTATATATATATATATATATGACGTACCAGTTACCTCCCAAACTATAATGTTACTTAAGCCCCTGTTTTTTTCTGTGAATTTTTGTTTTATTTATGTAAACTAATACTTAATTACAATATGTATATACAACTCCCCTACCAGGCCCAACAGCCAACACCCCCCTAAACAGCCAACCCCACAATGTACAAGACCTGGCCCTGGGGACCCCATACTCAAGGCTGTATTATTAAATTAACGGAACCCAACTCCTCAGACCGATTTTGACCCCGGGGACCCATCCTCTGGGGCCTGGAGTAATTTGTAGGGGGGAGGGGCATGCAGCCACCCTCCCCAGGACAAGTTAAGCCTTTAGGACCCCATCCACTGGGGCCAGTGCAATTTTGGAGACAGAGGAGAGGATGTAGCCTTCCCACCAGGCTGATTTTAGCCCTAGGTATCCCATCTCTTTTGGCTCAGTGCCATTTTTATGAGATGGGGACTCGCAGCCCCCTTCCCAAGATGATTTTGGCCCCAGGGACCCCATCGCTCACCCAGCAAACGTATTTAAGGGGAAGAGGCCCAACGGCATTTGTATGGGGGAGTGGGGCACTTGGCCCTCCTTCCCATGCAGATTCCGTCCCTGAGGACCCATCCCTTAGTTCCCCGTGCAGTAAAAGGTGGGAGCCCTCATGTCCACCCAGCCACCCATTATAGCATAGATGGAAGCCGCAAGGGGAGCTCCAATTCCCCACACAGCCCCAGTCAGCCCCCTAAATCCAGCGGGAGCCGGCATTCCAGCCACCTGCAGGGAGCAGTTTATTATGCTGCTCCCTGTGGGTGACAGCAATGCGGATGGGGGAAATATTTAGATCTGTTTCCTTGACCGCATCATTGTGGGCAGGGAGACAGATCTAAATTCCACTTCCAGCAGGTGGGAGCCTTTTTTGAAGCTCCTTCCGAAATCAGAGCAAACTTGATCTTTGCTCCCGCTGGGCGGGAGTTTTAAAAATACTCCTACTAAACAAGAGCAAACACAGGTTTCCCTGCATGTAATGTTTACATTTCAAGAAAGGCTAGCATTGCTGCAGGTTAAGAAAGCCCAAGCAGACCCAAGGCATAACTCATAGAACTAGCACCCTGAAAATAGTGTAATTACACACAGACACATATACAACACACATGCACACTTTTTTGTCATTTGATATTTGACAAAGATTGGGTTGAGTACTTATAGAGGCATAGGTAGGTTTGACACTAAAATTAAAGAGTGACTGCATTTTAGGTCACCAGGAACAAATGTATAGAGTGCTGCACAATGCAATTGTTAAATATCACATGCTGGGTATGTGCTTTAGGGAGGTGAATCTATACTTGAGGGACACAAATTCGACAACCCTAGAGAGTTGGTAAAATGACTAAATAGGTGTGTCAAATTGAAGGATCAGTAAAAGCTCTAATTGAACTAGCAGAAGGAAAGCTTGCATGTGCCGCAGACACTCTAATGTAAACAATAAAAAACTTAAAACACACCATCAGTTTCCCGAAATATCAGAAAAAGGTGCAAGCCACTATTCTTCTAGTTATAACGTTGGTTACTTAAAAGTAATATGCCCCCCCTCTCCCAGAATCTCAAAGGTTGTTCTAGATCTAATACACCACTGGTCAAAAAGAAGCAGTATGTTCTCTGATAAGAACTCATCCACCAGTGCAGAGGAATGTATTGCTTGGATTTCCAAATAGCTGGAGATTTAGTAGTGGTAAGAGAGAAGGATGGTACACTAGTTGCCTGGGAAGGGGGGGCTACTTGCAGACTATGAGGTTGGTGCAAGGAAACCAACCACAGTACCTTTAGGAACAGTTAGATTATGTAGATCTTAGAAGAATGTGTAATATGGCCCCCAGAAGCTAAAGAAGCCCTGTGATTCTTCCTTTTTAAATCTGTCTCTGTATTTTTGTCTCTCTTTTTGTCTCGCTTTTTTAGTTGTTTTCTTTCAGTACTGTGATACAATGAGTAATTTGAGTTGGATATAGAAAAAATGAGTATAGATTCAATGCAGTGTGTTGACCCAAATGTTTTTAATTATGTTAACCAACAACGCACAACTTACGTAGTAGTGTTCCCATAGGGAAACGTCCGCACATTTCACTAGCCAACACAGTCATATAACAAGAAGTAAAGTGTGATAAATATAAATATACTATTAAATGCACAAAGCGGGTGCTATATCTGTCCCAAACACCTACTACCTCAAGGTGTTGTAGGCACAAATCAATGTGCAACAAAATTACATACACAGAATTAGGGCTGTTTCAAGCACACCATTAAGTTACTATTTAGTCCTAGCTATAGTTATCACTTCCTTGGGTATCAGTAAAACCCTCTCGTGGACAACAAAGACAAGTCAACAACACTCAATAAGAGAATAAAGATACAGATAGGTCAATCCTCTTGCTGTTTCACCAATCCTTTATTTGTAAATCGAAAATGTAAAAAAATCTCCCAGCACACGGTTTGCCGACACGTGTTTTGTCTTTCTCTAAGACTTTCTCAAGGCATGAGCACTGGTGATGGGTGCCCCGATTTCAGTTAAAGCGATAGAATCATCAAAAGACTTCTGTCCGTAAAAAGCCAGATTCATCCGAGTACCGCCGAATATTCCCAGAACAAGTTCCCACTGTAATAAGACGATATTCCTGCAAGATCCTAGTTCATTCCAAACAAATACATCAGTTTGATCGCACAGAGCACCAACTAGGTATTATATATCAGCTGGCCAAAAAATATCTGAGCACTCCTGTATGAGGTATGAAAGTAAGTGTTAATCTAAAAAAGACTAGCGGCATTTTAGATGGTCTGGGGTGGTCAGTCAGTTTAAACCTTCTCTCTCCCTCCTATATGATTAGATACCTCTAAACATATATTAAGCGTCCTCAACACCATGTAGCAGTTTCAATTTACCTGCAACATATGGAGGGGACATCCTGTTTTCTCTGCCGCCAAATCTCGACTTTTTGGGTACCAACGTACTATGGTTGGTGAACCTTGGGCGGATCAGGATACGGGATATTCAGCAACCTAGTATCATATACAGTAAATTGAAACTGCTACATGGTGTTGGGGACGCTTAATATATGTTTAGATGTCTCTAATCATATAGGAGTGGTGACAGAAAGTTTAAACTGACTGAATGGGGCCCATATACACTATTTTTACAGGCCTAATGTTTTTTAATTTCCTTATTATTATGTTTTCATCTTCAATTAATTCTTGTTGTTAGACCACTCAAATTTGTATACAGGACAATAAAAGCTGCAATCCTATTTGTTTCACACACTGGTGCAAAAATGAAGAGCAACGGGACCAATGGGTGGCCAAGAAATTTCGTAAGTGCTTTTGGAGGTCTAAGTGTTAAAGTGTTATGCCATTTTAAACTATGTACACTCACCATTTACAGACGACGATTGAGTCTTTCTTGCTGCACTTTTTCTTGCCACAAACCCAGAAATACAAGAAGTTGCACGCATGCAGTACTCAAGTAAAATACCCTTTTACATAAATCGCTGTATTTAGTCTATATTCCCACACTTTCAGATAAAACTGTGCTGCATTGCCTCTGTCATTTATTTTAACATAGTACTTTTTAATTCCAGTGGCTATTAGAACTTCTCAATTGATTATTGCATTAATTAGGCTTCAAGCCATTAGATTAATTAAGTAATTAAAACCCCACAGGGGTGTTTTGTTCCAAAACCAGCATCTGAAACAGGCCTCTATAAAATTCAATTAATGGGGACAAGTAGTACACACATGCGTGTTTTATTGTTGACTGCATTGACAGTTTGGGATCATGTGCACATCTTCCTTTCTTAGACAAATATTCCTTTAATCTAGCGTTATAGCTCTTTTGGATGGAAAACACAAAGAAAAGCAACATAATATAACCCATAACCTCAGTATCCTCAGAAAACGAGAAATGTGTCACTTGTACATCTTTAGAAGTTGTGTGTCTACATATCAAGTGACAAAATATCATGCTGTAATAATATTGTATCCAAAAAATAGTCTACCACCACAAGGTGAAGGTAAATATACATAGGTGTTGTTAGAAATTGGGTTATTAGTCAAAAAGGCTGTGAAACATTGTTAAAAATAATTCCGAATTGTCTTTTTACTGGGGACCAAGAACCCCATTGTAGCTCTTACCTCTCTCAGTATAAAGAAGTAGAGCAGTTGGTGTGCTATTCAGGGAAGGTGGTGTAGACTAATAATCCCAGCTCACTGATACGAAACAACACCACATATTTTCCAGTCAATACTGTTTCATTTAAAAAGCAAAAATGCATTTATAAACCACATACTACTATGCATTAATCACAAATATATACATTAAAGTAGATGGCAATACCTTTCGTGACTCCCTCACATCAGGTTACACCCCAAGAGGGTCTTTAACCCTATAACCAAAATACCCCCAACGATACCAAATGGACTATCACAATAAAAGGGGTGTCATTATCCATAAGGCAGGCATACTGGCTTTGTCAGAGTGTCACCAGATCAGAAAACATGCTATATTTTAACTTTGCAACACTATTGAAATCAAGGGAAACAGTACTAATATGCATTACAAGTTCCAACCCAACATTGCAGCCAATGGGGACAATCAATAGTATTCAATATATTGTAAAACCTTTCACTGTCAATCACCAACATTCTCAATACAACATTAAGAAAAAACATATTGGCTCAAAAATTCGTCTTTTTGAATAATTACACTGCTATGCCGTCATAAAACCAACCGATCAAGCCAACATTCAGGAACCTCAATGCAAATATATATGCCCAAGGAGGTAGAAAATAATGAGTTCTAAAATAAAACTTAAATTTGCAGATTATGTTATAATTGTGGTCTAACGCATTTCTACTACTGCAAAAATGTGTTCAAATAGAAAATGACAAGCTGTAGCCAGCACCAGTGAATCTCCAGGAGGGGGACTGCAAGCCCCAGAGTGATAAGCAACCAGGAGGTGCCGCCACTAGTTTCCCCACGCCCATAGGCGTATATAATCACCTCGCAGCTCCCGCAGCGAGGGACGCACAAGTGCGTGCTCGGGCCGCACTCGGGAAAGCCTGGGGCAAGGGTGGGCCTGTCCATGCTCATCAGAGCCTGGTGGAGGCTGGGCTGGGCCCACCCTCTTGGTTTTCCAGCATTTTGCTAGGACTTTGGCCCTGGAACTTTTGCCCACACAGGATATAATTGAGGGAAGGTTGTGATAAGACCCTGCTTGTCAGACGTTTACCTTCGCACCTGGGACTGCAAGCCCTACTGAAAGGAGGGACCCATAATCCCCAAAGCATCCTGCAGCCGGTGTGCTGCCAACAACGCTGCCCCAACACACTGGGAGGCGCTGTTAAGCCCCGGGGGCCCCCGGCACCACCCATCATAGCCAGAAGAGGACAGGATGGGCTACCCCCCTGTCATTCACAGCAAAACATCCAACCAACTTGTCGCCTCCAAACAACTTAAGGTACTGTGCCTCCCGCAGAACTTAACTATATTCCACTAGACGGCCCTTTATCACTTGCAGATTCTTAGTTTGTTTTATATAGAACTATTTTCACTTTTTTGAATTCATAGAATTGCTTGTGGTTGGGATGGGAAAGCGAAACTCAGCAGAGGGTGGGTCAAGGGAAATTTCAGCAAAAAAAGTAAAAAGGAAGCAAACGACAATGAGTCAGATGGTGAGAGGGGGGTTGTCGACCACATTGATGACCTACTGGCTGAATCTGAGGTTCTTCTAGACCCTCCAAGTTTCACTTCTCCATTTACATCTGCCCTTGGGCACTCCTCATCAAGTACCACACCACTGGGCCCTATACCAGCTATGTTAAAGAATGGTGGACGTAGGAACAAAACATCTGATAAGTCCTCTCTACCATTTGCTAGCTCTGAATGTGGAGTCAGAATTATGCCACCTACCACAGTGGATCTGTCTTCGTTTCCTTGCCATAATAGTTTTTCACCACTCGTAGAGCAAGATGACCTAGAGGAGGCTCCTGATAGCTTAGCTAGTGCAGTCCAATCGACGAGGTCATCAACTGGTATAACTAGGCTATTGACTGACTCATGCCCAAACACGGATACTCTAGTATCCGATAGGATAGCTATGCATTCCAGCAGCACAGCTGCTAACCATATGGTTAGTTCACCTAGTAATTTAGCAACTGAAGCTAATATTGCCATCACATGAAGACCGTTAACATCACAGTTAATTTACTTAGCTCAGGAAATTAAAAAACTTAAAGCAGCTGTAGGCAACCTTGTAGTCTCCCTGAGTAAGGTCCATACTGAGGTCCAGAGTATTCAGAATCAATTACGGGCACAATCAGACACACAGAGAGATTCCCAGGGGGGCACTAGTATCATGAGGTAGCCAAAAGGGGACCATAACAGCTTTAACCCATGAAGGGCAAGTAGTGACCCCATAGACCGGACTCCTACTATTGCTTGATCCACTAACAGCCATGCCAGCTATGGTAAAGGGGCAGGCCAACTCATGTTAGGTTGAGCAAAGTTTGATAACCTAAGTAATAAAAAAGACTAAGGATTGACCCCGTATGTCATATAATAAACCACACCCAAGCAATAACTAGCACACACACAAACACAGTTATAAGGAAGACAATATATCTAGTCAACGTCCCAAAGAACCGAACTACGATACAGACAGAGGACGAGTGCTCTTTAATCGATAAATGCACTCACTGGATACAGAGAGTGAGAGGGTGCAGGTCTATCATAAGGGAAGATATAACTGGGGCTAAAAGGTTACCTGATCTGGAAGGACCTAAGAACACACGTGACGGGATAGCCCTTACACTGATGCACCCTGATCTGGTCGAAAACTTGGTGCCCTTTGGTTTGCGCACTGAACATCTGGGTAATACTAAAAGACGCTTAAAGTATAACTACCCAGAGTTGCCAAACAGAAAGAAATTGATCATCTTGTGCAGCTCTCCATAATATGGGTCCCTATTGAATGAGATGGATTGAAGGCTCACTCCACTCCCAGTAGTCCCCAAATCCCAGGCCAGTGTCTTAGCACGGGACATAATACACTGTCAGTCGCACCATGATGAAAGCCTCACGGTATAGGAAATTACTGTTGAAAATCTGGGCATGCGCTAGATAATTTAATAAGGACCGCCGCTTCTATGGTAATTGCCCATCAACCGCTCACAACGAATTCTATCGATAGTATCATGGAACATTGCTGGGCTGCGGTCTAAGGTAGTGTCCCCCGACTGGATTTCCTTTGTTGAGGAAAGTAACTCATGTATCACATGTATCTTTCAAAACACATGGTCAATTGAACAGTACTATCACTTGGGTTTTTAAACTATTATAAACAAGTTACTTAAGGCAACAAGGGACGCCCTTCGGGGGGCCTTACAATCTGTTTCCGGCAGGACATTGGCCTTACCATAAAACCACTTCAGACGGAGAGCAATGACATTCTTGCCATCTGCCTGGGATGCGGGATATATGGTGACATCGATATTTAGAACATCTATGCTGGAGAACATAAAGGGGGACGTAGGTCGGAAACAATTTCTGGCCTGGATGAGCTTTTACATAACATCTGTATTCTTAGGGGAAGAATTTCACACCATTTTTGAGCCCTTTGATAGTAGGCAATTGCATCTAGCGGGGGAGGAGGACGAGCAGTGGGGTATCCCTAATCTGGAAATACCCCCATTAGAAAATGGACAGAGGCTGAACTACAGATGAAGACTTTAAGCCTCGAACATGGCCTAAGGGAAGTTAACAGTAGAGCAAGATCTGACAAGCAAGGGGCACATACATTTAGCAATGGCCAGCAGAATAGATTATATGTGAATTAGCTTCTGGCTAATCTGGCACACCCTGAAGGATATGGTTGTGATGGATAGAATCGAGAGCGACCATAACCCACTCTGTACAACAATCACAATTAAGGGGCAAAAAGAGCAATTACAATCTTCACATTTTTCCCAGACAGGTGAACTGGCATAGACCTAATTGGTATAATAGTGAGTGTAAAAAAGTATGTAGAGCCTTGGGGGGGGAGGGGGCGGGGGGGCAATAAGACTAGGAGACCAGCTTAGCGTTCAACATTCAAGGAAGCTATACAAGAAGGTGATTTTATCTGCCAAAAAGGGATGAGAAAAGATGGCAGGACCGTAAAGAAGCTTGTAAGGAGAGGAATATGCAACGCTTTTGGATCCTGGTAAAATGGGGTGCGGGTGGCATAGGGCAATCATCCCAAAACCATGTGGAGCCTGCTGTGTGGTTTACGTTTTTTTAGATAAATACGCAGCTATTGATAAAATGGATTATGGCCCTTCTAGGGTTTATTTTTAGTCATCCGATATTATTTTTAACTAAGCTGATGTGACAATGGGGCTGAGCATTGTTACCAGTGGGAGAGCACCAGGCATAGACAAGGTCCTCACAGATTTTTTTCTCCAGGACAAAGTCAAATGGAGTCAGTATATAATGTTTTTGGCAAATGCAATTGCTAATGGAGCTCCAATCCCGGATACCTGGAGGGGGGCGGAGATCATCCCGATTTATAAAAAAGGAGATAAATTCTTACCCGGGAACTACAGGCCAATAAGCCTGATAGAGTCAAACCAGAAAGTCGTAGCTCAACGTTTTGGCAAAAATTCAAACCTGGATAGACGATAATGATATTTTGAGTCCCCTTCCTGGCCAACATGAGTACTATTGATCAGGTATTCCGATTTATATAAATTTATTGGCAGACAGTGACTTTGGAAAAGGAAGCATTTACGTAGCCTTTGTTGATCTCATCCGCTTTCGATCTTGGTATCAAGGCCAAAATTGTGGAGGGTACTGCAGGAACTCGGTCTGCCCCCTGACCTACTTTTCTTATTTGGTCGCCTCCACAAACATAATTATGCCCAAATTCACTGCGGGGAGGGGGGGGCAAGGAAACATGACCGAACGGTTCACAGTTGAGATGGTAGTATGCCAGGGTTGCGTTTTAGCGCCTACATTATTCTCACTCTTTATTAACGCCATTGTTTGTTTTTTAGCTTCCTTTTCCACAGATGCCCCAGCTTTAGCAGCCACAAAAATTCTGATATTAATGTTTGCGGATTATACGCTTACATTGTCCAAAAAAACGAGTGGGCCAAAGCGTGCTCTGCTGCATTTTGAAGAATTGTGCACATTGCATGGTCTAAAAGTCAATAGCTCTAAAACAAAGTTCATGTCCTTTAACCACCATAGGTCATTCAAGGGGGGCATGGTTATGGATGGGCAACCCTTGGAGCAGGTTGATGCATTCACTTATATAGGCATCACTCTGCATGAAGGATTAAGCTGGAGGCCGGATATTGACACCATGGCCCTAAAGCACAGGCAGCTGGCCGGAGCCATGGTTAAGGAACACAAAAATCACTAACTATGCCCCTTACACCTGAGCTGCAGACCTATAGTTCTAAGATACTGAGCTCAGCTCTGTAGGGCGCTGAGCTATGGGGCTTCGAGAAACTGCATCTTATAGCAGTTTCTGAGAATAGGTTCCTGTGTGGAATCACAAGCCTACCACAAAGCACCCCCTTGCTCCCCCTGCGCTATGACTTAGGCAGAAAAGCTACAGTAGACTTTGCAAAATTACATCCTCTCCTCCACCGGCGTAGAATCCGGTGTACTCCAGATCTGGCCACCTTGGCGGAAGGTCTCAAAGACATAATGGAGGCTAAGGAGTAGTTTCTGTTCTGTAACTCCAGTTCTGTAGTAGGGGTATCTCTGTTATAGTCATAATCTAGTGAATAGTCCCGCCCATGTGCGTGGACCCCGGCAATCAAAAATAATCTCTTAAGTTGTCAAAAAATTGCAGAACTGCAAAGACACTTAAGAGAAAATTTAAAGACAAATAATGCAGCCTATATCCACAGGCTACACTGTCCAGTACTTCAACTAGAAATTCCACCAAAAATCCACAAACAGCAAAGCCTGTCCAGATTTCCCTTGCTTTTACTGCAAAAACCCCTCAGAAATGATAGAGAGGAAGGCCTGGACAGACAAGCCCCATAGGCTGCCATTATGTGGCTTAAACAGGATACTGTGCCTTTAAGGAAACCTTCTAGAACCTTCTCCCAGTATCCCAGAATGCATAGCAGGTCCCACTGACTTCAGTTCTTTTTGAAGGCGTAAAAACGCCAGACCTGTAGCATTAAGTACATGAACAATTCTCCACCGGGGAGGAGGGCGGGCGCTTATGACTATAACAGAGATACCCCTACTACAGAACTGGAGTTACAGAACAGAAACTACTCCTTCTGTAGTAGGGGATCTCTGTGTATAGTCATAATCTAGTAAATAGAATGGCAAGCCCATCCCCACACCAAAGCGGCGGTGGAGAAAAAACATGATGCCACTACTGTGCGAACAAATTCCGCAGCGAAGCCTGCCCAACCTGAGCGTCTGCCCTGGCATCAGAGACCAGGCAGTAATGCTTAGCAAAGGTATGAACCGACTTCCAAGTGGCGGCCTTGCAGATTTCTGCAATCGGCACATTACGGAGCAAGGCTGTCGTGGCAGCTTTGCCCCTGGTGGAATGAGCCTTAGGCTTACCTCCTAAGGTCTTATTAGCTTTTTGGTAACACAATTGAATGCAGGACACAATCCACCTAGAAATGGACTGCTTTGAGGTAGCAAGACCCGTCCTGACTGATCCATAATTGACAAACAATTGGTCTGACCTACGAATATCTTTGGTCTTATCCAGATAAAATTTCAACACCCTCCTAACATCCAGGGAATGCAAAGAACGTTCCGCCGGAGAGGAAGGATTCTGAAAAAACGTAGGTAAAGTTATGGTCTGGTTGACATGAAAATCAGAAATAACCTTGGGAAGAAATTTAGGGTGAGTACGCATCACAACCTTAGCAGCATGAAATACAGTATAAGGTTCAGTACAACACAACGCCTGAATTTCACTCACCCTGCGGGCCGATGTAATGGCCACGAGGAACGCCGCCTTCCAGGACAGGTGCTGCAACGAAGCCTTGTGAATGGGTTCAAAAGGCTCCTTCATCAATCTGGACAGCACCACATTCAATTCCCATGAAGGCGAGGGAAGCCTGACAGGAGGGAACACCTTCTTCAATCCTTCCAGAAAGTCTTTGATCACAGGGATCTGGAAAAAAGAAGTCTGTGAAGGGCATTTCCTGTAGGCAGTCAATGCAGCAAGATGAACCCTAATGGAATGAACATTAAGGCCAGACTGCGCCAAATGTAAAAGGTAAGGAAGGATGACATCTTCCTTGCAGGTCGTAGGGTCATGGTTCCTAGACTGGCACCAGATACAAAACCTCTTCCACTTGTAAGCATATGAAGTCCTAGTGGAAGGTCTCTTAGACTCCTTCAGTATGTCCATGCAATCCGCGGGCAGATTCAGATGTCCATACTGCACTATCTCAGGAGCCATGCCGCCAAACTCAAAGACGAGAGGCTGGGGTGCAACATCCGCCCCCCGAACTTCGTGAGAAGGTCCGGCCTGCACGGCAACCGAATGTGAGGAAGGAGAGAACGGTGAAGCAGGTCCGTGAACCACCACTGCCTGGGCCACTCCGGGGCAATGAGAATCATCCGAGCCCTGGACCGGGCCAGCTGGATGAGTACCGCCGGAATCAGGGGAATGGGAGGAAAAGCGTACAGAAAGCTGTTCGACCAGCTGATCCATAGCGCATTCCCCAGCGACCCCGGCTGGTAGTACCTGGAGGCGAAGTCTCGGCATTTGCTGTTTTCGGCGGTGGCGAACAGATCTACGTCTGGAGTTCCCCACCTTGCGAAGACTTCTCCCAGCACTTCGTCGTTTATGACCCATTCGTGGTTTTCCTGAATGAGTCTGCTGAGTTCGTCCGCCTGAACATTCTGCACACCTGGCAGATGGGTAGCCGTGACCGTCAGTCCTCTGGCCAGGAGCCAGTGCCAGATCGCCTGCGCCGCCTGTGACAGAGTGCGGGATCTCGAGCCCCCCTGCTTGTTGAGGTAGTACATCGTGGTAGTGTTGTCCGTTTGCACAAGCAGGGAGCTGGTCTGGAAGGACGGAAGAAAGGCCTTCAGCGCCAAGTGAACAGCTCTGAGTTCCAGGAAGTTGATGTGATACGTGGCCTCCACTGGTGACCACGTTCCCTGAATCTGTAGAGTCCCGGAGTGCGCTCCCCATCCCAGGAGAGAAGCATCCGTCACGACAGTCTGCGTGGGAATGTCCTTGTGAAAAGGAACCCCTCTGAGGAGATTCTCTGCTGAACACCACCACTTCAGAGACTGAAGAGCATGCAGAGACAGTCGTATCCTGTCGTCCCAGGATCCTGTCCTCTGATCCCACTGGTCCTCCAAGCACTCCTGCAGCGGTCTCATGTGCAGTCGTGCGTGCGGCGTCAGGAAGATACAAGAGGCCATCGAACCCAGTAGAGAAGACACCGTCCTCACTGTTGTAGATGGAGTCGACATAAGAGCCTGAGCCTTCCGAAGGAGAGATAATCGTCGCTCTTCCGAAGGAGACACGCTTGCTGACAGCGTATCGATGGAGGCTCCCAAGTACTGTATGCATTGGACCGGAGTCGGGACCGACTTGGCCATGTTGATGTGCAACCCCAGCTTGTCCAAGAGAACGCACGTCTTCTGGAAGTGTGCTCGCGCTTCCGAGAAGGAGGATGCCTTGATCAACCAATCGTCCAGGTACGGGTAGACAAACACCTTGTTCTTCCGCAGGTGCGCCGCCACCACCGCCATGCACTTCGAGAATGTTCTCGGCGCAGACTTCAGTCCGAATGGGAGTACTGTGTACTGATAATGATTGGTGCCGACTTGGAACCGCAGGAACTTCCTGTGCTTGCGCGCAATGGGCACATGGAAGTATGCATCCTGTAGGTCTATGGCACAGAGCCAGTCCCCTTGTTGCAACTGAGGATAAATCTGATGCAACGACAGCATGCGAAACTTCTCCCTGCGAATCCACTTGTTTGCCTGTCGCAAGTCCAGAATGGGCCTGAACTCGTTCTTGTCCTTCTTGCGAACCAGGAAGAACCGGGAGTACAGGCCTCGTCCCCTCTGGGACAGAGGCACGTCTTCTATCGCCCTTTTCCTTAACAGGGTATCGGCCTCCACCTGGAGCTCGAGCAGCTGAAACCGCGAGCTGACCGGAGGAATCGATGGAGGCGGGCTGGTGAACCGAAGACTGTATCCATTGCAAACAATATTCAGCACCCACTTGTCCTGAGTAATTTTTCTCCACTCTGCCGGAAAAAATTGGATGCTTCCCCCTACCGGAGTGGGTAACGGATCCGGGGGAAGTAAGTTCCTAGGGCCTAGACCCAGCCTGGCCCTTGGGCGTTGGAGCCGACTGCTGGCCTCCCCTGCCCCTCTGGCGTTTCTGGAACGGCTTACGGAACTGTTGTTGCTGTTGCGAATGTCCCGAAGCCTGGCCACGTCCACGGCCTTGTCCACCGGACCGCCGTTGGAATGAGCGGTACGGCTTCTTCGTCTCTTTAGGCTTCTCGAGGCCCACCGCCGTGAGCGTCTCGGCCTCCGCCTTCATGCGGGCCATCTCGTCGTCCGCATGCTGCCCAAAAAGAGACTTGCCGGAGAACGGCAGGTTGGCCACCCTCTGCTGTGCGTCCGGTTTCAGGGACGTAAGACGGAGCCAGGCGTGGCGCCTCTGGTTGACCCCATGGCAAAAACCATGAGCAGCCAACAGGGAAGAATCCGCTGCCGCACTGATGATCTGGTTGGCCACCAGCATCCCTTCACTCAGCACTTCCTGAAAATCCTCACGCTGTTCACGAGGCAAGTGCTCCGCAAACCGCTCCATGGAGTCCCAGAGGGAGCGGGCGTACCGACCCAGCAGAGCCGTGGCACTCGCAGCCTTCATGGAGGTGGCGGCAGTTCCACAGACCTTTCTCCCTGCCGAATCCATCCACCTGGACTCCTTATCCGGGGGAACCGTGGATGACGGAGCGGAGGCATGTTGTTTGCGTGCCGCCGTCACAATGACGGAGTCCGGAGGTGGTTCCGCTCTCAGAAAAGCCGGGTCCGAGTCCGGGGCCCGGTACTTCCTCAGCAACCTAGATGGTGCCGCCTTTGTCACCGCTGGGGTGAGGAAAAGGTCCATAGCTGGTTCCTCCAGGCCCGGTACCAGAGGAAGGAGAGGGCGAGACGAGTGTCTTTGGTGCAACGTCTCAAAGATTACGGACGTCTTCGGCGTGGGCACTGTCAGGGGAATGCCCAGCTTCGCAGCGCCCCTCAAGAGGACATCCTGGAACGCCACCAGGTCATCAATTGGGGACACCCTCGTATCCGGTGATCCCGACAGGGTAGGAGAACGATCCCTGGAGCCAGAGGATCCCGTGCGGGAGCGAGACTCGCGCCTCCTATGGCGGCGTCTCGACCGCGAGGACGATCTGTGCCGCGACCTGTCCCGTCTCCCAGAGCGAGAGCGAGAGCGAGACCTGCCAGTCCGTGGCCTCCCCACCGGTTTCCGTGGTGGAGTCTTCCTCGGAGCCTCCTTGGGCGCAGGTTTCGGGGTCCCCTTAGGAGGTACAGGCAAAAACGGCAGCGAAGTGGACCTCGGAGGAGGAACCTCCGGCTGCGGTGCCGGCCCACGCGGAGGAACCGGTGGAGGCGGGTCGTCCGCTGGAAGCGGAGGCAGCGTCGGCGGGTCCTCTCGAGGCAGAGGAGGAGGAGGAGGAGTGACCGCCTTCGGACCAGGTGTATGCGTCGACCGAGGCCGAGAAGGAGTGTACACCGCAGAGTACACCGTGCCCTGTGATCCTTGAGGCGAAGAGGGCTGAGAGCCCGCCCCTTCAGCCGGAGACCGCTTCCTCTTGCGTCCCCCGCTGGAAGCAGTGTGACTCCTGGGACTAGAATCCCTCTTGCGACGCTTCGGAGAGCCTGACCGACTCCTAGACGTCGACCTCCGTCTGCTCGACGTCGAGCGTCGCTTTTCCGGCGTCAAAGGGCGTTTTCTTGACTCCGGCGTCGAACGCCGCCTCCGCGACGTCGACCTCTCCTTCCTCGGCGTCGAACGCCGATCCCTCGACGTCAAGCGCCGATCCCTCGACGTCGACCTCTTTCTTCTCGACGTCGACCTCTTCCTTCTCGACGTCGACCTCTCTCTCCTCGACGTCGCACGTCTCCTCGACGCCGAACGGTCCTTCCTCGACGATGAGCGTCGCCGACGTCGTCTGGACGTTCTCGACGTCGAGGATCCCCTCGACGTCGACCGGCGGTGTCGCCTCGACGGCGAGCGCCGATGTCTACGACGTCGGTAAGAAGCCCTCGACGTCGACGCCGAAGACGACGTCGACGGCGGCTTCGTCCGCGGTGGCTTCGACGTCGAGTCGTCCCGATGTCTCGTCCCGGAGCCCCGGGGAGAAGGGGAGCACACCGCCGTCATCCCTCTCGACGTCGTCGTCGAGGCTAACGACGTCGACGGAGACCGGGATCGCTTGCTGGGCTTCCTGCCTCTGGGGAGCCCCCCAGAGGCCTCAGCAGAGGCAGAGGGAACCTTCCCTGACTGCCCAGACCCACCTGCAGCCTGCAGGCGCCTCTCCTCAAGGCCAGACAGCCTGATCTTCGCCCTTTCCTTCAGAGTGCGAGTTGTAAACTGCTGGCAGATGACACACTCCTCAGGGACATGATCTTCAGGGAGGCAGACGATGCAGACATCATGGGGATCACCTCTGGCCTTCTTCCTCTCACATGCTGGACACTTCACAAAGAGTCCAGGCATTTTAGAGCCCTAAAACACCTGAAGCAGCACACAGAAGAGAAGAGAAAGCCAAGAAAGTAAACTGCAACACTTTTAGTATACAAAAGTGCCAAAACATGCAATAACCCCTTGAAACAAGGGAGAGCTCAATGCCAGGGTCCTGTAAGCAGGAGCCGGAAAAAAGAACTGAAGTCAGTGGGACCTGCTATGCATTCTGGGATACTGGGAGAAGGTTCTAGAAGGTTTCCTTAAAGGCACAGTATCCTGTTTAAGCCACATAATGGCAGCCTATGGGGCTTGTCTGTCCAGGCCTTCCTCTCTATCATTTCTGAGGGGTTTTTGCAGTAAAAGCAAGGGAAATCTGGACAGGCTTTGCTGTTTGTGGATTTTTGGTGGAATTTCTAGTTGAAGTACTGGACAGTGTAGCCTGTGGATATAGGCTGCATTATTTGTCTTTAAATTTTCTCTTAAGTGTCTTTGCAGTTCTGCAATTTTTTGACAACTTAAGAGATTATTTTTGATTGCCGGGGTCCACGCACATGGGCGGGACTATTCACTAGATTATGACTATACACAGAGATCCCCTACTACAGAACCACTTCCACAAGATTGGCTGGTTAGGTGACATCAGATCCTTACTAACCCATATGGGTATGCCATTATTATGGGAGGATCCCAGTTCCACTGAGCTCTCACCAATAAATCTAATTAAGCAAAAGTATTGGGAACTGGTCGTGCAAGAAGCCAATACAATGAGTGATGCCACCTCACTGACAGGTAAGTTCTTACAAATAAAACCATATCCATGTATTGAGGACTACTGGGATGTAATTACTAAGCCGCTAGATCGTAAACTGTATTCGCAGTTTAGAGCAGGCTGCTTACTGTTGGTGTCCTTTACAGCTGCATGGTCTACTGCGGCTGATGACAAATGAACAAATTGCACTGACATTGAAGAATAATCTGCACATTTGCTGTTTGTCTGTCCGGCGGTACGCTGCACCTCGTAAACCCTGGTTGGCACCTATTTGTAGGAACATGGGTACTCACCTGTCAAGTGTAGCAATGAGAATACTGTGTTATGATCCATCAGTCCAGTACGCAGTATCAGTGGCAATGATTTTAAGATGGATCCGGACAATTAGATCTAAGCTTCTTTAGTACATTGATGAATGAGGACTTCGACCGCTAATAATAGTCAGTTATATTTTGATGCTGGGACACTTTTTAAACTCTGTATTAATTAGCAGCATTCATTTTGTCTATTAATACTGAGTATATGCTCTTTTAATCTGCCTTATCCTCCCTTTTATTCACATTTTTAATACAGTGTATTGATTTTTTTAACTTGGAAAAACAGTTCACATGTGAATTGCTTTTATGACATTTGTCGAATAAAGTTTATGTTGACCGACTGAAAATGACATGCAAACAAAATGTTCCCTTTTCATAATGTGAAAGAATCTCTATATAATACTGCAAATAGATATATTAATCCTTCGTATATAGAGTAAAGTATGTCTACAAAATGTTCATGAAATAGTATAATTACATTTCTTTTGTAGTAGGCTATCATTCATCAAGGGGCACTTTTAGTTAGGCCACAAAGCCTTTTTCTTTAGACTCATTCTTACTGCTTAGATTGTGGTAACCTCAGACTTGTGCTTATTCAGTTCTCCTACCCTATGTTAAGTAATTTACTATAATACAATGAGACCTGCTGTGATTGTACAATAAATAATGATGTAGACATTTTATTTATGCTACATCAGAATATTATTGCTAGTTTGCTTCCACATCTCTGACAAGCTTTGTCTTTATAATGAAACTCATAGCACATCTTTTAGCTTTGGCAAGAAGGTTCTCTTGACAAACTTCCCCCATGGAACAAGTTCCTGAAACATTGTTTAACACTATAGTGGTGTGAATTGTTACCGTGGGAATCGGTAGAAGGGACATCAGAAGTTGACAACACCATCGGATGAGCAGTTTCCATTGGCTGGAAGAGCTGACGCCTAATAGAGTTTCAATACAATATTGTGTGATTTTATAATAATGAGTGTTGCAAGCTAGTGAAAGGAGAGACTGTGTGTGGTCCCTGACCCTGACCTGTCTCCTCTGCCTTGCGACTCTTCTGCTGAAAATCGTTATTTTGCTTTGTTATCAACAGATTCTGCTAAAGATGACGGATTTCTTTTTAATTAATGACTTTTTCCTGATCAATGCAATTGAAACAATCATTCTATAATTGATGGGTGCTACTGCAGCTGTAGGGAACTTCGCTGAGGTTCCAGAACAACTTTTTATTCCAAGTTCTTCCCTTATTCTCACTCTTGCTCATTTCCGAAAAAGGGCTCTTCATGGGTTTTACTTAAAATAGATTAGCTCCTTCAGCTAATTTAGTGATGTTTTTCTCTATGGAACACTGTGTTGATTTATGCTGTCACTAATTAATTTTAACTTCTATTTCTGCAAACCTACTAATCTGAATAAAGATGACAAAACAATTCTAATCTTTAAAAAGATAAGTAAAGGTGTTGAATCCTTTCAAGTTTAAAAGGAGTTTATTTGGAAAAAATGCAACGGAACATACATAATTAATAAAGACTACAATTTGCTTATTTAACAATAAATGAGTTGATGACTTAATAAACAATCAGCAAAATACAAACAGTTGCATATGTAAAAAAGGATACAGGAACTATAACGGAGGAAAAGATCAAAAAGGAGGGAATATAATAATAATTCGACTATACATATAATAAAGGAGTAGAAGAGCTTAATACAATATAAAGTAATATGAGCGATTAAAAAGTAATGGCTGTAAAGTAGATATAAATAACTGCAAAGTAGATATAAATAAATGAAGCTAAAAAACAATATATAATATTAGGGCAATTCGTTTATGGAGGTTTGGGAACTTCTTCCAGCAATGGACAGTGTTGGGTACATTTTTGAGCAGAAGCATATACGAAAATAGTAATAGGCGACCATAAGTGTTCCAAGCTTGGAGGGATAATTGATGGGTATAGGCACAGGAGAATAACATGTGAAATAAATCTGCTTTGTAAGCTTTACAATACCAACAATTTAGAGAAATTGTAGGCGTATATTTATATAGAGATTTTGGAGTAAACATGAGTCTATTGTATAAAACGAAAAGTGTTTGCTTTGTACTAGCCAATTTTGAGGTCGTACAAATTTGGATCTATGATTTATCCAAAAACGAAATGGGCCATGAAGTATCCAATTCATGTTCCCACTGCAATTCCACGTTGGTTTTATTTCTATGTTCTGAGGGTTTGGTAAGAAATGTATAGATGGAAAGAGCACTTTATTGGGCACTTAATATGGGAAGGATATTGTGATAAGATGATAGAGGGGAGGAAGTCAAAGATTGAGAAGATAAAGAAAAGAGTATAGAGTGAATCAATGCCTTAAATTAATTAGTGTATGAATTTGGAAGGCCATAAAGTGTCTGTGCTTCAGGAAAAGTGAGAAAGGTATCGTGCAAATAAAATTGGTGAACACAAAGCAGACCAGTGTCTCAACAAGACTTTCAGAGTATAGGTTTATTGTTAATTGTTATAAAGAGATTATGCCAAAAGAAGAGTCGAGAAAGCGGTCAACATCAGAGAGGTGTGAAATAATTATTGATTGACATCATTTAAGCGAAGTTTCATGTATAGGCGAGGAAGAAAGTTATGTCCTGTGGGTGAACGCAAGAGATTCCTGAATTGAGAAAGGGGAAAGAAAGGAGAATTCGACATCTTTCCATAGTGGAGAAGTATCTGAAAATGAATGATTTAAACATTTAGAGAGCTTTTCAAGAAGAAAGACCTTATGATACATCTGAAAATCAGGAACATTAACACCTCCAAGTGACTTATTATTTTTAAGCATAGCAAGGGACATACAGTTTTATTTTAGTCCATAAAAAGACTACCTGAATAGAGTACATTTTCTTGAAAAAATATGAGGGAATAGTAAGTGTGATTGCAGAAATAGTATAGGGATTAACAGGAACAAGTATCATTATGATAGTGTCACGTCTTCCCCACCAGGATAAATATAGAGGATGCCATTTAGAAATAAAATTGGATATTGTAGTGGAGACTTGAGTCATATTCAGTGAAAAAGTGAGTTTAATAGAGGGAGCAAACCATAAACCTAAATATTTAATTTTTTGGGTGTTCCAGGTAAAATTGGTAGAAAGAAAGTCATGTCTAAAACATAAAACATTAAGAGGAAGGATTTTGCATTTATCAGGATTTAATTTATAACCGCAAAGTGAGGAAAAGGCACTAACCCTTTGCCGAGAATGTTGAGAGAAAAATTTCTAGCTTCAATAGATATAACAAAATATCATCCATGTAGACACTCATTTTAATATGAGTTTTACCATTTTGGAAACTATGAATATTTGGGTTTTGTTTAATTTTAGCAAGTAAAGGTTCCATAGCAAGGATAAAAAGAAGTGGGGACAGAGGGCATCCCTGGCGGACACCTCTGTGAAAAGCAAACAAATCGGAAAAAGAGCTGTTAACAAAAATGGAAGCTTCGGGTGATGTATATAATGAAGAAATGTAAGAAATATATTTAGGTCCAAAACTAAACCAGGAGAGAGTATGAAAAATAAAAGACCAGTCCATATGATCGAAAGCTTTCTCCGCGTTATGCAAAATATAATTAAAAGTCCTAGTATTATCAGAGATGGATCTACCTTTAATGAAGCCAGATTGCTCTGAACAAATGATAGATGGCAAAAATGAGTCTAATCGAAGAGCAAGTAATTTGGCAAACAATTTATAATCAAAATTAACTAAAGATATTGCTCTGTAATTTTTACAAAGATGAGGGTCTCTCCCCTCTTTAGGAATTAGGCAAATAAGGGCATCTTGAAAGGTACCACTAGAGGCATTAGAAGAAATGAAAAATGTAAATAGAGAATGGAGATGCGGTAGAAGCGATTTGGAAAAGTTAGAATAAAATTCTACAGGGAAACCATCTGGACCAGGTGCTTTCCCTGTTTTAATGAGACGTAGTGCGTGAGAAATATCCTAACAGAGATGACATTTTCTAGAGATGAAATGTTAATATCACTGGGAAAGTTTTTGGGAATCGAATGAAGGTATAGCTGTATTTGCATAGAGTCTGTGGTAACATCAGTAGTATTGAGTGAGATATAATACTTCTTGAACTCCTCTAGAATATCTAGATTTTTGGTCGCTCTTGAAGAGTCAGAGTTTAGGATATATTCAATATTGGTACGGTCTTTCCTAATCTTAAAATAAGAGGTAAGGCTCTTGCCGGCTTTGTTCTGGCCACCATAGTAGCGAGCACTACCTTTAAGAAGATAGGAGCTGCCATTTTTTTTAGATATTTTATTGTATTTAAATTTTTCTACAATAATATTATTAAGATCAGCTTTGGAATTAGAGGTGTTGTAAAGTGTTTCCAACAACTGATTCTGATCAACTTTTTTCTTCTTAGCGACATAAGAGATAATAAAGTCTCTGGCTGAAGCTTTAAAACAGAGGATACCTTACGATTAAAGAAATCAGTAATAAAGGTCTCAAAAGAGGAAATAAAAGTCTGATCAATTAATAAGGATGTAATCAAACGCCCCCTTCTGTTTGGACTCATTGACAGGGAGTAACTCCAAAAATAGGATTATTGGGACATTTCTGCCCAGTGACTGCCATGGGATGTCATCATTTAATCCCACCAGGTGACCCATCTCCGTTCTCGTTGGAGTAACACCCTCTGGTCCCCTGCTTGGTGTCTACCTGGTGGGACCCTCTCTATCACGGTCCATCTCAGGTCTTCTATACTGTGTCCTGTTTCATGAAAATGTGCTGTTAGTTTCGTATTTGTCTTGCCGCACCTTATCGTGCTGCGATGTTCTGTAATCCTAACCCTCACCTTCCTACTGTTCATCCCTACATACCTTTTCTGACATGGGCAGGTTATCAGGTAAATCACACCCTGGGAGTTGCAGTTAGTGTGGGATCTCTGTTCCCAGGGAGTTCGGAGTCCTAGATCTATAGATCTAGTATTACTCGTGAGGTGGCATACACTACATGATCCATATCTGTATGTCCCATCAGTTTTGGCAGGCCTGCCATCGTGGTCGTCTCCCTTGCTATCCCCAGATCCCTGGGTCTAGTATGTATGAGGAGATCTTTTAGATTTTGACTATGTCTGAAGGAAAAGAGAGGTGTCTCTATACTCATGCCCCCTGTGTTTAATATCTTCCAGTTCTTCAAAACTAAACGTTTTATGTGCTGTGATGCAGTATTGAAGGTCGACACAAACACCGGTTTCTTGGTTTTGGGTCTCATAGAGTAAGCAGTCGTGGTTTGCATTAAGTGCTCTTGTTTTAGCTCTTTTGATAACCCTCGACGGGTATCCTCTCGGTTGTAATTTATGCGTAAGGACTTCTGATTCCACAACAAAGTCATTCCTTTCTGAGCAATTTCGACGGATCCGGAAATATTGGCCAACTGGCATATTTTCCCGTAGAGAGCGTGGGTGGAAGCTCTCGAATGCCAGCAAAGCGTTTTTGTCAGTAGGCTTATGGAATACCTTTGTTTTCAAGGTCCCTCCACATGGTTCTATAACTAAGTCCAAGAATGGTAAATTGGTCTTAGTGATGGTCGAAGTGAAATGGAGGAACGGATTCTGGGCATTAAGCCATTCTAAGAATAGATCAACAGATGTTCTCTCGCCCCTCCAAATCACTAGGACGTCATCCATATAACGTCGCCACAGTCTCAGATTATTAGCCCAAGGTCCATTAGCATCCAATATCGTCACTTTCTCAAATGCCCCTACATATAGTCCAGCTAAACTAGGGGCAAAGACACTCCCCATGGAAGTGCCATGGGTTTGGAGATACAATCCCCCTTCAAATTCGAAAAAGTTTTTAGTGAGAGCTATCTTGGCCAAGTGCAAGATGAATGCCTGTGGTGTTTCATAGGGCCATTTACTTTCAAAAAGTTTTGTTTCCAGTACCCTAAGGGTTTCCAACTGTGGAATGTTTGTATAAAGGGCCTCAATATCGAGACCTATCAGAAATTAAATATCTGGGTTGAATGACACATCCTTCAGCAAATTCAGAATATCCAGAGTATCCCTCAGGTAGGAAGGCAATTGCTGCACCATCGGCTTTAGAAAGAAATCGCAAAATTGCGAAAAAGGCTCCAGCAGGGACCCTATCCCGGAGACGATAGGTCTCCCGGGAGGGGGTCTCACTGCTTTGTGGATCTTTGGAAGAGAATAGAAATAGGGAGTCCTGGTTTGTTTATTAACAAGGAACTCCGCTTCCTGGTCCGTGATCCAATCATTTGTTCTAGCCTCTTCCACCATGCTCATAATTTCCCTCGGGATCTCCTCAGTAGGGACCTCTCTCAATTTCTGATAAGTTCTCGAATCTGCCAAGAGGCGGGTGCATTCTTGTCGATAGGCCTCTATGTCCATGATTACCGTAGCCCCACCCTTATCCGCGGGCTTCAGGATAATCTCTTTATTGTTGCCCAAATCCTTGAGTACCTCTTTCTCGCAATTGGAGAGGTTAGAAAAGTGTCTCGATTGTGTGAGGTTGGATGTTTCTAAATCATGGACCACTGCTTCCTCAAAAGCTGCAATCTGGGGAGGGAGCACAGCCAATTGCGGCGTGAAAGTCGATTTTGGGCGGAATGGTGTATCACCCTTATATCCTTTGGGTCCCGATCCTCAAAGAACACCCTCAATCGCAAGTTGTGGAAGAATACAGCCAAGTCCTGTCGGAGTTTAAACAGATCTGGATGGTTGGTTGGGACAAATCCCAAGCCCTTATTTAGAGCTTGTTCCTGAATTTTGGATAAGGGGTGGGAAGACAGATTCACCACTAAAGAGGGTCGCGGCTCATGCTCGGCAAAACTCCTTGTGCCATGCTCCTGGTTACCCTTTGGGTGATGTCTTGGTCCTGATCTGACCAGTTCACCCACGCTGGTGTCTTCTGTTTGCCGCGTCCCTTGCCCCGGCCTCTCGCTAAAAAAGGCCCCTGATAATTTTGGAACTGGGCATTCTGAAATTCCGGATTCTGGAATCTTTGATTCTCATATGGCTGGTTCTGGAAGGGTCCTGTCGATAGGTAACCCATCATTGGCCAATTAAAGGCCTGTTTTGGGTACTGATGAAAGGGCTGTTGAAAAAACGGTGGTCTCGGGCCCCTCCAGTTGCTGCGTACTCTCCCTCTCCTCTTGGGTTGGTACTCATTCTCACTACCCTCACTAGAGCTACTGGTGGTATATTGGCGAGGACGGCCTTGTTGGTAATTTTTGTTGCCCTCTGCCATTTTCTGTTTAGCATATTCTGTAGACGTGTATGGATATGCCTTCTCTCTAGTGAAATTCTTTAGGTCCTTCTGGAGCTTCGAAATCTTCGAATGGATCAAATGATCCATATATTCCGCAAGTTTTTTTTTTTTGTTTTTTTTTGCAGAGTTTTATATAGCGCGAACTAGAACCAAACCGAATCAGTTATCAGAGCGCTTTACATAGCACCAGTTACGTTACATGAGGACACACTTTCATTTTAGGCACGGGGAGATTAAGTAATTTGCCCAGAATCACAGGAGGTTTTTGGCGTCGTTACCGAGACTCGAACCCAGATCCCCAGGTCCGAGGTCGAGCGCCTTAGCCGTTAGGCCAACCCCTCTCCCCTTCAACCCCTCACCCCTCTCCCCTGACAAGTTCAGTATTGATTTGGTCTAGTTTGGGCTCAAACGTTGTCATTACAATATCTGTTTGGAGTCCTGCTTCAGTTGTCTGTATTTGTATAAAGAGAGCATCAGCTAACCGTTTGGCTGTCCGAATAATTAAAACCAACCAATCCCTGGTACATTTCCAGGACACTAATGCCCAATCTCGTCTGAAGTCTTCATCCTCCAAAAAAATTAGCGGTTCGTTGGTCACGAGGAGACCCCTCAGGGTGGCGTTTACCCGTAAGTACTCAGTTAGGATTGCCCCGTGTAAGATAGTTTTGACCTGTGTTTTCTTAAGTTCCAACAGGGTATCCCATCCTTCCCCTTGTGCAAGCACTGTGGTAACAGTGCTATCACCTAAGAGGGACGGCCCTGCCAGGATGTCGGAGACAATATCGTCCCCAAAGGAGAATCCTGGAATTAATGCCATTCCTATATAAGAACCAGGAGATATGGAGGGACACTGAGGTGGTTCCCTAACTACCCTAAACTAGTAGTCTGTTTATATCACAATATGGGAGTATTTGTGAGGGTGAATGTGTGTAGATGGTAAAATAGGTACTAAGTGGTGAGACGCTACAGTGTTCGCCCTATCTTAGGACTAAAAATAAATACCCCTGCGGCTAGGCTGCCGCTCTCAAGATACTCAACACGAAGAAGGGGAGAGGGCCGTTAATGTTTAGACTCCACCACCCCAGCCCCCCAAACGAATTCAAATGTACGCACAAAAGGGTGTGTAGAGTACACGACAAACACAAATCAGACAAATTTCTCTATTTGGAAAAACTGCCCTCACTCACATACTGAAGTATGTGACATGCTTCATCATCGGGCCTGCTACAAAACGCCCTGGTGTAGCCACATCCAGGGCGGAGCATAAGGGAGGAGGAAAAATAATAAATTCCACACTACAAGACGTACAACCAAATAATTTCAACACATACAACACATTATACAGAAATTGGTGAAAAGCTGTTCAAAACACCCTGTGGCTGAAACTGATAGTGCGACAAAAAGTGCAGTACAAGGAAGTGATTAAAACTGATTTAGGGTGCCAACTGAAAAAGTTGCTTTATTAAACATTGCTTGGTACCCCTATCAGGATTAAAAGTAAGAAAAGGATGGGAAATGTCTTCTTGAGAAAATGAGGTTCCTCAAGACTTCCCTCCTACCACTGCTGAAGTCAACATGTTTCGACCGCTTAGTTCGTGCCTAAAAAGGTCACCCCGGTCTTCGTCAGGACTGTCGCGATCAGCGCCACTGTTGGCCCTCCTGTAATTCGGTCGATGGACCCCCAGAAAAGAGCAGGTCTTCGGGATCCGTACTCTTCTAAGTAATATGTGGAGGCTGATCCCAATAGTGCGGAAAAACAATCACTGTAAGGGAGCAAAGTGAGGTGATAAAAAAACCTGGTTCTCTCAATCACTCCCTTCAAACCCCCCCCCGTCTGTTTCCAGCATCTTTATTCATAATGTTGCTCGTGATGTGTTGAAAAATCAAAATAATAATAATGGAATTCAAGATGGCGATCGGGATGGCTGCATAACCGCTTGGCTACGTGAGCCCTCCCGCCCCGCACATATATCCTGGCGATAAACCTGAGCAGTATTTGCTAATTTAAGTAGGTGAAGGGAAGCATTCACTTACCATCTGCTTTTGAGGCTCCACCGCGCAGTAGACCCGAAGAACTGTCTCCGTCTCTTTGGTGGCCTTCGAGGTGCTGAGGCCGGGATCTCGAGTGAGGGGAGTGTCCGGCCGTGATTGCAACACCAGTGGCCTCCGGTTGCGATGGGAAGCCAGTCGGAGAGAACCTGAGATCTGCGAGCCGGAAGAGATGATACCAACCCACCCCCAATAGTGGGTTGCCCTGCGGGAGGTGCGAAATAGCTGGGAAGGAGAGAGTCCATGATGCCCAGTTCCCCTTCGGTGTGATACCCGGTTATGTTAACAGCCTTCCCTGGGAACCGGTGGGTGACTCCCGGGCAGCAGGGAGCTTGTTTAGCGTTTCGGTGACTCTCCTTTCTGCTGCCTGCCCTGACTATTGAGATCCCACTGTGAATCCTGCTGATCCCGGGGGTCGGACCCGCTCCTGAGGTGCGGTGGAGGGGAAAGAGTACGTGACGGCTGAAATGGCGGATGATACTTTCCCGTGCACCCCTCACCCGGGCAGAGAAACCGGTGCACAAGAGAATCCCGGGGTCTGGCTATGTGAGAAACCGCCCACGCCCAAACATATACTGGCTGCACTAACAATCCTGCAGACAGCCCTGATCCGGGAGGCCCGAGATTTGGGACAAAGGATGGCCGCCATTGTTGTCCTGCCATCTTGTAACGGCACGGATCGCTCTCAAGGAGGCGCCGATGTGTCTGCCTCTGCTTCATCGACGTATTCCCCGGATGAGTCTACATTCTTAGAGACGTGGATAGATTTGGTTCATGAGCTTACTGTGGATGCATCTGTGGCGCATGTGATTGTCTCACCGGGGCCTTTCCCTGATCGGCAAGTGGAGGAACAACATTGATACACGGCTTGGGCGGCCCCGTCGGGGTTTTGGCGCTTCCCGCATCGTGTGTTTCCCTTTCCGTGTCTGGCGGGACTGTGTTCGGACTCGAGACTGTTGGCGGTGTTGACATTGTTCCGATCAGACTTCCGCCATGCATCATCGGCGAAATTTCGGTGGCTGGGGTCCTATGGAGCGGCGACACTGCCTGATCCTCCCGGTGTAATCGGTCCCTTTGTGCTACTTTGTATCCCGTTTGAGGAATGGTTCAACGTTGGTACTATTGACAAACGAGGCCAGGGGTGAATTTGATTGGAACATGGAGGGACTCATGGCTGGTTGATGGCGATTTGAGGGGCGCTTAGCGGGGTTGTCATTGATTGCGTTATACGCGATTGCTGCTACCTGTACTTCTTTTACCATTACTGTTAATACGATTTTTTCACGCGGATGTGGGAGGGGCCGGATGACCAGATCGAGGGCCCTTCTCCTGTATTTTTTCTCTTCTTTTTCTCTTTTTCTTCTCTGTATTTCGGGTCTCTTATTTAGGGCGACAGGCACGCTGCTGGGGGGGTAGGCCATAGCCTTTTGCAGGGGTGCAGGGTTGAGGGTTGGGGGATGGGTTTGTTATTTTGTTCTATCTTTGTTTCTATGGCCCTTTGCCCTTTTCCTTTTTCGATGTCGTCGTCTTCCATGTCTCCCATATTGTGTTTCGCCTTGAGGGGTGGGGCTAGTTCGCCATGATTGCTTGGTGTTTATTGCATCTATCCTGACTCATATACCCCCTCCCCCATCTTGTTCATCTATGTACATCACTGGCGTAAAATATTTTGCTTTAGTTAGCTGTATTAGGGGTGTGTGTGATTATGCGACATTGATTTTCATTTTATTTTTCGTTATTACAAAATGAACCGTCTCAGATCCTTAATATCGCATGGTACTTTAATTATATGATATATCCTGGATGCTACTCAGCTCTTGAACTCCGGACCGCTGTATGTTTTTATACTACATTATTTTTTAATCGATTTGAATAGCGGCCGGCCGGACTGGTTGTAGGCCCATGTTTGTATTTCCGTAATATGACACTAAAGGTTCTTTATGCTTCTGACCCGGGTCCTAGACTCCGTCACCTCGGGGTCTAAAGCATCAATCAATCGTTCACCCATAGTGACGATATTTAACTTTAAAAAAAAAAAATACTGCGTGCTTCCACTACCACTTCATGCACCACAGTCCCTCCCCACACACTCACACACATACATCACCCTCTCGAAAGGGCAGGTTACTTATAACCCCAGACTCGGGTAAGTGTGACTCCCTGCTGTAATACTCACCGAGTTTATGAATTTCATAAACCCGAAATGGTGTCCGACAGGAGGGTCTCCCAAGAACACAATCTGAAAAAGAGTAATGCGGGAGGCTATTTTATCATGTACAAGCTCGCACTCAGTAACTTGTCGGCGGTTAAAAATCCGCCAGTGAGAGCAGCGGACAAATGTGACCCACCCCCGGGCCCCTCCTGTCACTTTCTGCCCAAGTGTGTGCCCCTTCCTCCATCTCCTTACCGTTCCGAGGGCTAGCCCTGTCGTGTCTGCCTGTAAGCCGTGACACCGCGCAGATGGTGTATGCGGTGTTTGATCGGTATTTAAGGCTGAACTGGGCTATTCCTCCACTCCACCTATGGCATCCCACGTGATCCAAGCGCGGTCGTCATGACGTCAAGCGCGGTGCGTATAAGCCGATCAAGGGCGCTGGGAGTTGTAGTGTAAACTGTCGAAACTCCATGACACCAACCCTCTTTCCTTCGTACACTGTTCATTTGTATTCCTGTTGGTGTTCCCAGCGAAACACCCATGTCCACTGATACATGTTCAGATTTACAAGCAATTGTAAACCTAGAAATGTGTCAGAATGCTATGCCACCTTAGGGCATTCTACAGCATGCATTGAAAGAGGAAATCCACTCAATTGATTGTGTTTGTTCAGGAAGGTGCCCCCTCCTGCACAAAAACATTCTCATGATGCCGGCATTGTTGCACCATAGTGCAAGGGTGCCTGCGCCAGCGCTTGGCAGCAATTTGTGCACCAGCGCAGGGAAAAGCACAGAGATGCAACATATTGTTATAACTATGTTGCATCCCTGTGCTTCGAAACTAACGCAGCGCATAAAAATGACTTGCGGCACAGTGCTGCATTAGTTTCTTGTAAATAGAGCCCTAGATGTTTACAACTTCTGTAGAACAAAGAACAAGCAATTAAAGAAGCTATCAATATAAACACCTGTCCCACTTGTTAGTATCAGCACCCTGACTCTTGCTTGTGAACCCAAAGAATGCTGCACATGCCTCCTGGTCTATTTTAATCTGAAGACAGAGAAGATCTTTTCCCAAAACTGTTTGAACATATGGCAAGTGAAAAAATATGAAGCCAAGCCACCATTCTCTGTTGCTTGCATCGAAAACAGTGATCTTCCACCCCCTGTACATTGTGTGAAGGGCTGTAGGGGTATAATAGACATCTAGCGAGACAGAAAAGACAACCCCTTAAAATTTGCTGCTCTTAGAACCTTATAACCTATTAGCAAAATAGACTGCCAATCCACCTCTGAGATGGTGCATTGTGTGGACAGTCTAGTTGTTTCTCAAACATTTTGCATACGGTGCCCGACCCCCTGATAATATACTAACCTATGTCAATTTCAAATTCTATGAGTGTCAACTTTAGGAATGAGCATATGGCGGGTGGATATTTGGATTAAATTGTGGGCAGTGTTTCTGCAAAAAAGGGTAATCTGTGTTGGCTCCTGCCCAGCTATGCCCATGCACTGCGGGAGCGAAGATAACCCCGTTCCTCTGAACCTACCACTCCGTGACTCACAACATAGATAGTACCATGAGCCAACGGACTGGCAAGGGACAGGGGGGCGGGATATAAGGGAAGGACAGACAAGGGATCCTAGGTCTTCTCTCCAAGGGGAAAAAGTCCTTCTGCCAGGACCACGTTACTCCACGTACTGTATCACAGGGGACTGGCTGAATCACCGTCTGTCACACAAAAATCAACAGAATATCAAAAGACTAAATATATCAGCCCTCTTTCTCTTCTCATGCCCCCACACACCTCCCCATAACACTCCTCCTTACCCACAAAGGCTGTGATAATCGCCGGGTGGAGTGCTCCGTCCAGGAGTATATGCAATTCCAGCAGGCAGGCAGGAGGAAAAACCAGGGGAAGGAAGGGCTAGGCAGCGGGGATCAGGAATCACAATTCGGGAGACTGGGACCAATGGGGGCCAGGGAAAGAGGAGGAAAAAGTCGTAAAAACGACTGAAAAAACCTCCGTTTGTTAGTCCGCTGATAGTCTTTCTTGCTTTCCGCAAAAAGGGGGACCAAACAGGTCAACACTGGGGCAGAAGTGCAGCACAACACAGGCTTCGTTGCACACAAGCCAGAAACCCGGAAACGCCCAAACCGGCACTCCGCCTCCACACAACGATGCATTGTGTGGACAGTCTAGTTGTTTCTCAAACATTTTGCATACGGTGCCCGACCCCCTGATAATATACTAACCTATGTCAATTTCAAATTCTATGAGTGTCAACTTTAGGAATGAGCATATGGCGGGTGGATATTTGGATTAAATTGTGGGCAGTGTTTCTGCAAAAAAGGGTAATCTGTGTTGGCTCCTGCCCAGCTATGCCCATGCACTGCGGGAGCGAAGATAACCCCGTTCCTCTGAACCTACCACTCCGTGACTCACAACATAGATAGTACCATGAGCCAACGGACTGGCAAGGGACAGGGGGGCGGGATATAAGGGAAGGACAGACAAGGGATCCTAGGTCTTCTCTCCAAGGGGAAAAAGTCCTTCTGCCAGGACCACGTTACTCCACGTACTGTATCACAGGGGACTGGCTGAATCACCGTCTGTCACACAAAAATCAACAGAATATCAAAAGACTAAATATATCAGCCCTCTTTCTCTTCTCATGCCCCCACACACCTCCCCATAACACTCCTCCTTACCCACAAAGGCTGTGATAATCGCCGGGTGGAGTGCTCCGTCCAGGAGTATATGCAATTCCAGCAGGCAGGCAGGAGGAAAAACCAGGGGAAGGAAGGGCTAGGCAGCGGGGATCAGGAATCACAATTCGGGAGACTGGGACCAATGGGGGCCAGGGAAAGAGGAGGAAAAAGTCGTAAAAACGACTGAAAAAACCTCCGTTTGTTAGTCCGCTGATAGTCTTTCTTGCTTTCCGCAAAAAGGGGGACCAAACAGGTCAACACTGGGGCAGAAGTGCAGCACAACACAGGCTTCGTTGCACACAAGCCAGAAACCCGGAAACGCCCAAACCGGCACTCCGCCTCCACACAACGATGCGGATAGACTGCACAATGGGGCGGAAGTGCGAGGCAGCGTCAGAACAACACAGCCACCCCAGGAATCACCGGGTAATCCAGCCGGACCACCGATTCCCGTAAGAAGCGCCGGAGCCCCAGCCACTCCTTAATCCCAGCCGGGATAAAATGACTCACAACACCCACAAGGTACAAAAGACACAAAACGAGATAAAACAAGACAAAACAGACAAACACACGACTAAACCAAGAAACAAATACACAGGAAAGGTCCAGGGGATACCAAAAGGGAAAATGGTATATCAAGAGTGTCAAGAGTCAAAACACAAGAAGGGGAAATATCACGAGCCCGTGAATAAATCAGAGTTCCCAAAGTACTAATACAGCTCTCAGAGAACCAGGAACCACAATGCTAGATAACGAGCACCGGGAACAGGGAAAATGAGCCTTTTAACCCCACCTAGCATCACATGGGCTCTGTATACATGGCAAGAGAAAGAGGACTATGGAGGGCAAAATCCTAACAGTACACCCTCCCAACGATCCTCCCCACAGGGCAGGGCTTAGACGGATGTTGACGATGGAACATACGGATCAGACGAGGAGAGTGTACTCCCCCAGCCGGCTCCCAAGTGCGGTCCTCAGGGGCATACCCTTTCCAATCTATCAAATAGAAGAGACGCCCCTTCCGTCTTTCCGAATCCAGGATAGCCCGAACCTCATACTCCTTCTGTCCGTCCACAATGATAGGGGGAGGAGGTGGCAAGACCTGTGAGGATGGCACATAAGGCTTCAATAAAGACGTATGGAATACGGGCTGAACCCGATAATCACCGGGCAGTTCTAATTTCATGGCCACGGGATTTATGATCTGTATTACCGGGAACGGTCCCGCATATCTGGGTTGTAATTTACGGGATCCCCCAAGCCTCAGGTTCTTCGTAGCCAACCATACCTGGTCGCCAACTTGATAGACAGGTGCGGGGACACGATGTTTGTCCGCCTGCGACTTCATAGCAGCCTTAGCTATCAACAACTGCTCCCGGGCAATATCCCATATCTTGCCCAAACGATTACACACATCATCTATGGCTGGCACATGTCCCGTGGGTTGAATAGCCAACGCCCTAGGATGGTAACCTAATGAACAGAAGAAGGGTGTCATGCCTAAGGCTGAGTGCTGACTGTTGTTATATGCGAACTCGGCAATGGGAAGAGCCGTAACCCAATCACATGCCAGAGATGACGTCAAACACCTGAGGTACTGTTCCATAGTCTGATTGGTGCGTTCGGTCTGGCCGTCAGACTGAGGATGATATGCAGATGACAATCTAACGTCCACCCGTAACACCGAACACAACTCCTTCCAAAAATGGGAAACAAACTGAGCCCCCCTGTCTGTCACCACTGCAGAAGGCAACCCATGGATCCGTACTATGGACGACATAAATACCAAAGCCATCTCTCTGGCTGTAGGGATCTTCGGAAGAGGGATGAAATGAGCCATCTTGGTAAACAAATCTACCACCACCAGAATAGCAGTGAACCCAGAAACAGAAGGAAGCTCGGTCACAAAATCCATACTAATGGTGTGCCAAGGTGAAGGAGGCACCTCCAGAGGTTGCAACAGACCCGAGGGCTTATTATGTGAGGGTTTACTGATAGCACAAACCGGACAGGCCGCAACATACCCCTGAACATCCTTAGCCAATGATTCCCACCAAAACCATCTTGCGCACATCTCCTTCGTCTTAGGGATCCCAGGATGGGCCACCAGGGCAGATGAATGACACCACTCCATGACCTGATCTCTCAAAGGAGGGGGTAAAAACAACCGATCCTCATAGTACCATAAGTCATCCCGAACCGATGCCTGGGGCAAAGACACCCATGGTGTAAGATCCATCATACGCAGCTGGTTCTTTACCGATGCAGTAAACACCTCCCCATTCACCGCCCCAACAATCCTGTCTGCGGATATCATGGGCCTGCTCTCCCTCTCCTGGCCCTGTTCTCTGGGGTCTACATGGATACGGGACAAGGCATCAGATTTAACCTGCTGTGCTGCAGGTCGGTACGTAATGATGAAATCGAACTCATTAAAAAAGAGAACCCACCGCATTTGGCGCGGCGTCAAGGCGCGCGCCGAACGGAAAAACTCCAGATTCTTATGGTCCGTATAGATGGTAACGGTGTGTCTTGCCCCCCACAAATAATGTCTCCATTCCTCGAAAGACAGCTTAACTGCTAATAGCTCCCTCTCTGCCACAGTATAATTGTGCTCTGCAGGCAGCAAAGTCTTGGAGAAATAGGCAACAGGATGCATACAACCAGTCTCGACCACTCTTTGGGACAGCACTCCACCAACTGCGCACAAAGATGCATCCGTCTCCACAAAAAATGGCAGAGCCGGGTCAGGATGAATCAACACAGGTGCCGATGTAAACGCCCCCAACAACCGCTGAAAAGCCCCCTGCGCCTCCGTGGACCACTCAAAGGATACACCCTTTCGCAAAAGTTGAGTCAGGGGAGCCACTATGTCCGAGAAATGAGAGATAAAACGCCTATAAAAATTGGCGAATCCCAACAACACCTGTATATGCTTTACGGGCGTTGGAACAGGCCAGGTGATAATGGCCTCAATCTTTCTCGGATCCATCCGGACCCCTCCGGCAGACACCACAAAACCTAGAAACTCCACCTGCGTGGTGCTAAACTGGCACTTTGCCAGTTTTGCGTATAGATGGTGCTCTCGCAGCTTACGCAGGACCTGGATCACGTGTCGCTGATGCTCGACCCCTGTCTCAGAGAAGATCAGGATGTCGTCCAGATACACAATTACACTCCGATCCAAGAACTCCCGAAGCACCTCATTTATGAAGTACTGGAATGCCGCCGGCGCATTGCATAGCCCGAACGGCATCACACAGTACTCATAAAGACCATGCTTTGTTTTAAACGCTGTCTTCCACTCATCCCCAGTTCGCACACGCACCAGATGATAGGCGCCCCGCCCCGCAAGTCCAACTTGGTGAACACCTTTGCACTGCGAAGCTGGTCTAGCAACACGGGGATGAGTGGAAGCGGGTACTTGTTCTTGACGGTGGCCTTGTTTAACGTGCGATAGTCCACACACGCCCGTAAAGTACCTTCCTTCTTCGGAATAAAAAAGATAGCCGAAGAAACAGGCGAACACGATGGACGGATAAACCCCAGACGCAGCATCTCATCGAGATACACCTTCAGGTGCGACTCCTCTCCCCCCGTCTCTCTGCCAGGCGATGGTTCAACTTGACTACTAGATCGATAAAAGCCGCACAATCAAGTGGGGGGTCTACTACCTGTGAGACTATGTCCTTCAGATCCTCGGACAATCCCTGATAGAATAAAGAAGTTCTCTTATCCTCGGGCCAATGTGTCTCCGACACCAAACGATTGAAGGTAGAAATGTAAGTCAACAGGTCCTGATGTCCTTGTCTTAATTTCAATAGTTCTGCGTCACTTGCCTGCATAAAGGCGTGTTTCGCGAACAGACCACGCATCAATTCTTTAAATGCAGGATAGTTGGTTAGCACCGGATCATCCCTGTCGACTAGGGGTATAGCCCACTGTGCCGCTGTACCAGCCAAGTATGATATTGTAAACGCCACCTTGGCCGAATCATTGGGGAAAGCAGTTGGTCTGCACATGAAGTGCAGTTGGCATTGGTTCATAAAAGTGCCAAATTTGGCGCTATCCCCTGCGAACCTCTCTGGCGGTGCCAATGGTACAGGAACAGGAGTGTTCACAGTAACCGCTACCGGTACCCCCCCACTAGCTCCCTGCCCTTGCCCACCAGTGTATTGAAATGTGGCTGGATGTATTACCTGAGCCTGAGGTGTCCTAAGCTGCACTCTTTCTCTACTAAGTAGTGCCCCAACCTCTTGCTTCATAGCCACATTCTCTTGTCGCAAATCATGGATCTGGCTTTGGAGGGCAGTCAAAGCACCCATGACATCCTGTAAAGTGGGAGGTGTACCAGCCGTAGCCCCCACATCCTCATCCATCGTCGCTCAGGCAGTGCAATTATTACGTGGGCTCGTTATTCTGTTGGCTCCTGCCCAGCTATGCCCATGCACTGCGGGAGCGAAGATAACCCCGTTCCTCTGAACCTACCACTCCGTGACTCACAACATAGATAGTACCATGAGCCAACGGACTGGCAAGGGACAGGGGGGCGGGATATAAGGGAAGGACAGACAAGGGATCCTAGGTCTTCTCTCCAAGGGGAAAAAGTCCTTCTGCCAGGACCACGTTACTCCACGTACTGTATCACAGGGGACTGGCTGAATCACCGTCTGTCACACAAAAAACAACAGAATATCAAAAGACTAAATATATCAGCCCTCTTTCTCTTCTCATGCCCCCACACACCTCCCCATAACACTCCTCCTTACCCACAAAGGCTGTGATAATCGCCGGGTGGAGTGCTCCGTCCAGGAGTATATGCAATTCCAGCAGGCAGGCAGGAGGAAAAACCAGGGGAAGGAAGGGCTAGGCAGCGGGGATCAGGAATCACAATTCGGGAGACTGGGACCAATGGGGGCCAGGGAAAGAGGAGGAAAAAGTCGTAAAAACGACTGAAAAAACCTCCGTTTGTTAGTCCGCTGATAGTCTTTCTTGCTTTCCGCAAAAAGGGGGACCAAACAGGTCAACACTGGGGCAGAAGTGCAGCACAACACAGGCTTCGTTGCACACTAGCCAGAAACCCGGAAACGCCCAAACCGGCACTCCGCCTCCACACAACGATGCGGATAGACTGCACAATGGGGCGGAAGTGCGAGGCAGCGTCAGAACAACACAGCCACCCCAGGAATCACCGGGTAATCCAGCCGGACCACCGATTCCCGTAAGAAGCGCCGGAGCCCCAGCCACTCCTTAATCCCAGCCGGGATAAAATGACTCACAACACCCACAAGGTACAAAAGACACAAAACGAGATAAAACAAGACAAAACAGACAAACACACGACTAAACCAAGAAACAAATACACAGGAAAGGTCCAGGGGATACCAAAAGGGAAAATGGTATATCAAGAGTGTCAAGAGTCAAAACACAAGAAGGGGAAATATCACGAGCCCGTGAATAAATCAGAGTTCCCAAAGTACTAATACAGCTCCCAGAGAACCAGGAACCACAATGCTAGATAACGAGCACCGGGAACAGGGAAAATCAGCCTTTTAACCCCACCTAGCATCACATGGGCTCTGTATACATGGCAAGAGAAAGAGGACTATGGAGGGCAAAATCCTAACAATCTGCTGAAAACCCAATAAAACAGCTTGCAACGATCAGCACACCTAGCTTTAAATTCTTGCCATGCAATGAATGTACCCCTTAACGAAAAGTATCCCAACACTTTAAAGCCACAAGCCTTCAAAAACTTGACTGACTATGTGATATTGCCAGGCTAAAATATTGACACTCCTGTAATGTAAGATATTCATAACCTAAAGGAATGTGTTTTGATAGCTAAAGTGATGGAGTCAGGCACCCATCTCCTGTAAAACCTTATATCCTATTTTCTTTGGAAATTTTGCTGTCTTAATAAAAACCGTCAACTTGCTTTCAGCTTCCTGGATCATTTTGTCCATCAAAAAAAAGATCAACCAAACTCTTTATATCTATTGATCTTGCTAGGGCATCTAAAAAATATGCTTCATTGTATGTCTGTACTTGGAGTTAAGCCAACCCTCCCTGACTGAAATCTAGCTGAAGAACAGGAAGTTGTCACCTGGAAGCCTTCCTATTTCAAACAAAGTGGCTGAAAAGTGCTTCCACTTCCATAAAATAGCTCTTATTAACTTTTATAGGGACAATTTAAAAACGAAGCAGCAACAAAGGTAAAATAGACAGTTTAATAAGGGCCACTCTACACACTAGAGTAAGAGGAAGGAGAGCTCATCTATTTAACAAACCCTTAATCTTCTTCAGCATTACCACATAGTTTAGTTGATAAAACTGGGCATAACTGTTCGCTACAAATAGAGTATTGTGTTTGGAAAGCAGGACTGCTGCTGAAAAAAAACAGGGATGTTTCTAACTGAAGTATTTTCTCAGCAATTTGCACCTAGTATGCTGTGAGTTTGTTATGGAAATAGGGTGTCGGGGGACTAGTACAAAACATATAAGTCAAATTATGCACATAGATAAGGTACATGGTCCCCGGTGGGATTTAAAATTATATCAGGCATTTTGTATTTCCAAAGCCACGTATGGGAGTGAGATCTGGGGTTATAAAGCAGTTGAAAAATTACAAACCACCCAAAATAAATTTTTACATATGATCCTGAAAGTGCCACAGGGAACACCCACATACGCTGTACACGAGGAACTGGGGTCAAATACATTACAGATTTAGTTACAGTTAAGCCCCTGCTCTGCTGGGTAAATGTAAAGCCCAACAAAGAGGCTTCTTTTAACCAAGCAGTAATTGAAGATTGTCCCTGGATCACACATTGGGAATCCCTTGGTTAAGATACATTAAAGATTCATTTAGTGCCCTTGGAAGACCAAATATATTCATGAATTATGAGAAAGAGAAGAGGTTGGATCAAAAGTTAATCAAACATCAATTCTTTAGCGCAATCAGCATTGAGCGTGAAGGTAATGAGCCTAATAAGCCTACGGTAAGAGCTCACGTGTTAGTTAAAACAACGCCAGGTATGGAGGTCTACCTCTCAATTTTAACCAATCCTCATGAGGGTTTTTTAATCACCCATTTTAGATTCAATATGCTTCACAACTTAGTTGCCTCTCCTCCGGGTTTTGTAGCACGTAACGAGGATAGGGGCCCTGTGGCTGCAACAATAAGTCTCCACAGGATATTTTACCTTTTGTTTTTTATGAAGATATTTTTACAATCTTAGATGACAATTTCTTAAACCCTATATCAAAGAAATGGGCTTTAGGCAAGCACATGTTGCCCTTTTGCACTTGCAATTGAAAACATCGTACAGTGTACGTTGTTACGCATTTTTTATGTGCATTGTTAAGATCTAGGAAATCCAGATTTGACTAAGATGGAGAGGGCTACCATGGATTCATGTTTGAGCGATAGTTCAAGTAATGCATAGGAAAGTTTTATAGATTTTATGACTATTTATGCTATAGTAACCTATTTAATAAATTAAAGCTGTTTCGACATACTATTATGAGTTATTTTACAGATCAAGGCTGTTGAATTTTCCTGGAGAATGATAGTGACCTTTGTATGATTATTGCACATTGAAATAACATGCCTTGAATGAATTTGATTCTGTTCCTAATGTACCATTGCTTTTATGGTGTAGTTACTGCGGAATAAAGTTTGTATGATAAAAAATAAAAAAAACAACGTTTTAAAAAGAAGCAGTTCAGTTTTATACTGGTTCATTGTGTATCCCTCAATTCTTTTAAAATGCTCAAACTCATCCAACACCCTTTGAACAATCTGGTTCTCTGGCCTGAGTTACAGGATAATATCATCTGAAAACATTTTCAATTTAGCCATCCCCATTACTGGGGGGCCCAATCCCCTCATTCTTTCGAATACTTACAGCCAATGGTTATATAAAAAAGGGAAATAACATTGAGGGCAGAGGACACCCCTGTTGCATTCATCTATTTATGTCTACTACCCCTGCAAGATTAGAATTCTTTAAAACCTTCGCTTGAGCACCTTGATAAAGATTCTACAGATTAAGATTAATTGGGTAGGAAAGCCAAATCTTGCCAGTCCATGAAAAAGTGTATCTCAGTTGACCAGGTCAAATGCCTTCTTGGCATCAACTATTGTTACAGTTGCAGAAGTCTGTTTAATAGTGAATTAGTCCAGCTCAGAAACACCCGTTAGCCGACATTTCCCAACCCACCACGCACCCTGTCTGGTTATTATGTATTAATTCCTCGGCTGTCAGGGTAATAAGAATCGCCCATATTTTCATTAAAAGCTTATAGCCAGTGTTTAATAGGCTAATTGGTTGTCATGAAATATCATTGCTTGGATTCTTATCTTTCTTTAAAAAACTAACAACTGTGGACCACTTAAAGGACGAGGTGACCTCCACACCTTCTTTAACAAAATTAAATAACTCCATCAAAAAGGGTATAAATTCTCTTGGAAATGCTTTAAAAAGCTCGCCCAGGAACCCATCATTGTTGCATTCATTTGCACTAGGCACTTTGTCAAAAACTTCCTGAACCTTAAAGGCTGATATATCAGTGACCATTCTCTGCCTGCGAACTTGTCAATTGAGGGAGCCTAATGGACTGAAAATATTGAGATATACTGACGTGCGAGATCAAATATTTATTTTCATATAAGATCTTATAATGCTGCAGAAAACATTTGGGCTGCTTTGGTTTTATCTGAAACAAATTCCCCAGTAGCTGGCTTCTGTAGCTCCCTTACAAACGAGGCATCGCACTTACCCCGCATTGACCATGCAAGAAATTTCCCAATTCTGGCTCTTCAAATATACCTGCAGCTGAAGAACCCTCAAACTATTACTTTCCTCCAAAATAAAAAAGTCCCTTAAGTCGTTTTTGGCTATTTCTAGATTGTTCTCTTTAGGTGACTGTCGACCCTGAGGCCTATTCTTAGCCTGAAGGGCTACATTAATTGCTTATTAGAGCTTCTGCTATCAGCTTTGCATGCAATTTAGTTTGTTTAGCCTTATAACCAATGATCTGCCCCCGAACAGAAGCCTTAGAAGCATCCCATACTGCAAACAGTGATGCTGTATCCCTATTCAAACAAAAAAAATCTTAAATAAACATTCTCAAATCTTTAAGCTATTATTGGTGTCTTAGAAGGTTACGTGGTAAAGACTAATTTGCCCTAAATCTACTCCATCCCTAAAACTGTCCCTCCCCCCCACCCTGAGCCCTAAAAGTTGCCCCCACATCTAAAAAACCTACCCTGACTCCAGCCCCCTGCCCTGAGCCCTAAAACTGTCCCAGCCCTGAAAACTGTTCCCTCACCCCGATCTGAGCACTAAATCTCAGCCCCACTTCCCAAAAACTACACTAAATCCCGGTGCCCAGCGCTATAATCTACCCTGACTCCTGTCTCCCAACTCTGAACCCTAAAACCTGACCCCCTCTACCTGAAAACTACCCTATCCCCCCTCCCTAAGCCCTAAACCCAGCACCCAGCTCTACAAAAACTTCCTTGACCCTGAGCCCTAAAACCAACCAGCAGCCCTAAAAACTATTCCCCCACACACCCAAAACTAGGCCCCAGCCCTACTTACCAGACTGTGTCGCGGAGCTTCCTCTCCTGATCCTTCCTTTTCCTCTCCCCACCCATCCACACATCTAGACCACACACTGCCTTAAACACGCATTTGGTGGGTATTGCATATGCACGGGTAAGACAAGCGTGGTTCCGCTTGCAGGGAAACATGACATGTGGCTCAGCCCTTGTTGTAAATGCAGTTTCCCTTTTCAATTGCTCGCCGGTTCTGGTCATAGGAGATCCTTTGAGGTGGTGACAGAGGCTCACCAAAAACCGTCATCAATATCCCCTGGTGCTTTGCTCAGTGACTACCATGCCCAGTCACGTGCAAACCGTGGAAGTCTTTAAAAATGCACCTTTGAAATGGACAAATCACTAATCATATGCTAAATATGTTTCTAGTTTTGTTGTATTAGATTATCTATTTTGTGTCCACGTGACAGATTAATTACATCAATATTGAAGACAAGCTTATCAGCTATTTCTAACACACATTGCACACTATTTCACTTTGTGTGAATGGTTTGATTGTTCATGTTAATATTTTCCATGGACCAACACACAGGAACATTATAAGACACGGATCCATGTAATGAGTTCCTATTCTAGGAGGCAGTGTTTTATACTGTGGACTTTTACCTAATTACAGGGTCCAATAAGCATCTTTTAGTCTGATACTGATTCCTAAGTGAAAAACAACCCTGCGACCTGGCAATAACGACTTTTAATTTAATATTATATTCATTTGTTGCTATGTGAGCTTTATTCCCTGACTGTTTCTTTTTTGCAGTTTTATAAAGCGCAAACTGGGCTGATGCTATGAGAGCTCTTTACATGAGCACCAGTTACATCACACAAGGATATATATTCATATTTGGTAGGCACAGGAAGATTAAGTATTTTTCGCCGAACCACAGGATATTGAGCTGACACCAAAACACGAACCTGGGGGCATATTCACAACAGAATGGCAGAGTGGGGTGTTATGCCATAATTGGTAACACTCTGACATATTGATAACCAGGGATGTGCCATATGTACAATGATACGGCGCACCACTGCATTTCCCCATCACTGGTGCTAAATTTAGCTGCCTAGCATGAATGCATGCACCTTGCACCATAGTGCAAGGGTGCTTGCATTGCAGGAAATGATTGTTCATGTTCAGGAAGGTGCCTCTTCCTGCAAATGAATAATCACTAATGGTGATTTGTAACTTCTATGTGTGCTGCTTTGTGCAGCACATATAGAAGTTGCAACTCGTCATTTTCAATTGATTGCTTATGTGCAGGAAAGGACACCTTCCTGAGCATGAACAATCAATAATGGCGATTTGCTCTTTCTATGTGTGCTGCATTCATCGAAACAGCAAAAACATGGATAAATGAATAATTTCTTCTTGTTGCGAAACTTTAGGACAAGGTTTATCCTGGTCTTATTTTTGGCACTGCCCCATATTCTTGTAAATATGGTGCAGCCCTGAATTTCTGAAGTGGCGGAGTGAGGCGTTAAGCCAGGAAGGCTAAAGACTCACTCCACCACTTCCCTTATAAATATGCCCCTAAGTACTGTGCGAAAAGGGGCAAATTTACAAGGGGGTGTTAAGCCACATGGCTTAACACAGCCTTGTAAATAAGGGGAAGGGCTTATCAATACCAGAACGACAAAAAAGTCACGTTCTGGTGAAGATAACCACTTGTAAATATGCTCCCTGGTTCACTAGTTCCAAAGTTGGTAGTTCTGGCCGTAATGCCATATTTGAGATAAATAGTAAATCCGTCTTGCTTTCACCACAGCACGGACCAGTACTAAAACATTCGGGGAACATCCATTACTACGCGGTCTTTACACCGCACTACCATTACAACGCTGCTTTTACAACGCAATTTGCGCAGGAGGGCACTCTAGGCTAAGGAATAGTAGATTTACTATTCCAACACCTTCCCTACTGTACGTAGGCTGGTGTTGAAATAGTAAATCTTACTATTCCTAAGTCCAGCACCCTACAGCGCAAGTCGTGGTAACGACTTGCTTTGCAAATCCAGCGTTGTAATGGTAGTGCGGTGTAAAGACCGCGTTGTAACGTCATACATCCAAAACATTCATGTTTTATAGCAAATTCTTTCCATACAAGTTTAACTGAGTCAGTTAGTCACAAGATCTGCTTCCCATGCGCTGAAACAGGACACTAACTTGAATTGCTTCCGGAACAACAAGACTATTTCAGTTTGACATCATGGATATGTTTCTGACAGATTTAGTAACAAAATATGAGTAACAAAAAATGCCTATCAAATATGTGAAACACAACATGACAGAAATCTTTGTAACGGTGGACGTTACACTTATTTCTCGATACCAAAAACGTCATCAAACATTTTACAGGAGAGAACCACATGCTGACTTTTATACCTTCAGGAGTTCCACAAATATCTACACATAGATAGACGACCTTCCACCGCCTGTTGATAAGCATTTGCAGAACACATCCATTTTTAGGTCGAGACCTGCGTAGGCTGCGCTTGCGCAGTCGCAGGGAAAGATCTTATGTTACATATTTGGGGGCTTGAACCCGCCCCTCTTCTCCATTGGCTGGCTTCCTAAACGGAGGCCAGCCATTGGAGGAGAGGGGCGTCACTCCGTTGAAGACGAGATTCGGAGGTGGTGTTTTTTACTTTCTTTCTGTTTTCTTTCTCTCCTCTTCCCAGTGGCTGGAATTTTACATGCCAGCCAATGGGAAGAGGAGAGAAAGAAAACCACGCCCGAATCAAAAAATGACGCTGCTTTCTCCGAGGCATTTCTGCCTCGCCTAGGAGAAACGTGGTCGTGTTCATGGCGTGGTCGTGTTCACTGCAAGAGCCCCACCGGGCGAAGGAAGGACTGGTCCAGTCTGACCGGCTACAATTTTAGTTTCCATGGGCTTTTTCGTGCGACATGCTATCAGAAAGTTAGATGGTGCATCACTACTTTCATCTTTGAGCAAAAACAGACCAGAAAGACTTGAAGTCGTTTTTTTCTAATTATTATTTTTCTCCGCGTACTTTTCCAGTGTGAAGATATAGAATCACAACATTTTTAAAGAAATAATTGACAGTACTGCGATCTTGCTGAGGATGACTCTAGGGGGTTAGAGGTACGGTACTGCTTGGCTGAGTCGGTCCCCAGCCGCAATGGAGACCGAGCCGCTGCTCCCACCGACCGTGGAGTGGAGCTGGTGCGCCAACCCGGACTTCGAGGACTTCGAGGCGCCTGAGCGGGACGCCAAAGCCAGGACTTGCTCCTACTCCTCGTTGGGCTGCTTGGTGACGTGCGTGCTGGAGCCAGGTAATGTTCTGTGCGGGTGAGGGGCACATGGGTAAGGGGTTGATAGCGCCTAGTTGGGTCCAGGGTTGTTTCGTGGCACTTAATGAGAGCTCTTGGGACCCCACACTTACGAGCTTGCAGTGGTGCCTTCCCCGAGGTCTCAAGCTGCCTGCACCACATGTGAGTAGTTTCTCCAGTACAGATCTTTCTTTCGATCGTGCTATTTTCATGTTTCACTTTCTGAATGTCCCATTTTAGTTTGTCAAACTTTTATAATATATTGTGACTTTAATTCCTCTGCTGCATCTGCCGACCTCTGGGCAGAGGACTTGCTCGCCGCTGTATCCTTGCAGCTGCCTCCGAGGAAGTGTCCACCCAATCGCATCCTCATTGGTGCTTTACTCTCGCCCTGTGGACTTTACCACACCGCTTTACTTTCACACGAGTAGGACGAGCCTCCCAAAAAATCAACAGAGAGAGATGAGCCAATGGCCCGGCTCGGCTCTAAACTCCTGTGCACGAGCCGAGCCTTGAAAAATATTTGGCTCTGTAACTCATGCAACATTTATCATGTAAAATGTGATGGCCTCTAAAAAAACTTTTGTGTACTGCTTTGCCGTGGTCAGTGCTTAATTTGAGCCTGTGGCTGCTGATGGGGAACCACCCTCATTTTGTGGACCGGCACTTATTTTTCCTCATCTCACATTTATGCAGGCAAGAGGGGGGAAAACGTACTAAGGAAGAATGAAGCGGGAAGATAAATGCGGAAAAACATTAAAAGGGAGACAGTAGGCAGCAGGGAGAGTGAGATAAAGGGACAGGGAGTGCTGATAGTTGAGTAAAGAGGCTCCTAATACGTATCTTTACTTTTTGGCTGGTGTGCATTTAATCAGCTGGTCACAGGCTTCTGAGCAGTGTTCTGGGCAGCGCTCAATCTCTTTACACTAATGGTGTTTCCGCATCAAGTTATATCCCTCGCTGCATTGAAGGTATTAATTGCAAAGTAATATATATATTTTTTTGTCATACCCGCCAACCAGAGCAGGAGGGGCTCGACCAATGTTTTCTGATTGTGCACGAGTCGAACTTCGTAGCAGAAGCCCTCGCGCCAGGACTGGGGGAAGTGCACCCCGCGCAACTTCGAGATTGTTTTATTTCTTGTGAGGTAATGTGTGGTAGAGCAGACGATCACCAGGCCAGCTACTTCGTATCAGACGCAAGCACACAACATGCAGTTCATGATGGCAAGCTTTTCTGATGAAAGCCATGGTGCGGCCACCGGTGGGGGAGAAAGAGAAAGAACCGAGGCAATGGCAAACCTGAAGCCCCGCATGAAAAAAGAAAATCAGACAATCTCTCGAGGTGTCACAGATCTGACTATCTGAATGCTTATTACATATGGCCAACACGTTAACCCCCTGTCTACCAAACCCTTGTTTTCTGGCACACCCTCCTCAGGGCCCATTTGGCTCCCCTTGGTGTTGGCACGGGAAGGCTGGTGGCACTGCCTTGTGCCCTGCTGGGTGGGCTGCAGCTGGGTGGCTCTGTGTGTGTTTTCGGCTCTGTGTGTGTTTGTGTGGCACTGTGTGTGTGCGTGTGTGGCTCTGTGTGTGTGTGGCTCTGTGTGTGTGGCTCTGTGTGTGTGTGTGTGGCTCTGTGTGTGTGTGTGGGTGTGTGTGCAAATGCAATAGGTCTCACATTTGCGAGAGATTAAGCTATTGACATTGTAAATGACAATGCCATTTATTTATCTGTTTTCAAAACAAACACATAAATAAAAATGTTGTCATTTACAATGCCAATAGCTCTAACTTTGGCAAAGGTGAGACCGTAGCATTGTAAATGCTTGTTGTTCTTGAAATGTATATTTTTCCAGATGACAACCTCAGAAAGGGTTCTTAGCGCAGCCTGAAAAACTGTCTGATTACAGCTAGTAAAGAGGTGCTACTGATTTTATAACAAAATGCAATCTCCTTGCCCAGTGAAGCATACCTTACTGAAGGTAACCCTTTGTTTGCCTTCTCGAAAGGATGACAAATGACAGAAGAGTAAGATTCTAGCTTTCACCTTCAGAAGAACCGAAGCATGAGATCATAATAATACATTTTTCTCTGGCACATGCCTGATGCTCGTTTTGCTCTCGACAAAAGAAGTTCTTGTTTACACCCCCTCCTTCGTTGCCCTTGGCTACTGTTATATCCCGTTGCATGAAACTAAGGGGCGTATGTACAAGAAATTCCAGCAGCGCATTGCTGTGCCAAATGTGGGAGCGCCACGCTCTGACATTTTCTAAATGCAGGGGTGCTCCATATTTACTAATATAAAGCACACCCCTGTGCTTCCCTTAGCGCTGATGCAAAAAAGGCTGCCTAATAATAATGGAGTAAGGGACCACGCAGCCATTTTGCAAGAGTGCCTGATCTGCATGGGCGATTGTTTATGTGCAGGAAGGGACACTCTCCTGCACATAAACAATCAATAATGGTGATTTGCTCTTTCTATGTCTGCTGCATTCTGAAAGTATCGCCATTCTAAGAACAGGTATTACCTGGCCTTCGTTTTTGGCGCTGCCTCAGCCTTGCAAATCTGAGGCAGTGTCAAAAGACAATGAGTGTTGCGAGAGAACACCCACAGCAGCGCCCATTGCATGCTCCTTTGCGGCAGAGGACTGTGGCAGCAAGGGACATGTTTAGAAGGTGGTGTTAAGCAACGTTAAGTGGCTTAGCGCCACCTTGTAAAAATAGGGAAATGACGCAACGCCACAGGAGCATCAAAAGAAGTGATGGTCCGGTGGCAAAAAGGGCTTGTAAATGTGCCCATAAGGGCCATATTTATGACCTGGTTTGCGCTGTTCTTGCACCACGTACAGTGGTGCAAGAGCAACACAAACCTTATGTCAGATTTTTGAAGACACCAAAAGCCATTTTGCGGGGCTTTCAGTGGCTTCAAAAATATAGAGGGACGCGACGCAGCACAAATTGCTGAGTTGTGTTACTGTGCTCTGGGTAGGCATTCCATGGGGTCTTCTCCACAACTCCCATGGGTTTTGATGCATTGCCAGATTTACAAGACCTTGTAAACCTGGGAATGCGCCAAAAAGATACTACTCCTCAGGTGAGGCCTAACAAGGAGAAATATCACTATCTCTCTTTGCTACTTCCTCTTTCTATGTTCCTGCACTAACCATGGTGAATGGTGCCTGCACTGGTGCTTCACTGCCAAAATTACGCCAGTGCAAGGGCACAGGAATGCGTGTATTGAATAAATATGGCACATTCCTGCCCTTTCTCTGTGACGCAGGGCAGCACAGCATGGTGACTTGCTGAGCTGCACTGCTTGACTTTTTCATAACTAGGCCGCTTAGATTTAATTGGCTACATCTGGAAATTCTCCAGAGTTGAGCACAGTTTGCATTCCATGTCACTTTTAAGCATGGGCGTAAAATCGGTTCTGCTCGCGGAATTTGCGGATTTTCGGCAAATTCGCGATCCTCGAACTCTCGCGAATTTGCCGAAAATTCGTAAATTCGCACGCAGCGGATTTTTTTTTGCTTGGTCGCGCTTGACAAATACAATATTGCGGCGCACGGCGTTCACTTACCGTCATTCAGAGTTTGAAGAGTTGTTTTTCTCCATGTTTGCGTGTGCTGCGCCATTTTGGATCTTGCTGCGTGATCCCGCGGGAGTTTGTCGACCGCGATTACGTCATCGCGCCCGCCACCTTGCACAGCGAGAGTTTGTCAACGCGAGTACGTCATAAAGGCTCCTGATCACGCATCGCGGGAGTAAACAATTGCGAACACGTAGATGAGGCGGGCAGCAACAATCTCGCACTCGCGAATTTGCAAAATTTGCAATTCTGCACAAGAAATCCACCAGCAAGCAGCATAAACCTTCTGAAAATGATGATTTTTATCAGAATAACTCCTAAGGTTGACATTTGCCTGCACTTTTTTTTGCAAGAGTCCATTTTGGGGGGGAGGGTGGGAGGAAGGAAGTGCCCCACAGTCTCCAACTTCCTGTTCCTGTCCAGCAGGCTCCTCCCAGTGCTTTCTTCATGTGCTGGTCACTTTCATTTGGATCTTGACCTGGAAGGATTACTTTTTGTGGATGCTGCTGGATATTTGGATTTGAGGCCTTTTTGACTTTCTTTGGATCACTTTTGGATTAGAAATCAACTTTCACAAGTAAGTTTGTTGGAGGCATTACAGTTGCTGCAACTACCATTTTGGAACTTTTTCAGAACATTAAATAAAATATATTGTGGGTAGCCACCGTATCCAGTAGGACCAGGGTTAGTTATGGGTGCATGATACAACTGTTTTGTTGAATTTAAACATCATTGATGGCATGGATGGCCTGGGATTGTGCTGAATTTTGTGTTTTTTTCGATTTTTTGGGCTGCTGTTGGGGCCTTTTGCCCAGGGGTAGTGAGTGGTGCATGGACTGAGTCTGTCTGTGGGGTCTCTTTAATGTAAACATCATGGATGGCATTGGATTGTGGTGATTTTTGTGTGTTTTTCGTTTTTTTGGTGTCTACTGTTGATGGGGACTGGCCATGTGGGTGGTGGCCATTTTGAGTGCTGGTACAGGCAGGCCCTAGCCATGTGCTTGGGGTGCAAGGGGCCATTTTCAAGACAGGCAGTGTTCTGAGGCCTGCACCCATTTTGCCTAGCTTTCATCCATTATGCCCAGGGGTAGTGAGTGGTGCATGGGCCTAGTCTTTCTGTGGGGTGTCTTCTTGAATTTAAACATCATTGAGGGCATGGATGGCCTGGGATTGTGCTGTTTTTTGTGTGTTTTTTCGATTTTTTGGGCTGCTGTTGGGGCCTTTTGCCCAGGGGTAGTGAGTGGTGCATGGACTGAGTCTGTCTGTGGGGTCTCTTTAATGTAAACATCATGGATGGCATTGGATTGTGGTGATTTTTTTGTGTTTTTCGTTTTTTTGGGGTCTACTGTTGATGGGGACTGGCCATGTGGGTGGTGGCCATTTTGAGTGCTGGTACAGGCAGGCCCTGGCCATGTGCTTGGGGTGCAAAGGGCCATTTTGAAGACTGGCAGTGTTCTGAGGCCTGCACCCATTTTGCCTAGCTTTCATCCATTATGCCCAGGGGTAGTGAGTGGTGCATGGGCCTAGTCTTTCTGTGGGGTGTCTTCTTGAATTTAAACATCATTGAGGGCATGGATGGCCTGGGATTGTGCTGAATTTTGTGGGGTTTTTCGATTTTTTGGGTTGCTGTTGGGGCCTTTTGCCCTGGGGTAGTGAGTGGTGCATGGACTGAGTCTGTCTGTGGGGTCTCTTTAATGTAAACATCATGGATGGCATTGGATTGTGGTGATTTTTGTGTGTTTTTCGTTTTTTTTGGGATCTACTGTTGATGGGGACTGGCCATGTGGGTGGTGGCCATTTTGAGTGCTGGTACAGGCAGGCCCTGGCCATGTGCTTGGGGTGCAAGGGGCCATTTTGAAGACTGGCAGTGTTCTGAGGCCTGCACCCATTTTGCCTAGCTTTCATCCATTATGCCCAGGGGTAGTGAGTGGGTCATGGGCCTAGTCTTTCTGTGGGGTGTCTTCTTGAATTTAAAAATCATTGAGGGCATGGATGGCCTGGGATTGTGCTGAAATTTGTGGTTTTTTTTTTATTTTTTGGGCTGCTGTTGGGGCCTTTTGCCCAGGGGTAGTGAGTGGTGCATGGACTGAGTCTGCCTGTGGGGTCTCTTTAATGTAAACATCATGGATGTCATTGGATTGTGGTGATTTTTGTGTGTTTTTCGTTTTTTTGGGTGTCTACTGTTGATGGGGACTGGCCATGTGGGTGGTGGCCATTTTGAGTGCTGGTACAGGCAGGCCCTGGCCATGTGCTTGGGGTGCAAGGGGCCATTTTGAAGACTGGCAGTGTTCTGAGGCCTGCACCCATTTTGCCTAGCTTTCATCCATTATGCCCAGGGGTAGTGAGTCGGTCATGTGCCTAGTCTTTCTGTGGGGTGTCTTCTTGAATTTAAACATCATTGAGGGCATGGATGGCCTGGGATTGTGCTGAATTTTGTGGGGTTTTTTCGATTTTTTGGGCTGCTGTTGGGGCCTTTTGCCCAGGGGTAGTGAGTGGTGCATGGACTGAGTCTGCCTGTGGGGTCTCTTTAATGTAAACATCATGGATGTCATTGGATTGTGGTGATTTGTGTGTGTTTTTCGTTTTTTTGGGTGTCTACTGTTGATGGGGACTAGCCATGTGGGTGGTGGCCATTTTGAGTGGTGGTACAGGCAGGCCCTGGCCATGTGCTTGGGGTGCAAAGGGCCATTTTGAAGACTGGCAGTGTTCTGAGGCCTGCACCCATTTTGCCTAGCTTTCATCCATTATGCCCAGGGGTAGTGAGTGGTGCATGGGCCTAGTCTTTCTGTGGGGTGTCTTCTTGAATTTAAACATCATTGAGGGCATGGATGGCCTGGGATTGTGCTGAATTTTGTGGGGTTTTTCGATTTTTTGGGTTGCTGTTGGGGCCTTTTGCCCTGGGGTAGTGAGTGGTGCATGGACTGAGTCTGTCTGTGGGGTCTCTTTAATGTAAACATCATGGATGGCATTGGATTGTGGTGATTTTTGTGTGTTTTTCGTTTTTTTTGGGATCTACTGTTGATGGGGACTGGCCATGTGGGTGGTGGCCATTTTGAGTGCTGGCCCTGGCCATGTGCTTGGGGTGCAAGGGGCCATTTTGAAGACTGGCAGTGTTCTGAGGCCTGCACCCATTTTGCCTAGCTTTCATCCATTATGCCCAGGGGTAGTGAGTGGGTCATGGGCCTAGTCTTTCTGTGGGGTGTCTTCTTGAATTTAAAAATCATTGAGGGCATGGATGGCCTGGGATTGTGCTGAAATTTGTGTTTTTTTTTCGATTTTTTGGGCTGCTGTTGGGGCCTTTTGCCCAGGGGTAGTGAGTGGTGCATGGACTGAGTCTGCCTGTGGGGTCTCTTTAATGTAAACATCATGGACGTCATTGGATTGTGGTGATTTTTGTGTGTTTTTCGTTTTTTTGGGTGTCTACTGTTGATGGGGACTGGCCATGTGGGTGGTGGCCATTTTGAGTGCTGGTACAGGCAGGCCCTGGCCATGTGCTTGGGGTGCAAGGGGCCATTTTGAAGACTGGCAGTGTTCTGAGGCCTGCACCCATTTTGCCTAGCTTTCATCCATTATGCCCAGGGGTAGTGAGTCGGTCATGTGCCTAGTCTTTCTGTGGGGTGTCTTCTTGAATTTAAACATCATTGAGGGCATGGATGGCCTGGGATTGTGCTGAATTTTGTGGGGTTTTTTCGATTTTTTGGGCTGCTGTTGGGGCCTTTTGCCCAGGGGTAGTGAGTGGTGCATGGACTGAGTCTGTCTGTGGGGTCTCTTTAATGTAAACATCATGGATGGCATTGGATTGTGGTGATTTTTGTGTGTTTTTCGTTTTTTTGGGGTCTACTGTCCGGGGACTGGCCATGTGGGTGGTGGCCATTTTGAGTGCTGGTACAGGCAGGCCCTGGCCATGTGCTTGGGGTGCAAGGGGCCATTTTGAAGACAGGCAGTGTTCTGAGGCCTGCACCAATTTTGCCTAGCTTTCATCCATTTTGCCGAGGGGTAGTGAGTGGTGCATGGGCCTAGTCTTTCTGTGGGGTGTCTTCTTGAATTTAAACATCATTGAGGGCATGGATGGCCTGGGATTGTGCTGATGATTATGTTTTTTTCGACTTTTTGGGTTGTATAACTGATGTTCCTCTGTCTTCCATTGCTTTTAGGTGCTGAAGAGAACCACCAGTGCCAGGAAGAAGTCCTGCTGCGGTGTGTGCAGCACAACGTCACGTGTGGCCACAGACAACTCTGCAACTTGTGCAACTGCGGCCTGCTGTTCTGACATCTGAAGAAGATGGCCCCAAAAAAAGTTGCCCGTAGCTCCTCTAGCAAGAAAGTTGCCAGTAAGGAGCAGAAGAAGCAACTGGCGCCACTTACCAAGGAGACTGGTGTGACGACCGCCACATTTTTTGGGAAAAAAAGTACGCCTGCAGCAGCAGTGGGGTCTGCTCGGGACCAAGCTGGGAGCAGCACCTCTGCTCCATTGGGCTCAGTGCCACCACCACCACGCCAACTTAGGTCCAAGCCCTTGAGTGCTGCAGAGGCAGCCAGTATAGTTGTTCAATCACCATCGACCAGTGATGTTGGCTCATCGCAAGAAAGTAGCAGCAATGTCCCTCAAGAATCAACACAGGTTGTTGTAACTCATCTGACGAGTGTTGAACAACCACAGCCGCAACAACAATCACATGTGCAAGTACAAGCCCAAGTACATGTGGAAGGAGAGGCGGAGCAAGGAGAGGCGCAAGCAGAGGTGCATGGAGCGGCACAAGTGCCCACAATAGTTGTTCCTCCCGAAGTAGGGGCACATCAGGAAATCGACATTCAAGCCGAGGTATCACATGAGGAAGCCACTCCTCCTGATGATTTATTGTCTTCCAGATACCCAACAAGGAAAATATCAAGGATGGTGTCTACTTCTTCTTCAAGCCCCCTTCTTTCTGATGATATGGATGAAAATTGGGAACCACCACTGCCGTCTGAGAGTGAGGCACACCATCATCTGACAAAGGTAGCTAAGGGTAAAAGGAAGATTCCCGAAAGTCTCAGAGTTATGGAGTGTGATGATGATGCTGAAGAAGAAGTGGCGTATACTCCTGCTGATGAAGACTCTCCTGACGACGACGCAGTCATCATAGGCGTCACTCCAGCCTCAGCGGGCATGCAGCAAACAGACATTTTTACCCTATCCCGAAATGCTGCTGAGCGTGATGATGGCGACGTGACAACGGGACCACCACAAATGCAGTTAACTAGTACACCACCACCTACCGCTTCCATATTTTCTCTCCAGAAGGTACCTCCATCCACCTCCACCTCAATTAGTGGTGATGCAAGTGCACAATGTAGTAAAGTTCGGCAACACACATCCTCCACTTCATCTGGCATTAGCAGCATGACCACAGACATTTAAAGTCCGCAGTTTGGGACTTCTTTAGTGTTTGCCCAAAAAGGGAAAACAGCCATTTGTAGCATTTGTAAGCTTGCAGTTAGTCGTGGTAAGCTTGGTACCAACTATGGTACCGGAGGCCAGAGAGGTCATCTTAACAGACAGCACACTGTCCAATGGCTTGCGCACCTAAAGGAGATCAAGGAAGCCCGAATTGGAAGTCAACCAACTGTATCCATTGATGTTTCATCTGATGATGACGATGAGGAAGAAGCGTCAAACATTTCTTCACCTACACCCAGTACCCCTGTCAGCAGCACACCCCCTGTGCGCCACACTAAGAGTGTGGGAGAGAGTGAGACACCAATGCGAAAAATTTAATCATCACCGAGCGTAACTGGGTCGAAGAAGTTATCATCTTCCTGTAAAAAAATGGTCCAGCCCACCATTAGAAGCATGTTGTTTTCAGATGCGCCATTTGAACGCAACCACCCAATGGTGCGTCTGTATAACACTAAGCTGGCTAAAATGCTAGAGCTGGACCTTCTCCCTTTTTCTTTTGTGGAAGGGGTTGGTTTTCTTGAATTAGTGGCAACGCTCTGCCCTAAATGGGAGGTTCCTAGCCGGTACTATTTTGCCAGAGTTGAGGTTCCAGCACTACATGCAGATGTGCTGGAGGCGATTGGGGCAGCTTTGAAGAAGAGTGCTGTTCACACTATACATCTGACAACAGACATGTTGACCAGTGGCGCAGGCACTGATTACATGTGCATCACTGGACACTGGGTCTCTTTTTCAGGAGTTACAGCAAAGCTGAGGGCAGGTGTTGACACGGACAACGTTTTTAAAGCTGCTCGGAAACATGCAACACTAGCCATGTTTGGCATGGAGACAAGTCATACAGCACAAAATATTTTGCAGGAGTTTAACACAAAGGTCCTTAAATGGCTGACCCCCAAAAAACGCATGATTGGTTATGTTTCCACGGATAATGGCGCCAATGTAGTTAAGGCCATGGATAAGGGTAACTATTTCAGAGTGCCGTGTTTGGCGCACTGTATAAACCTGGTTGTTAAAAAATTCTTGAGTGAAGAAAGTCCAGCGTGCGAGTTACTGACCACCTGCCGAAGAATGTGCACACATTTTAGCCATTCTTTTAAGGCCCGGAAGCATCTGAGGGGCCTGCTACATGAACGTCGACTGCCAGTGAAAGCACTCATCCAGGAGGTGGCAACACGTTGGAACTCAACCTTCTACATGCTTGAGCGTCTGTACGAGCAGTTTATGGTACTCAATCAGTTTTCCTTACACTGGGTACAGCTGCGAAGGACCTGAGGTTACATGCGGAGCAATGGGAGCTAGTTAAAAGCCTGACAGACATGCTTCGTCCTTTTGAGGTCTTCACGCGTGCAGTCAGCAGGGAGGACTGTAGTTTGGGAAAAGCTATCCCATTGTTGCGCATGCTAGAGCACGAACTGAAGGAGGTGTCTTCTATGTTTCAAAAAGATGAAGAAAAGCAAGAAGCTTTTGCTTTGTCGGAGAAAATATTACAGCGCCTACTTTGCGATGAACGTCTTCAAAAGATCAACACAGAACAGCATTACATTTGTGCTACTATTCTGTATCCATGCTACAAAAAGGCACTGGCAGCCAGAGCATTGTTTGCTTTTGGTGACGAAGAAGTTTCAAAGTACAAACGTTGGCTAGGTCTGTCAGCCATGAGGTTTGAAAGAGAACGGCAGCAAATTGAAGGAAAAGGCAGTACATCAGCATCAGAAGGCCATCCGGAGCCCAAAGAATCACTTCTGCACCTGTGGCTGTGGCAGAAGTGACCTCTCAGCCGTTAAAGACACCAGCAACCGGATCATCTGCACCAGACACAACAGTAACATTGTGTGAAGAAGACAATTGGCTAACTAAGCTTGGGTTTGCTTCTGAAAAGGTCCCAGCAAAAAGTAAGCAAAGTGGAGGAACCCTGCAGAATCTTGAGTCGATGGTGCAGGACTATCTGAATGACCCAACAGAGGTCTATATTCATGATGACCCATTGGCGTATTGGCATGGGAAAAGAGAATTGTGGCCAGAGATCACCAACCTGGCTATAAGTTACTTGTCTTGCCCACTCGCAAGTGTGTCTTCTGAATGTGTTTTCAGGCTGCTGGTGGCATTGTAACTTGCAAAAGGACCCGCCTCTCGCCGAAAAATGTGGAGAGGTTAACAATGATCAAGATGAATCAGCACCTCATACCACCAGATTACAAAGTACGAGAATACACGCCGAAAGAAGACGAGGAGGACACCAACTTAGATGAGGGAATTTCTTCTCTGTTAGGTGACCTACTCCTGCCTGAATTTGCAGAGTATGAGGACGAACTCTGCTTCCCTGACACCGAGCCCTGAAAATGAGCCAATGAATCCATAACTTTCTTTTTCGTCCTTATTCACTTTTATTCCCGTGTGTGTCTTTCTTTGTTTTGCAAAGTCAATATAAATAAAAAATGTAATCACCTAATCAATCACAAAAAGAAGCCATCAGCAGAACTGTCTTCACTTATTTGCTTATTGATTTGAAGGTGCCGCAGTCTGCATTCCTCAGGTTCACAAGTTCACAAGAACATGCTCCTCTATCCTCCTCCTCCAGACTCCTATTTCCCTCAAAGCAGATGGCTGGATTACGCCCAATAAAGAAAGACTCTGCACTTGTGGGGGTGTTCTACTTCGTTGCGGGTGAGTTGACGGCTCTGGGGCCATTGCCTGGAAGGTCTAATACCGGATAAAAGTGGTTTGGAGAAAATCCATGAGGAAAAAGTTTTTGCCTTTTTGCTCACTATCATGTTTTCGGTGGCCTGTTTGGGGGGGTTCCTGGTGTTTGTGGGTGGGTTTTGGGGTCTGGGAGCAACGCTGGCACAGTCTAATTTTGATTGCATTTGTTTTCCAGGACATCCATGGTGGAAAGGTCGAGTTATGACCTTGCTGCACAGCGCGTTTGGACAGAATTGAAAGAAGGCCCAAAAATATTCGAAGTATGAGATTTTCCATTTTTGCTTTTTGCCTGTTTGGGGGTGTTGTGCTTTTTTGCGGGTGGGTTGGCGGGTCTTGGGGCATTGCTGGGAAGGTGTAATACCGGATAAAAGTGTTTTGGAGAAAATCCATGAGGAAAAGCGGTTTTGCATTTTCTGACATTTCGCTCAATGTAGCGTTTTCGGGGGCCGGTTTGGGGGGCTTCCTGGTGTTTGTGGGTGGGTTTCGGGGTCTGGGAGCACTGCCGGGTATGGATAGTTTTGATAGCAAGAGGTTTGAAGAAAATCCATGGAGGCAGAGGGGAGTTAGGGCCTAGCTGCAGAGCGCACGCGGAGTGATTTTGGAAATTGCCCCAAAAATGACAGTCCCCATTTTTGTACTTTTGCTTTTTGGCTGTTTGGGGGTCTTCTACTTGTTTTCGCCTGGGTTGACGGCTCTGGGGCCATTGCTGGGAAGGTGTAATACCGGATAAAACTGGTTTGGACAAAATCCATGAGGAAAAAGTTTTCGCTTTTTCTGACATTTCGCTACAATGTAGCGTTTTCGGGGGCCGGTTAAGAGGGCTTCCTGGTGTTTGTGGGTGGGTTACGGGGTCTGGGAGCACTGCCGGGTATGGATAGTTTTGATAGCAAGAGGTTTGAAGAAAATCCATGGAGGCAGAGGGGAGTTAGGGCCTAGCTGCAGAGCGCGCGCGGAGTGATTTTGGAAATTGGCCCAAAAATGACAAAGTCCCCATTTTTGTACTTTTGCTTTTTGGCTGTTTGGGGGTCTTCTACTTGTTTTCGCCTGGGTTGATGGCTCTGGGGCCATTGCTGGGAAGGTGTAATACCGGCTAAAACTGGTTTGGACAAAATCCATGAGGAAAAAGTTTTTGCTTTTTCTGACATTTCGCTCAATGTAGCGTTTTCGGGGGCCGGTTTGGGGGGCTTCCTGGTGTTTGTGGGTGGGTTTCGGGGTCTGGGAGCACTGCCGGGTATGGATAGTTTTGATAGCAAGAGGTTTGAAGAAAATCCATGGAGGCAGAGGGGAGTTAGGGCCTAGCTGCAGAGCGCGCGCGGAGTGATTTTGGAAATTGGCCCAAAAATGACAGTCCCCATTTTTGTACTTTTGCTTTTTGGCTGTTTGGGGGTCTTCTACTTGTTTTCGCCTGGGTTGACGGCTCTGGGGCCATTGCTGGGAAGCTCTAATACCCGATAAAACTGGTTTGGACAAAATCGGAGGCGAAAACTTGTTTGCGTGTTTGCTGACTTGCTTGTCTTTGAGGTGCTCTTTGGGGGCGTTCCGGGTGTTTGTGGGTGGGTTTTGTGCTCTGGGAGCACTGCTGGCACAGTCTAATTTTGATTGCATTTGTTTTTCAGGAAATCCATGGTGGAAAACGGGAGTTATGGCCTAGCTATGAGATTTGCCATTTTTGCTTTTTGCCTGTTTGGGGGTGTTGTGATTTTTTTGCGGGTGGGTTGGCGGGTCTTGGGGCATTGCTGGGAAGGTCTAATACCGGATAAAAGTGGTTTGGACAAAATCCATGCTGAAAAGCCTTTTGCATTTTTTGTAACTTAGGGTTCGTTAGGGTTAGCACTAGCAGCAGTATTCCATGTGTTTTGGGGTGTTCTAGATTTTTGCAACTGGGTTCTGGGGTCTTACAGCACTCGTGGGAATGTGTAATCCTGGTTGCAAGTTGTTTGAAGAAAATCCATGGTGGCACTGGCATTTTTTGTAACTTAGGGTTCGTTACGGTTAGCACTAGCAGCAGTATTCCATGTGTTTGGGGGTATTCTAGATTTTTGCAACTGGGTTCCGGGGTCTTACAGCACTCATGGGAATGTGTAATCTTGGTTGCAACTAGTGGTTTGAAGAAAATCCATGGTGGGAAAGGGTGGATTTTGCCTAGTGAAAGAAAGCGTTTGCCACTATTCTTAACTTAGGGCTCGTTAGGGTTAGCAGTATTGTATTGCATGTGTTTGGGCGGGGGTTATAGATTTTTACGACTGGGTGGGGTCTTGGAAAACTTGTTGTAATGTCTAATCGTTTGAACATAATCCATGGTTGGAAAGGGGGGTTTTGGCCATACTTTCTGAGTGCGTTTTGACACGATTTGAAATTAGGCCGCTGTGAGGTAGCAGCAGTATTCTGCACGTTTTTGGGAGGGTAATGTGGGGTGTTCTAGATTTTGGGGATTGTCATCTCTGAAAGTAACAGTATAATTTTTGCACTACACAGCGTGCCTTACATATTTTTTTCTCTGAGGTGTCTTTAACACTTAGGGCCAGATGTAGGTAATTTTATTTTACCACCTCTTAAATACCGAATCATACCGATTCGGTATTTAAGAAGTGGTAAAATAGAAGTACCGATATGTAGGTAAATCCAGATGTGCATTTACCGAATCGGTAAAATTCGGTATTTACCGATTCAGTAAATACCGACCGGTAATGCCCATTCATTCCTATGGGCTTTGAAGCCCATAGGAATGAATGGGCATTACTGATTTGGTAATTACCGAATCGGTAAATACCGAATTTCACAAGGGTGCAGGGGGTGTCACTTTGACACCCTCTAGCACCCCAAAACGGTTTCGGGTGCCATGTGGCAGGCATACCTGCCCTAAGGGCAGGTCTGCCTGTCATATGGCACACATGTGCATGCACACCGGAATCGGTATTTTACCATCAAATAGGATTTGATGGTAAAATACCGATTCGGTAAGGCTTGTGGGACTCAGAAGAGTCCCACCTACATCTCAATTTTACAGATTCGGTAAAAATACAGACTCGGTTTTTTACAGAATCGGTAAATTTACCGATCGGTAAATTTACCGATTCTGTAAAATTGAGTGACCTACATCTCAAATTCCAATTACCAGGCGGTAACGGCCTAATTCGGCCGTTACCGACCGGTAATTGGCCACCTACATCTGGCCCCTACTGTTGTATTTTTCCATCATCAATTACAGGCAGGCTTTTACCCTGTGCCATCGATGTACTACTCAGGCGTACAATTAGCGATCCGCAAATCCGCATCAGGCAGGCAGTGGACAGTGTGTCTGGTCACCAAGATTGATCGACGGAGCATCCGATGGAATGAAGGAGTACCGCGAGTAAGAGGAATGGCTGGATGCATCGACTGCACAAATTCAACGGGACCACTACAAAAAACAGTAACAGTATCCAAAATTCTCCTTATCTTTTCAATGATATTCTTGTGAACTTGAACTTACTTCTACGAGTGTGACTCTGTGCGTTTGTTTGATCTCTGCTTCAAATTCATCCCTCCAGCTATTTGATACGTCTTTGCTATGTTTAACACTAATTTAATGTTCTAAGTGTTTATTGTCTGAGGGCAGAGAGGCAAGTGAAATTGCGTAACTAATGACTGCAGCCCTGTACTGCCAAGTTTGCTAACCTGTTCCTTCGTAGTTACTAGTAAGTTGCAGTAAGTAGTAGTACTACTTTTCAGGAAGCTAACCATCCATTTACCAACAAACAACTTCTCACATGCAGTAGTGCACTTTCTTTATGTCCCTTTAAAGGTTTATCGATATCTTCAAATCCAAAGATTTGTTTCTCTTCATTTGTTGTTTTACTGACCATGTTGTGTTTTTTTTCCTCTCTACCAAACTTTCCCAAAAAAAAAAAAAACATTCCCATCCAATTTTCAAACCCTAACCCTCTTCCCCCAGGCTGTGTGGTATTTCATTGATGTGTGACTGACAACAACAATAAATTCCACACACTTGCTGGGGAGGATAAGGTCAAAGCAACCAGAAGTTCATGTGCGCCATCCTGGATTGATAATAAGAACATCCTCCTCCTACACGACGTGAACAATCTAATGCTTAATGCTTACCTTGCGTTGGCACTGCTTAGGCTACAATTTAGGGCACTGTTTTGTACTGTACTATCTACTGTACTGTTTCTAATGCTACGCTCAGGCCACTCAATATTTAATTTCCTCTTTTTTTCATATGGTGAGACTGCCAGTGTGTACCACTACTGCTACCAGCACAACCATGATATTGCATCCGTCGAGGATTCAAGTCAACAACCAAACTTATTCACCAACCGTGATTCGCAAATCACAGGTAAGATAAGCATATTGGGGAGGTAGTACAATAATGGGCTAGGACTAAGTTTGTAGGAGAGCAGAGACTAACAGTACTACTGGTAAAGTACAGTAGTGGGGCTACTGAATTGACTAACTCAGTTACTTGCATTTTGCTACATTTAGGAGAAGATGTTTCATTCATGCTGGTAAGTTTGAAAAACCAAACATCCAGTAACCACTGCCAACCCCCACACAAAATAATATGAGCGCGTATACTGTGTTTTTGAATGAAAAATATAATTATTGAGAAATATCAATTATGGATGTTGTTGTCGTCACAAAAATAGAATTACCCCAACTCACCCCCCTCCCTAACCAAACCAATGTCCAAAAATCAAAAAGTACCCTTTCCCAAAAACCCAATTCCCACCCCCCCCAACAGTCTTTAAAAAAGGGACAAGGGACAGTCACTTCCTCCGGTGGCGTTTAACTTTAGAGAGCTGGTGCTGCACGTCCCGCAGCTCTTTGCGGAGGTCCCGGACCTGGCGCTCCAGGTAGTCCACTCGCTTTCGGAGGCGGCGCTGGCGTGCCATCCAGGCTCTGGGGGGGGCAGCTGGTGTTTTTGCTGCTGTGCGGCGGCGGCGGGAGGCTGTCGGGCCACGGCTCCGTTTGGCTGGAGGCTTGTGGCTGGTGGACCCGGGGGCATTGAAGGAGGATGTTGTGGAGGTTGTTGTAGTTTCCTCCTCATGCTCCCGAGCCCACAACCGTCGATACTCGACACAAATAGCCTCCAGCTTACGGGCCCTGGCCCGGACAGCCATCTCCTTACGGGTGAGCTTTTTGGGAGTAGCATCTATGAAAAAAGAAAGAAAAATACTGTAGCCAATAGTCTTTAACATAAAGTCAAAATAATTTAACAGAAAGTTGACACTCAGTAACACCAGCATAAGTAACACCAGCAAGTAGCAAACACAGTATAACATTTTTAAGATAACGGACCAGGTTTTTTTTGATTGTCGATCCACAACTGGCGCCTCCCGTATGTGACGTTATTTATAATTTCTAACCACTATTTTGAGGGTGCCCCAGATATGAGGAAGAACCTAAACCTCCAATTAGGACCAAGATCCAAACATAATTGATACAGCAGGTATCTGTGCACACGTCGCCTTTTACAGAGTAAATGCTGTTGGTAATCAAACAACACAACCAGACAAAAATGTGGAAGTAGTCTTGATAGAAGTTTTTCTTCAATTCAGATTTTATCCTCCACGCCCAGCCAACACGTGTTACGTCAGGGCTAGTAGCCCGCGACTACTTCATCAGGGCTCCCGCGGGCAGCGGTTCCAAAGCTATTGCCACAATGGCTAGGTGCTCTCAGCCGGTTCTAATTCCGAACTGGCTACCGGGTACTGTCGAGGTTCTAGCTGATTCGTCTCCGCCGTCCGTGTGATGGTTAATACCAAAGATGCGACACACCATAGGAGTATCCGTGTGAGCGGCAGGTTAAGATGTACTGCTTTCCAGCGTCTCCGCGTGTAAATGCGGAAGTAATTTACAGTTTACATGCGGAGACGCTGTAAAGCTGAGACGGCTGAGACGACTCAGCGAGAACCTCGACACTACCCTGTAGCCGGGTCGGAATTGGAAGCGGTTGAGAGCACCTAGCCATTGTGGCAATAGCTTTGGAACCGCTGCCCGCGGGAGCCCTGATGTAGTCGCGGGCTACTAGCCCTGACGAAACACGTGTTGGCTGGGCGTGGTGGATAAAATCTGAATTGAAGAAACACTTCTATCAAGACTACTTCCACATTGTTTATCTATTGGTTGTGTTGTTTGATTACCTACAGCATTTACTCTGTAAAAGGCGACGTGTGCACAGATACCTGTTGTAACAGTATAACATTTTGGCATGTATCTTTCCGCCATCTTTGTAAGCCTGTGACATTACTGGGAGTTTCAGGAATTCCACTAGCAGCACTATGGGTGGACTCACTACTACTTACATAGTCAGAGAGTACTCAAAAAAGGCCTTTTTTTACTTTTTTTCTCTTGGGTTGCAAAATAAATCACTGGTACGTGAACTTGTGCTCGCCGCCATAATGGCAGCTCACTCTGCTTTCACCCAAGAAATACAGACACAGGCCATGATGATGCAGACTCGCAGTACTTTAAGCAGTAAATGCAAGTGGGGATCTGAAGGTCTTACTTTTCTATAGGGGTGGCACTGCCACTGGACATACTTCTTCCACTCAGCGTCTGCTCTTCTACATCATACACCTCTGCTATCGACGAGGAGGATAAAGAAGATAACATCCAGGCTTCGAAAGTACCTCTATGATTCTTCTTGATGTCTCAAATGTACTAAAACATTTTTTTTTCAAAAACCACCTAACACCCTTTTCATAATAATTTGGAAAGCGCTGTCTTCTTATGTTGAATTGCATTCAACAAAACCATTCTTAACAGTCATAAATATTAAGACTCGCTCGTCCTTCGTTTCACCCTTCTTTAACTTTTCGTTCTTCACATCCCTAAACTTCCTCTGATATGACTTGGCTTCACAAATCACAATGAAAATTGGCCAGCTGAGTTGAAGTGAAATAGAGCGGGCCATTGGTTACCAGAGAAGTACCGCAGCTAATGCTATTAACAGGCAAGGTTGACTGTCTTCTACGTGATAGTCCAAAAAGTAGTTCTAAATTAGTAAATGTTCTTGACAGTACAGTATACTTATACTAGTGTTCTGTGTACTACTGTACAGTACATCATACACTCCTTTGCGAGGCTACTCAAAAATATTTCAATAAGTAAGGAGTATAATAACTTACCACCGTCCGCCGCCGCTGAGTCTTCCCCCCCCAGCTCCTCCTGTTGGCGCCGCCCCTTCCTGAGTGGACCCCTCCGCTCTGCTGGCCCCGGCACTGGTTGTCATCTGTGCCACGTCAGATGTTGTGACATCTAGGAAAAACATGTCATATTTTCAGATGCCATACACAACCCCCTATTTTGTCTCGTAACGGAAGAAAATGTTACATAACACATTTTTTTTAATAACTGGGATTGAAAAAAAGTAACGGTTTTGGGGAGGGTGTTAACCTTTTATATGCTTATCCCATTAAATGCAACACTTGTTCTTATGACAACTGATGAATGCGTGCCTAACGGCACCATTTTTCTCATTACAGAAAGAAGATTACATTGCCCTTCTGCCAGACAATTCTCCAACTACTAGTAAGTCATCACCAGCAGTACTGTGTTTTCATTTCTTATTTGAAAATAAAACTTTAAAACTAACAAACACTGTGTGGTTTTTGTTTAAGAGTGAGTGAGCGGAAAGGTTTGAACTACTGCACTTGGCAGTCATGTTTCAGTGACTCAGATAGGCCGGGACTCGGAGGTAGTCTTCTTCTGTTCTTCTGGGTCGTAAAAATAATTGGTCAGACATTCTAGATAGTCGGTCAGGGGATTGGGGGTTCAACTTCTGTTCGGACTGAGGTATGTCGAAAGACGAACTGCACCTATCATCATGTCCATACTTCTTTGTGTACAGCTAGTCTCTGAAACACTAGCTGTATGGGATGTGCTCCTCTCAAATCAAAAAGGACACTGCTACCTTTTAGTTGGGGTAAACAATTACATTTTGTTGTTGCAAATTGTCAAAGCACTTACATTAAGAAGACTGGAATAGACAGCAAGGGCAACCCAGAGGACTACACTCAGTGCCTAGAGCTATTGCTGTATCAGAGTTTTGTTTCACACCGTTTGCCGAATGGGCAAGCTTAGCTACCTACACAGACCGACTCATAATTGTAAATAGTAGTAGCACAGAGAGTGATGGTAGAGGCAGGATACGAATGTAGAAAGTAGTCTACATTAGAAGAAGATCCAAGACTATTTTGTAAAGCATAGAATTATTATTTATTAGGAACCAGTTTATAATAAATAGGGGCTGTAAAAGTTAGGGAAGTATAAGTATTAAGATAACAATAAGACAACTTACTGGGGCCAGCAGAAGAGCCTGGAAGGGACTGCTCCTTTCCAACTTCTGCCACCAGAGTCTCTGTCGCCGTCGCCTTGCCCCTGGGAGTTTCTGCTGGTGATCATGAAATAAAGAAACACAACATGGATGATTGTTTTTTGGGAAATATTTGATTTCTTTGTACTCAATCTAAAATTATGTTGGGGAAACAAATTAACATCAATTGCATCTGATCTGGTCAACTAAGAGGATAGTAGTACAGTATTGCAGGATTCGCAGACCGTCTAATAGGAAAGTTATGTAATTCACTAACTACATCAACAACAAAAAGGTTCTACTACGACTGCCATCACTCAGCAGCACGAGACGTCGCGTGACAGACACAGTCCGTCATCATGATTGCAGACCACTAACAAATGTCCTAGAACAAGTAATAAATAGTATACTCAACGTATCAATCCACCACTATCTCTTCAAAGTGGCAGCAGCAGGAGTACAAAGAAGGACTAGACTTGAGTCTACTGTCTCTAGCATTAGGTAGTACTGCTCTCAAATGACTAAAAAGTTGCAAACAAGTAAGCAAAGTAGCAACGCCTATAACCAGGCGAGCACCTGCAATAACAGAAGCTATTTAAACATTAATTTACCTGCAATGTAATCTAATCAGCAGCATTCGTACTCTTCAGGAAACAATAGATTAGCAATATAACAGAGCAGAAGGAAAAAAGTAGTTATTAAATAGCTACTTACCAAGCCCAGGGATCTCCACACCAAGCAGGTCGACGAGGTCATGCTCCCGGTCCAAGATGTCACTCCACTGGTGCGTCACTTGGTGGTAGGTGCGCCGGACCCCAGACTCCTTATGCATGCGCCGGCACACCGTGTCCCACAGCTGGCGACGCTCCCGGAGGCCGTAACCGGAAGCAATCCGCCCACCTGCTGCCACGGTCTTAGGGAGGTGGACCTGGACAAAAACCAGCAAGGCGGCCACCTCCACCGCAGAAAAGATCTCCCTGGGCTGCACTTTCTCCCCCCTCCAACGCCCGCAAGGGAGCCGGGTACGTAGGGCTGGGCCCTTCCCCTTGCCCTTGTTGCCGCCCTTAGCCATGGTCCTGGGCACAAGAAGAAGGAAAGAAGAATAGGTGTGAAAAAAATAAGAGAGAGAGCAAAAGAAATAAAGTAGGTAATAAAGTAACAAAAAGTTTAAAAAAACACAAAATATAAATGTAGGAAATTGAAGAGAGAGATAATAATAATATTTCCCACGCGAGCACGCAAAAACGCGCACGAATACGTAATCGCGCGCGGCATACGACGCGAACTCGCAACGAGCGGCCGGAAACGGAAATACGTCACGCAAACAAGATGGCCGCGCCCGTACATGACCTCTGAGTCAGTGTGCTGCAAGCGGCCCGCGAAGAAGCAAAAAACTGCCCGAACATGCAAAAAAAAGAGAAATCAGCAAATTCGCACGAATTTGCGGATTGCAAGTTCGATTTCGCGTACCGCAAATCTCGCGAAATGGAAGAAAAACAAATTTTGGAAAACTGAAAGCACTTAGCAGGTGCAAAAGTTCAAACTAATTTGTAACCATTCCCTGTAGTGCTTCCTGAGGGGCCCCTCCAGAGTTCAGTTGCCTACTTTCAACTATTCTCTGACCCTCTAAGCAGGGTCAGAGAATAGTTACAAGTATGGCACATTGCTCCTGTAAAAAAAATAACTGCAACAGGAAGGTCTTACAGCTAAGGAAGCATGTGCCAGACTTGAAGCACAAATTCAGTGACACATTAACCAGCCCCAAATTAATTCATCTTAGTTGAGGCTGGGAAGGTGTGCTTTGCTTTCCCCCCATAATCTACAGTGGTGAACAAGAGGATGGCAGTGGCAAACCAGAGGGTGGCGGTGATGAACCAGAGGGTGGCAGCCTTGAACCAGAGGGGGACAGTGCTGATCCAGAGGGTGGCAGTGGCAAACCAGAGGGTGGCAGTGAGGAACCAGAGGATGGCAGCAATCAACCAGAGGGTGGCATTGATGAACCAGAGGGTGGCAGTGATCAACTAGAGGGTGGCAGTGATGAACCAGAGGGTGCTGTGATAAACCAGAGGGGGACAGTGATGATCCAGAGGGTGGCAGTGGCAAACGAGAGGGTGTCAGTGATGAACCAGAGGGTGGCAGGGATGAACCAGAGGATGGCAGTGATCAACCAGAGGGTGGCAGTGATGAACCAGAGGGTGCTGTGATAAACCAGAGGGGGACAGTGATGATCCAGAGGGTGGCAGTGGCAAACAAGAGGGTGGCAGTGATGAACCAGAGGGTGGCAGGGATGAACCAGAGGGTGGCAGGGATGAACCAGAGGATGGCAGGGATGAACCAGAGGGTGGCAGCCTTGAACCAGAGGGGGACAGTGATGATCCAGAGGGTGGCAGTGGCAAACCAGAGGATGGCAGTGATCAACCAGAGGGTGGCAGTGATGAACCAGAGGGTGCTGTGATAAACCAGAGGGGGACAGTGATGATCCAGAGGGTGGCAGTGGCAAACGAGAGGGTGGCATTGATGAACCAGAGGGTAGCAGGGATGAACCAGAGGGTGCTGTGATAAACCAGAGGGGGACAGTGATGATCCAGAGGGTGGCAGTGGCAAACGAGAGGGTGTCAGTGATGAACCAGAGGGTGGCAGGGATGAACCAGAGGATGGCAGTGATCCACCAGAGGGTAGCAGTGATGAACCAGAGGGTGCTGTGATAAACCAGAGGGGGACAGTGATGATCCAGAGGGTGGCATTGGAGAACCAGAGGGTGGCAGTGATGAACCGGAGGGTGGCCGCGATGAACCACAGGGTCGCTAACAGGCTGGACACGTAGAAACAACATGGTCGCGACCGTTGCGACCACACAAGTAAGTTCGCGTTCCCGAACTTGTACAAAACCCTCGCGAACTGGCAAAAACAGCAAATTCGTAAATTTGCACGAATTCGCAAATTTTGCGGATCGTGAGTTCGCAAATTCGCAAATTCGCGGCCCGCGAGTTCGTAAAATTCGCCCATGCTTAGTCACTTTACATAACAAGAGAAATGGAGTTAGAGAGGCAGAGGCAGATAAACGAGATAAAAACAAAGTAGGGTGTGAGATAAATCCTGAGACAAAGAAAGGCAGTGTGTAAGACAGGGCACTCCTTTTTTGGCATTTTAATGTAGTGGAAACTGGGTTCACAGGCAGTATCGTGTTTTACATGAGAACCAGAATTTACAATTTGTTTTAGGCACAGAAAGGTTATGTGGCTTGCACACAGAATCGATGGATGTTTAGTGAGGTCGATATTTGAACCTTGTTTGCCATTTTCAAGGTCAGTATCTCAAGCACTCAGGCCACATCTCCTCCCGCCACATCCCTTTTCTTCCTCGTAGTTTGTGCATCCTTTTCCCGTATTTGGCATTCAAGTAGGCTTTAAAAGGAGAAGTCTGCTTAAAATCAGATTTTCCTTATCAACTTTTTTGCTAGGTCGCTGAAAGCTGGCAGTTGGAAAAAGCACAAGACCTCCTACAATGGAACCCAATGTTGTCAAAGAAGATTCCTTCTTCTGTTGGAAAGCACCTTTCAAATCTGACTGCTTTGCCTGCACAGCGCTTGCACTGTGCCCGTGAAATCTATTGTAGTTAATAAAAATCTTAAACAAGGCTTACATTCCGCTTCCTTACTTTTCATTGGTTCCTGTGCCTGCCACTTACATCTCCTCCATTTCTATTAGAGTATGCTGTTTCTTGCATTCACCAATGCTTGTTCCTGTGGGCTTCTCTTGTCATTTTCCTGTCACTGAAGTACTGTTTACATCCACTATTGGGACACTTTAAAAAAAATGTTTTGCCTGCAAAGAAATGTTTCGGCGCACAGTGCAAGCACTGTTCTTGTTTATCTAATCTGCCTTGCACATCACATTTACATAGTCATTCCCACCCCGGCTGCACGCATTTGAAGAATGCATATTGGCTCTGTTTTTTTTCTTTCATTAATTATCAAAACCTAAAAGTGATTTTCTCTCCCTGCTTGTTTCCACTCCTGTTTCTTTACTGTGATGTATTGATGTTATTGATGCACCGACTACCAAATCATATGTTTACAATTGCATTGTATATTATGTATATAGTGGATGGCAAATTTTCTGACCAATGATACGGTGATGGTGTAGGTCCATACAAAACCTAGCACTCACTAGTTTACATCTTCGTTGTTTTTCTCTTCGCACGTTCATCAGAGAGTCTGGTTGGTCTTCACTTCTTTAGGTAAATGGGTGGTTTTCACCACTCCATCATGGTGTCCTTATTCTGTGTTAGTACAGAGTCAGCAACCAAGTCCTTGCTTAATTTTTACTCCTCCCTCTAGGAGCTCCTTAGTGAGCACATATCCCTTTCACAGTACGGAGGTAAGTCGCACAACGCTGCCCATTTCTTTCATTTATCACCAGTCCCTTGCCTTCCAACAATATTGCTGCATGTGATCACGTTTCTGAATAGTGTTTCTGACCTCTTCTAGGCTTAACAAGGCTGGGCTCTAGCGTCAGGTCATTCCAAGCTACTAATCCCGTCATACTCATAGGTAAGCCTATCACATTTATGGTTATGTAACTTTTTAAGGGGCCGCTGTTTATCTAATAGGAGTTTGTCATTTTTGCTAGTGTTTTTCCCTCTCTTCCTGTGATTGAGTATAACACCACCAGCGTATAAAGTTCTGTCTCCATCTTAGGGGCAGATTACGATGTCGTCCAGAAAGCCTCCTGACAGACTCTGTTCCAGAATGGTTTCCGAACAACTCGCCCTTGAACTTCCTGAATGGCTGATTAGGATGCATTGCATGTTAAACTCCTACTAATAGTAGGAAAGCAATCCGCACAACAGAATCATCCAGAAACAAGCCCGATGCGAGTGACTCATTCTGAAATACTGATGTTATCGGTTATGAGTCGGTTATGGATCAGACTCGGTTTACCCCACGACCAGATGACAACGCATCCGACGTGGTTTCTGAACTGTGTCAGTTTGTTTTACAATTGGCAATTGGAAACTGATAAAAACAATAAAAACAAGCATTGGCACCACCAAAATACCCCTGAAAAGTTCAAACATTAGCTGCACCTACCAATCCACGTATATAAAGGGCCAAAACATGACCATGATCCTTTGCTCTAACATAACTGCTGCTAGGTCTCAGGATTCTCTACACATCCCCTGCTCTCTGCCTCACACACTCACACTTCACAACCACACAACTTGCACAGATTTTATTTTAAAAACCTTCTTACAAACACATACTCTTTTTCATATTCACACTCACCCTCGCCTTCACAATCACCCTCACCTTCCCCCTCACCATGGCCCCAAGGAAGCAGCTACATTTCACAGAGAAGGAGCTGGAAGTGCTCGTAGATGAAATGGTCAGAGTAGAGCCACAGTTATTTGGGAACCTAGTCCAACAGACCCTCCTTTCCCAGAGAAATAGGATGTGGGGCAGGATAGTCAACAAGGTGAACTCAGAAGCACCTGTCTTGCGCACAATGGATGATATCAGGAGTAGGTATTATGATGTGCGAAGGAGGGTCAAAAAACTGCTGGCCAGAGAACATGCTGACTGCCAGCGGACTGGCGGTGGCCCTCCTGCACCACCTGTGCACTTCACTTCCTGGGAGGAGAAGGTGTGTGCCATCTTTCCCCGGAGAGCGTCTATGGACTACCAGAAGCACCAGAGTCCAGTAAGAACCTACTCCACATTACAAAAAAGTTACAAATGACACCTCTATAGACATCACTGTAAAGTGCTCCAAACACCAGTCCCCAGTGTCAGCCATCTTGCCAGTACATTTCCATTCACTGTCAGGGACTGCCTAGTTCCAAGTGTGCTGTTTAGGCTGGCTGGTAAGGTGTATGGAGGACAGGGCCTGATGGAAGTTTCAGTCAGAGCAAACACTCCTCCTCCCACCCAGCCCAACAATCCCACCTATAACTCAGTTTCTCTGACAGTCAATGAGAATGTAATGGCAAGATTTCTGGCACTGCGGACTGGTGTTTAGAGCTCAAGGCACTGTTGGGAGTTGTGGACAAATTAGTCACCAGTCCGCAGTGTCAGCCATCTTGGCAGCACATTGCTACTCACTGTCAGGGGAGCAGAGTCCCAGGTAAGCTAGTTGGGATGGGTTGGAAGGTATGTGGAGGACAGAGCCTGATGGGAGATGTAGTCAGGGCTTACACTCCTTCTTCCAACCAGCACAAACAGCCCGCCAGGAACCATGCTTACATGACAGTGAGTGAAAATATACTGACAAAATGTCTGACACTGTGGACTGGTGTCTGTTCCACTATGCCCTGCTTGGAACTTATGGAAAAATAGGCACCAGTCATCAGTGTCAGACATCTTACAAGTACATTCCGACTCACTGTAAGGGAAGCATAGTTGCAGGTAGGCTTTTGGTGTTGGGTGGGACGCTGTGTCTGGGACAAGGCCTGATGTGACCTCAACCTTGTCCAAGGGCTGGGTCGCTCCCCCTGCCGCCAACAGCTCCCTCTGTTCACGCTCTCCCCCGCTGCTGCCACCAACAGGGTTCGAGCCTCCTGTGCCCCGACCAGCACTCTGACTGCGGTTTGTTCTGACGCTTGCTTTTCTTGATCACTGCTGTAAACTTGCCACTTGTATTTTTGCCTCCTTATTTCTCCGGGTTTCAGCCCTCCGCCACCCCCCCACCCCCCTCTTGCCTTCTGTGTCATTGTTTTCCTGCCGCTTCCCTCGCCGCCCCGTTCCCGCCTCTGCCGCTCCTCCTCCTTCCCCGCCTAAATGGCGACCGCTGCCCGACCGCGCAGCGGACGCGTGCAGCGGACGTGCCGATTGCACGCCGAAGGCGCATCAAAGGCAAGCCCGTCTACGCCCGTCCGCTCCGGGACCGCGCCCAGCGCCAGAACCCCTGGACACCGAAGTCACCACGACAGCAGACTGCACTACGATTCCAGCACCCTCCACGCACTCAACACCGGACGAGACCACTCCTGCTACCAGGCCACCCCGAAGCACACCCAAGGGCCCATCTCCTGATGGAACTGCAGTTTCATCAGCATCCGGGCCGCCAAACCATCAACCAGAGAACCAAACCACCTCAGATGCATCCTCCTCAACACCCGCTCCGCTTGCAAGCACGCCATCGAACTCTGGGACCTCCTAGACTCAACCACCCCCGACGTCGCCTTCCTGACGGAGACCTGGCTGAACGCCACCTCACCATAGCCATCCCAGAGGGGTACAAGATCTACCGCAGAGACCGCACCAACGGAGTGGGGGGGATCGCCATCATCCACAAGAACACCCTCAGAATCTCGACCAACACCGACGACACCCTCACCTCCGCTGAGCACATGCACTTCCAGATCCACACCGACCCCAACACCACCCTCAGAGGAACACTCGTCTACAGACCACCCGGACCACGACCACAGTTCAGCGACTCCATTGCCGACCTCATCAGCACCCACGCCCTCACCTCCATGGACTACATCTTCCTCGGGGACCTGAACTTCCACCTCGAGAAAAACAACGACGCCAACTCCTCCGCCCTGATCAACAACCTGGCCAACCTCGGACTCAAACAGCTCGTGACGACACCCACCCACGCCGCCGGACACACACTGGACCCCATCTTCTCCGCAAGCCCCCACGTCTCCTTCAACCACACCACCGAACCCCACTGGACCAACCACAGATGCGTCCACTTCACCTTCAGGAAACCCACCACACACCACCGCACCCAACAGTTGCCACGTCGCTGCTGGGGCAAAGTCACCAAGGACCAACTGACCACCACCCTCGCCCTGAGACCCCCCGCCGACCCCACCGACCCCGACACCGCCGCCATCAACCTCAAACAGTGGATCAACGACTGTGCCGACACCCTCGCCCCACTCAAGACCTCCGTAACCAATCACACAAACAAGAAAGCCGCATGGTTCACCGAAGACCTCCGTACCTCTAAGCACACCTGTCGGAAGCTGGAGAATAAATGGCTCCGCGACCGTACACCAGACAGCCACACAGCCCAAAGGAACGCCACCCGCTGACACCACCAACTCATCAGGACCGCCAAGAGGACCGCTTTCAAGGACCGCCTAGACAACAACGCACACAACTCCAAAGAACTCTTCAGCATCGGGAAAGAACTCTCCAACCCCCGCTCCTACACCAACGGCATCCTACCTTCACAAGACCTGTGTGACTCACTGGCCACCTTCTTTCACCGCAAGATCTCTGACATCACGACAGCTTCAACTCCAACACCCCCACATCCACCACCCAGACCACCACCCCTGCGACTCCCACCCGCACCAGTCGCCTGACCTCCTGGTCCAAGGTCAGCGACGAAGACACCATCAAGACGATGAACTCAATCCACTCCGGATCCCCATCCGATCCATGCCCGCACCACGTTTTCAACAAAGCCAGCGCAGCCATCGCACCCTATCTCTGGAAAACAATCAACACCTCCTTCGAGGCAGCAACCTTCCCGGAGAGCTGGAAGCACGCCGAGATCAACGCCCTACAGAAGAAACCCAAGGCGGACCCCAAGGACCTCAAGAACCTCCGGCCCATCTCCCTGCTCCCCTTCCCGTCGAAAGTCATGGAGAAGATTGTCAACAGACAGCTGACCTGCTACCTCGAAGACAAAAACCCATCCCAGTCCGGCTTCCGCAGCAACCACAGCACCGAGACCGCCCTCATCGCCGCCACCGACGACATCAGGATCCTGATGGACTAAGGAGAAACAGCCGCCCTCATCCTTCTGGACCTATCAGCAGCCTTTGACATGGTCTGCATGCGCACCCTAATAGCACGCCTCCATGATGCCGGAATCCAAGAGAAGGCCCTAGCATGGACTACATCCTTCCTCTCCGGCAGAACCCAGAGTGTCCGCCTCCCACCCTTCCGCTCCAAGACCACCGAGATCATCCCTCAGCCCGACAATATTCAACATCTACATGGCACCACTCGCCCGCGTTGCACGACAACATAACCTCAACATCATCTCCTACCCCGACGACACCCAGCTGATCATATCCCTCACCGAAGACCCCCAACCCGCCAAAGCCAACCTCCACAGAGGAATGAAGGCTGTCGCCGAATGGATGAAACACAGCAGACTGAAGCTGAATTCAGACAAGACGGAGGTCCTCATCCTCGGCTCCACCCCCTCAGCCTGGGACGACTCCTGGTGGCCAACATCGCTAGGAACAGCCCCAGAACCCACCGCCCACGCACGCAACCTGGGGATCATCCTAGACTCCGCCCTCTCCATGACCAAACAAGTCATCGCAGTATCCACGTCCTGCTTCAACACCCACCCATATGCTCTGCAGGATCTTCAAATGGATCCCCTCCGACACAAGAAATACCGTCACCCATGCCCTCGTCACCAGCAGACTGGACTACGGGAACGCCCTCTACGCAGGAACAACAACCAAGCTCCTGAGGCGGCTGCAACGCATCCAGAACGCTGTGGCACGACCGATCCTTGACGTCCCGCGACGCAGCCACATCACACCCCACCTGAGAGACCTGCACTGGCTCCCCATCGACAAGAGGATCACCTTCAAACTCCTCACCCACGCACAAAAGGCCCTCCACAATGCCAGACCAGGATACCGCAACGACCGACTCAGCTTCTACACCCCCACCCGCAGCCTCCGCTCTGCCAACCTCACCCTCGCCACAGTTCCTCACATATGGAAAACCACCATCGGCGGCAGATCCTTCTCCTACCTCGCCGCCAAGACCTGGAACACTCTCCCCACCAACCTACGACAGATCCAGGACCTGCTGGCCTTCAGAAGGCTTTTCAAGACCTTGCTCTTCGATCAGTAGCAGCTCCTCCCCACCCCTCAGTGCCCTGAGACCCTCACGGGTATGTAACATGCTTTACAAATGTATTTATATTGTTTTGTATTGTATGTGAGTTATTGCCATTACAAATACTCATCCTCCCACCAACCCCTGCTAACTCCTTTGTGCCATGGTTGCATCACAGTGAGGGGCGGTGTACTTGTAAGGTAGCTGACACTGGTGCATGATGTTGAAATTGAAGCCAACTTCCATCAAGGCCCTGGTCTGCAAAAACCATGCAACAGTGTCAGCCTTCTTGCTAGTACACTACCATTCACTGTCAGGTAGCCATTGGCCCAGATTTGCTGGTTGTGCTGGTTTGGGAGAGGAGTGTTTGCCCTGACTACACCGCCCATCAGGCTTTGCCCTCCAAACACCTTCCTACCCATTCCAAATAGCTTACATGGGACACTGCTTTCCCCACTGTGAGTGGCAATGTGCTGCCAAGATGGCTGACACTGTTGCATTGTGTCTGGAGCAGAAGGTCTTGTTGAGTGTTGCAGTTCAGTTAAACAACAGGCTCCAGTGTCAGCCATTTTCTCAGTACATTTCCACTCACTTCTAGATAGCATGGTTCATGGTGCGCTGTTTGGGCTGGGTGGGAGTGTTAGCCCTGACTACATCTCTCATCAGGCCCTGTTTTATATACACTTTTACCACCCAATACAAACAGCCCACCTGGAACTCTGCTTACCTGACAGTGAGTGGCAATGTACTGACAAAATGGCTGACACTGGGGACTGTTCTACATAGCACAAAGCCATGATGGGATTTGTGTTCAACTCTGACACCAGGCATTAGTGTCAGACATTGCCACTCGATGTGAGGTATGCATAGTTCCAGGTGGTCTATTGAGCTGGCTGGGAAGGTGTGTGTAAGATAGGGCCAGATGGGGCATGGAGTCAGTGCAAACACTACTCATTCCAATCAGTACAACAATCCCACCTGAAACTATGCTTACCTGACAGTGAGGGGACGTGTACTCTCAAGATGTTTGACATTGATGCCTGTTCTCTGAGTTTACCACCGCTCCCATCATGGCCTTCTGCTTTGAAAACCAGTCCCAAGTGTCAGACATTTTGCCAGCCCATTTCACCTCAATGTCAGGATAGCAGAGTCCCAGGCAGTCTGTTTGTGCTTGGTGGGAAGGTGTGTTCATGACAGGGCTGATGGGAGAAGGAGTTAGTTCAAACATTCCTCTAACTACCCAGCACAACCACTTCATCTGGGCCTATCGGTACCTGCCAGTGAATGGAAGTGCACTAGCAAGATGGTTGTCCGGGGGCAGAGTCAGCACAAGCCTCAGAACCATACACCACGCGGCTCTGCGCTTAAAGAAGCGACATTCCCCTGATGGAGAATTTGGCTCTTCAAAAACAGATGATGGAGAGCATGTTTTCATAACCAAGTGTCAAAAAGCGAACACTTCAATATACTACACAAGTCGTGTGAGTAGAACTATTCATGTATGTTAGTCCTGACGAAAGCTCCATAGACCCATAGGGCCAAAGGGAGCTGAAACATGTCGACAAGCCCATTATAATACTCACAGATCTAGTAACTCGATCTTCCTGAAGTATCAGTATATTTTATGACAGCAGAATCTCACCTCACATTAAAGTATTAGGGTGACTTTCTCCTTTTAACATTTTGTTGTAACTACAGTTAACGTTTACCTTATTTCCTTCTCCCCTCTTCCCCCCCCCCCCCTCCTCCTTCTCGCATGTTGGTACATCCCGCTGGACAGCCAGCCGCTCGCTATGGAATGTTGACAGAGCGAGCCGGCGTCCAGGTTGACAAGCTGACGGCTTTCTGTTGTGACTTACTTAACTAATAAATATACTGGAATAAGACTCTTGTGTCCCTCATCACTACATTTCTTGGCGACGAGGGGAAGGAAACTGGGCCAGGGACAGTCATTGCCGTTTCCCTGGAATGAATTTACTGCTTGTCGACGGAGGAAGATAAGACGGAGCCGGTGAAACGGAGAACAGGAGGAAGCGATTGACCGATGCTGGCTGTCACCAACAGCTGCCTAAGCTTCACAAGTAAGGAGGCAAACCAAGTCAGAGACTATTTGCAAGAAAATACTTTGAGAGGGCTGTTCGCTTATTCGGTTGCCAGGTCGGGCGATGCGTTGCCTGTTTTGACATTAAATTACAATGAAGGGGCAGGAGCGGAATTGAAGCTTTGGGGCGGTGTGTCATCGTTCACACTTGCGTGCCAGGTCGGGCACAGGCTGTGATCTGAGGGGAATAGTGCGCTGTAATCTAGTCGTTTGACAGCGTGACTTACATCAAACAACTTTCACGAAGATTGGTGAGCGGTTAGCGGAACCAATTACCCTGTCTTTCTGCTGTGAGGCGCCCTGAGTATATCACCCTGCATTATGCCCCGGTGCGTTTAGACCACAGACGCGTTGAATGGATGTTGAGATTTCCCGGTTTCACCTCAAGCTTTCAGCGCGCATGAACCAACGGCGCTGACTGAAATATCGCGCAAGGCAGAGCGCTTACCGGTAATCTCTACCAGAGATACGTGGTGACTCCGGGGGGGGTATTGTTCCTTTCTCGCTCCAGTGAGGGGTTGAAAGAGGCAGCAGCTTTGTGGAGTGCACGCCTGGATACCTCAGCTCCATTCGAAGATCGGTTTCTTCCTGACAGGAACAACTTCGAGGGGAAGTCTCTCCACAGGAAGTTCCCGCCAGTCGGAGGGAAAGCAGGCAGTTACATTGGACATAATTTCTCGACCGTGGAAGCAGAAAGAGGACTGCATAAACCTCTGTGTTGATGATATTTTCTCAGCTGTACAAGTATTACGTGGCAAAATAGGAAAGTGTTGTTTTTGTGGTTTTTTTTGTTTTTTTTGGTGAATACAAGTGCGTATTACTCAGTTTAGAACCACAGCTACCAGTAGCATAGAATCATTCTCACGCCTTTAGGGTACTGTTGCTCTTAGTTGAGAAAATATAGACCTACAAGGATTTTAGGAACTTTATGGCAATGGCAGGTGCAGGAATGAGCCAACCCCCACCTTTTCTCAATGAATTAGGTGAACCAGTTATCCCTTGGAGAAGGTGGAAAGGTATCTTCAAATCTTATTTAATAGCAATTGGGGGCAGCAACTACACTAATATACGAAAACAACATATATTGCTACATAATTTGGGCACACATGGGAGGAAAATATATGAAGATATAACAGGGAGATTGATTGAGGATGAGCAAGAGGAGGTGGAGGCAGGTGTCAATGTTTATGAAAGCACGCTGAGGGAATTAGCGGCTCATTTTAAGGAGAAAATAAATGTGGTGATGGAAAGACATAAGTTCTTTAAGAGAGTACAGAAGAGGGAGGAGAAAGTGAGCAATTATATAGCTGTGTTGAGAGGTTTGTCAGCCACATGTGAGTTTGGTCAACTCACAGACTCTTTAATAAGAGACCAGTTGGTGAGGTGCACCAATGAAACCAAGATACAAGAGGAATTACTGACCAAGAACCCCAATCTTGAGGAAGCAATAAACATAGCTAAGGGTTTAGAGCACACGGCACGATGCATGAAGGAAATGAAAGCTACAGAGGGTACAAACAGAGAGAGGTCTGAAAGCAAAGTTAGTACAGAGAGTGAAACGGTTTGTAAAGTTGGGGACAAGAGTAAAGAGGTTAATCGCAGCAAGTCCAGTTCTACAGTGTGTTATAAATGTGGCAGTCCAAATCATTTGGCAAATAACTGGAAGTGTCCTGCAAGGAATGTACAGTGCAGAAAGTGCAACAGGTGGGGGCATTATTCCAAAGTATGTAAAGCACCTGGCAGGGCAGTGCATGTCATTGAGGAGTCACCCCAGGAAGAGGGAAGGGAAAAATCGTACATTTTTCAAGTGGGGGATGAGGAAGATAACAGTGATGATGTTTACCCCAAATGTGATGTCTTACTTGACGGAGTGATGTTTAGTATGTATGCTGATTCGTGCTCCCCTTATACTTTAGTAGATAAGAAAGTGTTTGAAGATAAGTTTGCCAACCGTCCTGTAAAATTGTTGCCACCAGACATTAGTCCCAAGGGTTACAACAAAGGGAAGATCTCCCTTGAGGGAATGGTGACCATGAGAATCTCATTTAAGGATAGACACACAGTAGGAAAGGTGTATGTATCCACGAGAGGCTCGACCCTATTGAGCTGGAAACATCAGAGGCAGTTGGGAATTATACTTGATCCAAACAACAAAGAGCAGGTGTTGTTAATTGACCAAGAAGGTATATCAGAGAATCTCACCAATGAGTTCAAGGAAGTGTTCAGTGACGGATTGGGGGTATTTAAGAACTACATGCACAAGATAGTGCTAAAGGAAGGGGCGGTGCCAGTGGTGCACAAGACCAGGTCTATACCTTTGCGCATGAGAGAACCCCTCCAGCAGGAACTTCAGAGGCTGGTCAAGGAGGGAGTCATCACAGAAATTGAGAGTTCAGCCTGGTTGGCCCCGATTGTCATCATGGCCAAAGATAAAGGGAACAGCATAAGACTCTGTGTGGACCTGAGGGACCTTAATGCGAATATCCTCGTGGACAGGTTCCCTCTTCCCAGGATAGGGGAAATGCTAAGCACGATCAGGGGTGCCAAGTATTTTAGCGTGCTGGACCTATCTTCTGCCTATTACCAAATCAAGCTTCACCCGGACTCCCAAATACTGACAGCGTTCACCACCCCATTTGGAAATTTCAAGTTTCAGAGAATGCCATTTGGATTGGCATCGGCAGCTGCTGCTTTCCAAAGAGTCATGCAACATGTGTTAAAAGACTGTAGGAACACCATCTGTTTCCAAGATGACATCCTGATTTTTGGAGGTTGCGAAGAAGAACATAATGAAATGGCTAGAAGAGTGTTGGAAAAGTTGAAAGTAGTGGGCTTCACCACGAAGCCTTCAAAATGCAAACTAGGAGTAAGTTCGGTGGATTACCTGGGACACACCCTATCTGAAGATGGCATCAAACCTAAACATGACTTAGTGAAGGCAGTGGAGGATGCTCCCATTCCCAAGAGTAAAGAGGACATACTGTCTTTCCTAGGTCTTGCGGAATACATGGCTAAATTCATAAAGGATTTTGCAATGGTGTCGCAACCGTTAAGAGACTTGATAAAGAAGGACAGTGTTTTTGAATGGGGAAAAGAACAGGATGCATCCATGAAGTGCATAAAGAAGGCTATTGTGGAAGCCCCGTATATAGGGAAGTTTGATCCTAATGGTGCAACCATTATCTCTACGGACGCCAGCAACAGAGGCATAGGGGCAACGCTGGCACAGAGAGAAGGCAACCAGATAAACGTGATAGCCTTCGCATCAAGAACCCTCACAGTATCTGAAAAGAATTACTCCACCATAGAGAAAGAGGCTCTAGCTGTCTATTGGGCCATCTGTCACTACAAGTTTTTCATTTGGGGTATTCCTTTTGAAGTACAGACCGACCATAAACCTCTGGTCTCACTGTTCACCAAGAAGGACATGGAAAGCATGACGCCTAGGATAGCTAAATGGGCAGTGGGTCTACAAGCTTACAACTTCAGAGTATCCTATATACCTGGACAACAAAATAGAGTTGCTGACTTCCTATCAAGAGCACCTGCAGACGGAGAAGAGGTAGAGGAAATGGAGTGTAGCTCAATCCTGGAAGTGCGTCTAGCGGCAGTGGAAAAGGCGTCATGGGAAACCCAGATGGAACGAGATGATGTTATGAAGAAGGTTAAGAGGTATATACTATCTGGATGGCCCAAGAAATGCAAAGACATGGAGACAGAGATCCAACCATATTGGAACGTGAGGGAGGATCTATCTGTGGAAGGTGACCTAATACTGAAATCAGGGAAAGTGGTCCCACCAGAAGCATTAAGAAGTAAAGTAGTGGAGCTGGCTCACGAGGGACATCTAGGCAGAAGTTTGTGCAAAGCCAGACTTCGTGCAGACTACTGGTTTCCTACCATGGACAGAGAAATGGAGGACAAGGTGCGTGACTGCTATGCGTGCGCCCTGAGTGACAAATCCAAGATCACGAGGAGAGCACCTTTGTCACCAGTGGAAGTTCCGGAGGTGCCATGGAGCAAGTTAGGCTTCGACATAGCGGGTCCCATCCATGGCAAGGGGCCCCAAGACAGGTGCTTATTTGTCCTAGTAGACTACTTTTCAAGCTGGATAACCTGCAAGACCGTTCACAATGTGAGCACCAAAGTCATAGTTGATTTCTTAAAAGAGGTGTTCACACTAGAAGGCATACCCTCAACACTGGTGACAGACAATGGCGTACAACTGATCTCAGAAGAGATGAAGGATTTCCTTAAAGACTGTTCGGTGACCCATGTTCGCACGCCGCTGTATTGTCCCAAAGCAAACGGGAAGGTGGAAAGAGTGAACCGTATGTTGAAGGAGTGCATACAATTGGCAAACCAAGCGGGGGAGAACATTGAGGAAGCCATAAGGGACATGTTGTGGGCATACCACACCACGCCGAAATCCACTACAGGATGCACACCCTTTGAGTTGCTGAGGGGAAGAAAAGCTGGCACGAAACTCACACCCAGTTGGATGGGGAGAAAACAAATAAAGGAGACCGATCACAAAGAGATCAAGAGGAGAATTGAAGACAGTCAGCAGAAATACAAGGAATGGTATGATAAGAAGTGGGGAGTGAAGGAGAGAGAATTTCAGGAAGGACAAGGAGTTTATGTAAAGAAACCAGAGAGACTGTGGAGTGGAGGCAACAAGTTCTATGCCCCCAAGACCATCCAGCAGCAAAACAGAAACTCTGTGGTTGTGGATGATGGTAGACTATGGAGTCATGATCGAGTGGTTCCAGCAGAAGGGGGAGAGCCCAGGACAGTAATGAGAGGAGCGGGAGGTAAAGACATCAGTGAAAACATCAGACTAGACAGAAGGAGTGACAGATTTAGGACCTCTCCTCAGTGGCACAAACAGTACATAATGAGATAGACACACATACTAAAGTCATAGGAATACAGGAGCACCCACTATTAGACATCCTGTCCCTTTCTGTTAGTTCCCTTAAGGAGGATGATGTGTTGTAACTACAGTTAACGTTTACCTTATTTCCTTCTCCCCTCTTTCCCCCCCCCTCCTCCTTCTCGCATGTTGGTACATCCCGCTGGACAGCCAGCCGCTCGCTATGGAATGTTGACAGAGCGAGCCGGCGTCCACGTTGACAAGCTGACGGCTTTCTGTTGTGACTTACTTAACTAATAAATATACTGGAATAAGACTCTTGTGTCCCTCATCACTACACATTTTTTTCCTTTTTTTCACGAATTCTGGTTTTACACTTTTTTGTGGGGGCAACCCTCAATCTCTGGACACTGCATTCTATACCAGAGGTGCCTCTGGATGAGGCTGGCACTTAGCACATATTGGAACATCCAATGATAACTGCCACAACGTCAATGTGGTGCGGATGAAACATATATACCGCTTTTCCAAACAACATTGAGTTTTTGAGGGTGTTTCAACTATTCTTTCAACCAATGGTTTACAATTGTTACAAGTGTCCTGTTTCTGATTTTGATTAATTTCATCCTTTAGGTACATTCTGACACACTGTGAGGTAAACATAAGTCCTATTGGGCTGTTGGTGCTGGGCTGGTAGGTGTATGTAGGACAGAGCCTGATTGATGATTGAGTTAGGGCAAACAACCATCCTCCCGCCCAAACCAAACAGCTCATCTGGGCCTATGGCTACCTGACAGTGAGGGGATGTGTACTAACAAGATGGCTTACAGTGCTCCCTGGTGTCTGAATTGAGCACAACTACCATCATGGCTTTGTGCTCCAAAGACCAGTCCCCATTGTCTGCCATCTTGCTAGTCTATTCTCCCCCCACTGTCAGTTAGCCATAGGCCCAGATGAAGTTGATGTACCATGTGGGGGGGAGTAGTCGTTGCCTTTAATCTGAATCCCATCATGCAATGCCATTCACACATTCGTCCCACCAATCTCAAACAGCAGCCCTGAGATCCAGTGTGAATGAGATTGAGTAGAAACATGATCTTTGGAGCATACGACCCTGATATGAGGTGATCTAAAGGCAGACACCTGTCCCCAGTGTCAGACTTCTTGCAAGTACATTGCCACTCTCTTTAGTAAAGCATATTTCCAGGTTGGCTTGTTGGGCTGGGTGGAAAGGTGTATGTAGGACCAGGACTAATCGGAGTCGAAATAACAGCAAACTCTCCTCCACACACACACAGCACAACCACTTAATCAGGGTCTATGTCTACCTGACAGTGAGTTGATGTGTACTAGAAAGATGGCTGACACTGGGGACTGATGTCTGAACCTATCACAACTAACACATTTGCCTTTGTGCTACAAACACCAGGCACCAGTTACAATCATCTTGCAAGTACATTTCCCAGCATTGTTTGGACAACATTCTTCCTGGTGATGTGGTTGGGCTGGGTGGGAGGAGCAGTGTACGTTTCACAAATAGAGACTAAGCACTCACACCTCAGTTCATTAAATTAGTTTGCCACAATATGGCATAAAGCAGAATTTGTGATCTCATCTGACTATGGAGTATATGTGCAAAATACATGATCTGTGTAGGCACAAACATAAGCATTCACATATTTTGCTCCTCACAGCCATTCACTTGTGTATAATGAGATGAGAACAAGAAGCACCTGACTCACACCATTCCCACAAATTTCAGGATAAATAAACAAACTTTGAGTGTGTAGGCAGCCACACGTAAGTGACTGCTAAAGACATGACTAAGCCCAGTATACAGGCCTGCAAAATACCAACATTGGGAGATAAAAAGTATGTATGTCACTTTGAAAGTACAGATGTGGACAACACTAACCCACCTGTGTCATTCACAGGGTGTCACGAACCAGTCAATGTCTTTGGACATGTAATGTCAACTAAACATAACATGCCCATGTATGCACTTAGCTGGACACGTTCATTAATCCCCATCTTGTCCGAATTACATTGTCTTCCAAAAACATAGGCCTGCATCATGGATGAAGAAGACAATCTATGTACATTAACTCATCATTAGGTTCAGTAACCTATGTAATGGATATGTCTTGAGGGGCAGTAGACATTCATATCAATCATTGTGTCATTTATATACCCACAGGGTAAGCTGTGAACATCTCTGCAACCAACTAGGGCAGCCAGTTCCAAACTCTGGTTGACCAGGAGCTCTCCAGCTTTCATGTCTCTCAAAAATCCTCTAATGATGATGATCTACCTGGCCCATCAGGTGTGGGTCAGCCCACAACACCAGCAGCAGCTACAGCAGGATCCTCTGCAACCACTCCCGCTTCAGCTGACAGCACCCTGCTGACCCCTACCCTAACGGACGCATCAGGCTGAGGCACCACCAACAGCACAGAAACACAGGGCACTCTGGAATTGGCGAACAACAACACCCCTGTCAACGAGGTAGGAGACTCAGTGTTGACTATACCACAACCAGCTGGGCCTGCTCAGGTGGGTAGGGGTGGTATAAGGGGCCATGGGATATATGCCATCAAACAGCTGGTGCTGCTGATGAGGCGCACCCAAACCTCCCCCAGATCATCAACGCTTACGAGGGGTACCAGGGAGAATCTGACAAGGTAATCTGGATCCTCAAGAACATTGAACAGCTGCAGCTGGATCCTCAAGAACATTGAACAGCTGCAGGCAGCTCAAAACCGTCTGGACACTTTAATGTCAAAAATTGATGAAATGACTGCGGTGCACCAGGACATTGTCACCTGCCTCCACCAGATCACTAATAGCATGTCCACAACTCTCTGTGTGCCCACAACATCCAGTGCCTCAACATCTGCACAACCTAATAAACAAAGGGGATAACCCAAATAACCCACAGGCATCTGGGTAAAAATATACAATCAGTACAAAAAAGCAATGCCTCGGGATCAATAGAAAATCTAAACAGTAAGATGAAGAGAAAAGTAATTTAAACTCTTCCTGTCAAAATAAATCTCATGAATAAATCCGAGAAGAACAAGTAATATACGTACAGCTTTTTTAAGTTCAGATTAATCTGTATTGCATTACATTATGAACAAAATATCATATTGTCAAAATCAATATACACACAAATACATAGATATAACATATATATACACACTTCTTTACATATATACATGTACCACAAACACATCAAACAAAAAGATGAATGAAGAACTTTGTTGCTCGCTTCGCCCCTATTATATATTAGGATGCACCTCACACATTGTAAACCCAGTGCATTCCTTATTAGATCACCATCATTGAAAAAGCCTTAGGGTTTTGTTTGAATCAAACCCTTTTTCTATGTTATGCTTTCCCTATTTATTTTACATTTTGTTTTAATTTTATATGGTGTCTTAACAAATATGTCGACGCGTTTCAGCCTCTCTACTTGTTGGCCTCATCAGGACTAGGGCAGTCGAGTATTTACTTTTCAATTCCACCTATGGAATCAAAAATACTTTAATTTTACTCTGTAATTAAATACAACTAAATTATGTATACACATATATACAACTAAATACACATATAGGAACCAGATCATTGAATAGATAGTTTTCTATATATTATATCTACGAATCCCTGGAGTGGCGAGGTTAAATAAATTATAATCACCGAAACAAGAAAGTGAAACAATCAACACAAACACATACCTAATACAGAGTGTCAAGATAACCATATTATCTGTGTTAAACAATAACAACACTACTCATTTTATCAGATAACTACTAGAAAGATAAACCTTATATCCCTGTGATATATAAACAATACCATGGAATCCCTTGGTGTACACCCACATCGGTGTTACATGTAACCCTATACTGAGCTCACCAATCTTGGAAAACTTTTTCGAGGACGCCCCCTGGCGGCTGAGGAGAAACGAAATATAACTCATGAGTCTCCAATCCCCCTCTATGTAATGCCTCATTATAATATAAACTGACTCCAATAACACTGCGGTAATAAGCAAACATCACTTACGTGGGTCTGATGTAAACGAAAAACCTTTTCTCTGGTTCGCTATATAAGGGCTCATTTCTACACAGAAATTTCCAATAAGTGGTCCACTCTTGTTCCTGAGTTATACCTAAAACGTCATATAGAGACGAACTTAAGGATGCATATTTAAACATGGTTTGGAGGGATACTGCGTATATATAGAGGGTAAACTGTGCAGCTCGTCGATAGCATTAAGAATGGACTGCGCAGTTCGTCGGTAATCTCGTTAGCCTACCTCAGTATAAGACTGTCAGTTTCTTCTTCAAACGCCGATAAACAACTCTTCTCTAATGCCGGTCACTCTAAGTTCTGGCCTCGCGAACGCTGTAGGATCACATGACCCAGAAGCTAGCTAGGAATATATCGCTTTTTGGGTTAACGCGATATTACTTTAAATGGAAATCAAGAGCGGACTACGTTTGGAAACTCTCCTTTGCAAAAGGGATCAATACCAGGGAAAATATGCGCTTTAATAAAAACTACAATCAGGGACATATCCTAAATAAATATATATGCTCAATCACTAGCGGTGACGTGCTGAACTGGTTAAAGTGTATATTTTACACCTTATTCAGAGCGGAAGTATACAGAGAAAAGTAAACACAATTAGAAAAATAATAAACAAGAGTATAGTACCCTGCACCCAACTTATCAACGCCACTCCTCACAGTCTTTGCAAAAAAAAATTACACTAAGGTTAAATCAACACTAATATGAATATCAATCAATTCTGGTTACTTAATGAATCACAGGACAATATATCGCAGCGGTATCTAACATAGAGTCATCTCAATCTTTACAAGCAAAAATTACAGTAAGGTTGAATCCATACTGGTATGAGTGTCAAACAATATCCGGTCAATGTATCATAAAGGTATCAAACATAGAGTATTATCCTCTTTGTGCAATAATGACCACATTTCCTCTCTATCATTTAGCCCCAGAGTATTTGGCTATTAATCTTGCTTCAAGTCTGTTGAGTTTGGTTTGCACATCCAATCCACCTGTATTATTATTCATACATAGTACTAACCATTTAAAGCCATTTTCTGAATGGTTTTGCATTTGAAAGTGTTGCACTAGAGGTGCTCCTTGTACATTACATTTAATCCTTGATTTATGTTGCAGGATTCTCTTTTTGACCGGTTGTGACGTTTTGCCTATATACACTTTAATGCATATACATTTTATACAATACAGTAAATTTTTAGAGTTACAATTTGTAAACCCTTTTTGGTAATGTCTCAATCCATTGATGTCTACATATTTAGAGTCCTCTGTGAGTCTGCATGCTACACAGTTTTGACAGCGAAAATGTCCTATTACAAGGGGCAAACCTAATAAGCCTCTAGGATCTTTTTTAGGCAAATCTGGTTCCCTTACTGTTCTGACCAACTGTTGACGTATGTTTCTGCCTTTTCGAAAAGCAAACAGTGGTTTTGGAATTCCTAGTCTTTCAAACAGTTTCCAATTTCTTTGCACTATTTCTTCACTCTGTTTGCTCTTGGATCGTACGTGAGAACACAAGTCAAAGAGGTGTTTTTGTCTCGTTCTCTAGGACTCAATAAGGTTTGTCTCGGAGAATACCACGCTCTCTTTAGAGCAGCTTTCCCCAATTTTTTATGATAGCCGCGTACAACCAATTTTTCTTTCAAAATGCTAGCATTTGTAAAATAATCTTCTTTGTTGGAACAATTCCGCCTGATACGGAGGAATTGTCGGCACGGTAGGTTTTCCTTAAGTGTGCATGGGTGACAACTTAGGAAGTGAAGCAATGTATTGCGATCAGTAGGTTTAGTAAATAAATTGACCTCTAGGGCCCCCTCTTTATGTTGAATGTAAACATCCAAAAAAATAATCTTTTCTGCATCTTTAGACACTGTGAAATTAAATTCTTCAGTCCTATTGTTTAACCAATTGTGGAGGTAAATGAGTTGTAAATCTTGTCCTTCCCAAATCATAAAGATGTCGTCTATATAGCGACACCAAAAAACCACGTGGCTGTTATAGGGGTTTGTGTCACTATATATCCATTTGGTCTCAAATTCTGCCATAACTAAGTTGGCTATCTCCGGGGAGAAACTACAACCCATAGCTACACCAGATACTTGTAAGTACAGCGAATCTTTGAATTTAAAAAAATAGTTTTTTTAAGCACAGGGTATCTAGAGCAGTGATGAATTCAGTGGGAACTTGATGCAGACGTTTTCTGGGGTCTAGTGTATATTTTAAAACTGCCAACGCCTCATCCTGAGGTATCATTGTGTATAAAGATTCAATGTCGAAAGATACTAACAGTCTTTTGTCAATATTATATGGTAACCCTTCCACTTTCGATGTTAGGTCCATAGTATCTCTAACATATGATTTTGTTTCCTTCACCATCAGTTATAAAAAGGTGTCTATATACTTTGCAAGTGGCTCTAAAATGGATCCACATGCTGCCACTATGGGTCTCCCGGAGGATTAGTCATACTCTTGTGTACCTTAGGTAACACATAGATATTTGGTATTTTGTTTTGATCACTATTCAAGAATTCAAACTCTTTCTGACAGAGCCACCCTTCGTCTAGACCTTCTTATGTAATCTCTAAGATCTTCAATTTCAAATCGGAAGTGGGATTGACTTCTAAAGGTCTATAGTGTAGGCGATTTGACAACTGTCGTGTAACTTCCTGATCATATTTCTCCGTATCCCAAAGTACAATTCCTCCGCCTTTATCTGCGGGTTTTATAGTTATCGCCAAATTTTCTGACAAATCTTTGAAGGCTTTCATCTCTTCCTTATTGCAATGGGGATTAAAGTAGACCCTCTTTCTCTGTAACATGTCTATTTCTTGTAATACCTGGTCTTCGAATAATAACACTTCCGCTGGTAATAATATACTGGCTGGGATAAACTTGGATTTACTGCAAAATCCACTTACATTCACTTGTTCTACCTTACCTCTCTCTAAGAAAAATGCCTGTAGTATCACATTTCTTAGGAACTGTAATACCTCAGTTTTGGTGTCCACAGGATTAAGTAACTTTGTAGGTATAAAAGAGAGTCCCTTATATAAAACAGACAGTTTTACCTCTGTTGGACAATATTTAGATAGATTATATATCGGTATGTTTTCAACCTCTCTATCTGCTTCGTCATTCCTAAGGATTAACGTCTGTATGTTTTCTTCCGTGTACGACAGGGTTCCTAATCTTGGTTCTGGTATTCCTCTGTCATTTGGTATGTGGTTTGATATTGGCCTTGCTGTGGAAATTGGCCTGACTGGGGGTTGCAACCTCTCCTTCCTGTGCCCCCTCTTCTGCCTCGATACCTGCCTCTGCTGTAAAAGGGAGGTTGCAGTCTAGGGTACTGGGGGTAAGGGTGATAACCACTATACGAACCTTGATCAGAGTCTGAAGACGTGTCTGAAAAAGTAATTAATTTATTCCGCCATCTCGCTCTATACTGTAAGTTGAGTGCACTTGGATTATTGTTCTGATAAAAATCTTCTATCAAGTAGGGGTAGATATCTTCTAATTTGAAGTTCTTTATGTCTCTTGCAACCTTTGTGGTTTTCTGATTAGTAGAATGTACCAAAAAATCAGCAATGGTCTTTTCAGCTGATTCCAATAACGTTTTACAGTCTCTGATCGTGGTGTCTCCAAGAAGTTCTTGTTATAATGTCTCAATTTCTTTCAATTCCTGATAATTTAATCTGAGGGCAGCTTCAACGGATTGAGCCATTCAATCTATTGAGAATTTTGTGACTACACCTCCAAATATACCCAAATACGTTTTGTCTGTTATAAAAATTACAGGAATATTCTTGACTTGAAGTCCTACGGTGTAGGAGAGTAGGGTCTGCTATCCTATTGTCACCCCAAATTTTTGCTTTTTGCTTCACTGGTTTATGACTTAATGTGGCTGTGGGCCTTCTAATCAGACCCACAGCCTGCTGTTCTCTCTCTAAATTATTGCCAATGTACTTTAGGTGCATTACGAAATTGGAACTGGTTCACCTTATTGGCCCCTGTAACAGTGTACCCAGGTACACAGGGCATAGGTGCTTCCAAGGCCTACCAGGAAGCTTGTTTCCTTCCCAGTATAAGAATTGGCTTGGTAGTTTGGTTTGCCCTGTTCCCATCATGCACTGGGACAGGAACAGACTAATTTGCATATAGCCAAGTTCTGAGCTGGGATGGTGCAGTGAGCTAAAAAACGGTGATGGATCAAGCCCTGATCTTTGGACTGGGTAAGAGTGGTCTGCTTAATTCAGGCACTCTGTTCATCACCACCCCCTTTTCTGAATCATTTTGTCCACCATAAGCGTGGAAGGGTATACTCAGATGTGAGTCCCTTGCTCATTGCACCATCAGGATTCAAGCAAGCCGGGCCGACGACGCCTGAAATGGCAGAAACCGGTCCCCGGAAGCTTGTTTCCTTCCCAGTATAAGAATTGGCTTGGTAGTTTGGTTTGCCCTGTTCCCATCATGCACTGGGACAGGAACAGACTAATTTGCATATAGCCAAGTTCTGAGCTGGGATGGTGCAGTGAGCTAAAAAACGGTGATGGATCAAGCCCTGATCTTTGGACTGGGTAAGAGTGGTCTGCTTAATTCAGGCACTCTGTTCATCACCACCCCCTTTTCTGAATCATTTTGTCAACCATAAGCGTGGAAGGGTATACTCAGATGTGAGTCCCTTGCTCATTGCACCATCAGGATTCAAGCAAGCCGGGCCGATGACGCCTGAAATGGCAGAAACCGGTCCCCGGAAGCTTGTTTCCTTCCCAGTATAAGAATTGGCTTGGTAGTTTGGTTTGCCCTGTTCCCATCATGCACTGGGACAGGAACAGACTAATTTGCATATAGCCAAGTTCTGAGCTGGGATGGTGCAGTGAGCTAAAAAAACGGTGATGGATCAAGCCCTGATCTTTGGACTGGGTAAGAGTGGTCTGCTTAATTCAGGCACTCTGTTCATCACCACCCCCTTTTCTGAATCATTTTGTCCACCATAAGCGTGGAAGGGTATACTCAGATGTGAGTCCCTTGCTCATTGCACCATCAGGATTCAAGCAAGCCGGGCCGACGACGCCTGAAATGGCAGAAACCGGTCCCCGGAAGCTTGTTTCCTTCCCAGTATAAGAATTGGCTTGGTAGTTTGGTTTGCCCTGTTCCCATCATGCACTGGGACAGGAACAGACTAATTTGCATATAGCCAAGTTCTGAGCTGGGATGGTGCAGTGAGCTAAAAAACGGTGATGGATCAAGCCCTGATCTTTGGACTGGGTAAGAGTGGTCTGCTTAATTTAGGCACTCTGTTCATCACCACCCCCTTTTCTGAATCTACCAGGGGCTGCAGCACGTATTGTGCCACCCCTGGCCTGGCCTCCATATTTGACACAACTGGCTGATCACGCAGCTGGGGTAAGTCGGTGTAACCACCCCTTACTTAGGTGTAGTATGCCTATGCCTAACCTAAAATGGACACATATGTTCCTATCAGCCACTCCTATAGAAGGCCTCATCAATCCTGGAGGCAGAGTGCTTGGAAATATGTGAGATGGTGCTCTGGCATGAGCTGAGCCTGTCTGCAGCTTTCGGAACCATGTCCTTTAGCTGTTTCATGATACTGCCATACCATATACTCGTAAGTGCATTATGAACCTCGCGGTTAAATGCTATCTTTGGTTTGGCTTTATCAAAACATGTCGAGTAAGGTGTCATACGAATTGGAATACTACCCCCTCACCAGTTCTGGTGACGGGGGTAGCATTCCACCCTTCTAGAGGGACACAACATGTACCTAGCCTGAACCCCGGTTAAAGTTAAACAGGGCCTCAGCATCACAAAATGGATGCTGCCACCACAGACACAAGTCTGACCTCCTGCTGCTGGGAGTCCTTCCAGCGAGGGCACCTTGGACAAAGGGTTTCCTGCCTTGGGAGGTGCTAGCACCACCCCAGACAGGATTTTGTGTATTGGGTAGGACGGGGCTGAATAGAAGCAGACATGCCTGGGGCACACGAGGTGTCCCTGTGCATATGCCAGTTCAAACCGGTGCTGGGGCTTTCCAGCCCCAGTCTTGACGCGAATCTGGACAAAGGAAAGGGGGTGTAATCACCCCCCTTCCTGGTCCCACCCAGAGGAGGGACCTAGTAGGTGATCCGGCCCCCAGATTTGGAATAAGAGTAGGAGCTGTGTCCTTAGACTTCAGATCATCCTGAACTCGACTTGAAATACAGAAGAAACTTGGACTTCGACATTCTGCTGCACAGAAGACTGAAGAGAATCTCCCTTGTGGCCAAGGAGTGACCACCCTGTGAATACAGGCACCAACCAGCAACTCGACGTCTGCTTTGCCGCCGCCTCCTGCCAGAACCCGAGCCCAAAGCCTGACAAGACCCAGACTCCCAGACATCACAGAGCCCGATCCACAGTCCCTGAAAAGAAGAGACCCATGGTGGCACCGAGAGACGTGGGACCGGACATCTTGGAAGACCCCCAAAGAGCTGACTGCGCAGCACCCGAGGCATTCTCGATGCTGTGCTTTGGAGTGTGAGAAGCGCCAACACGGAGCAGCATTTGCACCGAAGATCAGCCCCCCAGCATCTCCACGATCTGCGTGGGGCCCTTTTGCACTTTGCCACTTGACGCGCCATCCTGGTCACTTGCCACGCGGCTAGTGGCCATCTTGGCGATGTAAACTAGAACTTACACTGCTGGTCTGGTTGCTCCAGACTGGCCCTTGCTCCCCTGAAAAGGAGCACCCGCTCTGACCTTGCTGGTCCGAGTGATAAGCTTGAATCGATTCCTGCGTGACTTGCTTTTGCCAAGGCCTGTTTGCTCCAATCAAGTTGCTGACACCGCCATCAGTGAGAGCCATCGTGGGAAAGCTTGTGATCGACTCCTGGACATCCTTGACCTCTTCGTGTCCACGTGGCTGCAGAGACAATCTTCACTTCATCACCTGTTTGCACCCGACATCGCCTGGTTCCATCCTGATTCCACGGTAGTCACTGGCTAGTGACTTTGAACATTGTCCCCTCTGCTTTCAGGTCTTCACCTCTTCAGATCCACCCTTAGATCCACCGGAACTCTTCACGACGACCCGCCTGCAGCATCTTCAGCTCCAAGCACCATCGACCTGCGTGACGAAACCTGACACTACTTCGCACCTGTGCATCCGCTTCCTGTGGGTGAGGTAACTCAGCAACGCCGGTGTTCCCACACTGGTGTACACCTCTAGTGCCTGTGTCTAAAGTTTTATCCTTGTAGGTCCATCGGAAGGTTCCTTAAACACTAACTTTGTAACTTTTACGCACCATTGACATTGCACTGGTGTATGCGTGCACTTTAAGCACTGCACCCGAGTCCCGCGGGCCTTTCCCAACTTCATCACTGTTAGTCCTGAACAGCTCCAGCGATTCCCCAGGGCCTAGGCCTCTTCACTTTCCCCATAGTGGTTCTTATACCACTATTTTAGTATATGGTTTAGGTGGCCCCTAGGGCTCATCCATATTTGTGCAACTTTTGTATATTTAAACTGTGTTTTGTTTTAACGCATTTGCTTCTGTGCTCATAAAGAGTATAGGAGATATTTGTAGAAATAAATCTATATATATTTTCAATATATATCTGTGTGGTGTCCTTTCATTTGGTATTCAAGGGGATTGTGTATGGTAAAACAGCTTGCTTCACATGCCTTTACAGAGTTTAGCCTAAGACTGCTTAGTCCATGCTACCCCTAGGATAGCTTGCCTATAAGGTTGACTTTACAACCTCCACCATAAGGGTTGCTTGGCATGATACAAGGTGATCACTAGAACTAGTGAGCATCATATATCAGGCCAACTTCTCACATTGGTGGCAGCGGTGGGATTTGAGCTTGCTGTTGTTTTACCATTACAATCTTTGAGAGTATCATTTGAAAGATCATACAGGCACCTGATAGGTACACCAAACAAGACTAGTATACTTATGTTCTACTGAACTTAGTTGTTGTAGAGGATAGGGAGTAGCACACCCTGACTACAACTACTAGATAGGTTTGGTAGGCAAACACCAGTGTAGGTAGATTGCAACACATCCACCCACACTAGAGCAATGTCTGGAGCAGAGGGATCCACTGGACCTATCTCTGTTGAGAGTGACCCTCCAAGGGCACCATCCAAATTTGCTATCTTTACTTTTAAAGAACTGAGGCAGCTGTGTTCCTTAAGAGGAATCAAAACGGGTCCTAGCCCTACAGCAAGTCACCTCAGAGAGCTTTTAGACCAGTCTGAAGCTCTGAAGACCTCCAAACCAGGCCCCTCAGGGACTGGAGAGGGAGGCTCTCCCACTGAAGATGACAACACTGACACCCCTGCCCCTGTCATCCAGATAGATGAGGAAGACCAGGTCACTGGAGATACTCAGCCAGAGGATGAGGAAGAAGAGGAGGAGGAGGAGGAAAGTGGGTCTGATGATGAGAGAAATAGTCAGGTGCTAGTCAGCAGGCTTAACCTGGCTAACTTAAGCACATTTGGGACTGAAAGTGGGTACAACCCATTCAGACCCCCAAGTGGACTTAACCAGGAGCAAAGGAGGAGAAGGAATCACTCAGGTGAGTCCAATGCCTCCCAAGCTTCTAGAGGTTCTCATGGACACTCCAGAAGGGAGCTGTCTAGCCCTCAGAGAAGGGAACATGAGGCCAAAATGAGAGAGGCTGAACTTAGGATCCAGAAGCAAGAATTAGAAGTTGCCCTGGCCAAAGAGAAGCTTGCTAGAGCAAGACAGCCTAGAGAGAGTGGATTAGGATCCACTGGTGGCAGCAATATCCAGAAGGATAAAGACAGGTTCTATGACAATAGAAACCTGAGTAAGATTGTGCCCCCTTACAAGAGTGTTATTTACAACAAGGGGTGGTGATGGACAGAGTCTCTGAATAAAGCAGAATACACTCACCCAGTCAAGAGATCAGGGCTAGATCCAACACCGTTTTTTAGCTCATTGCACCATCCCAGTTTCAGAACCTGGCTGTATGCAAATTAGTCTGTCCCTGGCCCAGTGCATCATGGGAACAGGGCAGACCAGACTACAAAAGCCATTCTTACACTGGGAAGGAAACAAGCTTCCGGGGACCGGTTTCTGGCATTTCAGCCGTCTTCGGCCCGGCTTGCTTGAATCCTGATGGTGCAATGAGCAAGGGACTCACATCTGAGTATACCCTTCCACGCTTAGGGTGGACAACATTATTTACAACAAGGGGTGGTGATAGACAGAGTCTCTGAATAAAGCAGAATACTCTCACCCAGTCAAGAGATCAGGGCTAGATCCAACACCGTTTTTTAGCTCATTGCACCATCCCAGTTTCAGAACCTGGCTGTATGCAAATTAGTCTGTCCCTGGCCCAGTGCATCATGGGAAAAGGGCAGACCAGACTACAAAAGCCAATTCTTACACTGGGAAGGAAACAAGCTTCCGGGGACCGGTTTCTGGCATTTCAGCCGTCTTCGGCCCGGCTTGCTTGAATCCTGATGGTGCAATGAGCAAGGGACTCACATCTGAGTATACCCTTCCACGCTTAGGGTGGACAACATTATTTACAACAAGGGGTGGTGATAGACAGAGTCTCTGAATAAAGCAGAATACTCTCACCCAGTCAAGAGATCAGGGCTAGATCCAACACCGTTTTTTAGCTCATTGCACCATCCCAGTTTCAGAACCTGGCTGTATGCAAATTAGTCTGTCCCTGGCCCAGTGCATCATGGGAACAGGGCAGACCAGACTACAAAAGCCAATTCTTACACTGGGAAGGAAACAAGCTTCCGGGGACCGGTTTCTGGCATTTCTGCCGTCTTCGGCCCGGCTTGCTTGAATCCTGATGGTGCAATGAGCAAGGGACTCACATCTGAGTATACCCTTCCACGCTTAGGGTGGACAAAATTATTTACAACAAGGGGTGGTGATGGACAGAGTCTCTGAATAAAGCAGAATACTCTCACCCAGTCAAGAGATCAGGGCTAGATCCAACACCGTTTTTTAGCTCATTGCACCATCCCAGTTTCAGAACCTGGCTGTATGCAAATTAGTCTGTCCCTGGCCCAGTGCATCATGGGAACAGGGCAGACCAGACTACAAAAGCCAATTCTTACACTGGGAAGGAAACAAGCTTCCGGGGACCGGTTTCTGGCATTTCAGCCGTCTTCGGCCCGGCTTGCTTGAATCCTGATGGTGCAATGAGCAAGGGACTCACATCTGAGTATACCCTTCCACGCTTAGGGTGGACAAAATTATTTACAACAAGGGGTGGTGATGGACAGAGTCTCTGAATAAAGCAGAATACTCTCACCCAGTCAAGAGATCAGGGCTAGATCCAACACCGTTTTTTAGCTCATTGCACCATCCCAGTTTCAGAACCTGGCTGTATGCAAATTAGTCTGTCCCTGGCCCAGTGCATCATGGTAACAGGGCAGACCAGACTACAAAAGCCAATTCTTACACTGGGAAGGAAACAAGCTTCCGGGGACCGGTTTCTGGCATTTCAGCCGTCTTCGGCCCGGCTTGCTTGAATCCTGATGGTGCAATGAGCAAGGGACTCACATCTGAGTATACCCTTCCACGCTTAGGGTGGACAAAATTATTTACAACAAGGGGTGGTGATGGACAGAGTCTCTGAATAAAGCAGAATACTCTCACCCAGTCAAGAGATCAGGGCTAGATCCAACACCGTTTTTTAGCTCATTGCACCATCCCAGTTTCAGAACCTGGCTGTATGCAAATTAGTCTGTCCCTGGCCCAGTGCATCATGGGAACAGGGCAGACCAGACTACAAAAGCCAATTCTTACACTGGGAAGGAAACAAGCTTCCGGGGACCGGTTTCTGGCATTTCAGCCGTCTTCGGCCCGGCTTGCTTGAATCCTGATGGTGCAATGAGCAAGGGACTCACATCTGAGTATACCCTTCCACGCTTAGGGTGGACAAAATTATTTACAACAAGGGGTGGTGATGGACAGAGTCTCTGAATAAAGCAGAATACTCTCACCCAGTCAAGAGATCAGGGCTAGATCCAACACCGTTTTTTAGCTCATTGCACCATCCCAGTTTCAGAACCTGGCTGTATGCAAATTAGTCTGTCCCTGGCCCAGTGCATCATGGGAACAGGGCAGACCAGACTACAAAAGCCAATTCTTATACTGGGAAGGAAACAAGCTTCCGGGGACCGGTTTCTGGCATTTCAGCCGTCTTCGGCCCGGCTTGCTTGAATCCTGATGGTGCAATGAGCAAGGGACTCACATCTGAGTATACCCTTCCACGCTTAGGGTGGACAAAATTATTTACAACAAGGGGTGGTGATGGACAGAGTCTCTGAATAAAGCAGAATACTCTCACCCAGTCAAGAGATCAGGGCTAGATCCAACACCGTTTTTTAGCTCATTGCACCATCCCAGTTTCAGAACCTGGCTCTAAGCAAATTAGTCTGTCCCTGGCCCAGTGCATCATGGGAACAGGGCAGACCAGACTACAAAAGCCAATTCTTACAATGGGAAGGAAACAAGCTTCCGGGGACCGGTTTCTGGCATTTCAGCCGTCTTCGGCCCGGCTTGCTTGAATCCTGATGGTGCAATGAGCAAGGGACTCACATCTGAGTATACCCTTCCACGCTTAGGGTGGACAAAATTATTTACAACAAGGGGTGGTGATGGACAGAGTCTCTGAATAAAGCAGAATACTCTCACCCAGTCAAGAGATCAGGGCTAGATCCAACACCGTTTTTTAGCTCATTGCACCATCCCAGTTTCAGAACCTGGCTGTATGCAAATTAGTCTGTCCCTGGCCCAGTGCATCATGGGAACAGGGCAGACCAGACTACAAAAGCCAATTCTTACACTGGGAAGGAAACAAGCTTCCGGGGACCGGTTTCTGGCATTTCAGCCGTCTTCGGCCCGGCTTGCTTGAATCCTGATGGTGCAATGAGCAAGGGACTCACATCTGAGTATACCCTTCCACGCTTAGGGTGGACAAAATTATTTACAACAAGGGGTGGTGATGGACAGAGTCTCTGAATAAAGCAGAATACTCTCACCCAGTCAAGAGATCAGGGCTAGATCCAACACCGTTTTTTAGCTCATTGCACCATCCCAGTTTCAGAACCTGGCTGTATGCAAATTAGTCTGTCCCTGGCCCAGTGCATCATGGGAACAGGGCAGACCAGACTACAAAAGCCAATTCTTACACTGGGAAGGAAACAAGCTTCCGGGGACCGGTTTCTGGCATTTCAGCCGTCTTCGGCCCGGCTTGCTTGAATCCTGATGGTGCAATGAGCAAGGGACTCACATCTGAGTATACCCTTCCACGCTTAGGGTGGACAAAATTATTTACAACAAGGGGTGGTGATGGACAGAGTCTCTGAATAAAGCAGAATACTCTCACCCAGTCAAGAGATCAGGGCTAGATCCAACACCGTTTTTTAGCTCATTGCACCATCCCAGTTTCAGAACCTGGCTGTATGCAAATTAGTCTGTCCCTGGCCCAGTGCATCATGGGAACAGGGCAGACCAGACTACAAAAGCCAATTCTTACACTGGGAAGGAAACAAGCTTCCGGGGACCGGTTTCTGGCATTTCAGCCGTCTTCGGCCCGGCTTCCTTGAATCCTGATGGTGCAATGAGCAAGGGACTCACATCTGAGTATACCCTTCCACGCTTAGGGTGGACAAAATTATTTACAACAAGGGGTGGTGATGGACAAAGTCTCTGAATAAAGCAGAATACTCTCACCCAGTCAAGAGATCAGGGCTAGATCCAACACCGTTTTTTAGCTCATTGCACCATCCCAGTTTCAGAACCTGGCTGTATGCAAATTAGTCTGTCCCTGGCCCAGTGCATCATGGGAACAGGGCAGACCAGACTACAAAAGCCAATTCTTACACTGGGAAGGAAACAAGCTTCCGGGGACCGGTTTCTGGCATTTCAGCCGTCTTCGGCCCGGCTTGCTTGAATCCTGATGGTGCAATGAGCAAGGGACTCACATCTGAGTATACCCTTCCACGCTTAGGGTGGACAAAATTATTTACAACAAGGGGTGGTGATGGACAGAGTCTCTGAATAAAACAGAATACTCTCACCCAGTCAAGAGATCAGGGCTAGATCCAACACCGTTTTTTAGCTCATTGCACCATCCCAGTTTCAGAACCTGGCTGTATGCAAATTAGTCTGTCCCTGGCCCAGTGCATCATGGGAACAGGGCAGACCAGACTACAAAAGCCAATTCTTACACTGGGAAGGAAACAAGCTTCCGGGGACCGGTTTCTGGTATTTCAGCCGTCTTCGGCCCGGCTTGCTTGAATCCTGATGGTGCAATGAGCAAGGGACTCACATCTGAGTATACCCTTCCACGCTTAGGGTGGACAAAATTATTTACAACAAGGGGTGGTGATGGACAGAGTCTCTGAATAAAGCAGAATACTCTCACCCAGTCAAGAGATCAGGGCTAGATCCAACACCGTTTTTTAGCTCATTGCACCATCCCAGTTTCAGAACCTGGCTGTATGCAAATTAGTCTGTCCCTGGCCCAGTGCATCATGGGAACAGGGCAGACCAGACTACAAAAGCCAATTCTTACACTGGGAAGGAAACAAGCTTCCGGGGACCGGTTTCTGGCATTTCAGCCGTCTTCGGCCCGGCTTGCTTGAATCCTGATGGTGCAATGAGCAAGGGACTCACATCTGAGTATACCCTTCCACGCTTAGGGTGGACAAAATTATTTACAACAAGGGGTGGTGATGGACAGAGTCTCTGAATAAAGCAGAATACTCTCACCCAGTCAAGAGATCAGGGCTAGATCCAACACCGTTTTTTAGCTCATTGCACCATCCCAGTTTCAGAACCTGGCTGTATGCAAATTAGTCTGTCCCGTGCCCAGTGCATCATGGGAACAGGGCAGACCAGACTACAAAAGCCAATTCTTACACTGGGAAGGAAACAAGCTTCCGGGGACCGGTTTCTGGCATTTCAGCCGTCTTCGGCCCGGCTTGCTTGAATCCTGATGGTGCAATGAGCAAGGGACTCACATCTGAGTATACCCTTCCACGCTTAGGGTGGACAAAATTATTTACAACAAGGGGTGGTGATGGACAGAGTCTCTGAATAAAGCAGAATACTCTCACCCAGTCAAGAGATCCGGGCTAGATCCAACACCATTTTTTAGCTCATTGCACCATCCCAGTTTCAGAACCTGGCTGTATGCAAATTAGTCTGTCCCTGGCCCAGTGCATCATGGGAACAGGGCAGACCAGACTACAAAAGCCAATTCTTACACTGGGAAGGAGACAAGCTTCCGGGGACCGGTTTCTGGCATTTCAGCCGTCTTCGGCCCGGCTTGCTTGAATCCTGATGGTGCAATGAGCAAGGGACTCACATCTGAGTATACCCTTCCACGCTTAGGGCGGACAAAATTATTTACAACAAGGGGTGGTGATGGACAGAGTCTCTCAATAAAGCAGAATACTCTCACCCAGTCAAGAGATCAGGGCTAGATCCAACACCAATTTTTAGCTCATTGCACCATCCCAGTTTCAGAACCTGGCTGTATGCAAATTAGTCTGTCCCTGGCCCAGTGCATCATGGGAACAGGGCAGACCAGACTACAAAAGCCAATTCTTACAATGGGAAGGAAACAAGCTTCCGGGGACCGGTTTCTGGCATTTCAGCCGTCTTCGGCCCGGCTTGCTTGAATCCTGATGGTGCAATGAGCAAGGGACTCACATCTGAGTATACCCTTCCACGCTTAGGGTGGACAAAATTATTTACAACAAGGGGTGGTGATGGACAGAGTCTCTGAATAAAGCAGAATACTCTCACCCAGTCAAGAGATCAGGGCTAGATCCAACACCGTTTTTTAGCTCATTGCACCATCCCAGTTTCAGAACCTGGCTGTATGCAAATTAGTCTGTCCCTGGCCCAGTGCATCATGGGAACAGGGCAGACCAGACTACAAAAGCCAATTCTTACACTGAGAAGGAAACAAGCTTCCGGGGACCGGTTTCTGGCATTTCAGCCGTCTTCGGCCCGGCTTGCTTGAATCCTGATGGTGCAATGAGCAAGGGACTCACATCTGAGTATACCCTTCCACGCTTAGGGTGGACAAAATTATTTACAACAAGGGGTGGTGATGGACAGAGTCTCTGAATAAAGCAGAATACTCTCACCCAGTCAAGAGATCAGGGCTAGATCCAACACCGTTTTTTAGCTCATTGCACCATCCCAGTTTCAGAACCTGGCTGTATGCAAATTAGTCTGTCCCTGGCCCAGTGCATCATGGGAACAGGGCAGACCAGACTACAAAAGCCAATTCTTACACTGGGAAGGAAACAAGCTTCCGGTGACCGGTTTCTGGCATTTCAGCCGTCTTCGGCCCGGCTTGCTTGAATCCTGATGGTGCAATGAGCAAGGGACTCACATCTGAGTATACCCTTCCACGCTTAGGGTGGACAAAATTATTTACAACAAGGGGTGGTGATGGACAGAGTCTCTGAATACAGCAGAATACTCTCACCCAGTCAAGAGATCAGGGCTAGATCCAACACCGTTTTTTTGGCTCATTGCACCATCCCAGGTTCAGAACCTGGCTGTATGCAAATTAGTCTGTCCCTGGCCCAGTGCATCATGGGAACAGGGCAGACCAGACTACAAAAGCCAATTCTTACACTGGGAAGGAAACAAGCTTCCGGGGACCGGTTTCTGGCATTTCAGCCGTCTTCGGCCCGGCTTGCTTGAATCCTGATGGTGCAATGAGCAAGGGACTCACATCTGAGTATACCCTTCCACGCTTAGGGTGGACAAAATTATTTACAACAAGGGGTGGTGATGGACAGAGTCTCTGAATAAAGCAGAATACTCTCACCCAGTCAAGAGATCAGGGCTAGATCCAACACCGTTTTTTAGCTCATTGCACCATCCCAGTTTCAGAACCTGGCTGTATGCAAATTAGTCTGTCCCTGGCCCAGTGCATCATGGGAACAGGGCAGACCAGACTACAAAAGCCAATTCTTACACTGGGAAGGAAACAAGCTTCCGGGGACCGGTTTCTGGCATTTCAGCCGTCTTCGGCCCGGCTTGCTTGAATCCTGATGGTGCAATGAGCAAGGGACTCACATCTGAGTATACCCTTCCACGCTTAGGGTGGACAACAATATTTACAACAAGGGGTGGTGATGGACTGAGTCTCTGAATAAAGCAGAATACTCTCACCCAGTCAAGAGATCAGGGCTAGATCCAACACCGTTTTTTAGCTCATTGCACCATCCCAGTTTCAGAACCTGGCTGTATGCAAATTAGTCTGTCCCTGGCCCAGTGCATCATGGGAACAGGGCAGACCAGACTACAAAAGCCAATTCTTACACTGGGAAGGAAACAAGCTTCCGGGGACCGGTTTCTGGCATTTCAGCCGTCTTCGGCCCGGCTTGCTTGAATCCTGATGGTGCAATGAGCAAGGGACTCACATCTGAGTATACCCTTCCACGCTTAGGGTGGACAAAATTATTTACAACAAGGGGTGGTGATGGACAGAGTCTCTGAATAAAGCAGAATACTCTCACCCAGTCAAGAGATCAGGGCTAGATCCAACACCGTTTTTTAGCTCATTGCACCATCCCAGTTTCAGAACCTGGCTGTATGCAAATTAGTCTGTCCCTGGCCCAGTGCATCATGGGAACAGGGCAGACCAGACTACAAAAGCCAATTCTTACACTGGGAAGGAAACAAGCTTCCGGGGACCGGTTTCTGGCATTTCAGCCGTCTTCGGCCCGGCTTGCTTGAATCCTGATGGTGCAATGAGCAAGGGACTCACATCTGAGTATACCCTTCCACGCTTAGGGTGGACAAAATTATTTACAACAAGGGGTGGTGATGGACAGAGTCTCTGAATAAAGCAGAATACTCTCACCCAGTCAAGAGATCAGGGCTAGATCCAACACCGTTTTTTAGCTCATTGCACCATCCCAGTTTCAGAACCTGGCTGTATGCAAATTAGTCTGTCCCTGGCCCAGTGCATCATGGGAACAGGGCAGACCAGACTACAAAAGCCAATTCTTACACTGGGAAGGAAACAAGCTTCCGGGGACCGGTTTCTGGCATTTCAGCCGTCTTCTGCCCTGCATGCTTGAATCCTGATGGTGCAATGAGCAAGGGACTCACATCTGAGTATACCCTTCCACGCTTAGGGTGGACAAAATTATTTACAACAAGGGGTGGTGATGGACAGAGTCTCTGAATAAAGCAGAATACTCTCACCCAGTCAAGAGATCAGGGCTAGATCCAACACCGTTTTTTAGCTCATTGCACCATCCCAGTTTCAGAACCTGGCTGTATGCAAATTAGTCTGTCCCTGGCCCAGTGCATCATGGGAACAGGGCAGACCAGACTACAAAAGCCAATTCTTACACTGGGAAGGAAACAAGCTTCCGGGGACCGGTTTCTGGCATTTCAGCCGTCTTCGGCCCGGCTTGCTTGAATCCTGATGGTGCAATGAGCAAGGGACTCACATCTGAGTATACCCTTCCACGCTTAGGGTGGACAAAATTATTTACAACAAGGGGTGGTGATGGACAGAGTCTCTGAATAAAGCAGAATACTCTCACCCAGTCAAGAGATCAGGGCTAGATCCAACACCGTTTTTTTGGCTCATTGCACCATCCCAGTTTCAGAACCTGGCTGTATGCAAATTAGTCTGTCCCTGGCCCAGTGCATCATGGGAACAGGGCAGACCAGACTACAAAAGCCAATTCTTACACTGGGAAGGAAACAAGCTTCCGGGGACCGGTTTCTGGCATTTCAGCCGTCTTCGGCCCGGCTTGCTTGAATCCTGATGGTGCAATGAGCAAGGGACTCACATCTGAGTATACCCTTCCACGCTTAGGGTGGACAAAATTATTTACAACAAGGGGTGGTGATGGACAGAGTCTCTGAATAAAGCAGAATACTCTCACCCAGTCAAGAGATCAGGGCTAGATCCAACACCGTTTTTTAGCTCATTGCACCATCCCAGTTTCAGAACCTGGCTGTATGCAAATTAGTCTGTCCCTGGCCCAGTGCATCATGGGAACAGGGCAGACTAGACTACAAAAGCCAATTCTTACACTGGGAAGGAAACAAGCTTCCGGGGACCGGTTTCTGGCATTTCAGCCGTCTTCGGCCCGGCTTGCTTGAATCCTGATGGTGCAATGAGCAAGGGACTCACATCTGAGTATACCCTTCCACGCTTAGGGTGGACAACATTATTTACAACAAGGGGTGGTGATGGACAGAGTCTCTGAATAAAGCAGAATACTCTCACCCAGTCAAGAGATCAGGGCTAGATCCAACACCGTTTTTTAGCTCATTGCACCATCCCAGTTTCAGAACCTGGCTGTATGCAAATTAGTCTGTCCCTGGCCCAGTGCATCATGGGAACAGGGCAGACCAGACTACAAAAGCCAATTCTTACACTGGGAAGGAAACAAGCTTCCGGGGACCGGTTTCTGGCATTTCAGCCGTCTTCGGCCCGGCTTGCTTGAATCCTGATGGTGCAATGAGCAAGGGACTCACATCTGAGTATACCCTTCCACGCTTAGGGTGGACAAAATTATTTACAACAAGGGGTGGTGATGGACAGAGTCTCTGAATAAAGCAGAATACTCTCACCCAGTCAAGAGATCAGGGCTAGATCCAACACCGTTTTTTAGCTCATTGCACCATCCCAGTTTCAGAACCTGGCTGTATGCAAATTAGTCTGTCCCTGGCCCAGTGCATCATGGGAACAGGGCAGACCAGACTACAAAAGCCAATTCTTACACTGGGAAGGAAACAAGCTTCCGGGGACCGGTTTCTGGCATTTCAGCCGTCTTCGGCCCGGCTTGCTTGAATCCTGATGGTGCAATGAGCAAGGGACTCACATCTGAGTATACCCTTCCACGCTTAGGGTGGACAAAATTATTTACAACAAGGGGTGGTGATGGACAGAGTCTCTGAATAAAGCAGAATACTCTCACCCAGTCAAGAGATCAGGGCTAGATCCAACACCGTTTTTTAGCTCATTGCACCATCCCAGTTTCAGAACCTGGCTGTATGCAAATTAGTTTGTCCCTGGCCCAGTGCATCATGGGAACAGGGCAGACCAGACTACAAAAGCCAATTCTTACACTGGGAAGGAAACAAGCTTCCGGGGACCGGTTTCTGGCATTTCAGCCGTCTTCGGCCCGGCTTGCTTGAATCCTGATGGTGCAATGAGCAAGGGACTCACATCTGAGTATACCCTTCCACGCTTAGGGTGGACAAAATTATTTACAACAAGGGGTGGTGATGGACAGAGTCTCTGAATAAAGCAGAATACTCTCACCCAGTCAAGAGATCAGGGCTAGATCCAACACCGTTTTTTAGCTCATTGCACCATCCCAGTTTCAGAACCTGGCTGTATGCAAATTAGTCTGTCCCTGGCCCAGTGCATCATGGGAACAGGGCAGACCAGACTACAAAAGCCAATTCTTACACTGGGAAGGAAACAAGCTTCCGGGGACCGGTTTCTGGCATTTCAGCCGTCTTCGGCCCGGCTTGCTTGAATCCTGATGGTGCAATGAGCAAGGGACTCACATCTGAGTATACCCTTCCACGCTTAGGGTGGACAAAATTATTTACAACAAGGGGTGGTGATGGACAGAGTCTCTGAATAAAGCAGAATACTCTCACCCAGTCAAGAGATCAGGGCTAGATCCAACACCGTTTTTTAGCTCATTGCACCATCCCAGTTTCAGAACCTGGCTGTATGCAAATTAGCCTGTCCCTGGCCCAGTGCATCATGGGAACAGGGCAGACCAGACTACAAAAGCCAATTCTTACACTGGGAAGGAAACAAGCTTCCGGGGACCGGTTTCTGGCATTTCAGCCGTCTTCGGCCCGGCTTGCTTGAATCCTGATGGTGCAATGAGCAAGGGACTCACATCTGAGTATACCCTTCCACGCTTAGGGACAGACTAATTTGCATATAGCCAGGTTCTGAGCTGGGATGGGGCAGTGAGATAAATAACGGTGATAGATCAAGCCCTGATCTTTGGACTGGGTAAGAGTGGTCTGCTTAATTCAGACACTCTGTTCATCACCACCCCCTTTTCTGTATCGTTTTTGGCCACTATAGGTGTGGCAGGGTATACTCAGACATGAGTCCCTTTCTCACTGCTCCATCAGGATTCAAGCAAGCCGGGCCGAAGAGGCTGAAATGCCAGAAACCGGTCCCCGGTAGCTTGTCTCCTTTCTGGTGAAGAATTGGCTTGGTAGTTTGGTCTGCCCTGTTCCCATGATGCACTGGGCCAGGGACAGACTACTTTGCATATAGCCAGGTTCTGAGCTGGGATGGGGCAGTGAGATAAATAACGGTGATGGATCAAGCCCTGATCTTTGGACTGGGTAAGAGTGGTCTGCTTAATTCAGACACTCTGTTCATCACCACCCCCTTTTCTGTATCCCTTACAAGAGTGGGGATGACATCCACAAATGGATGACTGCACTTGAGAGAGCCTGCAGAGTACAGCAGATCCCTCAGGAGCAATGGGCAGCAATCTTGTGGCTTTCCTTTGAAGGTAGAGGCCGAGACAGACTCCTCACAGTTAGTGATGGGGATTCTAGAAACTACCTGGTCCTGAAGAGTGCTTTGATTGATGGGTTAGGCTTAACCACTGAACAGTACAGGTTAATGTTCAGAGATACCCAGAAGACACAGACTCAGGACTGGTCTGAATTTGTTGAATGTGCCACTAAGGCTCTGGAGGGCTGGTTGCTGGGAAGTAAGGTTACAGACTATGAAGGATTGTACAATTTGCTTATGAGAGAACAGATTTTAAATAACTGCCAGAACCAGCAGTTGCATCAACATTTGGTTGACTCAGATCTAACCTCTCCCCAAGAATTGGGAAAGAGGGCAGACAAATGGGTTAGAAACAGAGTTAAGCAAAAGAACCAGAACCAGAACCAGGGTGGTGACCAGAAGAAAACAGACCAGAAGGGTGGGGATCAGAAAGCTAAAGACCAGAAGTCTTCAACAGGGCCCCAAACTAATACTGAGGGTGGGTCCCAAACTTCCAAGAAGAAGAAGAAAGAAGGTCAAAGAAAACCCTGGTGTAGTTTTTGTAAAAACACCTCTCACTGGACAAGTGAGTGTAAAAAAGGTGGAGCCCCCACCACTGCAGCCCCTAAGGCACCTGCACCCAATAGTACAGTCAGCAGTGTTGGTCCACAGACTAAGGGGGTAGTTGGTATCACCTTGGGAACTGAGGGAGATTCTGGCCTAGTCAGAACCCCTACACAGGCTGTTCTGATCTGTGATGTGGAGATTGATTTGTCCACTACTGTCAGTCCCAGTAATCTGGGCAAGTACAGGCAGACGCCTTTGATTAATGACAAAGTGGCTCAAGCATACAGGGACACATGTGCCAGTGTCACCATGGTGACACCTAGCTTTGTGGACCCTGGACAATACCTGCCAGGTGCTAATTACCTGGTGACCAATGCCAGCAATGTCACTACTACACATAGTGTGGCACTTGTTAACTTTTCCTGGGGAGGGGTAACTGGCCTAAAAAGAGTTGTGGTTAGTGCTGATCTCCCAGTAAAATGTTTGTTGGGCAATGACCTGGAGAACTCTCTATGGTCAGAAGTTGAGTACAGGACTCATGCAGGGATGTTAGGGATATCATCACATGTCCTTGCTGTGACCAGGTCACAGGCCAAAAAGTGCCTCTCTGAACCTCAGGTCTTGGATCCTGGAACAATGGTCCAAGCACCTTCCAAGAAGAAGAACAGGAGGGTAAAGGCTGTGCCTTCCCAACTGCCTACAAGTGAGGATCAGCCTTCACAGGAAGATGATCTTGAGACCCCTGAAGGAACTGTCCCTGAAGAGCTTGAACCTGATAAGGTTGAGTTTCTGGGGACAGGGGGACCTTCTAGGGCAGACTCGGGGCAGGCTCAGTTAACCTGCCCTTCTCTTGAACCCCTCAGACAGCAGGCTGCTGCTGAGGCTGCTGGGAATGCTCAAGGTACCCATAAAGTTTATTGGGATGATGGGCTCCTTTATTCAGAGGGTAGAGACCCCAAGCCTGGTACAACCAGGAGGTTGGTCATACCTCTGCAATTTAGGGGCTTCCTTCTTACCTTGGCACATGATATTCCCTTAGCAGGACACCTAGGCAAGAATAAAACTTGGGACAGACTTGTCTGTCATTTTCACTGGCCTCACATGTCAGAAGATACAGAGGAGTTTTGTCGCTCCTGTGTAACCTGCCAAGCAAGTGGCAAAGCAGGTGGTACCACAAAGGCCCCCCTGATACCACTACCTGTGGTGGGGGTGCCCTTTGAAAGAGTGGGGATTGACATTGTTGGTCCAATGGATCCCCCTACAGCATCTGGGCACAGATTCATACTGGTGGTGGTGAACCATGCCACCAGGTACCCAGAGGCAATTCCACTTAGGACCACAACAGCTCCTGTTGTGGCCAGGGCCTTACTTGGAGTTTTCTCCAGAGTGGGGTTTCCTAAGGAGATAGTATCTGATAGAGGTGCCAACTCCATGTCAGGATACTTGACAGCTATGTGGAAGGAATGTGGTGTCAACTACAAGTTCACCACTCCCTATCATTCACAATGCAATGGCTTGTTGAAAGGTTCAACAAGACCCTGAAGGGCATGAATGATCAAAGGATTACCTGAGAAGCTCAGGCGAAGATGGGATATCCTTCTGCCCTGCCTTCTGTTTGCTTACAGAGAGGTCCCACAAAAGGGGGTTGGCTTCAGCCCCTTTGAATTGTTGTTTGGGCACCCTGTAAGAGGACCCCTATGTCTGGTGAGGGAAGGATGGGAGTTACCTCTCAAAAAGCCCAAGCAAGACATAGTGGACTATGTACTTGGTCGCCGCTCCAGGATGGCTGAGTATATGGAGAAGGCATCCAAAAACCTTGAGGCTAGCCAGGAATTACAGAAAGCCTGGCATGACCAAAAGGCTGTCCTGACTGAGTACCAGCCTGGACAGAAGGTATGGGTGTTGGAGCCAGTGGCCCCAGCAGCACTCTAAGACAAATGGTCTGGACCCCATACAATCATTGAGAAAAAGGGAGAGGTTACCTACTTGGTGGACTTCGGAACTCCCAGGAGCCCCCACAGGGTGCTCCATGTTAACAGGCTGAAAGCATATGTTGACAGGGCAGACATGGGCTTGCTCATGGCTACAGATGAGGGGCAGGAGGAAGAGAGTGACCCTCTCCCAGACCTGCTGACTCAGAACCCTGAGGATGGATCAGTTGATGGTGTGGCCTTAGATGGCAGCCTCACTGAACATCAGCAACATGACTGTAGACAGGTTTTGCAGTCATATCGACATATGTTTTCCCTGACACCCAGTCAGACTAACTGGTGTACCCATGTGGTGGACACTGGTGATAGTCTTCCTGTAAAGAACAACATTTACAGGCAACCTGACCATGTCAGAGATTGTATCAAGACTGAGGTGCAAAAGATGCTGGAATTAGGTGTCATTGAGCCTTCAGAGAGCCCCTGGGCTAGCCCAGTGGTTCTGGTCCCCAAACCTCACACCAAAGATGGGAAGAGAGAGATGAGGTTCTGTGTGGATTACAGAGGACTCAATGCTGTCACCAGGACAGATGCACACCCTATTCCAAGGGCAGATGAGCTCATAGACAAATTGGCTTCTGCCAAGTATTTGAGCACATTTGACTTGACAGCTGGCTACTGGCTGAGGAGTCTAAAGCCAAGACAGCATTTTCTACCCCAGGTGGGCATTATCAATTTGTGGTGATGCCCTTTGGTTTGAAAAATGCACCTGCCACCTTCCAAAGGTTGGTGAATCAAGTCCTTACTGGGTTGGATGACTTTTGCGCAGCATATCTGGATGACATTGCTGTCTTCAGCTCCACCTGGGAGGATCACCTGGTCCACCTGAAGGAAGTGCTAGAGGCTCTGCAAAAGGCAGGCCTCACTATCAAGGCAACCAAGTGCCAGATAGGGCAGAGTAAAGTTGTATACTTGGGCCACCTTGTAGGTGGAGGCCAAGTTCAACCACTGGAGAGTAAGATCCATACCATAAAGGACTGGTCCCCTCCAACTACCCAGACTCAGGTCAGAGCTTTCTTGGGCCTGACTGGGTACTACAGGAAGTTTGCTAAGAACTATGGGTCCATTGTGACTCCTCTTAATGATCTGACATCCAAGAAGATGCCCAAAAAGGTTCAGTGGACAGAATACTGTCAAAAGGCATTTGATTACCTGAAGAAGGCCATGTGCTCTGCACCTATCCTGAAGAGTCCTGACTACTCAACAGAGTTCATTGTCCAAATAGATGCTTCTGAGTTGGGAGTGGGAGCTGTGCTTTCACAACTTAATGTAGATGGTCAAGACCAGCCCATTGCTTTTATTAGCAGAAGGCTGACCCTCAGAGAGAAACGTTGGTCAGCCATTGAGAGGGAGGCCTTTGCTGTGGTGTGGGCCCTGAAGAAGTTGAGACCATACTTGTTTGGCACTCACTTCAAGATTCAGACCGACCATAAGCCCCTCTTATGGCTTAATCAGATGAAGGGTGAAAACCCCAAACTGCTCAGGTGATCCATTTCCCTACAGGGGATGGACTTTACAGTGGAGCACCGCCCAGGGACTGACCATGGTAATGCAGATGGTCTCTCCAGGTACTTCCACTTAGAACATGATGACACAACTGGTCATGGTTAGTCTAATGTCCCTGCGTTTGGGGGGGGGATGGAGTAGGAGAGTAGGGTCTGCTATCCTAAGGTCACCCCAAATTTTTGCTTTTTGCTTCACTGGTTTATGACTTAATGTGGCTGTGGGCCTGCTAATCAGACCCACCGCCTGCTGTTCTCTCTCTAAATTATTGCCAATGTACTTTAGGTGCATTACGAAATTGGAACTGGTTCACCTTATTGGCCCCTGTAACAGTGTACCCAGGTACCCAGGGCATAGGTGCTTCCAAGGCCTACCAGGGGCTGCAGCACCTATTGTGCCACCCCTGGCCTCCATATTTGACACAACTGGCTGATCACTCAGCTGGGGTAAGTCGGTGTAACCACCCCTTACTTAGGTGTAGTATGCCTATGCCTAACCTAAAATGGACACATATGTTCCTATCAGCCACTCCTATGGAAGGCCTCATCAATCCTGGAGGCAGAGTGCTTGGAAATATGTGAGATGGTGCTCTGGCATGAGCTGAGCCTGTCTGCAGCTTTCGGAACCATGTCCTTTAGCTGTTTCATGATACTGCCATACCATATACTCGTAAGTGCATTATGAACCTCGCGGTTAAATGCTATCTTTGGTTTGGCTTTATCAAAACATGTCGAGTAAGGTGTCATACGAATTGGAATACTACCCCCTCGCCAGTTCTGGCGACGGGGGTAGCATTCCACCCTTCTAGAGGGACACGACATGTACCTAGCCTGAACCCCGGTTAAAGTTAAACAGAGCCTCAGCATCACAAAATGGATGCTGCCACCACAGACACAAGTCTGACCTCCTGCTGCTGGGAGTCCTTCCAGCGAGGGCAGCTTGGACAAAGGGTTTCCTGCCTTGGGAGGTGCTAGCACCACCCCAGACAGGATTTTGTGTATTGGGTAGGACAGGGCTGAATAGAAGCAGACATGCCTGGGGCACACAAGGTGTCCCTGTGCATATGCCAGTTCAAACCGGTGCTGGGGCTTTCAAGCCCCAGTCTTGACGCAAAGCTGGACAAAGGAAAGGGGGTGTAACCACCCCCCTTCCTGGTCCCACCCAGAGGAGGGACCTAGAAGGTGATCCGGCCCCCAGATTTGGAATAAGAGTAGGAACTGTGTCCTTAGACTTCAGATCATCCTGAACTCGACTTGAAATACAGAAGAAACTTGGACTTCGACATTCTGCTGCACAGAAGACTGAAGAGAATCTCCCTTGTGGCCAAGGAGTGACCACCCTGTGAATACAGGCACCAACCAGCAACTCAGCGTCTGCTTTGCTGCCGCCGCCCGCCGGAGCCTGAGCCTGGAGCCTGACAAGACCCAGACTCCCAGGCATCTCCGAGCCCGATCCACAATCCCTGAAAAGAAGAGACCCGTGGAGGCACCGAGAGACGTGGGCCCGGACATCTTGGAAGACCCCCGAAGAGCTGATTGCGCAGCACCCAAGGCACCTTCGATGCTGTGCTTTGGGGTGTGAGAAGCCCCAACACCGAGCAGCATTTGCACCGAAGATCAGCCCCCCAGCATCTCCACGATCTGCGTGGGGCCCTTTTGCACTTTGCCACTTGATGCGCCATCCGGGTCACTTGCCATGCGTCTAGTGGCCATCTTGGCGACGAAAACTACAACTTACACTGCTGGTCTGGTTCCTCCAGAATGGCCCTTGCTTCCCTGAAAAGGAGCACCCTCTTTGACCTTGCTGGTCCGAGTGATAAGCTTGAATCCATTCCTGCGTGACTTGCTTTTGCCAAGGCCTGTTTGCTCCAATCAAGTTGCCGAGACAGCCATCAGCGAGAGCCATCGTGGGACAGCTCGTGATCGACTCCTGGACGTCCTTGACCTCTTCGTGTCCACGTGGCTGCAGAGACAATCTTCACTTCATCACCTGTTTGCACCCGACATCGCCTGGTTCCATCCTGGTTCCACGGTAGGCACTGGCTAGTGACTTTGAACATTGTCCCCTATGCTTTCAGGTCTTCACCTCTTCAGATCCACCCTTGGATCCACCGGAACTCTTCACAACGACCCGCCTGCAGCATCTTCAGCTCCAAGCACCATCGACCTGCGTGACGAAACCTGACACTACTTCGCACCTGTGCATCCGCTTCCTGTGGGTGAGGTAACTCAGCAACGCCGGTGTTCCCACACTGGTGTACACCTCTAGTGCCTGTGTCTAAAGTTGTATCCTTGTAGGTCCATCGGAAGGTTCCTTAAACACTAACTTTGTAACTTTTACGCACCATTGACATTGCATTGGTGCATGCGTGCACTTTAAGCACTGCACCCGAGTCCCGCGGGCTTTCCCGACTTCATCACTGTTAGTCCTGAACAGCTCCAGCGATTCCCCAGGCCCTAGGTCTCTTCAATTTCCCCATAGTGGTACTTATACCACTATTTTAGTATATGGTTTAGGTGGCCCCTAGGGCTCATCCATATTTGTGCAACTTTTGTATATTTAAACTGTGTTTTGTTTTAACGCATTTGCTTCTGTGCTCATAAAGAGAATAGGGGATATTTGTAGAAATAAATCTATATATATTTTCAATATATATCTGTGTGGTGTCCTTTCATTTGGTATTCAAGGGGATTGTGTATGGTAAAACAGCATGCTTCACATGCCTTTACAGAGTTTAGCCTAAGACTGCTTAGTCCATGCTACGCCTAGGATAGCTTGTCTATAAGGTTGACTTTACAACCTCCACCATAAGGGTTGCTTGGCATGATACAAGGTGATCACTAGAACTAGTGAGCATCATATATCAGGCCAACTTCTCACATACGGGAATTGTGTTGTTCTTAAGATGTTCTAATAATACCTTTGCATGTAGTTTAGTTCTGATATTTTTCTTTTTCAATTGCTTGAGTCTCTCTATTTTGTCCACCATAGTAACCCAGGCTATAGGTTGGTCCCCACTCAGTAATGAAGGGTTTTTGCACAAAGTACTAATCTCATCTTCATAGCCTAACATAGATTCAAACAAAACCCTAAGGCTTTTTCAATGATGGTGATCTAATAAGGAATTCACTGGGTTTACAATGTGTGAGGTGCATCCTAATATATAAATAAGGGCGAAGAGAGCAACAAAGTTCTTCATTCATCTTTTTGTTTGGTGTGTTTGTGGTACATGTCTATATGTAAATAAGTGTATATATATGTTATATCTATGTATTTGTGTGTATATTGATTTTGACAATATGATGTTTTGTTCATAATGTAATGCAATACAGATTAATCTGAACTTAAAATAGGTGTACGTATATTGGAAATATATGAGATTTATTGCAGAGATTTATTTTGACAGGAAGAGTTTCAATTAATTTTATCTTCATCTTACTGTTTAGATTTTCTATTGATCCCGAGGCATTGCTTTTTTGTTCTGATCAACATCTGCACAAGCCACAGGGAGGGACCTGGAGTTTGGTGGAGAGTCACCAGTACACCAGTTGCCTGCACCTGAGGGCCCCCCATAAAATGTGGGAAGGGTCTTCCAAGGAAACATCCCGAAGAGACAGATGGCAATGCATCACCCCCAGGAAGTGAAAAACTGACCCTGATATCCTCCATTGTGTGCCAAGCGTTCACTTTTTGTTAACTGTCATCAAACTGTCCCACATTGGAAGGAGGGTCTAAGTTGGACTTTGAACTCAAATAACTGTAGATTTACTTATGAAGACTTCATCTACAAACACTTCCATCGCCTATCTGTACTTTTCTATTTTTCTTGTTGAGCACTCCACCATTGTGTGCACTAAAATAAACCATTTTTCAAAAAATACTTGCTCATGTCAAGACTGTGAATTCCAAATGTACAGATTGAAATAATGCACAAAATCACGAAGAAGAAAGTGTCAACAACATTGGTAACAAATCACTTCCAAAATGTCAACTAATGGCTCGTGAGTAAATGTACCTTGTAACAGCATGATAGATGGACACAACCACGTTATCACACAACCTGTAGTACATTGTACTGATTCAAGGTAAGTCTATTGTATACAAAACTATCACCATTTGCAATCACTATCAACAATCATTGTCAACAAACCATCTCATCATGGTACATGTTTTGTTTCAAACATTCTGTGGATGTGTGAAACAGACAAGGAACACCTCAATGTTGAGCACAGGTTTATTCTCCAGATACAACCTGGCGCCTTAGCCCAAAGTAAGATCACATCACACAGTAACAAAATTCTCCCAAGTAAAAAGAAATGATGATCAGTTCAGAAGGAAGTGCGTGCCAGGGATTTCCACAACAGTTCAATGTTGGAGTATGTCACAGAATCATGGGTCTTTTGAGGTCAAAACTCTGCAGTTGACATGGCAAAGTAGCCTGGGAAGGAGAAACAGAGAACAGAGTCAGGAACTCAAGACAAAGGAAGTTCAATTTTGCAATCTATGTCATCTGAAGCACAAGAATGCCAGTGTGAACCCTAGCGAGGATTCATGGTAGCACTGTACATGTTAACCTGCAAATGTAATTGAACCATTTCAGTAAAAACCTCAGGACAATTATCATCCATGCACAGTCATACACACACATTGTACACCAGCAATACACAACCAAAAATTGGGGTTTATCACGTCCTCTCATTGCATACTTACACTCATGTCAAAAAGTTGTGGATAAGCTGTTGCCGGAAATCCAAGACGTCCTCATCATCACCACTGTCATCATGTCCCAGTCCTGGATCCTCCCTAACTGGAGGCTGCTGGTCTCCATCATCCTGAATTAGAAGTTTTGTTGTCCGTATTGCCAGGTTATGGAGCATGCTGGAAGCTGTGATGATATGGCACACCATGATTGTGGCATATTGGAGGGCTCCTCCTATGCGATCCAGAAAGCGGAATATCGTCTTCAGTTGCTCAAAACTCAGCACCACAACTTGCCGGGTCCTACTATGGGCCTCATTAAACTGTACTTCTGCAGGGGAGACAAAGTTACGGAAAGGTGTCAGTAACCAAGACTGGTTGGGGTACCTAGAGTCTTCAACATTTAACACAGAAAAGAGATTCAGTTGTCTGATAACAGAGCACTATCTGACATAAAATGAACACACACCACAACATACACATGCCACATCCCCTACCAATAATCCAGGCACGGTCACGTTGCAGCTGAGACATCAAATGGGGGATAACACTGTTTGTCAGGATAAATGCATCATGTACTGAGCCAGGGAAACGTGTGCAGATGTGGGAAATGGACATGTCAGCCAAACATACCACCTGGACATTGATGGAGCGATACTGTTTTCTGTTCAGATAAACATAATCATTGGCTTGTGGTAGGATCAATGCAGCATGGGTGCCATTGGTCCCAAGGCATAGAATTCCCCCTTGATATTTGACAACTCACCAGGTGTTGGGAACTTTATGTACTGGCCCAGGTACGGGAGCAATGCCTCTAACACAACCCGAATGAATGGTTGAACATTGCTTGGGACATTCCATCAGATGTTGCCACTATGTACTGGAATGAACCAGTGGCAAAAAAATGTATTGCTGCCATGACCTTCACTTTGGGCGTCAATCTAGTTGAATATGTGCAACCTGGTGCAAATGAGGTGACAACTCCTAAGACAACTCTTCAATCATTGGCCTTGTGAAACGATATTTCCTTATTGTATGCCGTTCTTTCATGGTCTGTAGGTCTGGAAAGAATATATAACAAAGAACACTTCTCCAAAACCAATTATTTAGTATCAGGCATTATGTCCAAGATAAAATTACAATTGTCCAACAGACCATTGGTTTTCAATATTTATTATTCAAACATGTATATCAAATTTGTAAATCATTTTATCTTTTATGTAATACATATACATTTCATTTTAAAAAAACACACCAACAAAAACTACAGAATAAATATTTAACAAATCAAGTGTCAAGGAGCCCCAACAAAATTACAGTAAACAATCAACATTTGGTGCATAAGTTCATGAATAAAACATGGCAAAAAAACACATTATCAAGACAAATAAATAGTCAGACAAAGAACAATATTGACACAAAAATTACAGAGACACACTCAAACAGAATTCAATATATGCCCAATTAATCAGATCATTGCTAGTACATGATTCAAAAAGAAAAGTGCAGACGTGCGTTTCGGAAGTGGCACATAAATAGAGGGTTCCCTCATCAGGGCACTGAAAATACGTTTATATCAGTGGCTTAAAGCCATCTGTGCAACATACACTGTTGCTGGATATGTTGTGCAGGGTGCTCTCTATCAATAAAGATCACCAAATGGTCTGTAGGAACAGCACAACATCATTACAATAAAAACAATTGAACACGTCGGAGCACTACGAGTCTAGGCAGACCAAAATAGCAATGAAAGATCTATTACCAATAGGGTATAAAAAGGAGCAAACCCGTATGTGAAAGATCATAGGGAATTAAAATTAAGTGTGACCGCAGTCTGCTTTCACCACAAGATATATGAAGATACTAAAAGAAAAAAAATAATAATAATAAACAGAGATAAAGTCCAGAGATACTTAAATACACATATTTTCTGAACATGGATTGGCTCGTACTCTGCCCAAGACTTCTTCAGAAAGGTCACTACTACTATTGGCGAATAGTACGTCTAGAGAACACTCCCTAGAGACAAATAAGGTTCTAAAAAATGGAAAAAGCAAAGATTTAACTCAAAATAAAAAAGTACAGTACACTCAATGACATATTATGGTCTCAGTGTACACTAAGGTAAACGTGCAGTGTAGTAACCCAAAAGGTATCCACCCAGAAAGTGTGTGTTGTCCCTATACATACAGGAGAGTAGTATCATATTTCCAATAAGTGAATGCTGAACTAAGCTAACAGCAACAATTGACGGAGAGGTCAAACACACCTCTATGAGTAAGCTGGCATAGGTAGCATACATATATATCCATGCATATGGACAGGGTGCAAGTCCTAAAAAAAGAAGTGGGGGGACGCTGTCACTGGAAGTGACGTCACGACAGGAAGTGACGTCATGAAATGTGACTTGCACCATTTGGCTCATTCCCTCCCCTCGCTCACCCCTTAGATGAGATTGCATCTCAGAAGTCAGCGCGTGAGCAGCATGCTGTGAGCTCCGATCTCGTCCCAGAGAGGCCAAAGAGTGAAGTCCAGCTGTTTGGCAGGGTGGACGGCGTCCACCCGGTAAAATACGTGGGGGGATGCCGTCCACCCGCATGGTATGCCGACTCGAGCCCTGCATATGGATAATGGTGACATAGACAGGTAAGAAACATCTGGTATCCCCAACGCTGGTTAATCAAGTGGGGGAACATAAAAAGAGGCTAGGACCTGTAGCACTAACAAGTCTATAATGACACTATGATGGTAGCAGACATAAGTACGTCTGAACAGAAAACGCTGGTCTTAGAATAGGTCCCCACCGTCCTTAGATAAGTAAGAAATGGGTACTTAAACAATAAATCTCGGAAAAATAAAAAGTTTATACCATACGGCCGCTAATAGGTAATGAAAGTGTAAGACAAAATAGGTAGAAACTTACGCGGTTGTTACAGCCGGGACTCTATCTACGTGGACTGCCGTAATAAATGGCTCACAATGCACTCGTCAATATAAATACAGAACCAGTGTCTATAAAGGATCTAAGAGAAAATAAAGAAGCAGGTCAATGGAAATAAAGGTACTTCACAAGCCATCTAGACTTACGGGTAAATTCACTGCCAGAAAGGTACTCACTAAGAGCAGTACAAACGGCCTCCTCCTAATCCAGCTCTGTTGTAGAGAGTCGGTGTCCAACCAAAGTAGGTGAGAGTGAGCAGGACTAGGGCGTTATATATAGTGAGATGCTGCGACGCAAACAGCGATTAAGCAACAAGTCACACCTGAGATAAAATACAAAGGATAGAACGCTAGACAAGATGAACCGGCTGTCGATATAGTCGCCAAATTGGAATGGTGCGCACATTAAAATGGCCGCCATATGTTAATATGCAAACTACGGGATGAATGGGGAAAAATAATATGTACAAAGGGTAGTGTATGGAAAGGTAACCCGAGAAGGTGTAGACTCCTTAATGAAATGTATATCCCTATGAGGGACAGAACGGTTCCCAAAATGGAACCCCCAATAAACTAGCACAGAAAGTTCTAGATAGCAAACATAACTTGCAATAAGGCGTGTGAACATTTACATGCCTCAAACGTGAACGATAATATGTCAAATGGTATAAAATATAAAAAAATGTAGAAAAGTAAAGCATATAAAAGTAAAATATATATTAAGTGCCCAGCAGGAAAAAAGATTTATTACAGTTAAACTTGCAGGACCGGGGAGGTGAAAACAGACTGGATGCCAGGCTAAACGAAAAGAAGGAAATAACCAAACTGCCAGCAAGGTTAAACATAACAAGAAGAATCCGGAGATACTCAATGTATTGCAATCACCCATGGTAGGTATTCATTGAGGCCTGGGTCTGCTGTCTGGAGAGTGTAAATCCAGAACACTTCTCTCTTTTTTCTCAAGCCCTCAATATTGCTGTCCTTAGGATTATTTACTTTCTATAAAATAATCCATCTAAAGTCTTTATCGGAGTGTTGGTTTTGATGCCAAGGCTAAACCAATGGTGCACCAACTCGGTTGTTTTTTAGAGCAGATTTGTGCTTGCTGAATCTCACTCTAAATTCTCTGCTGGCCTCGCCAATGTAGCCCTGGTTGCACAGAAAGAGGATGAGATAAATGACATTAGCTGTTCTACAATTGGTAATTTCTTTAAAAGTGTATTTTCTTTTACCCCATCGCAGTTCTGCTGAGACCATGGCGAAATTGCAGGCATGGCAATCGCCACATTTGTGGGTGCCGAGGATAGAATTTTTTCCTGTGATGGATCTCTGGGTATATCCTCTCACTTCCTTGTAGGTGGATTTGATTAATGTGTTCCGGAGGTTCTTATTTTGCCGAAACACAAATACTGGTCTTGGAAGAGGAGTGGTTTGGTGAACTGAGTTCAAAATATGCCACTGAGAGCCAATTATCTGGCGAAGTTTGTTGTTGAAGTTGGAGTGTCGAATGACACACACCAGCTTCATGTCATTCGTCACAGGTTTGTCTTGTAAGAGGGCCTCTCTGTTGTAATATTTGGCCCTCTTATATGCATCCCTGATGAGTCTGTGAGGATATCCACTGTTGAGGAGTTTACATTTGAGTTGTTCCGTGTGTAGGTCATAATCCCATATGTTGGTACAGTTTCTACGTAATCTTAGAAACTGGCTGAATGGTATGCTATCTTGCTGACAAAGAGGATGATAACTCTAATACTGAAGGAGAGTGTTCTTCTCTGTGGGCTTAGTTTAGAGCGACACCTGAATCCTCTGGTTAATGAACCTGCCATCAGCGCATTTAGCTGCCGCGCCTTTTACTCGCTATTTTTAAAAGTGTATTGCTCTGTGTTTTATCCCGCGGCGCTTAAGCTCTCCTTATTAGCGCTTTACCGCTCACCTTGCCAGCGCCTTAACGATCACCTTGCTAGCGCTTCTGGCTAGATTTATATTATTAATTTCTACTCTGTCGGCGTCCGCAGGCCGGGGAAGTTTGGGAGGCTCACCGGCATTTAATATCTCATTCCCTCGCATTTGGCGAGGTCAGACAGTTTAGTGGGTCCGTCATCTTGGGTTGGGCTGTGAGGCGAGGCACTCCGCGGCCATCTTGCGTAAGGCAAGAGGCTAGTAGGCGGTCCTCTGCTCAGCGTAATAGTACTTTAGGATGGATGGAGCGACGCGCAGCGCTCGCGCGCAGCGGGCGCGTCGTAGGCGCGCCGGAGGTGCGCCAGAGGTAAGCCCGTTTGCGCCCGTTCGCGCAACGGACGCGCTTAGGGCCGCTACCTCTGGCCCCTCTAGCTCCCATCGTACTACCTATTCCCGGCCTGAGCTACTTAGGCTCAGACCTTGTCAGATTCAGGTCAGACTACCAACTACCGAGCGAATTTCCTGCGGTTTGCTTAACGTCAGATCTCTCTGTAAGCACCACACGGAAATTGCCTTCCTCATTGAGTCTGAAAATCTCGATGTCCTCTTTCTTACAGAAACGTGGACTCGGGAGGACTGTGAGGTGGAGCTGGGCTTAGCCTGTCCATCAGGCTATAAAATTAGCCACACCCCTCGCCCGATTAATCGAGGAGGGGGAATCGGGTTCATTTACAAAGAGTCGCTTACTCTCTCCCAGCTAAAGATTCGCGAGGTATCGGGATTTGAACTGATGGGTTTTACAGTCAAACAGCAGGAGCTGAAATTATGCTCAGGTGTTCTTTGCTATCGTCCCCCAGGACCAGCACCATCTATAGCACTTCTTATTGACCTGATTTACGAACTCTCCAGCTCCCATTCCAAGCTATTGATTCTTGGTGATTTCAACTTGTGGGCAGGCGGGTCAATGGATAATGCATTTTTTTCCCTCAGCCAAGCCTGTATGGATATTAAGATGGAACAGCTGGTAAATGTCACCACGCATCGGAAAGGTCACATCCTGGACTTACTATTCGCGGATCCAATATGGGTTTCAGTAGAGGATATTAAGCGCCAGTATTGGACGGACCACTTCTTGGTCATGTTCTCTCTCTGGCTGGAGGATCACACCTCACGGGAGGCTGGATTACCCCAAGCCAAACTAGAGAGACCCTGGTCCAGAATTCTCAAAACCTCTCCTTTGCCGAACATCCTAAGCAAGGATTTTAAACTTGGTAATACAGCTGAGGAGAGTTATTCTTGCTTCTGCCAGTCCATCTCGAGTTCATTAGATAAGCTGGCACCTCTTCGGAAATCCCGGGGCAGGGTGAACCGAGCTAGTCCGTGGTACACAAGCGAACTTCGTCAGCTCAAACTCGACTGCAAACGTGCAGAAAGGGCATGGAGGAAACAATACTTAGATTCGGAGAAAGCTGCGTTCCGGTTCGCCATACAAAAATACAAAGCTCAGATCAAGGTGGCCAAAGCGTCCTATCTTGAATCTACCTTGAATCATGCCCCTAACAAGGCTCAGGCACTCTTTAAAATTGTCAGAGATCTCGCCCACCCTATGTGTGTGGCCAGCTCTGTCCCTTCATCGCAAGCTCTGTGTGATTCTATTGCCGAGGCCTTTGAGGAGAAAATCCGCAGAATCCTGGAGGGTCTGCAGGATCCAGCTGACTCTTCCACTGGTTTGGGAGCTCCGGAGGTGACGGCCAGTCGACCCCTGCAGGGGGTTTCTCACCCCTGTTTGGAAGCTCCGGCCTCACCTGCCAGTCGACCCCGACCAGAGGATCAGGCGCTCAACCTGGGAGCTCCGGCGATTGAGTCCAGTCGACCCCAGCTGAGTAGCCTCCCCCTCTTCCCCGGGGATCAGGCCCTTAGTTTGGGAGCTCCGGCGATGGAGGCCAGTCGACCCCTGCTGAGTAGCCTTTCCTTATCCTTCTCGGACCAGGCTCTCAGTTTGGGAGCTCCGGCGATGGAGGCCAGTCGACCCCATCTGAGTAGCCTCTCCTTCCCCCCTTTGGATCAGGCCCTCAGTTTGGGAGCTCCGGCTAGTGAGGCCAGTCGACCCCAGCTGAGTAGCTCTCCCTCGCCTTCCTTGGTTCGGGCACTCAGTCTGGGAGCTCCGGCGTCTGAGGCCAGTCGACCCCAGCTGAGCAGCCTCTCCTTGTCCCCCTCGGATCAGGCTTCCAGTTCGGGAGCTCCGGCGATTGAGGCCAGTCGACCCTAACTGAGTAGCTTTCCTCTACCTTCCTTGGAGGAGTTTGGCAGCCTAGCTCTTACGATCTCATCTGGTTCGCCTCTTGACCCTCTTCCGCCAAAACTCTGGAGGTTGTTTCAGGAGGAACTTTTTCAGCCACTACACTCCATCTGCTGTCAGTCATTTCAAACAGGGATTGTACCGGGTTGTTGGAAGAAGGCAGTGGTATCCCCGCTTCTAAAAAACCCACGCTTGACCCTGCCTGTCTTTCCAATTACCGGCCAATTTCCCTGCTTCCTTTTCCAGTTAAAATCATGGAAAAGTTGGTCACCCGCACTCTATCCGGCTTCTTAGAAGGGAACACCTGGCTGGATGAGACGCAATTTGGCTTCCGCCCAGCTCATGGGACGGAATCCGCGTTAGTGACCGTATTAGACAACCTGCGGGCGCGAGTCGACAGTGGTCGGGCGGCCTTTTTGGTGCTGCTCGACATGTCGGCCGCGTTCGACACGGTCAGCCATCCGACTTTGATAGCGAGGCTGGAAGAGTGTGGGGTCAAAGACATGGCGAGGGACTGGTTAATCTCCTATCTGGATAACCGTCAACAACGGGTGTCGCTCCCTCCCTTCAGTTCAGAGGAGCGGAGAGTGGGACAAGGAGTACCGCAGGGCTCAGCCATCAGCCCTATACTCTTTAATATCTACCTCCGCCCTCTAGTCCAGCTTATTAAATCATTTGGGATCACTGCATTTAACTATGCAGATGATACACAGCTGGTCTTTTCACTGGAGGGACAGGATGCGGTCCCACTGGAGACCTTTCATCGGTGTATGCAGGCCACAGCGGACTGGCTCCGCCTGAACTCGTTACAGTTCAATGGTACTAAAACTGAGGTGCTGCATTGTTCCAGCGACCGAGTCCCCAGAGCCCTCCCAAATGACTTTTGGCCCCCGTCCTTTGCAGAGACAGTGCCAGTTACACACTCGGCGCGTAATTTGGGGGTCATCTTTGGGCCTAATCTGCAGCTGGATCTGCACGTAAACAAGACCACCTCAACGTGTATGATGCTCATCCGTATGCTGCGCAAGGTCCTACCTCTCCTCCCTGAGCAAGCCAGATCCGAAGTAGTGCGGAGTACCATCTTAAGTCGACTAGACTATTGCAACGCACTACTGTTGGATGCCCCTTTAACACTACTGGGCAAGCTTCAAAGGGTACAAAATCTGGCGGCCAAACTCGCCCTCTCCCGCCCCTACTACAGCTCATCTACAGCAGCACTTCAGGAACTCCACTGGCTGCCGGTCCACCTTCGCGTTCGTTACAAAGCAGCGTGTATTGTGTTTAGAGCTATTCATGGCTTGGGACCAATCCCGCTGCGGAGAATGTTCGCGTGGTATTTTCCATCCCGAGCATTACGCTCCTCGTCATCCAAGTTGTTAGTAGTCCCGCGCTTCCAGAGAGTGAGGATGGGTGGCCGATCGTTTAGAGTAGCGGCGGCCAAACTCTGGAACTCCCTGCCACTATCCCTTAGGAGTCTTGAGGCTCTTTCAGCCTTTAGAAAGGCGTTGAAAACCTACCTCTTCCCGAGGACAGGCTAGTTGCTGGAAGTTGCTGAATCAGGGTTCAAAGCGCCAGGATGCCCTTGGTGGTGACAGGCTGCGCTATAGAAGTATACCACAATACCACAATACAATACAATGATTTGGGTCCAGATATCAAGAAACTCAATCCTGTCTTTGCTCATGTTGGGGCTAAATTTCAAGTGAGGATCACAAAGGTTGATCCATAGGATAAACTCTGAAAGTTGTTCTTCTGGTCCCCTCCATATGAAAAAAATGTCATCATTAAGTCGGTGTCAATGGTCGATGTTTTCTGAAAACGGGGCAAACTCATTAAAGATGAACCGATCCTCAAACATACCCATGTAGATGTTGGCTACATTGAGGGCGCAGGCAGCACCCATACTCATGCCCTGAATTTGTTTGAAGATAGATCTTTTGAATTCAAAATATTTCTCCTGAAGTACTATAACCAGACATTGCAAGGTGAATATATGGTCGTCTTGTCTATTGCTTCTCTCAAGGACACTTTTAACTGATTCTAATGCTCCTCTTTGGGGGATACTGGTATAGAGCGCCTCAATGTCCATTGAGACTAGAACATCAGTATTTGGATTTAATGAAATGCCTTCAATTTTACTAATGAGGTGGCCAGTATCTTTCACGTGAGCAGGAAGGTTAAATATCAGGGGCTTTATAAAGATGTCTATGTATTTAGGCAATGGTTCAGTTATTGATCCAATGGTGAATACAATAGGTCTGAATGGTAGTTTGGTGGCATCTTTGTGAGTTTTAGGTACACCATATAGAACTGGAATGTTGGTATAAGGTCTATTGAGGTACTCAAACTCCTGTTTACAGATAGAGCCTCTGCCTAGAGCTCTCTGTGTAATGTCAAGAATTTCAGTTTTGATCCTTTTCCCTGAATAGGAGTTGACCTTCAAGTAATGTTCTGGTACTTCCAACATTAACAGAATCTGCCCTTTGCAATCAATGGTGTCCAGCATCACAATACCTCCTCACTTGTCACTAGGTTTTATAGTGACTTCATTGTTGCAGCATAGGTTTCTAAGGGCATTGTATTCCTACTAATTGAGATTGTATGATGGTTTAGGAACAAATCTCATTATGGCTTAAATTTTGGATTATACTACTTCCACTTCCGGGCCCACCTCATCTAGAGATGGGGGGAAATTTGAATTTGGACGTAGTACCGTCCTGTTGTCATTGTTGGGCATATCTCTGTTGTCAATTTTTTTTTATCTAATCTTTCTAAAGAAGGACTGTATGTCTCTGCTCAATTCAAATTTGTTAATGTTGGTACTTGAAACAAATGATAGCCATCGCGAGAGGAGATTAAGGGAATGTTCATCCAATATAGCTCATGATAGGTTAAAAATGGGAATGGGATCAGTGTGAGAGTGAGTCATCACTCTCTCCAACATTGATTTCATCTGGTTTGTAAGTACTGCGGGGGGGTTGTCCGAGTGTTGATAACGTCCTCTCTCTTGGGTTCTGAACTTCACTTGTGGGGTCCCTCGTTGTTTGCCTAAAAAAATTGTTGTTTCTATTGGGACCTTCGAATGGAGGTCTCCTATTCCCGTAACCTTCAAAGAGACTCGATCCACCTTCACCTTCAGATTCCGAGGTTTACGAAAATGTGAGGATATTTTTATTTGGCCAATGTTCGTAGTCCCCTTGGTCGGTAAAATCCCTTGATGAATTGTAATATTGAGCTTCTACTGAACCCCCACTGAGGCTCTTAGAGCAGTGGTGTAAAACGTTGCAGCTACCCACTGTTAGACAGGGCAGCTGGGAAAGAAACCAGCACCAACCAGGGGCACGTTAGAGTCCCACTCAGGGACTCTGGAATTGAACGATTGCCCAAGAGGTGAAGCGACCTGCATCTGCGATGCTGCTGTGACGAGAGACCAGCACAGACACTTCAGGGGCCACTCCCAGCACCCACAGTATTTTAACAGCATCCAACACTCACCGGAGCAGCTTGGAGACTCGGCTCCTCTCACGGGGGTACGTCCTCCGGTCTCGCGGTGGTACTGTGGAGCTTCTCCTCTGCTGGGGAGGCTCTGGCGATAGCGAGTCCTCCTCTGCGGCAGGGGCAGGCACCGACAATGTGCCTTTTGCCCCCTCCGCCTCTGTTGGCAGACTGCAGCATACTCCGGAGTGCGGGGTAGGCTCAGGCTTGGCTCCTGCTCGGCTCTTTGCGGCATACACAGGAGCACAGGGTAGGCGCCCGTCTGCTTACTGTTTCGTCCTGGTCAGGCTCTGCCCCTGTCTCGGCAAGGGTTGCCTGACTTTCTGTCTCGCGCTCCACACCCGGGTCACGGTGGGGATTCCTCTTCGCAGGCAATACGGGGTAGGCTCATGTTAAGTAAACAAATCATAAGCGAGGAGGGCACCCACCAACGAGCACCGCAATGCGGGGTGGGCACCCACTTTAAGATAAGAGCAATCCCTGAAGGCGGCAATAGCGGGGTGGGCATCAGGTCGGTGCACAGAAAGGCGGGGTGGGCACCCGCTCGAAAAATTAGCATACAGCAGGGTGGGCACCCACTGTTTGGGTTCCCAGGCAGCAGTCCAGCGCTGCAGAATGAACAACAGGAGCACCCTTTCCAATAATAATAAAAGCGCTCTCCAGAAAGTAAAAATTAAGCGCTCCCAAGGCTCTAGAAGTTAAGTCCAGGGGGGACAAAGGCTGGGCCCAGGCAGGCTAGCACACCGGGCCCTGCAGCAGGGAGGCAGTCCCTTGTGGCGGTTCCTCCTGGAGCCCGGCAGCAGCAGGTCCCCCTCAAGTCAGGGGCAACAGAACACTTTCATGGGACCCCAGCCCCTTCCTTTATACACATATCCCCCTTTGTCACACAGCACAGGTCTGGGGGAAACCCAGATGCAACTGGTTTGGGGGAGATTTGGAGCACTTTGTTGTGCTCAGCTCCTCTCTTCTTTGTCAGGTGGGGGCTAGGTGCTCAGACGCACCAAAGGGGGCGGAGCCAGCATTGTCGAGGGAAGGCACAGTCCTATTCAGGTCCCAGGTGCAACTCCTCCCTCCCATCTACATGCAGATCTCCCTATTCACCACTGGGCAGACTCATCCTGGCTCCTGGAGCCAACTACCCCGTCCAGCCCCTGTCAATCACAAGCCAGACATGCACTTCACATCAGGCAGGCAGACACACTGCACACAGAAATGACAACTTCTAAAAGTGGCACTTCTCCACTAGTCACAATAAATCTGCGCACACCATTGCGCAGCATTTATTCTCACGAGTTCGCACATACTAAACTCGCCCCTGCACTCCTCTCACACCAGGAATTACCATGGACACACATATCCCCCATGCATTCCTATAGGATGGCAGGCCAATCTCACCACACGCACTTAGAATGCGCAACCACTTTACACTGGGACACAGAGCTAAAGTGCGCAGAGGCCTAAAACTACTAATATCAGGTCACATAAAGGGCAAAAAAGTTTAGGGGTGAACCTGCCAAAAGGGCCAAGTCCAACACTCATCAACAGGACTGTTTTTGCAGAGAGTTTCCTTGATTTCAGCAATTTCTTTTAAAAGGGTCTCTACTACTTGCCTTGCTGTCTCAATGATGAGGATCATATTGTCCCTGGAACAACGGTTAGTTATGAGTGACTATTTTTCCAGGAACTTCCTAATTTCTATAAATAAGTCAGGAATGTTTCTAATTCTAAGTCCATTGGGTATGACCCCAGCTTTCAGATATTCAAGCATGAACTCCGTATGCGACTCGGTTCTTCTGACTTTTTTTTCTTAAAATTAAGTAGTTTTAACCATTCGTCATTGCTTCCTCTGTTGGTAGAGAATGGGCGGTCCATAGAAGCACTCTGGCCTAAAAGTCTGGAAAACTCCTCATCACTGAATCCAACCGTTTTTTTGCTGTCCATAGATACTGGAACGATCTCAGTGGGCGTAGAAATAGCTGAAGAATGAAAAGTGTAGAATGAAGAAGAGTGACAAGATCAAGAAGTAAACAGCATGGTGAAAGGGTAACATAACAAAAATAGGAGCAAATAGAAAAAATATGTGTGCCAAGCCGGTCGCTAAGTGCTGGGAATTGTAAGCAAAAACACTAGAGGGTCCCTGAGAAAATAAATTTGTAGGGAAAAGAAGGCAGGGAAATCAACAGAATATATAACAAAGAACACTTCTCCAAAACCAATTATTTAGTATTAGGCACTATGTCCAAGATAAAATTACAATTGTCCAACAGACCATTGGTTTTTAATATTTATTATTCAAACATATATATCAAATTTGCAAATCATTTTCTCTTTTATGTAGTACATATACATCTTCTATCTAAATAAATAAAAATGTAAATGTTCGTTTGTTCATAATCGCAAATGTCCGAAAGTTCTTCACCGATTGCTTTAACATTTTGACACAATGTTGGATTTGAATAGGGCGTTGTTTTTGTATACACAACGTTGGATTCCAATACCCGCGTGTCCAATCCGCACGTGTTTTCAATTCGAAAGGCCGAACAGACCCTATCTATTTGGTTGCTGCGCAAAAACTACAATGGAAGCATTGAGACAATAGTCTACATATATTAGGATGGACAGTTGATGTCAGGATGGAAGATAAGGAAGTGGGTGGAGGGAGGGGGGAGAAGTTGGTTCACTTTGTAACATTAAGAAAGGACGCATAGAGACAATAGTCTACATATATTAGGATTAACAGTTGGTGTCAGGATAACAGACCGGGAAGTGGCTGGAGGGAGCAGGGAGGAGTTGGTTCACTTTGCAACATTAGCGCGTGTTTATAGATACACAACGTTGGATTAGAATATGCGCTTGTCCAATACTCGCGTGTTTTTATTCGAAAGGACGAACACACCCTATCGATTTGCTTGCCGCGCAACAACTTCAAGGGACGCATAGAGACAATAGTCACAAAAACATATTGTATATCTACAAGCATTGAGAAATTAAACATATTAGAAAAGTGCGCTTACTCTTTTCTTTCTCTTCCATTTAACCAGACTGAGCCACAGCAACGCGTGGCCAAGTACAGCTAGTTTCATTTTAAAAAACACACCAACAAAAACTACTGAATAATTATTTAACAAATCAAGTGTCGAGGAGCCCCACCAACATTACAGTAAACAATCTACATTCGGTGCATAAATTGATTAATAAAACATGACAAAAACAAAACCCATTATCAAGACAAATAAAGAGTCAGACAAAGAATAATATTGAAACAAAAATTACATGGACTCACTCAAACAGAATTCAATATATGCCCAATTAATCAGATCATTGCTAGTGCATGATTCAAAAAGAAAAGCTTTGACGCGTGTTTCGGAAGAGGCACATAAATAGAGGGTTCTTTCATCATTTATGTGATCAACCATCACATACTCAACAACTCCCCAAAAATAGGCCAAGATATAGGTTTGTGAGAACAATTACATGGTTAAAAGGTACCCACAATAGGATCATGTAATGTCAGATTTGTCGGACACCAAATACACACAGCGTCTCACAATGTAAATTATGCATACTGCTGTCACCGGGTGGACACTGTCATGTTGTCATGTCTGCAATACGCATATAATCACGTGCACAAACCATTAACTATGTAGGAGTTGCATATATAACACCATCATTCACTTAAGTCTGGGACACAAAGATACACTAGCAAATCACCTTATAAACATGAGCTGATGTGGCTGCATAATGCACAAAACATTTATAGTCAGAAATCAAACAGATTGCACACTGGTCACACATCCCCAAAAGCAGTGAATAAGTCAAGAATGCACTTTAGTGTGTCATGTGCCCCTCAAGGATAGCTCCTCACGGGAGTGTGAGCGAATTATTTAAAGGTCCAATTCAAAATGAAAAAAACTGTATCCACCCATGTAATGCAAAATGCAAAAAAGACGTCAATTACAGAAGTGTCTGCCCTGCCAACCAATTATTGAAAGACTTGGTAGCCACATCCTAACTGACCTGGACAGAGCCATAGGCTGCAATTTGTTATGGTGACAGATGTGGGTGAATATTCAAGGGACGCTGTAGCTGGATACTAACCAATTCGGACAGAGCCATAGGCTGCAAGTTGGTATGGTGACAGACATGGGTATATATTCAAAGGATGTGATAACCTCATCCTAACCAATTGAGACACAGCCATTGGCCGTGGTTTGTATGGTTATAGATGCAGGTTTTGGATTGTGTCCTCATAGCGTGGAAACCGACTTGGTAACCTCCCATTACCAATGTATCAAAGTTAATGGAGGTCTGACTGACAGTCTTTGAAAGACACGCTAGGCATGTTGTCTGCAAGCAATGTAATACATTACACCGATTCGGAAAATGTGACCAACGCAAACTAATCGCATTGGCCACATGGAATGAAGACTGCCACTGCAAATTTGATACGACTGTCTGTTCCCTATAGACTTTTCTTGCCTGCAGTGCCTGCATCATTCCTGCACCTCCCTGTCTTTCTGCTGCTGTGTCCACATTATCTGGGAGCTACTATGTCTCGTACAGTTGGCATGGCCCCAGCCTTCAATGAGGAGTAGAACCAGGTCCTGCTGGACAACCTCCAAAGCTGTAAAGCCAGCAATATGGCAAAGTAGAGGAGCAGGTGATGCTGAGTGATGCTGTAGTGGTGCTGAGTGATGCTGTTTTGGTTGGACTAAGTGATGTGGTGGTGTATTAGAGTGATGTGGTGGTGTCCCAGAGTGATGTGGTGGTGTCCCAGAGTGATGTGGTGGTGTCCCAGAGTGATGTGGTGGTGTTCCTGAGTGATGTGGTGGTGTCTGTGAGTGATGTGGTGGTGTCTGATGTGGTGGTGTCCCTGAGTGATGTGGTGGTGTCCCTGAGTGATGTGGTGGTGCCCCTGAGTGATGCCCCAGAGTGATGTGGTGGTGTTCCGTGAGTGATGTGGTGGTGTTCCATGAGTGATGTGGTGGTGTTCGTGAGTGATGTGGTGGTGTTCTGTGAGTGATGTGGTGGTGTCTGTGAGTGATGTGGTGGTGCCTCTGAGTGATGTGGCGGTGCCCCTGAGTGATGTGGTGGTGTCCCTGAGTGATGTGATGGTTTCCCTGAGTGATGTGGCCGGTGTCCCAGAGTGATGTGGTGGTGTCCCAGAGTGATGTGGCGGTGTCCCAGAGTGATGTGGTGGTGTCCTAGAGGGAAATGGCGGTGTCCTAGAGTGATATGGTGGTGTCCTAGAGTGATATGGTGGTGTCCCTGAGTAATGTGGTGGTGGTGTAAGGCGTGCAGCAGTGTGAGGTGTGCAGCAGTGTGTGTCGTGCAGCAGTGTGCGGCGTGCAGCAGTGTGAGGCGTGCAGCAGTGTGAGGCGTGCAGCAGTGTGAGGGCAATGTGAGGCATGCAGCAGTGTGAGTAATGCAGCAGTGTGTGGAATGCAGCAGTGTGCGGCATGCAGCAGTGTGTGGTGTGCAGCAGTGTGAGGCGTGCAGCAGTGTGTGGCATGCAGCAGTGTGTGGCATGCAGCAGTGTGAGGCGTGCAGCAGTGTGAGGTGTGCAGCAGTGTGAGGCGTGCAGCAGTGTGAGGTGTGCAGCAGTGTGTGGCATGCAGCGTGCAGCAGTGTATGGCATGCAGCAGTGTGTGGCGTGCAGCAGTGTGCAGCGTGCAGCAGTGTGTGGTGTGCAGCAGTGTGCGGCGTGCAGCAGTGTGAGGTGTGCAGCAGTGGGTGGTGTGCAGCAGTGTGAGGCGTGCAGCAGTGTGAGTAATGCAGCACTGTGCAGCGTGCAGCAGAGTGAGGCGTGCAGCAGTGTGAGGCGTGCAGCAGTGTGTGGCGTGCAGGAGTGTGTGGCATGCAGCAGTGTGTGGTGTGCAGCACTGTGTGGCGTGCAGCAGTGTATGGCGTGCAGCAGTGTGTGGCATGCAGCAGTATGAGTTGTGCAGCAGTGTGAGGTGTGCAGCAGTATGAGGGATGCAGCAGTGTATGGCAAGCAGCAGTGTGTGGCATGCAGCAGTGTGAGGCGTGCAGCAGTGTGTGGCATGCAGCAGTGTGTGGCGTGCAGCAGTGTGAGATGTGCAGCAGTGTGTGGCGTGCAGCAGTGTGAGGCGTGCAGCAGTGTGAGGTGTGCAGTAATGTGTGGCATGCAGCAGTGTGAGGCATGCGTGGCATGCAGCAGTGTGTGGCGTGCAGCAGTGTGTGGCATGCAGCAGTGTGAGGCATGCAGCAGGGTAAGCCGTGCAGCAGTGTGAGGCTTGCAGCAGTGTGTTGCGTACAGCAGTGTGTGGCGTACAGCAGTGTGAGGCGTGCAGCAGTGTGTGCCGTGCAGCAGTCTGTGGCATGCAGCACTGCGTGGCATGCAGCACTGTGTGGCGTGCAGCAGTGTGAGGCATGCAGCAGTGTGAGGCATGCAGCAGTGTGAGGCATGCAGCAGTGTGCGGTGTGCAGCAGTGTGAGGCGTGCAGCTGTGTGAGGCGTGCAGCAGTGTGTGTCATGCAGCAGTGTGAGTCGTGCAGCAGTGTGTGGTTTGCAGCAGTGTGTGGCGTGCAGCAGTTTGTGGCATGCAGCAGTGTGAGGCGTACTTCAGTGTGAGGCGTGCAGCAGGGTAAGTAATGCAGCACTGTGCAGCGTGCAGCAGTGTGAGGCGTGCAGCAGTGTGAGTAATGCAGCACTGTGCAGCTTGCAGCAGAGTGAGGCGTGCAGCAGTGTGAGGCGTGCAAAAGTGTGTGGCGTGCAGCAGTGTGTGGTGTGCAGCAGTGTATGGCGTGCAGCAGTGTGAGGCGTGCAGCAGTGTGAGGTGTGCAGCAGTGTGTGGCATGCAGCAGTATGAGTTGTGCAGCAGTGTGAGTAATGCAGCACTGTGCAGCATGCAGCAGTGTGAGGCATGCAGCAGTGTGATGCATGCAGCAGTGTGTGGCGTGCAGCAGTGTGAAGCATGCAGCAGTGTGTGGCATGCAGCAGTGTGTGGTGTGCAGCAGTGTGTGGCGTGCAGCAGTGTGCAGTGTGCAGCAGTGTGAGGCGTGCAGCAGTGTGAGGCGTGCAGCACTATGAGTCGTGCAGCAGGTTGAGGTGTGCAGCAGTGTGAGACGTGCAGCAGTGCGTGGCATGCAGCAGTGTGTGGCATGCAGCAGTGTGAGGCATGCAGCAGTGCGAGGCATGCAGCAGTGTGAGGTGTGCAGCAGTGTGTGGAATGCAGCAGTGTGAGGCGTGCGTGACATACAGCAGTGTGTGGCGTGCAGTGTGCAGTAGTGTGAGGCGTGCAGCAGTGTGAGGCATGCAGCAGTATGTGGCGTACAGCAGTGTGTGGCGTACATCAGTGTGAGGCATGCAGCAGTGTGTGGCGTGCAGCAGTCTGTGGCATGCAGCACTGCGTGGCATGCAGCAGTGTGTGGCATGCAGCAGTGTGAGGCGTGCAGCAGTGTGTGGTGTGCAGCAGTGTGAGGCATGCAGCAGTGTGAGGCGTGCAGCAGTGTGAGGCATGCAGCAGTGTGCGGTGTGCAGCAGTGTGAGGCGTGCAGCAGCGTGAGGTGTGCAGCAGTGTGTGGCGTGCAGCAGTGTGAGGCGTGCAGTAGTGTGAGGCATGCAACAGTGTGAGGCGTGCAGCAGTGTGTGGCGTGCAGCATTGTGTGGCGTGCAGCAGTGTGTGGCATGCAGCAATGTGATGCGTGCAGAAGTTTGAGGCATACAGCAATGTGTGGCATGCAGCAGTGTGCGTTGTGCAGCAGGGTGAGTAATGCAGCACTGTACAGCATGCAGCAGAGTGAGGCGTGCCGCAGTGTATGGCGTGCAGCAGTGTGAGGCGTGCAGCAGTGTGAGGCATGCAGCAGTGTGTGGCATGCAGCAGTATGAGTCGTGCAACAGTGTGAGTAATGCAGCACTGTGCAGCATGCAGCAGTGTGAGGCATGCAGCAGTTTGAGTAATGCAGCACTCTGCAGCGTGCAGCTGAGTGAGGCGTGCAGCAGTGTGTGGCATGTATCAGGGTGTGGTATGCCTCAGTGTGTGGCGTGCAGCAGTGTGAGGCGTGCAGCAGTGTGTGGTGTGCAGCAGTGTGTGGCATGCAGCAGTGTGTGGCCAGCAGCCGTTTGTCGTGCAGCAGTGTGAGGCATGAAGCAGTGTGAGGCATGAAGCAGTGTGAGGCATGCAGCAGTGTGACGCATGCAGCAGTGTGTGGCATGCAGCAGTGTGTGGTGTGCAGCAGTGTGTGGCGTGCAGCAGTGCGTGGTGTGCAGCAGTGTATGGCGTGCAGCAGTGTGAGGCGTGCAGCAGTGTGAGGCATGCAGCAGTGTGTGGCATGCAGCAGTATGAGTCGTGCAGCAGTGTGAGTAATTCAGCACTGTGCAGCATGCAGCAGTGTGAGGCATGCAGCAGTGTGAGTAATGCAGCAGCGTGCAGCTGAGTGAGGCATGCAGCAGTGTGTGGCATGCAGCAGTGCGTGGCATGCCTCAGTGTGTGGTGTGCAGCAGTGTGTGGCATGCAGCTGTGTGTGGCCAGCAGCTATTTGTCATGCAGCAGTGTGAGGCATGAAGCAGTGTGAGGCGTGAAGCAGTGTGAGGAATGCAGCAGTGTGATGCATGCAGCAGTGTGTGGCGTGCAGCAGTGTGAGGCATGCAGCAGTGTGTGGCATGCAGCAGTGTGTGGTGTGCAGCAGTGTGTGGCGTGCAGCAGTCTGTGGCGTGCAGCAGTGTGAGGCATGCAGCAGTGTGTGGCATGCAGCAGTGTGAGTAATGCAGCAGTGTGCAGCGTGCAGCAGTGTGAGGCGTGCAGCAGTGTGAAGCAAGCAGCAGTATGAGTCGTGCAGCAGTGTGAGGTGTGCAGCAGTGTGAGGCATGCAGCAGTGTGTGGCATGCAGCAGAGTGTGGCATGCAGCAGTGTGAGGCCTGCAGCAGTGTGTGGCGTGCAGCAGTGTGTGGCGTGCAGCAGTGTGAGGCGTGCAGTAGTGTGTGGTGTGCAGCAGTGTGAGGTGTGCAGCAGTGTGAGGCGTGCAGCAGTGTGAGGTGTGCAGCAGTGTGTGGCATGCAGCAGTGTGCGGCATGTGTGGCATGCAGTAGTGTGTGGCATGCAGCAGTGTGTGGCATGCAGCAGTGTGAGGTGTGCAGCAGTGTGTGGCGTTCAGCAGTGTGAGGCATGCAGCAGTGTGTGGCGTGCAGTGTGCAGTAGTGTGAGGCATGCAGCAGTGTGAGGCGTGCAGCAGTGTGTGGCGTACAGCAGTGTGTGGCATACATCAGTTTGAGGCGTGCAGCAGTGTGTGGTGTGCAGCAGTCTGTGGCATGAAGCACTGCGTGGCATGCAGCTGTGTGTGGCGGGCAGCAGTGTGAGGCGTGCAGCAGTGTGTGGCGTGCAGCAGTGTGAGGCGTGCAGCAGTGTGAGGCATGCAGCAGTGTGAGGCGTGCAGCAGTGTGCGGTGTGCTGCAGTGTGTGGCATGCAGCAGTGTGATGCGTGCAGCAGTTTGAGGCATACAGCAATGTGTGGCATGCAGCAGTGTGCGTTGTGCAGCAGTGTGAGTAATGCAGCACTGTGCAGCATGCAGCAGAGTGAGGCGTGCAGCAGTGAATGGCGTGCAGCAGTGTGAGGCACGCAGCAGTGTGAGGCATGCAGAAGTGTGTGGCATGCACCAGTATGAGTTGTGCAGCAGTGTGAGTAATGCAGCACTGTGCAGCGTGCAGCAGTGTGAGGCATGCAGCAGTTTGAGTAATGCAGCACTCTGCAGCGTGCATCTGAGTGAGGCGTGCAGCAGTGTGTGGCATGCAGCAGTGTTTGGCATGCCTCAGTGTGTGGGGTGCAGCAGTGTGAGGCATGCAGCAATGTGTGGCATGCAGCAGTATGAGTTGTGCAGCAGTGTGAGTAATGCAGCACGGTGCAGCATGCAGCAGTGTGAGGTGTGCAGCTGTGTGAGTAATGCAGCACTGTGCAGCATGCAGCAGAGTGAGGCGTGCAGCAGTGTGTGGCGTGCAGCAGTGTGTGGCGTGCCTCAGTGTGTGGCGTGCAGCAGTGTGAGGCGTGCAGCAGTGTGTGGTGTGCAGCAGTATCTGACATGCAGCAGTGTGTAGCCAGCAACTGTGTGTCGTGCAGCAGTGTGAGGCGTGAAGCAGTGTGAGGCGTGCAGCAGTGTGAGGCATGCAGCAGTGTGATGCATGCAGCAGTGTGTGGCGTGCAGCAGTGTGAAGCATGCAGCAGTGTGTGGCATGCAGCAGTGTGTGGTGTGCAGCAGTGTGTGGCATGCAGCAGTGTGTGGCATGCAGCAGTGTGAGGCATGCAGCAGTGTGTGACGTGCAGCAGTGTGAGTAATGCAGCAGTGTGCAGCGTGCAGCAGTGTGAGGCGTGCAGCAGTGTGAGGCGTGCAGCACTATGAGTCGTGCAGCAGGTTGAGGTGTGCAGCAGTGTGAGACGTGCAGCAGTGCGTGGCATGCAGCAGTGTGTGGCATGCAGCAGTGTGAGGCGTGCAGCAGTGCGAGGCATGCAGCAGTGTGAGGTGTGTAGCAGTGTGTGGAATGCAGCAGTGTGAGGCGTGCGTGACATACAGCAGTGTGTGGCATGCAACAGTGTGTGGCATGCAGCAGTGTGAGGCGTGCAGCAGTGTGTGGCGTGCAACAGTGTGAGGCATGCAGCAGTGTGTGGCGTGCAGTGTGCAGTAGTGTGAGGCGTGCAGCAGTGTGAGGCGTGCAGCAGTATGTGGCGTACAGCAGTGTGTGGCGTACATAAGTGTGAGGCATGCAGCAGTGTGTGGCGTGCAGCAGTCTGTGGCATGCAGCACTGCGTGGCATGCAGCAGTGTGTGGCATGCAGCAGTGTGAGGCGTGCAGCAGTGTGTGGCGTGCAGAAGTGTGAGGCGTGCAGCAGTGTGAGGCGTGCAGCAGTGTGAGGCGTGCAGCAGTGAGCGGCGTGCAGCAGCGTGAGGTGTGCAGCAGTGTGTGGCGTGCAGGAGTGTGAGGCGTGCAGCGGTGTGAGGCATGCAACAGTGTGAGGCGTGCAGCAGTGTGTGGCGGGCAGCAGTGTGTGGCGTGCAGCAGTGTGTGGCATGCAGCAGTGTGATGTGTGCAGCAGCTTGAGGCATACAGCAATGTGTGGCATGCAGCAGTGTGCGTTGTGCAGCAGGTTGAGTAATGCAGCACTGTGCAGCATGCAGCAGAGTGAGGCGTGCAGCAGTGTATGGCGTGCAGCAGTGTGAGGCGTGCAGCAGTGTGAGGCATGCAGCAGTGTGTGGCATGCACCAGTATGAGTCGTGCAGCAGTGTGAGTAATGCAGCACTGTGCAGCGTGCAGCAGTGTGAGGCATGCAGCAGTTTGAGTAATGCAGCACTCTGCAGCGTGCAGCTGAGTGAGGCGTGCAGCTGTGTGTGGCATGCCTCAGTGTGTGGCGTGCAGCAGTGTGAGGCGTGCAGCAGTGTGTGGTGTGCAGCAGTGTGTGGGCATGCAGCAGTGTGTGGCCAGCAGCCGTTTGTCGTGCAGCAGTGTGAGGCATGATGCAGTGTGAGGCATGAAGCAGTGTGAGGCATGCAGCAGTGTGACGCATGCATCAGTGTGTGGCGTGCAGCAGTCTGAGTCATGCAGCAGTGTGCGGCGTGCAGCAGTGTGTGGTGTGCAGCAGTGTATGGCGTGCAGCAGTGTGAGGCGTGCAGTAGTGTGAGGCATGCAGCAGTGTGTGGCATGCAGCAGTATGAGTCGTGCAGCAGTGTGAGTAATGCAGCACTGTGCAGCATGAGTAATGCAGCAGCGTGCAGCTGAGTGAGGCATGCAGCAGTGTGTGGCATGAAGCAGTGTGTGGCATGCCTCAGTGTGTGGCGTGCAGCAGTGTGAGGTGTGAAGCAGTGTGTGGTGTGCATCAGTGTGTGGCAAGCAGCAGTGTGTGGCCAGCAGCTGTTTGTCATGCAGCAGTGTGATGCATGCAGCAGTGTGTGGCGTGCAGCAGTGTGAGGCATGCAGCAGTGTGTGCCATGCAGCAGTGTGTGGTGTGCAGCAGTGTGTGGCTTGCAGCAGTGTGTGGCGTGCAGCAGTGTGAGGCATGCAGCAGTGTGTGGCGTGCATTAGTGTGAGTAATGCAGCAGTGTGCAGCGTGCAGCAGTGTGAGGCGTGCAGCAGTGTGAAGCGTGCAGCAGTATGAGTCGTGCAGCAGTGTGAGGTGTGCAGCAGTTTGAGGCATGCAGCAGTGTGTGGCATGCAGCAGTGTGTGGCTTGCAGCAGTGTGAGGCCTGCAGCAGTGTGTGGCGTGCAGCAGTGTGTGGCGTGCAGCAGTGTGAGGCGTGCAGTAGTGTGTGGTGTGCAGCAGTGTGAGGTGTGCAGCAGTGTGAGGCGTGCAGCAGTGTGAGGTGTGCAGCAGTGTGTGGCATGCAGCAGTGTGCGGCATGTGTGGCATGCAGTAGTGTGTGGCATGCAGCAGTGTGTGGCATGCAGCAGTGTGAGGCGTGCAGCAGTGTGTGGCGTGCAGCAGTGTGAGGCATGCAGCAGTGTGTGGCGTGCAGTGTGCAGTAGTGTGAGGCGTGCAGCAGTGTGAGCCGTGCAGCAGTGTGTGGCGTACAGCAGTGTGTGGCGTACATCAGTTTGAGGCGTGCAGCAGTGTGTGGTGTGCAGCAGTCTGTGGCATGCAGCACTGCATGGCATGCAGCTGTGTGTGGCGGGCAGCAGTGTGAGGCGTGCAGCAGTGTGTGGCGTGCAGCAGTGTGAGTAATGCAGCACTGTGCAGCATGAGTAATGCAGCAGCGTGCAGCTGAGTGAGGCATGCAGCAGTGTGTGGCATGAAGCAGTGTGTGGCATGCCTCAGTGTGTGGCGTGCAGCAGTGTGAGGTGTGAAGCAGTGTGTGGTGTGCAGCAGTGTGTGGCAAGCAGCAGTGTGTGGCCAGCAGCTGTTTGTCATGCAGCAGTGTGAGGCATGAAGCAGTGTGAGGCGAGAAGCAGTGTGAGGCATGCAGCAGTGTGATGCATGCAGCAGTGTGTGGCGTGCAGCAGTGTGAGGCATGCAGCAGTGTGTGGCATGCAGCAGTGTGTGGTTTGCAGCAGTGTGTGGCGTGCAGCAGTGTGTGGCGTGCAGCAGTGTGAGGCATGCAGCAGTGTGTGGCGTGCAGCAGTGTGAGTAATGCAGCAGTGTGCAGCGTGCAGCAGTGTGAGGCGTGCAGCAGTGTGCAGCGTGTAGCAGAGTGAGGCGTGCAGCAGTGTGTGGCGTGCAGCAGTGTGTGGCATGCCTCAGTGTGTGGCGTGCAGCAGTGTGAGGCATGCAGCAGTGTGTGGCATGCAGCAGTATGAGTCGTGCAGCAGTTTGAGTAATGCAGCACTGTGCAGCATGCAGCAGTGTGAGGCGTGCAGCAGTGTGAGTAATGCAGCACTGTGCAGCATGCAGCAGAGTGAGGCGTGCAGCAGTGTGTGGCATGCAGCAGTGTGTGGCGTGCCTCAGTGTGTGGCGTGCAGCATTGTGAGGCGTGCAGCAGTGTGTGGTTTGCAGCAGTGTGTGGCATGCAGCAGTGTGTTGCCAGCAGCTGTGTCGTGCAGCAGTGTGAGGCATGAAGCAGTGTGAGGTGTGCAGCAGTGTGAGGCATGCAGCAGTGTGTGGCGTGCAGCAGTGTGAGGCATGCAGCAGTGTGTGGCATGCAGCAGTGTGTGGTGTGCAGCAGTGTGAGGCATGCAGCAGTGTGTGGCGTGCAGCAGTCTGTGGCATGCAGCACTGCGTGGCATGTAGCAGTGTGTGACGGGCAGCAGTGTGAGGCATGCAGCAGTGTGTGGCGTGCAGCAGTGTGAGGCATGCAGCAGTGTGTGGCATGCAGCAGTGTGTGGTGTGCAGCAGCATGAGGCGTGCAGCAGTGTGTGGCGTGCAGCAGTGTGAGGCGTGCAGCAGTGTTAGGTCTGCAGCAGTGTGTGGCAGGCAGCATTGTGTGGCGTGGAGCATTGTGAGGCGTGCAGCAGTGTGTGGCGTGCAGCAGTATGAGTCGTGCAGCAGTGTGAGGTGTGCAGCAGTGTGAGGCGTGCAGCAGTGTGTGGCATGCAGCAGTGTGTGGCATGCAGCAGTGTGAGGCGTGGAGCAGTGTGTGGCATGCAGCAGTGTGTGGCGTGCACCAGTGTGAGGCGTGCAGCAGTGTGAGGTGTGCAGCAGTGTGAGGCGTGCAGCAGTGTGAGGCATGCAGCAGTGTGAGGCGTGCAACAGTGCGAGGGGTGCAGCAGTGTGTGGCATGCAGCAGTGTGTGGTGTGCGGCAGTGTGTGGCATGCGGCAGTGTGAGGCGTGCAGCAGTGTGAGGCGTGCAGCAGTGTGTGGCATGCAGCAGTATGAGTCGTGCAGCAGTATGAGTTATGCAGCACTGTGCAGCGTGCAGCAGTGTGAGGCGTCCAGCAGTGTGAGTAATGCAGCACTGTGCAGCATGCAGCAGAGTGAGTCGTGCAGCAGTGTGTGGCGTGCAGCAGTGTGTGGTGTGCCTCAGTGTGTGGCTTGCAGCAGTGTGAGGCGTGGAGCAGTGTGTGGTGTGCAGCAGTGTGTGGCATGCAGCATTGTGTGGCCAGCAGCTGTGTGTCATGCAGTAGTGTGAGGCATGAAGCAGTGTGAGGCGTGCAGCAGTGTGAGGCATGCAGCAGTGTGAGGCATGCAGCAGTGTGTGGCGTGCAGCAGTGTGAGGCATGCAGCAGTGTGTGGCATGCAGCACTGTGTGGTGTGCAGTGGTGTGTGGCATGCAGCAGTGTGTGGCGTGCAGCAGTGTGAGGCATGCAACAGTGTGTGGCGTGCAGCAGTGTGAGTAATGCAGCAGTGTGCAGCAGTATGAGGCGTGCAGCAGTGTGAAGCGTGCAGCAGTATGATTCTGCAGCAGTGTGAGGTGTGCAGCAGCGTTAGGCGTGCAGCAGTGTGTGGCATGCAGCAGTGTGTAGCATGCAGCAGTGTGAGGCATGCAGCAGTGTGTGGCGTGCAGCAGTGTGTGGCGTGCAGCAGTGTGAGGCGTGCAGCAGTGTGTGGTGTGCAGCAGTGTGTGTCATGCAGCAGTGTGAGGCGTGCAGCAGTGTGTGGCGTGCAGCAGTGTGAGGCATGCAGCAGTGTGTGGCGTGCAGTGTGCAGTAGTGTGAGGCGTGCAGCAGTGTGAGGCGTGCAGCAGTGTGTGGCGTACAGCAGTGAGTGGAGTACATCAGTGTGAGGCGTGCAGCAGTGTGTGGCGTGCAGCAGTCTGTGGCATGCAGCACTGCGTGGCATGCAGCAGTGTGTGGCGGGCAGCAGTGTGAGGCGTGCAGCAGTGTGTGGCATGCAGCAGTGTGAGGCGTGCAGCAGTGTGAGGGGTGCAGCAGTGTGAGGCATGCAGCAGTGTGCGGTGTGCAGCAGTGTGAGGCATGCAGCAGTGTGAGGCGTGCAACAGTGTGAGGCGTGCAGCAGTGTGTGGCATGCAGCAGTGTGTGGTGTGTAGCAGTGTTTGGCGTGCAGCATTGTGAGGCGTGCAGGAGTGTGAGGCGTGCAGCAGTGTGTGGCATGCAGCAGTGTGCGTCGTGCAGTAGTGTGAGTAATGCTGCACTGTGCAGTGTGCAGCAGTGTGAGGCGTGCAGCAGTGTGAGTAATGCAGCACTGTGCAGCATGCAGCAGAGTGAGGCGTGCAGCAGTGTATGGCGTGCAGCAGTGTGTGGCGTGCAGCAGTATGTGGCATGCTTCAGTGTGTGGCATGCAGCAGTGTGAGGCGTGCAGCAGTGTGTGGCGTGCAGCAGTGTGTGGCGTGCAGCAGTGTGAGGCATGCAGCAGTGTGTGGCGTGTGGCAGTGTGTGGCGTGCAGCAGTGTGTGGCGTGCAGCAGTGTGAGGCGTGAAGCAGTGTGAGGCGTGCCGCAGTGTGAGGCATGCAGCAGCGTGAGGCATGCAGCAGTGTGTGGCGTGCATCAGTGTGAGGCATGCAGCAGTCTGTGGCATGCAGCAGTCTGTGGCATGCAGCAGTGTGAGTATTGCAGCAGTGTGCAGCGTGCAGCAGTGTGAGGCGTGCAGCAGTGTGAGGCGTGCAGCAGCATGAGGCGTGCAGCAGTGTGAGTCATGCAGCAGTGTGAGGCGTGCAGCAGTGTTAGGCGTGCAGCAGTGTGTGGCAGGCAGCATTGTGTGGCGTGGAGCATTGTGAGGCGTGCAGCAGTGTGTGGCGTGCAGCAGTGTGTGGCGTGCAGCAGTGTGAGGTGTGCAGCAGTGTGTGGCATGCAGCAGTATGAGGCGTGCAGCAGTATGAGGTGTGCAGCAGTGTGAGGTGTGCACCAGTGAGTGGCGTGCAGCAGTGTGTGGCGTGCAGTAGTGTGGCGTGCAGCAGTGTGAGGCGTGCAGCAGTGTGTGGTGTGCAGCAGTGTGTGGTGTGCAGCAGTGTGAGGCGTGCAGCAGTGTGAGGCGTGCAGCAGTGTGTGGCATGCAGCAGTGTGCGTTGTGCAGTAGTGTGAGTAATGCAGCACTGTGCAGTGTGCAGCAGTGTGAGGCGTGCAGCAGTGTGAGTAATGCAGCACTGTGCAGCATGCAGCAGAGTGAGGCGTGCAGCAGTGTATGGCGTGCAGCAGTGTGTGGCATGCAGCAGTATGTGGCATGCTTCAGTGAGTGGCGTGCAGCAGTGTGAGGCGTGCAGCAGTGTGTGGTGTGCAGCAGTGTGTGGCGTGCAGCAGTGTGAGGCGTGAAGCAGTGTGAGGCGTGCAGCAGTGTGAGGCGTGCAGCAGTGTGAGGCATGAAGCAGTGTGAGGCGTGCAGCAGTGTGTGGCGTGCAGCAGTGTGTGGCGTGCAGCAGTGTGAGGTGTGCAGCAGTGTGTGGCGTGCAGCAGTATGAGACGTGCAGCAGTATGAGGTGTGCATCAGTGTGAGGTGTGCACCAGTGAGTGGCGTGCAGCAGTGTGAGGCGTGCAGCAGTGTGAGGCGTGCAGCAGTGTGAGGGGTGCAGCAGTGTGAGGCATGCAGCAGTGTGCGGTGTGCAGCAGTGTGAGGCGTGCAGCAGTGTGAGGCGTGCAACAGTGTGAGGCGTGCAGCAGTGTGTGGCATGCAGCAGTGTGTGGTGTGCAGCAGTGTGTGGCGTGCAGCAGTGTGAGGCGTGCAGCAGTGTGAGGCGTGCAGCAATGTGAGGCGTGCAGCAGTGTGAGTCATGCAGCAGTGTGAGGCGTGCAGCAGTGTTAGGCGTGCAGGAGTGTGTGGCAGGCAGCATTGTGTGGCGTGGAGCATTGTGAGGCGTGCAGCAGTGTGTGGCGTGCAGCAGTGTGTGGCGTGCAGCAGTGTGAGGTGTGCAGTAGTGTGTGGCATGCAGCAGTATGAGGCGTGCAGCAGTATGAGGTGTGCAGCAGTGTGAGGTGTGCACCAGTGAGTGGCGTGCAGCAGTGTGTGGCGTGCAGTAGTGTGGCGTGCAGCAGTGTGAGGCGTGCAGCAGTGTGTGGTGTGCAGCAGTGTGTGGTGTGCAGCAGTGTGAGGCGTGCAGCAGTGTGAGGCGTGCAGCAGTGTGTGGCATGCAGCAGTGTGCGTCGTGCAGTGGTGTGAGTAATGCAGCAGTGTGCAGTGTGCAGCAGTGTGAGGCGTGCAGCAGTTGAGTAATGCAGCACTGTGCAGCATGCAGCAGAGTGAGGCGTGCAGCAGTGTATGGCGTGCAGCAGTGTGTGGCATGCAGCAGTATGTGACATGCTTCAGTGAGTGGCGTGCAGCAGTGTGAGGCGTGCAGCAGTGTGTGGCGTTCAGCAGTGTGTGGCGTGCAGCAGTGTGAGGTGTGAAGCAGTGTGAGGCGTGCAGCAGTGTGAGGCGTGCAGCAGTGTGAGGCATGAAGCAGTGTGAGGCGTGCAGCAGTGTGTGGCGTGCAGCAGTGTGTGGCGTGCAGCAGTGTGAGGTGTGCAGCAGTGTGTGGCGTGCAGCAGTATGAGGCGTGCAGCAGTATGAGGTGTGCATCAGTGTGAGGTGTGCACCAGTGAGTGGCGTGCAGCAGTGTGTGGCGTGCAGTAGTGTGGCGTGCAGCAGTGTGAGGCGTGCAGCAGTGTGTGGTGTGCAGCAGTGTGTGGTGTGCAGCAGTGTGAGGCGTGCAGCAGTGTGAGGCGTGCAGCAGTGTGTGGCATGCAGCAGTGTGAGGCATGCAGCAGTGTGTGGCGTGCAGCAGTGTGTGGCATGCAGCAGTATGTGGCATGCTTCAGTGAGTGGCGTGCAGCAGTGTGAGGCGTGCAGCAGTGTGTGGCGTGCAGCAGTGTGTGGCGTGCAGCAGTGTGTGGCATGCAGCAGTGTGAGGCGTGAAGCAGTGTGAGGCGTGCAGCAGTGTGAGGCGTGCAGCAGTGTGAGGCATGCAGCAGTGTGTGGCGTGCATCAGTGTGAGGCATGCAGCAGTGTGTGGCGTGCAGCAGTGTGAGTATTGCAGCAGTGTGCAGCGTGCAGCATTGTGCAGTGTGCAGCAGTGTGAGGCGTGCAGCAGTGTTAGGCGTGCAGCAGTGTGAGGCGTGCAGCAGTGTGAGTCATGCAGCAGTGTGAGGCGTGCAGCAGTTTAAGGCATGCAGCAGTGTGTGGCAGGTAGCATTGTGTGGTGTGGAGCATTGTGAGGCGTGCAGCAGTTTGTGGCGTGCAGCAGTGTGTGGCGTGCAGCAGTGTGAGGCGTGCAGCAGTGTGTGTTGTGCAGCAGTGTGAGGCATGCAGCAGTATGAGGTGTGCAGCAGTGTGAGGTGTGCACCAGTGAGTGGCGTCCAGCAGTGTGTGGCGTGCAGCAGTGTGGCGTGCAGCAGTGTGAGGCGTGCAGCAGTGTGTACCGTGCAGCAGTGTGTGGTGTGCATGTTGGACAGGCCACATGAAGGGCCGCTCTCCCCCGGCCCAACCAGGCCCGAACCAGCCACGCAAGTACCACACACCACCATTACACGTCCACCGTCCCCGCAGGGACCCCTACACTTGAACCTGTGGACCGCGTAGGCCGACCCACTACCGGCCTGCGCGCCCATCCTGGGCGCCATCTTGGACACTCCACCACGAGGCCGCCTGGCCCCCGATCGACCTCAACCCTGGGCCCGGCCAGGCCTCAGACATTCCGGCACCAACATCCACCCAGGAGGTGAGCGGGCTACTTGGTCAGTCAATGGGAGCAAGAGGTGTCGATGGCTCCCCCCCGCCAAGTACCGCTCGCCCATCGCCTCCCCGGGCGCTGGCTCCACCCCCCTGCTGGGTGTCTGAACCCCCTCATCCCGGACCTCCCGACCTCCAAGTGCGAGGGTCCGGACATCAAAGCACACCAGCCCTATAACTGGGGCAGCTCCAGAGCCGGACGGGAGTTGTATCTTGGAGTCGAGAGACGCAAAGAAGAACTCATCCTTGACGGACTACTGGCGCTGCCGTAGCTCTGTCTTGTGCACCTTCGTCTTGCCTGCTGGCGCTGCCGCGGCTTTGGGAACCACCCTATCCTTCATAGTCGTCGGGACCTGCTGGCGTGGCCGCGGACCGTTTGTAACCACCACCTTCATCGGGACCTGCTGGCTCTGCCGCGGACCGTCGTCTTCCTTCATCCATCTCGGGCCCTGCTGGCTCCGCCGCGGCCCGTTCATCTACACCACCGAGCTCGAGGATTGAGAGCTATTTCCATCTCTTTGGTAACAAGACTGTCCCGCTACCCTTTTCCTAAACAGAGACCAGAATAGAGGGGACCCCTGAGTCCAGACCTCCTTGTACCATTCTACCGTACTTGAAGAATTACCTATAAAGTATCGTTGAACTTTATCATTGTGTGGTGTCCGTCTGTGGGGGGGGAGTTACTTGTCTGTACGATTCACTGGGGACGGCTCTCCCCGGAGACCTCTCCCCTTATCCTCGGCCGACCCTCCCGGTCCGTCTAACATTGGTGGCCAGCGACGGGATCCGAATCACCGCATAAACCGTACAGAGAGTAGCTCACCCCACGGCGAATCACGATGTCAACTAAAGACAGCGGATCAACGGAGAAATTCCAGATGGAGAAATTGGACGAGTACAACCATCGTGAACTTAAACAGTTCTGTATCGAATTAGGTATCGCTACCACCGGACTAAATACCAAAGATGACTTTAAGCAGGCCCTGGAATCTTGGGCAGAAACCGGGGCTGCCGGAACCCCCGATCAAGACATCACAGCACAAACCCCCATGGCCCCTGAAGAACGGAGAACGGGTCTCTCGCCAGACGAGATCCAGGAACGAGAAAGAACCCGACTACACGAGCTGGAAATGGCCCGGCTCAAAATGGACGTTGAACTAAAGTTGGCCGAACAGAAAATCAACTTAGAGCACCTGCGTCTCCGAGAAGAAAGAGAGGAGAAACAGAGACAAAGGGAGCTCGAGGAAAAGAAACTGGCATATGAACATGAGCGGAAATTAGCTGAAATCGACCTACGCAAACAGAATAAAGAAGCAGGGGTGCCCGAGCAACCCCACACTCCAGGGGCAACAGAGAAGAAGGTACACATCCCCAAGGATGTCGTTCGAGAATACTTCCGAGAGGACGACATCCAGCAATGGTTTAAGGCCTATGAAATCGCTATGACTGCACACCGGATCGATAAAAGCGATTGGGGGGCCGGTCTGTGGGGGAGATTCCTCAATGAGGGCCGCGACGCCCTGCTGCAACTCCCGGACCACCAGATGACCTCCTATGACCATATGAAAGCTGCACTCCTCACCCGCTATGGCCTCACACCCGAGATGTACCGTCAGAGGTTCCGAGACTGCACCCGCATCCCAGGTACAACTTGGGTGGACTATGTCAATTACTTTAGCCGAGCCTTCGAGGGCTGGATCAAAGGAAGCAGGGTCACAACCTACGAACAACTGTTCAATCTTATGGTATGGGAGCATCTGTCGAACAATTGCTTCATTGAACTTCGTCAGCACCTCCTCGACAGCAAGTTAACGGATCCCCGGCAGCTCGCAGCTGAAGCAGACCGGTGGGAGATCACCAGAGTGAGTCGAAATGGGTCCTCCGAACAGAACCGGAACAACAATGGCCAGCACCGTCCCCGAGGAGGTGGAGGCCAAGGACGCGGAAGAAGCAACGCTCCGGTCACCCTCACTACCAGCCCCACCCCCCCGGCCAACCGGGGCAGCACCCCAGCGCGACCGGGACATCGAGCCAATGTTACCTGCCATCGATGCCAACGAGTCGGACACTATGCAAACGACCCAAACTGCCCCCAGTACCAGAGCCCAAGACCCCGCCAAGTAGTCGCTGCTGCTCTGGGGGAGGAACAGATCTCAGAGGAACAAGAAGAATATGAACAGGACCACCAAGAATGGGAGCCAGCCGCCATGGCTCTCGCCTGCCTAGGGGGGAGAGACATGGTCCCGCGGGTCCCCCTACCCGCTAATACCCAGAAGTACAGCCAATGGGTGGGCATCAATGGACGCCGGGCTGAAGCCCTTCGTGACACTGGGGCCAGTATAACAGCCGTCCGCTGTCACCTGGTGACCCCCGAACAATACTTACCAAACATTCTCTGCCCTGTACGTTCAGCCGATAACTCAGAAAGCCTGTGTCGGATGGCCTGCGTCCCCTTCGAATGGGGAGGGGTCTCCGGCATGTTGAAGGTGACGGTCCGAGATGATGCCCCCGTAGACTGCCTCCTGGGTAATGACCTGGAAAGCTCTCCATGGGCAGCAGTCGAACGAAAAGAGCACCTGGGGATGCTGGGCGTCCCGGACTGGGCGTGCGTCACCACCCGGTCCATGACCGCCCGTGCCAACACCCGCCCAGAGGAACTCGAATGGCCGGCGCCACCGCCTCCGGTCGCCCCCGCCGAAACCACCGACCGTGACGTCCCCCCCGAACCAGCTCAACCTCCAGACCTCGCTAACCTCGACCAGTGGCCTCAAGAGGGGGGGCCCACGCAAGAACAATTTCGCCAAGAACAAAAGACCTGTCCCTCCCTCGAGGGACTCCGCCAGCAAGCGCTAGCCCAAAGCGCAGGGGATACCTCCGGAACTCACTGGGTCTACTGGGACAATGATCTGCTGTACAGTGAGCAAAGAATCGCGGAGCTGGGGGCCAGCCGAGTCCTAGTGGTACCCCTCCGTTTTAGAGACTTTCTGCTAAACCTGGCCCACGATGTCCCCCTGGCAGGACACTTGGGTCAAGACAAAACCTATAGCCGCCTGGTGACCCACTTCTTCTGGCCCAAAATGAGCGACAATGTACACCAGCATTGCCGATCTTGCCCCACGTGCCAAGCCAGTGGGAAGAGCGGCCGCAAACTGAAAGCCCCCCTGCAACCGTTTCCCGTGGTCACCACCCCGTTCGAGAGGGTCGGAATCGATATCGTAGGGCCCCTGGACCCGCGCACAAAACAAGGCCATCGATTCATCCTGGTGCTAGTGGACCACGCCACCCGCTACCCGGAGGCTGTTCCCCTGCGGACTGTGACAGCCCCGGTAGTCGGCCGGGCTCTGATGGGGATCTTCTCCCGGGTGGGCTTCCCCCGGGAGGTCGTCAGTGACAGGGGCACGAACTTTATTTCGAAATATATGAAATCTCTCTGGCAACAGTGCGGGGTTACCTACCGGTTCACGACCCCCTATCACCCTCAAGGAAACGGCCTCGTTGAGCGGTTCAACCGCACGCTCAAAGGGATGATCGGGGGGTTGGAAGAGCCCCTCCGTCGCCAGTGGGATGTGCTGCTGCCGTGCCTCCTCTTCGCATATCGAGAGGTTCCCCAGAAGTCCCTGGGCTTCAGCCCATTTGAACTGCTATATGGACACCCCGTGCGCGGGCCGCTCAGCCTAGTTAAGGAAGGCTGGGAGATGCCCCCTCTAAAGAACCCACCAGATGTTTTCCGCTACCTCCTAACACTCCGCAACCAGACCCGGCGATTCCGAGAACTAGCAAAAGCCAACCTAGAGGCCAGTCAAGAGGACATGAAAAGGTGGTATGACCGGAATGCCTCCTCCATCGAATTTGAACCTGGGCAACAGGTATGGGTGATGTCCCCCACCGAACCCTGCGCCCTACAAGACAAGTGGACCGGGCCCTTCAAAGTGGTTGAGCGCAAGGGTCCGGCTACCTATCTCATCGACTTGGAATCTTCCCGGAACCCCCTCCGGGTCCTCCACGCTAACAGACTGAAACCGCACTTTGTACGGACAGAACTCAGCCTCCTGATGGCCACAGACAATGGGGCTGAAGAGGACTCCGAGCCCCTCCCGGACCTCCTACGAACGCGGGAGAAAGATGGTTCCGTAGAGGGGGTCCGACTCTCAGAGGCCCTCACCCGAGAGCAACGCCAGGAGTGCCAAGTTCTCCTGTCACAATTCGCCAGCCTGTTCTCCCTCACCCCAGGTGTCACTTCCTGGTGTACGCACGATGTGGACACGGGGGACAGCCCCCCTATCCGCCACCGGGCCTACCGCGTGCCAGATCGGGTACGGGCCTGCATCCAGGAGGAAGTAGCCAAAATGCTCACGCTCGGGGTCATCGAGCCCTCAGACAGCCCCTGGGCCAGCCCTGTAGTACTGGTCCCCAAAGCAGCTGCCCCCGGCACCACACCAGAACTCCGGTTCTGCGTCGACTACCGGGGCTTGAATGCGGTCACCAGGACAGACGCACATCCCATCCCCCGGGCAGATGAACTAATCGACCGCATGGGAGCTGCCCGCTACCTCAGTATCTTCGACCTAACGGCGGGCTACTGGCAAATCGGCCTCACACCCCGGGCACAAGAACGTTCTGCCTTCTCCACTCCCGATGGCCATTTCCATTTCACAGTCATGCCCTTCGGCATGAAGAATGCCCCAGCAACATTCCAACGACTCGTCAATCAGGTCCTGGCGGGGCTCGAAGGATTCAGCGCCGCCTACCTAGACGACATCGCTGTATACAGCAACCAGTGGTCCGAGCACCTCCGCCACCTCCGAGCAGTGCTGCACGCCCTTCAGCAAGCTGGCCTCACGATCAAGGCCAGCAAATGTCAAATTGGGCAAGGGTCTGTAACCTACCTCGGGCACCAGGTGGGAAGCGGCCTGGTGGCCCCTCTGCAGCTAAAAATTGCCGCCATCCAGTCCTGGCAGCCCCCCATTACCCAGACCGAGGTACGGGCCTTCCTGGGCCTCACGGGCTATTACCGAAGGTTCGTGAAAGACTATGGTACTATCGTGAGGCCCCTCACAGAGCTCACGTCAAAAAATCAGCCCCAGAAAGTCAACTGGACCCCAGAGTGTCAAGCTGCATTTGAACAATTGAAAGCCGCCATGTGCTCCGCCCCTGTGCTCCAGGCCCCCGACTACAGCCGGGAGTTCATCGTCCAGACGGATGCCTCCGACCATGGCATTGGGGCAGTCCTGTCTCAAGTGAACACCGAAGGCCGTGATCAGCCGGTGGCCTTCATCAGCCGGCGACTCCTACCACGGGAACAACGCTGGAGCACCATAGAGAGGGAGGCCTTTGCAGTGGTATGGGCCCTCAAGAAGCTCCGGCCCTACCTTTTTGGCACACCCTTTCGGGTACAGACCGACCACCGACCCCTGCAGTGGCTGATGCAGATGCGGGGGGAAAACCCGAAGTTACTACGCTGGTCCATCTCCCTACAAGGGATGGACTTCACAGTTGAGCATCGGCCTGGGCCAGATCACGCCAACGCAGATGGCCTGTCCCGGTTCTTCCGCCTCGACGAAAAGAGTCCCCAAGAGAATGGGTAACTCTCCCCGCCTTCAGCTGGGGGGGACGCATGTTGGACAGGCCACATGAAGGGCCGCTCTCCCCCGGCCCAACCAGGCCCGAACCAGCCACGCAAGTACCACACACCACCATTACACGTCCACCGTCCCCGCAGGGACCCCTACACTCGAACCTGTGGACCGCGTAGGCCGACCCACTACCGGCCTGCGCGCCCATCCTGGGCGCCATCTTGGACACTCCACCACGAGGCCGCCTGGCCCCCGATCGACCTCAACCCTGGGCCCGGCTAGGCCTCAGACATTCCGGCACCAACATCCACCCAGGAGGTGAGCGGGCTACTTGGTCAGTCAATGGGAGCAAGAGGTGTCGATGGCTCCCCCCCGCCAAGTACCGCTCGCCCATCGCCTCCCCGGGCGCTGGCTCCACCCCCCTGCTGGGTGTCTGAACCCCCTCATCCCAGGCCTCCCAACCTCCAAGTGCGAGGGTCCGGACATCAAAGCACACCAGCCCTATAACTGGGGCAGCTCCAGAGCCGGACGGGAGTTGTATCTTGGAGTCGAGAGACGCAAAGAAGAACTCATCCTTGACGGACTACTGGCGCTGCCGTAGCTCTGTCTTGTGCACCTTCGTCTTGCCTGCTGGCGCTGCCGCGGCTTTGGGAACCACCCTATCCTTCATAGTCGTCGGGACCTGCTGGCGTGGCCGCGGACCGTTTGTAACCACCACCTTCATCGGGACCTGCTGGCTCTGCCGCGGACCGTCGTCTTCCTTCATCCATCTCGGGCCCTGCTGGCTCCGCCGCGGCCCGTTCATCTACACCACCGAGCTCGAGGATTGAGAGCTATTTCCATCTCTTTGGTAACAAGACTGTCCCGCTACCCTTTTCCTAAACAGAGACCAGAATAGAGGGGACCCCTGAGTCCAGACCTCCTTGTACCATTCTACCGTACTTGAAGAATTACCTATAAAGTATCGTTGAACTTTATCATTGTGTGGTGTCCGTCTGTGGGGGGGGAGTTACTTGTCTGTACGATTCACTGGGGACGGCTCTCCCCGGAGACCTCTCCCCTTATCCTCGGCCGACCCTCCCGGTCCGTCTAACAGTGCAGCAGTGTGTGGCGTGCAGCAGTGTGAGTAATGCAGCAGTGTGCAGCATGCAGCAGTGTGAGTTGTGCAGCGGTGTGAGGTGTGCAGCAGTGTGTGGCGTGCAGCAGTGTGAGTAATGCAGCAGTGTGCAGCGTGCAGCAGTGTGAGGCGTGCAGCAGTGTGAGGAGTGCAGCAGTGTGTGGCGTGCAACAGTGTGAGGCGTGCAGCAGTGTGAGGCGTGCAGCAGTGTGAGGCGTGCAGCAGTGTGAGGCGTGCAGCAGTGTGTGGCATGCAGCAGTGTGTGGCGTGCAGTAGTGTGTGGTGTGCAGCAGTGTGTGGCGTGCAGCGGTGTGAGGATTGCAGCATTGTGAGGCATGCAGTAGTCTGTGACGTGAAGAATAATGCAGGCTAACAAATGCGGGGAAGCTAGACTAAAACAAAACCCAAAACATCGCCTCACGCCGAAAGCAAATCTGTTACTGTGGGGGTGGGGGTGAGGGGGCTGTAGCTGAAACTAAATAAAGGTGACTTCGAACATTATGGGAATGCGTGCAGCAGTGTCAGGCGTGCAGCAGTGTGAGGCGTGCAGCAGTGTGTGGTGTGCAGCAGTGTCTGACATTCAGCAGTGTGTAGCCAGCAGCTGTGTGTCGTGCAGCAGTGTGAGGCGTGAAGCAGTGTGAGGCGTGCAGCAGTGTGAGGCATGCAGAAGTGTGATGCATGCAGCATTGTGTGGCGTGCAGCAGTGTGAAGCATGCAGCAGTGTGTGGCATGCAGCAGTGTGTGGTGTGCAGCAGTGTGTGGCATGCAGCAGTGTGTGGCTTGCAGCAGTGTGAGGCATGCAGCAGTGTGTGACGTGCAGCAGTGTGAGTAATGCAGCAGTGTGCAGCGTGCAGCAGTGTGAGGCGTGCAGCAGTGTGAGGCGTGCAGCACTATGAGTCGTGCAGCAGGTGGAGGTGTGCAGCAGTGTGAGAAGTGCAGCAGTGCGTGGCATGCAGCAGTGTGTGGCATGCAGCAGTGTGAGGCGTGCAGCAGTGCGAGGCGTGCAGCAGTGTGAGGTGTGCAGCAGTGTGTGGAATGCAGCAGTGTGAGGCATGCGTGACATACAGCAGTGTGTGGCATGCAACAGTGTGTGGCATGCAGCAGTGTGAGGCGTGCAGCAGTGTGTGGCGTGCAGCAGTGTGAGGCATGCAGCAGTGTGTGGCGTGCAGTGTGCAGTAGTGTGAGGCGTGCAGCAGTGTGAGGCGTGCAGCAGTATGTGGTGTACAGCAGTGTGTGGCGTACATCAGTGTGAGGCATGCAGCAGTGTGTGGCGTGCAGCAGTCTGTGGCATGCAGCACTGCGTGGCATGCAGCAGTGTGTGGCATGCAGCAGTGTGAGGCGTGCAGCAGTGTGTGGGGTGCAGCAGTGTGAGGCGTGCAGCAGTGTGTGGCGGGCAGCAGTGTGTGGCGTGCAGCAGTGTGTGGCATGCAGCAGTGTGAGTAATGCAGCACTGTGCAGCATGCAGCAGAGTGAGGCGTGCAGCAGTGTATGGCGTGCAGCAGTGTGAGGCGTGCAGCAGTGTGAGGCATGCAGCAGTGTGTGGTATGCACCAGTATGAGTCATGCAGCAGTGTGAGTAATGCGGCACTGTGCAGCGTGCAGCAGTGTGAGGCATGCAGCAGTTTGAGTAATGCAGCACTCTGCAGCGTGCAGCTGAGTGAGGCATGCAGCAGTGTGTGGCATGCAGCAGTGTGTGGCATGCCTCAGTGTGTGGCGTGCAGCAGTGTGAGGCGTGCAGCAGTGTGTGGTGTGCAGCAGTGTGTGGCATGCAGCAGTGTGTGGCCAGCAGCCGTTTGTCGTGCAGCAGTGTGAGGCATGAAGCAGTTTGAGGCATGAAGCAGTGTGAGGCATGCAGCAGTGTGACGCATGCATCAGTGTGTGGCGTGCAGCAGTGTGAGTCATGCAGCAGTGTGTGGCGTGCAGCAGTGTGTGGTGTGCAGCAGTGTATGGCGTGCAGCAGTGTGAGGCGTGCAGCAGTGTGAGGCATGCAGCAGTGTGTGGCATGCAGCAGTATGAGTCGTGCAGCAGTGTGAGTAATGCAGCACTCTGCAGCATGAGTAATGCAGCAGCATGCAGCTGAGTGAGGCATGCAGCAGTGTGTGGCATGAAGCAGTGTGTGGCATGCCTCAGTGTGTGGCGTGCAGCAGTGTGAGGTGTGAAGCAGTGTGTGGTGTGCAGCAGTGTGTGGCAAGCAGCAGGGTGTGGCCAGCAGCTGTTTGTCATGCAGCAGTGTGAGGCATGAAGCAGTGTGAGGCGTGAAGCAGTGTGAGGCATGCAGCAGTGTGATGCATGCAGCAGTGTGAGGCATGCAGCAGTGTGTGGCATGCAGCAGTGTGTGGTGTGCAGCAGTGTGTGGCGTGCAGCAGTGTGTGGCGTGCAGCAGTGTGAGGCATGCAGCAGTGTGTGGCATGCAGCAGTGTGAGTAATGCAGCAGTGTGCAGCGTGCAGAAGTGTGAGGCGTGCAGCAGTGTGAAGCGTGCAGCAGTATGAGTCATGCAGCAGTGTGAGGTGTGCAGCAGTGTGAGGCATGCAGCAGTGTGTGGCATGCAGCAGTGTGTGGCATGCAGCAGTGTGAGGCCTGCAGCAGTGTGTGGCATGCAGCAGTGTGTGGCGTGCAGCAGTGCGAGGCGTGCAGTCGTGTGTGGTGTGCAGCAGTGTGAGGTGTGCAGCAGTGTGAGGCGTGCAGCAGTGTGAGGTGTGCAGCAGTGTGTGGCATGCAGCAGTGTGCGGCATGTGTGGCATGCAGTAGTTTGTGGCATGCAGCAGTGTGTGGCATGCAGCAGTGTGAGGCGTGCAGCAGTGTGTGGCATGCAGCAGTGTGAGGCATGCAGCAGTGTGTGGCATGCAGTGTGCAGTAGTGTGAGGCGTGCAGCAGTGTGAGGCATGCAGCAGTGTGTGGTGTGCAGTGTGCAGTAGTGTAAGGCGTGCAGCAGTGTGAGGCATGCAGCAGTGTCTGGGGTACAGCAGTGTGTGGCGTACATCAGTGTGAGGCATGCAGCAGTGTGTGGCGTGCAGCAGTCTGTGGCATGCAGCACTGCGTGGCATGTAGCAGTGTGTGGCGGGCAGCAGTGTGAGGCGTGCAGCAGTGTGTGGCGTGCAGCAGTGTGTGGCAGGTAGCATTGTGTGGTGTGGAGCATTGTGAGGCGTGCAGCAGTTTGTGGCGTGCAGCAGTGTGTGGCGTGCAGCAGTGTGAGGCTTGCAGCAGTGTGTGTTGTGCAGCAGTGTGAGGCATGCAGCAGTATGAGGTGTGCAGCAGTGTGAGGTGTGCACCAGTGAGTGGCGTCCAGCAGTGTGTGGCGTGCAGCAGTGTGGCGTGCAGCAGTGTGAGGCGTGCAGCAGTGTGTACCGTGCAGCAGTGTGTGGTGTGCAGCAGTGTGTGGCGTGCAGCAGTGTGAGTAATGCAGCAGTGTGCAGCGTGCAGCAGTGTGAGTTTTGCAGCGGTGTGAGGTGTGCAGCAGTGTGTGGCGTGCAGCAGTGTGAGTAATGCAGCAGTGTGCAGCGTGCAGCAGTGTGAGGCGTGCAGCAGTGTGAGGAGTGCAGCAGTGTGTGGCGTGCAACAGTGTGAGGTGTGCAGCAGTGTGAGGCGTGCAGCAGTGTGAGGCGTGCAGCAGTGTGAGGCGTGCAGCAGTGTGTGGCATGCAGCAGTGTGTGGCGTGCAGTAGTGTGTGGTGTGCAGCAGTGTGTGGCGTGCAGCGGTGTGAGGATTGCAGCATTGTGAGGCATGCAGTAGTCTGTGACGTGAAGAATAATGCAGGCTAACAAATGCGGGGAAGCTAGACTAAAACAAAACCCAAAACATCGCCTCACGCCGAAAGCAAATCTGTTACTGTGGGGGTGGGGGTGAGGGGGCTGTAGCTGAAACTAAATAAAGGTGACTTCGTACATTATGGGAATGCGTGCAGCAGTGTGAGGCGTGCAGCAGTGTGAGGAGTGCAGCAGTGTGTGGCGTGCAGCAGTGTGTGGCGTGCCTCAGTGTGTGGCGTGCAGCAGTGTGAGGCGTGCAGCAGTGTGTGGTGTGCAGCAGTGTCTGACATTCAGCAGTGTGTAGCCAGCAGCTGTGTGTCGTGCAGCAGTGTGAGGCGTGAAGCAGTGTGAGGCGTGCAGCAGTGTGAGGCATGCAGAAGTGTGATGCATGCAGCATTGTGTGGCGTGCAGCAGTGTGAAGCATGCAGCAGTGTGTGGCATGCAGCAGTGTGTGGTGTGCAGCAGTGTGTGGCATGCAGCAGTGTGTGGCTTGCAGCAGTGTGAGGCATGCCGCAGTGTGTGACGTGCAGCAGTGTGAGTAATGCAGCAGTGTGCAGCGTGCAGCAGTGTGAGGCGTGCAGCAGTGTGAGGCGTGCAGCACTATGAGTCGTGCAGCATGTGGAGGTGTGCAGCAGTGTGAGACGTGCAGCAGTGCGTGGCATGCAGCAGTGTGTGGCATGCAGCAGTGTGAGGCGTGCAGCAGTGCGAGGCGTGCAGCAGTGTGAGGTGTGCAGCAGTGTGTGGAATGCAGCAGTGTGAGGCGTGCGTGACATACAGCAGTGTGTGGCATGCAACAGTGTGTGGCATGCAGCAGTGTGAGGCGTGCAGCAGTGTGTGGCGTGCAGCAGTGTGAGGCATGCAGCAGTGTGTGGCGTGCAGTGTGCAGTAGTGTGAGGCGTGCAGCAGTGTGAGGCGTGCAGCAGTATGTGGTGTACAGCAGTGTGTGGCGTACATCAGTGTGAGGCATGCAGCAGTGTGTGGCGTGCAGCAGTCTGTGGCATGCAGCACTGCGTGGCATGCAGCAGTGTGTGGCATGCAGCAGTGTGAGGCGTGCAGCAGTGTGTGGGGTGCAGCAGTGTGAGGCGTGCAGCAGTGTGTGGCGGGCAGCAGTGTGTGGCGTGCAGCAGTGTGTGGCATGCAGCAGTGTGATGCGTGCCGCAGTTTGAGGCATACAGCAATGTGTGGCATACAGCAGTGTGCGTTGTGCAGCAGTGTGAGTAATGCAGCACTGTGCAGCATGCAGCAGAGTGAGGCGTGCAGCAGTGTATGGCGTGCAGCAGTGTGAGGCGTGCAGCAGTGTGAGGCATGCAGCAGTGTGTGGCATGCACCAGTATGAGTCGTGCAGCAGTGTGAGTAATGCGGCACTGTGCAGCGTGCAGCAGTGTGAGGCATGCAGCAGTTTGAGTAATGCAGCACTCTGCAGCGTGCAGCTGAGTGAGGCATGCAGCAGTGTGTGGCATGCAGCAGTGTGTGGCATGCCTCAGTGTGTGGCGTGCAGCAGTGTGAGGCGTGCAGCAGTGTGTGGTGTGCAGCAGTGTGTGGCATGCAGCAGTGTGTGGCCAGCAGCCGTTTGTCGTGCAGCAGTGTGAGGCATTGTTGGACAGGCCGCATGGTCGGGCTGCCCCCTCCCCGCAATGGGACCTGGACCCTGGCTCCCCCTGCATTCCCCAGCCAGAGTCCCCGACGACCACCCGAAGTACACTGCAATTCCTCACCCACAAGACACCAGCTCCGAACCCAGCTGGCCCGGGTCACCATCCACACCACGGCCTCGGCCCAGCCGCCATCTTGGACCACTACAGCACGAGGCCGCGTGGCCTCAACTCGACCCTCACCCCGGGCCCGGCCGGGCCCGACATCGAGGCACCAACCTCCCCCCGGGAGGCAGAGTGACCACTTGGCGAGTCAATGGGAGAAAGGAATCGTCAACGGCTCTCCTCCGCCAGGTGTCGATCACCCCCGGCCGCCTGGGCGCTGGCTCCACCCCCATGCTGGGTGTCTGGACTCCCTCATCCCGGACCTCCCGGCCCCCCAGGCGCGAGGGTCCGGACATCTAAGGGGACCAGACCTATAACTGGGGCAGGACCAGACCAGGAAGGCAGTTGTATCCTGGAGTCGAGAGACCCGAGAAGAACTCATCCGTGACTTGGCCTGCTGGCGCTGCCGCGGCCCTCTGCCTCGTGAAACCATCGTCTTGGCCTGCTGGCGCTGCCGCGGCCCTCTGCCTCGTGAAACCATCGTCTTGGCCTGCTGGCGCTGCCGCGGCCCTCTGCCTCGTGAAACCATCGTCTTGGCCTGCTGGCGCTGCCGCGGCCCTCTGCCTCGTGAAACCATCGTCTTGGCCTGCTGGCGCTGCCGCGGCCCTCTGCCTCGTGAAATCATCGTCTTGGCCTGCTGGCGCTGCCGCGGCCCCTGCCTCGTGAAACCATCGTCTTGGCCTGCTGGCGCTGCCGCGGCCCGCTGCTTTAAGAGACTATCACCTTGGCCTGCTGGCGCTGCCGCGGCCCGATCCCCAGACACTCCAGCTCGAGGATTGTGAGCTCGCCTGTTACCACTACCTGTACCGATCCGGTACCAAGACTGTCCCGCTACCCCCTTTCCCTACAGAGACTAGAAGTGAGAGGACCCCCGGGTCCAAGATCTCCTGTATCGCTGATATCCTTGCCTTAAGAACCCTATATAAAGCCTTGAACTCGACTTGGTGTGGTGCCTGTTTGTGGGGAGGGAGGTAACTTGTCTGTACGATCGCCGGAGACGGTCCCCCTCGGGGATCTCTCCCTCGGTATCCGGCCGACCCTCAGGGTCCCCGTCTAACATTGGTGGCCAGCGACGGGATCCGAACCTACGCATAATCGTACAGAAAGTCACTCGCCCCACCACACACAACAACCATGTCAATAGAGAGCGGAACAACGGAGAAATTTCAGATGGAAAAATTGGAAGACTACAACCACCGGGAACTGAAGCAATATTGCATAGAACTTGGACTTCCAACCACAGGTCTTAGCACAAAGGAAGACTTCAAACGAGCCCTAGAAGCTTGGGCGGAAACGGGTACGGCCGTACCCCGAACACAAACAACCGAGACGAGCCCCGCACCAACTAAAGAAAGAGCGGATCTCTCCCTGGAAGAGATCCGAGAAAGAGAAAAAACCAGACTCCACGAATTAGAACTTGCCCGACTTCGCTTGGATGGGGAACTCAAGCTGGCAGAACAAAAAATAACCCTGGAACACTTACGGCTCAGGGAAGAGCGGGAAGACAAGCAAAGACAGAGGGAGCTAGAGGAAAAGAGACTAGAGTACGAACATGAGCGCAATCTCAAAGCACTGGAGGTCCAGAAACAGAATAAAGACCTCGGGCTCCCCGAACGACCGACCCCGTCTGCCTCGACCGAACCCAAGGTTCACATCCCCAAAGATGTCATCCGGGAATACCACAAGAACGATGATATACAGCAGTGGTTTAAAGCCTATGAGGTGGCAATGACCTCCCACCGGATTCCCCGAAGCGATTGGGGGGCCGGTTTATGGGGGAGGTTTGTCAACGAAGGGCGGGACGCCCTGCTACAACTCCCGGACCAGCTGATGACCTCCTACGACCACATGAAGGCCGCCCTCCTCACTCGATACGGGCTCACACCGGAGATGTACCGCCAACGGTTCCGCGACTGCAAACGGATTCCGGGTACAACTTGGGTGGAGTACGTGAACTTTTTTAGCCGAGCCTTCGAGGGGTGGATCAAGGGCAACAAAGTAACCACCTACGAACAACTCTTTGACCTTATCGTATGGGAGCACCTGTCGAACAACTGCTTCGTGGAGCTCCGGCAACACCTCCTGGACAGTAAGCTAACCGACCCTCGACAACTAGCCGTCGAAGCCGACCGGTGGGAAAGCACCCGAGTTGGCAGGAACGCACCCAGCGAATTATCCAGACCGTATCGCCCCCGAGGGGGAGGAGGAAGTCAGGGTCGGGGGAGAGACCCCGGCCCCTCGTCACCCCCCAGAAACCCCTCGACCCCGGTTGGCCGAGGAAGCCCTGCCGTCCGGGCCGGTTTCCGGGCCAACATTACGTGCCACAGGTGCCAGCGACCCGGCCACTACGCCAGTGATCCCAATTGCCCAAAGAACCCGAACACTACCCCCCGCCAAGTTGCAGCGGCGGCCCTAGGGGAAGAACTAATCCCGGAAGACCAGGAAGAGTACGAGACCGATCCCTCTGAATGGGCACCCGCCGCCATGGCACTGGTCTGCTTAGGGGAGAGAGACATGATTCCGCGGGCCCCCCTTCCCGCCAACACCCAGAAGTACGGTCAATGGGTCAACATTAATGGCCGCCGGGCGGAAGCCCTCCGCGACACCGGGGCCAGTGTAACGGCGGTCCGACGCCACCTCGTCACTCCAGACCAAATCTTGCCGAACATTCTTTGCCCTGTCCGATCAGCCGACAATTCCGAAAGCCTATGTCACATGGCCTGCGTCCCCTTCGAGTGGGGGGGAGTAACAGGGATGTTAAAAGTAACTGTCCGCGATGATGCCCCCGTGGACTGCCTTCTAGGAAACGACCTTGAAAGCTCTCCCTGGGCAGCTGTCGAACGGAGGGAGCACCTGGGGATGCTTGGCCTCCCCGAATGGGTCTGCGTCACGACCCGGTCCATGACCGCCCGCGCGGTCCCCAGCCCAGAAGAGCCCGAGTGGCCAGAACCTCCTCCCGCGCTCATCCCCGAGGAGGCCGCCCCAGAAGCCAGTCCATTGACCCAAACCGAAGAAGGATCCGACCAGCTTCGGGACGTCCCTGACCTGGCAAAATGGCGGCAGGAGGGAGGCCCCACGCAGGAACAATTCCGGGCCGAACAGAAAACCTGTCCCTCTCTCGAAGGACTCCGGCAGCAAGCCCTGGCCCAGAGCGCCGGGGATACCTCGGGGGCCCACTGGATCTACTGGGACCAAGACCTGCTCTACAGCGAGCAGAAAGTTGCAGAACTAGGGGCCAGTCGGGTGCTGGTGGTGCCCCTTCGCTTCCGAGACTTCCTCCTGAACTTAGCCCACGATGTCCCCCTTGCCGGACACCTGGGGCAGGATAAAACCTACGACCGCCTGGTGACCCATTTTTTCTGGCCCCACATGCGGAAGGGTGTCACCAACCACTGCAAGGCCTGCCCCACCTGCCAGGCCAGCGGAAAAAGTGGCCGAAAAATCAAAGCACCATTACAACCCTTTCCTGTCGTCACCACCCCGTTTGAACGAGTAGGAATAGACATTGTGGGGCCCCTCGACCCTCGAACAGCCCAAGGACACCGGTTCATCCTGGTCCTGGTAGACCACGCCACCCGCTATCCCGAAGCCATCCCCCTTCGGACTGTGACGGCCCCCGTGGTGGGCCGGGCCCTGATGGGGATCTTCTCCCGGGTGGGGTTCCCCCGGGAGGTCGTCAGTGACAGGGGCACGAACTTTATCTCCAGATATATGAAGTCCCTCTGGCAGCAATGCGGGGTCACCTACAAATTCACGACCCCCTATCACCCGCAAGGAAACGGACTGGTCGAGAGATTCAACCGCACCCTCAAGGGGATGATTATGGGTCTAGAAGAACCCCTTCGACGCCAGTGGGACGTGCTGCTTCCATGCCTCCTGTTTGCCTATCGGGAGGTCCCGCAGAAGTCCCTCGGCTTCAGCCCCTTTGAACTACTGTACGGGCACCCCGTCCGGGGCCCCCTCAGCCTAGTCAAGGAAGGTTGGGAGCAGCCTCCCCAGAAAACTCCCCCGGACATCTACCGATATCTCCTGGCTCTCCGCAACCAGACCCGGCGGTTCCGAGACACCGCCAAAGCCAACCTCGAGGCCAGTCAGGAGGACATGAAGAGGTGGTACGATCAGCACACGTCCTCCATTGAGTTCGAACCTGGACAACAGGTCTGGGTGATGTCCCCGGTTGAGCCCTGTGCCCTCCAAGACAGATGGTCCGGGCCCTTCAAGGTAATCGAACGCAAGGGGCCCGTCACCTATTTAATCGACATGGAGACTGCCCGGAACCCCCTACGGGTCCTCCATGCCAACAGGCTCAAACCCCATTTTGTGCGATCCGAACTCAGCCTCCTGATGGCTACCGATACTGGGACAGAAGAAGACTCCGAACCCCTTCCAGACTTACTGAGGGCCCTCGAGCAGGATGGCTCGGTGGAAGGGGTCCAGCTCTCCGAGGCCCTGTCCCGGGAGCAACGCCAAGACTGCCAAACGCTCCTGAGGCAGTTCGCCTCCCTGTTCTCCCTCACCCCCGGAGTCACCCCCTGGTGCCTCCACGATGTGGACACCGGGGACAGCCCTCCTATTCGACACCGGGCATACCGCGTACCAGACCGGGTACGAGCCTGCATCCAGACCGAGGTGTCCAAGATGCTGACCCTAGGAGTGATCGAACCCTCAGACAGTCCCTGGGCGAGCCCAGTCGTCCTGGTTCCCAAGGCAGCTGCCCCGGGCGTTGCCCCTGAGCTCCGGTTCTGCGTGGACTATCGAGGGCTGAATGCAGTTACCCGGACCGACGCTCATCCCATCCCCCGGGCAGACGAGCTAATTGACCGGATGGGGGCCGCCCGCTACCTGAGCATCTTCGACCTAACAGCGGGCTACTGGCAGATCGGCCTCACCCCTAGGGCCCAAGAACGATCCGCCTTCTCTACCCCAGACGGGCACTACCACTTTAAAGTCATGCCCTTCGGCATGAAAAACGCCCCGGCAACGTTCCAACGGCTGGTAAACCAGGTACTGGCGGGCCTGGAAGACTTCAGCGCCGCCTACCTGGACGACATTGCTGTGTACAGCCACCAGTGGACCGACCACCTCCGCCACCTGCGGGAGGTTCTACACGCCCTCCAGCAAGCAGGGCTCACCATCAAGGCCAGCAAGTGCCAAGTTGGCCAAGGGTCCGTGACCTACCTGGGACACCAAGTGGGAAGCGGGCTGGTGGCCCCTCTCCAACTCAAGATTGCTGCCATCCAGGCCTGGCAACCCCCGACGAGCCAAACGGAGGTCCGGGCCTTCCTGGGGCTCACCGGATACTACCGGCGGTTCGTGAAGGACTATGGCAGCATCGTGGGGCCCCTCACAGAGCTCACCTCCAAAAAGAGCCCCAAAACCGTCAACTGGACCCCGGACTGCCAATCAGCCTTCGAGAAGCTAAAGACCGCCATGTGCACGGCCCCCGTGCTCCAGGCTCCCGACTACAGCCGGGAATTCCTTGTGCAAACGGACGCCTCCGATCATGGTGTGGGGGCCGTCCTCTCCCAACTCAACGCCGAAGGGGTCGACCATCCGGTGGTCTTCATCAGCAGACGCCTCTTGCCCCGAGAACAGCGCTGGAGCACCATTGAGAGGGAGGCCTTCGCCGTAGTCTGGGCACTCAAGAAGCTCCGGCCATACCTCTTCGGCACCCACTTCCGGGTGCAAACAGACCACCGACCCCTGCAATGGCTGATGCAAATGCGGGGGGAGAACCCGAAGCTGTTGCGCTGGTCCATCTCCCTGCAGGGGATGGACTTCACGGTGGAACATCGTCCAGGCCAGGACCACGCCAACGCCGACGGCCTGTCACGCTTTTTCCGCCTCAGCGAGGAGAGTCCCCAGGAAGATGGCTGACTCTCCCCGCCTTCAGCTGGGGGGGACGCATGTTGGACAGGCCGCATGGTCGGGCTGCCCCCTCCCCGCAATGGGACCTGGACCCTGGCTCCCCCTGCATTCCCCAGCCAGAGTCCCCGACGACCACCCGAAGTACACTGCAATTCCTCACCCACAAGACACCAGCTCCGAACCCAGCTGGCCCGGGTCACCATCCACACCACGGCCTCGGCCCAGCCGCCATCTTGGACCACTACAGCACGAGGCCGTGTGGCCTCAACTCGACCCTCACCCCGGGCCCGGCCGGGCCCGACATCGAGGCACCAACCTCCCCCCGGGAGGCAGAGTGACCACTTGGCGAGTCAATGGGAGAAAGGAATCGTCAACGGCTCTCCTCCGCCAGGTGTCGATCACCCCCGGCCGCCTGGGCGCTGGCTCCACCCCCATGCTGGGTGTCTGGACTCCCTCATCCCGGACCTCCCGGCCCCCCAGGCGCGAGGGTCCGGACATCAAAGGGGACCAGACCTATAACTGGGGCAGGACCAGAGCAGGAAGGCAGTTGTATCCTGGAGTCGAGAGACCCGAGAAGAACTCATCCGTGACTTGGCCTGCTGGCGCTGCCGCGGCCCTCTGCCTCGTGAAACCATCGTCTTGGCCTGCTGGCGCTGCCGCGGCCCTCTGCCTCGTGAAACCATCGTCTTGGCCTGCTGGCGCTGCCGCGGCCCTCTGCCTCGTGAAACCATCGTCTTGGCCTGCTGGCGCTGCCGCGGCCCTCTGCCTCGTGAAACCATCGTCTTGGCCTGCTGGCGCTGCCGCGGCCCTCTGCCTCGTGAAACCATCGTCTTGGCCTGCTGGCGCTGCCGCGGCCCCTGCCTCGTGAAACCATCGTCTTGGCCTGCTGGCGCTGCCGCGGCCCGCTGCTTTAAGAGACTATCACCTTGGCCTGCTGGCGCTGCCGCGGCCCGATCCCCAGACACTCCAGCTCGAGGATTGTGAGCTCGCCTGTTACCACTACCTGTACCGATCCGGTACCAAGACTGTCCCGCTACCCCCTTTCCCTACAGAGACTAGAAGTGAGAGGACCCCCGGGTCCAAGATCTCCTGTATCGCTGATATCCTTGCCTTAAGAACCCTATATAAAGCCTTGAACTCGACTTGGTGTGGTGCCTGTTTGTGGGGAGGGAGGTAACTTGTCTGTACGATCGCCGGAGACGGTCCCCCTCGGGGATCTCTCCCTCGGTATCCGGCCGACCCTCAGGGTCCCCGTCTAACAGGCATGAAGCAGTTTGAGGCATGAAGCAGTGTGAGGCATGCAGCAGTGTGACGCATGCATCAGTGTGTGGCGTGCAGCAGTGTGAGTCATGCAGCAGTGTGTGGCGTGCAGCAGTGTGTGGTGTGCAGCAGTGTATGGCGTGCAGCAGTGTGAGGTGTGCAGCAGTGTGAGGCATGCAGCAGTGTGTGGCATGCAGCAGTATGAGTCGTGCAGCAGTGTGAGTAATGCAGCACTCTGCAGCATGAGTAATGCAGCAGCGTGCAGCTGAGTGAGGCATGCAGCAGTGTGTGGCATGAAGCAGTGTGTGGCATGCCTCAGTGTGTGGCGTGCAGCAGTGTGAGGTGTGAAGCAGTGTGTGGTGTGCAGCAGTGTGTGGCAAGCAGCAGGGTGTGGCCAGCAGCTGTTTGTCATGCAGCAGTGTGAGGCATGAAGCAGTGTGAGGCGTGAAGCAGTGTGAGGCATGCAGCAGTGTGATGCATGCAGCAGTGTGAGGCATACAGCAGTGTGTGGCATGCAGCAGTGTGTGGTGTGCAGCAGTGTGTGGCGTGCAGCAGTGTGTGGCGTGCAGCAGTGTGAGGCATGCCGCAGTGTGTGGCATGCAGCAGTGTGAGTAATGCAGCAGTGTGCAGCGTGCAGAAGTGTGAGGCGTGCAGCAGTGTGAAGCATGCAGCAGTATGAGTCGTGCAGCAGTGTGAGGTGTGCAGCAGTGTGAGGCATGCAGCAGTGTGTGGCATGCAGCAGTGTGTGGCATGCAGCAGTGTGAGGCCTGCAGCAGTGTGTGGCATGCAGCAGTGTGTGGCGTGCAGCAGTGCGAGGCGTGCAGTAGTGTGTGGTGTGCAGCAGTGTGAGGTGTGCAGCAGTGTGAGGCGTGCAGCAGTGTGAGGTGTGCAGCAGTGTGTGGCATGCAGCAGTGTGCGGCATGTGTGGCATGCAGTAGTTTGTGGCATGCAGCAGTGTGTGGCATGCAGCAGTGTAAGGCGTGCAGCAGTGTGTGGCATGCAGCAGTGTGAGGCATGCAGCAGTGTGTGGCATGCAGTGTGCAGTAGTGTGAGGCGTGCAGCAGTGTGAGGCATGCAGCAGTGTGTGGTGTGCAGTGTGCAGTAGTGTAAGGCGTGCAGCAGTGTGAGGCATGCAGCAGTGTCTGGGGTACAGCAGTGTGTGGCGTACATCAGTGTGAGGCATGCAGCAGTGTGTGGCGTGCAGCAGTCTGTGGCATGCAGCACTGCGTGGCATGTAGCAGTGTGTGGCGGGCAGCAGTGTGAGGCGTGCAGCAGTGTGTGGCGTGCAGCAGTGTGAGGCGTGCAGCAGTGCGAGGCGTGTAGCAGTGTGAGGTGTGCAGCAGTGTGCGGTGCGCAGCAGTGTGCGGTGCGCAGCAGTGTGAGGTGTGCAGCAGTGTGAGGCGTGCAGCAGTGTGAGGCATGCAGCAGTGTGAGGCATGCAACAGTGCGAGGGGTGCAGCAGTGTGTGGCATGCAGCAGTGTGTGGTGTGCGGCAGTGTGTGGCATGCGGCAGTGTGAGGCGTGCAGCAGTGTGAGGCGTGCAGCAGTGTGTGGCATGCAGCAGTATGAGTCGTGCAGCAGTGTGAGTAATGCAGCACTGTGCAGCGTGCAGCAGTGTGAGGCGTCCAGCAGTGTGAGTAATGCAGCACTGTGCAGCATGCAGCAGAGTGAGGCGTGCAGCAGTGTGTGGCGTGCAGCAGTGTGTGGTGTGCCTCAGAGTGTGGCATGCAGCAGTGTGAGGCGTGGAGCAGTGTGTGGTGTGCAGCAGTGTGTGGCATGCAGCATTGTGTGGCCAGCAGCTGTGTGTCATGCAGTAGTGTGAGGCATGAAGCAGTGTGAAGCGTGCAGCAGTATGAGTCTGCAGCAGTGTGAGGTGTGCAGCAGCGTGAGGCGTGCAGCAGTGTGTGGCATGCAGCAGTGTGTGGCATGCAGCAGTGTGAGGCATGCAGCAGTGTGTGGCGTGCAGCAGTGTGTGGCGTGCAGCAGTGTGAGGCGTGCAGCAGTGTGTGGTGTGCAGCAGTGTGTGGCATGCAGCAGTGTGAGGCGTGCAGCAGTGTGTGGCGTGCAGCAGTGTGAGGCATGCAGCAGTGTGTGGCGTGCAGTGTGCAGTAGTGTGAGGCATGCAGCAGTGTGAGGCGTGCAGCAGTGTGTGGCGTACAGCAGTGTGTGGAGTACATCAGTGTGAGGCGTGCAGCAGTGTGTGGCGTGCAGCAGTCTGTGGCATGCAGCACTGCGTGGCATGCAGCAGTGTGTGGCGGGCAGCAGTGTGAGGCGTGCAGCAGTGTGTGGCATGCAGCAGTGTAAGGCGTGCAGCAGTGTGAGGGGTGCAGCAGTGTGAGGCATGCAGCAGTGTGCGGTGTGCAGCAGTTTGAGGCGTGCAGCAGTGTGAGGCGTGCAACAGTGTGAGGCGTGCAGCAGTGTGTGGCATGCAGCAGTGTGTGGTGTGCAGCAGTGTGTGGCGTGCAGCAGTGTGAGGCATGCAGCAGTGTGAGGCGTGCAGCAGTGTGTGGCATGCAGCAGTGTGCATCGTGCAGTAGTGTGAGTAATGCTGCACGGTGCAGTGTGCAGCAGTGTGAGGCATGCAGCAGTGTGAGTAATGCAGCACTGTGCAGCATGCAGCAGAGTGAGGCGTGCAGCAGTGTATGGCGTGCAGCAGTGTGTGGCGTGCAGCAGTATGTGGCATGCTTCAGTGTGTGGCGGGCAGCAGTGTGAGGCGTGCAGCAGTGTGTGGCGTGCAGCAGTGTGTGGCGTGCAGCAGTGTGAGGCATGCAGCAGTGTGTGGCGTGTGGCAGTGTGTGGCGTGCAGCAGTGTGTGGCGTGCAGCAGTGTGAGGCATGAAGCAGTGTGAGGCGTGCCACAGTGTGAGGCATGCAGCAGCGTGAGGCATGCAGCAGTGTGTGGCGTGCAGCAGTGTGAGTATTGCAGCAGTGTGCAGCGTGCAGCAGTGTGAGGCATGCAGCAGTGTGAGGCGTGCAGCAGTGTGAGGCGTGCAGCAGTGTTAGTCATGCAGCAGTGTGAGGCGTGCAGCAGTGTTAGGCGTGCAGCAGTGTGTGGCAGGCAGCATTGTGTGGCGTGGAGAATTGTGAGGCGTGCAGCAGTGTGTGGCGTGCAGCAGTGTGTCGTGTGCAGCAGTGTGAGGTGTGCAGCAGTGTGTGGCGTGCAGCAGTATGAGGCATGCAGCAGTATGAGGTGTGCAGCAGTGTGAGGTGTGCACCAGTGAGTGGCGTGCAGCAGTGTGTGGCGTGCAGTAGTGTGGCGTGCAGCAGTGTGAGGCCTGCAGCAGTGTGTGGTGTGCAGCAGTGTGTGGTGTGCAGCAGTGTGAGGCGTGCAGCAGTGTGAGGCGTGCAGCAGTGTGTGGCATGCAGCAGTGTGTGTCGTGCAGCAGTGTGAGTAATGCAGCACTGTGCAGCATGCAGCAGAGTGAGGCGTGCAGCAGTGTATGGGGTGCAGCAGTGTGTGGCATGCAGCAGTATGTGGCATGCTTCAGTGAGTGGCGTGCAGCAGTGTGAGGCGTGCAGCAGTGTGTGGCGTGCAGCAGTGTGTGGCGTGCAGCAGTGTGTGGCATGCAGCAGTGTGAGGCGTGAAGCAGTGTGAGGCGTGCAGCAGTGTGAGGCATGCAGCAGTGTGAGGCATGCAGCAGTGTGTGGCGTGCATCAGTGTGAGGCATGCAGCAGTGTGTGGCGTGCAGCAGTGTGAGTATTGCAGCAGTGTGCAGCGTGCAGCAGTGTGCAGCGTGCAGCAGTGTGAGGCGTGCAGCAGTGTGAGGCGTGCAGCAGTGTGAGGCGTGCAGCAGTGTGAGTCATGCAGCAGTGTGAGGCGTGCAGCAGTGTTAGGCGTGCAGCAGTGTGTGGCAGGTAGCATTGTGTGGCGTGGAGCATTGTGAGGCGTGCAGCAGTTTGTGGCGTGCAGCAGTGTGTGGCGTGCAGCAGTGTGAGGCGTGCAGCAGTGTGTGGTGTGCAGCAGTGTGAGGCATGCAGCAGTATGAGGTGTGCAACAGTGTGAGGTGTGCACCAGTGAGTGGCGTGCAGCAGTGTGTGGCGTGCAACAGTGTGGCGTGCAGCAGTGTGAGGCGTGCAGCAGTGTGTGGCATGCAGCAGTGTGAGGCGTGCAGCAGTGTGTGGTGTGCAGCAGTGTATGGCGTGCAGCAGTGTGAGTAATGCAGCAGTGTGCAGCGTGCAGCAGTGTGAGTTGTGCAGCAGTGTGAGGTGTGCAGCAGTGTGTGGCGTGCAGCAGTGTGAGTAATGCAGCAGTGTGCAGCGTGCAGCAGTGTGAGGCGTGCAGCAGTGTGAGGAGTGCAGCAGTGTGTGGCGTGCAACAGTGTGAGGCGTGCAGCAGTGTGAGTCGTGCAGCAGTGTGAGGCGTGCAGCAGTGTGAGGCGTGCAGCAGTGTGTGGCATGCAGCAGTGTGTGGCGTGCAGTAGTGTGTGGTGTGCAGCAGTGTGTGGCGTGCAGCGGTGTGAGGCGTGCAGCATTGTGAGGCATACAGTAGTCAGTGACGTGAAGAATAATGCGGGCTAACAAATGCGGGGAAGCTAGACTAAAACGAAACCCAAAACATCGCCTCACGCCGAAAGCAAATCTGTTACTGTGGGGGTGGGGGTGAGGGGGCTGTAGCTGAAACTAAATAAAGGTGACTTCGTACATTATGGGAATGCGTGCAGCAGTGTGAGGCGTGCAGCAGTGTGAGGAGTGCAGCAGTGTGTGGCGTGCAGCAGTGTGTGGCGTGCCTCAGTGTGTGGCGTGCAGCAGTGTGAGGCATGCAGCAGTGTGTGGTGTGCAGCAGTGTCTGACATGCAGCAGTGTGTAGCCAGCAGCTGTGTGTCGTGCAGCAGTGTGAGGCGTGAAGCAGTGTGAGGCGTGCAGCAGTGTGAGGCATGCAGCAGTGTGATGCATGCAGCATTGTGTGCCGTGCAGCAGTGTGAAGCATGCAGCAGTGTGTGGCATGCAGCAGAGTGTGGTGTGCAACAGTGTGTGGCATGCCGCAGTGAGTGGCGTGCAGCAGTGTGAGGCATGCAGCAGTGTGTGACGTGCAGCAGTGTGAGTAATGCAGCAGTGTGCAGCATGCAGCAGTGTGAGGCGTGCAGCAGTGTGAGGCATGCAGCACTATGAGTCGTGCAGCAGGTTGAGGTGTGCAGCAGTGTGAGACGTGCAGCAGTGCGTGGCATGCAGCAGTGTGTGGCATGCAGCAGTGTGAGGCGTGCAGCAGTGCGAGGCGTGCAGCAGTGTGAGGTGTGCAGCAGTGTGTGGAATGCAGCAGTGTGAGGCGTGCATGACATACAGCAGTGTGTGGCATGCAACAGTTTGTGGCATGCAGCAGTGTGAGGCGTGCAGCAGTGTGAGGCGTGCAGCAGTGTGTGGCATGCAGCAGTGTGAGGCGTGCAGTGTGCAGTAGTGTGAGGCATGCAGCAGTGTGAGGCGTGCAGCAGTATGTGGCGTACAGCAGTGTGTGGCGTACATCAGTGTGAGGCATGCAGCAGTGTGTGGCGTGCAGCAGTCTGTGGCATGCAGCACTGCATGGCATGCAGCAGTGTGTGGCATGTAGCAGTGTGAGGCGTGCAGCAGTGTGTGGCGTGCAGCAGTGTGAGGCGTGCAGCAGTGTGAGGCATGCAGCAGTGTGAGGCGTGCAGCAGTGTGAGGCATGCAGCAGTGTGTGGCGTGCAGCAGTCTGTGGCATGCAGCAGTGTGTGGCGGGCAGCAGTGTGAGGCATGCAGCAGTGTGTGGCGTGCAGCAGTGTGAGGCATGCAGCAGTGTGTGGCATGCAGCAGTGTGTGGTGTGCAGCAGTGTGTGGCGTGCAGCATTGTGTGGCGTGCAGCAGTGTGAGGCATGCAGCAGTGTGTGGCGTGCAGCAGTGTGAGTAATGCAGCAGTGTGCAGCGTGCAGCAGTGTGAGGTGTGAAGCAGTGTGAGGCGTGCAGCAGTGTGAGGCATGCAGCAGTGTGAGGCGTGCAGCAGTGTGAGGCATGCAGCAGTGTGTAGCATGCAGCAGTGTGTGGTGTGCAGCAGTGTGTGGCGTGCAGCAGTGTGTGGCGTGCAGCAGTGTGAGGCATGCAGCAGTGTGAGGCGTGTAGCAGTGTGAGGTGTGCAGCAGTGTGCGGTGCGCAGCAGTGTGAGGTGTGCAGCAGTGTGAGGCATGCAGCAGTGTGTGGTGTGCAGCAGTGTGTGGCGTGCAGCAGTGTGAGGCGTGCAGCAGTGTGTGGTGTGCAGCAGTGTGAGGTGTGCAGCAGTGTGAGGCGTGCAGCAGTGTGTGGCGTGCAGCAGTGTGTGGCGTGCAGCAGTGCGAGGCGTGCAGTAGTGTGTGGTGTGCAGCAGTGTGAGGTGTGCAGCAGTGTGAGGCGTGTAGCAGTGTGAGATGTGCAGCAGTGTGTGGCATGCAGCAGTGTGCGACATGTGTGGCATGCAGCAGTGTGAGGCATGCAGCAGTGTGTGGCATGCAGCAGTGTGAGGCTTTTAGCAGTGTGTGGCATGCAGCAGTGTGAGGCATGCAGCAGTGTGTGGCATGCAGTGTGCAGTAGTGTGAGGCGTGCAGCAGTGTGAGGCGTGCAGCAGTCTGTGGCATGCAGCAGTGTGTGGTCAGCAGCTGTTTGTCATGCAGCAGTGTGAGGCATGAAGCAGTGTGAGGCGCGAAGCAGTGTGAGGCATGCAGCAGTGTGATGCATGCAGCAGTGTGTGGCATGCAGCAGTTTGAGGCATGCAGCAGTGTGTGGCATGCAGCAGTGTGAGGCGTGCAGCAGTGTGTGGCATGCAGCAGTGTGAGGCAGTGCAGCAGTGTGTGGCATGCAGCAGTATGAGTCGTGCAGCAGTGTGAGTAATGCAGCACTGTGCAGCGTGCAGCAGTGTGAGGCGTCCAGCAGTGTGAGTAATGCAGCACTGTGCAGCATGCAGCAGAGTGAGGCGTGCAGCAGTGTGTGGCGTGCAGCAGTGTGTGGTGTGCCTCAGTGTGTGGTGTGCAGCAGTGTGAGGCGTGGAGCAGTGTGTGGTGTGCAGCAGTGTGTGGCATGCAGCATTGTGTGGCCAGCAGCTGTGTGTCATGCAGTAGTGTGAGGCATGAAGCAGTGTGAGGCGTGCAGCAGTGTGAGGCGTGCAGCAGTGTGAGGCATGCAGCAGTGTGTGGCGTGCAGCAGTGTGAGGCATGCAGCAGTGTGTGGCATGCAGCAGTGTGTGGTGTGCAGCAGTGTGTGGCATGCAGCAGTGTGTGGCGTGCAGCAGTGTGAGGCATGCAGCAGTGTGTGGCGTGCAGCAGTGTGAGTAATGCAGCAGTGTGCAGCGTGCAGCAGTATGAGGCGTGCAGCAGTGTGAAGCGTGCAGCAGTATGAGTCTGCAGCAGTGTGAGGTGTGCAGCAGCGTGAGGCGTGCAGCAGTGTGTGGTGTGCAGCAGTGTGAGGTGTGCAGCAGTGTGAGGCGTGCAGCAGTGTGAGGTGTGCAGCAGTGTGTGGCATGCAGCAGTGTGAGGCGTGTGTGGCATGCAGCAGTGTGTGGCATGCAGCACTGTGAGGCATGCAGCAGTGTGTGGCGTGCAGTGTGCAGTAGTGTGAGGCGTGCAGCAGTGTGAGGCGTGCAGCAGTGTGTGGCGTACAGCAGTGTGTGGCGTACATCAGTTTGAGGCGTGCAGCAGTGTGTGGTGTGCAGCAGTCTGTGGCATGCAGCAGTGTGTGGCCAGCAGCTGTTTGTCATGCAGCAGTGTGAGGCATGAAGCAGTGTGAGGCGTGAAGCAGTGTGAGGCATGCAGCAGTGTGATGCATGCATCAGTGTGTGGCATGCAGCAGTGTGAGGCATGCAGCAGTGTGTGGCATGCAGCAGTGTGAGGCGTGCAGCAGTGTGTGGCATGCAGCAGTGTGAGGCAGTGCAGCAGTGTGTGGCATGCAGCAGTATGAGTCGTGCAGCAGTGTGAGTGATGCAGCACTGTGCAGCGTGCAGCAGTGTGAGGCGTCCAGCAGTGTGAGTAATGCATCACTGTGCAGCATGCAGCAGAGTGAGGCGTGCAGCAGTGTGTGGCGTGCAGCAGTGTGTGGTGTGTCTCAGTGTGTGGCGTGCAGCAGTGTGAGACGTGGAGCAGTGTGTGGTGTGTCTCAGTGTGAGGCGTCCAGCAGTGTGAGTAATGCAGCACTGTGCAGCATGCAGCAGAGTGAGGCTTGCAGCAGTGTGTGGTGTGCAGCAGTGTGTGGCATGCAGCATTGTGTGGCCAGCAGCTGTGTGTCATGCAGTAGTGTGAGGCATGAAGCAGTGTGAGGCGTGCAGCAGTGTGAGGCATGCAGCAGTGTGAGGCATGCAGCAGTGTGTGGCGTGCAGCAGTGTGAGGCATGCAGCAGTGTGTGGCATGCAGCAGTGTGTGGTGTGCAGCAGTGTGTGGCATGCAGCAGTGTGTGGTGTGCAGCAGTGTGAGGCATGCAGCAGTGTGTGGCGTGCAGAAATGTGAGTAATGCAGCAGTGTGCAGCGTGCAGCAGTATGAGGCATGCAGAAGTGTGAAGCGTGCAGCAGTATGAGTCTGCAGCAGTGTGAGGTGTGCAGCAGCGTGAGGCGTGCAGCAGCGTGTGGCATGCAGCAGTGTGTGGCATGCAGCAGTGTGAGGCATGCAGCAGTGTGTGGTGTGCAGCAGTGTGTGGCGTGCAGCAGTGTGAGGCATGCAGCAGTGTGTGGTGTGCAGCAGTGTGAGGTGTGCAGCAGTGTGAGGCGTGCAGCAGTGTGAGGTGTGCAGCAGTGTGTGGCATGCAGCAGTGTGAGGCGTGTGTGGCATGCAGCAGTGTGTGGCATGCAGCAGTGTGTGGCATGCAGCAGTGTGTGGCATGCAGCAGTGTGAGGCGTGCAGCAGTGTGTGGCGTGCAGCAGTGTGAGGCATGCAGCAGTGTGTGGCGTGCAGCAGTGTGAGGTGTGCAGCAGTGTGTGGCATGCAGCAGTGTGAGGCGTGTGAGGCATGCAGCAGTGTGTGGCATGCAGCAGTGTGTGGCATGCAGCAGTGTGAGGCGTGCAGCAGTGTGTGGTGTGCAGCAGTGTGTGGTGTGCAGCAGTGTGAGTAATGCAGCAGTGTGCAGCGTGCAGCAGTGTGAGGCGTGCAGCAGTGTGAAGCGTGCAGCAGTATGAGTCGTGCAGCAGTGTGAGGTGTGCAGCAGTGTGAGGCGTGCAGCAGTGTGTGGCATGCAGCAGTGTGTGGCATGCAGCAGTGTGAGGCGTGCAGCAGTGTGTGGCGTGCAGCAGTGTGTGGCGTGCAGCAGTGTGAGGCGTGCAGCAGTGTGTGGTGTGCAGCAGTGTGAGACGTGCAGCAGTATGAGGCGTGCAGCAGTGTGAGGTGTGCAGCAGTGTGTGGCATGCAGCAGTGTGAGGCGTGTTTGGCATGCAGCAGTGTATGGCATGCAGCAGTGTGTGGCATGCAGCAGTGTGAGGCGCGCAGCAGTGTGTGGTGTGCAGCAGTGTGAGGCATGCAGCAGTGCGTGGTGTGCAGTGTGCAGTAGTGTAAGGCGTGCAGCAGTGTGAGGCATGCAGCAGTGTCTGGGGTACAGCAGTGTGTGGCGAACATCAGTGTGAGGCATGCAGCAGTGTGTGGCGTGCAGCAGTCTGTGGCATGCAGCACTGCGTGGCATGTAGCAGTGTGTGGCGGGCAGCAGTGTGAGGCGTGAAGCAGGGTGTGGCGTGCAGCTGTGTGAGGCATGCAGCAGTGCGAGGCGTGTAGCAGTGTGAGGTGTGCAGCAGTGTGCGGTGCGCAGCAGTGTGAGGTGTGCAGCAGTGTGAGGCGTGCAGCAGTGTGAGGCATGCAGCAGTGTGAGGCGTGCAACAGTGCGAGGGGTGCAGCAGTGTGTGGCATGCAGCAGTGTGTGGTGTGCGGCAGTGTGTGGCATGCAGCAGTAGGAGGCGTGCAGCAGTGTGAGGCGTGCAGCAGTGTGTGGCATGCAGCAGTATGAGTCGTGCAGCAGTGTGAGTAATGCAGCACTGTGCAGCGTGCAGCAGTGTGAGGCGTCCAGCAGTGTGAGTAATGCAGCATGAGTAATGCAGCACTGTGCAGCATGCAGCAGAGTGAGGCGTGCAGCAGTGTGTGGCGTGCAGCAGTGTGTGGTGTGCCTCAATGTGTGGCGTGCAGCAGTGTGAGGCGTGGAGCAGTGTGTGGTGTGCAGCAGTGTGTGGCATGCAGCATTGTGTGGCCAGCAGCTGTGTGTCATGCAGTAGTGTGAGGCATGAAGCAGTGTGAGGCGTGCAGCAGTGTGAGGCATGCAGCAGTGTGAGGCATGCAGCAGTGTGTGGCGTGCAGCAGTGAGGCATGCAGCAGTGTGTGGCATGCAGCAGTGTGTGGTGTGCAGCAGTGTGTGGCATGCAGCAGTGTGTGGCGTGCAGCAGTGTGAGGCATGCAGCAGTGTGTGGCGTGCAGCAGTGTGAGTAATGCAGCAGTGTGCAGCGTGCAGCAGTATGAGGCGTGCAGCAGTGTGAAGCGTGCAGCAGTATGAGTCTGCAGCAGTGTGAGGTGTGCAGCAGCGTGAGGCGTGCAGCAGTGTGTGGCATGCAGCAGTATGTGGCATGCAGCAGTGTGAGGCATGCAGCAGTGTGTGGTGTGCAGCAGTGTGTGGCGTGCAGCAGTGTGAGGCGTGCAGCAGTGTGTGGTGTGCAGCAGTGTGAGGTGTGCAGCAGTGTGAGGCGTGCAGCAGTGTGTGGCGTGCAGCAGTGTGTGGCGTGCAGCAGTGCGAGGCGTGCAGTAGTGTGTGGCGTGCAGCAGTGTGAGGTGTGCAGCAGTGTGAGGCGTGCAGCAGTGTGAGGTGTGCAGCAGTGTGTGGCATGCAGCAGTGTGCGACATGTGTGGCATGCAGCAGTGTGAGGCATGCAGCAGTGTGTGGCATGCAGCAGTGTGAGGCTTGCAGCAGTGTGTGGCATGCAGCAGTGTGAGGCATGCAGCAGTGTGTGGCGTGCAGTGTGCAGTAGTGTGAGGCGTGCAGCAGTGTGAGGCGTGCAGCAGTCTGTGGCATGCAGAAGTGTGTGGTCAGCAGCTGTTTGTCATGCAGCAGTGTGAGGCATGAAGCAGTGTGAGGCGTGAAGCAGTGTGAGGCATGCAGCAGTGTGATGCATGCAGCAGTGTGTGGCATGCAGCAGTGTGAGGCATGCAGCAGTGTGTGGCATGCAGCAGTGTGAGGCGTGCAGCAGTGTGTGGCATGCAGCAGTGTGAGGCAGTGCAGCAGTGTGTGGCATGCAGCAGTATGAGTCGTGCAGCAGTGTGAGTAATGCAGCACTGTGCAGCGTGCAGCAGTGTGAGGCGTCCAGCAGTGTGAGTAATGCAGCACTGTGCAGCATGCAGCAGAGTGAGGCGTGCAGCAGTGTGTGGCGTGCAGCAGTGTGTGGTGTGCCTCAGTGTGTGGTGTGCAGCAGTGTGAGGCATGCAGCATTGTGTGGCCAGCAGCTGTGTGTCATGCAGTAGTGTGAGGCATGAAGCAGTGTGAGGCGTGCAGCAGTGTGAGGCGTGCAGCAGTGTGAGGCATGCAGCAGTGTGTGGCGTGCAGCAGTGTGAGGCATGCAGCAGTCTGTGGCATGCAGCAGTGTGTGGTGTGCAGCAGTGTGTGGCATGCATCAGTGTGTGGCGTGCAGCAGTGTGAGGCATGCAGCAGTGTGCAGCGTGCAGCAGTATGAGGCGTGCAGCAGTGTGAAGCATGCAGCAGTATGAGTCTGCAGCAGTGTGAGGTGTGCAGCAGCGTGAGGCGTGCAGCAGTGTGTGGTGTGCAGCAGTGTGAGGTGTGCAGCAGTGTGAGGCGTGCAGCAGTGTGAGGTGTGCAGCAGTGTGTGGCATGCAGCAGTGTGAGGCGTGTGTGGCATGCAGCAGTGTGTGGCATGCAGCAGTGTGTGGCATGCAGCAGTGTGAGGCGTGCAGCAGTGTGTGGCGTGCAGCAGTGTGAGGCATGCAGCAGTGTGTGGCGTGCAGTGTGCAGTAGTGTGAGGCGTGCAGCAGTGTGAGGCATGCAGCAGTGTGTGGCGTACAGCAGTGTGTGGAGTACATCAGTATGAGGCGTGCAGCAGTGTGTGGCGTGCAGCAGTCTGTGGCATGCAGCACTGCGTGGCATGCAGCAGCGTGTGGCGGGCAGCAGTGTGAGGCGTGCAGCAGTGTGTGGCATGCAGCAGTGTGAGGCGTGCAGCAGTGTGAGGGGTGCAGCAGTGTGAGGCATGCAGCAGTGTGCGGTGTGCAGCAGTGTGAGGCGTGCAGCAGTGTGAGGCGTGCAACAGTGTGAGGCGTGCAGCAGTGTGTGGCATGCAGCAGTGTGTGGTGTGCCTCAGTGTGTGGTGTGCAGCAGTGTGAGGCGTGCAGCAGTGTGAGGCGTGCAGCAGTGTGTGGCATGCAGCAGTGTGCGTCGTGCAGTAGTGTGAGTAATGCTGCACTGTGCAGTGTGCAGCAGTGTGAGGCGTGCAGCAGTGTGAGTAATGCAGCACTGTGCAGCATGCAGCAGAGTGAGGCGTGCAGCAGTGTATGGCATGCAGCAGTGTGTGGCGTGCAGCAGTATGTGGCATGCTACAGTGTGTGGCGTGCAGCAGTGTGAGGCGTGCAGCAGTGTGTGGCGTGCAGCAGTGTGTGGCGTGCAGCAGTTTGAGGCGGGCAGCAGTGTGTGGTGTGCAGCAGTCTGTGGCATGCAGCAGTGTGTGGCCAGCAGCTGTTTGTCATGCAGCAGTATGAGGCATGAAGCAGTGTGAGGCGTGAAGCAGTGTGAGGCATGCAGCAGTGTGATGCATGCAGCAGTGTGTGGCATGCAGCAGTCAGAGGCATGCAGCAGTGTGTGGCATGCAGCAGTGTGAGGCGTGCAGTAGTGTGTGGCATGCAGCAGTGTGAGGCAGTGCAGCAGTGTGTGGCATGCAGCAGTATGAGTCGTGCAGCAGTGTGAGTGATGCAGCACTGTGCAGCGTGCAGCAGTGTGAGGCGTCCAGCAGTGTGAGTAATGCAGCACTGTGCAGAATGCAGCAGAGTGAGGCGTGCAGCAGTGTGTGGCGTGCAGTGTGTGGCGTGCAGCAGTGTGAGGCGTGGAGCAGTGTGTGGTGTGCAGCAGTGTGTGGCATGCAGCATTGTGTGGCCAGCAGCTGTGTGTCATGCAGTAGTGTGAGGCATGAAGCAGTGTGAGGCGTGCAGCAGTGTGAGGCATGCAGCAGTGTGAGGCATGCAGCAGTGTGTGGCGTGCAGCAGTGTGAGGCATGCAGCAGTGTGTGGCGTGCAGCAGTGTGAGGCGTGCAGCAGTGTGTGGTGTGCAGCAGTGTGAGGTGTGCAGCAGTGTGAGGCGTGTGTGGCATGCAGCAGTGTGTGGCATGCAGCAGTGTGTGGCATGCAGCAGTGTGAGGCGTGCAGCAGTGTGTGGCGTGCAGCAGTGTGAGGCATGCAGCAGTGTGTGGCGTGCAGTGTGCAGTAGTGTGAGGCGTGCAGCAGTGTGAGGCGTGCAGCAGTGTGTGGCGTACAGCAGTGTGTGGAGTACATCAGTGTGAGGCGTGCAGCAGTGTGTGGCATGCAGCAGTCTGTGGCATGCAGCACTGCGTGGCATGCAGCAGCGTGTGGCGGGCAGCAGTGTGAGGTGTGCAGCACTGTGTGGCATGCAGCAGTGTGCGGCGTGCAGCAGTGTGAGGGGTGCAGCAGTGTGAGGCATGCAGCAGTGTGCGGTGTGCAGCAGTGTGAGGCGTGCAGCAGTGTGAGGCGTGCAACAGTGTGAGGCGTGCAGCAGTGTGTGGCATGCAGCAGTGTGTGGTGTGCAGCAGTGTGTGGCGTGCAGCAGTGTGAGGCGTGCAGCAGTGTGAGGCGTGCAGCAGTGTGTGGCATGCAGCAGTGAGCGTCGTGCAGTATTGTGAGTAATGCTGCACTGTGCAGTGTGCAGCAGTGTGAGGCGTGCAGCAGTGTGAGTAATGCAGCACTGTGCAGCATGCAGCAGAGTGAGGCGTGCAGCAGTGTATGGCATGCAGCAGTGTGTGGCAAGCAGCAGTATGTGGCATGCTTCAGTGTGTGGCGTGCAGCAGTGTGAGGCGTGCAGCAGTGTGTGGCGTGCAGCAGTGTGTGGCGTGCAGCAGTGTGAGTAATGCAGCAGTGTGCAGCGTGCAGCAGTGTGAGGCGTGCAGCAGTGTGAAGCGTGCAGCAGTATGAGTCGTGCAGCAGTGTGAGGTGTGCAGCAGTGTGAGGCGTGCAGCAGTGTGTGGCATGCAGCAGTGTGTGGCATGCAGCAGTGTGAGGCGTGCAGCAGTGTGTGGCGTTCAGCAGTGTGTGGCGTGCAGCAGTGTGAGGCGTGCAGCAGTGTGTGGTGTGCAGCAGTGTGAGACGTGCAGCAGTGTGAGGCGTGCAGCAGTGTGAGGTGTGCAGCAGTGTGTGGCATGCAGCAGTGTGAGGCGTGTGTGGCATGCAGCAGTGTATGGCATGCAGCAGTGTGTGGCATGCAGCAGTGTGAGGCGTGCAGCAGTGTGTGGTGTGCAGCAGTGTGAGGCATGCAGCAGTGCGTGGTGTGCAGTGTGCAGTAGTGTAAGGCGTGCAGCAGTGTGAGGCATGCAGCAGTGTCTGGGGTACAGCAGTGTGTGGCGTACATCAGTTTGAGGCATGCAGCAGTGTGTGGCGTGCAGCAGTCTGTGGCATGCAGCACTGCGTGGCATGTAGCAGTGTGTCGCGGGCAGCAGTGTGAGGCGTGCAGCAGTGTGTGGCGTGCAGCAGTGTGAGGCATGCAGCAGTGCGAGGCGTGTAGCAGTGTAAGGTGTGCAGCAGTGTGCGGTGTGCAGCAGTGTGAGGTGTGCAGCAGTGTGAGGCGTGCAGCAGTGTGAGGCATGCAGCAGTGTGAGGCGTGCAACAGTGCGAGTGGTGCAGCAGTGTGTGGCATGCAGCAGTGTGTGGTGTGCGGCAGTGTGTGGCATGCGGCAGTAGGAGGCGTGCAGCAGTGTGAGGCGTGCAGCAGTGTGTGGCATGCAGCAGTATGAGTCATGCAGCAGTGTGAGTAATGCAGCACTGTGCAGCGTGCAGCAGTGTGAGGCGTCCAGCAGTGTGAGTAATGCAGCACTGTGCAGCATGCAGCAGAGTGAGGCGTGCAGCAGTGTGTGGCGTGCAGCAGTGTGTGGTGTGCCTCAATGTGTGGCGTGCAGCAGTGTGAGGCGTGGAGCAGTGTGTGGTGTGCAGCAGTGTGTGGCATGCAGCCTTGTGTGGCCAGCAGCTGTGTGTCATGCAGTAGTGTGAGGCATGAAGCAGTGTGAGGCGTGCAGCAGTGTGAGGCATGCAGCAGTGTGAGGCATGCAGCAGTGTGTGGTGTGCAGCAGTGTGTGGCATGCAGCAGTGTGTGGCGTGCAGTAGTGTGAGGCATGCAGCAGTGTGTGGCGTGCAGCAGTGTGAGTAATGCAGCAGTGTGCAGCGTGCAGCAGTATGAGGTGTGCAGCAGTGTGAAGCGTGCAGCAGTATGAGTCTGCAGCAGTGTGAGGTGTGCAGCAGCGTGAGGCGTGCAGCAGTGTGTGGCATGCAGCAGTGTGAGGCATGCAGCAGTGTGTGGCGTGCAGCAGTGTGAGGCATGCAGTAGTGTGTGGCATGCAGCAGTGTGTGGTGTGCAGCAGTGTGTGGCATGCAGCAGTGTGTGGCGTGCAGCAGTGTGAGGCATGCAGCAGTGTGTGGCGTGCAGCAGTGTGAGTAATGCAGCAGTGTGCAGCGTGCAGCAGTATGAGGCGTGCAGCAGTGTGAAGCGTGCAGCAGTATGAGTCTGCAGCAGTGTGAGGTGTGCAGCAGCGTGAGGCGTGCAGCAGTGTGTGGCATGCAGCAGTGTGTGGCATGCAGCAGTGTGAGGCATGCAGCAGTGTGTGGTGTGCAGCAGTGTGTGGCGTGCAGCAGTGTGAGGCGTGCAGCAGTGTGTGGTGTGCAGCAGTGTGAGGTGTGCAGCAGTATGAGGCATGCAGCAGTGTGTGGCGTGCAGCAGTGTGAGGCATGCAGCAGTGTGTGGCATGCAGCAGTGTGAGGCGTGCAGCAGTGTGTGGCATGCAGCAGTGTGAGGCAGTGCAGCAGTGTGTGGCATGCAGCAGTATGAGTCGTGCAGCAGTGTGAGTGATGCAGCACTGTGCAGCGTGCAGCAGTGTGAGGCGTCCAGCAGTGTGAGTAATGCAGCACTGTACAGCATGCAGCAGAGTGAGGCGTGCAGCAGTGTGTGGCGTGCAGTGTGTGGCGTGCAGCAGTGTGAGGCGTGGAGCAGTGTGTGGTGTGCAGCAGTGTATAGCATGCAGCATTGTGTGGCCAGCAGCTGTGTGTCATGCAGTAGTGTGAGGCATGAAGCAGTGTGAGGCGTGCAGCAGTGTGAGGCATGCAGCAGTGTGAGGCATGCAGCAGTGTGTGGCGTGCAGCAGTGTGAGGCATGCAGCAGTGTGTGGCATGCAGCAGTGTGTGGTGTGCAGCAGTGTGTGGCATGCAGCAGTGTGTGGCGTGCAGCAGTGTGAGGCATGCAGCAGTGTGTGGCGTTCAGCAGTGTGAGTAATGCAGCAGTGTGCAGCGTGCAGCAGTATGAGGAGTGCAGCAGTGTGAAGCGTGCAGCAGTATGAGTCTGCAGCAGTGTGAGGTGTGCAGCAGCGTGAGGCGTGCAGCAGTGTGTGGCATGCAGCAGTGTGTGGCATGCAGCAGTGTGAAGCATGCAGCAGTGTGTGGTGTGCAGCAGTGTTTGGCGTGCAGCAGTGTGAGGCATGCAGCAGTGTGTGGTGTGCAGCAGTGTGAGGTGTGCAGCAGTGTGAGGCGGGCAGCAGTGTGAGGTGTGCAGCAGTGTGTGGCATGCAGCAGTGTGAGGCGTGTGTGGCATGCAGCAGTGTGTGGTATGCAGCAGTGTGTGGCATGCAGCAGTGTGAGGCGTGCAGCAGTGTGTGGCGTGCAGCAGTGTGAGGCATGCAGCAGTGTGTGGCGTGCAGTGTGCAGTAGTGTGAGGCGTGCAGCAGTGTGAGGCGTGCAGCAGTGTGTGGCGTACAGCTGTGTGTGGAGTACATCAGTGTGAGGCGTGCAGCAGTCTGTGGCATGCAGCACTGCGTGGCATGCAGCAGCGTGTGGCGGGCAGCAGTGTGAGGCGTGCAGCAGTGTGTGTCATGCAGCAGTGTGAGGCGTGCAGCAGTGTGAGGGGTGCAGCAGTGTGAGGCATGCAGCAGTGTGCGGTGTGCAGCAGTGTGAGGCGTGCAGCAGTGTGCGACGTGCAACAGTGTGAGGCGTGCAGCAGTGTGTGGTATGCAGCAGTGTGTGGTGTGCAGCAGTGTGTGGCGTGCAGCAGTGTGAGGCATGCAGCAGTGTGAGGCGTGCAGCAGTGTGTGGCATGCAGCAGTGTGCGTCGTGCAGTAGTGTGAGTAATGCTGCACTGTGCAGTGTGCAGCAGTGTGAGGCGTGCAGCAGTGTGAGTAATGCAGCACTGTGCAGCATGCAGCAGAGTGAGGCGTGCAGCAGTGTATGGCATGCCGCAGTGTGTGGCGTGCAGCAGTATGTGGCATGCTTCAGTGTGTGGCGTGCAGCAGTGTGAGGCGTGCAGCAGTGTGTGGCGTGCAGCAGTGTGTGGCGTGCAGCAGTGTGAGGCATGCAGCAGTGTGTGGCGTGTGGCAGTGTGTGGCGTGCAGCAGTGTGAGGCATGCAGCAGTGTGTGGTGTGCAGCAGTGTGAGACGTGCAGCAGTGTGAGGCGTGCAGCAGTGTGAGGTGTGCAGCAGTGTGTGGCATGCAGCAGTGTGAGGCGTGTGTGGCATGCAGCAGGGTATGGCATGCAGCAGTGTGTGGCATGCAGCAGTGTGAGGCGTGCAGCAGTGTGTGGTGTGCAGCAGTGTGAGGCATGCAGCAGTGCGTGGTGTGCAGTGTGCAGTAGTGTAAGGCGTGCAGCAGTGTGAGGCATGCAGCAGTGTCTGGGGTACAGCAGTGTGTGGCGTACATCAGTGTGAGGCATGCAGCAGTGTGTGGCGTGCAGCAGTCTGTGGCATGCAGCACTGCGTGGCATGTAGCAGTGTGTCGCGGGCAGCAGTGTGAGGCGTGCAGCAGTGTGTGGCGTGCAGCAGTGTGAGGCATGCAGCAGTGCGAGGCATGTAGCAGTGTAAGGTGTGCAGCAGTGTGCGGTGCGCAGCAGTGTGAGGTGTGCAGCAGTGTGAGGCGTGCAGCAGTGTGAGGCATGCAGCAGTGTGAGGCATGCAACAGTGCGAGGGGTGCAGCAGTGTGTGGCATGCAGCTGTGTGTGGTGTGCGGCAGTGTGTGGCATGCGGCAGTAGGAGGCGTGCAGCAGTGTGAGGCGTGCAGCAGTGTGTGGCATGCAGCAGTATGAGTCATGCAGCAGTGTGAGTAATGCAGCACTGTGCAGCGTGCAGCAGTGTGAGCCGTCCAGCAGTGTGAGTAATGCAGCACTGTGCAGCATGCAGCAGAGTGAGGCGTGCAGCAGTGTGTGGCGTGCAGCAGTGTGTGGTGTGCCTCAATGTGTGGCGTGCAGCAGTGTGAGGCGTGGAGCAGTGTGTGGTGTGCAGAAGTGTGTGGCATGCAGCATTGTGTGGCCAGCAGCTGTGTGTCATGCAGTAGTGTGAGGCATGAAGCAGTGTGAGGCGTGCAGCAGTGTGAGGCATGCAGCAGTGTGAGGCATGCAGCAGTGTGTGGTGTGCAGCAGTGTGTGGCATGCAGCAGTGTGTGGCGTGCAGCAGTGTGAGGCATGCAGCAGTGTGTGGCGTGCAGCAGTGTGAGTAATGCAGCAGTGTGCAGCGTGCAGCAGTATGAGGCGTGCAGCAGTGTGAAGCGTGCAGCAGTATGAGTCTGCAGCAGTGTGAGGTGTGCAGCAGCGTGAGGCGTGCAGCAGTGTGTGGCATGCAGCAGTGTGAGGCATGCAGCAGTGTGTGGCGGGCAGCAGTGTGAGGCATGCAGTAGTGTGTGGCATGCAGCAGTGTGTGGTGTGCAGCAGTGTGTGGCATGCAGCAGTGTGTGGCGTGCAGCAGTGTGAGGCATGCAGCAGTGTGTGGCGTGCAGCAGTGTGAGTAATGCTGCAGTGTGCAGCGTGCAGCAGTATGAGGCATGCAGCAGTGTGAAGCGTGCAGCAGTATGAGTCTGCAGCAGTGTGAGGTGTGCAGCAGCGTGAGGCGTGCAGCAGTGTGTGGCATGCAGCAGTGTGTGGCATGCAGCAGTGTGAGGCATGCAGCAGTGTGTGGTGTGCAGCAGTGTGTGGCGTGCAGCAGTGTGAGGCATGCAGCAGTGTGTGGTGTGCAGCAGTGTGAGGTGTGCAGCAGTGTGAGGCGTGCAGCAGTGTGTGGCGTGCAGCAGTGTGAGGTGTGCAGCAGTGTGTGGCATGCAGCAGTGTGAGGCGTGCAGCAGTGTGAGGTGTGCAGCAGTGTGTGGCATGCAGCAGTGTGAGGCGTGTGTGGCATGCAGCAGTGTGTGGCATGCAGCAGTGTGTGGCATGCAGCAGTGTGAGGCGTGCAGCAGTGTGTGGCGTGCAGCAGTGTGAGGCATGCAGCAGTGTGTGGCGTGCAGTGTGCAGTAGTGTGAGGCATGCAGCAGTGTGAGGCGTGCAGCAGTGTGTGGCGTACAGCAGTGTGTGGAGTACATCAGTGTGAGGCGTGCAGCAGTGTGTGGCGTGCAGCAGTCTGTGGCATGCAGCACTGCGTGGCATGCAGCAGCGTGTGGCGGGCAGCAGTGTGAGGCGTGCAGCAGTGTGTGGCATGCAGCAGTGTGAGGCGTGCAGCAGTGTGAGGGGTGCAGCAGTGTGAGGCATGCAGCAGTGTGCGGTGTGCAGCAGTGTGAGGCGTGCAGCAGTGTGAGGCGTGCAACAGTGTGAGGCGTGCAGCAGTGTGTGGCATGCAGCAGTGTGTGGTGTGCAGCAGTGTGTGGCGTGCAGCAGTGTGAGGCGTGCAGCAGTGTGAGGCATGCAGCAGTGTGTGGCATGCAGCAGTGTGCGTCGTGCAGTAGTGTGAGTAATGCTGCACTGTGCAGTGTGCAGCAGTGTGAGGCGTGCAGCAGTGTGAGTAATGCAGCACTGTGCAGCATGCAGCAGAGTGAGGCGTGCAGCAGTGTATGGCATGCAGCAGTGTGTGGCGTGCAGCAGTATGTGGCATGCTTCAGTGTGTGGCGTGCAGCAGTATGTGGCATGCTTCAGTGTGTGGCGTGCAGCAGTTTGAGGCGTGCAGCAGTGTGTGGCGTGCAGCAGTGTGTGGCGTGCAGCAGTGTGAGGCATGCAGCAGTGTGTGGCGTGTGGCAGTGTGTGGCGTGCAGCAGTGTGTGGCTTGCAGCAGTGTGAGGCGTGAAGCAGTGTGAGGCGTGCTGCAGTGTGAGGCATGCAGCAGCGTGAGGCATGCAGCAGTGGGTGGTGTGCATCAGTGTGAGGCATGCAGCAGTGTGTGGCATGCAGCAGTGTGTGGCGTGCAGCAGTGTGAGTATTGCAGCAGTGTGCAGCGTGCAGCAGTGTGAGGCGTGCAGCAGTGTGAGGCATGCAGCAGTGTGAGGCGTGCAGCAGTGTGAGTCATGCAGCAGTGTGAGGCGTGCAGCAGTGTTAGGCGTGCAGCAGTGTGTGGCAGGCAGCATTGTGTGGCGTGGAGCATTGTGAGGCATGCAGCAGTGTGTGGCGTGCAGCAGTGTGTGGCGTGCAGCAGTGTGAGGTGTGCAGCAGTGTGTGGCGTGCAGCAGTATGAGGCGTGCAGCAGTATGAGGTGTGCAGCAGTGTGAGTTGTGCACCAGTGAGTGGCGTGCAGCAGTGTGTGGCGTGCAGTAGTGTGGCGTGCAGCAGTGTGAGGCGTGCAGCAGTGTGTGGTGTGCAGCAGTGTGTGGTGTGCAGCAGTGTGAGGCGTGCAGCAGTGTGAGGCATGCAGCAGTGTGTGGCATGCAGCAGTGTGCGTCGTGCAGTAGTGTGAGTAATGCAGCACTGTGCAGTGTGCAGCAGTGTGAGGCGTGCAGCAGTGTGAGTAATGCAGCACTGTGCAGCATGCAGCAGAGTGAGGCGTGCAGCAGTGTATGGCGTGCAGCAGTGTGTGACATGCAGCAGTATGTGGCATGCTTCAGTGAGTGGTGTGCAGCAGTGTGAGGCGTGCAGCAGTGTGTGGCGTGCAGCAGTGTGTGGCGTGCAGCAGTGTGAGGCGTGCAGCAGTGTGTGGGGTGTGGCAGTGTGTGGCGTGCATCAGTGTGTGGCGTGCAGCAGTGTGAGGCGTGAAGCAGTGTGAGGTGTGCAGCAGTGTGAGGCGTGCAGCAGTGTGAGGCATGCAGCAGTGTGTGGCGTGCATCAGTGTGAGGCATGCAGCAGTGTGTGGCATGCAGCAGTGTGAGTATTGCAGCAGTGTGCAGCGTGCAGCAGTGTGCAGCGTGCAGCAGTGTGTGGCGTGCAGCAGTGTGAGTAATGCAGCAGTGTGCAGCGTGCAGCAGTGTGAGTTGTGCAGCAGTGTGAGGTGTGCAGCAGTGTGTGGCATGCAGCAGTGTGAGTAATGCAGCAGTGTGCAGCGTGCAGCAGTGTGAGGCGTGCAGCAGTGTGAGGAGTGCAGCAGTGTATGGCGTGCAACAGTGTGAGGCGTGCAGCAGTGTGAGGCGTGCAGCAGTGTGAGGCATGCAGCAGTGTTTGGCATGCAGCAGTGTGTGGCGTGCAGTAGTGTGTGGTGTGCAGCAGTGTGTGGCGTGCAGCGGTGTGAGGCGTGCAGCATTGTGAGGCATGCAGTAGTCTGTGACGTGAAGAATAATGCGGGCTAACAAATGCGGGGAAGCTAGACTAAAACAAAACCCAAAACATCGCCTCACGCCGAAAGCAAATCTGTTACTGTGGGGGTGGGGGTGAGGGGGCTGTAGCTGAAACTAAATAAAGGTGACTTCGTACATTATGAGAATGCTTGCATGTTGATTAAAGCTCAAGGCCATGGTTGAAGAAGCAGCACAGACGTGCTACGTTTATAGGAGAAGTGGTTCTTTCTTTTGTTGCCGACACCGTGCAGTGGCCACAGTTAATCTGTTGTGCAGAGTGGCAGCACGTTGTGGATCTTAGGAGCAGAGTCAGCTCTCGCAAATAGAAATTCCTCTGTTGTCTCTGTGTTTATTTTGGAGTAATGCAAGGAAAACCAAGTTTAAGATGGAAGGACTAGCGCATTGTCACATGTACCTATGTGGGCACTAATCAGGAAATACGATAAAAAATGTACGTGGTCAGGTGTGAAAGATGAAGCGGGCGGCCGTGAAGAGGTGCTGCGCTGATTAAGGGAAAGGAAACACAAACACTTGCATGCAGAGCTTATAATGGGAGAAGTTTGTATGCCACAAGTAATCATGGTGATCCATGGGGGTGAACAAACAACAACAAGCTCTTGGCATTGCTGTGGCGGGGGAGGTGGAGCGGAGCGGAGCGGGAGCGCATTCCTTTGAAGTCTGATGCAGTGGGTGTGGGAGCGGATCTTTTGAAGTCTGATGCGAGGCACAGACAAATGGTGGTGTGACGTGGCTGGTTTGTGCACGCGCATAGCTCACATGAACTGTGCGTGATCCGCAAGTTTGGTAGAGTTTTTGAAGTGCTTACTGTGATTCTCGCCTATCTATCCCTGGGGATAGAATAGTCGAGACCTAAAAACGCCAGTCCTGTAGTAGAAGATAAATACTGACTTACTAATGTAATTGCTTGAATGCAGTGATTCCCAAACTTTTTTGACTTCCCTTGACCTATTGGTCATTGTCCATGGCTCTTCATTATACTTTTTTTGGACGGGCGGGGAAATGCAAGCCTATCCTCAGGGTAATTAATTTTTCTCCCCAAAAATAATTGGGTTGAAGCCGATGAAGGTATTATAATAATACAGGGTCATGAGGACACACGCATGAAGATATGAGGGAGCAAGTGAGAAGGGAAAGATGAGAGCAAGAGGTATGCTGATTAGAGCAAACCTTGTTCCAACCATTAACAGAAGAAGCATGTGAGAGAGTAAGAAAAGCATTCAGCATATTATTGAGAACGAAGAGCATGGTGTGTAAAAGAGGCATTATGGTTGTCTAGGAAGGGGTTTATCCTCTCGTCCTGTGCACAGTAAACATTGCTCTGTGAGTGGAAGACAAGTCAACTTAACATGAAACTGACAAGCAAAAAGAGATCAGGAATGTCAAAAGGAAATGAAAGGCTGGGTGTATCATGGCAACAGTAGCAGAGTAAAAAGCAAATGCAAGGCAGTGTTCAACACAGAGAGGAGGCTTATGTTATTAAAACTTTTCTAGCATCCCAGTTGTTTCGAAATAAATCTGGAACTGCCATGGTCCCAACATCTGGTGATGTCAAATACAAGATGTCTGAGACCTGCGCATTGAATTGAGAGCATTTCCTTTGGCAAGAAATAATGATTCTGACTGTGAGCGATGATGTTGCAGGTCTCATGACAGCTAATCTGACAACGCTATGGCTATGACACCACATGGATCTCTAACTCACACATCATCAATGTCCAGGATGGAGGCATCCTCAACCTTTCTCCCATGGACATGGTTGAAAGTCTCAGCAAGAAAGCATTTGTTCAGTTTTTAGCTCACTATATCTAAATGTCATGCGATTGTGGGGAATCCAAATTAACTCTTTGTAGCTCTGCCATGAAGTTGAGTTTTAAGAAACGTACTCCTGCTCACATTCTGTGGTAGAAAAAGTTATAGTATTTCCATGCCTGCATCAAGTTCAAGTTAAGTTTTTCTTACTGCCTCCCCACCGCCCTACGCGCCGCAGGGGCTGCATTAAACGCTTGTCTTGGCTCCAAAACAGTTTCAACTGTACCCACTCCTTTTTGCCCTGCGGGACCGGGACCTGTGACTGGCTGATACTTCATCGGTACCTCTGTTTCGGTGTTCTGAATTAGAACCCTGTAATAGTCAAGTAATTACCAGTTCTTAGGTTTAGCCCTCACCTGAACAATTGCCACCCCTGAAGTTGTGAACAGCATACACCCACAATGCAGATATTTTAGGCAGGTGGACTAAAAAAATGTGATTCACACACTCTCACGGTGAGCTTAACCCCTGCACTGTGCCACTCCAGTGTACCCCGCACTCTCCCATTGTTGTATTCCTTAGAATAAAAGAGCGAACATGCCTTGTGATTTTAGTGATGATTGTTGGCAGGAGTTTTATGAAGAATACATGCAGATATACTTTTGTCATAACTTGTATGACCCTGGTCATAAATCATCATTAGTGAACTGTCATAATTTGGGCTACAAATCAAATGCTTTGCTTGTCATACACCTTATTTGTCATAAATCATATGTGCATCACCAATTTGCAAATTCGGGGCTTGGCGTCAGTTATGGCGCCGGCCCTCGAGGCCCCCTTCGGGGGAGGCATCTGAGAGAACATTCCACACCAAGGTACCAGAGTAGTGACTGCTGGCTAACTAACATGAGCAAATAATCAGGTGGGGAGGGATCACTTGTCCTGCGTGAACCAGGGTATGCAGGAGATCGTACAACGGTGTCTCCAAATAAAAACCCTCATGCACGTGTTGGGTAGCGTGGTAAGCGGTATATCTTGGTTCTCCGCTCTTTGAACACGTGTGTGCATAATCATCGGGTTAGTTTCGGTATGCAGCCTCCACCAGGAGGATCTTACCCTCGGTAAAAACAGTAGTGACCCAGTGATGTGGAGGGAGTGTAGAACAATTAAAAATCCCCCGAAAACCCAGTAGTAGGAGTTTTATTAAGTCTGGGTTCGGGTGGATCCCATTTAGGGGAATGCTCAAATGGCGTGCGCTCTATTGAAAAGATAAGGTTCTCAGGACGCACTAGCATTCAAAAAGATTTAAAATGGCCGACATGTTTCAGCCCTCTATGCCGGGAATCGGACTTTAGGGCTTTCTTCAGGACCCGTGGTGAAAGGTGAAAGTGATACTAGTTTACTAAACTATAGCAAGCAAGTGTATAGAAAAGGGAAATTTTCAACCTGTTTCTTTTTTTCAAGGTCACGATGTACCTATAGTTCAAACATAATAGAGACATACACAAAGGGAAAACAAGGGTAAGGGAGACACATAGCGTAGCGAATTCACTACTGGACAATACAAATTGTAGCAACTTAAAATGGCAATACTTTATAACCCCCAGTAAATGGCAGTATCAACTCTCTCTTTATCCAGCAGGCTAATTCATGCAAAAAGTGAATATCTGGTTTGTAGGTGGTATATCATACTTTTATGCAGAACGAGTGTGTAGGGTAATACCTCACCACTCGGATGACAATTGTGGTGAGTCAAGTGTGTGGCATTCGATTACCACGTGATCATATGTCATGCAAAAATATTACTAAACATGTGCAGTCTTTACAATCTTAATCATGATAAAGGTTGCCCAAAGTAAATAGTGAGGAACTTTCATACCGATGACTTCAGTGCGCTAATATCGTACCTGAAATGCACATCAGTTACACCTCCTTCGGGTGTGACAAGGGCTTCGAGGGGGCTAGGTAAAAGGGGGACAGCTTGCATTAGCGCAAAGCGGTTGGTTTTGTAGCAGAGTTTGGCCTCGAGCTGGTACCCAACGCTCCTCTCCTCGCGCCTCGCGTTGCGCTGCAGCTGCCTCTTGGGACCCGGAAGTAGCGGTACTGCGCTTCCGGGTCGTTTTTTGAAGACCTCCGTTCAGGGCAATAGAAAGGGGACTAGGCGCCTCTTCATATTAAAAATATAACGAAGTGGAGATTACGTGATTTTGAAACCTTCAGTAACTCGTATTCCAAAAGACGTAATTTTGATGCTTCATTACGAAAAGTGGTGTAGGTTCCGAAATTTTGAGTAATGAAAATAAAAAGTTTGTAAAATTAAAAATTAAGAATGCGGGGTCATACATGATGGTTTTAAATTCGTGGGCATACAGAATATGGCAGATTTTTCGAATTTGAGTACTGAGTTGATCACTGGTGCCTCTTGCCGTGCAACTTATGAATAGGTATCTCCTGTTAAGTCTATTGGGGGCAGACCGCATTTTAAGGTGAAGCCTTCAGGGAATGTGCAAATTCTGTAAATGTTAATTGGGGGAACAGTTTCATTATCTCAACATGCTCAGCCACAGAATATTATCATTCAGCCCTCTTGTGTCTGTCCCCAAACGATGAACCCAGCGTTGCTCCTTTTCAAAAAGGATTCTCTCTGCATTGCTGTCCTTTGTATCCAGAGTTTCAAGGATGACCCAGTTAAGGTCATCGACTGTGTGGTTTTTTTCCAGAAAGTGACTGGCCATCTTGGTTGTGTTTTTTTTACATTTGACGTTGCTCCTGTGCTCTACAATCCTTTGTTTAGCTTTCCTACATGTCATGCCAATGTAGTGTAGCTGGCAAGGGCAGGTGATCATGTACACTACGTGACTGGTATTGCAGTTAGTGTGTTTTAGCATTCTCCATTTGAAATTGGGAAGTAATTGTAACTCTTTGGTTGGTTGGGTAAAATTACAGACTGAACAAGAGCCACAAGGGTAATGTCCAGTAATAGGGGGGTTCCCCCATAGATTGGTTTGTTGTCCTCGTTTGGTTGCAGATGGTCTCGTATGTACCAAGATGTCTTTCAAGTTCCGACATCCTCTATTGGCAAATCTCGGTTTAGGCCAAGAGAGTGTGCCAGATGTGAGAATCCTCCAATTTTTGTTCACGATCTTTTTGACTTTGTCAGTGACTGGACTGTAGGTGGTGACGCAAGTAGTGAGGTCCTCAGGTTCTGTTTTAGTGATGGTCTCTAAAAGGCCTTCTCTGTTCTGGTTTTGTGCTCTTTTCTTGCATTTATTTACCACTCGCCTTGGATAGTCTCGATGTTGGAGTTTTGTGCAAAGGTCTTGTGCTTGGGCCCGGTATTCGGTGTTCTTGCTGCAGTTCCTCCGCAGCCTTAGGAACTGGCTATAGGGGAGATTTTCCCTCAAAGGGCGGGGGTGAAAGCTCTTGAAAGAAAGGAGACTGTTCTTGGCTGTTTCTTTACCCAATGCCTGACACTATTGGTCGTCCTGAAGGTGGTATTGGGTGTGCATGGTCAAGTTTGGTATGTGTGAACTCGGGGGAGTGAATGCTGCGAGACGGTATATGCGGCATGTATGTGTCTAGAAGGGAAGTGCTACTTCTAGACATGGCTGTACGTGTGCTGTGAGGGTGCTGGCGTGTGATTGGCTGGAGCTGGCTGGGATGCCAGGCTCCAGGAAGTCTGTGTGGGTCTGCCCCGGTGGTGAGTGGGAGATTAGCATGAGTGATGTGTGGGAGGAGTGTACCTGTGTCCTGGATGGGCTGGGTTTTCCCCACACAATGCTGGCTCCGCCCCCCTGTGGTGTGACTGATGACCCTAGCCCTGCCTGTGAATAGAATGGGTGGTTGGGCCATCAACAGTACTCCCAGACCAGCTGCGACTGGTTCTGCCCCCACCCTGCACCTAAAGACAAAGAGAAGGGTGTATAAAAGAGGGGCTGTGACCCCATGAAAATGTTCTTGTTTGCCAACTTGAAACTACCAGGGGCGTGCTGCTGCTTGGGCCCAGGGGAAGGCTTGCCTCCCTGGGCCCTGCCCCGCCCCTGGATGCCTTCTCCCTCTGGGGTCTCTCTGCCTTGCCTTGATGCCCTGGAGGACTTTTCTCTGCTGTGCTTGTCCCTGGACTCGTGGGGCCTCTTTGCCCTGCCCAGCTCCTGGATGCCAGAGGGACTGTTGCCTAGCGCAAGGAGCGCTTTATTTGCTTTATAGCGCATGGGAGCGCTTTTATTCTGCCCCTAGCGCTTGAAAGCGCTGTGTTGTTCCCTAGCGCTCGGAGCGCTTTATTTTTACTTTTGCCCCTGTTATTTACTTAAAGCGAGCGAGTGCCCACCTCGCTGTTTATTTTTAATCTCGAGGGTGCCACCCCTCTGAAATGCCCCTGAGATTCACCGCCGTGGCCCGAGCGCCGCAAAACAGGAAGTCAGGCACTGCAGTGCCTGATGCGGGGCGGGACTTCCGGTTTGCCGGAGGAAGTCCCGCCCACCGCCGCGCTGTGATTGGCCAGCGCTGCCCCGAAGGAGAGAAGAAAAGTCTACCTGCGGCCCGGGTCTCCCATGAGCTGAGGGGAGCCCCGGGGCCGCCAACCAAGAGCAGCGCGAGTCATTGACGGCCCGGTCCCGAGATGGGGGACCGGGGAAACAGGTAGCGGGCCGGGCGCATTGTGAAGGCGGGGCTCTCATGTGCTGAGAGAGCCCCGCAAAGCGCTACCACCGCCAAGAGGGAGACGCCGCGTCTGGAGACCCGGTGAGTGTGTTACCGGGGAGGAGGGGCGTCGGGGCACATTGCCGGTGCCCGCCCTGCCCCCCCCCAGAGCGAGGCTCCTTGTGCTCAGAGGCCCGTGGGGCCTCATCTAATGCCGAGTCCCCCGAGAGGGACTCCGCCCGTTGTTCCGAGCCCGAGAGGCTCTTGGGCCCTTAATTTCCTTCGAGTCCCCCGAGAGGGACTCCACCCACTCCGTCTGTTGTTTCGAGCCCCGAGAGGCTCGTCGCCCAGTTGGCCAGATCGAGTCCCCAGAGGGGGGACTCCAGCAAATGCCCCCACCTTATTCACGAGCCCGGAGAGGCTCCAGCCTGCCATTTGCTTTGAGAGCCCAGAGAGGCTCAGGGCGCCAGTTCTTGCTCCAAGCCCAGGAGAGGCTCTGAGGGGTGCCATATGTATTCAGAGCCCAGAGGGGCTGCATTGCTTCGTTTTGAGCCCTGAGAGGCTCAGGGGCATAATTGATATTCAGAGCCTAGTGAGGCTCTTGAGAGACAGTCAGTTGGGCAGAGCCGGCGAGGCTCCAGCGTTGGCCCATTTTTGATGTTGCACCAGTTGCCCAGCACTTTGTGGGCAACTGCCACGTTTAGGCCCTGACCTTGGGACCCAGGGACCGCCACAGGTGGTGGCTAATGTGGATTTTGCGCTATTGTGTCTCCTTTTCTTACACCTCTGAATGGGTAGTTTATTCATCATGTGTTCTCTTGCTGCACCTCTGAATGTGTTTTTATGCGTCATGTGCCTTTACACCTCTGAATGAATGTCATGCATTGCATCATGTGTTTTCCTCTTACACCCCTACAGGTATTGTGATACATAGGTGGTTGTTTCCTCCCTAGTACAGGTGGTGCTAGTGAGGTCCTGGTTACCAGTGATTACTGTGTTATGTGCTATATTCTATGTACTAAGTGCTATTTCTGAAAGTGCTAATTCTGATTCCTGACAGTGGTCCAGATGGCCCTGTCTTGTACATATCCCCTGTAAATTCTGCCCGTGCCTCTGGCACATTGTAAAGTGTGTGTTTTATCTAATGTGTTTTGGTGTAATACAAAGGCTATTTTTTTATATAACCTTGTGTGGAGTTTCCTTTGTGGTGGGCCTTTGGGTGTTGTTGCTGGGGTGCGTGCGCAAATACTTAGCCTACATCGCCTCCAAGTTTAGCCTTGCTGCTCGCGCCACGTTACCTAGAGGGTGAGTAGGGGTTATCTTGGCGTGTAACTCCCTTGCCCTGACTTGGGTGTGGTGGTCTCTGACTGACTTTGGCGAAAGCCCTGGCCAGCCGGGGATCCCATTTCCAACAGGCTGAATGATAATATTCCGTGGCTGAGCGTGTTGAGATAATGAAACTGTTCCCCCAATTAACATTTACAGAATTTGCACATTCCCTGAAGGCTTCACCTTAAAATGCGGTCTGCCCCCAATAGACTTAACAGGAGATACCTATTCATAAGTTGCACGGCAAGAGGCACCAGTGATCAACTCAGTACTCAAATTCGAAAAATCTGCCATATTCTGTATGCCCACGAATTTAAAACCATCATGTATGACCCCGCATTCTTAATTTTTAATTTTACAAACTTTTTATTTTCATTACTCAAAATTTCGGAACCTACACCACTTTTCGTAATGAAGCATCAAAATTACGTCTTTTGGAATACGAGTTACTGAAGGTTTCAAAATCACGTAATCTCCACTTCGTTATATTTTTAATATGAAGAGGCGCCTAGTCCCCTTTCTATTGCCCTGAACGGAGGTCTTCAAAAAACGACCCGGAAGCGCAGTACCGCTACTTCCGGGTCCCAAGAGGCAGCTGCAGCGCAACGCGAGGCGCGAGGAGAGGAGCGTTAGGTACCAGCTCGAGGCCAAACTCTGCTACAAAACCGCAAGTATACTTGAAACCGCTTTGCGCTAATGCAAGCTGTCCCCCTTTAACCTAGCCCCCTCGAAGCCCTTGTCACACCCGAAGGAGGTGTAACTGATGTGCATTTCAGGTACGATATTAGCGCACTGAACACATCGGTATGAAAGTTCCTCACGATTTACTTTGGGCAACCTTTATCATGATTAAGATTGTAAAGACTGCACATGTTTAGTAATATTTTTGCATGACATATGATCACGTGGTAATCGAATGCCACACACTTGACTCACCACAATTGTCATCCGAGTGGTGAGGTATTACCCTACACACTCGTTCTGCATAAATGTATGATATACCACCTACAAACCAGATATTCACTTTTTGCATGAATTAGCCTGCTGGATAAAGAGAGAGTTGATACTGCCATTTACTGGGGGTTATAAAGTATTGCCATTTTAAGTTGCTACAATTTGTATTGTCCAGTAGTGAATTCGCTACGCTATGTGTCTCCCTTACCCTTGTTTTCCCTTTGTGTATGTCTCTATTATGTTTGAACTATAGGTACATCGTGACCTTGAAAAAAAGAAACAGGTTGAAAATTTCCCTTTTCTATACACTTGCTTGCTATAGTTTAGTAAACTAGTATCACTTTCACCTTTCACCACGGGTCCTGAAGAAAGCCCTAAAGTCCGATTCCCGGCATAGAGGGCTGAAACATGTCGGCCATTTTAAATCTTTTTGAATGCTAGTGCGTCCTGAGAACCTTTTCTTTTCAATAGAGCGCACGCCATTTGAGCATTCCCCTAAATGGGATCCACCCGAACCCAGACTTAATAAAATTCCTACTACTGGGTTTTCGGGGGATTTTTAATTGTTCTACACTCCCTCCACATCACTGGGTCACTACTGTTTTTACCGAGGGTAAGATCCTCCTGGTGGAGGCTGCATACCGAAACTAACCCGATGATTATGCACACACGTGTTCAAAGAGCGGAGAACCAAGATATACCGCTTACCACGCTACCCAACACGTGCATGAGGGTTTTTATTTGGAGACACCGTTGTACGATCTCCTGCATACCCTGGTTCACGCAGGACAAGTGATCCCTCCCCACCTGATTATTTGTAATTACCTAAGGAAACTGAGGGATCAGCGTTTTCCTTCTCCCCCATCCATTTGATTAGCATATAACTAACATGAGCTTCTCCTGTCTGCTTTTAAGGGGAATGCATACAAGCCAGCATCAACAAAGAAACAATACCGGCAATATATGTACACATGTGTCAAAAATGCAAGCAATCTCAATGTTATTTAAAAACATTCTATTCTTTTTCACTTTTTGACTGAAATAGAGACAATGAAATAAATGGAGAATTGATGGGAAAAACAGGCATACAAGGATGGAAAGCACATCATATAACAATGCCGAAAATCACACTATGACAAAAATAGTAAAGGGGATTCACAAATATTGGCAATTCTGTGCTATTGCCATCAATCGGTGTTGTTTGGTTGCAGGCACTTTTTCATCCATGCGGGAAAGAGGAAGCAGGTTATTCCTTTTTTTATTACAAGAGTAACATGCAAAACAGCCTCAAAGACAGTCCAGGACCCATGTGTGGGTCAGAGAGCCGTTCTTGCCTAGGCTTTTTGCCAGCATGTAGCCCACCACCAACTGTGCAGCACAGGCCTGAAGCAAACATAGGATCCCCATGGCAGGACAGGCCAAAGCGGGCACCGGGTGTTTCCCCGGTAGGCCGCTAGAGTGGGGCCGATTTTGGGCCCCTGGGGGGCATTTTCTGTTACCGGGGGTCGGCAATATCGGACCCTGTAACAAAATCGGCCGAAACCAGCCCTCGCAAACTGCTCAGCTGCACTCCCCCTCACCCGGGGGGGGGGGGGGCGACAAGGGTGGGGGGCAGCTGAGCAGTTTGCCCGGGCCAGTTTCTGTTCCCAGTCCGGCCCTGAGGGTCACCGAGGTAAAAGCCACCATAGAACAGCAGTGGGCTCACTCACCGCCCTCAGTCACTGTTTACCAGGCTCCGTCTGTTTTTGGAGGGCACGAAGCAGAAGGGCGACTCCTGTCTGCTGCCTCTGCCCGCCCTAGGTAGCTCCTTGCAGTTAGCTCATGATATTGCCTTAGACTCAGAGCACTAATGAAGTAGAGTCCGCCCACTGGGCTCTCTGAGTGGAGGTGCCAGAGTTTACTTTATGATTTTGAATATGCAAATTTTAAAATGGAATAAGGCAGCGCTGGATAAACAGTAATGTGTGCCCCGTTCTTGGTAAAAATGTAGGGAACCTGTGCCAAAGCTGATGTTCATCGGCACACGGTGCCCCTTGCTACTTTTGATGGCACACTGAGGTGCTGTAGCAAACAGATTGGGAACTTCTGGCTTGAAGATGTTATAATCATAACAATAACAATAACAATAACAATAATAATAATAATACGAATATTATTAATAACAATAATGATAATAATAATAATAATAATAATAATTATTATTATTATTATTATTATTGTTACTATTACCACTATTAGTAAAATAATGATCACAATAACAATCATAGCACTAACAATCATAACAATGATATTAATCACAATTACCCTCAATTACTGGACAGACTGCATTATCAAAGTTAAACAGTACCCCTTAATGAGAAATAGAGACAGAAGCTGATATTTATTTTGTATGTAAAGGATCTTAAAATACACAACACAATATTGCATAGTGAATACTCCTGGGAAAGGGCCAATATTTCTACTGTACTTTAGGAAAGCCAGCCGGCTCATCTTTACTTTGTGAACAAAAGTGGCTGTAAATCCGATACCATGTTGTCATGATAGCAAAGTAAACCAAAGGCTGCCCAAGGGTACTATAGAATAATTGTGCATTTATTTTATGACTAGTAAATACATCAAAGAACATTCACTAGGTCTACCTTTCCAGGCATATGCCATGTTGCAGTTGAAAAGGGGCTTGTTTGATCCATTAGTAAAAGATAATGGAAAGGTAAAGGAGCAAAATGTAACAATCCTCAAAATGCCATGGCTTTGACATCCAAGCAATGGTAAACCATGCAAAACACATGCAACTCAATGCTTAAAGAGGGCTGCCTCAAAGCCCACTCCCTCTCTATACTTCTTTTTAATGTATTGATGACAGGACCTCTTGCGACAAAATTCTAAAATTCCAATAATTGAGCAGAGGTACAGCTATGCATTTTTGATTTCTCTGCTCCCTTGTCAGTGCAAGCAATGAGCTGTTTGAGTGGCCTGAAATGTCAACATCCAAGGAAAGCTGCAGAGAAAGCCTTTGAAAGTAAGAAGGGGAACTAACATGTCCTCTGGTTTTTCTTAATCTTAAAGCAACACAAAAAACATCAATCATTATCTTTGACCCATGCAATATTTCTGACCTGGGCACCTCAGTATAGACCAGTAGATGTTTAGTTACCACATTGTTTTCATTCCCCATAAATTATAATTGTATAATTATATAATACAATCAATCTGTGCTTTAGAATATGCAACCCCAAAGAATTTCAGCCCCTCATATTGCTTTCATCCTACAAACAAGTCGAATCTTCTATTCTATTTGCAGGAAAAATGCACATCTTGCTAGGTCTGGAGATTTAGAAATCCTCCAATATTAAACATGTTTTGTCTATCAGAACTTAAACCATATAACAATAGAAGTGCACCAAAGTACCAATCAGGCTCAACTAATCCCACTTGTGATTACTTTGGAGGTTTTGCACTATTTCTACTTCTGTGAGGGGTTGCCTCCACATATCCACACACAGCAGGAACATTGAGGCCATGATTACAAGTTTGGCGAACTTCCTGTAGAACCAGCATAGCGATAGTACCAGGAAGACGCCAAGCCTGTGGGGAACCCGAAGGCCAGATTCCAAGTTGAATACAGGGCTTGTGGTGCAGCAGCAGCGATGACAAGGCAGCGGGTATGTTTGGCTCATAGGTGAGCCTAAACAGCGTACCCCCACCATGACAGTGGCTCCAGCACGTCTGTGCACGGTGTGGCATGCACCGTGTCATGCATGACTGTTAGACCTGGCATCATTGGCGTGAGTCTCCCTTCAATTTTGACAGATTGCCTCCTCTGTTTTGATATGTTTTTGCTGGTTATATGCTTTGGGCACTGTGCCACTGCTATTCAGAGCCACAGTGCAAGTGCTCCCTATGTTAACTTGATGTATTAATTGGTGATTCCATGATTGGGTAATTTGATTTACCTGTCAGCCCCTAGTACAGTGCACCATGTGTGCTGTTGCAGGGAATCTGCTCAGTCACAGAACTGTGCACAGAGACTCAGGACCTCAGCGAATTAGGGTGTACCAAAAAACTCACCTTAGTACCCAACATCCCCTACCAGACTAACATCAGTGCTCATTAGCTCTTCGTCCTATAGCAAAGTCACCAATGATTAGACAACCCAGAACATCTGACTTAGGATAACTCAGATAAGGTGGGAAACATGAGCACTCTTTCGTTATTCTCTCATACCAGTTCAGAAAAGGGAATAGAGGGAGACATGAGCAAGTTTAAAATGTTTATTTTAACACCGTGATCTCAGGTGCAGCATCTTAGCTAATACAAGCAGACATATGATAAGAAATAAGACTGTCAGCATAGTTACTATTCCATAAAATACAAACGGAGAAAGCATGTTATAATGCTAAATGGAAACAGGTTAAATATACACCTATATTTCACCCGCCCTTGCTAGTAGGTTATTTTATAACTAAAGAAGGTCTCTTAGGCTTGCATAGGCGACCCCATACCTCGAGTTCTACACAAGCTCTCAGCGTACAAATATTCTCCAAGGGTGTGTCCAATCATGCCTACACAGTGTATTATTAAAGGCGCCAGTATCTGAGCTGTCCACAGCTGCATATATGTTATGTCTAGAACGTGCGCTGATCAATTCGAACAACAGCAACAGTGTTGATAACCTTGAAGGCCACTCACTGTTAAGATTAAGCTTATGAAGCAAGTCTAGCAATGTCGAAAAACAAGCTATTCTCATCTGAAGCAAAACACTCAGCCTAACGCGAAACAATATCTAACGCGTCTGCCGTGTGCAAAAGAAAGCAAACAGTAAAATGGTGTTTAAACTTCTAATAAGCTCATGCTAACTTAACACTTAACACTGTAGGAATGTAAGGCTCAGCCCCACTACACCCTCCATTGATCAGAGCACGGAGCAGCCTCAATTTGGGACGGTTTTCAAACTTCGTTGGAAATAGCATATATCCACCTTTTGGATCTGCCAAAAGCAGGGCCCTTGACAAAGTCATTCAGATCAACATCGTCAGTCAATTTAGACAAATGAAGTTTAACTGACGCTAAAGTGGAGTGTTTGAGCCAATTCTGACACAGCTTGCCTACGGAATAGGTAGTTAAAGAATGGTCACTCTCAAAACGGGAATCCACACTAACCTTAGGGCAGGTATGCCTGCCACATGGCACCCGAACCTGTTTTGGTGGTGCTAGAGGGTGTCAAAGTGACACCCCCTGCACCCTTGTGAAAATCGGTATTTACCGATTCGGTAAATACCGATTCGGTAATGCCCATTCATTCCTATGGGCTTCAAAGCCCATAGGAATGATTGGGCATTACCGGTCGGTATTTACCGAATCGGTAAATACCGACTTTTACCGATTCGGTAAATCAACATCTGGATTTACCTAAATCTCGGTACTTCTATTTTACTGATTCATAAATACCGAATCAGTAAAATTCGATATTTATGAGTCAGTAAAATAGAATTACCTACATCTGGCCCCAAATTCTTTCTTGTTCTCGATCTTCTCTCGGACCAGTTCACCAACTCATGGTAGCCAGCCAACTACCGGAAGCTGCAAGGCAACATCAGATGTGGAGGGCAAGTGTTCCTTTGAAAGAGTGTCTCTCGTCTCTTGTAGATTCTGTAAAACATTTCAATGTTCATCTACGTCAAAGGGGGCAGCAGCAGCTTCCTGGTCTAGACCTTCAAGGTCCAGGACAAACATTTTGATACCAAAGAGCATCTCGTATGGGGTCCGCCCACCCAGAGACCATGTAGGAGGATTATTAAGTGCACGCTGTACGCTATTGAGATGGGCCAGCCAGTTCCTGCCGGTACCTATAATCCTAGCTGTCAATGATTGCTTTAAGTCACGGTTCTTCCGCTACACAACACCATTACCCTCGGGTCGGTATGGAGACGAAAATTTGACTTGGACGCCCAATGAACTCATGGCCTCCTTGAATGCCTTAGAGGTGAACGCTGGACCCTGGTCTGAATGGAAGGTGCCACACGCAACAATTCCCACAAAGACACGCAAATCTCTTATGACAGTTCATGAATCAGCACTTCGGTGGGGCCACACCCATACAAAGCGCATGCAAGAATCAACTGCAACTAAGATGTACGTATACGCAGTATCTGAAGAAAAAGGGCCTCAGTGGTCCAAATAAACACAACCAAGTGGTTTATTGGAAATGTACAACTGTGTTTGGGGCGGACGCACAGCGGACGAAGGCTTGATCGGCTGACAAATGTCACAATGAAAGACATAACCACGCATCTGTTTATTCAGTCCCCACCACCAAAAGCGAAGTTGTAACTGAAATACAGTGGCCGAAACGCCTGCATGAGCGGATGCAACACCCTCGTGGGCAGCTGCAATCAGCGCTGACCTGCGGTCCATGTTGGGAATCAATCTGTCACCAACGTCTGGTATTTTCACATAAGGAACTTTATCAGGACTTAAATTATAAGAATACTTTGAAGGAAATCCAGTAGGATATTTACTTCCCTTCTCAGTAGCGGCAATTGCTGCCAAGATGTCATCATCAATCTTACCTTTGGAACGTGTAACTGCTGCAACCAAATGTGTCGAACTGTTGTCTTCGCGGACTCATCGGCCAAACTATTGCCAACAGCGTGATATCCCACACGCTGATGACCAAGAGTATGAATTACATACACGAGTGGCAGTTGCTCTTTAAGTTCAGCCACTCAAACCCAGATCATTTTGTGTTTTATTGTGCTGCCTTTGGAGTCACGATAATCGTTCTGAGTCAAAAAGAACAGATTTTCATTGTAAGACTGGACACAGTAGTAAGAGTCACTCACAATAAGAATGGTCACACCAAGGTCTGCGTACTCTAATGCAAGCATCAGAGCATGTCTGTGTATGCACGACATCGGACTTGAATTCTCCATTCACCATGGTACCAACCACAATAGCGCAACCCGAGACGTATGCGTGCTTAGACCCATGCGCGACTTGCGCAGAACCATCAGTGTAAATGATACAATGGAAATCATCCAAAGGGCGCATAGTCAAAGGGGCAGGATGAACATATTCATACTGCAAGAACTCCTGCGACCATAAGGCGGCATCAAAAATGAATGTGACATTCAGAAACGTCAATGCTGTTTCCCATTGTATCCACCGTGGTTGCAAAGCTTTAGAATTAGGTACACTGGCTTTCGTCACTGCCTCCAAGGCAGGATACGGGGTAACAACCAACATGTGCTTTCCCTGCGACAGTGCGCGTACCTTCAGAATCGCCATTTGCACTGCTGTCAAAACTTTTTCCACAGTGGAAAACCGCATTTCAGCTGAAGTCTACAATTGTGACTTGTAAGCGATAGTTACTGTGTCACCTTCGTTAAAAGTAAGGTACGTGAATCCCACAGCCCCAGGGACGATTCTTATCACCAGGTTGGTGTGGTTATCACGAGTCAATAAGAAATTAGATTCTAGCAGATCAGCCTGCAAAGATTGTAAAATGGCTGAATGTTCTGGCAGCCAGCACGATTTGGTAAAAGTTGGTTGTATCAAAGCATATAAGGGCTTGATACTCTGGGCATATGCGGGAATATAAGTACGACCGAAATTCTAAAATCCCAGCAAGGATTTCAATTTATTCAGTGTTGTAGGATCGCGCAGTTTTGCGCGTTTCTCCAAGAAGTGGGGAGCCAATCCTCGACCTTCATTGTTGAGCTCATAGTCCAGGAGCAACACTGTGTACTCTGCAATGTGAGACTTTGCAAAGAAAAATTTGTAACCGAAATCCGCCAAACTCCAAATTATGCGGTCAACGCGGCACAGATGCGCCCATATCTTGTTGTCTGTGAGATAAATGTCATCCACATACGAACACGCATCTGGGTCGATTCTCTCTAAAAGAGAAACTATACGGGCAGCAAACACACCGGGACTATTCTTATAGCCCATTGCTAAACGTTTGAATTTTTTCTGTGTGCCACCACTGGTGAAAACGGTCCATTGACTACTTAATTCAGATAGATTGTGTACAACAAGGGGTGGTGAGGGACAGAGTCTCTGAATTAAGCAGAATACTCTCACCCAGTCAAGAGATCAGGGCTAGATCCAACACCGTTTTTTAGCTCATTGCACCATGCCAGTTTCAGAACCTGGCTGTATGCAAATTAGTCTGTTCCTGTCCCAGTGCATGATGGGAACAGGGCAAACCAAACTACAAAAGCCAATTCTTACACTGGGAAGGAAACAAGCTTCCGGGGACCGGTTTCTGGCATTTCATCCGTCTTCGGCCCGGCTTGCTTGAATCCTGATGGTGCAATGAGCAAGGGACTCATGTCTGAGTATACCCTTCCACGCTTAGGGTGGACAAAATTATTTACAACAAGGGGTGGTGAGGGACAGAGTCTCTGAATTAAGCAGAATACTCTCACCCAGTCAAGAGATCAGGGCTAGATCCAACACCGTTTTTTAGCTCATTGCACCATCCCAGTTTCAGAACCTGGCTGTATGCAAATTAGTCTGTTCCTGTCCCAGTGCATGATGGGAACAGGGCAAACCAAACTACAAAAGCCAATTCTTACACTGGGAAGGAAACAAGCTTCCGGGGACCGGTTTCTGGCATTACAGCCGTCTTCGGCCCGGCTTGCTTGAATCCTGATGGTGCAATGAGCAAGGGACTCATGTCTGAGTATACCCTTCCACGCTTAGGGTGGACAAAATTATTTACAACAAGGGGTGGTGAGGGACAGAGTCTCTGAATTAAGCAGAATACTCTCACCCAGTCAAGAGATCAGGGCTAGATCCAACACCGTTTTTTAGCTCATTGCACCATCCCAGTTACAGAACCTGGCTGTATGCAAATTAGTGTAAGAATTGGCTTTTGTAGTTTGGTTTGCCCTGTTCCCATCATGCACTGGGACAGGAACAGACTAATTTGCATACAGCCAGGTTCTGAAACTGGATGGTGCAATGAGCTAAAAAACGGTGTTGGATCTAGCCCTGATCTCTTGACTGGGTGAGAGTACTCTGCTTAATTCAGAGACTCTGTCCATCACCACCCCTTGTTGTAAATTATTTTGTCCACCCTAAGCGTGGAAGGGTATACTCAGATGTGTGTCCCTTGCTCATTGCACCATCAGGATTCAAGCAAGCCGGGCCGAAGACGGCTGAAATGCCAGAAACCGGTCCCCGGAAGCTTGTTTCCTTCCCAGTGTAAGAATTGGCTTTTGTAGTCTGGTCTGCCCTGTTCCCATGATGCACTGGGCCAGGGACAGACTAATTTGCATACAGCCAGGTTCTGAAACTGGGATGGTGCAATGAGCTAAAAAACGGTGTTGGATCTAGCCCTGATCTCTTGACTGGGTGAGAGTACTCTGCTTAATTCAGAGACTCTGTCCATCACCACCCCTTGTTGTAAAATATTTTGTCCACCCTAAGCGTGGAAGGGTATACTCAGATGTGAGTCCTTTGCTCATTGCACCATCAGGATTCAAGCAAGCCGGGCCGAAGACGGCTGAAATGCCAGAAACCGGTCCCCGGAAGCTTGTTTCCTTCCCAGTGTAAGAATTGGCTTTTGTAGTCTGGTCTGCCCTGTTCCCATGATGCACTGGGCCAGGGACAGACTAATTTGCATACAGCCAGGTTCTGAAACTGGGATGGTGCAATGAGCTAAAAAACGGTGTTGGATCTAGCCCTGATCTCTTGACTGGGTGAGAGTACTCTGCTTAATTCAGAGACTCTGTCCATCACCACCCCTTGTTGTAAATTATTTTGTCCACCCTAAGCGTGGAAGGGTATACTCAGATGTGCGTCCCTTGCTCATTGCACCATCAGGATTCAAGCAAGCCGGGCCGAAGACGGCTGAAATGCCAGAAACCGGTCCCCGGAAGCTTGTTTCCTTCCCAGTGTAAGAATTGGCTTTTGTAGTCTGGTCTGCCCTGTTCCCATGATGCACTGGGCCAGGGACAGACCAATTTGCATACAGCCAGGTTCTGAAACTGGGATGGTGCAATGAGCTAAAAAACGGTGTTGGATCTAACCCTGATCTCTTGACTGGGTGAGAGTACTCTGCTTAATTCAGAGACTCTGTCCATCACCACCCCTTGTTGTAAATTATTTTGTCCACCCTAAGCGTGGAAGGGTATACTCAGATGTGAGTCCCTTGCTCATTGCACCATCAGGATTCAAGCAAGCCGGGCCGAAGACGGCTGAAATGCCAGAAACCGGTCCCCGGAAGCTTGCTTCCTTCCCAGTGTAAGAATTGGCTTTTGTAGTCTGGTCTGCCCTGTTCCCATGATGCACTGGGCCAGGGACAGACTAATTTGCATACAGCCAGGTTCTGAAACTGGGATGGTGCAATGAGCTAAAAAACGGTGTTGGATCTAGCCCTGATCTCTTGACTGGGTGAGAGTACTCTGCTTAATTCAGAGACTCTGTCCATCACCACCCCTTGTTGTAAATTATTTTGTCCACCCTAAGCGTGGAAGGGTATACTCAGATGTGAGTCCCTTGCTCATTGCACCATCAGGATTCAAGCAAGCCGGGCCGAAGACGGCTGAAATGCCGGAAACCGGTCCCTGGAAGCTTGTTTCCTTCCCAGTGTAAGAATTGGCTTTTGTAGTCTGGTCTGCCCTGTTCCCATGATGCACTGGGCCAGGGACAGACTAATTTGCATACAGCCAGGTTCTGAAACTGGGATGGTGCAATGAGCTAAAAAACAGTGTTGGATCTAGCCCTGATCTCTTGACTGGGTGAGAGTACTCTGCTTAATTCAGAGACTCTGTCCATCACCACCCCTTGTTGTAAATCAGATAGATTGTGGGCAAAAAAAACATTGGATATGTCAAGTGTGGTTTTAAATATTTTACGCACAAGACCATCCACCAGGGCAGAGCCGTGGGTATTATGTACTGCTCAGGTACGACAATGCGAGTTTAGATGCCGGTAGTCCAATACCAAATGGTAAGACCCATCAGGCTTGGTCAGAGTAAAAAGAGGATTATTCATCGGAGACACACAAGTTTCAATCACACCTTGATATTCCAATTGTTCAAGGATTTCTGCGACTGAAGCTTTTGCTTCACGCCCCATGGGATATTGAGGTTGAGACTGTGGGATAGACCCCAAGGGCTGTGGCATAGACCGCAAAGGTATCTCATGTTGGGGGGAGAATTTATCCCAACCACAGTGAGTATGGTACAAAGCAGGCGCAAGGGCCTTAGCCCATTCTTCTGAAAAATTCAGTGCATGCTCCTTTGACACGGTGTGCGCGAAACTAGGGAGGATTACCTCCTCCCCTCTCGGAGCTGCGAGAACAAAAGGTGGGGGCCAATCAGCCTCCGCTAACAAAATGTCATACGTAGTTGGAAGATTTTCCCAAAATACCACATTTATTGTACGTTATATGTCACCTTCAATTAAAAGGTCGATTTCGAATAACCTATCAGAGGGAGGTACTCCAGTATCAGCTGTCTCAACAACAACGAATTTGTCAGTCGCTGTCACCTTCAGTAGTGGACGCAGGGCCTCTCGCATTATGGTAATCTCCGCCGCGCTGTGCAACAGCGTCAGCGCCCACGTCTGATTCCAAAGCTGCATTCTCACCATCTGTGGCATATCTCGCTGTTAAAGCGGCAACTTTCTTCTTCTGAAACTGCGGTCTTTTCTGGGAGGAATTGTCCTGCTTGCCTCTTCCGTCTTTCGGGCGGGGTTGGTCGTGACTCTGCTGGCCACCCCTTCCTCTGCCGCCACCTCCACCACCGAACAATGAGGCCGATGTGTCCTGTAAAGAACGTTGATCAGGAACCTGAAATCGATCAGTGACTTAATCGTAGCGCGGTCGCGCAAGTCATAAGAGCGCTCAGTAGACGCAGGCAGTTGTGATGCCGGACGGGACTCCCGTTTCTGTTTTTATTTACCCTGTTTTTTGTTTTTGTTCCAATTTTGTTTTGGAGCTTTGGGCTGATTGTCTTTTTCAGACTTCGATCCCTGAGTTTGTTTTTTATCTTTTGTAGAAAAATGATTGACACCTAAACAATTACAGCTAGCCTCCTGCTGAAGTCAGAGGGACAATAAACTTCATCTCCAGCTCCCCTCGGAATTTCCTTGCTGGGAATTCTCAACTCCAGACATTAGCGTGCCGTTGGGAGCTGGAAACGCGACGCATCGAGAGGAAGCGTGCTGCCGCAGTTGAAATCATCACATCACCAGAGAAGCGAGCCTTCGCCGCATCTCCCTGGAAGCGTGTGTTCATCGAAGCTGCCTGCTGTCGCATCACCAGAGAAGCGTGATGCCAACGAGAGAGTCGCCATCGCATCACTGGAGAAGTGTGTCGCAGGGCCTGCCGCGGCACCAAAGTACAGGGTTGTTGCAAGGCTGCCAGGGCGTCTACGCATCGTCATCGCATCGCCGCATCAAGGGTGCCATCTTCTCGCACCGCAACCGGATTATCGCATCGCATCAAGTTGCCATCTTGCTCACCGCAACGGGCCTGCAGGCCGAGAACCTATGCATCACCTCTGCACCAGTAAGGATCACGACGCATCCCCTACTCTGCACAAGCATTGAGGCACTACGCATCATCACCCCCGGATCACGGAACCGACGCATCTCCCCTTTTGCGAGCCTTTTGTTTTCTTTGCGTTACGCATCCAGGTACTTTGTTGAGAACTTTGTCGCATTTATCATCAACTTGAACTAAGTAACTTTTATCATCTTTACAGCAATCTTAACTGTAGTATTGTGGATTTTAGTCGTTTGTGGTATTGTGCTTAAGTCTATATAAAGAATATGTATTTTTATAAAACCTATGTTGTGTCCATCTGTAGTGTTTTCACTGTATTACTGTGTATATTCACAAATGCTTAACACACTGCCACTGAGATAAGCCTGTCTGCTTGTGCCAAGCAACCAAGGGGATGAGCAGGGGTTATTTAGGAGTGTAATCCCCTTATCCTGACTTAGAAGTAAGGGTCCCTATTTGGACAAAGGTGAATACCATTTCCAACAAGAGACCCCCAGATCTAACAATGACACACAATGCACTCACGACCGTGCACTTATGGTGGTGGCACATCATAAGCCCCTCAGCACACCCCCTTATGAGCAGATTTGCTTGGGGCCCATTTCTGTCCCTTTCCACCAAACATTTCATGGGGGCTCCCATGCGACCATGGTAATACGGTGTTTAGATGCAAGACTGGTGGGGGTCAGACCTCCAAGGCAAGTACGGCAGTCCTTTGACAGCCATACTCGTAATAAGGCCCACAGTGCCCCCCTTACAGTAACTAAAGGGACAAGGAACTGCTCATGTATCCTAGAAGAAAAAAATAACCCCCTGCCAAATAGGTTATAGCACATGGTGTTGCTAGACATGGAGTACCTCCCTTTTCAAAAGCATCAATACTGGAGATCGGAAGAGCCCACATGTGACATGAAACAACAGAACCAAATCCTAACATTTACAAATTAATTTTACATATGAAAGTGGAGTTACATGTCCACTATAGATGAAAATGCATGACAACAGCATAATTCAGTGAAGATATACTCTAAAGGAGCAAGATCATCTTAAAATGGGCATTGATTAGTCAGCACAACTAATATTGAACCCCAACAATTCCCAATACAAATTGTTCAAAAGAAAAGAGAAGCAGGCCAACATCTAAAGATATAAATACCATGAGGTTCCACAGTAATACACAGGCTTAACACTGTAACAAATTAAAGAGAAGAATCAAAATCAGACGTGCCTTTGATTCCAACAATATCTCATAATGGAGTAATCAATTAATAGAAAATACAATGTTTTTTATTGATGAATTAAATATTTGTGTTATAAAGGTGTAAGATCTAAGAAATCCCTACAGAATTTAGAAGTCTGCCACCAAGACCCTGAGATTTCCTTGTTTTTTTAAACCACTTACTCTTTACCGATTTGTTTCTTAGGGCCCAATTACGATGTCATATGGGTTGCAAATGACCGACTGTCGGTTGCAGTCGTCCAACATCTACCCCTGCAGTCGACCTGCGCATTACAATGCGGCTGCAGAAGCTTTGGGCAGAAGTTTCTGCAGATGGACCATCCGCAGCTGTTCCAAGAGTCTCAAGGATCCCGTCGGATAATCAGAAAGAATCATAATCCCATAATAATGGCATAACCAGCCTCGGCTCTGCCATCGAGATTATGATGTCACTTTCCGACTGCCTTTCCATGTCACCGCATGATGCCTGCCACACGGTGAATGGAAGTTTTTAAAACCATCCATTTTTCAATGGCAGCTTGTGCTGCGGGCCTTTTCTGCTCACTGCACAAGCTGCCTTTGAAAATTGGATGCTTCCACCACCCATAAGGTGGTTGCATCCAAATTGTGTGGTCCAAACTGCCGATCTATGGTCGAGCACTTCGAGTCTGCAACGGTGTCGGGCAGACACAAGATCACCCGACATCATAATCAAGCCCTTAAAGCTTAGCTTTAAGTAAAATTTCTTGAATGTGTGAATAATTAAGGGCCTTATTATGATGGCGGTCGGATTTTGTAATAAGGCCCCACAGGCTGCAGCACCCGCTGCAGTGCATAAAATATGCCTGAAACATATCCCTGCACCTTTTGGCATGCACTATTGGGTATCTGCCACATGGTACATGGATATGTCCAAAACCCAAAACTGAGGCCCAGGGGGTTCACCGCCATGAAAGAGCCAGTGGAAAGGAATATCGCAATGGCTGCGATGGTGCCTGGTAGGCACCACCACCATTCTAGGCAATATTCTGCCTGCAACATACCAACGAGCTCCCTGAGCCTGTCAGATATGTTGCAGTCGATCTTTCCAACCGCCACACACGTCTGCCTGCCAACAAAATGTGGTGGGCAGAAAATATTTTTGCGTTGGGACCACAACGGAAGGGCTGTTGGTGGCAGTCCCACCATCATTGTAATCTGGCCCTAATTTGATAGATAATCTGGTTTACCCCTATGCACCCCATGCTAATTTTTTTTGCCATGCCTATACCCAGGTTTCATCTGTGGGCAAGATGTTTGCCACACCTGCATGATTGCCACATTAATTAACTTAATATGAAATATGAAAAATACTCTTTTCTGTGAAAGGATATGATTCTGCTTCAATTTCATTATAATGATCAGTTTGATCTGTTGAAGCTCCAAAGTGGAGCCTTGGCATGTGATTTTGTTTTTGTTAGAGTGGTTAGAGAATCAATGTCCTTAAACCTGAAGAGACTATGAGGGTTTTGTGAAGTGAGAACTCGTCTCTTAACTGGCAGGGGTCTGCTTCTACAACAGCTATTCTTCCCCACCTCTTTTACAGATGGAAACACTTCTAGTTTTATAATACCACCTCTGGGTCACATGGATCGAATGCCCTACCAAACTTAGGGTAGGAGGTGCACCACGTTTTTTATACCCTGAACAGCAATGCAAGGCACTTCTTGAATGTGCATGAAAAAAGCATCTTCTGTGCATATTAGTTTGCCTTTCTGAAACAGATTACTGATTTGAATTAACTAAACACTGGGGTGAAAACAATCAGGCAGTAAAATCGGACCCTACTGGAAGGGAAAAATCAGGGACTCCAAAAGCCAGCATTCAGTTTATTGGAAAACGATTGCATCATGGGAAAAAGCGAAAATTTTAAAGCAGTTTGAAGTACCAATCCTGGTTTTGCATGCTCCCCCCTCCCCATGAAGAAGTTGCTTGAAGCAACGAAACGCGTCGGGGACTCAAACGAAGGGGCTGCAACTGTGCTTTTGCAAATAAAAGGATTGAATCCACCCTCGTGGAGTGGCGTTCTTCAAGATCTGGGGCACCCTGGTGAATAAATACGCGGCAAGCTCCGAGCCGCGGAGAATGCACCGCCTGAAAACTGATGACAGGTCTATGAGGCTGTTACTGGAAGCAGCCTGCAAGCGCGATGGATTGCATTAATGCAGCACACGAGCAGCCCTGCAGCCCACTGGAGGGCACAAACATTAACTAAACACTGGGGTGAAAACAATCAGGCAGTAAAATCGGACCCTACTGGAAGGGAAAAATCAGGGACTCCAAAACCCAGCATTCAGTTTATTGGAAAACGATTGCATCATGGGAAAAAGTGAAAAATTTAAAGCAGTTTGAAGTACCAATCCTGGTTTTGCATGCTCCCCCCTCCCTATGAAGAAGTTGCTTGAAGCAACGAAACGCGTCGGGGGCTCAAACGAAGGGGCTGCAACTGTGCTTTTGCAAATAAAAGGATTTAATCCACCCTCGTGGAGTGGAGTTCTTAAAGATCTCGGGCACCCTGGTGAATATATATGTCTATATACACATATATATTGCAAAACTATCCTAAAAAAGTAAAAAAAATATTTTGATTTCTTTTATACTTTTCTAATGTTATGCAAATTCACTAATATAATTTATACATATATATATAAATATATATGTATATATATATTTCAAAAAGTTCCGAAAAGCCTCGGCAAGCCAAAGTAAAGACGAAAATTAGAATGGAACCACCAACTCCGTGCTGATCTTTTTCAGTGCATTTATTTGTGCATAAATAAAAGCCCACAAGTCGCCATGACGCGTTTCACCTCAGCCGAGGCTTGATCACATGTCATGTCAAGGAGATAAAAAACGGCATTTTAAAGTGCAGGTGACCAATGGCAGACTGATACCATTCCAAATTATAGAGTTCAAACGGACATTTGTTTTAGTAATATAGGACATAGTGTCCTTTTTGTACTGGGAATACAGCATGTTAATTTCACCAATATATTACATTGACATGTAGGGGAACATAAGGGAAATATAAATATTTCATATTGCTTCAATATTTAGATACTTTCATTATGAAAAAATATAATAAAATGTCATTGAAACAACAACAATTCATATATTTACATTTAAAAAGAATTATAGTTCCCAACTGCATGTATATTTCTAACAGTTATATTGTTGCCTTCGTAATTCCCAAAAACATTTTTATTTGCCCGTATGAAATCAACATTTCAATGACACCCCAGTGGGTTATCCAGAAGTTAAATGTCTGTCTACCAATCTAGTTAAGGTACACTCAGCCAAAATGCCTTAATATGGGAAAAACCAAAAGGTTTTTTATCAAGTTCAAAGTGCAAGTGATAAACATTACATGATGTAAACAAATATTCTAATTAAAATCTGTTGTTACAGGTTGCCCAATCTGTTTCATTTGACCACAAAGACATTATTTCTATATTGTGTTGTTCATCTGTTTCCTATTGGCTCTATATATAGATGTATTCAATTCTTTTCTTTTGTATTTTGTGAACAACTCTAATGCTTTAAATGCATTTGTACAAGTCCTCACTAATATTAAGTCCCCCAGGCTGTTTACTATTAAGTTCTATGATATAACGCGTTTCCAAAAGACGTAATTTACCGTCTCTGTCTCCTCCTCTTTTTAGTGGTGAGATGGAATCTATTAAATAGTATTGAAGCAAGTTTGGGTCGCTTTTATGGCAGCTTTCAAAATGTCTCGCAACAGGGTATGACTGATCCTTCCCAGTTATTGCCCGTAGGTGCTGTAAAATACGTCTATGGGCGGGAAGTCGAGTGCTTCCCACGTACTGCAAAGCACAAGGGCATTGCAGTACGTACACCACAAATTCAGTTTTACACCCCAATTGTTTGGTGATCATGATGGGTTTTTCCTGGAATGGGCTATTGTAATGGGTTTTGTTAATGCCATGTTTGCAAGCCTTGCATGTTTGGCATTTCTTGAAACCAGTGATGCGATCCCACCATTTTTTGGGGGTATCCAAGGTGTTACTAACCAATGCATTGGCCATGGATGGGGATTTACGAAAGGTTATGTCGGGTCTACCCATTACCAATTTACCAATGACTGGATCCCCCTGCACCAAGTTCCAATTTCTGGTGAAAATCTTACGGATGTCTGCATGCTGTTGGCTGTAGGTTACTATCGCCCTGCATTGCACTTGTTCCTCTTCCTTACCAATCTTAATGGATTTTTGGGAAGAATTCAGTGCTTGGTTTCACGTTAATTTAGCAGTTTTTGTTATGGCATCATCAATCAGTTTGTTGCTATATCCCCTCCCCAAAAACCTCTTCTTACACAGGTCTTGAGCAAGCGCACATTCAGATGCGGTGCTACAGATGCGTTTCAACCGCAACATCTCCCCATATGGGATGCTGCGGATGAGATGGCGAGGGTGGTGACTGGATGCGTGTAATAGCGTATTACCTGCAGTACTTTTCCTGTGCAATCTGGTCGCTATACAATTTCCACTAACATATACTTCCACATCCAGAAAATTAACTGTATTTTTATTGATGTTGGAAGTGAGCTGTAGATTCATATCATTCACATTCAATAGTTCAATGAAATTTCTGGCACTCTCCTCAGAGCCTCTCCAAACAAAAAAGAGATCGTCTATATACCTTAAATACATCATAGCATGCTGTTCCATGATCTCCCTGTGTTGACCCACGAGGACCCGCTCCTCCCACCGCCCCATGTGCAAGCACGCGAAGCTGGGGGAGAAGCAGGACCCCATGGCAACACCTCTCAACTGTTGGTAGGCCTGCCCATTGAATGTAAAGAGATTTTGCTCTAAACACATTTGTAACATTCCCATGATCATTTTGTTATGATGCACATTGTGTAATGGGCGTTTGTTCAAAAAGAACTCCGCAGCTCTCAATCCGTCAATATGTTTAATGGATGTGTTTAGGGAACAAATGTCTAGAGTTATGAGTAAATATTCTTCACTCCAAGTTATTTCAGACAATTTGCATAGAAAATCCGTAGTGTCCCTCACGTAAGAATTTAGTTCTTTTACCCACTCCTGGAGAAAATAATCAATATATCTCGAGACATTCTCAGTAGAACTGTCAATAGCGGATATTATCGGTCTGCCAGGTGGAGCTGTAGCATCCTTGTGAACCTTCGGAAGAAGGTAAAATGTAGGAATGACTGGAAAATCTTTTTTCAGGAACTTGAATTCATCCTGTGAAATCAGACCACTGCTGCGCCAAGCCATAAGTTTGGAATTTTGTTCTCTCCAAGCTTCTTTAATGATAGAGATGTTAGTTTTGCGGTAACAAGCGGTATCACCCAGCTGTTTTTCGGCTTCTTTGATGTAAAGATCCCGCTCCCAGAGGGCAATGTTGCCCCCCTTGTCCGCCTGTTTAACTACCACCTTTTCATTTGATTTTAGTTTCTTAATCAAATTGTTGTAATTTTGATTTTGTCTTGCAATCGCTTGGCTGCTCTTATTGGTTGCAACATAGAGTTTCTTTAGGTCTTCCACAATTAGATCCTGATAAATATCCAAATTGTCATGTGTTAAAATGGGGTTAAACGTAGATTTAGGTTTGAAGCATGTGGTACTGGTCCCAGCACCCAACATGTTAGTTTGTATTGGCCTTGTTGTAGTATCAGACCCTTCCTCACATAAGTTCCAAATATCTTCAAATGATGGGCCATCCCCCACATTCAGAAGAGAAGGACTTTGTGTCTCCATTGTTGTTTCCTTTCTACGCGGTTGGAGTCGATGGAATTTCGTTAATTTCAGTTTTCTTACAAAACGATAGACATCCAACCTAGTATTGCTATAATCAAAATTTCTAGGAGGGCAGAAGGATAGTCCTAGGCCCAAAATGCTCATTTCCTTCGTCGTTAACACTGTGTTAGTTAGATTAATTATTGAGGGGGTCCCTGTTGTTGTCCCCGTTTTCTGCTGTTCCATCTTCTCTGGTTGTTCTTTTTGTCGCCACTTTGCGTTGTGACGTTTCCTCCGCTCGAGCCGTTTGCGGTTGGTCCTTTGTTTGCCACTGTAGACTTGGCTCTTGGCCTCAGGGTATCTCGACGCGCCTCGCACAGGCGGCTCACTTCTTGTGCAGGGGTAAGTGCAGTAAACCCCAATGCTGGCGTGTTTCCCAAGTCACCTTCCAGGTCACTGCCCTCGGTGGAACTCAATTCTACAGAAGATGCCGAACTCTGGCCCCCCTGCACACCTTGTCCCTGTTTCCTAGTCCTTACCCAAGTGTTGACATTGTCAAATCTCCGGGCGAAGGTGAAGATGTGCCCGTTTAAGTAATCGAGTCTGTCCCTTTCGAATTTAAAAGCTTTCCGCTTTTTTATTATTTCCTCTTCTTTGTTGAGGCGGGCTTCCATCTCTTCAAGCATCTTTTTTTTGTATGTATATATATATATATATATATATAAATTTGCTAAAAGCTAGAAAAGCATAATATAAATCAAAATACATTTTTTACTTTTTTAGGATAGTTTTGCAATATATATGTGAATATCGACATATATGTTTGTTCGTTTGTATATATATATATATATATATATATATATATATATATATATATATTCACAAACGAACAAACATATATGTCAATATATATATATATATATATTACCTACTGGCGGTCGCCAGTAGGTAGTTATAGTTAGGACCTAGTTTCCATAGGAAATCCTCAACATTCTATTTGGATTAACTTTGGCCCTGGTGGATTAATTTTTGCGAATTTCTCAAAGAAGATGGCTCGGTCCGCTGCGCTCTTTCCCTGAAAGTTTGGGGGGGATTGGTGAAGTGGGGACTGAGATAAAAGGGGGGTCCCAAAACGTGTTTTCTCCATGTTATTTTCCATAGGACGTTTAGACACGGCTACAGGTCGAACGGCTGAATGGATTTATAAGAAATTTGGCAAAACTGTAGAGTCCGGCTCGCAGATTACGCTTTTTTTGGAATGGTGTAAATCTGTTCAGTAGTTGCTGAGAAAATTAAACTTAAAGTCAATTATATATCTATAAGCGCGCACGGGTGCGCGCACTCAAGCGGCTGCGCGCGAGCGGAATTTTTTTTTGTTGCTGCGTGACGTCTGTTAACGTTCGATTCGAAGGAAATCAGGAAGTGTTGACCGCCATTTTGTCACTGCGAGTAAATATATTGTCATTTCAAAGCGTTGGAACATGGAAAGGGGAGAAGGTAGAGATTGTTTTGCTGCGTAGGTTCTCTCAGGGTGTCCAGTAAGGCCCTTAAACGCGAAAATATATATATATTTTTTTTTTAAAGTTGCGGGGTGCGCGCACCCGGGCGCGCACACCTATTCACAAGAGTGTGAAAATGGAGATAAATCAGAAGTTTGAGTGCTTTGATATAAGGTGGCTCTGAAAAGAGCCCTTGTGTTAATTGAGTTTTTTCTGCATTTATATGTAAGTACCGATGCAGAGTCTGATGTTGCAGAGGAAGATTCTGTTTCCCTCATCCGTGAAATGAACACCATCTGTCCTATAGATGTCTTGCATGTGGTAACGCAAGTTGTTGTGGTAAATAGAACCCATGCTATAATCTCTGAGGAAAGCAGAAACAGATTTATTAAAATGTCTCCTTGCTTTCTCAATTTGTGCACAATGTTGATTGGACCAATTCCATTTCTGTCTTTGGCATATATTGGAATATACCAAGGCAGTTCGAGGAAAAAGTGTCATCAATTGTCGAAAGGTGTCTTTTAGAAGCATTTCCAGACCTACCCCAGTCAATGTGCCTAGATCGTTCCCACCACAGTGCACAATTATAAGGTCTGGTACTGGGAGATGCATAAAAGTTTTCACCAATGGTATTAATTGGTGACATCTTAATCCTCTTTGCCCAATCCACGTTATCTGCACATTTGGTAAATCAAGGTTGGAAATTCGTCTGCTTGCTGCATATTTTCCACTCCAGTGAATATAGCTGTGTCCTAAAAGCCAAACCTTCATTTTCAAGGCAGATGCACTCGTACTCCGATGGGTTCTGGAAGTGGAATGGCAGTTAGAAGCTGAAAGTCAGGATAAGAAAATGGATGAAGCTTGGTGCGGTTGAAAAACGAAAAATGATTGGTTGATTCTAATACGTGAAGATTGAAGACTACGTTGCATGTTAATGTTATGTAAAAGAAAAAGTAGTATTGGGTGTGAAAAAAATGACATGTAACAGAGCTGTGGATAGGCAGGTGTTTCTGGAGGGAAAACAGTGTTGTTAGTTTGCTGTAGAACGTTGAGATATGAACTTTTGACCTGTGCCTTCAGCCAGGTGCAGAATGAGGTGTTACCATGGAAACAGTCAGAGATGGCAGTGGGTGATGGGTGACTTTTATGTGACATTGAAAATATTGTGAGGGACAACCAACTGAAATGTAAATTTGAATACAAAATTTTGCGGGAGGAAATATGATTGGCTGAAGAGACATATATGAGTCTGTATTGACTGGATATCTGTGCCATTGAATTTTGGTTGCAGTGATAGCAGCATAATTGAGACTTCCGTCAAACGAATATCTATTTTGTGACTGTCACTGTTGTACATCGTACAAAGCATTGGTAAAGGTAAGTCTGTAACTGTTTGTTTTGTCATGTACCGTAAAATATGGTTTACTCACAAACAATGATTGATTTTCCTCATAGTTTGAAACTAAACTCATTTTTGGCTGTCATAATGTGTTGTATTTCTAAAACTATTTTTAATTTAAATGTGAAATATGAAGTATAAAATATGTTTAAAATAAAGAGTAATTATTTGTGTGATTTTGAAGCCTTTATATATAATGAGAGAAGTTGTTTATGAAGTGAAAAAATGATATTAGCAGAGAGACAGATAATGCAGATAGAGAGAGAAATGGTAAATTACATGTGATACCGTCGTGAAAAAACGTTAATGGTTAATGAATTCCTAATCTTTCTGTCACCCGACAAAATTAGAGTGCGGTTTCTGGACGCGGCCTGCATTGGTGGGTGTAGGGTGAGAGGGGCAGGTGATTGAGTGAAATAAAATGAAAAGTTGGTATATTACATGTGATACCGTGTTGAAAAAGTGGTAATGCTTAATGAATTCTTAAACTTTCTGACAGACGACAAAATTACATTGTAGTTTGTGGCCGCGGCTTGCACTGGTGGGGTGAGAGGGGGATGTGGTCGAGTAAAATAAAATGAAAAGTAAAATGCTAATGGTTAATGAATTCGTAAAGTTTCTGTCACACGACAAAATTAGAGTGCGGTTTCTGGACGCGGCCTGCATTGGTGGGTGTAGGGTGAGAGGGGCAGGTGGTTGAGTGAAATAAAATGAAAAGTTGGTACATTACATGTGATACCGTCTCGAAAAAGTGGTAATGCTTAATGAATACTTAAACTTTCTGACAGACGACAAAATTACATTGTAGTTTGTGGCCGCGGCTTGTACTGGTGGGGTGAGAGGGGGAGGTGGTCGAGTAAAATAAAATGAAAAGTTCTGACCATGAGGTTGTACACAGATTTGTGCAGTAAATGTGTTCGTAAATTGAGGTACCAAACGGAGTATAAAAATATCTCTCTCACTCCTGCTGTTTGACTGCATCTTCATCTGCCTTCTGTTTTCCGTCTCCGTTGCCCTGTGTTATCTTATTGTGTGTGTGTCTGTCTGTGTCTGCCTTCAGTCCGGGCTGAGGAACTTTGCTGTGGAGGCACACACAGATAGTCGCATCAAAGTAGTTGGAACGTTTTCAAAAAACTATTTATATAATTGAAATGCTTTTTTGAAGCGCTAGTGAATGTTTTCTTTCAGAATTACCGCTCGGTTGCTTCCATAGAGCAGAGGGTATGTTGTATTTCACTACTTAGTGCCTCTGCATCTGCACTCTGTTCTCTGGTGGCTGGCGGAGAAGTGTTTGTTATTGTGGAGATTAAAGCGTGATAAGGAGTGAAATACGACATAGCGTCTGGTCTGTAGAAGCGTGGGAGCAGTGATTAACACTGAGTGAAGCGGAACTGCGACGGTGCTTGAGAAGAGTAATAAATTATTTTTTTACAGAGGTACAACTGTGTGCATGGTGCGCGACCTACTAAGAAAGGGTTCACGGGCTGTTATAGGCCTGTGGGTTCTAGTATGAGTAAATCAGGTCGACAAAAGAAAATATTAAGTTAGTACAGCTGAAGTTACGTGGAACACATGAATACTGTTTCAGTATACAATCATTTTAGTTGAGATTATGGATTAAAAGAGAGAACGTGTATATTTGAAATGTTTATTCAGAAATGCACTGTTTTCAAGGCAAGTTTCTGATCTAATACGAGTAGAGACATTGCAAAAAACAAAGTAATCGGTATAGTCAGTAGTACATAGAATACAAACGGTATAGTTGATGAAAAATGAATATGGTTTTGCAAAATTAATTATACACTCTTATGAGGAAGTATATTATATTTTAATAAATGGAAGAAGGTCTCTGGCCTTTCAGTTTAGGAATGATACATGAAAATGCTAGTGGTTAGACATTATGTCTTTATCAATCAGCTCTCTGCATGCGAAGCACTATCACGTTTCTGTTATGCTATTGTGTAAGGGAAAAAAAACGCGCCAAAACGGACAAAATGGCGAGAGGTGCATGTATGTAATCAAAATATTTCAGTTTATGGAAAATTAAATGATCAGAGGTGTCTGAGGCGGAATTAAGCAGTTCAAATGCAAAATTGCGTTTACAGTTATAAAAAACTTATTCTATATTTACACATTAATTAGGGCACATGTAGCATATATTAGCGAGTTTTGGTTCGAGTACATTTGAAATAACATAAGATAAGATATACAATAGAATTGTTGAGATTAGACTTTAATAAAAAATAAAGTTCAAAATCGAGTAGGTGAAGAAAAAAAATTTAGTCCACATAAAAGATCAAAATTTAACCAGTAGGAAATCATAATGTCCACTGTTAGTAAAGCCAATAGGTCTGTTCATGTTAAGAAAATATCCAAGAAAACGTGAAAAATATAGGGAGGCAAAACGAAATGTGGACGTCAATGGCGTGCATAACAGTCAACCCAGGATTGTATAGGCAAAGTAGGCAGCACCTGCTTCTAACAAGAAGTCACTGTTATGATCCGAACACATGTCAGCCATCCAATTGAAAAGAGGAAAGCAGCATTCATGATCTGTTATTACCGGAGCCTCTAGTACCATCAGAGGACAGCTCGGTGGGTTTTCAATGTAGCTGTCTGTCAGGAAATCTTGCGCCGCTGCGAATATATCCCAATGACCCAGAACTCCTTGTATCGCTGCAAAGGCCATAATCCCTCCGTTGCAACAAAACTGTTCATGATCAATTAACGGATTCATGAGATGATTGTAATTCACTTCAGGAGGTACCAAGTTGCAGAGACATAAGTCCAGGGCCCACATGAAATCACAGCTCAGGCAATGAAATACAGGCTGCACACAGGTGAAATAGGAATATCGAAATGATAATCGATATGAAGTATTCAGAGTCGAGAGTGCTAAGATGCCGTAGTAGTCAAGCATCTTTTGGCGAAATAGTTCTAAGTGTTCCGGCTTGTTTGCGAAGACAGGAGGGACATCCATTTTGAAATAAACGAGATGGGAACACAAACGTCGCAGCACTGGCAGTTCAACAGGAAGTCCACAGAAATAGGTCGTAGAGCATGGAGTGAAGAGTAGCAGAATGACTTGATATAATTTTTGGCAGTCCGGTAACTAAACCATTGCTTAGTAGTTATAAAAAAAATAGCCTGTCTTGAAGTGGAGGATGCGTTTAAAATTAAGGGAGTCACCTCAGTACATTGTAAAGGAAGGCCACTCTTTTATAAGGAATGGTGTTGTCTGTGAATATTAGCTAAGTGAAAGATATGTTCGCGAACAGATGCTACGCTAACTTGTTTTTGTGACAATAAGGCTGTTGTTCATGTCTTGTGATTCAAGGTCGGAATTTGCTGCCAGATGGAAATATCAAGGTTCACATGCGTGGGGTAGATAAACTACATTCTTAAAGGGAAGCAAATGCAGAGTGATTTTTACAGCGTAAGCTTTGTCGTTTAAAAAGTCATAGTGATTTTCATTATATGTAAAAAATAATATCACTGATGAAGAATGAAAAAAAATCGTTATAATAATAGGCACTGGTGTATTTTTGGAAAGATATGCAACATTACAGGGATTCCACTTAAATAAGTCATGTAATTGAAAGTGCCTGCATGTGGACGACTAAATATATGTTTAGGCGTTTAATATGCAGCTTTGAAAAAAAACGTGCGTTTGTTTTAAAAATGAAATGTAAAGGTTTAGAGCAGGAGTTTTCAAAGCGGTCGTGGAGGGCTAGATGCATGGCAGATTCAAAAAATTACTACATGTTTTTCAATGGGGTTATCTTAAACATATGGGGGCATATTACCAAGCAATAGCGATAATTATCGCTATTACTTGGTTAGAGACAAAAATGTACCGCTGCGCTGCGGCAATTTTTATCGCAGATAAACCTTGGTATTACCAAGGTTTATCGCAAATGCGATAAAAAACGGCCGCAAGGCATGAATATCGCTGAAAAGTCAGCGATATTTATGCATTACCGAGCTAATGCTCTTAACCATGTTATCCACCTCCCATTGGATAACATGGCTAAGAACTGCTCAGGGCAGGTGTTAGCTTTTGGAGATATTCGCGCCTAGCACGAATATCTTCAAAAGTTGGTAATAGGAGATAGCGATGTTAGCGACTGTTTCCAGTCGCTAACATCTTGGCACGCCCACTTTGCATGTCATTAGTGATAAATATCACTGACATGCAAAGTGGGGCCCAAGATGGTCGCTATCTCCTACTAGCTGTTGCTAACTGGTGTTAGCAACAGCTAGGTAATAGGGAGATAATGTTATCTCCGCTTTCTTGGCTTTTAAAGCCAAACAAGCGGAGATAAACCCCCTTGATAATATGCCCCTCGTTTCTTTATCTACTGTGCAGTTTTTCTGCATGTTGCCCATTCTTTGATTTTTACTGTTGCTGTGTCTTATACATTTTCCAGGGGCGGGTATAGGGTCATGGCAGCCCTGGGCAGGGAGCGTAGGTAGGGGGCTGTGTCACAGGGGGTTTGGGCGGGGCGGAGCGTGCAGCCCTCTGAATAGGGGGGGTGGATCAAGGTGTTTGGAAGTGGAACAGAGCCAGAGCACGCCAAATTCCTGCCATGGGCCGCTACGCAAATGTGTATGCATCCTTAGAGGATTATTATATTAAGGATATATATTAATATGGAGGCCTCACCTCAAACAAACCTCTGGATAGGGCACACCTTATCGTCATCCTGAATCAATCATTTAAAATGTTAGGGACAGATTTATGATAGGTGTGTGCTTCTTTTGCGCCGCTGTACGTCACTTTTGTGACGCAGCGGCGGTGCAAAAGATTTGCTATGTTGCGACATATTTACAACTTGATGCATCTAGGCAGATGTGTCATGCTGTAAAGTCCTGTGCCACATGAAACCAATGCAGCAGTGATGCAAAAGATGCACCATGTTGCAAGACAGGCCTCACTTCATCTCCAACAACATACCGTCTGTTTAAACTGTAAACATTTAGGAATGTGTAGGGGGCATGGAGAAGCTGAATCTTCTGTAAATGTCAAAATTGTTGTATACAGTGCTGAACTTCTGTGTACTCTTTGATATGCTAGACTGCATCTGCACAATGAGATACCTAAGCAAAGGAAACAAAGGTGATGTGATTGTGAAATGAGGAAAAGAAATTCCACATTTTTCAATTACATCACCTGTGTTTCATAACTTTACGAATTACATTGTGCAGATGAGGTTTAGGCCTGTTCACGGACACAGAAGAGGTCTGACCTTTGTTCAAGAGTGCAGTGGACATGACTCACTTCATTGGTAGGTCTGCACATGTATTATCTCCTCTGTATTCTTCAAGAAGCCTAAATTTCATCTGCAACCCTGAGTTGGCCTCACCTCAAACAAACCTCTGGATAGGCCACACCTTATCGTCATCCTGAATCAATCATTTAAAATGTTGGGGACAGATTTATGATAGCCGTGTGCCTCTTTTGCGCCGCTGTGCGTCACTTTTGTGACGTAGCGGCGGCGCAAAAGATGCGCTATGTTGCGACATATTTACAACTTGATGCATCTAGGCAGATGTGTCATGCTGTAAAGTCCTGTGCCACATGAAACCTGCGTCAGGTTTCATATAGGCGTTTTGTTGCAGGGTGGGCATTCATTTGCATGAAAGCCCTGTAAAACTAACACAGTGAAATTTAGAAGATTTCACTGAGTCAGCTTTATAGCATTGCTGAATCAAATCCTTACGCCTGTTTGAAACAGGCATAAGGAGTGATACACCATGCAATGTGTGGCTTGCTCCTGTGCATTGCAGTAGACATGTCGCACTTACGACGTGATTCCCGCAATGTGCTGCTTTTGCGGCACAGATGCGTGACGCATCTGTGCTGTTTTTGCTCAATGGTCCTCCACATTGTAAATGCGGCACACCATGGGTGGCAGAGCAGCGGTGCACATTAACTGGTGCATCTCTGGGGATGCGCCAGTTAACATAAATCTGCCCCTTTACATTTAAGTATGAGCAGGGGACACAGAGTTGGTGAGGCTTATCCAAGGTTAAAAAGAGATGAGTCCTGTTCACTGAAAACTTGGACATAGGCCTCACCTCCTCAGCATCGCTGGACATGGCTAAATAATAGCTGCAAAATGTTACTCTTGTTAAACAATTTTACTATTATAGTCTCTTAGATTTGTCTCTTACTCTGCAACATCTTATTGTTCTTCTCTTTCTTTAAAGATAACGACAACATCAACCATGAGTGATAATGAGCAATCCGTTGATCTCGATCTTATCGTTGAACTTGTTATTGAAACGTCAGTGGAAGTAGATCCCTTAGATGATTTAAATCCTGAGGATGATGAAGAACATGATGAGGATGCCGATTTGTCAGAATTGTATGACATAGGGTGGGAAGCTGACCTGCTTGAGCCTATGGAACTATAAACATTTATTTTTAAAATTTACTGGAAATAAAAAGTAAAAATGTAAACCGTTTCATTTAAAATTAAACACAACTTCAAAAACAGGTTATGTGTAGTGTCTTTAATAAAATAGTCAAATATGCTCATAAAATTAGATCAGATTCACATATAAAACAGCACAGGTAAAATGTAGAAGCATTCCATTTCTTTCCTACTATTTGTGAATACTAAATTTGCCAATGCACTAAAAATTATTCTATGTAAAAATGAGAAGTAGTGTGTTAAATTTTTGACAATGATGAGAGAGTAAAAAAAGGTTAACCTGATGTTTTAAAGTTATTCACAGGCTTCTTTAGAGGAAGTATTCTATATGATTGTAGCGTGGGTGTTTCACTTTTTTATAGGTAATAGAATGCATTCTGTATGCTGTAGCAGGAGGAGTACTACATGCTTGAATATTCTTCAGTGCTTATTTTCATTTTGTAAGTGGTATTGAGACCGACACAGAACTTCAATGGATCGGAGGGGCTGTTCCTGTGCATCTGGAGGACTGCCAAGCCGTTGCAGCAGTGGGAGTGAGGCCTCTCACGACACAGAACTTCAATGGATCGGAGGGGCTGTTCCTGTGCATCTGGAGGACTGCCAAGCCGTTGCAGCAGTGGGAGTGAGGCCTCTCACAGGGGCGTAGCGCAGCTCCTTTTGATGTTCACAATTGTAGATAACAGGGTAGAGATATCCGTGGAATTTATGGATGGTTAGTCACACTAGAGTGTGCGCGGCGCCCCTAGCACCTCATTACGGCAGACAGGGGAGCGGCGTTGCACAGTTTGAGAATCAGAGATTTAGGAGATAAACCTTCATAATAGGAAGGCTTCTAAGTGATAAAAATCGCCGGTGCTCGGCGTTAAAAATATCACTGCTATCGGTGGAATTTTCCACGGTGTTAGTGCTTCTACAGCAATGGGAACACAATACTGATAGAAAATCCTGTAACAATCTCAGTATTTCACATTATCGCGTGAAAAGAAAGTCTTCCGAAAGATGTTGAACGTTGTTCTCTTTTGAGAGTACAAAAGATAGTGAGGGAAGTGGGTTGAGTCCTCCGTGTAAATTGCAGAATAGAAACTACTAAGAAGCAATTGGAAGTGTTGTTTTCGAGTCACATGACTTCACATGCGCGTCTCAGGACGTGTACGCGGTGACAGTATCTGGTCACGTACGCCATTTGGAAGTAGCGGTCTAATTCAGCGAAGTTTCAAAACATGAAAAGGAGTAAATCCAAACACATCCGGATTTAATATATCTTCTGAGCTCGATTCAAGCATACAATTGTTAAAGTATAAAACCTTTTATATTTTTTTTACAAATACCAAGGTGTGTACATTCGGTCACGCACGAAAGTTTAAAAAGACATTCGGCTCCATTTAATGTAAATTTTCATAATAATAAAAAAGAAGCCTAGGTTTAGTGTCTTTGACGTAGTATAAGTTCTTTGATGGGTCTATGAAGAAATGTAATAAGTTGCAAAGTTTTCACGAAATATATATGCGGGTGCGCGCACACGGTCGCGCACGAACGAAAGCCAAAAAAGTGGAGATAAACCCCCTTTATAATATGCTCCTGGCGCTCTTTTTGGTAGAATGAGTTAGTTCTGAAAAGAACTTTTTTTTTTTTTTTAAAACAAGTGTTATGTTGTTTTTGATTTTTTAAACTTGCAACAACATTTTCATGTGTGAGACAGGATCAAAATGAAATGAAGAAATTTATCTTTTCTTGGGGCATTTATGACTCTCAATTTTTAGTTTAGTAAGAATGAGGCTCTGCTCTCCGTACAGAAGAATTTCTCCACATTCGTTGCATTTCATGTGCACCTTTGCAAGATATGGTCTCAAGTCCATCACAGCACTCGATGGAGATACAGGTCGTCCACCAGAAGATGTGCTGGCCACCTCTGATGGTAATAGCGTGGCCAGGGCTCTTGTCGATGCCTTTGCAAATTCCACAGGGTGCACTTGTTTGACATGCCCCACCATGGTATGTATGGAAAAGGAATATTTTTTTCTTGGATTTCCTCTTGAGAGAACCGAATTGCATATTGTGCAGGTAACTTTTGGCGCATTCACTTTCTTTTGTTCTTCAGGATAAGTGAAAAATTGCCAAATAAAAGATTCCTTTTTTCTTTTTAAAGGTAGTCGCTCATTTCCTTCAGATTCGGAAGATGAATGCGGGGCGGCAGCCATTTCAGCAAAGTCTTCCAAAGGATGTTGAACGTTGTTCTCTTTTGAGAGTACAAAAGATAGTGAGGGAAGTGGGTGGAGTCCTCCGTGTAAATTGCAGAATAGAAACTACTAAGGACCAATTGGAAGTGTTGTTTTCGAGTCCCATGACTTCACATGCGCGTCTCGGGACGTGTAGGCGGTGATAGTATCGGGTCACGTACGCCATTTGGAAGTAGCGGTCTAATTCAGCGAAGTTTCAAAACGTGAAAAGGAGTAAATCCAAACACATCCGGATTTAATATATCTTCTGAGCTCGATTCAAGCATACAATTGTTAAAGTATAAAACCTTTTATATTTTTTTTAAAAATACCAAGGTGTGTACATTCGGTCACGCACGAAAGTTTAAAAAGACATTCGGCTCCATTTAATGTAAATTCTCATAATAATAAAAAAGAAGCCTAGGTTTAGTGTCTTTGACGTAGTATAAGTTCTTTGATGGGTCTATGAAGAAATTCAATAAGTTGCAATTGCAAAGTTTACACGAAATATATAGGCGGGTGCGCGCAGTCGGTCGCGCACGAAAGCCTGGAAATGCGCTATCCATTTTATTGAGAACTGTTGCCGAGAGTGCGCACACCGGGTCGTGCACGAAAGTTTAGAAAGGCTATTTTTATTTATAGGCAAATTTTAATGCGTTGAAAAAAAGGCAAGGTACAGACTTTCTAATTCTGTATCGCTTTACAAGGAGTCTCTATGCAACTTGAACAGTGAAGAAAACGGCTTGTTTCTGAAAAAAATATTGCCAGAACTTTATTGACAAAAGTATAGGTTGTATACACAAGATATTTCTGAATTAGCATTTTAAAAACCAATGAAATTCACTGAAAAAACCATAGGTTTTACACACGTTATAGTTAGGAAGTAGCATTTACAAAACCTATGAAATTCACTGAAAAAACCATAGGTTTGACACCAGTTATAGTTAGCTGGAAATTTTACTGATATAAAACCAATGAAATTCCACGTTATAGTTAGTTGGACTCACTATAACTTGCGCGTGTAATGCACTGCTGATGACGTCACATATTACATCACTCATGACATCACTGATGACACCATCCAGTGAATGTGTGTCTTTCTGAAAAATAAATATGTGTTATATATGTATATATTATTGAATATCTTAGTGAATACATATATTACTGAGTAATGCTTAAATATTTAAATATATGTATTAGAGTTTCACTTTGTGTATAAGTGGCTGCATGGGTTGATGAGTAGGTACATGTGTAAGTATATAGGTTATTAGATGATTTTCTTAGTATCAGTATGAGTGTTTGCATGGTTTGGTGGGGGTATTACTTACTACATAGATGCAAGAATGACTGAGTCTCTGTTTGTATGTGTTTTGAAGACAGCATATGTGCAGGACTGTATGGGTGGATTAGTGTGCATATGTCTGTGTTAGTGAGTGAATGACTGTCTTATTAGTGTCTTTATCAGTAACTACATATGTTTTAATGTAGTATATGTGAATATTGATGTATATAAGTGACTGTATGTGAGAGTGAGGGATTGTAAGAGTTCCTGTTTAAATTAGTATGTGTTTCTATAAGTGATTTTTTAAGAGAGTAAGTATGTGTAAGTTTCCTTAGAAGTAAAGTGGTAGTGTGTGTATAGCTGTGTATGCAAATAAATGGATGTTCAATAGTTTATTTGCATGTGTGAGTATGTGTGTGAATAACTTTTGGATGACTGTCGGTGTGTAACAGGATGTGTAGGTGTATCACTACATATGATTAGTGAATATATGTATGAGTGACTATATAGAACTGTTGGTGAATTAGTGCATGTGTATATAGATGGTGGAATTATTGAATTGGTTGTTGTAACTGGTATGGGTATCTCCATTTTTTTGAAAATTTTAGTTTCTATTTTTGAATATGCGTTTCAAGGGTTAGATTACAGTGAAAGGAGGTCTGTCACTGTGTCACAAGGATGGTGTCATCAGTGATGTCATGAGTGATGTAACATGTGATGTCATCAGCAGTGAATTACACGCGCAAGTTATAGTGAGTCCAACTAACTATAACGTGGAATTTCATTGGTTTTATATCAGTAAAATTTCCAGCTAACTATAACTGGTGTCAAACCTATGGTTTTTTCAGTGAATATATATATATATATATATATATATATATATATATATATATATATATATATATATATATATATATATATATATATATATATATATATATATGCACATAAAATATAGAAACTAATGTAACAAATAAACTGTAGGAAGATTAAAATAATTCCAATGTATTTATACATAAAAAGTATGCAATAGAGAAAGTAAATTTTACTAAAAAGACCTTAAAGATGACATACATTTATATATATATATATTTATTTTAAACGCTTCAGTAAAATGTGCTCTCAGGTTGCATTTGGAAAGGCAAGATTTATTGCTCTTGGTAACGCGTTTCAGAAGGTAAACTTCCTTGATCACACACAGAGCTCAGTGATTACCTGCTATACATAGACATGTGACTTGGAGAGTGGTCATAGAAAACAGACTGTGATTACAGATGCTGGTAACTGCACAACGTAAATACAGTGGCCATTTTGTAACAGCTATGCATTACATAACATAAAGTACGTATACTAAATGTAAACATAATTACACATAGTAGCTGTGTGTAAATACAATTAAACAGTAAATAGAAAGAAAGAAATAAGACTGCATACACAAATTTTACTCTACAATCTAATCCAGAATAGACTCCATTCTGACTATTAATATCACGTGGCAGCCTCGCATAAGTACAGCAGAGGGTAATGTCAGATGGCAAGATACTCAATGTTATAAACTCACATTGAGAGATGTAACTGTGATCAGACTAAAATACTGATGGTGCGAGATCACATTATATATTAAGCATAGTGCAATTCATTCTGTGCAAGTGCTATGAGAAACCACGGTGTCTCACAGTGAAAGTGAAGCCGCAACATTATTGTATATAACAGCAGAGATAGTATACTCACCAAGTGGCAGAAAACTAAATTTTTAGTCCAAAAAGTCACAACATGTTCAGACATATCAGTGGCTAAAGTGAAAAAAATTGAAAAAATTAAGGTGAAAAAAGTGAAAAGATATCCTTATCTATCTGTTGGTGGTGTACTGGCAAATCAGCAGGGAAGAAAAGGGTAGGTTGCCCTTGAAGTGCCCACAGTGAATCGGTGAGCCCATTCCTTTCTTCCTGTGAAGAAAGAAAATGAAAGAATAGGATAGATTAAGGAATTAAAATTTAGACACAAGTGTACATATCAATGTACTATAAATAAAACATTACATTTTTACACAGCATGAATATAAATCTACAGAAGTAAGGAGACAGGGATTCCTGATACCCTGGATGATATCTAACTATTCTTCAATGAGATGTATAGCTAATTCTTCATCCACGTTATGTCCCTTGGGGGAACGAGTTTCAAGGTCAAGAATCCATTTGGATTCTCTTTTCCTTAACCTAAGTTCTCTGTTCTCTCCCCTTAGACCTACTAATATTAGTTCTATGGCATAGTAGCTCAGCAGTGAAGAGTTTGTCAGGTGGTAGTCGGTAAAATGCCTGGTGACCGCGTAGTGAGGAACCTTGTTAGTGATCGCTCTATGATGTTCCATGACCCTCGTGTTTGCCATCAGTGTGGTGCTTCCTACATATCACATTTTGCAGGGGCATTCTAGAACGTAGATCACATGTGTTGTAATGCATGTGAGAAATTGCGTAATTGTTCTGTTTCTTGAGTTCGGAATACTGCACTCTTTACCATGTTTCTGATACGACATGCCTTACAGTGGTCACAGAGATTAAATCCCTTAAGGTTGTGCGTACTACTGGTATGTTCTTGAGTAATGTCACTGTGCACGAGTATTTCTCCAAGACTATGAGCTTTACTGTATGTAATATTGGGTCTTTCACTGATAGTCCGGCCCACTATAGCGTTGCTTTTTAGTATATTCCAATTTTCTGTCAAGATTTTGTTCACTTTGTGCGAGTCCCTATTGCATGTAAGGATCACCCTAGTCTTGGGTGATTCGGTATGTGTCTTTTCGGTAGTGTACAAGGTACTTTGTCTGTTAGTATTCCTGACTTTGGAAACCGCTCTGTCTAATACCCAATCTGGGTATCCTTGTGTTTTGAACTAAGATACCATTGTTTTTTCCTCCTTGAAGAGGTTCTCGTCAGTGCTGCAGTTTCTTCTTGCTCTCAGCAGCTCCCTGTATGGAATACTTCATTTAAGGGTATCCGGGTGACTGCTGAGAGCATGCAGAAGACTGTTGCCTGCTGTTTCTTTCTGGAATAGCCTTGTTTCTATGGTGTTGCATGTGGCTCTGATTTTAACATCTAGGAATTCAATCTCTTTCCTGTTCATGGAATGTGTAAGTGTGATGTTATCGGGATTAGAATTGAATCTGAGAACAAACTTCCTTTCTTCCTGTTCACCGCCCTTCCATATAAGAAACCGGTCGTCAATCGTAATGTATCCAGACTACAACTTTCTCAAGGTCATTGGTGTATTGTGTAGAGTTTTGGATCTCCTCCTCCCACAGGCCCGGAAACAGGTTGGCAAAGCTCGGGGCAAAGCAAGTGCCCATCGCTGTCCCCAGTACCTATTTGTAGAGTTCCCCATCTAACTTAAAAATATTGTTTTGGAAACATAGATACATCAACTCAATAATCATGTTCGTGTGTTCGAGATACTCAACGTTTCTTTCCTTGAGAAACTGGATGCATGCATGAACCCCTTGATCATGATCAATGATCGTGTACAAAGAGGAAACGTCCATGGTGAGGAACATGTACTCTTTTTCCCATCAGATGCCCTCAATCTTGTTCAAAAAATCTTTTGAGTCCTTGACATAAGAGGGGAGTGTGATTACATATTTTTGCAAGAAATGGTCAACGTACTTAGAGATGTTTTCTACAACACTACCAATGAATGACACAATTGGTCTACCAGGAGGCACCACTAGATTTTTGTGTATTTTAGGTAGAAAATATATAATGGGAAGTTTTGGATAATTTCTTTTAAAAAATAGATACTCATCCCATGTAATGGTTCCCTCCTGTTGCCATTTAGAGAGTTTCTCCCAAATATTTAGAATACTGTCATGGTACGTTTTAGTATTAAATTTGTTGTAGAATACTCCGTTGCCAAGTTGATTATGTGCCTCCTCTGTATCTAGTAAGAAGCACAATAATCCCCCCCTTTGTCAGCTGGGCGGATCACAGTTTCTTTGTCCTCTGCTAATGTTTTGATAATGTCTTTTTGCTTTGTGGTAAGATTAAAGGATTTAGAGCCCCCAAAGTTCAGTTTCTGGTGTTTGCATTCAAGAAGGGCTTTGGTTACCACATCATTGAAGGTGATGATATTGTCATGCGGGAGGTTGGGGTAAAAGGTGGAGAGGGGGTCTGAAAGGGATAGAGGCCGCTCTATCAGTGGTTATATTGATAGTATTTCTATCCTCTGTTTGGATCCCTCTGGTCATGGCCACCTTGGAAGATTCAAGTTCTTGTAGTATGCTAAATGTGTTGGCATCGCCTATGGTAAGATTGGTAAAGATGTTACTGGTAGTACTAGCTTCCACACTGTTGCCAACCACTTTATTACTTTTCAAATTGTGCCGCTTAGTACGTTTCAGTTTCCTTATAAATTTAAATATGTCTATACGTGTATTCGAGTAATTAAACATATTGGTAGGACAAAATGTCAGGCCAAGGCATAGGGTTTTCTTTTCTAAAAAGGATAACGGACGAGTGGAAAGATTTATGACTGTCTTATTTACCGTGTTGATGTCCATTATTGTTGCTTCCTTGTTGAGCCCCCATATCTGTTTCCCATGGCCTTTGGTGTATTTCCTTTTTTGGTTCCTTTGTTTCCGTTTGCTTCGTCTTTGTTTGCTCCTCCCCTGCCTCTTCCTTGTCCTCTTCCTGGTCCCCGTTGTCCTCTCCCTCGTGGCATTGGTGGGGGGTAGATCTTTCCGCTTGCCGTCCGCTCCTCAGCGTACGGTAATCGTCTAAAAAAGTGGCTGGTCTGGTTATGACCTCCGCTTCCCAAGATGTGCTCACAGTGTGTACAGAGATGTCAGTATCTGAATTGCTGTTGCCTGCTGTGCCCATGGTAGTACCTTCCCCATCTTTTTTTTTGTTGGTTGTACTAGGTGCCTGAAAATTGTACAAGTGGTCATATTTCCTACTGTAGGTTAGGATGTGCCCACTTTCATAGTCCGAGCAGTCCCGGTGGAGTTTACGTAGCTGTATGGCTTCTTCATGTTGGAGAAGTCGATTTTTTAGATCATCTTTGAACTTTTTTATTGTTGTTTGATCACTATTCACTTTAAATGTTTCCTCGAGTTCTGTAAGTTCTTTAAGAATTGCTTCTCGATCTTGCCATGTATACATCACTAGTATGCACAGCATCCTCTTGGAGCTTAAGGCAGAATTTTCTGCCTATTCTTCCAACATTTGAGGGCTTGGCGATTCATATGAGGGTGTAGTGTAAATACGATGTCCTTGGGGCACCATATCTTTGTCCACATAATCTTGGAGGGAAATTGCCTACCACCATTTGATGTCTTCGCCTTTTTAAGTTTTTCATACCTTTTCAGTTTTGTACTTAAGGTGGTGTCCTTACTTTGTATTGCCATATCTTTTTGCAGTTTGCCTGGGGCATGTGCTAGTAGAGTTTGTGCAGCCAGGCGCATCTGTGATTGTTCCTCCATGCTGTATTACAAAAATTGAGTGACCCTATCAGGTTTCCTAAACAAATGTATTTTCGTCAATCAGTGTAAGAAATTGAAACATCCTGATTTGATATCTGTTTTGAAATCTTGTTTCCTTTTTAAACGCTCCCCTTCCGATATGGAGGTTATGAAGGCCGCCTTTGGTGCTGTTCGGTTCGCCTTAAGAGAAGGCATGACTTCTCAAAATAGTGATGTTTCTCGCACTGATGCTAGGCAGATATGTCTGAAGATGTTGTGACTTTTTGGACTAGAAATGTAGTTTTCTGCCACTTGGTGAGTATACTATCTCTGCTGTGATATACAATAATTTTGCGGCTTCACTTTCACTGTGAGAGAGCGTAGTTTCTCCATGCACTTCCACGCAATGATTTGCAGTATGTTTAATTTATAATGTGATCTTGCACTATCAGTATCATAGCCTGATCACAGTTACATCTCTAAATATGAGTTCATAACATTGGGTATCTTACCCTCTGACATTACCCTCTGCTGTACTTGCGTGAGGCTGCCACATGATATTAATAGTCAGAATGGAGTCGACCACACACGGTCTTTTCTGGATTAGATTGTAGAGTAAAATTTGCGTATGCAGTCTTATTTCTTTCTTTCTTTTTATTGTTTAATTGTATTTACATACAGCCACTATGTGTAATTATGTTTCCATTTAGTATATATACTTTATGGTATGTAATGCATAGCTATTACAAAATGGCCACCGTATTTACGTTGTGCAGTTACCAGCATCTGTAATCACAGTCTGTTCTCTAAGACCCTGCTCCAAGTCACATGTCTATGTATAGCACCTAATCACTGAGCTCTGTGTGTGATCAAGGAAGTTTATCATCTGAAACGCATTACCAAGTGCAATAAATATTGCCCTTCTAAAAGCAAACTGAGAGCGCGTTTTACTGAAGCGTTTTAAAGAATAAGATGCCGGTTTAGATCTACCGGCTTGTCGCGCCACTGCACAACGAGTGGATTTCCCAGTAGGAGCTGCAAGGACTGTGGAATATATATATATATATATATATATATATATATATATATATATATATATATATATATATATATATATATTACCTACTGGCGGTCGCCAGTAGGTATATATAGTTAGGATTTTTTCTCTATGGGTTTTTTGAAAATTCTATGTCTAATAACTTTGGCGTTTGTGGACGGAATCGGCTGAAATTTTCAGGAAAATGGCACATTTTGTTTCTGAGCAGCCCTTGAAAATTTGGGGGGGGTTCGTCCAGTGGGGGCCGAGAAAAAAGGGGGGTCCCAAAACGTGTTTTTAACATTGAGTTTTCCATAGGGCGGTTGGCCTCACTTTTAGCCCAAACGGCTGAATGGATTTGCACGAAACTTGGCAAAATTGTAGGGACTGGTAGCCCGATGTGCCTTTTGTAGGTCTCAATATATGTGCTCCAGTGGATTTTGAGAAATTAACGTTTAAAAAAAGATATATATCTGTAACAGCGGACCGGTTAGCGCTCTGGTTCGCGGACTTTTCGCGCAACGGAGCTTTGTGAAGCGAAGCTGATTGGTTCTCCGGCGTCTGTCAACATTCCAAACAGTCCGTAGCGGCCGCCATCTTGTCTCTCGGTAGGATCGAGAGACAAGAGGAGGTCAAAACAAAGGGGGAAATAACTATAAGGGGGCATAGTAGATCCTCGCTGACCCCCTAGGTTTGATGTGGAGGTTTTAAAAGGGCCCCGCGGGGCAAAAAAAATAATAAAAATAATAATTGAACGGCTGAATGGATTTGCACGAAACTTGGCAAAATATTAGGGACTGGTAGCCCGATGTGCCTTTGCTAGGTCTCAATATATGTGCTCCAGTGGATTTTGAGAAATTAACGTTCAAAAAAAGATATATATCTGTAACAGCGCTCCGCTTCGCGTAACGGAGGTTTGCGAAGCTGATTGGTCATTCTGTCACTGGGCTATAGTTGGGCTACATCTGGCTGATATTTGGGCTACATTTGTTTTTTTGTGTGTCTGGCGGCCATCTTTGGGCTACATTGGGCTACATTGGGCTTCATTGGGCTACATTCGGCTAATTAGCAAATAGCTCATCGCAAACTAGGAATGGTAAAGAATCGCTATTTATTCCTTAAAGTTCGCTATTTAGGAAATGCAAATAACTTTTATGATACATATGGCGGTTCATCTCTAACAAGATAAGAAGCATAGGGATAGATTTATGATGACTGGCGCATCACCAGGGATGTGTTAGTCATTCTGTGCCGCTGTTCCGTCACCTATGGTGTGCTGCATTTACAATGCGGCGCATCATGGGGCAAAAACAGCACAGATGCGTGATGTATCTGTGCCGTAAAGGTGGCGCATTGCTGGAGTTGTATCGCAAGTGTGATGAAGCTCCAGCAAGGGTCGGGGGTGCCCCTGTCGCAGGGTTTCTGTTCTCACACAGAACTGTGGACAGAGGATTGGAACCTCGGCGAATTAGGGTGTCCCAAAACTCACGTTAGTAATCAAAAACTATTTAGCAAGCTAGGTACAGTGTCACATTGGATATAACAAACTCTCAATGTTTAGACAATCCAGAATATGAACTTATAGTACCTCAGGATACGTGGAACTCATGAACAGTCGGTCGTTATATATTTCTTAGAAACCAGAACATGGAGTTAAGAAGAACACATGTGTATTTGAAATGTTTATTTACTAATGCCGTCTTCTCAGGCGTAGTACCTTAGATAATAAAAGTACACATATTATCAGTAGCAAAATTACCAGCATAGTTACTAGTACATAAAAAGTGAATGGTGATAGTATGTTAACATGCTGTAAATGAATAAGAGTTAGCAACACTTATAAGCAGCCGCGGGCCGTGGAGGGAGTTACGGTGAGGCAGGGAGGCGGGGAGGGGGAGAAGCAGGGTGGAGAATACAAGTACACATATTATCAGTAGCAAAATTACCAGCATAGTTACTAGTACATAAAAAGCGAATGGTGACAGTATGTTAACATGCTGTAAATGAATAAGAGTTAGCAACACTTATAAGCAGCCGCGGGCCGTGGAGGGAGTTACGGTGGGGCAGGGAGGCGGGGAGGGGGAGGGGCAAGGTAGAGAGGGCTCCACCCTGCTTCTCCCCCTCCCCGCCTCCCTGCCCCATCGTAACTCCCTCCACGGCCCGCGGCTGCTTATATCTCACCCTCCCTAATACACATATTATATTATTTGCTAAGAAGGTCTCTTTGTGTTGGTTTAGGGCGTGTCCATACTTTAGTGTCTTAGATTTGAAGGAATCACATCAGCATACACCAGCTCTCTCTTCATGTGAACCGCATCAACTGTTGTGTATGTGTGTTCGGCAAAGCAATATAAAACCCGCCTCATGCCCAGAATTGGCAGAAGTTGCACTTATGTTATGAGTATGAAGTCGTGGAGATCAGACCTCATAACAATTCTGTATCGTGTTGTTCTTGAAACTTTAGCACTCGCTGTACAGATATAGTTTAACAAGTAAAGCAGATAGTAGACCAATAACATATTATTCTCATGTAAACCACGATGAACTACTAGGTGGAAAGCTAAAGCAACAACTAAGTGTCGTGTGCAGAAGTTGCAAAAAAGGAAAAATGGCGTTTAAACCGGTAATGAGCCCATGCTAACTTAACACGGTGTAAAGATATCCAGGACCTAGATGACACCTCCTCATGATCCGGAAACGAACTGAATAAGATAATAGAAGTGCCATCTCATGAGAGCAGATTGCAAGTTTATATGTGGACGGTCCGCAAGGTAAAGCATTAAAAACTAGGAAAATTCAATGCTAAAGAAAAATAAAACAGCCAAGTACTTTATCGAGTCTTAAGCCAATAGGCAAGGTAAATAATAAAAACTTGACAAATAAGTCAATGAATTGTCAATGAAATGCTAGTACTCAGCATATCAAACATGAAAAAGGTCTATGACATAACTGTGTATGCAAAATAAGCTGCAACAGCCTCCAATAGGAAGTCACCGTCTTCATCCGAAAACAGTTCAGCCATCCAATTTAAAAGCGGAAAAGAACATACGTGCTCTCCCAGCACCGGATCCTCTATCACCATCAGAGGACAGCTCGGTGGGTTTTCAAGAAAGCTGTGTTCCAAGAAAGACTGTGCTGCCGCCAGTAAATTCCAGGGACCAAGTAGTCCATGCATCAATGCCACAGCCATAATCCTTTCGCCAGGACAAATCAACTCGTGAGTAATGATAGGAGTCATCAGCTGATTAAAGTCGACGTCAGGAGAAACCGGTCCGCAGAGACACAAATCAATGGCCCAATCGAAATCACAGGTCAGGCAGTGAAATACAGGCTGGACACAGGTGAAGTAGGAGAACCGAAAAGATAATCCATATGCCGTGCTTAATATCGCCAACGGCATTGTGCCATAATATTCTAGCATGCGATTGCGGAACAGTGTCAGCAGCTGCAGGGTCGGAGGTTGCATAGGAGGGACATCCATATTTAAAAATGTAAAAAAGCACAAGAGCGTCCGCTGGTAATGCAAGTAAAAATGCAATCCACGAACCAGAGTGGAGAAAATGGAATGAAAGGGAGCAGGGATGACTCCAAAGATTTTCTCAAATGAAGTCACGAGACCACTGGTAACAACTTTAAAAAAGTGTGCCAGGGATTTTGTGGAGGATGCGTTAAAGATAGTCGGAAACATGTTGCTGAAATTGAAAGGCAAACCTGTGTACGGGTGTTCGCTATGTGAAGTACGAAAGTTTCACGGGCCGAACTCAAGGCCACCTCTCTCTGAGACAAAAGAGCTCTTATTCTTGTCATGCCGTTGAAATGTGTCCCAAGGTTGGTATTTGTGGCCAGATTGAAAACTCCCTATGTTCATGTGTGGGAGGAAATAGAACATTTCTGCAGCAAATAACCCGTTCACTTACTGTTACGATAAAAGGAATACTTTTTAATTAACTCAGAACAATCTTCATTATTGAGCATCAAATAACTACCATTTTCCAACAACTTGAACGTGGGGATGATAGCAGGAACTGGCGTGCCTTGCAACACGCAAGCCATATTTGGTCGGTGTTTGTTGCATGAATCGTGTAACTGTATGTGCCTACACATTAGTGAATGATCTGGCGTCTCAGTGCATTCCTCTCCATTCAGATAAACTTCTTGATCATCTTTGAAACATCTGTATGTGTATGGAAGCGACCAGACCTCATGAACAAAAGCACTACCTAAAGGTTCATAAAGACCTATTGGTATATATTTCATACAATTTGAAAACTTATATAAAGCAAAAGGCAGCGTTATTAAACCGTGGATAAGGCATGTTGCCAAAAAACCCGCAATCCTCTGCTGATGATGTCACTGAGCATGTCATGAATGATGTAATATGTGACATCATCAGTAGTGGATTATGGGTAATAGTATCTCTAGTTTACTCCCCTATAGCTGTCTTTCTTTTAACATAAGTGTGTGTTTCCTTCCCTTATACTTACTGTTTTTGGTTCGCTTCCAGTTCGCGTACCAGCGAGCGAACTAGGAAGCGAACTAAGAGAAATAGAGGTTGGCACAGTTCCAAATATTGTACCAATTTTTTAATAACGGGGAGGTAGTTCTGAAAAGAACTTTTTTTTTTATTTTTCTGAACATTTTTTTACTGTTTTTGAATTTTTCGGAACAGTTTTATATTTTTTTGGGTTTTTCTTGGAGGGGGCAATGAAAACGATTCATTGTAAAGGGCTCAACAGGAGCAACAAAACAAAAAAAAGAAGTATTTATTATTTTGGGCGTTTCGGACAAACTTGCATATGATAGTCAATAGCTCTGTTGATCAGAGTGATGCTTCTTTCTCCGTAGGAAATGAATCCATCGCAAAATACGCAGGTGTGTTTTACTTCACCAAATCTCATTTGTATATTTGGCACCATCTCCCTGCCCTCTGGTCCCGTTACTTCCGGTACAACAGATCTTCTGGCCATAATAGGGAGATTATCTAGGTCGTTCCGAAACTGTGCAGCACTGTAGTTGTTAGGATGCCACCTAGTCATATGGCGATGCATTGTGTAGTTTCCGAAACTGTATTTTTTGTCGGTCCCTCTGGACAGTCTATCTTGACATATAAGGCAAGTTACGTATCTTGCATTTACTTTTTTCTGACCTTTGGGAATTTTAAAAAATTGCCAAATGAAGTTTTCTTTCCGGTGAGACGTCTTGGGCTGCTCAGGCAAAAACTGCCTCTCTTCGTGCTCGTCCTCCTGTTCCTCTTCTTCTTCTTCTTGTTGAATTACAACTTGAGCAGGTGGTCCACTCTTCCTTGGATGTGGTGGAGGTGGTGGGGAAGCACCAGCTGAAGCTACTAAAGAAGCCATTGCTCAGTGATCACAAAGGGTCTTTCTCTCACAATGATGAAAGTCAGAGTGAGGAAAGAAGGAGGGATTTTCATCATTTGGGAAAAACAAGAGTTCTCAACCAATCAAAAGTGTTCATTTTAGATTATATGACCTAGTCTTACATCATTAGGAAACCAAAAGTGAAATGAACCAATGAAAAGTGTTATTACCAAGTCACATGACTTGCTGTGTTTACGTTAAGCGCTTTGCAGGGCCTCCCGGTTTGCTTCCAGAAACCTGCGCTTTGGCACTCGCTTCGCGTACCAGTTTGCTAACGTAGCACGTCATATGACGTATCAAGCGACAACGTGGAACGTCATGCGGACGGGAGGCGTCACGATGTTGTTTTCTAACGCGGCACTTGCGGTAAAGAAACGTTTACCGGCTCGCGGTCTATTTCGCGGCATCAAGGTCAGCTAACGGGAAGCTTCCCGATTCGCGAAGCGGGAACGAAGAAAAAAAAATATTTTAAAAAAAAATTATTCATAAACATATAAAATATATTTTTGGATTTAAAGAAGAATACATTTTACAGCTACAGATATTAGCTGTTAAAAAACCAATGAAATTCACAGAAAAAACCATAGGTTATAGACCATATATAGTTAGGAATTAGCATTTACAAAACCTTGAAAATTCACTGAAAAAACCATAGGTTATAGACCATATATAGTTAGGAAATAGCATTTAGAAAACCTTATTTTACTCACACAAAACCATTGAAATTCCATATATAGTTAGTTGCACTAACTATATATCGCGCACCTGCAATCCACTGCTGATGATGTCACATATTACATCATTCATGACATGGTCAGTGACATCACTGATGACATCACTGATGACATCTCAAATGACATCACTGATGACATCACTGATGACAACATCCAGGGACTGTATGCTTCTGTAAAGTTAAAATATGTCTTACATATTGAAGAATGAGTGGATGTATAAGTGTCTGGATGAAGGATTTAGTAGGTGCATGACTGACTGTATAAGTGAGTGATTAAATGTGTCTCACTGAGTGCATGGGTTAGTGACTAAACTGTTTTAAATTGTGCATCATTGTGTCTGTTGTTTTGTAATCTGATGCATGTGTTGATCATTAGCTATATGACTAACTATATGGGTTATTGATTAGTTGCCCAAGTATTTGTATGGGAGACTGAGTGTGTGTGTGGGTGTCTGGGAGGTGTATGACTCTGTGCATAGATGTGTGAGCAGTTGATTCACTAGATGTATGGGTTCAAAAGTGCATGTGGAAACATCTGTATGGGCGGTTGACTGTGTGCATGAGTGTATTGGTGAGTGAATGGATATCTCAGTGCTACATGTCAAAGTAAGTACATATGTAAAACACAGTACATGTGATAGTTGACATATATAAATAACTGTGCATAAGAGCCAGTGAATGTGTGAGTGGCTGTATGGATTATTGTGAACTTGTATCAGGGATTGTATAACAGAGTAAATATGTGTTATTATATGTTCCAATAAGTAAGGTGTGTATAACTATATAGTTGAGGAAATCGAGGTGTGATTGATTCTTTGCAAGACTGACTAGGTGTGTGAGTTACTCCATGGATGAGTGACAGTCTGTGAGTGTCTGTTTACACTGAGTGTATCTAAGGTTATATTAGAGTCTGAAGAGGTTCATTGTATCATCACATGAATGATGTCATCAGTGATGTGATCAGTAATGTCAAATGAGATGTCATCAGTGATGTCATCAGTGATGTCATTTGAGATGTCATCAGTGATGTCATCAGTGATGTCACTGACCATGTCATGAATGATGTAATATGTGACATCATCAGCAGTGGATTGCAGGTGCGCGATATATAGTTAGTGCAACTAACTATATATGGAATTTCAATGGTTTTGTGTGAGTAAAATAAGGTTTTCTAAATGCTATTTCCTAACTATATATGGTCTATAACCTATGGTTTTTTCAGTGAATATATATATATATATATATATATATATATATATATATATATATATATATATATATATATATATATATATATATATATATATATACATATATATATATATATATATATACATACATATATATATATAGATATATATATATATATTACCTACTGGCGGTCGCCAGTAGGTATATATAGTTAGGATTTTTTTCCTATGGGATTTTTGAAAATTCTATGTTGAATAACTTTGGCGTTTGAGGACGGAATTGGCTGAAATTTTCTGGAAAATGTAACATTTTGTTTCTGAGCAGCGCCTGAAGATTTGGGGGGGTTTCGTCAAGCGGGGGCCGAGAAAAAAGGGGGGTCCCAAAACGTGTTTTTAACATTGAGTTTTCCATAGGGCGGTTGGACTCACTTTTAGCTCGATCGGCTGAATGGATTTCCACGAAACTTGGCAAAATTGTAGGGACTGGTAGCCCGATGTGCCTTTGCTATGTCTCAAGATATATGCTCCTGTGGTTTTTACGAAAATTAACTTTGAAAAATATATATTGGGCTACATTGGGCTATATATATGTTGGAGCCCAAATGTAGCCCAATGTAGCCCAATGAAGCCCAATGAAGCCCAATGTAGCCCAAAGATGGCCGCCAGAGACAAAAAAACAAATGTAGCCCAAATATCAGCCAGATGTAGCCCAACTATAGCCCAGTGACAGAATGTCCCAGAGTGTTTTAAAGAACAACTAGAACGCTAACAGTCTTACTTATGACAAAAGTATGGCACACCTGAAGTCATCTTGATTGGAATAAAGTGGTAACACTTAATACATTTAATTTGAAAAGGAACAAAGTAAGGGGTTTCATTTTGCCATAGAAATGTTATATATATATATATATATTTAATATATATATATATATTACCTACTGGCGGTCGCCAGTAGGTATATATAGTTAGGATTTTTTTCCTATGGGATTTTTGAAAATTCTATGTTGAATAACTTTGGCGTTTGAGGACGGAATTGGCTGAAATTTTCTGGAAAATGGAACATTTTGTTTCTGAGCAGCCCCTGAAAATTTGGGGGGGTTTCGTCAAGCGGGGGCCGAGAAAAAAGGGGGGTCCCAAAACGTGTTTTTAACATTGAGTTTTCCATAGGGCGGTTGGACTCACTTTTAGCTCGAACGGCTGAATGGATTTCCACGAAACTTGGCAAAATTGTAGGGACTGGTAGCCCGATGTGCCTTTGCTATGTCTCAAGATATATGCTCCAGTGGTTTTTACGAAAATTAACTTTGAAAAATATATATTGGGCTACATTGGGCTATATATATGTTGGAGCCCAAATGTAGCCCAATGTAGCCCAATGAAGCCCAATGAAGCCCAATGTAGCCCAAATATGGCCGCCAGAGAAAAAAAAAAACAAATGTAGGCCAAATATCAGCCAGATGTAGCCCAACTATAGCCCAGTGACAGAATGTCCCAGAGTGTTTTAAAGAACAACTAGAACGCCAACAGTCTTACTTATGACAAAAGTATGGCACACCTGAAGTCATCTTGATTGGAATAAAGTGGTAACACTTACTACATTTAATTTGAAAAGGAACAAAATAAGGGGTTTCATTTTGCCATAGAAATGTTATATATATATATATATATATATATATATATATATATATATATATATATATATATATATTACCTACTGGCGGTCGCCAGTAGGTATATATAGTTAGGATTTTTTTCCTATGGGATTTTTGAAAATTCTATGTTGAATAACTTTGGCGTTTGAGGACGGAATTGGCTGAAATTTTCTGGAAAATGTAACATTTTGTTTCTGAGCAGCGCCTGAAGATTTGGGGGGGTTTCGTCAAGCGGGGGCCGAGAAAAAAGGGGGGTCCCAAAACGTGTTTTTAACATTGAGTTTTCCATAGGGCGGTTGGACTCACTTTTAGCTCGATCGGCTGAATGGATTTCTACGAAACTTGGCAAAATTGTAGGGACTGGTAGCCCGATGTGCCTTTGCTATGTCTCAAGATATATGCTCCAGTGGTTTTTACGAAAATTAACTTTGAAAAATATATATTGGGCTACATTGGGCTATATATATGTTGGAGCCCAAATGTAGCCCAATGTAGCCCAATGAAGCCCAATGAAGCCCAATGTAGCCCAAAGATGGCCGCCAGAGACAAAAAAACAAATGTAGCCCAAATATCAGCCAGATGTAGCCCAACTATAGCCCAGTGACAGAATGTCCCAGAGTGTTTTAAAGAACAACTAGAACGCTAACAGTCTTACTTATGACAAAAGTATGGCACACCTGAAGTCATCTTGATTGAAATAAAGTGGTAACACTTACTACATTTAATTTGAAAAGGAACAAAGTAAGGTGTTTCATTTTGCCATAGAAATGTTATATATATATATATATATATAATATATATATATATATATTACCTACTGGCGGTCGCCAGTAGGTATATATAGTTAGGATTTTTTTCCTATGGGATTTTTGAAAATTCTTTGTTGAATAACTTTGGCGTTTGGGGACGGAATTGGCTGAAATTTTCTGGAAAATGGAACATTTTGTTTCTGAGCAGCCCCTGAAAATTTGGGGGGGTTTCGTCAAGCGGGGGCCGAGAAAAAATGGGGGTCCCAAAACGTGTTTTTAACATTGAGTTTTCCATAGGGCGGTTGGACTCTCTTTTAGCTCGAACGGCTGAATGGATTTCCACGAAACTTGGCAAAATTGTAGGGACTGGTATCTCGATGTGCCTTTGCCATGTCTCAAGATATATGCTCCAGTGGTTTTTACGAAAATTAACTTTGAAAAATATATATTGGGCTACATTGGGCTATATATATATGTTGGAGCCCAAATGTAGCCCAATGTAGCCCAATGAAGCCCAATGAAGCCCAATGTAGCACAAAGATGGCCGCCAGAGACAAAAAAAAAATGTAGCCCAAATATCAGCCAGATGTAGCCCAACTATAGCCCAGTGACAGAATGTCCCAGAGTGTTTTAAAGAACAACTAGAACGCTAACAGTCTTACTTATGACAAAAGTATGGCACACCTGAAGTCATCTTGATTGGAATAAAGTGGTAACACTTAATACATTTAATTTGAAAAGGAACAAAATAAGGGGTTTCATTTTGCCATAGAAATGTTATATATATATATATATATATATATATATATATATATATATATATATATATATATATATATATATATATATATATATATATATATATATATATATATATATATATATATATATATATATATATATATTCACTGAAAAAACCATAGGTTATAGACCATATATAGTTAGGAATTAGCATTTACAAAACCTTGAAAATTCACTGAAAAAACCATAGGTTATAAACCATATATAGTTAGGAATTAGCATTTAAAAAACCTTACTTTACTCACACAAAACCATTGAAATTCCATATATAGTTAGTTGTACTAACTATATATCACGCACCCGCAATCCACTGCTGATCATGTCACATATTACATCATTCATGACATGGTCAGTGACATCACTGATGACATCTCAAATGACATCACTGATGACATCACTGATGACATCTCAAATGACATCACTGATGACATCACTGATGACAACATCCAGTGACTGTATGTTTCTGTAAAGTTAAAATATGTCTTACATATTGAAGAATGAGTGGATGTAGAAGTGTCTGAACAAAGGATTTAGTAGGTGCATGACTGACTGTATGAGTGAGTGATTAAATGTGTCTCACTGAGTGCATGGGTTAGTGACTAAACTGTCTTAATTTGTGCATCATTATGTCTGTTTTTCTGTAAACTGCTGCATGTGTTGATCAGTAGCTATATGATTAACTATATGGGTTATTGATTGGTTGCCCAAGTATTTGTATGGGAGACTGAGAGTGTGTATGGGTGGCTGGGAGGTGTATGACTCTCTGCATAGATGTATGGGTTCAAAAGTGCATGTGGAAACAGCTGTATGGGCGGTTGACTGTGTGCATGACTGTATTGGTGAGTGAATAGATATCTCAGTGCTACATGTCAAAGTAAATACATATGTAAAATACAGTACATGTGAGAGTTGACATATGTAAATAACTGTGCATAAGAGCCAGTGAATGTGTGAGTGGCTGTATGGATCATTGTGAACTTGTATCCAGGATTGTATAAGTGAGTAAATATGTTTTAGTATATGTTTGAATAAGTAAGGTGTGTTTAACTGCATAGTTAAGGAAATGGAGGTGTGATTGATTGTTTGCATGACTGACTAGGTGTGTGTGTAACTTCATGGATGAGTGACAATCTGTGAGTCTGTGTTTACACTGAGTGTATCTAAGGTTATATTAGAGTCTGAAGAGGTTCATCGTATTATCACATGAATGATGTCATCAGTGATGTGATCAGTAATGTCAAATGAGATGTCATCAGTGATGTCATCAGTGATGTCATTTGAGATGTCATCAGTGATGTCATCAGTGATGTCATTTGAGATGTCATCAGTGATGTCATCAGTGATGTCACTGACCATGTCATGAATGATGTAATATGTGACATGATCAGCAGTGGATTGCGGGTGCGCGATATATAGTTAGTACAACTAACTATATATGGAATTTCAATGGTTTTGTGTGAGTAAAGTAAGGTTTTTTAAATGCTAATTCCTAACTATATATGGTTTATAACCTATGGTTTTTTCAGTGAATATATATATATATATATATATATATATATATATATATATATATATATATATATATATATATATATATATATATATATATATATATGTATATATATATATATACACAAATTATCTCCTTCACGAAAAAAAGAGGGTAGAGGCCACAACTGGGGGACAACAGAGAACCCTTTATTTTCACTCAGATTTTCGGCGAATGCATTTCGGTATTGAATTGCCTTCCTCAGCGCCGCAAGCGTCCTGAATGCTTCCCTCCTCGCACCAAATGCTGTCCTGCTGCCTTCTGTAGCCATGTGGCCAAGGCTCCGCCCGCGATGTGATAGGACCGACCTGCTGCAGTTTCTGGGCGTAGTCCTGAACTGCAACTCTCAGAGTGCAGTACTTTGCCCCCAGGTAGGTTATGGTGTAAGGTGTAAAGCCAAGTGGTCGGGCGGAAAAGCAGGCTGGCGCAGATGGAAACCCAGCCCTGCTTAAAGTAAAACAAATGCGCCTCCTTGTGCCCCCATACCGCTTCAGCCAAAATGTTCAGGTCCGGATAATCACGGGGGCAGCAGTGTCCATACATGCCGACCAATACAGGGATCATATCCCCGCAACCGCTTCCTCCATGTCCAAACATCGTGGCGGGCCCAGGCCGTACCAATCCCTTGGTGAAACAACGAAGCCGAAGCAATGTCAGAAAGGTCCGGGCCATCTTAATGATGCGGGGGCCTCCAAACTGCGTCTCTGACCATACGCAGATAACATCCAAATTATCTCCTTCACGAAAAAAGAGGGTAGAGGCCACAACTGGGGGACAACAGAGAAGCCTTTATTTTCACTCAGATTTCCAGCAAATGCATTTCGGCATTGAATTGCCTTCCTCAGCGCCGCAAGCGTCCTGAATGCTTCCCTCCTTGCACCAAATGCTGTCCTGCTGCCTTCTGTAGCCATGTGGCCAAGGCTCCGCCCATGATGTGAAAGGACCCACCTGCTGCAGTTTCTGGGCGTAGTCCCGAACTGCAACTCCCAGAGTGCAGTATTTAGCCCCCAGGTAGGTTATGGTGTAAGATGTAAAGCCAAGTGGTCGGGCGCAAAAGCAGGCTGGAGCGGATGGAAACCCAGCCCTGCTTAAAGTAAAACAAATGCGCCTCCTTATGCCCCCATACCGCTTCAGCCAAAATGTTCACGTCCGGATAATCATGGGGGCAGCAGTGTCCATACATGCCGCCCAATACAGGGATCATATCCCCGCAACCGCTTCCTCCATGTCCAAACATCGTGGCGGGACCAGGCCGTACCAATCCCTTGGTGAAACAACGAAGCCGAAGCAACGTCAGAAAGGTCCGGGCCTTCTTAATGAAGCGGGGGCCTCCAAACTGCGTCTCTGACAATACGCAGATAACATCCAAATTATCTCCTTCTTGAAAAAAGAGGGCAGAGGCCACAACTGGGGGACAACAGAGAAGCCTTTATTTTCACTCAGGTTTTCGGAGAATGCATTTCAGCATTGAATTGCCTTCCTCAGCGCGCAAGCGTCCTGAATGCTTCCCTCCTTGCACCAAATGCTGTCCTGCTGCATTCTGTAGCCATGTGGCCAAGGTTCCGCCCACGATGTGATAGGACCCACCTGCTTCAGTTTCTCGGCGTAGTCCCGAACTGCAACTCCCAGAGTGCAGTACTTTGCCCCCAGGTAGGTTATGGTGTAAGATGTAAAGCCAAGTGGTCGGGCGGAAAAGCAGGCTGGCGCAGATGGAAACCCAGCCTTGCTTAAAGTAAAACAAATGCGCCTCCTTGTGCCCCCATACAGCTTCAGCCAAAATGTTCAGGTCCGGATAATCACGGAGGCAGCAGTGTCCATATATGCCGCCCAATACTGGGATCATATCCCCGCAACTGCTTCCTCCATGTCCAAACATCGTGGTGGGCCCAGGCCGTACCAATCCCTTGGTGAAACAACAAAGCCGAAGCAATGTCAGAAAGGTCCGGCCCATCTTAATGAAGCGGTGGCCTCCAAACTGCGTCTCTGACAATACGCAGATAACATCCAAATAATCTCCTTCATGAAAAAAGAGGGTAGAGGCCACAACTGGGGGAAAACAGAGAAGCCTTTTACTTTCACTCAGATTTTCGGCAAATGCATTTCGGCATTGAATTGCCTTCCTCAGTGCCGCAAGCGTCCTGAATGCTTCCCTCCTTGCACCAAATGCTGTCCTGCTGCATTCTGTAGCCATGTGGCCAAGGTTCCGCCCACGATGTGATAGGACCCACCTGCTGCAGTTTCTCAGCGTAGTCCCGAAACAACGAAGCCGAAGCAATGTCATATCACTTTATACTAGTATCATGCATTCGGATGGTTTAAGGGCACTTGATTTCTTTTTAGAAAGATCTTTGGGTAACATGAGACGACATAAAATGATGTTATTGGATATGGTTGAGTTTTGTTTAAACAATAATATCTTTATGTTTAATAATCTTCTTTACAAACAGTTAAGAGGTGTTGTCATGGGGGCCAGCTTCTCCCCAAGCAACGCATGTTTACACATGGGCTGGTGGGAGGAGCTGGTCCTCATGACGGAACACAAGGAAGCTATGACTACCCATGTTAAAACATGGTTACGTTTCATAGACGATTTGTATATTGTTTGGGATGGCAACTTGGATACAGCTCAGGAGTTTGTGCAGGCAATTTACGTAAACACTCTAAACCTGCACTTTAGGGCCAATATAAGCGCCACCTCAGTAAGCTTCCTAGATACAGAGGTTTTTATTGAAAACAACAAAATAGAAACCAAACTCCATCGCAAATCAACTGCTGGAAATTCAACACTCCACGCCAACAGCTCCCACGTAAAACATCTGGTCACCAGCATCCCCTACGGGGAGATGTTAAGACTTAGATGGATCCACAGTAAGGAGTGTGATCTACTAGCGGCCCAACAAAAATGCAAACAAAGATTCAAAGAAAGGGGTTACACAGATGATGTGATTAACACTGCTATCACAAAATCAATTGTAAAAACAGGCTGGAGTTGTTATCAGTAGGAGAAAATACAATGGATAGCAATGTTGAAACTAACACAGGAGAGGGAGAAAAGGGATTCAGGATTATTGTCCAGTTTAGCCAACAACACAAGAAGGTTGAATCTATCATTAAGAGGAACTGGCTTCTGGGGCTGAGCGACCCCATAATAGGCCCCAGTTTACCTAAAAGTCCTTCTATAACCTACAGTAGAGGACGCCCTATGCGAGACGAACCCGTCAAAACTAGTCCAGAGGTTATTGAATCAGTAAGTAGGCTGCAAACACATACTGGCTTTTTAAACTGTAAAATATGCAAAGCATATCAGCAGGGTGTAAACAAAACAACCTATTTCACACAATTTGATCAGAAGGAACATAAGAACAGTAAGCTACTAACACGTAAAACAGAGTATCTTGCCCCTGTAACTCACTTTATGTATGGAGCACAAAGCTCCAAGTACATACAAGAATTCTACAACACCTCAGGGTGAGAAACAATCAAGACAATACCTACCCAGTAGCAAGACATTTCAAACTCAAACACGAGTCCAGTAGTCATGATCTTACATATTTTGTCATCGACTCTGTCCCGGCCAGTAGGAGAGGCCGGAACAGAGAAGAAGAATTACGGCAACTGGAGAGCAGATATGTCTTGGAATTAAATACTAAGCAACCATTTGGTCTCAACATTACTGAAGACTTGTTTATATGCCTCTAATCTATTCCTGTTTGATCTGTTGCCAGCTTGCATAATTTGATTCTACAATACATTGGTTTTATTTATAATGCATTTTAAACAATCTGAGGTTTTATGCTATATTTATTGAGTATTTAAGAAACCCCCTTTTATATGTAAAAATGTTACACAGTTATTTATGCAACTAATATTTTAAGCTCATTCTTATCTATTTTAGATTGTAATTTTATGCTTATGAAATATTTATGATCAATGATGTTGTATAGTTGTGTATACGGGTAGGTTTCTTTGGATTTACTCATGGCTAACAAAAGGATAAACTGCTTAGCCCAACCGTCTCAAATAATAACAATGTCTGATCATATAGTGTTTACCTCTCAAACGGTTATAAGGTGTTTATACCGTTATTTTCAACCAAACTTAATCACCTACAGAAACACTGTATTGCAATCGCACTTTATGAAACAATACTATAACCAATTTGATTTGTTCCAAACCGATACTGGGGCTCCAGTACAGTGGTTTTATTCAATGTCCCCTTTGAAGTAAAAAATAATGACTGAAATGTATTTATACAGGGATAACAGGTCATGATGACATTGAATATATATTCTTTCGTGTTGATACACTAGCTGCCCGTGAACATTTTTATAAAAATGTCCTAAGGTATTTTATTGCACTCATTTGCACTATTTTTTGCACTTTAAACACGCTTTTTTGCACATTGGTTTTAACATGCTAGACTTTTTTTGATGATATTCACAATTGAGGCTTTCAAATGTTTTTTCATATCTGTGATGCAATTTACTGCTTGTAATATTAAATCATGGTTTTACTTAATTTATATTTGCAATTTTGCATATGTAATACTATAACGAATAAAAGCAGAAAGAAAGACTTGTCACTTTGTAGACATGGGAACCGCTTTTTTATGTGTATTGCTGTTGTATGCCTCTAAATAAAAAAATGTCAGCAACTCTTAACCTATTTAAACCAATGTGAACCTCTGCACTGTGTCATGTGATCAATGCCTGTGGGAAGGGCTGAAACGCGTCATGGCGACTGTAAGCACTAAATAAACATCGAGCACTGAATCATGGTCCGTATCAGTTATTTGGTTTGTGCAGGACTGCAAATGTAAATCGGAGTATCTGGATATATATATACATGCTGCTGTGGGAGAAATCGAGCGGTTGCGAGGTAATTTACCTGGCAATGGGTGATGTGCACGGACACGTTTGCCCCCGCGGACATTGAGACTGCAGCATACAGGCTGAAGCGGTAAAAGGGGACTTGGGGAGACACTTTGCAGGCATTTCAAAGACTCACTTTTGCACTTCCACAACCGCAAATCCCATCACCGCCCACCACACTGGGTTTCAATTCCTATCACTACCTACCTGGGATACTGGCAAAGCATTCTGGGTGTTGGAGTTTGGCGCTACACGGCAGGCTTCAATCAGGGAGTGAATCATCTACATAGGGGGCGGAGCCGACTTTCTTCAACAAAGAGGGCGGCAGGATTAACCATGATGCAACCTTGGAAGCTGCTGTGAACACTCTTGGGTGCTGAGGAAGGCATCATAAGCCGAAATGCATTCGCCAAACCAAATGCCATTAAAGTTGCTTCCCTGCTGTTCCCCGATGTTGTTTCTGCTCTTTTTTGTGAGCAAAGGAGGTCAAGGTCATATATATATATATATATATATATATATATATATATATATATATATATATATATATATATATATATATTCACTGAAAAAACCATAGGTTATAGACCATATATAGTTAGGAATTAGCATTTAAAAAACCTTATTTTACTCACACAAAACCATTGAAATTCCATATATAGTTAGTTGCACTAACTATATATCGCGCACCTGCAATCCACTGCTGATGATGTCACATATTACATCATTCATGACATGGTCAGTGACATCACTGATGACATCACTGATGACATCTCAAATGACATCACTGATGACATCACTGATGACAACATCCAGTGACTGTATGTTTCTGTAAAGTTAAAATATATCTTACATATTGAAGAATGAGTGGATGTATAAGTGTCTGGATGAAGGATTTAGTAGGTGCGTGACTGACTGTATGAGTGAGTGATTAAATGTGTCTCACTGAATGCATGGGTTAGTGACTAAACTGTCTTAATTTGTGCATCATTATGTCTGTTGTTCTGTAAACTGCTGCATGTGTTGATCATTAGCTATACGAGAGGCTATATGTGTTATTAATTGCTTGCCCAAGTATTTCTATGGGAGATTGAGTTTGTGTGGGGGTGGCTGAAAGGTGTGTGACTCTATGCATAGATGTGTGAACAGTTTATTCACTAGGTGTATGAGTTCAAGAGTGCATGTGGAAACAGCTACATGGGCAGTTGACTGTGTGCATGAGTGTATTGATGAGTAAATGGATATCTCAATGCTACATGTCATAGTAAGTACATATGTAAAACACAGTACATGTGAGAGTTGGCATATATAAATAACTGTGCATGAGAGCCACCGAATGAGTGAGTGGTTGTATCGATCATTGTGAACTTGTATCAGGGATTGTATAAGAGAGTAAATATGTGTTAGTATATGTTTCAATAAGTAAGGTGTGTTTAACTGTATAGTTGAAGAAATGGAGATGAGATTGTTTCTTTGCATGACTGACTGGGTGTGTGAGTAACTCCATGGATGAGTGGAAGTGTGTGAGTGTCTGTATACACTGAGTGTATCTAAGATTATATTAGAGTCTGAAGAGGTTTATCGTATTAGCACAAGAATGATGTCAAATGAGATGTCATTAGTGATGTCATCAGTGATGTCATTTGAGATGTCATCAGTGATGTCATCAGTGATGTCACTGACCATGTCATGAATGATGTAATATGTGACATCATCAGCAGTGGATTGCAGGTGCGCGATATATAGTTAGTGCAACTAACTATATATGGAATTTCAATGGTTTTGTGTGAGTAAAATAAGGTTTTTTAAATGCTAATTCCTAACTATATATGGTCTATAACCTATGGTTTTTTCAGTGAATTTTCAAGGTTTTGTAAATGCTAATTCCTAACTATATATGGTCTATAACCTATGGTTTTTTCAGTGAATTTCAATGGGTTTTTTAATAGCAAATATCATAAGCTGTCGAATGTCAAGTACGTGGTAAGTGAAAACATTTTCGTGTTTATGCACACTGATCTGCTTTGAATGGTGCCCCCCCCCCCTCATTTCTATTAGGAGTACTCTCTCTTTGCAGATAGTGAAAGGTAGTTAACGCAGGTCTTTGCCCCCATTGTAATCCGTCGTGCCTGCTTCTCTCTCCATTTGATTCATTGTTATCCAAGTATTTACTGTTTTAGAATTAGTTCTCTTTGGTTCATTCTCTATTTACAAACAAACACAGAGTCGCAATACTCTGTTTAGTCTTTGCAGATAACGAAAAATCGTGTAAAAAAAAAGAAAAGGAATCGAGCAAAATCAGTAGGCCACTAATGGGATCTCTTTTTGACCTCGCTAAAATAGAAACATTAGGAACAACCCCTCATGACAAATACAAAACTAGTGAGATGAACTGAACTCCACACAATGATGGCTGCAAAACAGCTCGGCTCCGCCACCCACCCCGCCCAAAATAACGATAAAGAACGGCTGCCATGATTGGTTGCGGAATGACCACGACGGAGCTACGAAATGGTGCTGCTCTCATGCTAACCCCAGCTTCAGTCTGAAACATCCAGAAACACTGTAGACTACCAATTCGATCAGTTCCGGTAGCGCCCCAATGTAACCCGGTAGAGAAGAACTAGCCCTCCCCTCTTTGACTGATGGTTCTTGTTGCCTGTCCCTTCTGTTGTCATTTAACAGAACTATTTAGCCTGCTGAAAGGGGTTGTGTTCCGACCGCTGGTTGGTGGAGACATTTTGACTATATTCTGTACCTGCGTTGTCGCGTAATGTGTCATATGACGCGCCGCGTTAGCGCATCCGGAAGTCATCCGGGGCGCGCAGCGCGTAACGTAAGCATAACAAGTCATGTGACTTGTTAATAAAACTTTTCATTGGTTCATTTTACTTTTCTTATTGTAATGATGAAAGGCTTGGTCATATGACCTAAAAATTACGCTTTTCATTACTTCCGAACATTATTTTTTCTTAAATATATGTTATAATGTTCCAGGCTAATGTACTTTCCCGGAAATTTTACAACTGTCCTGCAAGTAAAATATATTCTTTTTTCGAGAAAAAGAGCGTTTCTTCGTCCCATGACGGAGCCGTTGAGCAAAAGAGGGTCGACCTGCTGTCTTAGTCGCCGATACGCCTGAATATGAGATTCTTATCGATCACTTTATGTTGCAGGAATAGAAAACACAACAGCCCTTGACCATTTATCTTTACTGCGTTCCTTCGTATTATACCTTTTACCCTTCATGTAATTGGTCTGCTTTATTTCACTTGCCTTTTAATGATTCTAAAACAGTGACTATTATTAAAAACTTTACCAATGTATATACTACTACCATGTTTTCTTTTAAAAACCTTTATTGTGAAAATTTCATTATACAAATACGAGCCTATAACCACGTGGGCCGGCCACGGAGCAAACTGTAATCGTATATGATGAATAGACATTTACACTGTAGAGGAACGTAACGGGCGGGCCATTAGGTTGCAAGAACTAAGGTGTCTAACAGTTACGGAATCGGTGGACGTACATTTTATAATTAAAATACGACAGGGCCAGTTACAATAAAATTATCTAGATATACATTTGCGGGCAAGTACCATGGGTGACGTTAATTCGAACTTTCAACAGTACAGTAATCAATAACACATCAGAACTTAATATCAATAGGGATGTCGAAATATTCAATCAATTCTCGTCCCCGCCCGCCATGTGCTTCAAAACTGCATACGTATCTCGTGATTTCAAGGTTCTGCAACCAGTACACAACAAGGAGTTACGAGTCCCATTTATTCTGGCGCCATTTTGGGCGAGGACGGGCAGGTCCAGGATATAGTCAAAATGTCTCTACCAACCATCGACTATGATGATGTTCATATGCTGTATTTATTAGAGTAACACTCATCTGTCCACATGAAATTAATTTGCCACAATCTAAACATGTCATTTTAATCTTTCCAAAGTTCTTCTAAATATTTGGGACCGTTTCCCTTGCCTCTGAAGCTCTCAGTGCCACTTCTTTGATGAATGTACTAGCAGGTCAGGGGTTCTCCTCCAAATCTCTCTTTTATGCAGCACTATAATTAATTGGTGCCACCTCTCCATATGACGATGCATGGTATAGTTACCACAACTATATTTTTTTTCGGTTCCTCTGGAGAGTTCATCGTGGCAGATGAAGCGTGTAACGTACCGGGCATTTACCTTTTTTTGCATGTACAGGAAAGGAAAAAAAAATCGAGCGTCCGAGTTCTAAGGTGTCCCAGGGCCATTTTGGTGGACCAGGCCCAAATCCAAAGAACAGCTATCTCACAGGCTAATGGGGCGACCCACGCCGAGTTTCAGCATTGTAGGATGACCACACAAGTACAGCAACTTGCTAGACATCACCTCGGTGCCATCCGGATCTCGGCGCCCCACTGCAGATGAAGTGCCTCTCAACTATGAAACCACCACGGTGACATCCGGATCTTGGCGCGTTGTGCTGCCTTCGGCCTATTCGCACATCGGTCCGCTACTGACGCCATCTCACAGGCTAATGGGGCGACCCACGCCGAGTTTCAGCATTGTAGGATGACCACACCAGTACAGCAACTTGCTAGACATCACCTCGGTGCCATCCGGATCTCGGCGCCCCACTGCAGATGAAGTGCCTCTCAACTATGAAACCACCACGGTGACATCCGGATCTTGGCGCGTTGTGCTGCCTTCGGCCTATTCGCACATCGGTCCGCTACTGACGCCATCTCACAGGCTAATGGGGCGACCCACGCCGAGTTTCAGCATTGTAGGATGACCACACCAGTACAGCAACTTGCTAGACATCACCTCGGTGCCATCCGGATCTCGGCGCCCCACTGCAGATGAAGTGCCTCTCAACTATGAAACCACCACGGTGACATCCGGATCTTGGCGCGTTGTGCTGCCTTCGGCCTATTCGCACATCGGTCCGCTACTGACGCCATCTCACAGGCTAATGGGGTGACCCACGCCGAGTTTCAGCATTGTAGGATGACCACACCAACTTGCTAGACATCACCTCAGTGCCATCCGAATCTTGGCATCTCAACGCCTAGTGGTATCTTCCATACAAAAAATATTGTTACGCTGCCTTTGGCCCCATTCGCACATCAGTCCGCAACTTAGACATCACCTCGGTGCCATCCGGATCTTGGCATCTCAGCGCCTTGTGGTGTCAGTCAGAAAATATTGTTGTGCTGCCTTCGGCCTATTCGCACATCGGTCCGCTACTGACGCCATCTCACAGGCCAACGGGGCGCCCCACGCCGACTTTCAGCATTGTAGGATGGCCACACCAGTGCGGCAACTTGCTACACACCACCTCGGTGCCATCCGGATCTTGGCATCTCAGCGCCTTGTGGTGTCTTCTACACCGGAAATATAGTAGAAAATATTGTTGCGCTGCCTTTGGCCCCATTCACACATCAGTCCGCTACTGACACCATCTCACAGGCCAACGGGGCGCCCCACGCCGACTTTCAACATTGTAGGATGGCCACAGAAGTGCGACAACTTACTAGACACCACCTCGGTGCCATCCGGATCTTGGCGCGTTGTGCTGCCTTCGGCCTATTCGCACATCGGTCCGCTACTGACGCAAACTCACAGGCCAACGGGGCGCCCCACGCTGACTTTCAGCATTGTAGGATGGCCACACCAGTGCGGCAACTTCCTACACACCACCTCGGTGCCATCCGGATCTTGGCGCGTAGTGAAGCTGCAGCAGCTGCAAATAAGCTTCAGACAGTGTTACAACCGCTGCTCAGAACTCTCAACTATGACACCACCTCGGTGCCATCCGGATCTTGGCGCGTTGTATTGCCTTCGGCCTATTCGCACATCGGTCCGCTACTGACGCCGCCTCACGTGCCAACGTATTTTCTCCGCATTTTATACCCTATGCCGCATAACAGGTCATGTGACTTGTTTATAAAACTTTTCATTGGTTCATTTTACTTTTGGTTTCCTAATGATGGAAGGCTTGATCATATGACCTAAAAACAACACTTTTCATTGGATGAAAACTTTTTTTTTCCCCCAAACGATGAAAGCCCCACCTTGTTTCTGGATGTTTCAGACTGAAGCTGGCGTCAGCATGAAAGCACCACCATCTCGTAGCTCAGTCGTGGTCATTCCGCGAGCAATCATGGCAGCCGCTCCCCACCAGAAGCCTGCAGGAGTCGGAGCCCCCAAAACTTTTGATGAATTCTCAAGGCGGAGGGGACGCTTTCGAGAATGGGGTCCAAGACCTAGCAGACAAGCGTCCGATTTCCAAGGTGTCCCAGGGCCATTTCAGTGGACCAGGCCCAAAAAGGAAACAGCCTGCCGCCATTTTGAGAGTCCTGTGACAGCCGCCTATCGCTGCACCGCAAGAGTGGGCGCAACTCAGCTGAATGGCGGATTTTGACACAGTGGACCAAAAGCGGACGGAATGGCAACTGAAACGGTAAAGGGGCGCCCCACTAAAACAGATGAGACTCCACCTGGAGAGGCCCGTTCACGCCGCCTCCCCCGGGGCGCTCCACGCCGTTATTCGGAGCAGCATTGTAGGATACCAAAACCAGTGCGGCAACTTACTGGACATCACCTTGGTGCCATCGTTCTGCTGCCTTGGAACTATTCGCACAACAGTTTGCTACTGATGACCCACCCCCCGCGACGCCCCACGCCGTTATTTGCTGGGTGGCAACTTACTAGACATCACTTTCGTGTCATCTAGATTTCGGCGCGTTCTGCTGCCTTGGAACTATTCGCACAACAGTTTGCTACTGATGACCCACCCCCCGCGACGCCCCACGCCGGAAATCTGGACGTTGTGCTGCGTTGGGACTATTCGCACAGCCGACCGCTACTTCGTTGTTTTTCTCTAAAAATGTTTATATGTTATTACTATTTTTGTTTTCTTGTATATATTTATAAATTATTAAAGTTTTATAATCTTACTACTTTGTCGGAGTGCTATATATTTTTAATGTGACACATAATTGTAAAAACTTTGATGTACAAAGAGTCATCCCTGGAATCTTCCGCTTCACGCTCGGTCCCCTCCCCAATCACAATACAGGATGGTTTTCAGATAATAGCAACGCTTCTGCTGTGACGGATCTCATCGAGTGTGGGCCTTGATCTACTATAACTCCTTTGAAGACGGGTGATTCTTTACAGCTGTGGCCATAAACTAAATCTGCAGGGCTAGCTGATAGCCTAGGACCGGCCTGGACAATCGGACACAGAGGAAAAGGAGTGTCAGAGGGTGCGGTAGTGAATAGGGCGAAAGGGAGGTGTCGGGCGGGCACAGGGTGTGATTCTCAGGGAAGAACAGCGCAGATGGGGGGAGGTTTATTACCCATGCATAAAACAGAGAGCGGGGGTGACCACTGCCTGGGGGAGATGCTTGCGAGGGTGGGGAGCCATGCTAAGGATCGACAGCGTGCACAGAGTGGATCTGGTCAAGGCATCTAAAATGGCTGCCGTGCACGACAAAAGTGTGGCATTTGAAAAAAGACAAGATGGCGCACACAATGTTTTTCAACAATTCCTGATTTCCTTCGAATCGAACGTTAACAGACGTTGGGGCATATTACCAAAGTTAAGCGATATTTATCCCTAACGATGCATTGCAAAGATTTTTTTACCGTCAGAAATTATCGCAGATAAACCTTGCTATTATCAAGGTTTATCGCAAATACGATAAAAAACGAGCGCAATGCATTAATATCGCTGAAAACTCCGCGATATTCATGCATTACCGAGCTAATGCTCTTAGCCATGTTATCCACCTCCCATTGGATAACATGGCTAAGAACTGCTCAGGGCAGCTGTTACTTTTTGGAGATATTCGCGCTTATCTCGAATATTTCCAAAAGTTGATAATAGGAGATAGCGATGTTAGCGACTGTTTCCAGTCGCTAACATCTTGGCATGCCCACTTTGCATGTCATTAGTGATAAATATCACTCACATGCAAAGTGGGACTCAAGATGGTCGCTATCTCCTACTAGCCGTCGCTAACTGGTGTTAGCAACAGCTAGGTAATACAGATATAATTTTATCTCCGCGAAGCGGAGCGCTGTTACAGATATATATCTTGTTTTTGAACGTTAATTTCTCAAAATGCACTGAAGCACATATATTGAGACATAGCAAAGGCACATCGGGCTACCAGTCCCTAATATTTTACCAAGTTTCGTGCAAATCCATTCAGCCGTTTTATTATTATTATTTTTTTTTTTTGCCCCGCGGGGCCCTTTTAAAACCTCCACATCAAACCTAGGGGGTCAGCGAGGATCTACTATGCCCCCTTATGGTCATCAGCCGTTCGATTATTATTATTATTTTTTTTTTTTGCCCCGCGGGGCCCTTTTAAAACCTCCACATCAAACCTAGGGGTTCAGCGAGGATCTACTATGCCCCCTTATGGTCATTTGCCCCTTCGCTTTGGCCTCCTCTTGTCTCTCGATCCTACCAAGAGACAAGATGGCGGCCGCTACGTACTGTTTGGAATGTTTACAGACATCGGAGAGCCAATCAGCTTCGCTTCGCAAAGCTCTGTAACGCGAAAAGTACGCGAAGCGGTGCGCTGTTACAGATATATATCTTTTTTTGAACGTTAATTTCTCAAAATCCACTGAAGCACATATATTGAGACCTAGCAAAGGCACATCGGGCTACCAGTCCCTACAATTTTGCCAAGTTTCGTGCAAATCCATTCAGCCGTTCGATTATTATTATTATTATTTTTTTTTGCCCCGCGGGGCCCTTTTAAAACCTCCACATCAAACCTAGGGGGTCAGCGAGGATCTACTATGCCCCCTTATAGTTATTTCCCCCTTTGTTTTGACCTCCTCTTGTCTCTCGATCCTACCGAGAGACAAGATGGCGGCCGCTACGGACTGTTTGGAATGTTGACAGACGCCGGAGAACCAATCAGCTTCGCTTCACAAAGCTCCGTTGCGCGAAAAGTCCGCGAACCAGAGCGCTAACCGGTCCGCTGTTACAGATATATATCTTTTTTTAAACGTTAATTTCTCAAAATCCACTGGAGCACATATATTGAGACCTACAAAAGGCACATCGGGCTACCAGTCCCTACAATTTTGCCAAGTTTCGTGCAAATCCATTCAGCCGTTCGGGCTAAAAGTGAGGCCAACCGCCCTATGGAAAACTCAATGTTAAAAACACGTTTTGGGACCCCCCTTTTTTCTCGGCCCCCCCTTGACGAACCCCCCCCAAATTTTCAAAGGCTGCTCAGAAACAAAATGTGCCATTTTCCTGAAAATTTCAGCCAATTCCGTCCACAAACGGCAAAGTTATTAGACATAGAATTTTCAAAAAACCCATAGAGAAAAAATCCTAACTATATATACCTACTGGCGACCGCCAGTAGGTAATATATATATATGTATATATATATATATATATATATATATATATATATATATATATTCACAGAATAGCTCAGCAGCACCTCCGGAAAGCAATGCAGCAACACCAGCGAGAGAGGAGACGGACCACAGGATCAGGTGCAAAAGATTTATTAAGCACAGAGAAACAGCTACGCGTTTCAGGCTACACGAGCCCTTGATCACGCTGTCAATCCTTTTAAAATTTTCATTGCTTTAAATATGTGTTTGTGCAAATACACGCCCCAAACAGTGACCTCATGTGTCACATGGTCATGAACATAAACGATATACTTAACAAAAGCACATATATGTATATAGATGTCATTATATATTTTTTGCCTTTACAGTGATCGTTTGTTATAAATTCATACCTGCATAAATGCATAGTGTAGTTCGTATATAAAACCTTAATAAGTGTATTCATTATTTGTATACAATATTACTGGATAAATGAAAATGAAAATGAATTTTACAAATATATGCACATATGATTGTTGTAATAATCAACATAATAATACTGTGATAAGAATAAAAAAATCCCAAATGTTATTCACAACTGTGCAAATATTTGGATGTTAACAATTAAGTCCCACACTCAAAAGATAACACGTCACATGACCATGATAACATTTAAATACAAATAGTGCAAAGCAGACAATTTTTAAAAGTGCGGAGAAGTAGTGCAAGATTTGTAGTGCAAAGATGGCTTAAAGTGCAAGATATCTGATTGATATAAAAGAAATGCATCAATATATGTAACATAAATTTGTTGCAGAGCCCTGCAGCATATGTTAAAATCCTATACATTGTCTACTAAAATCTATCTATCAATACAGAAAAAATTAAATTTTTTGAGGAAATAAATAGGGAAATTAGCCATGAGAAAGGCTAATAAACAAAAAAATATATATATAACTAATAAAAAGAAGAGGGAAACATGTTTTTTAAATTCCATAAAAATTCATCCTTTTTAACTTACACATGTCAATATGAATGTATATTTACAAATCAATAGAATATGTACACTCAAGTGAATATCAAGATATGAATAGACATAAATATACACCGAAATATATAAAAATATATCTATGTACATTTATGTCAAATCCATCAAAAGGTATCAAAAGAGTATCAAAAGTATCAAAAGTATCAGAAATATCAAAGGTATCAAAAAACTCCCAATGTATCAAAAATTTCCAAAGTTATAAACCATTTCATGAATCATATAAACAGGACCGAAGTGCAACACACAATAAGAAAATAGCAAATACAATTATAAAAAGCTATGCAATTCCTCAATATTATTCAATCCATTGGGCCACTTGCTGTCAAACTCTAAAATCATCCTGGTTTCGAGTTGTCTTAGCAAGCGCTCCCGATTGCCTCCTCTTTTCATTTTTGGAATTGAACCCACCTCATAATATTTTAGACAATTTAAATCCTGATTATGAACATCTTTGAAGTGGCGGGCTACCGGGTAGGCTTGATCATTATGGAGTATTGCCCTAAGGTGTTGCAATATTCTCACGTGCACCTGTAGCTTTGTACTTCCTACATAATTTAAGCCACAGGTGCACGTGAGAACATATACTGCAAATTCCGTTTTGCAATCAAAATTGCCACGGATTGGTGTTTCATCTGCACGAAATGGAGAGGAATAAGTGGCCTTGTTAATCCCAAACTTACATGCACGGCAAGTCGTGCATTTCCTGAAACCCCGATCAGATTGTAGCCAGGATATTTTTGGTTTAGTTTCCGGTGCTGCCTTATCCAAGGTAGACCTCATGTTCCTTGCTCGTCTAAAAGTGATGTTTGGGGTATTGGGAAGTTTACCACTAAGGACTGAGTCTGTCAACACGATTGGCCAATTTTTGTTAATTATGGCCCTTAGTTTTCTATCCTCTCTACTAAAAGCAGTGATTAGTCGTGGACATGTAGTGGTATTATCTATTTGTGGTGTTGCTACTAGGGTCATGTTGTTAGATTGAGTATTCTCATTAATTACAGGATTGTTTTTTAATAAACTTTCCCTTGGTCTTTCTTTGGCTTTTTGAATAGCGTGTTGCAGGATAGAGTCAGTATAACCTCGTGCCTTAAAACGTATGATCATTTCTTCTACATATCGGTCAAAGTCATCAGATGTACTACAGATTCTTTTCAATCTTAAAATTTAACCGTAGGGAATGCTTGATATAAGATGTCTCGGGTGCATGCTAGACGCATGTAGCGTAGCATTGCCAGCGGTGGACTTTCTGTGTAGAGTCGTTTTGATGGCCTGATTATCAATATATATTTCTACATCCAAAAACTCAATTTTGGTTTTACTCATATGGGATGTGAAATGTAGGTTTGAGGAGTTAGAATTGATATCTTTTACAAACATATTGGCCTGCTGCTCGTCACCCCTCCACAAGATAAAAACATCATCTATATAGCGTAAACAACAGCAGACATGATTGTCGACCCAATGTTTGTGTTTTGTCAACAGGACCTGCATCTCCCACCAGCCAACGTGTAAACACGCATAGCTGGGGGAGAAGCAGGACCCCATAGCCACTCCTCTAAGTTGTTTGAATATTTCAGAACCAAAGGCAAAAAAATTGTTATTCAAGCACCATTCAATTAAAAAAATGATCATTTTGTTGTGCTCGTAATACTCTATACTTCTGCTGGATAAATAGTATCTAATGGCTTCTAGTCCCTGTGCATGGTTAATGCTCGTATATAGTGATTCCAGATCTAATGTTATTAATAACATATCAGCATTCCATGTTAGATTTTGAATCTTATATAAAAAGTCACTCGTATCACGAACATAACTTGGTAATTCCTTGACAAAATCTTGCAAAAAAAAATCTATATACTGACCTACATGCTCGCCCATACTGTTGATGGCAGAAATGATTGGTCTGCCAGGGACGGGATTCACAAGCTTGTGAACCTTAGGAATAAGGTATAGTGATGGCATAACAGGGAATTCGGTGTTCATAAATTTATATTCTTCAAAAGAAATAAGTCCCTCCCTACGCCATTGTGCCAGCATTTTTTGCAGATTGTCTTTCGCTCTAGTGTACTCTTTTTGGTTGGTCTTCTCATAGCAGTTGGTATCGCTCAATTGTCTTTTTGCTTCCGCAATATAATCCTTTTTTGGCCAGATGACCAGATTACCACCTTTGTCTGAATTTTTGATTATAATTTCACTATCTTCTGCAAGTCTCTTTATCAGTTTGTCGTACGCTCTTGTCATGTGTAGATTTTTCTTTCTCTTTTTGTTATTTATTGATCGATACAGTTTCTTAATATCATTTGTAACGCACTCATGAAAAACATCTATGCAATCCTTCGACTTGGATTTGAATGGACTTAGACCAGCTCCTTTTTGGAAAATGTCAATTTTATTTAGTCTCACTTGTGTAGCTTGATTAATGTCGGAATCAGGAAAGTCTGAATTCTCATTTAGATCATGTATTGTGAGGACAATTTCTGCATCAGATGATTGAAAAGGGGCTGAAACAAGAGGCTCGCCATTATCTGTGTTCCTTTGTGTTCCACTTTTGGCGTTTTTTGAGGCGAAGTATTTTTTCAACTTGAGTTTGCGAATGAAACAAAAAACATCCACTCTAGCCATGCTGTAGTTCATGCTTTGTGTAGGACAGTAGTTAAGGCCAAGTGATAAAAGCTGTTCCTCAGCCTTGGTCAAAGTTATAGTTGATAAATTAATTATAGTTTTATCTTCTACCGTCTGTTGCTCCAATTGCTTTTTTTCTTCTTTTTTTGCTGATTTTTGTTTATATCTTCGTCTCCTTTCTTTTCACCTTTTGTTTCTTCTTTTCTTGTTTGTTGCCGCGTCAACATTGGTCGAGATGTTTGAAGTCTCTTTTCGACTAAAAAATCCAATTCCTCAGCCAAGTCTAATCTGGTTGCCGGAAACTGGTTGGAAGAAATGGATTCACAGCTGGAGCCACTCGTAAGCGAGATCGTGTCAGTGCTGATTGTGTCATCATTGTCCTCATTTTCCCTATTAACTATATTAGGTATTCCACTTGTAGAGGCATCATTAGATGGTGCATTAGATTTGCTCTTGCTTTTCTTATTACTATATTCTTGTCTCTTCTGTGCATTGTATTTTCGAGAGAAAGTGAAGATTCTACCGTGATTGTAATCATCCTCATCACGAGCAAATTTATGCTGTGCTGAAACGAGGCGGGGACTATATAACGGCACGCAAACAACTCTGTGATCATCCTTTCCCGCTGCCCAGATGAAGAGGCTTGCTGCCTCGAAACGCGTCGGCAATCAAATTGTATCCGGAAAGAATTGTTGGTATGCCCTGAAATAAATCCTTTGGATGAATCAGCTGCGTGTGCGTCCTGAATTCTGGCGGGATGTTTGGTGAATAATATTGAGCGGGGAGATCCCATCCTCGCAGGACAGCAACAAGTTTGGTAAACAAAAGAGGCTGCGAGGCGGAAACTGTTTTCACGCCCGATATGCAGTGCGGCTGATTCCGGCATAAGAATACCAAATTTCAATCTGGACCCCTACCAAGGGATTATAATAATGCTGTATTGGGAAGATCATGGACCCCACTTAGGGTGCAAATGTATTGTAGGGAATGGACTACCAATCCCAGCATGCCGTGTTCTGTGCTGAAACGAGGCGGGGACTATATAATGGCACGCAAACAACTCTGTGATCATCCTTTCCAGCTGCCCAGATAAAGAGGCTTGCTGCCTCGAAACGCGTCGGCAATCAAATTGTATCCGGAAAGAATTGTTGGTATGCCCTGAAATAAATCGTTTGGATGAATCAGCTGCGTGTGCGTCCTGAATTCTGGCGGGATGTTTGGTGAATAATATATATATATATATATATATATATATATATATATATATATATATATATATATATAGTAAAATACACAAACACATTCTAAAAATATATAAGTAGACAGTATTAACAAAACTATTATACTATTCCCACTACAATCTGTGCAACAGTAGGAAAAACATTGGACCCAGGAGGGGTAAAATGTACTACTCCCACTGCAGTGTAAGCAACAGTAGGCAAAGCATTAGACTCAGAAGGGGTAAAATTTACTATTGCCACTCCAGTCAGTGCAAAAGTAGGGAACGAGTTGAAGTGCCGAAGGGTAGTGTTAGGAATGGGGGTCTCTAATTGGCAAGAGTTTGCACCTTTGTCCAAGTAGGGACCCTTCTTCTAGTAAGGACAAGGGAGTTACACTCCTAAAATAACCCCTGCTCACCCCCTTGGTAGCTTGGCATGAGCAGTCAGGCTCCAGAGGTCGGAGCAGGAGTCGTCGGGCCCTAGAAGTCACATGCGTTGCAAATCAAACTCCTCGCGGTTGAAGTCGGAAGCATCGGTGTTGGCACGCATCGTTGCAGCAGTGCAAAGTGCAGTAGTGCGGCGTGCATTGCTCGCAGGTCGGGTGCAGGCAGCGTCTCAGAGACGGTCATCTAGTGGTATCGGTTATCCCAGGGCTGCGAAGTGATTTGGTACTCGTCACAGTGCTGGCAGATCACGGTGCAAACAGCAGCGTCATCATTGCTGAAGCGCTGTCAACGGCTGACAAACTTGTCTCGATGGCGTGGAGTCAGTAGACCAAGGCTTTGGTGCGGGATGAGGATGGTGCATTGTATAGTTTACAAGCAGTGCCCTCGAACCACAGTGCAAGCAGCGTAATCGATGTTGGCATGGAGTGGCACCATCTGAGTTACAAGGGCAGCAGCATGAAGCGAGGCGGTGTAGAATGCGGTGGCCACAATTCGCGGTGCAAGCAGCAACTAGGTGGTGGCATGAGGTGGTGTTGTCGGTGAGGCTAGGGTTGGGGTGCGGCATTGCAGTGATGCCCTCTGCGGTGCCCTCAGGACTCGGAGTTGGCAGAGGTGTCTTAGACGGTGTTGGGTTGCTTTTCTTCTGTTGCAGCACAAAACACATGTCCCCAGTGCTGATGGCAGAAGAACTTGAAGTCTTTAGTGTTCCTGAGACTTCTTGAAGAGGTAGCAAGCTCTATCTCCAGCCCTTGGAGAAACTCATAAAAGGGAAGTTGCAGAAAGTTCAGTCCAGTCCTTTCACTGCCCAAGAAAAAAGTTGCCACTGCAGGTCTTAACACCAAAGCACACAGCAAAGTGGTAGTCCCTCCTCACAGCTTCTCCAGCTATTCTTCTTGGCAGTCTTCGTGGTTCCAAAAGTGTTCTAAGGTTCTGGGGTCTGGGCCCCAATATTTATACCCGAAATTCCTTTGTCCTTTCAAGTAGAGAGTGTCTGTGCTTTGTCCAAACCAGTTCTGTCCTCTCCAGACCAACTTCCTGGCAGGGCGTAGAGACAGCATTGTGCAAGGCAGGCAGGGCTGATTCAGGTGCAAGGGAAGTCTCCTCCCACCACTCTAAATGCAGACCAGGCCTATTCAGATGCTAGTGAAAGATCCTCCCACTACTCTGAATGAAGCACAGGTCTATTCAGCCCAGCCCTGACTCAGCCAGACTCTCTGGAGCCACAGCACATGCCCAGCCCCTGTCATTTAAAAGCCAGACAGTCAATATGCATCCTAGCAGAAGCACACAGGATGGCTAAGTAAGAAAATACCTACTTTCTAAAAGCGGTATTTTCAAACACAGAATGTAAAAATCAACCTCATTAAAGGATGCATGTTAGCATATTGATTTCAGGCATACGAAACATTATCTTTCTAACTGGTCCCAAAGGGAAGTTAAATTTATACAATGTTATATAAATACACTGTAATTCACTACCAGGACATGTCACACACACCAGTACATGTCCTACCTTTAACAGACACAGCACCCTGCCCACAGAGGAACCTTGGCCCTACCTTAGGGGGGACTAATATGTAAGAAACGGGAAGATTGGGGTCTGGCAAGTGGGTGCACTCGCCAAGTAGACATGGCAGTTACAAACTGAGCACAGACTCTGCAGTGGCAAGCCCACTAGTAACATTTGATTTACCGGCCCTGGGCACATTTAGTGCTCTGTACAAGTGACTGATTAGTAAATCAAATAACCAATTATGGAATCACCAATTCACAACAACAATATACATGGAGAGCATATGCAATTTAGTGCTGATCAGCGGTGGTAAAGTGCCCACAGTCGTAAACCAACAACAGCAGGTCAGGAAAAAATAGGAGGAAGAAGCAAAACATTTGGGGATAACCCTCCTAAAAGGGCCATCTCCAACAGGTAGAATGCAATATTCCATCGCCAGTTTATGCAACAGTAGGCAAAGCATTGGAGGCAGAAGGGGTAATATTACGATATCCACTCCAGTCAGTGCAACAGTTAGGAAAGCGTAAGATTTACTATTACAGTAGGACACCACACCAGTTTAGAAAAATATCCAATATTTTTATATACTCAAACAAGACCAAAACGATTAAAATCCAGGACACCGTACTTAGAAATCCCAGTCATCAAAATAGACTTGAAGTACAGTTCCTTGAAGTCGATAGCTCAGCCGAGGGCTATCACGTTGTCATGAACAATAAATCCAATTTGTTCTGTCTGACCGCACTGTCGTGGGCCGGCTACGGTGTCAGGAAGACCCGCAAATCAGTACCTTAAGAAATGCAGGGCGTCAGCGACCTCTCGATGAGCCCTGAAAGGCCGGCGTCGCAAGGCCAAATCTATTAGCCGATTCCCAACTTTCCGGGCATGTGGATTCAGGTGATGTGGCATCATATAGGTCATGTGTACAAAATTAATTTGCGTATATTTGAGATGGGTGTTTCTAGAGATCTTTTTTGGGGATTGGAGGATCCTGCCCCCTTCTGCATCTGTAAATACCCTATCTAAGGCTCCTTCCCATTTCCCCCAGAGATCCTTCAGAGGGCCCGAAGTGCAATGAGGCATAATGCCACTTAACTTGGTGTCTCGCAGTGCATAAGGTAAACAATGAATGCACCAAGCGATGTGTCTCCTGTTCCTCCCTACCCATTCCCCACAGCTGCTCAAATTTGCGAGTCAAGGCCTCAAACAATAAGAACTGACCCGGGGAAAGACCACAGCTGTCCATCAATTCCGCAAATGGGACTGGTGTTTTCTCTTGATAGCAATGGACCACCATCTCCATCCCCACCTCCACCCAGGACGACAATTGCTCCGCCATGAATATCGTCTTAGGATCTCCATGGGGAAGGCCTACCAAAGCCAGAATGAGAGTATACCTCAGGATCCTTCTCAGTTTGACCTGGCATCGTTTCCAGGTCGGAAAGGCCATGGCTTGTAGTAGCGAGTGATATGGGACAACAATGTCTGGCTTTAACAGTTTAGCCACTAATTGACTGGGATGCATGCTGGGCTCCACTAGACAAGTACCCTCTTCTTTCACCCCCTCCAACCATTGCGCCAACCACTGCAGCTGGGCAGCTAACATATAAAGCTCCAAGCCCGGTAGGCCTCCCTCTGTCATAGGATATTGCATCATTTTCAAGGACACCCTCCACCGCCCAACTCCCCATATCAAATCCCTTAGAAGGGAGTTCAAAGGTTTGAACCAACCATTGAGCATCACGACCAAAAGGTTAACAAAGAAATATAAAAGACGGGGTAACATAACCGTCTTGGTCGCAGAGATCCTAGCGATAATGGGCAGTTGTAAAGTGTTCCAGAAGAATAATCAGATATTTCAATGAGTGTGGGTTCCAGTTCATGTCCGCAGGCAAGGCCACCAGTCTAGGCATGGGTCCCACCATTGGAAATAAGCATGTCTTCTTTTTGTTAACCCACAGGCCCGATATCTGCCCAACACTCTCCAAGAGACGTAGGGCGAGCCAGTACTGGGAACTGCATCCCCCAATTAATTCAACAAATCATCGGCATACAGGGAAACAATGTGTTCCCTCCCGTCCGACTGGATACCCATCCCCCCACCACCTTTCCGAATCTCCTGTCGAGTTCCCCTCATGATCCGACATTGGATGGAAACAGTTTTGCCTGTCCTAACTCTCGCCATAAGGGAGGCATAGAGGAGTTACAGCCATTTCACCCAGCCCGTATCAAGGCCCATACACAATATAACCTCAAATAGGTAATTCCAGCCCACATTGTCAAAGGCTATTTCAAGAACAAATGATGACACCTCTGTGTCTGGCATAGATTGCAACTCGGTGTGATAGAGGTTGGAATAGAGTCTAAGGAGGTTGTGGGAGGTATTAGAGGAGGGAATAAAACCATTCTGGTCAGGATGAATGAGGCACCAATATTTTAAAAAGGATCTTGAAGTCGATGTAAAGCATAGACAGTGATCTATATTCCTTGACCCGGGCCCCTTTATCTGTAGTTTTGGGTAGGGGAATCACCAATGCGGACTGGGTAGACTTGGCAAGACCCCCAAGATTCAGGGATTCCCCATATAGTGTCACTAACTGTGGTGCAAGCTTGTCAATATACCTCACATAAAATCCCACAGACAGGCCATCTGGTCATGGTTTTTTACGAGACACCATATCCATGATAGCCCGTGAACTTCCTGGAGGGTCACCCGTCCTCCCAGCTAATCCTTCAGTTGGTCATCTAGTATCCAAAGTGGTAGAGCATCCAGAAAACCTTTAATACAGGAATGAGATGCTGGTACAGGGGCTATATATAGCCTCTCATAGTACTTAAGAAATAGGGCATTAATTGTTTCTGCGTTATAAACCACTTCACCTGTTTCTGTTCGAGCTTGGGTAATCAGCGACTACCGTGTCTCAGGCTTAATTAACCATGCTAGCAGGTGACCTGCCTTCCCTTCTTCTTGCTGCACCTTATCAAGATAGTCCTTATGGTTGTGACACCACAACCTTTCCAGTGCATCATTATATCATGCATGTGCCTCCTGAAAATCCAACCGAACAGAGTATTCCTGCCCCGGGCATTGTCTAATTGCTGAATCTTCACCTCTATGTCTAGTAATTCCTGTCAAATTTTCCGCTGTGCACCAATTGATTGATCCGGACAATACCCCCTCACTACCACCTTGAATGCCTCCCATTCCACCAATGCAGAAGACGCTGTGTGAGCATTAGTTAAGAAGAATGTGTCAACGAGAGTGCCCAAAGACTTCCGGAAGGGGCTATCCTCCAGCATCAGAGGGTTCAGCCTCCATAAGGGGATCAGCAAGCGACTTTCCAGAGGTTTGTGAACCATCAATAGTGAGCTGTGGTCTGAGAAAGCCCTTCCCAAGTACTTTGTGTGTGAAACAGAACCACTGAAGGACAGTGTGCACTGGAAAGCATCTAGTCTTGGTGTGTCCCTGATATATCGAAGAGAAATAAGAGTATTCAATATCTGCGGTGTGCTATTCTCTCCAAATATCCTCCAGCCCCCACTGATCTATCCTGCCCCGTAAGCCCGATGCTACACGATGGGCCTGTGTACCTGGTAAAGGAGGGTGGGAACGGTCAACTATAACATCTGCGACACAGTTGAAGTTACCTCCAACACAGCCTGTCCCCCATTCGAGCTGAGAGGGCAGTAAAAAAGATTAGTTGATCAAGATTAGGTGCATACACACTACCCAATGTCACCTCTCTGCCCGTCAACCTCCCTGGGAGAAATACACATCTGTCTTCACTATCTATCAAGCTATGCGTAGGGTCAAAAAGGACAACTTGCTGTATCTAAATCAATATTCGTCAAGCAAATTCCAAGAAAGTGGTTGCAAACAATTGGCCCCTCCACCTCCTGCACAATTTATCAACTTCCAACTAACTTTTGGTTAGGTGGGTCTCCTGAAGAAAGGCTATGTGCACATCTCACTGCCTTAAATAGGTATGCACACTGTGACGCTTAGCCATAGTCCCCATCCCTCTAATCATGTGTGGACAATATATTGACATAGTAACTCCCACCAACCATTCTCTGCGTTCCTCCAATTATCTAGCCCCCCAGTTGCACACATCAGACCCCTTCTGAAAGTGACAGAACAAAAACTGTGGAAAGAACCCCCATGCTGAACAACTCCCCAATCCCAGGACAGACTGGCAACGGCCAGGCACCCAAACCATGTGCAAAGCATCATCAACCAACTGAAGCCCAAACCCATTTTGATAAGGACCATTAGGGAGCGTGGCAAATGTGGGAAAAAGTCCAGGAGCAAGAGGGTTGCTCAGAACGCGCAACACCTTTTTTGCCGCTCCCGGCCAGCACCCGGCTAGCCGGCGGGTGCCCCCCCACCCATGAAGGAGACCACAGGTATCAACGGCAACCATCAGAATAAGGCAATCTCTTCCGCTGTCCTCTGAGTCATCACAGGCAAGCTTAAACGGTCACTTCGAGAGGAATCCGATTACAAACCCTCGGTCCCTCTCTGGAAACGGGATGTTATGTTATGTTATGTTAAGCTGAATTTGTAAAGCGCAATGACACCATAAGTTTCCTGGTGCTAGGAGGATCCAGCCCCTGACTGAGCTTTCCTGTCTTGCATGATCACCGCCACAGCCTGCAGTGCCTCCATTCTCTCTTTCTTGGTTTGCGAGGAACTCGGCTTCTTTGGGGCACCACGTCCCAGTCGCCTCCTGAGGCATTTCCCTGATCCTTGGCCGCAGCTCTTCATGCCACCTGAGTGCCCTCAGTTTTGTAGGCCTCAATCCACTCCCATGCCATTTTTGGGTCATCTCAAAAATGGGCCTTCCTATCCAACAGTATATGCAGCCCCGTGGAAAATCAAGGAATACAGGAGGCCCTCTTCTTGCAGGGCTTTCTTGGCTTCGGAGAAAGAAGCACGCCGCTTTTGTCCCTTCAGCGTATAGTCGGGGAAAATTGAAACTCTACTATTGTCCTCCATATATGGGCCATCAGCCTGGGCTTTTTGCAGCAAAAGGTCTCTTTCTTTTAAATGAAGAAGTCTAGCCACCACCAGGTGCGGGGGCCACCACAGCAATCTGGCAGGCACACAATGCACTCTTTCCAAGGTATAAAATGTTGACAGGCCCTCTGGAGCGACCATCTACAGGAGCCAGCACTCAAGAAAAGCAACCATGTTACTTCCTTCTGCTCCCTCCGGCAGACCCTGGACCCTGATGTTGTTCCTCTTGTTCCACACTTCTGCATATTCGGCCCTCTTCTCCAGCATGCAGACCCTATCAGATAAGTCTCCTACATGTAGTGACAGGGACTGTTGTGTTGGCATTTTGTTGGCATTAGAGGATTAGGTCTGCTTCACTCTCTCAGTCAAATTCGCATGCTCCACCTTAAGGAGGCCCAGCCCCACTGACACTGTACTTAAGTCCTGCTGCAAGTCGCTTTGGTATCTGCAATTGCCTCCAAAATCTTGGTCAGTCACTGTTGTACTTGGTCTTCTGGGGGAGTATTGTTGGGGTCCTTTAGTGCCTGGTCCTGGGTAGGCTCCTCCTGGTCCAGGGCTCCCCCGGTCAGTCTTGCTCTAGGCTTGCCTATCATGCAGGGAGTGCTCCAAGACAATCGCTCAAACCTTATGCCCTTGGGGGCCTGGGATCAGACCTCTTGTCCATATCTAGGGATATGTGGTTAATCAGGTTCACATTCACTCAGCTTTGAGCACCCCACATGCACCTCATGTCCCCACAATCAGCGGTTGAGGTATCCTGTCAAATTATTGCTCCAGGCAACCTATATCGGGTATATATCAGGGGTTTAGCATGGAGGGCAAATCCCGTTACTGCTACTCTGCGAATCTCCGGAGGACTCCCCGGCACCCAGATCCAGAGTCAACCTTGCAGGCTTCCTCCCAGCCCGACCACCGGTGCACTGCTCAACATGAAGGCGGTCTCCACACAGGTCAAGTTCCACCCTTCAGCGTTCCCGCTCTCATTGACCCACCAGGCCCCAGCCTCCAAGGAACATGTACCATGACCAGGTCTCTCTTTCCAGCTGTATTCTCACACCAGGCCCCGGCAAGGGCCCCCAGTCCCTTCAGAGACTGCTGCCTGCACCCCCCCGGGCTCCAATGCAGGCCCTAAGCAAGCGCAGCTGCTCCTGCAAGTCTTCCCTGTCTCCAGGTTAATGAAAGGGGGTCTGCACCTACCCCACAGCTCGTCTGGCTGGCCCGGACTCCAGTATCACCCAGGCTGTCCAGATCACACTGCTCCTAGAGCTCAGTCCAGGGGTCCCCCCAGGTAGGGTATCACGTTGGGGCCTCCCTGCCTCAGGTGTCTATGAGCTCTGTTCTCTCACTGGGGACTCACTGCTCGGTACCCCAGTTAGCACACAGCAAAGCCACAGCTGCGTACCCCATGCTCCGATAACTCTTCAAAAGGATTGTTCTGTCCTTCAGGAAAATACAGGACCCCGATGCAGGCCAAGAAAAAGTGCCACTGCTCCTGCAAGCCTGTCTTCAGGTGAATCCGTGGGGGTCCTGGCCTGCGGCAGTCTGGATCCTGCTGCTCTTTGCACTCGGTCCAGGGGTCCCCCTCCTAATCGCATCCCTTATGCAGGGTATTTTATTGAGCCCTTTCAGCCTCAGGCCACCACGGGCTCCATCTTCTCACCAGGGACTGACTGCTCGGGACACCGGTTGGCAACAGCAATGTCACGGCTTACCTGAAGTCACAGCTTCGTACCCCATACGCCGATTCCACCTCGGCAGGCACACTCTGTCCTCCAGGGAAAAGCGCCAGGGTACTCTTGTCGTCCGCAAGCCAGGGAGCCTAGACCACCATTCTGCAGTGGCATAGTCTGTAATTTTAGGACACTGTCAAGGTGGCCGCCCAAAGCAGCAAACAGCTCCAAAACGTTCTCCTAGGCCCCCCAGGTGCAAGAGAACCAGCCGCCGGGCCAGAGGGCCCCGGCCAACTCCCATGTAGCAGGAGAAATAATAGGCCAGAGTAGAGCTACAGGCTCATGCATCCGCTATCTTAGGCCAGCAAGTCACTACCCACACAAAAGATATAATTATTACGATTTTTTATAATTATTAGCAATTTAAACAAATATAAATTTAATTAAAATGCACACTATATTCCCACATGCATAACAGCAAACAATTAAAATGTAATGAAAACAAAACAATTATAACACAATATATTAAGTTATACATACAAAAGTTAATAAAAGAACATAGAATTGTATATTTATTATAATTTGAATAACTTCCCACCCAATTCCTCTACAAACTGAACAATCCACAGCTAAAATATAACAAATATGATAATTTCATAATTTACATAAATATCAATTAAATAATTAATAATAAATCATTAATTTTTTCTCAATAAATAATTTCTTAATTAACTTCCTGTACTGTACCCCTAAAAACCCAATATACTGCACCCCCAAATATATCTTAAAAATTTAATTAATTACTCAAAATCCATCCGAGAAATTATCAATTAGACAATTTACAATACATAAGTAATTATTAATCATTTATACATAATTAACTTCCCACCCTTTACACCCACAAACCCAACAATCCACATCTCATAGATATCTTGCATAATATAGTAGTTACACAATTTACAAAATAATTATCAATTAAATAATGAATAATAATGAAAAATTAATTAGTCATTAATTATAATTAATCAACTTCACACTATTTACCCTTGTAAACCCCACAACCTGCACCTAAAAATAATTTATGAAATATCTTAGTTACAGACTTTACATAATGAATTATCAATGAAATAATTAATAATGAGTATTCATTATTAATAGATTTGTATTAATTAACTTCCATCCCTTTACCCCTACAAACTCCACCACCCGCACCTAAAATATAATTTACAATTAAATTACTTACAACATTTGCATCATTACTTCTGAGTTAAATAAATAAAAATAACTAAAAACTAATTATTCATTAACTATAATTAACTTCCTACCCTTTATTCCTACAAACTCAACAACCTGCACCAAGAATATAACATAAAAATGTAATTAATTACTCAAGTTACATATTTCATCTTCAATGAAATAATTAATAATATTTCAAATTAATTAATAATTTGTTATACTTAATTTACTTCCCAGTCTGTACCTCCACAAACCCCACAACCTGTTATAACTCTAAAAGTTACAATTAACAATAAATTAAAATTAAAACAATTAAAAATGTGCAAACTATATTAAAAAACACGAGGAATGTGAAAAGAATATGCAACAGAAGTGTGTGGGGAGTGGTAAAAGGGATTGGTTTATTTAAAAACATTAATAATGATTGTGTAAACAATTTATAACATATACAATTAAAACAAATACTAAAATACATAAAGATAAATTAAAACAATGATATCATTTACAAAGATATTTTTGTAAATGATATTAACAATATAGGGCACCGATTATGAGCTGGGTGGTCTTACCACCATATCACTATGACAATGACTGTGGTCCCAAGAAGACTGGAGTCAGGAGTCTTCCGCCATCCATTATGATGCATGCAACCTGAACCACCAACAGTGTCGACAGAGTGTGCCCCACCTGCGCCACAGCAGACTGCATTGTTCGCGATGCATTCTCCGACGCTGTCAGGGCCACGGGTTCCCGACGATTAGCAAAACACTATTTTACTAGCGGTCCCCTTGCAGTCAGAGTCAAGTTTTTGGTGAGATAAGGCAGCCCTTTTTTACCCCACCCCTTTTACCACTCTCCACACACTTTTGTTGAATATTCTTTTCTTTTCATATCCCCTGGTGTTTTTTTCCATTGTCACTTACTTTAATTTGAAGTTATATTACACCGAAAAATATCCATGTTTTTCATAGGCTGAGTTATCATCATGGTGGATGAAATCATAACAGTAGAGCCACAAATATTTGGAGCCCAAGTCCAACATACTGCTCTCAGTACGAAAAGGGAAATGTAGTTCAGATGAGGGGACGGAGTGAATGCACCCTGCGCACACAAGAGGAAATTAGGAAGAGGTAGAATGACCTGCGGTTCCTTGGCCTCCAAGCAACATCTGGAGACCCAGAAGACTTTTGGTGGTCCTCCCAGCACTGCAGTATATTTGCTTCCCTGAGAGGTGAAGGTCTTGGACATCCTACACTCTTGGGGCTTAACAGGAATACCTGGGGGGTGGAGTCTGGTAAATTATATCCCACTAACTGTCACAATACCTCAATGTTCTGTTTGCTCTCAACTCAGCTTTTGCCATTATGTTGTGTACCTAGTCTCCAAACATGCTATCCTTAAAGTATGAGAGATGTTGGTTTATCTGTTTAAATGTTTAGTGTTGAATATCAACATGTATCAATCACCATTGCATGCCACATGTTGGAATGGTATCTGTATATGTATTACTATAAAACTATAATTCCAGGATCCGTGGTGTTAATATATAAATGTATAGTCCATCCGAACTGCATTTTGGCAACAGTCATGTAAGATTAACCCCTTTCATGTGGTGGCTAGTAGAGATTGAAATGACTACAACTACCATGAGGCTCTGTTTCTGTAACTCAAAACAAGATGAAATTGTGATTTTGCCCATTCTTACTTGTGTGACTTATTGCAATTGATGTTCAATTTTCATGGACTGAGCAAGCTACATACAATGCTCTACTCAGATACATTTCTGCCAACTTAGCTTTATGTTGTCCTAGTCTCCTCAACTGAAACTATTGATGGCATGAGTGTCACCATACCAAATGTGTAGCTCAAATATTGGGGCGGGCAGAGCTTGTGGAGAATGCAGCACACATAGAATGAGCAAACAACGAGGAGAAATAACATTATTTCTCCTTGTTGCTCCACTCTAATTCCTGCTTTTCACTGGGATTTGTTATTGGGCAGCGTCAAAATACAATGGTGTTGCATGGAAACACCCACAGCAACACCCATTGCACGCCCCTTTCACGCAAAAGATGAGTGAAAAGGGGGTGTATTTACAAGGAGGTGTTCCGCTATTCCAAGTGGCTCAGCCTCTCTATGTAAATATGGAGCAGGGAATAGGGCCAACGGAGCATCAGTAAAAGTGACACTCCAGTGGTGCTATGCCATCGTAAACATGCCATGTTGTGTCCTATCTAATTATTTATGCTTGCGCTACAAGTATACAACTGGTATCTAAACAAAAGAAATATCCAGAAACGTGTAGTGATACTCTGTTTATTCATCTCTTGTATCCATACAGGTCTAACCCCATCAGAAGCAGGCCATTTGGAAAGCCATCGCCTGGAAGGTGTGGACCCTGGGGGTCCATGGCCAGCACAGCATTAATTGCAGGAAAAGGTGGGAGAACCTGAGGCACTGGCCCCAGAAGATTGTGGAAGTCCAGCTGGGGAAGTCCTCCCAACGTGGATGGGCCGCACGCCGCACCCTGACCCTTAATGACCCTCATAATGGCTGCGGCCTACCTGTAGTTTGATCGGCAGTTGAGCGCCCAACAGCAGCTACAACGAGGTGAGCCTTGGCCAGAGATATACATGTTACATTGCCAACTTTTTAGGTTACAGGCAGACATTTCCCCATTAACATTCGGGGTGACCCATGTGCAACACACAAGAAGAGCTCTTGTTTCCTAAGGTCTGGTGGTAGGTACATGATGATGTGCTTTGCCTATTGTCTTTATGACCAGGAACACATCAGAGTCCATTCCACTACCAAATTACTGTCTTGAGCAGAAACATGGCTGAGTAAAATGATAAATCACCTCATGTCCACTTGTTTTCATTGTGTAAGGAGGGATGTTCCTTTACTATTGTTTTCCATGTGATGGTAGCCCTATTACACGTGACATGGCATACACTTTTTATGCACTGACTGGAAAACACTTTCCATTGGTAAATTAGGATTCTACAGTAACATGAGTGTGCCAACATCACTGGTACCATCAATATTAGAGCCTACATATTGCCCAGTTTACCTTCCCCTCTTGGTATTTCATCAGCAATACTGTTTCAAGATTCATTCACTGTTTGGTGACATGCATTAGTGAGTGAGATGTAGAAATATAGAAATCATATGTGACTGTGTTTGCTATACCAAATGATGCTGTGATGTGCCATCCCATTAGGGCTATACAGATCCCAGCATTTCATGTCATAGATATTGACTGACACACAACATTGGCCCTCAATGTCTTCAGGCTACTTTTCTATGCTACATGTGATACATACCTAAACTACTTCAATACAGCTTTCATTGGCTGTCTTTGGAAATGTACAAATGTTGAAGTTTCAAGTCAAACGTTTCATAAGTGTGCAATGAGCATGTATATGTGACATGATTTCTACTACATCGTTCTTCCAGCTGACCTTCATGACATCACAATGTGGTGTAAAAGGTAAATTAACATTTGTTGAATTCTGGGCTTGTGTGAACAGTGTGGAAATGTATATTTAGTAGCCATTGCATTTGGTGACATCAGTATACTATGGTATACTACAAGGGCCAAGGTGATCAACGCATCCTAGTATGGACATAAGGATGGAGTGTGGACAAGTCCATTAATGGATTTGGAGCTGTGTAAGGATATGACATCACTGTAATCAACTGTCCCCAGGTAATGTAGCATGCATGCACTCATGATAATGTTGAAGCCTACACAGTGAACCATAAAGCTGGTGTAATCTGTGCACTTTATAAATGTTTTGTGTTTATATCTGATGGTCAGGTGTGGTAACACATTTGCAATAAACCAGTCCTACATGTAATTTCAGATTCATATCGGGAAAGAGAAGGAGAAGGGGCCAACATCATTGGGGACACAGCTGGTCACAGTGATATCAGTCGTGACAGTACAGACGCGAAGGGACCCAGTGACTGCGATGGTGTGGGGAGTGCCTGGGAAGACGCAAGATCAACTTCTACAGAGTCATCTTCCAGTGGACGCTCCCAAGTGGTGGTGGACCCCACAGGATTTGTTCCATGTACCTCATTGTCCGCCATCCCCAGTTCTATTGCCACCCCCCCTGCTGCTCCCCAACCAATTGCCGGGCTTGCTCCTCTAAGAGGGGGGGTGTTTCTTTCAATCTGTGCACCTCTGCCCCTGCCCTTGTCCCCCTGCTGCTCAGAGTGAGGAGGCTATTGCCCTCCTGAGAAACATCTCTGTGGGTCAGACTGCACTACTGAATGCCATATGGGTCAAGGCCGCCATCTGCAGCAGATGGTGGCCTACCTGGAAGGCATGCACTGTGCAATGTCTGGCCTGCAAAGATCTTTTCAGGCTATGGCCTCAGTGCCGCCTTCCATCCCTCCATCCTTATGCCGCTTCCCCGGCTCTTACCGATACCAATGCCCCATTCCCCCGCCTGTCTAATGCACATGCAAACATTTACATACCCACTCTAATACAGACCCAAGCAGCACATCCACACATAAGCATAAATTCACAAAAAACAACCGTCCATCTAAACAGACAGAAACTGCACCCACCACCATCACATCCACTACTACCACTTACAACACCACACTCACATACTCTCAGCACTTCCCATCACATCCCCACATAGCACAGATGATAGAAGACATCACACACGCATGCACACACACCATCCCTACCACATCCACAGCCAGCACAGATGACACCCCCAACCATTACCACTTCCATATACACACCACATAATCACACACACTGTCCCCACCACATCAGCATCCACAACCCCCACACCAAGCACTTCCACTGCCTCAACAGCCACAGCTATTAATAGACATATTCTACACACCTAAGAAATACAGATGCACACAATCAAGCACCCAACAGACACCACAGAAACAAGACACACTCCTACTCGCAGCACATACACCTGACACACATGCTCCTGCACCTGCAAAATACCCAAGCACATCACGCACAGTCACTGCCTGTACCTCCAAGACTCCACTTCTTCACCATTCCCACTGCCAATTCCCCTATCGAAGATACATAATTTCCCTTGCCATCAACCCTGCCAAACCTCCACCTACCACTTCCAAGGATCTCAGCACCCCTCCAACACTCCAAACCACGCATTCCACCTCCAAATCCACCCCTCTTACCAAACTATCCATCCCTTCCACTTCCGAAGGCACCCTAACCAAACGTTCCTCAACTACCTATTCGCAAAAACCCCTCCTTAATGTAAGTCCAGCCTTTCCTCTTCCAAAACCAGCCCTTTGCAACCCAAGGACAACCTTACAAAACTCAAATGCTCCCATCACAAATAGCATCTTGAGGTGCCTGCCCTGACCATTGGAGGCCCCTTTGTCAGGAGGATATCCTAGCAGTATCGTTCAGGACACGTGTTGTGGCACTTTAGTGTGCTAAGCAACACTAATTATATCTGGACTGGACTTTGGACTTTTGTTATGTTTGGTCCTTGTGTATATTTGAACAAATTAAAATCTGTTTTGTTTTGGAACACATTAGTTCTGGCAATATCAATTCAATTCAATTTAACTTTATTTGGTTTCAGGAGTATAAAACCATAAAAGTTATCTTCACCTCTTAATTACATAAAATCACAACTTTTTACCTGTCACAATTAAAACACACTAAACGACATTCCATAAAAAATTAGTTTGGTAACTTTTTTCTGACCTAGCAATGTTGAAGATGTAAATTGTGACACAATTTTATTGTGTTTACACATTATGATAGGATGTACTACAAATATTTTAGAGTTTACTTTGTGTACATGCAGTTTGATATGGTATGTGATGGTGATTAGTTTTTATGGGCAGGCCTTCATCATAGTGTTGACCACTTGCACCACCTAACTGATGTGATTTTATACATTGGAACATGTGACTACAGATGTGTTTGCCAGTAGCCTCTGCACACAGATGTTTAGAGGCTTAGGAAAAGTGGGCTTTGGCCCAGGGAGCCAGACTTTCAGTGTTCCCTCTTATTGAGACAACCCCATTCTACAGAGAGTCTTGCCATGAAGACCTTGAAATACTTCTTCAACAGATTGGTAAAAAGTTTCCTAAACTACTTTTTAATGTGGGTGATGTGTGTGAGTCCATTACAGAACCTGTGCAGGGAAGGTGTGTTTCTGTCTCATGGAACATCCATACTTAAGTGTATTTCATATAAAAATAGGATCTTGCATGTGAGAAATGGAAGGGTGTTACAAAGCTTATATTATGCGTTACTGAGGAGCTGCTATTGGGTTACAATATTAAAAACACACATCAGAATCTATGAATATTAGATGTAAACATATTTGGAATTTGGAAGGGTGTGTCTGTGCAGTATCAGTGACCTTGCCAAAAAGGGCATCACAGAGGTGAACTTAGAAAGCTGTTCCAAACACAGACCCACAAAATAGGAATGGGTCAGGGCACCAAAACACCTCAAGATGTCCCTGCCTGTGCATCTGTTAACTGGGAAGTAAATGGAAACAGGGTAGATTGTGACTTACCGTTCATTGAAAAACACACCGGTGTCAGCTTTGATGTCATCAAGCAGTAGCAGCAGGATGTGTACAACTAACGCTATGGCAATACAGGATGTGTGAAGCAGGGTGCAGGTGAGTTTCAGCCTTATATCCAACCTTTTCTGTCAGCTCAGCTATGGAGGTTTGATCGCCACAGTCATGTTGGTGGAAAGACACATCATGATTGGTCTGGTGGTAATACTGGCGGTCTTCACTCCAACAGATGCACTGGACAAACCTACTACTACAGCGGTTGATGTTTCCTGGTGGCGGTGCCGTGGCAGTTTTTGACCTATTGAACCACATGCATCAGAATAGGGTGGGCAGACCGCAAAAAGGGCAGAGGTGAGTTTCAAAGCCAGATCAACGGCGGTACCATGACAGCCAAACTCGTAATCAGCCCCATAGATATTTATGACAGCGATATTACTTACCTTGTAAAATCAATATTTCTATCAACCATATTCCTGCATCACTATATTTGTATATCATGATATTAAAAACTCGATATGTGGGTGCATCAGTATTTCTAATTCAATATTTTGTCTGAATATCATAATTACTATAGCTGCACCATCTAAAATATTTACATCCACCGTTAGAGATGTGTTGCGTAAGGTGGAACTTCCGGCAATGCAGTCCAATAGCTGTGACTTCTGTCCTTGTCTGAGTATTCCATTCACAAATATAGATGGCAGAATAGACAAATGTTCGTGTCTCAAAATTTCTTTCAAATTATAATTTCTTGCCTGACACACAATATACAATATAGAAAACTGATTGCAAATACTTTTTAGGTTTACATCTGTTTATTTGATTCAACAATGGAGAATAAAAATACAAAAACATTTCACCTACACCCATCGGCCTGTGAGGGGTATTAACTGGTGAGAGATAGGAAATAGAAGAAAAATTATAGAAAAAGAGAGTACTAGGTATAGGGTGAAGGATGGACAACCTATCTGGTCATGATAATGGCCATCAATGTATGGGCGAATAGTGTCTTGTAGTCCAGAGATAGGAAGTAGAAGCAATAGCAGATTTTGTGGGGATCAGTCGGTGGCCTGGTCTGCGGGTAAACGATGAAGTATGCATAGGTAGGCAGGGTATGTTAATTCCAGGAATTCCTCTGAAAGAAACTGTAGGCAAGGCACACATGCCTTGTCAAACTGGGGAATCTTTTACTCTACTGAGGCAGTCAACTTTGCCATGCCAAGGAGATCCCAGAGTTGATAAGGTCAGTCTAGTTCAGTGGGTATTCTGGCAATGTCCCTGCATGTCAGCAAAGCATTTTTGGCAGCACATAGGGCACGAGTGATAGCTCACCCCCACGTGGATTTCAGGGAGTAGGTCAGAGTGTTGGAAAACCTAGCAGAATATAACTCGGGAATCTGGGCAGTTTAATGTCGTACATTTGGCTGATGGAGGTGAGGGCTTCAATCTAGTAGTGTTAGAGCTTATGGCACTGCCAAAGAAGATGGGTCAAGGTTCCCACTGGTCCCCAGCCCCTTCAACTGTTTGCATTTATGTACCTCTTCCACTGAGCTGTTCATGCAGAGGTATAGTACCAGTAATTAACTATCTTAAGTGGCATTTCTTTGCCTGAGGGGCTGTGTCCCGAGGAGTGGGCTCGCTTTTGAATGTCTCATTCTTTAGTGGTAAAAGAGTGCTCACATTCCTTTTCCCAGTGCAGCTGGCCCTTGATTTGACGGAAACCTGAGATGCAGTGCGAAAGGCATAAATATAAGAAAGGATGTTAGTATCTGAATTTCTAGTAAGAAGCCATTTCTCAAATGATAATAAGGGGTGGCTAGCATGGGGGTGGATGAAGGTTTGAGAGACCCAGTGGTGGATAGCCAGGTACTGCCTGTGTGCGGTGGTTGGGATGTCATAATTGTGTTGGATCTGATGAAAGTGCAATGGCCCTATGTTATCAAAGCAGTTACCTGTTCTGTTGCAGTTGGTGTGTTCCCATTGTATGGAGCTGTAGCTCTGACAGGTTGGCAGAAAGACGAGATTTCCAATGTTCGGTGTTTGGGGGGAAATGCGAGTGGATAATTTCTCCGGTATCTGCACACTATCCCAGGTCTCAATAGTAGCTCTAAGAATGGGTGAGATTTACACCCTAGGTGGTCTGTGATGTTTGCTTAGCCAAGGGACCTTCCAAAATGGTTGCCAGTGACCTCCTTGTAGAGGGAACACCAGCGTTCCTCTGAGGAGTGCCTGCTCCATTCTACTTTGTACCGAAGTAGAGCAGCTTGATAGTAATGTGTGAAATGGGAGAGCCCGAGGCCACCCCCCACTGCGGATAAATATGCCTGCTTTTTGGCTACATGTGTTTTCTTACCCACAAATATGCAGTCTTATATAAGGTGTTGTAATTTGTTATCTGCCAATAGTAACTGGGTCATAAGGAAGAGCTTTATCCAAGCGTAAGTCTGGTTGGCAGATAAGAAGAAAGGATAGTCCCTCTCTGTGGGGTGGTATTTGCACCACACATCTTTAATCCCGAGTGTAGCTACTTGAGAATGACCCTGTGGGGAAATTGTACCTGTGCGTTCCACCTTCTGTAGGGACCTGTTCAGGCCAGCATTGGCACCCAAGTTAAAGTCCCCTCCAATCAGGACATCAGTATCTGCAGTGGTCATCACCTGTCCAAGTGCATAAAGGATAAAAGCCTCCAGGTGTTCATTCAGAGGAAGTGTCAATTGACAATGTGTATGTCTGCACAGTGATGCGAAGAGACAGAAGTCTACCAGGAACTTCAGCCTGCCTCTGGACAACCCTGCCAGGGAAATGTGCACCAAGAGAATTGCTACCCCTGCCCTTTTCCCTGTGCCAGATGAAAAGTTCTGAGGATCAAAACATCAGGATCGTAATTGCATCCAAACTGCCTTAAGAAAATGTGTCTCCTGGATCAAACAGAGGTCAGACTTCAATTACCACAACATGGACAAGAATGCTAGACATTTTGAAGGTGCGTTGAGGCCTCTAACGTTGTTAAATATTCTAACCATCCTTTACAGTGTGGGAGGTGCAGGTGTGAGACCCAGACGAGGTGTGGTTGCAGTAATACTGAGATGCAGCACATATGGTGCTCATGTGTAAAGTCTTTTCTGTGTATTGAGCATTAGATAGGTAGAGAAAGTAAGAACAGGGTAGAAATAGTATAAGGAAGAATAAGAAACAGCAAAACTAGAGTGGTCTCTTTTGGAGACCACAATGAACAATTCGAATGGGGTTCATGTTGCAGCAACCAGGGTGGGTCTTGCATCAATTCCCGGAGCCGAGTGCCCTGCCACCTGCACAGAACAATCCAGCATGGTGGAGCCGGGTTCTGAACATGTCACACACAGCTACAGGAGAACATTCAATCTTGTGTGAGTCACTGAAAGGTGCATATGATATCCATTTCGCTGTAATGTTGAATTTTAATAATTTCAGATTGAAGGTAGTCTCCTGATGATGAAGTTGGTGGATGAGGGATGCTCTCTCCTTAAAGCCCTCCACCTTGGTGGATTTGACTGTTCTTTTTGTCTTTTTTCACGTGGAATGCCTTGAGCACGTTGAAGAGTGGAAGGACTCTGTGGAGGAGAGGCGTCATCTTCCTGCAGATTGTTAATGTCCAACGACACTTTAACCTCCTCTACGGTGCACATGCATTGTTCCACATTAAGGTGAGATAGAGCAGGTGTCTCCAGTGGTAGCAGATTCTCTTCTCCTTCAGAAGTACTGTAATAGGCCTCAGAAGACGAAGGAGTTGTGGAGTAATGGGGTGAGGTCCTAGTACAACCAGACCGTAGTACCTTCAAAGTCGATAGTGTTACCATCTTGCACGGCTACCATGATTGCCTCTTTCTTTTTGTAATAGTGCTGGCATGTCAGAATGTATTTGGGCATACCAGGAGACTTAGTGGGACCACCTGCCCTGTGTGTTCAGTCCAATATGGTATCTTGTGTGGCAATATCAGGTGCGACATGGTGGAAAAGTCTGACAACCTAATCTTCTAGGCCCCCCGCGGTAGCCTAATGAGTCTTATTATGTCTTGAAGGGACATATATTGTCCCTTCAAGACCTGTTTTCAAGGTCTTCCAGTATGCAGCTCAGTGTTTCTATCCTGCAACTCCAGCAGTTCATGACAATGTGCATCAAGTTCCTCTCCATGAAAGTCGCCATTTTGTTCAAGGTTATGGACCCTCTGCCCCAGCTTACTCACTTCTCTTTTGAGGCCCTTCAGATCTCTTGCCATTTCCTGTTTAAAATCTGCAATATCTACCCATAGGATGCCCAATAGAGTCTTTAAGATTGTGCAAGTGACTCGCTCATCCCCGCTTACATGGTCGGAGCTCGCTCCACAGCCGATGTTGATGGGGAGGTCTCCCTGTGATGTTCTTTTTTTTGCTCACTGGCTTTGGGAGGACATCCTTTATGGAGTTGTCTTTCTTATTATTATGTGAGCCTGCCATGGTTGTGCTATCATCAGGCGGAGGTTGGTTGGAGCTCCTTATTGTGTGAGAGGTTCAAACTGAAGGAATCAAGTGTCTGCTACTCGTTCTCATAAAGTCAACTTCAGGGAGCGGGTGCCCCTACTATCCAGGTAGGGCTGAGGGTGCTGAAGCCCCAGCAGGCAAGCCAATAGATCAGAGGGGCTCTTCACCACTAGGCCCCAGTAGGCCAGATGCCTCAAGCCGGAGTGGCACACCTGCGATGTGACTGGGCCCCAGCACACCTCGCAATGTCGAATGCCCCACTCAATTAGACCCTCAAAGCCCAAAAGCACTAATGGGAGGGTCCTCCTATGTCATGAAATGTCCCAGAGTACTCCAAAGTTGCAAGGACAAAGCAAAGACCGGGTCCAGAGTAGCCACGCAAGTAGAGGGCACCCACCGTACAGTGCTGTGTTGCTGAGCTCAGCTCTGAACGCGGAAGCCTTGCCTCCCTTTTCGGCTGACTGCACCCCACTGATTAACTCCGGTTCTTGACCGTGATTCATACAGGTCTGCTTAATTGGAACAGTAACTGCTCCCTACATCAGAGACACCCACCTCTCGGCGCTCCCCTCTTCAAGTAACTGACAGGTTTGCCTAATTGGAACTTTAATTGCTCCCTACAACAGAGACGCCCGCCTCTCGGCGCTCTGTTCTTCAAGTCACTGACAGAAATCATCTACCACAGATATGAACTCCACCTGGCGTTCTGGGTTACGAGCACCCTCCAGCACTACAATTGAGACAACCATGTCCTGAAGATGGTCCCAACTAACCAAGGACCGAAACGCCGTCGACCCCACAGCGCTACTACAGGCGCATTTTCTACCGTGGCTCCATTTAAATTGTGAATTGAGTTGCAAAGTCACTCTTATTGTATCACTCACTGAGCCACCCACTCTTTATTATTCTTCGTTTCACTTGCGCCGTTCACGCTGTTCACCCTGTCACGTGTGTTGCCACTGACCACGTGTACATATTTGAGCACCAAGTCTATTTCTGGTTGTCATATGAATTTTCTCACGCTGTGCTGCCCGAATTGTATAAATATGACCCTGCTCCTCTGAAACTTTTTGGAGATATAAGATTAATTTCTACAAATTTGATATCTGAATGAGTGTCTCCCTTATCCATGTTCATATAATGCTTCGTGCATACAAAAGTAATTGTCTAACGAATATTACCTGTTGGGATATTTTATTTTACTACACCTTTGAACCCTAATCCCGACTAGGTTTATGGGTCACACTCCTGTACCTCCTACAAGTGTTGCTGAGGGGGGCATTCAGAGCTGTCCCAACCTCACCTTCAGGCCACGGGGTATGCCGTTCATCTTCCTCCTTCCAGTACGCTGGGAGGCAGGTGAGCACAGCACTCCACCTATGATGAGCAGCCACAGGCCATGTGCCTCTTTATTCTGCCCCCAGCTAGGTGTGCACAGGTCTCGCTGGCCCAACTGTCATGGGGGGCCCGTCTGACTGCCCTGCCCTTGCCAGGGACCAGACACCAGCTTACGATGAAGCCATGCACCGCTGCACAGGCCCAAGTGCACATGCTGGGTCTGCTGAGCACTGCTTCACTGCTCCTCAAGGCCAGGCTTTCCATCTGCTCACCACCAGCCGGATGTACAGAATGTGGGGATTTCAACCAAACATCCCCAGCTCCACACCTTAGAAGCCCTCGCCAGTGCCACTGAAGCCTGGCCGGGGAAGTCGTTCTGTGGTAAAAGGATGGACAAAGGATGTACAGCGGTGTTTTCTGCAGCACAAACCAGTCCCCTCTGTTGATCAACTCTGTTTTGTTTTAGTCCTCATTGCACAGTACCTAGGTAGAGTATACTTGACAAGAAAAATCCCATGCAAGAGGAACCCATTTCATCACTCTGTACCTCCCCGGCCCTTCCCCGGCACATGTAATTTGGCTTGACTTCAGCATGTGTGGCGGTATCCTATTGGCCATCGGGCATCCTCTGCGAACCTTGTCCACTCATTCCTTGTAGGGAGTCGGAACCTGTACCAACATCTCCCATTTACTTATTTCTGTGGCACTTAATCATTGGACTTATTCAGGTCTTAAGTACGCTATTAAAACCCATAGCCTGTCCAGTACTGATCCCTTATATCCCAAAATTCTAGCCTCTTACTTTGTGTACCAGCTCTGTCTAGACCATTTATCCTGAGCACTCAGTTCAGCCATTCTTCCTCAGTAGGCGTATTACCGATAAAAAAGGAGATTTCTTTGCTTTTTAATTAAACTAGGTCCTCCCCTGTCGCCTGTATCAATATCCTCCCCAAACATAACTAGCTAGACGCTTACCTGTATTTCTTGACGACATACTTCCGAGAGGATCTTACCCACTGCTTCCCAGAAGACCTCTAGTCGGGGGCACTGCCAAAACATATGGATGTCATCAGCTGCTTCCTCATCACATTTAGGGAACCGCTTTGCCTCTCTTCTCCCCATTTCAGTTTAGACAGCTTCTTTGGTGTCCAATAAGCTCTATGCAAGGTGAATAGATAGTTCTTGTTGAGAGGTGCAGATTTAATAACATACCCACAAGTAGCCACAGATACTTGCCATAATGATGGTACATCCAGCGACGGCAGAGATTTCCTCCAGATTTCAGTAGGTAAGGTGAATTCCTCTCGTCCTTCGGAAATGAGCGCCCAATACCAGTATGATACCTTTTTTTTCAAAACTTCCCCCTGGAATTTCAACTCCAAATCCGGATTTCCTTAGCCATTCTTCCCCAGGGATTTTTCCCAGCTTGTCAGTTGGTAAAATTTAAACTTGGACAGAGCCCAGTTGGTCAATACGAGTAGAAGGTCCCAGCCAACAATTGTAGACTCAGTTATTAGCTCTCCCCGTTGTATCATCTATTAATGGGGCAGATAACACATTCTTTAAACATTCCAGCGTTTCTGGCGAATCCCAAATTAGAGCGTGTTCACAGTAATAGGGGATCTTCCATAAACACCTTAATTGAACCTACAGTCTGACTGCGGTACCCAGAAATTGTAATTTTACATTCTTATAAAATTTTGTGTGGCCAAATTTGTACAAAAAGTGATTTCCTTCTGGGCCTGTCATAGCTGGCATATACCGTGGAAAAATACAATAGTCTTTAAATAGCCCTCTAAAGTTTTTAAAATGAAAGGCCCTATAATATTGGAACAGATCCAGACTTTTTTCTGAACTGTTCCTGCATCATGGTATTCTTGGAAGTGAACCGGTCATTTAATTTTTAAATACCATTAAATCGTCAGCATAAAGTGCGACCTTCTTCTCTCAATTCCTAAAACTAAAAGGGGCTATGTGCAGGTTTGACCTTAAGGCATTAGCTAAGGGCTCTATGTACAGATTAAACAATAATCAAGAGAGAGGGCACCCCTGTCTGGTGCCCCTTCTGATATTTATCTTCTCTGTAAGAGAACCATTCACTAAAACACATGACAAGGGGGATTTATATAGAATTCTTACTGCTCTTACAAAGGTGCTTCCCAAGTTAAGGGCATATAGTGCTTTATGTTAAAAAAAAACAGCTGATCCGATCCAAAGCCTTGGCGGTATCAAAGGTGATTACAGAGAGAGGGAGCTTTTCTTCCACTGCCACATATATTGCACCTATCAGCTCATGTGTAGGCTCATGTATCTGCCTACCCCTTATAAATTCTTTCTGGTCCTCGTGGATTAGACTCCCTGCCCTCTTTCGCAACCTAATTGCCAGCAATTGAGTAAAGATCTTATAGTCAATCGATTTGGGTCCATATGAGTCACATTACTTAGGATCCTTCCCAGGCTTTAATAAAATGCATATAGTTGCCTTGCCCCAAGATTTTAGAGGCTCCTGACCCCTTAAGAATATGTCGTTAAATAAATCCGTCAACTCAGGCACCAGTTCCTCCTTCAAGACTTTGTATATCTCATTTGGCAGAGCGTCAAGACCTGCCGCTTTTGCTTTTTTCAGACCTTTTCTCACCTCCATAACTTCTACTTCTGTTATCTGGGCATTTAGCTCCTTTCTATACTCTTCTGATAGGGTCTGCTTTGTCCAGGTTTTAAGGTAATACTCTATGTGATCTTCGCTAGCTTGCGTATCCTCTGTACATAAGTCCCTAAAAAAACTGTAAAACGCGTTCCTAATAGTTGTCTCTTCTATGCTACAGTCAACCTTATCCTCCTCCTGGATGCATGTGATCATATTACGGCTTTGTTCAGTCTTAGCTTGCCAAGCTAAGAGCTTGCTGCAACCCTACCCATACTGATAATGGGCAAACTTACTTGCCTCCCATTTCTTTTTTATTCGAACCTATATTCGACAACTCCCTTTTCTTAACATTCAATTCCCCTTCAAGTATTGCCTTTTTCTGCATCAAAATTTCCTCCTTGATTCTCTTCTCTAACATCTGTATTCCTTCCTTCAAACTACCAATCTTCTTCTTAATTAACTTGTTACGATGGGCCTCTAAACTAATCAAGTTCCCCCTGACTATTGCTTTATACACATCCGACCTAACCTGACGAGAGGTCTCATCTAAACTTAACAAGAAAAAAGATTTAGCCTCCCCTCTCAGATCGTCTATTTCCTGAGGGTCTAAAATCAAGGTCCTATCCAAAGTCCACTTTGACTGAATCTGCAAGGTCTGTATATCCACCCCCAACAACACTGCTAAATGATCCTAGAGATGAGCTGGGAGATGTTCCACCTTTTTCACATTACCACCAAGTGATTTATCAATTAAGAATAGTCAATCCTCGAAGAATGACCCATCTTTTTATTCTTAAAGGTGAACATTTGAGACTTTAGGCCTTTTCTAGCCATATATTGACTAAACCTAAGTCATCTTGGAATAACTTCAGCCAGCTCCTCATTTTGGGTACAGCAAAGGTCTTTTTTGCTGGACTCCTATCTTTCTTGGGATCAATTGATAAATGAAAATCACCCCTCAGGATAACTTGACCAGGGGCGTCCAAAAGATATGTGTAGAGGGCCTGCAATACAGAAGGAGGATCTACATTAGGACCATAATATTCCGCTGTTGCAAATATTCTCTCATTCATGCGTATATTTACTACAGCCCATCCCACCTTTACATCAGTCTTGCATGACTCTATAATCGCTTTTGCTGACTTTTTAAAGAGAATAATCACCCCCTTAACACAACCTGCTTGATCTGTACAGATGTAAGACTCCATCCAGCCCTGACTCTTCAAAATCTCACCTCATTCTGCTTCTAAGAGTTAGGTCTCTTGAGGAATTATTTTGTCGCACTTTATGAATCTCAAATATTCTAATATTCTTTGCCTTCTACCTCTGACTCGTAGGCCGTTCACATTCCAAGTGTGAATATTAACTCCCATTATCTGTGATATGTTTTTTCCTTTCACCTGTGTCTTGCGCAAGTCGGACCAACCTTTTTTAATTTTTTTTCCCAAATGCTCTCACACCCTTAGTGCACTGTATCGTACATGACCCTCTCACACCCCTCCATCCCTTGCCCACCCTGGGAGAACCCTCCCTGTTTTCATTTGGCCAGTTGAGATCCATACTCCATAGGCATTCTTATACTTTTTGTGCCTTAATCTTAGTTAATAAAGACTCTACTTCTTTGGTCTCCCTCAAGTTAAACATCTGATTATCCCATATAATTCTCAAAGATGCTGGAAATCGCATCTGTACTGAAGCTCTCAGGGACTTCAGCTCCTGCATGAATAGGCCAAGCTCTCCATTGTCGGCCCTGGGTCGCCTTTAATATATCTGATTTTATTCGAAAAGACCAGTCATTCCTTTTGTAGGATCCTGGTCTTATCGCCTCACCTAGAATTCTCTCCTTAAGTGTGTAGGTTCTAAAATTAATTAGAATCTTCCTCTGGTTCTTCCTGTTTTGCCTTTCCCGATTGGGTCTCTATGTTCCCTCTGGATGTACTCATAGACAATCTTATCTTCAAAGGGAAGAATTATTTCAAGAGATTAACCACAAAAATGTGATGTCTTCCCGATCTTGGTCCTTCGGGACACTTAAGAGTCTCAAGTTATTTCGTCTGGAGTGGTTTTCCAATTACTCAATTTTCCCTCTTAACGCTTTCTCATTTGCTGGCAAGACCCTTATCTCCTCTTCATTAGCCTCCACACTTTTCCCCATCTCCTCCACTGAGACCTCTACTGTGCTAATCCTCTCCATGATCGTATTAATCTTTGTTTCCAGTACCTCAAACCCCCCTGGATTCTGAGCTGATTTTTCTCAGAGGAGGCAAAATGTGCCCTGATTTCTGAGATCAACATCTCAATTAAACTGTCCGTGTTTTTAGCGCCTTCTGACTCTTTGGAACTTATTACGTGATGTCCTTCACCCACACCATTCTCCACCAGACTTCCCCTATAGCTTTGTCCAATTCTAACCCCTCAAATCTGTTAACGCTAAGGGGGATGCCCGCTGTTAAGCAGCCTTCCACCATTGTAGCCTTTTGTTTGTTTTCCATGTGTACTGTCCCGTGAGAAGTAGACTCTTTTGGGAGGGATTGCTTAATTTTAAAATACGATCGAAGTGAGGGAGTGATTTTGACTTTTGTGGCCACTGCCCTAGCACGAGTTGACACTGTAGTGGACTCCAGGATTTGTGGGGGAGACACCACCTTAATTATTCTGATTCACCACAATACTCAGATTCTGAGGGTATTCCGCAGCTACTGCAAGATTATCTGGCAAGTTCCTACTTCTCAAGCAATACCTTACCCCTCTACTCAAGGGAAACTCCTGTGGCTGCTCAATTGGGGTATCAACAACTTTATCCTTCTTCTGACCATTACTTAACCGAACCGAAGACTGAGACTTGCCTGAGCCTTCCCCTTGATCTCCTCACTCACCCTATTTGCTTTTCCCACAGCTCTTTGACCTGTTGGTAGAGCTCGTCCCCTCCTGATCTAAATTGCTCCTTTGGCTGCCTTGACGGGACATGCTAACACCGTCGCGCTATTCTCCCTGCAACTGGTGCTCCTGCTTCGGGGGCTGAGTCTTACTGTCCCCCGGAAAGGAACTCTGGCAGCCGCCTTCCTACTTTCCCGTAGGACTAAACCTGCCTGAGCCCACACAGAACTTACTGTGGCTGCTGTGAGTCCAACGCCGGGAGACACCGGGCCGCCGGGTGACTAAGACCAGGCACTGCACTGCAATCCGCTCCGAGCCACAAAGAGAAGCGGAGGCACCTTTGTAATTATATCGGGGCTGCAGGACATGCTATGGACATCAAACGCATTGAGAGACCGATAAAACATGAGTGCACGTAAGTCAGCATGTCAAAAACGATACCATAATCAAATTTTACCTATGGAAGTTGGGAGCTCCCGACCAGACTTCCTATCCGGCCGCCATGTTCTCCCAACTCTGGGTGAGCGCCATTTTGGAAGCAGCCATGCAAAGGCACAGAGCATCAAAGCTGCCAAAACAGTGTGGGGATGTTGTGCAGCCATCAACAAGGCATCCCCTGTGATCCTGCGACTTGCTTGTGTACTTACCGGGGCTAACTGTTGTTTGGGACTCCCCACTTCTGCCAATAAGAGAGGAGTGGGCTATTGCTTGGGCATGTCCCCCTTGTAATTACTGTTTAACACGGATAGTTTGTCTTTAGATTCAGAAGTTTTGTGCAGGCTGATGCTGAGTAATTGAAGTTTTTTCCTTGGTATTGTATCATTCTTGGGCTTCGAATACGTTAACAAAATCTCATGAAAATAGGACTTATATTGCGATCCAGCTATTTCATTTGCTGTTTTTACCAACTTGATAAGTGGAACAGGCAATTACATCGTTGCTGTCCAGATTGAATAGATCTCCTCCATAAATAAATTATGGACTTCCTCAATTGTGTACAGTAGAGATATGACATTTTTTGCTAAAGATCTTTGCACATTAAGTATTTCTTCATGGTGGAAAAGGTTGTTTTTTTGTTTTTCAGAAATGTTTGTTCCAATTCATTTACAACACTGGAAATCTGTGGTCCAGATATCATACATCTTCTGAGAGCTCCTGACTTTACTGTCAGACCTATAGCACATCCATCTTTCTTGATTATAGCATTTTCCTGCTCATGATTTTGATCTAAACCAATTCGATGAGAATGCACAGTTGCTTTAATTGACAACAAACTTTCATTCATGAAATTCTGAGTGAATGTGTGGGTGGCATTCTGCTAGAGTTGCCATGTCACAAATGTGGACAGACATCTATTGAGAATAATGACTGTGATTTGTAGCAAACAACCTTGGTACCATCTGATCATGTACGTCTGAATACAAATCAAAATTGCCCTCTCTAAATGAACAAATATATTCAAGTGCAGGTCTCTGCAGATCCATAACAGTTGCCCAAAATCCATCTAGATTCAAGATAACTTTGATAATTCTACCTCTGTAAGATGTACAGTGCAGAAACCATCATTTGATGTACCAGTAAATTGGAAAAACTTCAATATAGCATCAGCTTTTCCTATGGCAGTGATGTCAACTTACACTAACATATTGGTCCATCCACTATTCTAAAGCCAGTCTCTAAATACTTTAAAGAAAGTTATTTTGATGTGGTCACCCATCATCACAACATATTTATCTTCACCATATATCTGTAGAACATCACATTGAATTTCTTTTACTAGGGTGAAGAAAGGTTGGCTCCTTGAAATAATAGGTGTTTGGCCTGGAATGAGATAATGAACAGACTATCTAATGACTTTCATGCAATGCAACACCATGGTTTTATAATCAGCACTTTCTGCGTACAGCGTCAGCAATGCAGTAGTTGACAGTGATCTATTTATAGGTGATAGCAATGATGCATGATATGCTTTCCAGGATGTGCTTTGATCAGAATAAATATTCCCACTCTTAAAATTGTGCATCACTCTTTCAAGCCTATTATATTCATAGGTGTTAGCAGCATCAATTAGATCACTTTCACAATCAACTACTACGGAGACTAATGGAAAGTGATATTCTCTATTCATCATCACCATCACTCTTTATTCAGTTTGATAATAATCACAAAAGCACAATAAAATACATATTTTCATCACAGAACAATGTAAGCACGCTAAAAGAATAAGACAAGTTTTTCTAATCTATTCATAAGTTCCTGACAATCACGCCCATGAGTTTTGACAAGATAAATAAATCAAACCCAAATGGATATTCCAAGTGCGTATGTAAGAACTAATTAAAAACAATGTGAACGTTAATTAGAACTCTATTTTTTTTATCCAAGGCGCTTACACAAACTGATTAACAAGGAATAACAAAATCATGACATACATCTTTTCATTAGCCTCAGAGCCTCGACAATATCATTGAAAACTGCAGTGCAAATCTCAGGTGAGTTAAGAAGCTGGAGAAAAATCAAACCCTCCTTATGTGATTTAAACAATTTCCCTCTATGCACAGGACATAACAATCGTAATCAACAAAAAGCATAACGTGGGCAGAATAGTTTAAAATGACTAGTGGTCTGCCTATATGTCCCATCACAGACACAGCTTGGCAATGAGGTAAACCAGGATCCCATAACTGGAAAAGCCCCCAAAAAGTAAATCATGTTAAAACGTAACCGTGACAGATAAAATCTGTGTAGCAGGGCTTTAATCCACAAAAGGTAGGATTCCATATCATTGCTTTTAGTGAGCAGGGTATAATGCTGGACTGTTACCATATTGATTGCTCTTTCCAGCCTTATATTATCTCTTAATTCATGGTACTGTAACTTACCCGGAGCTTTGTAGGAAGAGTTCATATCTGCTCTATTAACCCATGGATTTATCATCCTGAGATCTTTAAGTGACTTTTTAACATAATTAAACCAAGGGATAAATTGCATGCTATCTAATTTCAAGCAATCATACACTATGTCACATGTGAACTTTAGCTCTGGAGCAGACCATAGTTTGACCCATAACAGGACAGCTATCAGTACTGTTAAATCTTCTAGGAACCCAAGCCCTACCTCATTATGAGTAATAATACTTGTTGTAGATTTCAGGCATCTTAACAGTCTAACCAGAAATGTGTTTTCAACTGACTATAAATTCTTCCTGTGGGCAAAACCCCACACACCTGCTCCAGAAGGAGCCAAGAACTGGCACTTCCATTTATAGAGCATCACCATTTCCCTCGGGGACTATGACAGTTTATTTGCAAACGTGATGCTTCCATTTGCTGGGATCTTTGAGTTATAAGTCTGTCCCTTGTCAAGTTTGCAGAAAATAAGATTCCCAAATAACTAAACTTTGGTGTCTTCAAAATGGGTGTACCCCCCACCATAAATTTACTTTAGCGTGTATTTTTGGGGCCACTGATTAAAATATACAACTTTTTAAAATTAAACTTAAGTTTAAAGTCCATCATAAAAGAATACATACCATTCAATAAAATTAGTAAACTATTTGCGGTGTGGGATAACAAGACTGCATAGACCACATAAAACAGGACAGGGACAAATTGTTTCTCATTTTTAGGTATATCAGGGATTAGTGTCTTTAAAAACGCGTCAAATGCCTTAATATAAAATATTTATACAAAATTGACCAATATGCAGCCTTGTCTGACCTCCTTTGTAACATAAATAGCAGGCGTTTGATCACCCTCAGGGAGTATCGGACTCTCATTGTGGTATTTTGATGCAGGCTTTTCAAAACAATTAATAAAGGAGGGCCAACGCCCACTTGCTCCATGATATCCAATAATGTGTCTCTGTCCACTGGGTCAAATGCTGAGGAGAGGTCCATAAAGGCCATCTGCATGGCCCCTCTCCTGCCTGAATGTATTTGCCTAGGATAAGAGACAAATTTAGGGCCTGTCCGGTCATGCCCACACCAGGAAGAAACCCTTATTGAGCCTCCGAAAAAAACGCTCTGTCTATCGCCCATTCTTCCAATCTCCCTAGACTCACCCTACCAATGATTTTTGCAGAGAATCAATAAGGGGGATGGGCCAGTAGTTTAATTGATAATTTTTGTTACCTTTTTTCTATATAGATATAGTCACTGACTTCATCCAGGAATCAGGCAGGCCTGTTATAATTAGAGGTCTAAATACATTTGTAATTATAGATGCCCATTAGTAAAGTTTATGCTTACAAAAATCTTCTGGGACCCCATCTGGGCCTTTCCCATGGCTTAACTACACATGGCTTTCCTCACTTCCCAAAGTTTAACAAATGTTCAGGGTTACAGGTAAAATCTCTTCTTTCCGGGTGGGATACAGCCTTCCCTTCCACAGTAAATATCTTTAAAAATGAGATACCCAGTGCTGTTCTAAAATAAGAGTGTCTGTCCCTGAGGTTCCTGGTACAAAAGGGCTGATTTTCTATCTTCCAGAAGGCTATATTATCTTTAAGGGTGATCGCTTCCTCCAAATCTTCTCATGCTTTTGCCCTTATCTCAATTTTCCTATTCTTTAAGGCAGTATTATAGTTCTGTCTTGCTGCTCCTATTGTAGTTATATCACAAGGGATTTGATTTGTAGATTGTTTCAAAATTCCGTATGCTTTTTTACATTCCTTGTAAAGCCAAGAATGAACATAACGCTCTGTCCGAGGATTGACTACGATTAAAAGTTTGGAGATGGAATTGCAGATATTATTAAAATTCTCATTGGTTCATCATTTTCAGCTAAGCAGATCCTAAGTTGGTCTGGAATCTCCTTAATCAGGTCTGCATGCATTTTTGTGGGATCTATAATACAACATTTTTTACACACACCTTGATTTGGTGACAAATGATATGGGGAGTATCTGAGAGACAGGTCACTGAATGGTCAACCAAGAATATCAACATTATTAACAGTATGAATCAATGCTTCAGAAATTAATATATGGTCAATGGCGCTCTCCTTGCCCCTTCCAACATTAGTAATGTCATCTGAATTTGCACCTCCTCAAAAGTCTTTTAGAAAATGAAAGATTATTAGCCAACAAATTTTTTGTTAAAGCTTCCCTATACCGGGAATGGGGGAAATGTGACTCATTGGCATCCTGCTCATTTGTGATGCCAGACCCCTGAGTCCTGTTAAAAGTACATTTAGAGGCATTAAAATCCCCTACCCATACAAGGGTAGTCTCTTTCATCTCCTCATTTATTGAACAAAAGTTTATTGGCCCAAGGTCCCCAATAATATTCACAGGTTGTAAGGTAAAGACATTAAAATAAAAATGTACTAAGAGTATATTGAAATCTTTTTGGAGTATAAGCTTTACAATCTGATAATAAGGAGTTTCGAACAGCACTGCAGCTGATAGATTTTTAATTTTAGTTAATATCAGGGTGATTAACCCACCCTTTCCTCTCCCTGCATAGGAGGGATTAGTTGTTGAGCCGAAAGATCTGAATCCATCAACCAAAACATCATCAAAAAGCCAGGTTTCCTGGCAACACATAATATCATAAAACAACCAGTCAGGATTACATAATTTGGAGCATAACCCCCTATTTTCCAAGATATAAGAACAAGATTATCCAAGTCTTTAATCTTGATGTTAGTGGTCATATCCTTCTTGTGGATCACAAACAATGGTTCAGTACTTTGAATTTCCACACTATCCGGATGATCACTACCAAATTAAAAGTTGTGTAACCCTAAGGTTGCAGGAAAATCTGACTTTACACCTCTTCTCTTAAGGTTAGGTTTTCCTCCTGTAGATTTCCATAATCCAGGGTGTGACCATGGCCTGCCTCTATACCACTTTTATTTAGCAACCAATCCCAAATCACCTAATGGGTGCCCAATTCATCAGCAAGAGCAGAAGAGACATTATTCTCAGATTGTGCTGACGGACTATTTGCTCCAGAAAAACTCACTCTCATCTGGGTGGAGTTATTATCAAGTCAGTCATTTTCATCCAGGTCCGCAAGAGGTTGGTCCCTAATTTGTGTCTGAATTAGACTATTGCCCCATCCTGTATGATGTACCAAAGTATTGGGAAAAATAGGACTGTACTTAGGCGCCAGAGAGCAGAACCAGAGAGACGGACCGCTGACCAGAGTGGAGCAGAGCGGAGCGAAGCAGGAGTAGATGCGGAGCGGGAGGCTTGCCTCAACATTACGACCGAAAGAACCCCCGCCTGCCAGCCGACCAGTAGGCAGTCCAAGTAGCGGTGCCTACCCGCTCCTGCAGCGATCACCAAAACTGAGACCAAGTAGTCGGGTCTCAAGCACACGGAGCAGAGAGGAGCAGAACAGGAGGCTCGTAGGCAACTCCGCGTCCGAAAGTGGCCCCGCCTGTCCGCCGGCCCGCTGGGTGCCCGCAGCGCGATTTGAAGTGATTTGAGGCGCGGCCGGCAGCCCGGGCGAAGGTGGCAACCCGCGGTCAGCCGACGGCACCTAAGGCGAGGCTGAGCACCCAGGTCTCTACGGTGTGAAACGCAGGGCAGCGGCGGCCCTGGTGGAGAACGCGACCTGTGCAGTTCAGGGCCCACCGTCGACCTGCGTAGCGGAGGAGATCGGGGCACGGACTGAGGTGGACCAGAGTGGGAGGAGCGGACCAGCGGCGCGCCAGCACTGAAGTGGCTCAAGGTGTTGGTGAGGAGCCCCGGGATCTGGTGGTCCCTGAGGAAGGAGACGGCCAGCTTGAGTGGTGGCCTCCGACAGCTGGATGGTGAGAGGGGGGCCTGGGTTTGGGGAAGGGGGTGGTGGTGATTTGAGCGGTCAGCGCTGCCATTCCCCGCCCGAGTGACCCCCCCAAAGCGCCCTGCGCCCTCTCAGCCATTTGTATGGTGCCTAGAGGGATTTTGGCGCCTCTTCACAGCTCACAAACTCGCCAGGTAACACGTGGGGCAGCCCAAAATAAATACTCCCCCGGGAAGGCGGAACAACTGCCGCCCCAAGATAAGGAAATGGCTTTCAAGAAACTGAGGTCGCAAACCATTTTTATGAAATGAATGGGAACTGAAGAGGCAATTAGGAAGTCCTCCAATAAAGCGGTGAAAAGTGGACGGATAATAAGGACCCCTGCAATAACTCTTACCACCAATGACCAAACAGAAAGTCAACAGCAAAACGAAAGAATAAAACCTGAGTTGAAGGAGGGTGGAGAAAACATATCGGGAGTTTCACAGGACCAATCAGGTGATCAAAATCTAACAAACCCTGAATTTTATCCTGAACAAAAACCCAGTCCATCAATTATAGAGGAATCCCCCTTGGAATGTGACTTTTCTGGCCTAATTACCTCCAGTCCATTAAACATCCAATGCAGTACTGACTGTAACAACTCACATCCAGAAACAATTGTCAAGGAGGACGATAAGAAACTCGAATCGCAAATAAGGCCAGAGGAGATATTTACCAGTACACTACAAAAATCCCTGGTTGATCTCGATTATTCACCAGACCTTCACTTGTTTAAATCTTCCAGCTTAGCTAATCACAACACTCCTGTGTCTAAGTCACTTCTCATCCTGCAAGAAATTTTAGAGTCTGTTCTTTCATTCTTAGGCCATATTCTGGAGAATTCAGACCAAACCCTTGATGTCCAAATAGGAATTCTAAAATTCCTAGTAGAAGAAAAAAGAAAAAAAGACCACACCGAGTCTACAAAATACAAGAAACCCCAGTAACCATTCAAAAGGCAACAAGTAATAACAATATCAGCAACACGCTACAAGATCAGGGAAAAAGCGACATCGGTACTCAAACGAAAGGAATATCAAACAAGGGATCTCAGAATAACAATCAGGAGCCAATTATATATTCCCTAAAGAAACTCTTCAGCGAAGATACAATTAACGTCCACAACCAATATCCTATTTTCGCAAATACCAAAAATAAACCAACAACATCCAATTCGGTGACTGATCAAGAAAAGAAGGCTAACATCATTCTCGACGGCGAACAAGCGAGGGATACACAAAAAATCAAGAAGAACCAAGAAGGAGCTGGGAAAAAAAGAGGAAAACCGCAACGAAGAATCAAAAAGAAGAAAGCGCGTAGGCTGAAATTCCAGAAAGCAATAATCCCCCCTGCATCCCAGCACGAGCACGAAGAAAGCACGAAAACACTGACTTCCACGAAGGGAACAAATCGAAACGCAGTAGCAAACGCAGACATTAAAATTCCTCAACAAAATACCACATTAAATCCAAGAGCCGAAAAATTTCACTTCAATCTCAGGGTCAAGGGAGCCCTTCAAAGGGCCAGAAGACTACGACAAAAAAGTCCCACCTGGGGAATAAACATCGTCAAAATATTTACAAATAACAGAGCTCTTTCCCACAGATAGTGTCCCATTAAATCGTGGCAGAATAGTCAATCTTTTCCAACGTATTACTCCGTGACAAACCTTAACAAGAAAAGAGATTGACTTAGTAATATTCCCAGATAAAGAAAATACCAAAACAGCGGTGGTAGTATTTTGGCCACTGGTGTTACCAGGGATCATCCTAAGAGAAAAGGAGACCTTACATAAATATGGCTATGATTTGATCCCAACACAGGAAACCACAGTCAACAATCTGAAAAAATGGTTCAAAGGACCCTTATGGGAAAACCCCCATACTCACAACAAAATTACCTATAGCACAGATGACTCAGTAACAAATTCAAATCCAAATCAAAATCTAAGGATTTTAGTAAAGAACGGAGAAAGAGAAGTTTGGAGCCAAGACGCGGAAGCAAAGGAAGTAGCAAAAATGCTCAAGTCATGGTCATGGATCTCTGAGTCACTGAACGGTGGGAAAAATGCGAAGTATACGACCCAATCCGTTTAGCAATGGCCTTTCGATAACATCTTGGAACATGGCAGGGAAAACTACAGATAAAATGACGGAAGCTACAAAAAATCGACCGGACATATTGGTATTACAGGAAACCTGATCAATAAAAACTTTTAACCAGGACGGTTACTTTGTTTATGACACCCCTGCGCAGGAAGCCAAACGGGGACACGCTAAGGGAGGGATAGCTATCCTATTAAGGGATGAGTATCTCTGGGCCCAAGAGATTCTTGTCACCAATTCTAAGCAATTCCAGTGTATAAAGATCAGGATGGAGACTCATTCCTTAGACCCTCAAAAAGGTCTATTACTTTTCAATGTATACATCCCCCCCGGATCAAAGAACAATGTCCAATTTGAGGAAACCCTTGACGCCATTCAGCAAACAATCGAAGCTCAGTCTTATCTGCCATACCTGATCATGGGTGATTTCAACGGCAAAATATCAAACACCGAAATCTCCAACTGGGCGAACTGGTATAAAGATGAAGCTTTAGAAATACCGGTGCCGACATTCCCGACCAGAAGCAGGGCTGATAAAAGGGGGAAAATGCTATTAGTGTCACTTCCAATATTAAATGGAATTATATTAAACGGGAATGTGCAAGGAGACATCCCTGCATCCCACACAAGACGGGGAAACGGCACCCTTTCAATCCTAGATTATATGATCTGCAGCATGGAGTTGTTTGAGTCCGCTTCACATCTTCGCACCTACTTCACTGAAGAGAGTGACCACGCAATCCTACTATTACACACGCAATGGAAAATAAGCACCTGCTCACCTAGTGAAATCATGTATAAACACAGTACAGTAGAGACAAAAATAAATCAAAGGCGGATCTACTGGAACTCAACTATGTTAGACAAAATAACTACCTTAATTGACACAAACCATCTTTTATCCATAGAATACTTCGCTGACCTAATAACAAACTTTGAATCCATTATTGTGAATCTAAAGCAAGTCTTTCAAAACAAATTGCAACAAGCTGTATCAGTAAAGAATAAAAACAAAAATTCACCCTTGAATTCTGCAATTGCAAAAAGACTAAACAAACTTATTAGAGCTCAATATGTGGACCGCTCAATCTCAAGGCAGGTAGAAATTAACAAACTGAAAAATCAACTCAAGCGAGAAAAGCGTTGTTTAAAAGAATAACGCAGGACAAAAACTGGGTCGACTTACAAATTGCGGCAAAAAAGCGCAACCAACGATCATACTGGTCATTAATTGCAAAGCAAACTGAAACAAAAAAGGCCCTGCACTCCATCCCAGTTCCACCTCAAGAATGGGAAATCTACCTGTCAGCTTTGTACAGAGTAAATACGAGTAATGAAGCGGCCGAAAACACAGGGAATAATAGCGAAGGAAACAACGCTCCGATCGGATACGCCTCTCCGTTCTCAATAGAAATGCATATCCGAAAGGCGAGATCCACAGGCGCCTCCGGCCCAGACCAAATACCAATCAAGGTCCTACAGGCTGACCCTAAGGGCTGGAGTAAGATGCTTTCTTCCCTTTTTAACTTCATCTTCAAAACAGGAACAGTGCCAAAATCCTGGAAGGGGAGTATCATAATACCGATTTTTAAAAAAGGATCAAAACATCAGGCTGGTAACTATCGCCAAATAGCATTACTAGATGCCACGGGGAAAATCTTCGCCGCTGAAGTGTTGGACCAACTCAAAAACTGGGCATTTTCTCAGGATTTAATTCCCTTATATCAGGCCGGTTTCAGGCCAAAGCACTCGGTTATTGATAACATCGCGATATTACAAACAATCCTCGACAAATACGTTGTAGGAAAATCCCAAACGGTATACGCATCTTTCATAGATTTTTCTACCGCATTTGATCGAGTAGACAGACCATCTCTCTGGAAAAAACTGAGGAAGCTAAGAATCCCTGAACAATTATTACAAATCATAATTACATTACATTCGCACACGTGGTGCCAAGTGCAAATGGGGTGTGAAAAGGGCCAGACCAACATAATTCCAACAGCAAATGGGCTCAAGCAAGGGTGTCTCCTAGCCCCCTTGTTATTCTCACTATACCTTAGTGATTTGCCTCAGCACCTGCAACAAGTGCCAAGTCTGCCTCCAAAGATCGCTGCCCAAAACGTTCACGCTCTCTTATACGCAGACGATATTGTAATGTTAGATCTTACGCCCTTTGGTCTGCAAAGACTTTTAGACACCCTGAACAAATACACTTAGGAAAACTTCTTAATTCCAAATCTCACAAAGACAAAAATAGTTTCCTTCTCAGGAAGAAAAAGAAGTACCAAATTCCGTTGGAGACTCGGTGCTGGAACAATAGAAGAGACTGACGAATACACTTATTTGGGCAGGATTTTACTAAGACATTAAAAAACAATTCACAGATTAATAACCTGACTAGGAAATCCGAGGTGCATGCTGGAGCCCTTCAAAGACTATACACGGCTTCAGGTAACAGACATTTTTCAGCCCTTCTCAAAGTATATAGTACAAAGATACCTCCAGTTTTATCATTTGCTTTGGAATACATTCCAATAAAACAGTGGTCATTCCTGGACCAAAAAGAAGGGAAGATACTGAGGAAAATGCTGAAGGTATCACAATCTATTCCGGTGCAAGCCCTTCGCCTCGAATTCTCAATCACGAGTTCCTATTCAAGAGCCATTGCAAACGTCATCAGGTGGGCATATAACCTGCTGCACGCAAAGGATGGAACTCTCCGTTCACTACTTAAAGCCGAGACTTTCGACTGTGATGCTTCGAAACAAGTATTCTTCAGCAACATGTCCACTGCATTTAAACTAGCTGAGATCAATGTTAACCTGCTGCTTACATGGACTCCATCCCAACTGAAACTTTTTTTAAAATGTTTTACCCCCAGACTCAGTTACGTTCTTGACTTTCACATTGTGCCAAATTGACTCTGTATAAAAGCTTTGCGGAAAAAATTGCACCTAAGCAAGTGCAACAATACATAGACTTTAATCTTTCGCACGGCGCTAGGAGAACAATCATCCTGTTACGGCTTGGCATTCTACCAGTGCTAACCATAACATCAAGATGGCACCTAAATGGATCTTCATTATGTAACCTCTGCTACGGAGGGGAGCAGGATGTAGAACATCTTTTATTCACATGCCCTAATCCAAAAGTAGTGGCAGCCAGGACAAAACATCTGAATCCTATATACATTAACTGCCGTATTACTACTGTAAAGGACTTGATCACAGTATGTAAATTTCCCCCCAATGAATTAGTTTGTTATAACTTTTATACATTTTTAAAACCTTTTTTAGCTTTGTATTAATATGAAATTCTAAAAGTATTTGTAACTGAATTTTACCGTACAAAATTTGTGGTCCTCAGCAGAGTACCAAAACAAATAAAATAAAACTTGAAACTTGGACTGTACCTTGTCATCTGGCGCAACGAAAATTGGAGCTGAAAAAAAAGCCCAGTGGGACAATAGAGCAAGAGGTAGGAAGACAACTTGACTCCAACCTACTTCCATATTCAAACAATTGGCACACCAATTCAAAATTCATGTAGGAGACTAGTATGAAATCACATTTTATTACTTTTCTTGACTGCCCCACCCATCCTACTCTTTTCAACATGAGAATATTATTATATTCTTTGAGGGAGAAAGCACAATAATTTATTGGGTGCCAGTGGAATACCTGATTCTTATAATCTATAAAATGATCATCCTTATTTAATCTCATTGGTGGCACTCTGACTAATATTGCTGTATAGGGACAGCAAGCGGGTGGAACTCCACAATCAGGCAAACATTTTTGGGGGGCTGAGAGTTTGAAGGATTGTATTGACTTGAAAGAGCCCAAGGCTGTGTCCTCAAAGTCTCAGAATAAGAATGCTCCCTAGAATATACTCGTTATGGTTCCCTGCTGAGATGGGGGATTTTTAGCTTTCAGTGGGGCTCCCAATGTTTTAGTGGCACTATAAGAGATTGAGTTTTGTATGGGTGCAGTAATAATTACTGATGAGCATCCAATCACTGGCTGCGACTTGGCCACATCTGCAAGAGTCTTTATGATACTTCTCTAAAGTGGATACCTTTTTCATGATGGAGGCTATAGCTGCTATGAGCCTGTTTTTAATTTATTCCTAGAGACCAGCCTGTGTAGATTTAAGCTCACTGAGGATTACATTTGAATCTTCATGGGATACCACAGAGTATGAATCCCCATTATTAGATGTTGATGTGGTAGGTTTAGGTTTAGGGACAGGTTTTTTACAAGATATTAAAATAGGGCCAGACTTCCCATTCTTACTGTTTTTTGTGCTGGTTCATCAAAATTGACACTCCTCCGGCTGTGCATGGCTGCCACCAGTGGACCTGAACTCATTCTCCCCCTCCACCTCAGTGCTGTTTTTATGTGGTGTTACATGTTGAGGCCCCATCCCCAATTCAGGGGGTGAGCTTTTATTTATTTATTGCCATGCTCATTCAGATTCAATTGTGTTTTGACAAACCTTTAGATTTTCCCCCACATCCAGCGATAAGCAACTTCAACTCTCAAGACCGCATTTACTGCTCTATTCAGGAAAACATACAGTGAAGACCAGGTAGGAGGTGGTTAGAAGGGTTGAGGCCAGAATTTTTCTCATTTTCCACTTGTACTTTGCACCTTCCCATGGCACAAATTAAAATATAAAAATAACACTCACCAAGATCGTAGAGCACTTTTCAATGAAAAAAAGCAAAAAGCAAATGGAATGGCCCAGCCAAGCCTCCTCAAGGTGATGAAGGGAAAATGGTGGGACCGGTCTTGAATCCAAATACATCTTTTTTTGCTTTATGCATTACAGATATATCTGCTTTGTTGCAAAGGAAACAGGCTTTTCTTGAGGGAACTTTATTTGGAACTGGAATTGCTCAACATGTTGTTACTGGCCTGCCATATAGATCCGCATCACTTTGTTTCCTTTTCTGGGCCTGTTGCACATTTAGATTGACACACTTTTTAAAACAGGACTTATGCTACACTGCATTGTTAGTTCTGAATATCTGCTCAATACCCGAATCATCATGAAGCTCTTCTGAATCGATATTCATAGGTATGTATTCCAATTCTTTACATCTCTTCAGTTCATGGTCTAAAACACTATATCCAGACCCATAATGTTTGTCTGTAGCATTTTCTGGGCTCAGTGGTGTAGCTAGGCCTTAGGCCACCTGTTGCGGCCCCTGCGTTCACCGCCCACGGCAACCTGAGCGAAGAGCGGTGGGGTGCTGCTGATTTATGTGGCTGTGATGGTGAGTAAGAGCGGGGTGAGGGGGGTGGCCGCCACCCCACAACTCGTGCCGCCTGGGGCAGTCTGCCCCCACCTCCCACCCTCCAGCTACAGCACTGTCTGGGCTAATACGTTTTTTAAATTGCTTTTTCGACAAAGGACAGAGTTGGAAGAATTTGTTGCAACTATATCATTGTGCTGGACAGCTTGACCACTGGCTTTATATATATATTTGTAGATTTATATAGCATGACTTATCACCTGTGGGGGTATCGAGACGCTGTCCATGGGCACGGGAAGATTAAACCATTTTTCCAGAATCGCAGGATGTTGAGCCGACGCCGATACTCAAACTTAGATCCCCAGCTCCCGATTTGGCCTCTCTTGATGCTGCACCAAACCCTCTCCCCTCTGGAATTTGCAATAAGGTATTTTTTTTATGTACTTTAAATTTTACGCATTCCAGAAGATGTGTTGAAGCTGAAAAAAGGAAAGATACCTATTATTATAGTAATACATATTATTATAATTGATACATGTCAATGAATATGAATATTTACATCAAATTTACAATAGATTTGAAATGTTGTTTTCTACATGGTGTTGGTGGCCTTTTTGGTTTTATATTCATAACGTCATAGTCTAGATCCAATGTGGGCATGCACATGACATGCACTGATGCGTACCCTTGAACCTTTGTGCCAAATTGTGTGCAAATCGGAAGATTTAAACTATTTTTTTTATATTTGTTGGCCATCTTGGATTTTGATTATACTATGTGACGTGCTGCTCTTAAATCATTAGTATTATAAAAACTAATGTCTGTACCAACTTTCAGCTATCACAATTTACCTGATTTTCTTTAGAAAACAGTCTTAGCAGTCCTACTATATCAGAGAAGTTTGAGTCTGTCAGGAATAAATAGGCACTGTAATATTGTGAAATAGTGTTGCATATCGTCCAGATGTCTGAGACACCTAAGTTTTTGATGGCTTTCCAGAGAGTGAAATTTTCATTGATATTTAATTCTGCCACCTTCCCTATGGTCCTGATAATAATTAGGACTTATGTTAAAATTTCCTAGAGTAAACAGGTGTGCATAAGTCATGTTTCTTCCTGGTTAATGAATAAATCATATACGTTCATACAGAGTAAGCAGACACTCACCAAAGTCAGCATAGGACTTCGAAACATATTTAGGGTTTGTTGGAATACTTACTCAAAATGTGGAGGATATCGTATCTTCTGTATTACAAGTTCCATAGGCTATAATGTGGTTGTGATGGGTTGGATGGGACTTTGCCAGGTTTGTCAAAGATCATCTGGTCCTCCAAACTCTAAATGATGTCCTTTATATTGAAACTCTAACAGTTGTCCAAAGTCTTAAAAATGAAAGACTTTTATTCAACCTTTGTGTATTAGTATGCTGGTGCAACTATGATGTTCCATGCTAACGCACTCTATTGTCAATTGAGTTGCTTTGTCAGGTTTTACTTGTGTTCGTGTACCAAAGCAATATGCATTTCTCTTGTCTCAAAAAATGACGCATTGCCATAAACTTAATAGAATTATTGAAATAATGTTCATTCCATGGCACTGTTTTTTAAAAATGCAACAGGTTTACAGGCACCATTTTCAAATCCAAAACAATCTCAATCAGTGATAAGAGAGTTTGATGTGTCGAGCAGATTCACATAAGAATTCAAATTTCATAGGAAAGTGCTCTTGTAGTACTACATTCCATGCACTTTCCATGCTCATAATCACTTTTGTGAATCAGGCTCTATGAACAAATTTTTAGGAACACCCCTTTTTGAATTTTGCAAACACAGGGGCATATTATCAAGCCTGTGCGATAAAATTATCGCCGCTTTATCGGCCGAAAATGGACGATAAAGGGGCGATAATGGGCTTGATAATATGCTCTATGGAATTCCAATCGAAGCCCATGTTAGATGTCTTCACATCTAACATGGGCTTCGATTGGAATTCCATAGAGCATATTATCAAGCCCATTATCGCCGCTTTATCGGCCGTTTTCGGCCGATAAAGCTGCGATAATTTAATCGCACAGGCTTGATAATATGCCCCACAGTACTTAGGGGCAGTCCTTTTTATAGTTAATGCCCAATGCTGAATATATATATCCAGCTGTTTTCAAAACACTAAACTAGAATCCCCATCATAATTAAGGGGGGTAAATAAATAAACACGCTAAGTAAATAGCTGGGTAACTGCTGCAATGTCATAACCAATCATCAAAAAACAGGCGTGCTGGTTCACATATGAAGCATTTCTAGAAAACATTTACTAGATTTCCAACTTGTGGTTACTACAAAAAACAGCCTAATACCAGAAAGGCTTTCTTCCCACACCATTAAAGCCCCAAGAAAATCTGAATTTGCTAATTAAAAATTATAACCCCCCCATAAAGAATGGAGGAAAAACATTAATCTTTGGGTTTATTACTAAAATATAGTGTCTACCCTATCATTTACAGCTAACCCATATGTGTAGAGAAACATAGACAACCCATGAAAAATTCTAAAACATGTACAAATAAATAAAAACCGATCAAAGGAATAGTACAAAATCATTTCACAGACTATCTATCTTCGACGAATGGAGCACCATAGCAGCATCAGTGCTTTCTAACAGGTTGAACGACAGAAGCATGCGGAATACAGATGGTTATTGAGCATCCTTCAAAAATTGACGTTTGATAAAGCAATTGCCTTTATGTTAAAATGGACACGATGCTTCTCCAATACAATCCAAATAGCCTGTCGAATCACACTGCGATACTCCATTCCAAAAAAAGCTTTATTTATGTGCTTGAGCTGTTCCCAAACTCAAAACTAATTCCTTTGAGGAGATAGGAGAACATTCTTCATTAAATTACATCAAGGGGTATATATTTATATCCATCTATTTTTCAAAGGAAATAATCATCAGACGACAAAATTCTCCAGTTTCACCCTGTACAATGAAAGAGAGAGACACACTTTCTTACACTAAATGAAGTAAGAGTAAGAATGGTGTTGGCACTGACACCAAGAGGAATGCGATCACCGACAGAAGAATTGGCAGAATGTATGTGAAGAACAGTCTACATAAACGTGGCAATGTGAACTTCTACTAAGAAGACAAGGAACATCACCAAGTAGGGATGATGGGGTGGCAACCCTGCAAAAGACCACCACATGAAGTAACTGAGGTACAGAAGAGACCAAATGATCAAAAAATGAACAGATAATTCTGCACCTTGTCTAAAACATTAAGCATCACAAAACTTCAAAAAGACAGATTTATGGCACTGTAGAAGTACAGAGGAGAGGGCGAATAACCTAATTTTATTTTTCACAAGTATTTATTATGTTTTTTTTTAAAGAATATATAGTTACTGTAGGGAGGATTGTTAGCCCACCGTTTAAGTAGAGGGGTGATCCTGTTCCTAGTGGTAGGCATCCCTGGGTACTGCAGAGATATGGTGGTATTGTGGTAAAAATGAAAACAGAACTGTGCTTTAGATGGCAGTTTTTTGCTGAGCAGACAGCTCTTCCAGTGCTTAATTTGAGCAGGTTGTTGCCGGTGGGGGTCACTAGGCACTCATTTTTGGGGACCGGTCCTTATTTTCCACATGAGAGGAAGAGAGGAAAAATACACAAAAAGGCAAGACAAGGAACAGAAAAATAGAAAAACTGTCACAAACTGTCACAAAGGGAGAACCTATGAACCTGAAAGAGTGAGATAAGAGTGAGATAATAGGGCAGGGAGCATTTGGTAGTGGGTTAAAGAGGCATTAAATGGATTTAAGACTATGCAGCCTTGGTATTCGGCACAACCTGCGGGTATTAGTGCCCACTACAAATTGTTATAACATAACATAACCACATTTATTTGACTATACTATTAACCATTGTAGGTTGGGACTCCTTGACAAGCTTCATATTCCATCTGGGTCTTAACAGAATTGCATCATGGGCACCTATTTACTCTCCCATGTGGGACAGCATCACTGTCCAATATGTGCCAAACTGAGAGCTCTTGTGGTGTTCACATTCTGGTTCTTCTCCATCAACAGTGTTCCTCCTGGTAGGGTTTTCTGTCTTTCTGTTTCCTGTGTTCCACCACTCTGGCAATCAGATAGGTTTGTCTTCCTTCAAAACTTTGTAACCTTGTCTCCGGATCTTGGGTCCCACCTCTACTTTTACTTACTTGGGGTCGTTCTTACCATGGGACTGCCAGCCTGACACCCAACAGAAGCCACAATTGGGCCTTTATTTTTCTTCTCCTGGGAAGGAAAAAGGCATGAGGATAACAGGGGCATGTTGAACTTCTTGAGTTAGCAGGACACTCACTTTTCACTTAACAAATCATACATGACAACACCGGTGGAAATTTCTGAAACTACAGACCGTGCAATCTGATGTCATGAAAATATGTGAAAAAGATTAACAAAATCATATATATAGAACCATAATCAGCTTTATTAAGCTGTGAGAATCCATAAAAGTATGCAATTGTAGACAAAAAGATAACAACAATCAAACATCCCACCAATATAAAAACTCATAAATAAATACATAAAATCAACCAGTTAAATAAATACAGAAATAAAATATGTTTCGCAGTTAATCAAAAAGCCATATCCCGCATGATTATACTGCTTAATAGAGACACCACTAAACAAAATGATTCAGAATCCATAGACCTTTTAGAACATACTGCGCCTGAAAGAACAGAGTTACACAATGGCAAACTTCATTATTAAATTATTATTAAAAAATTTATATAGCGCACAGCTACCCTAGGGCATCCCGGCGCTATGAACAGTACATCAATCAGGAACCATGAGATGGTTGGACCAGCTTACACAGGAAACAGATGTGTTTTCAGGCACCTGCGAAAACGCAGGATGCAGGTCTCAGCACGAAGTTTTAGTGGCATAGAGTTCCAAAGAGTTGCTGTGTGCACAGAAAAACGTCTCCCGCCCGTTCGCGCTCTTTTTACTCTCGGGACGTGGAGCAAGCATTTCTGATCGGACCTTAGCGCTCTGTTCGCTTTATACGGCACTACCAGATTCCTCAGGATAGATGGTCCGTTACCCTGAAGAATTTTGTGTGCGGTACAGAGTGCCTTAAACTTCACTCTCTCCCGTACCGGTAACCAGTGCAGAGCCCTAAGGGCAGGTCTGGCTGATTCTGTTCTGGGGATGCCCATCAGTAGCCTGGCCGCCGCATTTTGCACCTGCTGAAGTTTGCTAAAAGTGGATTCAGGGGCGCCTAAAAAAAGACCATTACTATAGTCAAGGCGAGATGTTATCAGCCCCTGAATCAGCAACTTCCTCGATGAAAGGGGAAGAAGCGGGAAGATTTTTCTAGCAGCCCGCAGCAGGGCAAAACATACTCCCGCAGTTCTTTTAGCGTGCGTTCTGAAGGAGAGATCTTGCTCCAGCCAGACTCCCAGGCTCTTGATCTCATCTTTCATTGTTGGTAAATCACTCATACAGCTAGGCCAGCATGTTAATGGCAATGGAGGAGCTTTATTGCCAAGTAACATAATCTCTGTTTTAGAGCCGTTCAACTTCAAAGATTAACTGCTCATCCAGGCGTAGACATCCACCAGGCATGAGTGCAGCAAGTCAGGATTCTCCACCAGTTGAGGAAGGGCGACCACCAACTGAGTATCGTCAGCATAGCTGATGATCTTGATGTTAAAAGGGGCCACCACATCCTCCAGGGGGGCCATATAGACATTAAATAATGTCGGGCTCAAGGCCGAGCCCTGCGGCACCCCCCACTGGAGAGAGATGGATGAAGACTTGTTGCTACCTTCCCAGACCTGGTAAGACCGGCCTTCAAGAAATGAACCAAGCCACTTCAAAGCGGCCCCTGCCACCCCCACCTCTGACAGCCGCTGAGTCAACACCCGATAGCTCACGGTGTCGAACGCGGCACTCAGATCCAGGAGGATCACTGCCACTGATCCTCCCGAATCTAAGATGCGTCTGGATTCCTCAACGACTGCCAGGAGGGCCGTGTCAGTGCCCTGGCCAGGACGGAAGCCGGTCTGCGAGTCTCGCAGCAGGCCATTCGACTCTAAAAAATTGGAGAGTCGGAGGTTTGCAAGCTTCTCAGCAATTTTGCTGAGGCCTGGCAGCAGAGAGATGGGCCTGTAATTGGCCAGCTCCGCCGTGTCAAGGTTAGATTTTTTTTAACAATGCTTTGACCACGGCTTTTTTCCAGCTGGGTGGTACCAGCCCTTGAGTGAAGGAGGCATTAATTAGGTCCGTAATGGGTCCTACCACAGCGGTTGCTACTTGCTTTAAAACTCTAAAAGGGACTGGGTCCATGGGGGAACCACTTTTTATGGAGGCTATGACTTTTAGCGTTTCCGCTTCTGAAACTGGGCCAAACATATCCAAGGAAGTGCGTTGCTCTTTCCCCTGAGCTGGGGGGAGCTCTTTTTGGGTCCCTTGCGGTGTCATAACCTGGGGGAGGGAGTTAAGTATCTTCACAATTTTAATGTGAAAGAACTCAGCCAACTCCTTGCACTTCTGAGGATCGTGGATGACCGCTGGTTCCGGGACTTTAAGGAGTTCTTGTACCACCTTAAATGTTTCTCTGGAGGAGTTTGAGGCAAGTTGTATACGCTCCTCAAAAAATTGTGCTTTAGCCAGGCGTAGGGCTGCCTTGTAGCCCCTCATCGCTATCCAGTAGTCCTTGCGCTTGGCGGCATCAAATTTCTTCCTCCAGGCCCTTTCAAGTTTCTTACACCCTTTTTTTAGCAGGCGGAGCTCATCCGTAAACCAAGGGGCAGAAACAATTCTTTTTTCCCTCCTCTGTATCGTTTTCAAGGGAATGAGGGTATCAAGCGAGGCATTCAGCCACCTGTTAAGGTCAGCATCACCTTTAATCGGGTCTGACACGGGTGGAGGTTGTGAATTTGCCAGGTTGTGGGTCCAGTCATTGATCGATAATCTGGACCATACACGGTCCACCACAACCGCTTGATGTATCGGTGTTAAGGGCAGTTTAACTTGCCATTCCACCGCCACTAACGAATGGTCTGACCATGGGAGAGGGAGGGCTGGTCTGGCCTTAAGCCGGGGGATGTTAGAGAAGACTGGGTCCAGTAAGTGGCCCTTCTCATGTGTGGCTCCAGAATTAATTAGCTGAAGATCACAGGCAGTCAGGTCGCCTTCATCATCTGATAATGCTTGTAGAAAGCGATAGGTATGAAAAGCGCGCCGAAGGTTTCTGCGTCTCATAAGGGTTACTAAGGGGCTTATTTACAAGCCCCTTGCGCCGTTGCTGCATCACTTTTAAAATGTGAAAAAGTGATGCACCAGCGGCGTAAGGGGCTTGTAAATAAGTCCCTAAGAATCTTCAGTTTACAATTTGTAGTAATCACAGAAAAAGAGAAAATGCATCGTAGTTTGCTTGGACGAATTGTTACATCGCCACACACTGGAGTCAATGTTATGCTGAAAGCCAAGCTGGAAACATAAAGAATATTTTATCATACCGGCCCCAAAATTAAACAAAAAAGATTGTTACTAGTATACTTGTTTACCACATACAATTTGTGTGAGTGTTCCCAGGATTGAAATCTACGTAGCTCACAACATTTGATTTGAGACCTTCTTCCCACAACCTCTCCACTTGTGCTTGCTCCAATAATGGGGCTTGTACTACCTTTCTGCCCATGTTGGCGCGCGGTGATGGGGCAGATTTACAAGCCCCCTGCGCCACCAGTACGTCACTTTTCGTGACTTACTGGTGGCACAGGGGCTCCTCCATTTTTACAAGGAGAGGAAAAGCCACCCTGCATGACTTTTCCTCTCCTTGTAAATATGGCCCCTTCACACGCAGCACTTTGCGTTGAAGGGGCGAGTGTTGCTGTTGGTGTTCCCACGCAACACCCATGGAACAAGACACATCTCCAGATTTACGAGAAATCATGAATTTGGATATGCGTCTGAATGCTACGCTACCCTAGAGGTGGCGTAGCCAGGCGCAACAAGGATAAATGTTTTTATCTCTCCTCGTTTTTCCCTCTTTTTTTTTTTTATAGGATACTTGTAAAGCGCACTGTTACTCTACCCGAGTGTCCTGGCACTGTAGACCGCTGGGGAACCCGTCCTGGTTTTCCCTGTGAGATGGTCCCTTTTCTGGGTATCTCCAGGGTGAAACCAGGCATCCCCGGCATCTGTGGGGGGCCGTTGTAGAGATGAGGCAAGCTTAATGCCGAGAGTTACCGAGTGTGTTCCCTGGTTAGAGTAGGCACTGAGGCGAGAATTATCGAGTCCGTTGACCCTGGTCCAAGACCCTGCCGCGTCGGGAATTGAACCCTGGTCCCGGGCCGTTCTCTGCTTACAGGTCTGCCGCCTCTAACCAGTGAGCCACACCTCTGCGTGCTGCATTCTACAGCACGCATTGAAAGAGGAAAATTACTGTAGTGATTGTTTATGTGCAGGAAGGTGATCCTTCCTGCACAAAACAATCTCCCCACAACGCAGGCATCCTTGCACATGGTGCAAGGGTGCATGCGCATGGCTGCAATCTGTGCACCAGCGCAGGGGGAAGCACAGAGGTGCGACATATTCTTGTAAATATGTTGCATCCCTTTGCTTCAAAAGTGCTGCAGTGTGGTGCATCCAAAGGACTTGCGGTGCCACACTGCGGCACTTCCTTGTAAATCTGCCCTGATGTGTCTAGGAAAATGTAGCTAAAGCCACTTCTTTCAAAGGCTTTTCAACATATGCCAACCAAGAGATAGAAAGTGCCTTGTCACAGGCCAGGAAATCAGACATTATATTCCGTGATAGTGATGCTTCTTCGGAGCTCCAGATAGATAACCACAGGGAGACTATGAATATATAGAATCTATTTAACAAAATAAAATGTATGAACAACTAAAAACATATATTTCGAAATATTTTGTTAAACAAAAATTCCCTCTCATAATACCCCCTTTCCTTTTAAAATCATGAGAAGTTTTCATGCAAGTCCTCCTCCTCGGTATATTTCTTTAAGCCAAAAATTAATATAGAACATTTTGATTACCCATCCGACACTGAACATGTTTTACTGTTCATTGTGCTGAATTAGTTTTATTGTCTGGGCAATGTAACTAAGTCAATAATTCACAACATATTAGTGTCAGGTCTGTACTACACCATGGAGATAACACTAAACACCCCATAGAGCCAAATCCCTGCTGTGTCTGATAGTAATTAGTAATTCCCTGAATGACTTTCAGTTCCTCTCTGGAAGGATTCTAATGAAGAATTCGGGAATGCTCCGAGAAACTGCAAGCATTGATTGCAGTAATAAAAACATAACATATCACTTAGTTTTAATTCTAAGAATTATCATTGTACCCCAAGAAAGGACGACATAATTCTTACGTTCTTGAAAACATAAACACCATTGGGCATATTCTCAAGAACGTGTGATAACCATCGCAAAAGTAACTTAACGCAACTTCCAACATTGCAGTCTATCACGGGAAAAGTACGCTGTGTAAAGAAGCATTTTCAACACGGCGGTACCATGCGACATTCTCCAAATAACGCGTCAAATGTCCGCATTAAAATCTTGCGATGAGGCCAATTGCGGTGCAAAAAGCAGCGACAACCAGCGACAGGCCTGCAAATCCCACGTGTCTGGCGGTAAAATGCACCATAAAAACTACAGAAACAACACACCAGAAACAATCCAAAGCGTGGAGCAACATGGATGCACCCTGACCGAGCGCAGAGTCCAACGCCAACCCCACAACCCCCTCAGACCACCAGCAAGGAACCACAGGACGGGGACGGCCAAGGAGAAGATGGAGAGGAAGACGGGTTGCAGTCCAAAGCAAAACCCGATCAGCGTCCAGTGCTTAATTTGTAAAATATTAAGTGCAGGTGCTCAATTTTTTTAGAAGGCCACACCCACTTTCTCAGCTCCACCCACGCCGACCACAGGCTCCACCCACTTACTCTTTTGGCTCTACCCACATCCTCAACTGGCACTTCTGAAAGACAGATGTAATACCCCGTGATTCAATGATATATATATAGTGGGTCATGTCCATCAAATATCCAGGTGCATTAGGCTTGCACAGTCATAATATGCACTGTAACGTCTTCAAATTCAACACCCACGCACTGCCCCTAGTGTCCAAGCATAGCCCAAATGTCGACAAACAACCACCATGTATAATCCAATTGCAGCCACATGAGCTCTGACACTATCTTAAATTTCCAACACAGCTCTATAAAGAACAAGCCTGCGAAAAAATCCATTTGCAACCCTAGGTAGTGTACAATGGTAGGTGGTGTTCCCCTCAGAGCTGGAGGTGTGATAGTGGTGCGTGTGCGCCACTGCTTTTATTATAGGGTTTCTCTTAAGTGGTTGTGATAGGCACCCTCGAGCAAAGGGATAGAGGGACTCCTGCTTTGACTGAGGCGCAGTGTGCTGTGAGGGAGGGAGGGTGGGCTGACTGAGTGGATTTCAGGGCTGGAAAGGCAGACCCTTCCTGAAAGCAACCTCCCAGCCACCATTGGAACGGGGTAACTAACCCCTTCCAATCTACCTGCTCAGCCCCTCCTAGATTCTTAATATGCAAAGAGCATACAGTTAGTCGATTCAATCAAAGCAAATAGATTTTTTTTGTACAGCAGGATGCTGAACTCACAAATTTGAATGTGCTCTCGTATGTGATAAAGAAGAAAACAGTGGATTTGAATAATTTAATATTTCCATAGGATGACATTATGGGTCATGTATATAACATTTAGGTCAAACCATACCTGGTACCTGGAAGTTATGAATTTTTTTAAGGTCTGCAGAGGTATCAATATGTGGATGGAGCCTAACTAAATCTCTGTTTCAGTAGGACTCTGAAAGCTCTTTTATGTTGATGACATAAGGTCAAGCACCCTTTAAACTGTGAAGGCAGACAAAAAGTCCATGTGGACTAGTGTATCCATGGGCTCTTTAAATTAAGACTTCAGAGTGCAGTTTTGTGTTTAAGATTGCCTCCCTCCCAACTGTGGTGCTGCCAGAGTAAAAAATAAAAACCTGTATATTATCACGTATCTAAGACCAGCTCGATGTAGAAACACAATGATCACAGCTGCTTGGAGGGCAAGCATTCTTTGTGGATATACTTACACAAATTCTGCAGAGTCAAAACTTGTATGCCGGCTACCAACATATGGGCTGAGCCAAATCCCCTCACCTGGTACTGACACTTAAAGCCCTTTTCTTAACTGATCACATAATGTCTGGTGACAGTTCTGCTGTCAAGCCAGGCCTAAAAATGGGTTAAGTTGTCTGAGACTACAGCAGGAACAGTACAATCTTAAAAAGTGCTCGGTTGTAATAACCTGATGCTATCTCCGATGTATGGGCAAAATGTGTGAGTGCTTCAAATAGGATGCAGTGAGTCATTGTCTTCACCTCAATCATAGATAACATGTTTTACTATGACCCCCTCACCACCGATGGAAATTGCTCATTAGCATACGAAGACATTTAGTACATTTCCTCAACATGTAACTGGAAACACTGCATGTGTGCTACAGGTGCCAATTTGCACTTTCAGCTGCTGGTTGCTCTTACCTCCTGCTCTGCGAACAGTGCCAGCCTCTGCAGAACGTTGCTGGCGGGCTCCGGCTGGCAGGTGGCACTCTCAATTACCGGGAGCTGGTAAAGCTGTTGTAGCCACAGTGTAATGAGTAGGTGCATATGCTGTGGCCCCGGTACATGCAATTGAAGAGGTGGCAGCTCAGGGCGTGAGCTTGATAGTGTTTTGACGCGATGGACAACTCCAGTACTGCCACAGAGCAACGTGGCTCTTCAAAACATGCCCCCATTAACTGATTGCAGGTCAACACACTGTCTGGGGCGGCCAGAAACATGGCTCCAACAGCTAGCAAGTCTTTGGGGATATGGTCCTGTAGGGTGGTAAAGAGGCCCTTAGATCAATCGTCACGCAGGTGCTGTTGTCCCTTCCCCTGGATATGTTACATACAGATATTGCAGGCACCGCAGGCCCTGCTTGGCCAAGGGCATTTTCAGGTAGTTTTTAGCAGCCATGGTGGACCCACCCCTCTGTTGTGCTGTTGTGCATTGAATGGCCTACGTGCTTCCCCTTGCACAAGATGGACTGACCTTGCCTCATCATTGGAGTCTGTGACTCATACTGCATGTGGTGCACGTGCACCTCTTGCGCCTCGCCTATCCCCAAAGGTTTTTCCTGCAGGTGGTGCAAATCCGGAGCCTCCTCCAGGCTCCTCATTTCTCCTCCACACCGGACACCTGCGCCTGGACCTCGAAGAGCGGGCAGCCTCGTCCTCAGAGATCATATACAAAAGCTGCACGGGCCAGTAACAGGCCAGGCTGGCTGCTGGCCCCTGCTGGCTGCATTCTTCGCTGTCAGACAAACCTGCTATTATGAGCCCATACCCAAAAAACGGAACACTGTCTAGCTGTCTAGCTGTGCCACACATGGTCCTTCTAGTATTCGTGACCCGTGTATTTCTGTCTGCTTTTCATTTCCATCCTCAGGCAGCGAAACCGTTCACAGCCTTGGCTGCATCTCTCTCTCTCTTTACTATGGGTGGTTCTGCCATTCATGACCTGGAAACATAGCTGCCAAGGTTTCAGATAGCTATGTGTGACATTTATATAATTAAAGAGCAATTGTGAGTCACATTTCAACGACTATGAGTGACACTTTCTTGCAAACAAAATCAAGCAATGCTGATGAGGGAAACATATAAGTATCAGAAAATATACACGCATTTGAGCAACAAGAAACTCCATGAAGATTTTAAAACTGCTGCAAAGCACCAGAAATGGTGTCTCCAGCCCAAAAGGAAGTTTATGCGATGGGCCAGCATGAACATGTTACACATGGAGGCATCTGAGCTGTCTAAGAGTCACCCAGGCTCAGCTGACTAGCACAAGACACGCTGTCAAACACCATTTTGCAATACCTCACAGGCTGAGGCCGGGGCACAGGCGCAGTCATCTCTCATACAATTTTGCAGACAGTTTACGATTGGCAGAAACATGTGCAAGGTGCGTGGAACGGGGAATCAATAGGGGGTGAAGGAGGAAGACATGGATTAGCAAAAGTAAAACTCGGATAAGATGGAAGCCAAGTAGCAAGACAGGGTGCGGCAAGCGCTATTCAATGAAAGCATATTTATAATCAGAGTAAGAGAGAGTTCATATTCCAGGCTGCACTTACTTTGCCCTTGCCGTGGCCTCAAGGACTCCTCCGACTTCTGATGTTGAGAAGCTGCGTGGACACACTGGTGCGCCTTATGTGGTGAACAACCCCAAAACACTGTTCACTCAACCACCTGCACCCCGGTGCGATGGGTCGACTCCCTCCGGTGCTGGAGCAACATTTGTATTAATTTCAATTTACTGCAGTGCAAGCCTGCCATGCCCGTAGATTTAACTCCGGCTGCTGGCGGCAGCAGGACGTGTGCGCTACAAAACTTGTCTTGACCTCCTGACTCTGAGTCACGGAAGTAATGAATGTAGCAAATATGCCCTGCCGCTGCCTGTGGTGAATCCTAGCATAATACATCAACACTTAGCAGCTACAGCTGAAGCCTCCGAGACTGGGGAGCAGAGTGCAGGGCGCACTGCCTCTCCTAAAATAGAATCATGCTAAAAGTCAAATGAAATACTGTCGTGGAAAACCTCAGTTTAGCAATACATGCACACCTTTCAATGAGATTGAATCCACAATGATGCATGGCATTGCTGGAACAGTAACTTAAAATAGGGTAAAAAAAATAAATAAGACCAAACACATGGCAGCCTGTCAGTAGCCCCGGTGCTAGCAATTAAGTGCCGGTGCTGAGCACCGGAAAGCACCGGCTCAAATTAAGCAGTGTCAGCGTCACGGAGCTGACAGAAAACTACCATCAACTGACCCACAAGTAGATCACCAGAAATGCAGTCGGACTGTCGAGGAGACCAATCGAGGAGTCCAAGAGGCGCTGGCATGATGTGATAACCTAAACTAGGCATAAACCCACTGTCAACAGGAAGGCAGCAACGGGGACAGGAGGTGGGAGTCCTGTGCCACAGGAGGAGCTGGAGGAAATCAAGGCCACAGTCATTAGTGTGGAGATGGTGCAAGGTGTAGGGAGTACAGACACAGCTTGAGAGGACATAACACAACATCAACAGGGTGAGTAACGACCAGAGATTGGGGGCATGGGGGAGACGGGCACAATGCCACACATGTACAATGAGGTGTAGCACACTGCACACCCACAATAACCCTGGATCATGTCCCTGATCCCCGTGGCACACTGCAGCACACACACATAGCAATAACAGCACACCCACATTGATGACAATGTGGTACAATGCGCAAACTCGACACTGCAGAACAGAGGACACAACTGGCTCTGCACACGTGCGAAACAGGCCTACTACATCTGACACAGCTGAAAACTGTGAAAGGGAAATGTACGCGTACAACCTCACATACGTCATGTAGTCCAAATGTACATTTTCCCGCATCCAAATCCGGCACCTCCCAAACAGTCACAATGGACATTGTCATACAGTCTGCATGTAAACAAGAACAATGTGCCAACTTACATGTCAACACAATGTCAACATGCATCTCCCCTTCACATTGCAAATGGACAGACAACACCTACAGTAGAGCACAGAAGACCGCACATCTGTGATGCTGGAGAGGACCACCACACCTTCGACACTGATGCCCTACAACAGCCCATGGACATCCCACGCAACCCACCACCAGGACCCGGGCAGCCAAGCTACTTAGAGGAGAACACAGACCCTGAAACAGACCACACAGGAGGAAGCACCCGCAAGCACGGCTGGCTCACAACACTTCAACGACCTACACATGGCACCCCAATGCGAGGTGTCAGAACACCAAACGGAGGTGGCTGAACAGGTGCAAGGGGGGTCCGAACCCATGGAATTCGAACTAGATCACATACGTGGGTGTCTATTAACCTTCAGGGACCACCCACACCCCACAAAGGAGACCCACACTGCCATAGAGACACATGCAGATGCACAGTCACAGTATAGAATCACACCCAGGGGCACGTAAATAGCAGTCACACACCCACGTTGGCTCTGCGTACAACAGCCCAGGCCACTCCCCGTTTGAATTGAGTGGGTGACGACAAAGCTACATGTCCAAGCTCCAACCCACTGCCTGCGGTGACATGTCTGCGCCTGCTGTACACAGCATACAGCAAAATCACAGGGACACACACAGATATTATGTTGAACTGGCTATGGGCACAAGCGCCCGGCCTCTTTATTGGCAGGGCCACATGTACAGTGACGCCTGTGCTGGATGTGTGTGGGGTGAGTGTAAGCCAGCACGCACAGAGTGCCTGGTGCGGGCAACAACTTGAAGTGGACACCAGTGCAACGGAAACTGAAAACACCTGCATAACAGAGTCAACGGCTGAGCAACATGGAGGGAGACGGAGCAAGTACAGAGGTCACCCAACATGCAAACAGAAGTGTCCGTGAGTTGCAGTGCACTGAGGATGGGGCACTAGAGCTGAACGCGCTCATGTGATGAAATGACTAGACTTGGGTCCATTCGGATATTCATGATGCAGATGCATTGGATTGTGTTTGACCTGCATCATCTGCCTCATCAACGTCCCAGGTCTCCCACACTGCCTGAGGTGACATTGCTGCGCAACCTCTCCACAGCACAAAACTCAATCAGCAACTGTCCATGGGTTGGGGTGCACTGAGTCAGTGGCATGTGGAGTGCTGAGCAGAGGATCAGGCAGATGATGGCATCCACGACAGGTGTGAGCAATTCCATCACTCTGCCAGCACCAACTCTGGCAGAAGGCGGCTGGAGGTGGCCCTGGCGATGGTGGCATGTGCCTCCTGTAGTGATGCCACGTCTGACCCGGTCAGGACTCATTTGGATGTTTGAGCCCTGGTGGACCGCAGTTGAGGCTGGAGGCAGCGGAAAGCGCAGGGCGACATACACATGGTGTCAGAAGACCACAAGACCACCGTCTCAGAGGTCATCCAATATAACACAGGAAAGGTTCCCTGATTTGACCAGCACAGACTTAGTGGCCCCGGATGCACAGCGGCTGGCACAAGCACCCTGCCACGGGATGGTGTCTTGCGGTCCACTGATGTAGAGCCACGCAGAATGAGCGGGTCCTCGTCAATGTGGAAGGTGAATGTGGGGGAGGGTTGCGGTGGACAGTGGAAGGTGTCTTCTAGGGCATGATGCTGAGGTCTGTTGTTATCTGAAAGCAGCAAATGGGGGTGTGGAACGCAAAAGCCTCGTTGCCACAAGCAATTCAGTATCAGCTACATGAAGATGAAAACAACCCCCTAGTCCATAGACTCAGACGCTACAAATGTACGACCAGAGAGTGTCCATGAATGTCGGGGAACAGACTTAGTGGCACAGGGGCTGAGAGGGGATGCAGTCTACGATGATGCCGGTACACTGATATGAACTTTGTCAATGCTAAATCAAGATTCTATGACTTACTGGACCGCAGTGTAGGCCGGAGGCAGTGGTCAGCAGTGGCCCAGAGCCACATGTCGTTGGCTCGCGATGCATAGAGTTAGTGACACCTGGGCAGTCGTCGGTAGTGTTCGGTCACCTCCGTAATGATGATCCTTTTTTCCTGCAGACTGCAACGCGTCTTCCTCTTACACCTCTCCTTGCGTGCAATGATATGTACTCTGCCATTGAAAAATCAACAGACTTGTCACCACATCGGAGGCAGTATAGTGACATGAACTCAACCATTATTATAGTGATCTGCTATGGTGTAATCAAGACTCGGTTCCAAATGTGTGCCCTACTTGTCCGCTGTGCATGCCGTGGAGAACGTCAATGAGTAAGGAGTACTGCGGGCCTGTGTTAGGGAGGCTGTGATGGTCTGGAGGCAGCTGCCAAGGTCACAGGCCTCGGCCTTATGGCTTTCACCGGCACGTGGTGGGCCCTCTTCGACACACGCCAGTGTCTGCAGAGGTAGGCAGGACTGGTTCGGGGACCAGCATTCCGGGGTGCAGCAAGCGCACAGGATCGCAGTCAACTCGGCTCATGGCAATGGCCTTGTGGCGGGGTGAAAAGCGCGGCCCTGGCAGAGACGTTGGGCATTCCAGAAGAGGACTATGCCCAGAGTTACGTGCCTTTTATTCACACCCCTAAGGTGGCCTGGCATACGCCAGGCCAGCCAACTCCGCTCACGCTTCCGAGGGGGACGTAACAAGCTACATTTCTGCGATCTTCCCCACTGGCTGGGGTGACATGTTTGCATCCACTGTCCACTACACTCCATACACCAGCGGGGTATGTCGACATGGATATGTGTGTGGTCTGCATACTGCAGTCTGTCCAGCACAACCACGCCACACTTGGCATTGTGTACACTCATATTCATCGGTCACTTGCCTCCTTTGCACATGTCTGATCCCCACCTCTTCCCACATTCTGCTTTTGTGTGGCTGGGGTGCCATGTTGTTAATGGCTAATGTACATGGCTGGCCCAGGTTGTGCTCGCAAGTCTGGTGGGTGTGCCTATTGTATGTGAGCTTGTGACATGTGCATTAACTGTGTTGTGAGTTGCATGATTGTGGAGTTGAGGTGTGTGGTGTATTCATTTGGTATTGGCCAATGAGCAGTGCATTTCAGTGGGTGCCATCCTGGTAGCGCAGGTTGATGATGGACTGTCGGAAGATGTAGGAATTATGTACACTGCCTGGGGGGTTGGCGGCGATATTGGCGGAGATTCCCTGGTGGTCCAATGTTGCCTGCACATTGGTGGTATACGTGCGATTTCTGTTGTGCTTATTGTGTGCAGTGTTGCCAGGGGTCACTAGTAGGACATGTGTGCAGTCAATTGCCCCCTGACACATGCGGGAAGCCAGCTGTGGCGTAGATGCCTTGCTTGCTCTCCGGCTATTTCTGTGCAGTGTGTGGGAAGTATAGATGGTGGGGTAACAAGGTGAAGATGTCATCCATGACCTTTGTGAGGGACTTGGATTGGCCTGATTGTGAGACTCCTCCGACTCTGACAGTTGTTGGTTGGAAAGTAACAGAGGCCAACACATGCAGCACGGCCAGCAGTTTGTCTGAGGTGGGATGTTGGTTGTCCCTTTGAGCCTGTGGTGGGCAATATCATTCTCTGGTGTTGGGTCTGAGAGGTTGGTGAGTTTTCAGGGAGTTGCTGTCTTTGCCTGCGCTGCCTCAGTGTTGGTCCAGGGGGGTGGTGGGGTCCAAGGTGGTGGGGGGTCCTGGGGGTGGTGGAAGTGGGTGTTGTGACCCTCTTGGGTATCCGGCCTGCATGACCAGTGGCTCCATGGCATCTGTTCTTCAGGTGTGGCTCTGGGCTGGGCTGGCCTCCTTTTTGTGGTGCAGGCTGCCATCCGACTTTACAGCAGGTCAGGGCAGGTGTTACTTTCCTGCAGCTAACGCGTCTTATCGCATGTTTCGTGGTCTTTTCGCCGATCTGGCTGGTCGTTGAGAATGTTGCGACGTCCTGTTGTTGTGGCTTTTGGCACAGCAACGCCTACTCAGCATCTCATTACAATAGTTGCTGGGGTCATGTGTGGCGATGTTTTTTGCGGTTGCTATCGAGGGTAAACTGGTGCTATGGGCTGTGAGCACCTGCTTGTGAATGGGGTGATACATTTATGGCAACTTTGGCTGCGATAAAGTGCCGTTAACCCAGCATTAGCTCCTTGAGATAATGCCCCTATTTCTAATAGTTTTTGTTTCATTGGAAAAGAATGAAATCAAGAAATTCCCCTGGGTTATTTGTCTGCCTTTCTCTGTGGATTGTCAGTGTTACTCTCAGGCAACATATCAACTGAAGAACATTTACTAAAACATGTTGAAATAAAACAACTGGAGTATAAAGTTTTTAAAAGGTTTGTAAATTGGTATTTTTTTACAGGATGTGATTTTAATTGCTAAATGTCATTATCTTTGATTCATTTCAGAGCCCAGTGTCAGTAGGTCTTAATTCACACCCACAGCGTGGCTATGCATCAGGTGCAGTAGTATCCCTTTTATCAATCAATCAATCAATCAATCATGACACTTGTATAGCGCGCTACTCACCCGGAAGGGTCTCAAGGCGCTTGGGGAAGGGGGTCCGCTACTGCTCGAACAGCCAGGTCTTCAGTTGCTTCCTGAAGGAGAGGTGGTCCTGGGTCAGCCGAAGGTGGATGGGGAGGGAGTTCCATGTCTTGGCCGCCAGGTAGGAGAAGGATCTGCCTCCGGTGGTGGCTCTTCGGATGCGTGGTACGGTGGCGAGGGCGAGGCTGGCAGACCGTAGCTGGCGGGTGGGTGTGTGGAAGGTCAGGTGGTCGTTGAGGTACTTGGGGCCCAGGTCGTGGAGAGACTTGTGTGCGTGGGTGAGGAGACGGAACGTGATCCTCTTGCTGACGGGGAGCCAGTGCAGGTCCCTCAGGTGGCCGGAGATGTGGTTGCGTCGGGGATGTCCAGGATGAGTCGGGCGGAGGCGTTCTGGATGCGTTGGAGTCTTTTCTGTAGCTTGGCTGTGGTTCCGGCGTAGAGGGTGTTTCCGTAGTCCAGTTGGCTGGTGACGAGGGCCTGGGTGACTGTCTTCCTGGTTTCTGTCGGGATCCATCGGAAAATCTTGCGGAGCATGCGGAGGGTGTGAAAGCATGAAGAGGAGACGGCGTTGACTTGTCTGGTCATCGGAGGAGTCCAGGATGAAGCCCAGGTTGCGTGCGTGGTCTGTAGGCTTGGGTGCGGTGCCCAGGGCTGGGGGCCACCAGGAGTCGTCCCAGGCGGAGGGTGATGGTCCCAGGATGAGGACTTCCGTCTTGTCTGAGTTCAGTTTCAGGCGGCTGTTCTTCATCCACTCAGCGACGTCTTTCATCCCTTCATGGAGGCTGGTAGACATACCACTCTGTCTGATCATAACTGTCCTGGTCACTGGTGGCCCTCAACCTTTTGAACAGGTGGAGCACCAAGGCTGGTGCACATGCAGTCAACGACTTTTCAAAGAGGTTGACACGTGTTTGCCTTTCTAGAGCATAGTTACTTAGGCAGTGGCTGGGCGGCTCCAAATAACAATGACCTATAATTTTACAGTTACTTCTCAATATGTGGAAAACTTGGGACTGTAAGGATATCAATGTGGAATATTTTCTAAGTGAGAATGGTCTCTGAACTCCTAAAATCACTCATTCATCCACTTACACATTTACCTCAGCATTGATTAATTTGAGCAGGTGGTTTTCTATGCTCAGCACCGGCACTTAATTACCAACACTGGCATTTACGACAGTCTGGCACATGGTGACACTTTTCATCTACTTAAGAGATTAGCACAGCAACAGTTGCTTGTTGATTCGTTGTGCATTAAAAATGACTTATACCTGCCACCAAAGCCATTCTTATAGTTTTGGGGGCCAAGAATTGTCTCAGTTGTCACATTTGTAGGAGTGTGATGGCAGTAGTTGTGTTAGTACTGTCATTTGCAGAGCTGGTAGGGGCTATTGGGGGTGCAATCTGCAGTGACCTCTTGATGAGGGCCCAGCACCTATTTTTTTTACAAACTAAGTACTGCACCTCAGTGAATAAAGCACCTACTGCAGAGATCTAACTAGTATGTCACTAATCCATAAATGCACACGTTATCTGACTGATTGAACATTTTACTAGTCTGCCCTGCTTGGTCTGTTCTGCTGGAAATGGAAGGGTGAATGTGCTGCCTTCTGTGAGAGTGGGAAGCTTGCTTTGCTACTGCCAACCTGTACCCATTCTGTGAGAAGCAGACATTTTACTGCTGCTGCATGATATGTTTGTGTCCTGTGATGGGGGAAGCTTGCACTGCTGCTGCCCAATGTCGGTTTGTCTGCTGAAGGAGGAAAGCTTTCACTATTTTTTCCCAAGGTGTACCTGTTCTATGAAGGAGTGGTGCCTCCACTGTAGAATGAAGGTGTTTCCATTGCCTATTTGTTAAAAAATAATATACAGAATACACTTGCTTGGCATGCCCTAGGAGCAGAGACATTTTCACAATTTTTGATGTGAGAGGCTGTAGTCCTGCTATAAAGGGCACTCACTATTAAAGCACCAAAACATGTTGACAGAAAAGAGAAGTGTTCATTGCTTTAACCTCTGTTTTGAATCTTATGACTGTCAGACACCAGTAAAAACATTTTGGCTCACCCACACACAATTCTAATGTAGGACTGAGTGTTTAACAAAGGGACAACATAAATGTTGACACAAGGGACATAACTTTCCCAAATCTAGAGAACCCATAACTACGACACTTTGCAACAAGTGAACAGTAGCAATCTTGGGTGTTCACAATTATAGATGTGGAAGCCACTGATAAGTAGGTGGGTTTCATCATCTTAAACGAGAACATGAATATATGGTAATTCAATTCGTAGTTTTGCTCTTTCTTCCTGGTGAGTTGTCATTCTTCTATGTTTATGTATGTTTACAGAGAGTGTATGTTAGTAAACGGGTCATTAGTTTTGTGACCTGCACAAGAAATGGGTCCACATTTGCTCTCCATTGGAAACCAAATACCCCACTTTAGTGCTTGACCCTCACAGGGTAGTGAATCAGAGCAGTTTAAGGCCTATTCAAGGGAGCTGGTGTGGGTTAGTGATCACCATTCACAGGTACTCTCTAATAACATTCAATTAATGAATATCCAGTATGTGCTTTTTCTTTTGATAAAGGACAAAGTACATGTATTACACACCCACCACTCAGTCAGTCAGTCAGTCAAATATCTTTATTCGATTATTTAAAATCATAAAAGAGCGAGCAATACACGAGAACATTTCATCATGACACATAATAATATAGATCAAAATTTTGATTAAAAAACCCTAAAAACACGTTATACAGAATAAAATATACAATAATGTTTAAAAAGAGTAAAATCAATGAAATGTAGAGGGTACACATTAATCAGGGACAGGGTGCCTAATACTAAATCGATGCTTATTTATACGTGCACCAGCAACCAAAAAACTAGCAACATGAAATGCCACTTTTAAGTTCGATAGAAGTTGCAGGAACAGCATAGCTGGTTTTACCTGTGTAAAACCCATATTGCACAGTATAGGCAGCAAGTATTTTTTCCTACTCTCTTTATAATGACCGCAGAACAGGATAAAATGAGTCGTGTCTTGAATAGAAAAATAATCGCAGTCACATGGATCAGCATTTTCAGGTCTAGTCCACTTTTTAAAATTACCCAGAATAAAAGGAATCAGATCAAGACGAAATCTTGTTAGAAGGAAACGATGGTATGGTTTATGTACCAAAAAGAGATACGGTTCCATACCTGGGACAGATGTTAACATGCAATGTTTCCTAACCGTAGGTTTGTTTAACTCTGTGGCTTCCCTCTCCGAGACATAACAGTCAGTCAAAAGGTTTTTGACTATCTTTATGATTTCCTGATTTATCAAATGTGGGGAAGAAAAAAGTTCAGGTCGGCCAACTAGAGTTAACTGCGTCTTAACATATTTTAACCATGGAATGTTGTATACTTTATCCAGGGCTAAGCAATCTTTAAGGATGTGATGGTTTAGAGTAAGCTCCTGGTTGAGCCACACTCAATACTATGCAATAAATTACAAATATAGATAAGCAGATGGGAATACTTCTTGGTGACATTGCGTAATCACTCTTACCCCTCCTAAAGGAAGATCTAGATCATTGTATTAAAATGCAATATTGGAATATCACTTTGAATAAATGCATTTAATATTGGCAAAAAACACGTATACCTTGAAGGTCAATGGTTATCAGCATCATTAAAACATTCTCAAAGAAAAATGTCTATGCATGTCTGGGTAATTTGTGTTTTCAGTATGTTTCAGCCATGAATAATGCAATTAGAACATAGCCCCTAGGAGGCATCACATTTATACCCAAAGAGGATGCTCGCGCAGCATGAAAATTGTTGTTGGTCACCTTCAGGCCATAGAGACTGCACACATAGACTTTGCCCCTGGAGGACAAAATACTCTCAGCTGTTGATCACATGCTCCAACTTGGGGAGTAATTGAAAATGCTTAGCAACTCCTGAGGGGTTACCTTCTCAGAGTCCAACCCAAGTTAGAGTGGTTTTGGTGGTAGGCTGCACTGCTCCAAGCTCTCCCGCACTTTAGACATTAGTTAGTGATGACTCCGTCCTTCTAGGGCCGCCACAAGCTACAAATGAGTGATTTTCTCGTTACAATGCAGGCAAGTCCCTTGGAGCATTACTGAGCACTCCTCCGAGTGCCATGAATAATCAATTAGCGACTCTCCTGCATTGTGTCAGGGAGACCTGTGCCATATTTCACTTTGTTGTTTTCATTCTCTTGAGCAGCCTCAAGCCATTTTCCTTTTTTTGGGGTACCCCGTCCTACCTGGGCACCGCATGAACAAAATTCACTCGGGGAGGACAGCTCAGTGAGCCCACCTCTTGTAGTTCCCGTTGGCACCCTGAGCAGCCTGCACTTGTGGGTCCTGTGCTCTACATGCCACTGGAATCAAGCTAGCCTGGCTGATGAGGGCTGATGCCCTGAAACCGGTCCCAGGATGCTTGTTCCCTGTCCAGGGAGAACATGGCCTGGCAGTTCAGGCTGGACAGTTCCCATGGGCAACAGGGTCAAGAATGATTTGCGTATGGCTGGGTTTAAACTGGAATAGCAAGGGGAGCAAAACAAAAGATTTATTTAGGCCCAGATCTCTGTCCTGGAGTGATTGTTTGACATTGATCAGCATTCTGTCCATCAACTGTTTTTATTGCATTTGTCACCCTGAGTGGGACGAGTATGCCCACATGTGGGTCCCATGCTCTACATGCCACTTGAATCAATCTAGCCTGGCTGATGTGGGATGATGTCCCACAACCGGACCCAGGGTGCTTGTTTCTGGTCCAGGGAGGACATGAACTGGCAGTTCAGAGTGGTCTGTTGCCATGGGGAACAGGGTCAAGACTGACGTGCATATGGCTGGGTTTAAACTGGAATGGCATGGGGAGCAAAATAATTGATGTATTTAGGGACAGATCTCTGTACTGGGGTGAATGTTTGACATTGATTAGCATTCTGTCCATCAACTGTTCTTTTTGGAGTAGCCCACAGCATCTTTCTGGTGCGCTGTTGGTTGCTGGTCTTTCAACTCTCCCTAGACATGGGCGTAGGGAGAGGGGCAATCTGGCCATGTGTGGAAGTTTGGTGGCACTCCATCCTTGCTTATCCTGAAATCAGAACCCACAGATGGGCTCCTAGGCCCCTTCTTGTGAATAAGGGGAATGCAATGGCATTTCCTTGTTCTGAGTAGTTATATGGGCCAGGAGTGGGGTCTTGACCATTTTGCCTTCTGCCAGGGAAAGCATCACAGCGTTTCCCCACAGTTTAGTTTTGTGAGAAGCCTTCGGGCCCAGTTCCACCCCAAAGGCAAAACTAATTACGGCACCAGAGGCCCACGTATTTCATTGCCAACACAGGAAATAAGTCAAAGGTTGACAAAGGGCAAGGGCATATCTCAGGCCCAGTTGGGTCAATATTTACAGTCTTTGTATCATTTTGCTCCAGGTGGAGAGACATAGCCACAGAGAGCAATTTCTTCAGGACGACAGGCTGCAAAAGTGACAAACTTTACAGAGAACTGGTTTCACTGGCTCCCTGTACCAGCCTTTCTCTTTACTTTTCATCAGGGCTTCTCACCTTCCTTGCACAGATGCCCAGTCTTTCCCCCAAATGATCCTCAGGGGGTGTAAGGGGATCAGCTTTCCTGGTCTTGGGGAGTGTTCCACTGGTCCTGGGGTCAATTAGAGTGAAAATCCTTAGGCAAGATGGCAGTCAGGGGGTTCCTCCTTCCAATTTTCCATTTCTTTGTCTAGCGGAAAAGCACACTCAAGAGAGAGCTCTAACCTCTGCATAGGACCTTTAAATGTGGGGGGTCGAAAGGTTACAACAGGGATGTACATCTGGCTCATCCTGGTGTGCCACATCACTTCTCTGCCCCTTCCGCAAGCACCCTGCACATCCTGCTGTGGTATTTCAAAATGGCGTCACCCAGGAGCCACTTGCCACATCTGCTTGGGGGGTCTCAGCTCTACCACTCTCTGACATCACTGCTTGGGAAGCCAGCAAAACCTCCAAGTAACCCTCCCTCCTGGTATGGCTCCAGAGGTCTGTGCCCCCTCCTTTGTTAAGTAAGCTTGAGCAAGCCCTCTTCCTGGCAGAGGGTGACAGCTGGCTGATTGATGCTGAACAGTCCACCCCACCCCTTCCTCCTCAGTAGCTGATTTAAGCACTGTTAATTGCTCGCTTTGTGGGGGAGGTCTTTGTTACTGTGGCTGGAGAGAAAAAGTAATTATCCCAACAGGGTGACAAAAGGCCTGGGGTCTGATCCTGAGCTGAACTAGAGAAATATGACATTCCTGGTTGACTCATAAGCTGTACTGATATGTCTTTGGACTTTGCAGCATTGCTCTTTTCCTAGAGGTTATGCTCTTAATCTGTAAAACTCTGGTATCTGTTGACCAAGGGGAAGTGGAGCTGCACTCCAAGGCAGCCTTCTCCATTAATGTATAATGGAGTGTCACTGCAGACAAGACAGTAAACCTCACTGACGTGTGTGCACACCAACATTATAAGACCTATCCCAGGGCAATAAACAATCCTGTAGAGTCTCATCTGCACCAGGCTACCTGTGTGCAAGTTCCTAGGCTGCACATGACAGTAATCTCTCACATGCAGCCCTAACACATGTGCACATGTGTTCACGTACAACCATCCGATTGCCCCTTACCCAGGTTGCGCCGAAGCGGTCTCATCTTAAAAGGTGGGCACCGGCTGTAATCGAGGGCAATCCATTTCCCATAAGTTTACTGTAGGTGAGTCACAGGCAATGAGGCTATCCCACAGAAATAGGTCAAAAGCCGGGTGATCAAAAGTGAAAAATGCAGGCAGATTAGATGGGCAGGACCATCTTTTCACAGACTTTTCAACGTTCACAACCGTACTTTAACTTTTGTTTACTCCCCATTTAGTGTGGTGCTACTTTTTTTGTAACTTTCCTGTATGAATGAATCATGTGATGTTCCTCCTTCCACTACCTCTTTACTTTGAGTTTGAGAAAGGAGCAATGATACTGTCAGCTTTGTTATGTAGTGATGCTCAATGTAAAAGTTTCCACTACACAAAAGACGAAACAATTTGTATTGTGGATGCTTTTTTTAATGCATGACATAAATGAAAGAGTGAACATTCACAAAATATTTGAGTGTAGCTTACATTTTGCTTTATGTGTGAAACAAGCAAATTATGAAATGGACTAGATGGATTTGTAACATCTTAAAACATACCTGATTTGTGGACTACATGTCCAACATCACCTTGCATTCTGGCACTTTGACCCCATAGAGAAAGTGTTAACACACAGATACAAGCCCCACATTTCCACATGCTGTTAGCTGGAAAGGAAGGAATGGCTGATGTGTTATAGTGCACTTGGCAGTCTTGTGTAATGAAAAATTAACTTGTCTTCCTGACTTTGTGCCTTTCGTTTTGAGGGTTAAACAGCCCAATGGGTGAGGCAGCAAAAATAGCCTTTCAAATGAAAATCTCACTGCTAATGGACTAGCAGTTATACTCACTGAGGAAAGAAAACAGCATTCTAAAAACACAAAGGGGCTTATTTACAAAGCCCTTGCACCACTTTTGCGTCAGTTTTAACATAGGAAAAGTAACGCAGACGTGGCGCAAGGGCCTTGTAAATCTGACCCATAGTTTTCTAGAGCACTGTGAACAGTGGAGACACTTTAAAAGGAAAAACAATGTGCTGCCACACCTCTTCCCGAGAGCTTGCCCTGAAATAGTGCAGCACTTGCTGCCGGTGGTGCCCCGCAAGGGGTGCCAGTGATCCTGGTGTTTTGTTATCTACTTTTCATGGGTGTAACAATATTAAACCCAGTTTAAAATATCTCCAGGCTTTGTCTTCAATAGCAGTCATGCCTTGCTCCTCCCTACCAGAACTAATCTTTCCTTGCCCACTCCCACCCCTGACCCACACATTTGCCCCCTTCTCAGAGCTGGAGACAGGTAGTAAATGGGTGTTTAAACCCCCCAGAAAAGAAAGATAATTCTAAACAGAATACCAAAAAGTAATTCCATGCCCGCACATGCATTCCCAATTTCAAAGAGGTTTATCTAGTCATTGAATGGTACAGTTGCTTTGTAGTGATGATTCGTTACTTCTGCCGCCCCTCAGACCAGTTTGACGGCGCCAGACGACCGTTCTTGCAGCCCTCTTTCCTCAGCTGCTGCCGGATACCACAGGGCGCGCCTGGCACGTGCTCCTTGAGTGTTCTCTTGCGTTCGCCCAAGTGACGCAACGCACGAGGAGCTTGTACACAGGGAAGGAGGCCGACTGGTGAATCACGGGCCGGATGTGCTCACCCTGGGCGCTGACGGCTGCGCCCTGTCATTATGTCCACTTTCACAAGCAAGCAGGCTCTTGTGACTGACTGCACGTTTCTCTCCAGAACCTACTGAGAGCGGTGCCCCTCTTGCCGAGCCCAGAGACACTGCGGGAGATTGCTGTCCCCTTGGATTTTCAACTGACCAGCTCGCCGCTCCCGCTGCGCGGGAGCCGCTTCGCTCTGTGGGTGGACCCACCAACCTTATCTACGCTGACCGTCACCGCCTGATTGCCGTTTTTGCCGTGAGGGAGGAACTACTGAGGAGGCTGCAGGGGTAGCGCGGCAGGGACTCACTATCCCAGGAGTCCCTGCATGACCACGTGACATCCGGTCAGCGCCCCCCTGACTGCCCCGCCCATCACTGGCAGACCGGTAAAAGGAAGCCGAAGCACCTGCCTTGTGTGCCCCTCTTGCCGAGCCCAGAGACACTGCGGGAGATTGCTGTCCCCTTGGATTTTCAACTGAGCAGCTCGCCGCTCCCGCTGCACGGGAGCCGCTTCGCTCTGTGGGTGGACCCACCAACCTTATCTGACCGTCACCGCCTGATTGCCGTTTTTGCCGTGAGGGAGGAACTACTGAGGAGGCTGCAGGGGTAGCGCGGCAGGGACTCACTATCCCAGGAGTCCCTGCATGACCACGTGACATCCGGTCAGCGCCCCCCTGACTGCCCCGCCCATCACTGCCTAGCCTACAACATCAAGAGAGAGGCTATCTTGCAGGACGCAAGCGGGACGCCGGGCTAAGCCCGGGCAAAGGGCGGGCCGTCTTTGGCCGTCCGGGGCCAGCAGGGGCCGGGACGGGCCACCCCTCCAACAACACAGGTACGACCAAGAACTGTTGTGCAGGCATACTTAATTACTATTCCCTCTAGTGATAAAGATCTCTATGCCTGGATATCCCCAAATGACTACCCGCTCCGGTAGATGTTCACGAAGAGGGGGGAACAGCACGCTAGGAACCATGGATAATTTCATAACACGTGCCGTTTCTGTTGTAGAAAAGGAAATCATCCTGGCAGAACGCAGGTTATCACGAGAGTTCGTGGCTCATAAGCGTTCCTCCATGGGGTCACTGGCGCAGGCCAAATCCCCAATAAACACTATTTCATTGGGAAATCAAGTCAATACAATTCCTAGTGATTTGCAACCCTGCATCATTGACCAGAGATTAGATAGTGACATTTTTGACATCACCTCGGACCCAGCACCTACAAATAAAACCGCAGGTGACACCAACAGTAGACATTGTTCTCCATCCTTGGCCCCTGATCCACCGGCTTTGCCTATAATAACGATATATGATACTCCTTTAGAAGATGCCACACAATCCCCTCCTCAAAAATCTAGTAGGGTTGCTGTAAAAAGGAAAAGGTTAGTTACCCCACGTAAAGCCTATAGATTAAAGGCCTTGAAGAGAATTCATAAAAACTATATGAATGGGGTAACGTACTATAAATCCCAAGTCACTGATTGCGCGAACACTGGGACCGAACCAAGAGAGCAAGGAGAGGGTGATCTATTATTAATAACATCCGACGGCCCTGCCCCGGTCATTGAATTAGTAGATAGCCTTAAAGATCCACCAGTAACCAATCTGTTGACTGACCAGATTCAACATCTCATGACTACCTTATTGCAACCGGTAGTCGAAAAACTGGAAGTGCTCACGAAGCGCCTGGACAAATTTGAGCAAACATCTTTAGACTATTTTTTTGCCCTAAAATCACTGGTCAAACTCCATTCTAAGATTGGAACAGACACCGTAACAATGGAATCAAGTACAATGGCTTCCAAACCAGTGCAACAAACTTGCCCTTCCAGGAAAGATAAAATGATAGATCAAAGCAGGCCTAATGCTGTCCTGGGAGGATCGCGTGCGGAACTTTCAGATAGGCACTCAAATAGTGGAGAAACACAATTGGTTGTCCCCCCAAACCCCGCACCGCGTAAACTTAACCAGGCAACCAACACCATTACCTCTCAAAACACAGCACCTCCAAAATCCATGGAGGGAATAGGATCTATAGCTCCCATTTCAACCAGTGTGAATAATAACAACATTCAAACATCTGTCCACAATATAGATAACTCTGTGCCGAAGAAGTCCCCAAACGCACACCTTCCACCAGGGTGCCAACCGTATGTGGTAGTGCTCACCGGTGTCCCTCCTCTAAAACCTAACAGAAGGGAATCATACGACGAACTAAAAAATAAGACCTTATACTGGTTGAGAGAAAACAGACCTTTACCATATACTGTTAACTGCCAAGTCATCCAAGTGCGAAGAGTAAGTTGGTTGGGCACTAGGACGAAAGACATTGAAGGAGATTGCATCCTAGTGAATTTCAAAGATCCCTCAACTGCAGAGCTTGTATATAGCCAACAACCAAGAAGAGGTAATCTAAGAATTGGAACCTGTGATCTAAGCTACTTCTACCCAAGGCAATGGATTCATGACAACAGAGTACCACCCAAAGTGAGGTTCACAAACGATAATAGATTTTCATTTTTTGATCCCCCAACTCCTGCTGGCTTAATAAATTCACACAATATGGACGTGGACAAAAACTGGTCATGGTGGGGCCATTGACAAACAAAAGTCTACGGAACAGGCGGATCAACTCCCTCTATGTCTACAGTACCTCTAGTGGAATCATATGTACTAGCGAATGCACGGACATGTGAAACGCCCTTGGTAACCAAGATAGCAGAACTAACACGGGCTGAGAAATCATCAAATAACATCTTGGTTGATTATCAAGGAAGAGACTCAGCCGATCTCTGTATTATTGAGGACCAAGATATGCCGTTAACATTAAATAATGAGCCCCTAAATCTGGCAAGTGGAAATGAGCCCTTGGAGGCCCCAAAGGAAGGGGAAAATCCAAATCTATGTACTAATGATCTTGGCAACCCAGTACAATGTAACCTGAAACGAGAGATAAAAATCCTGTCATGGAACATCGCAGGATTGACAAGGAACCTTCGAGATAGGAATTGGAGTACTTTCTTAGAGGAGCACGATATCATTCTCCTTCAGGAAACTTGGGCAATTAACATGGTACATAGGCTGGGTTATAAGGTGTATCATTGTGGGGCAATTGCATCAGTAAGAGGTCGACCTTCAGGTGGTCTATTAATTTGGATAAGGATATCTCTGAACGTTGTGGCTTCTCCCTTGTATTTTGCTTCAAATGACTTGTTGGGGGTTAGGATAGCCACGAAAGATATGGGAGATGTTTATTTGATAAATATCTACAACAGACCAAATCCCCGGAATAAGGAATCAATGGTTATAGAGCAGCTTAGTGTATATCTGTGCAACTTAGAGCCTGATTCCAAAATAATCATAGGCGGGGATTTCAACTGTCAATTTGAGCCCATATGTGGGCTGGAAAGTCTGCTAGAAAATGAAGACAGGGCTAATGATATCCCTCCCTTAGATAGTGTGAAATCCGTTAAAAGTACAGTGGCAGCTATGCAGATTTATGAACTATCTGTATCCAACAACCTAAGGGCATGCAATGGGCGTTTAGCTTCTGATAGGCCAGCTAATTCTACATATAGTAAGGGGTCGTCTAAATCATTGATTGACTTTATGCTGATTATGATTAACCTATGGTATCTATTATCAGACTTTAAAGTTGTGAATAGACCAGAGAGTGATCACTTTCCCTTGCAATTGGGGATGTCCTTGGAATTATTTTCTATGACAAGTGATGAGTCTGAACTTAACAGGGAGGTGGCCGAGGTTACTGTCTCTAACAATAGGAAAGCAGTAAAGTGGTCATATATCCTAGGGAAAGAAGACACGCTTTTGGGTATTTATAACACCTTCTCAGATATCATTCCCTTATATGGAAACGTGAGGTTGGGATCTAATGATGTTCTCAAAATGCATTATCACTTAGTAGAGTCACTAACCCCCCTTCTGACTAAAACTTGTTGTAAAGAAACAAAAGATAATATAAGACGGCAGTTGGAATTAGAGACACCCTGGTTTAATAAACAGTGTCGCTTAGCCAAAAACAACTTAACCATTGCCGTGAAAAACAAGGACCAGCTGAGGGTTAGAGAGTGCAGATATGATTATAAAAGACTCCTATATAATGCAAAAAGGGAATGGGATGACTTAATCTGGGAGGACCTTCTAAATGCAGCCAGGAACCATGACCAATGTACCTTTTGGAGCCTGATAGCTAAAAACAACAAAAAAGGTAGCTCCAATAGGGATTTTTTCCTAGATGAAAAAACTTGGTTTGATCATTTTGTAAAATTATATGATGTGGCCGAGGTGACCCCAGATTACAACCATCTTGGAATGACTCCCCAGTGTACTAACCCACTAAAATTTAGCATGGAGGAATCCTTAGGTGCTATAAAAGCAATTAAGGCGGGCAAGGCACCAGGCCCGGATAAATTACTTGGGGATTTATTTACTCACAATATTGATGTATGGTGCCCCTACATAAACTTTTTGTGCAATTCCATCTTGCTGGGAACTCCGATCCCTGAATCATGGAAAGGGGCAGAAATAGTAACCATTTACAAAAAAGGGGATCGTTATAACCCAGGTAATTACAGACCAATAAGTTTAATCGATATTTTACAAAAAATTTATGCCAGACATATTTTAAATCGACTTTTAACTTGGATAGAGGAATCCAAAATCCTCTCAAAATATCAAGCAGGATTTAGAGCTAAGACAAGCACTGTGGATCAGGTGTACAGGTTTATGTGCATTTGTTGGAAATATATCCAACTGAAGAAGAGCAGCATATACGTAGCGTTTGTAGATTTACGCTCAGCGTTTGATCTTGTCCCTCGCTCCCTATTATGGGATACTTTAATGAAGATGGGTGCCCCTGATGAATTGTTGGTTAATCTCATAAAGCTACACACTGATAATTTTGCTAAAGTAAGGTGGGGAAGAAATGGCGAACTTACTCAAGCCATACCAGTGAAAAGGGGTGTAAGACAAGGGTGCGTGCTGGCCCGACCCTTTTTTCACTTTTTGTCAATGATATCCCCCCATACTTGGCTCAATGTAATCATGATTCCCCTAAATTGGGTAATGAGGCCGTTACAGCTTTGTTATTCGCGGATGACACCATTTTAATATCACAAACAGCGAAAGGCCTGCAAAATCTAATAAACCAATTTCATAGTTATTGCGAGATAAAGGGGTTAGAAATCAATTCATCTAAAACCAAATACATGGCCATTAACCCTCCAAAAACTTTTAAAAAGAATTTGTCTCTAAATAACTCTAAATTGGAGTATGTGGAATGTTTTGATTATTTGGGCATCAGACTTGACAGTAAGATGTCATGGACACATCAAATAGAAAAAAGTAGGCTAACACTCAAGCATAACTCTCTTCCCATTTTAAAAATTCATGGAGGGAGTACCTTAAAAGCTATAACTCCTGCGATTGAAGTGTTTAAAGCCAAAGCGCAATCTGCAGCCTTGTATGGGGCTGAGATTTGGGGGCCTTATTCAAATCAAAAATTTTCCACTGATGAGAATGTGTTTTTTAGACGCCTATTAAAATTATCAGTAAGAACGCCTCTAGTACCTGTCTATTTAGACATTAATTTAAAACGCACAGATTATTTGTGTTGGTTGAGGCCACTGATCTATTGGGTAAGAATATGGTCTACCCCGGAACTCGCTGACTATAAAGCAGGCCTGCTGGAAATTAGGGAACTGGACACTTTCAATTCAATTAAGTGGTTGAAGCATATATCTACTTGGTTTACAAAAATAGGCCTTTCAAATTTTTGGAACACCCCGATCACGTCAATTACTTCGTTAGCTACCTGTAAAGAACTAGTAAAATCTGCTTATTGGAACTATGTAAATATTAATGTATATGAACGTGCTACTGGTCCTCTAACTCACAGGTTCCTGCAATGTAAGGATACCCCTCTATTTGAACAAATAATGGATGATGTCGAACCACCCTTGGCTAAAACCGTATATTTACACTATAGATACGGGGTTTTACAGATAAACGCTAATACTTGTCGATGGGGAAATTCCAAAAGAATCGACTCTCTTTGTAAATTGTGTGACTTAAACCAAAAAGAAGATGAGGCTCATATCCTTTTTTTTTGTCCGCTGTATAAATTACAACGAATGAAATGGATCAGACCCCTTTGTAATAACTTAGGTACACGTTCATATAAAGAGGCAGAAAGGATACTTAGATCCTCAACTACTAGGCTGATAACATTTGGAGTAAGTAGGTACCTTCTAAATGTCTGCTTGATTAGAAAGAAAATAGGAATGAAAATTTAGTATTTTAGTGTTTTTAAGCTGGCATTTTTAATATTCTGATTATTTATAACTGTATTAATATGTTTTTATAATTGGTCTTGTATTATACGGAAGAAAGGTTGATTGTATTGGAACAATTAATCTACTGCCCCAAAAATTGTAATCAAATTGTGATGATGGTTATGGTTTCGTACACAATGCACTTTTTGCACCTATCTTGTGAATGTATTGTTAAGTTTTTAATATATTTGACTATGTGTGTATGTGTGTATTTTTTATGCAATGGCTTAATGACAAATTGTCGAATAAAAGCTTTACTACTACTAGAATGGTACTGGTGGGATGGACTGCTCAGGAACAGTAACTGTGTGTGCAGAGTTTACAATAAGCCAGTGCCACACAACTCTTAATCAGGGCCTGCGCATTTTGTTATTCTTCGGTGGGTCAGGCTTAGATTGGGCCAGACTTACATTGAAACCACTAGGGGCATAATGGAAAATTAGATTGCAGGTGGATATGTATTATATGATACTATTAGTACAGAAGTGGAGAAAGGCTCATTAAAAGTAAGTCACATCAGAACTACAACCACATTAAGAAGCAAAGAAGATCATTATCTAGGTTTTCAAAACTTAAGACATATGTTACAGTGTAGTAGAGCAGGACCCATGCCTTCAATTGAGGACTTCCACTCGATCAGTATCACATCCATCTGGGCTCATCCAAAGATCATGTGACCCAAGGCTGTTCCCACCAATTGGCATGTGAATCACTGAAGAGAAAACAGCTAACAGGCCTCCAACAAACTAAGGGGCATATGTACAAGCCCCTATCGCCGCGCAACATCACTTTTTGCGAAATTGTTGTGGCAATAGGGGCTTTGCCTTATTTACAAGGCAGCTTTAAGACACTTAACGCTGACTTGTAAATAAGGCCCCCTTTCACGCTATGCTTAGCGTGAAATGGGTGGGTAGTGGGTCTTGAGGTGGGCGTTACACTGCAACAGCCATTGATTTTGGCCCTGCCCCCATTTAAAAGGGCAGCATAAATAGGAGGCTCCAAAATTAAGACCAGGGAAAACCTGGTCTTAACTTGTCAAAACAAGGAGAATTGCTTTATTTCTCCCCGTTTTTGATTTTTTAAATGTGTGCTACATTGTGCAGCACACATGGAAAAAGCAAAATGCCTTGGATTGTTTATATGTAGGAAAATGACCCTTCCTGCACATAAACAATCCTCAAACAGAATGACGATTTGTAACTTCAATGTGTGTTGTATTGAGCTTTACTATTTGGTATTGCAGAAACACAATTCCTATCCTCACCACTGATCACCAATGTTAGAAACAGGGTTTTTGGTTGGTAATGGTATGCACACTGTCCAAGCAGAAGCCACAATCCTGGTCAGCTTAAGCTAGTTACACACTAAAAGATAATCTGTGCTCACCCTCTGGTAGCTTGGCACAGAGCAATCAGGCTTATCTAAAGAAGCAATGTGTAAAGTATTTGTGTAACACACACACAAGCTGTAGCACAATGAATACACCACAAAAAGACTCTATACAGGTTTATAAAAATGTATTATAATATTATGAATGAAATAGGACCAAACCAATAGAAATCCAATACATAACATTTGAGATAATACATTCTAAAAGAATAAAGCTATTAGAAGGCAGTGGCGCTAAATGGTTACTTTAGATTGCACTGGATCAGGACAAAGTCAAAGTTTGGGCTGACCTTGTGGAAGCGCAGGATAGCTACACGACCCATTCAACCCCTGATGAACAAAGTACCTTTCCTGGTTACAAGCAACAACATGTGTTGATCTTCTCCACACAGTTAAGGCGATACGTCAGTTCCAAGGACAGGTGCTGGAGTCGAGAGGCGTTGAGCGATGCACCAGATTCTGCCATGCAGTTGAGGGGATGTGTTGCTCTCACCAAGCTGCAGTGATACACTGTCTAATGCATCAATCTCAGATGGCAAATCGCTCGTTCAGAGGCACTGATTTTACTCCCTCAATCTGGTTAATGCACCGGTTCTGTTACACACAGGCAGAAGATGTGTTAAAATCCATATAGCAAGTATTTGGGCAACTTCCAGTGAGCAAGGCACAGAAGCTGGGGTAGAGACTTTGATATCCCTGAGTCTCGAGCAACAGGAGGCAAGCCAGCAAGCCTTCGGAGATCACTTTGAGTAAAGGTAGAGTCCAGCTCTCCTTCAACAGAGATAGAGAGCAGAAGGCGGCAGGGCAACACAAGCATAAAGCAGGACTTAAATGTCCGCAGGCCAAAGATGAATCCTTTATGTAGCACAGCATTCCTCCTGACCGAGGTTCAGATCAAGATCCAAAAGTGTCTGATTTTAGGGGGTCAGAGACCCAGTACTTATACCCAAAAGTGACTTTGATGTAGGGGATGACTTCAAAGCAGCTCTCTGAAGTGGGCACGCCCCCCTTTTAGCCTAGTCCTGTCTGCCAGTCTATCTATGTGGGGTAATCAGCATTTTGTGTGAGAAATGGGCACTACCTATTTTATTGCATTGTTAGCCCTTCTCTTCCATCCTGCCCTGCCAAGGACACCAGAATGAAGAGGTATGTAGATGAGTGCTGAGACACACATATTCTAATTGTGTTGTGCCTGTCTAGAGGAAATGCACAAAGTGTAGCTGTCACCCACCCCAGACATATATTGGGGACACAATCTGTCAGACACACAGAGCAGTAAGTGCCGGAGAAATGTCCACTCTCTAAAAGGGGCATTTCTAAAATAGTAATGTTAAATCTAACTTCAACAGTAGGTAGGTATTATCAATACCATTGCAAACATATAAAACATGAAAGCTACTCCTCTCTGGTTGGGAATTACAGCTTAAAATATTATTAAGGAATTCCCAATGCTCACCTATTATAGGAATAGGCCTCACAGTGACAAGCAGTGACAACTAAAATAGACTGCTAACAGGACAGGCAAAACGTAAGCATACATGCCCTACCTTTTACTAACATAGTACCCTGCCCTTAGTGCTATATAGGGCCTACCTTCGGTGTGCCTTACATTGAATAAACAGGGACCTTAAGGCATAGCAATTGGTTTTGAATGCCAAGTCAAAGTGGCAGTAAACTATTACTGCAGTACCAGCCCTGAGACGAGTTTGAAAGCTACTTCTGTGGTTGGCACAATCTGTGCTGCGGCCCACTATTAGCATTTAACTTACAGGACCTGGATATATGGTAACCACGTCACAAGTGACATACTTAATTAGATAGTACAATCAGGTTTACACCAATGTTTAGGGAAGGAGCACATGCCCTTTGGCACTAATTAGTAGTAGTGTAGTGCTCAGAGTCCAAAGGCCAACAAAAAGAATTCAGCAAAAAGAGGAGGAGGAAGGCAAAACGTTTGGGGTGACCCTTCAGAGAGGGCCATTTTCCAACAAACACGCTGAAGAAAAGCATTTGTTTCAATGACAAAAGACTTCAAGACTCTAGTTTCCTCTATGATATCCTCAAAGGTGGATGGTGAAGGTGACTTTGAAGGAGTGTCTAAATTGTTTATGGGCCATTTGACTGATCCGGAAGGTTTTTTGTTAATAGCTATAGAAGGAAAGGTCAAAGGTGATCCATTGTATTCACATCCACCTTCCATGGTGACTGTAAGATAGGCTGGAACAAGGTATTTTTAATGACAAGACCTCTGGATGACAGTTTTGGTTGTGGAGTGGGTCTGCTTGAAAACAATCTTCAATATATGGAATTTACCCATAGAGAATTAAATTGACAAGAATTAGTACCAGTTTCTCATAGTTGATATATTCTGTATGGCCAGTAATTGAAGTAAAAAGAGATGATGCAATAAAACATTACCTGAAACGTTAACGGCCAACCTTTGAGAGCAATATACTGAAGAAGGGTATAACTGATCGACTATACCGGCTGCCAACCAAATATAAGCAAGTAAAGATTATTTGGGGGTCATCATCCCCTTTGGTTTTGCTTTGTTCACCCTTAGTTGGCAGGGTATGCCCAGACGTGGGTCCCTTGCTCACTTTGACACTGGATTCAAGCTAGCCTGGCTAATGACGTCTGATTAGCCAGAAACCACTCCCAGGATGCTTGTTTCCGGTCCAGGGAAGACATGGTTTGGCAGTTCGAGCTGGACTGTTCCCATGAGGCACAGGGTCAGACTGATTTGCAAATGGCCATGTCTGAACTGGGGTGGTGGACTGAGCTAAAGAATGATGATGGATTAAACCCAGATCAGTTGACTGGGGGTGAGTGCTTGCAATGTTCAACACTCCGTTCATCATCCCCTTTTGTTTTGCTTTGTTCGCCCTAAGTTGGCAGGGTATGACCAGACGTGGGTCCCTTGCTCACTTTGCCACTGGATTCAAGCTAACCTGGCTGATGACGGCTGATTAGCCAGAAACCGGTCCCAGGATGCTTGTTCTCAATCCAGGGAAGACATGGCTTGGCAGTTCAGGCTGGACTGTTCCCATGAGGCACAGGGTAAGACTGTTTTGCATATGGCCATGTCTGAACTGGGGTGGTGGAGTGAGCTAAAGAATGATGATGGATTAAACCCAGATCAGTTGACTGGGGGTGAAAGCTTGCAATGTTCAACACTCCGTCAATCATCCCCTTTGGTTTTATTTGGGGGTCACTGCAGAAACAATAAATATCCATCTCTCTACTTATAGAATCTTGAGTCAGAAATCAATATTGGAGAGATGCAAGGTGATACTGATTTTGGCAATAAAGTAGAAACCCAATGATAACAGTTCATTTTAACATCTGATAAGATGAGCATTGTGGAATCATTGTAAAAAATAAGCAGGGGAAATCAGTCATAAGACCCAAATTAAAGTAGTGGAAAAATTCATAACATCAAGAAGATTACCTCAGAAGAGTCGACAAAGTGTTACTCAAAATTGCAGCTGCACAGTGGATGAACTGCTGTAGCTCCAAAATGCCGGGATTGTAACTGAAAAAACAAATGGACCGAAAAAGTGCTTACAGTGTGGGGCCTGATTTCTGACAACATAATTTAGCTCAGGAATGTGGAAATAACAATGGAAGAAGGTATGTCCCCGTCCATCCGCTTGTGTCACCTGGGAGCTACATGGAAGAGTGTCATGTGTTCACCTCCATTTTGGGAATGTTTACCATACTGTTTGGCCTGTTATCTGCACATTGATTATCACTGGCATGGGGCCTTTGAAAGCATTGAAGGAATTGGGTGCTCCTGTGGAGTTCCCTGGAGTCACCTATGCTAGGATTTTACTATTTTGTTCCTAGGCCTCCTTGAGAGGAGGTACCTCTTGAGCTACTAGCACTATCTCTGTAGGATACATTTTTGCCTGAATATATTTTCCATCCAGAGACCCAGCACAAAGGCGCTTATTCACTTGCAGCAAACTGAAGGCGGGCCTAACGAAGAATGGTCCTTCATAACTTTCCACTTAAAATTAGGCCTGCTCTGGCAGACATTTATCTCTAGCAGAGCTCCCTTATTTTAAGTACCCTGAACTGGCTCCCTTGGATATTGTCTTGTCCTGCCTTTCTTCAGCGAATATTTCTTGTCAGAATGGCAATGTGGGCCAAGTTTGAGACAGAATTTCTTTGACTTAAGGAACTCTAGACTGTCTCCACCCTGTTTGACAAACTGTGCTTATTGAAGCAAATTCTGAGGCTTTGCATCCAAATAAAGAGCATTTCCACCATATATTATTATTACTGAATCATGTCTGGGCAATGCTTTTTATTCATATTTGGAGGTTATGATTCCAGTACGGTAGAATATTCTCTCTGTGAAAATCCAGGGGAGGCTAAATGAAGAGGTGTAAGCCAGCTTTGAACCTGCATTCACTATGTCTTTGGATAGTAGCCTATACTGTGGTCTTTATTAGATGAACATTTGTAATTTTGCATGTACCTTATGATATCGCTGTGGTTTTTGCTTACTTACTCACACATGGGCCTTTCCACATATACCTGAAATCAAGGGTGGAGATGTGTGGGAATCTTGTGCTCTCATATCAAAAGAATTATGCTGGGTGATTTAAAGTACCAATGCAGACACTCCAGCTGTGTCCTGCTATTTCTGGATTGTAAAATACCGAATACAGGTTAAATTGAATCTCAACTATGGGTCACCCATTAAGGGCCCATTTTTAGAAATGGAGATATTTCAATGTGGAGGGGCCATTTTCTGATTTCCAGCAAATCCTTGCTCCACTAGGTCAGCTGAGAGAGGTTCAATACCAGTTTAATATCTTCTAAGAAGTCCTCAATAAAAATCTGAGATTATAAGCACTCCAAGTGTATACACAATCAATTGTCCAGTGCACAACCACTTTAATCCATTTCTTCAGTTGAAGCCAAAGGGATATTCTTATGTACATCCAATAGGAACAACAGTGGTACAGATAAGACTTTAGCCAACACGTGTTTCATCGAATACCAATCTGTGCCTCGTCTTCTTCAGGGCTAAGAATATTTAAACAAACAATGTAAATTACAATTTCACAGTTGATTTACAGATGCTCACCGTCACCCACAACAGGTGTTCGTAGAAAGGGGGGTCCAATAGTGTGAGAGCTTATCAACCAAATATTACTTGTGAAAGCATACAAACCACTTTGTTACATAACCTTTCATTTATAAAAGTAGGAGCGTGTGAACAGAAAATCCCCAATAGTTGTAATTGCTCTAGTATACTTCCATAAAACGAGATTTGAGGAATAAAATGTGCAATAGGAAGAAGTAAAGAAAAAACTACAGCTCCCAGCACGCATTACTCCCATATCAAGGTGCTTTACCTCATATCAAAATATGTTCTTACAAAAAGGCAAGAAAGAACAGGGCAAAATGCAATAATGATCAAAATGTAGTGGAAACTGTGTCAATCTTATATTGAAGAAACCTGTGTTCTGGAGACCGTAATTTCAACAGTCAGATATAATGCATACATCAATGACAACAAATACTAAACTCTTAACAGTTCTCATAACACCCTGTAAACACAAACAAGAACCAAAAACATCAGAGACAAAGTCAAGCCTACATCATTAGGCATACGTAAATGATAACATCTCATAAGACCGATGTAGCAAGCGGCATGATGAAAATAATATGGAAGGTTTACATATTCACAGTCCTGAAGAAATCAAGGCACATTATGCTAATAGATGAAACACATGTTGGCTGGAAGTCTTATCTGTACCACTGTTGTTCCGATCGGATGTACATAAGAACTTCCCTTTGGCTTGAATTTAAGAAATGAATTACAGTGGACTATAAGCTTACGAACCTTGGATTGGACAATTGATTGTGTATACACTTGGAGTGCTCAGAATCTCTGTTTGCAGTTAAAGACCCCCCTTTATTGGAAGGTTACACAAGAGTTGTCTTGGATAATTTGTTACTCTTTCCCATATATTTTGTAGAGCACCCTGTTCTCTTCGGCCTGGCTACGATTTTCATGTTGTGTTTTTGTCCACAATAGAGTGATAGATAAAAACATTCCACGGTCCATTTGACTTTCAGCTTCTTCTGCTGGAAGACATTTAAACTGATAGTATGGAACACTGAGCTTAGAAGTTCACCAAGTTGAATGGAAAACATTTCTTGCTTATTCTGAGGAACTTCAAGATTTTTATAGGGCTCATCGCGCTCAATAAACATTTGCCCCATATATCTTCTTGTATTGCAGCCGATACATGTAAAGCTTCTGATCCCCATGATCTGCTCAAGCCTTTAGCGACAACTTAGCAGTATAGTTTTCACAGATCAATTATATTCCTTGCAACATGCAAGGCACACTGGTGCAGTGATCTCTAATGCAGGTGCCTTCAGTAGAAGATGGGCTGCAAGGAGTGATTGCCACCCTTTCTACTATTTCTTTGCAAGCTTCATGTCATTAAATCTAGGACTTTCCAAATGACCCTCATCCAGTAGCCATTTTTCAATCTGCTACATCTATGACTAGTCGGCCCATCAATGATTTTATCAACTCCTTTTTCATGTCTGATTCCATCCCTACCATCAGTAAGCAGAAGTTGATCACCCCATTGATCAAGAAGCCAGATCTAGATCCAATGGCTCAAAAGAATTGGTGTCAGTCTTCATCACACTATATCTAAAATTATAGAAATATATTTGGTAAAAAGGCTAAACATTTACCTTAATTCATCTGGCCTGTTAGAATGGTTGCAGGCCAGCTTTCGGTTCAGTCATACAACAGAATTGTTGTTGTGGCAGGCTTCGGTGACTGCAGTCCATTATTAGTGGGGGGTTGTAAGCATGGCTGGTGTTATTACATCCTTCACCAGTCTTTTATAGGCTACTGATGACATACTGATTGGCTGACTCAGGGCCATAGAGCTCACCAGCAATTTTCTTAATGGGTTCAAATCTAAATTGAAGGATCAGATACAGGTGATTGTTTCTGCCTATTTAAGAACCTATGGGATTCCTCAGTGTTCTACTTTTTTACTCATTTTGGTCAGCCGTTATTTACAACTTCTAGGGGCCATGGTACTTGTCTGTATTTAAAAGTTTTTCTTTTGCTTGTGACACCCAGCTTTCGTTGTCTGAACCACAATAGAGATTAGACTGTGCTTATGAGTAGTAGAAAGTATATGTTATGTTGGTGTGTTAGCTGCTAGCTCTGCCTCCTTGGACCTCTCGGTGTGCTGTTTCTCAAAGCCAAAAATGTGCCAGGCTGCTTCAACCAGGATTTAATATTTATAATCAAAGTACACAAGGTCTGAGTTGTGGGTTTTCTAGAGCTCATATTGGCGCAGAAGACATTCCCTTTCCTACAAAACTCTGGGCATAATTCAGTAGTAATGATATTCATCTTTTTACATCTTTACTATTGCAGCATTTGCCTGAATCTTCCTGAGTTCTTGATCCAAAACCTTCAGCACCTTCAGAACATGGCTGTTAGGCTGGTCTGTGGACTTGGAACATTTGATTACATGCCTCTGGATGTACGTTGTTACAACGCATGCTTTTTGCGCGCATGCTGTAACAACGCAGTTTTTATAACGCATTCTTTTACAACGCATAACAGAAAGGGGTGTTGGATAGTGAATATTTTAATTTACTATTCCAACACCAGTCCCCGTTGACACTAGGGAAGGTGTTGGATAGTAAATTAAAAGTATTCCCTATCCTTGAGCGCCCCCCAGAGTCATGCGTTGTAATAGAATGCCATTTAAAGACCGCGTTGTAATAGCACTGCGTGCTAAAAGTTGCATCGTAAACGACGTTTCCCCCATGCCTCTTGCACAAGTGGTATCCTCACTGGCATCCAGTGAAACAGTGCACCAAGTTCAGATCGCAATGGTCCACTATGTCTTCCACAGAATGGTCCAGCATTTCTATCCGATCTCATAGTTCTACAGTCTCTTGGTAGGCCCTACAGATGGGTGCCACACTTTCCCGTTATTGGATTTTTTTTCAAAAGAGGCAGTGTGGTAGGCATGTGTTCAGAGGTCTGTGCCAACAGCTATGGAATGCACTAGAAATTGGTCTTTGCGGTATCAGAGATTACGCACAGGTCAACAAGAGTATATTTCTTCATGGAAGGTTCCATTGATTAGTTTGCACATAGAATTGATATTGAATTGATATTGATCCATTGAGAAATGTGCAAGAATGCAGATTGCTCTAGAAATTCTAGATATTACCAAAACTGTAGAGACCATCTCATAAACCGTTGATACAACAAATCAAGGGTGGAGAACCAAAAAGGAGCCATGTGCAGTGGCGGCCAGCTCAAACTACAAAGGATTAATAAAAGCTGACCTACGCATGTACTACTCCAGCACAGTGAATATACAACCCTCATAGTAATGTACAAGTCTCGTCCTTCACTTGTCAGCACTTGGTGCAGCCCACCTAACTTCTTGCATTTGTAGATTGACTGCAGCTTCAGATTAGTTCACAACATGTTCTAAAGAAATTACTTAAATTTGGAATTGGAGGAACTGACGCCACATTGCTGATGGAGTGGGCATATGGCTGCTCTGATCTTGGTATGTGTGTGGATTCAGCTGGTCATGTTGTCAAGGGTTCTTCTAGATACAATGCTTAGGTAAACTCAGTAGTATAGCCAGCAATTATAAGAACGTTTTCTGAAGTAGCATGGAGGATCCAGAGGACATTTGCTGCCTAGGACAGCTGATTACCATTTTGGACTACAATATCCAAGTGTAGTTTGAGGGATATTCACTGGGCCACTCTCTTCCCATTAGCAATATTCAGGTCCATGCCTTATAGTAAGTTTGTAATCGTTATCTCCCATAGATTAATTGACTCCTCTGAAAGCTGTTCCTGGATCATGAGACTGTGTGTGTGGAAGGTTCTGTATCCATAAATGAAGAAGACATTTCACATAATCCACCAGAAGCTTATTTAATGTTTCCTAGATTTCTCATCATTGGTGCATTCCCAGCTGGGCACTATTTTGTGTTAGTGTAAATGCATTGTTGTATTCACTAACAACACTTTGTGGTGTTAAGAAGGTGGGGGGCATTTAAAAAAAAAGCAGGCATATTTTGGCCTACTTGTATACTATGCATATATATATGTGGGGTGCTTAATGGAGACATAAAGGCATAGCTGTTGGGCATCTCTTTTAACAAGATTGTATTCAGGTATGGAATTATGTTCTGCACCTGTATAAATTATAATAAGTTCAAATTCACCCCATATCTCCTGCAGACATTCCTTAGTTAGAGTAGGGTTGTGGAACCTTCCCCGATCAACAACAATACCTCTCTACTCGAGCTAAATAAGCGGAAACACAGTTGACTTCCTATTCGCGTCACAAAGCTAGAAGTCACAATGCCAGATGAGCAGATATACAGCTGGAGCTATCTGTATAGGGTGTACAGGGTGAACTGCCCTGGTCTATTCTACAGCACTCTTTTAAATAGGGCACCGTGCCCTATTGAATTCAATGCACTACCTCAAATGATATTGCGAACTAACCCCTGCTCTAGAGGAAGTGCATTAATAATATGCCTGTTTGTAGCACCTGGTCCACCTTTCACTTTACAGGTGGCAATGGAGCCTGAATTTTAAAGGGGAACAGAGATTGCCTAAAGGAGGGTGCAGTGTGTGACTGAAACCACCTGCCTGGCGATGGCTGGGTGAGCCATGGTATCCCTTTTCCTCCATTTCAATAGGTGCCCTCAGGGATTTCATTGAATGTGCGCCACTTCCTTGTGGCACATAGTCATTGCACCTACTAACTTTTCCTTTGCCTCTCAGCAACTTCATCTGCAAAGCAGCGATGGCCCAGAGGCAACTTTTTCCCTCATTTGCATTTGTGCCTAATGGACTCAAGCAAATGAGGACACTCCCTTTGAGAATACACTGGTTCTACATTTGCAACAGCATGATCTGTATTACAGAAGGTGCTGCAGAAGCTTGTGAATAATGCCCATGTGCCCCGAGGAAGGGTGGTGCAGAAAGTGACCACACACATCCCTAATCACTTTCCATACGACAGCCACCAGATTCTTATTCCAGTCACACGACCAGGTCTCTTTGTTACTTTAGGAAACAAAGAGAATAACATTAACAAATAGAATATGTCAAGTAATCCCTCAGACTGACTTGCAGTGCAGCTGGTATGTATGGTACAAAACAATGTAGGATCTACTAACACTGTGCCAATGATCATCCATTGTGCTACAATCACCAACAACCTTCTAGGACTGAGAATGATGACAGGTCATCCACCACTAGCCGTGCAAAGACCGATATGGAAAAACAGAGGAAACCAGTGCATGTTTTTAAAAAAAGAACTAGAGTATACTTTAAAAATGCAAATTTTCTTTCAAGATATGTAGAATTTTTCTTTTGAAGCTGATGTTCTGTACTTAAATGCAAAAACGCTATCATTTTTGCAAAGTCTCAATAAAAATGAGTCATTACAGCATTATATTTGAAGCATATTCAAGTGTGTCACACTCAGAAGAAATAAATACATTTCAATTATACATTTTCTAATTTAAATATAATCTACGAAGATCAAATTCTTTAAGGTGTCACACGGAGGCAGCTATGTTGATTTGTATCTTGTACTACTTGCAGAAAAATGCTTGCACTGTAATTACAAGGCTGATTTAGCATTAATTATTTCCTTTTTGGTTTTGCATATGTTTGAACACTTTTAAATACAGCTTTCTTTTTTTTCTTTTGAATGAAAAATATATCCAATTGAAAAGCATCTAAGTGTTGCAACAGCTTTCCTAGCGATCACTGAATCACTGCAGGGCAACTGCTTAAAATAGTGGCAAATCAATTAACAGCGTATCAGCTCATTTTCATTCATTACAACATTTGTAAAGAGAAAAACATGTTGTCATAATTGTCTCCGTACAAACTAATATTTATTTTAGAGGTTTAATATTTTTTACTAATATAAATATTAATTCAAGGGGGCAAGTGTCAAACATATCAGCTAAATGCACACATACAACAAGATGCTCTTCCGACTGGCCCGTGCTCCACTGGCGAAGAAATGCCTATGAATTCGCTCCTAAAACACTCAATGCACTGGCATTCTGCACAGGTTTACTTAAGAGTAAAATGAATAACTAGATTTTTAAATAAGCTAGCCGCTGATGAAACAATAGAAACAAGAAAAGAGAGGGAAAAGGAATAAGAATGGGAAAGTAGTGTTTTAGAAATAAGATGGAACCACAGGAAGGACGTGGCCAAACTGCCTACAAGATGGGCGCAGGTTCCTGAAGCTCCGCTCACCGGCTGAGACTTCCATCAATACAGGCAGCAGTTTATCTAGGAGAGGAATATGCCATGAAGAATCCGGTGCGTGACGATAGGGGAGAACAGGTATTTTGGCTTCAACTAAGCCGTTTACCTCGCTGCAGCTCTCCCGAGTCACGCACCTGAGCTTCGGTGGTCACGACCACCATTTTGTTAATTATGGAGTGTGACGGAGCCGGCTTTTCCCACTCGGTCGCACTAGCTGTATACAGTGCCATATGTGTATAGGAAGCAGGCAAACCCAATTTTACTGCTTTTTACTCTTTTCTACACACTTCAGAGTGCTAATTGTCTGGAATGCTGGCACAATAAGATGCAAAATCACCAATGATTTAATCTTTATATCCTGTCACCCCTAATAAGCTGGGGAGATACAGAGTATCAGTAGCCTAATTGATAACTTACTCAATGGGAATTTTTCCTTTTTTTGTGCAAGTGAATTAAAAGTCTGGACTAGTTTGCCATTTTACTATCTCCACAACAACTTGTTCTGTGCAGTCTCCTACTCTTGGTGCCGCATTTGACCTCACTTAATAACGCACAATGTTCAGATATTTTTAAGTGTGTGGTGTAGAGATTTTTCTACGGTGTCTTCTGCAATACTTTCTTTATGCTTATGGAGTCCTCTCCACCCTCTAATCAGTAATCATGCCCTCTGATTGCAAAGACGTGAATGCTTCTACCAAGCCACAAAAGAAAATCCTGGATCCCCTACAAAGTCTCCTCTACCTTTGACTTTGGAGGACCTTATGGAGAAAAGTAAGCATTTGAAACCTTTTGTTATGGAGACTAACATCACACTTCAATGTATTGAAGAAAAGTGGTCCACTTTGGAGGCCAGAGTGAGGTGCAGGATGCGGACACTAAGATTGACTGTGTGTCTAAGGAGATATCGCTCTTGAAGCAGCAAACAGAAGACTTAGAATATCAGAATAGGCACAACAATCTCTGAATTTAGGGTATTCTGGAAGGAGTCAGACATGCTTGCTTTTTTTGGGGTGCACAGTCCTAAACTTGGGGGGCCTTAAGGAAGGAACACATCTTAACCTACAACGCGCTCACCAAATTGGACCCAAACCTCTCTGTTCTTCATGCTCTGTCCAGCCTAGTAGAATAATTGTTCTTTGTTTGGAATATATTGAACTGATTATGGTGTTATCGGTGGCTAAGCAAAGGAAACAAATGCTATGGTCTGGTCAGAGTGTCTTTATTTCCTAGGATGTAGCACCTGTGACTGCCGCTCATCAGAAGGATTTTTTATCCTTCCACCCTACTCTACAATCCATGAATGCGAGATATGGTCTTGTACACCCATGTTTCCTTAATGTCACCTATAAGGAACAAACTTTCTCATTTGACTGTCCAGAAGACCTGAGGAAATTTATTTTTCAATACGAGGGTGAAGCAATGGATCTTGGGAAAGCTTGAACTCTTTCTTTAGTGTTCCTTAACCCGTCAAATACTTGCATTTTGATCCCTTTTTCTCTGAATTCACTTTATTTATTATTTCAGGGAGTTAACTCTAACATTATTAATGGTAACTATGCTTGTGATTTTATAGGTACTTTTAGTTAATTTTCCCACTTATCTAATTTAGCTATTTACTTATTCACCTTTGCAGCTGTTTATTGTCTAATCGGGAATCCCTTCTCTGGTATGTTGTCTTCCAAGTACCTCCCTTCCTAGACCTACTGTTTCCATATGATCCTCATGTCTTGGTAAGTGGAATAAATTGGTATATTTAATGTACTTTGCATTCCTATTTGTTGATTTGTTTGTATTGGTGTCTTGACAATTTTATTCATATGAATAACTGCAGTCTCTTTATATTTTCTGTCTCTTTTCTACTATAATGATTGTCTCCTTGGCCATTGTTGACTAATTTCATCTGATTTTGTCCTGTTGTCCGCCTTTAGTTTTGCACTACTCTACCCCTCCATCATATTCTCTTCACACTGGATGTATCCCACTCTATTCATGACTGAAGTCTGTTGGTTCTATGTCATCTTCTTTGACTCTATTCGATTAATTGTTCCTTTCTTTCTTTTAATTTCTGTTTACTCTTTTTCTTTCCATTCTCATTTCTCTTTTCTTTTTTCCTTCCTAGGTCTCATTGTTTATTATCGATCTTCATTAATACGAATGTTAGGTCACTTCTTGAGATATTTACATTCAGATGGTTTATTGTTTCTGTTCCTTTTTATGGTTATTGTAGTTCAATATATATGTTAGTATATTGCAATCGTAAACACTCTTAATATTAATTCTTGGAATGTCAAGGGTCTGCATAATCCTATGAAGAATCAGCGAGTTCTTACTCACTTAGCACGTCTTCAGTGTAATATTGCCCTATTACAGGAAACACATTTACTTGACAAAGATTTAAATTCATAGTGTAATAATTGGGTTATTCTGGTTTTCTGTTCTCCAGCCATTGACCACAAAAATGGGGTTATTATATTGGTTCACAAATCCCTTCCCTTGGTAATAGAGAAAGAGGAAAGAGATGAAGAGGGTAGATGGGTACTAATACATGCCATTATTCATCACATATCTATCCCCATTCTCAATATTTATGGTCCTTCTGGTATTTATTCTCGCTCCGGTGCCTACTCGATTCACGGGTTCACACTCTGCGACTCTGGGCAATAGCTTGCTTAATCTCCACAACAGCCCCTCGCGGCGGGATGCCTGGCTTTCACCTTGCGGATACCCTGCCGGAACAAATGTCCGTTATGTTACACTCCTGACTGAATGCAAATCTAATAGAAGGCGGGGATTTTTACCAGATTGTAGACCCTTCTTTATATAGAAAATCTGAAGTTATATATGTTCCTAACAAAATGCAGAAAACATTGACACAATTTTTTCACTCTAAAGGCTTAGTTGATGCCTAGAAGCTACACTCTCTGGACACATTGGAATACACCTTTTATTCACCTACTCATGAATCCCAATCCAGAATTGATTATTTATTCCATTCGCACCCTGTAGTTTCTACACTTACACATGCTGAATTCAGGTCAATATTAATTTTGGATCATACTCTGGCTATAGTTAATTTGGATTAACAATAGTTTACTGAAAGACAAAGAAATTGTGCAGAGTTTTGAATGTTTTGTACAAGAGATTTTCTGTTTAATAACACATGTGATACTCTATTTAGCCTCTATATAAATGGCTTGATTGATGCCCTGCTTGTAGGAAAAGACCTTGTGCCCCTAAGCTAGACTCCAGTAGAATCTCTGCGATGATGTTTGCGGGTGACACTCTATTGGTAGCTAAATCGCTTATGGGATTAAAAAAGGGTCTTGGACAAATTTGAGATGTTCTGTAGTGAAAGAGGCCTCGAAATAAATCTACAGAAAACCAAATTTATGGCGTTTAACAGCCCAAAAAGTACACGTCCTAACCCGTCTTTGAATGGTAAACCTCTTGAGATAGTGTCATCTTTTGTGTATCTAGGCATTACAATCTCCGAGTCTATAGAATGGGGGCTCCTATCACGAAATCTACGCTAAAACTAATACAATCCACCGGTGGCATCATGAAGGTCTTTAACAAGTCCAGCAAAAGAATTGCCAGCCCAGCAATAGAAAGGTATAGGGCACAGGCTAGAGGCGGGGCTTTATAAGGTGCAGAGCTTTGGGGCCACCTAACGCAGGTGGAGATCCAATACTTAAGACAGTTTTTTAGACTGCCACGTAGCACCCCGTTGGCCCCACTACTTCTTGATATGGGAATAACACCAATTGCCGAAGTGGCGAGCCTCAAACCTATAATGTACTGGCTCCGCCTGTGGACAACCCCTGAACTTATATCCTATAGGGAGGAACTGTCAGACGTAATGGGGGTACGGGGCGCTGCAAAGTTCCCGTGGTTTGACCACATTAAATGTTTGCTAATGAGTATGGGTTTAGGGGGTTTTTGGTCTGAACCTGAGTCAGCCTGTTTTCTAACATCTAGAAATCAAATGAAGGCACTTTATACAGAGTACAGACTGGCCCAACTTCATATCTCCTCTAGAACCGGGAAACTCACTAGAGTCTTTCTAGAAATAAAATATATTCCTTGCTTCGAGACGGTAATAGATCTTATCAATCCACCAGCGGCAAGGAAGCTCTATTTACAGTACAGATATGGGGTGCTTCCTCTTCGCTGTTTTACATCTAAGTGGAGAGACTAGCAAATGAGTCAGTACCCGGCATGTGATCACCCCGAGGAAACTGAGCTCCCTGTTTTCTTTAGCTGCCCAGGCTATCACAAAGCAAGGAGACGCTGGCTGGTTCAGATTTGTAGAAATCTTGGCAGCAGGCGCTGTCTCGAAGTATTCAGGATATTGAAGTCTGATTCTAGTATCCCAATAGTTTATTCAGTTGCAGGCTTCCTGTTCTCCATGTGGTGCACCAGAAGGGTCTTTTTAAAATCTTCAAATGTCGCATTGTCCGCGCCATGGTGAAGCATTTATGCTAGCATAGTAAGCTGCCTTACTTATTTTGTATATTTTGTATATTTTGCATAGTCTTAAACTTAAGGACTCCTGTTCTTTTTTAACATGTCCTTTTAGCTAATTTATGCATTTATTATTGTACTATGCCCTTTCCAAAATTAATTGTGTAACCTTCGCCTAGATTTATACACTAAAAACCGAATGTACTCAAACATGAAAATATGTGTATATTTAATCTTATTTTCTTTTTAATTATGATTGACCGTATGATGTAATTTTGGATATAATTGATTGCTGTGTCCTGCACTTTTTAGGTCACTCTGACCGAAATAAAGTCTTTTTGAACTGAACTGATACTCTATTTCAAATAGTCTGGGATGCCTTCAAGGCTTCTGCCCAAGGACATTTATTTAATTAGGTCATGGGAAAAAAGAATAAAGCTATTAAAGAATTCTCACAACTGCTTCAATCCATTAAACAATTAGAACATGAATTTTTAACAAGCAAGAACAATAACATGTTACAATGTTAAATGAATGCCAAATTTGAATTCATCAAAAAATCAACAGAGGAAGCAGCTGAAATATTATTAAAAATCAATGTCAAGTTCTACAGAGGGTGAAATAAAGCCTGCAAGTTACTTGCTAACTATCTGAAACTTAAATCTCAAAAGTCCAAAATAATAAAGATCACAAATGATAGCAAGACTTCACGTTTTAAAAACACTGAAATCTTAAAGTGTTTTTCTGATTAATATACAAACCTTTACACACCTGATCACTTCCCCATAGATTCCTATTTTCATTCTCTTCCACCAAGACAACAGTAGATACAGGATCGTTCTTTTTGGGATGAGCCTATTTTAACGTCTGAACTAAAATCCGCTCCTAATGCACTGCCCAAATATAAAGCACTGGCTCTGGAAGGTTTTTCTGTTGAATTTTATTCCTGCTTTTCAAATCTTTTACTCCCACAATTACTCACTTTATGTCAGTATTTTTTTTCACAGGATGAAGCTATGGGTACTTTTTTGGAGGCTATGATTTGTTTAATTCCCTAAAAGGTTAAGGATCTTTCCTCCTGTGCCAATTATAGACTCATTTCTCCTATTAATTTAGATTGCAAGCTATTTGCCAAGATTTTATCTATTAGGATTTCTCCTCTTATTTCAGATAAGGTTGCATTCAAGCAAACTGGATTAGCCAAAGGAAGATCTTGACTGATAACTCTAGGGCGTTTTTGGATATTTCACATATGGCCTCAGCTAACAATACGCCCATGGTTGCTGTAACTTTGGATGCCGGAAAGGCTTTTGCCCATGTCAATTGGAAATGTATGATGCAGGCTCTTAAATGCCATGGTTTTAGTCCAACTTTTCTCAAATACATAGCTATATTATACTCTTCTCCGAGGTTATCTGTTTTTTTAAATGGCATTTAGTCTTCATATTTTCCTTTTCTACGGGGTACCAGACAGGGAAGTCCTTTATCTCCTTTGCTTTTTATATTATCCCTAGGACTTTCTTTACATACACTACAAAATTCCTCATCATTTCAGGGCTGCCAACATAAAGACACTTAGATCAAATTCACAGCATACGCTGATGATGTGATTCTCTATGTTTCTGAACCGGAGTCATCAATACCGGCCTTTACTAATCTTTTATCATCTTACTCTAAACTATCTGGACATAAAAAAAAAATTTCAAAATCTGTGGTACTTCCCCTTAATAAGTACTGTGTGAAAAGTATGTTTGATGGCACTGGGCTTAAATGGTCTAAACACTTTAATACTTTTTGGGGAATTAAATATTCTCTTTCCATGGCAAAGCCAATTCAGATAAACTTAGATGATCACCAACAAAAAAATCTTCAAATGACGGGAAAATGAACTTCTTTATATCTCTCTTGGTGGGGCAGGCTGGCCACTATCAAGATGATGTTTCTACCTGTTATTGATTTTTACCTGTCCATGTTGCCCATGAAACTTCCTTTAAAATGTTTTAAGTTATTAAATATATCGCTTAACATATTTTTATGGAATAGGAAGAAAATGGGCATTTTTTAGCATCTCTCTGTAAACCCAAACAATTTGGTGTTGTAAGATTTCCAAATTTTCAACAATATCATACCGCTTTTGTTCTAAAGCAAGTCCTATCTTGTATTAGAGATGCTGATCCCTCACTGAATATTTGGCATAAATTGGAAGATTCACTTGTGTCACCTTTTCCTTTTTAATCTTTAGCACATTTTTCGATACCTCCTCAGGCTTTTACCCCTCCGACTATTAAATATCTATTATAGTATCTTCCCATATTCTTACACAACCCATGTCTCCAATAAAGACATTTTTGGAATCCTCTATATGGCATATTAAATCCATCAACATTTCGAATCATCCGATTTTGTGGAAGCAATTGGTTCTTAATGGCATAATTCAAGTCAAACAATTACTGTGTGATATGACTTCTCTTTCTTCTTGGGTAATTCAGACAAACTTGGCTCTTCCCTCTGCTTGTGCCACTAAATATGAGCCTCTCAAAAGTGGTCATTTGCAAGCTTTTTGCACGCTCAATCAATCACAATCTTAAATTCGTTCCTCACCTGTTGACCCAATTATGCTTTTGTCATCCCTTAAAGCATCACATATATATATATATATATATATTCACTGAAAAAAACATAGGTTATAGACCATATATAGTTAGGAATTAGCATTTACAAAACCTTGAAAATTCACTGAAAAAACCATAGGTTATAGACCATATATCGTTAGGAATTAGCATTTAAAAAACCTTATTTTACTCACACAAAACCATTGAAATTCCATATATAGTTAGTTGCACTAACTATATATCGCGCACCCGCAATCCACTGCTGATGATGTCACATATTACATCATTCATGACATGGTCAGTGACATCACTGATGACATCACTGATGACATCTCAAATGACATCACTGATGACATCACTGATGACATCATCCATTGACTGTGTGTTTCTGTAAAGTTTAAATATGTTTTACATATTGAAGAATGAGTAGATGTATAAGTGTCTGGATGAAGGATTTAGGTGCGTGACTGACTGTATGAGTGAGTGATTAAATGTGTCTCACTGAGTGCATGGGTTAGTGACTAAACTGTCTTAATTTGTGCATCATTATGTCTGTTGTTCTGTAAACTGCTGCATGTGTTGATCAGTAGCTATATGAGTAACTATATGGGTTATTGATTGATTGTCCAAGTATTTGTATGGGAGACTGAGTGTGTGTGTGGCTGGCTGGGAGATGTGTGACTCTGTGCAGATCAATGTGTACTTGTATCAATGATTGTATAAGAGAGTAAGTATGTGTTAGTATATGTTTGAAAATGTAAGGTACTCTATGTTTAAATGGAAAATGGAAAAAATAGAAAATGGAAGTGTGATTGATTCTTTACAGGACTGACTAGGTGTGTGAGTAACTCCATGGATGAGTGGCAGAGTGTGAGTGTCTGTATAGGTGTATGAGTGCATATGATAGTGTTGTAAAGATGAGTGATTGTATGTATGAATGATTGTATGGGTGAATGAGTGAATGTGTGTGTAGACGTAGGAATCAGTGAGTGCGTATGTAGTAACTAGTATTGGTCTGTCAATGGTTTCAAAAATTATACTCTGTATTTAACACTGGGTGTAACAGAGATTATATTAAAGTATGAGGAGATGCATTGTATTGTCACATGAATGATATAATCAGTGATGTGGTCATGGATGTCAAATGAGATGTCATCAGTGATGTCATCAGTGATGTCATTTGAGATGTCATCAGTGATGTCATCAGTGATGTCACTGACCATGTCATGAATGATGTAATATGTGACATCATCAGCAGTGGATTACGGGTGCGCGATATATAGTTAGTGCAACTAACTATATATGGAATTTCAATGGTTTTGTGTGAGTAAAATAAGGTTTTTTAAATGCTAATTCCTAACGATATATGGTCTATAACCTATGGTTTTTTCAGTGAATTTTCAAGGTTTTGTAAATGCTAATTCCTAACTATATATGGTCTATAACCTATGGTTTTTTCAGTGAATTTTCAAGGTTTTGTAAATGCTAATTCCTAACTATATAGGGTCTATAACCTATGGTTTTTTCAGTGAATTTCAATGGTTTTTTAATAGCAAATATCATAAGCTGTCGAATGTCAAGTACGTGGTAAGTAAAAACATTTTCGTGTTTATGCACACTGATCTGCTTTGAATGCTGCCCCCCCCCTCATTTCTATTAGGAGTACTCTCTCTTTGCAGATAGTGAAGGGTAGTTAACGCAGGCCTTTGCCCCCGTTGTAATCCGTCGTGCCTGCTTCTCTCTCCATTTGATTGATTGTTCTCTTTGGCTCATTCTCTATTTACAAACAAGCACAGAGTCGCAATACTCTGTTTAGTCTTTGCAGATAGCGAAAAATCGTGTAAAAAAACAAAAGGAATCGAGCAAAATCAGTAGGCCACTAATGGGATCTCTTTTTGACCTCGCTAAAATAGAAACATTAGGTACAACCTGTTGAAAATAGCAATGTGTATGTACATAAGTGGCGTTCATTTGTGTTCACAGTACCCCTTGTTGATTGTTTGAATCGAGCATTGAATTGTTCGAAGTTGGTTCTCTTAAGGATCTTCTCTGCCTGCAAACGAGGAAGAATAGGAATATTCTCTCTCCCTTTGCAGATAGTGAAGGGTAGGTAACGCAAACCTTTAACACGTCGTGCCTATTTCGTTCCTCATTGATTGATTGTTTGCCCGAACATTGACTGTTTGGGAATTGGTTCTTTTTGGAGGTATTCCCTGTTTGCAAATAAACGTAGGAAAATCGTTGCAAGTAGTGAAAGGGTAGGTAATGCGGACCTTTCTCCCCCGTTGTAATCTGTCATGCCTATCTACTCCCCACTGATTGATGCACCTGTTTCACCCGGACCATTTACTAGAGATAGGTCATCTGGCCCGACCAGAGAGCACCCCTAGTGAAAAGGACATATGCAATAATAACGAAGTGATCACTGTATCCTGTTAACAGAAACTTTAGCATGAAACAACCTGGAAAGAAAGGAATAGGAAAACGAAAATCAGTAGGCCACTAATGAACTTTTTATTAAATAACAAACAAAGAAACAATAACAATACGTAATGATAAAACCTATTATTGTCCTAGAAACAAGAAACGTTAGAAGTAAGCCTGTAATAAGAAACCTGAAAACAGTAAGAGAAACCAAGTGTGACATTGCAACGGCCACAAGGCAACGAGGCTTCATCGCCCCTCACTGCCCCAAAACGTGTCTGTCCCACCGCCTGCCACGGCCAAATAACGGCAAACTGGGAAAGATACAAGTCAGCAGACATCCGCCCCATTCTGGAAACTTCCAAAGTGCAACAGGTTTCCGGCTACGCCCAGCCGGAAGCAACACATATAAGGCGGGTCCTGCTGCCAACCGTCGGCCAGGAGATCATCACGTAAGGAGTAGCCGGAGGAGAGGCCGAGGCCAGCGGGACCCGGCCAGGGGGATTGACAACACTGGAGAGTTGCAGGGGGGGGAATGTCTATGTCCTCGACCCTCCCCTCTCTCTCCCAGTCCGGCCGCGGTGGCACTTGAGAGTTGCAGGTTGTCCCCCCACTCTCTCTCCCGGTCCGGCCACCAACGGCCGGGGGCCGGGGCCGACGGGATCCGGCTGCAGCCGATGAGCCAAGGAACCCGTTCATGGGGCCAGAGCAAAGGGCGTCCGGCCGCCATCCACCGGAGGTCCGGCCCAAAGACGGACGGGACATTTCTTTTTTCTTTTATAATGGCTGCGACAACACTGGGGGGGGATGTCTTGCACATGCCTCCGACCCCCCCCCTCATCCTCATCGCCTGGTCCGGCCATAACAAATGTCAAGCGAGACGCCGTGGGGTGCACTGGGTGGGAGAGACGGTGCGAACAGGCCTCTCCCGCCTCCCCAGGTGGAGCCTTCCCAGCTGCACCCTCAGCGCTCCAGGCGCCCGGAAAAGGGTTCTTCCACTGTGGCGATGCTGCAACGTCTCGCCCGGCAGGGTGGAGCCCGTCCGCTCATTTGACCCCGCGATCGCCAGTAGCTACCGAACTCTCAAAATGGCGGTCGACCTGGCAAGAGCGGGCCCAGCAAAAAGAAATGGCCCGGTCACTGGTTGACTCCACCACCGTAGTCCTCCACGACCTTGAAGATTCTAGAGGAGCCGCGGGAGTCCCCGACCCCCGCGGACACCCCCGATGGGGAATGACTGCCATGATCGCCCGTGGAGTAACGAAACTGTAGCCGCGGGACGTCGGCGCTCCCATGCTGGCGCCAGCCTCAGTTTGAATGACTAGAATCCTGCAGACCTCAGTTTCAGTGAAAGCACGGTGTGACCCGGTAGGAAAAATTGTTGCACCCCCTCCCCTTTTTGACTGATGGTTCAAACCACCGATCCTTTCCTTTGCCCTTTTAACGGAACTTTGGACTGCCTCCCCCCCCCCCGCGGCGCCCCACGCCGTTATTTGCTGGGCGGCAACTTACTAGACATCACCTTCGTGCCATCTAGATTTCAGCGCGTTCTGCTGCCTTGGAACTATTCGCACAACAGACAGCTACTGACGACCCACCCCCAGGCAACATCTTCTGAATTTTCATAATTTGAAAGAACTAGTAACATGTCCTCATCAGGAATTTCCTCTTCAATCATCTCATCAGGAATCTCCTCATGAAAACTCTGCAATGATGATTCTTGTAACTCTATGGTCTCCAAACATTCGATAAATTCGCCATCGAGAGATAATTTCATTAAATGTAGTGGATAATTCAAAAGAAATTGCCACGGTCTCTTCATTGTTTAAATGTTTTTACTGTTTTTGTTTTGTTGTATATATTTATAAGTTATTAAAGTTTTATATTCCTACTACTTTGTTGGAGTGCTATATATTTTTAATGTGACACATAATTGTAAAAACTTTGATGTACAAAGAGTCATCCCTGGAATCTTCCGCTTCAGGCTCGGTCCCCTCCCCAATCACAATACAGGATGGTTTTCAGATAGTAGGAACGCGTGTGGTTTGACGGATCTCATCGGGTGTGGGCCTTGATCTACTATAACTCCTTTGAAGAGGGGTGATTCTTTACAGCTGGGGCCATAAACTACATCTGCAGGGCTAGCTGATAGCCTGGACAATCGGACACAGAGGAAGAGGAGTGTCAGAGGGTGCGGTAGTGAACAGGGCGAAAGGGAGGTGTCGGGCGGGCACAGAGTGTGATTCTCAGGGAAGAGCAGCGCAGATGGGGGGAGGTTTATTGCCGATGCATAAGACAGAGAGCGGGGGTGACCAGTGCCTGGGGAAGATGCTTGCGAGGGTGGGGAGCCATACTACGGATCAACAGCGTGCAGAGAGTGGGTCTGGTCAAGGCATCTAAAATGGCTGCCGTGCACGACAAAAGTGTGGCATTTCAAAAAAGGCAAGATGGCGCAGACAATGTTTTTCAACACTTCCTCATTTCCTTCGAATCGAATGTTAACAGACGTTGGTGCATATTACCAAAGTTAAGCAATATTTATCGCTAACGATGCTTAGCAACGAATTTTTTACCGCTAAGCATCGTCAGAAATTATCGCAGATAAACCTTGCTATTATCAAGGTTTATCGCAAATGCGATAAAAAACGGCCACAATGCATGAATATCGCTAAAAAGTCAGCGATATTCATGCATTACCGAACTAATGCTCTTAGCCATGTTATCCACCTCCCATTGGATAACATGGCTAAGAACTGCTCAGGGCAGGTGTTAGTTTTTGGGGATATTCGCGCTTGGCGCGAATATCTCCAAAAGTTGGTAATAGGAGATAGATATCTTGCATGTTGTAATGCAAGTTATTGTGGTATATGGAACTCACACCATAATCTCTCAGGAAAACAGAAACCGATCCTTTTGGGACCCCCTGAGAAGGCCTAGGGGGTGAGGGGTACTCTACTTTGCCCCCTTTTCACGTTCCGAACTATTTTATTTTACTCTCTTCTATAATTACAAAAAATGGCAGCGATAAGATGCATCAGAGACAGACAGTGAGAGAAAGGAGGCCGGAGATGAAGAAGAGATGTCAAATACACATTGGAGATAATATAGTGGGAGAAGGGAAGTAAATATGAGTAAACTTACCATGTAACATAAAAATGTTGCACTCTATACTATAAGTCTCATTTTATACTACAATCACTTCGCTACAACCTCATAAATTAAAAATAAAAATGAATAATGTCTCAAACAATTTTTGATTTCTAAATATAAATTTATTCTTCTGAATTTTCAAAATTTGCAAGAACTAGTAACATGTCCTCATCAGGAATTTCCTCTTCAATCATCTCATCAGGAATCTCCTCATGAAAAGTCTGCAATGATGATTCTTGTAACTCTATGGTCTCCAAACATTCGATAAATTCGCCATCAAGAGATTGATCAAAGAAATCATTCAAGTCATCTCCTCCTTGTGAGAATACTTCATTATTGGTGCTGTCAATTTCAATAAATGTAGTGGATAATTCAAAAGAAATTGCCACGGTCTCTTCATTGTGAGCCATTTTATTTTGAAATTGCTTGCTGTAAATTGCAGAAAAAAATAATCACTTTCATTTATCGTTTTTAGTAATACATAATATAAAACTAACTTTATCAAGTATTTAGTATAACAGAAGGACTGTAAATAAATAACAGGAAACATTTTTCAAATTATCTTAAAGTGTACAACATAGTTCCCCTTACAAATTAACAACTCACCTTTTTAAAAGTAGGAGAAGTGTTAGTACTGTGTAAATCAAACTCCAGAAATTGAGCACCAAAAATTCCTCACAAATGTACCTCAGACAGTAGTATCACAAAATGGCTGTGGTTTCCTCTCATTTTAGATATATACATAACCAATTAACTTTCATCACACACAAATACAAAACCAAAGTAACATTTTAATTGGTTCTAAATTTCAACACTTTCAAATGTGTTTTCCCCATGCAATTTTCCATAGGACATTTAGATACGTCTACAGCCTGAATGGCTGAACGGAATTACACCAAACTTGGCAAAATGGTACATCAAACCTAAGAGGTCAGGGAGGATCTACTATGCCCCCTTATGGTCATTTGCCCCTTCGCTTTGGCCTCCTCTTGTCTCTCGATCCTACCGACAGACAAGATGGCGGCCGCTATGGACTGTTTGGAGTGTTTACAGACGCCGGAGAACCAATCAGCTTCGCAAAGCTCCGTAACGCGAAAAGTACGCGAAGCGGAGCGCTGTTACAGATATATATCTTTTTTTGAACGTTAATTTCTCAAAATCCACTGGAGCACATATATTGAGACCTAGCAAAGGCACATCGGGCTACCAGTCCCTAATATTTTGCCAAGTTTCGTGCAAATCCATTCAGCCGTTCGATTATTATTATTTTTTTTTTTTTTGCCCCGCGGGGCCCTTTTAAAACCTCCACATCAAACCTAGGGGGTCAGGGAGGATCTACTATGCCCCCTTACGGTCATTTGCCCCTTCGCTTTGGCCTCCTCTTGTCTCTCGATCCTACCGAGAGACAAGATGGTGGCCGCTACGGACTGTTTGGAATGTTTACAGACGCCGGAGAACAAATCAGCTTCGCTTCACAAAGCTCCGTAACGCGAAAAGTACGCGAACTGGAGCGCTGCCTGGTCCGCTGTATCTTTTTTTGAACGTTAATTTCTCAAAATCCACTGGAGCACATATATTGAGACCTAGCAAAGGCACATCGGGCTACCAGTCCCTACAATTTTGCCAAGTTTCGTGCAAATCCATTCAGCCGTTCGGGCTAAAAGTGAGGCCAACCGCCCTATGGAAAACTCAATGTTAAAAACACGTTTTGGGACCCCCCTTTTTTCTCGGCCCCCCCTTGACGAACCCCCCCCAGAATTTTCAGGGGCTGCTCAGAAACAAAATGTTCCATTTTCCTGAAAATTTCAGCCAATTCCGTCCACAAACGCCAAAGTTATTAGACATAGAATTTTCAAAAATCCCATAGAGAAAAAATCCTAACTATATATACCTACTGGCGACCGCCAGTAGGTAATACAAATATTTACATTACATTATCCCTTCCCCTCCCAAATCTAAAACTGAATTAATGTGAGAGTCTGATGTTCAGCGTTCTTTTTCTTGAAAGATCTGTGGCATACTTTGGAGCAAAATGCATCATACCTCATGTAATGCCAGTACAACGCAAACCGTATACTATTTCCTATAATAGATTATACATTACCCCATTTTCTTTGCATATGTTCAACCCAACTCTTTTAACTATGTGTTGGTCTTGTAACACCCTCACTGGCACATATTTACATATGTTTTTCACTGTCCGCTGATTACAGCTTTTTATCTGCAGGTGTGTAGAACTATTTGTACTATTTGCTCCATTAACTTCCCCTTCGATATTCAGTGCATATCTTTGGAAAGTTCCTCACACTCTTGGCCAGTTCACTCTAAACTGAGTACATTTCTGGACCTATAACTTGCCATTGCTTTTCAAGGTATTACATTCAACTGGAAGTTTGCCAAAAATGCTAATGTTACTAGTTGGTGGAATCTTCTTCATTCTTATCATAGACTGGATACAGCATTGGCTACATCTACATTACAGATTATTAATAAAGACCCTTTTTGTCTCCGTTCACTGGTTACTTAAACAAGAAGCATAAATCCTCCAAAATTTCTTCAATGGTTTTCCAGCCCCCATGATTGCTTTTCTCTTTCCTGTTTATTATTATACATAGTTATTTTACCATTGTCATTATATGAGATAAGTTGTTATAGGACATGATGGTGCTTTATAGAATAAGCCATTATATGACATAAAGTTTATTACGTGATAAATACACAGACATATAATACATATTTTCTTATTTTTCTTTTGCTTCCTTTTTCTCCTTCTTTTTCTTCCATCTCTATCTTCAGTTATTCTTCCTTTTTCTTTTCCTTTCATTACAAAATACAACAATGCAATTTCGTATGTGCAGAATTATATTATCTTAAATACGTTTATTGTACACTTTAGCTCTTCTAATTTTAATTACTATTTCTTGTATATACTTATTTTTTTGCAATTATTCTATTTTATAATCTTGATTTTCAATTTAAACAAAAGTTAATTCTGTACACTTGTATTACACTTTAATAAAGCGTTTATTAAACAAGAAAAAAGATTGAACCACAACAAAGTAAAGTTTCACAAATGCAGTTTAATAATTTTGTAAGGACCAAGAGTTTGAGTTTGAGTTTAGAATATTTATAAAAGCGCACTTACACCAGCGGTTTCATGGTGCTACAACAAACAAATCCCCAGGGGGAAGACAGAAGATAACTAGAAGAAAAAGGGCAAAACAGGAACCAACCTAGTTAAAAGATTTGACGAATAAATGGGCTTTCAGTTTCTTGCGGAATTGAGGGTAGTGAGTCAGGGATCTAAGCTCAAGAGGGAGGGAATTCCACATGACTGGGGCAAGGGTCGCGAACTTTGATCCTCCCCATTTCTTCCTACGGAAACGAGGCACTGATAACAGGGATTGTGTAGATGATCGTAAGTCCCTAGTAGGAACATAGGGAAAGATTTCGGATTTGATAAAAGCCGGAACCGCGCCCAGTCGTGCTTGAAAGGTGATAGAGGCAAGCTTAAATTGGACGCGTTCACGGACAGGGAGCCAGTGCAAGGATTTGAGAAGGGGTGTTACATGGTGAGATTTTGGGAGCTTGAACACCATCCGGGCAGCCTGGTTCTGGATTAGCTGCAGGCCTTTTAGGCAGTATGCAGGAATACCTGCATATAGGGCGTTGCCATAATCCAGGTGGGAAATGACCACCGCCAGGATGATCAGTTTCAGGGCATCAGAAGAGAAAAAGCGAGATACCTTGCGGATGGTGCGTAGTGACAAAAAGGAAGAGGACACCACAGAACTAACCTGGGAGTGAAGAATGAGCTGGGAGTTAAGTTTGATACCTAAGGTTTTAACCGAGGTAGAGGGAACCGGAGGGGAACCTAGGGAAGGGGGCCAAAAAAGAGAAGACCAGGGACTGGAGCAACCACCCGTCAACACCAGCTCGGTTTTATCCGGGTTAAGCTTCAGGTGGTTGTAACTCATCCAGTCTCGGATAAAAATCATAATAGACTGAAAGTTTAAAATGGAAGCAGGGGAGGAAGACAGATTGAAAACAAGTTGGAGGTCATCCGCGTAATTGTACACGTTGACCTCCATTTGCTGTAACGAAAAAATGAGGGGGGCGATATAGAGGTTAAACAAAAGAGGTGAAAGGGAAGAACCTTGGGGGACCCTGCACTGTACTTTCCGGAAGTCCGCAGAAAAATCACCCAGGCGAACAGCCTGGGTGCGGTCCCTCAGGAAGGAGGACAACCATACCAGAGCGGTACCCCCGATCCCCGCCGCCCTGACACGGGAGAGTAAGATGGTAATGCAATGCAGAATCTCACCTAGCATTTTGTTTTTTACTTGGCTGTACCTCTTCCTTCTCCTTCTTACAGGCATCTATTCAAAATGGCAGGGATCAAAGAGGGAGCATATACCATCACAAGGATTGATTCTATAGTGCATTCTCTTTATAGCCAATATTCCTCATATAAATGGAGACTGTTTCCCCTTAACTTAGCAGTCATTTCTCTAGACTGTTAGTCTTAGCCAAGTACTTAGATCATTTGAAGAAATATTTTAGGTCCCTTTGAGTGAAAGACAATAACGCAGAGTCTAACAAGATTACATAGAGAAAGGCACTACTAATTACTGACCATCTTCATTACTCCTGCTCCCGTGGTTCTCGCCCCACTCATTACAACATGCAATACAGATATCTCATGGACAGAAAGAAGAACAAAAGGAACAAATGAACTCTAGATCCCCACCCACTCCAACTGGGAGTGCAACAGACGTACTTACCCAGCATTCCTTCTGATCTATCAAGCCCCAATATGAAGGCCGGATGTCTGGTATAGAGGGAGGGGAATAAGGAATGGAACGAGAACCTTGGGGCCAGGAGTAATGCCGATGACAGGTAAGTAATAGGTAACCTTGGGTGGAAAACTCCGCTCTGCTCGTAGAGATTGTGGATTTTTAGCAACTCCACATTCCGCGTAGAACATGGAGTTGCCGAAAACTATGCGCTCCGCACTGGAGCAGAGTATTTTTGTGTTTGCACACTCAAAATGCGTTTTTGCGAGCATGGGATCTACTTACTGGGAACCTGCGATTTCTGCTGATTTTTCCTATCTGTTCACAAGTGCCACGAGATTTGCTAGGTGGTCGCATGGTCCCCCGAGAGATTGCGATTGCGAGCACATCATTCAGGCACACCATCGGACTTACGGCAGAATGTGAAGAATGCAATCCCGATTATACAGTATTTACAATCTGGAGAAGAATCTCTCTCGAGCAGCATCAAAACCCTCTCGAAATGATGATTTGGATTACAAAAACTTGACATTTGGCTGTACTTTTTTATGCAAGGAGTCCTTTTTCTTTTTTTAACTTTCCAGAATGCCTTGAAGTTATGGAGGTAGATGCAGAAAAGGAGGATGATGATGACGAGACGGTCATCATGGACATTAGTCCCGCCCCAGTGGAGACCCACATTACCCCATCCCAACTTGTTGTGAGGGATGTGGTATGGATACCACCAACACAGATGATACCACCAACACCACCTCCAGCTTCCATATTTCTCCGGCAGTGACCTACATCCACCACAACTACATCAGTAGAAGAAAGTACTGCAGAGAGTCAAACTTCACGCCCACAGATCATATTTCTCCGGCAGTGACCTACATCCACCACAACGACATCAGTAGAAGAAAGTACTGCAGAGAGTCAAACTTCACGCCCACCTACCAGTTAATCCGTCATTGCAAGTGGCACCAGCAGTGCCAGAAAGTTGACCTCTCCATTTTGGGACTTCTTTTCGGTTAGCAGGAACGAGGTGAACATTGCCATATGCTCCATTTGTGGACAAGGTGTAAGTAAGGATAAGCTTGGTACAAACTATAGTACCAGAGACCAAACAGCCCATCTGAAAAAACACCACTTGATCCAGTGGGAGGCGCACCTTAGCGGCCAATAAACTGCACCCATTGTTGTTTCTGGGATGAAGCAGTTGAAGATCTGATCACAATGGAAGGTGAACAAGAAGGAGACATTTTTTTTGGTACACAATGTAGCCCTGTCTCCAGCAGTGCAGTGGTACCGCCCACATCCTCATCAGCAACATCGCAGTGGCACAAGAGTCAGGCTGAGACTTCAAGGGGTCTCAGGCAGGAGAGTACCACACGAAAAAACGTGTGTTGAGCCTAATAAAATCTGGCATCAAGAAGTAACCTGCATCAATGGCACCAGAAAAGAAAAAAAATCCAGGCTACCATTCTCAGCATGTTTAGGTCGGAGGGGTAGTACGAACGCAACCACCCAAAGGCACATTTGTACAACGCAAAGCTGGCTAAAATGTTATTGCTGGACCTCTTCCCTTTTTCCTTTGTGGAAGGGGTGGGTTTTCATGAATTTGTGACATCCATCTGCCCAAATTGTAAGGTTCCCAGCTGTCCTATTTTGCCAGAGTTGCTGTTCCAGCAGTACATCATGACGTGCTGGAATTGTTTGGACAAACTTTGCAGCAGAGTGCTGTTTACACTATCCTCCTGACAACAGACATGTGAACCAGTTGCCAAACCACTGATTATATGAATCACTGCACACTGGATCTCATTCGTGGAGTTTGAGGAAAGATATCTGCAGCAGGTATTGACACTGCTGAGATTCTTAATGCCACTCGGAAATATGAAACTGTAGCCATGTTCCCCATGGAGAAATTTCATACTGCTGCAAACAATTTGGAAGACTTTGACAGCAAGGTCTTTGAATGGCTGTGACTAAGAGGGCTTCCTATTAGTTTTGTTGCCACAGACAATGGCAGTTATATAGTTAAGGCCATGGCCGATGGTGGCTATTTCAGGGTCCTGTGTTTGGAGCACTGCATTAAAATCATTGTTCAAGACTTTCTAAAAAACGAAGACCGAGTCAGCAACTTACTGACCACCTGCAGAAGAATCTGCACACATTTCAGCCATTCTTTTAATTCCCGAAAGCAGCTGAGGATCATTCAATGTGATAATAGAATGCCAGTTGATGCACTCATCCAGGAGGTGCCAACACATTGGAACTCAACATATTTCATGCTTGAACGTCTGTTTGAGCAGTACAGACCAATCAATGAACATATCATGCAAAGAGGGGATGCTGCTGTGAAAGGAATGATCATTGAGATGGACCAATGGAGCCTATTTAAATGCCTGACAGAGATGCTACTTCCTTTCAAGCACTTCACATGTGAAGTCAGCAAGGAGGATTGTACTATGGGCCAAGCTATCTCATTGTTACACATGCTACAGAAACAGTTGAAGGGGGTGTCTGCAATGTACGCAGGTGTGGAGGAAAAAAAAAGCATATGAGTTGGTGGAGAGCTTAACCCTTGCTTATCTGAAAATACAAGGGTACAAAGAGGCATTGTGTCATCCAACCATTACATTGGTGCCACAATTCTGGATCCACAGTACAAATCATTACTGCACAATTCCATTCCTTTTTCAGAAGGGGATGTTGCCAACTACAAAACTTGGATAGCTGTGGAAGCTAGTCACTTAGAAAAAGTACGACTGGGAATTAGAGGCCTGCTACTCAAGGGCACAACAAATACTGCAGGGCAGCTGGCTTCAAGTTCAACATTTGAGCCTGAGGGCAGTGCCGTTGGCTCACAACAGCCAATACCACCAACAACACCAAGAACAAAATCAATAACAACATGAATAGGAGCATCAGCCCCACAATCGGCACAGAAACGATTTCTACAGCCAGGGCTTGTTAAGTTCAGTTCTGATGCAAAGGCAAAAGAGGCAGAGCAAAGCGGAGCACCCATGAGCATTGAGCGTATGGTCCAGGCCTATCTGGATGACCCAACAGAGGTCTACATTGATCAAAACACATTGCTGTATTGTTATTGGAAAACCCCAGTACATGGCCTATCCCTGCTGATGAGGGGTAATACCCCGAAACACGTGTCCAGGGATGGCGAAGACAGCGAAGATAGCAGAAGATCGAAAGATGATGCATCGCGAACACTTTACTACATTGACCAGAGTCCTTAGGGGCGACACCGCCGGTGTGTGAGTAGTGTGCGACCCCACCCCCATTTGTTATTGGAAAAGGTGTCAAAGGCCAGTGCTCAGCAGACTGGCGATAAACTATCTGGCTAGCCCTGTCACAATTGTCTCTTCTGAGAGTGTTTTCAGTGCTGACAGTGAGAAGGACCAATCTCTCACACCACCGGATTAAACCGTTCCTGAAGTAGCACAGCAGGAAGATGATGACGGCGGCTTAGGTCATGGAAGTAGTTTGTTAGATTAACAACTTCTGGGTGATAAATAACCAAACAGGTGTACCTTCGATATCTAAAGGAAAAGGCACCTCTTACTGGGACTGTCGAGAAGTCTTTTTTCTTTCAGATAACCCTCATCCACCCGGGTTTCCCCTTGGTGGCATGCTTCATCATAGGGAACAATTGTCAAAAAAGGGGTAGCCCTGAAAAATAGATGTGCTCCCAAGTCAGGGCAAAATACTAATGGTAAGAAAAAACACTTAGGCTAGTGGACTTTCAAGAATTCCTAAAAAGATATAAATAGAGCCATATGTATATTTTATCTCCAAAAACATTTATTAGTACAAAGTTGTGGCAAATTATTTCTCAATAGTTGCTTTTTTGTACACAATTAACTAAAAATAGAACCATTTTCTAAATCCACGTCCCTAGTTTGTAATGTCTAAAGATAATGTTCTTTCATACTCCCACATTCATACCATATCTAGAATTACCATAATGATTGGAAATCCACAGATGATATATACAAACTGTAATTTGTGCTTATGGGTACATTGACAGTGTATGTGTTTTCTTCACCAAACCTTTTATACATCCTCGAGAGGCCAGCTTAAACAGTGCCCCCACAATAGGTAATGATGATATACAGAAATGGATCTCCTCTACTTGTCACAGCAAGATGTGATGTTTATATACCCAAAGGTCTTCTCTGTGGTCCTAACTTGCTGTGCCACTTGTCGGATTTAGAATGATGCCTAGAATGAACTTTATTCATACTTATTATAAAGGAGATGGTAGTCCTGCTGAGTTTCCAAGAATCATCATGCATAATGTATGAGGCCTTTACCAGAGAAAATCCTGTGTTCTGTGTGCAGTGTCATATATAGGTAAAAGGTCAAACCCTAAGAATCGTTATGTATATAATGTGGGGAAGAATATAGCTGAAGGGTTAGGATATTACCTGAGCCTTTATTGGGCTACCTCTATGGAATATACCAGGAAGAGAACCCGAAAGAGAATAAGCCATCTCAATCCCTTGCTAAATCCATTGGCTAATGGACAAGGAAGAGTTCTCACCCCAGGAGGATGCCCCCCCCCCCCCAAAAGAAAACAAGGAATATGGATTCCAAAACACCTGAGTGTGCTTCAAATAGATGAGCAAGGGCCTCTTAAAACCCAACAAGGACCACTGAAGGTCATCTTCAGATGAGCTCTCGGCCTACAAGGTAGGCAAAACAACCTCCTGAGAGCAATGGAATTAGGTAGCCACCTTGGGCACGAAGGACAAATCCAACTGTAAAACAACATCATCCTCAGAGAATGATCTGAAAACTACCCATGCCATTAGAGCCCCCAATTCACCAAGGGGCCAGGCTGAAGTGATGGCCACCAAAAACACAACCTAATGTTGGCTAACTCCAAAGGCACAAAGGAGTCATGATCAACACCTTCAAGAACAAAAGCAAATCCCATAATGGGAACAGAGGCTTCACCAAAGGGTTAGAGAAAGAAAACCCCTTCAGTAAATGGGACACCAATTCATCCACAATAGACAGATTACCCCATGGGGACATAAAGGCCTTAATTACAGTCCACTGGGCCCATATGGTAGACACAGCCAGCTACTTTTTGAAACCTTCCCAAAGAAACTGCAATATAGAAGTCAGGGAACACTCCAGAGGGGTCAAACGGAGAGCCTCACTCCAACATTGAAAATGTTTCCATTGCCGCCCATAGGATTTGAGGGTAGAACGCCTACAAGACTGCTGAATGGCCAATGCTAAATGCCAGGGAGCCCATGGCATTGCAACCCCCTCCTCTCAACTTCCACACTGACAGTCGCATCCTCTGGAGAGGCAACAAAAGAATGGACTTCAGGTAGAGGAGATGCAGGGGATCACCCGAGGACCCTGAACATCCAGGCGCTTGAGAGTGGGGAACCAAGAACTCTGAGGCCAAAGAGGAAACACCTCCACCACCTCCCTAGATTCACCCACAAGACGTGCAAGGAACGTGGGAATCAGAGCCAGAGGTGGAAAGGTATACAACAGGTGGGCGGCCAAGGAGGGGTCAAAGCATCAACACTCCAAACCCCCTCCTGATGAAAGCGAGCACAAAACTGGGCAGCTGAGCAATTTGCTGGGACACAAACAGGGCCAGGAAAGGGAGCGCAAACTTTCTGCACACTTGTCAAAATACCACCCGGGTGAATGAAATCTACTGTGTGGGTGTAAGGAACTCACTGAGAGCATCTGCCACCACATTGTCCACACCCCAGGTGTGAACAGCCACTAGAGACTGAGATGTCCCTCTACCCAGCAGAACAGTGAAACTTCTACAGTATTCAAGGAATGGGAACAAATCCATCCCTGATGGTTCAGATAAGCGACAGTCACCATGTAGTTGGACCATAACTTTTTGCCCCTCCAGAAGCATACACAAACCCCATGATCGACTGGAAGATGGCCATCAACTCCCTCCAATTGGAGGACCTCCTCCCCTTCTGCAGGGCCCAACAAGCCAGTAAGAAACTGTCCCCCAATGTTGCACCTCATTTGAAAGCAATGACATCCATGGTAAGGACCACAGGAGGATTGGGCTATAGAGGCACCCCCCTTGGAAAGATTGTCCAGGACAGTCCACCAGCGCTCTCAACACCGGCCGACACGCACTCAACACCGGCCGAAACCAACACTGCAATCAAGCCGCCCCGAAGCACACCCACGGACCCTTCTCCTGCCGCAACTGCCACTTTACCTGCGACCGAACCACCAAACCTACAAAGGCCAGACCCAACCACCTCCGCACGAAGACATGCCATCGAGCTCTGGGACCTGCTCGACACCATCGCCCCCGACGTAGCCTTCCTGACCGAGACATGGTGGAACGACTCCTCCACGGCAGACATCACCATCGCCATCCCAGGCGGCTACAAGATCTCCCGCAGGGACCGCACCAATGGCATTGGAGGAGGAATGGCCATCATCCACAAGTCCACCCTCAAGGTCACCGCCCACGCAGACGACCACCTCAACGCTGCCGAGCACCTGCACTTCCGGATCCACACCGACCCCAACACCACCTTAGAGGAACGCTCGTCTACAGACCCCCCGGACCACGGGCCCAGTTCAGAGACACCATCGCCAACCTCACCAGCACCCACGCACTCGAATCCACAGACTACATCCTCCTCGGGGACCTGAAATTTCACCTGGAGAACAACAACGACGCTAACTCCACCACGCTGATCGGCAACCTCGCGAACCTCGGCCTCAGACAACTCGTCACCACACCGACCCACGCCGCCGGCCACACGTTGGACGCTATCTTCTCCACAAGCAACCACGTCACCTTCAACTACACCACCAAACCCTACTGGACCGACCACCGCTGCATCCACTTCACCTACAGAAAGTAGGTTACACCACCACACCCTCCAGCTCCCCCGCCACGGATGGAGCAAAGTCACCGAAGACCAGCTACTCACCACCCTTTCCTAGAACCCTCCAACCGAACCCACTGATCCAGACTCCGCAGCCTGCAACCTCAGACAGTGGATCAACGACTGTGCCAACATCCTCGCCCCACTGAAGAAACCCTCCAACAACCACACCAGCAAGAAAACCACTTGGTTCACCGACGAGCTCCTGGCCTCCAAACACGCTTGCCGGAAGCTGGAAAAGAAATGGCTCCACGAACGCACGCCGAACAACCACGCAGCCCTCAATGACGCCACCCGCGGACACTACCACCTCATCAGGTCAGCCAAGAGGTCCTCCTTCAAAGACCGCCTGGACAACAACGCACACGACAGCAAAGAGCTCTTCCGCATCGTGAACTAATTATCCAGCCCCAGTGCCAACATCAACGACATCCCGCCCTCACAGGAACTATGCGACTCACTGGCCACCTTCTTCCACCGCAAGATCGCTGACATTCACGACAGCTTCGACACCATGACCACGCCAGTCCCCACCGCCCCAGCGAACACAAGCAACATCAACCACCTCACCTCCTGGTCCAAAGTCAATGACGACTAGACACGCAAGGTCATGAACTCCATCCACTCAGGATCTCCGACAGACCCCTGCCCCCACCACATTTTCAACAAAACAGACACACTCATCGCCCCCCAACTAAGCAAGATCATCAACGTCTCCTTCAAAACAGCTACATTCCCGGAAAGCTGGAAACACGCAGAAATCAACGCCCTTCTCAAGAAACCCAAGGCCGACCCCAAGGACCTCAAAAACTTCCGACCGATCTCCCTCCTCCCGTTCCCGGCAAAGGTCGCAGAGAAAATCGTCAACATGCAACTGACACGCCACCTCAAAGACAACAACATCCAGGATCCATCCCAATCCGGATTCAGACTAAACCACAGCACCAAAACCGCCCTCATCGCCACCACAGACGACATCAGGTGCCAACTTGACAACGTCGAAACTTCTGCCCTCATCCTCCTGGACCTCTCAGCAGCCTTCAACACGGTATGCCACCGCACCCTAATGACACGCCTCCAAGAAGCCGGAAATCAAGATAAAGCCCTAGACTGGACCACATCCTTCCTCTCCGGCAGAACCCAGAGCGTCCGCCTCCCTCCATTCTGCTCAGAAGCCACCGACATCATCTGCGGCATCCCCCAGGGCTCCTCCCTGAGCCCGACGCTATTCAACATCTACATGGCCCCCCTCGCACAAGTGGCCCGCCGTCACAACCTCAACATCATCTCCTACGCCGACGACACCCAGCTCATCCTCTCCCTCACCAAGGACCCCATCACTGCCAAATCCAATCTCCACGAGGGAATGAAGGCCGTCGCCGACTGGATGAGGAACAGCTGCCTGAAACTGAACTCCGACAAGACGGAAGTCCTCATCCTCGGACCTTCCCCCTCAGCCTAGGATGACTCCTGGTGGCCTACCACCCTAGGAACGACACCAACCCCCACCAACCACGCTCGCAACCTGGGATTCATCCTCGACTCTTCCCTCTCCATGGCCAAACAAGTCAACGCCGTCTCCTCCTCCTGCTACAACACCCTCCGCACTCTCCGCAGGATCTACAAGTGGATCCTGGCCGAAACCAGCAAAACTGTGACACAGGCCCTTGTCAGCAGTAGACTGGACTACAGCAACGCACTCTACGCAGGAATCCCAGCCAAACACCTTCGACGACTACAACGCATCCAAAACGCCTCCGCCCGACTCATCGCAAACGTCCCCCGCCGCAGCCACATCACCCCCCATCTGAGAGAGCTCCACTGGCTCCCCGTCAACAAGAGGATCACCTTTAATCTCCTCACCCACGCACACAAATCACTCCACAACACCGGACCAGCCTACCTGAACAGCAGACTCAACTTCTACACTCCCACCTGCCAGCTCCGCTCCGCCAGCCTCGCTCTCGCCACCGTTCCCCGCATCCAACGAACCACCTCCGGCTGCAGATCCTTCTCCTACCTCGCCGCCAAGACCTGGAACACCCTACCCATCTACCTGCAACAGACTGAAGACCTACTCGCCTTCAGAAGACTCCTCAAGACCTGGCTCTTTGAGCAGTAGCGGCCCCACCCCCCAGCGCCTTGAAACCCTTACGGGTAAGTAGCACGCTTTACAAATTTGGTTGATTGATTGATTGACCAGCGCAAATCTGGAACGAGGACCGAAGTCACTGGAAAAAGTTGGTCTAGATCCCGAGAGACCAGACTGAAATGCTCAATCAGCTTTATCCACTGAGAATTGAGATGGAAGTGGGCCCAGGGCACAGTGAACAGTGCCACTGCCATGAGACCCAGAAGGTGCAACCACACCAGAGCCAGAAAAGAAGCACCCTCATCACCCTCACAGCCAGGGACCTCAAGACAAGAGCCGGCAAAAACACTTGGTTCAGGTCGGTGCAAAATTTGGCATCAATAAATGCCATGTCCTGAGAAGGAATTAGCTGACACTTTGGAAGGTTCAGAAGGAACCCATGATCTGACAAGACCGAACACACCACCTGCAGTTTGCGAAGAAGCTGCTCCGAGATGGAGCAGCCAATCATCCAGATACAGATAGATGTAGAGTCCCTGAAGATGCAAGGAAGCCACCAATTGGGCAACCACCTTGGAGAAAATCCTTGGAGAAGAACAAAGACCAAAGGGCAGGACATGAAACTGATAATGAGTACTGTAAACGTGGACTCGGAGACACTGCTGGTAGAGAGGATCGATTGGAATGTGAAAAGTATGCATTTTGCAGACCCAGAGTGCACATCAGATGATTCATTAGCACCAACAGGTTTGCTTGCTGGAGAGTCCCCATCTTGAATGGAAGGTGGATGACAAATGTGTTCAGCGCCTTCAAGTCCAACACCACTGAAAGCCCCCGTCGACTTGGCCACTAGAAGGTTAACAGATTAAAAGCTCCTGCTCCCTTTCCAAGGCGGGACTTCCTGAATGGTAAGCAAATCCGCTCTGACAATGCAGTTCGAGAGGAGGGTCAAGGGCTTAGAGGAACCTTGGAATCCGAAGGAGGCATCATAAACTGTATCCTGTAGCCTTGCCTTACAATGTCCATACCCGAGCGTCTGAAGACACTTTTTCCAAGCCAGAAGAAAGTGTTGAATTTGTCCGCCGACCAGAAATTCTTGTATTCCCCCATTTGGTCAGGAGTGAGGCTTCCGCTGCAGAGACTTGGCCTTCCTGTCCCGACCTCTGCCAGAAGGAAACCTGCCTTGACCACGAGGATACTGCATCTGAGACGTCTGATGGAAGGGAGCCTTTGGCTTCGAAAACCAACTATCCGAAGTGGCTTGCTTCAGAGAATAATAGTGTTTCTACTGAAAAGCTTGTGCAGCTTAACCTCCAACTCCTGTCAGGACCCAAAACTTGAATTCCGTTCTTTACTACCCAACTGGGCGACATGCCTGGTCAAAGAGAGTGCAGACCAGGAGACTCAAGATGGCCGCCGCTGCTGCCATGATCGAGGCTCAGCAGGCGCACTAGTCTCTTTGGCTTCTAGTTTCCTGTGAACCTATGTGCAGCGCGAGCGCCAAAAGAACTGCGCACTTCACTAAAGACTGCAGCCAGAGAGGTCCGTTTGTGCTCATGTGCGGATTTCTTTCTACGTTTCCCAGCAGAATCTAGAAGAGAATTCGTTCCGTTTTCAAAAACCCGGCGCACGATTCAAGCGCGGGTTGTCAAGAGTCTTAGAAGCGCGGCATAGCAGGTTGCCGTATTGTGCGTACGTCAGAGGTCGAGTAAGCGCCTAAAGCCAAGAGCAGGAGAAGAAGGGTGGCTAGCGTATCGACAACAGAATCGAGGAAGTTTCTGAGCAGTGAAGGAGACGCTGTTGTACCAACTCGAGAAAAAACCTAAGTGCAAAACGAATTTAAAAGACTTGAGTGATAAACTTTAAAAACCCTGATACTTACTGTTATATTGTTGGAAAGAAAGGAGTACCAAACTTGTTCATTCCTGAAAAGGAAAAAAAAGATACATGATTAAAATATGGACAATACAAACTCAATGAATAAATAAATTGTAAATACAGTGTAAATAAGCAAGAAACTCACCAAGGAGTTCAGGAGAGTTGATAATTCTGCCAATCTGTGGAGACAAGAAATAGACAAGGTAGAATGCAAGGTTAGCGACAAGAAAAGAGTTCCACTTAAGAAAACAAGAGAAATTCCAGAAACCCATATAGAAGGCGATTCTCCACTAGTAGTGAAGTAAGTGTTCTATAGCGAGCCACATAAATAACTACATATAGATTCAGTTAGGAATTCATTAGGGGAAAAGTTATAAACCTATGCATGTTCCTTTTTCTCTCACTAGTGACAACTAGTAGAGGAGAACAGATTACTACACACTTAAGAAGAGGAGCAAGGGTTCAGCAGCATAATGGTGGGTGAGAGGAAATAACAGAATAGAGTTAACTAGAGAGAGTAGGAAGTCAGGATGTAATGAAATGTTATTGTTTTTAGGTTCCCATCAGCAAGATAGCACCCAAGCGGCCGGCTGAAGGAACCACGCAGGACCAGTCTCTTCTCTGTTTATTATTTTATCCAATTCCCCCGTCCCTTGAGGTAATGATGGAGGATTCTGTGTAAGACCCACCAGCATTGTCAAGAGGGGCGTGGGTTCTAGCATCTCTGTTCCTGTGCAGTAGCTGAGAGTCAAGAGTAAGTTTTATGGTTCTGACAGAGTGAAGTGACCAAGTTGCCTTCGCACCCGAACAGAGATGGCGGAAGGAATTGACGTCCAATCCTTAGGAAAAATCTTAGACGCAATACAAAAGGAATTAGGAGCGGTTAGGGAGGAGAATCGAAACCTGAGACAAGAGCTAGTTAGTGCCAGAAAAGAAACGGCCGAATTAGCGCTGAGATTACGTCAACCCAGTAGTTTTGAGAGGGAGGCCATGAATCCAGTATTAGAGACCACCAATAGAACGACCACACAAGTTATCCACTCCCTCTCCCCAGTTATACCATTGGCAGCTCCAGAGAGATTTAGCGGGAACCCACAGAAGGCGCAGATTTTTCTCTCCCAGTGCTCATTACACTTCATGTGCCGCCGTTCGATCTTCCCAGACGCGCAGTCTAGAGTGGCCTTCATACTCTCTTATCTAAGTGGGGATGCAGCTTCGTGGTCCATGCCATTAGTCACGAGGGATGACCCTTTGTTAAGGAATTTTGAAGATTTTAAACGTGAATTCCTACGAATATTTGACCGACAGAGAATTTCCCAGGTGGTGGATAATGAATTGCTTGACTTACGACAAGGAAACCGAGACTTAATTGCATATCTGGCCCAGTTCAATAAGCTAGTGGTGGAGACCGATTGGCCAGGAAGCAAAAGAGCGGCGATATTCTATCGTGGATTGAGAGATTAATTAAAGGACACCTTGGCCCAGATTCCTAATCGACTCACTGAGGTATCAGCACTCATAGATTTGGTGTTGGAGATAGATTTCCGCCAGGGAGAGAGACGTGGAGAAAAGAAAAAAGATTTCAGAGCGATACCCCCAAGATTTGCCCGGGCTAGGCCAGATGGAGCTAGAAGCTTGGAAACTCACTCTGGAGCCGAGCCAATGCAAATCGGAGCAATCAGGGGTCCTTTGACCAAGGAAGAGAAGGAGAAAAGAAGAGCCAATAATCAATGCATGTATTGTGGATCCGGAACCCATTTTGTTCGAGACTGCCCAAAGAAGCCCAAGAGTACCTTCAACCCGAAGGAAAACTAACGGCACCACCTGTGGGAGGAGTTGAGCAGGTGGGTGCGATTCAAGGAATAACTCCACAAGAGTATCAAGTGGCAAATACGTTGCAGTCAGCGGCCCCGCATTTAGTCCTGACTATGGAGGTGAAGTTCGGACAAACCACCTGTAGGAGAGTAGGGTCTGCAATCCTATGATCACCCAGATTTTTGCTTTTTGCTGCACTGGTTTACGACTTTCCCTGGCTGTGGGCCTGCTAATCAGACCACAGCCTAGCTGTTCTCTCTATCCAAATTGTACTCAGTTACTGAATTGGCACTGGGCCCTCTCCAAGTCCCTGTACCCAGGGCTGAGGTGCACCCAGAAGTCTCCCAGGGGCTGAAGCATGTATTGTGCCACCCCTGGATTGACTAACTAAACTGACACAACTGGCTGCACGACAGCTGGGGCAAGGTGGTGTACTCACCCTTTGCTTTAGATATAGTATACCAATATCTAACCCTAAAAATGGACACACAGATCTCCTATCAGTCACTCCTATGGCAGGCCTTAACAATCCTGAAGGCAGAGTGCTTGGAATCGTGTGAGATGGTGCTCTGGCATGAGCTGGGCCTGTCTGCGGCTTTCGGGATCTATCCCTTAGCCGTTTCCATGATATCGCATACCATATACTCTTAAGTGCATTATAATCCTCGCTGTTAAATGCCAACTCTGGTATTGCTTTATCAAAACATGTCGAGTAAGGTGTCATACGACTTGGAATACTAACCCCTCGCCAATTCTGGCGACGGGGTTAGCATTCCACCCTTCTAGAGGGACACGACATGTATGTAATCCCTAACCCCGGTTAAAGTCAAACAGAGCCTCAGCTCCACAAAATGGATGCTGCCACCGAGACACAAGTCTGCCCTCCTGCTGCTGGGAGTCCTCCCAGAGCAGGAGATAAGGACAAAGGGTTTCCTGCCAGGGGCGGTGCCAGCAACGTCCCAGACAGGATTTTGTGTATTGTAGGTAGGCAGGGCTACAGAGGAAGGTGACTGCACGTGGCACCCCGGTGCTCACTGTGCATAGGCTGGCCTGAACCAGTTCCAGGGACACTCTAGACCCTGTGCTGGGGAAAAGCCCGCCAAGGAAGTGGGTGTAACCACCCCCCTCCTGGTCCCACCCATAGGGCAGGACCTAGTCGCGTGCCAGCCCCCTTTTCCCAGATAAAGGTAGAGACTGGCCCCCTTCCAAATCAGATCATCTTTGAATCCTGAAACTACTTTCTACGAAAGGAACTCAAGACTTCTTCCTAAGATTTCTCCCTTGTGGCTAAGGAGTAGTCACCCTGCATCCGCAGGCACCATCTGAAGAACACTGCGGTCTGCTGCAAGTCCTTCCTCCGGAATCCGACTGCCAAGCTCGACGAGAACCGGCTTCCCTGGCACCTCTGACCTCTACCCACCTCTACAGCCCAGCTGAGAACCGTGGGTGCGACGAGACCCCGAGGGACCGGCCATCTGCAAGACTGCACGACTTCTGCACAGCAAGCCCGCCGAGTAAATTCCTGGTGAGTGCTTTGGGGTCCGAGAAGCCCCGACCCTGAGCAGCTCCAGCACCGAAGTGCAGCCTCCCAGCATCTCCACGATCTGCGTGGGGCCCTTCTGCTTTTTGCTGCTCACAGCGTTGTTTGGCTACTAGCCCGCTGGCTGGTGGCCTTCTGAACGACGCCCGACAACATTTCTGCTGCTGGTCTGGTTGCTCCAGGCTGGCCCTTGCTCCCTTCCAGAAGAGGAGCACCCCGGACCCTTCTGGTCCACTCAAGACGCCATTTTGAGTCCACCGCGTGGGCTTGAATTAGCCAAGGCTTGTTGCCCAATCCTGGGTAACTTCGACGCCGACAGCTTCATCCATCGTGGGACAGCTCGCCTCTCCATCCTGGTCGCCGACAACGCCTCCTGGTCCGTGAGATCTGCAGAGCCAGCGTCGCCCACTCACCTAGTCGAGGTGACTGCCATCCGGTGCCCTCCTGGTGCCCACTGACTACTGGCTAGTAGTCACGAACTTGGTCCCCTCTGCTTTCAGGTGTCATCCATCTTCGATCCAGGCTTGGATCACTCGAACAATCTTCACTGGTCGCCTGCCAGCAACTCCTTTCTTCCAGGCTCCTGGTCCGGCAACGAGGATTCCCGACGTCTTTTGAGACCTATGCAGCTGCAGCCCCTGGGCTAGGTAACTTCGGCACTTCGGTGTCCCAGCATAGCCTCACTATCCAAGGGTCAGGATCCACTGTCGTTTTCTCCCTACCAGGTCGGGTTCGCCCGTGAACACTAACTTTGTAAATTCTAGCTTCCATAGACTTTGTCCCGCATCCCGCGTGAGAGTGCACACTCTGCACCCGAGTCCCCTGGGCCTCCTAGAAGTAATCTAACGATTCCCTAGTCAAGTCCTAGCGATTCCAAAGCCTATTAGTACTGTTACTTACCTGCTAGTAATTCGCATTCCACTTTCAGAGTATATGGTTTTTCGTACCCCTCGGGCATTTGTGTATACCGTGCTAACTTAAGTATTTTCGTAAGAGTTTTGTTGTGTGCCTAGCACCCTGTCCTCATAAAGAGTACAGGGTTGTTGTGATTCTAATAAATACACTGTTTATTTTCATAACACTTGTGTGGTGTCCTTTCACTGGGTGTTCAAGGGGTAATGTGATGGTAAAACAGCTGGCTTAACACGCCCTCTAGAGTCTTAGCCTTAGACTGCTCGTATCCATGCTACTAGGATAGCTGGTCTATAAGGTTGACTTACAACCAATCATCAATAAGGGTTGTTTGGACTGATACATAGTGATCACTAGAATAGTGAACACTGCATATCAGGCCAACTTCTCACATTGGTGGCAGCGGTGGGATTTGAGCTTGCTGTTGTTTTACCACACATATCCTAAGAATATCTTGTGAAAGATCACATAAGTACTAAAGGTACATATAACTTATCTTAGAATACTCTGAGTTCTACTGAACCAGCTGTTGTAGCTCCTAGGGCCTAGCACACCCTAAACTACAACTCTAGCAAGGGATCAGTAGGCAAACACATAGTGTAGGTAAGTGCACCACTTACACCTCACTAGAAAAGCATGTCTACCCAGGGAGAATCTACTGAGACTCCCCTGGTCAGTGTTGACCCTCCACAGGTCACTTCAAGATATGCAGCTCTCAGTTTCCAGGAGATGAGACAAATCTGTGTCTCCAGGAAACTGAAGCAGGGGTCTAACCCCACCATTCCCTTTCTGATAGGTCTCTTAGAGACATATGATGCCAGAAAGATTTCTCAGTTACATGAGAATATGCCAGCCTTAGAGGGAACCTCTGGGGATCCAGACCTCCCCAACACTGCTACTGCAGTTGAGGAGGAGGATCAAGAGGAACTCTCTGGGGATGAGGTAGACAAAGGTCTTGAGGTAGTCAGAAGGCTAACCAGGGCCAACTTAGACTTACTTGGGCTAGGATCTGGGGGACCCCCAGTACTAACCCTAAGTGGGCCTAACCTTGGAGTTAGGAGAGATAGATCTCTTTCTAGGGACTCCAATAGATCTCTGCACTCTAATGCCTCTTCCCAGAGGAGAAGGATTCCTCCACAGAGGAGATTTACTTCCCCTCAGAGAATGGAGCATGAAGCTAGGATGAGACAAGCTGAACTGAGGATTGAAAGGGAAGAACTTGCCCTGGCCAAAGAGAAGCTTGCCTTTGCTAGAGAGCAGCAGATGAGTGGGCTAGCTCCCACTGGTGGCAGCAATCTCCCAAGAGATAGAGAGAAGGGTTTAGATACTAAACACCTGACTAAGATAGTGCCCCCCTTTAAGCAAGGGGATGATATCCAGAAATGGATGGCTGCTCTGGAGAGGGCCTGCACTGTGCAGTGCATTCCCCAGAGTCAGTGGGCAGCTATACTGTGGCTCTCCTTTGATGGTAAAGGTAGAGATAAGCTCCTCACTACAAGAGTGGAGGATGCTAACAATTACCAGGTCCTGAAGAATACACTGGTTGATGGGTTTGGTTTAACCACTGAGCAGTACAGGTTGCAGTTCAGAGACACCCAGAAAACTCAGTCTCAGGACTGGTCTGACTTTGTGGATTGTGCCACTAAGGCTTTGGAGGGCTGGTTGCTGGGTAGCAAGGTTACAGATTACACATGATTGTATAATCTAATGATGAGAGAACACATTTTAAACAATTGTCAGAACCAGTTGCTGCACCAGCACCTTGTTGATTCAGATCTGACCTCTCCCCAAGAATTGGGAAAGAAGGCAGACAAATGGGTCAGGACAAGGATCAAGCAGAACCAGAACCAGAACCAGGGTGGTTAGAAGAAAGCAGACCAGAAGGGTAATGTTAAGAATGAGCAAAATGACCAGAAGGCTTCACCAGGTCCCCAACAAACCAAAGAGGGTGGGGGTCAGGCTTCCCAGAAGAAGAAGACTCAAGAAGGCCAGTCAAAAAGGTGGTGCCAGTACTGTAAAAGTAAATCTCACTGGTTTAGTGAGTGCACCAAAAGAGGAGGACAAACTCCTGCCACTACAGCCCCTAAGGCAACTGCACCCCCTAGTACAGTCAGTAGTGGTAGTGTACCTCCCAAGGCATTAGTTGGGTTAACCTTGGGTACTGAGGGGTCTGACAACTTAGTTGGCACACTCACTCAGGCTGTCCTTGTCTGTACAGGGGATATTTATATGTCCCCTGAAATAAGTCCCAATACTTTGGGCAAATACAGGCAGACACCTTTGATAAATGGCAAAATGGCTCAGGCCTATAGGGACACTTGTGCCAGTGTCACCATGGTGACACCTAACTTTGTGGACCCTGGACAGATCATGCCAGGTACTGATTTCCTGGTGACCAATGCCAGCAATGTCACTACTAGTCATAGTGTGGCAATTGTGGCTTTCTCCTGGGGTGGGGTGAAGGGACAAAAGAAAGTTGTAGTCAGTTCAGACCTCCCAGTTGATTGTTTGTTGGGCAATGATTTGGAGTCATCACAATGGTCAGAAGTGGAGCAGAGGACTCACATGGAAATGTTAGGCTTGCCAGCACATGTGCTTGCTGTGACTAGGTCACAGGCCAGAAGATGCCCCACTGAACAGGTGCTGGATCCTGAAATTATGGACCAGACACCTCCCAAGAAGAAGAGCAGTAGGGTTAAGGCTTTGCCTTCCCCCTTGCCCCAGGTTGAGGATCAAGTCTCTGAGGAGGCTGATCTGAGAGAACTGAGGGAAACTGAGCCTAAAGAGCTTGAACTTGATCAAGTTGAGTTTCTGGGCTCAGGGGGACCCTCCAGAGCAGACCTGGGGAAGGCACAGTTAGACTGCCCTTCCCTTGAACCCCTCAGACAGCAGGCTGCTGCTGAGGCTGCAGGGAATGCCACAGGTGCCCACAGGGTATACTGGGAAGATGGACTCCTGTACTCTGAGTCAAGAGACCCCAAGCCTGGTGCAACCAGGAGGCTGGTCATCCCCTTGTCTCTGAGAGGTTTCCTTCTCACCTTGGCCCATGAGATTCCCCTTGCAGGTCACTTAGGTCAGACAAAGACTTGGGACAGGCTTGTCTCACACTTTCACTGGCCCCATATGAATGAGAATACCAAGGAGTTTTGTCGCTCCTGTGTCACTTGCCAAGCCAGTGGTAAGTCAGGTGGCACAACAAAGGCCCCCCTCATACCACTACCTGTGGTGGGGGTTCCCTTTGAAAGAGTGGGGATTGACATTGTTGGTCCAATGGAACCCCAGACAGCATCAGGGCACAAGTTTATACTGGTGGTGGTGGATCATGCCACCAGGTATCCTGAAGCTATTCCCCTTAGGACCACTACAGCACCTGTAGTGGCAAGAGCCCTAGTTGGAGTGTTCTCCAGAGTGGGTTTCCCTTAGGAGGTCGTTTCTGACAGAGGTACAAACTTCATGTCAGGATATCTGACTGCAATGTGGAAGGAGTGTGGTGTGAACTACAAGTTCACCACACCCTATCACCCACAATGCAATGGGCTTGTTGAGAGATTCAACAGGACCCTGAAAGGGATGATTCATGGGCTACCTGAAACTCTTAGGAGAAGATGGGATGTCCTGATCCCCTGCCTCTTGTTTGCTTACAGAGAGGTCCCACAGAAGGGGGTTGGCTACAGCCCTTTTGAGCTTCTGTATGGGCATCCTGTAAGAGGACCCCTGTGTTTGGTGAAGGAAGGATGGGAGAGACCTCTCAAAAAGCCTGCAACCAACATAGTGGACTATGTACTTGGTCTCCGCTCCAGGATGGCTGAGTATATGGAAAAGGCATCTAAAAACCTTGAGGCCAGCCAAGAACTTCAGAAAGCTTGGCATGACCAAAAGGCTGTTCTGACTGTGTACCAGCCAGGACAGAAGGTGTGGGTGCTGGAGCCAGTGGCCCCAGCAGCTCTGAAAGACAAATGGTCTGGGCCCCACACCATCATTGAGCAAAAGGGAGAGGTTACCTACTTGGTAGACCTTGGAACTCCCAGGAGCCCTCTCAGAGTGCTCCATGTTAACAGGCTCAAGGCATATGTTGACAGGAAGGACATGAGCTTGCTCATGGCCACAGATGAGGGACAGGAGGAAGAGAGTGACCCTCTCCCAGACCTGCTCACTCAGAATCCTGATGATGGATCAGTTGATGGTGTTGTCTTTTGTGGCAGCCTCACTGAACATCAGCAACAGGATTGCAGGCAAGTTCTGCAATCCTTCAGACATATGTTCTCTCTGACACCCAGCCAAACTGATTGGTGTACCCATGATGTTGACACTGGAGACAGTCTGCCTGTCAAGAGTAAAATCTACAGACAGCCTAATCATGTTAGAGACTGCATCAAAACTGAAGTGCAGAAAATGTTGGAGCTGGGAGTCATTGAGCCCTCAGATAGCCCTTGGGCTAGCCCAGTAGTTCTAGTGCCAAAGCCTCACACCCAGGGTGGTAAGAGAGAGATGAGGTTTTGCGTAGACTACAGAGGCCTCAATGCAGTCACTAAGACTGATGCCCACCCAATTCCAAGAGCAGATGAACTTATAGATAAATTGGCTTCTGCCAAATTCTTAAGTACATTTGATTTGACAGCTGGGTATTGGCAAATCAGGTTAGCTGAGGAGGCCAAACCCAAGACAGCATTTTCTACCCCTGGTGGGCATTATCAGTTTGTGGTAATGCCCTTTGGTTTGAAAAATGCACCTGCCACCTTCCAAAGGTTGGTGAATCAAGTCCTCACTGGGCTGGATGACTTCTGTGCAGCATATCTTGATGATATTGCTGTCTTTAGCTCCACCTGGGAGGATCACCTGGTCCACCTGAGGAAAGTGTTAGAGGCTCTGCAAAAGGCAGGCCTCACTATCAAGGCCACAAAGTGCCAGATAGGGCAGACACATGTTGTATACCTGGGCCACCTTGTAGGTGGAGGCCAGGTTCAGCCACTGGAGAGTAAGATACAGGCCATCAAGGACTGGACTCCTCCAATCACCCAGACTCAAGTTCGAGCTTTCTTGGGCCTGACTGGGTACTATAGGAAGTTTGTCAGAAATTATGGGTCCATAGTGACCCCTCTTAATGACCTGACAAGCAAAAAGATGCCAAAGAAAGTTCAGTGGACAGCAAGCTGTCAGAAAGCATTCAATGACCTAAAGCAGGCCATGTGCACAGCACCTATCCTAAAGAGTCCAGATTACTCCAAGCCATTCATTGTCCAAACAGATGCTTCTGAGTTGGGTGTGGGGGCTGTTCTGTCTCAACTGAATTTTGATGGTAATGATAAGCCTATTGCTTTCATTAGTAGAAGGTTGACACCCAGAGAGAAAAATTGGTCAGCTATTGAGAGGGAGGCCTTTGCTGTGGTCTGGGCCCTGAAGAAGCTGAGGGCCTACTTGTTTGGCACTCACTTCACCATTCAGACAGACCATAAGCCCCTCTTGTGGCTAAATCAGATGAAGGGTGAAAACCCCAAACTGCTTAGGTGGTCCATTTCCCTACAGGGGATGGATTTTACAGTGGAGCATAGACCTGGTACTGATCACAGCAATGCTGATGGGCTCTCCAGATATTTCCACTTAGAGCAAGAAGACTCACCTGGTCAAGGTTAGTTTATTGTCCCAAAGTTTGGGGGGGGGTCATGTAGGAGAGTAGGGTCTGCAATCCTATGATCACCCAGATTTTTGCTTTTTGCTGCACTGGTTTACGACTTTCCCTGGCTGTGGGCCTGCTAATCAGACCCACAGCCTAGCTGTTCTCTCTATCCAAATTGTACTCAGGTACTGAATTGGCACTGGGCCCTCTCCAAGTCCCTGTACCCAGGGCTGAGGTGCACCCAGAAGTCTCCCAGGGGCTGAAGCATGTATTGTGCCAACCCTGGATTGACTAACTAAACTGACACAACTGGCTGCACGACAGCTGGGGCAAGGTGGTGTACTCACCCTTTGCTTTAGATATAGTATACCTATATCTAACCCAAAAAATGGACACACAGATCTCCTATCAGTCACTCCTATGGCAGGCCTTAACAATCCTAAAGGCAGAGTGCTTGGAATCGTGTGAGATGGTGCTCTGGCATGAGCTGGGCCTGTCTGCGGCTTTCGGGATCTATCCCTTAGCCGTTTCCATGATATCGCATACCATATACTCTTAAGTGCATTATAATCCTCGCGGTTAAATGCCAACTCTGGTATCGCTTTATCAAAACATGTCGAGTAAGGTGTCATACGACTTGGAATACTAACCCCTCGCCAATTCTGGCGACGGGGTTAGCATTCCACCCTTCTAGAGGGACACGACATGTATGTAACCCCTAACCCCGGTTAAAGTCAAACAGAGCCTCAGCTCCACAAAATGGATGCTGCCACCGAGACACAAGTCTGCCCTCCTGCTGCTGGGAGTCCTCCCAGAGCAGGAGATAAGGACAAAGGGTTTCCTGCCAGGGGCGGTGCCAGCACCCTCCCAGACAGGATTTTGTGTATTGTAGGTAGGCAGGGCTACAGAGGAAGGTGACTGCACATGGCACCCCGGTGCTCACTGTGCATAGGCTGTCCTGAACCAGTTCCAGGGACACTCCAGACCCTGTGCTGGGGAAAAGCCCGCCAAGGAAGTGGGTGTAACCACCCCCCTCCTGGTCCCACCCATAGGGCAGGACCTAGTCGCGTGCCAGCCCCCTTTTCCCAGATAAAGGTAGAGACTGGCCCCCTTCCAAATCAGATCATCTTTGAATCCTGAAACTACTTTCTACGAAAGGAACTCAAGACTTCTTCCTAAGATTTCTCCCTTGTGGCTAAGGAGTAGTCACCCTGCATCCGCAGGCACCATCTGAAGAACACTGCGGTCTGCTGCAAGTCCTTCCTCCGGAATCCGACTGCCCAGCTCGACGAGAACCGGCTTCCCTGGCACCTCTGACCTCTACCCACCTCTACAGCCCAGCTGAGAACCGTGGGTGCGACGAGACCCCGAGGGACCGGCCATCTGCAAGACTGCACGACTTCTGCACAGCAAGCCCGCCGAGTAAATTCCTGGTGAGTGCTTTGGGGTCCGAGAAGCCCCGACCCTGAGCAGCTCCAGCACCGAAGTGCAGCCTCCCAGCATCTCCACGATCTGCGTGGGGCCCTTCTGCTTTTTGCAGCTCACCGCGTTGTTTGGCTACTAGCCCGCTGGCTGGTGGCCTTCTGAACGACGCCCGACGACATTTATGCTGCTGGTCTGGTTGCTCCAGGCTGGCCCTTGCTCCCTTCCAGAAGAGGAGCACCCCGGACCCTCCTGGTCCACTCAAGACGCCATGTGTCCTTTCACTGGGTGTTCAAGGGGTAATGTGATGGTAAAACAGCTGGCTTAACACGCCCTCTAGAGTCTTAGCCTTAGACTGCTCGTATCCATGCTACTAGGATAGCTGGTCTATAAGGTTGACTTACAACCAATCATCAATAAGGGTTGTTTGGACTGATACATAGTGATCACTAGAATAGTGAACACTGCATATCAGGCCAACTTCTCACACCACCCTAACGGAAGTATCGGTCATGATAGATTCGGGAGCCACAGGCAATTTCTGTGATTTGAGGTTTGCCGCTAAAGTGGGAATTCGGGCAATCCAGAAGTTGAAGAGCGAGCCTGTTCGTGCAGTGGATGGGACAAATTTATCTTCGGGACCAATTGTAAGCCACACGGAAGTAATCCTATTGACGGCCAATGACGGTCATCAGGAAAAGATGCAGTTTAACTTAATAGATGTTCCCCAGTTTTAGCTGATTCTTGGTCTCCCGTGGCTTACGGAGCATAACCCGAAGATCAAGTGGAGTTCCAGAACTGTGGTGATGGATTCGAGTTATTGTCAAGAGAATTGTTTAGATTCAAGAGTCGAACAGGTAAAGAACAACCCAGCCTTGTCGTTGTGCTCTATTGAGCATACAATGTGCGTGATCAACGTTCAGGAGGTACCCGATGAATATAAAGAGTTCGCGGACGTCTTTAACGAAGTGGAAGCAGAACAGCTACCTCCACACCGAGCCTACGACTGCAAGATTGAACTGGAGCCGGGGTCCAACTTGCCATGCAGTCGTGTCTATGCCTTGACCGAGAAAGAGCACCAACATCTAAAGGAGTACCTGGATAAATACCTTGCCAATGGCTTCATCCGACCGTCCCAGTCCCCAGTTTCATCTCCCCTATCTTTCGTGCTGAAGAAGGAGGGGGAATTGCGGACGTGCATCGACTATAGAGCCATTAACAAGATAACCAAGAAGAACCGGTATCCATTGCCATTGATTTCGGTGCTTTTGGATCAAGTGAAAGGAGCGCAAGTCTACACTAAGCTCGATCTAAGAGGAGCATATCATCTAGTTCGAATGCGTGAGGGAGATGAGTGGAAGACGGCATTTCGGACTAGATTTGGGCTTTTTGAATATCAGGTGATGCCTTATGGACTGTGCAATGCTCCTGCAGCCTTTCAGCACTTCATCAATGATGTCTTGAAGGAATTTATAGACCGGTGTGCGATAGTGTACATTGATGACATCCTCATTTACTCCTCTGACGTGGAGAAACATCACGATCAAGTGAAGGGAGTGTTACAGAAGTTGCAGGAGAACAGATTGTTTGTGAAACTAGAAAAATGTGCGTTTGATGTATCGGAGGTGGAGTTCCTGGGCTTTGTGCTTTCACCCTCCAGAATTCTGATGGATCAACGTAAGGTGGAGGCAGTGAAGAGCTGGGAATCTCCGAGGAGTGTAAAAGAAGTCCAAAGTTTCATTGGGTTCGCCAATTTCTATCGGATATTTATTAGTGAGTTCTCCAGGAAGATTTTACCCCTCACTAAACTGTTGAGAAAAGGAACCAAGTTTGAGTGGTCTAAGGAGGCGGAGGAGGCCTTTCAATCCTTAAAAGAAGACTTCACCACAGCGCCTGTCCTGTTGCATGCTGACCCGTCGGAGCCTTTTTATGTAGAGACCAATGCATCGGAACTAGCTGTAGGAGGAGTATTGTCACAGCGGCATAAGACCACAGGCCAACTACACCCGGTAGCTTATCGATCAAGAAAGTTGACTCAGGCGGAGATAAACTATACCATCACTGAGAAAGAGTTGCTGGCCATTAAGGATGCCCTCTAAGGAGTGGACAAACAAATATTAAACCGCTGCACTCCTTAAGTGTATAAGGTAGTTTTGAAGTTTTTCATAATATTCAAATCTTATAGGTACTCCAGGTGTTCACCTCCTGGGTCATGAGGTGCTCAGAACAATGACTCGCGGAAATCCTACGGCGAGTAGGAATGACCTGAAGTACACTTGACTCACAACAGTGCTGTGTAGTTAATCCAATATAATTAGAGAATTTTTGTACATTCCAGTTTTGAGTTTGTTTAAATCGTTTATTTGTTGATCATCATATTTCATTCATATAATTCAACATTGTAATCTTCTGCTTTCTTTTCATTATTGAATCTCAAACGGCGTGTTAATGATCCACATGAATTATTAAATGCCCCAATAATTCATGTGGATCATTAACACGCCGTTTGAGATTCAATAATGAAAAGAAAGCAGAAGATTACAATGTTGAATTATATGAATGAAATATGATGATCAACGATTTAAACAAACTCAAAACTGGAATGTACAAAAATTCTCTAATTATATTGGATTAACTACACAGCACTGTTGTGAGTCAAGTGTACTCTAAGGAGTGGAGGCACTATTTGATGGGGGCCCGGCACCAAGTAACGGTGTTTACCGATCATCGAAATTTAAAATTTCTGAAGACAGCCAGGACGCTTACACCACGACAACTGAGATGGTCCTTGTATTTTGCGGACTATGATTTCGTGATCACGTTTCGTCCAGGAGCCCAAAATGGAAAGGCAGATGCCTTGTCCAGGATTGGTACAGGATTGCAGAAGACCATTACCGACATTCAGCCAATCATTCCCAGTGACAAATTCATAGGAGCCATCACCTCCATTCAACTACAGGAATCGATTGCAGACGTCATGATCCCAGAGGCTATGCAGAGTTGGGCGGAGAAGGATACCAGCAGAAAGGTCATTCAACAAATGCCTTATCATCAAGACGCCTTGTATCTTCCCACCACCGAGTTGCAGCAGCAAGTGATGCATGAATGTCATGATGACAAATTAGCTGGTCATAAAGGAGAAGCCAAGACCGCGGATATATTAAAAAGACATTACTTGTGGCCAAGGATGACTACTGATATAGAGAAGTACGTTAAGTCATGTGAGATTTGCGCGCAGGGGAAGTCCGAACGGCAGGCTCCAAAAGGGTTATTACAACCCCTACCTACACCTCCCTATCCATGGCACACAGTTACCTTGGACCTTATTACTGACCTACCAATTAGTCAAGGGTACGACACTATCCTAGTGGTGGTGGACGCCTTTTCAAAAATGGCCCACTTTACAGCCTTAAAAGGGGTTCCTTCAGCCAAACAGTTAGCTGCTCACTTCAGTTCTTAGATTGTCAAGTTACATGGGATTCCCAAGATTGTCATCTCGGATAGGGGCTCCCAATACGTGTCACATTTTTGGAGGGCCTTTATGGAAGGGTTAGGGACGGAAGTTAGATTCTCCACTAGTTACCACCCAGAAACAGATGGGCAGACAGAGAGGGTGAACCAAGAGTTGGAACAATACTTGCGACTGTTTCTTTTGAAAGAGGAGGGTAATTGGTTGGATTATTGGTGGACAGCAGAATTCGCCCACAATAATGCAAAGAACAGTTCGACTGGTTACACCCCTTTTTTCCTGAACTATGGCAGGCACCGGAATGCTACCATTCGACAAATGGAAACAACAGTCCCAGCAGTCAAAGAAGTTATGGCGCACCTGCTTCAAATTCAACAAAGAGCGGTAGACAATTTATGAGTAGCCAAAGAAAAGTATAAGAAGTATGCTGATCGGAAAAGACGCAAGGGGCCATCTTTGATCAATGGAGACCAGGTTTGGTTGAGTACCAGGAATTTGAGATTGAGGGGAAACAGGAAGTTTCAACCTCGATTTATCGGTCCATATCCTATCGAGGAGCAAATCAATCAGGTAACTTATCGGTTAAGGCTGCCACCCAAGCTTAAGATTCATCCAGTCTTCCATGTTTCACTGTTAAAGAAGGCCCCAGTAACCTTGAGACGCCAATCACCCCCGAAGCAAATTCAGCTAGAAACAGGAACAGAGTACGAAGTGAAAGAAATTTTGGATTCCAAAAGATTAAGAGGAAGGTTGTACTATTTAATTGACTGGAAGGGTTACGGTCCAGAAGAGCGATCCTGGGAACGAGTGGAGGATGTACATGCACCCAGGTTAATTAAATCTTTCCATCAACGATTTCCCACCAAGCCAGGAAAGGGAGAACCCACCTTGTTGGGGGGTACTGTCAGGACCCAAAACTTGAATTCCGTTCTTTACTCCCCAACTGGGCGACATGCCTGGTCAAAGAGAGTGCAGACCTGGAGACTCAAAATGGCCGCCGCTGCTGCCATGATCGAGGCTAGGCAGGCGCACTAGTCTCTCTGGCTTCTAGTTTCCTGTGAACCTATGTGAAGCGCGAGCGCCAAAAGAACTGCGCACTTCACTAAAGACTGCAGCCAGAGAGGTCCGTTTGTGCTCATGTGCGAATTCCTGTCAGAAGAAGTCAACGTCTTGACAGGAATTCTTTCTACGTTTCCCAGCAGAATCTAGAAGAGAATTTGTTCCGTTTTCAGAAACCCGGCGCACGATTCAAGCGCGGGTTGTCAAGAGTCCTAGAAGCGCGGCATAGCAGGTTGCCGTATTGTGCGTACATCAGAGGTCGAGTAAGCGCCTAACGCCAAGAGCAGGAGAAGAAGGGTGGCTAGCGTATCGACAACAGAATCGAGGAAGTTCCTGAGCAGTGAAGGAGACGCTGTTGTACCAACTCGAGAAAAAAGCTAAGTGCAAAACGAATTTAAAAGACTTGAGTGATAAACTTTAAAAACCCTGATACTTACTGTTATATTGTTGGAAAGAAAAGAGTACCGAACTTGTTCATTCCTGAAAAGGAAAAAAAAGATACATGATTAAAATATGGACAATACAAACTCAATGAATAAATGGATTGTAAATACAGTGTAAATAAGCAAGAAACTCACCAAGGAGTTCAGGAGAGTTGATAATTCTGCCAATCTGTGGAGACAAGAAATAGACAAGGTAGAATGCAAGGTAAGCGACAAGAAAAGAGTTCCACTTAAGAAAACAAGAGAAATTCCAGAAACCCATATAGAAGGCGATTCTCCACTAGTAGTGAAGTAAGTGTTCTATAGCGAGCCACATAAATAACTACATATAGATTCAGTTAGGAATTCATTAGGGGAAAAGTTATAAACCTATGCATGTTCCTTTTTCTCTCACTAGTGACAACTAGTAAAGGAGAACAGATTACTACACACTTAAGAAGAGGAGCAAGGGTTCAGCAGCATAATGGTGGGTGAGAGGAAATAACAGAATAGAGTTAACTAGAGAGAGTAGGAAGTCAGGATGTAATGAAATGTTATTCTTTTTAGGTTCCCATCAGCAAGATAGCACCCAAGCTAGCCGGCTGAAGGAACCACGCAGGACCAGTCTCTTCTCTGTTTATTATTTTATCCAATTCCCCCGTCCCTTGAGGTAATGATGGAGGGTTATGTGTAAGACCCACTAGCAATGTCAAGAGGGGCGTGGGTTCTAGCATCTCTGTTCCTGTGCAGTAGCTGAGAGTCAAGAGTAAGTTTTAAGGTTCTGACAACTCCTCACCAAACAGCATTTTCCACTAAACAGGGCAATCTCAATGCTGACGCTTCATGTGGACTCTGTCTTCCAGTCCCCCAAGACCAAATTACGGGAGGCGCCACACAGGCCCCGCCAGACAAAGCAGAGGCCTCCATCACATCAAAAGAGACATCCAATAGAGATTCGACCTGGGGCTTGATATGTTCCAGCAAAACAGAACAGTTAGAAGTGTCATCCAGTGATCTATAAAGGGCTTTGACATCGGGAGGCAGGGTTTGAGCTACATAAGTCCCATAAATGCCAGCACATAGGGCCAAATGAGAACCTGAGTACTCTTTCCTCAGAGCAGCATCCACCTCTTTGTCCACAGCGAACAGGATCACATCTTCCTCGATCAGAGAAGTCTGAACCACGAGACTGGTCACAAAAGAATTGACTGCAATTCAATCAGCCAAATCTTGTAGGCATTTTTATTTGAAGAGGGTACAAATTATCCATAAACCAGGGAAGCCTAATTTTATCAGGGTCCCTCCATTTCCTCTTCAACACCTCATGGATGGAGGGGTGCACCGGAACATCCACAGTGGCTGCACATTGAAACTGGCTCAACAGAAACCCAGCTGAAGTGCCCAGACCTCCTCCTCAGGGAAGCCCATATTGAACTTGCTGTGTCTCAACAGATTTGGCAACATGTCTCAGTCAACACATTTCCCTTTGTGATCATTCGCACTCAGCCCCTCCTCCTCTGAATCAGAGGAATGAGAAACTGAAACAGGGACCCAGTCTTTGGGCATCCCACTGCCCATCTCCAGCATTGTCTCCCTGATCAAACGATTCAGGGTGGCATCATCACCTTCCCTCCTATGTTTTGAGCTGGACTGGGAAGGAGAAGAAGGAGAAGAATTTGATCCAGAAGAGGAAGACTCCTCAACGTGTATCATCTTCCTAGCATATTTCTTCATGATGCAGAACAGTGCTGCCCAAAAACTGCACAGAACACACTTGCCCCAGAAGAACAGTCACAAGTAACCCACAACAGCAAGGGGTAGCCACACCACTGTTATGCGGTACTCACTGCTGGGCGACAAAATAAGGCATATAAACAACAGAAGGAGTGACAGGAGGCTCTTAAAGGTCCAGCATACAGGCCACTACAACATATCAATGTGGTTCCTGAGTAAAAGAAAATTTAGAAAGATTGATCGGTATAACTCTATCTATCCACAGGTAGGAGCCAGAGTCTCCTCTTTTTGGAATTAGGGCCCTCACACACCCAGTTGGGTGTCATGCTTCATCATAGGGCGTGCGCCTCATCTCGCCAGTGCTGCAATGCCTGACGGGCACACTAAATAGGGCTCTATATCAGAGATCTTTTAGATCCCAAGCCTTAATGTGAAGTACAAGTGTAGGTCCTTGTAGTGTAGATGGGTGTAACGGTTTGCCAGTAGTCTGAAGAAAAATTTAACAAGAAGTCTGAGTGGTACCCTAAACAATTTTTTATCTGTGAGTCCCCTTGTCAGATTAAAAACAGACTTAGCCTCAATATGGGCCTCACGAATGGGGACAATAGACCTGGCGTAATGCCAGAGGCAAGCAGGCAAGTATAAACTCAGTATGAATCCTAATGTGAAATTGGGGGGAATGAAAGTGCCATAGTAACATCGTGGATGGCCCTAGATGGCCTGGGCAGAGGCTAATGGCCCCTGTGAAGTGTCTGAATGATTAAAGTGTATATATAGGACCGCCCAAAATTACAAATGGTCAATGGAGGTGGAGAGGCCAAGTGAAGGGGGGAGGAAGCCACCTCAGGGAGGGTAACCTAAGGGGATTAAGCCCATTCGAGAGGGGTTGAGTCACAGACTGGACAAGAGGACGCAGTTAAGGATGGATAGCCTCAATATTGGCCTCACAAGGGGGACAGTAGACCAGCAAAATGCCAGAGGTGATCCGCCAAGTATAAACTCAGTGAGTCCCAATGTGAAACTAGGGGTAATGAAATGGCCATAGTAACCTTTTGTTCATACAGTATTAGGGCTGCTGCACTCTTGGGGAATTTCTCTGTGAATACGCAAGCCAAAGACCTGAAGGCCCGAAGCCAATTCTCTATAGTTTTTTCCACTCTTGGTTTGCGCTTATCCCGCCTGTCCTCATTCTTTTGTCCTCCACTGTCAGGTCTAATCCTGCCTGGCGTACCACCAGCAAGGAGAATATGTCTACATACTTTTACCCCAAATCCTCTCCTTGACTGTCAGTGGGATGAGGTTCCCTAGCCCGAGTAGCTTGGTGGTTGTTGGTGGGAAACTCGAGGAGTGCCATATGTACTCGCTTGCAGAATCCCGCCCGTCCCCTGACTTGGCCAGTTGGGAGCCCTCAGGTATTGTTGCCTCTCCTGGACTGTTCTGGGAAACTCCCCCACCCCATGCCCTCTGTGCTCCTGACTTCTTGTATTGTGCCTGCATGTTCTGTTGGCCTCTTTTGCTGTTCCTATTCTGGGTGGGTGCTTTGACCTCCCGCTAACCCCCTGTCCCTGCTTGGGTTCCCCCACTGGTGGGGGCTCCTGGCCAGGCCTGGTCCACCATGGCATCCATACCCCTGGGTGCGATGGTATTTGTCCCCATGCTTTCCCCTGGAACTCATTGTGACCCACCCTCGAGTTTACCGCCCAGGGGGCAGTGGGGGCCATAACACGTGCAATGCATAATTGTTTACCCCTAACTGTGTGCAAAAAATGTGCGATCTGGCCAAGCATCTCCTCATTGTTCCCATTCCTCCCCTGCCCCCTTTTGCACAGCCTCCCCCTTATGCCAAGCTCTTGGTCCTCCCCATGGCTGCTGTCTCCACTGGATTTTGACATGCTGCGTGGCTCCCTGGGGGCCACCGTGTTGGCCGCAGACCCCTCGTCACCACTGAGGCCAACCTCCATGTTTGAGTAACTCTCCGCTGCTTGTAGTTGAGCAGCAATGTTCCAGGCCCTTCCTCCATCCCTTTGTCTGGGGTTTATTGATCCTCTCCCTGTAGTCACAGCAGAAGATTGTTGGGCCTCCCCCCCCTTGCCCGTTCGTAATGGGGCCACTGTTTTGGCTGCAGGCCCCTCCTTACCGGGCATTGCTGTGGGTGCTGCTGTCGGCACTGATTTTTTTCTTCTCTTTGCAGGCCCCTCGATATGTTCATCTAGCCCTTCTTTGCCTTTCAGGGCCACCAAAGCCCTGCCTTTTGGAGTAGGACCTCCAGGTCACCATCTAGCTCGGGCCATCCTCTTTCCTGGACCTTCACCGTTCCTTTTTTCCCTTTGATCGACCTTGTTGCACCCTGCAGCCTCCCTGAAGCAGGCAGGTACTCTCCTCTCCCTTGCTGCGGCGCCGCGTCTTCTTGCCATGTCTAGGCTAGTTGCTCAGACACTTTCCCCCAGTAAGCAAGAGCAGTTGACTTCCCCCCCATTCATTACCAGTCACTCCAGCCCCCATGTCCCATGGGACCAGTCCTGGGTAACTGCTGGGTGGTGGGGCAGCTGGCGATGAGTGCGAAGCACGTGCCTCCTTCCGCTGGTCTAACTGCCCCTGCCCGCTGTAACTTATTTGTTCCCGAGGCTGTTTTGCTGCCCTGGGGAGCTGTGAGGTTCAAGTCCATGGACACGGGAAACAATCCAATGCACAACAGACCCCATTTGTTTTCCGGTTCACCGCGATCAGCGATCTTCTCCGCAGGCTCCGAGGTGTGTGCTTGGGGGTTGGGGCGTACACAGCATCACTCGTTTGAGAGGAACAAAGACCTGCATAGCGAGGCAGGTTCACACTCAGGCCGACACCTTCTCTGTGTTTGGTGATCATGGCTGGTTCCAGCCGGTTTCACCCAGCCACTACCACTCCTGCTGGACCACTCCTCTTCTGCTCATAGCCCAGCCGCTCCGTCCTCTTCCCATTGATTCCTGATGCCAATGGCTCTCGTCTCAGGATGTCCGGTAAGCAGGGGCCTCCGGACTTTTCCTTACTTTCTTCCAGCGCTGCGGCATATCCGACAGCGACTCTTGGCGACAGAGACTTCCAGTGAGACGGGGGTTTTCTGTGGTCAAAAGGGGGAACTTCCCCCTTTTAAACCCCCCAGCCGCTTGCTTATCTTGGCCCTGGTTGGCCAGCAAGTCCTTACTTTGGGGGGCACCCAATCCAGTGTGCCCCCTATTTCTCGGGCTTGGAAAGTGGTTTATGCCCCCGGGAGGCATTCCCTACTGGCCCCTATAGGGTCCGGCATTGCCTTCCCGGCGAGTGTTCCATGTACCAGTCACAGAAATATTCCGTAACACAATTCAGTTTTGAGTAAGTTCCTAAATGTAGGATGATCCAGACAGAGAAGTATGTGAATCAGGAGGGCATTCATGTAAAAGGGGGCCTTATAGGAGAACGCTCAACCCCCTGAAGAACACATTTATTCTAAGGTATTGTAAGCAACATCTTGTCTGGTGATCGTACAGCTTTGCTTGCAGGGTCGGACTGGCCGTAGCAGGCACCTGCATTTCCTCGGTGAGCCACCAGGGAGGGGGCCAGCTTTCGACCGGTGGGTGGCTGTTTTTGTGACCAGGGGCCGGCTTTGCTGCATAGCTGCATTAGCAGCCCCTTGTAACAAAAGTGCAGCTGTGAGACGGGAATGTTGCTTTCCACTAACACACCCCCACACACCCTGGTGGCTGGCAGAGCTATTTGCAAGGTCCGGTTTGGGTTCCCAGTCTGGCTGTGTTTCCCATGACTGTAAAGACTGAGCTTCAAGGCTAAATATTGAGGACCTTTCTCCATAAGGATTTTGTGGGTCATACAGTAAATATTAAAGACGATCCTCTTACTGACTGGTAGCCAGTGTAAGGAGCATAGAAGAGGTGTGGATGGATACCTTAAAGGAGCATTGCAAATAAGACGTACTACCGTATTTGGCACCACTTGTAGTCTCATGACTTGCTCATGACTTGCACCTCTCTATGAATGTCCAATCACAATATAATACTGGGATTTCGTGTTTTTGTCAAAGTGTGATTACTTATTCTGATTCAGGATCAAAACCATGATAAATTCAGCTGTCCACAACCCTCATTAAACTTTTTTTGAAAAAACGGTAGAGCACTTTGTGAATTATTGGATTCATCAAGAACACGGTCTGGCTTTGATGTAGATCAATTGTCAAAATGTTGTAAAAATACTGAGAGAGCGCAAATCGAGAAAAAATAGAAGTGCACCATATTTACAAGCACGTTGCATCAGTTTACTAAAGATTACAAAAGAGTGTCGAATTTATAGAGTGAAAATACATAAGAGTGTTTAATTAAATAGATTGCCTATATCAGTGTGAAAAGCTAATGTAGAGATGTTAGAATGATGTTGAAATCCCATGTTATGTGGCTGTTGTAGAGGAGAATGTAATGCTGCTAAACGTAGAAATGTGTAGGCCACATGGCAGTTCACAGAGAATGAAAGGTGCTGTTACACTCTCACATGATATGGATTTTAATGTTGTTGTAATTCAAAGTATTATTGATCATAGAACTGAAATATATGTTTTATAGAAGTGTTTCATATAAACATTGTGTGTAATAAGTTAGAATACTGTTTAGACTAAGAAATTAAAGGTTTACAGAGTGCACGGGCCCGTTTCATGTAATTCTAATAGGCCTGAATAGATAAGGTCATTTCTTTTGATCTGCATGTGTTAGTTAGTGGAATGTCATGTTAAGCATAAATTGCGGAGCCTGCTCAAAGGTTTACGACTTAGAAGATACGGTGGAGGCCAGAATTTGGGGCCCACTGTACAAGTGTCTGTTTGCAGGTGCGAGGAGGTTCCAATCAAGAGAGTGATGAATAGAGTTTTGTTCAGTGAGCCAGGCACAGACCCTGAGGAGGCTTCAGGAATTTCCTGGGGGTTATCATCCTGCCGGAGAAGAGCCTGAGAAGCAAGGTCAACGCTAACGATGGGCCCAGAGGAGTATCAGCATGGAAAATGCCAGACCCGACACCACGTGAGGGGCGTCTCTAAAGGGCGTTTCTATTGTAAATGTGATTTTTGTATTAGGGACAGCACCCCTGGGTGGAGTTAGGGCAGATGGTCTGAGGAACCTAAGAGAGCGGATGGGTAGGCAGATAGGATAACTGTGAGACACCGATTCACAACGAAGACTAAGGGAAGTGAGTGATCTTCTTTGGAAGTCACCACGGCTGACACCTTTTTAGGTTAAGATTTTACTAAGTAGGGATGTCACTTAGTCTAGTGTAGGGACAGTCTAATCTGGATTTTCTTCCTTTCTGTAAATGACTCACAAGTTACAGCTTGTGTCTATTCTTGCAACTCTGATGATTTTTGAATTGGTTTTGGTGATATTCTTCTGCCGACTAAGAACATTTAGAAAATTTATGTTTGTATTGATACCAGTATATCTTTTGAATCTTATTTTGAGATGTTTGTATCTCCAGTTAACTTTGGCTTTATAATAAAGTTTTAAAACTTATTCGTAGTAAGTGGTTCTTTGGAGTGGTGTAAGTCCTTAACCGATTGACCTAGTAGTGGATTGCCTTTTACTCTATGACAGGTATCAACGGTTCAGTCGACCTGAGTTGGGATCTAGATCTATAGCAATATATCAGAAATCCCGCCGTAACAGTTGGTAGCAGAGTAGGATGGTTACCTTCTAGAGGAAGGTGATCTAGACTAGGTTAAGATTACCCCAAGGTCCCTAGAGATCGAGAGATGAGCAGCGGAAGAATCGCCTGCCGAAGAAGGTGCTGACGGTGCGAGAGAAAAGCAGCAGGGCCGGACGAGAGTGAGTATAACAAGGGTCATGCGTTGACAGATTGCGGTGTTTTGTGTTGTATCTGTATTGTAATGTCATGTGGAGTTGAATGCCTGTAGTGTGATTGAGAGAGGGTTGTGAGCACGCGCAACCTGGCAAACTGGCAAACTGGTGAACCGGTGAACTGGTGAAAATCTTAAGTTCGGAGAAGAGCTTAAGTGGTTCGGGTGTATCGAACATCCAGAGTAGTTGTCGACCAGAGTAAAGGGGGTCATGAGATACCATTGATCGCCCGCAGGACCGAGATAGGGGGAACGCAAGAGTGAGTGTGTGGGTAACGGACGCAGGTCGAAAGTTACCGTGTGTAAGTAACCTATCAGTTAAGGCGATTGTCTGGACGTATACGGAAAGACATTTCGTCAGTTAAGGTGACAATTACAGTTAGACTGTGGGCGTACAGTCAAGGAAAGTGATCGCTTGGTCGGAAGTAATCATTTTTCAGAGTATGAATGGGACGCATGCATGACCGGGAGACGAGCTGAGAAAGGAGGGGAACTGCTGCGAAGGGGAGACGAGTGACGTCAACGAGAGCCGCGCTGTGATAGGCCGGTTGGTGTGAAGCCGCGCTGTGATAGGCCGATTAGCGAGAACCACGCTGAGATTGGTGGATTGTCATCAGGAAGTAAACGAACGCGGACAAAATAGAAATTTTGTAGATTTTGAACATGAAGTGTTTTAAATGTTTGAGAGCGATCTTTAAGAGGAAAAGAAGAGAATCTTATTACGGGGAAGAGGCACCGCCAGAGGGTACACCAGCTCATTATATGGCAACGAACGTTGGGTTGCATACTATACTGTGGCTTGATACTTGGAGTAAGATTACAGAAGGGAATGAGGATCTGACTTTTCCGAAATACGGAACGTTTAGACTAGAAGTGTTGCATCAGCTGAAAGCAGTTATGTCCTCATTGAGACCTTTGCCTAGACCAACACAGTTTGAGGCCCTTAATGTGTGGATTAGGGCGGCGCACGACAGGAATTAGAACAGACGCCAAGAAAGGGTAAGGCGATCAGTAAGGGCAGTGCAAGATGCCAAATGGGATGCGGAAGCCAAGAAATGGAGGGTACAGACGATTGAAGTGGATAAGTTGTACCCAGTGAGAGAGGATACAGGAGAAAAGAGACCCATAGAAGAGGATGACGAGAGCGAGTCGGAGGATGGCCTAATAAATAGGTTGTTGATAGATAGACCGCCTCCGGACAATAGGGAGATAGAAGGTACTGAGCTCCCAAGGGAAGATAGGGTTGACACAGAAGGGAATAGGCCACTCCCTATAAAGAATTGGGTACCTACCAAAGGTGAGGAGACACCTCAACATAGTCCTGTACAGAGAGTAGTCGGAAGGGTTGTGGTGCAGAAGATGCTAGCAACAGAGAGGGTTGAGTCTTATGGATTGCCAGATGCTCTTCAAGTACCCGTTACCATAGGTCCTATAGTGTTGGTTTATCACCCAGAGAAAGGGAGAGAGAAAGAACAGGTAGGGTTAGACAGAGAAAGAGTTGAGATGGAAAGAAGGAATAACACGACAAATGCCTGGAGACAATTGCCAGGACCGATAACTTGGAGCACCCCATTGGATTCAGCAGTGGATCCCGAAACAGAACAGGGGGGTCAGAGAGGACCGATGGACCTGAGGGGACCACGGCCGAAATCCTATAAAGAGTTGAGGGCTGACTTGAAGGAATGGGATAGGTCCACAGAAGCACCGAGCAACAGGTCAAGAATAGAAGCTGAATGGGGAAGTCGAGGCAATGGGACATTATCTCACTGCGGGGCTAGCGAAAGCAGCCAGGAGTGGGACGGTAAAAGTCAGGAGAGTAGAGGAGTTACACGTCATATTGATGGTGGAAATGGGCAGGAGCGAAAAGGTAGAAGTACGGAGTGTGGAGAGACGTCTCGTCTCATTCAAAGTGAGGGAGACCAAAGGACACAAGAGTACAGGGATAGGTTTAAGTGCACTCTCCACGCACCTGATGATAACGTACAGCATTGGAATCGTGGGAACATGGGGAACCGCGAAGGATCTTGCCATGCGTCGAGTGATCAGAGATCACAGGCAAATTGCGAAGGCATGGGGAATAATGGAATGTCTTACAATGCATCTAGAGAAACCAGGCAGAAGGGGAAATGTGGGACTATGGGAAATAGAGAAGTGTTTCACTATACACCCAGAGAGGATGGAACTGCATGGGACCTGGAGAGATGGGAGCATGGGAGGACTCCCCATAACACGCCTGAGCCCAGACGTAGGACTCAGAGCTGTGATGGGAGAGATGTAAATGGACTCTCTAGAGATAGCATACTGAAAGCTGTGATAAAAGCCAAAAGACTCGATGTGACCAGCTTAAAATCTGACCTGGACGAGATAATAGATGGTGCGTTGCCTTTAGAAAGGATTGACATGTACGAACAAGATGAGCTGCTGTTTATAGCAAAGGATATTACTCGAAAGGCAAGAGCAACTCATGAGAAACTGTCTGAACTGGCAGACAAGTATATGGTAGATTTGTCCAGAACAAAGGCATTGCAGGGTAACCATAGGTTGCATTATTCAGATCAGGACCTAGAAGAGAGGAGGAAAACTGGATTAAAGACACACATAAGGGAACTGATCACAGGAATAAGAGCATGGAGAGATCTGGATAAATGGGAAGAGAGGTGGTCCAAAAAGGGAACTGTTAGGCGGAGCGCGAATGTGATATCTCCGGAGGGAAGGCTACTGCAGATGGAGGCATTCCCTTTGCGAGAAATAGCGAATGGGAGTTATGTACACGTGCCCTGGAATAGGGGAGATTTGGCTGCATTTACTAACTCATTTCCGAAGTTAAGGGAAAGTCCCATAGAGTGGAACAAGCAGGTAGAGAGGTTTGTAAAGATTTCAAAAGTATTGTGGATTGATTTGAACACCTTATTCGACATTGTGGTCCCAGGAGACTTGTGGATAGCATGCAAGGTTAGTGTCGAATGGCCAACCGCAGAACCAGAAAGGGATGCTCGTACTAATGGACCGTCAGAAATAGTAATGTTAAAATATGAAAGGGTGATGACATGGCTGAAGGAGAAGGTGCCACCACAAGATATAGATTGGGTAAAAATAGACCGAACAAGACAGGAACCCAAGGAAACAGTTCATGAGTTTTATGAGCGATTGCTGAAAAGGTTCAAACAATACAGTGGATTAGATGTAATGGATCCCAAAGAGATAGGACAGTTTGTATCGATGTTCGTTTTGGGTTTGAGACCTGATATTTGTTTGATGATTCAGCAACATTTAATTTGTTGGCAAAACAAACCATTGGATGAAATTTTGAGATACGCAAGGTATTGCAGTGATGAAATAGATTCCAAAGCAAAGAAACTAAAGGAGAAACTGATGATGGTGCAGATGCAGTCGGCTGGAAAGGGTGGACAGCAGCAACAGGGAACAGGGACGATGGGAAGGAAATCAAATAGTCAGAATAAGGATAACGAGGAAAACCCGAGACCTAGAATAGACGTTGCTACATTGAAAAAAACGACAAAGTGTCACCAGTGTCACCGGGTGGGACATTGGAAATGCGAGTGTCCCTATAACCCTGAGAACGGAGACCTAGAAGTAGAGGAGGAGGAAGTTCAAGAAGTTCCAGTTCAAGGGGTGACAGTGCCAAAGAGTAAGGTGGCCAAAGGGGGGACTTCGGCTCCACAAGCTCAGTTCCCGCAGCCACCAAAGATTACGACAGGGGGAAAGATCTATAGACAAATGCCTCTTTTTATAGACGAAGAAGAGTGTTATTACGTTGATCCATTGACGGGACGACGTGTAAGTAGAGAGGAGGACTGTACCCTCGGGGCAGTTCTAGAGGTGGATCAAAGAGGACCGTTTGTCGAGGCTGAAGTGGCAGGGTGTCCTACAACATTCTTAGTAGATACCGGAGCTACTCGATCAACTTTGAGATCGACAGTGGTTCCAGATCTACCAATGTCGGGGGAAACAATTCAAGTGGTAGGAGTCGCAAATAGGAGAATGACTAACCCTTTGACGGAACCAGTGCTAGTGAGAATAGGAAACTACACCGATGAACATCAGTTTGTAGTATGCGATTCTAGTCCTGTGTGTCTGTTAGGAAGAGACTTATTGTGCAAACTGAACTGCACAACATACTGCACACCTCAGGGAGTGGAGATACAGACTACAGACGATGATGCCACCTTTAAGGTTGCAAATTCGAGAGTATGCGTAGAACTGTATCCTACCCTGACTGTGGAGGAGCTTCCTTGGGACTTACGAGATACAGTGTCATCAGAGGTATGGGATTTTACTGGAGAAGAGATAGGATTGATCAAAGGAGTAGAATCAGTGAAGATCATGGTAAAACCAAATGTTGAATATCCAAGAACGCCTCAATACAAATTGACCCCGGAGACGATTGCAGGAATAAAACCCGTAATCGACTCTATGATTCAACAGGGAAAACTGAAGGAAATCGTGGGTAGTCCATGCAACTCCCCGAATATGGGTTTGCAGAAACCTAGTGGGAAATTTAGAATAGTACAAGATCTTCGAAGGATTAATAACATAGTTGTTTCATGTTGTCCAGTGGTACCGAATCCATCAGTGATATTGTTTCAGATACCATTCCAAGCTGAGTGGTTCACAGTGATAGATCTTTGTCAGGCTTTCTTTTCAATTCCATTAGATGAGGAGAGCCAGTATCTTTTCGCTTTTAAGCTGGAAAATCGTGTCCTAACATGGTGTCGTATCCCACAGGGGTATACAGAAAGCCCATCAATTTTCAACCAGCTATTGAAGAAAAATCTTGAAAGTCTAGTACTGCCACAGAACTCGGTTCTGGTCCAGTACATAGACGACCTACTTGTTGCGTCAGGAACGGAAGAAGCTTGTAAGATAGATACCATCGCCTTACTGAACCATTTAGCTGAAAATGGGCATAAGGTATCTCCGAGCAAATTGCAGTACTGTCTGACAGAAGTACAGTACTTGGGTCACCGGATAGAAAAAGGAAAGCGCAAGGTGTCACCAGATAGGATAGAGACGATAATGAAGATGAACTCGCCTACGACACAGAGAGAAGTCAGGATGTTCCTAGGAATGGTCGGTTATTGCCGACAGTGGATAGTTAACTTTTCCCTGAAGGCAAAACCCTTACAAAAACTGACTCACAAGGAGGTGAGTGATCCGGTACCATGGGACAAGGATTGTTTGATGTCGTTCCTACAGCTGAGAGAGGACTTGTGCCGTGCTCCAGCTTTGGGGATGCCTGATTACGAAAAACCATTTTCACTTTACTGCTGCGAAAGAGAGGGTTGTGCTTTGTCAGTTTTAGTACAAACTCATGGAAATGCCCGTAGACCAGTTGCATACTTTTCGGCTACTTTAGATCCGGTAGCCGCAGCGTTGCCCGGATGTCTCAAATCCGTTGCGGCAACAGGTGTCAGCATTAAAAAGTGTGAAAATATAGTAATGGGACACCAATTAGTGGTGTATGTACCTCATTCTGTAGAACTGTTAATGACCAGGACCAAGACACAGCACTTAAACAATAATAGGCTCACGCGCTACGAGCAGGTTATTCCTGCTGCGGAGAACGTGACCCTTAAGAGGTGCTCTGTTTTGAATCCTGCTACATTGATGCCACTTCCTAATGATATAGAAGGCGAGGAATGTGAAGATCACGATTGCCTTGATGTGGCTGAACTATGCACCAAGCCAAGACCAGATATTGTGGACGAGCCGTTGACTGACCCTAATGAAATTTTCTTTGTTGATGGCTCATGTTTAAGAGACGATACTGGTCGGTTGAGAGCAGCTTATGCTGTTTGCACCATTACTGGAGTTGTGGAAGCCGCTTGCCTGGAAGGAGTACACTCCGCTCAGGTAGCCGAAATCATTGCATTGACACGTGCCTGTTTAGCAGGTAGCAAAATTAGAGTCACCATTTATACCGATAGCCAATATGGTTTCGTTGTAGTTCATGATTTTGGGCAATTGTGGTCTCAGAGAGGTTACATGACCTCCTCTGGTTCGCCTATTTGAAATGGGGAATTTGTGCGACTGTTGTTAGAAGCATTACAAGGTCCAGCAGCAATTGCGATCGTTACATGTATAGCCCACACCAAAAATACAGATTTTGTGTCGCAAGGTAATCGATATGCAGACGAAGTTGCTCGCTATTGCGCGGAGCAAGGATATTCTTTCACGGAAGTGGAAGTAGGTGGGACTCAGGAAAAGACAGAGTTAAACATGATGCTAGAAACAGTTGATACTTGGGAGGATTTAAAAGACATGCAAGAGAACGCATCTGATTCAGAGAAAAAGGCATGGAAAACAGCAGGTTGTGTGAAAAGCGAAATGGATTTGTGGGTTTCAGCAGATGGAAGGGCAGTATTACCTGATGAATTAGTGAGTTCAATGGCACGACAGATACATGGTCCATTACACTTAGGAAGAGATGCCATGCTGAGGTTATTTAGGCAGACTTGGTATAATCCAAGGTTTAGGATTGCAGCAGAAGCAGTGTGTCAAAGATGTGTCACATGTCAGCAATTGAACGTAGGGAAAAGAACACCAGTTACAATGAGTCACATTGGGAGGTCTGGGGGGCCTTTCAACTGAATGCAATTAGATTTTATTGAGATGCCAAAAATCAACCGCCTCAGGTATGTTCTGGTGGTTGTATGCATATTTTCCAGATGGGTCGAAGCATACACTACACGCAGGTGCGATACACTCACAGTAGCAAAGTTGTTGCTTAGAGAGTTGATCCCGCGCTTTTTTGGTGCCGACCTTCTTGGAATCAGACAGAGGAACTCATTTCAACAGTGAAGTTGTGAAGATGCTTTGCTCTGCATTAAACATTGATCAGAAGTTGCACTGTAGCTATCGACCAGAGGCCTCAGGTATCGTGGAGCAGATAAACGGAACTCTAAAGTCCCGAATGGCCAAAGTATGTGCATCGACGTCCTTAAGCTGGCCTGACGCTCTGCCCTTGGTACTCATGAGTATGCGTAGCACACCAGACAGGAGGACAGGTCTCTCCCTACATGAGGTTTTAATGGGGAGGGCAATAAGGCGTCCATCTGTTCCAACTACAGCTTTGTTGAATATTACAGATGACTTGATCCTGGATTATTGCAAGGGACTTTCTGATGTCATTCATTCTGTGTCTCCTCAGGTGCAGGCTGCTGAAGTTCCATCTTCAAGAGACCTATGTCACGACTTGTGCCCTGGTGATTGGGTGCTTGTGAAAAAACACGTCCGGAAGAACTGCCTAGATGTGCGTTGGAAGGGGCCCTATCAAATAATCCTGACAACGAATACTGCTGTAAAGTGTGGAGGGCTGCCAAACTGGATTCATGCTTCCCATACTCGAAGAGTTCCAGCACCCTTAGAAGAAACAGCTCCTCTCACAGATGAAAATCAAGCTGTGGACGGCGAACCACTAGAGGGGATCAGTCAAGCTGTGGGGGTGTCGAAAGAAGTTGGGAGTGCTACAGATCCAGCAGAAGAAAGACAGGACGACAGTGAAACTGAAGTTGCTACCGAAGGAGAAAGTTGCTGTGAATAGGGCTCAGACACGGATCAAGACAAGAGTGATCAAGAACCGGGTGTGAGGACAAGAAATAGGAGAACAGGGCGTGGAGAAGCTAGTTGACCTGAGAGAAAGAAGAGGCCGAGCTTGAAGCCAACTCCAGAGAGAACTCTTGCTCCTATATCTGAAGACTCGGATCTGGACGAAGGTGCACAAAGACAGGAACAGGAAGGTCCGAGAAGATCGAGGAGGGTGCGAGTGCCCTGCAGAAGATACGCTACTCCTGAGTGGACCTACCTAGCAGCAGATGTCCAGTGCACGGAGATCCGGGAGGGTGAGGGAAGTGACAGTGACCAGTACTGACCCAATCATAACATTGGAAGTAGTGTTGTTGGTACCAGGAGTGGAGGTCGAAGGGTTGCTGACACTCACTATCCCCAATCCTCCTTATCTGAGCAGGATAAGAGAAATGGTTTTAAACAGAATAGAATTTCCGACTTTTTGTTCAACGATGCCAACACTCGACGAGATCATTCTTCGTTTAGAAATATTAGAATACGTGATTAGAGCCGCTGGAACACGTATGATTCCAGATTGCTAAAGACTTTGTAAATAAACAGATTGAAAGATAACCTAGCGCCAAGTGGAAGAAGAAGAAATTTAGGGACTTCCCATTTAGTGGACGGAGAAGGGCTAGGGTTGTCTGTTGCTATAGAACTCAAAGACTGATCTTGCAGAAGCGATTATCAGCTTCAGGTGTGGTTCGGAAAGGCTGAATAAGCAAAGAAAAGAGACTTTATGTTGTGAAAGAAAATCAGAACTACACTGTCTTGAGATCATGGAGGCCGGCAACCCAAACCGCAAGACAAAATGCATAGTAGGCACACTTTTAGTGGGAGTAATTTTTCTTATAGTTTTAGTAATGACTATATCATATGTAGTGGGACATGAAAATGAAGAGAAGGCAACAAAGGAAGCAAAAATTGTATCGATACAGAAACCTACTACTGCTGGTCAAAGGGGGGACAATACAGAGAAAGATAAAGCTTTACTAGCAGCAGAGACTCGTAGGTTGCATGTGGATGAATCACAGGGAAATTTCAAATCAAATGCATATGCTAAATTGCTTTATGAATATATTGATGCTATGGAGGCAAAGAATTGCTACTTGTGCATGCAATTGCCAGCCTCTGTAGACAAAGGTATTAGATATCATCATCTTCCATTGACTTATGGAATCACATGTAGTTTGTTGCTTAGTATATTTTATGAACGTGATGGTTTAGAGTATTATTTTTCAAATTTTGATGCTGTTTTACCAGAAGTTCCAAACTATAAGCACATGAACAAGTGGGATTATTATAAGAGTGAAGATAGATTAAAGAAATTTTTCATTCCTTGGAAAACGTTGGATACTTCACATGCCCGAAGAAATAATTTGACTTGTAAAGTGTCAGAAATTGAGAAAAGGTTTATAGGACAGGTGGATGATCGGTATAGGAGACAGAAGATCTTAAAGGCTTCAGGCCAATGGAAAACAGATTGGACCGAGGAAGAAAGGTCACACAAAAGAAAGGGTAGTAATGGTCCAATAGCTTTAGATCGAGAGAAAAAAGGGAAACTGTGTATATATAGGGGTAAAACCTATTATGAGAATGTGTTTGTGGGAGAAGTAAATTGTGAACATGCTTTCCAATTAGAATATTATACAAAGGATTTCTTGAAGGGAAGGCAGGTGATCCCGAATGTATATTTTGTTTGTGGAAGAAATGCATACGTGAAACTACCGGATAATTGGTATGGATCATGTTATTTAGCAATTGTCTTCCCCAAAATATACCATGCTAAGGATCTAGAAGTTATAGAGGGAGGAACTCAAGCTAGAAGAAGAAGGGATGTAAACTATGAGGAGGTAGTTGGAGACGTATTTGGTGCTATGTTTCCTCTTTTAGGGATAGCACTGAATGATGTCAAGATTAGAAGACTGGCAACAGTTGTAGATAGGTTGTCCGCCAGTACTGCTAGATCATTAATGCTGGTGGAGGGAGAGATGCAATCGATAAGGGCAATGGTTCTTCAGAACCGACTTGCTCTAGACGTTCTGTTAGCCAAAGAGGGAGGAGTCTGTAAGGCTTTGAAGGTTCAGGAATGTTGTACTTACATTCCAGACAATTCAAAACCTCTAGAAAAGTATATACGGAACATCACTGAAATTCATCAAGAGATTGAGGATTTGACACAGGTAAATGTGTGGGAAAAAGTAGGTCATGGAATGGGTAAAGTTGGAGGTTGGTTTGCCAACCTAGGAAAGGGTTTCATTTGGTACATACTGAAACCTATCATCATGATAGTGATTTGTATAATCACCTTGTGGGGATTGGTGCGGCTGTACCAATGGTATAGATCAAATAGGTTGCAGAGATCCATGAGAGAGCAGGAGAGGAGATTAGCTGCGATGCAGGATAATCAGTACAGGAGTCTGAGGGCTCTAGAGATGATGAAACGAGAGAGTACTGCAACGAGTTCTGTTTGATTCAGTTCATACCTCAGGGATGGTGTTGTGATGGTGATGACTACTAAAAGTCATCAAAGGGGGGAACTGAGAGAGCGCAAATCGAGAAAAAATAGAAGTGCACCATATTTACAAGCACGTTGCATCAGTTTAGTAAAGATTACATAAGAGTGTCGAATTTATAGAGTGAAAATACATAAGAGTGTTTAATTAAATAGAATGCCTATATCAGTGTGAAAAGCTAATGTAGAGATGTTAGAATGATGTTGAAATCCCATGTTATGTGGCTGTTGTGGAGGAGAATGTAATGCTGCTAAACGTAGAAATGTGTAGGCCACATGGCAGTTCACAGAGAATGAAAGGTGCTGTTACACTCTCACATGATATGGATTTTAATGTTGTTGTAATTCAAAGTATTATTGATCATAGAACTGAAATATATGTTTTATAGAAGTGTTTCATATAAACATTGTGTGTAATAAGTTAGAATACTGTTTAGACTAAGAAATTAAAGGTTTACAGAGTGCACAGGCCCGTTTCATGTAATTCTAATATGCCTGAATAGATAAGGTCATTTCTTTTGATCTGCATGTGTTAGTTAGAGGAATGTCATGTTAAGCATAAATTGCGGAGCCTGCTCAAAGGTTTACGACTTAGAAGATACGGTGGAGGCCGGAATTTGGGGCCCACTGTACAAGTGTCTGTTTGCAGGTGCGAGGAGGTTCCAATCAAGAGAGTGATGAATAGAGTTTTGTTCAGTGAGCCAGGCACAGGCCTGGAGGAGGCTTCAGGAATTTCCTGGGGGGTATCGTCCTGCCGGAGAAGAGCCTGAGAAGCAAGGTCAACGCTAACGATGGGCCCAGAGGAGTAGCAGCATGGAAAATGCCAGACCCGACACCACGTGAGGGGCGTCTCTAAAGGGCGTTTCTATTGTAAATGTGATTTTTGTATTAGGGACAGCACCCCTGGATGGAGTTAGGGCAGATGGTATGAGGAACCTAAGAGAGCGGATGGGTAGGCAGATAGGATAACTGCGAGACACCGATTCACAACGAAGACTAAGGGAAGTGAGTGATCTTCTTTGGAAGTCACCACGGCTGACACCTTTTTAGGTTAAGATTTTACTAAGTAGGGATGTCACTTAGTCTAGTGTAGGGACAGTCTGATCTGGATTTTCTTCCTTTCTGTAAATGACTCACAAGTTACAGCTTGTGTCTATTTTTGCAACTCGGATGATTTTTTAATTGGTTTTGGTGATATTCTTCTGCCGACTAAGAGCAATTAGAAAATGTATGTTTGTATTGATACCAGTATATCTTTTGAATCTTATTTTATGATGTTTGTATCTCCAGTTAACTTTGGCTTTATAATAAACTTTTAAAACTTATTCTTAGTAAGTGGTTCTTTAGAGTGGTGTAAGTCCTTAATCGATTGACCTAGCAGTGGATTGCCTTTTACTCTATGACAGGTATCAACGGTTCAGTCGACCTGAGTTGGGATCTAGATCTATAGCAATATATCAGAAATCCCGCCATAACAATACGATATCATATATCATTGTAGTCTAAAAATCTGAAAATGACGTTTGACTATTGAGTAAAGTAGGATATGACAAACAATTACCTATATGTTCCGTGTTATGTTTGGCGAAGAAAATGGTCCAGAAACTAAATCCAGTTTTGTAGGCAGAAAGGATGATGGGAGGAGGCAAATTGTTAGCCACTAATTCATCTACACAACATACATTTGTTATAATTGAGGTGGAAATATGTATGTAATGTTAGCACTAAAAGCTGCCCGGTTTGCACTAAAGGGTAGTTAATTGCCAACTTTTTCTTCGATTCCTCGCAGGTGGGCTGTGACGGGGTCCCGGAGCAAGCCGTTACCAATACGGAACTTATTAACAATTGGTGGGATGCCACCGCCCTTTCACCTCCTGCCTTTGGTTCCCAACAGCTGCCGGCTCTCTCCTGGACAGACGAACAAGAGTCAGGGTGGCCGATCGAGAAGGAGGAAGACGGGCCCTTTAATTCTGCAGCATGGGTTCACGACGCCCCGCCCCCTGCCCTGCCGGAACCCGGAAAAGGAAGAGGAGACTCGGAGAGGACGGACGGCGTATTCCCGGAGGTGCATGGAGGACGGAGAGTTGAGGCGAGAGAAGAGAACGATATCAGCGACCTGCAACGGGAGGAGCGACGAGGAGAAGCAGAGACGAAGCCAGGAGGCCAACGGAGCCACGAGTCGCGCTGCCACGCACCCAGGGGAGGGGCGTGGCTACAACAGGTACGGGGCCGGGTAGCGGGTTGGATGGCACAACACGTCTCACCTCCTCTGCCTCCCTAGCGTGCACAGTCCAGTGTAAATATTCCCCAGCCTATCCTCCCAACACGAGCACTCCTACACTATTGGAACTGAAGTGCACTCTCACCTGTTGTGTCCCTCACTCCCGGCCCTATGAAACCCGGGTGATTACGGATGCCTGACTCCCTTTTCTCCTTTTGTTTTGGGGCTCCTGAGCGACTACAGTCAAGAGTATACGACTGGCCGTGGATCCGGTGAAGCAACCTGGAGCCTCCACGGAGACCGCCCTTTGACCCCGCCGCTTTCGCGAGAGAGCGGATAACGAGCAGACAAAGACGTTCATATACCAAAATAAAACCATCCCTTAAAGCCTTACTAAAGGACTCTGGTTCTGTCCTTTCCTCGGCGTCCACCCTTGGTGCTTCTAGCATTAACCTTACAGTGGAGGGTTCCCCTGACCTGGGACATGGGCCTTTAACTCTTCTGGAGCCACCAGTTGTGGGGTATTTCTGGAAAGCTAACTAGGTGACATGGATTCTTGTTTGTCTTCTATGTAAACAGCTATGTTGGAGAAACGCGGAACGTCTACTGGTACAATTAAAAAGGCAAATTCCCAGAGGAGAAACCCATAGATAGAGAGGTTTCTCCACTGTAAAACAATTCCATGTGGAGACAAATATGCTTAAATGTGCTTTAGAGACTAACAGCAAAATGATTGTCAGTCAACCTGGCGAAGGTTTAGGAAAAGAGGCTTGAGTCTGGAAATATACGAAATCCGTTGTTCTCAAAGGACAACCCTTCGGACATTTGTACATTCCAAGCATGTGTACATTTTGGACAAATACTGGCATATCTTTAAGCGTCTATATTTATCTTACTCTCTGAATTTGGTGGCAAATGATGAAATAGCACCAATTGTCGCTTTTGAGTTTTATGTTCAATGGACTTACCAGTTAGTCCCTAATGGAAAATTATAATAGCTTGCAAGTGAGACAATTGTCAAATAAGTTTTCAGAGCAGATTAAGGTCAGCAAAAACGGTGTTTCAGTGGTTTATTAGCACTTGCTATACAAGTTTTGATAAAGAAAGATCTCAATATATTTGAATTTTGTAGGTTTGAAATGCAGTGTGTGGTATCTCCCTCCTTGTTCCCCCCGGCGGCTCCGCGTGTGATGGTGCTGCTCGCGGTGACATCACTTCGAATGTCACCGCGACCAGCGTTCCAAGGCGAGCGCCGGGGACTCTGAGGGTGACAGCGTTCCCGAGAGGCTGTGGCTGAGGTCGTAGTTGTATCATCCTACTTCTGATAATGAATCATCTGTTCCTAAGCAGCGGTTCCTGAGTCTTCATTCACCGCTACCACACTGGCGACGAGGGTCAACCCCTGCGACCTCAACACGCCGAAGAACGAAAAGGAAGTGTATTTATCCTACAGCTGTCTCGTGTAATCACCGCTGACTGAAGGTGAAGAGTATCGGGTTGCAGTGGCCGACCACAGCACGAAGCGCCGGCCGGTGTATGAAACAGCCCCAGCGTCGGATGGTGTCGGACAGACACTCGGAGTAGACGTGAAGGAAGGAAAGGTGCCCCGCTCTAGAGTGGCTGCGGGTCTGCGTGGAGTCCATGCCTGGCTGTCACCTCCATGAAGTAAGGTAACGCCTGCAAGCCACCCCTGCGCGCACTACCCAGACTCTTCTCTACGTCCCGCGTGGTGCATTATCCTGTCTGCAGCCTTCAAGCTGAGTGGGATGCCTCTTCGTGTCTGAGCCTGCCAGCGGGAGCCATGGCGCCAGTAGGGAGCGTGGCACGCAGTTATCTCACCGTCCTCGTCTTTTAGTGTAGTTGGTGACTGGCTGTCACCTTTCCGGGACAACGCGAAAGCGCGAGGGGATCCTGTTCATTAGGCGGCTGCCTAGTGACCGAATACATCACCTGCGAATTTCAACCGTCAGGCTGGCGAGAGGCTTTTGTGAGAAGCATTCCCTGAAAGTACACGCAGCGAGGCGTGCGTGTGCGTGTCTAATTACCGGTCACCTCAGAGGGTGTGTGTGTAGACAAACACTGTTGGCCATATACATTTGCTGCCACATGTGATTGGGCTCTGCCTGTCGAGTTGAGGAAAGTGCATTTGGGGCAAGGAATTGTGTGTGTTTCAACGCTGGAAAGTAGAAGTGAACTCAGAAGTTTATTTGCACCTTTTGGAACTTACTGATGGAACTGCGCTGGCTGTGATAGAAGGTCGGTTATTCCTGCCTTTTGGACAAATTGGACTGGTAAAACTACAAGTCTTGCGCTGAGCATCTTCGAGCTCAGTGTCTGTAGGCTGTGCGTGGTAAAGAAGACATATACTCATAGTTTTGGGTTTGCGTCACTGCCAGTTAAAGATCTCTCCCTCACCCTTCATGTACCCGTAGGCTCACCTGTACCTTAGTATCAGTTCAGTACCCAATTTTTATGTTCTGTGTCCTTTAATGAAGAAAGGTGTGCGGTGCAGAGGTTTTTCAACACAGTTTCCGCTAGTTGCTGGACTAGATCTTACCACCATTAGCACAAGTGTGTCCTTAGCGGTGTCGCAGGCATTCCACTCTTGGTACAGAAATATATTGTTTTGCCTGCATTCCAAGTCGTAGAGTGGGTTGGCGGATTTCTCTGGGAGGGTCATCCCACGCCTAAATCGTTGTGGTATTGAAATGCAAAGTGTTACCCCTCCACCTTTTTTCTTAACCAGCCCAGGTGACCCCACCATCATATGGAAAAAATGGAAGAAAGTGTTTTTAAACTATGCTACTGTGTGTGGGCCTAACCTGGGGCTAGAAAGAAAAGTGGCCCTGCTGGCCTATTATTTGGGCGCGGAAGGAGAGGAAGTCCTAGACCATCTCCCGGAGTTAGGGGCACAGGAGGCAAGGGGTCTGAATGAGTTTGATATTAGTCTAAAGAAGTTAGATTTGCACTACCTCCCCAAGACCAGCACAATTATGGAGAGGTACCATTTTGGTAAGAGGGCACAAAAGGAGGGGGAATCTATAGAGGATTTTGTGTCTGACTTGAGGAAGTTAGCTGCAACGTGCAAGTTTGGGGGAGCGAGCGAGGAGAGAATTAGAGACCAGTTCGTGTTGACCTGCAGGATAGAGCGAGTGCGTGAAGAGCTTTGGCTTAAAGATGACCCGCCATTGAGAGAAGTTCTCATCATAGCCAAGCAGGTAGAGCACATGTTGCAATGTGTCAGAGAAATTAAGCAAGATGCAGGGGAAAAGAAGAACGACGACAAGACCAATGTCAGCGAGGTGGTGACCGAAAGTGAGACTGTGTCTGTAGTCAAGGGTCAGAAGGCAGTGGGCAAGGAGCAGAAGGAAAGCAGACCGGGAGGGTCATACAAGGGTACCTGCTACAGGTGTGGGAAACAAGGGCATCTAGCCAACGACAAGGAGTGTCCCGCCCTCAGGTTCACTTGTAACAAGTGTGGCAAGAAGGGCCATTTCAAGCAGTTCTGCAAGAGTGGGCAGGGCGCCAGTAGACAGAGTAGAGACAGAACAAATGTGGTGAGCGACGAATTTGTTGTGCAAGTACAAGAGTTGAAGGCGTCAGGTCCCAGAAACCCCTTGTGTGAAGAAGTTACAGCACAGGTAGAAGAAGAACAAGTAGAGAGTCCCAAAGACACAATAAAAGTTGGGAATGTTGAGATAGATGCATTGTTTGACTCTTGTTCTCGAATAACTATCATTAATGCCAATGAGTTCTCACGTGTGTCAAAAGGCAAGATAATCTTGAGGAGGTTAGACCTGAGACCAGGAGGGTATGCGGGGCGCCCCATCTCCATGAAAGGGTACTTCCTGAGCAAGATCGAGTACAGAAACAGGTCTACTGTCTCCAAGGTATATGTGTCCACTGTAGGGGATAACATTTTGGGGTGGCGTGCACAAAAGGGGTTGGGGGTGTACCTCAATCCCAACAGTAATCCCCAAATTTTGATACAGGAGATACAGGAGGGTGAGGCTAACTTCACAAGAGAATTTGAGGAAGTATTTAGAGAAGGGCTTGGGTGTTTGAAGAACTACTGCCACAAAATCAAATTGAAAAAGGATGCCAAGCCCGTTGTAGCAAAAGTCAGAAGACTCCCCATAGCCATTCAGGAGGAAGTCAGAACTGAACTTGAAAAACTGTGCAAGGCAGGAGTTATCGAACCTGTGGAGGCGACCGAATGGTTGGCGCCCATCGTGGCAGCGAAGAAAAAGGATGGGTCAGTCCGGCTCTGCATTGATTTGAGGGCTCTCAACAAAGAGGTCGTCGTTGACCGATACCCCTTGCCGAACATCACCCAAATGATGAGCATGCTTGAGGGTGCCAAGGTGTTTTCCACCCTCGATCTCACCTCGGCCTATTTCCAGATAAAACTTCACGAGGAGTCTCAAGAACTCACTGCTTTTGTGACACCCATGGGCGCTTACAAGTTCAAGAGGATGCCTTTCGGCCTAGTCTCGGCAGCTGCCGTCTTTCAAAGAATCATGGGCAACATCCTAAAAGGCATCCCGGGCGTCATGTGCTACCAGGATGACGTACTGGTGTTCGCAAAAAACCAGGTTGAGCATGATCAGAGACTTAGATGTGTACTGGGGAGGTTTTTGTCCCAGGGTCTTACCGTGAAGAAGGACAAATGCGTTTTTGGCTGTGCCGAGTTGGATTTCCTGGGTCACAAGATTACAGCAGGAGGCATACGTCCTAAGGTCGAGCTCCAAGACACCATTGTGAATTTGACTCCACCCAAGAACAAAGACGAGATCAAATCATTCATGGGGATGTTGGAGTTTTATGGCAAGTTCATCAGAAACCTAGCTGGCAGGACTTATGCCATCAGGCTGTTACTGAAGAAAGAGAGCGAATTCAAATGGAGCCAAGACTGCCAGAGCGAATTCGAGGATGTAAGGAGAGCTCTTGCGGAAGCCCCTAGTTTGAAGTCCTACATGCCCGGCCGGTCAACGATCCTCACCACTGATGCAAGTGCTAAAGGGTTGGGAGCGGTTCTCACCCAGAAAGGTGCGGAAGGAGAAGAAACGGTGGCCTTCGCCTCAAGGTCACTCCAAAAATCTGAGAACAACTACTCAGTAATTGAAAAGGAAGCGTTGGCGGTATCCTGGGCAATAGGCAAATTCAGAGACTTCCTGTGGGGTACGCAGTTCACCCTCCGGACCGACCACAAACCGTTGGTAGAAGTGTTCAGCAAGAAGGGATTTGATGCCATCTCCAGTAGGATAAGGCGTTGGGTGGTCAGTCTCCAGGAGTACACCTTCAATGTCGAGTATGTTCCGGGAACACAAAACCTTGCAGCCGACTGTCTGTCCAGGCTTGTCAGTGACGCAGAAGCGGGTGACATGCGAGACAAAACAGATGAAGATGAAGAAGGATTCATGGTTGAGAATGTCTGCACCGTCCAGAAGGCGTTGGGAGAAGAAACGTGGAGAATGGCACAAGAAGAGGATAAGACCATGGAAGAAGTCTGCAGAAGAGTGAGAGGTGGATGGAAGCACGTGGACAAACGTGTTGAAGAGCTGCGGCCCTTCCAGGCTGTAAAAGATGAGTTAACCATTGTCGACGGATGCCTGTTCAGGGGAACAAGACTTGTACCACCAGCTAGTGTGAGAGACAACCTGGTCGAGATAGCTCACGAAGGGCACTTAGGAATCACTAAGACCAAGCAAAGACTCAGGGAGAGCTATTGGTGGCCGAACATGGACCTGATCACGGAAAGAAGAATCAGGGGGTGCATCCCGTGCTGCAATAGCGACAAGGTTCTGAAGCAGCAGACACCACCCATGGTGTGTAGGCCGCCCCCGTCGGGACCTTGGGACGAGTTGGCTTTGGACATTTTGGGCCCGTTGTCCGGGGAACTGCGGACACCTTACATCTTGGTGCTCGTGGATCTGTATTCTCGGTGGCCGGAGATAAAACTCGTCAGTGAAGTCACGACAAAGACGGTCATCGGATTTTTGCAAGAGGTGTTCATCCGTGAGGGGCTCCCCAGCAACATTCTCACTGACAACGGAGTGCAACTATGCTCGAAAGAGATGGGGGACTTCCTGGAAGAAAGAGGCGTCGGACACAAGCGATGCGCGTTATATCACCCAGAGACCAATGGCATGGTCGAACGCTTCAACAAAACCATCAAGGAGAGCATCCAGCTGGCCAAAGCCAGTGGAGTAAATTGGAAAGAAGAATTGTGGAGGCGTCTGGAAGCATACAGGTTCACACCGCATCAGACGACGGGCGTCACCCCATTCGAACTGCTCCGTGCAAGGACACCCAACACCAAGCTTACCCCGGGGTGGATGGAATGGCACAAGGGGTGGTCGGACCGAACCAAAGAAAAGGAGAGCCTGAGGAAAATTAAACAAGCCATGAAGGTGAGAAAAGAAGGATACGACCAACGCAAGGCCACACGTGATGTTGATTTCAAAGTTGGAGACGACATAAAAATCAGAGCTCCCACAGGGAAGGCAAGCTGGTCAGAGTACAGCAGTCCCACGAAAATCACAAAACTTTTCAAGAATGCAGTCAAGACCCAAGAAGGGAAAATATGGAACCTAGGGAGGGTTGTGAAGTACCACCCTCCTGTTGAGGTCCCAGAAAGTGTAAGGGAGGGGAAGAGTGGTCCTAGGAAGGATAGTGGTTTCACTGTCAGGAGACCGTCAGGTGTTTCTCATCCAGGCCATAGGCCCAACAGGAGAGTGACCAGACCTCCCAGGCGTTTTGATCAATATGTAATGATGTAACTGTTGCCATTTTACCTAATGTATGGTCTTAACCTAATTCTGGTTTCTGCACATTGTTTTATCCTATGTTTTCAATGTCCGCAGGGAAGGGGGATGTGTGGTATCTCCCTCCTTGTTCCCCCCGGCGGCTCCGCGTGTGATGGTGCTGCTCGCGGTGACATCACTTCGAATGTCACCGCGACCAGCGTTCCAAGGCGAGCGCCGGGGACTCTGAGGGTGACAGCGTTCCCGAGAGGCTGTGGCTGAGGTCGTAGTTGTATCATCCTACTTCTGATAATGAATCATCTGTTCCTAAGCAGCGGTTCCTGAGTCTTCATTCACCGCTACCACACAGTGTTTATTCGTTCAAAAGTATGATCCCTGGACATAATTCGTTAAATGATTTTCTAGAGCGACGCCATTTGTATTTCAAAGCTCGAGTGCGCTTTTGGCAACATGAAAAAAGATTTCAGGAATTTTTTATTAAATACAGGGTTAATGAAGTAAGATATTTTTGCTCTCGCTATGATCACTGTCTGCATTCTTCTTGTTTGTTCATATTAGCATTCATTAGCAGTGATGTACTGACAAGGAAGGCCAAGGTCAATGCATTGCTCTTTTTTTTGCTGAAGATGCTGCTCTATTACCCATGAAAGTAAGGCTAGCCTAATTTGAATAAAATTCAGCTGTAATAAAATTGGGCGTATACATTTGTGTCACAGATTATGGTATTTTGAGCAGAACATAACCATACGTAATGTGCCATTAATCAATATGTTGTTGAAGTTGCAAAGAGGCAGACCTGAGTACTTAAAACAACCACGTTCAAAAAGGACCAATCGGTGAAATACATTTAGTCTAAAATAGGTCAACAGTCGGCGTTGATGGCCAGTTATATCCCAAGTCAGATATAGTTCAATATTGCTAACTGTTTTCACCAATAGCGCGTGTCGCATACGGTGTTTTGCTAAAGCAACATCCTCGTATTCTGATATCAGCTTGTCCATAAAAGCGGTTTTAACCCATTTTCGGTCAGCATGAGTTGTGCTTGTGGTGTTAACAAGCATATCCGGCCTCCCTATCGCCCACAGGCTATGCTCCACATACACCAGCCAAGCAATCTGTAGGTTCTTATCTAATTGCAAGCTGTCTTGCAAGATCAGTGTCCTGAAACTCAACTCTTCCTTTGTCCAAATTGAGTTCCAAAGTTTTAATGGATTGTCGCGAAGTCGATCAATTAAAACATCCATGCCTAGTTCTTCCTGAAAGATTTCATGAGGTACTCTTTGGCTGACTCCCAGGAGACTCCTTAAAAACGTAATTTCTGCAACTTGGAGTGGTGTAACCTGGCTGTATCCACAAGTTCTGCTAACATAGCACACTAAGGGGATACATTTCGCCCTGTAGATCTCCAAGACCTATTGGATATGAGTGTGCTTCAATCGGCATGAAAAATCCCTAATACGAAATATCGCTCTCTTAAAAGAGGAAACATTCTGATTTATAAGCGAATGCCAATTATGCTCAGAATCCAGTTTTATCCCCGGATACTTGAACTTATCTACCATTATAATGTGTTGGCCATCTATTACATATTTCATTATTTGAATTTTTGCTGGGCCAAACTTCATGACATGTGATCTTGAACAATTTGTGAATAGGTCAAAAATATTCATAAAATTAACAAAAAAGAGTAAGCAGCTTATTAAAGCTTTTAGCAGTATGGGCCATTAAACCTGTGTCGTCTGCATATAACAAGGCAGGGATGGTGCGGCCTCCTACTCTGGGGACATCAACACTGGCAACTGTCAGGACCTGCTCTAAGTTGTGGAAATAGAAAATAAATTAGAAAGGAGCTAAAATGCAGCCCTGCAGCATCCCTCCCTGAAGTTCAAAGTGCTCACCGCATTTCCCATTGGGACCAAACCTAACACTGGCGGAAATACCGTTGTGCAAATCACACAGAAATTTACTTAAAAGTAAATCAACATTAATCTGTTCCATCATGGATCAAAGCTTAGAGCGGTTAACTCTTTCAAAGGCTGAGCTGAAGACCAAGAAGGCCATATAGATGGCCCCCTTCTTGCCCTTAGTATACTTGCAGGTTAAAAGATAGAGGTTCATGGTCTGCTCTATTGTTCCCCGACCAGGGTGAAACCCGTATTGAAGGTCAGACAAAAAGCCCCGCTCCTCAGCCCAATCCATGAGGCGATTTAATAAAATTCTACCAATAATTTTCACTTCCGAGTCTATAAGAGTGATGGGGCTAAAACAGGCCGTATCTGATCTATTACCCTTTTAAAAAACGGGAACTATTATAGACTGGGACCAAGTTGAGGGAAAATGACCAGGTACAACAGAGTTTAAGTGCAGTGTCAGTGTTGGGGCCAGTACGTCTATACAATCATTGTATAGGTCACCCGGTACACCATCAGGCCCAGGTGCCTTGTTTAAAGGCAACTGGGAAATAGAGGCCCTGACATTCGATAGGCTAAAATCACACAGAATATTACTTAAAACTACATCAACATCCATCTGTTCCATCATGGATCAAAGCTTAGAGCGGTTAACTCTATCAAAGGCTGAGCTGAGGTCCATGAAGGCCATATGGATGGCCCCCTTCTTGGCCTTCGTATACTTGCAGGTTAAAAAATAGAGGTTCAAGGTCTGTTCTATTGGTTCCCGACAAGGGCGAAACCCATACTGAAGGTCACACAAAAAGCCCCGCTTCTCAGCCCAATCCGTGAGGTGATTTAATAAAATCCTACAAATAATTTTCACCTCCTAGTCTATAAGGGAGATGGGTCTAAAACAGGCTGGATCTGATCTATTACCCTTTTTAAAAACGGGGACTATTATAGACTGCGACCAAGTTGAGGGAAAATGACCAGGTACAACATAGTTTAAGTGCATTGTCAGTATCGGGCCCACAAGTCCATACAATTCTTGTATAGATCCCCTGGAATCCCATCAGGCCCTGATGCCTTGTTTAAAGGCAACTGGTAAATAGAGGCTCTGACCTCCGATTGGCTAAAATCACACAGTAAATTAATTAAAACTACATCAATATCCATTCCATCATGGACCAAAGCTGAGAGTGGTAAACTCTATCAAAGGCTGATCCGAGGTCCATGAAGGTCATATGGATACCCCCCTCCTTGGCCTTATTATACTTCCAGGTTAAAAGTTAGAGGTTCAAGGTCTGTCATATGGTTCTGCGACCAGGGCGAAACCCGCAATGAAGGTTGGACAAAAAGCCCCGCTCCTCAGCCCAATCCGTGAGGCTATTTAATAAAATCCTACTAGTAATTTTCACCTACGAGTCTATAAGGGAGATGAGTCTAAAACAGGCGGGATCTGCTCTATTACCCTTTTTAAAAACGGGTACGATTATCGTCTGGGACCAAGTTGAGGGAAAATGACCAGATACACAGAGTTTAAGTGCAGTGTCAGTATTGGGCCTACAAGTCTATATAATCCTTGTATAGGTCCCCTGGTACCTCATCAAGCCCTAGTGCCTTGTTTGAAGGCAACTGGGAAATAGAGACTCTGACCTCCGATAGGCTAATAGTTCAATTACGCTCTGTCCGAAGGCCTTCTATGGTTTCGGCTCTGCTTCAAGGCTGTAAATGGCCCTAAAATGATCCATCTTTCACCAAAAAGTACTCCATTAACAATATCCCAGAACAGAACGTCTGGTAGTGTGTAATCTACACCGGAGAGTTTACGCGATTGCTCATTCTGTTTTGAAGGACCATGCTAATCATGTCCTTGTGTCTGAGAGGAAAAAACACTACTTCTTTTTAATTACCCTCACACACCCTAGTGGTGTCATGCTTCATCATCGGGTCACCCCGACCCCTAAAAGTCGGGGTGGGCTCAACCACAGTGTTGGGGAGCTCTTAGAAGAGATGAAGGAAGGGGGGCTTTAAAGATTAAAAGACCAGTCAGACCCCCGGTTTCCCTTTATTCTTGGGTCTGGCTGGGTCACTAAAATTCTAAAAAACGGGTCTAGATTGGAATTTTATGGTCCTAAGATCCTAGTGCCGACATGTTTCAGTCCAAAAAGGGCCGTAAAGGTCCAGGACTTTCTTCAGGGCTGGAAAAAGGACCCCCTTCTATGTGTGGGGAAGATAAAGGATGGGAAGTCCCTATCCTATCCGTGTAGCGAGGGAAGAGGAGCTTCTCCTCGTGTATGTAAAAAATAAAAATGTGTCTCTGCGTTGCGTTGCCAAACTCCGTCCAAATTATGGGGGCTTTGTGATTCTCACAGACCGAAATATGCAGTTAAGTGGTCTCGATTAGAGGTCTCACCAAGCTGCATCACCTATTGTGGTTTCGGTCCCCGGCTCTGCGAATGATCCACCCAGGCCTGAGATGGGATGGTACATGCCTGCTTGGTATGATGGTCTTCATGGAAAAGAAACGAGTTGATGACACCCCAGAAAGCACTGCTGTTGCGCTGCTGACTAGCCATTACCAACCTTTCCCAAGTCTCCAGCTTGATTTGGGCTTTATGATCCTTGCAGGCTGTCTTAAAAGTAGCCTTGTCCTTCTTAACTTTTTCTTGTCATCTGGGTTCAGCATGCAAGAGATTCCAGAGGTCTTTGTGAGCTCTGGAGCATTGCCCATTAAACCATTAAACCACACAGGTGACCGGTGAAGCAACAACTTTGAGGAGTGCAGATTTAATGAACCTGCAGATATTAGTGAATGACTCCAAGATTCTCTGTGGCGACTCTACATCCTACAAACAGGTTCGAAAATCAGCATGACATGAGACAATCAAATTTAGAGCAAAGGCTGATGGAACAATATTGGCTCACTTCACCCTTCGACCCTGATCAGCCAGTGTGATGGGCTCCTTGTAAGGGGGTGTTTAGCTCAGTGCTTTATTATGTCAATAAAATAATGCAGTTAATGGATTGTGGTAGCTCAGGTAGTGATTTAAATCCTCAAAATCTAAGAGTGTAGCTAGGAGGCAGACAGAAACAAAAATATGATCAATCACACTACAAGGCCCCCTTAAAAGTGGGTGTGCTCACCTCCAGTGTTGATCATGATTGCTCACCAATAAGTTCACTCACTAAATTAAACTCAGATATAAGACTGTTTGCGGCATCCCCTTGGGTGTGTGTTTAAAATGTGCCTGGGTTTCAAATGGTCCCTAAAAATCTGATTCCTTATTATTATAACAGGAGCAACACAGGTGTAAATTAAAATCTTCCGCCAATATAATTAAAGTAAAAGGTGGTTCTGACAAAAAGAAATAATCCATAAAATATTTAGGACTGACCATAGCCTCTGTTTTGTCTCTTGATGAGACTGCATTATAAAAACGATGGAGGAGCAGTCTACGTTTTACTGACTTTATAACCTCAACTTTACAATTCTACTCTAAATCGATTAGGGTTGTAAGGCCAACTCTAGCCCTCCTACTAGAGGAGCGGGTAGCTAAAGCTGAGTAGGAGGAAAAACCGTCTAGATACAAGCAACCCTTGGGGGTCGATTCCGATTCGGGAAAAACCGCTGCGAATTGCCGTTCGGAGCTTTTTTCCCGTACGAATCGTACCCTGCAACGTCCCCCGTACGTACGACGAAGTACGATTCGTACCAGGAGCTGGACTCCGTACGAATCGTACAGAGACCCTATGACTCTAATCTCCGTACGATTCTCCCTCGGAACCCGCTGTACGCAAAATCTGTACGGTTCGCGGCTGGTTTTTACGACCCAGCAAGTACGATACGTGTCGGGGACACACCGTACGAGCCTTTTTCTACAGGAGCTGAAAACAGCCATAAAAGCAGAGTTCGCGCGAAAACAGGTACGCAACGGCCCCCCATGTTCACTGGGTGTACGGTGCGTGCCCCCATGATCGCGGGGTACGGTGCATACCCCCCATGATCACAGGGGTACGGTGCGTACCTGTGCGATCATGGGGGGTACGCACCGTACGGTGTGTATGTGAAGGTGTACTTTTCCGTACGAATCGCACCTACCTGATGTGGACTGTACGAATCGCGTCCTGATACCCCGGTCCGGATCGTACTCGTTGGGTCGTACAGCGTCTGTACGAGTCGTAGGGAGAGGGCTCCGGATACGAATCGTACAGATGGATTTTCTCCAGGATCGGAATCGACCCCTTAGTGTACCATGTTTCCTGTAAACAGATAAAACTAAAGTTCTTAAGCATGCCCAATTAATCGTCATCTGATAGTTTGCTCTGGACCCCAGCAATAAACCAACAGATGACCTTAATAGAGTCTTGAGTCATAATCACGGGATCCTTAATAGGGAAGACATAAGTCTGAAAATCTGTAATGGAAATAGGGTCCAGTCAATCAGAATGGTCAAGCTCGCTCAATGGAAGAAAACAATTGCTCAAAGACAGGGGAGTGGTATTAAATGAGGCATGAAAGTTTGACAGGCCACATCGCAGCTTTCCCTGTGGCAGGTTCAATTTACTCATGTCCCCACCCTCCGGATTTTTTTGGGTGGGGGTAGAAAAGGCAAGTTGCAGAGAAGTTATACAATCCACTGGTGCGTCCATCAGTCCTAAGGCATGGAAGATTGAACCCGCCTGCATGGGATTATTAAAGTTCACCATTAGGCAATCTCCCATTACCTTTTTCTCAGTTTGGCCTATTCAGCCCACCCTACGGACCATTATATTTTCTCTGGCATCATTTGCATGGGGGAATAAGAAGCATTTGTTCTGGTTGCCAGCCAATGAACTGTCTTAATTTTGAGTTGGTCGAAGTTTTCCTCTGTGCCCTTCCTCAAAGGGGGCACATCCACCAACACAACAACGTAAGGTATAGCCGTCTGGGGCAGCTGGATAGTATATTAGAGGGGCAGTGTGCCAGCTGGGATTTTTGAGATGTAACAGGAACGGTCAAGTCTGGGTTACTTTGGCTTCCCTGATGGATAGGATTAGCTGTACCAGGCACTTACCACCCAGAGTTATCTTCAGTTATTCTAGGGACGTTGGTTTGGTTGTGAGTACAGTTGTGCAAAGACGATAGCAATGGGGCTGCCAATAGGACCTGGGCCTGAGTTTGAGCCGGAGGGCTGCTCCCACCCTTGAGCTGGCATTACCATCACAAGGGATAGTACTCAAACATGTCTTTAAAAATGCTTTCTGGAAATTGGAGAGCCAACTGCTTATACTTGAATGTAGAATGTCCACTGACCCCACTTTTTGCTCAAGGACAGACATCCAGGTATCAGACGCATTTAAAGCTGTTGCAATCTTAATCTCCAAGGGGCAGATTTACAAGCCCTTTGCAACACTTTTACGGTGCCGTTGCATCACTTTTGTGACACAGAGGGGTTGTAAACAATTCGCCACATTTCAACACATTTGCAAGAAGACGCATCTAGGGAGATGCGTAACGTTGTAAAGCTCTGCATCACATTATACCTGCGTCAGGTATAATGTATACAGGGTGAGCATTCTGACGCAAGAAAGCCTTGTAAAAGTGAAGCAGTGAAACCTATAAGATTTCACTGCGTCACTTTTACGGCGCCACTGCGTCAAAACTTTACCCCTGCTTGAAGCAGGCGTAAGGAGTGATGCAGCACAATAGGAATAGGATTCCTGAGCATTGCTGGAGCTGCAGCGTGCTTGCGACACAACTCCAGCAATGTGTCCAAAAGATTGTGATGCATCTGTCAATCCTTGCTTCACGGTGCACCGCATTGTACATGCGACGCATCTACGGTGGCACAAGTTTTTTTGCGCAACGCAATTGAACGGATGCATTTCTGCTAAAATGGAGAAGTGGGTCAGTTCTTGTAAATCTGCCCCAAGTCTTTAAAGGACGCCAAAAAACTATCAACTTACCTTCACCCTGACTATAGGATTGTCCGCTGAGGGGGTAGGTGCGGCTTTCCCATGCTTGGGTATAGTCTTCTTGGTCAGCTTGGTAGATAGGGGCAGCTAGAGGGGGGTGAAAGGTGGTATATTAGGTTACTAGGATACGGCGATCCCCCTATCAAAGTGTCTGACACTTGAGTCTCTGAGGATCTAATTTGATGGTTCCCAGCCAGCTCTGTTTCAATGCTAGTAATATCATCAGCTAATATTCCCACAGCCTGGGGCTGGTAGGACAGGATCGACGTACTGGCTCTTGATCGTTTGTCAACCCCATTAGTTGTTTTTGCCTTTCTCTTCCCCATGCTCAAAGTAAATAACACCAAACTATAAGCAAGCAAACGAAATGGATGCAGAACAGTACTGGAAAATAGCTGCTTGTGTAATCAATCACCACGTACAGAGCTCGCCAGTATCCAAATGGCAGAAGAAAGGGGGGTGGCCCAACCCGGCCTTTTTCAGTCTCTGGTGGGCTAAGATGGGCCTGTCTTGGTCTGGTCTTCGCCCGAGTATGGGCCCAGCATACCAGGAGCCTGAGGGTTCCTTTTAGCGCCTCCAGACGCGAAGACAGATGACAGGAAATGGTGGCCACCGCAGAATGCTCTAGGGCTTGTGGTCCGTCCCTTTCCCCCTCCGAATAAGCGATCCCACGCTTTGGCAGTCTATGGTTCCTTTTAGCACCTCCTGGCATGAAGACAGATGACACGTAGCGGCAGCGGGTGCAGAAGGCGCTGGGGCTTGTAGTCTTCCCCTTTCCTCCTCTGAGTAAGCGCTATATAATATTCCATCTTACTTTGCTCTTCTGTTTTTCAGCTTTCAGTAAGGACAATGTTTTTGAAAAAAGCAAAGCTTTTGATACCAGCTGAGCAATGTTTCACTGCCTTCAATGAAGCCCCCACAACAGAGGGTCCACTGAAGTACAGATATCAAGGTCTGCTTGCCAGAGATCTCAAAGTGTGGTGGTCAGTCTTCCGCTAGGCCAGCCCCATATCCCTCTGCTGTCCTGGTAGACCAGCCACCACACTCTTAATCAAACCATAAGCTGCACATGTGCTTCTATTGGTATTAATATTAACATGACTCATATTATTATTAATGTTATTATTATTATTATTATTATTTGTATTAATATTATTAATTATATTATGCAGCATTATTATAATTATATATTTTATAGTTATAATAACAACAACAACAATAATAACAACAATAATAATAATAATAATAATAATAATAATAATAATAATAATAATAATAACATCGATAATAATAATAATAATATTACCAGGACTGGAAAAAAGCATCCTGGGACCGGTTTTAGGGTATGTTACCATTCTTCTGCCAGGCTAGCTTGAATCCAGTGGCACAGTGAGCAAAGGACCTACATCTGGGCATACCCATCCCACTTAGGGTGAAAAGTGTTACAGCACACAAATTATGGATGGAATGCTGATAATGCAAACAATTTCCCCTAGTCAAAAGATCTGGGTTTAATCCATCGTTCTTTTTCCCACTATGCCACCCTAGTTTTGACCTAGCCATATGCATATCAGTCTTGACCATGTGCCCCATTGGAACAGTCCAGACTGAACTGCCAAGCCAGGTCCTCCCTGGACCAGAAACAAGCATCCTGGGACCAGTTTCAGGGTATGTCACCCTTCTTCAGCCAGGCAAGCTTGAATCCAGTGGCACAGTGAGCAAAGGACCCATGTCTGGGCAAACCCATCCCACTTAGGGCAAAAAGTGTTACCGCAAACAAATGATGGATGGAATGCTGACAATGCAAACACTCGCCTCCAGTCAAATGATCTGGGTTAAATCCATCGTTCTATTTCCCACTACGCCATACCAGTTTGGACCCAGCATATGCAAATCAGTCTTGACTCTGTGCCCCATGGGAACAGTCCAGATTGAACTCCCAGGCCAGGTCCTCCCTGGACCGGAAACAAGCATCCTGGGACTGGTTTCAGGGTATGTCACCCTTCTTCAGCCAGGCTAGCTTGAATCCACTGTGGCACAGTGAGTCCAGTCCGAACAGTCCAGACCGAACTGCCGGGCCAGGTCCTCCCTGGACCAAACACAACCTTGTTTCCAGTCCAGGGAGGACCTGGTCTAGCAGTTCAGGCTGTACTGTTCCCATTGGGCACAGGGTCAAGACTGATTTGCATATGGCTGGGTCCAAACTGGAATGGCATGGTGAGCAAATAAACAATGGATTTAGACCCAGATCTCTGTATTTGGGTGAATGTATGACATTGTTCTGCATTCTGTCCATCAATTGTTCTTTTTTGCATTTGTCACCCGAGTGCTACGGGTATGCTCAGACTTGAGTCCCGTGCTCTCCATGCCACTGGAGTAAAGATATCCTGGCTGATGAGGGCTAAAAGCCAGAAAACGGTCCTAGGATGCTTTTTTCCAGTCAAGGGAGGACCTGGCCTGGCAGTTCGGGCTTGACTGTTCCCATTGGGCGCAGGGGCAAGGCTGGTTTGCATAAGGCTAGGTCCAAACTGGAATGGCATGGTGAGCAAAAATCGATGTATTTAGGCCCAGATCTCTGTATTGGGGTGAATGTATGATATTTTTCTGCATTCTGTCCATCAATTGTTCTTTTTGCAACTTTCTAAAAGTGGCATTTTCAGAATTGTGACTTAATATCCGACTTTACCATTAAAGAGGATTTTAAATTACAAATAACTAGACATCAAGCCTGATATTTCTACCTGCTCCAAAACAAAAGTTATCACTTATTAAATGTAATAAGGTAATTCAATGTTATCCTATGGAATAGGCCTCAAAGTAATGAAAACTGACTTTGTGAATTTTTCACTACCAGGAAATCTAAAAAGTAAAAGTACACATCCACCACTTTAATTAAAATGCACCTTGCCCATGGGATGTCTAAGGCCTACCTTAGGCTTAACCTATATGTAATGCATGCTGAATTTCCGACTTGGCAAGAAAATGATTTGGCTAAATCCAATTGGAAGTTTCAAAGTGCATACAGGCTGCAATTGCAAGCCTGATACATGTTTTAAGGGGCTACTTCAGTAGGTTGCACAATGAATGCTGAAGGCCCATTAATAGCATTTAGTATACTAGCCCTGGGTACAAGATATACCACTTTACTAGGAACTTACAAGTAAGCTAAATATGCCAATAAGATGTAAGCTAATATTACCATGTTTAAGGGAGTGAGTACAAGCACTTTAGCACAGTTTAGCAGTAGTAAAGTTCACAGAGTCCTAAGGCCAGGAAAATAAATTCCGCGAAAATAGGAAGGGAGTAGGCAAAGGGTTTGTGTGAGATCATCCTAAGGCTAACAGGTCTAACAGTGAGGAAAAAACGGCCACAAAGACCTCAGTTAGAGTAAAACCTAGAGGTTACTTTGATAGAGTTAGGCTCATTGAACAGCGGAATCAGATTTGAGTATCTGCATTGGCTCATCATTCTAGGCAAATCACTTCATCTCGCTGTGCCTACAAAAATGAATGTATTCTTGTGTAATTTCATGTTAAGTGGTGCTCATGTAAAGTGTTTCAATACCTTTGGGTCAAGTTAACACTATATATAACTGCAACAAAAACAATAATATTAATTCAAGATTGTAAGACCTATCGAATAATTTTAGCTAATAGACTATTGAAAATATTGAATGGGTTAGAAATACAAAGCTTATTTGTCATGATTTAGCATTTGTATCTTTTTGTAGTTTGATAGAAGGATGTGTTAAATATTGGACAGATTTGTTAGCATGAGCTGAAATCCATTTTGTATTTCTGGCAGCCATTTTGTCTGCCATGTGCTCTGTCCTACCTTTCTGTTAACTGCTCTTGTAGTCTGCCAAGAGACAAACTATATTCAGCATCCTCCGCTTCGCACATGCCCGGAAGGGCCTAGCTAGTAGAATGCACCTGCTTCTCTAGTATAACTATTCATAAAGGGGGTGGTGATGGACTTAGCTCACTGCACCATCCCAGCTCAGAACCTGGCTACATGCAAATTAGTCTGACCCTGGCCCAGTGCATCATGGGAACAGGGCAGACCAAACTACCAAGCCAATTCTTTACTGGAAAGGAAACAAGCTTCCGGGGACCGGTTTCTGGCATTACAGCCGTCTTCGGCCCGGCTTGCTTGAATCCTGATGGTGCAGTGAGCAAGGGACTCACATCTGAGCATACCCTTCCACACTTGTGGTGGCCAAAACGATTCATAAAGGGGGTGGTGATGGACAGAGTATCTGAATTAAGCAGAACACTCCTACCCAGTCAAAAGATCAGGGCTTGATCCATCACCGTTTTTTAGCTCACTGCACCATCCCAGCTCAGAACCTGGCCACATGCAAATTAGTCTGACCCTGGACCAGTGCATCATGGGAACAGGGCAGACCAAACTACCAAGCCAATTCTTTACTGGAAAGGAAACAAGCTTCCGGGGACCGGTTTCTGGCATTACAGCCGTCTTCGGCCCGGCTTGCTTGAATCCTGATGGTGCAGTGAGCAAGGGACTCACATCTGAGCATACCCTTCCACACTTGTGGTGGCCAAAACGATTCAAAAAGGGGGTGGTGATGGACAGAGTATCTGAATTAAGCAGAACACTCCTACCCAGTCAAAAGATCAGGGCTTGATCCATCATCGTTTTTTAGCTCACTGCACCATCCCAGCTCAGAACCTGGCTACATGCAAATTAGTCTGACCCTGGCCCAGTGCATCATGGGAACAGGGCAGACCAAACTACCAAGCCAATTCTTTACTGGAAAGGAAACAAGCTTCCGGGGACCGGTTTCTGGCATTACAGTCGTCTTTGGCCCGGCTTGCTTGAATCCTGATGGTGCAGTGAGCAAGGGACTCACATCTGAGCATACCCTTCCACACCTGTGGTGGCCAAAACGATTCATAAAGGGGGTGGTGATGGACAGAGTATCTGAATTAAGCAGAACACTCCTACCCAGTCAAAAGATCAGGGCTTGATCCATCACCGTTTTTTAGCTCACTGCACCATCCCAGCTCAGAACCTGGCTACATGCAAATTAGTCTGACCCTGGCCCAGTGCATCATGGGAACAGGGCAGACCAAACTACCAAGCCAATTCTTTACTGGAAAGGAAACAAGCTTCCGGGGACTGGTTTCTGGCATTACAGCCGTCTTCGGCCCGGCTTGCTTGAATCCTGATGGTGCAGTGAGCAAGGGACTCACATCTGAGCATACCCTTCCACACTTGTGGTGGCCAAAACGATTCATAAAGGGGGTGGTGATGGACAGAGTATCTGAATTAAGCAGAACACTCCTACCCAGTCAAAAGATCAGGGCTTGATCCATCACCGTTTTTTAGCTCACTGCACCATCCCAGCTCAGAACCTGGCCACATGCAAATTAGTCTGACCCTGGCCCAGTGCATCATGGGAACAGGGCAGACCAAACTACCAAGCCAATTCTTTACTGGAAAGGAAACAAGCTTCCGGGGACCGGTTTCTGGCATTACAGCCGTCTTCGGCCCGGCTTGCTTGAATCCTGATGGTGCAGTGAGCAAGGGACTCACATCTGAGCATACCCTTCCACACTTGTGGTGGCCAAAACGATTCATAAAGGGGGTGGTGATGGACAGAGTATCTGAATTAAGCAGAACACTCCTACCCAGTCAAAAGATCAGGGCTTGATCCATCATCGTTTTTTAGCTCACTGCACCATCCCAGCTCAGAACCTGGCTACATGCAAATTAGTCTGACCCTGACCCACTGCATCATGGGAACAGGGCAGACCAAACTACCAAGCCAATTCTTTACTTGAAAGGAAACAAGCTTCCGGGGACCGGTTTCTGGCATTACAGCAGTCTTCGGCCCGGCTTGCTTGAATCCTGATGGTGCAGTGAGCAAGGGACTCACATCTGAGCATACCCTTCCACACCTGTGGTGGCCAAAACGATTCATAAAGGGGGTGGTGATGGACAGAGTATCTGAATTAAGCAGAACACTCCTACCCAGTCAAAAGATCAGGGCTTGATCCATCACCGTTTTTTAGCTCACTGCACCATCCCAGCTCAGAACCTGGCTACATGCAAATTAGTCTGACCCTGGCCCAGTGCATCATGGGAACAGGGCAGACCAAACTACCAAGCCAATTCTTTACTGGAAAGGAAACAAGCTTCCGGGGACTGGTTTCTGGCATTACAGCCGTCTTCGGCCCGGCTTGCTTGAATCCTGATGGTGCAATGAGCAAGGGACTCACATCTGAGCATACCCTTCCACACTTGTGGTGGCCAAAACGATTCATAAAGGGGGTGGTGATGGACAGAGTATCTGAATTAAGCAGAACACTCCTACCCAGTCAAAAGATCAGGGCTTGATCCATCACCGTTTTTTAGCTCACTGCACCATCCCAGCTCAGAACCTGGCTACATGCAAATTAGTCTGACCCTGGCCCAGTGCATCATGGGAACAGGGCAGACCAAACTACCAAGCCAATTCTTTACTGGAAAGGAAACAAGCTTCCGGGGACCAGTTTCTGGCATTACAGCCGTCTTCGGCCCGGCTTGCTTGAATCCTGATGGTGCAGTGAGCAAGGGACTCACATCTGAGCATACCCTTCCACACTTGTGGTGGCCAAAACGATTCATAAAGGGGGTGGTGATGGACAGAGTATCTGAATTAAGCAGAACACTCCTACCCAGTCAAAAGATCAGGGCTTGATCCATCACCGTTTTTTAGCTCACTGCACCATCCCAGCTCAGAACCTGGCTACATGCAAATTAGTCTGACCCTGGCCCAGTGCATCATGGGAACAGGGCAGACCAAACTACCAAGCCAATTCTTTACTGGAAAGGAAACAAGCTACCGGGGACCGGTTTCTGGCATTACAGCCGTCTTCGGCCCGGCTTGCTTGAATCCTGATGGTGCAGTAAGCAAGGGACTCACATCTGAGCATACCCTTCCACACTTGTGGTGGCCAAAACGATTCATAAAGGGGGTGGTGATGGACAGAGTATCCGAATTAAGCAGAACACTCCTACCCAGTCAAAAGATCAGGGCTTGATCCATCACCGTTTTTTAGCTCACTGCACCATCCCAGCTCAGAACCTGGCTACATGAAAATTAGTCTGACCCTGGCCCAGTGCATCATGGGAACAGGGCAGACCAAACTACCAAGCCAATTCTTTACTGGAAAGGAAACAAGCTTCCGGGGACCGGTTTCTGGCATTACAGCCGTCTTCGGCCCGGCTTGCTTGAATCCTGATGGTGCAGTGAGCAAGGGACTCACATCTGAGCATACCCTTCCACACTTGTGGTGGCCAAAACGATTCATAAAGGGGGTGGTGATGGACAGAGTATCTGAATTAAGCAGAACACTCCTACCCAGTCAAAAGATCAGGGCTTGATCCATCACCATTTTTTAGCTCACTGCACCATCCCAGCTCAGAACCTGGCTACATGCAAATTAGTCTGACCCTGGCCCAGTGCATCATGGGAACAGGGCAGACCAAACTACCAAGCCAATTCTTTACTGGAAAGGAAACAAGCTTCCGGGGACCGGTTTCTGGCATGACAGCCGTCTTCGGCCCGGCTTGCTTGAATCCTGATGGTGCAGTGAGCAAGGGACTCACATCTGAGCATACCCTTCCACACTTGTGGTGGCCAACACGATTCATAAAGGGGGTGGTGATGGACAGAGTATCTGAATTAAGCAGAACACTCCTACCCAGTCAAAAGATCAGGGCTTGATCCATCACCGTTTTTTAGCTCACTGCACCATCCCAGCTCAGAACCTGGCTACATGCAAATTAGTCTGACCCTGGCCTAGTGCATCATGGGAACAGGGCAGACCAAACTACCAAGCCAATTCTTTACTGGAAAGGAAACAAGCTTCCGGGGACCGGTTTCTGGCATTACAGCCGTCTTCGGCCCGGCTTGCTTGAATCCTGATGGTGCAGTGAGCAAGGGACTCACATCTGAGCATACCCTTCCACACTTGTGGTGGCCAAAACGATTCATAAAGGGGGTGGTGATGGACAGAGTATCTGAATTAAGCAGAACACTCCTACCCAGTCAAAAGATCAGGGCTTGATCCATCACCGTTTTTTAGCTCACTGCACCATCCCAGCTCAGAACCTGGCTACATGCAAATTAGTCTGACCCTGGCCCAGTGCATCATGGGAACAGGGCAGACCAAACTACCAAGCCAATTCTTTACTGGAAAGGAAACAAGCTTCCGGGGACCGGTTTCTGGCATTACAGCCGTCTTCGGCCCGGCTTGCTTGAATCCTGATGGTGCAGTGAGCAAGGGACTCACATCTGAGCATACCCTTCCACACTTGTGGTGGCCAAAACGATTCATAAAGGGGGTGGTGATGGACAGAGTATCTGAATTAAGCAGAACACTCCTACCCAGTCAAAAGATCAGGGCTTGATCCATCACCGTTTCTTAGCTCACTGCACCATCCCAGCTCAGAACCTGGCTACATGCAAATTAGTCTGACCCTGGCCCAGTGCATCATGGGAACAGGGCAGACCAAACTACCAAGCCAATTCTTTACTGGAAAGGAAACAAGCTTCCGGGGACCGGTTTCTGGCATTACAGCCGTCTTCGGCCCGGCTTGCTTGAATCCTGATGGTGTCCCTCACCACCCCTTGTTGTAAATATTTTTTTGTCCACCCTAAGCGTGGAAGGGTATACTCAGACATGAGTCCCTTGCTCATTGCACCATCAGGATTCAAGCAAGCCGGGCCGAAGACGGCTGTAATGCCAGAAACCGGTCTCCGGAAGCTTGTTTCCTTCCCAGTGTAAGAATTGGCTTTTGTAGTTTGGTTTGCCCTGTTCCCATCATGCACTGGGACAGGAACAGACTAATTTGCATACAGCCAGGTTCTGAAACTGGGATGGTGCAGTGAGCTAAAAAACGGTGTTGGATCTAGCCCTGATCTCTTGACTGGGTGAGAGTATTCTGCTTAATTCAGAGACTCTGTCCCTCACCACCCCTTGTTGTAAATATGTTTGTCCACCCTAAGCGTGGCAGGGTATACTCAGACATGAGTCCCTTGCTCATTGCACCATCAGGATTCAAGCAAGCCGGGCCGAAGACAGCTGTAATGCCAGAAACCGGTCCCCGGAAGCTTGTTTCCTTCCCAGTGTAAGAATTGGCTTTTGTAGTTTGGTTTGCCCTGTTCCCATCATGCACTGGGACAGGAACAGACTAATTTGCATACAGCCAGGTTCTGAAACTGGGATGGTGCAGTGAGCTAAAAAACGGTGTTGGATCTAGCCCTGATCTCTTGACTGGGTGAGAGTATTCTGCTTAATTCAGAGACTCTGTCCCTCACCACCCCTTGTTGTAAATATTTTTGTCCACCCTAAGCGTGGAAGGGTATACTCAGACATGAGTCCCTTGCTCATTGCACCATCAGGATTCAAGCAAGCCGGGCCGAAGACGGCTGTAATGCCAGAAACCGGTCCCCGGAAGCTTGTTTCCTTCCCAGTGTAAGAATTGGCTTTTGTAGTTTGGTTTGCCCTGTTCCCATCATGCACTGGGACAGGAAAAGACTAATTTGCATACAGCCAGGTTCTGAAACTGGGATGGTGCAGTGAGCTAAAAAACGGTGTTGGATCTAGCCCTGATCTCTTGACTGGGTGAGAGTATTCTGCTTAATTCAGAGACTCTGTCCCTCACCACCCCTTGTTGTAAATATTTTTGTCCACCCTAAGCGTGGAAGGGTATACTCAGACATGAGTCCCTTGCTCATTGCACCATCAGGATTCAAGCAAGCCGGGCCGAAGACGGATGTAATGCCAGAAACCGGTCCCCGGAAGCTTGTTTCCTTCCCAGTGTAAGAATTGGCTTTTGTAGTTTGGTTTGCCCTGTTCCCATCATACACTGGGACAGGAACAGACTAATTTGCATACAGCCAGGTTCTGAAACTGGGATGGTGCAGTGAGCTAAAAAACGGTGTTGGATCTAGCCCTGATCTCTTGACTGGGTGAGAGTATTCTGCTTAATTCAGAGACTCTGTCCCTCACCACCCCTTGTTGTAAATATTTTTGTCCACCCTAAGCGTGGAAGGGTATACTCAGACATGAGTCCCTTGCTCATTGCACCATCAGGATTCAAGCAAGCCGGGCCGAAGACGGCTGTAATGCCAGAAACCGGTCCCCGGAAGCTTGTTTCCTTCCCAGTGTAAGAATTGGCTTTTGTAGTTTGGTTTGCCCTGTTCCCATCATGCACTGGGACAGGAAAAGACTAATTTGCATACAGCCAGGTTCTGAAACTGGGATGGTGCAGTGAGCTAAAAAACGGTGTTGGATCTAGCCCTGATCTCTTGACTGGGTGAGAGTATTCTGCTTAATTCAGAGACTCTGTCCCTCACCACCCCTTGTTGTAAATATTTTTGTCCACCCTAAGCGTGGAAGGGTATACTCAGACATGAGTCCCTTGCTCATTGCACCATCAGGATTCAAGCAAGCCGGGCCGAAGACGGATGTAATGCCAGAAACCGGTCCCCGGAAGCTTGTTTCCTTCCCAGTGTAAGAATTGGCTTTTGTAGTTTGGTTTGCCCTGTTCCCATCATGCACTGGGACAGGAACAGACTAATTTGCATACAGCCAGGTTCTGAAACTGGGATGGTGCAGTGAGCTCAAAAAATGGTGTTGGATCTAGCCCTGATCTCTTGACTGGGTGAGAGTATTCTGCTTAATTCAGAGACTCTGTCCCTCACCACCCCTTGTTGTAAATATGTTTGTCCACCCTAAGCGTGGCAGGGTATACTCAGACATGAGTCCCTTGCTCATTGCACCATCAGGATTCAAGCAAGCCGGGCCGAAGACGGCTGTAATGCCAGAAACCGGTCCCCGGAAGCTTGTTTCCTTCCCAGTGTAAGAATTGGCTTTTGTAGTTTGGTTTGCCCTGTTCCCATCATGCACTGGGACAGGAACAGACTAATTTGCATACAGCCAGGTTCTGAAACTGGGATGGTGCAGTGAGCTAAAAAACGGTGTTGGATCTAGCCCTGATCTCTTGACTGGGTGAGAGTATTCTGCTTAATTCAGAGACTCTGTCCCTCACCACCCCTTGTTGTAAATATTTTTGTCCACCCTAAGCGTGGAAGGGTATACTCAGACATGAGTCCCTTGCTCATTGCACCATCAGGATTCAAGCAAGCCGGGCCGAAGACGGCTGTAATGCCAGAAACCGGTCCCCGGAAGCTTGTTTCCTTCCCAGTGTAAGAATTGGCTTTTGTAGTTTGGTTTGCCCTGTTCCCATCATGCACTGGGACAGGAAAAGACTAATTTGCATACAGCCAGGTTCTGAAACTGGGATGGTGCAGTGAGCTAAAAAACGGTGTTGGATCTAGCCCTGATCTCTTGACTGGGTGAGAGTATTCTGTTTAATTCAGAGACTCTGTCCCTCACCACCCCTTGTTGTAAATATTTTTGTCCACCCTAAGCGTGGAAGGGTATACTCAGACATGAGTCCCTTGCTCATTGCACCATCAGGATTCAAGCAAGCCGGGCCGAAGACGGATGTAATGCCAGAAACCGGTCCCCGGAAGCTTGTTTCCTTCCCAGTGTAAGAATTGGCTTTTGTAGTTTGGTTTGCCCTGTTCCCATCATGCACTGGGACAGGAACAGACTAATTTGCATACAGCCAGGTTCTGAAACTGGGATGGTGCAGTGAGCTAAAAAACGGTGTTGGATCTAGCCCTGATCTCTTGACTGGGTGAGAGTATTCTGCTTAATTCAGAGACTCTGTCCCTCACCACCCCTTGTTGTAAATATTTTTGTCCACCCTAAGCGTGGAAGGGTATACTCAGACATGAGTCCCTTGCTCATTGCACCATCAGGATTCAAGCAAGCCGGGCCGAAGACGGCTGTAATGCCAGAAACCGGTCCCCGGAAGCTTGTTTCCTTCCCAGTGTAAGAATTGGCTTTTGTAGTTTGGTTTGCCCTGTTCCCATCATGCACTGGGACAGGAACAGACTAATTTGCATACAGCCAGGTTCTGAAACTGGGATGGTGCAGTGAGCTAAAAAACGGTGTTGGATCTAGCCCTGATCTCTTGACTGGGTGAGAGTATTCTGCTTAATTCAGAGACTCTGTCCCTCACCACCCCTTGTTGTAAATATTTTTGTCCACCCTAAGCGTGGAAGGGTATACTCAGACATGAGTCCCTTGCTCATTGCACCATCAGGATTCAAGCAAGCCGGGCCGAAGACGGCTGTAATTCCAGAAACCGGTCCCCGGAAGCTTGTTTCCTTCCCAGTGTAAGAATTGGCTTTTGTAGTTTGGTTTGCCCTGTTCCCATCATGCACTGGGACAGGAACAGACTAATTTGCATACAGCCAGGTTCTGAAACTGGGATGGTGCAGTGAGCTAAAAAACGGTGTTGGATCTAGCCCTGATCTCTTGACTGGGTGAGAGTATTCTGCTTAATTCAGAGACTCTGTCCCTCACCACCCCTTGTTGTAAATATTTTTGTCCACCCTAAGCGTGGAAGGGTATACTCAGACATGAGTCCCTTGCTCATTGCACCATCAGGATTCAAGCAAGCCGGGCCGAAGACGGCTGTAATGCCAGAAACCGGTCCCCGGAAGCTTGTTTCCTTCCCAGTGTAAGAATTGGCTTTTGTAGTTTGGTTTGCCCTGTTCCCATCATGCACTGGGACAGGAACAGACTAATTTGCATACAGCCAGGTTCTGAAACTGGGATGGTGCAGTGAGCTAAAAAACGGTGTTGGATCTAGCCCTGATCTCTTGACTGGGTGAGAGTATTCTGCTTAATTCAGAGACTCTGTCCCTCACCACCCCTTGTTGTAAATATTTTTGTCCACCCTAAGCGTGGAAGGGTATACTCAGACATGAGTCCCTTGCTCATTGCACCATCAGGATTCGAGCAAGCCGGGCCGAAGACGGCTGTAATTCCAGAAACCGGTCCCCGGAAGCTTGTTTCCTTCCCAGTGTAAGAATGGGCTTTTGTAGTTTGGTTTGCCCTGTTCCCATCATGCACTGGGACAGGAACAGACTAATTTGCATACAGCCAGGTTCTGAAACTGGGATGGTGCAGTGAGCTAAAAAACGGTGTTGGATCTAGCCCTGAACTCTTGACTGGGTGAGAGTATTCTGCTTAATTCAGAGACTCTGTCCCTCACCACCCCTTGTTGTAAATATTTTTGTCCACCCTAAGCGTGGAAGGGTATACTCAGACATGAGTCCCTTGCTCATTGCACCATCAGGATTCAAGCAAGCCGGGCTGAAGACGGCAGTAATGCCAGAAACCGGTCCCCGGAAGCTTGTTTCCTTCCCAGTGTAAGAATTGGCTTTTGTAGTTTGGTTTGCCCTGTTCCCATCATGCACTGGGACAGGAACAGACTAATTTGCATACAGCCAGGTTCTGAAACTGGGATGGTGCAGTGAGCTAAAAAACGGTGTTGGATCTAGCCCTGATCTCTTGACTGGGTGAGAGTATTCTGCTTAATTCAGAGACTCTGTCCCTCACCACCCCTTGTTGTAAATATTTTTGTCCACCCTAAGCGTGGAAGGGTATACTCAGACATGAGTCCCTTGCTCATTGCACCATCAGGATTCAAGCAAGCCGTGCCGAAGACGGCTGTAATGCCAGAAACCGGTCCCCGGAAGCTTGTTTCCTTCCCAGTGTAAGAATTGGCTTTTGTAGTTTGGTTTGCCCTGTTCCCATCATGCACTGGGACAGGAACAGACTAATTTGCATACAGCCAGGTTCTGAAACTGGGATGGTGCAGTGTGCTAAAAAACGGTGTTGGATCTAGCCCTGATCTCTTGTCTGGGTGAGAGTATTCTGCTTAATTCAGAGACTCTGTCCCTCACCACCCCTTGTTGTAAATATTTTTGTCCACCCTAAGCGTGGAAGGGTATACTCAGACATGAGTCCCTTGCTCATTGCACCATCAGGATTCAAGCAAGCCGGGCCGAAGACGGCTGTAATGCCAGAAACCGGTCCCCGGAAGCTTGTTTCCTTCCCAGTGTAAGAATTGGCTTTTGTAGTTTGGTTTGCCCTGTTCCCATCATGCACTGGGACAGGAACAGACTAATTTGCATACAGCCAGGTTCTGAAACTGGGATGGTGCAGTGAGCTAAAAAACGGTGTTGGATCTAGCCCTGATCTCTTGACTGGGTGAGAGTATTCTGCTTAATTCAGAGACTCTGTCCCTCACCACCCCTTGTTGTAAATATTTTTGTCCACCCTAAGCGTGGAAGGGTATACTCAGACATGAGTCCCTTGCTCATTGCACCATCAGGATTCAAGCAAGCCGGGCCGAAGACGGCTGTAATGCCAGAAACCGGTCCCCGGAAGCTTGTTTCCTTCCCAGTGTAAGAATTGGCTTTTGTAGTTTGGTTTGCCCTGTTCCCATCATGCACTGGGACAGGAACAGACTAATTTGCATACAGCCAGGTTCTGAAACTGGGATGGTGCAGTGAGCTAAAAAACGGTGTTGGATCTAGCCCTGATCTCTTGACTGGGTGAGAGTATTCTGCTTAATTCAGAGACTCTGTCCCTCACCACCCCTTGTTGTAAATATCTCTAGCATAACTGGCAGGCTATTTTTGCTGCTGTATGGAGAAGGAACTCTCCTCCCACTTTGTTGAGCAAGTAGATCTTGTATGCCCAACGTAGTCATTTTGCATGCTTACATGAGCCAGGACTCCCCCTTGCATTTCTGCTTACTGTGTAACTCTAAAGCATATATAAAGCCCCAGTTTTCTGTATTCCTTAGGCTGCCTCATTCAGTTGCTAAGGCTTCTGTGTGACGTAGTCTCAACTCATTTGAGTTTAATGAAAATTATCTTTTATATTTCAGCTTCTGTGCCAATTTCTTCTTTGTTGGTTTAAAAGGACCAAGTATCAGAGAGAACTCTGAGAAGGATTTTAATTACTTCAGATGGGATTTCTTTTTGATAAAGTTAAATGGCATTTAATATTTCAATGTTATTATATTTTTTATTAAGGTCCTATTTCTATAAACGTGCACTATGTTCAACCTTGTACTAAGTTGTTTTATAAATTGAGTGCTCTCGTTGTTTTGTAAGGAATTTAGAGGAACCTCATTGGGTTGTCCTCTATCCTCTCTTATTATTATTATTATTATGATTATTATTATTAGTTTTATTATTAATATTATCAATACATTTTTGTAAAATTCCCCCTGGGGGTTTCCAAGCACTTGGAGGACAGGTAGAGCAGCTTAGAGAAGAGAGGTAAAACAGCCAAGTCTTCATTTCCTTGAGAAAGGTGGATAAAGAGAAACAGCACTCCAAGACTTGCAGAGTGAGTTCCATAGCTTAGGTCCCAGAAAAAAGAAGGAACATCCACCTATTTGGTTGTGTTTAATTCTAGGGACTGTGAAAAGCAAGCAATTTCTCAAGCGCAAGGTGCAGGAGGGGACGTATGAGTTTTTGCCAGTGAAAGTGGTGAAGAAGGCCAGAAGCAGAGGAGTGTTTGGGGAGGTGAAACAAGAGCCTGGCGGCAGAGTTCTAAACTGCCTGAAGACTTCTGATCACAGTCTATCTGACCCCAAATTCAAGATGTTGCCATAATCTAGCCATGATAATTTCAAGGCTTGAATGACTGTTCTTCAAGCAGAAAAAGAAAGTAACAACAGGATCTTTTTAAGCCATTTGATAGTGACACAAAATGTGGCTGCTACTTTGGCCACCTGAGTCTGCATGGATAGAGTGGAGTATAGCAGAAGCAAAGGTTACTTCTTACCAGTGCCCCAAACACATGCAGCAACACAGTATATCAAACCCACCAGCATGGCTCCATTAATGTTGCGTCTATATAGTCAAGTAATTGCACAACATATATATGCCTTACTCACCATTCACAACATCGAATTAATTTATTAACACACATAAAATGTCCTTCAAACTAAGATCACTCCTTGATTATGTTGTTGGTCTGGCTTCATTACTTGCAATCAGTGATATTGCATTATGTGATTCATTTAAAACAAAAAACTCAGCCCTGTGACTAATTGCATCAAGCTAGAGGCACTAAAAATGGCTCTAAATCTCCAACTATTTCTATGCTTGAAGAGGAACTCCGTAAGTGTAGCAAGAGTTTGCATGTCCTGGTTGCAGGGGACTTTAATTGTACTTTTGAGCCCCTTGCGGCTGAGGAAATTTTGGGTACTTCCTATGAGGATGTAAGAAGGGTCCATCCAGCTTAACATCTTAACTCTGGGATTTGGCTTACGGGCAGCGAATGGTAGAACACCATCGGACCCTTCAGGTGCCCATATGTTCAACAAGGTAGACCACTCCTCTAGGATAGACTACATCTTACTCGACTTTAAGCTCTGGAGTTGTATGCGTGACATGAAAGTCCTGTCTACTGCGGATAGCGACCACAATCCGCTATCTTTAAGTCTACATTCTTTGTGATTGCTCACAAACGACCTACATGAACCACAACTAAGAACAACTTCAGAAGTTCGCCCATCTAATGGAGGGAGGTGCCTTAAATGGTGTATGGTTGCCCTGGATGAGGGAAAGATACAGAATATAGGGGCTTTGATGGAAGCGGCCCTGACCAAGCTGGATTCTTCCACCTTGGATCCCTCTGAGATTCTTGGGCCCTTTTGCAATATCACCAGAGCTTTGGGAAACCTATTTATAAAACCATGTAGGGATCCCCTTGCAAGGGAGCAGCAGAAACCAAAGTGTAATTCAGGTTGGTTTTCTAAAAAGTGCCGGCAGGCGAAAACAGCCTTGGTGAAGGCTGTTAAGCAGAAAGACCCTGAGCTGATTCGGGCTGCTAGGAAGGATTATAGGCTCTCCATTAGTGAGGCAAGGAGGGATTGGGATGACCAGTTTTGGTGTGACCTAAAGATAGCCAGTGCGGGGAGGGACTCCGGTGGTTTCTGGAACTTGGTAAGGACTAGGAACAGGCCTGACAGTACCCTTATTACGTGCAATATTACTGGGCAAACATGGTTTGATCGCTTTTCTCTCCTCTATTCTACCCATCTAGTTGATGGGCAGGGGTTGATTCAATCACCATCATTGGGTCACTCTGGGGAGAGCAAGGCCCTCCCCTTTACAGCCATGGAAGTGGAAGATGTGATCAAATCCCTAGTGCCAAATAAAGCAGCAGGGCCTGACGGGCTACCGGGGGATCTGCTCCGCCTTAATCCCAAAGAATGGGGGAGGCTTATCTCATCCTTACTTAATGCTACCTTCCATGGTGCGGTAATTCCAGACTCTTGGAAGGGGGCTGAGGTCTTCCCGATTTTTAAAAAGGGCTGTCGGGACGACCCAGCCAACTACCGCCCTATAAGCCTAATAGATTCTACCCAGAAGGTAGCTGGAAAGGTGGTTCTCGGGAGAGTGCTCCAATGGGAGGTTGAGAACAAAATCCTTTCGGATTTCCAAGCAGGCTTCAGGTCAGGCACAGGGACTATTGAGCAGGTTTTTAGATTAATGCTCATATACTGGAAGGTGGTAGTTCTAGGCAAAGGCAGTCTTTATCTCGCTTTTATTGACTTAAAGACTGCCTTTGACCTGGTGCCTCGGGATCGCTTATGGGGGGTACTCTCTGATTTAGGGATCCCTGCATATATTTTGTCCTTACTGGTGAAATTGCATTCTGAGAATTTTGCCCAGGTGAGGTGGGGTACACAGGGCCAGAAGACCGCTAAAATCACAGTAAACAGGGGGGTCCGCCAGGGATGTGTTCTTGCCCCACTCTATTCTTACTGTACGTGAACGGAGTGGTGGAGCACCTTTTGAATAAACCATCTGACGCTCCGTCCCTTGCGGGTAAGAAGATACCAACCCTCCTATTCGCTGACAATACCCTCCTCATCTCTAAGTCACCTATGGGTTACAGAGCCTTCTGGACAATTTCCAGTCTTTTTGCACCAGTAGGGGGCTCAAAATCAATACCGATAAAACCAAGTATTTGGTATTGAACCCACCCAGGAAGCTTGGCCGACCACCAGTACTGGACCTTGTGCCCCTGGAAAGGGTTAAGGAATTTGATTATTTGGGTATCCGTCTATCTGATACCATGCAGTGGAAGCCTCACCTTCAGAAAATGTTGCTGGGCCATAAAAGGGTTGTGGGGGTGCTTCTTAACCCCTTCGACGCTCATGACAAGGTCAGCTCGTCATGGGCGTTACCTGCGCTGCGCGCATGACGAGCTGACCTTGTCATGTAACGAGGGTTTTTACATATCGCAGCGCACAGCGGGAAAACCGCTAGCGCGCATGCGGTTAAAGAGCAGCGCTCGTCCTCATTTAAACCTATTGCCCCAGTGTTAGATATCAATAAAGCAAGAGGAGTTAGCGCAGCACTTTACGGGGCAGAACCCTGGGGATCAAACAACATTGACCATCTCTCCAGATCCGAGAATAAATTCTTGAAGGACTTGATATCCCGTCTTCAAAGCACCCCAACGCTGCCCCTGTTGCTGGATATGGGTTGTCGTCCGATTAAAGACCAGGCCCAACTCCGTCCGCTACTACTATGGGCTCACCTGTGGAGGGTTCCAGAACTTGCTAGTTATGTGGAAGGGCTGTTTTTATCGATGCCTGGCTGGTCTAAAATTGGGTGGCTCAATCATGTCAAAACCTTGCTCGGTGACCTGGGTCTTTGGGATGCTTGGGTTTCCAGATGTGCCCCCCCCAAAGCTGTCCTCAAGACTATGTACTGGCAGTGAGTAGCCAACAAACTTAGTTCCAATCCCAAGCAAAGCAGAACAACTACTGAGTTCCTCAGGATCAAGGACGTGCCCTTATACGAACCCTACCTGGACTTGATTTCAAAATCCTTTGATAGGGCTTTGTATTTTAGGTTAGGGTGGGCTTGCTACCATTGAGAGAATTGTCTGCTCGCTGGAACATTCCGGCGCAATCTTCTCCTTATTGTATATTCTGTATTTCTTGAGTGGAGTCTGTTTCCCACTTTTCGTTTGAATGCCCGGCGTACAAATCCGCAAGATCCAGGTGGCTAAAACCTCTATGCAGGGAGCTAGGTACCAGACATCATATAGTCGCTTTGCGAATTTTGATGTCCGACACCCGGCCCCTGTATGTTTGTGGCATGTCTAAATACCTAGGCTGGGCTTGGTCGATCAGACTTAAATGGCTAAAAGTGATTGTTTAATTGTGGTCATGTATTCTGACTTTTTTAATTAATTTATTCGATAGCATTTTATCTTAATTGATTAGCCGATGGATTTTAAATGTCATGGATTTTATCCGTTGTTTTATGTAATGCTTTTAAGATATTTCTTTTAACGAAATAAAGGTGATTGACTGACTGACTGCATCAAAATTAAATTCCAGTGGCCCAAGGGGACCAAAAATGTTCTGCTACTGTGCCACTATATACAGTAAACAAGTGTTTGCGCTAAGCATCACAATTTGTGTTTTTTCTTTCTTGAAATGGATACTCCTGTTGCTGGAGCTGGCCAGCAGCAGATTTCCCAGCAGGAGGTGCCCGCCCAACTGCAGCACCAAAAATTGCAGGTCATAGAAGCAGAATACTATCGACTGGTGGTCTTAGAGGAGGAAGAAAAGGAGGCCCGGGTTTCTTGTTCCCTGAGCCCCTGGCCAGACCTGCCTCCAACCTGGCCACACCACCATGAGCGCTGCCTGCAGCCGGGGTCCACTGCATATGAAACACCACCAGACTAGACTTTATGGCCCATAAACTGGGTTGTTCCATGGCAGACTATTTAGATCTATACAACACCCCAGGGACAGGAAACTATATACAGTTTATGTTTGGCACCTTGCCCTTGTATGGCTTCACTGGAAAAAGAAACAGCGGCTCTGAGCCCACACACAGTTGCCCTGGTTGTAAAAACCATCAAGAGACTCTAGCCCATGTAATGTTTGCTTGCCCACTATGGGCCAGATGTAGGTAACCAAATACCGGTCGGTAAAGTCAGAAAATACCGAATTTCGGCCTTTACCGACCTGTATTTGGCTTTTGAGATGTAGTGGACACAAAAACATCCGAATCGGTAAATTTACCGAATCAGTAAATTTACCGATTCGGAAATTAAGAAATGGAAAAAATGACTATTGAGATGTAGGTAACCTCTTAAATACCGAATTTGCATGAAATTCGGTATTTAAGAGTCGGTATTTACCATGGATTGAAATCAGGTGGTAACCAGGTACAGGCTATAAAAAAGGCCCCAAAATGCAACCGTTTCACAAGAATGGCGGCATTCTACGTGATTGCGAGGTGGCTACGGCTACAGGTAGAAGGAGAGAGCGTCTGGAGAAGGGAGCAGTAGGTGTACAGGCAGAGGATCGCCCTATTCCAGCTAACTGAGCCAGAGATCCTACAAAGGTACAGGCTAGACCCCCAAACCATCCCGGACCTTATCAGGGACCTCCACCCACTGTTGGACCACCCAACCCCAAAGGCGCCCGCCATCCCGCCCCATGTGCAGGTGCTGTGCAGCCTACACCTGCTTGCATCTGGGAGTTACCTGAATGTGGTTGCTGCGGTAGGTGGGGTGTCCCAGAGCTGCCTGTCCTGTTTCTTTAAGAAATTCCTAGGCACCATGTTGCAGAGAATGCATTACTACATCAGCTTCCCTGCAACACATGCAGAACTGCTCAGGACCAAGACAGACGTTTATCAGATGGCGCATTTCCACAACATCATTGGCTGTATTGATGGCACCCACATACCAATATGTCCACCTGCTGCCACAGAGTACATTTATAGGAACAGGAAGTCCACCCACACCATAAATGTACAGGTGATCTGTGATTCCAAGTACATCATCACGGACATAGTAGCCAAATTTCCCGGGAGTACCCACGACTCTTACATCTTCCAAAACAGTGGGATCTACGCACGCCTGACAGTGGGGGAATTTGGCGAAGGATACTTGCTAGGTAACACACTGTGTGAAACTCCCTTGATACATATTGCAGATGGATGTGTTTGTGTGTATGTGAGTAATGTTTTTTCTTGTTACAAATAGGGGACAGTGCATATGCCCTCCGCTCCTTCATCCTCACACCCTACCTCAACCCTTCAACACCCAGCCAGAGAAGATACAACAGGGCACACAAATCTACCAGAAACATTTTGGAGCACACCTTTGGTCTGTGGAAGAGCAGGTTTCGCTGCCTACATTAAAGTGGTGGGGCCCGCCAGTACACACCAGTCATCTGCTGCAAGATGATTGCAGCCTGTGCAATGTTGCACAACCTTGCGGTTAAGAAGGGCACCGAAGTTGATATCTCTGATTATGAGGACCATGATGATGAGCAACCAGTGCCTGAACCACACACAGCTGGAGTTGCCACACCAACTGATGGCAGACACAGACGGAAAGAGACCACTCACAACTTTTTTTAAGTAAGTAAAGAGACACAGACAGGTGGAGTATGCACCCAACGTAGTTTAATTGTGTCACTACGTAGGTTTCTAAAGCACAAATATGCAACACAAATTATTTACATTTGATGATGTGAGTCCTGGGTCACTTCCCCATGAACTAAAATAATCATTTGCGTCCACGCTTACCAGTGCCAGTTGTTTGGTGCTCACTTTGCTCTCTTTGCGTTTGGGCTGTAGCCTCAGCATGGCGCCTGCTGCTCCTCCTTGTCTCTATGACAAGGGAGCTTGCCATGCTGCTCCTACTTGTGCTCTCTTCACTCTCTGGCACATCTAGAGAAGCAGTTTGTGCTGTTTGTGCATTAAACAGCACCTCAAGAGCACTGGTCATCCTGGCCATGCCCCTAGTGACCTCGTTACTGTTTTGGGTTAGTCCCTCCTGCATGTTTATGCTTCTCCTGCATAGCAGGGATGTGGCTGTGGCCTGGTGGTTGATGGCTTTATTAGGTTGATGCACACGCTGCCTTTCCTTGCGCCTTGATGCAAATTCATTGTCTAGTTTGGTACACAGAAGCTGCACCAATTGTGACATTACACGCATCCCTGCAGCCATCTCTCTGTTGACATCTACTAGTTCCCTGATGCCCTTTCCTATGTCTCCCATGTTGTTGTTCATGTTCCTCATTTGGCGTTGGCAAGACATTATGGCTTTTACCTGCATCCTCTGGATTTTTACCATGCTCCCCTCCAGGCCACCGAACACACTTGAACCCTCCACACGTGCAGATGCACTGCTTTCTTTGACTCTGCGGCGTCTTGCGCCAGTATGGCCCACCTCTGCACTGGACTGCAGTGTGGCAGAGCTACCATCCACAGGCAAGGTGTGTGTGTCTTCCCCGTCCATGTCACCTGCTGCTGACTCCATTTCCAATAGTGGGGCTACAACAAGCCTCCTGCTTGGTTGTGATGCAGGTGTTGTCTCATGCAGTGATGCTGGCATTTATGGGGATGACAGCAACAGAGGGGATTGTGATCGTTCTGGGGACGCCTGCAACTCTGGAGCAATTACTGTGTCTTGTGAAGGAGGATGGCTACTTGCTGCACCTGTGTCCTGTGATACATTCTATGCACTTGGACCTGGCTCCTGACTCTCATCCCTCTCTGGTGCCGTGCCTTCAGTCTCCTGGGAACGCCTCCCAGATGTGTCACCTGTCGACATATGAGCGTACATTAGCTACAATTAAATCTTTTTCACTTTCGCTTTATTCTGTCTGCAATAATTTCCCTAACTTGCTGGTTGCTGTGCTGTATGACATGGTCTTTCATTTCCTAACTACATGTCCCATGATGCATTGCTCCTGTATAGTGCTAGCAGTACTGGACTGGGGTTCACTTAGACACAAAGGGTAAAGGTAAGGATGATGGTGTGGGGGGGAATGCTGTGCATGCATCTTACCTTTTCTGCTTGCAGCTCTGGCTGAGCTGTCTACTTCTCCCAGTCAGCAGACGCTGTCATGTTCTATGGTTGAAGCCACCATCTCCTCCAGGTGTTCAGTAAGGGGGGGTGCTGGGTTCTTCATTCCACCAGTTTTAGTTGCCTGCTTGTGGTGTTCAGCCAATTTGGTTTTTTGTTTGGCTCCTGAGGTCGTAGAACCTCTTTTTCAGGTCCTCTGTGTCTCTGGTAGTCACTCCAACTGCATTTACTTTGTCAAGTATGTCCAGCCAGAGTTTCCTTTTGGCAGATTCTGCCATTGTGAGGGACTGCCTGCCAAACAGTTTTTGGTGCACCTTCAACACCTCCTCAACAAGGACCTGCAGCTCCATGCTGCTGAATTTCAGTTTCCTCCTCCTCTCTTGCTGCTCTTTGTATTTGCTGCTTGCCATTTTTCAGATTTAAAAGTGCACAAAACTCTTTCTGCTGCTCAGGGACTCTCTGCTCCAACTGCCTCTCCAGAAACTTCAAATTAGTTGCAGCTGCCTGTGTAGCCACTTCCTGGTAGGGAGGGGGAGGGTGACAGCACCTGATTGGCTGCCTACTTAAGTTTCACTTTTGTTTGCTTTCCGATTCGGTATTTTCCTAATCGGTATTTACCGAATCGGCATTTACCAATTTGGTATTTACCATTCATTCCTATGGGCCAAAAGGCCCATTGGAATGAATGGGGAATACCGATTCGCTAAATACCGACTCGGTAAATACCGATTCGGTAAATACCGAATGTCCGATTCCGAATTTTACAGAATCTGTATTATTTACCGATTTTATATCTACATACCATTTACCGATTCTAAAATACAGCTTCGGTAAAATTCTGTATTTTAGAATCGGTAAATTTGGATTACCTACATCTGGCCCTATATGTGTTGCCAAAGGAAAGCTGGCTGACCCCGATTTGCGAGCAGTTGGGAACTGACAACTATAGGACTGCATTGGAAATCTTGAAGTCCGATGCCAGGTCAATTTTTGCTTGTACGGTGGCAAAGTTCCAAGGCCAAATGTGAGCAATTAGAAGTAGGGTCCAGAAAGTGAATGATAATTGATTTTATATAATGATTTTAATCACCAACAAGTAACACTGCAGGGTGGCATTGAGGAGTGGAGGTTGATAAGAGTAACACATTGAATTTATTGTAAATATTTTACTGTATGGATGTATATTTTATCAATGTCCACTACCCCAATCAACACTGTTGGCCACTTTTTATTGATTTTATTAGGCTTGTGATTAATGCATGTATTTTACTTTACTATTTAATGTTGTAATTTGTACATCGTAGCAGAACTTTTATGACATGGTGTACAAATGAAATAAATACAATACAAACCATAATGAAAGTGTCCTATTGATCAAGCATTGTGACACATATGTACTCTTTGGAGGACACAATCTTTATTTGAAGACTTGGATTAACAGACAAGGGGAGGATTAAACTCTAAACCAACTCATATGCTTCTTTATTCACACTGGCAAACCTCTCTGCCACCTTGTTCAACTAATTATGTAGCTGATGCAACAATGACTTTGCTTGACTCATTGTACTGTCTTCCTTGGTGACTTCCCTTGTGAAAACCTCAAAAGGAAGTAGCATTTGTGTCAGTCACTTGACTAACCCTCATTTGTCCATGTCCTTTGTCATGTTGTTCTCAGTTATAACACCTCCACTTTCAAGCCAGTGATCGGTCTGTATTGCTGAAACAGATGATGCAGCATGGAGTAGGTTGAGTTCCAAAATGTTGGCACCTCCTGTATGAGGGCTGTATAGGGGCTTCAACCGGGCGCTCTATTAGCACAGTGAATGATCCTAAACTGCTTGCGGGTTTTAAAAGAATTACTGAAATTAGTGCAGATTCTTCAGCAGGTGGCCGGTATGTTGCTGACTACTTTTTTATTTAGACAGGCTTGCAAAATCTGAAAATCTTCCATTTCAGGCAGATGGCCACACCAAATTCTAAAAGAAAACACTCCTTCGACAATGGAAAAAGGAAGGAGATACAGTGCTAATGTTTTAGCTAGCTTCCCATTGAACAAATGTCCCATTGGGTGGTTGCATTCATAGGGCTCCTGCTGCCTCGACATGCCTGTAATAGTAGCTTGGATTTTTTTCTTTTGTGGTGCCACTGACACAGGTGACTTCCAGAGAGAACCAAGAGGTGCTAGTCTCAATATGTGTCTTGGGGGAATCAATGTATGTGGCACTGGTGTCTGCATCTGAATCTGATGCCATTTGTAGGCTGCTGATGCAGGTGATGATGGCACACTACAGGAGACCGGGCTGATTTGTGTAATGCAATCGTCCTCTTGTTCCTCATGACCACCTTCCTCCTCTGTCACTATGAACTGATCTGCTTCCCCTCTCTCATCACCACCAGCTATCTTATTGAGGTGCTCCTTCCACTAGATGGTGTGATATTGTTTCAGATGAGATGATTGACTTCCAGACCGTAGTGTTACCTGGCATACGTTGTCAAAAATGGAACATATTGTAATATTATCCTTATACTTGCTAATCACAAAGAAGTCTCAAACTGGGGAGGAGAAAAGGTCAGTATGCCACTGCCAGTGTCTTAAGAACTGAAGGTAGGTGGAGGGGTCAATTGCCTCTTCATAGGGTGTAATTCAGCTGTGGCAGTAGAGAGCATGCAGTTCTCAACCGTGTCTTACAAATATTAACGCAAGTGGCAATGTAACCACATCCCTCTGAGCAGGTTGTATAGAAGGGACCAACTCAGTGTCCCCTGGCCTGTTCTCCATACTGACAATCACTCGAAGAATACTTACTTGATGACTGTTAGAAATGGGGTTTCTAGTTGGCAGTGGTTTGTACCCTGTCAAAGTAGACCCTTTACTCTAGTTAGGGTAAGTAGTTTACACACCTAAGATAACCCCTGCTCACCCCCTTGGTAGCTTGGCACTGAGTGGTCAGGCTTATCTAAGAAACAATGCATAAAGTATTTATACACACACAGTAGCACAGTGAAAACACTCCAAAAGGACTCCACACCAGTTTAGAAAAATAGCCAATATTTTTCCGAGCAAACCAAGACCAAAGAAACAAAAATCCAACATACACAAGTCAAAATGTGAATTTTCAGAGATTAAGTTCAATTCAGTTCTTAAAAGTCAATGATTGCGCTTGATCATGATGTAAGGAGCAGGGGAAGTGAGGTTCCAAAAAAGCAGGCGGTGCGTTGGTTCCTAACTGCTACAGGGGAGGTGAGGCATTGGTTCGTCACTGCTAGGCAGGGAAGGTGATGTGTCAGTTCCGTACTGTTACAGGGGAGGGTAATGTGCTGTTTCAGACACAGGGCCTGTTAGAAATGGGATCTCTGGTTGGCTGAGGCTTGCGCCAAAGCCAGGCAGAGACCACCACTCTAGTCAGGGCAAGGCAGTTACTCGCCAAGAATAACCCCTGCTCACCCCCTTGGCAACGTGACACGAGCAGTAAGGCTTATCCCGGAGGCAATGTGTAAAGCATTTGCGCACGCACCCACCAGCAACAACATCCCAGGCCCCCCACAAAAGGAACTCCACACAAGGTTATATCAAAAATAGCCGTTGTATTCTCAAAGCATATCAGATAATAATCACACAATATACATTGTGCCAACTGGCACGGGCAATATTTACAAGGGATTATGCACACATGACAGGAGAAAGTGGGCCACTGTCAGAATCATCACAGAGTGAACTTGGTAAAGAAATAGTAACAGAATATAAATGAACTTAGAACACAGCCAGTAATCACTGGCAGACACTATACTCAGCGTCAACCTGTATTATGAATCATAACAGGCACAGTATCCCACAAGTCTAAATACATTAGACCCTAACCACCTAAGTAAGAAGTACACAAAATATTGTAACGTTATTTTCTAAATTTTTTTTTTTTAGTAGTTGGGGATCTTCGCGACAATATTGCGATCCCCGCAGACGTGTCGCAAAAACAGGAAACAAAAGCAGAAATTCAATGGACACAAACACATCCAAAAATATATGTAAAAAATTACATTCTGAACATTGCCCTACACACATTACTATGTGCATACTTATTTCAAAGCATATTTGAACTCATATTTTTGTACTATTTCTTAAAAACCATCTTTCAGACCTATTTCCCGTTTTCGCTGTTATTCGGGACACCGCAATGATATCATTAATGGCAACGATAGTGCCTTTCCTATAACGTGAAAACACATAAATACACACACATTACAGTATTCTACACACTAGAGGTTAATTACTGTACACATCAAACTCATAATTTTCTAGTGTATTTCTAAAACAACCATCTCGAAAACCTACTTTCCATTTTTGCGGTCACAATGACATTGGTCATCGTGATCACGGCGGTAACGTCATGAAAGTGGAAAGCAAAAGGTGTAATTCAATAGCCACCACCACATTCAAAAAGTATAATAATATAATTAATTCTGACCATCACAGTAGATCACTCACTATATAAATAACTATAAAAATAGATATCAGAATCTCAATACCTCAATACCATGTGTATTAATGATTCGCTGATACAAATTTTTTATATTCTGTGACATCCCAGCTACGGTACACCCAGGGAGTCGTCTTAGCAGACTCGGCGTCATCGCGAATATCACGCGCTATTAAAATAATACATTAAGGACACATAACTTGTGTCACTTATACCTCCGTTTCTCAATCATGGGGTCAGATTATCTCCGCCCTGACCCATTATGTGGCCTTTCATACAGATTTTCAGCCCTGGCGGCTGCAACTTTCTTTTCAGGTTGCTTTCAACCAATCAGAGCATTCCCATTGGTGGGTGCACTTGTGATTGATCGCTAAATGACCACAAAATATCCACAGACAGAGATATCACTATAAATTTTAACTTCATTTTCTCAAAACCTACTGAACGAATTTACATCCAATAAACAAAAAGCACGTCCTTGAACCGACACCTACCTCCCTGACAAATTTGTTCTAAGTCCGTTCAGCGGTTCGGGCTCTAGAGGTGGCTAAAGATTACTATGGGAGTTAACATAACAAACCCAACCTTATTCCATCCACAAATTCTTGGTCCCCACTGCACGGATAACCCTTACACTCTACCAATCATTAGTACCTTAAGTTACACTTTTTGGCAACATTTCACACACATTGGTCAAACAACGCCAAAGTTATAGCCAAGGCATACATCTAAGCTATTCATCAATGTGCACGCATTAATCCAGAATTATAGACCGAACACTTTCTATAATAATCAAAGCCTCTATCATGAGGTCATAGGGAAAGCATGCATACATCAGTTTCGTTATTACACTTGTTACATACTGTCTCATGAAAAATAAACATGCATTCATTTTTAAAATGCAAACATCGCAACAATATTCTTGGGGATTTTAGGGCAACCCCTAATGGTCTTTTTGATTTTCGATGAAAACTCTTAACAGTACATGATATGCTATTTATCTATAAAAAACATTCCTATGCATTTTTAAACTTTAATAGCGCTACATGCAGAATTATACGTTAATAGGTATATCAAGTGTGCATCAGCAGATTATTCAACCATTACGAAATTGAGGCCGAACAAATTAAGCGTTGTGGAGACTGTAGGGTTCAAGTAGACATGACGACTTGAGCACAATTTTTCATCAACTCAGAAAATAAATAAGTCACACATTAGAAATTCTTTCAGGTGTACGCTTCTTATTTTGAGATCAATAAGCGAAACACAGCAGCTTTGCTAGAGGAGGTTTTGAAAATGTGTTGTTCCCTGCTTACACATCCATAGTCTGGGCATGGAATAGCACAGACTTGAAATGCTAGGAGAGATTTCACAATTCAATTGATTTTTTATGATGGAGCAACCGCTGGCCTGCTACAGCAGAGGCAATCGTGTAGCGAGGGTTGCACTGCCTTAATTGGAAGTCACAGTTTAATAACTTGGTTTACTTTACTGTAATTGCATGTGGACTAGGACATTCTTTCCTTGATCGGGCTGTTCATTTTTCAATGAAAATGAAAATGGCAAAGGGCTCTGTTGTGAATTATTTGGATTTTTTTCATGTTTATGGATTTTTTGGGGCATGATTGTGAGGTAGACGTTCTGTTCTTCATCTGCAGGATCGATACAAATAAATATTAAGAACTGTAATAACTGACCTCTCAAGGACTATGATTTAATGTTGTGAGGAGCATTGTGTGTACTGTTGTCTGTTAAACCTTTTTGGTGGGCAAAAACAATAACACATCAATCTCTTGTACAGATAATTGGAATACAATATATATACCCTACAAATGCACATTTGTAAATCTACAATAAGGAGTTATATACTGCTTTTTATGATCCCACAGAGTATATGTTATTAAATGGCTATTTCAACACCTTACGTGCACGCGTCGGCCAACGGCCGTCGCGGGACTACCTCGGTAGTGCCGCGCACGTCCGTTGGCCGACGCGGCCCCGCCCACCTAATAGAACTCCCACACCACGGAAGAATTTGCACCGTAGCAAATGAGTTAACTGAAACAATAATAATAATAACAAAAAAAAAATAATAATAATGACAGTTTCAAGTCTGTGTGACAGGTTGCACCATATCTGTCACATTTCAAGCTGCCCATTTGCCTCGTGTGTGCTATTCTATATGTTGCATCACAGTATTTGTAAAGTTTGACGCTCACTCTTTACGCTAACTCTTTGGCATTGTACAAATCCATAAACAGGAAGACAGCATGGTATCAAAGTGTATGAGGGGTTGCAAAGTCAATATGCAGGTTTTAAACCAGTACAAAAATTCAACAAGCGTAAATCTTCATGTAATTCCACAGCCTTGCTGCAGTTACAGAAAGTTCTCCTCCACCATGTTTGTTCCAGGCCCGGCAAAATGTTTTTTTGCACCAGCATAATCTCACATAGTTTCTCGCATTTCACTTTATGATTATTACGTGACATGCCAACAATTACACCATTGAATCACACTTGATAAACTATATTTAGTGCAGTTAATAATCATAATGTTGAAGCATGGGAACAAAATGAATCGTTTTAGGAATCACACATCGTGAGGAGTTCAGAGGACTGAGAAGGACCTGCCCGCTTTTGCAGCAGGACTTTGTCTTTGGAGAGCCACCTCGCCGCACCCGCTTCGGGGGTGCCGCAGCGCCAGGAACAAGGGGGATTGTACACTTGCCTTGGAGGACGCAGACCAGGCACTGGGTTGTGGCTAACAGCAGGGCTGCGGACGTTGCGGGGACTCCATATCCCAGGAGTCCCTGCGAGACCGTGTAACACCTTCCGGTCCGCTCTCCCTGTTGTTCCGCCCCCCGCCCTCTGGAGGGTTTTTAAACTCTTAATCACCTGTTTCCTGTGGGATCGTTTTAGGAATCACACATCGTGAGGAGTTCAGAGGACTGAGAAGGACCTGCCCGCTTTTGCACCAGGACTTTGTCTTTGGAGAGCCACCTCGCCGCACCCGCTTCGCGGGTGCCGTAGCGCCAGGAACAAGGGGGATTGTACACTTGCCTTGGAGGACGCAGACCAGGCACTGGGTTGTGGCTAACAGCAGGGCTGCGAGCGTTGCGGGGACTCCATATCCCAGGAGTCCCTGCGAGACCGTGTAACACCTTCCGGTCCGCTCTCCCTGTTGTTCCGCCCCCCGCCCTCTGGAGGGTTTTTAAACTCTTAATCACCTGTTTCCTGTGGGATCGTTTTAGGAATCACACATCGTGAGGAGTTCAGAGGACTGAGAAGGACCTGCCCCCTTTTGCACCAGGACTTTGTCTTTGGAGAGCCACATCGCCGCACCCGCTTCGCGGGTGCCGCAGCGCCAGGAACAAGGGGGATTGTACACTTGCCTTGGAGGACGCAGACCAGGCACTGGGTTGTGGCTAACAGCAGGGCTGCGAGCGTTGCGGGGACTCCATATCCCAGGAGTCCCTGCGAGACCGTGTAACACCTTCCGGTCCGCTCTCCCTGTTGTTCCGCCCCCCGCCCTCTGGAGGGTTTTTAAACTCTTAATCACCTGTTTCCTGTGGGATCGTTTTAGGAATCACACATCGTGAGGAGTTCAGAGGACTGAGAAGGACCTGCCCGCTTTTGCACCAGGACTTTGTCTTTGGAGAGCCACCTCGCCGCACCCGCTTCGCGGGTGCCGCAGCGCCAGGAACAAGGGGGATTGTACACTTGCCCTGGAGGACGCAGACCAGGCACTGGGTTGTGGCTAACAGCAGGGCTGCGAGCGTTGCGGGGACTCCATATCCCAGGAGTCCCTGCGAGACCGTGTAACACCTTCCGGTCCGCTCTCCCTGTTGTTCCGCCCCCCGCCCTCTGGAGGGTTTTTAAACTCTTAATCACCTGTTTCCTGTGGGATCGTTTTAGGAATCACACATCGTGAGGAGTTCAGAGGACTGAGAAGGACCTGCCCGCTTTTGCACCAGGACTTTGTCTTTGGAGAGCCACCTCGCCCGCAGCGCCAGGAACAAGGGGGATTGTACACTTGCCCTGGAGGACGCAGACCAGGCACTGGGTTGTGGCTAACAGCAGGGCTGCGAGCGTTGCGGGGACTCCATATCCCAGGAGTCCCTGCGAGACCGTGTAACACCTTCCGGTCCGCTCTCCCTGTTGTTCCGCCCCCCGCCCTCTGGAGGGTTTTTAAACTCTTAATCACCTGTTTCCTGTGGGATCGTTTTAGGAATCACACATCGTGAGGAGTTCAGAGGACTGAGAAGGACATGCCCGCTTTTGCACCAGGACTTTGTCTTTGGAGCTCGCCGCACCCGCTTCGCGGGTGCCGCAGCGCCAGGAACAAGGGGGATTGTACACTTGCCCTGGAGGACGCAGACCAGGCACTGGGTTGTGGCTAACAGCAGGGCTGCGAGCGTTGCGGGGACTCCATATCCCAGGAGTCCCTGCGAGACCGTGTAACACCATCCGGTCGGCTCTCCCTGTTGTTCCGCCCCCCGCCCTCTACGGTCCCTATATCCCAGGTCTAACGTCCCGCAGCGCGGGACGCAGCACGGGGCGAAGACCGGGCTAAGAGCGGGCCGTTTGAGGCCGTTCGAGACTGAGAGAGACTGGACTGGGCCATTCTCTTTGGCCCTATCCCATTGTAATATCCGTACCGCCCGCTGTACATCTAACCTGCGACCATGTCAACTCGTGAATATAAAGACAGGGCAGCTAAGTCCAAACAAAAAAATGGTACACTAGATGATTTTATCACCAGGACCCACACAGCCATTGACACGGAGATTGCTAAAATGCAGCACAGAGTGTCCATCGAATTAGATGCTGCAAGAAGGCTATCGCAGGAGTTATCAGCGGCCAAAAAATCTTCCTTAGGGTCTATAGCCTTCGCTAAAACACCTGATTGCCCAAGTGGTCCTGCTCCTACCCTGATCGTAACCCAGGCAGATAATCACCAGCCACTAGTACTCACCACATCTATATCAAAGGGGGGGTCGCCATTAGTATCCACTAATTCTATAAGTTTTTCATTGGGTAGGGCAGTTGGGGAAGAGAAGGAGGGTGGGGGGGACCCCCTGGGAATGGCGCCAACACCCAAATTCATGGAATCGGGCGGGGGGAATTCTTGTACCCTACAACAAGGGCCACACAATAAAAGGAAGCGTAATAATACTACAGCATACGCAAGGAAAAAAACCAAGATTGCGAAGGCTCAGCTATTCACCAAGGTACCATCTTTGCCATCCCTAGATCCATTCCCAGTGAGTAACACACAGCCACCTGAACTAGGCCCAAAACCCAGCCCTGAACTACTGGTACCGACTCTTGAAAAAAATAAACTTGCAATAGAGAGCGAAACTAGTGGGGTTCCACTTTGCATTATAAATGGGAAAGATGTGGAATTTTTGACTGTTGTATGGGAAACACTCAAAAAGCTGCTAACTCCCCTTGAAGTGAGACTTTTACACATAGAAACCCAGCTCCGGGAGAGGGAAAAAAGTTTTTTGAATTTAGCAACCGCTAGCGTGCATGATAAAAAACCAATCTGCAATCAGGATAAGGATCTCTAGAGAAGCTGGTAAAAAGTCTGTTGACTCCCCTGGTGGAAAGAACTCAAATTATTAACTTAAAATTAGATCAACTAGAGTTCTTAATATCTAAAAATACCCTTTCAATGGAGAGTCTTGTAGACAATAATAAACAACTTGTTGCTACTGGGGGTAGCACTACTTCTACAGCAGAAAAGAGGGCCCAAAAAAGTCAGCTACAAACTCAGCAATCGAAAACTGCAGTATCTGCAGATTCAAACGGTATTACCCCTCGCATAGTGCCAGCTATTCTGTCTAAAACTATGCTGGCGACTACTGCGGGATCTCATCTTAAGAACTCTTCGGCGGTAGCTTCACCAGTAAACACAGTTGCCCCTGCCTTGTTAAATGCTACTGAGGGGAGAGAAACTCCAGTTAGCAAACCCTTAGCCCTTAGTAAAACACCTCTGCCTGGTAAAGAGATTTATGTAAATATACCCCCTGATGCTGCCCCCTACATGGCAATTTTGACAGGTGTTCCATTAATTGCAGCAAACAAATACGAGAAAATGGAGGACCTTTTAAACAAAACAAAATTCTGGCTTTATAATAACAGGCCCCTTTCCCAAGACACTGCTACAAGAATTTTAAGTGTGCGAAGGGTTCCCTGGGTTGGGCCAGGCAAGAAAGATCTGGAGGGGGATTGTATCCTGATTAATTTTAGAGACATCTGGGTGAAGGATATGATCTGCAGCAAAGCAAGGTTCGGTAGGATGGGGGACATCCAGTGTGTGGGACTTGAATATTTTTACCCAAATCTCTATCATACCATCTCAAACCCCAACCACCGCGGGCAAAGAATACGCGGTAGTAATCATTCGGGTTGGGTACATAGCTCGACCATGAACCAAGGCACACAAAATTATTGTGGCCCTTGGCATGAGATAAATGGCCCGTTTATGGGACCACCGAGCATTGGTCAGTTTACACAAGCCCCGTTTAACCCACGAAGACCAAGGTATCAAGGTGAGGAGTACCCAGGATGGATGTCAAAAAATAATATCCCATTGAGAAACCGCTTTGACCCATTAATGGGTATGGAGGGTGTAGACTGACTATCAGTTAGTTCTGAGGGCAACGCTCTACCCACGCTAGGCTTGGGAACGAGGGAAAACATAGGGATAGCCCGTAATGATAATCCAGTTATGGTGACTGGTGATTGTGATATTGTGAATATAGGCCCCCCATATGTAGAGAATGATGTCACTTGTGGAGGAGACACCATCTTGTGTTGTGAGAATTATCCACTACTATTTGGGCAAGACCCTTCAGTTACACAAAACACTTTGGGAAACACTCATGGGAAACCGGAGTTGTCTCTAATATCTTGGAATATTGCTGGACTTATAGGCAGATTGGAGGATGATGCGTGGTTGGATTATGTAGGGGCTCATGGGATCCTGTGTCTACAGGAGACTTGGACTAGGACTGCCTGTGATATTGAGGGCTTCCAATCATTTAATGTTTTGGCCATTCAATCGACATCTGGGAGGGCAAAGGGTGGTATAATGACAGCGTTGTCCATAAAACTACAGAAGTTGACAACTTCGAAATTGGTGGATACAAATTGGTATCAATTGCTGTTATTGGAGCATCTTTTCCCAGAACCTGTGCTGTTAGTCAACTGTTTTTATAATATCTTCAATGGACATGATATATCGATAATCCAAAGTCTGGAGGACGCAGTGGGTAAAGCACGAAGCAAGTATCCATTATCGTCTGTTATTTGGGTTGGCGATTTTAACTGTTCGTTATGCAGTTTTGGAGGTTCGAATGTGTGCGGTCTGGAGGACTCAAACACACAGCCTTTGACTCACTTCAAGCACACACCCCAGGGGGACGCATTGAATAATATTATCATTTTGAATGACTTGTGTGTGGTGGAACCCTGGTCAGCCCCTAATATACCACAAATACCAACTTTCCAGGGTACAAGGGGAGAGATGAGTACCATTGATTTTGTCCTGGTGTCCAGTGACTTTCTTAAATACGTTGACAAGCTCGAGGTGGTGGCCAATCCCGCAAGTGACCATAATCCTCTAAAGTTGTCATTGTCCTTGCCAGTACAAGAACCATCAAAGACTTGAGATCAGCCAATTAAGTACAGCAAGAATCAGGGTGTTAGTTTAAAATGGGGGAAGGTAGATACGATAAAATTGGATGATTATATCTTTGACAATTGTAAAACGGAAATGGAATCATGTCTACTCCCAGTACCTGACCCTAACAAGGTTATCGAGAGTTTCGAGAAACTGTGTGGGCACGTAGCTAAGCACCTTAGGAAACCCAAGGGAAAAGGTGGCCAAAAGGCCTTTAGATGGTTTGACTCCGTGTGTTCTGCCACACAAAAATCCCTAAAATTAGCCTTGCACCAAAAACCAAGAAATAGAGAACTTGTAAGAACCAATAGAAAGGCTTGTAGGGAGGCTATTGTAAAAAGAAAGCAGGACCTAAAAAATACTGCTTGGGAAGACCTAGAAAAGGCGGCAGAACTAAAAGATAGTAGGCTTTTTTGGGAGGTCCTAAACCGCCCCCTTTTTAAGAATGACAATAAAGAAACTATAGTTATGCAGGTCACCGCTGATCAGTGGGAACTACACTTTAGTAGGATTTTTAATCCTAATTCTATTATAACAATGGAAGGATCAGATAGTACAGAGGATTTGGCGATACCATCCTCGGCTTTGACCCTCAGCTCTTCACTTACACTGATAGAGATTGAGGAAGCCTTAGGGAAGGGTTTATCTCTAAAAGCTCCAGGCCCAGATGCTGTCCCTTTGGACCTTTTTAAACACAATATCGGTTTGTGGGCACCCTTATTATTGAATGTATTCAAGGCTGTTGTGGTCGGTCGCATCCCTGGTTCTTGGAAGGAGGCAATTGTAGTGCCGATCTTCAAAAAGGGTGATAGGTGCGACCCATGTTGCTATCGTCCTATATCCCTAATAGATGCCTCATGTAAAATCTTGGGCAGGGTTATCCTAGCCAGACTAGAAAGCTGGGCAGATTCAACAGGTCTTATAGTTGATTCCCAATACGGTTTTAGGCAAGGAAAGGGGACTGTTGAGCAGTGCCTGAATCTGGCACTAATTATAGGCAAGTACATGAAGGCAAAAAAGTCTGCAATACATCTTGCCTTCATGGACTTGTCGAGTGCTTTCGACACTGTCTGTAGACATAAGTTGTGGCAGATGATGGATGACATGGGCTTCAAAGAACCTCTGGTTACATTGCTTCGAAGGTTACACGCAGCCACAACTGTAGCAATTAGATTTGGTCCTGGAGGCGAAATGACAAAATCAATTCCATCAACTGAGGGTGTGCGTCAAGGATGCATTTTGGCGCCTTTTCTTTTTTTGGTATACACGAACGGGTTAGAAAAGTACTTATTAGACCAGGGTTGCGACTTTCCAAAAATTAATGGTAAAAGTATCCCCATGCTTTCCTATGCAGACGATACTGTCTTAATGACCCTAACTGGAAATAGCATGCAAGTATGTTTAGATGCCTTTAATACTTTCATGCTGGATCTTGACTTAAAGGTAAACTTCACCAAATCTTTTGTATTGAGTAGTGGTCCTAAAGGGTCAAACATTAGGAAGTTTGTGGTAAATAATCGCATAATTGGAAAGGTGGATAATTTCAACTATCTAGGTAATTTGTTTAATAACAAACTAAGCTGGACTCCACTTATGAAGGTTCGAGCCCAGAGTGCGACCCGGGCAATAGAGGGAATCTTCCGCTTTTGTAGCAAATTGGGCCAAAAACATGTTACGCACCTCAAAACCCTCTATATATCTAAATGTTTATCAGTGGCCACCTACGGGGCAGGGGTTTGGGGGACCGAAACACCAACTGTGATACAGGTGGTGGAAAATAATTTTATAAAAAGGTTTTTATCAGTCCCCAAAGGCTCCTCAAACATCTTTTGTCACAAAGAAATGGGAATGGTCAGTGTATCTGATACGATTCGTTTGTCTCCTTTATTGTTATGGGGCAAAATATGGCGATCCGAAGACTTGCAACTTACTAAAGATATCATCATGGATTGCATGGCTTTAGAAAATTCAAAACAGATCCCTTGGTTGTCCTATGTTTGCAATATGTTAAATAAGATTGGTCTGGGTTCCTTTTATGACAACCCAGAATAAATGGAGGGAAACCAAAAGGCGGTCATAAAGACAATGTACTGGAAATCACTGAACTTACCACCTTTGGATGATGTCAATGTTCATGTTCGTAAGCCCCAACTTCAATTCTATTTAACATTTACCCTCAACGTGCAATGGCGGTTCTTATTAACAAGGTTTAGATTGGACATTTTGCATTTTCTGCTTGTTTTCCCGAAACAAGGGGGTTGGTGTGAGAGGCTGCCCCCTTGCCCATGTAATAACAGGGTTAGTCAAAGCACCATACATGTGGTCCTTTTCTGCTCCTTATATCAAGAGCCAAGAATTCGGTTTATTAAACCAATTCTGAAGGGGCGGCAACCTTGTACTTATAAGGAAGGGTATGATTACTTGTCTTCACTATCCTCTGTTGAAATCTGCTGTGCTATGTTAAATTTTATTAGAGTTTGGCTAAAGATTAGGAAGGGCTATGGCTAGTACCAAAATGCACACAATGTTTTCTGTCTAAAAATCTGTATATATGTTTATAATGGTCCTTTTATGTCTTTTAAAAATTTGTATAAATTGTGTATTTTTTCTTATATGAGGTCCGATGGTTTGAATGTTCAGTACTTTTATGATCCATTTTATGAATCGAATAAAGTTTTTGAAACGAAACGAATGAACTTATCCTAACAAGTGAGGTTGTCACTCACTCTCATGGAGTTTTGCTCTATTTTTAGTAAAAGTTGTCTGTTGTTCGATCACCTGTTCTTTTACCATATTATAAAGCACAAAATGTGTCATTTTGCCCATTTTGGACACAAGGTGCTTGACTGACTTTGCGAAATTTATGTTAGACTTGCCTTGGCTTAGTTTTGATAATTTTTCAAGAGGAAACTGTCAGAAGAAAATACTTGGGGCTATATTTACGAGAATGTCATGCAGTCCAGTAAGTCCCCTTGCTGTGCTGCACTCCATGACAGTAAAAGGGCAGAAATGCCCCATACCTAAGGCAGTATGGCCCATTATTCTCTTCTCACCTGAGCTGGTGCCCTTTTGGCAGTGTATCACCAACACAGGTACGCTTGTACCAAGGTGAAATGGTAACTGCGTTGCATGCAGGGTTGTCTCTTCTTGCACCCTGCAAAAAGACAATCTTGATAGCAGCACACATAGAAAGAGGAGATAACGAGGAGAAATAAAGCTATTCCTCCTAATTGTGCATCACCCGAGAATCTGTATCTTTTTGGTGCAATATCAGGTCTACCAGTTCTGGTAACTCTGGGAATCTGTCAAAAACCATAGTAGTTGCATGGGAACTCCCAGGCAATGTCTATGGAATGCCTTCACACAGCCATTTGCATTGTGTTGCCTTACTCCAGATTTATAGAGCCAATCAGGTCCATGCAAGGTGGCTTTGTGTGGCTTCATGAATGACATGTTAGGCTTGCATCGCTCTTGCACCTCATTGGATGGAGCAAGGGCCAGGGGTGTAACACAGGCCCCAGCAGCCCACACGGTGCGGGAGGCTCCCAGGCTCCAGGGGCCCCCTCACTCTCAGCGGAGGGAGACGGCTGCGCCTGCAAGCAAGCCTCATTAGTCTTCGCAAATAAGATGGTGCTCAAACAGTGATGGCCTCTAAGCCTCCGAGTCTTCCCTCTTGTTCTATCTCGCTCCTCAGTGAAAACCGAGACTTGAAGAAACGGGTATTACCCTCTCTTTCCGCCGTTCATGTATTTGATCCCCTGTGAAATGGATCTAAAAAAGAAAAACATTTTTGCTGGAAACGTTGTCTTTTTCTTACACAAGTGCAGCCTCGGGGTGTAGAGAAATAAAACATTCCAAATGTGAAAAATAAATAACTAATTAAAGCAAGACAGAGTGGTTGCAAGGTGGCCAGATTCATTTATTTACACCTAAACACATTAGCGCCACTTTACAGTGTTTGCCAGTGAAGTGATACTTTTGTTTTCTCACCTCTCTTTGAACAACATTGTTTTCCCTGTGTGGGAAAGCGCACCTTGCCTGGAGGTACTGAAATACCTGCTTGCTGGGTGAATTGGAAAACAAAATGTGTACAAATTGGTCTTTTTAAACCATACTGCCTATGTTTTGAAAGGATATAAGCAATAGGCACTGAAATGGGTCCCTGCCGGGCCCTGTAGTCATGGAATTACCTTTTCATCAAAAAGCACGCACTAATTTCAGAATAATGAGTGTAAAAGGAAAAAGGTAACCATGTTGTTCCTGTTTGCTTTTCTAATGCTTTACTTATTCTTGTATTCCCTATGAGTGTTTGCTTTTTCTAGGATGTTGTTAATTTTTTTAGGCAGCATATTGCTCTTGCCTAGTGCGTAATTAGAATTGAGTCACATCCAGGTGTTTATAGCTAGTCAGTGCAGTGCAAGTTTCTCTACGTGGGGCAGTATGGTGTTCAGTGGGGGAGCAGGTGTGGCGCTATGGTCAGAGCTGCTGAAGTGGAACTGGTGAGACAGGTTCAGTCTTAATGACCAGGCTCCCAGACCACTCTCCTGAGGGAGCAAATTCCTGTGCTACACCTTAGAAGGCACCGCAAGACCTTAAAAACCCTGGTGTCTTAGCACCAGCAGGTGGTCCCTAGGGGTGGCAAGTATGGATTAACCTTGAAGACCTGTCCACCACTTTCCATGAAGTTCACATCCAGTCTTTGGGACAGACCTATGAAGCAGCACACCATAGAGTGGCAGTGACTCTGTCACTGAGGTCACAGGACACTTGAGCAGGGTGGCTCCACGGCAGTGCGACCACACCGAGCGCTAACTTCAGGTGGGGGCGTCATGTTTGTAAGTATGATATGGTTTTAAAAGCACTGGCCGCCTCCTTCCTGGCCTCCAACATTTTTGGGCAAAAATAAAAATGTCTTGATAACTCCAGTGATTAATGTTCTTAGTAGAGAGAGATGGTGTTTTGTTTAGTGGGAGGTTTGACTCATGAAAAGGAATGGCAGAGGTGTAATGTGCATGCTGCTAAGAACATGTGCCATGCAGATCACAAAGTGCACATAATGTGAATAGGTCAGTGGGTTACTGATTTAGTCAGAGAGACCCTATTGTTACTTGCAGTTAATAAATTATAATCCTAACATAGAACAGTGAGCTAGTAACTGTCATGTAAGAGCTGCATGCAAACTCCAAGGTATAAATTAGAGCGTTATGTTTTTCCCCCACTCTTCGATTATCCTAATGTTGCAAAAAAGGGTTTATTTGGGTATAAATCAATTCTGATTATTAAAGAGAACCCCCAACCATGATATTATGTTTTTAATTCTGAGTTTCTGTTTATGCAGACCAATCAATATTAAACTATGCTGCCTACTAGTATGGTTGTCATGTGACTCCTACACCATGTAGTCCTTTATCTTATGTAACATTTCCTACACAGTGATTTACACACATATGAATGATTGTCTCTGTGTAATATGTGTGATGTAAAGTGCTCTGACACCCTACACTGGTATTAGTGGTGCTGTCAATGTTCTGATACTTTATTATTTTGACATTTTTACACATGCTAACAGTCTCGGCAAACATTTTTCCTTATTAGTATTAGTGGAACATACAACTGCAGCAATGAGAAAGGTGACCAACCCTCCACTTCACAGCAGTGCAAGTCACATTTTTTAGTAACTTTTGATGTGTTTGAGCTATAAACAATGTATTAGTTAAACTGGTCAGATTATGCAGCAGATTATGTATTATGTGGCAAATATGGCAAAGCCATAGTTATATGGAAAACATTTGCAAACTAGGATATTTTGCCGTTCATGTTTGAACTGCTCTTGTGGAAAAAGGGAGAAGTGCTGATGACAGAAACTCCATGGCTGGGAGACAAATGGCTTGTGATTCCACTTTTAAGGTTGTTTGGGACATTCTGTGATTGGAAACGTATCCCACTTTGTGAATGTATTTTAATGTCAATAACACATATTTAACCTTAAATAAACATGTGTATCTATTGGGTAAATTAAACAATGTAATAAGCTGTAACCGGTTAGTGAAATGGGAAACGAATACTAAAAATTAGGATATTTTGCTCTTTCTGCCACACGGATGTATGACGTTACAACGCATACTTTTACATCGCATGCCTTTACAATGCGGTATTTACAACAAATACCTTTACAACGCATAATGCTTTTGGGCGCTGGATAGTGAATAGTTTAATTTACTATTCCAACTCCAGTCCCCGTGGATAGTAGGGAAGGTGTTGGATAGTACATTAAACCTATTCCCTATCCTAGAGCGCCCCCCAGCGCAATGCGTTGTAATGGTTTGCGTTGTAAAAGTTGCATCGTAAAGGCACTGCGTGGTAAAAGTTGCGTTGTAAAGGTTGTTCACCCTGCCACACTTCTCATTCCGCCTACTGACCCAATCCATTGGGTATTCCTGCCCTCTGATTCTCCTCCCACAGTTCCCTTACTTTTTTTCCCCCACTTCGACCACTGCCTGGCATTAACATGCATGAGAGACAACTGTGGGCTTTTACCACTGGGTCTCTTAGAGAATGTCACCTCAGGTCTATACACGGGGGCTAAATACAGCACGTTTCTGGGTTCTCTTCACAACGTGTTTGCTATTTGACACCAGACTTCTGCAGCTTGTTCTGAGGAAATTAAACATCCCCTTGTGCTTGTATAAAACATAGCTGCCAAATGGCATTGGCACCATGTTGTGTCCATTCATAGCTTTTATCCAACAACACTTTGCATGCTGGAATGTTTAACCCCCTTACTTGCCCTAAAATCCAGGGTTGGCTGGCGGTGTCACACGTGACGGTAGAGCCATTTGGAGGCAGTGGTGAATCTGTAATTTAGCAGGCGTGTCTATACTCTTAGTAAATTGTAAATACCCCCAGTGTTGGCACACTGAGGTCTGAGGCCTCTGTTTGTTATGAAGTAAGGCCCAGTCTGGTGGTTCAGGTCAGTCTTTGTGAGGGAAGCTGCTGGACCCGTTTTTACCATGCACTCTGAAAGTATTTTCACCTTGATGCAAGAAGAAATTTGGATTGTTTCACAAAACATGCTTGATTTTTGTATATTGCTGGACTGGTGATTGCTTTTTTTTGCACTTTGCAAGTATTTGCACTTTTTCTTTTGCTTTACCAACTACAGTTTGTATAGATTGTCATTAGGTACTTGCTGATATGGTTTATTTTTATTCTACATGCAGTGGTATTTCTGGTGTTGCTTGCACTTGTCTGTAATATGTGTACCGTAAATCTTGTATTTAGCATTGTTTACACTACAGATATGATACATTAAAAAAGACAAACATCTGCCTCAATGTTCTGAAGCATCCAAACAGTTTTCTTCCTCAGCCTTGTTTGCCTGCCTGTTTTGCAGTGCTTACTAATAAAACATTATGATTGAAATTGTTTCCTCAACTCACGTTATTATCATGCTCAACCCTTGACAGTCGCTTGTGTGAGGCATGCAGATAGTTCACCGTCTATTTCTCTTGACTTTCGCAGGATACTGAGTTATAGCTTATGTACTTCTCATGTATATTGTCAGTCGAGTCTTTATGGAATTGCAGGTTTGGGTTGGTCTTTCAAAGTTTCAAGGTATTGTCAATTCTATTTCAGACCCTTCATAGTCTTTGTTCTTCAGCCATAGGCAGTTCCTGAGTCAGTTAAATAATCTGATTTTGACAGTATTGTTACAAATGGCATAGCTTGAATATTAAGAGTGTTTCCCACTTTCTCATTAGAACTTAGAGAAAGACAATATAGAGGCATTTCATTTACATGTTGGTGGTTTCAAATCAAAATATGCTAGAAATCTTGGTGGTAGGGCAAAGTGATAGATGGTGGGCTACGCCGCCGGGGGAGGGGGGGGCCCCTCCATGTGCTTTGCAGGGGGCCCCCTCAAGTTTCGTTACGCCACTGGCAAAAGCGATGCAAACCGACCCAAAAATAGATCCATTAGTAGATGTAATAACTCAGCCCGATTTATACTGTCTCAATTTTACTACCAGCAAACTGGAGCACTTGGCAAAGCTAGCCCAATGAGCAATAACAAAGGCCTAAAAGCATGGAAGTAATTTAGGAGTCACCAGGGGTCACAGCTGCAAACCCTAGCTTGGCCCTTGTTACCCCTGGCATTGCCTTAGTAAATCTGGCCTCAGAAGTGGCAAACTAGTGCCAATTACACAGGGGGGCACCACATTACTTATTTTCAGCCCTTTCAAGTCTCTGTGGAAACAAACTTACAGTGGTTTGGGAAACTAGTCATGTTCCAAAACATCCAAACAGGAACTCAATCCAATTGACCCCATTCATCATTTTCATGGCTCCCCCTATTCGACATGCCACAATCAGTAGCTCACCATTTAAAATCAGCTGCCACCATGACATTATGTCCACATAGTTTCCACCCTAAGAGCCTGATCAAAATGTTGCCATATTCTCAATTCATAAGGAATCTGTTCAGACCCTGATGTAAGCACTCATAAACTGGAAGAATACAAACAACTTTTTCAAGTTTGCGGGTATCCAGACGCTATCTTACAGAATTGTATGAACAAGGCACTCACTAAACAACGCATTGAGCTTATACAAAAACAACACCCTCAGGGTGGAAAAAGAATGGTCTATGTGTCTAAATACTCCACAGTGTCACAGACCGTGAAGAAGATCATCACTAATCGATGGGAATTATTGCAGAGCAAAGCCGAATTTAATAGCTTATTTCATGCGAAACCATTTTTTGCTTACACCAGAGGAAAGAATAAACGTACCTTGTTAGCTTCACCTCAAATACCTCAGAACCTTAATGATCTACATGGCACTAAAAATGCAACAGTTGCATTCATTGCAACAATGTTATCGTTGGCAATACACTAACTCATCCTCTGTCTGGCAAAAACATCATGGCTCAAAAACACGAGCGACTGTAATTCTTCCAATGTAGTTTATTGCATAAAATGCCCCTGTGGGAAAGCCTACGTGGGCAAATCAGAGCGCAAACTCAAAGTCCGCATTAGCGAACATAAAAGTAAGATTAGAACAAATAGCACTACATCCAGCATAGCAACTCATTGGAATGAAGCTAAACACACTGTATCAGAATTGAGATTTCAAATTCTTGAGCAAGTGAATAGCAGACCAGACATGAATATCACAAAGATTTAGCTCCAAAGAAAAATCTTTTGGATCAAATCACTAGAGTCAATGTTTCCCACAGGTCTTAATGACCGATTAGGCATGACAGTCTATCTATTTTCATCATCTTTAAACTGAATTTGGTTGTCCACCAAGATGTACACTTGTGGTGAAGGGTATCTGTCTTGCATTTGGTTTGCATTTCACACATTACCTTGACCTTCCTACATCCTTTTTTCCACTTTTTCTGATATTTTCCCTGTTTTTTACTACAGTGGTCTTTCATTTCTTTTCCATTACTGAGCACATTAGGTTTCCCTCCGATACACGACCACCTGTTTGGAATGCATTCAGTGTTTTTATATCATCAGGTTTTTCCTGCTACCCAGGCCCTTTTTCTTCTTGAGGATTATTCACTAACTCTAGGAATGGTTATTTGCCTTCTTGATCGTTTTTTATTATTTGTCTATGTCTCCTCCTAGCACATTCCTACAAATGTTTTTTCTTTTTGCATCTTACACCTCAGTCTCTACTTTTCCATTAGGCACTTAGCACCTCTTTAGCTTGTACACTATAACCCTGTGTCAGTATTCATTCATCTCGTGAGTTCTTGTCTCTGATAGCCCTTTAGCTTTTTTTACTTGGCCCTCTCAGGCCTGCACTGTGCAGTTCACCCGCTTTTAGTAACATTAGCATTACTCCAGTCAGTTGCATCACGTCTTTATGTCATTTTTCCCATTTGCTTCCCACCTTGGATATCCGTGTTACAGATGCCGTCATGATTTGATCACCCTAGTTATTCCCGACGCTGAGTACTGGTTCATTGCGCCATTTAGATTTGGGTGAGTGTTTGTTCCTACTCCCTCGCGTGTATTATTTTTTATTTGGCCTCTCAGAGCCTTGGTTCACCAGCTTTCTGATTTCTCTGTTGTAGTTTATTTTTACCTCCAGCTCTTCTAATGGGCATTTCTGCCTCGCGGTAGGCGAGCACCAACTCATTCACTTTTACAAGGTAATTATTGATTTGCATGTGCATCCCCTCATTTTTGATGTTTGGTTCTCCTCTTTTTTCACAGGTCATTTATTTTTGCAGCATTTCACTCGGACATCTTTTAACACGTATATCGTGTGTTTAGCCAGGTATGTTTCCACATATCTGTTTCAATCCTTTATCGACGTCTTCAGACTTTTTCTGTTCTGCTGCACATCACAAGTGGCGTTGAGATAACATTCACTTTTGTAACCACATGCTCTCTATATCGTGCACCGTCTTTGTGACACATTACTTTGTATATCACTATTTCCACATGGGTGGATAAGTTTTAGCATACCAAATAACAGTTTTTTTAAATGAACTTTTTGGATTCGTGCATTTTCATGTATTTATGTTATGGCCCCCACGTGTTGTCATTATGAGTCAGTCAGCTAGCCGATTTGCCATTATAATACAGCTGTTCTTGTTTACAGGTTGCCCCCGACAAAGGGACGCCCCAGTCCCGAAATGCATCGGGCTTTTCTCAAGCATTGTTGCCAGTCCAGGGAGGACCTGGCCTGGCAGTTTGGGCTGGACTGTTCTCATTAGGCGCAGGGTCAAGACTGATTTGCATATGGCTGGTTCCAAACTGGAATGGCATGGCGAGCAAAAAAACAATGTATTTAGGCCCAGATCTCTGCACTGGGGTGAATGTATGACATTGTTCTGCATTATTTCCATCAATTGTTGTTTTTGCATTTGTCACCCGAGTGGGACGGGTATGTCCAGACGTGGGTCCCGTGCACTCCATGCCACTGGAGTCAAGCTATCCTGGCTGATGAGGGCTGAAAGCCCAAAAACGGTCCTAGGATGCTTGTTTCCAGTCCAGGAAGGACCTAGCCTGGCAGTTTGGGCTGGACTGTTCCCATGAGGCACAGGGTCAAGGCTGATTTGCATATGGCCATGTCTGAACTGGGGTGGTGTGGGATGCAAAAAAAGGATGGATTTAGGCCCAGTTCTCTGTACAGGGGAGAATGTATGACATTGTTCTGCATTCTGTCCATCAACTGTTGTTTTTGCATTTGTCACCCCGAGTGGGATGGGTATGCTCAGAGGTGAGTCCCATGCTCTCCACACCACTGGAGTCAAGCTATCCTGGCTGATGACGGCAGATAGCCAGAAACCAGTCCTAGGATGCTTGATTCCGGTCCGGGAAAGACATGGCTTGGCAGTTCGGGCTGGACTGTTTCCATTGCATATGGCTGGGTCCAAACTGGAATGGCAGGGTGAGCAAAATAACAATGGAATAAGGCCCAGAAACCTGCACTGGGATGAATGTATGACATTGTTCTGCATTCTGTCCATCAATTGTTGTTTTTGCCTTCTGCACTTCTAGACCATGACGATTCAGAAAAGGTAAAATGTTATATTGAAATGGTCTCTCCCTTTATTGCCTCCTACCGCCCTGATCATTCCTCTGCTTCTCAAAGTATTTTTTTGTCCAATATAGGTAAATCATTTCCTGACTAAATTTGCTAATGTCTTTCTTTAACATAGTAGTCTTCTTCTTAACTATGTAATCACTGTATCTATCAGTTTCATGATTCATCTCCTCCTGTTATTTTCTTGAAATTCATCTAGTTCCATTCATTTTTATGACTTCTCATTCAATGACAATCAAAGTGGGAGTATATTCTCTTATGTTAAACACATTGGAGTGTCGTAAATATTCTCCCCGGGTTTATATTGGTTTTCCTTAATTTGTTTTATATGTTGTCCTTGTCATATTGGGATATTGATTGTACTATGTAATAAGAGTTTTATTGTATGAATAATAATGAATATATTATTAAAGTTTTACAGATATTCTTTTCTAATTCCTGTGGTATTGAATTTTCTTGACTGATGTGATAATGTTGTGTAAGTCCATGACGCTTTAGAGTCATTTATCAAGTGGAATCTTGAGCGTTTTCAGTTTTTAAAACCATGTTCCCTTGGTCTGAGTGGCATATCTGACATTGCTATAGATAAATAATATGCCGTATAGCAATTAACCAGTAGGTCCAAGAAGGGCTTACTCAACTTCCTATTGTAAATAGAAATTGTAATTTGTTTTACTCCCTGATTCCCCAGCACCAGGTTGCTGGTTATGCTTGCGGACCTAAAGAAGCAAACAAGTGAAACAAAACCAAATCATCAATGTGGCCTAGTAAAATACAGAGATTTTTTGGAGAGAGCCTTATGTAATCTTTAGGGTAAAAGTTCCTAATATAGATTTGTGGGTAATGTGTCCGCTACAATAATTGCCTGTAACTTGGGAGGCTTGAATTTGAATTTGTGCATGATTTATCAGCAACTTACGTTCTTTTAAGGCTGGTGAAATAAGTGCCAATGCATTTTGTATTTATTTATACCTAAAATTAAGGGCAAAAACAAATTAAGTGTGTGTGATGTATAGTATATGTTTGGTCATTATTAGTGGAATTCAATACATAGAGCTACAAGTCTTAATGCCTTTACTTCCAAATATATTTCAAACAAAGTGTAGGAAATTTGCAAAGTGTGTCCAGGTTTCCTTGACATACTACTGAGTATTGAGGAAAATCAAGAGCGTCTATCGGTGCACTTGTTGACCTGCAACAACCACTCCAGCCAAGATGCAAACCAGACTAAACCATCCCTGCAAGAAAGGTCTTTGGAGCCACTGTATAGACCCTTCAGATCCTCAGACCACTGCAGTCTGCTGCTCAGTTAAACAGAGCAAACAATATATGTACAAAAAAGCAGTTAAAGTGCTTTCCCTTCTGTGTCCGGTGCCGACACACTGTGCCAAGAGGAAATTGGTATGATTTAACAGCCCTGGTCATTCTAAAATGCTTCTTACTAAACAGGGTGAAGTGGCATTTACATTACAGAGGTCTGTTTAATCCATAAAGTATCACTGGGGCAGCTAGAATATCCATTTTAACAGCATTTTGGAAAGTATTTTTATTTAATTAATTCATAAACTTTCTTGCAACAAACATGGTGTATGGAAATATATGTTTTAGCTCTGCCTGAGTCATTGCAGCTACACACATTGTTTCTGCCAGGCTCTACCCTTCTTCTGTAACTGTAATTAGGTTTCACTAACATTGAGCTGCCCTGGGTTAGGTGTGAACAATACCCATTATGGTATTGATGGAGAACAATTGCCATTATGAGACAGATGCCCTGCAGAAGAATTATTTGAAGTAAAATAGGGGACAAGTTATTATGAAAGCAGAGTGTTGTTCGAATAAGAATTTAATTTGCAAAAATGAAAGACAAAATACGTTTTGCAAAACAGGAACAGTTGGTTTAATTAAACAGAGTGGCTGGGAGAACAGGCAACAGAGTTGGGAGTGTGAAGACTGTCTCAAAGTACATTGGTTTTGGCAATCATTTTATTCATTACATGAGGTGTCATAAAATACTTGAACATTCATTTGAAGACAGAAATCCTGGCCTAGTCACTGGGCCATAAAACTGGTCTTTTGATAAGAAGTGCAGGTGGGCCTTGACCTTACGCAGACACAATCCGGGGCCAGTAGTTACATGTCCATATTTCCAATATGGGGAGCGCTTGGTCACTGTGTGCAGCGTGCATTCTGTGTTCTGATTAACTGAGTGTTCCTAACTTGGGACCATATGTAGGTAATTTCGAAATATTGATTCCTAAATACCGAAATTTACCGAATCGGTATTTCCTATGTACTTCATAATTCGGTAAATATTACTGAATCGGAGAAATTCAGTAAATATTTACCCATTCAACAATACCGATCGGTTTTTCCGAATCGGTACATACCGAATCGGTAAATACCGATTCGGAATTTCAAAAGAACAGCAATTGAGGGATCAGCCAATCCTGTGCAACCACCTACCCTCCCAACAAGGAAGTGGCCACACCCAGGCAGGTGTACACAATCAGAACCTTCTGGAGAGGCTGTGAGTGCAGAGGAGAGAAACAGAGCCACTGCCTGAACTTTTTCCTGAAAATCTATCACAATGGTGTGTGATCTCTGCCTGTCTTAGTCTCCCATCTGTTCCTGGCGCTACTCCTGCTGCATTGGGCTCTGGCTGTGCAAGTTCATCATCATTGTCTTCAAAATAAGTTAATTCTCCTTCTGTACCATTCTTGGTGGCAAGGTTGTTCAGCATAGCACAGGTAGCAATGATTTTGAAGCAGATGAGCGTTGTGTACTGACGTGCGCCTCCTATTTTGTGGCGGCAGCAGAACCTGCTTTTCAATAGTCCAATGTGGCGCTCCACAACGTTGCGTGTTGATTTGTGTGCCACATTGTAACGTCTCTCACTCTCTGTTGATGGGTTTAGTTAGGGAGTGAGGACAAATGACCGCACAGCATATGCGCTATCGCCTAGGTGAGAAAGAGAGTGCCATTAGTTACATACACCAAAACACATTCAGCTGCAGTATCTATCATGGTGTGTCACAGTGATTTACCTAGCAGGTATCCTTCCATAAATTCGCCCGCAGCCAGGCGTGTGTAGATCCCACTGTTCTGGAAGATGTAGGGGTCGTGGGTGCTCCCGGGAAATGAGGCCACAATGTCAGTGATGATGTTGCCAGCATCGTAGATTACCTGCACATTTATGGAGTGGGTGGACTTTCTGTTCCTGTACATGTACTCAGTGGCTGCAGGTGGGCAGATCGGAATGTGTGTCCCATCAATACAGCCTATGACGTGCGGGAACAGTGCCATCTGGTAAAAGTCTCTCTTGGTTTTCTGCAGTTCCGCTTGTGTTTTTGGGAAGCTAATGTAGTGATGCATTCTCTGCATCATGGCATCCAGGAACTTTCTAAAGAAACGGGACAGGCAACTCTGAGGCACCCCGCCTACCGTAGCTATCACCCCCTGGTAACTGCCAGATGCAAGTAGATTTGGGCTACAGAGCACCTGCACATGTGGTGGTATGGTATGCGCCCTTGGTGTTGGGTGCTCCAGGAGTGGGTGCAGTTTCCTCATCAAGTCCAGGATGTTGTGGGGGTGTAGCCTGTACCTTTCATGTATCTCAGCCTCAGTCTGTTGGAAGAGTGTGATGCTGTAAATGCGCTCCTCCCGTCTACAGATCCTCACTCCTGCTGCCTGTAGACGTAGCCGCCTTGCAATCACGTAGAAAGCCGCCATAGTGATCACACTGTTGTATTTTGGGATTGCTTATATACACTGTTGATGATTACCACCTGCTTTCAGTCAGTGTTAATTACTGACTCTTAAATACCGAATTTCATGAAATTCGGTATTTCAGAATTTACCTACATCTCTTTTCTCGTTTTTACCGTTTCTTATTTACTGATTCGGTAAATAGGAATTCGGTAAATATCGATTCGGTAATTTAAAATTAGGTAATGATGAATCGGTATGTACCGATTCATAATTACCGAATCCTTATTTTTGGCCTCCTACATCTCAATTGCCTAAATACCAGACAGTAATGGGAAATATACCGAATTTCGGCCGTTGCCCACCGGTTAACCTACCTACCTATGGCCCTTAGTGTGGCATCTGACTTTGTGGTGTTTTGGGAACACACACCCTTACAGCCAGACGTGTTTTACTGGGTGCAGTCTCCTGAGACCATTGTGTTGTTACTGCCTATCTGTGGGATAGATTTGGGTTCTCTTGTTTGTGATCTTGTCTAAGGGTTCTTTTTCTCTCATGCCCCCAATCCCCCTAGACTCCTCTTACAGTCTCCATCCGCCAAGTAGCCTTCCCTGAAGTCTAAAATAATGGCCCCGTAGCTATCCATTTACAACCTATTCTCCCTACTCACTTAGACTACTATCGGCCTATTTAAGCTTTATCTGTTAAATAAAATTACCCTCACCTCCATCTACTTTTTTGGGTGCCCCTTCCTCGCTAGGACACACTATTAGAATGAAGATCAGTCCCGACCCCTCAGGATATAATGCCTTCATTATCAATTACCCTCCTAACCTCTTCAAAAATGCAGCCAAAAAACACAAACAGCACTTACTCAAAGGTAGACCCGATACATTACTCTCAGACGTCTACTACTGTACAAAGAAGGGCAGGATAGTTAATGACCTCATCTTCCATACCATAAAACGAGCATGCTGGCGGAATGTGATCTATTCCATTCTTTGAATATATCAACTTAACAACATCGCCCTCACTCACCTTCAACACTAATGCCACTATCACCCTCTACAATAATAGTAGCATCCTTATCCAAGCCTCTAATGCCAATCTAGCCATGATGGCCTCTACACTCAAGAAGGCGGTCTCAGCTAAATCCAATGACCCCTTCCCATACCCTTTCACCACCATGGACTTAACCAGTCCTCCCCCTCGACACCCGGGAGGTTCACATTCTCCCTAAATCATTCTCCCTCCTTAGATGATCCCAGAGCCTCTCAATCCCCTGTCAGACTGACCCAAGACACTAGACATCCAACTCAGAAGACGGGCGAGCATACTGGTTCACTCTTCTAGCCATTCGACAGTCCGATACAGGCTGATTCTCGAGCGATGAGGTTCCCTCTCACCCTACCGCCATTGCACTCAACGAAAGTTCCCCCATCAGGCATCCCTCTTTTTAAGCCACCTGCTAGATCGGAGTCCTGGCAATTGCCCTCCACGGACCATGTTTAGCTGAACTCACTCAATCCTGACTGAACCATCCATGACTCACTAGGCAATGGCCCTCCCACCCTCCTACTTTTACTAACCTCGCTATCTATGCATCATGGAACTCCTCTAGTCCTTAATGACCAACTTCCCCTTCTCGAACCTCAAAATACCCCCTTAGACATCTCTGGCACACATCGTGACCCCTCCTCTCCGCCAGATCACCCCACACAACCGTTACCCTTCTCACATCACTCAGACCTGGTGGCACACATGGACGATATATCTCTCCAGTTGCACCTTCTCACTGTCAAACTTCATGATTTGAAAGCCCTTTCAATTGAACACCTCCCCCTGATCAGTTCCTCCTCTCCCTTGCGAATTTTCCCAGAGCCCCTGCTAGTGATAGAAATGCCGTTGTCAGCCTCCCCAATCTCTATCTATAAAACCATACCCCTACCTAACGCTCCCTCCCGTCCCAGAAGAGCAAAGGCCTATCTCGTGTCTAACGATATCGATGACTTACTCAATTCTTACTCGCTTATCTTAGACACCAACAAGATTACTCTGGGGCAAATTCAAGCTATTCATGCTAACCTGAACAGAGAACCTCCTCAAAACCTTAGAGGAATAAATAATGAAACCTTATGTGAGTGAACATCATACAGACTCCTACCCCATACACCGGTGCAACTTAAATGCGTACTACTCAACTGCAGGTCAGTCAGCAAACACGCCTCTGACAAATTCAACCTCATCCAACACAGTGAGATAGACATCATCATCCTTACTGAAACTTGGCTCAATACCGCTTCCAGTCCTATCCTGGACCTCTTAGTGCCTCCTACCCATGACATAATCTGTCTAGACAGAGCTATGAAGCAGAGCGGTGGCCTAGCTTGTATACGTCGGAGCACATCATCGCTCTCCTACTTGGAGTCCTCTATACCATCCTCATGCGAATACCTTTGTCGCAACATCTCGAATCAACCTTCCGGTGTGCAAACAACACTAATTTTATCACCCCCCTGGGGACAACCCGCCCTTCATCGATCAATTAAGGGAAATCATCTCTGGCAATGTTTATTCTGTTATGTCCCAAATCTACCTCGGTGATTTCAACCTTCACTGGTCCAACCTCAATGACCCAGCTGTAACATGCCTCAAATCCTTCTTAAGTGATCACGATTTGATTCAACATTGTGACTAGCCAACTCATAATAAAGGAGAAATTCTGGACCTCATCATCACCAAAGATCACACCATCACACTGGACACCATTACCCCGTGCGATTGGTCCGATCACCACAGCATCTTCTTTTATATCAACATGGAGGTCTCTCTAAGGAAGTGTCAACCAACGAAATTGAAGATTTGGAAAAGGGACCTCAGAGATATCAATACAGCCAATCTAGCAACCCACTGTAAATTTGCCCTCTGTTCTCAGGCTGACATGTCTAAGGTATTGTCAGGAATGGTTCAATTACAGTTCGCTCTCTGCAGGTGTCCTCCATTACTAAGTCATCACCCCCTTCCACACACTGGACACAGCTGGTTGCTCGTTATCGGTTGGGCTGCTCAGGCATTTCCCTGTTGCCATAGGTGGGCTGGTCAGTTAGCGTTCTAGTGTTCCCTTAGAACGCAGGCTCTGTTTACTTGGAGCGCGAGCGTTTTCATAACGTCGCACTTCAACTGAAGCATTCCGGAGAGGCGAACGTTCTTCGCGCTCTCTCTCTCTTCACAGTTAGCTTTTGGACTTTTAGCTAATTCTAGTCAGGCTTCTGAATCCAAATTCCCTGTACCCTGTAGTCAGTCCCCCTTGTTAATGTCCTGTCGGCTTCTTCCAAGCCGCGTCTGAGTTCACTTTTAAGCCGCGTCTGAATTCCTTTCCAAGCCGCGTCTGAAGTCATTTCCAAGCCGCTTCAGAGTTCATTTCTGAGCCGCGCTTTCCCCGTTCAGTCAGTCTCAGCGCGGATTCTTTCCGCTTATGCTTCCGCTATTCCTCCGTTTCTGTGGCAATTCATGAGGAATACAGACTGTAGAACTGGGTCAAGTGGGCAGTTCTTCACGACATTCAGTCATCGGCTCCTTCTCAAGTTTGGCAGTAAATCCGTCAGCGGGTGCGCTTCCCAAGCAGTCTTCGCGCACCATTTCAAGCAGCAAGTTTTCAGCTCATCTCGCTACAGTCAAAGCAGCAAGGAATTTGGTGAGCTCGAACCAAATTATTTCTGTTGAATACCTGAACTGTATTTCAGCCCTTAATATATTATCAGTCAAGTCTTCTAAACAGCGAATTGACATTAACAGTTTATGGTATTTCTGAGTGATTCTAAGAAGGCAATCCCTGCCAGCTTATGACTTTAGCCTTCGCTACATGAACTGTGAACTCTGGCAGTCTTTTGGGTGTGTATTGAACTGATCATCCAGACAGCTGTCTTTTCACTGAGTCTACAAGTAAATGAAAATATATATATATATATTCTTGTGTACCACCAAAAATCACATCCTCTGTGTCTCCATCAGACCAACTGAAAAGACAATGCTTCACAGCAAATACAATAGAGACCTACTTCGGAGCAGCTAAAGCTCACACTTTAACAGAATAGAACAGGTCATAGAGAGTATAATTTAGGAATCAGTTTATGAATGGACCAGAACTTAGTAATGTTGTTGTTATCTCTCGCAGAAAGAATCTTCATTACATCCTAGAGAGGGAGAAGATTTATGTGTGAGCAGTCTCTCAGTTTGTCTTTTCCACTTCCCCTTTCCCTTACATCCCTGTAGCAAGAGAAATCAGGCACAGTGGTGATAGGGAATTGGGAGCAAGCATCACCTTCGGTTTGGCACTCCCGCGGAACTCTGGAAACTACAGGTACCTTCTGACAGATTGAAGTGCCAGCAGTTGCTTTCCACTTGGGTATCATGGCCGAAGGATTTGATTTAAAAGCCCTGGGGCCCATCTTGGAAGATTTACAAAAGCAGTTGATAGAAACTAGGGAGGAGGTTAGGAAGTCCAATCAGGAGACTAACTACCTTCATCAGAAAATAAATGAACTCACAGTTAGCCCAAGTCCTAATTTTGGGGGTCAGAAGTCCCAAACTTTTAATCCTTCTCCAGCCACCAGTGAGTTTTCCACCCAGGTAGTGCATGCTATGTCCCCCACTATTCCTCTTGCTCCTCCAGAAAGATTTCAGGGTGATCCAAATAAGGCTCAGGTTTTTGTCACTCAGTGTTCCTTACATTTCCTTTGTAAGCCTATAATTTTCAAGGAGGATCAATCCAAAGTGGCGTTCATGCTGTCGTACCTGAGTGGAGATGCCGCGTCTTGGTCATTGCCTTTGGTATCAACTAATGATCCAGTGCTATACAACTTTCAGGAGTTTAAGACTGAATTTTTACGAATTTTTGATCGGAGAGCAATCTCTCAAACCACAGACAATGAGCTTCTAGATTTAAAACAAGGGAATCGAGAATTGGTGGCGTATTTAGCTCAGTACAACAAGCTTATAGTAGAAACTAATTGGCCATCTGAAAAAAGAGCAGCAATTTTTTACAGAGGTCTGCGAGATGAATTGAAGGATGGTCTCTCTCAAATTCCCAAGAGACCCACGGATGTTTCTGAACTGATTGATTTAGTTCTGCAGATTGATCAGAGACAATCGGAGAGACGACAGGAGCGGCGAAAGGAAGTTCGCTCAATTCCCCCAAGATTTGATCGTATGCGTTCAGAGAGTGTAAAATCCAAAGAAGAAGCCCCAGCAGAAGAACCCATGCAAATTGGAACAGTTCGTGGTCCTCTTAGTAAAGAGGAACGAGAAAAGAGAAGACTGGGCAAATTGTGTATGTACTGTGGTGGTTCGGGGCATTTCGTCAAAGAGTGTCCACGCAGACCAAAGACAGCGTCATGGGTAAAAGACAAGCTCCACCAGTAGAAGGAGTTGCTCTGGTGGAAGCCGAATCTAAGTCAACTCCTTTAATCCAGTCCTTGTCAAACACCATGCAGTTATCAGCTCCTCATCTCATACTTTCTTGCCAGATATATTTTGGAAAAGATCAAAGTGCAAATGTAGCAATTATGATAGATTCTGGAGCAACTGGAAATTTTTGTGATATTTTGTTTGCTAAAGGTTTGGGAATGAACTTTTTGAGGAAGGACAAACCAGAGCCCGTAAGAGCTGTTGACGGAACCCCGTTATCATCTGGTCCGATTGCATTTGATACTGAGACAATCTCCGTGATCGGGCCGGGAGAACATTGCAGTTACCTTCGATTCAGTTTAATTGATGCTCCGCAATTCCAACTTATTTTGGGCTTGCCTTGGTTAACGGAGCATAACCCGAAGATTGATTGGTCCAGGAGAACAGTAGACTTGACTTCCGAATATTGTTTGGAACATTGTTTTCATCCTCCCACCCAGAAGTTTGAGTCAAGGGAAACTTACTGTTTGGCAAATCAACCTCATATGATTTGTTTGGTGGAACTCCCTGAAATCCCAGCACAGTATCGAGATTTGAAATCAGTTTTTGATGAGCAAGAGGCGCAAAAACTTCCCCCTCATCGGGAATATGATTGCACCATTGAATTGGAACCAGGAGCTTTGTTGCCTTGTAGCCGAATATATGCTCTATCGGAATCAGAAAATGTGTATTTAAAGGAATACCTTGACAAGAATTTGGCGAATGGATTCATAAGGCCTTCTCAATCCCCAGTTTCATCTCCTCTTTTTTTTATTCCGAAGAAGGACAAGAGCCTGAGGACTTGCATAGACTATAGGGCTTTGAATTTGGTGACCAGAAAGAACCGGTACCCGTTGCCACTCATCTCAGAACTTTTGGATCAAGTGAAGGAGGCTCAGATCTACACCAAATTTGATCTAAGGGGTGCTTACCACTTGGTCCGGATGGCAGAAGGAGATGAGTGGAAAACGGCCTTTCGAACACGTTATGGTCTTTTTGAGTATCAGGTCATGCCCTTTGGGTTGTGCAATGCTCCAGCGGCCTTTCAGCATTTTGTAAATGACATACTGCGAGAATGTTTGGATCGATTCGCCGTTGTTTATATTGATGATATTCTTATTTTTTCCAAAAACACTGAGGAACATATTCAGCATGTTCGTACCATTTTGGAATGTCTGTTGAAGAATCAACTTTATGTAAAATTGGAGAAATGTGTATTTCACGCCACCAAAGTAGAGTTTTTGGGATTCATTCTTTCTCCTGAAGGAGTTTCCATGGATGAATCTAAGCTTAAGGCAATTCGAGACTGGTCTGCTCCTTGTTCTGTAAAAGAAATTCAAAGTTTTTTGGGCTTCGCCAATTTCTATCGGCGATTCATTCAGAATTTTTCAGAGAAGGTGAGCCCCATCACCCGGTTGCTGCGGAAGAACGAAAAGTTTGTTTGGGGACCAGAGGCTGAGGACGCTTTTAAATTCCTCAAAGAATCCTTTGTCACAGCTCCCATTTTGCAACATCCAGATCCTTTTGAACCATTCTTTGTAGAGGCGGACGCTTCCAATTTAGCCATTGGGGGAGTGCTGTCCCAACGCCATAAGAAAACTGGACAACTTCATCCCGTTGCCTTTTATTCTCGAAAACTTTCCCCAGCAGAAATAAATTATGCCATCGCTGACAAGGAGTTGTTGGCTATCAAAATGGCATTCCTGGAATGGCGTCATTACTTGTTGGGAGCCAGACATGTGGTAACAGTATTTACTGATCATAGGAATCTGCAATTCCTTAAGTCTGCACGAACTTTGACTCCGCGACAACTTAGGTGGTCATTATTCTTTGCTGACTATGATTTCGTCCTCATGTATAAACCTGGAGTAATCAATGGAAAAGCTGATGCCCTCTCTCGATTGAATGTGGGAGAAGGTTCTGAGACAAAGAAAGAAGAATTTCTCATTCCCACGGAAAAGATTGTGGCCGTCACTGCTGTGGATGAATTGGAAGAAAGAATTGTCTTGGAATTCAAAAAGAAAGATTACTCAAACTGGGAGAATGAAGGTCCAGATCGTTCTGTGAAAGATGGAAAACCATATTGTCAAGAAAAGATGTTTGTTCCTGGAGAGAAACTTCAAGAGGAGACCATACGCAGATTCCATGATTTCCCACTGGCTGGACACAAAGGAGTCTTGAAGACCCTAGAGTTGGTAAAGCGAAATTTTCTTTGGCCTGGTATGGAAGCTCAGGTTCGACAGTATGTAGCCACTTGTGAACAGTGTTTGAAGGGAAAAAGTCTCAGACAGGCTCCACAGGGTCTTTTGATGCCTTTACCTGTACCTCCTTATCCTTGGCACACAGTATCCATGGACTTTATTGTCGAGTTACCATCAAGTCAAGGGAAGTCAGTTATTTGGGTGGTAGTAGACCAATTTTCTAAAATGAGTCACTTTGTTCCCCTCAAAAATCTTCCAAATGCCACTGAGTTAGCCTCCTTGTTTGTGCAGCACATAGTCAATTTGCATGGGATTCCAAAGATAGTTATTTCAGATAGGGGCCCTCAATTTGTGTCCCGATTTTGGAGATCCTTTCTAAGAGGTTTGGGGGTGGACTCTCGTTTGTCCACCGGTTATCATCCCGAGACCGATGGACAAACAGAGAGAGTGAATCAAGATCTTGAGCAGTATTTGCGTTTATATCTGATGGATCAGGAGGGAGATTGGCCTTCATTGTTAGCTCCAGCTGAATTTGCTTACAATAACGCAATTCATTCCGCCACTGGGTTTTCCCCTTTCTTCTTGAATTCAGGCAGACATCCCAACATGTTGGTGGGGAGAGTTGTAGGGGACGTTCCAGCAGCTGAGGAAATTATTCAAAAACTACAGTTAGCATTTCAGTTGGCCACAGCAAATTTGGTTAAGGCAAAGGCAGCTTTTAAGAAACATGCTGATAAGGGTCGCAGGACAAATCCAATTTTTCAGTCAGGGGATCAAGTCTGGGTTTCCACGCGCCATATGCGGTTGCGGGGAAATCGAAAGTTTCAGCCTAAGTTTGTGGGTCCTTATCCAGTAGACAGAATGATAAATCCAGTTAGTGTAAGACTTCAATTACCAAAAACTTTGAGAATCCACCCAACCTTTCATGTTTCGTTAATTAGAAAAAGTCCACCTAATCTTCGTAAGATACTTCCACCAGTTCCAGTTCAGGTAGATTCTACTGAGGAATATGAAGTAAAAAGGATTCTGGATTCTAAGATCAGGAAAGGACAACTTTTCTATTTGGTGGACTGGAAGGGTTTCGGTCCTGAAGAACAATCTTGGGAACCCAGTTCTAATGTTCACGCTGCTAGATTGGTGAGGGAGTTCCACAAGACTTATCCACACAAACCCAGGAAGGGGGTTTTGGTGGGGGGTACTGTCAGGAATGGTTCAATTACAGTTCGCTCTCTGCAGGTGTCCTCCATTACTAAGTCATCACCCCCTTCCACACACTGGACACAGCTGGTTGCTCGTTATCGGTTGGGCTGCTCAGGCATTTCCCTGTTGCCATAGGTGGGCTGGTCAGTTAGCGTTCTAGTGTTCCCTTAGAACGCAGGCTCTGTTTACTTGGAGCGCGAGCGTTTTCATAACGTCGCACTTCAACTGAAGCATTCCGGAGAGGCGAACGTTCTTCGCGCTCTCTCTCTCTTCACAGTTAGCTTTTGGACTTTTAGCTAATTCTAGTCAGGCTTCTGAATCCAAATTCCCTGTACCCTGTAGTTAGTCCCCCTTGTTAATGTCCTGTCGGCTTCTTCCAAGCCGCGTCTGAGTTCACTTTTAAGCCGCGTCTGAATTCCTTTCCAAGCCGCGTCTGAAGTCATTTCCAAGCCGCTTCAGAGTTCATTTCTGAGCCGCGCTTTCCCCGTTCAGTCAGTCTCAGCGCGGATTCTTTCCGCTTATGCTTCCGCTATTCCTCCGTTTCTGTGGCAATTCATGAGGAATACAGACTGTAGAACTGGGTCAAGTGGGCAGTTCTTCACGACATTCAGTCATCGGCTCCTTCTCAAGTTTGGCAGTAAATCCGTCAGCGGGTGCGCTTCCCAAGCAGTCTTCGCGCACCATTTCAAGCAGCAAGTTTTCAGCTCATCTCGCTACAGTCAAAGCAGCAAGGAATTTGGTGAGCTCGAACCAAATTATTTCTGTTGAATACCTGAACTGTATTTCAGCCCTTAATATATTATCAGTCAAGTCTTCTAAACAGCGAATTGACATTAACAGTTTATGGTATTTCTGAGTGATTCTAAGAAGGCAATCCCTGCCAGCTTATGACTTTAGCCTTCGCTACATGAACTGTGAACTCTGGCAGTCTTTTGGGTGTGTATTGAACTGATCATCCAGACAGCTGTCTTTTCACTGAGTCTACAAGTAAATGAAAATATATATATATATATATATTCTTGTGTACCACCATAAATCACATCCTCTGTGTCTCCATCAGACCAACTGAAAAGACAATGCTTCACAGCAAATACAATAGAGACCTACTTGAGAGCAGCTAAAGCTCACACTTTAACAGGTAAATAGAACAGGTCATAGAGAGTATAATTTAGGAATCAGTTTATGAATGGACCAGAACTTAGTAATGTTGTTGTTATCTCTTGCAGAAAGAATCTTCATTACATCCTAGAGAGGGAGAAGATTTATGTGTGAGCAGTCTCTCAGTTTGTCTTTTCCACTTCCCCTTTCCCTTACATCCCTGTAGCAAGAGTAATCAGGCACAGTGGTGATAGGGAATTGGGAGCAAGCATCACCTTCGGTTTGGCACTCCCGCGGAACTCTGGAAACTACAGGTACCTTCTGACAGGTATATGCTTTTACTGACTTCTACAATTCTAGTCTCTCTTGCATCATGGATTCCATTGCTCCACTCCAACAAAAAAAATGCCTCAACAAAAATATCCAAACCATGATTCAATGACAACTTAAACTCAGAACGCTGTAATCCTAGGGTAATCAAATGATCAGGGAGATCCAAACCATCCTTGGATCAGCTAATAATCCTTGGATCAGTAAGGAGCATTTTAACAAACAAATCAAGATCGCTAAGGCCGACTACTTCTGATCCCAAATTAATCAAGCTGCTAATCGCCCCAAGAAACTTTTTGCGCTGGGTAAACAACAATCAGTTGAAGCACCAAACCGCTCAGACTCAGGAGTCAGCCCACCTTCATGCAACAACCTGGCTGCTTTGTTTACTGAGAAATCTAGACTCATCAACATTGTGCTCACATCGAGAATTTCCATCTCCTGGACCAACATCAATATGGCTTTCAGAGAGGGCACTGTACCGAATCGGTCCCCAATCATGGGATGGATGACCTTTTTTAAATGCTTGACCAAAATGAATCTTGCCTCCTTATCCTTCTTGACCTTTCCTCAGTGTTTGACACTGTTAGACACAACAACCTCCTATCCATTTTGGAGCACAGCATGGGCCTTTCTGGTTCGGTGCTGCAATGGTTCTCGTCCTTCCTCCACCACAGATCCCAAAGAGTTGAGACGAACCACTCTCACTCCCAGCCAACACCAGTATCCATGGGGGTACCCCAAGGGTCCTCCTTATCTCCCATACTCTTCAACTTGCTCTTGTAATCATTAACTAATGCACTAAATTCCGCAGACATTCTCTCCCACATGTATGCGGATAATACGCAACTTTCTCTGAAAATTTCCTCCCCGAATAACCTCATATCACTCGACACTACCCTAATACATATTCAAAACTGGTTAACTGAGAGCCACCTCTTGCTCAACACCTCTAAAACAGAATTCCTTCTCATTTTTCCTCTAAATCACATCCCCAAGCTAGACCTTTGGTTAAACCACCTCACAGCCATCAACTGCTCCCCCCTCATTATTGACTCAATAAATCTTTCAGAATCACCCTGGACAAGCATCTGAACATGAAGAATAATATCAGCAATTTGTTGACGGGTGTTACGGGGTAAACGATATTGACACAGATTACCCTCCAATCTGTGTCAATATTGATTGCTGCGTACCACGCACAGAGAGCCAGTGGTTGTGACTCCCGTGAGGGATATTTTAACACACACCCAAAACTGATGAATTTATGGTGGCTAATATCTAACAGTGATAGGTAAATTCTTTCACACTTTTAAATTTGGTACAGAATAGGTTCAATACGGCTAAAAAAATTACTATGGGTAGGATAGGCGATGTCCCCGCGTTGTGAGGGAGATATGCCAATGTCTTGTGAAGATATAAAATATAACAAGATATCTGTGAGAGTAATCCCCATAACAAGGAATGTTTAGGGGTGACTATGGAGTTATCCGAGGGTAGGAAACATAACAAATTTTTGTGAAAATAAGCACCTTAATGATAAACGTGTAGGGGTGGAGATATGTAGAGTGAGGTTATGATGGATGCTGTCTCTTTCCAGATTATATTTAACCATGCAGTTCTGCAATACTTCCTGATACAAGATAGCGACGGCGACCAGTATCCAATAACAGTCGGACAGGATATTGACTTTTTTATCGACTTGAAGGTAATTATGGTCATAGCTACGTTTGTGTAATGAGTCTATGTGCCTAATATGGATAGAGGTTACCTAAATAACATATTAAGTTGTCCATATAGGTACCGATGACTTAGAGCACCCGATGGTAGTGCTTTCTGGAGACTTTTTGTGTTCCCAGAATTTACAGGTAAAACATTAAACTTTATTGTTTTATGCACCCATTCCAATTATATGCCATTGGTGTGGGCTTTTTTTATTAAGAATAGAGTCAGAGAGAAGTCTCTGGTACACACCCCTGGTATTTGTGTATCTTACTTGTAAGAACCTACATATGGGCGTGTAAACAGGTGTATTCCCAAAAACCAACATATGTATAGTGATATGTTGATGGAGGACTAAGTAGTTCTGATCCCACAAATGGTCCTTAATATTTGATTTCTGAGCATATGTTGATGAATGTGTTGGCCTCACTCTTGTCACTAGTGGGTTGTGATATGGACGGTGGGTTGTTGCATTAAAAAAGAGGATTGTGTCGTAGGATTTGTGAATAAAATGTGTGCGGATCTGAAATATTCACTGTAATGTTTATGTTTTTCAGATGTTTTCTGGGATTGGGACTTTTATATGTAAAAAAAAATTCCTGAAGAAGGCGTTGGCCATAAATAAGCGCCCGTAGAAACGCGACGATGCTCTTTGAAGGAAACTGTGTATAATCTGGGGTGACAATTGTTTTACATTTCAGCATTTTCTACAAATCATTTATAGCTGTTACAATTGATGCAAGATTATACTGTGTTACAGACTACATGGTCTGACTTTTTATGATTTTTATGATTTAGTACCCGTCAGTTATTTTTTTAAATTTTTATTTTTATAGTTATTTTTTATTGATTTTTTTCCACATACGCACAGCACAGTAAAAAAAAACAATTGAACTAAACATTGATATGTAACGACTAATACAAAATACAATGAGAAAAAGACTAGGAACTACTTATTGCGGGTTCTTATACATAACACAAATAACGACCGGACATGAGATATATACTAATACATGTATTCAACTCCCAGACATACCCTCCTTCCATATCCGTATTGGTTCCCAGATTTTCTTCCCTAACACCCTCGCCCTCCTACCCCTTCTAGCATATATTCCTTTGTCTAAGTTATGGACAGCCAGGAGGGTAGCCAGCCACTGTTGCATTGCTGGTGGCATTTTATCCAGCCAAGTCCTAGCTATCGAGAGTCTCAGAACTGCCATGGCAACAAATAAGAATTTCCCATACATACTATCCAAATCTGTACTAACACCAAGTAGTATCAAAGGTGGGGTAAGGGTAGTGTTGACCCCAAGCGAGTGAACAAAAAAAAATTCAATATCTTTGATAAGTGTGTAGAGTTGTGGGCAGGTAGCAAATATATGTAGGAAATCTGCCTCTGGTGCATTGCAGCGTGAGCAAATGGTCCTTGAGGTTCCTCCACACTGGGCTATTCTTGCCGGGGTAAAATAAAGAGAGTATAGCGTCTTATAATGCTGAGCTTGTAGAGAGGCAGAGCATAATACTAAGCACCCTAGCTCTAGAGAATATTGAAAGCAGCCCATCTCGATGTCTAATTTATTAGTCCACTTGGCTCCATGCTTTCCCAGGTCACCTGGTTTAGCAGCTGCCAGGGCTGCATAAAAACTGTGGATTGTACACTCCCCGCCCCTTTCTATGGAATCCAAGATGTCATTATTAGCAAACCCCGCAGCCCCTCCCTGCCTATTACTTAAAAAACTCCGAACCTGTTGGTACATAAAAAAGCTCTTCCTGTTTATGTGAAAGTTAGCCTCTAGATTTGAAAATTGAAGGAAAATCCCATCCAGTCCCAACAGGTCCCCTATCTTCACAATCCCCTTTTCTGCCCAATCTGCCATATTTGAATCTGAGAATATCTTTGGAGGTAGAGATCTATTTTTGTACAGCCGCGTATAGCTGTTGAACCTCCCCAAGCCGAATTTCTTCAAAAAAGCAGTCCAGATTTCGTGCGCGGCCCAGACTGTCTTAAACCTTGTCCATTTAAAGTAGGAGTAGTCAGGGCAGCTAAGAAAAGAGTTCTCCGTCTCAGTACCAAGAACGGTTGCATAAACTTCAGTAGAAGTGGACGTAATTTTAGGATCTAACCCGCCGCCTCCAACCAGACCCTGCATATATTGCAGCGCTGCTGCCCAATAATAGAGTCTGAAGTCAGGGGCCCCCCAGCCTCCTCTAGCCCTAGGGAAAGTGATAAACCTATATGCCCTCCTTGTTTTCCCGTGCGCCCAGATACATTTATTCAGAATTAACTCTAACCTATTAAACCATTTAGCCTCAAAGGTATTGCCCTAAAAAAATATAAACATTTAGGTAAAATTAGCATTTTAATTATATATGTACAACCTACCAGAGATCAAGTCAAGTCATAAATTTGTATAGCGCACTATTCACCCAGAGGGTCTCAAGGCGCTTAAGAGAAGAGGGGTTCGCTACTGATCGAACAGCCAGGTCTTGAGTTGTTTTCTGAAGGAGAGGTGGTTCTGTGTAAGACGGAGGTGGGTGGGGAGGGAGTTCCAGGTCTTGGCCGCCAAGTAGGAGAAGGATCTTCCTCCCACGGTGGCTCTTCGGATGCGTGGAATCGTGGCGAGGGCTTGGTTGGACGATCGTAGTTGGCAGGTGGGGGTGTAAAAGGTCAGGCGAGTGTTGAGGTATCTGGGTCCTAGGTCGTGAAGGGCCTTGTGTGCGTGGGCGAGGAGTCGGAACGTGATTCTCTTGTTGAAGGGGAGCCAGTGCAGGTCTCTCAGGTGACCAGATATGTGGTTGTGGCGAGGTATGTCTAGGAGGAGTCTGGCGGAAGCGTTCTGAAAGCGTTGAAGTCTATTTTGTAATTTGGCTGTGGTTCCGGCGTAGAGGGTGTTTCCGTAGTTCAGACGGCTTGTGACAAGTGCTTGGGTGACCGTCTTCCTTGTTTCGGTGGGGATCCAACGGAAGATCTTTCGGAGCATGCGTAGGATGTTGAAACATGATGATGAGACAGCGTTGACTTGTCTGGTCATCGAGAGGGAGGAGTCTAGGATGAATCCCAAGTTGCGAGCATGGTCCGTTGGTTTGGGTGCGCTGCCTAGGGCCGAGGGCCACCAAGAGTTGTCCCAGGCAGAGGGGGACGATCCTAGGATAAGCACTTCCGTCTTGTCTGAGTTCAGTTTTAGGCGGCTGTTCTTCATCCACTCGGCTACGTCTTTCATCCCTTCATGTAGGTTGGTTTTGGCGGTTGTTGGGTCGTTGGTGAGGGAGAGGATCAGCTGGGTGTCGTCTGCATAGTAGATGATGTTGAGATTGTGTCGGCGTGCGATGGATGCGAGGGGACTCATGTAGACGTTGAAGAGGGTGGGGCTGAGTGAAGATCCTTGAGGTACACCGCATATGACTTCGGTGGCGTCTGATGTGAAAGGGGGGAGGCGGACTCTCTGGGTTCTTCCGGCTAGGAATGAGATGATCCAGTCCAAGGCCTTATCTTGTATTCCGACGTTCCTGAGGCGTTGTACAAGGGTGCGGTGGCAGACTGTGTCGAACGCTGCAGAGAGGTCCAGGAGGATGAGGGCCACTGTTTCCCCGTTGTCGAGCAGTGTCCGGATGTCGTCTGTGGCTGGAATGAGGGCGGTCTCAGTACTGTGGTTGGCTCAGAAACCGGATTGTGAGGGGTCCAGGGCATTGTTAGATTCAAGGAAGGCGGCGAGCTGACTGTTGACGGTCTTCTCAATGACTTTGGTGGGGAAAGGGAGGAGCAAGATGGGACGGTAGTTCTTAAGCTGGGTGGGGTCCACTGTAGGTTTCTTCAGGAGGGCACTAAGTTCGGCATGTTTCCAGCTTTCCGGGAAGGTGGCGGTGTTGAAGGAGCAGTTGATGATGTCCCGGAGTTGGGGGGCGATGATGGAGTCGGCCTTGTTGAAGATGTGATGGGGGCATGAGTCGGTTGGCGATCCGGAGTGGATGGAGTTCATCGTGCGGATGGTGTCTTCGGTGCTGATCGGGGTCCAGGCGCGGAGGGTGGTGGTGGGGGGCTTCTGTTCTGTGGTTGGGGGAGTGGTCAGGTCGCCGAAGCTGTTATGTATGTCAGCGATCTTGCTGTGGAAGAATGAGGCAAGAGAATCGCAGAGGTATTGAGAGGGAGTGATGTCGTTGTTGCCGGCGTTGGGGTTGATGAGCTCTTTGACAATGCTGAAGAGTTCTTTGCTGTTGTGGGCGTTGTTGTCTAGTCGCTCCTTGAATGCTGATTTTTTGGTGGTGCGGATCAGCTGGTGGTGTTTGCGGGTGGCGTTCTTGAGGGCGGTCATGTTGTTTGTGGTTGGGTTTCTTCGCCATGCTTTCTCGAGGGTGCGGCAGTTCTTTTTGGAGTTCTTGAGGTCGTCGTTGAACCAAGGGGCTTTTTTGCTTCCTGGCTTGTTGGGAGGGTTTTTCAAGGGTGCTAGTTTGTCAGCGCAGTGGATGATCCATTGTGTGAGATTGATGGCTGCTTGGTTTGGGTCCGTTGATTTGGCGGGAGGGTTTTGGTTTAGAGATGTGGTGAGTTGGTCGGTGGTAATTTTGTTCCAGTATCTACGGGGAACTTGTTGCGGGTGGTGGTGGGTCGTGGTCTTTCTGAAGCTGAAGTGGACGCTGCTGTGGTCAGTCCAGTGGAGTCCCGTGGCGTGATTGAAGGAGATGTGCTTGCTGGAGGTGAAGATTGGGTCGAGTGTGTGTCCGGCGTAGTGGGTGGAAGTGTTCACCAATTGTTTGAGTCCGAGATTGGTGAGGTTGTCCAGCAGGGTGGTGGTGTTGCTGTCGTTGTTATTCTCCAGATGGAAGTTGAGGTCTCCTAGGAGAATATAGTCCTCGGAGGGGAGGGCGTGCGGGCTGATGAAGTCAGCGATGTCTTCGCTGAATTGTGTGCGGGGTCCTGGGGTCTGTAGATGAGGGTGCCTCTGAGAGTGGTCTTGGGGTTGGTTTGTATTTGGAAGTGGAGGTGTTCAGTGGCTAAGAAGGTGTCGTCGGTGCTGCTCGTGAGGCGGATGGTGTTTTTGTGAACGATGGCGATACCTCCTCCAGTTTTGTTGATGCGGTCTTTTCGGATGATAAGTGGAGATTATTTATTCTCACTAGGTCCAAGTTTACTTTGGACATTAGGGGTGCCATATTCCATTCTACTACCATATCTAGGTCTGCCGAGATCTCAACCCCAAATAAACTGCAGAGTTAGCTACACGGGACTCATTAACAACAGAATAAGAGTTTTTAACTATCTGGGTCTTGCTCTTATTGAGCCTATATCCAGAGACCTCTCCAAATTGCTGTGCTTCCCGTTCTACCTCGCCAATGGCTAGGGCGGGATTTGGAGTAACAATTGCCACGTCATCTGCGTAGGCAAGCGTTTTAAATTGCTTGCCGTTTATGCTTACAGCGGGGATATTTAAGTTGGCTTCTAATTTACGCAGTAAGGGATCCATATATAGCGCGAACAACAAAGGTGACGATGGGCAGCCCTGCCTAGTCCCCCTGTTGATCTGCACCAAGGCGGTAAGTCCCCTATTAATTCTAATCCGGGCTGTCGGCTCCCTATATAGTGCTTGAACAGCTCGGATATAGCCTTCACCTAAGCCATACCATCTCATTGCCTTCCAGAGGTAGTCCAAAGAGACCCTGTCAAACGCCTTTTCTGCTTCTAAAAATAAAGCTGCGATAGGGTCCCCTGGGACTCCAGTGGCATCAAACAGAGTAATTACCTGCCTAATGTGCTGAGTGGTACCCTTTCCTGGAATAAACCCATGCTGTGTGGAACTGACCATGCCCTCGATCACTCTAGCCAATCTTTTGGCTAACATTTTGGAATAAATCTTTGCAACTGAATTCATTAAGGTGATAGGCCTGTAGGAGCCCGGAGCTGTAGGTGACTTGCCTTTTTTTTAAATACCTATAACTTCAGCCCCCCGCTATGAACTTGGAATTGAATTCCCCTGCTGGGCCTGTAGTCCCGTATTTAACATCTCCGCGATTAGGACTTTCTGGAATACCTTATACAATTCAACGGGAATCTGGTCCGGGCCTGCTGCTTTAGCTGAAGGAAGATCCGCTAATGCTGAGGCCACCTCCTCTAGATTGATTGGGGATTCTAAAATTACCTTCTCTTCTTCTGGAAAATCCGGGGCTAAGCTGTGGTTAAGATAATCCTTGATGTCTATAATTCCACCACCATCCTCGAAGCCATAGAGATCTGTATAAAATTGCCTACAAACCTCCCTTACGCCCTCTGGCTCAGTTACCATATTACCTTGGCTATCCAGGATATCCTTAATTTCTTCTGCTGCTGCTTGCTGTCGGGTGCAAATTGCCAAGATGTGTCCAACTCTCTCACTCAACTTGAAAGATTGTTCCTTCTTGGCAGGATAGTTGGCTGCGGTTTTACTAGCGATACATTCTATTGCTTCAGCTTTTAATGAGATAATTTTTAGTAATTGCTGTTCCAAGGGCATACTCTGCTGAATTAATAAATTCAATTCTTCCTCTGCCTTAGCTAATGTTCTAACTATTTCCTCCACTCTAATCCTCTCAGATTTCTGCTTATGGATTGAATAGCTCAGTGTCTCCCCTCAGGCTCCCGCCTTAAATGCATCCCAAGCATTACCTGAGGCTGTGTTCCCTCTGTTGGTTGCCCAGAATTCACTTATCCAATTATTCATGTATTTGATATATCCAATGTCTTTCAATAGGGCTCTCTCAAAAGTCCAGGTGTTTTGCTTGATAGCTTTCCCTGCTACTTTAATAGAAATAACCAAGGGGTTATGGTCTTATATTATTCGGGGGAGTTTCCCAATTTGGGATCTGGATAATAAAGAATTAGAAATTAAAAAATAATCTAATCTAACAAGAATTTTGTGAGGAGCTGAAAAAAATGTACTACCATCCAGCTGTGGATGCAGCTTTGCCCAGAGATCTGTCAATGCGTTATGTTGCGCCATAGCTGCTAATGCACGAAATGATCTCTTCTTCCGACCGGTATACCCCCACCCTGTTTGCAGCTCGGAGCCTGAGGGACTATTAATGTTGAAATCCCCACAGCATATGATTGGTTCAGGCCAATGAGCTAATTCCGTGTCTAGATATTCAAATATATCAGGGTCATCCTCTGTGGAGCCATATACCGAAACCAAAGTGAACTTCTCCCCCCTACATACTAATTCCGCTATAACCCACCTACCCCATTGATCCTCAACCTTCTTAATTACCGAACAATCCCTCCCTTTGCCCAATATAGCCACCCCTCTTGTTTTAGACCCTTGCTTTGTATGAGCAAATAACGAAAACCCTAGCTGTTCCAGCAGGAATCCTTTTCCCCCCTCAAAATGTGTTTCCTGTAAGCAAACAAAATCCAGTCTCATTGTTTTCAATAATGCAGACACCCGAAGCCTTTTCTGAACATCATTCAACCCGCAAACATTAATTGAAGCAATTCGACAAGACAAAAAAAATACATCAAAAGATTGTTCTAGCTTCCTTACAAGTTTTTTAGTTAAACAAAAAAGAAAAGTGCTGTGCTGTATGTGCTGTGTGTACCCCCTCTCCCCCTCCCCCCTTGCCCCCCGTCTTTGCGGTAACCCACCCTCCCCCTGCCCCCCCAACTGGCAAATAGGTCAGGCATGACCTATGTGTGTCCGCTTTGGAGTGTAGCTGTCGGGTCCTCCTCCCTCTCCCTCATTCCAACTGCCTCTCTGTTTGCCCTTAGCCCATGACCCCCTACCCTCGTTGGTTTACCTAGTTCCTTGCCAAATGTATCCCACAGTAAGGCCCTCATCCCATTTTACCTGTGCTATGACCCCCTTAACGCCCTCCCTCCTTGTAGCTATGTATTTCCTCCATATACTTCTTAGCTTTTATTTCGGGGAAGAACATTTTCACCTACCCTCTAGTAACCACTTTTAACTTAGGAGGGTGGAGGAGGTATGCCTCTGAGCCCAGTGCCTGAATAGGGGCTATTAGCTGTCTCAGCCTCCACCTTCTTTCAACTGTAATGTGACAGAAGTCTTGCCTGGCAAAAAAAGTAATATTGGTAACTCAGCGCTTGGCCTCTGGTTTAGCTTTTTCAAGATTTTCCTGCCTCAGTAGGTAGTTGCCCACATAAATCAAAATTGCCCTTGGTCTGTCATCTTTGCTGGCGCCATACCCCTTCTTCTTTACAGATGGAAACCGATGCGCCCTTTGAATCTTACTCTCCCACTGCCAAGATGTTAATTCTGGAAAGGCACCCTTCAGTGAGCTTACAACAAATAGTCTCGTATCTTGCCCTTCAATTCCCTCCGCCACCCCTAGCAGTCTTATGTTGTTCATTCGCTGCCGATTTTCATAGTCCTCAAGTTTCCACTGTATGTCTACAACCACCTTCTGTTGTTCCTGCTTAGAAGATTGAAGACTGTTAAGGTCGTCCTCCAGCTTCCCAGTCCTTTCTTCAACTTGGGTTACTCTCTCTGCCACCTCCTCGTATAGCTTATTCATTTTCCGTAGAGAGCTCTGGATTTTCTTTGTCCCTTGCCTGGCCCTGCGACTCTCAACTCTTACTTCATTTTGCATTTGCTTCAGTGTGCTAAAGAGTAAGTCTAACGAAGCTGGCTGTGGAGGCGTTTGAGAGGTTTGTGGGTGTGATGACAGATGCTGTTCTGAATGTGGTGGTGGTCTAACATGATCCTGATAGACCAAGGATGTGGCTGAATAGTCCCAGGTGAGTTTTTTAGTGGGGTCTGTGGGCTTCCTGAGGAGTTCACTTTCCTTCTGGATCTGCGTTTTTTCTGCGTGGTCTTCTGGGGAAAGGAGCTACTACTGGCGTCTGTTTTGCTACCTGTGTCAATTTCGCTAGATAAGAGAGACTCGGAGTCCTCATTCACAGAGTAGAATTTATCACCTTCTGGTGAGCCTCCCCCCGCTCTTCCCTGGAACCCTCCGCCACTGAAGTCCTTAGAGGTAGGGTAGTGGTTCTTTTGTGAGACAAACATTGAACCAGTAGTTCCTGTACATATCTCGCTGATTGCCTCAAACGGATTTATTTCCACCACCCGATTGTCTGACTCCCTCAACTCACCGCTTTCATAGTGTGGAATCAACTGGGTGGAATACCCCTCAACCAGCATTGTTTGAATTAGCCCACTCTGCCTATGACCGTCTAAAGTGGTGTCAGCATCACCCATCGCTTGCGAGCAGCCTCGATTCTCGCACACAGGCAGCTCATGAGACGCGCTCCATTGCTCTTGCTCCGTCGGGTCCGACCATTGCCTAGCGACCGCTGCTTTTGCATCCACAAGGACGCCATCAATTCCAGCGCGGCTGTCTGTTTCACCCAAGCCGGTGCATACAGGATCTGCGACTTCTGGTGGTTCCGAGGATTTTCCAGCAAAGGCTTCGACCAAGGTAGGCTGATGCAGATTATCCTTACTTCTTGCTTTGGCCCCCGGCACCCTCTGTGAGGGGAGATCGCTAGAGTTCCCAGTGACTGCACCGGGGGCAGGGGCTGGGGCCTTGCTGTTTCTTGCCTTCTGCTCAGCACCCTTCTTTAATTGAGTTTTTCTTGCCACGATAATGCTCGCGCTGGCGCTTGCACGTTGTCCGGTGCTGCGGATCGCAGCCAGTTTTGTTTTGTCTCTACCCTTCGTAGCGGCATCCTTCTGCTCCTTAGCCTCCTTGGACAACTTGGCAGACCGGAGTGACATACCGGGCGGCCCCTTGAGCATCAACACCACGAGACTTGTCAAGCCAGTTTGTACTCGGACGAAAAGCAGTTTCAAAAGTCACCGTATTGAAGATACAGGTCGATGCTTTACTGAGAAGCTGCTTGTGGTTCTTCCAATCTTGAGGGCACTTATCATCACTAGACCAGCTACGCTGCATGGGCTTCAATCCATCCGAGAGGGAGTCGGAGAGAATGCGACTGGTCGCTACAGACTGTCCGCGGCCATCTTGCCTTGTCTGCCTCAGGTGACCCGTCAGTTATTTTAATGTATCATGATATGTATAGTGTCTTTCTTTAATGAATACATTTTTATTTTTTCAGATTTGTATTCTTCTAGATTGATCTTTTTAATTGCATCCCTGTGTCTAGTGACATCCTACTGGTGAAGAGGAGGTTTGTGTATGAATTGCGTTTGAATGGTGTGCGAAGTGTGTATCAATCCAAAGGGGCCTTCCCTTTTTTGTCACTTTGGTCTTTCGCATTACCCCTCTCTTTGGATGGTGGGTCCCTCTCTCTTATTTTAGGAGTAGATTGCTTTTAGTTCTTCCTTGATAGCATTTAGGCAAACCTCAGTATTGTGGATCATTTTAAGCATCTTGCACCTGGTTATTTGTAACCAGTGGGAGTTCACCTTTGTTAGCAAGGTGAAGAAGGGTATGGACCCTTTGCGTTTACATGAGTGTCAAAAAACTGTCCAAATTCTTCTGCAGTGTCCTTTTACTGAGCCCAGTCAAACTAAACAGTTTTCTAGAGCCTAATGCAATATAGTTGTTTTCTTCTGTAGCAGATGTTGATACAACTCAGATAGATCTTATCCAGGGATGACCAGGTTCGGGTGTGTATAGTTACGAGGGTAGATAGGCCCGCCATCGTGGGACGAGCTGGATGTAGATAAACTCTCCACATTGCCAGTAGGTGTCCATCATCAAGGATGTGTCGCATTGCATATCAGGTACTTACAGTGTTGCTTCATAATGTTCATTGGTGCCAAGCAGTATCTTTCCTTCCTCTCTGGAACGCAAGGAATACAGTGTACGTTTCCACACAATTAGGGGTTGGCCCTCCCTTCTAGCCATGTGTGCTTATCTATCTCAGTGTCCCTTCATTTCTGACATAGGGTATCTATTTTGGCATTCAACCCTTCCCTTCTAGACTCATTTCCCCTGGTATCATCGAGGTGAATGACCCTACACTGGACCTTCAGGATTATGGTTCATTTGTTATTAAATAATATTGTCCCACCCTGGGACCACAGACTGAGGCAGGAGCTCATATGTTCGTGCCCTGGTGCGGTGGTCTTGCTACCTCCAAGAACCTCTTCTCTGGAAAATCTCAGGGCTAAACAGTGTCCTTGGCTATGGTGCCCTGCCTGATATTCCTGTCTTGCTCAGTTTGAATGTCGCTAGGCTCAGTGAAAAGGTGTATCACTGTAGGGTTAGTTTCATACCGGATGATGTTTACCTCTACTCTATGGAGTTCTACTCTACTGGGATGTATATTGTCCATAATCCTACATAGGTTCTGGTGGATGAGACATTCTTCTTTTTCAGGGGCTATTTCTTTGGATAAGTAAAGTCGGTTTGGCCCATGGGATATCAGCAAATAGACATAGTATGACTTAGCCCATATCATGGCACCCACTGAGGTCATGTGTTGGTACAATGTGTTGTGCAAGAGTGTGCTGTGTAGAGCATGTAGAATACTACCATTTGGTTCAGTGTAAATGTAAGTGGGGTGGGCGAGGTCCCTACACAAGCACTGTAGAAATGTTGAGGTAGGCTCCATGTGACTAGGCACATTTCTTACTGCAGACGGATACAGACACACCCATGCTAAGCAGATGACATACAAATGTGCAATAATACTGACCTTTTGGAACATTGCAAGTCTTGGGATGTTGTCTGAAGGGGCCGTCTGCAGCTTTCTGGCATCCAGGGGTGTCTATGCTTGGCACAGTGTACAGAGTCTGTCATCTTTGTTGGTTTGAAGCCTTGGGTCTTGTTGGGATTTCGGAGGTTGCTAATGAATAAGTTGCAGGCCCCAGTAAAGGCGGTGCACTTTGATTTCAGACCTGTTGCAAAAGAGCTGTGGCTTGTGGTTTACCTTGTTAGAGAAACATGCATCATTACTTGGTCTCAGAAATTCCAGTGCTTTTCAGGGCTTTCCTGTGCCTCTAATATGCACAGTCTTTGGTGAGGTACCTGGTGGGCGAGTCCAGTTTGTGTGTCATTTTAGGGATCAGTGAGTTTTTGGACATGGGGCACCTGAGTTTTATTTTGTGGGTCTTTTGTTCCGCCCAGCTCGCCATGATTTACGTGAGTTTTTTAGTGGGCCAATCCTCATGGTTGTATGGATGTCTCTTTTTACCTATCATTTTATCCTCATTGTCAGCCCTCTAATACCCTACTTTCCATAACGTGTGGGTGAGTGTGTGTGTGTAATTTTAAAAAGCAAATGGTTTCTTTTTGACCAAAACATGCTAAATTTGTCATATAAGGAAGGGGGTGAGTCACGATTTGGAGGTTGTGGGTAATTGCAATGTTTCCTGAGGATGTGCATGCCCCTCTGGTCCCTGCAAGTGATGTGCAAAAATGTTTTCTGTAAATGAATTGGGTGTTTTGAATATGCCTTTTTTCTGGAAGGTTCTTGTTTGGGCTACTTTTGGGCAGCTAGGTCATTGGACCCCTTCCTACAGTCTAATGTAGTGTGGGTTTTATTGGGGCAACTCTGGTCGGGGTTGAGAAGCTGAAATGCAGCACTGTGTGGTTCGAATGTGGCAATGACTGGGACTGGGCCTATTTCTCCCTTGGACGATGTTTATGAGACCCTGTGTTTTTTGCTTCGACAGGCTGGATGCAGTGGTGAGCGTACCTCTGCACCTGCTGTGGGGTCTGCGATGGTCATCTACAGACACCATTTCCCTCCAGGCACCCCTCTCTCACTCAGATCCAGTATACGTTGGGTCTGCCAACCTCGGTGGGAATCAGGGACTTCTTATCCAGTGATACACTACTATGAGCAGATTTTGGATGTTTTGAAGCATTAGGAACTATCTTGCTCATGATGGGAGTAAGGTGCACTGCTGGGACTTGTCTTACTGCGAGTAAAGAACTGAGATGACTGATTGCCCTGGTGAATCTCCCTACTGACTTGGTGCCAAATTGTTGCTTATTAGTGCATGGACTATGGAGTTCTGTGGGGGACACCATTATCCTACGAGTGCAGAAAACCTGGCCTCCGGCACTAGAGTGTCACCTCATTTTTGTGCTTGCTGGGCTGGCTTCCCTGTTTGCCGTGGTTGGCATGTGTTTGGCCAACCACCTGATCCTTGTTGTGGTAGTGTGTTTGCTGGCTGATTTTCTTGTCACAGAATGTACTGCGCGCTCAGGTTGATCTGGGCTTAGGTTTGTGGATGGGGATTTTCCAAGGACTGGCACAGACCTATCGATCTTTGCTCATGGTATACCTTCAGGCGGCAGAGGTCATTCAGGTGGCCCATCCAAGGCAGTAGAAACACTCTCTAGGGCCTGACTTCAGCCAGCCTTCCTGATATCTGCAGCCATAAATGTTCCTAAACCTTTTGGTGTTCCACGGTGGAGTCCCTTTCAAGACTGGAGAAATTTGTACCCTTAAGTCAAATATGGCCAGCTTGCGGGTGGTTTTACTCAGTTTGTGGGGGGCCAGGCTTGGTGTAATTTATTCTGGGTAGTTCCTAGTTCTAGCCCTTCCTAGTGGGCCATTGCATGGGGGATGCACGTGGTGACCAGCTGCCCTCCAGCTAGGGACCCAGATGGCTGGTGGGGGCACTTCCTTGGAGTAGTGTGTCTTCTGCTGGGTATGCTGAGATCCCTCCAATGGTTACTCGCTTGGACACTACATTCAGCAGCAGGTAGGGGGATTTGGGCATGGGGGGTGCACTGCAAAGTGCCAGGCAACCTTGAAGGTGCCACTTCCTCACTTGGGGAAGTACACAAGTGATCACAGAGGCTGAGCTCGGTAACCCTGGGGAATACCGTGGGTCTGGTTGTTCAGTGGACTAATGCATCCACTGCAGCGGCCTGTGTTTGACCTCATGGTCACAGGTTCAAATCCCAGCAGGTCCACTCAGCCTTTCATCCATCTGAGGTTGATAAAATGAGTACCATTGAGTTGGGTAACAATAAACATCTGTTATTCAGCACCAAGATACCCCATAGGTGATCATGCGCTTTACAAATACACATGTTATGTTATTTGTAACTGCCATTGCCTCTACGTGCCTTGGGCCGGCTCCCCACCTATCCATGGTAGACTCAGCAGGGCTGCAGAAGTCAAGGTTCCTGATATCTTCCTTTTGTGTACCTTACTAGCTAAGAAAGTTTTTGTCCTTTTTACGATTTCCACTATGAGGTGGTGTGTGCGGCATGTCCACCACTGGTAAATTTCACATAGGTCGAGGAGGTTTCCTGTATACCCAGGACTGCCCCCATGAAGGGGGTCCCCATTGCCGAAGCCACCCTGGTTGGTGTCCATGTGGTGTGCAAGTGTATTGCTGGTTGGTGTCCTTTGTGGGGACCTCCAGGGGAGGAGCAGGCTATAACCTTGTTCCAAGCAAACTGGATTGACATTTTCAGTTTGGCCATAAGGTCCTGACTCAAGATATTAGTCCGGGTAAAGGAAAGTACTGCCATTGTTCCCTCACTCTTTCCCCCTCTATCTCCAGCTCAAGGTGTTCTGTGAAGAGGATACATGCCACCATGCCCAAGACCCCTTGTATGGTTGCAGTGCTCTTTGATAGGAGGACTGCTCCCTCCTGCAGGAATGACCTTCTTGCCCCAGTGTCTGGTAAGAAGGGGTAAGTGTCCAATTTATTAACATCATGACCACTAGGTCCTCCTCAGGGCAGCCTAGGGTAGACCGTAATAGGTGTGTGTCTTTGGGTATCCTGTCTGTTTCTGGTGTGGCTATTCCTTCATCCTCACCCTCGCTGTTGGATTCTGAGGGTCTGGTGTCCTTTTCCTCGCTACTGCTAGTCTTGCTACTGTTTAGACCCACAATGAAGTTCCTGGTCACTCATGGAGTGTAGGTTTTGTGGACCAAACACCATGATTGGGGAGTTGAGCTTCTGGGAATTCTAGCACTCAACTGGGATGAGGCAGGAATCACCTGGGTTTGCTGCTCTGGCAACCTCCTTGCCCTAGATCTAGTGGCTTGCTACCCAGTGGGGGGCTCCTCAGCCCCACTCGACCAGGAGATTGATGCTACCCAGTGCAGGAACAGCAGGGATGGCAGGCATTAGAGCGAGAACATTTGTGCCTGTGTATGACTCAAAGAACCAATCACTCCTGGCTGCCTCACTAAAATGTTGCTCGAATATGAATTTACCTTAAAAAAATTAAAGACAAGAGACATTTGAAAAAACAGGAATGATTGGTTTAATTAAACGTAGCAGCCGGTAGAACAGGCTACAGAGTCGGGGTCTGAAGACTGTCTCAAAGTATATTGGTTTCAGCCTTCATGTTATACATATACGAGGTTTCATAAAACAGTGGTACATTCCTCTGGATACAGAAATCTAGGCCTAGTCATGGGGCCATAAATCTTGTCCACTGATAAGAAGGGAAGGCTTGCCTCGACCTCACACAGAGACAATGCAGAGAAAGTGGGTTTGTGTCCAGATGTCTGACATGGGAGCACGTGATCACTGTGTGTAGTGTGCATGCAGTGCTCTGATTGACGGAGTGCTCCTAACTTAGGGGCCGATTAAGATGGCGGACGGACCTGCGTCCGTCCGCCACCCCAGAGTAGGAGGGACCGTCCGCAGGGGCAGCGGCAGTCCTTCCGTCCAAATTAGGATGTGACCGCCACCCTGGCGGTCACATCATGTATTTTAACATTGCGGCGGGTGCTGCTTGAAGCAGCACCCGCCGCAATGTTACAAATGTAAGCAGTGCATTTGCATGCACAAAGCGGCAGGCACCGCGCGGTCCCTGCCGCTTTGTGCACGCAAAGGCAGGGGGGTACCATAGGTACCCCCCATTTGCACCCCCACCCCCCTTCACCCCTGGGGGCCCGCAACGGGCCCCAAACAAAAGTCCGTATGCCTTTCCACGGCAGAAATTCCGCCGTGGAAAGGCATATTACTCCAGACATCCTAATATGCCTGGCGGTGTCTGATAGACACCGCCAGACATGTTAGAGCTTTTCCGCCGCGGTCGGAAGGCGACCGCGGCAGAAAAGCTGCGGATGGTCTTTCTGACCGCCCAGCCATCCTAATCTGGCGGGGGGTCTTTGAACGCTCCGCAGTGGTTTTCCCGCATCCTCCGGGCCGGCGGTGGCTTCCGCCGGCCCGGAGGATGCGGGAAAACCGCGATCATAATCGGCCCCTTGGTGTGGCATCTGATTGCATGGTGTTTTCAGCAAAAAATCCCCTCTGGACAAATTTTTTTATTGAAGCCAGTCTCCTGAGACCGTTGTGATTTTGCTGCCTATCTGTGGCATCGATCTGGGTTTTCCTGTTCACGCGCTTGCCTAAGGGTGACGTGTCCTCTCTCCTCTGAATTGTAAATCAGTTGCTTCAGACCTAGGTTGCAGGGCCTGCCTGACCACTTATTTTTTACCCGGATTGAGTGGGAGGTCATATTGGATGAATTCAACAACGGAGATGCAAGTTCGTTACCATACGTACATTTATTATAGTTTACATCAAAAACGTATTTATCAATATTAACAAGAGAAAGAGTATGGCTGTGCTTTTGAAGCTCACATCCTCTCACTCAGCATGGGGTGTGGGTTTCAGTAGAATTGACACTAGTGTGGAGACGGAATTACCTAATTTTAATAATCTAGTTCGCAGACGGGCTTGGTGAGCTCCGCCTACTGTGATAAGCATTTACGAGTTTGGAAAATGCCTAGAATAGGGTTTTCCGGGACTCTTTTAGTCATAAAACAGAAAAAAAGTTTAGGAATCTGAAGTCCGGAAACTTAGTAATGATAGGTTAAAGATCCTTACCTTGCTAAAATTCACATGCCCCACTATTTATTGGGTGATTCTTACTTGACATATTTCAGCATGTTTCACCTACTGGAATCTCTTGGATGAAATATCTGACAGTCAATTTTTCCAACAAATGACTGACTTCATATGTTTTACTGTAGTCTGTGTGATGTGCAGTAATGCAGTGCAAAGTTCATTGCTTTAATATAATAATTAGTACTTTAGAGGTGGGTGATTCTAAAGATTAGACAGTCTAGTAGGGACCGGACAAATACTCTCGAATGTTATCTTAAAATTGTATCCTATGTACTAGATGGATACTAATGGCCTCCTGACCTCATTAATGGTTTTAGTGATCTGGCCTCAATGTTGGCAGTATGTATGCTGCTCCAGTGGTGACCAGGTACACCAAAATAGAGAAATTCTCCACAAACGTAGATATTCTTCACCCAAAAGGTCTGCTACAAGTGTTGCTAGAACTGCATAGAGTTGAAAACGTATGACTAATGTTTTGCAATTCTGTGATGACATTGTGGATGTTATTTTCCTTATGTGTTTCCTGGAGACAGACACATGGGGGCCGATTAGGATGGCGGACGGAAATGGGTACTGTCCGCCATGGTGGGGGAAATTTTACTCCCGGCTGCGCCGCGGAGAAACCGCGGTTGGGATTAGGATATTCATGTCACGAAACTCCGACCGCGGCGGACGGATCACAACCAACACCGTCCGCGGTGGACGGAACACAACCAAGTCCGTCCGCGGCGGACGGAGTCCAACGAACAACCACTGCCGCGGACGGAAATGACCGCGGAAAATAAAACATGTACCGCCATCCCTGAGAATACTCCGTGGCCGCAATTAGGATAAATCCGCCCGTACAACGGAACTCACAGCCATCCACGTCCGCGGCGGAAACAATGCTACGAGAACCACAGCATCAGGGCGGAAGGCCAACACGCACAACATCCCTAGCGCCTAACAAATGTATGAAAGTGCACCGCAAGTCCTAAGCAAACATACGAACATTGACAAGGCCCCCCCCCCAAGCACAAGCCACCATGACACGTCCCAATTATCCAATAATGCACACAAGTCAACACGCCCACCTACCACCTGACTCGCAACAACCATTGAGACACGACTACAAAAAGACACCCCCACACAACCACAATCCCTTGCACCACAGCATTGCTGCCAGCAAGAGGGCCATTCGAGACACTGCTAACTCACATAAAATCACATAGAAGACACCCACCCACCACCCTACCACACAAACACCCACCACACAAATCCTACACATCACACACCACACACCTGCACCTCCCAACTCACTCAACTCACACACTGAGCACCACACACCATGGCACCCAAAAAAAAAACCAAATTCACGGAGACAGAGTTGCGGGTAATGGTAGATGAAATTATCCGTGTGGAGCCCAACATCTTCGGGGCCCAAGTCCAGCAGACGACCGTGGCGCAAAAGAACCACATGTGGGACAGGATCGTCACTCGGGTGAATGCGTCGGGGACTGTGCCGAGGACCAAGCACGACATTCAGAGGCGGTGGCATGACCTTAAGACCAGGGTCAAGGGCATCCGAGCGAAAAACCACGCCAGAGCCAATCTTACTGGCGGTGGCACACCCCCGGAGCCCATACCCTACACCGATTGGGAGGAGAAGGTGCTGGTGATACTACACCCAGAGAGCCTAGACGGCCTTGACGAAGGAGAAGAGACTGGTGAGTACAAACCAAGCACCACGATCAGCACGACATGGTCAGGCTCACACAACTGAGAATAAACATCCCCCACGCCCCAACCCATGCACGTCGGACACCAACACACTAACATGTCCATGGCTCCCAACAGGCCCCCATGTGCACGGGGAGGGTGGTGGTGGTGGCGGTGGTGGTGGAGGGTGGGGTGTGTGAGAGGCCCAAACTACAACTCCCAACAGGCCCCCATGTGCACGGGGAGGGTGGTGGTGGTGGCGGTGGTGGTGGAGGGTGGGGTGTGTGAGAGGCCCAAACTACAACTCCCAACAGGCCCCCATGTGCACGGGGAGGGTGGTGGTGGTGGTGGCGGTGGAGGGTGGGGTGTGTGAGAGGCCCAAACTTCAACTCCCAACAGGCCCCCATGTGCACGGGGAGGGTGGTGGTGGTGGTGGCGGTGGTGGAGGGTGGGGTGTGTGAGAGGCCCAAACTACAACTCCCAACAGGCCCCAATGTGCACGGGGAGGGTGGTGGTGGTGGTGGAGGGTGGGGTGTGTGCGACAGGAAACAGAAATGTCTACAAATCAATGTAACCATGTACTGTCCACATTACTGACCAGCTCGATCTTGTCCCTCAGGTGATCGTCAACTGACTGGGGAAAGCAGTACCCGGCCGCCAGCCTCGCCTCCCACACCTACAGGACTCTCTGCTGACGACGACACAGGCAGCTCCGGGGCGGAGGATGGAGCGGGACCAAGCACGCAGCCAGGGCCATCTGGCTCACAGGGACTCCCGGGACCGACCAACGTCGCATGTGTGACTCCCGCGGCACCTGTCTCTGTGATCTGCACAGTCCCCACCACCACCAGGACCACCAGTACCACCAGTACCACCAGTACCACCACTACCACCAGCACCACGACTCCTGCCGGTGCCACCCAGCACGACCCAGCGCGCAACGCTGGTCCAACGGCCCCACACACAAGCAGGGTGAGTGGGCCACAAACACAGGCAACGGGACAACTGCCAATCAGGCGACCCACACACCGCCGGTCAGAGGAGGGACAGCTACCCGAGCCAGTGGCACAGTCCCTACAAGCTCTTGCCAGGTGCCAGGCCTCATACGACCGGTCCCAGGCAAACGCTGATCGTGTTCACCAGGACTCAGTGGACAACACCAACATCCTGCGCGAGATCTCTGGCATCCTTGGCCAGATGTTGGTGATCATGGGCCAGCAGGCAACGATGTGGAGGGAATGGGTTGCCCGGAACAACCCCCCCCCCCTCCACCATGTGTGTCAGCGCCACCGCCACCGTCACCTCCGCCTCCCCCGTCACCTCCGCCTCCGCCTCCACCGCCGCCACCACCACCTGAGCCCCTGGCGACGGATGTGGCCCATCACCAACCTGCCCTCCCAGCTGACTCTGTACCACCTCCGAGACGGAGGGGGCGGCCGAGGCAGGAAGTTGCTGAGAGCCGTGTTGGAGCGCCAGGCACACGCTCCAAGAGGGGACGACCTTGACAATGCCACTGCCTGTGCCAGACATTCACCCTGCAAACCATCCTGTCCCACATAGACAATCATTGCCACTGGTCTGCTGGACTAGCCTGACACCCCCCAATGTGGTGTCAGCACGGACATTTCATCTGCCATTACCTTCAACTCCAACTCCCTCCCCCCCACTTACTTGTAAATATTCACCAGCACAAAAGCACAACCTGTCAATAAATTGCATTTACTCACACAATGATGTTTTGCCTCCATGTTTATTCACATGATTGCCATCAGATACAGACGTAAACAGGTACAGGGATCATAGTCGCACATGATCATGGCGCTGCGGGAGTGACCTAGAGAAAACCAGAGACAGCAAACACACGTCAGTAAAGAGATTCACACACATCACAACACAATGCACAGCAACATTACACAAACGACAACCATCACACAAGCATGGGATGGGAGCACACACATCATGGACACTCCTATGTCCAAAGACATGAAGACACACATGTGCAACCATCACAAACCACACCCAGCTGATTAACCCCATATCCACACAACACCAGAAAACATACATGAGGCATTGTCAACCGCCACTAGAGGTAGATACTCACATTCAAGGGAAGTAGCGATCAATGAGCTGGCGCCTCTGGTCCACACCTTCCTCCTCACCACTATCCTCATCAGTCGACATGGGTGGGATGGGAGGCCGAGGAACTCCTTCGTCTTCAGGGTCCAACAGCAGTTCAATGTCATTGCGTACTGCCAGGTTGTGGAGCATGCAGCAGGCAATCACGATCTTGCATACTTTTCCTGGTGAGTAAGGCAGGGCCCCTCCGGTCCTATCGAGGCACCGAAACCTAGACTTGAGCAGTCCAAAGGTACGTTCGATGACTCTCCGTGTCCTTCCATGTGCCTCATTGTACCGCATTTCACCCGCCGTCCTCGGATTACGTAGGGGACTGAGGAGCCAGGGCCGGTTTGGGTAAGCCGAGTCGCCTATGTAGGGGGATGACAGAGACAAACATCAGAACAAGATATGGTGGGTACCCCATGCAACACAGAGATCACAAGAGTCCCCACTGCACACTCACCAACAAGCCACGCTTGACCGGGTGGCAGATTTGCCATGAGTCGTGGGACATTGCTGGTTCGCATGATGTGGGCGTCATGTGCGGATCCAGGAAATCTTGCACACACATGGGAGATGATGTTGCTCGCCAGGCACACCACCTGCACGTTCAGCGAATGAAAGTGTTTGCGATTCCTGAACACTTGTTCGCGTGCCCGTGGTGGAATGAGCGCGATGTGCGTGCCATCAATTGAGCCCACAATGTGAGGTATGTGGCCCAGTGCATAGAAACCAGCTTTGACAGCTGGCAACTCTTCCGGACGTGGGAAATGTATGTACTCATCCTTGTACAGCATCATAGCTGTTAACACATCCCGAAGAACCGTGCTGAACATTGCCTGTGACATACCCCCGGCACCTCCAACTGTATACTGAAATGTGCCAGTAGCGAAGAAATGTAGTACCGCCATGACCTTTGCAGTGGGTGTAAACGAGCCAGGATACGTTCTACGTGGCTGCAGATGAGGAGACAATTGAGCCACAAGCTCCAGCAACCGACGTCTATCCAGCCTGAATTTCCGAATCACCTCCTCGTCTACCATATCCTCCAGCTGAGTGTATGGGCGATGCACATTTGGAGCCCTCCTGTGTGGGAGAGAGATGTAACTTAGGTCAACTTACAAACGACGCATACGTGTACAACTCCATCACATGTGTACCTTACTGACAAAACTCCAGTCGTCACCCTAATGTATCGTAGACACATCACAGACACTCATGCAACTGCATGCACACAAACGATAAGTTTACACACGCCATGTCATCAAGCACAAATGCCACCACCAATGATGATGTGCATACGGTAATGACATGCATGGTGACAGAACGTATAAATCACATACACGGAATGCATGTGTACCACCACCACTGTAGTCACCTCGACACAACAAGAAACTGACAACAGATGCATTAATTGGCCACACAGCCGTGATGTACTGTGTAGTTGTGAAGATGTAACTACGTCTGTAGGGTCAAACCCGACGTCAACACGTACAAATGCACATCTGTTGCCCATTGTGTGCCGACCGATGTCCATTGTATGGACACACATGCTATATTGTATGACATATGACCTTTCACAATCACGCTCACATCCCTCATGACGCAACTGCACACAACACATCACGGTGCAGCGTCTGACAAGATCACATATTTGGCGCCGCCATGGCGGTGCTCAACTTCCGCTACTTCCCAAAGGCCGAATGCGGCCTGCGTCCCTCTTCCCATTGGCTGCATGTGCAGGGACCGTGACAGGCACACATCGGCAACCGCACGTGCAAGCTTCAGGCACGGATGCTTCAGTTGCAACAATGTACTATCACTGGCGCCTCCATGGCGGTGCACGTACACAGCGGGGGAGGTGCAGGCCTATACACCCTGCAGATGTACTCAATGGACATGCCAGTTCATGACCCCCCTTACAGTCACCTTGCATCATCCACCGTACACCGGCCGGAGCGGCCGGCCCATGAACAACCGCCGTGCCCGGCCATGAACAACCGCCGGTCCCGGCCATGAACAACCGCCGGTCCCGGCCATGAACAACCGCCGTGCCCGGCCATGAACAACCGCCGGTCCCGGCCATGAACAACCGCCGGTCCCGGCCATGGCGGTTGTGTTCATGGCCGGGCACGGCGGTTGTTCATGGGCCGGCCGCTCCGGCCGGTGTACGGTGGATGATGCAAGGTGACTGTAAGGGGGGTCATGAACTGGCATGTCCATTGAGTACATCTGCAGGGTGTATAGGCCTGCACCTCCCCCGCTGTGTACGTGCACCGCCATGGAGGCGCCAGTGATAGTACATTGTTGCAACTGAAGCATCCGTGCCTGAAGCTTGCACGTGCGGTTGCCGATGTGTGCCCGTCACGGTCCCTGCACATGCAGCCAATGGGAAGAGGGACGCTGGCCGCATACGGCCAATCGCAAGTAGCGGAAGCTGTGCACCGCAACAACAGGGCCAGTCATTGGCCCATTTCACGATCACGCTTCCAGGGCTGACCAATTGCTGGCGACGTATGCCACTGACACGTGCTGAGGGCCCTATATATGTGTCTTGGCCAAAATGAAACTTCCTACCCTGGGGACCAGTGCTGCCTGTGACCATCACCTCGACCTGCTGCTGCTGCTGCTGAGCTGACCACCGACTGCTGCCTGTGACCATCACCTCGACCTGCTGCTGCTGCTGCTGAGCTGACCACCGACTGCTGCCTGTGACCATCACCTCGACCTGCTGCTGCTGCTGCTGAGCTGACCACCGACTGCTGCCTGTGACCATCACCTCGACCTGCTGCTGCTGCTGCTGAGCTGACCACCGACTGCTGCTCTAGTGCCATACTCCGTGATCTTGCCATGTCGAGTGGCAAAGAGATCCGGTCTCGACCCTTCACCGCCGCGGAGCTTGATGTCCTCGTGGACGGTGTACTCCGCAACTATGGACGCCTCTACGGCGCACCGGGACGGGTGGTAAGTGCAGTGTGGGACATGTTGGTGTGCATGAGGGGGCCAAATGATCAGGCCTATTTATATCTTAGCTGTGTAGTGTGGGCTGGACATATGTTCCTGATTGTGCATGGCTGCTGACAGTAACGTCTTGCCCCTATGTGTGTGACAGGCCACCTGTCCACTGACTTAAACCCTTTTGTCTCCCATCATGGTAGGTCAAGCTGCACCTTCGCAAGGACCTGTGGAGGACCATAGCACGGGAAGTACGGGCATTGGGGGTGTGCAACAGACGACATACACACTGCCACAAACGCTGGGACGACATTTCCAGGCTGAGCAAGAATGTAGCGGAAGTAACACTGGGCCTGATTCCAAGGACGCCCCGTCTGGCCCGACGCTCCATGACCCCTCTCATGCACCGTATCATTGCAGTGACGCATCCTGAACTGGCCGAACGTCTGAGTGCCGATCAACAGCAAACTAGCGGTGAGCATACTGTCTGTGTAGGAAACTTGTGAGTGCTATGCATGTATTGGTGCACAGACACACTATTGAGTTCCGTGTTGCGTATGTATGCCTGTGATGGCATTTTGGTCCCATTGGGTGGTACTCATTTGACATCCAGGTCCGCCATGTTGAGACGCCACTTGCTTAGTAGTTGAGTGTTAAAGCACATCCCCTAGTGGTCCATGGCCCCATGGCAGAAAATGTGAGGATGACTGGTAGGGGTGGGCCATGTGCGGGATGAGGGCTCATGAACCTTTGTCTGCTATGTGATTTGGCTATCCTGTTCCTTCTGTACGTGAGTGTGCCCATGACTCACACATCTTTTCTGTGCATTTCAGCTTTGACAGAGGACACTCAGCCACAGACGGTGGAGAGTAGCCGAGGAAATGAGTCCGGCTCAGACTTCGCACACACGCAGACTGACACGGAGGAGGCCAGCGCCGGAGAGGGGGACAGGACCGTCCCTGAGGACTCGCATGTGGAGACACCATCGTCCTCCTCGTCGGACACTCTTGGTGAGCCTGCACTGTTGTCACAGACTGGGAGTGGGCACTCATCACCTTCTGTCGGAAGACAGCACACAGGGCCCACACTTCCGCCAACTGCACCATGTACTGTTCGTGGCCGGAGGAGTAGGGGGAGCAGAGTGGCGTTCGGTGCAGGCACCGCTGCCCCTGCCACGGTGAGCCAAAATGCACTGTGTGCTGAGGCCGTTGATCTGCTGCGACAGCTGTGTGTGGGTCAGACCAATATGACAAATGCTTTCCAGGACCATGATAGGAAGTTGGGGCAGGTGGTGGCATTCATGGAAGGGATGCATGGCGATCTTGCAGGTCTACACAGGACAGTGCAGTCATTGGCAAGCAGTGTGTCGTCTGCAATAGTACAGTCGAATGAACAGGGTGCTACTTCTGTTTCCCCATCTACACCGCTGGATGTCTCAGGGGGTAGTGATTATTCAGAGCAGGACTCAAATACAGGTTATTGCACTAGAAGCAGCGTCAGACAGCACGTCAGGGCACGCAGGGCACAGACCCCATCCCCTAGATCAGCTAAATCTGTTTACGTAGACGACGTCAGATGCACTGGAGTACACACACAGGATCCACAAGTGTTGTTGGGGGACATGCCTTCCGGAGCTACACAGGCATTCAACACGAAAGGTACTCCGAAGGCAAGGGATACTCACATGTCCATGGACTGTTCCTTGGACAAGGCCAGTCAGAAGACAAAGGCACCTACTAAGAGCAGGGAGACTCCCAAGAGCAGGCCCACAGCAGAGGTAAGGGACACTCCCAAGGACAGTGAGAAGACTAAGGCACCTACTGAGAGCAGGGAGACTCCCAAGAGCAGGCCCACAGCAGAGGTAAGGGACACGCCCAAGGACAGTGAGAAGACTAAGGCACCTACTGAGAGCAGGGAGACTCCCAAGAGCAGGCCCACAGCAGAGGTAAGGGACACTCCCAAGGACAGTGAGAAGACTAAGGCACCTACTAAGAGCAGGGAGACTCCCAAGAGCAGGCCCACAGCAGTGGATAGGAACACTCCCAAGGACAGTGAGAAGACTAAGGCACCTACTAAGAGCAGGGAGACTCCCAAGAGCAGGCCCACAGCAGTGGATAGGAACACTCCCAAGGACAGTGAGAAGACTAAGGCACCTACTAAGAGCAGGGAGACTCCCAAGAGCAGGCCCACAGCTGTGGATAGGAACACTCCCAAGGGCAGGGACACACACAGGGAGCAGGTGTCTGCTGGAGGCAGGTGCACCACAGACGACAAGTCTGCTGGCAGGAACAGGGCGGCGAGCAGGGCACAGGCTACATCCAGAGACAACACTCCACCTAAGGATAAGGCACATCCTACGGACAAGGCATCTAGCATGGACAATGGCGCAATCAAGGACAGGCATACTTCACCCCTGGCTGCACTGAGGCTGATGTTTTCTACTAAACGCCAAACTGATGTCTCAGCGGCGGAGTCCCCCCATACCTCCACTCCCATCCAGGCCAGTCAGAAGCAGAGGAGGGTGTCCCCTGTTGTTGCATCCCCCATTACACATCATTCCGAGTCCAGGCGGCAGGCACAGAGCAAACGACAAGCAGGCTCCAGCACGTCCCCCGAAACCAGATCCCCGGCAGCAGTTGCTCCACCTATGCTGGGTGGTGATTCTTTGGAGTCCCCACCACTTGGCAGTCCTGTCCTGTCCAGGGTGCACTCACACCTCCCTAAGAAACGCAGACACACACCATTGACACCTGCAAACCCCGATTTGGCTCTAGGTGAGCTATCCCCAGCTCCCAGGCCCACCCTGCCTCCTGGCCCATACAGCCCTGTGGCTCATTGTTAGACGGACCGGGAGGGTCGGCCGAGGATACGGGGAGAGGTCTCCGGGGAGAGCCGTCTCCAGTGAATCGTACAGACAAGTAACTTCCCCCCCACAGACGGACACCACACACTGATAAGGTTCAACGATACTTTATAGACAATTCTTCAAGTACGGTAGAATGGTACAAGGAGGTCTGGACTCAGGGGTCCCCTCTATTCTGGTCTCTGTTTGGGAAAAGGGTAGCGGGACAGTCTTGGTACCAAAAAGGTGGAAAATAGCTCTCAATCCTCGAGCTCGGTGGTGTAGATGAACGGGCCGCGGCGGAGCCAGCAGGTCCCGAGATGGATGAAGGAAGACGACGGTCCGCGGCAGAGCCAGCAGGTCCCGATGAAGGTGGTGGTTACAAACGGTCCGCGGCCACGCCAGCAGGTCCCGACGATGATGAAGGATAGGGTGGTTCCCAAAGCCGCGGCAGCGCCAGCAGGCAAGACGAGGGTGCACAAGACAGAGCTACGGCAGCGCCAGTAGTCCGTCAAGGATGAGTTCTTCTTTGCGTCTCTCGACTCCAAGATACAACTGCCTTCCTGCTCTGGAGCTGCCCCAGTTATAGGGCTGGTGTGCTTTGATGTCCGGACCCTTGCACTTGGAGGTCGGGAGGTCCGGGATGAGGGGGTTCAGACACCCAGCAGGGGGGTGGAGCCAGCGCCCGGGGAGGCGATGGGCGAGCGGCACTTGGTGGGGGAGAGCCATCGACACCTCCTGCTCCCATTGACTGACCAAGTAGCCCGCTCACCTCCTGGGTGGATGTTGGTGCCGGAATGTCTGAGGCCTGGCCAGGCCCAGGGTTGAGGTCGATCGGGGGCCAGGCGGCCTCGTGGTGGAGTGTCCAAGATGGCGCCCAGTATGGGCGCGCAGGCCGGTAGTGGGTCGGCCTACGCGGTCAACAGGTTCGAGTGTAGGGGTCCCTGCGGGGACGGTGGAAGGGCAATGGTGGTGTGTGGTACTTGCGTGGCTGGTTCGGGCCTGGTTGGGCCGGGGGAGAGCGGCCCTTCATGTGGCCTGTCCAACATGCGTCCCCCCCAGCTGAAGGCGGGGAGAGTTACCCATTCTCTTGGGGATTCTTCTCGTCGAGGCGGAAGAACCGGGACAGGCCATCTGCGTTGGCGTGATCGGGCCCAGGCCGATGCTCAACTGTGAAGTCCATCCCTTGTAGGGAGATGGACCAGCGTAGTAACTTCGGGTTTTCCCCCCGCATCTGCATCAGCCACTGCAGGGGTCGGTGGTCGGTCTGTACTCGAAAGGGTGTGCCAAAGAGGTAGGGCCGGAGCTTCTTGAGGGCCCATACCACCGCGAAGGCCTCCCTCTCTATGGTGCTCCAGCGTTGTTCCCGTGGTAGGAGTCGTCGGCTGATGAAGGCCACTGGCTGGTCATGGCCTTCGGTGTTCACTTGGGACAGGACTGCCCCAATGCCATGGTCGGAGGCATCCGTCTGGACGATGAACTCCCGGCTGTAGTCGGGGGCCTGGAGCACAGGGGCGGAGCACATGGCGGCTTTCAATTGTTCAAATGCAGCTTGACACTCTGGGGTCCAGTTGACTTTCTGGGGCTGATTTTTTGACGTGAGCTCTGTGAGGGGCCTCACGATGGTACCATAGTCTTTCACGAACCTTCGGTAATAGCCCGTGAGGCCCAGGAAGGCTCGTACCTCGGTCTGGGTAGTGGGGGGCTGCCAGGACTGGATGGCGGCAATTTTTAGCTGCAGAGGGGCCACCAGGCCGCTTCCCACCTGGTGCCCGAGGTAGGTTACAGACCCTTGCCCAATTTGACATTTGCTGGCCTTGATCGTGAGGCCAGCTTGCTGAAGGGCGTGCAGTACTGCTCGGAGGTGGTGGAGGTGCTCGGACCACTGGTTGCTGTATACAGCGATGTCGTCTAAGTAGGCGGCGCTGAATCCTTCGAACCCCGCCAGGACCTGATTGACGAGCCGTTGGAACGTTGCTGGGGCATTCTTCATGCCGAAGGGCATGACTGTGAAATGGTAATGGCCATCGGGCGTGGAAAAGGCAGAACGTTCTTGTGCCCGGGGTGTGAGGCCGATTTGCCAGTAGCCCGCCGTCAGGTCGAAGATACTGAGGTAGCGGGCAGCTCCCATGCGGTCGATTAGTTCATCTGCCCGGGGGATGGGATGTGCGTCTGTCCTGGTGACCGCATTCAAGCCCCGGTAGTCGACGCAGAACCGGAGTTCTGGGGCGGTGCCGGGGGCAGCTGCTTTGGGGACCAGTACTACAGGGCTGGCCCAGGGGCTGTCTGAGGGCTCGATGACCCTGAGTGTGAGCATTTTGGCTACTTCCTCCTGGATGCAGGCCCGTACCCGATCTGGCACGCGGTAGGCCCGGTGGCGGATAGGGGGGCTGTCCCCCGTGTCCACATCGTGCGTACACCAGGAAGTGACACCTGGGGTGAGGGAGAACAGGCTGGCGAATTGTGACAGGAGAACTTGGCACTCCTGGTGTTGCTCTCGGGTGAGGGCCTCTGAGAGTCGGACCCCATCTACGGAACCGTCTTTCTCCCGTGTTCGTAGGAGGTCCGGGAGGGGCTCGGAGTCCTCTTCAGCCCCATGGTCTGTGGCCATCAGGAGGCTGAGTTCTGTCCGTACAAAGTGCGGTTTCAGTCTGTTAGCGTGGAGGACCCGGAGGGGGTTCCGGGAAGATTCCAAGTCGATGAGATAGGTAGCCGGACCCTTGCGCTCGACCACTTTGAAGGGCCCTGTCCACTTGTCTTGTAGGGCGCAGGGTTCGGTGGGGGACATCACCCATACCTGTTGCCCAGGTTCAAATTCGATGGAGGAGGCATTCCGGTCATACCACCTTTTCATGTCCTCCTGACTGGCCTCTAGGTTGGCTTTTGCTAGTTCTCGGAATCGCCGGGTCTGGTTGCGGAGTGTTAGGAGGTAGCGGAAAACATCTGGTGGGTTCTTTAGAGGGGGCATCTCCCAGCCTTCCTTAACTAGGCTGAGCGGCCCGCGCACGGGGTGTCCATATAGTAGTTCAAATGGGCTGAAGCCCAGGGACTTCTGGGGAACCTCTCGATATGCGAAGAGAAGGCACGGCAACAGTACATCCCACTGGCGACGGAGGGGCTCTTCCAACCCCCCGATCATCCCTTTGAGCGTGCGGTTGAACCGCTCAACGAGTCCGTTTCCTTGAGGGTGATAGGGGGTCGTGAACCGGTAGGTAACCCCGCACTGTTGCCAGAGAGATTTCATATATTTCGAAATAAAGTTCGTGCCTCTGTCACTGACGACCTCCCGGGGGAAGCCCACCCGGGAGAAGATCCCCATCAGAGCCCGGCCGACTACCGGGGCCGTCACAGTCCGCAGGGGAACAGCCTCCGGGTAGCGGGTGGCGTGGTCCACTAGCACCAGGATGAATCGATGGCCTTGTTTTGTGCGCGGGTCCAGGGGCCCTACGATATCGATTCCGACCCTCTCGAACGGGGTGGTGACCACGGGAAAAGGTTGCAGGGGGGCTTTCAGTTTGCGGCCGCTCTTCCCACTGGCTTGGCACGTGGGGCAAGATCGGCAGCGCTGGTGTACATTGTCCCTCATTTTGGGCCAGAAGAAGTGGGTCACCAGGCGGCTATAAGTTTTGTCTTGACCCAAGTGTCCTGCCAGGGGGACATCGTGGGCCAGGTTTAGCAGGAAGTCTCTAAAACGGAGGGGTACCACTAGGACTCGGCTGGCCCCCAGCTCCGCGATTCTTTGCTCACTGTACAGCAGATCATTGTCCCAGTAGACCCAGTGAGTTCCGGAGGTATCCCCTGCGCTTTGGGCTAGCGCTTGCTGGCGGAGTCCCTCGAGGGAGGGACAGGTCTTTTGTTCTTGGCGAAATTGTTCTTGCGTGGGCCCCCCCTCTTGAGGCCACTGGTCGAGGTTAGCGAGGTCTGGAGGTTGAGCTGGTTCGGGGGGGACGTCACGGTCGGTGGTTTCGGCGGGGGCGACCGGAGGCGGTGGCGCCGGCCATTCGAGTTCCTCTGGGCGGGTGTTGGCACGGGCGGTCATGGACCGGGTGGTGACGCACGCCCAGTCCGGGACGCCCAGCATCCCCAGGTGCTCTTTTCGTTCGACTGCTGCCCATGGAGAGCTTTCCAGGTCATTACCCAGGAGGCAGTCTACGGGGGCATCATCTCGGACCGTCACTTTCAACATGCCGGAGACCCCTCCCCATTCGAAGGGGACGCAGGCCATCCGACACAGACTCTCTGAGTTATCGGCTGAACGTACAGGGCAGAGAATGTTTGGTAAGTATTGTTCGGGGGTCACCAGGTGACAGCGGACGGCTGTTACACTGGCCCCAGTGTCACGAAGGGCTTCAGCCCGGCGTCCATTGATGCCCACCCATTGGCTGTACTTCTGGGTATTAGCGGGTAGGGGGACCCGCGGGACCATGTCTCTCCCCCCTAGGCAGGCGAGAGCCATGGCGGCTGGCTCCCATTCTTGGTGTTCCTGTTCATATTCTTCTTGTTCCTCTGAGATCCGTTCCTCCCCCAGAGCAGCAGCGGCTACTTGGCGGGGTCTTGGGCTCTGGTACTGGGGGCAGCTTGGGTCGTTTGCATAGTGTCCGACTCGTTGACATCGATGGCAGGTAATATTGGCTCGATGTCCCGGTCGCGCTGGGGTGCTGCCCCGGTTGGCCGGGGGGGTGGGGCTGGTAGTGGGGGTGACCGGAGCGTTGCTTCTTCCGCGTCCTTGGCCTCCACCTCCTCGGGGACGGTGCTGACCATTGTTGTTCCGGTTCTGTTCGGAGGACCCATTTCGACTCACTCTGGTGATCTCCCACCGGTCTGCTTCGGCTGCGAGCTGCCGGGGATCCGTTAACTTGCTGTCGAGGAGGTGCTGGCGAAGTTCAATGAAGCAATTGTTCGACAGATGCTCCCATACCATAAGATTGAACAGTTGTTCGTAGGTTGTGACCTTGCTTCCTTTGATCCAGCCCTCGAAGGCTCGGCTAAAGTAATTGACATAGTCCACCCAAGTTGTACCTGGGATGCGGGTGCAGTCTCGGAACCTCTGACGGTACATCTCGGGTGTGAGGCCATAGCGGGTGAGGAGTGCAGCTTTCATATGGTCATAGGAGGTCATCTGCTGGTCCGGGAGTTGCAGCAGGGCGTCGCGGCCCTCATTGAGGAATCTCCCCCACAGACCGGCCCCCCAATCGCTTCTATCGATCCGGTGTGCAGTCATAGCGATTTCATAGGCCTTAAACCATTGCTGGATGTCGTCCTCTCGGAAGTACTCTCGAACGACATCCTTGGGGATGTGTACCTTCTTCTCTGTTGCCCCTGGAGTGTGGGGTTGCTCGGGCACCCCTGTTTCTTTATTCTGTTTGCGTAGGTCGATTTCAGCTAATTTCCGCTCATGTTCATATGCCAGTTTCTTTTCCTCGAGCTCCCTTTGTCTCTGTTTCTCCTCTCTTTCTTCTCGGAGACGCAGGTGCTCTAAGTTGATTTTCTGTTCGGCCAACTTTAGTTCAACGTCCATTTTGAGCCGGGCCATTTCCAGCTCGTGTAGTCGGGTTCTTTCTCGTTCCTGGATCTCGTCTGGCGAGAGACCCGTTCTTCGTTCTTCAGGGGCCATGGGGGTTTGTGCTGCGATGTCTTGATCGGGGGTTCCGGCAGCCCCGGTTTCTGCCCAAGATTCCAGGGCCTGCTTAAAGTCATCTTTGGTATTTAGTCCGGTGGTAGCGATACCTAATTCGATACAGAACTGTTTAAGTTCACGATGGCTGTACTCGCCCAATTTCTCCGTCTGGAATTTCTCCGTTGATCCGCTGTCTTTAGTTGACATCGTGATTCGCCGTGGGGTGAGCTACTCTCTGTACGGTTTATGCGGTGATTCGGATCCCGTCGCTGGCCACCAATGTTAGACGGACCGGGAGGGTCGGCCGAGGATACGGGGAGAGGTCTCCGGGGAGAGCCGTCTCCAGTGAATCGTACAGACAAGTAACTTCCCCCCCACAGACGGACACCACACACTGATAAGGTTCAACGATACTTTATAGACAATTCTTCAAGTACGGTAGAATGGTACAAGGAGGTCTGGACTCAGGGGTCCCCTCTATTCTGGTCTCTGTTTGGGAAAAGGGTAGCGGGACAGTCTTGGTACCAAAAAGGTGGAAAATAGCTCTCAATCCTCGAGCTCGGTGGTGTAGATGAACGGGCCGCGGCGGAGCCAGCAGGTCCCGAGATGGATGAAGGAAGACGACGGTCCGCGGCAGAGCCAGCAGGTCCCGATGAAGGTGGTGGTTACAAACGGTCCGCGGCCACGCCAGCAGGTCCCGACGATGATGAAGGATAGGGTGGTTCCCAAAGCCGCGGCAGCGCCAGCAGGCAAGACGAGGGTGCACAAGACAGAGCTACGGCAGCGCCAGTAGTCCGTCAAGGATGAGTTCTTCTTTGCGTCTCTCGACTCCAAGATACAACTGCCTTCCTGCTCTGGAGCTGCCCCAGTTATAGGGCTGGTGTGCTTTGATGTCCGGACCCTCGCACTTGGAGGTCGGGAGGTCCGGGATGAGGGGGTTCAGACACCCAGCAGGGGGGTGGAGCCAGCGCCCGGGGAGGCGATGGGCGAGCGGCACTTGGTGGGGGAGAGCCATCGACACCTCCTGCTCCCATTGACTGACCAAGTAGCCCGCTCACCTCCTGGGTGGATGTTGGTGCCGGAATGTCTGAGGCCTGGCCAGGCCCAGGGTTGAGGTCGATCGGGGGCCAGGTGGCCTCGTGGTGGAGTGTCCAAGATGGCGCCCAGTATGGGCGCGCAGGCCGGTAGTGGGTCGGCCTACGCGGTCAACAGGTTCGAGTGTAGGGGTCCCTGCGGGGACGGTGGAAGGGCAATGGTGGTGTGTGGTACTTGCGTGGCTGGTTCGGGCCTGGTTGGGCCGGGGGAGAGCGGCCCTTCATGTGGCCTGTCCAACACTCATCATTTCAGTTGTCCCAGTGGCGCTGGTGCAGTTGACTCTCATGTATCAGATGGTGGCACAGTGTCAGTTGTGCCCTCTCCTGTTGCAGGTCCTGGCAGTGTATCTGGGTCTATGGCTCACGTGTCAGTTAGAAGATCTGTGGCTGTGTTGCACACTCCTGTTTCTGGTGCTGGCAGTCTGTCTGGGTCAGTGGCTCACGTGTCAGTGACTACATCTGTGGCTGTGTCTCACACTCCTGTTGCTGGTGCTGCCAGTGTGTCTGGGTCCGTGGCCCATGTGTGTGTCACTCGGGCTGTGGCTGTGTCTCACACTCCTGTTGCTGGTGCTGCCAGTGTGCCTGGGTCCGTGGCCCATGTGTGTGTCACTCGGGCTGTGGCTGTGTCTCACACTCCTGTTGCTGGTGCTGCCAGTGTGTCTGGGTCCGTGGCCCATGTGTGTGTCACTCGGGCTGTGGCTGTGTCTCACACTCCTGTTGCTGGTGCTGCCAGTGTGTCTGGGTCCGTGGCCCATGTGTGTGTCACTCGGGCTGTGGCTGTGTCTCACACTCCTGTTGCTGGTGCTGCCAGTGTGTCCGAGGCAGGTAGTTCACGCAGTCCCCCTGAATCTGTGATGTGAGGTGCTGTACACTTCACTCAAATGTTACTTCACATGGTGTGTCCATTGAGAACTGCGTGGCACTCTTGTGGTCCCTGTGACGGGTTGGTAGGGACACGTAGTTGTGCTGCCTCTGATGTACCTGCTCTGTAATGCACAATGCCCTGTTGAAGCTCTGATACTGCATGCTGCCCTCTCGTTACCTGCTCTGATGTACCTGCTCTGTACTGCACAATGCCCTGTTGATGCTCTGATACTGCATACTGCCCCTCTCACGTGCTGCCTCTGATGGGCCTGTTCTGTGCAATGGACTGTTGATGCACTTTGGCCCTCTCACGTGCTGCCTATGATGTACCTGCTCTGTACTCTACAATGCCCTGTTGATGCTCTGATACTGCATTCTGCCCTCTCACGTGCTGCCTCTGATGGACCTGTCCAGTGCAATGGACTGTTGATGCACTTAGCCCCTCTCACGTGCTGCCTCTGATGGGCCTGTTCTGTGCAATGGACTGTTGATGCACTTTGGCCCTCTCACGTGCTGCCTCTGATGGGCCTGTTCTGTGCAATGGACTGTTGATGCACTTTGGCCCTCTCACGTGCTGCCTATGATGTACCTGCTCTGTACTCTACAATGCCCTGTTGATGCTCTGATACTGTATTCTGCCCTCTCACGTGCTGCCTCTGATGGACCTGTCCAGTGCAATGGACTGTTGATGCACTTAGCCCCTCTCACGTGCTGCCTCTGATGGGCCTGTTCTCTGCAATGGACTGTTGATGCACTTTGGCCCTCTCACGTGCTGCCTCTGATGGGCCTGTTCTCTGCAATGGACTGTTGATGCACTTTGGCCCTCTCACGTGCTGCCTCTGATGGGCCTGTTCTGTGCAATGGACTGTTGATGCACTTTGGCCCTCTCACGTGCTGCCTATGATGTACCTGCTCTGTAATGCACAATGCCCTGTTGATGCTCTGATACTGCATACTGCCCTCTCGTTACCTGCCTATGATGTACCTGCTCTGTACTCTACAATGCCCTGTTGATGCTCTGATACTGCATGCTGCCCTCTCGTTACCTGCCTATGATGTACCTGCTCTGTAATGCACAATGCCCTGTTGATGCTCTGATACTGCATACTGCCCTCTCGTTACCTGCCTATGATGTACCTGCTCTGTACTCTACAATGCCCTGTTGATGCTCTGATACTGCATGCTGCCCTCTCGTTACCTGCCTATGATGTACCTGCTCTGTAATGCACAATGCCCTGTTGATGCTCTGATACTGCTTGCTGCCCTCTCGTTACCTGCCTATGATGTACCTGCTCTGTAATGCACAATGCCCTGTTGATGCTCTGATACTGCATGCTGCCCTCTCGTTACCTGCCTATGATGTACCTGCTCTGTAATGCACAATGCCCTGTTGATGCTCTGATACTGCATGCTGCCCTCTCGTTACCTGCCTATGATGTACCTGCTCTGTAATGCACAATGCCCTGTTGATGCTCTGATACTGCATACTGCCCTCTCGTTACCTGCCTATGATGTACCTGCTCTGTACTCTACAATGCCCTGTTGATGCTCTGATACTGCATGCTGCCCTCTCGTTACCTGCCTATGATGTACCTGCTCTGTAATGCACAATGCCCTGTTGATGCTCTGATACTGCATGCTGCCCTCTCGTTGCCTGCTATGTTGTACCTGCTCTGGTGCCCACTTTGCCCATGCTCACGCATACACTGTGATTTGACCCCTATTTTGGACAATAAAGGTAGTCTATCAAGTCTCGTGGTCTGTCGTTGCCATTCCTGCTTGCGTACTGCAAATGTGTATTCGTATATGCTTCTCATCAGTGGTTTCGGTAACATGACACTCCCCCTCCCTACGTCACGTCCCTTGCTGGTATTCCCCTCCAGACAGCCAATGGTTTGTACCTTACCTGCGTCGTCGTCCATAGTAGGCCATGACTAGGACGTGGTGGATCGCGAAGAGCATCGGGAAAGCGTGTAGCGCCGGGTCCATGGTGGTGGTCAGCTTGCGGTGGGTATCTCGGCTGTGTCACCTATGTTCGCTGTGGGGATTCCGCCGTGTTAAGACAGGTTGTTTTTCCGCTGCGGTTTTATGTGTGTTTTCCGCCATCTTGATTTGGGGGACGGTCTTCGACGTCAGTGCGTACGGCGGAGCGTCCGGATGTGTTCCGTCCGCCGCGTGGTCGTGTGTAGTTGGCCGGCGGAGCGCGCTTTTCCGTCGCGGACGGAAATTTGACACGTTTTCCTATCCTGATATGGCGGACGGAGTATCCGCGGCAGGCGGACACGGAAAAGGCTTTTTCCGCCTACTCCAGGGCCGCGGTGGCTCTTCCGTCCGCCATCCTGATCGACCCCATGGTTTGGGTAACAATTTCAGAACTCGTATCTAATGTTTCCTAATTTCCGACAGGTAACCAGTGTTGTGGATTTGTTTTAAATTATCTGAACTTGCCATTGAAGTAGAGTCAGATTTTTTGATTAAGAGAACTCTGGCTACATTAATGAATATCTCTTTCATTGTTAGTGCTATGTGGTGGGTAGATCTAATGATGATTAGTGGCAACATGTAGTGAGGATATCAAAGATTTTAATAAGAATATAGAGAATGAGGGAACTTTTTTGCACTTGAAGATATTTTGTTTTGTCATCTAGGTCTGTGTTTAGGATGTTATCTGCTTGAAAACCAGAGTATCCGTTGTTGCTCATAAATATTGACATAACTAGGACTGCGTTCTGAAGATTAGAACGAAGATTTTGGCCTAGTAGTCAAGTTAAGTCCAACTTATAGGCCACAATTTGAAAAGCTGCTTTTATATTAACTAAAAAGAAGACAGTACATTATCAACATGAAATAATATCAGAAAGCTAGTTTACATTGCATGTAAAACAGATATGAACAAAAACTGAGAAATGATGTCTAATGTATGGGAGGAGCACTTCAACACATATGTGAAAAGGTAGGGATAGGGAATAATCCAAACTCAAAGGATTATTAGAATTAAATTTGATGATGGATGTGGGAAAATGTTCAGTGACATGGCAAATGTAATATTTAGGGCGACCAGCTAGTCAGAATGAATGGTGTTAAAGTTGAGTTGAAAGTATAAGTTGGAGAAGAGAGCAATTTAGGTCAAAATAACAAATCCTCCCTGGATTATTCTTGGTGCAGGTGGTTAGGTGAAGCAGACAGTGCTGCCCTAATGACACTATTTTAGTATGCCCTTACATCAGATGTCCAATCCTTAATGAGCATGATATAGACTGACGAACAGTAAAGGGTTTTAATAACTTCATCCCAGCTTGATGTGTGCAACAAATACTTTATTTTTTTGTCTGTACATCACCAAGTGATGGCAGGCCCTGGAGTCTTTTATATTTTAGCTAAGATTGCACTTTATTTATTAGGGCATCTCTTTGTTCTCTTACAGGCACATGCATCAAGCGATTAAGAAATCGCAAAACATGCGAATCGCTAAAAAAGAGCAATTGCGATCGCAAATAACAGTGTCCCAATGCATTAACCTTATTTTTGCGAAAATGTGTAATTTTTCGCAAAAATAAGGAATCACTAAATAATTCTGAGAAAACACTTGCGATTGCTTATTTGCGTTTCTCAAATACAGAATCGCAAATAAGGAATTGCAATTGAAATGCATAAAAAATCGCAAATAGCGATTTTCATAGATATAGCAAAATTGCTATCGCAATTTAAGAAGGGACACAACTAGGTGGTAATCATGAGTGCAAGTCTGAAACAGCTGAAAAGCAACAGAAACTGATTTAAACACACCCACAATGATGTCCCAGAAGTCAAAATGGCAGGGCTGTACCTGATGGCGAGGAGGATGAGGCTGCAAGCTGCTTGACAAAGAGGGAGGCGAATTATTGAGCGCATCTTCAGAGTCCGCATAACTTTGCAAGGACAGCAGAAGGACGAGATATATGATAAGTATAGGCTGAATGCCCAAATGATACATGATCTAATCAATGAATTGGACCCCATCCTGCAACGACAGACTCATAGGACCAATGCAATTCCAACGCATGTACAGATTTTATGTTGCCTACATCTACTGGCGTCAGGCAGTTTTCAGGGAGTAATTGCAGTAGCAGGAGGTGTGTTGCAAAGTGAATTGTCACGAATATTCAAAGCGTTCCTTGATGCCATGATGGTCCGGATACACACACACATACGTTTCCCTACCACAGCCCATGAAATTGCTAAGACCAAGCAGGAGTTTTACCAGATTGCAGGCTTCCCCCAAGTACTGGGTTCTATTGATTGCACCCATGTGGCAATATGTCCCCCTGCAGCACAGGAACATTTGTATAGGAATAGGAAATGTTATCATTCCCTCAATATTCAGGTTGTGTGTAATGCCAAAAACATCATAACGGACATTGTTTCGCAATTTCCTGGCAGTGCACATGACTCCTATATCTTCAGGCAAAGTGGCATTCAGACCCGTCTAGCAAGGGGAGATTTTGGAGAGGGACATTTGCTAGGTAAATATGTGCAAAACAGCATTCCATTCATTATACAAATGTTAATGTCAAACAACAGCCTTTGATCCCTCACATGTAGGTGACAGCGCATACGCCTTGCGAAATTACCTGATGACACCTTATCTCAATCCTACGACTGCCGCCCAAAGGAGATACAATGCAGCACATATCTCAACAAGGAATGTGATAGAGCGAACATTTGGGCTGCTGAAGAGCCGATTTAGACGCCTTCATGAGACCGGAGGAGCAATGAAATACAAGCCTGAACAATGCTGCAAGATAGTGGCAGCATGTGCCATGCTGCACAACATTGCGACAAAGGGAGGTTTGGAAATGGAGCTGTCTGACAGGGACTCGGAGGATGGGAACCAGCAAGTGCAACACCACCCTGCCCTACAAGGATCAGGCGCAGCAGAAGGGCACAGGCGCAGATTGGAGATTACACAGAATTACTTCTAAGGTGAGTAATCATGACACAAACACAGTACATGAAATGAAAAGTAAGCTTTATGTAAACGAATTGTGACCAGGGAACTGAAGCACAGTTCCAAAGTGACTAGTGGCACAAGAGTCTTGCCCAAAAACATATGAAAATTGAAAATAACTATTACTTGGTAGTCAGTGATTATGTCACATCGTAACAATGGTTAATTCACCATCTCAGGCAAATATTGTGCATGGGAGCCTAACGCTTTTTCCCCAGACGCCTGTCTGCGGCAGCATCTTCTTGCCTTTTGTTGGTAGTGGATGGGGTGGTGCTGCGTGTATTGCGTCTCACTGCACTTTCAACTGGCATTGTTGTACTGCTCATGCTTGAGGCACACTCACTACTTTCTTCCTGTGCAGACATGTTGCCTCCACTAGTAGATGCATTCATCATCTCAACCACATTTGTCACTTGATCTAGTGCTTTGGCAACATCTCCGCTCCAATGACACATTTGGGTCTGCATTGTCACAGATCTACTCGCCAGCAGTACTGTTGCTGTGGCCAGCCTATTGTTAGACTCTCCTTGCAGTTTGAGCTGCTGCATGAGTTGCCGATGCTGTCTATTGTGTGATGCATGCCCCTCCTGCATGACTTTTGTCAGTTCCTGCCCACTACTGGCCAGTACTGCTATGTTGCCTGACATCATTGCTATTTCCTCCTTGACTAATCGAGTGTTCTTGCCCTGCAGGCGATGTGAACGGAGCATCTGTCCCTCCAAGCCACCCCAGACCGGATTTGTCTGCTGCACCTGCTGTGGTCTGCGTGCTATGCATCTTCTCCGTTGCACTCTGCGATTGCCTCTCCGGATCTGTGTTGGTGTAGTTGTGGCGCTAATACTTTGACGAACGCTGACCGCAGGTGCTGAATTGGCCTCATCATCTGACGCCATGGGAACTAGTGTTGGAACAGGTGACCTACGGGAATGAGGTACACGTGACTGTGTAGTTGGCAGAGCTGGTGTGTCCTCAGGTTCTGAAGCGCTGCTGTGCTGCATTTCCGGAACCTCACTATCCCCGGCCTCATCACGTTCTGCATCTGTGAGGTTAAACAGTGCAAAACAGCATTAATGTATGCTTGTGAGGTTATGTCACAGTTGACAATTATTACATTTCATATTCTTTTGAACATCTGCTACACTATTTGAAATCGTTTTTGACATATGTGTGTTTGTCATTGTAACTGCTTGCCCTGACTACATCTCCCATGATGCACTTCCCATAGTAATGGAATTGTAGTACATGCTTTACAGTGTGCGCTTACGCTGTGCTGAGCTGGCAATCTGACTTCAGTAATTGGGACAATGTAAACATGCATTCCTCTTACCTTCAGACGTGTGTGCAGCTCCTGAGGTGTCCAGCTGCGTCACACCAACAACAGCTTCAGGCTGGATTGTTGCCTCCACCAAATCCTCCATGGGAGTGTTTCCAGTGTCTGATGGTGTACCCCCTACTGTTTTATGTGCCTCCTTCAACCGGTCTGCAATGCGTGCCTTGGCCCGACTGCGCAGATCGTACCATCTCTTTTTTAGTTCTTCATTGCTACGGTGAGTCACCCCAATGGCATTGGCTCTGTTCTGAATCCGGATCCATATCTTCCTTTTCTCCTGCTCAGGTACTTTCAGAGAAGCTTTTCCAAACAGCTTATCGTGGCTGTGCACTACTCCCTCAATCAGAGTTTCTATTTCTTTTTCTGAGAATTTTACTTTTCTTTTCCTGGCACTTTGGCTGTCCTCTGCTGTTTGTGCAGGTTCCATTTTCAGTTGTTTGCAGGTGTTCTCAAACTCCTCTGCTCCCAGAGCCAGCTCCCTCCTCTCCCTGAGCCTCAGCACTGAAAATGAGGCTTGGAGTGCACACTTCCTGGTTCTGATGTCATCAACATGCATCAAAGTGCGACCCCGGAAATTGCGAAATCGCAATTTGAGAAATCGCAATTTGCGAGTTCGCAAAAACAAGAAATCGCAATATTTTCTGCGATTTTTACCAATTCCTTATTTATTCGCAGATTTTGTGATGCATCGCGTTTTGCGATTCCTTATTTGCGATTCCTTAAAAATCGCAGATAAGGAATCGCAAACTCATTTATTGATGCATGTGCCTGTTAGACTTTGTTGGTCCACTCGGACCATCGATATGCCTAGTTTTCTGTCCACTTATGGCTTTATCTTCCTGTTTTTAATTTTTGACATTTTAGTTTACTGTCTTACTAACCTTTTCTGTAACACATATGTATGGACATTCATAGTTTCTGCTGTTCTACACTTAGTCTAGCAGGAATTGCATTAGTTTTGAGGTTCTCCATTCTGGTGTTTGGAAGCACTTTGTCTTGTGCCTAGTTGATCTGTTGGCTGAATTTCCAGTACTAAGGCCTTAATGGGTCCATTTGGAAGCTTTCGAATTAAATTAAACATGTGGCAGGCATTTTTTCAATGACCTTTGGTATGCTTCAACTTATCCACTGCTGAAACGTGGCAAGGAATTCACACCACTTCACATTGTTATATATAAATGCTCTTATATTGTGTTTCTTAACTTGGATGAGCTGAAACCTATTCTTTGTGTTATTGTCTCTTTTGGTTCCTAGTCTGTTGCGTTAAAGACTGCCCTGTCTTGGTCACTTGCCAGATCTTTGAATTTTTGCCTTTTATTTAATCAATCCTACAAAGCAACACATTTAACTAGAGGTGTGGTATGTGCAAAATAACTGAATTCATGGAGATAATATGTCACAAAGGCAATGTCATTAGTTCCAGTTGCTAAAAAGACGTACTCTTCCTCTGGGGAACAACCACCAAAATACTTTAAATTCATTCTCCACTTGATTTGCTTCTTATTCTTCACATAGGCTGTGCTGAACTACAGAGTATAGGTGAATTTTGTTGATTTGTGATACCCATCAAAGTATCAGAATGTTGAATCGGCTTAGCTGTAGGACCATTGCCACTGCTTGGACCACTGGTGTCACATACATGTTAAGATTCATGTCAATCTTCATTACTCACTGAAGAAGCTCCAAATGCTGTGTTTGACTTATAGTTGCCTGATCATTGCTGAGGCTGCCCCAGTGATGATTCCTTTTTTGCCAACAATTCTTAGTTGAGTTAAAAAAATATTTTCAGAGAATAATACAAATAACAATGTTACTCCTGAAACCATCCAAAAAATATTGCAGGGTAAATACACAAGTATGCATGTTATACAATCCAATGATTAACTGTATTCCAGTGATTTAGCTCCCAGGTCTACCTGAGTATATCGTAGCAATATATCACATTACCTATCTCCAAATCACATCTCAGGACAGTGGCAGTTATCTATGACAGAATGCAATACTACTCTTTACCCTGTCCTGTTGCACCCTTCTGTTGCAAGGATTCTACTCAGGAACAGAAATTTGCCTGGGATCATAGAACATTATTAGATAGGGACTAAGCCACAATACCATCTCATTACCATGAGCCCGAGTCCGACTAGTTTCAGTTTCTCATTTGCCCTTCCCCACTCAATACCAGAGAGACAAGTGGATCGACACCCCAGAACACAACACTAACAACCCTCTTAGGGATCGCAGTAACAGTATACACATTTTCACTCACACACTCGTACTCGTCTACAATAAAATCTGACATAGACACAAAGGAAGTTTGACATTTTTATTTAAACTATCGTGCTCTAGAATGAAGTCTACGTGCCACAATCACAAAACAAATGCCTAGCTAAAATACCATCAGCATAGTCAGTAAACCGTGTATTATGAATAGGCGTGTCATATTATAAAACAGAGTAGTCTAACTCCTTCCCCTTCTACAGAAGCAAACTGATCATACAGCAAAGATCTCTATGGTTAGTAGTGGACTCCTTAGCATACACCTTAGCATACAAAGAGGGATGTTCTACATCTCGGATACAGCTGTGAGCTTCTCTCAGAAATTCTCTCTCTTTCGCTCTCTCCCTCTCTCTGTTACAGTACTGAGCATACCTATATGACAAGGCATGCATGCTCCTAAACAGCTGCAGTTCTGTGTTGTGTCTAGGTGCTAGTGCCTGACCAGACCACAATAACAAGGGACATTGTTGTTTGACCTTGTGGGCTGTGTTCAGACTAAATCCCAAGAAAGAGCAAAATGAGAAAACAAAAGCAGGTTCTATGTAAAATTATAATGTGGCACAAAAGCAAATGTGTTTATATAGTAAGGTGTAATTAAACAACAAGGGAGAGGGTTTTTTAAAGGTAGGCTAGACTTCCTCCTAAGAAATATAATCACTACACCAAAAGAGTGCACTATTCCTTGCAAAAGGAGCAGTTGGGAAAGAATCGCAATGGATTCTTTTGGAAAGCCCTCACTCACCAACCTGGTTGGTGACATGGTTCATCATCGGGCCCCACCAGGAAGGTATGATACCTCCCTGATGTGCTTCAGCACCAGAATTACTGCAGAGCTGGTTGTTTTTTGTGTGTGGGTGAAGAAGTGATGTGAATATAAAAGGGACTAGGTTGTGTCTGGAATAATTTTATTCGTAAACCATTCTAGCATGGTTAAAAAATGAAATGCGGGCGGTTGAAGAGCTGGATGGATGTTTCAGTTATGCCACGCTATATGTGGTCAACATGTTTCTGCCTATCTGGATGCAAGTTGCTAGGCATTCATCAGGACCAGTGTGAAGACCCCAGTGGTATGAACGCAGATTGTTTTTGGCCGTGGATTTATAATGTGTCTTTGTAGTAAAGACACCGTCGCCCTTCGAGATGGTTACATCCAAGAAGATCACTTCATGGTGGTCAAAAGTGTGGGTAAACCTTAAGTTGTGGTCCCGCTTGTTAATCCATTGTACAAATTCCGGCAGGTTGTTTTTAGGTCCTTTCCATACCATGAGGACGTCGTCTATATACCTCTTCCATAAGGTTATGGAAGAGGCATCGGGTTTGTTGGCATCAAGGATGTGTCGGCATTCAAAATGTTCAAAATCGTGTACCTAAAGGCCCACCACATTAGGGGCAAAAGTGCTGCCCATGGAAGTACCGGTGGTTTGGAGGTACAAGGTACCTTTGTATTCAAAATTGTTGTGTTTAAGGACTAAGGTGGCACACTTAATGATGAAATCCCAAGACCTCCAGAGATCAGGCCACAGTTGGAAAACTTACCATATGGCCAGTATTTACGCCTGAGGCGGAATTGCAGCAATCGGACGGATTTCCGTACACAATCTACTGATTTGACATTCAAACTGATGAGCAGCGGATACCCCGGGAGAATACTGAATAAAAGCTACAAGAGGGCCCGGAACCAACCTAGAGAGGCACTCCTTGAGGACAACCCCAAGGAAGAGAATGGAATTCCATTGACTTGCGTCACTACGTACAGCACCGCATCCAACACTGTGAAGAGAGTGATAAATAAACATTGGAACATTCTAACCTGCAACAATGGAAAAGAGAAAAAAGTGCTGTCTTCTTTTAAAAAAGGCCGCAGTCTCAGGGACTCACTTGTACACACAAGAGCTAGAGTTCAGCAAGCATTGGGACCCCCGTCCATTACCACTTCTTGGGGCTTACTAAAGATAGTTGGCCACTACCCGTGCTCCAGCTGCAGTGTATGTCACATGACCAAGAACACAAAAACTCTTGAACTACAAGCTGGAAAAACCTGGTCCCAAGTCTCCCATACTAATTGCAACTCAATAAACGTAGTGTACTTTATCGCCTGTCCTTGTGGGTTGAATTATGTAGGAATGACAACACGCAAGGTAAAACAGCATGTGTGTGAACACAGGAGTAACATCAGGTGTGGCAGGATCACAACTAAACTCAGTGAACACTATATTCAGACAAAACGCACCACATTTAAGATGGACTGTTATTGAACAGGTAAACAAATGCCGTCACATCCACCAAGGTCTGTTTGAGAAGGAACAGACATGGATCTATCGCCTGTGCACAAACAAAGTTGGGCTCAATGACAATGTTCCATGGAGCTCTGTACTTAAAAGATAGCCACATACACGTTCCTTTTTCCTGTCCAGTATACCTGACCGTTCCCCTTTTCCCCATTTTAGTTTACACAGTTATTCAACGGTCTGGCAGCCTTTTATCATCACTTTTGTTAATCCCCAACAGGGTTCATACACCGACTGAGCTTTGGACTGTTAACATAACCAGGCTCATACTACTTTCAGCCCTCCTGATTTACCTAACAGTTCAGCTTTATAAACGGTGGGTTTTTCAATAGTGGGCCATAAATTGACAATATCCTCTGGCAACGAACACACAATTTTGCCATTTATGTAAGATTGCTACATGATCATGATCATGTCGTGGTAACCGCACCAACTTGGTTCAGATACCCTCCTCCCTGGCTGAATCCAGGTGCCAAGCGGGTGCCTAGCTTTGCTGGTGTGAGTGATCCCAGTCCTTCCTACTATGAGACAGATAAGTACCTAGCAGGAACAGATTAAGTTTTTCTGACCCCTTACTTTTTTTCCACAGGCTGTGCCTACTAGCCTCCACCCCCTCCCGAGACCCACGGTGTGAGATCACGCCCCATGTAAGCTTTAATTCAATACTGTTTAGCTACTAGTTCTATCACTGGCCTGTTTTCACTGAACAGGGTGTTGAAAGTCACAATATTCCTGCAGTGCGCCTAAAAATGCACACATCCCATTTGACGCCCTAGTGGCAAGCAGGCTACTGTCACAAGGTACCTCCACATATAGAGTGGTCCCCCTGTCACAATCATTCACGCTAAACCTTGAAGTATAGGTGCACTCCCATAAACTCATGTTACTGCCCAATAGTTCTGCGAGTTCTCTCGATAATGCACCAAGTAAAAGGAGCACTTTTTATTACATATGCCATGAAGGAACCTGACACCAGCAAACCGATGAGGTAATCGTCTCTACATATATTTGTTTGTTTGTGTTTTGCTTCTCTTTCAGGTTATTGCTGGGTGCCAAAGACTTTCAGGTACCCCACACACAACAGGTTTCAATTAATTCTTTTTTTCCTGTTTTTTTCACATTATGACCGCCAGGTTAGGGTGAGCCTTAGCGCGCTCATACCGCCGGGGTCTTCACACTGGTCCTTATGAATGCCTAGCAACTTGCATCCAGATAGGCGGAAACATGTTGACCGCATATAGCGTGGCATAGCTGAAACATCCATCCAGCTCTTCAACCGCCCGCTTTTCATTTTTTAACCGTGCTAGATTGGTCTACGAATAAAATTATTTCAGATACAACCTAGTCACTTTTTAATTCACATCACTTCTTCACCCACACACAAAAAACAACCAGCTCCGCAGTAATTCTGGCGTTGAAGCACATCGGGGAGGAATCAGACCTTCCTGGTGGGGCCCAATGAAGAAGCATGTCACCAACCAGGTTGGTGAGTGAGGGCTTTCTAAATGAATCAATTGCGATTCTTTCCCAACTGCTCCTTTTGCAAGGAATAGTGCACTCTTTTGTTGTTGTATTATATAGTAAGGTGTGCAAAGCAAATGTGGCCTGTATCGTGCACAGTTAGGCTAACACAGGGAAAACTACAATGGGCCATGGATAGAACACATGACACTTCCTCTGCTAACTCCTCATTATCCTTTTAACTTATTCCATCTTGTAGCAGATGCGAGAAAAAAGCAGAAGGCTATTTTGCATCCTTTACATGTGAATCGTTGTTCCTTCCCTTTCCAAAAGATGAGAAAACACAAATCAATTAACCCTTAGGAAAATCATGTATCAAGGTACCTTTTCTCCACTTAATGTGCATAAATCTCAGCATGATAAAACAGGCGCTTCAATAAATGGTTCCATAATATGTCAAAGGTTTCCATCTGGATTTTATAAATAATACATGTTAGACCTGGTATCATTGGCGTGAGTCTCCCTTCCATTTTTCACTGCTATGCCTCCTCTGTTTTTGATCTGTTTTGCTGGTTATATGTTTTGGCACTGTGCTACTGCTATTCAGTGCCACAGTGCAAGTGCTGCCTATGTTAAATTGTTGTACTAATTAGTGACTCCATGATTGGGTTATTTGATTTACTTGTCGGACCCTAGTACAGTGCACCATGTGTGCCCAGGGCATGTAAATCAAATGCTGCTGGTGGGCTTGCAGCACTGGTTGTACTACCCACAGAAGCAGCTTGTAAAGTGTGTGTCAGGCCTGCCGTTGCAAGGCCTGTGTGCAGTCTGTGACTGCCATGACAACTTGGCAATTGCACCCACTTGCCAGTCCCTAAACCTTCCCTTTTCGTCATATCAGAAACCCCTCTGGTAGGTCGAAGGGCAGGGTGCATTGTAAGTATAAGGTAGGACATGCCCTGATGTCTGTAGCATATGCTAATAGTGAATTGCAGAGATTTTCATTTTTCACTATTGCAAGGCTGCCTGTTTTCCAAAGGCCAGATTACTACATCTTATAATCCTACCTGACTCAGGGAACATGGTAGAAATTCGAATTTAGTATGTCTGAACTCAGAATGATAAAATACATCTTTTAGTAAAGTTGGTTTTAACATTCTGTGTTTGAAAATATTGTTTTTAGAAAGTAGGTATTTTCTTACCTAAATATCCAAGCCTGCCTCTACTAGGTTGTGTATTCCTCGTTTGGAGTTTGAGTGACAGGGGCTGGGGGATTCCAGGAGACAGGGTGAGTCAGCACAGGGCTGAATAGAGAGATCTGCATGTAGATGGGTGGAATGAGTTGCACCTGGGACCTAAATAGGGTTGTGCCTTCCCTCCACAATGCTGGCTCCCCCTCCTATGGTGTGTCTGATGTCCCAGGCCTGCACTGTGAAGGGAAAGAAGGAGTCTTGTCTACAAAGTGCTGCAAGACTGACCTGAACTGGTTTGGACTAGGCCAAGGCCCCTCTGCCTTCAGAGGACAAAGGATTTTGCAGTATAAATATGGGGACCCTGACCCCATGACTTTAGAATACTTATGGGAACAAGAAAAACCTTTTGCCAAGGAGAAGAACCAAGGAAGATGCAGGAGTTTGGACTGCCTATCTGCCAGTGTGCTGTTTGCTGGGTTGGCCTGCAGTGGTCTCTTCATTTCCAAGGAAAGGAGAAGAAAATATTAAAAGACCTTTCATCATCTTGCAGAATATAACTTCAAGGGCTTGATTTGGGCTTGCCTTCTGACTGAAGTCTCAAAGATACCAGACTTCATCCCCTTATGTTTGCCTGCATATGGAACTTGCTGTTCTAGTGCTACAGAAGAATTCTGCAATACCGACACCAGCGAGCGACCATGATTATCACTGCATCGAAGTAGTGAGCGCTGCTCCAACTTGCAACGTAGTCCCGACACCGGCCGCCGTGCCATATTGACGCCAACGAACTACATCGTAAGCCTGCGATAGCCATGAGCGCCGCTCTGGCTTGCAGCGCTGGCCTGATGCCTGCTGCTGTGCCACATCGACTCTGAAGCTGATATTATTGCAGAGCTGATCATCAACGTGGGTGTTCAAGAATCCATCGACATCGTGACACTGTATGGAACCGGGGTTTCAGCCCCATCATGATGTCACCTCCTCTCCGGTCAGGAACCAACGCCTTCCCTTCCTGCGCAAGCACCATCTCCTACGAAGCAAGGAACCGACACTGCAACGCACCGTCGCCGTATCCCCAGACGCCGTGAGCTGTCTTTATTTTTGCTTTTCCAAGGTACTGTTCTTTGTGGGTCTGTTTTGACTCCGGGCCTGACGCCGCACACCTCGCGGTCAGCGCCGTACTTTGGGAGTTTTTTTACCTTGACGTTGTGATAACTCTAGTTGGGGTATTTGTTGCAACAGACTATTGTTAAGTGAAAAACCTATTTTTGAACTATTTCTACTATCTTGTAAAAATATTATTGAGTACAGTATTGTAGATTTTTGCTGTTCATGGTCTTGTGATAAGTCAATATAAAGAATTCATATTTTTATAAAAACCTGTGTGATGTCCATCTGTAGTGTTTTCACTGTATTGCTGTATGTGTTCACAAATGCTTAACACACTGCCTCTGAGATAAGCCTGTCTGCTCGTGCAAAGCTACCAAGGGGGTGAGCAGGGGTTATCCAGTAGTGTAATCGCTTTCCCTGACTTAGAAGCAAGGGTCCCTATTTGGGGAAAAGGTGTATACCATTGCCAACTAGAGACCCCCAGTTCTAACAATATGTTTGGTAGTTGCTATTTGAGCCAACCTTGACCGACCACTCTGAATGGGTAGGCAAGGCATTGTCTGAGGCTGCTGCAGTCATCGCTAACCAACATTGTCAGCACCATGTGCGTTGAAGGTATGACTTGTAGCCCACGCGAATGTGAAAGAGGAGACCAAATAGATGACCAGAAAGAGTCAACCAATTACCTTTCCACAATATGTGATCAACATCTGCACCATATCTCCAGGCACACCATAAGGCCAACGATCCACCCTGTGTAACCTCTGAGGTGGAGATTACGAATTCTGTATTATCTTAAAGTTAGTAAATTTCAGTGTGGGCTCCCTGTCATGTGGCAATAATACTGTCGACCAAGACTCAGGTATGTTTTCAAATTGTAGCACTGTCCGCCAAAAACCCCTTGTAATTTCTTTAGCGGGGGTAGAATATATGTTGTCATTCAGTAGTCCTATAGGTGAGGCACCACTACCCTATACTTTTCCCAGGTCTTTAAACATTGTGGAATTGGAGTACCTGGAAAAGCTCAGGTCAGGGTCCCTTTCCTAGTCTGTCCTGAAAACAAGTCATTAACTGGATGTAGATCCATTGTTGGCAATGATGTTAACCAAAATCATTTATAAAATCTTGAAAGGTCTTAAAAGTATCATTAGAGACAAGCTGATCTATACATTCAATGTCAGACGGCCTCCAATTTGTCCATGAGACGAGAGTGCCTTCATTTCCAGGCCACAGTTACATCATAGGGGAACTGAGGGGCATATTAACAACAACTAGCGATAATTTTTGTCTCTAACTTGTTTAGAGACAAAAATTATCGCCGCACATCGGCGATTTTTATCGCAGATAAACCTTGCTATTAGCAAGGTTTATCGCAAATGCGATAAAAAACGGCCGCAATGCATGAATATCGCTGAAAAGTCAGCGATATTCATGCATTATCGAGCAAATGCTCTTAGCCATGTTATCCACCTCCCATTGGATAACATGGTGAAGAACTGCTCAGGGCAGGTGTTAGCTTTTGGAGATATTCGCGCTTAGCGCGAATATCTCCAAAAGTTGGTAATAGGAGATAGCGATGTTAGCGACTGTTTCCAGTCGCTAACATCTTGGCACGCCCACTTTGCATGTCATTAGTGATAAATATCACTGACATGCAAAGCGGGGCCCAAGATGGTCGCTATCTCCTATTAGCTGTCACTAACTGGTGTTAGCGACAGCTTGGTAATAGGGAGATAATTTTATCTCCGCTTTCTTGGCTTTTAAAGCCAAAAAAGCGGAGATAAACCCCTTGATAATATACCCCTGAATTTTGCAACCAGGGGTTAATTGTTTCTGCTGGAGTGTGCTGTTGCATGCTCCCTGGTCACTATTCAGCCCAAACAAGCCCCACTTCAACAGTAGGCATATTCCTGCAGCCCACTCAAATGGGTGGGGAAATTCACAGACCATCCTTCTTTAGGGTGAGCAGAATTTTAAAGCAAAAAAACAGGAAATTTCTCAAAAATAGAAGAAGGACTATAATTGTACGTCAAGCGAGTGCACGAATGACAGCGCTCCTCAGCAGAGAATTACAAACCAGGCAGTAGGAACATACCTAAGATGCAATTTTTAAACCCAGTAGCTTGCCTGTGAATTAAGTTGATTTCTTGGAACAACTGCTAACTATCTCGGCTTTGTAATACATAAAAAAACACCTCCACCAGCTTTGATTCGACCCACTCCAAAAACCGGGACATGAGCTAAATTTCTCGAAATCTGCCCGGACAGTTTGTGAAAAACGGGGACCGTCCTGGCAAATCTGGGACACCTGATCACCCTATCCTTCGTACTTGGTGCTGGTCCTGCCCTCTGTCATCCTTTTTTATTAATCTTGGGACAGTTCACTCCTAATTCATCGAGAATGATTTTTTTTTAACCACATAAGGCTTCAAGGGCAAATTGCTGTCCTTTTCCACTTATGATGGGTTTGTTGAGTCCCCTAGAAGGAACAGAGAACATTTGTCAAATTGTGAAAAAAATGCTTAAAGACGGGGGAAAAGTTTTTTGTTTTTTTTATTTAATCACAACACGTTTACTGTGCTAAGATGAAATACTTACCATATTTCAGCAACAGGAAGATTTGTAACAAAAATCACTTTTTTCAATTTTCCAAGTAGTAGTCAACATTTCCTATTGCAAGAGTTTCGAACAAGGCCCCTATTCCAGGCCTCCCATTGATTTGTTAACTGTAAGTCACTGGACTTTCAGCCTCTTGTATTGAATGTATAACATTTATCAGAACTCTCTCGTGGCCCTCAAAGGACACACCAAATCACGTTTTAAATGCAACTAATTCATATGTCAAAAGTCCTCAGTACAAATATGTTTCCATCATTTATTTTGTCCGATGTCCTTTTTTACGCCTTTGTAATATTTTCCTACAGTCAACCCAACATCTGTATCGGGGATAATGCTGAGGGTGTTAATTTGTGTAGGACATCTCCATCCACAATATTTACATTTTCTTAAAATATCCATTGTATGCAAGCTCATTCATTGCCCAATAAACAGTAGTCTTGCAATACTTTTTGCAATAATTCTCATACAACCGAACATTCATTATGCAATTTAGCATAAATATCTTCAGACCTCCATTTAAAGATCCCTTCTGAAGTATGTTGTCACTGGATTCCTCAGAAAATATAAGTATTTCAGTATAAACAGTTCTACGGAGGCTCTTCATACCCATGGCAAAACATAACATGGAATGAAGAGGGGAACACCTGGTACAGAGGAAAGCGATGGTGTACATCCAAGAAGGTAAAGTTATCCCCTGCAAGGTAGTCCGGGAACCACAGGCCATTGCACACACTTTGTGGCCTAGTGCAGCTTGCTGTATAGTGCTAAACTGATTCAAGATGAACCCCAGAAGAACAGATGCTTGGCTTTCCTACAAATTCCTCGACATAATAACATAGGTTTGCACCTCTTGGGAGAGGATATTAAAAAGGAGGAAATTGCACTTGCCATCTCAAACCTTGTCTGTAACAAACCCCTGGGGAAGGATGGCTACCAAGGGGAATTTTACAAGTGGGCTAAAGAGGACCTCATAGACACCCTCTACAGTGCCTGCAAAGAAGTGAATTGTTCCGTTACTCTTGCAATACTCTCTAATATGGCTCTGATTTCCGCTCTCGCAAAGCATGCCAAAGATACTGTTATGTGCGAGCAATCATCAATTCTCCCTTCTAAATGTAAACATCAAGATACTAGCGGAGGTACTAGTGTCCGTGCAGGATCCAGTAATATTGGACTTAATACTTCATTCACAGGTGGGTTTTTTGTTGGATAGATGTCCTGCAACCACATGCACGTGTTACCACACTTACTCTGGTTCACAAAAACTTTCATAGTGATTCTATCCCTCTCCCTGGCCGTTGAAAAAGTTTTTGACGGCATTGAGTGGTCCTATATGTTTTTCACCATTTGAAGAATGTGTCTCAGGAACAAGTTAATATCTATTGTTTGATGACTATACAAAGGGCCCACGGCTCAGGTCAACTGTGAGGTTTTCTCTCGGATCCATTCCCTAATAATAACATAATGAGTCAAGGGAACCCACTCTTCTCATTTTTATTCAAACTGGCACTGGAGCCTCTAGCAGCAGGGATCTGTCAATCCCCCAAACGTTGTTGGTATCCCTAGAGCAGGGCCTACCTAAGCTCCTTCTGTATGTGGACCATATTCTCCTCATAATTTCTGATTTGCATACTACTCGCATACTATGGTGAAACTTCAGCACGGTGCAGGTACGAACTGATTTGGGACAAGAGTGAGGTGATGCCTCTGCCCAGGGGAATGACAAAGGAAGTTCTCCATAGCTATCACTTCCATTGGCAGCCAGAAAAACTAAAATATTAGGGTGAATACATAACATTAGGGCTGGAAAACATGGTCTCTGACAACCTACACCCTCTTACCGCTAAGTTACACGCAGATTTCCAGAATCTATCTCAGCGGGGTAGGCTGCAAGCTGTCAAGATGGTGGTCACTACCAGCTATACATATGTTCTTGGAATACTGCCACTACTTGTCCGGCTGCCCTTGCTATGACTGATTGATAGTGACATCAAAGTGTTTGTGGCATGCACCCACTACTGTCATTTCTCGAGGCATCCCCTTACCCACCCCTCCCCTCCTGGGAGTACAAATATATACCTTTACCCACCCGTAACTCCTTATGCCCCCCCACACCCTGTCCTATGGTGTGGAATAAGCATTTGTGGTCTTATGTGCCAAGGAGGCTACCCCAACCCACCCCTGCAGGAACAACACTGCAGTGCCTCGTATCCTACACGGCTATATGTCATCATGTTAGGTGTTGAAGTTATATTGTTTGCTGTTACCTGCATCCGGTGTCTTTAGGCTAAGCACCGCTTGGGCTGGAATTGACTAGTTAGGTGACGGGAACTGATCACTTTTTGGGATCGCCACCACCTGCCCTTGCCCTTGTCCTTGTCCCCCAGTACACGGTTCGCTACATTGCAATGCCCTACTGTTCAGCCTCTCCTGGTGAGCAGAGTGGGGCAGTGTGTTGTGCCCACCGATACCCGCTGCCGAGGAATTTGTTGCTCTCAGGGGTGCCTCTGGGTTGCCTTACTCACCTGCGTTTGTTACTGTTTTTCCACTTGTATTCGTACTTAAGGATGTATCGATTCTTGCAAATGGTTATTTACAGTATTTTCCGGATTCTCTGGAACGGATGTCGTCTTTTGATTTCCCACAACATGTACTGCAGTGTAATTTTCTACGTGCATTATTATTTTTAAGATTATAAATCACACTTTCTATTCAATCTTGAGATGCGTATATTTAATAAAAATCTGATGAATTTAAAGGTAATGATTGTTTTACAAAAACACACACTATTGATTTCGATGCTTTTCCTTACAGCCTACATGAGCAGAAATAATTAATCAGTAAAACCTTTTCACACATACAATTCTGAAAGATAGCAACTGCACCATTCTCCTCCTCGGAGAATTGAACGTTTCTTATGTTGTGCACGCTCCATTTCTTGTAAATTAGCAATGAGTAGCTCATAAACATAGCTAATGCCTTTCAGTTTGCCTAATGACAGACATGGTTCATATTATAACAGAAATACTTTAAATGCCAACAGAAATCAATGCTGCAAATGCCAGTCTGACATATAAGGAATCCAAATTCCCTCCTGACAGATCCCATAGTCATTTCCAATACATAAATATTCCTGCTTAAATCACAGTATTTTTCTGACTTTCTTTCAACTCCTATCTCTGACCACACAGATCTTCACTGTGAATTTTGCTTAGTATTTTAGAATAACCAAACAAGTAAATGTTGGCAGAACAGAAGGACAGGCAACAATAGTATCCACCCTCTAGATAAAATACACGTGATGGCATCATATACAGCAAAGAATGTTTCTAGAAATGGTCAAAGATTAAATTAAAAAATGCTAAGAAATAAAGAAGGATTTGCGATTTTATTTTACTTAAAGTATTAAATTACATTTGTGATTACCACTTTGGTTCATAGTTTGGGGTGTGATACCTTTTCTTCACTCACAAGAACGGAAATTTCACCCTTGAAGAAGTTGGGCAAATGGGCTCACTGAGGGCTGAGTAAAATATCAAGCTCAGCTGAACACCACTTATAGCTTCTGGCATCTACGTGTCTAGAGGGTGGGCATCCTGAAGAAGGAAACCAGACTGTCAGTCTGCAACCCTCCTGCTCCTAAAGGAACAAGGGGGTATATTCACAAGAACGTGTGATAACTACCGCAAGAGTAGCGTAACACAACTTTCAACATCGCAGCCTATTGCGGGAAAATAATCCTGTGTCAACGTGGAATTCACAACACGTCGGTAGCATGCAATAGTTTGCAGAAACCGCGGCCAAAGCCACGACACAAGCACCTCGATGGAGATAAAAACACAAACTCCAACACAAAAAAACCTGTGATGGGCTAAAGCGCGATAAGAAATCAGTGACAACCAGGGCAAGGGCAGCAATACTCAACCGCAATGCGGGAAAAATCACAAGAACAGCATACGGAAAATCCACAGAACAAAATTCATCAACTGCGGAGTACCACGGATGCACCCTGGCCAACTGCAGAGGACAACATGTACACTACAACATCCAAGCACCGTGGAAGAACAGAACCGCCAGGCACACTGCATAAAAGAGACCAGTGGCAGACAAATCAGAGCCATAGGAGTGACACACCCACCGTGCAGCATACGTACATAAGCAGGAGTGCACCTCGACTTGACAACATCCTAATACAAACAGCAACCCCTCCACAATTGAACGCAGAACACAACTTGTTCCGCAAATGTGCAAAACCTGGCAAACCACATTTGAAACCACAGGGAAATGTCACATGACAATGTACAAGTACAAGTTGTAACCTGCAAATATGTTTTAATCACACATGCAGTGCAGGGGAACATCTTCTACAGTCGATTGCCATGCACAGTCACAATGTGACATGCTCATGAGAAGTAAGTGTCAATGATGGTATTACTACAGGCCATTCCTGCCGCAGCTGCACTGGGATGTGGGCCACCTGCCCCATCACCCCCAGCATCGGTCGGTACCTCTGGAACTGGGATCCATGGGGCCCTGGTGCCACAACATGCAACTATCATCTTGCACACAATGTCTGGACTGTACAGGAGCTTCCAACCTGTGCCTTCCAGGCACCTGAAACGTGACTTCAACATGCCAAATGTGCATTCAACAATTCCCCTGGTGCGTATGTGGGCCACATTGTACTGCCTCTGGGTGGGTGTGACCGGGTCTCGCAGGGGTGTAATCATTCAAGAGCAGAGTGCATGTCCTTGATCACCTGTGATAGTGCAGGGAGAAAAGAGTCATTACTTGGTTTGGCAGGATGTGATTGCAGGTCCACCAATCCAGTGACGCCTGTACTGGCTGTGTCTGGGGTGAGTGTAAGCCAGCCCTCAGGGAGTAGCTGATGATGGCAACTACACCAACAGTCATCAGGCACTCGAAAATGCAATGTCAGAACTACATGGGGGGATGACTCGAGTTGCACAGGGCTAGTGGCCCCAGATGCACGGCGGCCGACACGGGCCCACCGCCACGGGACGCTGACCTGCAGGAGACTGGGGTAGGATCATGAGGGCATACCAGTGTCTCCAATGTGTCATGGCTGCATTCCACATATCCAGACAGTCAGCTGGTGTGTGGCTGTGGTGCCATGAAATGTCTGTATTGGGTGCAGGGTAGCCTAGGATGACCATGGAGTGGTGTGGTTGTGTAGTTTGACATGCTGAATGTGGTTTGGTCACGTGGGCATCCCCACAGTTGTGCTTTGAGCATTGGAGGCTTTGGGATGTGTGATGTACCTGATTTAGTACTTACCAACGAGCAGTACCGTTCCATATGTGCCATCCTGTAAGCATTGGTTGATGATGGACTGTTGGAAGATGAAGGAATCATGCACACTGCCTGGGTAGTTGCGACAACATTGGTGAAGAGTCCCTGGTAGTCCACTATTGCCTGCACATTGATGGAATGCGTGTGCTTTCTGTTGCGGAAGTGGTGTGCAGTATCCGCAGGGGGCACAAGTGGGACATGTGTGCACTCGATTGCCCCCAACACGGCCATGAATCCGGCTACAGTGTAGAAGCCTTGCTTTGTCTCCAGCTGTTCCTGTGCAGGTTGGGAACGTGAAGGTCCTGGGGTATGAAGCTGAGGATGGCATCCAGGATAAGTGTGATGAACTTTGATAGGGCTGGCTGTGAGACCCCCCCCCAACCCTGGCAGTTGTTGGTTGGAAGGTACCAGAAGGCAACAGGTGCAGCACAGTCAGAAGCTTTGTCTGCGGAGGGATGTTTGTTCTCCGTAGTGTTGGGACTGTCAGCCTGTGGGCGATGTGAGTCATTATGCAGAGAATGGTTGTCCTTTTGAGTCCGTAGTGGGCAATGACTTCCTCGGGCGTTAGGTCTGTGAGAGTGGTGCGTTTTTGGATAGGTCTACTGTCTTACTCTGCGCTGCCTCTGTGGTGGTACGGGGGGGGTCGGGTCCGGGCCCTTGGGTTGGTGGCGCTCCTGGGGGTGGTGGCGGTGGGTGTTGTGGCCCTGTTGGGGCTCTGAGCTGCATGATGAGTAGCTCCATGGTGTTGTTTGTTCTTGAGGCAGGTGTTAAATACCTGTGGCTACCACGGATTATCGCCTGTTTTTGGTTTGTTTCACAGGTCTGTCAGTTCGTTGTGAAAGTGGTGTTGTTGTTTTTCCGTGTGTACGCCTACTCTGCATCTCAGAGTTAGTTTGTGGCATCTGCCTTAGTGTTAGGTTTTGGGGCAGTTATCCCAGGGAATACTGACGATGCCTGCTGTTTGCACCAGCTTGTGAATAGGGTGTTAGTTCTATCTCCACTTTTGATGCGTTAAGATGGAGATAAATTGGAGGTAAGTTGTGTTTGGGAGATGGCCAGGTGATGTTGTGCTAAAAGATTTAGGGACTTATTCACATGTTTTGTGTTTGGCATGACGCAGTAGGGAAGGGAGGGTGCAGGGGAGGCGATAGAGGGTTAGGACTTTGTCTGGGGTTGTGCTGGAGGCTGGCAATGGAGGATGGAAGATGACTGACAAGCACCATCAGCCTTCTCATATAAAAACTGCAGCTACGGGAAGGATTTCCTGCCTCTAAAAAATTGGAAGCAAATGTTACAGCTTTTTCTTTACTTCATGAGCTTTTAGTTATGAAGCTAGAAACATTTAAATAAATAGAAAGTTGTAAGTTTGGAGACTTTAAAACTTCACAGACACCAAAGTTAACAGAGATTACGTTAACTAAAGCCTTTTCCACAGACAGAGCGTTTTTGGGTTGCTTTGGCCCCATTTGGCGAATCTCCACAAAACCTTCAGGACAAAAGATGAATTTACCTCAATATCTTCCTGAAAGGTGTTGGGGTGATCAAGCCAGCAGGGGTAGAGAAAAAGGAGGGGCCCGAAAAGAAAAATCTTCATGCATTTTCTATAGACTTCTTTAAGACAAGGTTTAGCAAAAATTGCTGAACGGAATTTTACCAAATTTAGCAGGAAGCTAAATCTTTGTCCACATTTTGTGCTTTTTCGATTTGGTGCAAATCTATTAAGTAGTTGATGAAAACTTAAAAGTAAAAAATAATTGTGTATTTTGGCAGTTGGGCACGCAAGAGTGTCGAGAGCCTCTCAAGAGAGCGCAAAATCAAAAATAAAGCTCTGTGATTGGTCGAAAGGCCTGTTTTCCTGTGAGCTTTCACACTCTCACAGGAGCAATAGGTTTCTACAAGTCTCGTAAGGGCAAGCGCTTGGATTGGCTGGCAAATGGAATGTTAGAAATTAAATGGCTGTCATTACGATGGGGCAAAGCCAAGCCAGGTAGGAAAATGGCTGCATGACAGAGGGGCTCTTCCAGCTGAATGTAGAATCCTGCATGATCCTACAGAGAAACATCGTTTACAATGCAGGCAGAACTAAGCAGTACCGTTACAACGCAGGCACTACAACAAACACGTTGTTTCCACACGTTCCATTACAACACAAGTCGCTACAATAACTTGCTTTAAGGAATGCATTGTTGAATTTTAAATCTAATACCTTCCCTACTGTTGCACAGACTGGAGTTGGAATAGTAAAATATACTATTCCAAAGTCAAGCACTTCCCTAAAGCAAATCATTGCAAGGACTTGCGCTGTAATGGAACGTGTGGTAATGTCGCATTCATTGTATTTCCCGTGTTGTAAAGGAATGCTTTGTAAAAGCAAGCGTGAATAAGTCATACATCTGATCCTGCCAGGTCAACTGCCCGTTTGCTGCCGAAACATAGTCCCAACAACGACTTTCAGTATGGGAACTTACCAGAAGTGAAGCGAGGCCCATCCGCAGTGGAGCTACTACACCCGGCAAGTTGAGGTCTGGCCGCTTCGCCTTGGGTTGCATGTGAGGTGCAGTGCTGTGGCGGCCCTGGAGAGGAGGCTGGCTACTAGCTGGTGCCCAGTGCTGCTGATCGGCTACGACCCTTGTGTCATCCGGTGGAGTGGCTGACTGAGGCTGATTGAGGCTCTGCGGCCCACTGCAGGGTGAGCTTTGAACTTGATCCCTGCTCAGGGTATATCACTGGACTGCAGCGGCCTGGGGTGGCGTAGGCCTGGGTGGCAGCCTATATGGCGGGAGGTAAGAGCAGAGTGAGTGGATTGCTGTCACCCCCTTCTGATCTCCAGGAAGAATACCTCTTGCCGGGGGGTGGTTGGTGCCATAGGTCAAGTGCGGCCCCTGGATTCCATAGTGAGGTGGCTGAGTCTCTTCTGTGGCCCTCTGTTTGGTGGATTCCACAGCCCCGCCCTCACCTGTGCTAAGCCTTTGGGTAGCAGCGGAGCATTTGCCACGCCGGCAGCCTGGAGGAGCATTCTAGGCATGTGGCACTCCTGATGCTTGGTTCCAGGTCCTCTCCCACATGAACACTACTGACCATGGTGGAGTGGTGAATGACATAGGTCTCGGCAGAGGAAGACATACTGGAAGGTTGGAGAATGTATGGGGCTCAGTAGCTCACCGTGCTGCTGGACATACACAGCCTTGCGGGACCTGGGCAAAGTGGCCGGGAGCTCTCTGGGACGACTAGCAGAAATGGCCCTGACATCTCGCTTGCACTTACACTGAGAAGCGGTGTGGGTCTGTCTGGGGCTCGCGGACCGGGAGCAGGGCCTGGGAGTGCTGCCATCCTTGGGACGTGGGGCCTTCCAACAGCGGCCATGGATTCCTGCCTTCCATTGTGAATGTGGGGTGCAACACATTGTGCAACATATTATTTATCCCCCCTCCACCATGACCTTCTGTGCTCCTTGTCTGAAGCCCATATGCATCTATAAAATTATTTACTCCTCTGAGCAGGGGGGGTGAAGCTTGGGCCTGTGCGTTGGGGGCTGGTTCCTGGCACCACCTCTGAAAAGGGATTAAGGCACGGGGCTCGGAGAGTCCCTGCTTGATGTGTTCCACTGGACTCCTTCTTGCCCCGTTGCTACGGTGCCGTTGTGGACCGGGGGGCTGCTTGGGCCTTGACATGTGGAAACAGTGGACATTTTGGATAGTCAGGTGCTCAGGGCAGCTACGTGACCTGCTGTATCTGGTCGGCCCGCCGGGCCTGGTGTCCCCCTAATCCAATGTTCTTAGACAAATCCGCAACGTCATGGACAAGCACCATGCATGACAATCTAAACTGCCATTTGAGAGTAAATGACAGACTGGTCTGGTGGATCTGGTGGTGTCGCAGAGAGCTGGGAGTGAGCCATCTGCTGAAAGCACTGACCATGATGAGGACCTCAAGGCAATACTGGTTGATGGGAAGACAAGCCTACGAACAATTGAGGGCGAACTGGATATACCAGTCAGCCCTATGAACTGCATGAAGGAACACGTGGATAAAATGATGACCGCCTGGCTCACCTAGAGTCTTACGTCTCAGATAATGATGGCTCTAGTGCATAGGCTCATGAACAGTTGTCTATATGGACAAAGTCCTGGAGGTAATTAAAGCAAAAAATGAAGCATAGTCTAGGAGCAACAACCTCCACGTTTTGGGCATCCCGGACACCATGGCTATGGACAGAATGGAGGACTTTCTCTATGCCACCATGTTGTAGGAGGTTTTTGGGGACACCCTATCACCAGTCCTCATTGTGGAGTGGGCACACTGCTCGCTGGCACCCCGGATGCCTTCTGGTACTCCAACACGGTAAATCATTGCAAGACTTGTAAATTACAAGGACCGCAACACAGTTCTACAATTAGCTTGTTAGAGAAGGGAGCTGCAATACTGCAACACCTCAATTTCATTGCCGCAGTTCAGGCCACCAGAGGGATTTCCTGCCTGCCAAGAAACTACTGCAAAAAACAGGCATACAATAGGCTCAATTATATCCAGTGAAACTTTGAGTCCCATATGAGGGGAAATTTCACCATTTTACAGACAACAAACCTGCCCTCAAATTAGCAAAATTGTCGCTGCTGGGGTGGCACTCGCCCGAGGGTCACGGGTGTACGCAAAGAAGCTGGCCTGGATGACAATGACTGAGATCCCCCCTGGCCGGACCCACATTCCTATTGCAAGGTCTCCCCTTGCAGCAGGACACTTCTTATCTGACGGGAGGAAATGCAAGATACTAACCACAAAAGTGGGCTTATTTCATGATCTTCCTTAGGACTGTGCTGTGCGCAGCCGGGGCTGAGACCACTGGAATACATCTTGGGTGATTATCACCACCTCAGACACCTAGTCACTTTTGATTGGGGAGTCCCCCGGCCCTCCTCTGCCTCCATGATGTTTCCATTATGCACTGTTGCATTTTGGGATCAGGTGCAGGGTGAAGGGTGTTTTTTTGTCTCACCCTCTTTCTTGGCTTGGTTTGGATGGATGTGTTCTACTGCAAGTTTTGAATGTTGCATTTGTTGTTCTTTGTCAGACTCATACATGACTTAGTTCTCACGTTCCTTGCAATTGTCACTATGGATGGACTGTACACACATCTTCTGTTTTCCCCATACTGCAAGTGTTGCTAACGAGCACCCTTCCTGCTACGTCTCATATTACAGCTCCCTCTCATGGTCAATATTCAGGTCCACATGTTCCCATATAGAGAGTTGAACGACAATGATTTAATGTCTGACCTGGAACATACATGGTCTGAACGATAGCCACAAGACTATTTTAGTACACACGTATCTTGCCCATCATCACATTGATATTTGTTTCTTACAAGACCTCCATCTCACCCAAAGCTTGGTACCCCGCCTTCAAACGCGGTGGTGCTCTGAAGTACATGCATCCTTTTATTCCAACTACGCCAGTGGGACTGCCATACTTATCAGGAATGACACACCTTGCCATCTCTCTCATGCCAAATGTGACACCGAGGGAAGATGCATTCTACTTGCGGGCACTCTGTGTAGTCTCCCGGTCATACTGGTATTCGTTTATGGCTCAAATATGACCTCCCCAGAGTTGTTCTCTGAATTCTGGCAGCAGATTGTAAGTCTTCGACCTGATATTGTTATGTGGGGATGGGACTTTAATTTGGTGTTGAACCCCATTCTACATCATGTAGGTACCTCCTACCACACCCACCCTAATGCGGCCACACAACTGTACGCACTGCTCAGTGACCACTGCCTAGTAGATATATGGCATAGTCTGAAAGGCAACCTTAAGGAGGGCACATGTATTACATTGGCATGTACTGCCTAGTCCAGAATAGACTACTGGCTGCTCTCAAATGGACAGCGGGTGTGTCCCATCTCCCCATACTTTATCTGACCATGCCCCACTCCCTCTGCAATTTTCCCCACCACTCGCTCCCTCATCCACATTTAGTTGGTGCCTGAGCACTGGAGCGCTTCACAATCAAGTGTTTCGATAGGCTCTGTGAGAGGCCCTCAAAATGACTATACTTGGCATGTGCACCACCAAGCAAGCCGGCGTTCTCAAATCAATATGATCTAACCTTGCTGAGATCAAATGTGAAATTTTTATGCTCAAACACGATTATTACAGTTCTGAGAACTAACCCTGGGCGTAGTGAGCGTAGTGGGGCTTCGCGAAGCTACGCAAAGTGGGCGAGAAACTACGCCCACCTGCGCACTTCGCGTAGCCCCACTACGCACCACCCGCCTCCCTCCCGCCCTCAGTAAATACCCCCTTCAATGTTTAAATAAGTTTAAAACCACTTACCTGGTCCGCGCGCGTCCCGGGGCTCCCTCGTCTCTTTCAGTGCCCGCGTCTTGATCCCTAATGCGCATGCGTGGCCGCCCGCGCATGCGCATTTCTAGCGAGAAATGCGCATGCACGGGCGGCCACGCATGCGCATTAGGGTTCAAGACGCGCACTGAAAAAGACGAGGGAGCCCCGGGACGCGCGCGGACCAGGTAAGTGGTTTTAAACTTATTTAAACATTGAAGGGGGTATTTACTGAGGGCGGGAGGGAGGCGGGTGGCGGGCCAGCTACGCTCGTCCACGGAGCATGCGTAGTGCCGGCTACTACGCCCGCACCGCAAAATGCGTAGCAGACGGCACTACGCATGCTCCGTGGACGGAGCGTAGCTGCCCGCCCACCCCTACTGAGAACCCTGCCTTGTTGACTGACATCCGTGGGAAAATCACAGCTTTCAATGAGGAAGCAGATTGTGAACTGAGTTTCTTTTCTCACGAGACTACAGCACACCACAATAGTGAAGGCGAAAAGCCTGGCAGGACACTTGCCAATGTGTCTCAGGGACCACCGAGAAATTAGAGGGTACTTGGACACAATCCAGTTGCTATGGCTGGGGCATGTTAATTGACAGTTTCTTGATACGATATTTTCATAAACAAACTAGAATCCTAAGGACTAAATATAAATGATATACTCTCTCATAAATGTATATAAAAAAAGTCTATTGTGATTTGCTGTGGCTAACAAGAGTGTGGACAATAGTGAAGGCTGCCAAGAGACTCCAAATGCAGATCGTGTTAGGATAATTGGTATTCCATCATTACACAGTCATGTGCCCAGTGTCATCATCTGGGATCCAAAAAGTACCTCCCCTGTCCCTCTTATCAATCAGAGAAGACAGCAAGGAAGGAACTGTATCCTTCTTACGATTATTCCAGAAGGAAAAAAAGGACAAAAGGGACTTTGTAAATGAGAAAACAGGCGAACCTGAGTGGTCTCAACAATATGCAGTGCATGTAAAAAGTGCAAGAAATAAGTGTATTCTAAAACGGATAAACTGCTGAGATAGTGTGTCAATTACTAGCAATCACAGCAAATTCTCGCAGTCCTCCTAATAAAAATAACGTGAAAAAGTGAGAACCTGGAACAGTTCGAAATTATTCACCTTATAAACTACTATGCACCTACCCAGTGGCTCGATTGCATTTACATGTGATAATATAGGGCCCGTTTCTGGTTTCCCCGGGTACCAAGCAGGGGCACTCATTATCTCCAATCATATTTGCAATAGCCTTGGAGACCTTTGTGGCGTGCTTGCAAGAGCATCACGCACATGGACTCCATTTTACTAATCAGTGATTTGTGGTCTCTATGTACGCCAATGATATTGTACTTTACGTCCGAACATTCCAGACCAGCCTGGATCCTGTCATCTGGGAGGTTATCAAGCTCGGTAGTCAAGCAGGCATACAAATAAACTGGGCCAAATTGATTGCCTTCCCCGTCACGGCTGCAACACAGCACTTCAACATGGAATTCCTCCTAACCTGGGCAATGGAGCTGGTGAGATACTTGGGAATCTGGCTCAACAGAGACAAAGATAAATTATGGTGTGCCAATTACGGCAAGGTGATATCTTGGCTGGAAGAATCCCAGCCTGGAGTCGCCTCTCCTTGTCCCTGGCATCCCTATTCGCCATTACTAAAATGGTGGACCTACCAAAATTTCTATAACTTTTGCTAAATATCCCTTTACCACTTTCCTCGCAGTTCCTACGAGGGGTGCGCTTCAATATAACATTGCTGGCGTGAAAGGGAAACAACCCAGAATTGCATGGGAAATTCTAATGTTGGCGTTCAGACAGGGAGGCTTGGGGCGCCCGCTATAATGTTCTACGCGATCTGCGCTCAGGCTCAATACCTACATTTTTGGGTACACCTGGTGCCATTCCAGCCACACATGGTGGTTTAAGCTGACATTGCCTCTCCAACACCTCTCTCCATTGCACTTTACCAACCCTTCAACCCCTTGAGATGGTTGATACCGATTGGATGAGGCCGTCACCGATTGGATGAGGAGCAGCCGTCTGAAGTTGAACTCGGACAAGACGGAGGTCCTCATCCTCGGACCCACCCCCTCAGCCTGGGAAGATTCCTGGTGGCCGACCACACTGGGAACAGCACCAACACCCATGCACGTAATCTAGGATTCATCCTCGACTCCTCCCTCTCCATGTCTAAGCAGGTCAACACCATCTCCTCCTCCTGCTACAACACCCTCCGCATGCTCTGCAGGATCTACAAGTGGATCCCGACGAAACAAGAAGAACGGTGACACAGGCCCTCGTCAGCAGCAGACTGGACTATGGCAACGCACTCTACGCAGGAATCCCAGCCAAACACCTACGATGACTACAACGCATATAAATCCCCTTCGCCCGACTGATCGTCAACGTCCCCTGCCGCAGCCACATCACCCCCCACCTGAGAGACCTACACTGGCTCCCAGTTGACAAGAGGATCACCTTCAAGCTCCTCACCCACGCACACAAAGCACTCCACAACGCCGGACCAGCCTACCTGAACAGCAGACTCAGTTTCCACACCCCCACCCGCCAGGTCCGCTCTGCCAGCCTCACCCTCGCCGCTGTCCCCCGCATCCAATGAACGACCTCCGGCGGCAGATCCTTCCTCGACGCCAAGACCTGGAACACCCTCCCTACCCACATATGGCAGACCCAAGACCTACTCACCTTCAGAAGACTCCTCAAGAACTGGCTCTTCGAGCAGTAGCAGCACCCCCCTCCCCTCAGTGCCCTGGTACCCTCACGGGTAAGTAGCACGCTTTACAAGTACTCTGATTGATTGGATTGTGTGCGATGGGTGTGGGATGGTCTGGGTCGCCAAGTACAGCTACAGTACCTCCATGCCACATCCGTTCCTCTGGCCCACAATCCAGTGCTGGTCAAACTGCACGATGATGGCATGCCAGCATGGGCAACAAGCAAAGACTATTCATATACTATTCATGCATGGGGATCTGTACCCAGGAGGTCACTTTCTCCCCCATTCACTACGGAGGGAGCCCTGCATTCCACTTTGTCAGACACACTCCTTTGTTATCAGATTCGGGGTACCTGCCATGCACAACACGTTACATTTCCTGAAACCCCAACTACACTACATGCTCTCAAACATACACTAACTAATGCCTCCCCCATAATCTGGTCACACCCCTATACAGCACTATGCAAGACAAGCCACCCGCTGCAGGCCTACTGCTCTGATGCGCTGGACGGCAGACCTAGACCCCCCCATCTCCTGAGGAGCAGTGGACCTTTTGCTGTGAACAAACTGTGTTCTTATTACCAAACTACAGACTCCGAATATATTTTAAGTTCCTATATAGATATACCACACACCACTACAGCTACACTGCATGGGTCTTAGGGTGAATGTGCGTTGCGGGCAGTTTTTGATGCCCCAGGCTTCCTTTCTCCATTTAGCCTGCTAGTGTTCTGAAATAGCACATTTCTGGGGGGAGGTACATGGCATCATGCACCAGATTACAGGTCACCCACTTACATTGACACCAAGAACATGTCTGATGGGGTATGTGTCGGTGCCTCACAGCAGTGCTTTTGGCCAAGCGCCGAATAGCCAAGCTTTGGGGTGGGAGACTCACTCCAAAGGGTGAGTCTTGGCTGTGGGATTCCGCATACTGCCAAGAGCAACTGGCTAACTATTGGGAGCTAATGCTGTCTACTTCCCACCCTGTGGACATCTTTCTAACTTACTTACAATGATGAGTCCCCTCTTCTCCTCACCCATTCAGTGTCATTGTTGTACCCGACTGCAGCCGCTAGTGTTTCTGCTAGCCTCTAAGCTTCACTCGGAAACTGCATGCTCCCACGCTCATTTGGCACAATAGTTTTAAATATCACAGCCATCATGTAAAATATTGTCACAGTGATTATGTTCATACTGAGTACTGGCTTTCTTCTGTATCCGGGATTAACTGTATAGCAGGGTGAGCAGAGGGGGTCGGTGGCAGCTTCCTCCCACGCTCGCTCGGTGGCTAAGATGATTTAATTCACTCGCTCACTGACCTGATGCTTTTAAACATTGAAACTGAAATCTATTTTAAAGTGACTTTTTAGCTTGCTGTGCATTACGGTGAATTACAACTGTATTCGCGCTCCTTAGCGCTCGCCTTACCTGAAGGGTCTCGCCTGAACTCGGTGACCTGTCCCACCCGCCCTGGTCCGACGCTGTAACTAGTACCGTTGCGCGGAGGGCGTGGTGGGTAGAGTCAGGCACTTCCGGTTTGGTGGGTCAGCGTTCTAGCTGCAGGGGGAGAATCGGACATAAATATTGCTTGATCCTGCGGCGGCGCTGTGAGCAGAGGGGGTCGGTGGCAGCTTCCTCCCGCGCTCGCCTGGTGGCTAAGGTGATTTAATTCACGCACTCACTAACCTGATGCTTTTTAACATTGAAACTGAAATCTATTTTAAAGTGACATTTTAGCTTGCTGTGCATTACGGTGAATTACAACTGTATTCGCGCTCCTTAGCGCTCGCCTTACCTGAAGGGTCTCGCCTGAACTCAGTGACCTGTCCCACCCGCCCTGGACCGACGTGGTAACTAGTACCGTTGCGCGGAGGGCGTGGTGGGTAGAGTCAGGCACTTCCGGTTTGGTGGGTCAGCGTTCTAGCTGCAGGGGGAGAATCGGCCATAAATTTCACATGCCCCAGCGACCGCGCAGCGGACGCGCCGGCGGCGCGCCAAAGGCAAGCCCGTCTGCGCCCGTCAGCGGCCGGCTGGGGCCTGGGGCCAGGACCCCTGGTGAAACTCAGGCAGACTTAAGCTACTCTCATCAGGAGTTACTCGATCTGCGTGTGTGCAGTGAGTTCAGATGCAGGCAGGTGCAGATACTGTGGTTACTGTGGTTACTCATTTAACCACTGGAAGCGTTTTTGAGGATTCAACAGGGTGCTCAGATGCGCACTAATTAACTGTAGGTCCCTTAGGAAACACAGTATGGAAGTGCGTGACTTCCTTGAAGACAGTAAGTTGGATATCCTTTTTGTCACAGAAACTTGGTTAGATGAAGATTCGGCCCCTGAAGTGCTGGAAGCTCTCCCTCCGGATTATGGAATACGCAGGTTAGATAGACCCTGCGGGAGGGGTGGAGGGATTGTGGTTATTCATAAGGGCGATATTAAGTGCACCATGGAGTCAACTTCTGTATCTGATAGTGTAGCGGGCACTTTCTCTATAACTGTTTCCAACAATTATATAATTAAAGGACTACTGGTGTATAGACCCCCTGGAAGCAGCAGCCAGTTTGCTGCCAGTCTTATACAAAATATATTGTCCCCGGCCATGCGTTATGAGAAATTCCTTCTGTTGGGAGATTCTAATTTTCATTTCGATGATGCCTCCAATACTTTGGCCCAAGAGGTTCGCAATGATTTGCTAACTCTGCAACTAGTTCTGAAATCTGAATTACCCACACATCGGCTTGGACATATATTAGACCCCATTTTTTGTAATTGGGACACTCTTAAAATTGATTCTCCTGAACCAATGGTCTGGACGGACCTTTTTTTTGTGCCATTTCAAATCAGCTGCTCCATGAGAATTAACTCAGGGAAAGGGGGTGGCACTTTTAAAAAACAGAGGAAATGGGCTCCGTTTTCCCCAGTAGATTTTAGGGCCAGTTTGGTGCAGGGGGGGCCACCGGAAAGACTTGGCTCAACCATTGATGGGGCCTGTGAAACACTGGACCTTTGTATCCAGCTTGCCCTTGATAAAACTGCCCCTTGGTCTAACAGGGGACCCATGCGGCGAACTAAATCCGCAGCGTGGTTTAATGACGATTTAAAAATGGCTAAGACAGCTTGCAAGCGTCATGAAAGAACCTGGAGACAGGGGTACTTGCCACACCATGAGAGGGCGTACAAATTGAGTCTTAGAGGGTATCATGCATTGATAAGGAAAACTCGCTCAGCTTATTACACTGAGCGGATCAACAAGGCTGATTGCTCTGCTAAGGAACTTTTTGTAGTGTACAAAGAGTTATCCTCATTGGCCTCTATTGAGGAATGAGTGGTGGCCTCTGTGCAATCCTGCAATCAAATAGCTGACTTTTTCTACAATAAGGTACAGGATATCTACTCTACTTTTCCCACTGCGGCTAGGGCCTGTTCCTGGTGGCAAAGAGCCGCTGGGGGAGGGACCTCTGGAAATGGACAGTCTGTGCTTTTATGGCCCCGGACGTGGACCAATTGAATAAAGTTGCTGGAGGGGTAAAATCTGGATCTCCTAGAGATCCAGCCCCAGCCAAAATTTTAAGAGGTAACATGGAGACGCTAGCGCCGTACATCAGGCATCTTCTCACACTGTCTTTTACTTTTGGTAGGGTACCAACAGCTTGGAAACAAGCTGTGGTACTTCCACTTAAGAAGAAACCTCAGATTAGCATAATCCAACTGAGCAACCTACAGCCTATTTCACTCCTTCCCTATTTTTCCAAAATAGTGGAAAAACTGGTTAATCAAAAACTCTTGGCTCATATTGAAACTCACCGACTGTTACATCCTACTCAGGCAGGTTTCCGCACCCGCCACTCTACGGAGTCAGCGTTATTCTACTCCATGGAGATGTTGCGGAAACATGTGGATGAGGGTCAGACAGCGGCACTGATCCTTCTTGATCTCAGTGCCGCATTTGACACTGTAGCACACCACACTTTGTTACAGCGTCTGAGGAATGGCGGAGTTGTCGGGAAGGCGTGGCAATGGCAGGAATCCTTCCTCCATGAACGTAGTTTTTGTGTTGAGCAGGGGCCTCATAGGTCTAAGGCTATTGCCCTGAATCAGGGAGTCCCGCAGGGCTCTAGTTTAAGCCCCACCCTATTCAACCTTTATGTTTCTCCGGTGGCATTGATCACGGAGAAACATGGGGTGGATGTGGTGACTTACGCTGATGACACTCAGCTGGTTGTGGCTCTGTCACAACCAGCTGAGCAGGCAGCCAACCGTTTTGCATCTTGTCTTTAGGACCTGGCCAGCTGGATGTCGAACAATTGTCTCAGATTAAACGGGGACAAGACGGAGGTGCTAATTGTAGGTAAATCTCCGTCTGTTTGGACATCTGCTTGGTGGCCTCAGACCTTGGTCCCTCTACCTGTACCTAAAGATCAGGTTAAGAACCTCGGCATCTGGATGGACTCGAAAATATCTTTCGATTATCATGCTAGACGTGTGGCCGGAACTTGCTTTGGCATTCTCCGCAGTCTGAGGAAGACGCTCGACTTGCTCCCATTGTCAGCTAGGAGGGCCCTGGTCCATGCCCTGGTTACTTCCAGGCTGGACTACGGGAATGCCCTATACATGGGAGCCAATGCGAGATGCCTCCAACGGCTGCAGCATATTCAAAATGCTGCCGCACGTCTGGTACCGATGCTGCCTAGAAGATCTCCCTCCAAAAAGGCCTTGGAGACGCTGCACTGGCTGCCGATCAGGGAGCGCATCCAGTTCAAAGTCCTTTGTATTAGTCATCGGATCGCTCATGGGAATGGTCCTAGCTTCCTGCGGAACTTGCTCACTCCGTACAAGCCTACTCGGCTCCTGCGGTCTGAGGGTGCTGGCCTAATGTGCATCCCGAGGACCAGTAGGGCCAGGATGGTCGGTAGATCTTTCCGCCTTCTGGTGGCTAGGAGTTGGAATACTCTCCCTCTCAGACTCCGTACGGAGCCCTCGGAGGCTGTTTTTCACAGGGAACTTAAAACTCACTTGTTCCCGAGGTGTTAGTTGCATTAGGTCTGTGAGCTGTACTGTTGGTTGCTGAGGCTACTGAATAGCGCGGGGACACACTGGTTAGTGTAACCTGGCGCTGTATAAACTCAGTATTATTATTATTATTAATATTATTATAGTAAGGCCTACAGTAGTGACACAATGCATTTCTATAGGTATAGATGTCTATAAAAGTAAAAAATAAAAACATTGAAAAAAAATTAAAACGGCTGCCATTAATGTTTTGGGGTGTTGTGGAAATGAAGCAGAAAAGTTATATTTGGGAGCAACAGAAAGGCATGCTGTTCCCCTAAGTTTGTAGAGACGGTGTTTAAGGGATAACTATTGTGAAGAAAATACATTTTTAAAGAAATTAATTAGTTTTTTATGATCTCACAGGACCCTCATGAGTTTGTGATTAGCAAAAAGAGTTAGATATGTTCTGAACACACTCCATTAATTGGAATGCATATTGGGGTCATTGTTTTTGAAAGGAAGTGTGTAAGAAATAAGTACTGTGATGATTAGATGGCTAATAACTATTTTCCCCAAGACGTTATATTCTCGCAATACTCTTGTGGGATTCTGAACAGTAGAAATGAGTAGGTGATGTTTGAGTAGACTACAGTATGCACACTTGCTCCTGTAGGAAGGAGTATTAGTGAAGATGGTGTTTGACAGAGTGTACAATTTACACTCATTGGCGTTGCGTGTGTGTGTACGTTATAGTCTTTCCCATACCCTACTATGTACATCCATTTTCAGTTAGAGGCAGTACAGTATCTGGACAGAGCATACAAAGCACAGCTGTCATCCAAGAGAGAGATCTCAGCGGACAGGCCACTATCTCTCCACACACCCTACTATGCACACCTGTCATCTGAGACACAGTTTTGACAGAAGAGTGTGGTCTATGCACACAGCCTAAAACGCACACGTATCATCTGGGAGAGAGTTCTGATAGGAGAGGCTAGTACATGCACATGCCCTTCTAGTTCTACTATGCAAAGTGATCATCAGAGACAGAGGTATCACAGAGGAGAATAGTCCATGTATAAATCCTACAAAGCACACACATTATCTGAGACAGAGGTCTCATTGAAGAGAGGCCAGTCTTTCTTCATACAGCCTGCTAAGTACACCTGTCATCTGATATAGAAGTCTGGAAGGAGAAGGTAGTTCATATACACACCCTATTATGCACAGCCATCATCTGAGAAAGAGGTCTGATAACAGAGGGCAGTAAATGTACACATCCTAATACATTCACCTGGAATTTTAAAGAGAGGACTTAGTGGAGAGGTAGTCTCTCTCCATACACCCTACTATGCAAACCCATCATCTGAGAGACATGTCTGGAAGGAGGGGGCAGACCATGTACACACCTTACTGTGCACTCCTGTTATCTGAGAAAGTGTGTGGAAAGAGAAGGCATCCTTACAGACACCTTACTATGAATACCTTTAATGTAACAGAGAGGTCCAAGGGAAGAGACCAGTCTCTGCTCACTTCCTACCATCCAGATCCATCACCTAAGAGGGGGTCTTACTGGAGAGGCAAGTCCTTCCATACACACTACTACACACACCTGTCATGTAAGAGATAGGTATCAGTGGAGAGGATACTCCGTTCACATACTTCTATTTCCCTAGAATTCTATTGTGATTCTGCAAGACTCTTGCAAGAGTAGCACACAAGCTTCAGGGAGTGAAGCTTACTGAATCAACATGTGTGATCTCGCGAGAGGCGCTCAACACAAAAGGGAAAATTACTTAGCTTGCCATGAGATGTTTTACGAACTCACAACCATCGCATGGAAAATTGCTGGGCCTGCTACAAGGTGTTCTACGATCCCACCAGAGTCTTGTGAGATCATATGGGGAAGTGAACATTTCTCAGTCAATAGTTACTGTTCTTATTGCTTGTTTGAAGAAATGCTGTGATGTGATTGAGTGTAGAAACAGGGAGAGCTCAAGTTGACTTGGTGATTTGGAGAAAGAAGCATGTTGGAGTTGTGCTCAGTGAAGTGACTAAATATGGAACTGATACAGATTGGTGCATTTAATTATATACAAGAATCTACTCTAATTTGATGTAATTAGAAATATAATTTATGTACTTTGTTGAGAACTGTCAGTAAGTGCATCTTTATCGGTAAACTTTGTCTGTACAAGCTTTAGTGAGTCAAAAGCTGTTTGTAGAGGTGCACATGTATTAATATAGGTTTTGAGAAGTAGATTATCGAATATGGAGACATATCACCAAGTAAGTACTTGACATTTTGTTAAAAAATGAAATGTTTAATCTGCATGTAATTATAAGTAAAAGAGACAGTTTTTCTGAAATTTTAAATCAAAGCATCTTCATTCTGTTAATACACGGCCATGCATTTTTATGAACCTTGCTGTGCCCATATTTTCCCCTGTGGGACGTTTGAGTGAAGATATTGTCATTTCTAGATTAAAATAATGTGCTCACTGTTAGGAAAGGTGTGTAAAGTGGAATGTATTACTTTACAAATTGTTATGGAACCAAGTTTATGACATGTTCTAATTTAAATGCACTGGTTGAGGGTGTTGAATCTTTAAAGAAAAAGGAATATGAAGATAGTTGTATGTACAGTACCTATAACTAAATGATTGTGGGTGAACAATGTAAAAAAAAAACTAGGATATATAGTATCACTGTTATCAGTTATTGATCAGTGTGGAACTTAACATTTTTGGGGTTTTCTTGCCTTTTTTGGGTGGAAAATGGAAAACAGAAGTATTAAAAATAGCAGTATCATATCACAAAATATATGGAAAAGAAAAACCTAAATTATTCTCTTTGGAGAAGGAGGGAACAGTAACTGTGTGAAAAGCCAGGGAAAAGAGTTTGTTGCACAACTGATGTTGTTAGGGCCTAGGTGACATTTGTACCCTTGAAGAAGGTTTGCCTACGGTGACATTTACACCCTTGAAGAAGGTTGTTCTGTGTAGCTCTTCTTGTTTTTGGTGACAAAATGACCTGCTTACTTTAACAGCAATAATTTTGATGATTAAAGGAAGGTTGTTATCTGCCTGAGTAGGTGTAGATATCTGTAATGGTGTAACAGACTGGCTGTTTCTAACTTCCTGGCTGAACTTATTTTTGCAACATTTATTTTATTTTAAGTGACTCTTTTGCGACATAGCCTACATAAATAGACTATTAAAGCAGATATCGTTTGGTAGGCTAAGATGGGTGAAAGAATTGGAAAGAAGATCTACATGCATTAAAATCCAGTAGGCTAATGAAGCAAAAGGGGAGGAGGTGATGGATCCAGGAGTGTGGAACAAATGTCATAGATTAGTTAAGTTTGCTGTACAGCTAACGCATTTCACCCCTAGCAGGGCTTCTTCACGGCAATCAGAAAATGAAATGTGAATTGTGCGTTACGTTTCTTCTTGGATGTTGTCAAATTGCAAGTGGTTTGTACTTGGTTGAGGGAAGAAAGAGTCAATTACTAAACTTGCCACTGCCTCCCCACTATGTGAACACATTGGGTTGTACTAACAGTTTCTGATCACCCTGAAGAAGCCCTACTGGAGGTGAAATGCATTGACTGTACATTTTTAAACAATAAATACAGAGAATAAAAAGAATTTCAACGTACAAACGAAGAGGATCTGAGAATTTTTGTTTTGTTGAATCCATTTATGCATTTTTCTGTATTACCTCTTTATTTTGATTGTATTATATTTATGACCATGTGGCAGCTGGTCATTTGAAGTGGGCAATACGTGCTTGGAAATATATTAGGGACTCGTCTGGGTGGTGCAGTGTGAATCAGCCTTGCTGCCTGTTTCTGCTTTGAAGCTTTTAAAGATTATAATAATATTACAGTTTTGCAATGTTGACTTAAACTGGCAGTTCCATCGTCAAAGAATGTAACTGTGCTGCTTAATACATATGTATGTATAAGGTACTATAGAGAGATTAGTGGTTCTTCCCACTGTAGTATAAAGATTTATATTCAAGAGAGAGGTTTTGGAAAAAAGGTGAATGCATCCTCAAAGTGGACTACACACTGCTATCAGCTGGTGGAGATGGAGGTTCTTCTGCACATATTAGTGTGTACAGCGCAGAGGTCTCCCTCTGTTTATACCTTACTCCACATGCCTATACCCATAATGAGGTGTCTGAGAAAGAGGTGCGTGTGTCCTTTCATTCGAATATGCACACTGGTTGTCCAAGATATAGTTGTCAACAGAGAGGATACTCCATTTTATACTCTACTAAAGACACTAAATATCACAAAGAGAGATGTGAGCAGAGAGAATCTCTACTTACAGCATATTTTGCACATATGTTACTCTGGTGAGATGTCTGTGCTGAACTAGCAATCTAGCCATACCTTAGTCTGTGTGCGTGTCATCCCAGAGAAACATCTCCGTATAGAACTCCTTTTCTCTCTGCACCATCAGTGTACATCTGACATTCAACAGTGATGTCCCAACAGAGAGGTCAGTCCATACAACACACTACTCTGCATACTCATCATCCTAGAGAGAGATCTAAGGATTTAGGCTAGTGCCTCCCACACGTTACTACATGCATCGGTCGTCCCAGGGAGGTCTCAGCAGAGAGGCCAGTATTTTCCCACACCCCACTACGCACACCTGTGATCTGAGCGTGGTGTCCATGTAGAGGTCAGTTTCTTCTTACACCCTAGTATACTCACTCTTCCTTCAAGTTAGAGTTCTCAGTGTTGAGGCCAGTTCTTCCCCACTCTGTATTGTGCATCCTTATTGTCCTGGGGAGAGGTTTTAGTGGAATGGCCAGTCATTATTATAACCTGCTGTGTAGAGTGGGTATCCTGTGGGTAGGGGTTTTTGAAGAGTCCAGTGTCTCCTCACTCCCTCTAAATACTGTTCACATACTGTAGAAAGATGGGACTGGTGTGGTCACTTTTTCCTAAAATCCTTGGAGAAGGAAGTAACAGTTGTTACATCATGTGACCTGGAAAAAACTTACAATCTGGTGAGATTCTCACAAAACTCAAAGTACAGACTTGCGAACAGAAAGGCCTGACTCTCCTGAGATGTTCACGATCATCACAATACTATGTATGAGAGCCTCATTGCTCTCACAAGAGTCTCACACGAGTCAACAAAAGAAAAAAAGGGACACATAGTAGGAACAACATACATAATGAAAGCATAGTTTAGCTCTGAAAAGAGCTTTTTCAAGTAATGTTTCAAATAACTGTATTTTCTTGTGTTTTGTTTTACATTTTTCACTTTTTGTGTTTTTTAAAAAAAGCGATTCAACAAAGACAAGAAACTGGAAGTTAAAAAAAGAAGATCTAATTCAAAACAAAGAGGCAAAAAATGTAAACAAAATACATGGTAAAAACACTTACTGTATAGGTGGACATTTATGATCCCAGACAAGCCTGCCCTAGGCAGTCCTGCTTGTCTCAGAAGCGTAAATAACCAGCTTGCATGAGAAGCAAAAAAGGGTTTTGTTCACATAAGGGGAGCTGTTATCTGCTTGAGCAGTGAGTACCTGGGCAGGCACAGTGTCACCAGTATGAAAATATATGGATGCCCCTGATGAGTTGCAGCACAGGATAAATCAGCCTAAGCAAGGCATTCAGGGTGCATAGCTCTCAAATGTCGCCACATCCTAGTGGTTCTCATGGACTACTGATTGTTCTGGCTGCCCTTGCTGAACTGGTATTTGCATATGGTACAAGTCACATATTTGCAGGAGACTTTCTTCACTCCAGGCCTCATTTGAAACAAATGCCAGACTAAGGACTCCCTGAGTTACTGAGGTGGGTGACTTGCAGGAACAGGAGTAGGGTTCTCATCTGAATCAAATGATGACATACGGATCACAGAAAATCAGCAAAGTCAGAGAGGTAGCCGAAAAGGTGTAATCACATAAAACCCAATAGGCAAATGATGCAACAAGGGAGACATTATTCTTTGGTGAATAAAGACATCCATATGAACAAATCACAATCCTTCCTTATGATGTCCTTCCTCTCCCAAGCATCTCATGGTTGTCTGATGAGAGGCCTGCAAGAGCGTAACAAATAGAGAACTTTCTTAATATTTCAAATGCAACAATATATCAAATGTTGTTCTACCTCAAACAACACTTCTCTTGTCTTACGTTCTTCAGAACTGCAAAAATAAAGTCTTATGGACTTAATTCCAAATGTACAATCTTGCAAGCGGATTGCTAGAAGTAGCTGTTCTTTAGGAAGTACAGACCCCTCGTAGCCCACACAGGTGATTGAGAGTTTGGCTCCTGCGATCCTCTTGCGAGAGCCAGACATTAGTAAACAAAATATTTAATACAATATACAAACTGTACTGCCTTTATTATCAATACACAATAGCATTCAATTCAATTCAATTCAATAATCTATATTTGATCTTCCAAATGTAGATCAGTAGTGTGGCATCTAACATGAGAACAAAGAAGAAAAAAATATATATATGTAGCATTAAAAAACTTAAAAATTATATATTAAAAGCACGCACAAACCATCCACTATATGGTACAAAAAAACATCTTGGAAAGGTCAATAGAACATGAGTCAGATTTCAGCAATGTATTGGAAAATCAACATCATTAAGTGCAAGTGTGCTTGCTATAACTTCATTTAAAACAGCATTCTCCTCCTCTGGACTGATGTACACTTCAAGATGCAATGTACAGAGTGGCAACTGTCAGAATCACTGAGTTGCTTTAAAAAAAGGAAAGCAACTTTAGACTTGGAAAATTTGTACCTACATACCAATGGCAATAAGAGTGCCCTAGAAAAAGGTAGGTAATAATTACAGACAAAAAGAAAGTGCAATAGGTACTGTCTTAATTGCATGTTGCATTGACAGATACTTATACCTGCTGAAGAGTGTTGCCCTAGTGAAAAGCATAGCAACCAGCGAGTTGAGCCCTGCCTAAATCTAGTCAATAATGTTCTTTCATGAACATTCATCATAAAAAAAAATTAAGAGCAATCTCAGGAGGACATCTGTATTATGCAGTAATCTCTCCCCACAAGGGTTGCCACCTCCATGGTCTCTCTAGTGGCCTGCATGTGCCTAATAAAGTTATCCTGTACCCAATGTTCATCTTTTTTCCTAATAGACTCTGGATTCTCAAATAGATGCATGCAGCCAAGGCCTGAAAGGCAGTTTTTAATGTATTTTAACCATGGAATGTTCAGGCCCTGACTACAAGAAAGGCAGTTTCTGATGACAGCCCGGTTAAGCTCAGCTTCTTTATTCGGCCAGATGGAGTACCAGAGTACTAAAGGGGCTGTACTTATGTTATCTTGCACATACTCCATACCTAATTCCTGGTACAAAGTGAAGTGCTATGTCAAGGGGGAACCACAGCAGCCGTCAGCAAAATCTATTCTCCTCCACCTGGATAGCTCCAACACCTCTACAGCCCCTAATACCCATACCATACCCAATGCTTGGGTGAAGCAAATTGTTCTGCTTCTTAGGCAAAGTGACCAAGTACACATGTCATCGAAGTCCAGGCCAAGGTATGGAAGGGGCTCGCTATGTACACTATTCTGCCACTTATGCTTAAGGTACAAGTTTTAATATTTCTGGGGCAATTAAGGTCGTGAGACCATTAGCCGTTCTAGCAAGAAGGACCATGTCATCCACTTATTATAGTGCAGGCACAGCTTTTTGCCTAACATGCAGTACATTAGCTCCAGCATATACCAATGTTATTTCCAGGTCATTTACACAAAGTAGAAAGAGGATGAGGGGAAAAATACAACCCAGGTGAACCCCTCGGTTTACTTTAAAAGATTGGGTACAATCACCAACCCCACTTACTTAGGGCCAGGCCCGAAACTTTAATCTCTGATGTCTACTTCTCCACAAGCAAAGGTACTAGAGTCAATTACCTTATTTTCTACACCAGGAAAAGAGCATGCTGGCAAAAAGTATTCTACTCTATGCTCCGAATAACAAGTACTAGGAAAATTCCGCACGGTATCAAGCTTACAACAGCACCCTCGTTCACACTCAACGCCAATGCCACCTTCACCCTCTATAACAATGGTATCATCCTAATTCAAGCGTCCAATGTCAACCTATTTAAGATAACTGACATCTTCCAGTTACTCAAAAACGCGGTCTCCTCGAAACCTAATGACACCCATGCTCATCCTTCCTTCTCTCAGGACTCGTCGAGTCCCCTCCCTGTTATTCTAGGAAGGCCATCTCCCCATCTCCATCTAAATCCCTCCTCACCACCAGATCGTCACGGATTGGTTCTAGCGCAGGCTGTTGTGCCCCAACTATCTAGACCAATGAATCCGAAACTGATAGATCACTCTGGTTCACCTGGGTCACATCTAGGCTGTCCGATATTATCTGTTCGCCGATTAGATGGATCCCCTGCTGACCGACTGACACTGACTCCAACGACTGACCCATTTTCCCCAAGAACTCTCCCCTTGTTTCATATGGGGCTGGAGTCCGAGCAACTGCCCACCACTGATCATGATCAACTAATCCCAATCTTTCCGGTGCTGCTTGGTCCATACCCTCAGCATACTGATTACTCCCCCCTGATTAAGGTTCCAACCGCACCAGTAAAAGCACATGGAATTCAGCTAGCCTCAAATTACCAACTTCCTCTCCAGGATCCCCCCATCACCACCGCGGACTCCATAGCTTTACACCGTGACCGCCCTTCTCCGATCGATTCCTTTTCACACCCTCCACCTCTGGCGCAACACCCAGACTTTGCTGCCCGCCTAGATGAGAACTCGCTGCAGTTGCACCTTCTAACTTTGGAGCTACATGACCTGAAAGCCCTATCTTATGACCCTTTCTCCAGATCAGCTCTTTCCTCATCTCCACAAATGTGTCCAAAGATCCCACTAGCGATAGAAATCCCATGGACAAGTCTCTAGCCTCCTCCTTCTTGAAATCCATTCACCTGCCTAACGACCCCTCTCGCCCTAGAAGATATGAGACATACCTTGAGTCCATAGAACTACAGGACCTGCTCAATTCTTACCCTGTTTGGTTCAACCCCAACATGAGCCCGCCGAGACAAATTCAATCCATCCTTTCTAATCCAAATAGAGAACGTCCTCGCAATCTTAGAGGCAGCAATAAGGTCAATCTCACTCATGTGAACGTCACTCAGAAATCCCCCACCCCAAATCCCCTACAACTTAAATGTGTACTTCTAAACTGTGGGTCAGCCAGGGAACATGCCACTGATATCTCGACCTCATCCAACACAAGGACTTAGACATTATCATCCTCACTGAAACCTGGCTAAATCAAGCTTCTACACCTATTTTAGACCTCCTAGTACCACCCACTCATGATAATATTAGGCTAGACAGAGCTCTGAAATTGGGTGGCGGTTTAGCATGTATTCATAGGAACACACTTTCAATTTCTCTGGTTGAGTCCTCTGCACCCTCCTCATGTGAATATCTTTGTCTCAGCATCTCTAGTAAGAACTTGCTGGTCTGCAAACGTCAGACCTTCTACCACTCCTCGGAGACAATCTCCCCTTCATTGAGCAATTAATGGAAATAATTTCTAGCAATGTTGACTCAACTGTGTCCCAAATCTTCCTTGGCGACTTTAATCTTCAATGGGCCAAAGACCTTGCGGTATCAAGCCTTAACGTTTTTTTAAAAGGATTATGATCTGACTAAGCACTGTGACCAACCAACTCATAATAAAGGAGAAACTCTAGATCTCATTATCTCGAATGGGCAGACTGTCACCCTGGACTCCATTACTCCATGTGACTGGTCAGACCACCACTGCATCCTTTTTTATATCAACAAGGAGATACTGCTGAAGAAGGTTCAACCAACGAAAATTAAAATATGGAAAAGGGACCGTCGTTCAATAAACTCCATTGAGCTAGCTGCACAGTGTACATCTGCCCTCTCTTCCCAAGCTGACTTGACTGAGATGCAGTCACTCACTGACTCTTACAATGCGACCATCTCCAACATCATGGATGACATTGCGCCAATCCGACTTAAAAATGCTTTTACAAAATTATTCAAACCCTGGTACAATGAAAACTTAAACACGGAACGCCTCAACGTTAGGGCAGTTGAACGTTCCTGGAGATCAAATCCCTCCTCGGACCAAATTAAACTCTTAAGAGATGTTAGGAGACTCTACTACAAACAAATCAAGAGTGCCAAGGCTACTTTCATGGTACCATCATTTACGACCACGCTGCTCTACGACATACTATGAAACTTTACTATTGTTTAATATAACCACCTTGTGTTTTTATTGTTTTGAATTTGCTTTGCGTGTAACCTGTGATCATTCTTGTTCTTATCTCTACCTTATGTTGTTTTTGCATTATTGTTCCTTCCTTTCCTTCCTAATGTAAAGTGCTCCGATATCTTCTGGGATCTTGTTCGCGCTATATAAAACTTTATAAATAAAATAAAATAAACAAAGACATAATCTATCATTGTCGCAGAGCCCCTTCCAGTTAAAATTGAGATAACTGAGCTAGAAAAATTTGGGCCAGGTTTACTAAGCGAAAGTCAGCCAGCAGGGGATGCAAGGCACAGCCTCTGGCATCCATATCATTAAAATCACTTTCCGAAGAGATGGGATTGAAAATTCGATAATGAAGGCAAAAAACCTAACTTCAATAATCACACACGAAAGCAACTGTAATGTTCAAGGAGATAAGGGAAAAAATAGGTGATTGGATCCGTGAGAGACATTGGTCCCTCCTCAAAGTTCTTGGATATCCAAAGATATTGGATTAGATACCTCACAGATATATCATGACATGTTTTATCATTGGTGTCTATCCACACCCTGGTAGGATAATACCACCAGAGTGGACTCAGACAAAGATAACTGCGATCATGTGAGCTTACCGCAAGAGTGATCACACATCTTAAAAATAGATGTACATAGTGAAAACACATAGATTACAGTATAGGAAAAAGTGATCAGTGTCTTTTTAAAAGATAGATATGAAGTTTATGAAAAGATACATAAAAAGCCTATGAATAATATGCTGGGAATATTTCTGTATATGCGAGTTACAAAAACTAAGAATTTGATCATTCTCAGAGCAAACATTGTTGTAGTAATTAGTGTCTTTGTATTTATAAATAAATATAAATATATATATATATATATATATATCTCGAGCTCCGTGGTTCCACAAACCAATAGAAAAGCACTCGCAGCAGGTTAAACTTCGTTTTCAAGTTTTATTGCGCAAAATAATCTCTAAACAGACGCGTTTCAGCTCTTGCCTTCGTCAGTGTCAGCTGGCGGCGACAAGGCGGAAGTGTAATAAAGCAAAGCCATTGAAACAAACAATGGACCACTTTCTGCAATGTATGAGCGCCATCTTTGAATGGTTGATTACCCAAATTATTCAAAACAAAAACAATCAAGCAATGTTTGAACTGGTCAACACAAACCGAATATTAAGCAGACAGACTACATTAGTTGGACAATTATTTAGATGCTATATACACGATATTTACATTATTAAGCCCTAGATGGGCTGGTTCATCGTGTTTGCTGATATAAACAACTCGTTCTCTGTAAGTCAACCAGACCCACATTGCACTAGATCAATATACACTCTCATTGGGGAAGGGCATCTGTAGGCTAATTCCAATCATCTAGCCTATAACCAATGTTCTTCATTTGCAATTATGGCCTGGATGGCCCATTCTGTGTATTATTAATGACATGCATTCCTATCCATACACTTTAGCTTAAATAACCTAATGTCCTAGATTGATTTCGGATTCAGATGCCCGACCACCAACAGAAATTTCATTATAATTCTTAAAATAAAGCAAAATATTCTCAGGTAAAGACACTTATATTTACAGCCCTATTGTTATCGATTACTGTTTCTCAAAGGTGTGATAAAAGTTCCTCCCCTGCGTTCAGACCTCCAGGTGACTTCGTTTGGAGGTCCACAATATATCTGGACTTAGGAGGGTCCTGTCACTGTTATGACATAGGGAAAAATGTCGGGCCATCGGATAGCTCTCATCTTTGTTTGCGATGGCCCTTTGATGTTCCAGAACCCGCAGTTTAACCGCCTTAATGGTGCTCCCCACGTATCTAAGTCCGCAGGGGCATGTTAGACAGTAAACCACAAATGTGGATGAGCAAGTAATAAACTTGCTAATCCTGATCTTGGTGTTTTTATGTGGCACATGATAGGATAATACTCTCTGGCTGGTACTACATGCCTTGCATTTCCCACATGGGTATGACCCATGCATGGCCTGTAGGTCTCCTTTAGGTTTCTCTCTCGCAAGGTGACTTGTGACCAACCTGTCTTTTAATGATCTTATTCTCCTAAAGGTGATCATGGGATGTTTTTGTAAATCCTTCCCTATTACGGGGTCGGATCTCAAAATTCCCCAATTTTTAGACATGATTGCTCGAATCCTATTCGCTGCCACCGAATAGTTCGTTATTAGTCTAATGATGCCACTCGCACCTTTGGTTGTTGCTATCCTCTTGTCAGTCAGCAGGGTTTTCTTATCAATAGCTTTCACCTTGTGTTCAGCTTGTTGGAGTGTTTTTCCGGAGTAACCGCGTGCTTTGAAGCGTGTTACGCTTCTGCAGGCAGCCTCCGTAAAGTCATTGTCCAGAGAACTGTTGCGCTTTATTCTCAACAGTTCCCCGTAGGGGATGCTCTTAATCAGGGACGCTGGATGGCTGCTTCGCCCATGGAGGACAGAGTTACCTGCCGTCTCTTTTCTAAAGAGGGCAGTCTGAATTGTACTAGAATCAACGAAGACCCTTAGGTCTAAGAACCTCACTTCAGTCTTACTAGTATAGTATGTGAATTGCAGATTTAAATCATTCTGATTGAGTATCCGTATATAATCTAAGGCTGAAGACTCTGACCCTCTCCAGTTGAGGAAAAGGTTGTCAATGTACCTTCTCCAGCATATTATTTTGTCAACCCAATCAGTTTTATCATCCGCCCAGGCTACCTGCTTCTCCCACCAGCCCACGAATAAATTCGCGTAGCTGGGGGCGAAGCAGGTACCCATGGCAGTCCCCCTGACTTGTCTATATCGTTGATTCTGAAAGACAAAAATGTTATTCATTAAGCAAAAGGACATGAATTCCAAAATCATTCTGCTGTGTTCCAGGTGGCGTGCCGGACGTAGATTCAAAAAAGTCTTAGTAGCTGCAATTCCATCACAGTGGCTGATGCTCGTATAGAGGCTTGAAATGTCCATTGTTATCATTATAAAAAATAGATGTACATAGTGAAAACACATAGATTACAGTATAGGAAAAAGTGATCAGTGTCTTTTTAAAAGATAGATATGAAGTTTATGTAAAGATACATAAAAAGCCTATGAATAATATGCTGGGAATATTTCTGTATATGCGAGTTACAAAAACTAAGAATTTGATCATTCTCAGAGCAAACATTGTTGTAGTAATTAGTGTCTTTGTATTTATAAATAAATATAAATATATATATATATATATATATATATTTAATATATTATATTTGAATATATATATATATATATATATATATATATATTTTTTTTTTTTTAAACCCTAGAAATTCACTGAAAAAAAACCAAGGGTTACAGTAATGTTATATTTAGGTGTAATAATAATATCAGTTTTCAATTTAAAAAAAACTTAGAAATTCACTGAAAAAAAGTTGATGGTTAAAGTAATGTTACAGTTAGATGACAACGTTAACAGTTTGAACTGAAAACAACACGGAAATTTAGAAATTATAGTTTGCAGCATTAAAAATAATGTGTGCCCCCACCATGCCCTGCTTATGACCTCACATATACCATCACTAAGGACATTTTCTATGACATCCTGTTTGATATCCTTGATGACATCTCAAGTGACATCATTGATGACCACTAATGACATGTACATAGATCGATCGATAGGTAGATAGATAGATAGATAGATAGATAGATAGATAGATAGATAGATAGATAGATAGATAGATAGATAGATAGATAGATAGATTTTTTAACCATCTACCCCTTCGGTACCACTGGAACAACACAGTCCCACTCAAACAAACAATCTGATTGGCTAGCCACACTATCAACAGATATGTTTTGACTGCCATTAGAGGAAACAGGAACCCCCTAGCCTGCATTACACATCCCAGATTGACCAATTGATTTACAGACTGGTTCCTTATTACCACTGTGAGAGGATAGCCTCTAATATAGATCTCATACGTTTTTAAAAAGAGAGGCCACGGTCCAATTACCTGTCTGGCTAAAGAAAAATGAATTTACAAGAATATGTGCCCTAAAAATATGTTTACTAATTTTTGTGAACTTAATACATATTTTTAAAAACTTTTTCTATCTTTTACCGTAAGGAGATTATGCAGTCAGGCAGAACATTTCCGTATATGGCTAAAAGTTTTAAATTTAGCAAAAATATTGGTCTGTTAAATAATAATGTAAATGATTATATTATATTTAAATGGCACACAAGTGAAAAAATCGACCACAATGTTCACTTAATTTTGAATTAAATCGTCCTTAGTTTTAATATATTAAATTACAATTATAATTCAAATATAATATATTAAATACAATTTAAAAGAGTTAACATATTTTAACATTAAAAGCGTTTTCATTATGTATATTTTTTAACATTAGGTCATATTTATTTATATTTTTAACAATTTTAAATATTTTAGCTTATTTTAGCAATATTTACTTTGTGGTTTTACTTTACGTTCATACCACTACTGATTTCTGTGTGAGGGTATTGCAGTACCAGTGGCTGGCCATGCGTGGTGCTGGAATTACTATTGTTTAATTTTTGCAATAGTAACTTAAACTTGCAATTTTAGATCCACCACCTTTTTCAGGAGATGGAGACATACAAGTCTACAATTTTGAGTAATTCTAGTATTTATGATTTTGTGAATAGCTAAATGTTGTAGGTTATTCAAAAGTGTAAGAGTAAAGTTATACATGTCAATTAATCAATCAAGGGTTGGTAAAGCGCAACTACTCACCTGTGAGGGTCTCAAGGTGCTGGGGGGAGGTGGGGAGCAAATCTGTCTAAGTGCTGGTGTCATTCGAAGAGCCAGGCCTTGCGGTCCTTCCTGAAATGAGGTAGAGTGGGAGATAGTCTGAGGTGGAGGGGTAAGGTGTTCTAGGTCTTGTCAGTGAGGAAGGAGACGGACTTTCCTCCAGTTCTGGTCTTGCAGATCCGTAGGATGGTGGCCAGGGCGAGCTGGATGGAGTGGAGGTGTCTTTTTGGTGGGCAGAAGGAGAGGCAGCTGTTCAGGTATGCTGGTCCGGCTTTCTGGAGGCCATGTAAGTGTGGCCGAGGAGTTTGAAGGTTATACTTCTGTCTTGCGGGAGCAAGTGGAGTTCACAGAGTTGTTGAGTGATCTGGCTGTGCCAGGGGAGTCTGAGGACGAGTCTAGCTCTGGCATTCTGGACATTCTGGATATTCTGGAGCTTGTGGTGTTTTTTCAGTGACTTACTCATGTGTAATTTACCTTTTTGATTAGCTGCCACTGTTGTGGGGCTAACAGCAGTCTCTATCATGCTGGGTTGTGTGAATCCTTCCATTTGTGGTTTACATTTCAAAATAGTGTTGTCATAATAGGTATCTGCCTCAAAGGGTAAAAAATTAGAGGCCTGTTTGTCAGAACCACTCTCAGCGGGCCGCAGGGCAAGCAATAGTTATTGGCACACCAGGTGGGATTGAGGCTTTTAACTCCTGATGTCCCAGGGCCTGATCTACTATGGATCCTGAGTAGAGCTGGGTGGGAAAGTTTGCTCTGCTGGTGGTGTTTGCTGAGTTTTGCCCACTCCGTGCTCCACTGGGATTGCGGAGTTTGGCAAAAAAAAACTCTGCTAATTCTGCCACGTAGCAGAGTTTGCACCCAGTCCATATCAGTGTATGGACAGCAGCTGTAAGACCAACTTGCAGTGAGCCCTCATTCCCTACACGTCTGAACAAAAGCAAGTTTCATCAAGAAAGAACAGCCATCCTAGTGTACTTCTTAAGTATTACTTTCAGCTCCATTCTCTACACCATCTTTCCCGGTGTATCACACAATACTAGGGTGAAAAAGTGATGGGAGTTCTGACGCAGATTGTTGGCAGACTAGGCCTGTCCTTATCCTAAACAAGCCAGCTTCCATTTGTATTATTCACTCTAGATAGAGAGCCCTTTTACCTCCCAGAATCTTCTCCTCTCTACAACTCTTTTAAAGAAGGCATGCCATCCCTCATTTCTGTGCACGGCAACCAATTGTGTTTTGCACAGCGACATGCACACTTTTCTTTCATGTGTGTAACCACATGTGAGCACCGTAGGACTCACCTCTCCTCTACCTATGTACATATGCTCGGGAGAGAGTAGGTACCCCCCTATCTTTGGACAGGAGGCAGCAGTAGTTGAGCCTTCACATGGCAGGTAACAGGAACTGATACTCTGCCCATTAGATTAAACTCCTCTAATGTAATTCCTGTGATTATTTATGTAAAATGACAGAATAAAAAAGACATTGATTTGCTGCTGTGCTAGAGTTTTACTTCTATTGAGTTGGCAAAGTGCTTTGGAAATGTGCCTTCTTTGTGTGATCGGATCATAAACGGTAGAGTGTTGAAAGCTGGACACTGATGCCAGTCTCTGTCTCTAAACGGGAAACAACCATTACAACGAAACTTTTACAATGCAACATCCATTACATCGCATGCCATTACAACGCACCCATTACAACGCATGACACTACAACGCATACCACTACAACGCATGTCATTACAATGCATACCATTACAACGCATAACATTACAACGCATAGTACCCCTACACTATCCAACACTTACCTTACTGTTACACCCCCTGGAGTTAGAATAGTAATATTTACCCCTACACTATCAAAAACTTACCCTACTGTTGCACCCCCCTGGAGTTAGAATAGTAATTTTTACCCCTACACTATCCAACACTTACCCTACTGTTGCACCTCCTTGGAGTTAGAATAGGAATTTTTACCCCTACACTATCCAATACTTACCATACATGCAATGTAATGTTATGCGTTGTAATGGTGTGCGTTGTAAAGGTAGTATGCGTTGTAATGAAATGCGTTGTAAAGGTAGTTTTTAAAAATTCGCTGTAATGGCATGCGTTGTAATGGAATGCGTTGTAATGGATGTTGCATTGTAAAAAATGCGTTGTAAAGGTATGCATTGTAAAAGTATGCGTTTTAACGTCATACATCCCTCTAAACAGGTGAGGTTGCATTGGTTGAACTGAATGAGATCACTTTGCTATTTTCCCTCGGATGTTTAGTGATGGTGCTTGTCAAACCAGCCCTTCCCCGCTCCACATTTGTTACCAAACATTACAACAGTTCTGCAGGCTGACTTATTACCAAACATTGCAACAGTTCTGCAGGCTGACTTTTTCCCTTCAGCCTCCAAGCTGCCATTGATTGATGAGAGCCTTAGCACGTCTCAGGGGGGCACCCTGGTTTTCCAGTGGCTATGGGTGTTTTTTTAGTTTGTTTAAGCAAGGTCATGTGACTCATGTTATCGGAGCAGGTGAAGTGCAACCATGCTCTTGGAGTCTCTGCCCTCAAGCATGGAATCCCTCCACACCTTCCCCTATGCAGGACCCCCTGTGGAGTTAGCCCACATTCGTGTTCGCAGTCTGTCCCTGCTCGAGCACTGCCTCTGCCCTAGGCTTCTCCACACTGTGCATGGCACAAGGATGGTGAGAGAGGATGAGGAGCAGTGACAGCAGAGCATGTACTCGCCCTCCATCAGCGATAACTCCAGCAGCAAAGATACTCCTGTCCCGGCACGGACAGCCGCCGTCCCTGGACACAGATGCCTCCCTTGCTGCTGCCCCTAGTTGCCACCCTTCTCTTGGTCAGTACATTCTTTTCTTTTTTCTTTCACTGCTACCTACCACATCACCTCAGTATCGTGACGGTGTCCTAGTCTTTACTCGATTAACAGTGCTACTTTGCCCGCATATGGAGCTCCGAAGAATTGAGGGTTTTTCTGCAACTCCGTGGAATTCCGAGGAGTGCAACTTCATGAGCTTTGCCCAGGCCTAATCTTGAGCAACGGGGCCTAGTACCAGCCGCGGTGCATCCATTGGGGTGTAGGGGCATAGCCCCAATAAGCCTTGACGCACCGTGACAACAAGAGCATAATTGCCAATGCTGCCTGCAATTTCAATTCAATCACAAATAATAAAGCGCCACAGCGCAGCGCTTCCATTCCGGGACATACCCGATGGAATGAGGAGTGCACAGGGGGTGGGGCTGGTTGTCTGCAGCAGGCCAGCAGCAGTACAGTACTGTCTGCGCATGAGGTGTGTGGGGCTGTATCTAGCCCGAGCATGCGCGTTAGTGGCTGACAGTGCGAAGTTAACATTAGAGAGGGGGACCGAAGGGGTGGGGGGTGCTGCTTTAGCCGGGCCCCGGGGTTACAAAGGCGCCAGGGCGAGCAGTCAGTGTGCCCCCCTAGCCAATCCTGGTGCTGCATGCAGCGCCAGGATTGGCTGGTCCACCGCAGGCAATCCATTATTGGATGCCGCGCGTGGGTGGTGGTGGTGGCACACTGCCTCAGCACTGCATGGCCAATCACTGTGTGACTTCAGCAGGTGAAGCCATGCAGTGATTGGACGCGCGCCGTGACGTTTTTCAGTAGTTAATTTCTACTGTACTTGTACTAGTTTCTAGTCTGTAGGGGCTGTAGTCGTCGCCACGTGAGTGCAGGCAGCAGCAGAGGTCCGTCCGTTGGCGTCCGAGCACTTCACTTGAGTTGTTTGTCTATGCTGTCACCACCTGGTCCTGGGGTAAGAGGCAATTTCTGAGTTGGCTAATTGGAACATCCGTTAGTGGAGCACCTAGAAGTCAGTTGGTTTATGCTGAATGCTCTTGTGGTTACTAGACCCCCAGTTTCCTGATCCCACTTAAAGTCCTGGCTGACGGGGAACCGTGATATGCATCGGAGTTTGTTGAAAGGGAGTGATGGATGATCTGACCCTCTGTTCCAATCATATTCACCCTCGAAAAAAAGCAACGTGCCTTCACAGACATCAATACGGTCACCCTCTTCGCAAACCTCTCACCCTTCCAAAATGGAGGATCCTGCATTCACTTTAATGATGAATGTTGTCATGAGATGGGGCGCGTGGGCGGGGGGGGGGGTTCTTCATTCTTCCCGGTGCTGATTCGATGGTTTGCGGCTCCTGTGCTTCCCTCTGTGCCTTCAAAGGCGGCGCTACAGCCTGACGTGAAGAGACCCAGAGCTGACACCGGGGCCTCAAATGTCAGACATCTCACCCCCTCCTCCTATTCATAGCAGCCACAGGTTCACGGGCACCTCTGCGACGCCAATGCCCTGTAGCCTCGCGCACCTGCTGCCACTCCTTTGATCTTCGGTATATCTGGGCAGTATTTACAGGAGGCGCTGTGTACATCCCGCACACCTGAGCACAGGTTTCTCGCAGCCCTGCCAAGTCTTCCAGGTCCATCCGTGATGTGCTGCTCCAGTCCACGGTTTTTCCTTGAATTCTGGGACATGTAGTCTTGTTTATTTCATTATAAAACAGAACTACATGTCTCATAATTCAGAGGAACAAACCTGGCCTGGAGCAGCACATCACACAATGACCTCGGGAACTTGGCAGCTATGGCTGAGGCTCACAGGAAAAGTAGAGGCACCCTGGAGCGACGCACAGTAAAGATTGTTCTAGATCTCTAAGCAGTGAGCCCCGCTACGAGCCTGGTGATGAATGAGAGCTCCTACTGTGAATGGGGTACCCTCCCTGAGGCCAGACCCACCTGTATGACACGCCTGTGTGAGTGTCTTCACACGTGCTTTTATGGATGTGAGTGTGCAAGCAAGATGTGTCAATCAGCCGGAGGCCCGCCCCTTCAGCAACACCAGCAGAATCCTGTGAATGGAACACCTGTGACATGCCAGGCCCTCACTGTGATGTCACGAGGTCCACACCCGCACCAGCAGCAGAATCCTGTGAATGGAACACCTGTGACGTGCCAGACCCTCACTGTGATGTCACGAGGTCCACACCAGCACCAGCAGCAGAATCCTGTGAATGGAACACCTGTGACGTGCCAGGCCCTCACTGTGATATCACGAGGTCCAGGCTAGCACCAGCAGCAGAATCCTGTGAATGGAACACCTGTCACGTGCCAGGCCCTGCACTGTGATGTCACGAGGTCCAGGGTAGCGCCAGCAGCAGAATCCTGTGAATGGAGCACCTGTGACGTGCCAGGCCCTCACTGTGATGTCACGAGGTCCAGGCTAGCTAGCACCAGAAGCCGAATCCTGTGAATGGAACACCTGTGACGTCCCAGGCCCTCCGCTGTGATGTCACGAGGTCCAGGCTAAGTGCAGAGGGGAGGCCTCCGCCGCAGCAGAGACAAAGAGAGGCCACTGAGCGGGGAGAAGGTCAGGCAGGATGGGATCGTCTTTGAGGTTCATCGTAGGATCATTCTGTGACAAAATAGTTTTTTTTTTTTTTTTTTAGGAAATGGAATTAAAACTGTGTCTCGGCTGCCCCCCCCCCTTACACTGCAACACCTGTCATCACCCATAAACCAGTGATGCCTGATGACACGTTGAAAAGTCTCTGATCGTCCTCTAAAATCCTGGACAGCGGGTGTGTAGACTTTTCCAGATGCACATGCAGGCTTACACCCAGACTTGTTCACATGCACCAGCATGCATTCATGCATGTATGTGCTTGGACGGTCACAGCCACGAAGATGCATACAATAGCATCATTCGGAGTCCACGTGGGGGAAGAGAAGAAACAGGAGTGGGTACACGCATGTGCACCCTGTGTGGCACCTTTTATACTTAAAACCTTGCATGGTCACATCCCAATAAGGGTTTAAAGAAATCCAGCCCTTGGGGCACAATAGACTAGGGGCATAAACATTTGCAGTCTGTGGGGGGCAAATAGAGACTGGGAGCATGTGGGATCATAGAACAATTGGAACCTATGGGGCAGAAACATAGACATCTAGAGGGAGAAGAGAAACAGTGCCACCTGTAGAAGAAACAAGCAATGGCAGCCTATGGGGGGGCAGAGAAACACTGGAGCCTGGGGGGCAGAGTCATTTGGAGCCTGTGGGGGCAGAGAAACACTGGAGTCTGAGGGGCATATTCATTTACAGCCTTTGGGGGCAGAGAAACACTGGAGCCTGAGGGGTAGAACCATTTGCAGCCTGTGTGGGCAGAGAAACACTGGAGCATGAGGGGCAGAATCATTTGTAGCCTGTGGGAGGCAGAAAACGCTGGAGCCTGATGGCAGAATCATTTGCAGCCTGCAGGGCAGAGAAATACCGGAGTCTGAGGGGCAGAATCATTTGCAGCCTGCAGGGCAGAGAAATACAGGAGTCTGAGTGGCAGAATCATTTGCAGCCAGCTGGACAGAGAAACACTGGAGCCTGAGGGGCAGAATCATTTGCCGCCTGTGGGGCAGATAAACACTGGAGCCGGAAGGGCAGAATCCTTTGAAGCCTGTGGGGTAGAGAAACACTCGAGCCTGAGGGACAGGGTCATTTGCAGCCCGTGAGGGGCAGAGAAATACCATGAGCAGCCACAGGGCACACCAACAGGCAGTGGATTTTTTGTAACAGGATGTTTTCTTCCTACAATCGTTTGTACTTGGTGTGGATGGATAATGCAGTTGTAATGGCAAGGTGTGACTAAATAACTTCACAGAAGAATTGGGGTTGGTTATTTCGTTAATCTTGTTGCAATAACCAAAGGCTGCCAGAGACACTGCGAACATTACTGAAACTTGGTTATTTTTCTTATGTGTGAGTGTTACGGACCAACGATGTCCTACCTATGTGTATTATGGTTTATGGATGATGCATACATTTTGGAAATCCATGCGAGTGATTTATCTGTGCGTAGTTTGCTTAATTGCTTTACTTTAACCTGGGTCGGAGATTTAGAGCGAAATTAAGTGATTTGTCCAGAATCACACAGGAAGTTGACTGAGTGAGCCGGCGCCGAGGCCCGAGACACGACGTGGCCGGGTTGTTGCTTAAGTTGTCAGTGAAAGAAATGGTGTGCACTGCAGCACACGACTGGCGAGAATGACGCTGCTCTAGTGTAGTGCAAAAGAGTTGTACAATTTTACCCCAGTGCTACATAAAGAGGTGGGCGGCTGTGCTACACTCTGGGTGTCCAGTGGCGCTAGAACTGTGTACCACTACTACCTCAACTTGTGAGTCCCCCACTTTTCATTGCAGGCCTACAGTTCTGAATATTGAGGCGGGTGCCAGACATCTTATTACTATATAAAAGTGGGTAGTATTTACTTGATATATTTGAACTTCGTTTAGTACAGCAAAGAGCGTGACTTGCCCCCCCACTTCTTCCATTCTGTCACTAGGGGATCCAATAAAACTTATCATTCCACCTAGTAGGTAGTTTTATTCTTTTCCAGCCTATTATTACCCTCTGCACACCCTACACCCACACAGACCGTAAGAGTGGCATAGCTAATTATTCCCTCTAAGTTCCCCGATACATTGACAGGTAGTAGCTTAATCTACTCCTTAGGAGGGATGCCAGTAGCGGCCCGATAATGAAGCATGCCACCCATTGGGTGGCGATGGCTACCGTCCTTAAACAAGAAGGATCTCCCGTTTTGGTTAACCCTACTGGTGCGATATCCCTCATATGTTTTTGGCAGCCAGTTCTTTCTGTAATATGTTGATGTACCCGTTGCCAGATTTTGTGCCAAACCAATTATGCTTTCTGTTCCAAAAAAGGTTAAGGGTTGGTGCAATCTGCCAGTGCCTCGGTGAAGGGATCCATGTGGTGTTGACATAGAAAAAGGGTGTTTGTAAGGTGGCATTTGGGTTGGTGTATTTTGATGAATAAGAAAACGAAACATTTCGGCTACATTTCTGGTCAATGTATTTTTCTTCTATTGCAATGTTTTAAGACCCCACCCTATATTCACACCAAGGGGCAGTGGTTTGATTCACACTCGCACCAGCCTGTAAGCTGGGACCAACCTTTATCCCAAACCGCAGCCAGGAGTCAAGCTCACCTCACACTGCAGAGTCCAGACATGCATCACACCAACGCAAACTAGAAGGCTCACCCTCACGCTGCACAGGTGCAAATGTCACACTCAAGGAAACTGCAGGGGTCTCAGTCACACACTCAGCCAAAATGTAAGTGGCATCAACATTCACCCAACACTGCACGAAGGACTCAAGTTTACCGCACACTGGAGTCCAAATCTTATTACGCTTGTGCATTAAACTAAAGAGGTTTCATCCTCACACTCACCTCAAGCCGCAGCTGGGACAAACCCTCACCCCAAACTGCTGCCAGGACTCAAGCTCACCTCGTACTGCAGAGTCTAAACATTAATTACACTCACTAGTATGACAGCTCAGCATGATAGTTGCTGTTCCGGTGTGCTTGCATTCCTGCCCCCTGTTCCGGTGTGCTTGCATTCCATCCCCCTGTTTGTGCTCGTTTTTTCTTGCCTCTGCCCCCTGTTTGTGCCTGTTCCCTCGATGTGCTTGCTTTCCTGCCCCCTGTTCCCTCGTTGTGCTTGCTGCCCCCTGTTCCGGTGTGCTTGCATTCCTGCCCCCTTTTCCGGTGTGCTTGCATTCCTGCCCCCTGTTCCGGTGTGCTTGCATTCCTGCCCCCTGTGCCTCTGCCCCCTGTTTGTGCCTGTTCCCTTGATGTGCTTGCTTTCCTGCCCCCTGTTCCCTCGTTGTGCTTGCTGCCCCCTGTTCCGGTGTGCTTGCATTCCTGCCCCCTGTTGTGTGGGCTGTGAGAGCTATGTGGGCTGTGAGAGCTGTGTGGGCTGTGAGAGCTGTGTGGGCTGTGAGAGCTGTGTGGGCTGTGAGAGCTGTGTGGGCTGTGAGAGCTGTGTGGGCTGTGAGGGCTGTGTGGGCTGTGAGAGCTGTGTGGGCTGTGAGGGCTGTGTGGGCTGTGAGAGCTGTGTGGGCTGTGAGGGCTGTGTGGGCTGTGTGGGTAATAACTGCACTTTGACAATTGCTTTATTAACCTTCCTGCTTCCTCAAATTTGCTTGAAAATGCACGATTTTGCTTCTTTTCTTCAAAATTTTCTGGGGGGGTAATCCCCCCAAACCCCCCTTTTGGGGTTCGGCCTCGCTCGCTGCGCTCGCTCGCTACGGTGCTGTATGCAAATCACTTTTCGCCCCACCACCTTCAAATGTCACCCACCGCCCCTGCCTAGTACCCCTTACAATGGCGTAACGAAACTTGAGCCCCCCCCCTGCAAAGCACACGAAGGGGGCCCCCTCCAGCGTCACCAGCATTATTTTCAAAATGATCACTATAAACTCACGCTCTACCAACAACGTTAAAGGGAGTAGTTTGCTACCTGTCCACCAGAAAGCACTTGAAGGCTTGCCAGGGGTATGATGTGCTTTATAAATGTAAGTGCAATACAACTGACTACAGTAGTAGAATGTAGTGATATGTGTTCATGTTCGTTCCTGTCACTGTGTATGAAAATGTACTAGTTGTCCTGATGAAGGTCAGGTAGACCTGTGCCACTTGTCGAAATGTTGAAATGTCAACATAAGAAATTGACCATGATGAAAAACTGTGGAAACAGGATGTGTGGTGAAAATGGTCTGTCACAAATTCATTGGTATGTTTATTCGTCACACAATTGTGTTTAAGTAATGCGCGTAGAGATGTAATACGAGATTAGTCTTTTATATGTGAATATTGCATCACATCATGTTTATGTGCAATGTAACTGTGGTATACACATATGTGTTGGAAAATAAAATGGTTCTTTAATTGTTCATATGCCTGGGAGCTAGTGGCTGGGGAACACTGTCCAGATTAGTTCACACTCGTGGGAGTTTCTCACGATAGTAAGTGTGAATGACTCTAGTTATTTTCCCAGGGAACTGCTCGTATGGTGACACAGCCAGGGCCAGGGCACCGCCGCTGCCAGGATCAGTCTACAGCCCTATCTGGCAGACTGTCTCTATTCTTCCATCCACAAATAAGAGAAGCAGAGTGGTTTCCTGTCCCTATACAGTAAGGCACATCAGACACACTATGCTCACCCTAACCCTAATCTCTTATTCTAGCCGTCCACAGGCAGTTGGCATTATATTAAAAGGTAAGTACTACAGCTAGCAGTTTATAATTCAACATTAACAGAGCGTGCTGTGGTTAAGACGCCATTTTGGAGGCTTACTGCACTGCAATGGTTCAAACACCAGAGATTAGAACAATAAAATTAAAAGATTTCACAGTTAATTACATGTTTTCCAAAATGGCATGAGAGGAGCATCCCTTCCTTGTTCCGATATGTAGTGCAGTGTGCCAATGCTCTACCACCCCAGTTTAGGACACAAACTACTTTCAGGTTACCATTTTCTCAAAGCAAGTGGTATTGATTTTCAAAGCGGAAGCTTCACTCTCTGAATCACAGATGGGTCTGGGTGGGAAGGGGACCAGTGGGGCATTGGTCTTGCCAGTCTAACCTGCTCCCCCCCCAATCCATTTAATGTTTTTTCTTCTTTTTTTAACCAGTCCTATACCTTTTAGGAGACTGGGATTACATTTTAAGTAGGCATTCAGTGAATGGGAATGCAGGGATGGTGCGTAAGCTGTCTGGCACGTCTTCCTCCCTGAATTCACAACCAATCGCAATGCGTTTTAAAAAGAATCCTTCTTGTGCATAATAATGAGTCTGTATTTTTTGTGATTCCTCACAGTTGGGGTTTTTAAGCTGCAACTTATTTGTGTATCAGTCACAGAGCAAAACTGTGGTGAGTTGCAAAGCAGTCATTGTTTCAAAACATTCCGGCTTTGCAACCTGTCCTTACACATTGGGGGTCTTTGTTCATTGCTTCAAAACTTAAAGTGCAATATGTGGATAAAACATATAGTGTGGCAATCCCATTAATCTTCATGGCCCTCCGACAATCCGAATCCTGAAGTCAAGGCCTGCTATGAATATTAACAGTGGAGACACCAGGCAGTCCTTTAAATAGACCGGGAATGTGTAACTGGTACTTCTTTAATTTGAAAGGGGGTGTTAGGGATCCATCTGCACCTGCTTTTTAAAACTGCCCAGCAGGACCTGTAGGATGTATATGGAGCCTGCCCCTGACGCTGTAATTACCGCGGAGGCGGGCTTAGTCTGACCGGCCCGGTCGCCCGTCTCCTCAGTTACCAGTCACTCCTGACCTGGCTTATGTCAGTTCATTCCAATACTCCCTCTGCAATTCGCAGCGGTGGTGGTGAATTATGATTAAGATTTTTTGATTGCACATTTCAGCCATCATCCATGAGATGGTGCGCAACCACCATCCATACTCTCACTAGTCTCTCACAAACTGGAGCAGGAGCAGAGCAATCGTCTCCCGCAGAACCATTCCTATAATATGTTTTCTTACTTTTACTGTCTCCCGGCCAGCAGGGCCCTAGCCCCCATGATTGCTGGATTGGGTGCCCGGATTCCAATGATCTCATCATCGATCGCACCCCACCACCAGCCTCACTCCCCCCCCCCCCAGGGATTTAGGGGATTAATTATTTTCTCCCTCCTTATGCACTTTTTTGCTTGAGATACAACCAGATATCCTATGTTAAGCTTCTCCCTTGTACTGATTTCTAGGTAATGGCACTCATATTAGGGAACTCATTTTGGTGTGGATCACATGACACTTACTAGAAGGCTGCAACTGTTCATTAGACACTGTAATAATTGACACCCCACCGGTGTCAAGAGCTAATGCTGGTCCAAGGAACATGTACGAGACAAACGGCTGTTACTGGCGATCACAAAACTTAACACTTTAAGGTGCAATTCTGCACACTACAGAGCCAGGCATCAGTTACTGTTTGGTTGTTTCTCTAGTTTAAACACATAACATGTATTGCTACCGCCAACAACGCATTTTGCTGGATCATACAAACTCACCATGCAATCAGATGGTTGCGGCAGTGGAATGTACGGACTCCTGAGGCACAGAACTAACTGTATGAAAACTATTTAGAACGTAACACATAAGTAGTGATGGGAGCCTGCTTGCAATAAGTCTTAGCACTGTAGGGTGACCAGGCGTCACGGATTTGCCCGGACAGTCCCAGTTTTTCACCTGCTGTCCCAGCAGATTTCATGAAATTATGCTCATGTCCCGGTTTTTAGCAAGGGCCGGCTAAAAATGGTGGGAGGGATCATTTAAGTTTTGCAATGCAGGGATAGTTAGCTGCTGTTATAAGAAAGCTATTTAATTAATAAGCATGCTAGTGGCTCTAAAAATTGCATTTTATGTATGTTCTTACTGCCTCATCTGTAATTCTCTGCTATGGTGCACTGTCAATGTTGGCGCTGGTTTGAAGTAGAAATGTAGTCCTTCTATTTTTCGGGAATGTTCCGGATTTTGGCTTTAAAATTCTGATCACCCTAAACCACAGGCAATAGTTCGGGGTAGGACTCCAGCCCATCGTTCTATTAAGGATTGAAATGTGAAATCACTCAGTGTAATATGCTGTTGAAAATGCAGCAACAACAAAAATGGTGTAGTAGGGGAGTAGACTTAATACCAACATACTTCTGTGCATTTAACAGCTGGTAATTTCTCTTTCTCTTCTTTATGCACCCTCACCTTTGGCTCGTGCCTGTAAGGTTTGCAATAACAAAAGATAACACCCTAACCAGAGGGCACAAATGCCTGATTACTCAAAACTAAATCCTTCCAATTTATTCTTCACAACCTACGTGTTGTATCCTAGTTACTTACCCACATTCTTGTTACACGGTATATGTTGAGGTGTCTTCAGTATTTAGAAGTAATACTCTTTTTAAGTGACCTCTAACCATACGATACCATAGATAATGGTAACTCATAGGAGGGAGAAAGGAAATACTAGGGGATTATAACGTGTTGTCGGAAATATCCAAGTGAAATGCATAGGTTATACTCTGCTGCCATGGATAGTCTAATTGCAATGGAGCAGGAAAGGCCTATCACAAATGTATTTTAATTACAGAGGCTCTTAACAGTTAACGTGAGAACACCAGGAGCTACAAAATGTGGGGAACCAATTTTCCTTCAACTATCTGAGAGTGGGGGATTGGGAGGTAGCCGATGTAGGAGGTAGGCTCCTATGGTGATTTTTGGCAAGTGGTCCAGTCCAAGAGGACTGATGTCTCCTTTTGGGCTATGTCGGTAGGAGGGTGGTGGGCTTTACTTAAAAAGCAGAGAATTTGGGCTACCAGCCATCAGTTTGAGTACAGACAAATACAATGGCTGGTAGCATTGTAGAAAAGGAAGACTAACTTGAGCAGTTTTTGTGGCAGCTTTTTTTTGCAGTATCAGGGAGGATCTGCGAGTGGCGGGTGTGGTGCGGCTGCGAGAGGAAGCAAGCAAGCAGTTCTGATCTGATGGATATTAGAATGCACCAGGAGAGGTCCACAAGGGCCGAGCAAGACTGTGAAGCATGCCTCTGAGGGCGTGGCGGGGGTTTTACTAAGACAGACTCACTTGAGGCCTGGGTGGCCTGAAGCTTCAGAGGCAGCCAGGTGCGAGCGGGCAGGCACGAGACGAGCTGGCAGCCGAAGAAAGGGCAAGGCTGGCTAGCCAGGCAGAAGCAGCAGGGGTTAGTAATAATTAAATGATGGCTGGGGGCGCCGCACAGTAACAGTATCTTTCTCAGCCGTCACGCCGTCACTCAGCGCTCTTTTAATTCCGCTTCTGCACAATGCGCATGACACAGTAATCGTATGACCCACCCTGAAGACGTGTACTTGTGGTGCGCAGAAGCAGAGACATCTGTGCGCGCAGTGCACCTTAATTAATAAACAGCTTCACTGCCTCATAGAGGTTCGGGGGGCCACGGAATACGCCCCACCATTAAATTAATCAAGACGCCGGGCGTGCGGTCCGTGCGCACCACCATTTATGTTCATATTAAGAGGCTTGCAGGCTCTGCCTCCACTCAGTGAGGAGCCCAGCATGGGGCCCCCCGCAACGCGGGGGCTGCGGGGGCCTGTGTTATGCCTCTGACCCCTTAAGCACTTTACTCTCAGTGGTAGCATGGGTTGAGCAGTCCTAGACTTCTCAGGGGCAGGTAGAATCAAGGAGTAAGACAGGCTCAAAACTTAACGTAGGTTCAGTAGCAGCAATAAATGGTTTTCTAGTCAGTGTTTTTTATGACAAAAGTAGTATTTATATAGGAACACAAAGTAAATTAGAGCATACACTAACAATATAGAAAGCATTCTGAGGTCAGGTCTCTAGTGTTTCATAGGCAGGCTCCTAAGTCTCACTTCCCTCTCACTAGTGGTAATTTCCCATTCACTATTAGTGACATTCAGGTTAGGCCCAACTAGCAGTCTGCATTTCAGGAGCACTACTTTGTGTTACAGCACCGAAGCGATATCTGGCAGACAAGTTCCCACACCTGGTGAGCAGTCTTACCCATACCAGCAGGGATTGCAAGACCGGAGTCAAACCTGCGTGTGCAGAGAATGCAGCAGATGGCTTTGGTGAGCAACACTCACAGCTCTATTGGGGCAGTGGTTGGGTGTCCCCGCACTCCTCCAATGCATCCACAAGTTTCCTTCAATACATCCCACAGGGCGGGGAAGGAGTTTGACGGCTTCCGGTTCCAATGCTCGGTCAGCCATCAAGCCTGCATGGACCATCACTGCTTCCTCTCCACTTGACAACAGCATCAACCAGGATCCGATTCTTTTCCTTTATGGTGGTCCTTCGTGCACACAGGGTAACAACTCCTTCTCCACACACTTCATACCATTCCCATGGCATACGGGATTGCTGGCTCTCCAGCTGCATACATGCAATGGCCCAATCGGCATGCCTAAATTCACGGCACCACCCTTACAAACTGCAAACCAACTTACATACCACATACAGGCGCGGTCCCTGTCAGTGCAGTGTCATGTAGTTCCCACTAATCCGTAGGATCAGCGAATTGGCTGGACAACATAAACTTTGAGTGGGATGCTACGACTGATTCCAAGCACCCCCGCAGGATATGTTGACCTAGAGACCAACTATCTCACAGTACCACAACCAGGTCCACTTCCCGAACAGGGAGCAAATGGTTTCTGGCACACACCAAAGACTACATCCCTGGCCCCTCAGGGATTGTAGTAACAGATCTAAATCCTTTCCCCCCAGTCACTCGTGCTTACTTGTTCTTAGAGGAACATACAAAGAATACACAATGGGACATTTTTTATATATTTATTGAACCAACGTTATAAAGGTATAGAAAACATGTGCTGTGATAATCAGTAGACAGTAGCAGATGAAATGTATTACAAGCACCAAAAGAGTAAATAGCAGATATAGTTCAAACATAATGCTAAGACAGTGTATATATGCATGCATATAATACATGGTAGGGATTAGGCATACTCCTACTGTGCAAACCCTACTCTGTGTGTGTCTAGAGTGTCTGTAGGTGGAGAGCCAAGAATCCCCCCACATGATAATCCAACTCCATTACCGAGCAGGAGAGAATGTAGTACCCCTTCCTGGTCATGAACTGGACACCCCTCGCGGAGATGTCAGACCGCTTCTTCAGAAGTCTCAGAATGCAGGGACCCTCAGTGTAAGCTGACATGACTCCTCTGCTAATCCTCTGAGATGCTTATTATTTACAATAAAAAAGCGTCCTTGCAATGCTCATATTGATCAGCAATGTTATGGATTTATAGTTAGCCCTGCCACACCATGGATGAAGATAGGACGACATTTGTACATCGTGCATAATGGCCTTTTACTCAGGGTTGGAGGCATCATGATAGTGTTAGGATCATCTAAAAGCAAGCTTCTTTTTTAAACGTAAAAAGCCATTAAAAGGTCATTATTCTGTTTGAAGCCCCAATCACTCATAAAGCCATGGTGCCTAGAAAATCAGAAAAATATTCTTTTCGTCATTTTTGTTTAAAAACAAGCCAAATAGTTCTCATCACATGGAAAAGTAAATGTTTATGTGATCCGATTGGTAGTTGCAACATTTCTGTCACTGGCAACGCAGACAACGTTCCAGAGGAGCACCTTGAAGCAGGTTTATGGACCAAAGTGGTTCCATCCAGTTTCCACAGCAGCTACCAAGGGTAAGACTAGATCTTGTAAGTGTTCTGCAGAGTGGGAATCCAATTCACTAGGAGCCAAAGCATCCCAGGGTGGCTTGAAGAATGCATTCATCAGCAAAGAAATACGCTGGGGACAACTATGCCTATGTGCTTTTAAGGTGTCCATCAGTACCTCAGTGTCCGATGGTGCAACTAATTGTGATCAGAGACAGAAATCCAATAAACATTCATGGCTGAAAAGCAGGCAGTGAAATACAGGTTGTGCGCAGTGAATCCACACAGGCCTGAATGATAAGAACCAGTGCTCATTCAGTTCTCGAAGACGAGGTGCGTCGAAGCAGTGTAACATGCGCTCACAGCATTACAGGACAGCCAGTGCTGTCTCCATTCATGTTTGAAATGAGATGTCCATTGTGGAGGAAGAAAATTAAAATCAGAATTCTCACCACAAGGAGCAAGTAGCTAGACAAGCGGGAGACCTCTAAAATTCTTCCCAACATGGCATGCTTGAAAGATGGTGTAACTCTAAAAATCGTCTGAAAGGTGCTAATCAGTCCAGAGCCAATACTTTTGAAAAGGTGCGCTCTTCCCTTCATATCAAACATATTAAAGATATGGCAGACCAGCTCCCCAAAATGCAGTGGGAAGTTAGTATGAAGTAGTGTCTGTATCTCGAACGAGGACCTTGCAACCTAGAGAGAAAATGTCTCACTCGTGGATGTTAAGGCTGCATCCTTTTGAAAAAACATGGCTTTCAGTTTATTCAGAGAATCAAAGCATATTTGGGAAATATTTATTGAACGCCATAGCGATGCATCCCTAACTGTGCTGGCAGGTGGAAACAGTACTTGTGTGCAACAAGTAACTATGGAATTAACCATCACAAGATAAGCAATGCTTGGTTCCATCTCACTGCAGCCTTGATCATTCAGCATCAAGTAACCTCCGATAGAGAGCAGACTGGAAACTGGTCAGATCACGGCAACCGTAAAACCCTTTAGATAATAAGCAGATTTGCAACCGAAGTGTCACAACCCCATGAAGTAAAATGTCCTTGCATAGTAAGGACCCACTCAAAGCATTCTCACAGTCTGAACTACTAAGAAAGACTTCTGTAACCCCATTCCTGCATCTAAACCTGAATGGCAATTCCCAGTATTCATGCACCTAACCTTCCCCTAGTGCTTCATATCTGCCTCCTTGGTGCTAATGTAGACAATACTGGAATTGGAAAGTCGTGACAGGTCGGGTAATGTAACCTTGGGTTATGTAGTCTGTGCATAGTGTCTCACCCACGGTGAAAGATAATTGATCTAATTTTTCAATGTGCAACATGCTATACTTTGCATCACTTTGTGCCATCAATATCTGTCCTTCAGTTAGGCCATATGCAGAAAACAAATTGGTGCTGTTGATATAAAGACACAACACATGGCCGGAACATAATGATTGAAGCGTCCAGCTTAATAATAAAATGGAACGTAGCTGTGATTGTCCATTCTGTAAACTAGACATATCCTGCTGTATTATATGAATTGCAGAAGATACTAGGTTCCCCAGTGAATATTTCCTGGAGGATAATGTGGTCATACCATTGTCTACTACAACCAATGCCTTTTATGAATTAACCCTATCAATCTCGTGCAGTCTCTCAGCAGCTTCCTGCCGAGAAACTTTCTACAGCTCGTTGTATATTGCATACAAGAAGCACTTTTGATTTGGGTTCCAGGGACCTAACAAGAAATTCCTGAGATTCATGTCATCAGAAAGAAGGGACAATTATTGCTTCACCTGAGAAAATGTTGAGGTTTTTAGGCAATCAAGACACAACTTCCCAACATTATATGAAGTCACCACCCTGAGTGTTCAGATTGTACATATCCCTGGTCAGGTCTATTTATTTTAAACCCTTTGGCATTGTCCAGGAATCTTGAATGACACCCATTATTGTCCAATGGCCAAACCGATCATCCCTTCCAATTGGGGTCTGATGAATTTCAAGTACCATTGCATATCATGACATCTAGTGAATCCTCACTACATTGTGTGAAATGCTGCCTGTTCTCAAAATGTGAGAATGCAGGAATACTAGGTTTGTTCAAATTCTTCATATTGGCTAATCCAAAAAAGGAAGTTTTATTCAGGAAAATTATTTGATGTGGTATTAGGCATGCTCTAAACATGGCCTCAGTTCCCTGAACCTGCCAATCCTTGTCCCACAAACAGATTTTATATCCATTGTGTCTGCCCAAGAGTCAAAACTGTGTACTGACAGATGGGAATGAAAGGAAGCAGAGTTTATCAGCTTGGTGCTTGGTAGCATATTTTTCTGTGCAGATGTAGGTGCAAGTCTAATATAGTAAGAGACTGGGTCTGATGTGTAAAAACCAGACAAATAGGAAAACTTCTGTGCAAATATTTTTGAACTTCCTTTTGGTGGTGTTGGGCAGTGTTCCCATTGGGTGAAGTTATAAACAGCACGTGGGGTATTTTCTTTGTGTAAAAAAACGGTCACCATAATGTTGATAACAGAACGTATCACTGTAATCAGATGTACCATCATTCATTTCATCAGAAGAAAACACAGTTGATTGCTTTAGTTATTCTAGCACGTTATGCACTGTACAAATATCCCATTCATCAGAGAAGGTACAAGAGGTGATGATATAATTTAAGGAAATTGTAAACAAATATGGTAAATGTAAAAACTTCAGTAGGACCATACACATCATAAGATAACCTGTCCCACACTATTTCTTCCAGAACTGGAACAGCTGTAATGTTCACCAGTGACAGGCCCCTTTGTTCACATGCGATGATGCATGTGGTTTCAATACCAAGTTCACAAATTGTACTGTAGAGCATTCATCAAGATAATGTCTATTCAGAAGTAGGAAAAAGACAGTCACCAAACTAATCTAGAGGACCAGAAATATTAATTGAATTGTAATCAAGAGGTGTAACCAAAGAGTAAAAAAGTATGTCTTTTTCAGCCAAAGATAGGGAGCATGCACGTGTAGTTTGAAAGGAAGAGGCAATGGCAATGGTATCTCAGGTTTATTTTAATCCGATGAGAAGTGGTCAGAGTTCACAAAGTAGTCTGTCACCATTCAGTCTATTTTGGTGGCTCAGCAGGTTTTAAAGAGCTGGGAGATGACTTACTCTGTTGCATATTCCCACTGATTTCGTAAAAAAATGTAATTGAAATTTGTGTTTCTCTTTTAATTGACTGTACAGTAGTAACTCTTTCAACAGGAAGGAGAAAAACTTAATTGGTGTTTATTGTTTCTCATTTGAGAGGAGAGCCTTCTTTGGTTATTAAAGCTTCCATCTGAACTTCCTGAACAGCAGTGAGAGGAGTGTGGTAGCTACCCAAGAGCCCGCATGACATACTGTTGGGAATCAACAACATAGTGTGGTTTGATCAGATCAATTGAGACAAGCATTTTGTCTCATTGATCTGCAAGGGGCGGAAGAAGCCCAGTTCTAGTACCTCTGCCAGACAGAATAGGTACAGGCACTCTGTAAGATGGCCCAAATTCTTTCTTGTCCACAATTTTCTACCTGACCAGATCCCCAATCTTCAGGACCCATCCAGGTCTTGCCGGTAAAACCTTCACTTTTCCAGTGCCAGTGCATTTTACTTGTACGTCCCAGAATTAATTTAGTTCCTGTAAAGCAGCCAAACATTCATTAATGTCAAACAATGTGTCTGCTGCCATGGTGTTGACATTATTATGGTCTGGGACCCACATTCTCACTCCAAAAAGGATTTCATATGGAGTAGGACTATCCAGGGATTTACTTGGCATGTTATTGAGTGCCCTTTTGACATCATATAGACAATGGACCCAACTGCGACCTGAACCTAGTACCCTTGCTGTTAAGGATTGCTTTAAGTCTGGTTTTTCTCTCAGCTATTGAATTTCCCTTAGGATGATGGGGGGAGTACCTCAAGGTCAGACTCAAACTTCCCATGGCTTCTTTGTTAGCCCGAGAGCTAATCGCAAGGCCCTGGTTAGAATGTTATGTGCCAGTTGGGTAGTCCCGATAAAGACTAGCAAATCCTAGATAACAGTTTGGGCGACAGACGATCGCTGTGAAAAAACGCATAGGAATCTAGAGCATTATTCTACTGCAACCAAGATGTGTTTGCAAGCCTCATCAGATTGTGAGGGGCCACAGTGATCCAAATAGACACAATGCAAAGGCTTGTTTGATATCAAAAGGGGTGTCTGTGGTGGATGTGCTATGATGGAGCCCTTCATCTGCTGGCAGATGTCACATTTGATGACAAAGTCATTGGTCTGTTTAGTAACACCTGTCCGCCAATAACACTGCTTCAGTAGGGAAACTGCAGCAGTAATCAATGCATGAGCTGAACCCAGACCCTCATGTGCAGTAAGTATAAACCCCAGTCTGCGAACATTGTTTGCCATAACTCTATCCCTCACTTCTGGAATCTGAGCATACGGAATGTTTTGTGTATCTCACTTGTAGGAGTACTTGATTACAAAGCGTTTCAGCAGGTGTGTGTCGTTGTGAGCAACATTGACAGTCACCATGATGTCTCTGTCTAATCTCATACTAGAACAAGTGATTGCAGTAACAGCAGCAGTGAAGTGTTAACTTAGCGGCTTCATCAGCCATGGAATTCCCTGCAAGTGAGCGCCAACATGTTGATGACTCAATGTGTGAATAACATGATGTCATGGCAAGCATTCTTTCAGTATTGCCACCTGTTCCCAAAACATTTTGTGCTTGATTGTAAAGCTCTTGGAATCTTGAACGCCATTCTGGCCCCAGTAGTGAAGGTATTCATTATATGACTGGACACAGTAATATGAATCAAACATTATAAGTGTGGGGAATACATGATCCATATTTTGTAGTGCCAGTGTCAGGGCTTTAAGCTCTGCCAGCTGAACTGTGCAGTCCACAAGGGACAGTATGTAAGTCTTTTCCGGATGGAATTATCCATCATGCATGCTACCCTTTACATTTGTGTTGCTGTAGAATATTGTTTTTTTGTCCCTCTGGCAGGCTGGGCAGACCCTCGGCGTATATGATGTACACATATTGATATAGAAACATTATTTAATACAGCCGAGGATGTTCATGTTCATACTGAAAAAATGCTTGTGTTTATAATACAGAGTCAACCTGTGATCTACATCTTTTGCAGTGAGGAAGTTAGCCCATTGTATCCATCGTGGATGTAATGCTTTGGCATTTGGAACGCTCCCTTTGGTAACGGTCTTTAAGGTCAGTACCAGGGTTACGACAATTATGTGTTTTCCCTGAAATAGTGCTCTCTCGCTCACTACAGCAGTTTGTACTGCTGTGGGAATTTGCTCAGATGGCGCAAAACTTATTTCAGCATTTGTTTACAAATGTGATTTGTATGTTTTAGGTAGTGCATCACCTTTGTTGAACGTGATGTACGTATACCTGGATGGTCCAGCAACTACACGGCTCACCAGGTTGGTTGTGTTTACGTGTGTGCATAAACATTTGGAAGTTATCAGGGCATATTATCAAGGGATTTATCTCCGCTTTTTTGGCCTTAAAAGCCAAGAAAGCGGAGATAAAATTATCTCCCTATTACCTAGCTGTCACTAACACCAGTTAGCGACAGCTAGTAGGAGATAGCGACCATCTTGGGCCCCGCTTTGCATGTCAGAGATATTTATCACTAATGACATGCAAAGTGGGCGTGCCAAGATGTTGTCGCTAACATCGCTATCTCCTATTACCAACTTTTGGAGATATTCTCGCTAAGCGTGAATATCTCCAAAAGCTAACACCTGCCCTGAGCAGTTCTTAGCCATGTTATCCAATGGGAGGTGGATAACATGGCTAAGAGCATTAGCTCAGTAATGCATGAATATCGCTGACTTTACAGCGATATTCATGCATTTCGGCCGATTTTTATAGCTTAGGAGATAAACCTTGATAATAGCAAGGCTCGTAAGCGATAAAAATCGCCGCAACATGGTGATAAAATTATTGCCGCTAAGCCAACATAGCAATAATTATCGCTAGTTGTTGGTAATATGCCCCATCATGTCAGCTTGTAAGGCAGGTAGAATATTTGGATGTTCCTGTGCCCAATGTGTTATTGAAAAGTCAGGTCTAATCAAATCATAGAATGGTTTTACCCGTTCTGCGTAATACAAAATGTATTTTGTGCCAAATCTAAACATTTCTAAAATGGACTGTAGTCTTTACAGAGTTGTTGGAGGTTGGAACAACACACATTTAATAAAAATGGCTCTCCAGGCTTTTTCCTTCACTTGACAGCTCATACTCTAAAAATAGGACATCGAGTTGGGCAATTTTTATATTTTTTTAATTGAATTTGGAGCCCAGGTGAGCAAATCCTAGAATTCTGCAATCTACTCTGTCCAAGTGTTTCATAAATTAATCGTCTGTCAGGTATACATCATATACATAGGACAATGCCTCTTCATCAACATTTTTAATTAACTCTATTACTCTGGCTGAAAACAACCCAGGGCTATTCTTCTGTCATTGAGGCAAATGTCAAAATTGCCCCTGTGAGCCTAGTGAACGTGCTGTCAAATATCTGCTTTCAGGTGCTATATTTTGGCAGAAAAATATATTTGGGATCTAGTGCTGTTTTATATTTCTCCCGCACAATGTTACTGATTAGTGCAGCACTGTGTGCATTTTGCACTGCGAAGGAGTGACAAGATGTGTTTAAATGTCTATAGTTTAATACTAGATGGTATGCATTATCTGGTTTCATTACAGGAAACAAAATTATTATTTATTGATGAGGTGCAATTTTCTGTCACACCCTGGTATTCAAGTTGTTCTAGGATGTATTATTGGGTATTGTCTCTGGGGTTGAGGACTGGATTTTAATGAAATCTCATGATGAGTTGACTCATCTTCCCACCCACCATGATTGCTGTATAGTGCAGGAGCTAGCGCTAACACCCACTCCTTGGCACAAGAATGTTTAATTGATTCCGGAACGAGGTCAGAGGAAGCTGGTAAATTTACTGTTTCTCTGTTTGGGCATTCCATTATGAAGTCAGGTAGCCAGTCTTTTTCAGTAAAAAGAATATGGTAACCATATGTCAGGTTCACCCAAAAGAGAGCCTTGATGTTCCTGGGTATGTCCCCCTCTAACTGGAGCATTATTTCATATAAACGATGGGGAACACTTACTCTTGTGTCAGGTGTTTCCACTGTTATATGCTCACTCAGAGCTATTGCCGCCAGATAATCCATCAGGTTCCAGAGAGTTATCGTGACTTCTGCCGCGCTATCCAGCATTATCACTGCCCATCCCCATTCAGAAGCGGAGTTCTCTTCAGCCTGGGCATGCTTTATTTTAATCCCAGCTACTGTCTTCTTTTTTAATTGAGGTTTGATATTCTTTAGTTTGTCTTCTTTTTTTTCAAGATTTAATCAGATGAGTTTTGTGATTCCTTCTTCAGGTTCACATACTCTTCCGATACGTACTCTGACAGTCCACCTCACTCTGAACATGTAGCGGATGGCTCCTGAAAGGAAACAGAGGAACGTGTATCAGTATTCTTATACTTGGCAAACTTTCTACTGTTATCATTGTTCCTAAAATTGTATTTCTTTTCAGTGGTCTCTTCCCTGTGACTTTGTTTTGTTTTAATTTTTTTGTTTATTGTCTCATTTCTTCTTTGAAGAATTGGGTGCTTGCTTGGAGTTATCCTTTCCAGAATTACTCTTAACTTGTGGTTTTTCCACGTCTGGCTTCCATATTATCTCTACCTAGTGAAGTATAGGTTACTTTAATAATTTTTGGCAATTACTGTTCATGCTGTGCAGGAGTAAACTCCCTCAGGCATTGATGTGTAGCTAATGCTGCTGCCTCCCCCTTTATGTTACATAACAGAATGACTGATACAGTGGCAAAATTGCCCAACAGTATCAATTACCAAGTCCGGGGCAAGTGCTGCTCCGTGTTCATTTTGTACCTGTTTCAGTCGCTCTGGCAAAATAGCCAGTGAAGGGGTACCATGTGTACTGGTGTAAATGACAGCAAAGATTGTATCCCAAACTGTGCAGTCGTCCACCGAGGGAACCATCCCCATTGGCAAGCAAATAGTCAGTATTTTGTGTTTCTCCTGCAGGACTTTATGGGGAAAACTGCTTTAAGTTGGCAAATTTATTCTGCTATCCAGAAAGGAATTTGCTCCAGACTTGTGGGAATCTTTCCCATAATGGCCTTCAGTGTTTCGAGCTGATACCCGTGTAAGCCAATTGAAGTTTTGCTACTTGAGCATTCAGTGCAGGGTTAATTGTTAATGTTTGCATTATGAACTGTGTACGATTTCTGTAAATTGTGACTAAATCTCTGTATAGTGCATGCATTTTTGCTGCAGTTAAATTAGCAGTGTTAGGATGCTGTGTGTATGCAGTTAAGACCACCATGTCGGTCCTTCTTTGCTGAGTGGGCAAAGTTTCATGTTTTCTGTAGTGTGGGGGAGGACACCTTGAAACGAATGTTTTTGTCTTGGTAGGAAAGAGGAATTTCTATGTCTACATATGGAGTGTATTCCTCTGGTGTTTCATCTTCAATGTGACTATGAATAATTTGTGTATGGGCATTTGCAGCTGTGAATTTAACCTAGGAATAGAATACCTCAGTTCTGAATGCTTTGCGTGCCTCAACCAAAAAAGCAAATCTCCACCCATTGCCAGGAGACCATACTGTAATAATTTTAGAGTAACCATATGCCTACATTTTTCTGCTATGTTAAATTCCAACTTCTTCAATGTTCGTTTACAGACATTGTTTTGAAGAAGAAAGAAAATTAGTAGATTAATTTATGTTGATGGGTAAGCACAATGTGGGAAATGTTATCCTACAAGCTTAAATAACCTACAGCCATAGGGTATACCTAATCAACTGAGGCTAAATTCCCTACCACCATGGATGTCTCCAGTTTGTGTGCGAGTAGGAGTGTCTGAGAAAGCGCAACTGAACTACTCAGGTACACAATTAACTAAAAACCTAACCTACAGTGGCGGCTCTGTGTTGTGTAGTTTCCACTAATCCATAGGATCTGCACATTTGTTGAGCAATATAAACTGTGGGTGAGGTACCTAGAGAGATTACGGGCACCCTGCTGGTTATGTTGACCTAGAAACCAGCTAGCTCACAATGCCATCACCAGCCCCCCTAAACTGAACAGGGAGTGAATGATTTTAGAAATTAGATTTCTGGTTTGCAAGGGCTTGCACCTAAGCTAGGCAGAAACCACCACTTTAGTTAGGGCAAGGGAGTTGCACGCTGAAGAAAACCCCTGCTCACCCCCTTGGTAGCTTTGCATGAACAGTCAGGCTTATGACAGAGGCAATGTGTAAAGCGTTTGCGCAACACACACATACAGCAGTAACACACTAGGCACACCACAAAAGAAACTCTGCACAAAGTTATATAAAAAATAGCCTTTGTATCATCATAAACACATTAGAAACATAATCACACATTTACACTGTGCCGATTGGCGCTCGTAATATTCACAGGGGATTATATACAAGACAGGGCCAATCAGGCCATAGTCAGAACCATCACAATACAGGTACTAAATATAAAACACAACCAGTAACTACTGGTACCATAATGACCTAAGCAGTATCATATTAGCATTAAAAACCATCCAAAAATATCATAACATGACATTAGGCATAAACACATTAGGCCAAAACCTCAATAGCATAAATACATCACACATTAGGCCTCAACAGCATAAACACATTATACAATAACCTCATAAGCATAAACACGTTACTCATTAAGTATCACCAACATAAACACATTATGCAATCACCTCATAAGCATAAACACATTACACATTAGGTATCACATTAGGGCCTTGCGCCCTACCAACCCAGAACTGACCCCCTGGCCAAGAAGCCTTCTCCAGGGGCCCAAAATGCTCTCTGTCCAGAAGTGCCAGTGCCTAGCTGCAAATGCAGCAACATCCAAGGGCGCGCAATGTGCTGGGGCAGGGCAGGAGTGTACCTCATTCCATTCTCAGCACAGCAACTGAATCAAAATGCCCCCAAAGAAATAGTAGTGCTGGCACTCATTGTGCTTCCGGAGTCCCTACTGGGACCTTGCAAAACATATCTGCCCCATGGTGCAGCTGCCGCTAACTGGCAGCACAGCTGTGAAAATAGATGCAGGCACTGGCACTCACTCTGCCTGGGGGTCCCCACTTGGACCTTATAAACTAAATTACCACCTCGGTGCAGCTGCCCGCAACTGTGGTGCCGCTGTAAAATGTGACTGGGCACCACTGTGCCTGGGGAGCCCTTTCGTCTCAGGGCTCCTCTCTTGGAAAAAAAATGCCCCCAAGGGGGCCTCCAAACAGGCATGGGCACCCCTGTGCTACTCGAGACCCCCTCACGGGCCTTGGATTCCTCTTGTGCCAACAGAATTTTTTTTATTAAAGAGCCCCCACTCGCCGGGGCTCTTCCAGGACTCCCCTCTCTTGGGGAACTTCTAGCCACTGCCAGGCATTGCCTTCTACCTCCGCTGGGCTCCAGAAATGGCACCCTCAGGGCCACATGCGGGACTCTCCCAGCTCACGGGAGCCCCGCTTCACATGCGCTGGCTTCCGGGCTCTCCTCAGGCTCCGCCCACAAGCAGGCAACTTGCCTGACTTCATAACACACAAAGGAGTAGACCAGGTCTAGAGGTAGTGTGTGTCTGAACAAACGACTGTGAAGCAATTGGATAAAAGTGTAGGCGACAAAAGAGCTGTTGAGTCACAGAGGTTTGAATAAATCCCATCAGCTCACCCAGTTGGTGGAATTTCATCATATGGGAATTGATAAGTACTCCAAACCTCTCCTGACCAGTTAGTGCCAGGATAACCTCAAAGCTCTATGTATATCGTTCCTCAACATCATAGTGTTAATAAAGTGCAGTGCTCAAAATAAACGTGATACATAAAATTGACTACTAAGACTCAGGAAATGTTAAAAATAGAAGTCTAGGTGTCAAAAGTTTAAAAACACGCCGAGTAGTTAAAAATTGATACTACCCTGTGGCGCTAGGCAAGATGGTCGACATGTTTCAGCCTGTAGGGGAACTACCCCGGCTTTCTTCAGGACCTTTCATATGAAGTTGCTACTGCAACTGACAGTGATTTGTGATATGAGGAACAGTAAAAAAATGTACTTCTAAGGAGTCACATATCTACCAGGAACTTTGCACTCCAATGTTCACTGGAGGAAGAGAGACAGGACTGCTTCCTGTCGGGAGACAAAAGATAACAAAACAGGACAAAGTCACCTACAAGTATCCACATGAATGCACAAACACCGTTCAGATGAACACACATGCGTGAACAGTTTCTATTCCGCATTACTGAAACAAAAAGCATAATAGCTACATCACACAGAGGCATTTCCTCATAGTGATACTCACCTAGCTTTGTGTGGGTGATGACCTCACCTCACCCGGCAACCGCTCGGGAGAATGAGGCCCCGCTCTGCAGTGTAGAAAAAGGACATGGTAAGTGCACATCATCTTCCATGCCCAGCCAAATTGCTCTACACAAAAACCCAACAAACGTGTGATGGACACCCAACTATCAGACCACAAAGTTAACTACACAGAGGTTTTTAGTAATAAGGCACAATAGAGGCTCCACATACCGAGTGGTTTCAAAGTTTTACAAACCCCCATACAGGTACTCCTAAATACCTCTAGATTACCACCTATCAAGCCCAATGGAGGCACTCAATAAATGACACAAGATATAAGGTGTAGATATGATCTAAGTTTAAGACCTACCATATTTAAACAAGTTATAGACAATATTGATACAGAGCCCTACTTGTCTGGAATGGCCTTCCATTTGAAGGAACATGTACAGTGCCCCTCCTTGGGAAGCACGGTCACTTGAGTGTGAAGACAGTCTATGCTGGTAACAATCATAATGACTGTCAAGAAAAACCAGTTAGCGCAGCAAAGGTATCCTGCTTCTTACCTGTCCGTCGGTGCCCCTTGTATTAACCGAGCGGAAATGGAGGTGTTTCTCATTCCGCCCGCCTTCTCTTTATAGAAGGACAGTGATTGGATAATAGTCACGTGGGACTAATTTCACACTAGACCTTCTCAATGGCAAGCTGTAACTGTTCAAAATTTGTAGGACATTTGCTAATATAAAGGCGTGTCCTGAGGAAAGTTTAGAAAAATGTTTTGAAAAAGCGCCGCTGCGCTGGGTCAAGAGACCGATGTACGGGTCCTGACGTGTGTAACTGCGCATGCGCACAGCGGAAAACACTGTTCCCTAGCAAATGCGCACTAGCAGTGAAGCCGCAATACCATAAACACTGTGATTGCTGGCAAAGCCCCTATTTTAAAGCACCGCGCTGTACTGGAAGTGGTAGAAAGCGAGCGCCACTAAGAGAGAAAAAGGAAACGGGGCAGTGTAAGTACGTGCATAACAAACGAGACATGTTTGTTAGTCTCGATGGCATTAACGCTGTGCACGCATGCCCAAATCATGAACACTGTTCCCTGCAAGTAAACACTTTTAAAGGTAATGAGGACAAGGATTTTTGTGTCACAAGTGCACCAACAATGATTATTCTTAAAGCTGCACACACCGGAATTATTATGTGTACAAACACTAAGTGAGACTTATATTGTTAGCACAAGGCGGTCCATAATAGGTGTATGTGATTGACTAACTGAAAATCACGGTAGCTGTGAGAATAGGTTGTCAGTACTGTGAATAATGTAATGTGGTTGATAACAACGATCTAAGGGCCAAGAAGGGTTAGGCTAGGTCTGTGCAGGGTAACCATCACAATTGAGTTGGATGAGCTGCAAATGTATACATAGATGCGTATACATAACAAAATGACCCGCAACAAAAAGCTGCTCTAAATAATCAAAAAACAAAGGTGTGGAGGGTCGGGGGGAATGTTTAACGACCTGTCTACTCGCTCCCCATACTCTGGATACATAACACACAAAGGAGTAGACCAGGTCTAGAGGTAGTGTGTGTCTGAACAAACGACTGTGAAGCAATTGGATAAAAGTGTAGGCGACAAAAGAGCTGTTGAGTCACAGAGGTTTGAATAAATCCCATCAGCTCACCCAGTTGGTGGAATTTCATCATATGGGAATTGATAAGTACTCCAAACCTCTCCTGACCAGTTAGTGCCAGGATAACCTCAAAGCTCAATGTATATCGTTCCTCAACATCATAGTGTTAATAAAGTGCAGTGCTCAAAATAAACGTGATACATAAAATTGACTACTAAGACTCAGGAAATGTTAAAAATAGAAGTCTAGGTGTCAAAAGTTTAAAAACACACCGAGTAGTTAAAAATTGATACTACCCTGTGGCGCTAGGCAAGATGGTCGACATGTTTCAGCCTGTAGGGGAACTACCCCGGCTTTCTTCAGGACCTTTCATATGAAGTTGCTACTGCAACTGACAGTGATTTGTGATATGAGGAACAGTAAAAAAATGTACTTCTAAGGAGTCACATATCTACCAGGAACTTTGCACTCCAATGTTCACTGGAGGAAGAGAGACAGGACTGCTTCCTGTCGGGAGACAAAAGATAACAAAACAGGACAAAGTCACCTACAAGTATCCACATGAATGCACAAACACCGTTCAGATGAACACACATGCGTGAACAGTTTCTATTCCGCATTACTGAAACAAAAAGCATAATAGCTACATCACACAGAGGCATTTCCTCATAGTGATACTCACCCAGCTTTGTGTGGGTGATGACCTCACCTCACCCGGCAACCGCTCGGGAGAATGAGGCCCCGCTCTGCAGTGTAGAAAAAGGACATGGTAAGTGCACATCATCTTCCATGCCCAGCCAAATTGCTCTACACAAAAACCCAACAAACGTGTGATGGACACCCAACTATCAGACCACAAAGTTAACTACACAGAGGTTTTTAGTAATAAGGCACAATAGAGGCTCCACATACCGAGTGGTTTCAAAGTTTTACAAACCACCATACAGGTACTCCTAAATACCTCTAGATTACCACCTATCAAGCCCAATGGAGGCACTCAATAAATGACACAAGATATAAGGTGTAGATATGATCTAAGCTTAAGACCTACCATATTTAAACAAGTTATAAACAATATTGATACAGAGCCCTACTTGTCTGGAATGGCCTTCCATTTGAAGGAACATGTAAAGTGCCCCTCCTTGGGAAGCACGGTCACTTGAGTGTGAAGACAGTCTATGCTGGTAACAATCATAATGACTGTCAAGAAAAACCAGTTAGCGCAGCAAAGGTATCCTGCTTCTTACCTGTCCGTCGGTGCCCCTTGTATTAACCGAGCGGAAATGGAGGTGTTTCTCATTCCGCCCGCCTTCTCTTTATAGAAGGTAGTTCCCCTACAGGCTGAAACATGTCGACCATCTTGCCTAGCGCCACAGGGTAGTATCAATTTTTAACTACTCGGTGTGTTTTTAAACTTTTGACACCTAGACTTCTATTTTTAACATTTCCTGAGTCTTAGTAGTCAATTTTATGTATCACGTTTATTTTGAGCACTGCACTTTATTAACACTATGATGTTGAGGAACAATATACATTGAGCTTTGAGGTTATCCTGGCACTAACTGGTCAGGAGAGGTTTGGAGTACTTATCAATTCCCATATGATGAAATTCCACCAACTGGGTGAGCTGATGGGATTTATTCAAACCTCTGTGACTCAACAGCTCTTTTGTCGCCTACACTTTTATCCAATTGCTTCACAGTCGTTTGTTCAGACACACACTACCTCTAGACCTGGTCTACTCCTTTGTGTGTTATGTATCCAGAGTATGGGGAGCGAGTAGACAGGTCGTTAAACATTCCCCCCGACCCTCCACACCTTTGTTTTTTGAGTATTTAGAGCAGCTTTTTGTTGCGGGTCATTTTGTTATGTATACGCATCTATGTATACATTTGCAGCTCATCCAACTCAATTGTGATGGTTACCCTGCACAGACCTAGCCTAACCCTTCTTGGCCCTTAGATCGTTGTTATCAACCACATTACATTATTCACAGTACTGACAACCTATTCTCACAGCTACCGTGATTTTCAGTTAGTCAATCACATACACCTATTATGGACCGCCTTGTGCTAACAATATAAGTCTCACTTAGTGTTTGTACACATAATAATTCCGGTGTGTGCAGCTTCAAGAATAATCATTGTTGGTGCACTTGTGACACAAAAATCCTTGTCCTCATTACCTTTAAAAGTGTTTACTTGCAGGGAACAGTGTTCATGATTTGGGCATGCGTGCACAGCGTTAATGCCATCGAGACTAACAAACATGTCTCGTTTGTTATGCACGTACTTACACTGCCCCGTTTCCTTTTTCTCTCTTAGTGGCGCTCGCTTTCTACCACTTCCAGTACAGCGCGGTGCTTTAAAATAGGGGCTTTGCCAGCAATCACAGTGTTTATGGTATTGCGGCTTCACTGCTAGTGCGCATTTGCTAGGGAACAGTGTTTTCCGCTGTGCGCATGCGCAGTTACACACGTCAGGACCCGTACATCGGTCTCTTGACCCAGCGCAGCGGCGCTTTTTCAAAACATTTTTCTAAACTTTCCTCAGGACACGCCTTTATATTAGCAAATGTCCTACAAATTTTGAACAGTTACAGCTTGCCATTGAGAAGGTCTAGTGTGAAATTAGTCCCACGTGACTATTATCCAATCACTGTCCTTCTATAAAGAGAAGGCGGGCGGAATGAGAAACACCTCCATTTCCGCTCGGTTAATACAAGGGGCACCGACGGACAGGTAAGAAGCAGGATACCTTTGCTGCGCTAACTGGTTTTTCTTGACAGTCATTATGATTGTTACCAGCATAGACTGTCTTCACACTCAAGTGACCGTGCTTCCCAAGGAGGGGCACTTTACATGTTCCTTCAAATGGAAGGCCATTCCAGACAAGTAGGGCTCTGTATCAATATTGTCTATAACTTGTTTACATATGGTAGGTCTTAAACTTAGATCATATCTACACCTTATATCTTGTGTCATTTATTGAGTGCCTCCATTGGGCTTGATAGGTGGTAATCTAGAGGTATTTAGGAGTACCTGTATGGTGGTTTGTAAAACTTTGAAACCACTCGGTATGTGGAGCCTCTATTGTGCCTTATTACTAAAAACCTCTGTGTAGTTAACTTTGTGGTCTGATAGTTGGGTGTCCATCACACGTTTGTTGGGTTTTTGTGTAGAGCAATTTGGCTGGGCATGGAAGATGATGTGCACTTACCATGTCCTTTTTCTACACTGCAGAGCGGGGCCTCATTCTCCCGAGCGGTTGCCGGGTGAGGTGAGGTCATCACCCACACAAAGCTGGGTGAGTATCACTATGAGGAAATGCCTCTGTGTGATGTAGCTATTATGCTTTTTGTTTCAGTAAATGCGGAATAGAAACTGTTCACGCATGTGTGTTCATCTGAACGGTGTTTGTGCATTCATGTGGATACTTGTAGGTGACTTTGTCCTGTTTTGTTATCTTTTGTCTCCCGACAGGAAGCAGTCCTGTCTCTCTTCCTCCAGTGAACATTGGAGTGCAAAGTTCCTGGTAGATATGTGACTCCTTAGAAGTACATTTTTTTACTGTTCCTCATATCACAAATCACTGTCAGTTGCAGTAGCAACTTCATATGAAAGGTCCTGAAGAAAGCCGGGGTAGTTCCCCTACAGGCTGAAACATGTCGACCATCTTGCCTAGCGCCACAGGGTAGTATCAATTTTTAACTACTCGGCGTGTTTTTAAACTTTTGACACCTAGACTTCTATTTTTAACATTTCCTGAGTCTTAGTAGTCAATTTTATGTATCACATTTATTTTGAGCACTGCACTTTATTAACACTATGATGTTGAGGAACGATATACATAGAGCTTTGAGGTTATCCTGGCACTAACTGGTCAGGAGAGGTTTGGAGTACTTATCAATTCCCATATGATGAAATTCCACCAACTGGGTGAGCTGATGGGATTTATTCAAACCTCTGTGACTCAATAGCTCTTTTGTCGCCTACACTTTTATCCAATTGCTTCACAGTCGTTTGTTCAGACACACACTACCTCTAGACCTGGTCTACTCCTTTGTGTGTTATGTATCCAGAGTATGGGGAGCGAGTAGACAGGTCGTTAAACATTCCCCCCGACCCTCCACACCTTTGTTTTTTGAACTTGCCTGACTTCCCCTTCCGTGCCGCTCCTTCCCACTTCCTCGGGCAAGGCTCTGCGCCACGCCCACAACCAGCAACTTCTGCCTGACGTTCGGCTCAGGCTGAGTCGGTGATCCTTTCCTAGATCTCGGCAGATGCGGTGTGGGCTCCCGCAAAATAAACAAAAAGGCGGGTTGGGCACCCGCTCTAAAGGTACCGTTGCGGGGTGGGCTCCCGCTAATTTTGTAAGCAGATATGCGGTGTCGGCTCCCGCCATTTGACACCAAATGTGGGTTGGGCACCCGCTCTAAAGGTACCGATACAGGGTGGGCTCCCAATCGTTTTTTAAGCATAAATCAGCCGGGTAGGCTCCCGCAAACAGCATAAAGGCGGAGTGGGCTCCCGCCTCAAAAACACACACACGCGGGATGGGCTCCCGCTTACAGGAGCACAGGACCAGTGGGGTGGGCTACCCGCAGCACGGGGAATCCCCACGCCAGGATTCTTTCTGGCAATGCTGCTGCCCAGCAGTGCCTGCAATCAAAGGTTCTCCGATCCTGGGAGAATGAAGGAGATAATTGCAGCGCTCACGAGGCGCTTAAGCCCCCAAAAAGGTTACCTCGTGGGTCAAGGACCCAGGCAGGTCAGCACACATGGCCCTCCAGCAGGAAGGCAGTCCCTCATGGCAGTTCCTCCTGGGGCCCAGCAGCAACGGTCCCAAAGAAGCACAAAAAGCATTCATGGGGTCACAGCATCTACCTTTATACTACATTCCGCCTTGGTCTGCAAAGCACAGGCTTGGGGGTAACCAGTTCCAACTGGTTCTGGGTAGTTTTGAAGCACTCTGTTTACAGGGGTCCTCTTCCCCTTTTTCAGGTGGGGGCTTGGTGATCAGACATACCACAGGGGACGGAGCCTGCATTGTACAGGCTAGGCACAGACCTATTCTGGGACCCGGGACTTATCCTCCCACTACTCCAAATGTAGATGTCCCATTCAGCCTAGCGCTGACTCACCCTGCCCCTCTTGGAGCCACACACATCTCACCAGCCCCTGTCACTCAAAAGCCAGACATGCAATTCATATCAGGCAGGCAGACACATAGCACACAGAAATGCCAACTTATAAAAGTGGCATTTCTAAAATAGTTATAATAAATCATTGCATAGCATTTATTATTTCTATTCCGAAAATACCAAACTTGACCACGCTGTTCCTCTCATATCAGTCCTCTTATATCAGGAATTACCACTGAAACACTTTTCAGGGACTCCCAAATCCCAAATGCATTCCTATGGGAGGGTAGCCCCACAGTAGTGAGAAACCAAAATGGCTGTTTGCCACTACCAGGACATGTCACGCACTTAAGGTACATGTCCTACCTTTTACTTACAATGCACCCTGTCCATAAGACTAGCTAGGGGTGACTGACATGCAGTAAAAGGGGGGTCACAGACATGGCACACACTTTAGGTGCAACATCACAGCAGCAGTAACACTGCGCGCACAGGCCCTGCAGTGGCAGAGGCCTGGGATAGGTTTGGAAGGCTGCTTTGGCAGGTGGTGCAATCAGCGCTGCAAACCCACCAGTAGCATTTAATTCACCAGCCCTGGGTATATGAGATACCACTTTACAAGGGACCTACAGGTAAATTAAATAGGCCAGACAGGTGTAGACCAATCTTACCATGTTTATCACAGAGAGCACATGCACTTTACACTGGACAGCAGTGCTAAAGTGCCCAGAGTCCTAATACCACCAACACCATGTCAGAAAAAACAGGCTAGGAGAAAGGCAAAAAGTTTAGGAATGACCCTGCAAAAAGGGCCAAGTCCAACAAATGGTTTCTGGCAACCACTGAGCGTGACAACCCTGATCCCTTAGAAATCATGGTCATATATCTAGAACCTTTTCACTAAGTCCCTTGTAATTACTTGGTCTCAGAGAATTATACAGAGAGTACACAGTGGGGCATTTTCAATATATTTATTAAACCAACGTTATTCTTGTCGAAATACTTGTGCTGTGATAATCAGAAAACAGAAGCAGTTGAAAGTGATTACAAGCACCAAAAGAGTAAATAGCAAATATAGTTCCACCATGGTGCTAAGACAGTATATAAATGCAGGCATGTAATACGAAGTAGTAATCAGGCGTACTCCTACTATGCAAACCGTACTCTGTGTGTGGGTAGAGTGTCTGTAGGTGTAGAGCCAAGAATCCCCCCACGGGATGATCCAACGCCATTAACTGGCAGGAAATAATGTAGGACCCTGGTCACCAACTTGACACCTCTCACGGAGATGTCAGACGGCTGCTTGATGGCAAATTTCCTACTGCACCAAAGGCAACAGCCTGATCAGCATGACAGTCTTCTCATCACACCTTGCTACAGAGATCCAGTCACCAGGATCCCCCACTGGACCATGGTCCCTCCAGCAATCTCCTTTTCCTCACAGGGCACACTCGTCATGACAAGCTTTCCTCTCTCTGAATCCAAGAAATCCCTTTCAAGTATACTGGAAAACATGGCTTTTTCTTCCTCCAGTGTGTATCTCACCCAAGTCACAAGAATGGAGCAAGCCACAAATCTATCTTGGAAAAAGTCTGTGCCTGCTTGCGTTCTTCCAGTCAGACCTGGGTATCCCATAATGAAACCCAGAATCTTCCATGTATTCGCAGACACACAATCACTCAGCGCACAAACTGTACAGTGCTACATATTAACTTGATGCAGACCAAGGGTGAGTTTAGCACCCAGCAGTAGAACTTTACATAATTGAGCCCTGTAGCCCTTGCTCCAACAACACATGTAAAAAGGGTCTGTTCGCTTCTACTGTTCACTACATGGTGCGCTGCCACAACCGTGCTCATGCTACTTAACTCCTGGCAAAGGCAGTAGTTAACAATTCTTCTTCTCTTGCTCAATATCAAAGAAAACCACAGTTGGTCAGAGGACCAAGTAAGTAATATACAGATCTTACTACGTAGTAGACAAGGAGATGCTAAAAAGTAATCTAATGTTGCAGCAGTTTTATGGCTTTTTGAGATACATGTACAACCCTCATTTTAGGATTTTCCCAACAGAGATATATTAAAATGAACTCTCATCTTTCCTTTTTTTTAAACATCTTTATTAATAGTTTTTTCCATTTTACACATACCCCTCCCCCCCAATAGACCAAGGTCTCATCAAGAATACGAAAACCATATTATTACATACATTCTTTCGGAAGACAGTTCAGTTATAGGCAGATAAGTAAACAACAAAAAAATTTACAAAATAAGATGGTCACATGGTCAGTCTTCAAGCAATTTGTGGCAATATACACCATCCTGAATATCTTAACTTAAGCTTGCTATAATAATTACAAACATCTGATTCTTCAAAGTGGGCACCAGCCCTTATTGTGGTCTTGAATCCAGTGAAGTAGTGGTTCCCATATCACCATGCCCCTTTTTCTTTTGTTAATCCGTTTATTTTTATAGCTGGCTACCTCAAGGCTACATGTCGTGAGTAGTCTAACCCTCCATTGTGAAGAAACAGGTGGATTTTGGTCAAGCCAAGATGAGGCTATGCAGAGTCGGAAAACAGCCATAGCCACAAATATCAATCCCTCCATATGTATGGGTCGCTTATAGTTAGCCACTCCTAACAGTATCTCTTCTGTTGAAATAGTTATTCTTGCTTGGAATACCTCTGATAGAAAATCTGATATTTCTATTATCACATTAGAGAGTGTATTGCAGGAGGCGAACATGTGAATAATGTCGGCTTCATACAATGAGCAACGCAGGCATGTAGTTCCCTTTCCGGTCGCCCATTTTGCAATTTTGTAAGGGGTATAATATAGGGAGAAGAACGTTTTTAAAAGTGTGCTTGCAATTTGATAGACATTAGGCAGGTTTGAGATAATTCATACGCATGTATGGGGGTTGATGGCTGTGCACTTAATTTAGTCTGCCAAAAGGCTAACTGTTTATCCATATCATCAGGAAATACTCTATTCAGTGTTTCATAGATTTCCTCGATTTTAGGAGTGGGTTTCCTAAGTAAATTCTCTATAGTATTAATGCTTTTAAATTTTACCCGACCCCGCCGTTCTTCAATAAAAAATCCCTAATCTGCAAGAATTTAAAGAACGCCCTGTGACTGATGTTGTATTCGATGCGCAGCTCCGCAATGCTTTTCAGTCCGTTTAGCGTATAAAAACAACCCAGCTGTTGTATCCCTGCCTCTATCCACCTAACCATACATCCGTCCTGAAAAATCTCTGGGTGATCATTATTGCAACTTACAGGAGTATAGCATGAGTAGCGACCCAGCGCCAGTAATTTCCGTACATTGCTCCAGACTTTGTATATACTAGAAATAGTCTTAAGTTTTACTTTCTTAAAATAGCTGTTGTTGACATGTCGCCATAAGCACCCCTCACACCCCTCCCCCATGATCATTTCTTGTGGTGTTGGAATAAGGTGGTTGCTAGGTTCTTTGGAGATAAGTGTCACACAATATTTCACCACCGTTGCCCAGTAATATAATTTGAAGTTGGGCATTGCTAGTCCCCCTCTTTCTTTAGGCAGCATGATCCATTTAAGAGCCTGTCGGGGTATCTTAAATCCCCAAATAAATCTTGAAAACATAGTCTCAATGGTTTTAAAGTGCTGAGGAGAAAACTCCAGACATATAGCTCGAAAAAAGTACAAAAATATGGGCAGGAAAAGCATTTTAACTACATTGCATCTACCGCCGATGGTTAGATGTAGATTATCCAACCGAGCCAGCTCTTTTTTAGTCCGGCCGATCAGGGGGACAAGATTGATACTAACAATGTTTTCTATTTTTGCACTTATGTTAATGCCGAGGTACACTGCGTGATCTGTTACCCTGTTATCGCTCAACCTGACTTTCCCAGTGAGGACAATCTGGGTTTTCCCGGAATTTAGTTTGTATCCAGAGACAATTCCGAACCGCTGTGCCTCCTCCTCTATCACATTAATAGCCCTATTAGGATCGCTGGTGACCAATGCGATGTCGTCAGCATATGCTAGGGTTTTTGTGTCATGACTATGCACACAAATAGGTGGTATTAATGGGTGACTTTCAAGTTTGCAAATAAATGAGTCAATATAAATTGCAAATAGGAGAGGTGAGCAGGGACACCCCTGTCTTGTTCCCCTAGTGATAGTAAATTTCTCAGACAGGATCCCATTAATCAAGACACTAGCGCCTGGATCGACATAAAGTCCTTGGGTAGCTTTTATGAATCCCATGGTAATTCCACAGTGGGTCATGGCTGTCCACAGAAATTTCCAGGAGACCCTATCGAACGCCTTCTCCGCGTCAAGCAGGATAAGCGCCATAGGGTCTCCTGTTGTCTCTGCATAATCAAATACGGAAATCAATCTTTGCACGTGATCAGTTGTTGACCTCCCTGGGATAAACCCATGTTGGCGAGCTGACACAATTTGGTGTATGATTGGTGCCAATCGGGCTGCCAAAAGTTTGGAATACATTTTGGAATACCAGTTTATTAGCGTTATGGGACAATAAGATCCCATTTCTGGGGGGTCCTTGTTCTTTTTCAGGAAAACCGTGATTTTTGCACCTGACCAAGGGGCAGGTGGATTCCCTCCCTGAAATATAGAGCTAAATAGCTCCAACATGACTATTTTAAGTTGATCTGCAAATTTCACAAAAACTCTGTTGGGATCCCATCTATCCCTGATGCTTTACCCATTGCCAGCGTATTCATGGAAAGCAGTATTTCATCCCAGCAGAGAGGATAATCTAGGCTATCTTGATCTTCTTTCTCAAAGCGATTACCCACAATTTGATCAAGATATTCTTCAGGATCCTCCTGTTCTTTTTCTGGTTCTTTATACAGTTCTTGATAACATTTCTGAAATGATTATGGTCTGATAATACCCTCGGGAGTTTTCCTACAGTGCACGTATCTTTCAGAGAATTAGAGATAAACATGTAATCAAGTCGTGCATTACGAGAATGTGGATGGGAAAAATATGTAAAGCCATGGTCCCCAGAGTGTTTTAATTGCCAGCTATCAATCAACCCATGTAATACACAGAAATCGTTAAGAGCCCTGAAGACCTTTGGTTTCCTCCCTTGATATTTATATTTGGAACCCATTGACCAATCCCCTGGCAGGTGTAAGTTAAGGTCCCCACACACAATCAGGGGTAGGGGCCAATGTACTATTTCGTTAGCTACACTGACCAGAACATCTGGCTCGTCACTAACATTTCCATAGATAGTGCATAGTGTCATCTTATTTTCCCCATTATTATAATGGCATTCGGTGATGGCCCATCGCCCAAATTTGTCGGACATTGATCTTGTGAATTGGAGCCCCCCCCGTTTGCTAGAATGGCCACCCCTCTTGTTCGTGCACCCTGCGTAGAAGCAATTATGAGTTGGTACCCTAATGTTTTAAGTAGATACTGTTGTGACCCTTCGATGTGTGTCTCCTGGAGGCATACTAGATTGGCCTCCATTGCTTGCAGTCCCATAGCTACCTTCTGTCTTTTTTTATGTCATTAAGACCACATATATTTATCGATATAATTCTTAACCTTGCTATACTATTGTTTGATCATTCTTCATATATTTACTGCAGTAATATTGTTGGCACCTAAGCCCCTTTCCTACCATTTTCTCAATGTTGTGACCCCTCCACCCTACACCTATTTCCTCCCATCTTGTATTACCATTCCCTTGGTCTTTCCCCTCCTCCCCCCCCCCCCACCCTCCACCACGTTTTAAGCCACCAGGCTCAATCCTGAGCCTGTGTGATAGGGTGTGACCAACCTCACCCACACTCCACGCCCCTCCTTCCCTCCAGTCCAAACATATATATAAACCGTGCCCTAGTAAGTTGCCTAACTTTTTTTTTCCCCCTCACGCACCGGGGATGAGAAACACACAGATTCATGAAAAAAGATATAGGAAAAGAGGAAAGCAATATAGAATTGTTATGGAGAGAAATAAATTGGCCGGGTGGTGGTGCAATATTCCTATTGCTAGCGAGCTGCTATGTCTAGGTCCAGGTATCAAATCAAGCGGGGTACCACCATAGTCCAGCAACAGTCTAGCAACAGTCCGGCAATAATTTAGTTTAAGAAAACAAACAAAGTGGATCAATTATGTTTTCCCTGCACTCCCCATGTCCCCTGCAATGATATCTTTCAATGCTTGTTCGGCCTGTATCTCTGAGGTAAAGAACACTGTCCGGCCCTGTGACACTACTTTCAGTTTGGCTGGGTTTTGGAGAAAGACAAGAGCCCCTGCCTTCTGAAATGGTGTAATCAGCTGCCGTAGTCTCCATCGCCTTTCCACAGTGGCATGTGCAAAGTCTAGTTTCGCGAAGAATGAAAAGCCCTCCCAGTTCCTTTCTTTATTTGGCCGGGCAAGATCATATAATGCCTGTCGCAAAAGGAAATTGCAGAAGAATATCAGAATAACTCTGGGGAAGGCATGATCCTTGCGTGGTTGTTTAGGAAGTGAAAGTGGGAATCTATGTACTTGTTGGATCTCTTTGTCCCAGTCCCACTGTGTTAACTTGGGGAATGCGTTCTTAAACAGTTTGATAGCAAATGCCCGGACGTCGCTTCCTTCTCTGTTTTCTGGAATCCCAAGAATTCGGAGATTATTCCGGCGTTGGCGGTTTTCTGCCTCTTCGAGCTTCCACATGATGTCAGTAACCGCTTTTTCTTGAGATGTAACCTGGGTTTTTAGAGAGTCCACTGTGCTTTTCAGTATTTCCGTTCGGGTCTCCACCATGCTCATTCTTTCGGTAATTTCTGTGCAGGTCTTACCAATTTTACGCATAGACCCTGTAACTTTTTTGCTGTCACACGGGCAATCCGATTTTCCGATTTGACCTCGTTCTGGAAAGTGCTTAAAGGCTGTAAGATCATTGTTAGCGTTGGTTCGGGTGTTTGCGCTGGTTCCTTCTGTCTGTCCACCCCATCTTGTGTGACCAATGCTCCGTGCCCCCCTAATAGCAGTGGTTGTGTATCAGAATAGTCCCATCGGAGATCTGCCTCGAGTTCCTCCTCCTCAGTGTCCGTCTTCTGAGCTGATTTCCATCCTTCTGAGGGTTTCCTCTGTTTCCTTTAGGCTTTTTTGCCTCCATGTTGGCTACTAGCGGAGGTATCGATGCCCTCCTCATCACTACTACAGCTATGTGGTCCCGAGGACTCTGAACCATGCGATTCTTCATTTAATGAAAAAAAGTTCTTGGTGGGGGTTGGAGACTGATATCCCGGCTCTGTGACATCCAAAAGGGCCACCTGCACGTCTTTTAGTTGCTGCTTTGATGGTGGTTCCTCTTTTTTTGGTGTGCGAGTATCCATTTTCTTTGTTTCTGGTGTATTATTAATGTCATTATGCATATTGCCCTTCGCCCCATATCAGCATTTTCCTGTCCCCCTTACAGTGCTGTTTCCACAATGTCGTTTGTTAGCAGGACTGTAGTTTCGCCACTTGAACCCCAGGATACACGTGCCTCACAGTTTGTTGCATTATTTTCATGTATCAGACTTTGTTTCATCTCTCTTGCTTCCGAACTCCTTATGCTACCAGCCTCTTTCATGGGTTCTGCCATAGAATCCATGCCCCGGTCTGCATTATGCCTTTTGGAGAACAATTTAGTAATTATCGGTTGCCTTTTGTCCCCAACCGTTAGTGTGTCTTTGTTCAGAGGGTGTCTATCGTTTTTACCCCCCGCATCTTTACCACTCTTACCGGAGTTTGCGCCAGCTTTCTGTCTCCCCAGCTCCGCCTTTGAGCTGTCCTTGTTCTCTGATCGAGTGGCTGCAGCGGGACCGGGCACTGTGACACGATTCTTGGGCCGCGCACCTCCTCGGGCGGCTGCCATTGTGCACGCTTTCTTCTCCTCGGCGTCTTGGTTGCGTAGCAACCCAGACCTGTCTCCGCGATCGTCGATTTCATGCCTGCCTGCTAGCGGGGTGAGCAGCAGCCTTGCAAGAGCTTCCCACCGCGATCTTCGACCCAGGCTACTGCGATGCTCCAACACCCTCCTCTCCTCAAACAGGCTCTGTCTATTAGTGTGCCAGCGACGCCAGCAGCCACGTTCCCAATCATCGATGCCTAGGCACATTTCTCGGATAGCAGGACGGCTCAGAGGTCCGGAGCGGCGTAGAGGTGAGTGACTAAGGTCTAACTCAGCCACCATCTTGGCTCTCGAGGTCATCTTGGCTCTCAAGGTCAAACTCTCATCTTTCCTAAATGAAAATGTTTTTTGCATTTTGGATTCTATTTGAAGGGTCGAGACTAATCCAATTAATTAAATTTTAGTGTCTACTGATTATTAATTCCCAGCTCCCTGATTAGCCTATTGAGGGGTTCTGGAGCATCCTTAATTGGGCAGCAATTGTTTGTGACTGTTGCTGTTTCGTATCCTAACTTTAATCACCTCCGTGGTCATCTTCACTTGTAGTCAGTAGAAAAGTTCAGGATTTTATGATAATCTGATAGAGTATGAAGAAATATAGATGTACTTCAAAACATGCAGCATATTACATTTGGAAATCTACATTGTGCATGTAGTTCATATGTTAACATTGTTAAAGGGTGTGGTTTCTTTGATACATGAGAAATGAACAGCATAATTATGCCTTATGATTCGTTTGATTGCACTTACAGATATGTAACATACATTACTGGTGTATCGACTTAATTAACGCAAATGCTAAATGAAAATGCAAAAGCCTTTGAAAAACTATTTGTGGCATAGTTTAAAAGTTCTAGAATGAACTGACACTGGAAGTAGCGAAGCGATCGATAACATTTTAGACTTGTGACAGTGACACTGTTTACTGCCTTGCAAAGGATACCATTTGTGTGAAAAAAACACACTGTAGAAATTGAAGAGACCAAGCAGTGCATTTAGGAGAGGCAACCTGATATCACACATAATGCAAGAGAAAAGTTTCCTTCTAAAGGGTAGCATAACCTAAGGTAAATATAATGCGTCGACTCAATACTGAAATAAACACTCACTGTTGAGAAAAAAATACGAAAGTAGATAGAAGTGCAAATACATATTTTCTCTTGATTTACTCCTGCAGGTTTTCTAACTCGTGAAAAATCTGGGAAGTAGGGGCACTCCTGGAAAGCCCCGAACCCGGAAGGCCGTCAATTTACCTGGAATACACCACAGGTTTGTATTATTTATGTATTTTTTTTATTTAGTGCGAACTTGACCCATAGGTATCAGATATCAGAGCGCTTTACATGAGCACCACTTGCGTTACACACGGACACATTGGGGCGGATTTACAAGTCCCTTGCACCTCTTTTGCGTCACTTTTCCCATGTAAAAAATGACGCAAAAGTGGCGCAAGGGCATTGTAAATAAGCCCCAGTGGTTTTTGTAAGCGCTTAGAGACCCCAGGGTATAACGCGCTATATAAATCGAATAAAATAAATAAATAAATAAATGAGGCATGGAGATTACGTGATTTGCCCAGAATCACAGGATGTTGAGCGTCATTACCGAGACTCGATGCCGGTTCCCCATATTTGAGATCAACCGCCCTAGTAGAATGATTTGTTTTCTAAATCTACCACAAGTCGGAAATCGGCTATGAGGAAACTATGGGGCATATTACCAACGTTAAGCGATATTTATCGCTAACGATGCTTAGCAACGAATTTTTTAACGCTAAGCATCGTCAGAAATTATCGCAGATAAACCTTGCTATTATCAAGGTTTATCGCAAATGCGATAAAAAACGGCCGCAATGCATGAATATCGCTGAAAAGTCAGCGATATTCATGCATTACCGAGCTAATGCTGTTAGCCATGTTATCCACCTCCCATTGGATAACATGGCTAAGAACTGCTCAGGGCAGGTGTTAGTTTTTGGAGATATTCGCGCTTAGCGCGAATATCTCCAAAAGTTGGTAATAGGAGATAGCGATGTTAGCGACTGTTTCCAGTCGCTAACATCTTGGCACGCCCACTTTGCATGTCATTAGTGATAAATATCACTGACATGCAAAGTGGGGCCCAAGATGGTCGCTATCTCCTACTAGCTGTCGCTAACTGGTGTTAGCGACAGCTAGATAATAGGGAGATAATTTTATCTCTGCTTTCTTGGCTTTTAAAGCCAAAAAAGCGGAGATAAACCCCCTTGATAATATGCCCCTATATGGCAGAATATTTTCGAAATTTAAACTACAGTCTTTGTGAATGGGCGCACAGTTGATGATGAGAACTATTTTTATAAAGTCCGATGGGCCTCATTTATGAGCCCTTGCGTCACTTTTACGCCGCTAGTGCGTCACTTTTAGTGACGCACCAGTGGAGTAAAAAATGTGCCTTGTTGCACCACATTTACAAAGTGACGCATCTAAACAGATGCGTCACTTTGTAAACCCCTGCGCTACATTATACCTGCGTCAGGTATAATGTATACAGAGGGGGCGTTCCCCCGCAAAAAGCCTCGTAATAGTGACGCAGTGAAATCTATGAGATTTCACTGCGTCACTTTTAGGACGCTGTTGCGTCAAAATCTTGCGCCTACCTCACAGCAGGCGTAAGACTGACGCAAGCCCTTTCACATGGGGCTTTCCCCATGTGAAAGGACACATTGCTTGAGTTGCGTCACTTATGTGACACATTCCAGCAATGCGTCACTTTTGCGCTTACAGATACGTCAGAAATACTGACGTATCTGTAACTCCTTGCGACATGATGCGTCATACTGTAAATATGACGCATCATTGGTGTCGCAAGGAGGGCGCAATGAAAAGTGACGCATCGCTGTTTTCACGCAGCTATGCGTCACTTTTCATAAATGAGGCCCGATGTTTTTATGCACCCACTTACGTGGGCATTCAAAAGAGCGTTAAAAAGCCTCATTTATGAGGCTGTGCGTCACTTTTACGCCGCCGGTGTGTCACTTTTTGTGACGCACCAGCAGCGTAAAAAATTTGCCTTGTTGCACCATATTTACAAAGTGTCGCATCTAGGTGGATGCGTCACTTTGTAAACCCCTGAGCTACATTATACCTACGCCAGGTATAATGTATGCAGAGGGGGCGATCCCCCGCAAAAAGCCTCATAATAGTGACGCAGTGAAATCTATGAGATTTCACTGTGTCACTTTTAGGACGCTGTTGCATCAAAATCTTGCGCCTGCCTCACAGCAGGCGTAAGACTGACGCAAGCCCTTTCACATGGGGCTTTTCCCATGTGAAAGGACACATTGCTGGAGTTGCGTCACTTATGTGACACATTCCAGCAATGCGTCACTTTTGCGCTTACAGACACGTCAGAAATACTGACGTATCTGTAACTCCTTGCGACATGATGCGTCATACTGTAAATATGACGCATCATTGGTGTCGCAAGGAGGGCGCAATGAAAAGTGACGCATCGCTGTTTTCACGCAGCTATGCGTCACTTTTCATAAATGAGGCCCGATGTTTTTATGCACCCACTTACGTGGGCATTCAAAAGAGCGTTAAAAAGCCTCATTTATGAGGCTGTGCGTCACTTTTACGCCGCCGGTGTGTCACTTTTTGTGACGCACCAGCAGCGTAAAAAATGTGCCTTGTTGCACCATATTTACAGTGACGCATCTAGGTGGATGCGTCACTTTGTAAACCCCTGAGCTACATTATACCTACGCCAGGTATAATGTATGCAGGGGGGCGTTCTGACGCAATAAAGGGTCATAGAAGTGACGCAGTGAAATCTATAAGATTTCACTGCGCCACTTCTAGGACACAAATGCGTCAATTTCTTACGCCTGCCTCACAGCATGCGTAAGACTGACGCAGGCCCTTTCACATGGGGTTTGCCCCATGTGAAAGGACACATTGCTGGAGTTGCGTCACTTTTGTGACACACTCCAGCAATGCGTCACTTTTGCGCCATACAGATACGTCAGAAATACTGACGTATCTGTAACTCCTTGCGCCATGATGCGTCATACTGTAAATATGACGCATCATTGGTATTGCAAGGAGGGCGCAGTGAAAAGTGACGCATCGCTGTTTTCATGCAGCGATGCGTCACTTTTCATAAATGAGGCCCCTTGGTCTTGAAGCAAACAATGCATTTTGTATTGGGGAAAATGTTAAGCCATAAGAATAGCTTGATGCAGTTAGCCGAACACGTGCTGCAGATTGCACTTCAACATAATTGGTGACAAGGGTACAGAGAACAAAAATACCATCTGCGCCACATGCACAAGGGTGGCCCAATGATTACCTGTTAATGAGTCCTTATGAAACAGTGCCACTTTTAGTTTCAAATGTTCAGTTGCAGTCCTTGGATTGGGAGCTGGGAGTTCAAGGACCGAGCATTGAAGCGATAAAAGTTTCCGCAGTGCTTCTTCTCAGCGCGATCTAAAGGAAAGCCATCGTTCTACGATTACATAAATTTGCATTGTGCATATTTTCTGAAAGCATGAGAGGGAAACGCACATAAAGAAGGAGGAGGAAAAGAAAGAAGAAAAAACTGCCCCAAGGAAAGAAAGCAACAACCAGCAAGAGTGAGATAGAGGACCAGGGAATGTCTGGTATTGGATTAAAGAGGCATGAGGTACAATGGACGCGCTGACATTTGATAGCCCAGCGGCTGCCTTCTGAGCAGAGCTTTGGGCACCGGCACGGCACTCTTTGTTTCACAAATTAAGCACTGAGTGGGTAGCTACCTACAATACCTTATTTCAATGACACATTGATTGAACAGAACCAATTTCAAGAGGCCTTTTTTGTGGGAGTAAACGCGAGGTATAAATCATGTGCCCCGCCATTTATACAAAAAAACTAGAGAGGTTGGTCCATTTCTCGAGTTTTATTCCTATCATTCTTTCCACGGCTCTCATTGAATGATAGATGGTATATTGAAGTGATAATAAACCAACAGAGGGCCGTATTATCAAGAAGGGCAATACATTATCGCCGCTTTTATCGGCAGGAAACTGCTGATAAAGCAGCGATAATGGGCTTGACAATATGCCCTTGTGAATTCCCATAGAAGCCTAGGTTAACACCAGAACCTGGGCTTCTATGGGAATTCACAAGGGCATATTATCAAGCCCATTATCGCCGCTTTATCGGCAGTTTCCTGCCGATAAAAGCGGCGATAATGTATCGCCCTTTCTTGATAATATGGCCCAGAGTCTTTTAGCTGCATTGCATCACCTGTATGGTGAACAGTCTTACATCTAGTATCCTGGTTTGAGACTTTAGGCTCTAGCATCATGCAGATTTAGCATATGTGCAGAGGATTAGAATTGTCTCTTCACAAGAGCAAGGTCCAGGTCTTGTTCGGTGACCTGAAGGGGTGCACTGTAACTGTTGTGGGTTTAGAACATAGAACATTAGAGACAGCGTACAGTGTTTTGTGTATACATAGATTTGACCAAAACTAATCTCGGTTACTTTACTAGAGACCCACTGGCCCGCCCGTGTAAAGTTTGTTTTTTTGACGCCCAACTCTTTATGCTAGCATCCCAAGTGTGTGTTGCGTGTGTTTATCCTGTATGGTGCATGCATGGAGAATGTGAGAGAGCCAGAGTAACGGGATCCATTTTGGATACATAAGGCTGACCTTTGTGCAAGATGGAGGTGATGTTCATTTTATCAGACAGTAGAAGTGATTTGCTGTCATTCCTGAAGCAGAAGGTAGGAGACCTAGACACACTAAAGTGAGGGAAGTGGAGACAGGGTACCTTTAGAAACTCTGCTGATTAGTCTTCCTGAAAGCTGCCATTTGCTAGACAGTAGAAGACAGAGCTGAAACTGCAGACCCTCTTGTGCATGGTGAGAGGAAACATTTAGATGGGGCAAACGTTCCCTGATTACATTTTTATTTGGTTGATGAAAGCCAGGTGCAGACACCTCACACCTATTTTTGACTTTGTTGTGGTGCTTCAGTCTGGAGTCTACTCTGCTGTGAGGAACTCACTATACCTGAAGGTTGTTTTGGAGCAGCCTAGAAAAGACAATTTAAGGGAGAACTGCCCCAAACCAGTTCTGAAGTTGCAGACAGTTGATACACATCTTGAGTCTAGTTTTGCTGTACAAAAGTGGGACCCCACCACACAACTTGATGTTCCTACACCATGTCATCTGTGACAAAGGCATGGAGTGCTCCGCAGAGTACTCAAAAGACTGATGTACAATCAGAGATGGTGGCTGTTTGACAGCAAGCTTCCAAAGGCAATGGGGAATCAACTGAGCCCGATCTCTTGCTGGATGAGCTGTGTAACTGTTCTAATATGCCTAGATGCCTATCTAAATGCTGGGAGACAGAGGGAGACTGCCAACCCTACAAAAGTGGTGTCAGTGCAGGAGGAATGAGCTGCTGCTTGCCCCATGTGTCTGTGGGGCATCCAGAAGAACAAGACTTAGGAGAGTGAGTTGTGAACCCCAGTGTCTGTGAGCCTGTGATCTCTCTGCATTGGTTCTTGGTGGGAACTTCAAAGACTGAGACTGCAAGTGTCAAGGCCCCATCAGTGTTGTGATCCTGAGTCAGAGACATCAGCCTGTGCCTGGCTGCATCGTTCCCGGAGAATCAGCTTGATGGTTAGCTACATTGTACTCGGAGAATTGGTCTATGGATGGCCACATCCTTGCCAAAAAATTGCTCCTAAAGTAGCTATATCATTTTCAGAGAATCAACTTTTGCATGGTGCCACTATACAGAGACTATCAACTTGTGAATGCCCTTTGGAACTTTTGTACAACTTTGGGGAATTTGGAGATGGTGGCCATACAAAAGTAAAATACTTGTCCTAATAATGATACACTGAGGCACTGTTTAGAAAGAAATGTCTTTATATGATTGTCATGTTTGTCATGGTGTTTGGATGTTAAAAGAACTGGAAACTTGGCACTTTTATTTTAACTAATGAATTGGTGTTACTGTCTTAGCAAATAATTGTGTGTCTTTCATTACAATGCAATAAATGCAACAAACTTGAAACTGGCTTGTGTATAACCGCATCATGCTCTGAAGGGATACCTTCCTGTACAAAAACAATCCAGAGAGACACTTTCCTCTTTTCATGTGTGCTGCATAATGTACCACACATGGAAAGAGGACAAAACAAGGAGAAATAAAAACATTTCTCCTTATTGCGCCTGCTCAGGAGATGGGTAAGGGGTTGGCACTGCCTCAGGCTTGCATGATCAAGCACATATGGAGTAGCATCAAAATCTTTCAGTGCTGCATGGGACAACCTACTGCAACGCCCATGGAACGCCTCCGTGATGCAGAGTAAGGCAAGGCAGCAAGTTGCGCTGTTTTGTCTTACTCAATATCAATGAGATCATGTAAATCCACACTGCGCAAGCCTTTCATAAATAAGCCCATACGTTTTGTATTGGTGTCCTAGCGTTTAGTTGTTAATTCAAGTGTGCATTAAAAACGTTTCTTTCTTGGAAAGATGAGTACTGGGTTCGAAATTCATATTTTCTTTATAGTGTGATTATTGAAGACTGAGCACAAGCACCCCCACACGAGCTCCCTGAGAAGTCAGTTCATGACTGCTTGCCATTGCTATCACAGAGTCAAATGTTAAGCGGTTTTTAGTTGGCCCAGTTTGCAGAGGCTAGTAGAGTGGACCTGGGCATGTCAGGCAAACAACCTCAACCTTGCTGCGAGGTAAAATAGTCCAACTTGCCATATGGGCCCCCGAAAAAGGTCTGACATCACGTTTTCTAAATGGGTCAGTTAAGGTGAAAAGCTCACCCCACCAGTGATGCATTTTCTTTACTGAGTCACAATACTGAGGTCCCCTGACTGTTGGCGCGTCTTTCATTGAGGATAAAAAATATGCAGGAATTACTTCACCTGCAATATTGAAGAATCTGCAGGGTTCACATATCCAGAGTCAACTGTTCCATATTGTAAGGTAAATTCGATGCCCTAAAATGCCTCTTATTGGTGCCACCAAATTACTGAAAACATCCAGAAAATGGGTATTATTAATGAATGGTAAAATTACTTTTCGTCTAAGGCGCTTCATTTCACATCACCTTTCTGGATTATATCCAACACAAAGACATGCCCTATGTTGGCCTTAATCTTTAAATTTTGGACAGTAACTTGTGGTGAATCTCCCAGTGACTACTTCTGTTTTTGAGACAATTTGAGGAGAGAATCTGCATGCCTCCTTTCTCAGAGGATGTAGGTACAACACCAGGTTGCTTCACCAGGAGCACAGCCACACAAGAGGGATCCACTAGGGCTGTAGATCCGCAATTGTGCACTACATGGGTGGATAAAGGGAGGTTTGCTTGTGTCGTTCTTCTGCATCTCATACACCGTACACATTTTATGTAATATAGCTTATCGATCCAATTGGATAACTTATTTACACTTTATACATTGTGATGATCCCTTTAAATATTTAGTCAGAGGTAGGGCAGGTTAAATAGTAGGGAACATATGCATACTAAAAATTCAGAAATGAATCCACAGCAAATGTTAATGGTCATTTACAAAGCGTATACTCCTTTTTAGGTCTAAGGTAGTGGCAGCGCGCAGGCACTGTTCGCTCTGCGAGACTGCTGTAGTAGAGTATGGGAGAGAAGCAGCGCCCACTTTACAGATATTTTTCATTGGCTTGTGTCATTGTCTTTCGTAAATGCTGCCTTCGGATTTGTTAATAGGCTTGTTAGTCCCTCCTTAGTACAGCCTTGTCTTCATTTGTAGCCTCTCATGGTGACTGGCCCCTTTACTTCGCTTGTTACACTGGACCTAATATTTAGTCTGTAAGCACTATTTACTTTATTGAGTTTCTCTTTCTGCAGGCCGGACATACGCTGCTTCAGCTGAAACCGCTTGTGGTTTTTGAAGCGTCACGGCCGCCCCTGTAACACAGGAGCCTGCTCTCAATCACATCAACCCGCCATTATCTCATGTTTGTTTCAACACCCAAGTAAAATAGATTTGGAAATGATTAGAAAATTAAGTCATGTGAATTCCAGGTAGCACTTAATCATGTGCTAATGGGCTGAAGCTGACAACAGCACATCTGTGTTACATATCATCTGCACTAAGCCACCTGGCAGGTTTTTTTCAAAAGCCTGTTTCATTAATAACAACACCAATACCACCGCCACCACCAATTCCACCACCACAACCAATGCCACCATCACCAATACCATCACCATCATTACGACCACCACCAATACCACCAATACCACCACCAACAGAAATACCACCACCACCAATACCACAACCACCAATACCACTGCCAATACCACCCCCGCCAATACCACCACCAACAATACCACCACCACCAATACCACCACTACCAGGACCAATACCACCAATACTACCACCACCAATACCACCATAAACACCACCACCACCACCACCACTACCACCAATATCAGCATCAATACTACCACCACCACAATACCACCACCACCGCCAATACCACCACCACCACCAGCACTAATACCACACATACCACCACTGTCAATATCACCACCACCAATACCATCACCACCAATACCATCACCACCAATACCACCAATACCAATACTACCACCACCACAATACCACCACCACTGCTAATACCACCACCACCACCAGCACTAATACAACACATACCACCACTGTCAATATCACCACCACCAATACCATCATCACCAATACCATCACCACCAATACCACCAATACCAATACCACCACCACCAATATCACCACCACAATACCACCACCACCAATACCAACACTGCCACCAATACCAATACCACCACCACCAATACCACCACTAATACCACCACCAATGGCACCACCAGCAATACCGCCAGCAATACCACCACCGCCAATGCCACCACCACCACCACCAATACCACCACCAATACCAATACCACCAATACCACTACCACCAATACCACCACCAATACCACCACTAATACCACCACTAATACTAACACCACCAATACCAATAAATACCACCACCACCAATACCACCACCACTAGCAACAATACCACTGCCACTGCCAATACCAATACCACCACCACCAAAACCGCCAATACCACCACCGCCAATGCTAATACCACCACCACAATAACACTACCACCAATCCCAATATCACCACCACCAATACTACCAATACCACCATTAATGTCACCAAACCACCACGACAACCAATACCACCACCAATACTACTACTACCACCACCACCGATATCACCACCTCCACCAATATCACCACCAATACCAATACCACCAATACCACCAACACCAATACCACCACTACCACCAACACCACCAACACCACCAATACCACCACCACCAACACCACCAACACCAGCAATACCATCACAAATTCCACCAATACCACCAGTACCACCACCACCAATAACACCACCACTAATACCACCACCAACAATATTACCACCACCACCAATACCATCACCAATACCACTACCAATGCCACCACCAATACCACCACCACCAATACTACCACCACCAATACCAATACCACCACCACCAATAGCATTACCACCACCACCAGCAATACCACCACCAATACCACCACCACCAATACCCCCACCTCCAATACCACAGTACCACCACCAGTACCACCACTAGTACCACCACCAATACCACCACCACCACCAATACCACCACCATCACCACTAATACCACCACCAATACCACTACCACCAATACCACCTTCACCACCAGTGCCACCACCAATGCCACCAATACTACCACCACAATTACCACCACCACCAATACCACCACAAATACCACCACCAATACCAGCAATATCACCAGTACCACCTCTACCAATACTAATACCACAACCAACACAATACCACTACCACCAATACCAATACCACCACCTATACCAATACCACCACCAATACCACTAATACCAATACCATCACCACAAATATCATGTCTACCAATACCAATACCACCACCAATACCACAAGTACCAATACCACCAGCACCAATACCACCACCAAATTCCACCAATACCACAGCCACCACCACAAATACCACCACCAATACCACCACCACCACCAATATCACCACAAATACCACCACCAATACCAGCAATATCACCAGTACCACCTCTACCAATACCAATACCACCACCAACACAATACCACTACAACCAATACCATTACCACCACCTATACCAATACCAACACCAGTACCACTAATACCAATACCATCACCACAAATACCACAATCACCAATACCTCCACCACCAATACCACCACCACCAATACCAGTTCCAACACCACCAATACCACCACAAATACCACCACCACCAATACCAATACCGCCACCAATACCACCACCACCACCAATGCCACCACCACCACCAATACCACCAACACCTCCAATACCACCAATACCAGCACTACCAATACCAGCACCACCAGTATCACCACCACGAATACAACCAATACCACCACCACCAATACCACCAAAACCACCAACAATACCAATACCACCACCTGAGCGCCTCTCGCTCACTAGTAATAGCAGGGGCACTGTACAAGGCTGGAGCTGCAGCAGAGACCATCCCTCCATGCCTCCCATAAAGCGCAGTCCGCCCTGAAACAGGAGGTAAAGCCAGGGCCCTAATACAGCTGGAGTTTTTTTTTATTAGGCCAAAGACAGCTATGACATTACGCAATGCCACACTGCACACCTCAAATCACCAAGAGGGCAGTAAATAGCCCCCCTCCCGCTCTTCCTCCTGAGCCGCGACAGTATAATTACAGAGAGAAAGGTGTTGGAGCGGTCTGTTAGTGTTTATAGCACGGATCATATGTGACTCTCACTGCACACTTTGTGTCTGTGAAATTCTAAGCCCCTATAAATATTGAGGAATGAAATAAAACAGTAAATAATAAATAACTACTAGCAGCTATAGGTATATGAATTACAGCTAAAATTAGTGTCCACGCTGTAAGTCAGACAATTCACTACATAAAAATAGCATTCGACCTTCATAGTAATTTTCATTAAATATGTTAAATAAATATGTGAAAAGAATAAATTGCGCATTTTAGTTCTGGCGCTTTTAACATCTACAGGATCTGTATCGTGCAAACTACACGCAGTAGTCTTCTCACAGTGTTTATTAACTAGCAACACTAAAAGAGGACTACATGGATACCGATCGCCATTTCCGGGGGCAGAGACAGCACCAGTGAGGAAATCCCACACAGCCGGTGAGATCCCTCACACCGACAGAGTCATTTACAGCCTAACAAGTAAGATTGTTCTATGTTCTAAACTTGCTGCCTCACACTACAGGTGACGGACAAAACCTTCTCTCTTGTCCCCGATGCAAAATACGCTTCATGAAAATCAAGGTATGGGCACTTGAAACATATGACGCGCACTTGGTAAAGAGCGCGATGTTTTTCTTCTCACTTAACATAACTTTAAATGCCATGCTACGGCAAGCAATGACGAATATTTCTACGAAATAAGCGCAATATTAGATTTTCCGCTAAGCATAAGTATAAAACGCCAAGTAATAACGAGCACTTTGATTACAATATAGCGAGAAGCGATGAAACTTGCAAGCTATTATGTTCATGTTCAATTACCATACATTCAGGCATGAAGCGTGATGCCCTCCTTGACTCACCGCGCAGGAGCGTAAAAGTAAGGACATCACTAGAAAGAACCTCTAGTTTGGATATTAGGGTTAATATTCTTGATAACCTTGGCATCTAACAGTTAATAACATCACATTCTTTTTGATAAGAAAATAAAGACACACGAGCAATTGGATTGACAAACTCAATCTTTATTAGTGAAACCAGATTATAACTTGTAACACCTTGATAATGAGTTCACCGACACACTCCCATATTATTCTTCTTCCTATAAAAGCATGTACAATAAGAGATCGTTTGATGATAATATCATAGGGCAATATGCAAAACCAGATAACTATATAGTTATTATTTTAATTAAAGATACTACTGACCTTGTAGAGCGAATACGTGGGGAACTACTCCACAGTGATACTACACAAAACGTGCAAGTATTATTAATCTTTTAACTATACCATCTTTGGTCCTGATGAAGGACCCATAGACCCGGCTGGGCACAGTGGGGCTGAAACATGTTGACCATTTTCTATGTACAGAGGGTCCAGTAACTCGACCATTCATTATAGCAAATTTTTTAGTATCCTTGATCTATATCTTCAATACATTTATTTTTTAGATTTAAGGATTTTTAAACTCTATCACTTTTTGGGAGCACTATTTCTGGAGCACTGCTACAATACCAGTGGGTACCTCCAGGTGGAGGTTGCATATACACAAAAAAGAACCCTATGATGATGCACCCATGCCACGTTACTTGGTGGAGAATCAAGATATACCACCTTACCGAAGAACGTGCGTGTATGAAGGTTTTTTAAGAAGGGCGTCCTAAAAACCCTGGTGCTGTAGTTCACAAGTGATCCATTCTCCATTGATTTTTTGTGTAATGTACAGCACTTACACATCTTCTTCACAGCACTATTTATCCCTACTTTGAAGACATCGCAGGCCAGTCTCTTTTTCTGATATTTACAATTTAACAAGCAGTCGAGAAGGCCCTTTATTTTAATGCAATAGGTCTTGCATTTGCGAGAGTTTAAGCTATTAGTATTGTAAATGACCATGTTTTTTAATTATGTTTTAAAACCCAAAACATAAATAAAAGGTAGTGTCATTTACAATGCCAATAGCTCAAACTCACGTGAATGCGAGACCTAATGCATTGCAAATACTTGTTTGGAAAAAGTATTAATTCAATGTGAAACAGAGTTTCCAGATAAGTTGTGAATTACAACTCAGGTCGTAATACTGCATCCCTGCTGTTTCATCCTTACGCCTGGGCACCACGGGCCCGATTCACAGAACTAACTTAAGACAAAATCCTAAACTTATCACCATTTTGGTATTCACAGAAGGCACTTACTCATTTTGATATTCACAGAAGACACTTACTCATTTCAGTATTTACAGAGGTTAGGAGTCCTAACTTCAAGGCTCCTAAATGCCTTCTGTGAATGCCGAATCTTAAAATTAGGATTTTTCTCAGATTAATAGCAGTAAAGTTAGGACTCCTAACTTTAGAACTCCTAAATGCCTTCTGTAAATGCCGAAAGTCTTAAAATTAGGATTTTTCTCAGGTTAGGAGTCCTAAAGTTAGGAGTCCTAACTTTACTACTACTAAACTGAGAAAAATCCTCATTTTAAGACTTTCGGTATTCACAGAAGGCATTTAGGAGTCCTAAAATTAGGACTCCTAACTTCTGTGAATACCGAAATGAGTAAGTGTCTTCTGTGAATACCAAAATAAGTAAGTGTCTTCTGTGAATACCAAAATGGTAGAAAAGTTTAGGATTTTGTCTTAAGTTAGTTCTGTGAATCGGGCCCACTGTCACATAATCACTGGTGAAACATCAAGGTGGAAAAACAACCTTAAAAGGGGTCATTTATGCAAGAATCAGATGCAGTCATCCTGATTCATGCTGTAATTTCCTGTTTTTCTGTAGCCCAGCAGAATTGGCCACAAAGCAAGTACATTGTAGAGTAAAGAGTTCAGGAATGGTTAATTCTGCACATTTTAACATTATTTTGAACAATGAAGTCGAGTTTTTACATCTGTTCCTAGCATGGAGCTCAGTGGTTTATTTTTGATGAATTTAAGTCAAGGCATGGGTTACTATTAGCTTAAGATTCAATGTTAAAGATGGGTTTAAATTTAGTACAATGGTTGTGCTTAGAGTTACAGTGAGCGCAAAAATTACGTTAATTTAAAACACTGGCATTTTGCATCAGGGTTAAGCATGGGCGTAAAATCCGCTCCGATCGCGGATTTTTCGGATTTTCGGCAAATTCGCAATCCGCGAACTCTCGCGAATTTGTCGAAAATCCGTGAATCCGCTCGCGGTGGATTTTTTGCTTGGTTGCGGCGCGCGGCGTGGTGCACGGCGTTCACTTTCCGTCATTTAGCGTTTGCTGAGTTGTTTTTCTTTGCGAGTGCCGCGCCATTTTGGATCTTGCTGCGTGATCCCGCGGGAGTTTGGCGCCCGCGAATACGTAATCGCGGCTTGCCACCTTGCACAGCACACCTCGCGAGAGTTCGCAATTGCGAACACGTAGTTGCGGCGGAAAGGAACAATGTCGCACTCGCGAAATAGAGCTTTTGCAATTCTGCACAAGAAAATCACCAGCAAACAGGATAAACCTTCAGAAAATTATGATTTTTATCAGAATCACTCCTCAGGTTGACATTTGCATGGCCTTTTTTTTGCAAGGAGTCCATTTTTGGGGGGGGGGAGGAAGGAAGTGCCCCACAGTCTCCAACTTCCTGTTCCTGTCCAGCAGGCTCCTCCCAGTGCTTTGTCCATCTCCTGGTCACTTTCATTTGGATCTGGAGCTGGAAGGATTACTTTTTGTGGGTGCTGCTGGATATTTGGATTTGAGGCCTTTTTGACTGTCTTTGGATCACTTTTGGATTAGAAATCAACTTTCACAAGTAAGTTTGTTTGGGGCATTACAGTTGCTGCAAGTAAAATTTTGGAACTTTTTCAGAACATTAAATAAATTATATTGTGGGTAGCCACAGTATCCAGTAGGACCAGGGTTGGTTAGGGGTGCATGATACAACTGTTTTGTTGAATTTAAACACCATTGAGGCCATGGATGGGCTGGGATTGTGCTGATTTTTGTCCTTTTTTTGGGCCTGCTGGTGTGGCCCTTTGCCCAGGGGTGGTGAGTGTTGCATGGGCCTAGTCTTTCTGTGGGGTGTCTTCTTGAATTTAAACATAATTGAGGCCATGGATGGGCTGGGATTGTGCTTATTTTATTGTTTTTTGTCGTTTTTGGGGGGCTGCTGGTGTGGCCTTTTGCCCAGGGGTGGTGGTGCATGGACTGAGTGTGCCTGTGGTGTGGTCTCACTCTCTTTAATGTAAACATCATGGATGGCATTGGATTGTGGTGATTTCTGGCTGTTTTTCTGTTTTTTGGGGGTGTACTGTTGATGTGGACTGGCCATGTGGGTGGTGGTGGTGGCCATCTTGAGTGCTGGCTGGTACAGGCAACATGTGCTTGGGGTGTAAGGGGACATTTTGAGGAGAGGCAGTGTCTGAGGCCTGCACTTATTTTGCCTACTTTTCATCCATTATGCCCAGGGGTAGTGAGTGTTGCATGGGCCTAGTGTTTCTGAGGGGTGTCTTCTTGAATTTAAACACCATTGAGGCCATGGATGGGCTGGGATTGTGCTGATTTTATTGTTTTTTGTCGTTTTTTTGGGCCTGCTGGTGGGGCCCTTTGCCCAGGGGTGGTGAGTGTTGCATGGGCCTAGTCTTTCTGTGGGGTGTCTTCTTGAATTTAAACATAATTGAGGCCATGGATGGGCTGGGATTGTGCTTATTTTATTGTTTTTTGTCGTTTTTGGGGGGCTGCTGGTGTGGCCTTTTGCCCAGGGGTGGTGGTGCATGGACTGAGTGTGCCTGTGGTGTGGTCTCACTCTCTTTAATGTAAACATCATGGATGGCATTGGATTGTGGTGATTTCTGGCTGTTTTTCTGTTTTTTGGGGGTGTACTGTTGATGTGGACTGGCCATGTGGGTGGTGGTGGTGGTGGCCATCTTGAGTGCTGGCTGGTACAGGCAACATGTGCTTGGGGTGTAAGGGGCCATTTTGAGGAGAGGCAGTGTCTGAGGCCTGCACTTATTTTGCCTACTTTTCATCCATTATGCCCAGGGGTAGTGAGTGTTGCATGGGCCTAGTGTTTCTGAGGGGTGTCTTCTTGAATTTAAACACCATTGAGGCCATGGATGGGCTGGGATTGTGCTGATTTTATTGTTTTTGTCGTTTTTTTGGGCCTGCTGGTGGGGCCCTTTGCCCAGGGGTGGTGAGTGTTGCATGGGCCTAGTCTTTCTGTGGGGTGTCTTCTTGAATTTAAACATAATTGAGGCCATGGATGGGCTGGGATTGTGCTTATTTTATTGTTTTTTGTCGTTTTTGGGGGGCTGCTGGTGTGGCCTTTTGCCCAGGGGTGGTGGTGCATGGACTGAGTGTGCCTGTGGTGTGGTCTCACTCTCTTTAATGTAAACATCATGGATGGCATTGGATTGTGGTGATTTCTGGCTGTTTTTCTGTTTTTTGGGGGTGTACTGTTGATGTGGACTGGCCATGTGGGTGGTGGTGGTGGTGGCCATCTTGAGTGCTGGCTGGTACAGGCAACATGTGCTTGGGGTGTAAGGGGCCATTTTGAGGAGAGGCAGTGTCTGAGGCCTGCACTTATTTTGCCTACTTTTCATCCATTATGCCCATGGGTAGTGAGTGTTGCATGGGCCTAGTGTTTCTGAGGGGTGTCTTCTTGAATTTAAACACCATTGAGGCCGTGGATGGGCTGGGATTGTGCTGATTTTATTGTTTTTTGTCGTTTTTTTGGGCCTGCTGGTGGGGCCCTTTGCCCAGGGGTGGTGAGTGTTGCATGGGCCTAGTCTTTCTGTGGGGTGTCTTCTTGAATTTAAACATAATTGAGGCCATGGATGGGCTGGGATTGTGCTTATTTTATTGTTTTTTGTCGTTTTTTGGGGGCTGCTGGTGTGGCCTTTTGCCCAGGGGTGGTTGTGCATGGACTGAGTGTGCCTGTGGTGTGGTCTCACTCTCTTTAATGTAAACATCATGGATGGCATTGGATTGTGGTGATTTCTGGCTGTTTTTCTGTTTTTTGGGGGTGTACTGTTGATGTGGACTGGCTATGTGGGTGGTGGTGGTGGCCATCTTGAGTGCTGGCTGGTACAGGCAACATGTGCTTGGGGTGTAAGGGGCCATTTTGAGGAGAGGCATTGTCTGAGGCCTGCACTTATTTTGCCTACTTTTCATCCATTATGCCCAGGGGTAGTGAGTGTTGCATGGGCCTAGTGTTTCTGAGGGGTGTCTTCTTGAATTTAAACACCATTGAGGCCATGGATGGGCTGGGATTGTGCTGATTTTATTGTTTTTTGTGGTTTTTTGGGGCCTGCTGGTGGGGCCCTTTGCCCAGGGGTGGTGAGTGTTGCATGGGCCTAGTCTTTTTGTGGGGTGTCTTCAATGTAAACATCATGGATGGCATGGGATTGTGCTCATTTTTCTGTGTTTTGTCGATTTTTTGGGGTGTTTAACTGAACTGATGTTCCTCTGTCTTCCATTGCTTTTAGGTGCACAAGAAGACTCAAGAGAACCACCAGTGCCAGGAAGAAGTCCTGCAGCGGTGTGTGTGTGCAGCATAACGTCAGGCGACGTCACGTCTGGACACAGAACCCTCTGCAACTCGTGCAACTGCTGCCTGCTGACCTGCTCTGAAGAAGATGGCCCCAAAAAAAGTAACCCGTAGCTCCTCTAGCAAGAAAGGTGCCAGTAAGGAGCAGAAGAAGCAAGTTACCAAGGACACTGGTGTGCCGCCCGCCCCTTTTTTTGGGAGTAAAAAAAAAAATATGCCTGCAGCAGCAGCGGGATCTGCTGGGGACCAAGCTGGCAGCAGCACCCCCGCTCCATTGGGCTCAGTGCCACCACCATCACCACGCCAACTTAAGTCCAAGCCCTTGAGTGCTGCAGAGGCAGCCAGTATAGTTCTTCGATCACCATCGACCAGTGATGTTGGCTCATCGCAAGAAAGCAGCAGCAATGTCCCTCAATCAACACAGGTTGTTGTAGCTCATCTGACGAGTGTTGAACAACCACAGCCGCAACAACAATCACATGTGCAAGTGCAAGCCCAAGTACATGTGGAAGGAGAGGCAGCGCAAGGAGATGCGCAAGCAGAGGTGCATGGAGGGTCACAAGTGCCCACAATAGTTGTTCCTCCCGAAGTAGGGGCACATCAGGAAATCGACAATCAAGGCGAGCTATCATTTGAGGAAGCCACTCCTCCTGATGATCCTTCATTGTCTTCCACACCCCTAGCAAGGAAGAGATCAAGGGTGGTGTCTACATCTTCTTCAAGCACACCTCCTTCTGATGATACGGATCAAACTTGGGAACCAGCACCACAGCCGTCTGAGAGTGAGGCACACCATGATCCGACAAAGGTAGTTAAGCGTAGAAGGAAGCTCGTCCAAAGTCTCAGAGTTATGGAGTGTGATGAGGCTCAACAAGAAGTGGCGGATACTGCTGCTGATGAAGACTCTGCCAACGACGACCCAGTCATCATAAAGGTCACTGCAGCCCCAGCGGGCATGCAGCAAACAGACATTTTGACCCTAGCCCGAAGAGCTGCTGAGCGTGATGATGATGATGATGTTGTCGATGAGGAGGCAGTGGAAACACCACAATCATTGGAGTTAAGTAGTACACCAACTCGTCCCGCTTCCATATTTCTTTCTGGCAAGAAGAGACCTCCGTCAACCTCGACCTTAATTAGTGGCGGTGAAAGTGCAAAACGTACAAAAGTTGGGCAATCCAGATCCTCCACTTCATCTGGCATTAGCTTCATGACCACCACCACCAGTATCGCCGCCTCCTCCAGGTCCCACAGACACTTCAAGTCCCCAGTTTGGGACTTCTTTACTGTTTGTCAAAAAAATCCAAAGTTTGCCATTTGTACCCTTTGTAAGGATGCAGTTAGTCGTGGTAAGCCAGGTACCAACTATGGTACCGGAGGCCAGAGAGGTCATCTTAGGAGACAGCACACTGTCAAATGGTTTGCGCACCTGGATGCGATCAAGAAAGGCCGAATTCAAGGAAACGTTGATGTTTCATCTGATGATGACGAGGAGGAACAAGACGTGTCAAACACTTCCCTTTCACCCAGTACCCCTGTCAGCAGCACACCCAATGTGAGGCACACTAAGAGTGTTGGAGCGAGTGAGACACCAACGCACAAAAGTTCACCAGCGAGCAAAATTGGGTCAACGAAGTCATTATCAGCCCGTAAATGCTTGGTCCAGGGCAACATTAGAACAATGCTTACTTCAGACGTGCCATATGAACGCAACCACCCACTGACGCGTCTGTATAACACTAAGCTGGCTAAAATGCTAGCTGTGGACCTTCTCCCTTTTTCTTTTGTAGAAGTGGTAGGTTTTCTAGAATTAGTGGCAACGCTCTGCCCTAAATGGAAGGTTCCTAGCCGGTTCTATTTTGCCAGAGTTGCGGTTCCAGCACTACATGAAGATGTGCTGGAGGCGATTGGGGCAGCTTTGCAGAAGAGTGCTGTTCACACAATACATCTGACAACAGACATGTGGACCAGTGGCACAGGCGCTGATTACATGTGCATCACTGCACACTGGGTCTCTTTTTCAGGTGTTAAAGCAAAGCTAAACGCAGGTGTTGACCCGGACAAAGTTTTCAAAGCTGCTCGGAAACATGCAACACTAGCCATGTTTGGCTTGGAGAAAAGTCACACAGCAGAAAACCTTTTGGAAGAGTTTGACAAAAAGGTCTTGAAAATGCTATCCCCCCAAAAACGCAAGATTGGTTATGTTTCCACGGATAATGGCGCCAATGTAGTTAAGGCCATGTGGAAGGGTGACTATTTTAGAGTGCCGTGTTTGGCGCACTGTATCAACCTGGTAGTTCAAAAATTCTTGAGTGATAAACACAGTCCAGCGTTCGAGGTAATGGCCACCTGCCGCAAAATGTGCAACCATTTCAGCCATTCTTTTAAGGCCCGGAAGCATCTGAGGAGACTGCTACTTGAACGTCAAATGCTAGTGAAAGCACTCATCCAGGAGGTGGCAACACGTTGGAACTCAACCTTCTACATGCTTGAGCGTCTGTATGAGCAGTATACGGTACTCGATCACTATTTCTTCACAGAGGGTACATCTCAGAAGGAGGACATGCGGTTGGGTGCAGCGCAATGGGACATAGTTAAAAGCCTGACAGACATGCTTCGTCCTTTTGAGTTCTTCACGCGTGCAGTCAGCCAGGAGGACTGTAATTTGGGAAAAGCTATCCCATTGTTGTGCATGCTGGAGCACCAACTGATGGCGGTGTCTTCTGAGTTTGAAAAAGATGAAAAAAAAAGACCATTTTATTTTGTCTGAGAAATTATTAGAGCGCCTACGTGGTGATGAACGTCTTCAAAAAATCAAGTCAGAACAGCATTACATTTGTGCTACTATTCTGGATCCACGCTACAAAAAGGCGCTGGCAGGCGAAGCATTCTTTCCTTTTGCTGATGCAGATGTTCAAAAGTACAAACATTGGTTAGCCTTGTCAGCCAAGAGGTTTGAAAAAGAACGGCAGGTTATTGAAGGAGAAGACAGTACATCAGCATCAGCATCAGCAGGCCATCCCCAGTCACAAGAATCCACTTCTGCACCTGTGGCTGGGGCACAAGTGACCTCTCAGCCGTTAAAGGCAACTGGATCATCTGCACCACACACAACAGTAACAGTGGCTGTTGTAGAGGATTGGCTAAGTTTGCTTGGGTATGGTTCTCGAAAAAATGTCAAAGGCACAGCAAAAAGTAAGCAAAGTGGAGGAACCGTTGATGACCTTGAGTCGATGGTGCAGGACTATATGAATGACTCAACAGAGGTCTTTCTTAATGATGAGCCATTGCAGTATTGGCATGGCAAAAAACAATTGTGGCCACAGCTCTCCAACCTGGCTATAAACTATTTGTCTTGCCCACTCGCAAGTGTGTCTTCTGAACGTGTTTTCAGTGCTGCTGGTGGCATTGTAACTCCCAAACGGAGCCGCCTCTCGCCCAAAAATGTGGAGCGGCTGACAATGATCAAGATGAATCAGCACCTCATACCACCAGATTACAAAGTACGAGAAAGCACGCCGCATGAAGACGAGGAGGACGGCAACGTAGATGAGGGGATTTGTTCTCTGTTCGGTGGCACTGACCTCATCCTGCCTGAATTCGCAGAGTATGATGACGAAATCTTCTTCTTATTCCCTGACACCGAGCCCTGAAAATGAGACAATGAATCAAGAACTTTCTTTTTCATCCTTATTCACTTTTATTCCTGTTTGTCTCTCTTTCTTTGGTTTGCACAGTTAATTTAATTCAAACTTTAATCACCTAATCCCAAAAACAAGACCATCAGCAGAACTGTCTTCACTTGTTTGCTTATTGATTTGAAGGTGCCGCAGTCTACATTCCTCAGGTTCACAAGTTCTGAAGAACATGCTCCTCTATCCTCCTCCTCCAGACTGCGATTTCCCTCAAAGCAGAGTGCTGGATTACGCCCAATGAAGAAAGACTCAGCACTTGTGGGGGTGTTGTACTTCTTTGCGGGTGAGTTGACGGATTTGGGCCCATTGCTGTGAAGCTCTAATAATGGACAAAAGTGTTTTGGACCAAATATGAGGTGGAAATTTCTTGCCGTTTTTGCTGACTTGCTTGCCTTTGGGGTGCTCTTTGGCGGGGTTCCGGGTGTTTGTGGGTGATTTTTGGTGTCTGGGAGCACTGCTGCGACAGTCTAATCTTGATTGCATTTGCTTTTCAGGAAATCCGTGGTGGAAAACAGGAGTTATGATGATTGATGATGATGACCTAGCTGCACAGCGGCGCGTTTGGACCGAAGGCCGAGAGATATTGTAAGTATGAGATTTAGCTTTTTCGCTGTTTGGGGGTGTTGTCGGGTGGTTTTTTCCGGGTGGGTTGGCGGGTCTTGCCTGGGGCATTCCTGGGAAGGTCTAATACCGGATAGAAGTGTTTTGGACAAAATCCTTAAGGAACAGCCTTTTTTTTGCTATTTCTTCTGTCATCTTGCTCAATGTAGCGTTTTGGGGGGCTTCCTGCTGTTCGTGGGTGGGTTGCGGCCGGGGTCTCTGTCGAAGCACTGCTGCGACAATCTAATCTTGAGTGCATTTGCTTTTCAGGAAATCCGTGGTGGAAAACAGGAGTTATGATGATTGATGATGATGACCTAGCTGCAAAGCGGCGCGTTTGGACCGAAGGCCGAGAGATATTGTAAGTATGAGATTTAGCTTTTTCGCTGTTTGGGGGTGTTGTCGGGTGTTTTTTTCCGGGTGGGTTGGCGGGTCTTGCCTGGGGCATTCCTGGGAAGGTCTAATACCGGATAGAAGTGTTTTGGACAAAATCCTTAAGGAACAGCCTTTTTTTTGCTATTTCTTCTGTCATCTTGCTCAATGTAGCGTTTTGGGGGGCTTCCTGCTGTTCGTGGGTGGGTTGCGGCCGGGGTCTCTGTCGAAGCACTGCTGCGACAATCTAATCTTGATTGCATTTGCTTTTCAGGAAATCCGTGGTGGAAAACAGGAGTTATGATGATTGATGATGATGACCTAGCTGCACAGCGGCGCGTTTGGACCGAAGGCCGAGAGATATTGTAAGTATGAGATTTAGCTTTTTCGCTGTTTGGGGGTGTTGTCGGGTGGTTTTTTCCGGGTGGGTTGGCGGGTCTTGCCTGGGGCATTCCTGGGAAGGTCTAATACCGGATAGAAGTGTTTTGGACAAAATCCTTAAGGAACAGCCTTTTTTTTGCTATTTCTTCTGTCATCTTGCTCAATGTAGCGTTTTGGGGGGCTTCCTGCTGTTCGTGGGTGGGTTGCGGCCGGGGTCTCTGTCGAAGCACTGCTGCGACAATCTAATCTTGATTGCATTTGCTTTTCAGGAAATCCGTGGTGGAAAACAGGAGTTATGATGATTGATGATGATGACCTAGCTGCACAGCGGCGCGTTTGGACCGAAGGCCGAGAGATATTGTAAGTATGAGATTTAGCTTTTTCGCTGTTTGGGGGTGTTGTCGGGTGGTTTTTTCCGGGTGGGTTGGCGGGTCTTGCCTGGGGCATTCCTGGGAAGGTCTAATACCGAATAGAAGTGTTTTGGACAAAATCCTTAAGGAACAGCCTTTTTTTTGCTATTTCTTCTGTCATCTTGCTCAATGTAGCGTTTTGGGGGGCTTCCTGCTGTTCGTGGGTGGGTTGCGGCCGGGGTCTCTGTCGAAGCACTGCTGCGACAATCTAATCTTGATTGCATTTGCTTTTCAGGAAATCTGTGGTGGAAAACAGGAGTTATGATGATTGATGATGATGACCTAGCTGCACAGCGGCGCGTTTGGACCGAAGGCCGAGAGATATTGTAAGTATGAGATTTAGCTTTTTCGCTGTTTGGGGGTGTTGTCGGGTGTTTTTTTCCGGGTGGGTTGGCGGGTCTTGCCTGGGGCATTCCTGGGAAGGTCTAATACCGGATAGAAGTGTTTTGGACAAAATCCATAAGGAAACACCAGTTTTGGCACTTTTTGTAAGTTAGGGTTCGTTAGGGTTAGCCCTAGCAGCAGGATTGCATGTGTTTCGGGGGGGTTCTATTGCAACGCAGTTCTGGTGTTGTAGAGCACTGTTGGAGCGATGCTGGCTATGGATACTTTTGCTTGCTTGCAAGTGGTTTGAATACAATCCACGGTCTGTATTTGGGCCTACTGTTACTTTCAAAGTACGTTTTGTAACCATTTTTCTGCTAGGCATCGTTTTTGGAGATATGATTGGGGTTCTTCTACATTTTTGCGACTGGCTTTAGTAAGGGTCTTGGTGGGAGCATTGCTGGGAAGGTCAAATTTTGTTCTAAAACACAGTTTACAGTACACCTACCTTGAGGGGAAAGATCCGCTATAATATTTTGGCCATACTTATTTATCCTTAAAAAGGTGACTCAGACAGAGCACGCAATTTCAAAAATATTGTACTGTCTATTAGGGAAATCAAAGTGTCACTTTTTGAACCACACAGCGTACATACCTTTTATTTATTTATCAGTGGTATTGTAATAGCACTTCCTGTTTTCCGTTCAATAATTACAGGCCGGGTTTCAGTCAACATCCGCCAGGCAGGCAGTGGACAGGGTGTCTTCTGTCAGTGGTCACCAACATTGATGGACGAAGCGTCAGCTGGAATGGAGGAGTGCCGCCAATAAGAGGAATTGTTTGCTGCATGCAACTTACTTACCAAATTCAACAGGACAACTCCAACAACATACGCAATACAGATACAGTATCCATTGTTTTATTCTATGAGTGTGACTGCATGTGCTTAGCTTTAGTTTGTAACCAAAGATTGTCTTTATCTTCAATTATTGTTTGTCCATGCTCTGCTTTTTTTTTCTTCTCTCAACAAAACCTACCCAAAAAGAAACCCCCATTCCCATCCATTTTACAAACCCTAACCCTCTTCCCCCGGGCTGTGTTGTTTTGCTTGATGTCTGACTAAAATGACATCAATAATTCCACACACTTGCTGGGGAGGATAAGGTCATAGCAACAGGCTGGTGAAGGAATACGAGGATATCTTCTAGACTTACTCAGCTTCACTACTATATCTTCTAGTAGTAGTAGCCAATGTCAAATAAATTCAACGCAAGTACTAGTTATACTTGCAAGCAAATACTTTACCATTTGTTAGGCTACATTATGGCACTGTTCTAGTGTACTGTCACCTGCTATATTCTCGATCGTACCGTAACCGTTGTAATGCTACAGTAAGGACAAACAAGGTTTCGTTTTCTTTTTTTCCATAGGCATGCAACTGCCACTGTGTCACACCACTAGTACCACCGCAATGAGGAAATGTCATCCGCCCAGGATTGACAACGTTAATCCCCATTTCACGTGGAGCCAGCCCTGGGCCTAGCCCTAATTTCTAACACTAATTACAGGTAAGATAAGCGTTTGGTGGGAGGTAGTATAATGGAGTATTATTTCGGAGTAGACAAGAGATTGACGGTTGTACTACTAAAGTCCTACGACTGTTCAGGAAAACAAAGTTACTGTTACACCCCCGTCCCCCACCCACCAGACTGAAAAGCAGTAAAAAACAGGTATGGTCAGATAAAGTTTAAAAATGTATATTTATGTAGCCCTAACAAAATAATCTCCCTCAAGACCCACCCTAACCCCAACGATTGTCTTTGAAACGTCCCAAAACGATCCCAACTCCCAAATCCCACCCCCCAAAAGTCTATAAAAAAAGGGCAAGGGACACTCCACTACTGGAGGGTGCTGGTGCTGGTGCATTTTGCGGCATGGGCATCATACTCCTTGCGGAGGGTGGCAAGCTCGGAGCGGAGGCCCTTCACCAAGTTCTTATACTTCTGGACCTCCTGCTCCAGGTTGGACATTCGGACTCGTAGGCGGTGTTGGCGTTCCTTGCAGCTCCTGTGGGGGGCAGCTGGTTTTTCTGTTGCTTGGCGGTGGCGGTTGGCTTTGTTAGCCCGGCTCGGTCCCGCTGGAGCACTGCGCATGCTGTCGTCCCGTGGGGTCACGGAGGAGGATGCAGCGGTCCCAGCCGAGGATGTTGTTGTTGCACCGCTCGACTGCGTGTCCTCCTCCTCCTCCAGGGCCACCAGCCGCCGATATTCGGCGACAGTGGCCTCCAGCCTCCGTTGCCGGGCCATTCTAGCCTGCTCCCTCCGTGTTGTTGATTTGGAAGGAGCAACTATATGAAGAAAGAAAGACATAGTCTGTAACCAATGCTCCTTAGCATTAATAACACAAAGTGATTGAGCCGAAAGTTGGGTCACAGTACAAGTAGCAAATTGAAAGCACAGTACATAACTATTGAGGACAGTATCTATGTAACCTCCCACTTCTGCATCCTTGCTCTAACATTAGTGGTAGTTTAATGAACAAATTCTACGACCACTATGGACTTCCATTACAGTCGACTATGACAGTACACCAGTCTTATTCTTCTTCTTCTCTCTTGTTTAGGAAAATTGGTACGTTATCTTATGCAAGCCGGCAGAATGACATGGACAGCACAGTGAACTTGCACCCGAGAAAAAAAGTTGCACACCATGATGAGTGAGACAGACTTGCGTTACTGTACCGGTCCAGTACATGCAGGTGGTGAAGCTATTACTTTTCTATTACGGGTGGCACTGAGAATACTCTGTTACAAGGGCTACTGCTTAATTAATTTACCTTTCACCCTACAGTGCAAATGAGTACTAGAAAAGGAAAATGAAGAAGCTAACTAATTTGATTATCTATCACTTCACATGGGACGTATTTGATGACATATGGGAGGACTTTAGGTGCTTTGCTTAATATTGAGTGAACAGTGATACACCCCCACATGAATGACGTACTACAAGCAAACTAAAGTTATTAAGAGAGGTACGGAGTGTCCACCGTAATAACCAGATATATGCTGTGATTGCAGACGCAATACAAAGTACTGCTACTATTCATGGTAGTATTGGACACATTTACAATTCCTTTTCCTTTCCTTCCCTGCACTGGAACGGACGTGCGGGTGCGGTGGTACATGCTCTTCAAGGTAACACTTAGTTCATCTGGCGACCATCTACTCTCTCTAGATACACATGTGCTATCTAAGAGTCAGAGAATACCATGCTCCAGGCATCCATTCAGTCAAAGTATACGCACACATACAGTTTCTGTTTCACCCACCCAGGCTGCTGTCCTTCCACCCATCCTTGCTTCATCATTGACCCAGCCATGCACCATACCATATTCTTTCCTTCCAAGCCACCTCGGGGGCCAAGCAAACACATATCGTTCTTCTTTGCCAGCCATCATACAATTTCGTGTCCCACTTACTTACACCCTTCTTTCGCTTTTCGTTCATCCCATCCATCACGTTCGTCTAAGAACTTATTGGGATTCTTCTCACCAAAAACTTCACAGCTAAGTCGAAGTACATTTCGAGGAGGCTACTACCTGGTTGATTTGTAATACACCCGTGCAGAAAGCACACTATGCAGTCTTCAATCTCAATAAGTAAGGAATATATAGCTTACCTGTTTCCGCCACCACCGTTTGAACCCCCACAGGACCGTCCGCCGGCTCTTGCACCGCCTCCTCCCCAGAGTCCTCCGAGTCCTCGCCCAACACAGCCACCTCCGCGCTGGCCCCGTCACCAGATGTTACACCTACAAAGTACATTTAAGAATGTTAGAATACACCACTCACTACTATATAATATTTGGTCTAGGAGAAATGTTAAAAAAACTGAATACAATGTAATAATTTGTGACTGTCTACTCCAAAGTAAAAATGTCCCTTTTTCCAGGGAAGGCTGTTGTCTTGCTGCACTTTTATGCACAACTGATGAATGCTTGCTTTTTATTTTTAACACGCACCACTTTTTCTACTAACAGACAGAAGCTTGACTCCTAAGAACACGACCAGGATCAAGTTCAAACCAGGTGAGAGCTCGGCTCGACCACAAGAAATGTGTCCAATTAATCGTCAGCACTAACCACTTTTCCGTTTTCAGTTAAATAGTTTTATGACAAAGTAGATTTTAATAAATGTGTTTACTTTTAATAAAGCTTTTAAACTTAAATAGACTCTGTGGTTTTTGGTCCTCCAGACTAGAGTGGATGAGCTAAAGGTTTTGGAATTTTTGCAAGCATGAGTGCCTCTGACACTTCTTGACTGTGCTGTGACTCCGTACTCTCTTGTCCTGCGTACGATAATCTAGAGATCATTGGGGATCAATAATCGGTGACTTCGGGAGCTGAATGACTCTGCCACACTATCTAGTCAGTAAGGAGACAGTGCATAGAGCTATTGCTGAATAGAATGGGAGTCCAATGGAATTGCCAAATGTCCAATCTTAGTTAGCTACACAACAGACTAATAAGAATAATCTAGTAATACCACAGGGAGTCATATTAGAGCCAGGATAAGAATTTATATCCAGTCTACAAGAAGATCAAAGACGATTTAGAAAAAATCGAATGAGGAACGCTAGGAAAAAATAGGTACTCTTTATTACAATTAAAACTTACTGGGGCCAGCAAAGGAACCCTCGCCTGCCCGATCCTGGCCTGCATCCTGAGCACCCTCCTCCTCCTGTGTCCCCTTGCCCTTGGGGGGAGCTGATGTACAACATGAAAGAAAGAAAGACCAGAAAACATGGATGAGATTTGTCAACCAAATCAACCATTTCAAAAGAACAATAACAACATTTTTTGGAGAAATAGCAAATAGATAGACAACTATTCCACGGGATCTATCTCATGTGGTATACTACGTTATTCGTATTGCCTGATTTGCGGAACGTTGACTTAGAAAGTTCCTTTGTAACTCAATAAACAGACTACTAAAGAGGTTTGCCTAGGCCTGGCACTGCAGGCAGCAGTCCGCAGCACGCGAAGTGACAGACAAAGTCCATCCTGCTTGCAGATCAGTGAATACTCAAACTATCAATCCACCCACCACCACCACTATTTCTTCTTATAGCCATGTGTCTAAAGGAAGGAGTGGACTTCAGTCTGTTGGGGCTGATTTAGAAGTCCCTTGCGGCTCATTTTCCTCCATTGTTGCGTGACTTTTGTGACGCTGCGGCAGAACAAAAGACTCGCCATGGTGTTGGTGCGGCGTATATATTAAAAAAAAAGAAATTATGGGCGATGCATCACGTTGTAAAGCCCTGCGCCATCAGGGGGCGTTCCGGCGCAAGGGAGGGCGTACCTGCGCAGGGACGAATCCTAAAAGTGGCTGAGGGAAATCTACAAGATGTCAATCAGTCACTTTTAAGACAATGATGCATGAGTCAAACCCTGCGCGCTTGAAGCCGACGTACGGCTTGATGCAGCATTGGGGAGATAGGGTACCCCAGAGCATTGCTGGAGCTGCGCCATCGTTGGCACGCAACTCCAGCAATGCGCGGCCTTTACGGCACAGATGCGTAAGGCTTCTGTGACGTTTTGGGCCAATGGGTGGTGGTGGTGGCATGGCACACAATTACTGCCGCATCCCTGCTACTTTGCAGGGATGCGCCGTTAATTGAAAATATGACCCTTAGTGTCTAGCATTACGCAGTTCTTATCTTTACACTACACTCATACATAATTTCTCAGGCCAATGAAATGAAAACAATGTACAAAACAAATAAGCATAGTAGCAAGCAAGGCTACTGAGAAGGAGAGCAGTGCACCTGAAATGCATAGAAGATTTTGAAATATAATTTACCTACAATGTAATCGGCAGCATTATTGCTCTTGGTAAAGAACAAAGATTTGCAAATAACAGAGCCGGATAAAACAGAGTAGTGATGAATAGCTACTACTACTCACCAAGCCCGGGGACCTCTACGCCGAGCGCGTCCAGCAAGTCCCGTTCCCGGTCCATGACATCGGTCCAGCGGTGGGTGGCCTGGTTATATGTGCGCCGGACCCCAGAGAGCTTATACATGGCCCGGCACACCTTCTCCCACCGCTTCCGGCGCTCCCGGATGCCATAGCCAGTCGCGATCTTGCCGCCTCCCAGGATCGTCTTGGGGAGGCGGCGCTGGACGTGGAAGATGAGTGCCGCCACTTCCTCCGCGCTGAAGATCTCCCGCGGCACCACTTGCTCCCCCCTCAAACGCCCGCACGGGAGCCGGGCACGGGGTGCGGGACCCTTCCCCTTCTCAGGGTGCTTCCCGGCTCCCTTTACCATGGTCTGGGCAGAAATAAACTTAAATGATAAAGAAGAAATAGAATAGTGAAGAAGAAAAGAAAAGAGTTTAAAAAAGTAGTTTAAAAGTAACTAAAAGTAGCAGAAAACACAAAAATATACAGCTAGAAAAATAGAGGGATAGATAATAAGTAAAATAGATTAAATAAACTTCAAACAAGCAAAGGATGGCAGAGATTCAGAGAGGATACAGAAAGCATGCCCAGAACCATAGCAATGAATGAGAAACAAGATGGCCGCGCCCGTTCACAACCGCGTGGGTAAGTTCGCGCGAGATTTTCCTCGCGAGCACGCGCGAAATTGTACTAGCGAGCAGCACAGTTTGCGAGATTACACATAGCGGCCGGAAACGGAATTACGTCACGCAAACAAGATGGCCGCGCCCGTGTACGACCGCTAGGGTAACTTGGCAAACGTATAGCTACAAGCGCCTCGCGAACACGCGCAAAAGCCCGCGAACATACACGTCGCAAAAAAAAAAAAGTGTATTCACAAGCATTCGCGGCTCCCGAAATCGATCTCGCACGGATTCGCGCCCCAAAAAACACGCGAAATTGCAGAAAAAACGGTTTTTGCTAAACTGAAAGCAATGAGCAGGTGCAAAAGTTCAAACTTAACATTTGTAACATTCACTGTAGTGCTTCCTGAGGGGCCCCTCCAGAGTTTGCAACTATTCTATGACCCTGCTATGACCCAAACAGCAGGCTCATAGAATAGCTACAAGTAGACCATAAAGGTCCTGTGAAAAAAAATTTCACTGCAACAGAAAGCAAATTACAGATAAGGAAGGAAGCAGGTGCCAGCCAGACTGGAACTTTCTAAATAACTGACACATTAATCAACCCCCAATTAATTCATGGCAGTTGAAGTAGGGGAGGTGTGCTTGCTTTTTTCACCCCCCATAAACTACAGTGATAAACAAACCTAATGGGTGGCAGTGAGGATGTACCAGAGGGTGGCATGGGTGTCCCAGAGGGTGGCAGTGGTGAAGCAGAGGGTGCTGTGAACCTGTGATGATAAACCAGATGTAGAAACAACATAGTCGCGGCCGTTGCGTGCCGAAAAGTAAGTTCGCAATTGCGAAATTGTCCCAAAATCGTCGCGAACGCGCGCCAACACAAAAAACGGGAAAATCCGCAAATCCGCTAGAGTTCGCGTATCTTCGCGGATTGCGAATCCGTAAATCCGCAATTTCGCGTACGCGAGATCCGCTAGATCCGCCCATGCTTAATCAGGGTTACAAATAGGTTTAGCGTTAATAACTACTAATGGGCTCACAAATACAATGGTTTAAAGGGTAAACTCAAATGACGGTCCCGATAATTTTAGGTTGCCGATAGAAAAAAGCAGTTACAGAGAAAATCTGCAAGTAGTGGAATTAAGTAATTTGGAACACAGCACAGTGATTTCAAACATACTTCCTAATTTACAGTTGGGAGGATGTGGGACATCTGCTCAAAAGTGGTGAATCTCCTTCGACCATATAACAGGATCATTTTTGTCAAGGGCGCGCTAATTGTACAATCTGTCGCTTTTTGAAGAAATCCTACTGTGCCAAACTCTAAATAAGGGTTGTAGTCTTAATACTAGCAACTCTGTAGCTATAAGTGGAGCTTCTGAGAATCACATATGTAATGAAAAGCACTCCAGTTCATTGGCATGGCAGGACTGTCAAATGGGGTTAAGTATATGATAGCAGTAAGTTATGGACCTCCATCATAAACATATCCTAAATAAAGGGCAAAGTACATGGATGTGGCAAATTCTACTGATCTTCAATGAAGACAACATAATACTTGGATCTGAACATGAAGAACATTGACAACAAAATGAGAGCTGCCCATGTCAGACTATGGAGAGTTTCAAAGCCTGGCAGAAAGACTGTACTAAAAAGAGAAAATTATGGAGGAGAGGAGTTGGCCTAACGGCTAGGGCAGTCGACCTTGAATCTGGGGAACTGGATTCGAGTCTCTGCAATGAAGATTCTGGGTAAATCACTTAATCTCCCCATGCCTAACAAAAATGAATGTGTACTCATGTAACGCAGCTGGTGCTATGTAAAGCGCTCTAATACTCGAGACCTTTTATGGCAAGTTTGCGCTATATAAAACTTGGTTAAAAAAAAGAGCACTCTGGCTGGCCACATGGGACTTGACATGGAGTGGGTCAAATTTAGAATCTAGGTTAAGTATTGGATTAGGGATGTTAAATATGAGGTTCACAGCAAGCTAGTACCCTTCTGTCCTCTGACCATTTTAAATTTCAATAGATAAGTACATTAGGAATTAAATGAGGTAAGGGGATTACAGTTGTGTCACTTTCCTCAAGTCAATATCAAACAATCTTAAAAGCACATAAAATAAGACAACTGTTATTTCTTAAACTAAAAAACCAAGCAAATAAGAAATGTTATTTATAAATAATGACAAATATTGAACATCATAAAATTGATCATATTTCAAGTTACAGATAAAAAAAGATTAAATAGACATACATTTCCTATGACTCAAGACTCGTTTAAAAAAGTTACGATCATAAAAACATAGTGCACATTGTCCAAAAGTTGTAATACAAGGAGAGCTGGTCGTCATCGCCGGAGCCCCAGTGACTTCAGAACCGGTAATAAGCAAACATTCCTCGCATCAAGATAACATTTACAAAATTGAATGGCATGTATTGTAGACTGTGCTGAATGATTATCACAAGGACACATATCAAGATCTTGAGCCAGTCGTTCATTTTGGAAATGGTGACGAGTCTGTGAAAAACCACCAGCCTGAATCTAGTCAATACAAATCAGTAAAAAACACCTGGTACAAAAGTTAAATAAGGTTGAATATTAAAAGTAGTTAAATGCCACTGATTGTACATAATGGTCAGCTTTGTAATATCTGAAGAAAGTCTAATAGTATCCAGTAGCCTAAGAGCCTCCTTTTTTAAGTCCTTCCTCGATATATCAATGATTCTTGGATTGGTAAAATATTCTATGTGACCTAGGTCTTGTAGGAAATTCCTAACATATCTCAACCTTGGAATCTTTAGGGCCCCTTCTAAATTCAAGGTATCTGTAAGGATATCTTGATTTAACTTTGTTTCTTCTTTGGTCCAGAGCCTGTGCCATAAGAGAACAGGCTCTAATTTTATTAAGTCAGAAATAAAAGGGAGATCCAGCTCTGCGTGACAGATAAACAATGATGCGCTATTCGGGACGAATAAAATATATCTTAGAAAATATTTTTCCGCCCATTGAATTGGGAGCAAATCAGCAAATCCTCAGACCCCTGCCCCATATACCGCAGTGGAGACAAACTTTGCTTTATATATTTTGATTAGCTCTACTGGTGGTCTCCTACCTAATTTTTTTGCAAAGTTGGTCAGGGCATTTATTGATCTTAATAGTGCTCGTTTTTTTACTGAAACTGCTTGTTCCCAAGTATCGTTTTGGTCAAAGAGAATTCTGAGGTACGAAAATCTCTTAGTGACCCCAATCTTCTGTCCTGCCACAAACATGTCCTTAGACCTCTTAATACCATGGCCACACCGCATTATGAAATTCTTCGAGGTATTCATTCTTAATCCAAAATCTTTAATAAAACTAGAAAAAGTATCTAAAATCTTCTGTAGGCCTACTTGTGAATGGTACATCAATACCGCGTCATCTGCATATAAAAGAGTTGGTATTGGACGTCCAGCTACTTGGGGAAAGTCTTGATTACCTTTCAGGAGTGCAACAGCCCATTAATATAAAGATTTAAAACAAAAGGGTCCAGGACAGATCCTTGCCTGACCCCCGTCTTTATTGTAAACGGGGCCGAGCACTCACCCTTTAAGCGACAATGTACACAAGCCTTTGCATCAATATAAAAACACTTCAAGAAATAAATAATCTTAACATCAACTCCCATAGCTTCTAATGTTGACCAGAGTTTACTGTGAATCACATAGTCAAAGGCTGCTGTGAGGTCCACAAATGCTAAGAACAACTTTCCTTGCTTCTCCAGAGTTTATTTCCCCACTAGAATTGAAAGATTTAAGCTCTGCTCTACCTTCCCCAAACATGCACGAAAACCATATTGTAAATCGGACAAAACTGAATTGTCCTCAGCCCAGTCCTGTAGATGTTCTAATAATATGCGTCCTACTATTTTTGTCATAGCATCCAATAAAGAGATAGGTCTATAACATCTTGGATCCTGGCGGTCCCCCTTTTTCAAAATTGGAACTATAGTGGATTCCACCCAAGCAGATAAAAAAGGGGTACTGCAACTAGCGGAAATTACCTGGATGATTATTGGCCTCCACAGGGAAGTGTTTGACTTGTGTAAATTTACAGGTACCCCGTCTGGGCTGGGAGCTTAACCACCCTGACTTGCAGAGAGTGCCCGGTTCAACTCGTCCAAGGTGAACTACAAATCCTAGTGGTGGAGCGATGGTATCAAAATGTGTTCCTATTCAACGTTACTCCCCATCACATCGAAATTAACCTCACCATCATATAGTTTGGAAAAGTGTTTGATCTATTGTTCTTCAGTAATGGCAATTTCAATGGACGGTCCTCCTTCATTGGTCAAAAAATGCGCTTTAACCGCCTTCCGGAACGTCGAGCTATCTTTCTGTGTAGATGCTTATGAAGGGCCTCCCAGGCCTCATCTTTCAAAACAGTTTTCCTGTTTCTAATGGCTCTCTTATGATCTGTTCTAGCCTGCCTCACTCTGACCAGATTATTCTGAGTCTCATGTAAAACATCTTTTAACTTAGAGTATGCTAAAGTACACAAAGAATCAAACCATCCACGTGATTGGCCCTTAATGCATTTGTGCATTAACAAATATTCTCTTACTGCATTAGTTATCAACTTAAAAGAGGATAAAATAGTGTCTGGGGCAGCTGTTTCACTCAGACATATCTCGAACGCGGAATTGCATTTATCAACCATGGCCTAGTAATCGCGTGTGGGTCTACCATTGACCAGCGCAAAGAGTATCCATTTGTTTTCCCAATGTATATGTTTTCTAAAAACTGGTCATCTCTATTTGGATTGGTATGTTCACTTGATATTAGTCTGCACCTTTGTATGGTAATTTTACCTCACCCTGCACTTTGCCATTTCCCCTTTTTAAACTACAACAGGCAATACTATTTTTAAAATTGCTCTCACCCTGTTTCATTCCTCATCCTGCGCTGCCTTCCGAGCACTTCTCCTCAGTCCAACTCGGGATTGCCCGTTGAGTGGAGGAAGATAGTGCTGATGGAAGCGACCTGGGGCACTTCCGGCTGAGACTGAAAAGGAGGGTGACTGGCCTCCACAGGGAAGTGTTTGACTTGTATAAATCTACAGGTACCCCGTCTGGGCTGGGAGCTTAACCACCCTGACTTCAAGAGAGAGCCCGGTACACCTCGTCTAAGGTGAACTACAAATCCTAGTGGTGGAGCGATGGTACCAAAATGTGCTCCTCTTCAACGTTACTCCCCGTCCCATTGAAATTAGCCTCACCATTTTATAGTTTGGAAAAGTGTTTGATCCATTGTTCTTCAGCAATGGAAATTTCAATAGACAGTCCTCCTTCGTTGGTCAAAAAAGGCTCTTTAACTGCCTTCCAGAACATCGAGCTATCTTTCTCTGTAAATGCTTTATGAAGGGCTTCCCAAGTCTCATTTTTCAAAACAGTTTTCCTGTTTCTAATGGCTCACTTATAATCTGTTCTCGCCTGCCTCACTCTGACCAGATTTCTCGGAGTCTCTGTAAAACATCTTTTAACTTAGAGTATGCTAAAGTACACGCAGGAACAAACCATCCACGTGATTGGCCCTTACTGCATTTGTGCATTAACAAAGATTGTCTTACTGCATAAGTTATCAACTTAAAAGAGGATAAAGTAGTGTCTGGGACAGCTGATTCACTCACACATATCTCGAACGCGGAATTGCATTTATCAACCATGGCCTTAGTAATCGCGTCTGGGTCTACCAATGACTAGCACAAAGAGTAACCATTTGTTTTCCCAATGTATATGTTTTCTAAAAACTGGTCATCTTTATTTGGATTGGTATGTTCACTTGATATTAGTCTGCATCTGTGTATGGTAATTTTACCTCACCCTGCACTTCGCCATTTCCCCCTTTTAAACTACAACAGGCAATACTATTTTTTAAATTGCTCTCACCCTGTTTTATTCCTCATCCAGCGCCGCCTTCCAAGCACTTCTACTCGGTCCCTCTCGGGCTTGCCCATTGAGTGGAGGGAGATAGTGCTGACGGAAGGGACCTGGGGCACTTCCGGCTGAGACCGAAAAGGATGGTGACTGTCTAGAGGCCGAATCCTTCATTAATCGATGCCTGACGAGACGTGCAGCAGACGCGCCTAACGCCAGACAAACCTCTTGACTACTCAGCGATTTCTGCACCTTTGTATGGTAATTTTACCTCACCCTGCACTTCGCCATTTCCCCTTTTTAACTACAACAGGCAATACTATTTTTAAAATTGCTCTCACCCTGTTTTATTCCTCATCCTGCGCTGCCTTCCAAGCACTTCTCCTCAGTCGTAATCGGGCTTGCCCGTTGGGCGGAGGGAGATAGTGCTGACGGAAGCGACCTGGGGCACTTCCGGCTGAGACCGGAAAGGAAGGTGACAGTCCAGCGGCCAAATCCTTCATTAGTCGATGCCTGGCGAGACGCCCAGTGGACGGGCCTAACGCCAGACAAACCTCTTGCCTACTCAACGATTTCTGCACCTTTGTATGGTAATTTTACCTCACCATGCACTTCCCCATTTCCCCTTTTTCAGCTACAACAGGCAATACTATTTTTAAAATTACTCTCACCCTGTTTTATTCCTCATCCTGGGCTGCCTTCCAAGCACTTCTTTTCGGTCAAACTCAGGCTTGCCCGTTGAGTGGAGGGAGATATTGCTGACGGAAGCAACCTGGGGCACATCTGGCTGAGACCGGAAAGGAGGGTGACGGTCTAGCGGCCGAATCCTTCATTAGTCGATGCCTGGCGAGACGCACAGCGGGCGCGCCTAAAGCCAAACAAACCTCTTGACAACTCAGCGATTTCTGCACCTTTGTATGGTAATTTTACCTCTCCCTGCACTTCGCCATTTCCCATTTTTAAACTACAACAGGCAATAAAGTTGCTCTCACCCTGTTTTATTCCTCATCCTGCGCCGCCTTCCAAGCACTTCTCCTCGATCCAACTCGGGCTTGCTCATTGAGTGTTGGGAGATAGTGCTGACGGAAGCGACCTGGGGCACTTCTGGCTGAGACCGGAAAGGAGGGTGACAGTCTAGCGGCCGAATCCTTCATTAGCCGATGCCTGGTGAGACGCGGAGCAGACGCGCCTAATGCCAGACAAGCCTCTTGACTACTCAGCGATTTCTGCACATTTGTATGGTCATTTTACCTCACCCTGCACTTCGCCATTTCCCCTTTTTAAACTACAACAGGCAATACTATTTTTAAAATTGCTCTCACCCTGTTTTATTCCTCATCCTGTGCCGCCTTCCAAGCACTTCTCCTCGGTCCAACTCAGGCTTGCCCGTTGAGTGGAGGGAGATATTGCTGACAGAAGCAACCTGGGGCACATCCGGCTGAGACCGGAAAGGAGGGTGACGGTCTAGCGGCCGAATCCTTCATTAGCCGATGCCTGGTGAGACGCGGAGCAGACGCGCCTAACGCCAAACAAACCTCTTGACTACTCAGCGATTTTTGCACCTTTGTATGGTACTTTTACCTCACCCTTCACTTCGCCATTTCCCCTTTTTAAACCACAACAGGCAATACTATTTTTAAAATTGCTCTCACCCTGTTTTATTCCTCAGCCTGCGCCGCCTTCCAAGCACTACTCCTCGGTCCAACTCGGGCTTGCCCATTGAGTGGAGGGAGATAGTGCTGACGGAAGCGACCTGGGGCACTTCTGGCTGAGACCGGAAAGGAGAGTGACAGTCTAGCGGCATTATCCCTCATTAGTCGATGCCTGGAGAGACGCGCAGCAGACGCGTGCAGTGGGCGCGCCGCTGGTGAGCCTAAGGCAAGCCCGTCTGTGCCCGTCAGCGACTGTCTGTCACCAGGAGCCAGGACCCCTGGTAGTTTACCCGTAGATATTCCAAAAGCTGTATGTCTGCGGTGCCTTTATACATGAGATAAACTGCTCAGGATTAGACATAACCCTTGTGGGCTCTTAGCAACCTCGCATTGCCTACCTGAAGACCCTTTTTCGTGCAAGGCCTGCAGATATCAGAGCATTGTTTCCCCCAATTCTCAATCTTTACCTCTACTGTCCATTACAGGTGTGAGCCCCGGCCCGCGCAGGGATATCCCCCATGGCTGTGCCCTAACACCACTCAATATCACAAACTGGAACTGCCTCCTAGCTAATGTTAGATCCCTCCCCAAGCATGCTACCAATATATGGGATTTCTTAACTGATAAAGACCCGGACATTGGGTTCCTCACGGAAACTTGGTTAAAACCATCCTCCACCCCAGCCATTGCTTTGGCATTACCAGACTGATACCGCATTCAAAGACTTGATAGGACTGGATGAGCTTGTGGCGGAATCGCCTTAATTTACAAGGAATCTATATCCGTCTCTATTTTAGACCAGCTGTGCACTGACATATATGAATGTCTTATCTTCAGACTTCACCCCTAACATAGCTGGAAAGGGGCTCCTGTTTGCTGACCCCCGGGCCCGCTACTAGGATTCAACAGCCAACTGCTAGAATTTATTTCTCCCCATGTTATTGCCACCCAAAATTTCCTCCTGCTTGGGGATTTTAACATTCATAGTGAAGATGCCTTCAACCACGACGCCACGGTGTGCCTAAAAGACCTGGCCACTTCTAGACTCTTAAAAATCTATAACGATCCCACCCATATAGCTGGTCACACCTTGGATCTCATCTTATCTAATTCCCGGAATATCCTATGTGGGGAAACATACCCTCTGATCTGGTCTGACCACTCTCTGGTGCACTTTCGACTGGATGCAGATTAACTTCCTCCAATGAAATGCTGAGAAATCAGAAATCATGCTGTTTGGAGGAGCAGCTATAAGCTGGCTGCCCAGCTGGTGGCCCGAGGAGCTGGGAAATGCCTCATCCCCTAAGGAAGTGGTCAAGAACTTAGGCACCAGGATCGACCAGAACCTCACTCTTGACGCTCATGCTAAAACCACTGCTGGCACCTGCTTCTACATTCTCAGTCTACTCAGAAGGATCTTCCCCCTGTACCCTCTTCCACTAAAAATACGTTGATGCAAGCCCTGGTACTAAGTAGACTAGACTATTGCAACGCTCTGCTATTCTCGCCCAACGAAGCCTCCCTTAATACAAGTGGTGCAAAACACGGCCGGCCGCCTAGTAGCAGACGCTCCATTTAGAACATCTTCCATTCCCCTCCTCAAAATACTCCACTGGCTCCCTGTGAGAAAGCGGGTACAATTTAAGATATGCTGCACTGTCTTCAAGGCCCTCAATGAACAACTTCCTTCCTATATCTCTAACAAACTAATCAAATACACCCCTTCACGTCATCTTAGATCAGGCTCATCACTGCTATTATGCACCCCTAGAAGAAAAAAGGTGCTTTCTCTCACCTTGCACCTGTCTTCTGGAATGAGCTACCCTTTTAGCTCCGCAACTGTCAGAACCTCTCTCAGTTCAGGAAGCTTCTAAAAACCCACCTTTTCTGAGCCCTTTGCTTTGGCTGAAGCCCACCATTCTAAGCACAGAGATACCCCTCAGGGTGATTCAGTGCTATATAAATCAATACACTTCAAACTATCTTTGGACTTATTATTACTAACAGACTTCAAATCTCTAGTCAATTTTTTGACAGCAGTACCTTTATCTGGAGGAATATTATAATAACAATTAGCTAGAGCAATACAATGTTTCTCGTCTACATGAATAACAATCATTTGATAATAGACTTCATTTACAGGCATCATTATCTTTTTTACATTTAGACTACTTGATATATACATGCATAGCCCACCCTTAGCCCTTCCGCTCACCCCATATACTGCAGGCATATGATAAGTCCTATAGCCATTCAAATGATCCACTTCCTTAGACCATGTTCCTGGATGCATAATTTCTTAGATTTTAATATAAAATCCGACCACATAGAGTTATTCAGCTTGGAACATATGCCAGAGATATTCCATGAGACAATTTTACTAAGTGCTGAGTTACTAATAGTTACAACATTAGTTATGGGTACATTCCGAAATGGCACCCCGTCTAAATTGTTTCTTGCGTGTTCTATGCCTAGATGTTCTAGGGGTTCAATTGTGGCATCCGGGTTCAAGTTAGTTATGCCTAAACCTGCTCCCCTCAGCTCCCTTGAAGCAAGGGAGGGCAGGCATTTGTCCCTCTCTGTGTGAGACAGGCCAGTATTACTATTCTGTACACTAGCATGGTCATCCCTTTCATCCTGCAAGCCAAAATTAAGAGTGGGGGGACCAGCATCCCAGTGGTCAGTCAGTCTATCTTTTCAAGTGGGTTAAAAATATCGAATTGGTTACTCACTGGGAGCAGATATCTAGGCTGTCTACTCCCACCTCCACGGGTGAGTGCAAGCGAGGTCTAGGGGGTTGATAAAAAAACCTAGTGCTAATATGTTTATGCCCTGAGCATTGACAAAACAATTACCTCCCTAATCAAGGATTGGCTGCACTAAAATGGGCGAGCTTAAAGTTAAGACTACACAGTCTCCCCCTAGAAATTGTTCTGAGTTGCCCACCCACCCTATTCTCCTGCCCATTTTGAATCCTGAAAAAAGAATATTATTTATGCCAGTCCTTGAACTTAGAAAGTGCAACAACTTGTTTCTTAAGGTGGACCAATGCTCAAAAGCATTATGTGGAAGAGATGGAACATTTGCCAGGACAACCGTATAAGGGGTTACTTCTGGCGGCAGGTGTAAATTTCTTGTTGAATTAGTAAAGTTACCATAAGTGGATTTCTGATGCACTTGAGTATTTACGCCTCTCGCTCCGTCCACATATATAGTGTTCTTTATAGTCCTTGGTTGGCAATCTGCTCTGTTGACACATGGCATGTTACGGTTGACTCTCCATTGTGAGTGGCTTTGAGGATCTACTGGGGGGGTTCCTGCTTTAACTGTGGATGCCCAGTCCGAGCGGTGGGATAAACTATACTTTAGTATAGTATATAGTATATAGTATAGTATTAGTTAGAGTAGTTAAATCAGTAGTTAAGTATTGAGCCTGCTGTTAGTAAAGCTACTTCCAGCTTGATTGACCCTCTTATCCATCTCCCTGTTATATATACTATCCAATCCTGTGCTTTTACAAGAGGGCAAATGGGCTGGGGCTTTACTAATAACAAGTTCCTCCAGTTATGTTATTCTAGATTCCTTCAAAGTTATTTTTTGTAATATCGGATCCAATAATACTGACACCAAAGTCTCTCATCTGCCCCAGTAATATTCCTCTTGTTCACAATCAGGTGCCCTCACCATAACAGTATGTACAGCAGGTGTGGAGGGCCCCTTATCAAGAGCTCTATCATTAATGGAGGGTCTGGGCTTCCTCCCAGTTGATTTCAGGTCAGATTTAGTCTGTTTCTGAGGGCCTCAACCCTTCCTTTTTTTGGGTAGGGGTTATTTGATAGTTTCAGGACTCAATATAGCTTTTGGCCTCTAGTAATTACACTAGGCCTATCAGATTAGCGTTCTTGATCCGGGGCTATAGAGAAGGCTATTTTTGTCTCCGACTCTGGGTGGTGTATCAGGCTAATTCAGGGAGAGGACATTTCATGTCTACTTAGCGTAAGAGGTTCAGCAGGGGCTAGTCTAGACTGTGAGGGCACAGGCTCTAAAGATAATCTACGATCCGTAAATGTAATCTCTTGGAAAAGTGCTGTCTCCGCCCTCAATAAAAAAGCATCAAGTGTCCCCGTGACACCCTATCCTACTCCTAGTTTTCACTTACTCATGGTAAACATACAAGAACAATAACAGGGGAAAGAACAAATTAGAAATGGTACTTCACCACACAGTTGTAGACTGTACCGGAAGCAAGGTTTTTGGGTAGTTGGCCCAGCCCAGTCTCATTTGGTCTAGGACGGGCTCAGATGGGCCCGCCCTATGCCCGGGAGCAGCCCAGGCATGCCCGTGTGCGTCCCGTGCTGTAGGAGTCCTGTCCTTGCTTTAAGCACCTCCTGGCGTGTCTGATGACCGTTGCGGCGAGCGCGCCGATAGGGCTGCCTGGAAATGAAGCCCCCCCCCTCTGCTCATAGCTCCTGGATCAGGTGTAGGTGGCAATAAAACCGAGTTCAGGCACTGCTGGGCGTCCCAGTAAGGAAATCAATGGCAGGTGAATACAGAACGAGCTCCCGCACTGTTGGAGCCCTGGCCTTCCTTTAAGCGCCTGCTGGCACATCTGATGACCGTTGCTGCTGGCGCGCCGATAGAGCTGCCCAGAAATGGAGTCCCATTTGTAGCGTGCGAGGGCTGGGCCTTGCACGTGGTGGCTAAGCACTAATAAACGGACACAGAGGCTGGCTAGTTGCAGGTGCCGGAAAGACCCCAAGCGGTCTTCCGCCTCTTTATTTTATACCCCGGGACGAGCCCGCCCGAGGGTGTGTGAGTGCGTGTGAGATGTTGATACATGGTGGAGGTAAATGTAAATGTAGTAAATGTAGTATACTTGTAAAGCGCACAGCTACCCCAGCAACGGGGCGTCCCGGCGCTGTAAAACTCTGGGGAACCCGTCCTGGCTTTCCCTGTGGGATGGTCCCTTGCTGGGAGTCCCCAAGGTAGAGCCAGGCATCCCCGGAATTGGTGGGGCCGTTGAGGAGATTAGGCAAGCTAATGCCCAGAGTTGCCGAGTGGAACCCCTGATTAGAGTAAGCACCAAAGCGAGAATTATCAAGTCCGCTGACCAAGGTCCACGACCCTACCGCATCGGGAATTGAACCCTGGTCCCGGGCTGACTTCTGCTCTCAGGCCTGCTGCCTCTAACCAGTAAGCCACACTACTCCTCCAGGTGAGGCCGGGTGGCTCTCTACATCCCTCCTTTGATTTAGTTCGACATCAACCAATCACCAGCTAGGGTGAGGCCCAGGCAAAGTCTCGGAGTCTCTGGCTTGGTCCTGGATTAGGCCTCAGGTGGTATCGGTTGCTGCGGTATACTGGAGAGCTGGCAACCCCAGCCGGGGTTGTGTTGACACTCCTCGCCGGAGACGGGGATCTGGTCCCAGGGCCTGGAAGCTCGTTGTGGTGATGGTCCCTTTCATTGGATCCACGCGGACTCAGCGGAGGGGCGGGAGCCCCCGCTCCCGTTCCTTCATCACCTTGGATCTCTGTCTCAGTGGGTGAGGCTTCAATGATGTTTTCGGGAAGGCCAGCCGGCTCTCTCACTCTCTTGAAGCAGGAGATGTTCCGGGTGACTGTCTGGCGGCCTCGGCGCGCTGTCACCATGGTCCCTTGTATTTCCACACTCCACCTCTCTGGTTCATAAGGGGTCCGGAACTTCCACCCTGGATGACGGTCCTGGACCACCACGCAGTCTCCTTCTCGTAGGTTTGGCTGCACAGCATGTCGTGTCACACTCGCCTTCTGGTTAGTAATGGTTCGGCGTGATTGAGTGGCTTCATTGTCTCTTTCTTCCGGCATCCAGGTGGGTGCTGACGGTATGTTACCTCGGGGCGCCCTTTTGAATAGCACATGTGCCAGGGCGCACTTGGTGGTGCTGTGCGGGGTCTGTCTGTAGGCACTCAGAAATTGGACCAGGGCAACCTCCGGGTCGGTTCCATTGTCTGTTGCAATCCGGAGTGCTCTGTTAATGGTCCTCATAAGTCGTTCAACTTCCCCATTCGCTTGAGGCCATAGCGGTGTTATCTTCCGGTGTCTTATTCTGAGGTTTTCGAGGTAAGCTTGGAATTCTCGTCCTTGAAACGGTGGTCCATTATCTGATTTTATTTCTTCAGGGATTCCCATTGTCGCAAAGATGCGGTCCAGAGCTTTTCTGACTTGGGGAAACGCTACAGACGGGACAATCTCCACCATGGGGAACTTCGAGAAGGTATCCACCACTACCAGCGTGTGTCGACCATCGGGGAAACTTCCAAAGTCGACGCTCAGGTGAGTCCAGGGGTTTTGGGGTGCGTCCTCTGTGATGACAGGGGCGGGCACCGGATCTCCTCCTGTGATGGCACAGGCGTGGCATGACCTCACCATTTCATCCACCATGTTGTCCATGCCAGGGAACCAGACTTTGTGTCGCAGCCGTGCCTTTGTCTTGGCCATGCCCTGGTGGCCTACGTGCGCTATGGTCAGCATGTGCCTCTGGAGTTTCTCGGGTACAACGATGAGATGGCCTCAAAGCACGATTCCTTCGTCTCCTACGCTGAGTTCATGGCGGATATGCCACATCTGTTGTCTGGCATGGCTCCCTTCCGGTCGCAAACCCTGGACTCCGTCTAGGAATCTGGTCCAACTGTTGTCTGCAAGGGCTCGTTTCACTCGAGACAGTGTTTCGTCTTCGGCTGTGGCCTCCCCTATCTCCTGGAGTGAGAGTGTGTCTGGGCATGCCGCTTGAGATATCATGTGGACGAATTCCTCTACTCCGTGTCCATCGGTGAGTGGGAGTGCTTTCTTTGTCACGTCTGGGTGTCTGGACAGGTAATCAGCGGGATTGTGGGCTCCAGGACGAAACACCAGGGTGAAGTTGTATCCTTGAAGTTGGACAGCCCATCTCTCTATGCGCGGAGGCGCGAGTCTGGAAGATCCTGTGAATAACGGCAGCAGTGGCTTGTGGTCAGTTACTACCATGAATTCCTGCCCACACAAGTATAGATGAAAATGTTGACATGCCCATTTGATGGCAAGGGCCTCTCGCTCAATTTGAGCGTATCTGGTCTCAGTGTCGGTGAGCGCCTTACTGGCGTACGCCACGGGTTTCCATTCATCCTTGCCGTACTCTTGCAACAGCATGGCTCCCAGACCGACAGGGCTGGCATCCACGATGAGCTCTGTCTTCTTTCGTGGTTGAAAATACGCCATCACGGCCTTGTCTAGGAGGTTCGCCTTAATGTCTTGGAAAGCTTGATTTGCCAGGCATGTCCATTCCCATTCCTGATCCTGGCGCGTGAGCGCCCTCAGAGGTTCTGCCAGGGCGGCCAGGTTAGGGATAAATCGGCCACAGTAGGTGGCCATGCCGAGAAAACTCCGCACTTCGGATGGATTTCGTGGGGTGCTCGCGTTCTGTATGGCCTCTGCCTTCTTCGGGTCCACCTTTAGACCTTCCCTGGTGAAGGTGTATCCAAAGAAGTCAACCGCTTCCTGGTAGAAAGCGCACTTTTCCTTGTGCAGGGTCAGTCCTTGGTCAGCCAGCCTCTGCAGCGTGGCTCTTAGGTGGGCGTGGTGTTCCTCTAGCGTGTTCGAGTAGATGATTATGTCATCACCCAAGTTGATCACCCCATTCAGCCCCGACAGTACTTCTCTGATCGCGTTTTGAAACACCTTGGCGGCGGAGGAGACACCAAAACTTATCCTTTTGTATCTCCGGAGCCGGACGTGAGTCGAAAAGGTTGTTATGTAACGACTCTCAGGTTCGAGCTCCAGTTGGTGGTATCCCGCGTTGAGGTCTAACTTGGTGAACCACTTGGCTCCGTTCAGGTCGGCGATGATGTCGTCCATCGTCGGCGTGATATGTCGCTCACGCTTCACAGCCACATTGGGAAGTCTCATATCGACGCACAACCTGATAGCGCCGGGCTGCTTGGGTTTCGGTGCCATGACAAGGGGCGACACCCAGGGAGTTAGTCCAGAAACCTTTTCGATTACTCCGAGGTCTTCCAGTCTTTTGAGTTCAGCCTCTACTTGTGGCCGTAGGTTGAAGGGCACCCTCCGGTGCTTTAGAGCGACTGGACGCACCGTAGTGTCGATATGTAGTCGTACCTTTTTTCCTTTCAGCTTTCCTAGGCCGCTAAAGAGTGATGGGAATTCTTGTAGAATGTTATCCGCGGGTGATTGGTTGACCTGGTTGGCAAAGAACACTAGTCCTAGATCTTCAGCAGTGTGACAGCTGAGGAGTGTGCCTTTTTTTCCTTCCGTGATGTGGAATCGAGCTTCTGTTGAGTATTCGCCATTGACGATGACTGTGTTGATGACTCCTCTCAGAGGTAGAGGGTCGGTGCCCCCGTAGGTGTATATGCGAGCACTCGATGGTGCCAGCGTTGGTTTGGGCGACATCTTCTCATATTGTTCCGAGTCCATCACATTCACGGATGCTCCTGTATCTATGAGCGCTCGCATTTCGGTTCCTTCTATAGACACTGTGCACATGGGTGGAGGTCTTCTCCTTGTGGATACCCTGCTGACGTAGGATATTACATACACTTCGTCGTCTTCTTCATCTTCATAGTATGGCCTCCTCCCCTGAGCCTGACTGTCCGGGGGCGGACGTTCGGGTTCCAGCGATAACTGTCTCACCCTTTGTGTGATCGCTCTCCGACCATATCCTCCTCTAGATCTCGGGGCCCGGGCCTGTATCTTCCACCTTGACACACCACTGCGAAGTGGTTCATGCGCCCGCATTTCAGGCAGGTTTTGCCTTTTGCACTGCATGTCGCAGTCATTGGATGCTATTCCCCGCAGTAAGCACATTGGGCGTCTCGCGACTGCCATTGTCGCGGGCGATTGCTTTGCGGTCTTCTCTGTAGAGCGTCTACCCTTTCCTCTTTGATCGGCGCCATCTTGGGAGAATCCGGACGCACCATCGGGGAGCGCAGCGCCGTCTCCATCTCCTCTGCTCTGGCGTCCGAGAGTTTGTGCGATCGGGCGAGGATAAGTATCTCGTCCAGGGTTATTCCCGGTTGTCGGAGAATTAGTTTTCTGAGCAGCTTGGACCGACAACCCACCATGATTTGGTCCCGTATCTCCTCCCTCGGGTTTGTGAATGGGCAGCTGGCAGCCAAACGACGCAGCCTGGCGTAGTACATGTCCACCGATTCGGTCTCCGTCTGCCACGCCCTCTTGAATTTGAATTTTTCTAAATCCAGATTTAGTTGGGGGTCAAAGTGCGCGTTGAGGGCATTGACCGCCGCGTCATAATCATCTTCTTCACCCTTGTTAGGTAGGGTCTCAAACAGGTCATATATTTCGGGACCGCCATATAGAATGAGGAGGGACCTCATGACCGTGCCATCCGTCTCTCGGGTCCCCTTGAAGTACAGGTTGAGGCGACCCAGCCATGCTTTCCATCGGGGAGCCGCGGTCGCTGGGTCAGCCGCTTCGCTGAATGGAGGAATGGGGGCCACTCCTGTGTGCGCATGGCTGGTCATTTGCGGTCTAATGACGAGTTGTTGGGCTGGTCCTGACGGTCCAGGGCCTACAACCGGCGCCGTCGCAGCGGCGGCTCCCTGCGACGCGTCAGTTATCGCTGCCCGGGTGAGCACGTGCGTCCCTGGGCGGGAAAAGGACAGGGCACTTGTCTATGCGCTGGGCAGTGAAATCCTCGATAGCTTCCCCCTTGAGAGAGAGAGACGCCCCTGTCCCTTCACGACCACACTTTCCGTCGCGCCGTGGGACCCAGGCCAGGGAGCTGTACAGAATGCAGGCAGGGGTAGCAGGGGGGTGCTGTGGTATGTGATAGCCAGCTCCAAGTGAGTTCCGAGCATGTGCACCAGCCTGTTTGTTATCACTGAACAAGAAAGTCAATTGTATGGGCCAATGCTTGTTGGCTAATGGGGGACAGTGTCTGACGTGCAGGAAGAAAGCAGGGCAGACGCCGTGAAGCCGGTCCCACGCCGGCAGGATGAAAGGAGCACGAAGACGGGTCCTGGAGCCGACGTGCAGCGTCGCTCCTCTTCGCCCCTCCCCCACCGGGGCAGAGCGCGCGGAGCAGCGCGCTCACCGGAGCAGGAGCCTAGGCCGCGAATGGCGACGCGGGCCCAGGGCACACACAGGGGGGGCCAGGCGAGGCCGCAGGAGAACGCCGTGCAGGCGTGGAAGAAGGGACACACTCACCCGTCGGTGAACGCGCCGAGTCCCGCCGGCCGAACACGCTCCTGAGGAGGAGGCGCGTGGGCGGGTGGTCTCGATTGGGCACGGGCCGCGGTGCCACAGCTGATGGACAGAGGGTGGCTGCAAACTCCGCACCCGGAGTGGAGCAAGGTGAGGGGCCGCTGCAGCAAGCACGCGCAAGGCCAGTACCGGCCTCTTCGCCAGTGTAGCGTGCGAGGGCTGGGCCTTGCACGTGGTGGCTAAGCACTAATAAACAGACACAGAGGCTGACTAGTTGCAGGTGCCGGAAAGACCCCGAGCGGTCTTCCGCCTCTTTATTTTATACCCCGGGACGAGCCCGCCCGAGGGTGTGTGAGTGCGTGTGAGATGTTGATACATTGTGGAGGTGAGGCCGGGTGGCTCTCTACACCATTCTGCTCGTAGGTCCTGGATCAGGCGTAGGTGGCAAGAAAACCGAGTTCAGGCACTGGTGGGCGTCCCAGTAAGCAAATCCATGGCAGGTAAATACAAAACTTTTCTCACCTCTCCCAGAGATTAAACAAAAATGGATGGCCTGCAGGAAGTGCGGACCACTGTTTAAAGGGGACGGAGAAAGTTCTAAGGAACAGACAGTGGAACCATTGCATAACTTCTTGTAAAGCACTGTGTTTCTGTCGAGCATGAGATATCCATTCTCACAGCGATAGATGAAGATAACATTATTTGGATAAGTACCTAAGTCAAATATCACACAGTAAGAGAAAGGGTGCTTGGAGCGAACGTCATATTTTTTCAATGTGTAAGTATTAACCAAAGTGCACTTAATTTTCATATGTTCGAGTATTAGACATGCTTTCGTGCACAAAAATTCTCAGGAAAAAACCTGCTCAAATTACTTTCCATACAGTTTTGTTAAAGTTATTTGGTGAATAATAGTAGTACATCAAAAGCAGCTATGGCACAAACATATATTCCTGCAAAACATGTTCTGTTCCAATGAGTAATGTAATGCACATATAAAAAAGCAATAACAATGTTCAATCTGTGTAATAAACACTACCTCCTCAACCCATTTCTTGTACCGCTACTGCCTATAGGAGGGGGCAGATTTAACGCTATTTCATGCACGGCAGCAAGCCACCTAGCTGTGCTCTGCTGTGTCAAAGGGCGGGAATAAGCAATATTTAATACAATATACCGCCTTCCTGTCCTTTCTTTGCACTGGCATACAATGTGCTTCCTGTGGCAACCGAATGTACCCTTGGGCCATGGTTACTGAAGATGTTTCAGTGTCCGATATAGTGGAGCAAAAAGTAGGAGCATCTTCACAGAAGAGATCTTTCTGGTCTGAATCTTGTTCTCAAGAACAACATTCTAGACAGGTTATGCTTCACAGTCACTTGTCAAGGATTTCCTTTCCATAACAACAACAGTTCAAGAAATTGCAAAATGTTTAGAACTTCTAGAAAATGCGAGCAAGGTTTCCATCAGTTGTTATCTGTGATATTCTAAAGGCTTCAGCTTTTTCTACAGTATCCAATTGAGCTGCTCAGGACCATATTCACCACAGAGTTTGGAAGATACAGGGTTCCCAGAAAACTGGATTACTTCATTAGCCATTGTATGGAAAAATATCAGCTTGGGGATTAGTTTGAAGAGCTAATTTGTTGAACTTTTAAAAATCACAAACACACTCAATTCTAAGATCCGGCATGCAAGATTGCTAGTGGTAATTTGATATTCAGCATTTCCCCTTGGCAAAATCTCCAAGGGTGTTCACAAAGTCTTTACCTTTATTGTGGCCTTCTTTCACAGAAGCAGGATCTTGGTGCATCCCTAGCTGGACAATCGTTGGTTCGCTCATCAACGGGTCATTATTCAGTAGCACACAAAAGTGATTTGCCGGGTTCTACCAAACCATGAAATACAACTCAATCATATAAATGGATGCGGGTTCGACACTTGATTGTAATTGGTGAACCTGCATCATTTGAGAAAAGCCAAGATTCAGAAATTGCTGATAAGCCTGAAGAAGCAGGGAGAAGTTTGAGGAAGGGAATGAGTACATGTCCGAGACAACATGGTTAGTCCCAGGTAAAGGGGAATTTGTAGACAGAGTGGATCTAGTTTTTTTATATTTTGTTTTTGTTGTATTCTTTTTATCTCCCTTGGTAGGCATCATGTATTTTCAGGCTCATCTTTACATTGGTTCTCTGCTCCATCATCTTATGAGTCATTGGGCTCTCTCTTTGTGGGCTGCTGAGATGATGATACAAGTAACATATGAGATTTGAGGAGAACAGCAGTTACTGAGGAATCACTAAAACATGATCAGAGTGGAATAACTTTATTCATTCTCTCTTCACTAGACCTGAGGACAGACTCAGGCATGATTGGGAAGGGTGCCATCTCAGAACAAGATGATTCAGAAAAGGGGGTGGTGATGAACAGAGTGCCTGAATTAAGCAGACCACTCTTACCCGGTCCAAAGTTCAGGGCTTGATCCATCACCGTTTTTTAGCTCACTGCACCATCCCAGCTCAGAACTTGGCTATATGCAAATTAGTCTGTTCCTGTCCCAGTGCATGATGGGAACAGGGCAAACCAAACTACCAAGCCAATTCTTGTACTGGGAAGGAAACAAGCTTCCGGGGACTGGTTTCTGCCATTTCAGGCGTTGTCGGCCCGGCTTGCTTGAATCCTGATGATGCAATGAGCAAGGGACTCACATCTGAGTATACCCTTCCACGCTTATGGTGGACAAAATGATTCAGAAAAGGGGGTGGTGATGAACAGAGTGCCTGAATTAAGCAGACCACTCTTACCCAGTCCAAAGATCAGGGCTTGATCCATCACCGTTTTTTAGCTCACTGCACCATCCCAGCTCAGAACTTGGCTATATGCAAATTAGTCTGTTCCTGTCCCAGTGCATGATGGGAACAGGGCAAACCAAACTACCAAGCCAATTCTTGTACTGGGAAGGAAACAAGCTTCCGGGGACCTTGCTCATTGCACCATCAGGATTCAAGCAAGCCGGGCTGAAGATGGCTGTAATGCCAGAAACCGGTCCCCGGAAGCTTGTTTCCTTTCCAGTGAAGAATTGGCTTGGTAGTTTGGTCTGCCCTGTTCCCATGATGCACTGGGCCAGGGACAGACTAATTTGCATATAGCCAGGTTCTGAACTGGGATGGTGCAGTGAGCTAAAAAACGGTGATGGATCAAGCCCTGATCTGTTGACTGGGTAGGAGTGTTCTGATTAACTCAGATACTCTGTCCATCACCACCCCCTTTTTGTAATTATTTTGGCCACCATGAAAGTGGAAGGGTATGCTCAGACATGAGTCCCTTGCTCATTGCACCATCAGGATTCAAGCAAGCCGGGCCGAAGACGGCTGTAATGCCAGAAACCGGTCCCCGGAAGCTTGTTTCCTTTCCAGTGAAGAATTGGCTTGGTAGTTTGGTCTGCCCTGTTCCCATGATGCACTGGGCCAGGGACAGACTAATTTGCATATAGCCAGGTTCTGAACTGGGATGGTGCAGTGAGCTAAAAAACGGTGATGGATCAAGCCCCGATCTGTTGACTGGGTAGGAGTGTTCTGATTAACTCAGATACTCTGTCCATCACCACCCCCTTTTTGTAATTATCTCAGAACAAGAGTCACTACAGGGCAAACAACTTCTGAACGAGTAAAAGTAACCTTTAACACTTCTCTCACATTTTCAGCAAAATCATGTGGTGAGTGGGAGGATAGACAATAATGTAACAAGGTCATACCTTAACACGGTGCACAGTCAAAAGATATAGGGGTCCATTAGGATGGCGGGCGGATTGCCCCCGCCAGGCAGGCGGTAGCCACCGCCGGCCTGGCGGGGGCAATCCGCCCGCCATCCTGACTAAAAACACCCCCCGCCATATTATCATGGCATGGTTGGCCGCGGCGGACGGAAAGACCGTCCGCCGCTTTTCCGCCCCGGTCGCCTTGCGGCCGGGGTGGAAGAGGGTTTATATGGTGGTGGTGTCTATTAGACACCGCCAGCCATATTAGGATAGGCATTTGGGAATGCCGCCATGGAAAGGCGCATCTTAATATGTAAAACGGGACCCCCGCCCTTATGGCGGATGGTCCCATTCACCGGTAGGATGACGGGCGGACAAAGTCCGCCCGTCATCCTAATGGACCCCATAGTTTGAAATATCGACCTACAAAAATATCGTGTTGGAAATATCAAAGGTACATAATATCGAGGTCAAGAATATCGCTGGACGGAATATCGACCGTAAAGTAAGTAATATCGATTTTTTTTATATCGATGTAAGTAATATCGAAGTTACTAATATCGATATTTGTATTATTGTTATGTATTTTATTATGTATGTGTAATTTTTTTTAAAGTATTTTACTTGTTTTACATGATATGTGTAATATTTTTATATATTAATAATGTTATTTCTAAGTAAATTGTATGTTTTAGTACCGGAGCAGGTTGTGGGTTTATAGGGGAATAGGGTGGGAAGTAATTTAAATATACTAAATTAATTATTCATTTTTAGGAATTATAAATTAAGTTTAATTAATGTTTGTGTTTATTTCTGTTGTGGGTTGTGGGTTTATAGGGGAATTGGGGGGAAGTAATTTAATTGTAATTAAATAATGATTTATTTTTATTGATTGGAATGGGTAAATATTTTATTTTTAATTAATTATTAATTGGTAATTAATTATTTTATTTGATAATTCATCTCGTGAATTGGCGAGTAATGTTTTTAATTGGTAAATAATTGCTTTAATTGGTAATTTTTTTTTTTTGGGGTTATTAGTTTGGTAATTAGTAATTAATGTTTTTAATTGGTAATTATTTTTTTATTCATTGGAAAATATTTTTAATAAATTGGTAATCAATGTTTCATAAAAAGTATTACTTGGTATGAAAAATAATGTTATTGTTAAATATTTTTAATTGTGAATTAATTTTAAATAATTAAAAAAATTGTATAGAATTTTTTTATTCTTCAATATTTATTATTTGGTGACTAATATTTATTTAATATCTATTGGTATTTATTGTTAATTTATTGATAATTTATTGTTAATTAATTATTCAATTGTAATTATGTTTTTAATAATTATTAATGGGTATTTGTAAAAGATGTAGAGTTAATAAAAAATTAAATTATTTATCTTTTTAAATACAAATTTAGTTTATAAGTATGTTATATTTCAATTCTAAGCTATCCAATGTTTTCCCTACTGTTTCACTCTCTGTAGTTGGAATAGTAATTTTTACCCCTAGGCTATCCAACGCTTTCCCTACTGTTGCAGTCTGTGGAGTTGGAATAGTAATTCTAACCCCTACGCTATCCAATTCTTTCCCTACTGTGGCACCTTTTGGAGTTGGAGTAGTAATTTTTACCCCTACGCTATCCAAAGCTTTCTCTACTGAAGCGCCCTCTTGAGTTAGAATATTAATTTTTACCCCTACGCTATCCAATGCTTTCCCATCTGTAGCACCCTTTGGAGTTGGAATAGTAATTTTTACCCCTACGCTATCCAACGCTTTCCCTACTGTTGCGCCCTCTGAAGTTGGAATATTAATTTTTACCCCTACCCTATCCAATTGTTAGACCTCACTCACCTGCACATCCATTTGTTTTGCCAGAAGACGAGACGATTATTCGCACCCTCTCTCAGACCTCTACTTTCTCTGCATGGCTTAGAGCACAACGCAAGAAAAAGGAGAAGCCCAAGGGAAGGGGGAAGTGGATAAAATAACAAAAGAGAGAACACACCTCCTCTTGACTCTTCCTAGCTCTTGTCCTGTCAGCTAGTGAGCATGGATCGTCTTCAGGGAGGTAAAAAGGTTCTAAATAAAGAGTGGTAAACATACAATTACTGATCTGAGTGGATGTCCTAAGCACAATAAGCAAAACGAGTCTACAATTGTACAAGAAACAATGTTATCTAAATGAATACCTCTCTACACTGATGTTTCCAAAATCATCAGTTGGATTATTGTGGTATAATTTAGCTGTTTCTTCCTAGAAACCTAACATAACTAAAACAAAAGGAGAAAAGAAGAAAACATGATACATACAATCATGAAATAAAGAGATTGTGTTTTATAAAGTGACTCCGAGTCTTTGTCTATACCTGGAGGGTTCAAGGTTATACTGCTTGTACAAATTTTCAGCAGCCTAAGAGTTCGAGATGAGCTCACTTTACTATTAATTAAAGTCCAAAACAAGGTGTGAGCACTTTACACATGATCAATGTCTTTTCCAAAACTGTAGCTGTGAACTCGTGCCTTTCTTTTTTATAGTTCGTTATTGTCTTTGATTCCTTTAGCAAGAAAACACTGTTTAACACATTACATTTACTCCAATGTAATGACTTAGGTCACTTTTGCAGGAAAACACCTTTCAACGTATAACATGTACTCCGAAATAAAGTTTTTAGTTTGTTTTAGCCAAAAGTACTTACTTTTAGGCAGTGCACTTACCAAAAGAAATGTTACCGGTTTGTCTTTGTTTTTCTTTCAGGTTCCGGGTTGCAGGAGATCGGGGACAGGATGGGAGAAGACAAAGAGGGAAGCTGGATGAGGACCCTGGAAGACGTGGGGAGGACTGGAGAGGAGGAACCACTCACTGCCGGATGCCGTTTGAGCTGAGGAAAGTCACCAGGAAATGCATCCAAAAACACGGGCTGCGGGAGATGCTTTCCGTCGTGAAGCGCCACCGGGGATGCTGCTGGACTGCAGGTGAGCGTGCCAGAACAAATGAACACACGCCCCTCTCCTTGCTCAGCAGGGTATTTATAGGCCCAGATGGGTGGGGTCGGTTTTCAGACACGTGTAAACGGGAGAAGCGTTTACACGTGAGATGCCAACTAATGCTGAGTCAGATGCTGATGCTTGTACCACACCCAAAGGTCTTGAAGCACAGTTTTAAAACAAATAGTGCATATTTATGTACAGTTTGCATGGAACCAGGAAAGCAACAAAGGCACCAATAAATAAAATAAGATAAGATAAAACAATACTAGCACCAATGAACCAATCATTCTAGGAACACAATAAGGGGCAAAGATAAGCTACTTTAATGGAAAGAAAAGGGACAGGCTCTCTGTTTAGAGCAAACCCTAACAGTCGCTCCCCTCAAAGGCCCCCCCGCAGGTCGTGGTTTAGCTGGGTTTTTCAAATAGAACTGTCTAAGGAGTCTTGGGGCATGTACGTGAGTAGCCGGTTCCCATGAATTTTCAGTATTATCATACCCTTTCCATGCTATTAAATAGTATAAGCGTCCTCTTAGCCTTTTAGCATCCAAGATACGCCGGACTTCATATTCCAGGTGTCCTTGAATAGTAATAGGCGGAGGGGGCGATTAGGGTCTGGTTTGGGAATTAAAGGGTTTGAGTAAATGAAATGTGGAGTGTACTGGGAGATCGTCAGACAGGTCTAATTTTACTGTCACTGGATTTATCAAAGCAGTTATACTAAAAGGCCCAATCTACCTAGGTTGTAATTTACGTGACCCTTCTACGTTCACATTTCTTGTAGAAAGCCACACTCTATCCCCTACCTGATATGCTATGGCCTCTAATCTATGCCTATCTGTTTGTCTTTTCATTCTAGTGTTGTATGTGGTAAGGTGTCTTTTGGCTTTTTCTTGTATGTCTGATAAGGACTGTAAACGTTCAGTGACTTTTGGCAAAACTGAGGAATCTAGGTCAACTGGTACTGCTCTTGGATGATAACCTTGCATGAAGTAAAAAGGTGTGCAATGAATAGCGGAATGTGTGGTATTGTTGTACACAAATTCTACTACGGGTAATGCTTCTACCCAATTACTAGAAAGTTCTGTCATAATACACTGTAGAGTTTGAAGTAAAGTTTGGTTCAGCCGTTCCAACTGTCTGTCAGTTTCTGGATGGAAAGCGGATGATAATGCAACCTCAATTTTTAATTTTTTGCACAAGGTTTTCCAAAATTTGGAATTAAATTGACTTCCTCTGTCTGAAACTATCTTACTTGGTAAACCATGTACGCGTATCACTTTGTTAATGAAAATATCAGCAAATTCTGCTGCGGAGGGCAACTTGGGTAGCGGCACGAAATGTGCCAACTTGGACAAATAATCTATAACCACTAAAATAGTGTTGTACTTTTTCATTTCAGGTAATCCTACCATAAAATCTACGCTGATGGTATGCCAAGGGGCATTAGGAGTAGGCATGGGTTGCAAAAGTCCAGCAGGGGCCTTGTGTAAGGTTTTCTGTCGAGCACAAACTGGGCATGTTAGCACATAATTTTTTACGTCTTTCTCCATAGAAGACCACCAGAAGTGTTTGCGGAGATTTGCCAATATTTTCTCCCATCCTGGATTGCCCGCCAAAGGAGCAGAATGATGCCAAGTCAGTTTCTGGTTTTGGAGTTCTGTGGTTGGAATCTACAATAAAGAATCATGATATAACAAGCTTTATGAATGGTGTTGCGTCTATCTTTTAACCACTCACGTATTTGTACGTTGACATGTTCTATATACACTTTCTGTAAAAAGCCAGTTGGAAGAGTTGGTGCTAGAATTTTTTGTGGAGGTATGATGGGAGACGGAACCTCATTTCCTGGGTCAGTAGAGTGTCCATACCTGGATAAGACATCCGATTGAATCTGTTGTGTGCCAGGTCTATATGTGATCACAAAATCAAATGTGCTAAAAAAATTGAGCCAACGCATTTGACGTGGAGTCAAAGCTTTTATGGAACTGAAAAATTGTAAGTTTTTGTGATCACTAAAGATGGTTATGGGAAATTTATGTTTCCACTCTGTAAAGGCCGCCTTTATTGCCAACAGTTCTCTCTCTGCCACAGTATAATGCTGCTCCGCAGGTAACAGCTTTTTTGAATAAAAGGCTATTGGGTGAAGTTGACCATCTTTATCATCTCGTTGAGAAAGGACCGCACCTAAAGCCATCTGGGATGCGTCCGCTTCTAGGTAAAAAGGAAGTTCAGGATCAGGATGCTTTAAAACTGGGGCAGATGTAAATTTTTGTTTTATGAGTAGAAATGCCTGAGCTGCTTGAGAATTCCAGACAAAAGGTTTCCCTTTCTGCAGTAACGAAGTGATGGGTGCCACGGTGTCTGCAAAATGCATGATGAACCTCATATAAAAATTTGCAAACCCCAGAAATGTTGTACTTCTTTTACAGAAGTGGGTTCAGGCCAATTCTTGATTGCACTCACCTTTTTGTCATCCATTATGATACCTTGTGGCGATAGACGATAACCTTAAAAGTCCACTGTGCTTGCATTAAAAATACATTTTTCTAATTTGGCAAAAAGGTGATGCTCTTGTAATTTTGCTAAAACTGCTCGTACATGTTGCTCTTGCTGCTCTTGATTTTTAGAGTAAATAAGGATATCGTCTATGTAGACAATAACACAAATATCCCAAAACTCTTGCAAGACCTCGTTGATAAACAATTGAAATGCCGCTGGTGCGTTACACAAACCGAACGGCATTACGGTGTATTCAAAGAGGCCAAACTTGTTTTTAAAAGCCATCTTCCACTCGTCGTTCTCCTTGACCCTTACCAAGTGGTAAGCACCTCTTAAATCTAACTTAGTGTACACAGAGGAGTGTCGTAATTGGTCTAAGAGGACAGGTATTAACGGGAGTGGGTATTTGTTCTTAATGGTGGCTTTATTAAGCCCTCTATAGTCAATGCAGGCGCGCAAAGAGCCATCAGGTTTTGGTATAAAAAACAGAGAAGAAGAGACTGGGGACGTAGAATGACGAATGAAGCCAGATTGCAACAAATCATCAAGATATGTTCTTAAATATCTATTCTCTTCCTCGGTAAGAGCATACACTCTGCTATTAGGCAACGGTGCTACTGGTATAAGATCTATTCGAAAATCGTACGTCCAATGTGGCGGTAACACACTAGCTTTAACAGGATCAAAGACGTCTTTGTAGTCAGCGTATTCTGGAGGAAGTGTTACGTCTGATGTCATACTAATACTAGCACAGTGTACAACTGTTGAGAGGTCGTCAACTGCCTCTTGATAACATTCTGTCTTACAATGAGCGGAGTCCAGAGTCACTGTTCTGCTAACCCAATTTATTTTTGGATTGTGCGTGACTAACCAAGGTACTTCTAAAATCAGACCAAACGTAGGGGTGTCAATTAAATCGAAGAAGATTGTTTCCGTATGTCCGTTCTGACATACCATAATGAGGGGTCCAGTCTGCTGAGTTATTAACCCTGAGGTTAGTTCCGAGCCATCTACTGCACAGACTGATTCCGGACAAATCTTTTTTTGTATGGGCAACCCTAAGGTTCTGGCTAGTTTGGTATCTACAAAATTCCCTGTGGCACCAGAATCAAGGAATACAGGCAATGAATGTCGTAACTGAGCCGAAATAATTAAAATGACTTGAAATAAAAAATGACGCTGAATATGAGGTACAGTATAGGGTGCATAGTGTGAGGCCTGCTTCCAACCTTTCCTCGAACAAGGGACCTCCTTCTTTATCGAGGTTATTCGTTTTTTGTGCCAAAGGAAGTGTCCTTTACGGCATTGTCCTTCTGGGGTGTTTTCGGTTTTACTGGACAATCTTTAGCGAAATGCCCCATCTTACCACAATAGAGGCACAACTGAAGCTTTCTCCTTCTATTTTTTTCTTCCTTGGATAAGGGACCCTTGATGGTACCTATCTGCATCGGTTCTGGATCTGGCAACTTATGCTCGGTATCTTTTTTGTCATGCTTTACAAATGCAAATTTCAAGTCTGATTTTGCCCTATCACCCTTTCTTTCACCTAACCTATGGTCCAATTTGACTACCAGATTCACAAACTCTGAATACTCTGTAGGGAGATCTACAATATGCGGAAGAGCATCCTTGAGGTCATCTCTCAACCCCCTGTAAAAATCGGATGTACGCTTTTCTTCAGGCCATTGTGTTTCAGTTAGCAAACGATTGAAAGCAGTAAGATAGGTTAATAAATCTTTTGAGCCTTGTTTTAAATTTAAGAGCTCATTGTCACTGGCCTGCATGTATGTATGTTTCGCGAAGAGACGAGTCATCGTTCTTTTAAACAACTGCCAATCATGAAGGATGAGATCGTCTCTATCCACGTATGCAATAGACCAATTGGCAGCTGTGCCCCCCAAATAGGAAAGCACAAAAGCCACTTTAGTAGCATAATTCGGAAATTGTTGTGGCTTGCAGACAAAATGCAATTGACATTGGTTCAAGAACATGTGAAATGTATTACTGTCCCCATAAAAATGCTCAGGTGCCGCCAATGGTACAGCGTGGGGTACAGTAACTGTGATCTCCCCGGAGAGGACTCTGGCCTAATGTTTTTGGACCTGGCTCCCAATTTACTGGATTCCTGAAAAGTAGAGGGAAAGGCCTTACCCCAAGGGTTGTCTCGTGGTTTATAATGTTATAAATCTTGTTTTAATTAAACATTCTCATGTTTTAATTCCTTTATTTCCAATTGTAGCTGTTGTAAAAGAGTCGTAACCGTCTTATTTTCAGTTATGTCTTCATTTAATGCTTGAGCCATATCTTCTACAAAGATACTCTCAGGGTCTCCCCTAACATCCATCGTCTGGCAAAACAGGGCTATTTTGGCTTGTGTTTCTGTTAGACCCCACTCACCTGCACATCCAGTTGTTTTCCCAGAAGACGAGACGATTATTCGCACCCTCTCTCAGACCACTACTTTCTCTGCATGGCTTGAAGCACAACGCAAGAAAAAGGAGAAGCCCAAGGGAAGGGGGGAGTGGATAAAATAACAAAAGAGAGAACACTGCTCCTCTTGACTCTTCCTAGCTCTTGACCTGTCAGCTTGCGAGCATGGATCGTCTTCAGGGAGGTACAAAGGTTATAAATAAAGAGTGGTAAACATACAATTACTGTTCTGAGTGGATGTCCTAAGCACAATAAGCAAAACGAGTCTACAATTGTACAAGAAACAATGTTATCTAAATAAATACCTCTCTACACTGATGTTTCCAAAATCATCAGGTGGATTATAGTGGTATAATTTAGCTGTTTCTTCCTAGAAACATAACATAACTAAAACAAAAGGAGAAAAGAAGAAAACAAGATACATACAATCATGAAATAAAGAGATTGTGTTTTATAAAGTGACTCCGAGTCATTGTCTATACCTGAAGGGTTCAAGGTTATACTGCTTGTACAAATCTTCAGCAGCCTAAGAGTTCGAGATGAGCTCACTTTACTATTAATTAAAGTCCAAAACAAGGTTTGAGCACTTTACACATGATCAATGTCTTTTCCAAAACTGTAGCTGTGAACTCGTGCCTTTCTTTTTTATAGTTCGTTATTGACTTTGTTTGCTTTAGCAGGAAAACACTATTTAACACATTACATTTACTCCAATGTAATGACTTAGGTCACTTTTGCAGGAAAACACCTTTAAACGTATAACATGTACTCCAAAATAAAGTTTTTAGTTTGTTTTAGCCAAAAGTACTTACTATTAGGCAGTGCACTTGCTAAAAGAAATGTTACCGGTTTGTCTTTGTTTTTCTTTCAGGTTCCGGGTTGCAGGAGATTGGGGACAGGATGAGAGAAGACGAAGAGGGAAGCTAGAAGAGGACACTGGAAGATGTGGGGAGGACTGGAGAGGAGGAACCACTCACTGCCAGATGCCGTTTGAGCCGAGGAAAGTCGCCAGGAAATGGATTCAAAAACACGGGCTGCGGGAGATGCTTTCCGTCGTGAAGCGCAACCGGGGATGCTGCTGGACCGCAGGTGAGCGTGCCAGAACGAATGAACATAAGCGCCTCTCCTTGCTCAGCAGGGTCTTTTATAGGCGCAGATGGGTGGGGTCGGTTTTCAGACACATGTAAACTGGAGAAGCGTTTACACGTGAGATGCCAACTAATGCTGAGTCAGATGCTGATGCCTGTACCACACCCAATGGTCTTGAAGCACAGTTTTAAAACAAATAGTGCATATTTATGTACAGTTTGCACGGAACCAGGAAAGCAACAAAGGCAACAATAAATAAAATAGGATAAGATAAAACAATACTAGCACCAATGAATCAATCATTCTAGGAACACAATAAGGGGCACAGATAAGCTACTTTAATGGAAAGAAAAGGGACAGGCTCTCTGTTTAGAGCAAACCCTAACACCAATGCTTTCCCTACTGTTGCACCCTCTGGAGTTGGAATAGTAATTTTTACCCCTTCGCTATCCAACGCTTTCCCTACAGTAGCGCCCTCTGAAGGTGGAATAATAATTTTTACCCCTACGCTATCCAATGCCTTCCCTACTGTAGCACCCTCTGGAGTTGGAATAGTAATTTTTACCCCTACGCTATCCAATGCTTTCCCTACTGTTGCCCCCTCTGGAGTTGGAATAGTAATTTTTATCCCTACGCGATCCAACGCTTTCCCCACTGTTGCATTTCTGAAGTTGGAATAGTAATTTTAAGTGTTACGCTATCTAATGTTATCATTACTGTAGTTTTTTGGGGACTTTGAATAGTAGTTTCATTTATTTATCTATTTAATATTTTTATTATTGATAATGTAGTATATTATTTATTTTAAAAATATTGAAAGTATATTTAATTTTTTTTATTTATTAAATATAATTATTTACTTTTTATTTATGCTATTTTTGATGTGTGTAGATGTATTTGTAATTTATATTACTTTTAAATAATTTATTAAAATAATTATTAAAACTTATTATTAGGTAAGTATATATTATATTTTTTATGTATATGTTTAATTAATGTTATATTATTGTATATGTATTATTTATTCATTTTAAACATTATTAAATATTTTTAACTGTGTTTATTTGGTTTATAATTATTATTTACATTATTTTACACTTTTTTAAAATAAACAAAACGATATTTTTAATCACGATAAATATTATTCTTGCTTCCGATATTCAAACGTCGATTTTTGTGTTGGATCTATATTTTTTCTGTCAATATTGTGTCAGTGATCCCTTAACACGCAATCAAGAACAGGGTCTCAGTCACTTGCTGTCCTGACATACTGGATAGTTAGTTGGGAAGAGGGTCATTTAATTTCTATGTTAGCATCTCACATTTGGTGGAAAGAGCATTTTTGGGCAGACTGGATAAACAGGTTTTCCCTCCATCCAACAACTTTGTTTTGTTTCATATAGTCTCAAAAATATGTCTAAAGATTAGAGTTCCTCACTTTTATCATTTCACCAGTGCAGAACTTGCATTACTTCCAAAATTCCTATCCAGGTTTTGAGAGGGAGAATGTTGAGGGATATATGCATGTATTCATGGCCCCTTCTGTAGGCTCTCCCTCCCTTTCCCTTAATTTTCAGACCAGACTACTGGCTCGCCTTTGAAGGGAGGAAGTGAATCTCATATTAGTTGCCACATTTTGGTCAAAAGGTCTGCAGCACTTGAATGAATATTTCCAGTTTATTAGTGTCCTCTCCCTAACTCCCGGCTGGCTGCTCTGGGATGTCAGAAAATGAGATTTATGGCATGGCTGTTGAGAAAAAAAGGTATTATTATTCTAGATCTCTCCTCTCAAGTTGCTTTATCATCACAGAATTCTGGACAACTATTGACTAGGAAATCTTATAATCACCATTGGTTGTCATTTTCTAGGTGATGTGCTGATTAATCTCTGAATCCATGAGACTGTGAAGAAAAGTGGGTCTTCCAGTTTCTACAAGAGGATTGTGACAAGGGTATAGCAGGTGCCACACTAAAGGTTCTGTGGGAAGCATTGCAGTTCCCTAGGACTTTTATGAAACTGAGGGGCATATTTATAAGGGGAATTGCAGCGCTCTTGCACCACACAATGTGGTGCATGCTGCGACCCAATTACAAAACATTATTTATGAAGCCATGCAAGGCTGCATTGCATGATGAGTGGCTTCATACATCAGGAGTAACACAATGCAGTGCAAATTGCTGCATTGCGTTACTCTACCCAGGGAAGGCATTCCATAGGCATTGCGTGGATGTTCCCATGCAAAGCCCAGGAATTTTGAAGCACTCCTACAGATGATTTGAGGCTTTGAAGAGGTCAGATTTACTATTCATACTCCAGCATAATCAACAGTAGGGAAAGTGCTGAACTGTGTTTTATAAAAAATATAAAATGAAAAAAACATTTACCAGTTAGCACAGCTCTCAAGCTAATACCCCAAAAAACAACACCCACAAAACGAATGTAATTGATGTTTGAAAAAAACTTAACACATTCATTAAAAAACTTAATAACAATAATAAAAAGAATCTTTATATAAAAGCAAAAATATAACAGAGTAAATGAACTCACGAATTAATTAAAACAAATAAATCATTTACAAAACCAATATTCTATTTAACAAATTACAATTACTTACCATTTGCCTTATTATTATCCATTAAATAATTGGCAATATAATGTACATATTAATAATGCAATTAATAAATTAAAAATAACAAATATATGTATTATAAGCAATTACAAACTAATTATTACAATACTTTCCATCCTACACTCCATATAACCCAAGAACCCACCATAAATACATGCATTCTTTACATTTATTTCCAAATAAAAATAAATAATCAACTATACTAAAAAATACTTTTACACAAAATGAAAATAAAATAATTTCTAACACAAAACTAAGAAGACACAACCAATTGAACCAAATAATTCATACATTATGCTATGTACAACTATATTAACAATGATCTAAAATTTGTGTCACACAATATTTCGTAAATTATATCACGGTGGAATACCTCACTAAACATTGAGTTACCAGGTGTGGTACAGGTTCGATCTGAACAGGGGGTGGCAGCATCCTAACCGGGGGTCTGTGGAGCTTAAATTTCAAATATGTACTAGGAAGTCACCTGGGCCACCCTCTCTGCCTTTATCTCGGTTTGCAGGTTGCACGTTGGGAACTGCGATTCTTTGCGAGTTTGGGTCTAGAGTATTAGCAATGCCTGTGACCTAGATATTTGCATGCTCCTTAAATTACAAAATGTAATTATATTAAACTTCTGCATCACCTTGAACATCTTGTTGTTCTGAGAATGGAGTTGCTATGTATTGTTCTGATGCATCCTCCTGTACTGATTGAGGCGGTCAGTATTGGATGGGCTATTTACAGTATTACTCAAAATACCCTTTCCATATAACAATATATTTGAAACTCCATCCCTGCCTCATTCACAACGTTGATTCCTTTTAAGCTTTGGGATGACTGGAAGTGTGCCTGGCCTTTTCCCAGGCATTAGCAAATCACTGACTGAAGAGGGGTGGGGTGTATTAGGTTTAATTTGCTTAGACTGAGTCACACTGTACCTGGATGGGAGGTGGGACACCTCATATAGTAAATACTGGTACGAGAAAGCATATCTAGAGTAATTAGGATTACCAGTAATTAGGCAGTTCACAAACTAATAAGGAATAATTCACCCAGGCAGCCGCGGCCCGTGGAGGGAGTTGCAGTGGGGCACAAAGGCGGGGCAGGGTGGGGGGTGCTAAAATCCGGAAGATGGATAATTGGAGGTAAGAAAACAATTTAATGAATAAAACAAATTTCGTAGCGCCCCCTGCATCGCATTTTGCAATGCAGGGCGCGCTACAAAAATCGTTTTATTAATTACATTGTTTACTTACCTCCAATTATCCATCTTCCGGGTTTTAGCAACCCCACCCTGCTCCACCCCCGCCCTGCCTTTGTGCCCCACTACAACTCCCTCCACGGGGCGCGGCTCCACCCAGGCATACTTCGCGGTTGGTCAATGGTGAAACTCTCTCCATAAGGAGAATAACATTAGTGGATGATTTCAGTTAAAAGATATTGACATGTTCATGGGCCAGCACAGAAGCTTTTGCGTTTCCTAATTGTTCAATTACTTCCCTGCTACATAGGGAATCATGCAATTCTTTGAAAATGAAAATAGAGTACAAGAACATTTTTAAAAGATGTAAACTCGTTTTGATTTTTCCTTTAAAGTAATAGGTAAGCAAATCTTAATCAAATGAGAATTAAAAACTCTAGACCATTATAGATATAAAGTGTAACTATTTCAAATTTGTATTGAAATAGTTATAAAGTGCAGTTACAGGTACATGCAAACATAAAACATTCTCAGCTCTTGAGTAGACGTCTAAAAGAATTTTACATAATTATACAATTTCATATTCCCTGGTATTTTACTCATCTGGCTTGTATGTTATCTTCCCTGTATCAGCCTTTCTCTTTTACATCAATAGGGTAATTGTCCGTGGGTTCAAACTGGTGCTCCAATCCCTAAATATCGAAGTAATTGGCTTTACCGCTCCCCTTACTTTTTAGGCTAGGAGGCATTAGTTGGTCTTTCTGTAAAGGTTCTTAGATCCCCTTCCTTTACAAATCCTAAATTGATTATCTGATAAGTTGGTACTGATAGCATGGCGTATTGTGATTTATTTATTTATTTATTTATTTAGATTTCTTGTAAAGCGCAGGAATTCGATCTCGCAGGAGATATCTCCGCGCTGTGTTGTTCCGAAATTAAAGAATGACAGCAAGTTTGTATGACATATCGAAGGATACTTAGACAGGGAACAGGTACGTCTTCAAGTGTTTTCTAAAAGTAAGAAGATTGGAATTTTGTCTTAGGAAAGGGGGTAAGGAATTCCATAGAGTAGGACCTCTAAATGCAAGGGCCCGGCCTCCTTGTCTTTCTCTTTTGATCCTAGGGATCTGTAGCAAAGCTTGATTTCCAGATCTTAGAGTTCTTCCAGGCTGATGAAATTGAAAGATTTCTGTCAGATACCTAGGGCCAGTGCCGTATAAGCACTTGTGGATGGTACAACAAATCTTAAATTGTACTCTCTGACGTATAGGGAGCCAGTGTAGTTTATTCAGTAAGGGGTGTGAAGGGGATCTAGCAGGGACATTGAGGATCAATCTGGCAGCAGTATTTTGGACAACCTGTAATCTCTTCAGCTGTTCTGTATTAGCGGATATAAGCAATCCGTTGCAGTAGTCAAGCCTACTCATAACTAAAGTTTGTACTAGTGTTCTCCGATGATGGTCAGCTAAGTAAGGGAAAACCCTTCTGAGTAGGCCAATGACTCTCATGCAGGTTCCCGTAACCTGTGTGGCATGATCTTTTAGTACCAGGGATTGATCTAATTTAACACCCAGATTTTTCACACTTTCCTTGGGGCAGGGAGCTGTACCTAATTCCGATGGCCACCACTCAGGCGACCAAAGGAGGGGGCATTTCCAAAGAGCATGACCTCCGTCTTGCCCACATTGCACTGTAGGCAATTGGAGGTCATCCATCCAGCTATAGCTCTCATTCCAGCAGCAAAGGAGTTCCTTACTGCAGAAGTCATGTTTTGGAATGGAAATAACAGCTGGGTGTCGTCTGCATAGGATATTGGTATAAACCCAAATTTCCTTGCGACCTTCGCCAGGGGGGCCACATACACATTAAATAATGTGGGGCTTAGGCATGAGCCCTGTGGAACCCCCTTTGTGAGCTCCCTTGAGATGGAATAGTGGGAGCCCAGGCGAACATTTTGTGATCTGTTGGAAATGAAGCTTTTCAGCCAAGATAGAGCGGTTCCCTCCACTCCTATTCCCTCCAGACGGTTGATCAGGGTGTCATGAGACACCGTGTCGAAGGCAGCAAACAAATCTAATAACACTAGAATCATGGATTCTCCTCTATCCTGTGCCATTCGGATGGTATTGGTCACGGAGAGGAGAGCTGATTCTGTGCTATGATTTGGTCGGAACCCAGATTGAGAAGGGTCCAGACCGTCCGCTGCCTCGATGAATTTAGACAAATAGGTGTTGACATGTCTCTCCGTCATCTTACTGATGTACGGTAGGAGGGAAATAGGACGTAGATTGTTAAGGTCAGACCATGGTAGTGCGGTGTTTTTACGAATGGGGTTAACTACCGCCATCTTCCAATCATTAGAGATCCTTCCTTCCTTTAGGGAGATATTGATCAGGGTTCTAAGACTTGGGGCCAGAATGCTGGCCAAAGATGCAGTCATCATGGCTGGTAGTAAATCAATCGGTGATCCAGATTTGATTAGTTTAAGAAGCAAATCTACTTCAGTGGGACTGATCTCTGGAATCGAAGTTAGCGTGGGTCTACATGTTCCATTATTAGTGGTCTCGTCCCTGAGACTATCTATGATATCTCTGTTATTGTGTGATGTTTTGGTGATTTTGTCATAGATTAAGTCTATCTTTTTCTCAAAGAATATCGAGATCTTGTCACATAGATTTTGGTTAAAATCATCTGGACTCTCGCAAACTGTAGGTTTGACAAAGGATTGTAACACTTTGAACAGTTCCCTAGCGGAATTTCCTGCCTCTGTGATTTGCGAATCAAGTTTGTGCCTCCGAGCTTTCTTTATATTTTTAAGGTAGTTGGAGTGAGCTTCTATATAAAGAATTTTGCTCATAGGAGTATGAGATTTCCTCCATTTTTTCTCCAAACTCCTGCATTTTTGTTTTTCGGCTCTTAGTTCCTCAGTATACCATATTTCAGTTTTGGACCTAATACATTGTTTATGTAGTTCTAATGGGGTGATTTGGTCTATGGCCTCTGATAATGCTTTATTTAATTTGGCCAATCCTGTTTCAATATTATCCTCTTCAAGGAAATTGGGTTCTTTCCATGTTTGTTGTAATACTTCTGGTGTTATTTTGTGGCATTTCCTTTTCCATATAGGTGGAAGGGGTTTTTGGGACCGTATATATGAACCAAGTAATTGGAAGGATAGTAGATAATGATCTGACCAATAAATAGGAATAGGTATACAACATCTTATTTTAGGACAATTAGTTAAAATTAAATCTAATGTATGACCTCCTGTGTGTGTTGAGCCATGGTTTTGGATTTCAAGTCCTAAACTGGATAGGTCATCAAGTAACGTTCTGGTATCAGGATTGTTTGGTATATCTACATGAATATTAAAATCTCCGAGGAGAATAAAGTTTTCATTGGCTCTAAAATATGGGGCTAATAGTTCTATGAGATTTAGAGAAAAATCCGAACAAGAACCAGGGGGGCGATATAATAGTGCCCCTTTCCATTGTGATTTGGGAGAGGAGGTAAATCTAAAAATCATTATTTCCATCTGGTCGTTGCTACACTGGTCAAGTATTGAGACCTTTAAATTATCTTTGTATACAACAGCTACACCACCTCCGATTTTGATCTGTCGATCTAGATGTAGAATCTTATATCCACATGCCTTATAATGCAGATACATTTCTGTGCTATTTTTAGTCTGACATATCAGTACTAGAAATTCTTGAGAGCCATGTGAGATCTTGCATTATCTTCTTTTTTTTTAGAGTTGATTACTCTTTTTCAGGTTGTGGTGGTAGCAGCTACAGCCCTGTTTTTCCTAATAAAAGCAGTTATCAGATGAATATCATTTTGCTTGAGGACTACAAGGAATGCTCACTTCTTCTTGTGTTGACTCCTTCTTTGTGCTTAATCCATATTACTTTTTGTGGCACTTTTCAAACATCATAAATACTGCTCTTGGTTAAATCAAATGTATATAAAACCTACATTCAACATATTGCAAAAGGAAATCATCCTGTCACATTTCTTTTTGCTGCTTTTAGATCCTTAATTTCTATTCTATTCTTCACTGCCTGAAACCTCTCTACTGAATGGTGTAATTTCGGCTGTCGGGAAGCAATGCTAACAGTAGCGGCTCATGTCCCAACAGAGAGGCGGGGTTGGGGTGAGGCACGATGGATGACAACCAACTACTAAGGAGACACAAAAAATAATAATAAATTACCAGCCACATCGTCGCATATCCGCTCTTCAGCTCTGTCCTCACCAACACAGACTCCTGGAATCCCCTATGTCCAATCCTGACACTGCTCATACGGTCCGGAAACTCAGACAAGTTCAAGAATCTAGACACAAAATACCAGACCTAGCCTTCTGTAACACCTTAGCATCCACATTTTATAACAAGGTACTGAGTATCCATGATACGTTTGCAGCGCCACCTGTAATTTCAATTCAATTTTATTTGTATATGATTTGGAACTCGATTGAGATCCACATATAAACAAAGCATAAACGACAACAAAATTACAAAACATAAAATCCTTAAGATACATTCTATATACACAGAAGCTGGAGTGTGAAAATCATATCCGTTAATATAATTCTAAGAAACATTTTAAAAAATTGAAAATTCTGTAACAAAACATTTCATTAGGAGGGTTAAGAATGGCATCGAATAAAGATTTGGCAGATAAAATGCTTGATTGTAAGCAAATTGGTCTCACCCACTTTCGACGATGCGCCATTAGGACCGGGCATATGAAAAGGATATGGGTAATATCCTGGATCAAATTATTATTGTTACATAAATTACATTTATCGGAAGAACCATTGTCGTGTATTTCTATAGGTTCTGAATCGATCCCCCTATTCCTGACCCTATTCTGGTTAAACTACCTAGCTAGTTAATTAACAGTCAGCCCATGAGGCAAGAAATCCCCCATGATGCAGATACCGTTATCTGACGCAGTCACACTACGGCACAGGAACGTGTTATCTGATTAGGTCATAACGCTTGAGATCTAATTAGACAAGCGACATTCCTCCAGCCCCTGATAAGGCATACGACGTTCTCATAACAAATCAAACCTATGACAACCTGGATAATCCGTGCGGCCATTGTTTTGATTTCACAGAGAACTTTAGTAAAAAATGTGCTAACGAGCAAGTCGTATGACATCTTTATTGACGTACCTATGTCCATCCTTACGTCAATCCCGGCACCTTTAAGGTATAAATATTGCCGACCTTGCCCTATGCAAACACACGCGTGGTGACAAGACGGAGCAGCCATACTTGCCGAAGCCGAGAGCAGAAGCAGACCCCGCAGGCAGCAGCCCCGCCTTCCTGACGCGCTGAGAGACGCGCTGCTATCTCAAGCCGAGAGACCCAGCACCGGCGTTTCTGGGCAGCCCTCGCAGGCAGCCTGGAATATCGAGAGCAGAGAAAGAGATACCATTCCTCATTCATCCTAAATTCCAGGTACAGAACTGAATAACCCCTCCTAGAGAATTCTTTAGTTATTCACTTGGCAAAAACAAACTTAACTTAAACTGTAACTTTCTATTCCCGCCCACGCATTAGACTTAGGTCAGGTACACGGGGTAGGCGTATTTAGAAACACCAGTTGAGTACGTTTAGTCAAATGTATATGTGTATGTAAATATATTTTAATCATTTTAAACATCATATGGCTCAGAAACCATATCAATGTTTTTACAGTATTATTTTATACTATTGCTTTTAATGTATGCACTTTACTTAACTATAAGTATTGCAATAATATCGATCCATTTCTCTTGTACGAGAAAAGAGACTGATCAATAAATAACATCTTTTATTGAACACGCCCGTCTCTTCCTTTTCTCTACATTCTGATGAGACTAAGAATGCACGTACTGACTGAGTAAAATAATTGCCTTGTGCTCACACGACTCATGAGATTGACTCTTGATTAGGGGAGAGCAAAGTTGTCATGTTCTATGGTTGTCAGAAACTAAATCCCTTTTTGTCTAATCAGGGGAGTTAATCCTTCCTTGAACATTCGAGAAAGTTTCTAGCGAACTCTGAGCTTAGCTGGCAAACCCAAAAATTAAGTCTAGTATCGACAGTAGTAGACCTAGTTAACGTCTGGTCTAGGCCTTTACTGCTGTAGGTACTATTCCAATGCGCAGAGCCTATTGGGAAAATAGGAACTACACTACATGGCGCCCAACGCGTTTGGAAAGGGCGATAAAACTAACGTAAGACATTTAGAGTAACTCAGTCGTGCTTTCTCACTCAGACCCCTTTTCCCAAATACTCCAAAGACGTCTGGAGTGGGTGAAAGGTTATTATATCCTCCAAAACCTCGCAGGAGGGAACTCCTATGTATGGTTCTTGGTCTAGTCAACGTTGAAGGATAAAACAGTTCCAAAATATTGTGCATCTAATCTCTGTTTCCATAAAGAAACCTGATCTGCAAATAAACATAATACCATCCTGTCAGCAAAATGGACAGCGATGAAGAACGAGAGGTTACTAGATTAGCTACTGAAATAGCAGATGCTGATGCTACCATGCAAACAGCAGACCCGGATATAATACTCATCCAGGTCGCCAAAAGGAGATCTATAACCTTAAAACTTATAGAAAATGGACTGACACCTAGAGGTGGCACAGTCATATTCGTAATCGAGGCACACGAATATCGGCAGACAGAGGTATACTATACATGGATACATTTTCCAGCAGCTAATACTGTAACAAAGTACTTCCACTATTACAAAGTAGAGGAACCTCCTAATGAGTACACTCCTTTCGAGGAGGTGGAAGTACCACTCAAATTCCAAGAGCATTTGCTCTTATTTGATGGCGCCCTAATACATAACAATCACATTACAAGGCTCGGTCCTTTAGGAAGACCAGGAGCAACGTGGCCGGTCCTAGCCGGATACACACCACATCCAGACATCGAAAGAATGCCTGCAGCAGAGCTGTTAATACAGCTAAAACAACTACTAAAAATTCACAGACAATTAGTTCAGTATGTAATGCGGACTTCAACAATTCAGCCAGCGATTAAACTTCCACAGCTGACCCCTCACCAGGGGAACACAAATAAAATTACACCACAGAACATCCAATCCTGCCTAGGTAAAGTCCCAGCAAAACGGGAACAAATACCATTCTGGTTGGCACAGAAAATTACCCAAATAGAGGCTGTGTTTCCTGACACCACCCCATTAGAAAAACACAGGACACTGACTATATGTCTCCCAATGGGAATCGCACCACACATTGAGGACTGTGACACTTGGGGTACAGTCTTTGCTTCCATCTACACAAAAACGCACGGTGTTCCATCCATTTCGGTGATACCAGATGTGCTAAAACAAATTCAAGATGAATACGGTCCAGAACCTGCTTTAACTCTTGGTATGAAATTACTAAAAGACTTCAAGCAGGTCTCGGCTATATTACTAGCCAACATAAAAGGTGAAGCAGCAAACGTGGCGATCCGCCAGAGGTTAAAAGAGACAGATATAGCAGACCAACCAGCTGAAATTGCCAGAATCATAGAAAAATCCTATGAAGAACTAGGCAGAGATAGTCTAGGTGGAATACCAGTAAAACCGCAACTGACTACAAGTCCAGAAAAAATGTTTTTTAATAATAATAATAATTCACCAAAAAAGAACTGGGATGGGAACAAACAATCCAATCCTAAAGAAAAGAAATTCCAGTCCAGAGGAAGGTCTCCTAGGCGAAGAGAGAAATCTCCAAACCCGAGACAAAGGTCACCCCAGAGTGAACCCTCTGGGAATAGATATAACCTTAGAAATAGGGATAATATTAAAAAACCTGATAGATATCAAGACATTGATACACGTCCCTCTCAATCTTTTCAGAATTCCTCGCAGAAATCGGAAAGAAGAGGACGATCAGAAGAGCACGCCAAGTCCAAAGACAAGGAACCTGCTCAACTGAAAAAGAAATTACAATTTCCAAAAAAGAAGGTAGCCAGTATCAAGGTAGTTAACAATGCCGAGAATACTGAGGACACAACTGAAAAACGGAGAGTGGGCTCAGACAATGCTAGACAGCGCAGCAGAGGTGAGCATAGCTCGCAAAGTCCTTATGAATCATCTGGAGACAGTGGACACGAATGAATACCTTCAAGTGGAAACTGCAGATACCAGAGTTAGCAAGCCCCACAAAATATACGAGATAACATTACGTATAGAGGGAGATAAGACTAGGAAAATAAGGGGACTATTTTGGGATAACCTCTCCAAGGGCTATGACATCCTTCTAGCTGAAAAAGACTGGCCACCAGAGTTTGTCAGGGAGTGCCCTCATGGCGAAGAAGTAATTATGCCTGCCTTCTCGAATCAAATGCCGATTCATACAAAATATACACTTGCTAGAAAGTGGGCAGTGGCCTTAGCACCTGCTTTATATAAAAATCATGTAGGATGGGATGAGGACTCCCCTCCTCACAAAATCCAGTTAAAATCACAACCAACTGCACAAAGGCAGTACCCAATTAAGCAAGAAGCTAAAAAACAAGTAAATGAAATACTAGATCAGCTAGAATACCAGGGGGTGATTGAAACTTGCACCTCACAAATGAACAATCCTTTGTTTCCGGTCTCCAAACCAGACAATTCATATCGCCTAGTTTTGGATTACCGACACCTTAACACATGTTGCAAAACTTTTGCAGTTCAAAACTCACACAGTGCTGCACTAATGAATAACATAGTGCGCAAAAAATACAAAACTACCTTGGACATCTCCAACGGATTCTTTTGTCAAAACATAGCACCAGAGAGCAGATATTTAACAGCTTTCTCAGTAAATGGCACTCAAAAACAATTCTGTCGGTTAGCCCAGGGGTACAAGAATAGCCCGGGGGTATTCTCAGCGAGAGTAACAGAATTACTACAACAATATGATGATGAAGCATTATCTTATGTCGATGACATTTACTTAACAGATGATGACTTGGAGACTCACTTGAAAAGAGTGAACACCATAATACTTGGTTTCGCTGCAGAGGGTTACAAATTCAACTTCAAAAAATCCAGAATTGCCCATCTGAAAATCCAGTACGGAGGATATGAATTATCAAGTATTGCCTGGTTGACAGTCTTTTAAGAACTAGAAGAATTAAAAAATCTAAAATATGAAAAGACGTATCCTCTGCCAATCGACATTCTGCCTCTACGACATTACGCCTGTGTAATCTATACAGACGGACATGCTCAACCCTCCGTTTGGGGAGAACATGCATACAATCCCACATGTGAGATTACAAAAGAAGTGTGGCGCGGAGGTAAACTAAGACCTCTATTAACAAAATCACACTCAGTAGAAACTAATTCAGAACTGCAAACTGAAATAATAGCTTTGAAAATGGCGCTAGATAATGCGGATCACGAATTCCCGACACTTATAGTGTCAGATTCATATTTCTGCGTCAAAGCATATAACAAGGATTTGCAGACATGGATTCAGAACGGTTACAAAGATGACACAGATGCACCAATAAAGCAGAGACTTCTCTGGGAACAAGTAGCTCTTTTGAAGAAAGAACTACCAAAGACTCACGTGACTCACTCACTGAGTCATCAACGTGATGGCGTTCACGTTGTGGGGAATTCATTGGCTGAGACAGCCGCAGCGGCAGCCACTAAATCGGCTCCCGTAGATCGAAAAAAGCGTACATTAAAATACATTGACGGTGAAACATTGCTGGCGGTGAAAACGTCATCAAAAGGCGACTGCTCAGCGTTACCGATCAACTATCCACTCAATTATACATACATAATCGATGCAAACTCCGTCCCTTTTGCTCGAATCCCTGGAGTGGGGGATAGAGTGATTCCAAACATGGACAGGAGAAGCTTGTTAATCGCAGACGCACATATGGGTGAGGGTCTTGAACACCTCAAACTAAAAGATTCTCTGGAAGATTTACAATCACGGTACTGGTGGCCAGGCATGAGCCTCCATCTTACCATCTTTGTAAAAAACTGCCCAAACTGCAACAGAAATCGTAGTGGGGAGAGAAAAAATAAAATACGGTGGAATCTGACTACAGATAACATCACCACTAAAAAGAATGGCTTGCGATTAACATATACAGGCTAGTTCCCACTTATAATGTAGATCCACAGCACTCAGCTGACGTCCGGACTGTTATACAAGATTTGCGAGTCTAAATGGCATATACGCTAAGAGCATGCTACGTTCGACCATTTTTTTCTTTTTCTCAGGCAATCCAGCCTGGGGGGGGAAAGAATGGCCAAATGAGCACAGCCCAGCGGGAATCTTCTCACTTCCTTCCTGAGGGTATGGGATGGTGTAAAGAAAAAACCAAGACAGAAAGCAATCTATAATAGAAAGGATATTAGGTTCGGGAGCTGGGTGGGTCAAACATCTAATAAGTGTCCAACGTAGTCTAAATAACTTGCCAAGAAATTCTCTGAAGGGATTCAGTCCGTACGAATTATTATTCGGAACTAGGATGTTGATCTCTGACCTTGATAGTCAGACTTCAGTGGTAATAGAAAAAAGCTTTGATGTCAAAGACCGTTTGGCTATTTTGCAGGACTTAAACAAAACAAGAAAAGACCTGAGCAACATACAGTTGAAACAACAGCCAACAACCACTGAAGAATCACCACCTGTCCCAGCAAGACCTGTCTGGATTCCAAAAGTCGGGGATCTAGTCAGGGAGAAGATCGCGGTAAAGAAGGAATTTGGGCCTTCTTACAGAAAAGCAGTTCCTGTCTTGTCTGTCAACGGGACAAGATCAGTTGTACTACCGCCACTTGCTGGAAAAAAGGAGAACCGAGTTGTATCCATCGACCTGGTAAAACCACAACATGTGGCCGATAACAAACAGTAGGCCAAGTGGACTCCCAATAAGTAGCAGAACACCAAGGTTTGCTACCAGTACAGAGGTCCTAACAAAGAGGCTCATCACATTCGAAACGCCTACAGAAGAACAAAAAGGACTATGCAACAATGCAATAGAACTTAGACCTCTGAAAACCCAAATAAAGACATTTAGCAGAGACACACCAATCTATACTGAAGTACCAAGTGAAAATGCAAGAAACAAAAATCCTGAACCAATTGGAACAATTGACAGAACTGCATCCGGTTACTTCATCAACTTCGATGATTCCTCTGAAGGTTTCAGCGAACAAAAGACACAGCCATCATCAAAATCCTTTAAAGACAAAGCGAAGGAACTTTTGAAACAACTAAAAGAAACATATCTGATTTCTCCATGGATTGAATTTTGGGTGGGTTTTGGTGCATTTATCCTCATACTTTGGCTCATCATGGTATTTACTTTGGGACGCTTCATTGAGGGAAAATATGCTAAAATGGACACAGCAAGTCAGAACATCAACTTGGTCCTCAAACCACACACATCTTCACACGTCGAGAAAAGAGAACTTTCTTCAGAACTTTCTTCAGCCAACTTCACAGCAATTCCAATACCTGGTGGGGTAGCCTGGGACAACACTGACTATGAAATTTATGGTCCGGTCGATATCCTGAAATATCCACACCAAATTAAGATCTCTTTGAGTGACTTTGCAAAACCAAACTCATTTGCTGATGATTGGGACTTTGAAAGTATAAACAATATGATGTCTGACTTAGTAATGTCTGCTAAATTTACAAAACATGATTATTTGCAAGGTTCTACAAATTATGATAGTATGTATTGCTATAACCACTATGGTAACCATTTCTTGCATAAATCTGCACAACCTAGAAATGTTTTAAATTATAATCAATGGGAACATTGTGCTACACCTCCAAAAGGGAGCTCTAGAACCGTTTATGACAAATATTCATACTTTCAAGGTTTTAACACTAGTAATGCTGAAACATTTTATTATAAATTGTCAAACAAGACAGGGACCAAAACCATGATAACCAATACAAAATTGATTTATTCTGATTCATTCTTTGAAAAAATGAATACTTTTGGATTCGATTATTGGGACAAAAATGTTGATTTGAAAAGTGTTTGGGGTACAAAAGAATGGCAAGTACAGGGTATAGAAGCTTTGTTTAGAGCCTGCATGATCCCAGAACAAATGATATTTTTAAATGACACTGTTCAACAAACCACCTGTCTTGGCTTAGCCAAAATGAAAGATTTAAATAACCCGTCTATTCCAAAGCCAACAATGTTTAGCAATAACTCTGATACAGATGAAGAAATAGACATAAACCATATACTTAACCAAAACAGAACACATCCTGATTGGAAACAATGGTTGATCTGGCCCACAGATACAAATAACTGTCAAGATAGATTCCTGAATAAAACACAGGGTTTCAAAATGACCAGGCCAGACCCTAGATATCCCCAAAGACATCACCCAGGGATAATAACAACCTACAGTGTGGGCAAATTATGCCTTCAATGGCTACAGTCTTCCACACTGCCTGAAATTAAGCAACACCTAACTTTACTTACTGATGGTGCTGACTTGCGTGATTTCATAATGGGACCACGCAAACAGCGTCAAAAGCGTTTCATAGCAGCCTCTGTATATGCAGCATACAATGAGGCCTGGAAGGTTACTCAAATTGAAACAGCAGAGAGAATACGTGAAATTGATCGTATTAATTTGGAAAAATCACTTTCTGTAGTGGACAATGGGTTAATGACTCTGTCCTCCAGAATTTTTTCATTGGACAGCATTGTGTCTTCAGCAATCGATATATTATCGCAAGACTTACTGTTATTACAACATGGTCAGTCACAATTGCATTCTATTGTACAGCTTGGCTGGACGTTACAAAATCTGCGTTCTGGCTATGTGCCTTGGCGTTTAATCAACACAACGTCACTATTCCAAATCTTTAACCTTACTGATAGACAAATCGGTATGGCGCAGAAGGGTGCTGATTATACAATCTTGAGCATTGAAAAACTAGAAAGATTACCGTTGACAATGTCAGAACGACCTGTCAGTGAATGGATAATCCACGGAATCATAAATATTCCAATCTCAACCTTCAGGTTTCAATACTGCCAAAAATATATACAGGCTGGCATGTACGAGAAATTGGGAAAGGGGTACCTTAAAACAACTTGGAACCTGCCCTATTCACATGCATGTGTCAGTAACAAAGGACAGAAAGTGTTTCTTAGTGGCAACAATTGTGCTATGTCACTAAGCGGCACGCTTCTGTGTAACGGTATTAGTTTGCACGGAGCCTGTGAAGGGAATTCATACAACCTTTCATGTCACCAACAAGGCGCACCTGCAACTGAAATAGAACCATTCTTTCAAAGACTCTATAATGGGAGTTACATTCTTATTGTAGACCGCAGATGTTGTAGTCTTATGCCCGGGACTCCTTATCTCGTCACTACGACGGCGAAGGTCAAGTGCTGTGGACGTTCTTTGTTCCCCAGCTCCTTTCCAGACAGGGAGGCAAGGGCATGGCCCGGTTTGAAAATTACTTCTATTCGAATAGACACTTTAAGCAGAATGAAAACAGTGCTTCTTCAGACGCCTACAAGGCTCACGTCATCTAAAGAAACGTATGATCTACAAGTCGCAAGGACGACTGCAGAGATACATACATTGTTATCAACTAATTCCCCCGTACATTTCGCGGAAATCCTAAGCGAAATCTTAAATATTTCTGATACCACAGGAGTCTCAAAGGTATTTAAGACAGTATTTTCGATGGCATTAACACCATTCAAAGCCATACTGGGTATTTTTCCAGATTTCGTCCATTCGATTTTTGGCGGACTTCCCCTGATCCTGGGACTAATTGCAGGAATCCTATTCCTAGTCCTTATTTTTCGTTATGGCAACCCATGTCACAGAACAAACTCTCACGACAATGGAAGAAACGATCCTAGCCATTGGATACCGGGACCGGATATCAAAAATCCTGGGACTCTCCCGGCTTAGAGACCTGAACATGACTTGGTTTCTATCATTTCGACCAATGTGGCAAAGGTGTGTTTTACCTGTACTAAGGTGTCTGCTATGCGGAGAAGAATGCGTGTTAGACACCTGTCTGACGCTACAATCGGATGTGCCGGTGGATGCAGATACACTGTTGGTTCCTACCAAGGTTCACGCTTTGTGCTGCCCTCAAAGGCTGCCAATTCTGATGACGGCATTCCTGGAATCTTCACCACTGCGATTGAAGGGTAGTGAAGTTCAAGATGAAAGCAGCATCGAACAGGTACGACCTTCTGTCAGCAATGCAAATCAGAATGTCAATGGAGACAATCATGCGCACGAATGCATGGTTACCCCTATTTCCGACTTAGTGGAACTTTCCCATGAAGCTGTTGACAGTTTTTTCGAAAGCCTGAATGATATGATGTTCTCTCCGGAACAGAAATAAAGACTTTTGAGTAAACTCGCACACGGCGTTCCCTGAATCCGGCCTTCAACTTTCAAAATAAAGTCACATGAACAATTACAATCCAGTTCACGGACAGCAATTTTTTCAGAAAGCCCCTTAAAATATTTTTCTATATATTTTTTTCCGGGACACTGATCTTCTGCTTAAAGTAAAAAACTATTCCTAGAGAACTAAGATTTCTATTTTTTAGATACTTTATAGACTTTATATAGACTTTAGCTGCCCGCTGGTATGTTCACAATATATTTTATGTGATGAAATGGTTTCGACTTTTTTTTCTGTATAGCCATATTAAGAGCCATTTCATGTGTATTTCTCATATACCAACAAGCAATAATGCATAACAATGCGTGTTTACTTTTGCATTTAATTCATAGCTTAAGTGCATACAATATATATGACTGCAATTTTTCAGTATATTTGAAAATTTCAAAATGCATTTATGTATTTTGGGGTGGTAAGGTATACACTATACTCTATAGTATGTTGTACTATGTTATACTATGCATAGATTAGTAGATATGACCATAGTTAGCGTGGAGTGGGTGTCGTGTATTTCTATAGGTTCTGAATCGATCCCCCTATTCCTGACCCTATTCTGGTTAAACTACCTAGCTAGTTAATTAACAGTCAGCCCATGAGGCAAGAAATCCCCCATGATGCAGATACCGTTATCTGACGCAGTCACACTACGGCACAGGAACGTGTTATCTGATTAGGTCATAACGCTTGAGATCTAATTAGACAAGCGACATTCCTCCAGCCCCTGATAAGGCATACGACGTTCTCATAACAAATCAAACCTATGACAACCTGGATAATCCGTGCGGCCATTGTTTTGATTTCACAGAGAACTTTAGTAAAAAATGTGCTAACGAGCAAGTCGTATGACATCTTTATTGACGTACCTATGTCCATCCTTACGTCAATCCCGGCACCTTTAAGGTATAAATATTGCTGACCTTGCCCTATGCAAACACACGCGTGGTGACAAGACGGAGCAGCCATACTTGCCGAAGCCGAGAGCAGAAGCAGACCCCGCAGGCAGCAGCCCCGCCTTCCTGACGCGCTGAGAGACGCGCTGCTATCTCAAGCCGAGAGACCCAGCACCGGCGTTTCTGGGCAGCCCTCGCAGGCAGCCTGGAATATCGAGAGCAGAGAAAGAGATACCATTCCTCATTCATCCTAAATTCCAGGTACAGAACTGAATAACCCCTCCTAGAGAATTCTTTAGTTATTCACTTGGCAAAAACAAACTTAACTTAAACTGTAACTTTCTATTCCCGCCCACGCATTAGACTTAGGTCAGGTACACGGGGTAGGCGTATTTAGAAACACCAGTTGAGTACGTTTAGTCAAATGTATATGTGTATGTAAATATATTTTAATCATTTTAAACATCATATGGCTCAGAAACCATATCAATGTTTTTACAGTATTATTTTATACTATTGCTTTTAATGTATGCACTTTACCTAACTATAAGTATTGCAATAATATCGATCCATTTCTCTTGTACGAGAAAAGAGACTGATCAATAAATAACATCTTTTATTGAACACGCCCGTCTCTTCCTTTTCTCTACATTCTGATGAGACTAAGAATGCACGTACTGACTGAGTAAAATAATTGCCTTGTGCTCACACGACTCATGAGATTGACTCTTGATTAGGGGAGAGCAAAGTTGTCATGTTCTATGGTTGTCAGAAACTAAATCCCTTCTTGTCTAATCAGGGGAGTTAATCCTTCCTTGAACATTCGAGAAAGTTTCTAGCGAACTCTGAGCTTAGCTGGCAAACCCAAAAATTAAGTCTAGTATCGACAGTAGTAGACCTAGTTAACGTCTGGTCTAGGCCTTTACTGCTGTAGGTACTATTCCAATGCGCAGAGCCTATTGGGAAAATAGGAACTACACTACACCATACCATCTAGCTAGTAATTTATATAAAGGGAGAAGATCTTGCCTCAAGAGGAACCAAAAATGGCGTAAGCCGTGAGGGAGGTTCCAAGAGGCATAGGGTTGTATGTGTTTAAATAAATAAGAATTAACAACATGCGTAACACCTTTCTTAGAAATGAGGACATCTCTGTCCCTCCTAAAGCTTAACTCCCATGTAGCCAGTCTTAGTGACGACTTTAGCTGATGTGAGGATAGCAAAAAAAGAGTTGATTCCTCCAATTCTAGTAATGTAACAGCCCTTCTGAATATCCTTATAAGTAAGGAATATTCTTTCAGGGGACCCAGTAGTTCTTTTTTAATAAGAGATCTTAAAGTGGCCGGTTTGCCCTTGGCTAAGCAAAAGACCCAACGTATTACTCCCGCCAGGGCCTGAACCCAAATACTTCGTATGCCCAATTCGAGTCTGAGTGATTCCACTGTACACGCATTATTGACCGAAGTTAGATGTCGCAAAAGTCTGCCCTCGATGGTATCTAAAAAACCCCATTGCCCCAAGTCAATAAGCTCGATGCCATAGAGCAAAGAGGCTGGAATTTTTGCTCGAAAGGCCTCTAACAGATGGACAAAATGTCTTTTGCCGGTGGCTTTATAAAGAGCACTCAGACCATTTCCCTGAGTCTTGGCTTTCCAAATGTTGTTATCTATGTGAGCCTTGTCGCTCAAGTTACCACATACTATTTTCCCCAAAAAACCGTAAGATTTTACGATTTCCAGTTTCTCACTGCCTATATACCAACTAAAATTTCCAGATTTCGATTTTTTCTTCCCCGTTATACACATTACCTTGCTTTTAGAGATGTTAATCTTCAGATGGTGGGACTCGGCAAATACATGCAATGCATGCAGACGATTATTAAGTCCTTTCGGAGTCAGGTCTAGAAGTAATATATCATCTGCATACATTAAGCATGCAACTGGTTTGTCCCCTAAAGTGGGGGCAATTCCTTCACTTAAGGATAGGTTCTGGGGAAGGTCACAAACATAAAGGGAAAACAATAGTGGAGCTAATAAACAGCCCTGTTTAAGACCATTAGCTGAGGGGATTGCTTGGGATAGGCCTCTCTCTCCACCCAACAATACTCTGCACCAGGTATCAGAGTGGAGGTCCTGAACTAGATTTAGCAGCCGAGCTGGCATACCAAGAGTAAGTAGTTTCTTCCACAGCAAAGGTCGATCAACTTTATCGAAAGCCGTGGAGAAGTCTATAAAGGCTGCATAGACTCTCCCTCCTCTGACCCTGATATTTTTATCAGTTATTACTTGCAGAGCTGTTAAGTTATCCATGGTAACATGGTTCTTTCGGAATCCCGTCTGTTCTAGGGGAAGTATATTAGCTTGATCCACCCAATCATTAATTCGTATCAAAAGGCATCTTGCAAAAACTTTGCCAATTGCATCCAACAGGGCAATTTGGCAATAATTTTGGGGAGCTAGTCGGTCACCCTTTTTAAAGAGGGGCACCAGGATACTCCCTTTCCACGATGGAAGAATCTTTCCGCTTGAGAAACTAATATTAAACACAGGGCATAACAATATGCTCCATTTTACGCTGCTTTGTTTTAAAACAGAGATTGGGAGTTCATCTGCCCCCATTGCCCCGGAAGAGCGCATTTCCTTAATAGCTAATTCAATATCCTTTTCAGAGAAAGGGACCAAAGGCTGACTACTCTCAATAAAACCTATACGGGGGACCGCTGCTCCATTACTTGCGTAAAGGGATGTAACATAATCCACCCATGTTTGTTCTTCAATGGGGATGGGAAGCGGTCTTGTTCTTGCTCCACAGCCCTCACCTATGAGGGACCAGAACTGTCTCATTTCTCCATTAAAGGCGGCCTCTCTTAGTTTTATCCAAATAATATCCTCCCCTTCTTTTCGTAATTTTGCTTGTAACCTTCTCCTCCTTCTTTTTAGTAAGGTTACTCTACGCGATCCTTCTGCCGATTTACACAGATATTGGTCCCTTACTAACTTATTTATTTCTATATTAAGTAGACGCAGGGGACTAGAGCATATTGCAAAACACCTTTTCTTGTTTGATTTTTTAGCCACCGAAATCACTACCTTCATAAAATCTAGGAAGCACACAATTTCAAAACCGTGCCACATAGCAAGGTCATCAATTGCACCATCAAGAACACTCTCCAACTCTCGTTCAGCTTTTGTGTTCCAATAGCACCTTCCTGATTTTGCTCCAAAACTTACCTGGTCGCCATTAAGTGACCATTGGTCGGGTTTCGGGGGGATTATATTCACAGAGGTAAAAAGTATTTTGTGGTCGCTAAAAAGGGTTTCAATAACCCTAAGATCCTTTAATAGGGCAAAGGAATAATTCTCTACTATCACAAAATCTAATATAGATTCTCCCTGATATGATTTATGAGTAATATTTGCAGGGGAATCAGAGGGGAGCCTTCCATTCGCTATGATCCCGTCCATAACGGACAGTTCTTTAAGAAGTATCTTCCCTCGCTTGTTTGTTTTAATCTTCTCAGGGAAGAGAGCTTGGGGAATCTGTAATGATTCTTCTTTATATTTATCGCGAAACAGGCTCATACTTAAATTGGAGATTTTACAGTTCAAGTCCCCTACTAGGATTATATTGGGAGGAGGAGATTTCTCCCTAATACTCTGAATATAGACAAAAACCCTTTTTAAAGTTACGTTAAAACTAACTTCGGAGGGAATATAAGCATTAATCAAAACTAAAGGTTTAGATACATCAACATTGTCGTAACTAAACAACGTTACAGCCTGAAAAAGGTTACAAGGATCCAAATAGTGAGAGAAATTCCATTTTATCCGGTTGGATAATAGACAGGCAATACCCCCACTAGCATGGCCTCTCCTGGAGGGGACAGCGTAACCCTCCAGAACAAAATAATCCCTTCCTATCTGGATTTTCTCCGAACACCACGTCTCCTGGAGACAAATCACACTGGCTTTTAGGGACAGGAGTAGTTGAATTTTTTCAGGACAGTTCTTCAACCCAGCACAATTCCAAGATAGTATCGTTATATTGTCGCTAAATATGAGGATTAGGCGGGTACTTAATAGTCAATTTACTCGAGAGAACACCAGGTAACCAGTTCCAACGAAGATTTTCATCTACGACCTTATCCTTGGGGAGGGATGTAGGAGGATTAGGGTAATATACAAGACGGAGATCTTTTGATATGCAAATTTTCAAATCATTGAAACCGCCAGATTGTTCCACATTTCCAGAGGCTACCTTCGAGAGAGATAAAGAAGACCCTAAAGGCCTTGAAGACTTAGAAGGTCTAGAAAAGGGGAAATTCCCCCAAAAAGGCATAACCTCATTCCCTCTACTTCCGACCGTTGTAGAATTAGATTTACTACTAATTTAGAATAGAACTTTACCCTCGTTAAATTTCCACCCTCTGTCTTCAGAATCTGTACTAAGTCTATATCTGCAGTTTGTAGCAATTTCAAATTTGCTGATTCCTGAAAATATTTAAGGAGCAATGATCTATTTAAAGTGCAATCAGCATCAAATAGTGGAGTGGTGTGGCTCACTGGTTAGAGGCTGCAGACCCGGGAGCAGAGGACGGCCCGGGACCGGGGTTCAATTCCCGACGTGGCAGGGTCTTGGACCAGGGTCAGCGGACTCGATAATTCTCGCCTCAGTGCCTACTCTAACTAGGGATCACACTCGGCAACTCTGGGCATTAGCTTGCCTCATCTCCACAACGGCCCCACACATACGCCGGGATGCCTGGTTTCACCTTGGAGATACCCAGTAGGGACCATCTCACAGGGAAAGCCAGGACGGGTTCCCCAGCGGTCTATAGCGCAGAGATACTCCTTCGGGAGTCGATTCTAGCGCGTTAGAAACCCGCAATTAAATAAGGGGAAGAAGTCAAGAGTAAGAGTATCAACGCTTTCCTCCTTAGGGATTTCAGGAGGTTTGTGACAAACCACTACTCCTTCCCTTCTAACGGAGTAGGGACTGGCCAAAGGATTAAGAACAGAGGATACAGAGCCAGTAAAAATAATCTAATTTTTTGGGGAAATTGGATTTAACAGATCACCTTTAACCGTATAGAGCCCACCAGAAGAGCAGGGAAATGATGGTAATGGAGCAGTACTCTGTACTACAGGGATCGAGGTGTCCACAGCTCCTTTTGCGTCCTCACTTTCATCTTTTAATATCAACAGGGAGACCTGATGTGTTTCTTGGTTTGAGACCATTTCCAGGTTTTCCCCCCAAAGAATTTTTCTCCGTCTATTTTTTTCAATTCTTCTAATTAGTCTCCTCTTTTTTGTCCCTTTCTTTTTAACTTTCCCTGAATTTTCCTTTTTCCTATCACCTTCTGGTTCTGGAACCTCCTTGTCTCCCTCACTATGCTGTTTATTAAAAATCGGGAAGAGTTCTTTGTCTTCCTTAGGGTCCGTTTCGCATAGATCCACTATTGTTGGAGGAAGTTCTATACCTTCCTTTGACACCCTTTCGTGTAAGACCTCTACTACTGAAACAAAATCAACTGCACAGTTTGAAACAGGGGTTCTCAAAGGGAGGACTAATTGTTCCCTATCATGGGAAATATTAGAAAACCCCTTCTCTAACTTAGGGACTTTCTGCTCTACAAGGTCTTCTCCAACAGCCTCTAATATTGAGCAGGATTTCTTCTCGTGTCTGTTGTGCAATAAGAACTTCAATATTTGGGTAACTGTTTCCAATACGCAATCAGAACCCCCAACAAATTTCTCTAATAATAACAAAATGGAGGAGAGCAAATGCTCAAGAGAAGATAGGCAGTCTGAAACAGGTTTATCCAACCTAGGCGGAAGCATGGCATCAATACCTGTTATATTAAGATTAGAGTTCGATGAAATATTTAACTGGGAGGTATTCGAGGGAGTACTGCTATAAAGATGGAGAACAGGAGGAGCTGGTGTTACAGGAGTTTTTGTAAAATCCCTACCCTTATCAGTTTCAACCTCAATATATCTCCTACAAATCAGAATAAGCTAGGTCATTATTATACTCTCCTCTAGGTGAAGCAGGACTAGATTCATGGTGTTTAAATGGAGGCTCACTAGTTTTAGGAAGAGAAACATGTTCTATCACCCCCACCTCTTGTAAGATAGCTTCAGGAGGGATTTGTAGGGGGAGAGGGGATTGTTTATTTTTTTCCTTTGATGCGTACAAGGGGGGAGACACACAATTGTCCGAGGAGGCCAAGCCTTCCGTTACTGCAGCAGGAGAAATGGCTCCCTTTTCCATATTATTCTCATGCACCAAACCCTCAGTACTCAATCCCATCAAAGAGAAGGGGGCTTTTGCCATGTCATCGTGAACAGGCTCTACATTTGTAGCTCTATTTTTCCCCCTTTCCCAAAGATTAAATAACTGACAAGTGCCCTTAAATTGCACAACATGATTAACCTTATTACGGAGGGGATTCGATTTTGTTTTGGTACACGACCTTCCAACCAGTAATCTCCCAGACCTAAGTTTTTTGGCTGTCATTTCAAATGAATCTAGAGAGGGCACTAAGAGTCGCGGGAACAATAATATACACTAAAGCAGTCACATACCTACAAAAAGACGTTATAACAAATAAAATATTCTTTAAGGAGGGTGGGCACAGCACAGCCTTCTTCAGCCTCTGAGGGCTTTAGAGGGCCTGCCCTTTGCCCGCGCTCGTCCCGCGCGTCCCGCAATGCGCGTTGGGAAATCAAGTAAGTACAAAAAGAGAGGAGAAGGCGGAGCACACCCGGGAAGAGGCACCAGCTGTGGATGGAAGGGAGAATGCTGGTCCTCGCAGTCCCGGGCGCCCGCTCTGTCTCCTCGCTATCAGGAACTTCCCCGAGCTGTCCCAGCCTCTCGGTGTCCAAATGTCAAATCACTCAGCAGGAGTTTAAAAGACACCAGGCAGGGTAGAGCAAGGACCAAGAATCGGACAACTGCTGCGAGCGGTAGTGAGGCGGTAGATGGGGGCGGAGCACGCCCGGGAAGAGGCACCAGCTGTGGATGGAAGGAAGAATGCTGGTCCTCGCAGTCCCGGGTGCCCGCTCTGTCTCCTCGCAATCAGGAACTTCCCCAAGCTGTCCCAGCCTCTCGGCGTTCAAATGTCAAATCACTCAGCAGGAGTTTAAAAGTCACCAGGCAGGGTAGAGCAAAGACCAAGAATCGGACAAGTGCTGCGAGCAGCACCCCACTACCAGTAGCCACGTGTCTTTCTTTGTCCTGTCTGCTACAGCACACTGTGTGCGGCACTCCCTAACCACCAAGCAGCCAAAACCAGCCGGGGGCAGCCAGATGCAGCAGCCGATACGAGATGGAGGCACAGGCGCAGGTAGAGCAGGTCAGTGAGGACGTATAGATGTATGGGAGAGGCTCGAAACTGGGGTCTGTTGGCGGCTAATGAGGCAGGCTGGAAGCGGGCAGATTTAATTAGCCTTAGTTAGCCTTAGTTAGACCCTCTGAGCCCCTCTGAGGCTTTACACTCAGGCAGACACAGGTGAGACACAGGTGAGCACAAAGAACACTGCTGCTGCTGACAATCACGGCTGTCAGTCACTGTCACAGCGTGTCCGGCTGAAGTTTGTACGGCGCCCGCTGCAGTTTTGAGAATGCGGGGACCACCGGGAGGGCGAGGGGGGGTACAGGACCGGTTGTGGACCGGTTGTGGAAAGCGCCCACAAATGCGGGCGTTGCTGCGGCTCACCTCCAACTTCGTTCACCGCTGCGTTCGCTCTCCCCTTCCGTGATTGCTCCGTGGCCCCCACCGCCGGCCGCGCCCTGCTGTTTTCCCTCACTGCTTGCTTGCTTGCGGCGGCGGTGATGACGTTCGCGGTTAGGGGCTGAGGATGAGATAGTGAGTGAGTGAGAGCAGCTGGCGATAGGGTGGTGGGGGCTCGGCTCAGCACTCGCGCCGCTCTGCAACAACCGCACTGCTGCTCCTCGGCTCTCTCGCGATACCTCTGACTCACGGCTCCTCTGTGATCGAAACCAAGTTCATTGGCGTGTCTGGGACCATAAACAACAGCGCCACCTGTATTTGATAATAAAACTTAGTCTGCACTCCGTGATGCTGGAAGAGTGGGTTTACATGACCCTAATATTCCCTGCACCTCCCACTTCTAGTCTGCACTCTGATGCAGAAAGAGCGGATTTACATGATCCCAACATTCTCTGTACCTCCCACTCTTCACTTCTATCAGAGTTTCTGCCTTTAACTTATGAGCAAGTCACCAGACTTCTCTCTGCCTCCAAATCAGGATCGCCACTGGACCCGAGCCCTCCCAAGATAATACACTCTGCGACAGAGCTAGTCGCCTTTCATGTAGCTGAGATATTTAACCTAGTCATTAAAACTGGAATTTTTCCTAACATGTTTCCGAAGGCCTCCATTCTACCACTTAAAAAAAAAACTTGGATAAAAAGATCCAGACAAATACCGTCCAATCGCCCGCCTGCATCTACCAGCGAAACTTCTGGTAAAATATATGAACCATGGACTGTCCACACTCATCAATAATAATCATATTCCGGATCCAACACAGTATGGTTTCCGGGATGAACATAGCACCAATCTTGGATTGATCACGGCGTCAGAAGAAATCAGGTGCTCGGTGGATAAAGGAGGCATGGCAGCCTTGATATCACTAGATCCGACTGATTAAAACACATGGCTTTGCCATGGTGTTGCATGCAGATGACACCCAGATTGTAGTTTCCATTTCAAATAATATTCGGGACACAATTCACAGCTTTCATGCCTGTATTCGACAGGTGAGTAGATGGATGTCAGAGAAGTGCCTTAAGCTGAATCCAATAAGACTGAGGTTCTCCTTTTCGGCAGAGATCTGTCCATCTGGTTCTTTGATTGGTGGCCCATGGAACTAGGCCTCTAAGGTGAAAAATCTGGGAGTCATTTTTGACACCACCTTGTCCTTCTCCCATAATGTGAAAGCGGTCACTTCATCCACTTGCTATACATTGAAGATTCTGAGGAAAATCTTCCCTTTCATACAGCTAGTCTTTCAGAAAACAATGGTTTCTGCATTAGTCTTGTCTAGGCTAGACTACTGTAATGCTCTTCTGATTGGCATAAACAAAGCACTCCTTGTTAAACTGCAGGTTCTCCAGAACTCTGCCGCTCGATTGCCTCTTAGTATTTCAAAATATTCCTCTGCCAAGTTGTCCCTCAATGCTCTCCATTGGGTAACAGTGGAAAAACTGATTAATTTTAAGGCCCTCTGCATTACCTTTAAGGCCCTGCATAACCAGGGCCCCACTTACTTGATTGATTGTTTTTGTTGGTATACCCCAACCAGAAAGCTTTGGTCCTCTTCACACATGTTGGTGGAGGTCCCTAAAACACAACTTTTAAACTGGGGCGGTAAAAGCTTTATAAATATCACAACCAGACTTTGGAATTGTTTGCCTTACAAACTTAAACATTTCCCTGACCTGCTTTCCTTCAGGAAAGGTTTGAAGACCTGGCTATTTACTGCATATTTTAGTTATAGCTAGATTCTAGCCTCTTCATATTCTCAGCGATGGTATGCTGTAGGATGACAAGCACCTAGACGCCTTAGGGTATTAGCTACACATAAAACTAAATAAATAAATGCTGCTGGCAGCATGAACGCGTCATCAGGATTGGCTTCAGTATTGATGATTTGCACTCTCAGCGTGACTGGAAGCCTTTGCTTGCTGTCTCCAACCCTGTAATACAGCTCGAGTTGGAGACAGCTTCAGTGTGCATGTCAGTTTGTGCCCTGCCCACCATTTGCCCTCCATGATGGCCGCAAATTAAGCCCCAACCCAAGACTCAGATATTGAAAGAAAAATAAAATAATAATGAACAATTTTATTCTCAATTTATCTTTAAAGTTTTGGGGCTGGTAGGGTGGATGACGCTCCTGTGCGATGATATGCATGGGCTCTGCAATGAACGGGTGTGATAATATTGTACGGAAGCTCATTACTTTCACTCAATATATTTTTCACCAGCTTTGCATTTTAAAAATCTAGAAATGTTAATCTGATATGTTGTCAGTGATTGCAGTGATAATAAAATATTTGACTTCACAACTTTGCACTCCTCCAGTGCTGATATACAATATTACATTTCCATATATTAATCTGTTTTGAAAAAATACAGTCCTGTGATTGAATTCCATTTCTGTCAGACGTTTTTCCAATCAAACTGATAAATGTAATTTATTGTGTGAAAACCCTTTTTTTGTTTTTACTTTGTTAAATTCATTCATTTCCTGAAATATATTATTTTAGGGATTTTGCAAGCAATTACTTTTTACTTGTAGACACTCAAAAATATGAAAACACACTTCAGTAAGGACAACGGGAACCTAGCATACCTATACCACAAGATGCTCTTTTTTCTTAATTATTATATTTAACACATGTTTAATTGTATGATATATGCAGTTATTGATCTGTATAATCTTTAAATGAGATTACATGTGTTTAAAGTAATGCATTCCATTGTGTGCGTTTTTAGGACTACTGAACCGCCAGTGGAGTCCCTTAGGGACACGTATTAGAAGAAAAGTATACAGTAACGGCCGGCATTAATTACGGGTGGGGGGATCGTGGGTTTGCGCAGGGAGGATCACGCTGGTAGGTGGGTGGGCGAAAATGTAATACTTTTTTAAAAACATACCTCTCCGCCAGCTGGGTCCCACGTTCTCATTACAGCTCTGGCTGCCTGCTCCTGCTCTCCTCTCAGGAAGCAGGCAGCCTCCCTCCTCACCCCTAAGCCAATTACAACATTGCAAAGGCAGCGTTATGATTTGTGGGGACGCCACCCAGCCAGGCGCCTATGGGTAGGCCATTTTCTCCATGTAGGCTGCATTGCAGCCTGCAATGAGAAAGGGTAGAGTGTGTATGACTGGTTTGGGTGGCCACCGAAGGCTGACCAAACCAGACATTCTCACTGGGGCACACCACTCCACTTCTCCCCTGCCCAGCCCTGCTCGTAGAGCAGCCCAGCCATCCCGCCTGCCCGCCCACAACCAAACACTTCTGCTTTCTTTCAGTACGAGAAGCAGAAACATAAAATGTTCGTTTTACCATTTTATGCTTCTAGCACTGCAAGAAAGCAGTGGGGTGACACTCCTCCGCCCTAGTGGAGGAGCCGCCCTTAAAGTATGACTCCCAGATGCAGCTCCCATGTCAGTCCGTACTTTTCTTTTCCTACCGATTTTAGGAACATCTTTGAGGTATTGTGTGTCACGAGGTCTGAGTAATGTCCATCTACCCTTTTATCTCATACATATGTAAATGTTTCCTTCTCCTCATGCTTCTTGAAACCCTCTCTTCACTCACAATCGGAGTGTCTGGGTTAAAGACCCAGATCTGTGGAGTTACCAAGGATTTTGTGCATCCAATGGAGGCGCTACTGGCCCTATAGGAAGTACCATAATGATGCTTTATAGTTCTTTAAATATTCTGCTCTGCTCTTACTTTTTTATTTGTGCTCTCTGGTTTTAGTTGTATTCCATTTACAGTTACACATTGAGAATGCTTGGTTTATCTACGAATGTGTTTATTTGTTGCTTCTAAATATTTTTGTCACAACTAACCTAACACATTTAGGCGAGAAGATGGATTTTGAAGAGGAGGAGTGTTGTACCATCTGTTTTATTGCATTTGTGTGAAGTTGCATTCCATTTCTGGGGAAAAAGGTCAAATAAAAGACTTTTTGTTAAACAGATTATCATTTAACCTTTGCCTAGAAATTTTTTGAGAGCGTGGTTGAATTTGCGTAATTTTATTAATTTAAGGATATGGCAGTGAATAAAAAAACAAAAATAACTTACGGTGAACAAATTGAGAAACCTCCTCGAGGTCAAATGCTGTACATCAAAACCTGTTTGCTTAGGCATTTTATACAAAGCGAAGTGATCAATATTGAACTAATTATGTCAATTGCAAGTGTCTAGGAAACAGTTATTTGAACCACAATAAAGCATAAGTGCAGGATTAAATTCTACAGCTCAGTTCTTTGGTTAGGTCTGGTGTGGAATAAAAATTGGGGCCGTATCCACCGATTTTCAGATCTGCACTATTGCACAAAATGTGCCCTCAAAGATATGCCAGGAGGTTCGGTAGACACAGATTCCAACGCATTTCACCTGATCTGCAAGTCATTCACACATAACAGTTTTGCCCCTGTGCAGGACTAAAGCAATGAAAGAATGGAAGCTGCCTGCGTTGCAAATCCTTTTATGCAAACAATTAGTTAGGGATAAATGTAATTCTAAAATAAATATAAATATAAATATACTGTGTGAAGCTTTTTGGGCACGTTCAATTGAAAGCGCATGTACTGTTATTGGTTATGTAGATATAGGGGTTTTTTGTGTTGTATTTATTTATTTATTTTTTAACAGAAAGAATCAGTACAGCAGTATATGTAATAGGCATCTGTTAAGAAGAACAAGATCATACAGTGATAGGGGGATGAGTGAGTGATATATGCTTTATTTTGATACATAAATATCTTAAAAGCAGTACATACATTTAAATTTACATTTCTTAAGGCAAAGATAAAAACGATTAGAAGTTTAAAAAAGATAAAACAATCAGCAGAGCTGTAATAAATAATTTAAAAAAGAATTAAATTGCAATAGAAAGCCTTTTAGAACGAATCACCCATGCCCATTTAAAAAATTTAGTAACACCACACACGATGGGGGAAGATGTATCAGACAATAAAATACGGAGGGCCACCAAATGCTGTCTTGTACCTAGAAGTCTGCACACTGGTGTAAGCCAGCGCCTCCTTGGAACACAGTAGTCCGGGCATTCAAAGAAAATGTGTGCCACCGTCTCGACCCTCATTGAACACAGAGCACAGAAGGGTGAGGACTGTGGAGCTGATTTCCACCTAGACACCAGGCTGCCTAAAGGTAAAGTACCCACTCTGAACTTAAAGTAGAGAGCCCTGTCCAATGGAATAGAAATGAGGTCCAGATAGGCCTCAAATGCAACCACATCTTTAATTCTTATGAAAGCTATGGTCGAGTTGCAGTGCCGGGGATTGCTAATGAGTTTGGATGATACCCACTCCCAATAAAGTTTCTTCAGGGTGGCTTTGGGAGGAGCAGAACGGGTAGCCCAGGAGTCATCCAACCCCAGCTCCCCCAATAGGCTCTTAACGTCCCTTAGCCATTTGATTCAATGCCAACCCTCCATGGCAATCACCTCCGACAAGCCAGCTGCATATGAGGCTAGCTCGGGGACCCTCCACAGACGAGCCCACAGGAGCAAAGGCCGGAGGCGAGCCTGGTCCGCAATTGATCTGCAACCCAAGTCAAGAAGTACCGGGACTGTTGGAGTGCTCAGTGGGAGCGCCATAAGGTCTTTCAGGAATGTGCTTTGTGCTTTAGCTAAAACCTCAATATTTGAGGTACCCCACAACTCCGCCCCATACAGGGCGGCAGTTACCCCTCTGGCTTTATAAATGTCTATAAGCGGGGAAATACAATGTTTAGCAGATGAGCGATGTTCCCTGAGTAGGACACTAGTAACCCTTTTGTGGCTGAGCAGCATCTTTTGAATGTGTGGGGACCAGCTCAAAGAATTACCTAGGCGGATCCCCAAGTAATCAAACTCACAGACCCTCTCCAGGGGAACAGAGTTTAAGATCAGAAGGGGGGTCCTAACTTTTTAGGAGGGTTCATGATCAGAAATGTGGTCTTGTCTACATTAATCGTCAAGCCCCTGAGAGAGCAGAACTCCAGGAAGCGGTTGAGGAGCTTTTGGAGACCCCAGGGTGTCTTTGCGATGAGAAGAGTGTCATCAGCAAAGAGCAGGGTGGGGATCCGAGTGCCCGCCAGGGACGGGGCATCTGCTGGTTCTTTAAGCAGGTGCTCTACCACCCCATTCACATAAAGTGAGAATAGTGTGGGAGCTAGCACGCATCCCTGGCGGACTCCCCTACACACCTATTGGTTTTCTCCCCATTCGTGCCCCATCTCACCTGTGCATAGTTGTCTGTATGGAGTTTAATCAAGAGCGACAGGATGTAGGGGGGCAGCCCCAGCCCCTGCAAAACCCTCCATAACTCCTCCCTAGGTACTAGGTCAAAAGCAGTCTTCAGGTAAATGAAGGCCAAGTAAAGACTGCCCTTGCCCAGCACCACCACCTTCCAATACAGGAGCATCAGCCTAAAGGCCTGTTCGATCGTCCCGGTGCCTGAACGGAACCCCGCCTGGAAGTCAGACACAATCTTGTACTCATCAGCCCATTGAAGGACCCTCCCCAAAATCACCTTCCCAGCCACTTTTTGGGAAGAGCCGATCAGGCTAATGGGCCTGTAGTTGGCGGGGCTGTCCCGGCATCCCTTTTTAAATATCGGGACAACCTCCGCCCCCTTCCAGGAATCAGGCACTAGTGCGCCCCTCATAATTGCGTTTAGGAGATTAGCGACCAAATGACCCCATTCCTTCGGGTCGGCTCGTAACAAGTCACCTGACAGCCCATCTGGCCCAGCTGCTTTTAGTGGGACCAGGGACTTAATTACGGCCTCCACCTCCCTCGCGGTAAAGTCATCACCGCCCCTATCAAAAACAACAACCTCCAGGGAGAAGGGCTCACTAAGGACCCCTTCTGGTTGGGAATACAGGGCCTCAAAGTGGTTGTACCAGATCTGGGCGGGGATGGTACATGTAACCAGCGATGCATCAGGCCTATTCCTAGTTCTAACCAAACTCCAAAAGCACCTTGCATCCTTTCCCTTACTAGCTACCAACAGGTCTTCCCAGAACTTCTCCTCCCACTCCTTTTTCGCTGCCTTTAAGGTGTCGGAGTAGTCCTTCCTTGCTGCCCTGATTGCTAGTTGGGACTTAGATTTGATTGCCCCTATCAGGGCTTTTTTCAGGGACCTGCATTTTGTTGTATACCATCCCTGTCTATTCGTGGGTTTGGTCCTGTTAGTAGCACCAGAAGTACTAGAGGATAAGATGAAAAGTTTACTTAGGGCCCTGGTTAGATCACAAAAAATCTGCGTGGCCTCCTCAGGCACATAGGACAACGAACCCAGATTACTCTGGGCTGCAGCCAACAGTGCCCCTATCGCTGAGACTTTCTCAGCAGACAAGACAAGTTTGGCCCACTTCAGTCGCCTCCCACAGCTAGAAACGCTGACCATCTGGGAGTTAGATGCCGACAGGGGATATAGTCCAACCTTGCCCCTGAGACACTCAGGAGATAACACAAGAGAGAGAAGATTGTGATCGCTCTCAATGGTCTGAATAATCTCCATGTCACTCAGAGTACTCCATAGACATACGTCGAGAAGGATATAGTCTATTCTAGACGTATGATTGGGCCTATTATAGGTGTGTGCACCAATCAAATCAGATTTCGACCTCCAATTGACCGCCCTCAGATCAAATTCCATGTTAAGGGCGTTGATATGCAACGCCACTTGTGACCACCTTTTGATGGGGGGCAGAGCCAGGGCCGGAATCCCCCTTCTCGAGTCCTCCTCTTCTGTGCCTAGCATGTCATCAGGGCTTAGGGGCTTGAACATACAGTTTAGATCGCCCGCCACCAGAGTGCAAGATTTTCTTGGCCGCTACCTAAGGAGATCTTCTAGAAGGGCAATGGTGGGTGACTGTACGCCTCCCCTAGTGCCTCTAGCATAGATGTTGTAAATGTCTAGGAGCAGACAACCCCGTGAATCCTTTAACGTGATGTTAAGGATGTCTGGTGAGTTTGAAGGGTGCTCTTCCACCCTACAATCTAGGGAGACAGCAACCCAAATGAGGAGACCGCCCGAAGGGCGACCCCTCCCTGACAAGGGGGAGACAGCTGGAACAAAGTGGGATGAATATCCCACCTTGTGACAGGGCTCCTTAGACCACATCTCCTGGAATATACAGATGGAATAACCCTCCACGAGAACGTTCCAATCAGGCAGCCCCAACTTCCTATCGATTCCCGCGATGTTCCAGCTGAAAATCCTGAGAACTGGATCCGCCACAGCCGGCTCACCGACGGGATCGAGATCGAGGTCACCTCTCACCATCAGCGGGTCCTGGGTCGTGTGGCTGTCAACCCCGCCTTGCCTCCCGGGAAGCTGATTACTCTCTTGTATAGGAGTGGGGATTACCATGCTCAGAGGGAGTGTACCATGATCAATACTTAGCCCTGTCTGCTCAGTGACTTTGTCTATACTACCAACTCTGTGGGCCTCCCCAATGGTGCCGTCGGTTCAATAACCCGGTGGTCTCCACCCTGGCGATGGCCAGACTGTCTGAGGATAGAATTGAGGGTTAGCAGGAAATTCAGAATAGGCCAGGCTATTGCTCCAACCCATGCCGAATTCTCGGCCAATCCGGGGGGTGACTGGTCTCGGATAAAAAAGGTTAAGTCCACTGTACCAATTCCCGGACCCCCGGGATTAGGTTTGTGTTGGGGACAGTTTTTGTTGGTAGTGTTTGTGGGTGGGTAGGAATAAGATTGTTATTCGTGGTTTTGACTGGACAAGCCTGACTATTAGCTTTACCTTTGCCCGTCCCCTTTGATGTTCCCTTCAGTTTGGCGGGGCCCCTCCCACCCAGCAACTCAACCCGGCCCGGCTTCATACTGGGGACTTGAGAGGGTTTGGGAATACTTGGAAGGGCTTGCGTTTTTTGACTAATACTCCCAGAGGTAGCCACAAGCGACACTGAGGGAATGGTGTCATTCAGCTGGAGAGTTTCCAAAGTAGCCGCAGAGGGTGCAGCAGGCAAAGCCTGCTGGTGCTCTGTGTGTTTCTTGTTTCCAGTGGGCCCTCCTTGTTCCTCATCCCTTATCCTAGAGTGCAGTTTGATCAGTGCTTTCAACGAAAAAAAACTATCTAAGGTTGACTGTTCAAACCTGTCTAACCTGTCACCCAGCCCAGTCACTCTGTCGATATTCGGGGACAACAGTGTTTTCAACAATTCCTCGAATTGTTCAATGGAAACAGGGACGCGGGGTACTGATGTCTGGTAACTAAAAAGGGCGCTGCACCCACTCTTTCTAGGTTGGGACCACTCCCCTTGGTGGAAAGAGAGGGATTTATCGGGCCCAAACCCTCACCCGTTTTAGAACCTATGCCCTTTGTCCCCTGTTTTCTTGGCTTCTTGCACAATTTCAAGGATCTTCTACGTGGGCTAGCACTCCTTTTTCTTTTAGTGATTGCAGGGACCAACGGGGGTGCCAATTGGCTTTGGAATTACCAATGTGGGGGGAGAACAGACAGGGCTTGCTATGGGAAGAGGAGTTACAATAGGAGACACGACTGGATTGCCACCAGCCTCAGGAGGAGGTGTGGATGATTCAGCCAGCCCCTCCAATCTGTCAATGCTAGCCCTCAGTGATTCAACCCTTGATTCACCAGATGCACGGGGTGTAGGTAAAAGGGGGAGGGGGTTGCATATAGGTGATACTGCCTGAGCTAAACGGCCCAGGGATGATCTTTTAGACAGGTGAAATTCTTGCGAAAGACGCCGCTCCGTCATTACAACTTCCTTCTCTATGACGGCTGCAACCTGTGTGAGGAATTTGTCCATAGTACCTATAACACTGCTGGGTCCCACCTCCCCCCCTCCCCTCAAGCTCTTCCCCGAGCGGGTGGACATTAGTACAGACTATTAGGAAAGAGCAGATACCCTTATTAGCGTGAGAAAGACTACCGGACTGGGGTATCGAAATGTGGAGTCAGAGGGGTGGCCCAGCCCAGCCTCAGACAGCCCCTGACTCCCACAGACTGCCCGCCCTTTGCCCGGGCTTCGCTCGGCATTCCGCTCGCGTTCCGCTACGGGGGATGACAAAATACAGAGTAATCGTCCTGTTCTGATGGGGAGGGGTAGGGACATGGAGGTGGGGTGGGTGGCTAACCCTCAGATGTAAGGTCTAGGGCATTGTTTGTGGGTTGCCGGGCGGCATCCTTGAATGATCCAGAAGAGAACCCTAGGTCTGAGAGAGTGCCATGGGGCAGGGAAGGGGAAAAGGAGGTATGTGCCCCCGGGAAGGGTGAAACTCGGACATCCTGTGTGCGTCCATGACTATGGGTTCAGGCACTATTGAACTATTGGTCCATGCTCTCAGTTAACTAGGTATTGTGTTTGTGTTTGCTGATAGCAAGCTCTGTCACTGCACCAGCATGCCTCATGTGCCCCAATGCATAACAGAGCCCAGTTCTTTGTTACATATAGCGAGCCTGGTAAAAACGATGGTTCAGATTTATCATTGTGTTGAGTTGTGTTGTGTTGCTCTTGTGTCATGCAAGGTGTTGCAAGGACAACACAATACTAAAGTCAGTGTACCTTGCATGGGTCTACATTGCTTGGTAAATCTGGAGCAAAGTAAGGCAGTGCAAGTTGCTGCCTTGCGTTACTCTGCCCTGGGAAGTTGTTCAATGTTTGGAGCGTGGGTGTTCCCACTTATCTAACGATGAATTTGAGTGCATTCTCAGTTTTACCAAGACTGGTAAACCTAGGAATGTATCAAAATGCTACCTCTTCCCAGAGGAGGTGTAATGAGGAGAAATGTCTTTATTTCTCCTCATTGTTTCTTCTTTCTAAGTGTGCTGCATTCTGAAAAAGCCTCAGAGGATTGTTTTCATGCAAGAAAGTGTCCCTGCTTGCATAAAAACTATCTGCCCTGCAACACAGGCACCCCAACACCATGGTGGAAGGACGTCTGCATTGGCACTAGGCTGCACTGTGTGAGCCCGTGCAGACAGAAAGGCAGAAATATGGGGCATTCCTGTCCTCTATCTCTCATGCACCGGAGTGTCTTGCTGCATTGAGTTGTATGAACGTTTGATAAATGTGGCACTATGATCTCTACACCTGCACTCTTTGTTGTCCTTCTTCAAGTGGGTGTGTCTGGCTTTTGAAACCGGACCTCTTGTGTTTGACAGAGGAGCGGCATCATTCATGAGTTATTGTGAATAGCATCAATACAGCTGAAAGAACAATTTATGCAACTGTTAAAATTTGGTGAAGCTATTATAAGATGGTTTATTTTGGGACAACACATACATGCCTTTTTGCAGAATTTGTCAACAGATTCACTAATTTGACAGTGGCATTCCTTAAATGTTTTTCTTCTGCAAAACTCTCTTTTAGAATAATTAGGGGGGTACCTTTGCATTTGTGAGGGAAATGGGAAGAACACAGAAATATCTTAAAATGCTTGAAATCTATTTATTTAATGCAAATGTAGTCTTATGAGCAGTGGAACGCTGTACAGAGAACACAGTTTGCTGATCCGGAAAATATAAGACACACAGATGATTGACTGAATGCAGAGCAAATCAAACATTCACCCCCAGTCAATAGATCTGGGTTAAATCCATTGTCCTTTTGCTCACCATGTCACCCCAGTTTAGACCCAACCATATGCAAATCAGTCTTGACCCTGTGCCTCATGGGAACAATCCAGACCCAGCTGCCAAGCTAGGTCCTCCCTGGACAGGAAACAAGCATCCTGTGACCGGTTTCAGGGATTCTCCCTTCATCAGCCAAGCTAGCTTGAATCCTGTAGCACAGTGAGCCTTGGATCCACGTCTAGGCATACCTGGCGCACTTAGGGCTAGACACAAGACACATAGATGATGCAGAACAAATCAAACATTCTCACCCAGTCAAGAGACCTGGCTTATATCCATTGTTATTTTGCTCACCATGCCACTGCAGCTTAGACCCAGCCATATGCAAATCAGTCTTGACTTTGTGCCTCATTGGAACAGACCAGACGGTACTGCCAAGCCAGGTCCTCCCTGGACCGGAAACAAGCATTCTGGGACCGGTTTTGGGGCATCACCCCTAATCAGCCAGGCTAGCTTGAATCAGGAAGTGTTTTAGAACAATGTATTCTTTAGGCTCTTCCTGAAGGAAATAAATAATTTATTTAGTCATATGGCAATAGTAGATTTCAACCTTTCTGGCGATTCACAGCATCTCTATGTTATTCATGGAAATTCGTGTTAATCACAGATTTCGATGTTCAATCCTTCCTTACTTAACATATTCCTGTGGACTATCAACTGGACACTGTTAGAAATGGGGATTGCTGGTTGGCTAAGGCTTGCGCCAAAGCCAGGCAGAAACCACCACACTAGTCATAGCAAGGGAGTCACACGGCAAGATAACCCCTGCTCACCCCCTTGGTAGCTTGGCACGAGCAGTCAGGCGATATGTAAAGCGTTTGAGCGTGCACCTAGCAACAACACCCAAGGCCCACCACAAAGGAAACTCCACACAAGGTTATATATAAAAATAGCCTTTGTATTATACCAAACACATTACATAATAAACACACAATTTACACTGTGCCACTGGCATGGGCGGAATTTACAGGGGATTATATACATAGGACAGGGCCATATGGACCACTGTCAGGAATAAGCACTTGGAAGAACTAGCACTTTGTAGAAATAGCATTTTGTAAGAATAGCACTTAGAACATAGAATAGTTGTAGCACCAAATAGCAACTGTCGAACACAACCAGTAACCACTGGTAACAAGTAGGTAGACACTACGCAATCCTAACCACCTTAGGCATATATCACGCAGGGTACCATGAACTCACTAGCATAACTATACTAGGTAAAACAACCTCTTAGGCATGAAAAGCAAATGTAGAGGTATAGGCATAAAGCATTGCATATTGTGCATAAATCACATTAGGCAAGAAATCACATTTGCGCCAAAAATCACATAACTGACCCCAGGCCAACTTGCCCTCTCAGGGGCTCACAGGCCCAATGTCCAGAATGTCTGGGCTGGCTGCGCAGGCAGCCAAAGAAGAATGCGCAACAGACCTAAATGATGCAGCTGCCCACTAAGTGCTGGGCAGCTGGGGGACGGGGCCTGGCACCAGCGTGCCTCCTGGCTCTCCTCTGGGGCTCTCAAATAAACAATAGGGCCTAAAACAACGTGAGAGCCTTGCAGGCTCTAATTCAGCAAATAGGTCATACGTTGGAGCCTCGTGGGCTCTGGATACAAAATTGCTGCCACACTGGGGGAGCGGCCCGCTGCCAACTGGGGCCCCTCTACCCTCGGAAATGCCCGTTGTAGCCTCGTGGGCTTGAGATACCAAATGCCCCCTGGAGTCTCGTGGGCTCGAAATACAACGGAATGCATCACTTAGCCGGGGAGCGACCCGCTGCCATCCGGGGCTGCTCCTCACAGATCTGGGACCCACCGAGATGCCCGCACTGCCCGGTTGCTGGGAGGCGGCGTCTCCGCTGGGCTTCCCTGCTCCTTCCTGCGGTGGTTCTGGGCGGCTGCAGGTGGGGTTTGGGAGATCCCCCCTGACTCCGTGGGGGCTCTCCGGTCTCTCCTCTTCCGCCGCTGGTCCCACGGGGCTCTCCCTCACACCTGGGAGCCCCAATGGGCAACGCCGGGTTTCTTTCGGTGGTGCAGGAGCACGTGGTGGGATCCCATCTGCTTCCTGCTTTGCTTCTCAGGGCAGCCAATGGCAGCGCAGCCCTCCGGACGAGCCTCCAGGCTCCGGGGCGCGTTAGCCAATGGCGGCGCGGTGATTCCTTGGCAAAAATACGGGGTAGGCACCCATGGAAACACGGTCCCTGGTGGGGTGGGCACCTGCTAGGGCAAGAACACTGGCACAAGGTCCCTGGCGGGGTGGACACCTGCTAGGGATATATACTATGGCAATGAGCAGGGTGGGCACCTGTGCCGATAATCAGCAAAGGGGGGGAGCCACACGCCGGGGAATCCCTCAAGAAAGGGGATTGCAGCTCCGGCCTGCAGTTGGAAACAACAATGCTCCTCTGGAGGAGAAATCAGGCGCTGCCCAGGCGCTTTAGGAAACAAGGTCACAAGTCCAGAAAAAGTCCTTAGGAAGGCAGGGGGAAAATGCTGGGCCCAGAGGCCAGCTCACAGGGCCCTCCAGGCAGGGAAGCGGTCCCCTGTGGCGGTCCTCCTGGCGCCCAGCAGCAGCAGCAGGCTCCCCCCCCAAGTTAGGATCAGGAAAGAACATTTTCATGGGGTCACAGCCCCTCTTTTATACACATATTCCTTTGTCTCCGGGTGCAGGGTGGGGGGAAAACCAGACGCAGCTGGTTCTGGAGCACTCTGTTGTGCTCAGCCCCTCTCCCCATTCACAGGACAGGCTAGGGACATCAGTCGCACCAGAGGGGGCGGAGCCAGAATTGTGTAGGGAAGGCCCAGCCCTATTCATGTCCCAGGTGCACTCCTCCCACCCATCTGGATGTAAATCTCCCTATTCACCACTGGTGCAGACCCATCCTGACTCCTGGAGCCAGGCACAACAGCCAGCTCCAGCCAATCACAAGCCAGACAGTCACTTCACATTTATTACACAGACATGCCAGGTACTAGAAGTGGCACTTCCACACTAGACATGTTAAATCCGCACACATCATCACGCAGCATTTACTCTCATGAGTTCGCACATACCAAACTCGACCCTGCACTCCTCACACATCAGGAACTACCATGGACACATACATTCCCTATGCATTCCCATGGGAGGGCACGCCAATCTCACCACACGCACTCAGAGTACGCACGCACTATACACTGGGACACAGTGTTAAAGTGCGCAGAACTTTGTTTTATATTTTTCTCCAACAAAATTGTTATTCAGTGTTGGGACAGGAATGTACCACTGCATGGAAAATATTATTGACCCAATTTTAGGTCAATCTGGAAGATTGTCTTTGCTTTTGGTCTCAGTACACATAAAATACTGCTGGCACACTGAGGCATAGGACGGTAGCAAGAGGCAATGATGGGCAGTGTCAGACCCTTGATGAATACTTGATTATAGGGCAACGCTCCCCCTCCTACCCCGGTTTTTTAAACAAGATAGGGAAACCTGGCAGTTCCAGGGTGTGTTACGAGAATTGGCAGGTATGGCAGTTTATAAAATCTTTACCTCCACAAAGTCATTGGCGGAGGGGGGTTGAGAGTGACGTAAAGTGAGGGATCTGAATCCTGATGAAGGCCAATGACCCGTAGTGGAGAATTTACACGTTTTTGCCAACAACATCATCAAGCTTTGTATATCAGGAATGTATAAAGTTGTCAAATAATGTATATATGGCATAAACTGTATATATTGTCCATATAAACTGCAAAAGTGTCAGTCATTACTGCTCATATAAAAAACTTAAGTAGCAGTTTATTTTTTGTTGCCGCACATGAATTGTCATATGGATGTCTACCTACGCTGATCAAATAGGATATATTTTTTGTATATATCTTATGTCATTATATAAAATACTCTGATCAAATTCTGATCTCTTTTTTTCTATTGATTATGCTCATTGTTATGACATATACATAAATTGTTAAAGAATGTGAAATAAGTCCTACAGGAACTTTTTTGCTTGTGTTACCGTAGTGGAGATAGGCATGCTGAAGCATGTTGCTGATAGCAGAAAGGGGGACAGGGCACTAATTACCCAGGTAATCCCAAATCCCAGTTTTTACCCATGCCAGGGGGGGACCCAGAAAAAATTAGGGAGGGTACCCTTAAGCAGGTTTAAGTTCATTCTGCACGGTGGATCGCTTATAAGGCTGGGGTTTGACTGCAAACAAATACTTTGCTCTACCCTCAGCGTTGGTCTGTGCCAGAGTGTTGTAGCACACCCTATGATGAAGCATGTCACTATTTAATGGTAGGGGGCAATTTTTTAAAACACATTTAGGGTTTCCTAAAGAGGGATTTTTTTTTAGATTTGTCCTCCTCTTTCCTTTTCTTTTTGTGTGTAGGAGGACAAGGGAGGGGTAGTACCTCTCACCTCTTTCATTTTATGAGTGACATAGGAGTATTATAGACAATGAGGCCCAAAGCCTGGCAAAGTAGTTGTGCAGGGGTGCCAAAGCATTGCCCATGGCTGAGCACAAGACTACCATCTGTGGCCGTGAGCATGTACAGTGAATGGTGGCGACAGTGTACCATGATGTTAGTGATCAGTACCTAAACACACCTTTTTAACTTTCAAGGACATGAGTGTGACGCTATAGGCCTACGCGACTAGGTTCCACTCATATATCATGGCAAGATTCTGCTCTGCCAACCCTCTGTGAATGCAGAGTGCATGTGCATGTATGGTATATGGTAGCAGGAATCCATATAATTTTCAAGAGTGCATGCAATGTTTTACAAGTGAGATCTAATTTGGGATGCATCTGGTCTGACCTAGCACAGGATAGAGGTTGTGAAACATGCCTGTAGGTAGAGGAAGAGTATTGCCTACATTTTAGAGGAAGGTGTAACTTATACACAGATGTGTGGAAGATAGAAATGCATTTAAATAATCTATATCATCTCATTAGAATTGGATAGGTGATTAGCCCTTGCTGAGTACTGTCATTTAGTTAATGATGTGGGAATGGAGCCTGGGTTCTTTCTTTCGAGTGTCCCTTCCCGGTACACTGATGAAGGCCAAGTACAAAGCTTCAAAGGTATTGTGCTAATGTTATGGTGGTACTCCTGCTTTAATCTTGCATCAGCATTACCTACTGTGAGGAATCATCACCTTGCACTAAGTGCCTGCCTGTGATGCAGAGGAACAATAAACTGTGACATTAAATTAGGCAAAAACGTTTTTCAAACTAGGACAGTGGATCTACATCCGCTGTTTTGAAATACTGCATAAAAGTGGGTCTCAAACATCCCCCCTTCTTTCCAGTGCAAGCTGCTTCAATGCTTGAGGACAAGAGCTGTTGTGTCCCAGGACCAGTTTTTCAAAGGTGAGAGGACATTGCCTGGTTTCATCAAGACTTCTTGTAAGAATCTGGGGTCTGTCAGTAATTTTGTGATGTGCCTGTCCACTGAGAATTAGTGAAGAGATCATTGTTCCACAGAAGCCTACTACCCATGAAGGTGAGCTCATTTGCTCAGTCTGGTGTAAGAAGGGGCAGGAGGGGACAGATGAAATGGTGCAAAGTGCTGAGGAGATGTGTGAAGTGCTAGGATCCCCCAGTCTCCTTGCTGATTTAAGTCCAACTGAGGAAAGGTGCCAGTGTCAACCAAAGACTAACGACTATCCAATTTAGAGATTAATTCAGAAATAGATGCCGCTGCCAGGTGCGGACTCTACCTTCACATAACTACAGTGATTAAGCCAACACTCAAGGATGAAGAAGGAAGATCCTTCTACAGTGACCGCTAGACCGATTCTTGGAGATGTTTATTTGGTGCCAATGCAATACCAACAACCTGACCATGGAATGAAGGAGGTAGGGTTGCCTGGTAAAAGCAGAACCTTTGTCCCGCAGAGGGGAACGCCAGCAACCTTGGAAAGGTCTATGGGTGCTACCATACATAGCGGCAGGGAACCGCCATGCCCACAATCCCAAGCTTCAGCATGCCAAGACAGCACTAAAAGCAGCGCCTATGTCCTGTAACATGGGGGAAGCCAGCAACCTTGGGCAGGATTATGGGAGCCAACATACTTAGTGACAGGCATCCACCAGGCCCACATGCCTGCACTTGAGAATGCCAGGTTGTCGCTTAAAGCAGCACCTATGTCCCACGGCATGGGGTAAGCCAGCAACCATGGGCAGGACTACGGGCACCATCATACATATTGGCAGGGAGCTGCCACTCCCGCATGCCAACACTTAAGTAAGCCAAGTTGGTGCTAATCTCAGCACCTATGTTCCACAGCACGTGACGCAATCATTTAAATCAATCATGCCATTTGTATAGCGCACTACTCACCCGGGAGGGTCTCAAGGCGCTTGGGGGGAGGGGTATGCTACTGCTCGAACAGCCAGGTCTTGAGTTTTTTCCTGAAGGCGAGATGGTCCTGGGACAGCCGAAGGTGGATGGGGAGGGAGTTCCAAGTCTTGGCAGCCAGGTAAGAGAAGGATCTTCCTCCGGCGGTGGCTCTTCGGATGCGTGGTACGGCTGCGAGGGCGTGGCTGGTGGACCGTAGCTGGCGGGTGGGCGTGTAGAAGATCAGGCGGTTGTTGAGGTACTTGGGGCCCAGGTCGTGGAGAGACTTGTGTGCGTGGGTGAGGAGCCGGAACGTGATCCTCTTGTCGACGGGGAGCCAGTGCAGGTTCCTCAGGTGGCTGGAGATGTGGCTGCGTCGGGGCACATCCAGGATGAGTCGGGCGGAGGGGTTCTGGATGCGCTGGAGTCTTTTCTGTAGCTTGGCTGTGGTTCCGGCGTAGAGGGCGTTTCCGTAGTCCAGTCGGCTATTGACGAGTGCCTGGGTGACAGTCTTCCTGGTCTCGATCGGGATCCAGCGGAAGATCTTGCGAAGCATACGCAGGGTGTTGAAGCACGATGAGGAGACGGCGTTGACTTGTCTGGTCATCAAGAGGGAGGGGTCCAGGATGAAGCCCAGGTTGCGTGCGTGGTCGGTTGGCTTGGGTGCGGTGCCCAGGGCTGGGGGCCACCAGGAGTCGTCCCAGGCGGAGGGCGAAGATCCCAGGATGAGGACTTCCGTCTTGTCCGAGTTCAGTTTCAGGCGGCTGTCCTTCATCCACTCGGCGACGTCTTTCATCCCTTCGTGTAGGCAGGTTCTGGCGGTGTCGGGGTCTCTGGTGAGGGAGAGGATCAGCTGGGTGTCGTCGGCGTAAGAGATGATGTTGAGGTTGTGCTGGCGTGCGATGGCTGCGAGAGGTTTCATGTAGATGTTGAAGAGGGTGGGGCTGAGTGAAGATCCTTGCGGGACGCCGCAGATGACTTCGGTGGCCTCAGAGCGAAACGGGGGGAGGCGGACTCTTTGTGTTCTTCCGGCGAGGAACGAGATGATCCACTCCAGGGCCTTCTCTTGGATACCGATGTTGCTGAGGAGCTGGACTAGGGTGCGGTGGCAGACCGTGTCGAACGCAGCGGAGAGGTCCAGGAGGATGAGGGCCACTGTTTCCCCCTTGTCGAGCAGGGTCCGGATGTCGTCGGTGGCTGCGATGAGGGCGGTCTCGGTGCTGTGGTTGGCTCAGAAGCCGGACTGCGAGGGGTCGAGGGATCCGTTCGTCTCGAGGAAGGCGGTCAGCTGTCTGTTGACAATCTTCTCGATGACTTTAGCAGGAAAAGGGAGGAGCGAGATGGGGCGGAAGTTTTTGAGATCGGTGGGGTCCGCTGTAGGTTTCTTCAGGAGGGCGCTGATCTCGGCGTGCTTCCAGCTCTCCGGGAAGGTGGCGGTGTTGAAGGAGGCGTTGATGATGTTCCGGAGTTGGGGTGCGATGGTGGAGTCGGCCTTGTTGAAGACGTGGTGTGGGCAGGGGTCAGTCGGTGATCCGGAGTGGATGGTGTTCATCGTGCGGGCTGTGTCTTCGGTGGTCACCGTGGTCCAGGTGCGAAGGGTGGCGGTGGGGGGCGTTGGTTCGATGGTTGGGTGCGTGGGTGGGGCGCCAAAGCTGTTGTGGATGTCGGCGATCTTGCGGTGGAAGAACGAGGCGAGGGAGTCGCAGAGGTCTTGTGACGGAGTGATGTCGTTGGTGCCGGTGCTGGGGTTGGAGAACTCCTTGACGATAGTGAAGAGCTCTTTGCTGTCGTGGGCGTTGTTGTCCAGTCGTTCCTTCAGGGATTTCTTCTTGGTGGTGCGGATGAGCTGGTGGTGCTTGCGGGTAGCGTGTTTGAGGGCGGTCATGTTGTCGGTGGTCCGGTCGAGGAGCCAGGCTATCTCGAGGGTGCGGCAGGTCTTCTTGGAGTCCTTGAGGTCGTCGGTGAACCAGGATGCCTTCTTGCTTCTGGGTCTGCTGGGGAGGTTCTTTTAGTGGCGCGAGGTCATCGGCGCAGGCGGTCAGCCACTGTGTGAAGTTGCAGGCTGCTTCGTTGGGGTCCGTTGTGTTGGCGGGTGGGCTCTGGCTGAGGGAGGTGGTGAGCTGGTCTGCGGTGATCTTGCTCCAATTCCTGTGAGGTGCCTGTTGCGGGTGGTGGTGGGTCGTGGATCTTTTGAAGCTGAAGTGAACGCAGCTGTGGTCGGTCCAGTGGAGTCCGGTGGCGTGGCTGAAGGTGATGCACTTGCTGGAAGAGAAGACGGGATCAAGCGTGTGGCCGGCGTAGTGGGCGGGGGTGTTGACCAGTTGCTTGAGTCCGAGGTTGGCGAGGTTTTCCAGCAGGGCGGTGGTGTTGCGGTCCTTCTTGTCCTCCAGGTGGAAGTTGAGGTCCCCGAGGAGGATGTAGTCAGTGGAGGGGAGGGCGTGCGGGCTGATGAAGTCTGTGATGTCTTCGCTGAATTGTGTGCGTGGTCCCGGGGGTCTGTAGACGAGGGTGCCTCTGAGGGTCGTCTTAGGGTCGGTGTGATTCTGGAAGTGGAGATGTTCGGCTGCGGCGAAGGAGTCGTTGGCGTCGGTCGTGATGCGGATGGTGTTCCTGTGGACGATGGCGATGCCACCTCCGGTCTGGTTGATGCGGTCCCTCCTGATGATGGCGATGTCGGGTGCAGAGGAGGCGTTCATCCAGGTTTCCGTGAGGAAGGCGACGTCCGTGATGTAGCGTCGAGGAGGTTCCAGAGTTCCACGGCGTGTCTGTGGACGGAGCGGGTGTTGATCAGGATGCACTTGAGGTGGTTGCTGCTGGTGTTTGTCTTGGCGGGTGCGGGGCAGGTTCGGAGGCAGGTGAACTTGCAGGTGCAGCAGGTGAAGGGTCCGTGGGTGCGTCTCGGGGTGGCTCGGCAGCAGGCGTGGGTCCGGCCGGCATTGAGTGCGTTGAGAGTGGCGGCGTCGTAGGTCAGTCGGGTCGTCTTGCCTCGGCGGGGAGGGCACTGGGCGCGGTCCAGGCGCGGACGGGCGCAGACGGGCTTACCTTTGGCACACCTTCGGCGCTCAATTGGTGCTCCCGCTGCGCGCGTCCGCTGCGCGGTCGCTCTGGGGGCATCATAAGTAAGGAGCCGGGAGGGAGGAGCAGCTGGGTGGCGGGAGCGGGGCGGCGAATGGAATCACAGGGGGGCGGGGCCGCAGGGAGGCAGCGGTGGGAAATTCCAAGGGGCAGCGGGAAATTCCCAGGAGCAGCGGGAAATTCCCAGGAGCAGCGGGCAGCGAGCAAAGGAATCTGCAGGCAGGAGGCGGCAAAGGCAGGCAGGAGCGGCAGCAGTGAGTGGGGCGACCAGCCCTGTGGAGGGCTGAGCGGACACACGCACACAATACGATCCCAAATGCGTGGTTGGGCAAAGACAGGGCCAAGAGCGGGCCTGTCTGCGCATATTAGACCCCAAAGGAGGCTGGGCTGGGCCGCTCTTTCATGTATTTCCCCGGGGGTTTCAAGGTACTTTTGTGTTCCTGTTTATTTTTCCCCAGCTATTTTTTATTGCTGCTTTTCCACGATGGTAAAGCATAAGAAGAGCATACAGAGAAGTCACTTGGACAGCCTGCAGCCATGTCTGCTATTAACCTGCCATAGTTACCTGTGGTAGCCAAGAACGAGCATATTTACTTAAGGGAAATGATGATAAGCATTTGCGCTCTGTTTACACATTACCTGTACAATAGCAAACAGGTGTCCACGAGGATAACGTCTACAGTATAAAAACTGTAATCCTTTTACAGGTCTTTTAAGGCTGAACATCACTCAACGTTGAACACAATAGGTACACAGTGTTGCGGCTTTGGTGAATAGTTATTTCTGAGTGGTAACCATGATTTGTTCATTTGGCATTGGTTGATAGTAGAGGCTAAAAGAACAGCTTTGTAAAAATACTGCGAGTTTATGGTTTCTCTTTGTTTTCTTTCTTTTCAGATCTTGCAAAACATACACGTTGTTGTCTGGAAAGATTTTTTCTTTTCCGTAGCCATGGTATTAAGAATGTGAAGCATGTACTGTAGGTAGTACCAGCCCCCCCCCCCCCCCCCAGATGCTTCAGAATAATGACCAGTACAGGTTTACATCCCCTGAGCTGTAGACATATACTGAATGAATGAGTGACTTGATGGGACTAGTTTTGTGGGAATCACCAATCTTAATGTGAAATGAAGGGATCACAGAAAAATGTGCCCAGCCTAAGCGAAAAAAATCAGATTCTTACAAATGGTGTACTTAAAGTTAATGGAAAATAAAATAATAGAAACGAGATTCTAGGAATCCAAAATACTGAAAAATAATTTAGTAGAAAAAAAAATATCAGAACTTCGGGTTGGTAACAAAATATGATTATATAATATGACTGAAGAAAAAAATTGCACCAGTTCTCAAAAGAAAAAAGATTAAGGACCCGTGTTGAACACCAGTTAAATAGAATAGGGGTTGTTTAGTCTCGAGTGGGCTAAAACCAGTTCCGCCAGGGGTGCGGAGAGAAGTACTCCTCTGAATTATCACACCTGCCGAAGAGATTCCCACATGCCTTGCGGAGATCTCTAAGCCTTCAGAACAAGCTGCTGAGAAGGTGCTTGTGAGAAGGCACTGAAACTTTGGTGAGAGGCAGCTGTGTTTCATGCGGCGCCCAGCAAGCCTCTTGTTTTACAAAAACCAAACTCCAAAAGAAGGAGGTTTTTTTGTATACCGTAAAAAGCGTATGGTCTTCACACCATGGGAGTTTTCTCCTAGGGTGTGGGGGTATTTTTTTCCCTTTCTAAACAGGACAAATTGTGCATCAGAATGTCCCGCCTGATGTCTTTCCCGCTGTCTTTTTGATACCACAGGGAAAGCCTGGCTGTCTTCAGCAGGAAGGAAATTCAGAAATAAAAAGTATGTTGGACAGGGCCAAAGGGACATGGCAGTGTTCAGCATACTTCTCTGTCTTTTACACAGACTCTACAATGCCAGATGCACAAAAGGCAATGGGCTCCATGCCAGGCTGGCACAGTTCTTATAATATGGCAAGCAGTTCGCTGCCAGTGTAGCAGTGGCCAGGGCCCTATTAGTCCCGGTGAGATGGCAGACAACCCACCTAACAGAAAATGAGTCCAATTTACATTAAGGTTGTATATGACATTGATTTTAGAAAAAAAATAAGTGCTGTGAATTGGTTACTAACAGAAAATAAATGCTTTTATTCTTTGAAAAATTCGTTAAACAATTACATTCTCAGAATTTGTATTCTATAGAAACGTTTTTCTATGAAATCTTAGACACCCGCTAGTGTGTCACACTAATTTTCGTGTGTGGTAGCAGTGTTGTGGCTTTGCCTCTCTACAGTATCCATAACCCGATAAGTACTGCACAATAATAAATCTTATGGCAATAAAGGGTATGTGTTGTTTCCAACTTTACGTTATTTACAGGAGAATCAAAATGGAGGCAACAAAAGTATTCTCCATTTGATATTACTATTACCAGAATTCAATATTGCAAATAAACTGCTAAATGAACACTTCTTGGAAATAACTCGTTTTCTAAGAGTAAAACAAATTGTAACTATACGATGTAGACCACAGAAGTAACTACAGTTAAAATCTGCACGTGGTCAAGCAGATAGCAATATGCCACTTTGATTTTAAGTTCAGTTTACATGGCAAAATAATGAAAAATCATGTCGATTACCTACTTTCTTTTAATGGGACATTTGATGAACACGTGTTGAGATGTTTAGCTGTCAGCAGTTTACTCTAAACAACGACATACACTGCTTTGGATAGCAACAAATACAACCTGTACCGCTTTGGAGGTTTCCTGGGTTGACAGGAATGACTGTAATTGGATGTTGTTAAAAACCCTCTCACCTCCCTCGGTTAGCACCAATCTGCACTAAAAAGGTTTCTAATTTTCTATTTAGTTCCCTAGCACAGGTCACAGTCTTTGTGGTGAATGTTGTTAACCTTATTGCATTTCATTTGTGTTTATATTTTGCTGTTCGGAACTGGACAGCCCCCTGATTGAGCAGCGTAAGTCCTCAAAGCATCCTTACCATTATTCATACCTCGACCTATTTTTGACTATTCATTGCTCATTCAGTTTTTGGATTTACCAGACTATTTTCTCTTGATATGCAGAGAGCTAAATTGTGCATTGGAGAACCATTGAACAGATGACCCAATTCGACTACGTCCTAGTAAAGACCCACAGATTCCCTCCATTTGGGGTGAAACATCGACGATATGAAGTAGACAACATCAAAGTTGTTCCTTTGACAACAACTGATTGTCCCTGACTGTCTACACAAACATTCCCTATCATTTGTTCCTTTGTGCACATGGGGAAGAACTACTGTATTTTGAAGACAGAAATATTCTCACAACTGCGACATTAAGCTTCTGGGCTATCAACTTGCCCAAGCAGGCTTCTCGCCTGTTGCGGCCCTGTGCTGTGAACAGGAGGTCGGCCAACTGGCCCTTGGAATATCTTAGCTTTGGCTGGTTTTCTGAGATGACTTCTCTATTAGCAGGACACAGCAGGCAGAGTCCCTCTTCTTTTCCTAGCCACCAGGTGCAGCAGTTGCAGTCCACACCCGTGCAAATTCTTTGACAGTTCCTGGTTGCAGCAGGGCATTCTTTCTCTGACTTTTCTTCCAATCCAGTCAGGATCTGAGTCCTGGGTGCCAGGGGTGCACTATTAATTCTCTGGTGCCTTTAGGGTAGATGCAGTTTGTAGCTAATGGGGTACCAGTTTACCTCCCTGATGACAACTTCCTTATAAGTGTGGAATCTGGCTCTCACAAAATACATGATTCAACTCACTCCCAACATGCCATAACTCCTCTCTCTGCGTCCAGAGCTCCATAGCCCAACCCAGAAGTATGGCTACCTGGGGGACTACATGCTCATGCAAAACAGTTTGATAGCAAGTTTCTCCTCCAGTTTGAGTTTTGGAAATCCTTGACTCTCACATTGTAGCAGGGCTGTTAAATACATGTCTCTCTTTAAAAGAGCAAGTACTGTTGCAAAGGGTAAGCGACTGTTATTTGTATTGATTGTCACTGAGGTCCAGATGTGGACGAAGACAACTGACTTCAAAGCAATGTGACTTTTCTTCGGGGGAGAGTGTATGGATCTTGTGAAGTTTAAAGTAGTGCTGCTGACAAGTCAGCATGTCTTCTAAACTGCAATTTCAAGCCAGGATAACTTGACAGCTTGATTCTTAGTACTTCTAAACTTCACTCACGAATCTAGCTCCGCAACAATGCAGCACAACCACCATATGTGCCCCTAAAACAGTTCACACCTGAACCCAGATTTCATTGGGTTTATTTTCTTGTAGTCAAGTCAATATTTCTTTTTCGGTCTAATTTATACCGCATTAAGACACAGTTCAGGCTCATGGTTTGATTCCAGGCGCCAGCCGCAGCTCAGCTAGGCATCATGTAACTCTGGGCAATAGCTCACTCAATCTCCCTGATGCCCCCTAGTGCCAGGCTACCCTTAGTTTGCATTTTACAAATCTGGAATTATTATAATGGTTATATCATTCATTATTAAATATTTCACAAACTTCTGAGATTAAAATTAAAAACTATACAATCCTCATAAAACAATGCACCAGCATAAAATAAGAATCTAAAGTCTTAAAGATGAGCAAGATTAACAAGACCAATAGTACATGCCGGCCAATTGGAACCTTTGCGCCTAATCGGAGTGCTGCTGATATAATTCAGAACAGCAACACGTTTCTGCAGAGCCAAGTTGTTGTAAAAATATTAAGGCCAATCAATCTGAATCTCATTCAATAAAACCTGTATTGAGGGCTTTGAAATAAAACTAGGTAAGGCACTAGACCCGCATAAGTAATCTGGATTGAGAGTGCTTCCACGGTTCGCATCTTTGAGTCTTTAACTGCCTGGTGTTTTAAGACTGGTAGTCAAATAAAATAGTTGTATCCCTTGCTTTAGACAAAACGGTAGGATTCAAATAAAAATCCCCAATGCCCAAGTGCTTAGTGAATTTTCTTCCACAGAATCACGTCCAAACCGCCCAACGCAAAGCAAGCTTCCAAAACAGATATAGTGAAGGCTGCATCTGGAGAGGACCACACTTTGATCCACAAATACTGGGCAAGTTGGGTCACATCATCTAAATGATTTAGGCCCAGTTTCTCGTTGACCAATATGCAAGGATAGTGTGTTTGGAGGGGTAGATAAAATACGATTCACAACTCTATTTTCCAATATCTGCAGGTACTCTACATTAATTAACTCCAGACCCCTGCACTGAGACTCACAAATGCATTTTTTTGTAAATAAACCATTCCCAATTTGGCACCTAGCCTAGATGAGAAATGGAACAGTGCTTCTATCATTCCTTGAAATTGAATTGTTCTGCTTTAATGTTAGGCATGTGGGACCAGCTGTTTAAAGAGGTATCAAAGGATATACTGAAATAGTTAAAAGTGGGTACTCTGAAAATATTAACTCCCTTCAGCCACGTGTCCTAGATTTCTTTTTGGACCCATGACCATTATAAAGTATTTTGAGAAGTTAACCCTTAAATCTAGGTTAAACATAAATTAGTTGAAGGATTCAAGCAATGATTTAAGCCCCTTTTCCTGTTTATGTGAGTAGCATAGCCTCATTCTAGACTCTTCCATCCTCTACCCCTCCCTTGCATCATTACAAACCTCTTTCGCTATTCAGATCTATATCCTTCCCTCTGACTCTACCCCCTTGACTCATCCAAAACCTGGTCCTGCTGCTATGATCTCCCCATAAACCCTTTCTAGACCCTTACCTCTTCTATCTCTCCACCTTCCTTTTCAACCCAAATAACAGACTCATATGTCCATCGCTCATATTTCATAGTTCCTCATACTAAGGAAAAGCACTTTGACGCCTCGTCAGGGGTAGTAAGCGCTATATAAATGCAGTTACAATTACAATTACAATTCACTGAAAAAAACAAAAGTTACAGGGATGTTATAGTTAGGATCAGATTTCATTTGTAAAAAACCAGTGAAATTCAGCAGGTATAGTTACCTGAGTCAGCTATAACTCATGCCGCCGCAATGCATTGCTTATGACCTCACATATTACATCACTCATGACATGGTCAGTGATATCACTGATGACATCATTGATGACATCATCAAGTGAGTGTAAGGGTTTTTAAGAAATTGTGGGTGTTAGCATGTATATTAACCTACTACAAAAGTTAAATTAGTATACTAGGTGCATACTACTGAGTGATACTGCTTGTAACATATATTTAGTGAGTGGCTGAGTGACTATATGTATCCTTGGGTGTATGAGTGTTCAAGTGGCTGTTTGGGTGTGTAAGTGAGTAAGTGAGTAGCTGGGTGGGTGAGTGAGATGGTGTGTGAGTGGCTGTATTAGTTAGTGTGTGTCAGTGGCTATATGGGTGAGTGAGTGGCGTTGTGAGTGGCACTATGGGTGGGTAACTCGGTGTGTGGTGACTGTATGAGTGAGCTTCTGAATGGATGTATGAGTGAGTGAATAGGTGTGATAGTGACTGTCTGGGTTAGTGAGAGGCTATTTGAGTGGGTGGTTATGTGAGTTGGTGTATCAGAGAGTAGGCATCTGTGTGAATGGGTGTATGGATGAGTGAGCACATGTGTGAGTGGCAGTCCCCAGGCTGTGGGGGAGGCCATACGGGCCTCCCCTGCACTTATTTAATAAATAACCCCGGGGAGGTGGTGGTACACCTGGCTTTTAGGGGGGGGCTGTGCGGGCCCCTGCATACATTTGCTGTTCTTTCCCCAGTGAGGTAGCAGTCCTTGGGGCATGGGGGTCCTGCATGGGCCTCCCGCGCATAATCAGAAAGCTTTCCCCCGGGATTTGGCCCACCCAAGGGTTCTCATAAAAGATTCACAGAAGTGGGTGTGTGAGTGGGTGTGTTAGTGCTTGTGTGGGTCTGTGAATGGTTGTGTGAGTGGTTCTCTGGGAGTGTAAGTAGGTGTGTGACTGGCTGTATTGTTTAAATGGATGTTTAAGTGTGTTTTGGGGTCTCTGAATGGGGTTTCCTTTGCCTGTATGAGTTTGGGAGTGGGTATGTATATAACTGTGTGGGTCTGTGAGTTGAGGTGTGACTGACTGTATAAGTGTGTACATGGGTGCATGAGTGTGTGGGTGGGAATGTGAATGCCTGTGGGAATACCTGTGTGGGTCAGTGAGTGGTTCTCTGGGTCTCTGACTGGGTTTTTTGAGTGGCTGTATAGGTGCCTAAGTGGGTGTTTGAGTGGTTTCTTGGGTCTCGGAGTGGGTGTGTAGTGGTTGTAGGGGCACGTGAGTGGGTTGTGAGTGGTTGTGTGCATGTGGGAGTATGCGATTGGGTGTGCAAGTATGTGTGTGGGTCTTTGAGTGGGTGTGTGCCCCACTAGCCCCAGCACCGTCCAACCAGTCCTGCTCCTAGGGTTCCTATGCCCTTGTGACCTCCTCACTTCAAGGAGACCTACTGGACTTACCTGTAAGTCCCCCTGTGCAGTGCTGTTTCAAATGGCCCACTTATTCTTTGCACACCAGTTTCCAAGACCTAAACACCTCTGCTCCAGGCCAATCTGGGATGCTCCTGAACTTCTCCTGCTGGAATCTTGGACCTGGTCCCGACATAGAGCTATAACAAGAAGGTGAACTTCGTGAAAAGATTGCCTGAATTTCTGTTTAGAAAACTGGGGCCGTGCGTGAAAGGTGACTTGTCAATTGCAGGGAAAATTACTAATAGCTAAGAAACAAACGTGGGCAAGAAACAATAAACAAAAATGTGCAGGGATCAAACGTGTAAATTCGATTTTGATTCAATAAATAACTTGAAGAACTGCTTATGTTATTATCACAAAATTGATTTTAATATTTTGTATAAATAATATATTATTAGAAACCTTCACTTCATTATAAACATAATGCACAATTATAATGTCCTGTACAGTAGTCAATACAAGAATTGTTCATTTACACTGCTGGATAGTTGTAAATCATTTAGTCCTACTTTGCTTGCTAATCTTAAGCACATCTAACTCAATGCACAATATGTCAAATCATTAAACTTTAGTACAGTGGTAATTAGTTCACAATACAATAGAATTGGATGTCTGAAAATTTGACAGAATATAGGTACAGAAGCTGACGGCGTATAGACACTGTGCGTGTTTCAGGGGGAATGCCTTCATCAGGGTATTGTCACTTCAAACACTTGAAAGTACACAAAAAAGAGAGAGACGTGTAGAAGCAGGATGTGCTTGCCTGTACTTGAGACATTTTTTAGAAATGTTTATCATTTAACTGCTATTTCTCAAACTACAGTAGGTAAGTTGAAGCCAATGTGACCAGGGATATATAACTTCAAATTAACCAAACCAATAGAAAAGTGCTAGGTGAGCTCAACTGTGATGAAATTCCTATGACCACCAAAAGAAGCACGTGCAAGATAGATAAGAAAACACCCAGTGTGTAAAAATAAAACAAGACAGGTGAATGACTGTCAGAAAGAAACCTGCAATCATTAAAATACAGGATAGATGCAGTCATATTTTAAGTCATGCAATATGCATGCGTTTAGATTCAACTCATTGGATATATTACAAGTAGTGTATCCTTGGAAATTGAGAAGGTCAGAAATGCCTCATAGAATGTGGCTATAAAGATCATGCGAGATTATGTCTAGTACAATATAGGTAAATACCTACGGTTTCGACTCAAATGTCCAATGTCTAGACGATAGAAAGTTATATGGGATAAGTTGTCTGACACTAATTCATCCAGAAAATGCAGAGTTTAGAAGGATGTGGTATACTAGATAAGCAAACAATGAAAAAACATTGCATGCAAAGACAGCTTTGTATTGGTACAAGGGCAAAAAGTGAGGGCCCCATGTTCTGATCATTACTGTCTTAGTCTTTCCAAACTTGAAGAAACTGAATGGGCAAAGTTGAACTCTAAATACTCTGGGTTCTGAGAAGATATCCGCAGTTAAGGTTACTTGAATGGTAAAATTTGGATGCCGGATACTGGCAAAAGAGAAAGGAAAACAACATAAAGGGGCCACTGAGGAAAGCATGGATATTCCTATGGTCACAGATGATGTATACTACTGTGAATGTGACTTGTCAGACCAGTATATAGTACACCAAACTTGATGATGGTGGCATAACTTTATTTAGAGGTTACGGCCAATCGATACACCTAGCTGCTCAACCTGAAAGTGCCTCTACAGATGTTTCCTTCCCCCCATTTTTTTATATATAGTGGGGCTCTGTAGTAGAGATAATGGAGGAATCTGCTTTATGACCAGCATGATGGAAATCATAATATATCGGGACATAAAGTTCCATCTCACTTACTGCGTAAATTTCTGCTTAGAAGAGAAATCATTTCCTCAAATGTGGCTCTATGTATAGACTCTGCGAGTGGGTCTGGGCACTACTGCAATAGAGAAATAAGTAGGTGAGCAGTAATGAAGTATAGGGTGACAATAACCTATAGAGTAAAAGAGAGTCTTGCTGCTATTACCTGTATGCACTGTGCGCCAACAACCGCGTATTTCCTATTTTCCTTTTAAACGAAGGCCCGGAAGTTAACCCACTCATAAGCAAGATGGTAACTCGCATAGAAATAGTCCTACAAGGAGAAAACGAGCTCCCTTTCGAAGTGGGTTTGTGAACTCTTGTATGAATACTGAAGATCTCGACGTGCTGGAAATGTTAGAGATTCTAGCTAATGTTGTCTACCCGGTAATGACACAGATAATGATTAGTTGTCAATAAACATTATTCTGAATACACTATGTAAAAGGCATAACATTCCATGGTGGGGGGGGGGTGTCTTTAAGGGTGACACAGCATTAATGCAGCCTAGATTTTATGCAAAATCTAGTCTAATAGACAAGGAATGTCAATGTTCCAAGCTGTAGAATTTAAATAAGCTTTCTCCCCATTGTTTCTGATGGTACGTAATTGTGCACAGAAGTGATATATTTTCCTAACATTGAAAAATCATAACTCTGAAAGTACTTACCTTAGAACTAAGATGTAGAGTATAAAATCAAGAAATACTGAGAGAAATGTCTCCTAAGAGCAGGAACAACACAGAAATGCTGATCTATCATCAAATTAGACAGTTGAAGTGTGTGGCTCCTGGAGAGCGTGCGCTGCTGGAACACTATAGTGCGAGGAGATACCAGGAACACTAGAGCGCTGGTAAAGAGCTGTGTGGTGGCCGCCATATTGAGTGTTAATCAATTTGGCAGAAGCAAGTTAGCATAATAGTCTCTGCAAAAGCAGCTAGGAAAGAGGACGCTGCAGCAACCATCGAGGATATAAGGCAAAATTAAGTATGTTCAACTTCAGTGAGCATTTTAGAACAGAGGCAATTGTTTTTCTGACAAACTGTTAGTCTCATAACTTTCTCATGTGGGTTATGCACAGTGCTCCAAAAGCTTAAATGAGAGCACATTTTCTATAACTTCGCACTATTTTGTTTAGCCATTTGAGAATGAAATCTGATATTCTGAGTAAAAAATGCAACTTCCAACAGCAGCACCTTGTCGGTTGATTCCCCAATGTCCTACTGCATCTTCCGACAATACTCTAATGAACAACTAGAGCGCTAACAGTATGTATTCAGTATACACCTGAAGCCATATTGATGAAATTTAAAGTCTAAAATCGTAATAATTTCTTACAGAAATGAGCAAAAAGAGGAGTACGTTTTGTCATAGATTTGTGTTAGAGTTTTTAGATATCTTTCTCATCCTTTTCAGCAAAATATTCTGACATCCAAACTGAAACATTCTTTTCTACACAGCAGCATTCAGTCATTTAACTCCCCATTGTTCTACTGCAGATTTTCACAGAGTTCTAATGAACAACTAGAGCGCTAACCTTGTGTATGTATGGCAAAAGTGTGGCACACATGAAGCCATCTTGATGGAATTAAAGCTGTAACATTTAAAAAGTTTTGTTTGGAAATTAACACAATTAAGGGGATCATTTAGCCATAGAGATTATGGGTATTGCTAAAGAAAGCTAAAATGATTACACATTCTCTAAGACTTCTCAAATAGCTTTCTCATCCACATCAGCAAAACATTCTGACATGTGAAAAGAAACATGTATTTTCAACACCAACGGCAGTCTGTCAGTTGACTCCCAGTGTCCTACTGCAGGTTCCCGCAGAGTTGAAATGCACAACCACAGGGCTATCATTCTGCATGACATACATATGGCACACATGAACTCCATCTTGATGGATTGAAAGTTGTAAATCTGCTACTGAGTATAATGCAGTTCATAAAGAAAAGAGAGCTTTCTTTTTGTTATAGAACTTATGGTTAGTGCTCTAAAAAGCTAAAATGAGGTTACATTTTCTATTTTATCAAATATCTTCCATATCCATCTGTTTACTCAGCCTACCATTTCCCCATTCATATACAACATATTAGAATATTAAAAGCTTGGTAGCATATTTTTTAAATAAAACAGCATATGGGTGCCGGGTAGGGATTCTAGCCCCTTGCAAGAAATTCCCCAAAGGCTGTGTGTACTGGGTGATTGGCTGCTCCTTGGGTGTTGTCCGAACATAATGGTTTGCAGCCCACAGGGGCCTGGCCACAGGGACAATTGACACTCTTACCTGTGATGCCTCCTATGAAGGGATAACAAATAAACTTAAAAACTGGTAAACATCACTTATCTGTTATCGCCACATTGATGCTGAGAAGGCTAACTAGGTAATGCTCTTTGTGCATCGTGTTAGGCCAGCTGTGCAAGTTCAGTTACTGGGTACAGCAGATTGCAGTGCACCTCATGCGCCCGCAGCATAGTGTATGCTTGACTACGCCCTTGCAAGCCTGCCAATAACATGAGGGTTAGGTGGTGGTGTAAATAAAATACGAGTAACATCCTCCTGAGGGGTGACAACAAAAAAGCAGACAGGTAGGAACATAATGAAAAATATAACACTGGGAGTGAAAACTAGACAGAAAGTGAAAATAAAGTAACAATTTAGGACATGATGGTAGAATAATGGTCAAACTGGAGTGGGTTGGGGAAGGAAATATAAAAGCAGAAGCAGACTGGACTCCTGAGTGCCATATCCTTAATAATAAAGGCTCAACCGTGTCACATCACATGCAATTTAGCTCCATTTTGAATAGGAATTGTTGGCAATGTATTTTGTTTAATAATGCATAATTGTGTGTAAGAATTTGCCTTTTCTTGTCATTTCCACAAAGGAAATACTTTGATTTTTGCTTGGTCTGACCAAATAATCAACCCTTCTGAACCCATCCAGGCATCACTTTTCTGTAGGCTTTTACAATTTCTGGCATACAATCAATCTATTAATCTATGGCTAAAGATATGTTGGCATAAAAGTATAAGTGTCAAAGCCTACAATTGATATATACCAACTCTGGTAACCAGGACAAAATCAAAAGGTATCCTATTCTGTAAAATTGCAATTCATTGTGCTTCCACTTAGTCAGACATCAACCCAAGGGCAATTGCATTTCAGTTCACCATCGCCTCCAGTATTTTTGCTTACATTTGGATTTGATGGATGGATAATCCTCCTCTGTAGCTGACAAACAAGATGGCGACGAAGTGGGCAGTCTTGAAAATCTGTCTGTGTAGTCAATTTCAAAAGGTGAGAAGTTTTGTTGGATCATGTTTTAATGCAGGTATAAAATAAGCGGTACAAAAGGGGGTGGTGATGGACGGAGCATCTGAACCAATCAAACACTCACACCCAGTCAAAAGATCTGGGTTTAATCATCACCGTTCTTTAGCCCACTCTGGTATAAAGCAAGCAGCATGACAGGATCCAGACCAGTCCTTAATTTACCAGGTATAGGCTTGCTTGCCTCAGGTAATGAGAGTTCAAAGCAGATCACCAGTACAAAGTGATGGTGTAATAGTGCTTCTGATGAGAGTAAAGAGATAGTTCAGAATTGGAACAGACTTCGGAGGGAAAGCCATATTCACTATGGCCCATCAAGATACACGTTAGACACACACCGGTCAACCAGAAACACAGCGACCATCCCCAAGCCACAATTAGCTGCATTAGAGGTAAGCGCTCTCCCCGCGTCTCTCCACACCTCTCTTGTGAACCTGTGAGATCCCGTTACTGAACCCTCTTTATCTCTTTAGGTTCATTCTATGCCGAACCTCAATAATACAATTTTGCCAGTATCACAAGCCTTTGCTTCCTCATCTGGGTAAGAACACCCCCCGTCCAATTCCTCCAGTCACTGTATTCACTTACAATCACAATGTGTCTGCGCCCTCCTTCAAATTACTTTTTCCTCTCCCCCAGGCTGCAATCATCACTTCACCATATTTCAACTTCACATCTCAGCCAGTCCTACCGCGTAAAAACACACCAATGCGGCTCCCGCGTCTTGATATTGTACCCATTGGCATATCCGGCCACCCGGGGAAAGACAACCAAACACTTTTGCCCTACTTTCACCGCTATGCTCCGTCAACACCGTTGACACTCCCTTACCCTTTACTTCAGGTACAAGCGCCTCACCTGCCATCCTGGTTACAACTGATACTGCCCTCTACATTAGGGTCTTACTGCAGGTATTGTTTTCAGTATTACGCCGATACTCGAGCACGCTGACACTGGCTATTTTCACATGGTTCATTTAATCGAGTACCGTTCACTCAGTCTCTTCATTGTTACCGTCTCCTCACTTTTGTGCACATGCTTGCCCAATGCATGGACATATCGATCAGCTCCTTGTATGGCACTTCTTGATGTGAGGCCTTTATTCACGTTTAATCCCTACCAGCCATATGCTCCCCATCTGCGCTGTCCTTCAGAGTTGGTCTTGCAATTTCTGGTTATTTAACCCCTGACTCACCACTATCAATTTTCTCCTCTTCTTTTTAGGTCGAGGCCTCGTCCGCACTGCTGTAAGCAGTGGGCGGAGCCGAGGATTTAATGTTTTCCAGTATGGGGGCTTGAACCCGCCCCTCTTCTCCATTGGCTGGCCTCGTAAATGCTAGCCAGCCATTGGAGCAGAGGGGCCTCACTCGGTTCAGGCCCCGTCTTTAGCAGATTCGGAGGCGTGTTTTTTTGCAGTTTTTAAGCCGTGACGTCATCTGTCACTCAACTGCAAAAACACGCCCCCGACTCCGAAAATGGCCGTGTGTTTCTCTGAGGCATTTCTGCCTCGCCTCGGAGAAATGTGGTCATCATGTGGAGCGCTCCATGCTTTATAACACGCGACACGCGAGAAGAGGCTTGTTTTTAAGCAAATGTTCCCGCCGGAATGAGGGGACCCCCGCTGTGCCCACGGGCAGCTCCTGGCCTGTCCTTTCTCTTCATCGATACAATCCGGTTCAGTGGGGAGGTAGGTTGGGGGGCAACGGGGCGGGGCAGTCGTGGTTGGCACACATGGTCTGGGATGAGCCAGGGTCTTGCACTACCGGTTTACGGAAATAATCTCTGTTTTCCTCTTGCCTCAGATCAGCGCAGATGCTTGCTTTTAGTTTTCTTCTGTGGGGTGAGTGCCACTTGGTTGATAGGGAAACTTGTGACTTGTCGCGCTCGGGCGCTGCTGCGTGCAGCGCTAGGAAAAGCGAGAAATGATCAACGGGACAGAGCAAGTACAATATCATCACCTCCTTGGGCCGAAGCCGTTGAAGTGGCAGTGAAAGGGCGCCTGAGTAAGGACCATGCTTGCTCGGGGGGCGAGGGGTAGAGGGGGATGTCTTGTCTACGGGTTTGAAATTCGGCAGCGGAAGAAGGGCGGGCCTCCCCTGGCATTCCTGCAACATTAGGGAGGATGGGAGGGTGCTGCCTGGCACTAGTCGGCGCTGCGTCCATGGACTTCCCAGGGGTTGTTTACCATTCAGGGGTGCCCCCCTTTTTCGTTCCTCCGGGAGGGGAGTGGGGTTCAGTGCAAGGGCACGTGCTGCGCTATAAATTGTTTTGATCAGGGGATGGCAGTGCTCGTCTGAAGGGCTGCCCGCGGCCATCATGAGAATGGAGAGCAGGCAGGGCTCACCCATCCCCCCCAAAAAAACACATGTGTTGATGTCGTGACTGGGAGTTTATTTCCGTTGCAACCACGGGCACGCATTGGTTAATGGTGAACGAAATGACTGGGAAAGACACAAACCGGAAAAGCACCCTCAACAACGAGGCACCAATCGGTGTAATGATGGCATAACTGTGGACGAAGTGTACCTATAGAGCGCGATTGCATAATTATACACAATTCAAGGGCATATAAAATGACGTTTCATAAAACGCAACATGGTTACTTTAACTAGAAAGAAAATGGCCAACGAAAGGGTTTTGCTCGTCCAAATAGTGAAACTAACATTGTTCAATGCTAGAGGGGGCTGTCAAAGAGGCGTGGTCGATGTAATTAAGGGTACGGCTGGGAACACAGGTAAACTAAACGTGTATTAGCATAAAAGCCGCCTGGCTGGTGTTTTACAGCTTCTGCCATTCAATATAGGTGTTTAATACACCCAATAACATGAAACGGCTCCCCTTCCACTCTAAAGGGGCTCCCTCTTTTAAATGTTTAATTAAAATGACTACCTTGGCTTCGCGCATCAGGAGATTGTACCCAGAACACAGCTTGAGGAGGGGCCTTTAAAGGCTGCCTGGCATGCGCTGCACGGAATGCAATATGAATGCAAAACGGTATTTCTTTGATGTGTGGAAAGCCCTGCGAATAATACATTAAACTATAGAACAGCCCTGAGAGGTGCAACATAATGATGAGATCTGCTCAGGATTACACAGGTTTGGGCACGCAGGGACGGGGTGTGGATTTCCAAGGGGTCTCTCTCTCAGCATGTGGAAATATTGAGGCAGGCAGGGCGCTGACATATACCTATTGGAGGGGTGGGTGAATGTGGGCGGCGATAAGAGGTTAATATTAAGGAGAGATAGTTGGAAGGTGCGTTTTTAGAGTCTGGATTATTATGGAGCAAAAAATGGGGGTACATTAAATACAATTAAGCAAGGTGGTTGGTACCGCTAGGGTTTTGGCCTAGCAGGGGGGAGGGGGCTCTCGTGGGCATAGGTGAGAAAGAAAACGTTTTGGAAGATGGAGCGTGTCTGACTGAGCTCAAGCAGTTTGGGCGGCGAAGCCGCGATTTCCAGGTTTTCCAAAGTCACTGTGGACAAATAGACGGCGAGTGGATATCTATTTGTCTTTCCTTATGTTGCCGCTTTGGGTCTGCTGCGGCGTTGCAGTTGTGACTAGCTCCAAAATAGAGCACCGCCCGTTAGCATCAGACATTCTAGGATCACCTGTTGTAGGCAAAGGGGAGCTGGACTGGGGGCGGGTTAGTGAAGGAGGCGGACAGAGGGACAGAAATCTGCGCAAGTGGCAGAGAATGGCAATGCAGGGTGCAGAGGGGATGAGGAGGACACGGTGGGACCTCCAGGGGTTCCTTGGTATCGGTTCTTTAAATGGGCCTGTATTTACCGGTACTGAGTACCGGCACTTTTACATTTGCTCACATTGAGTACTGGCACTTTTCCTCATGAGGGCCTGGTTGTGACGCAGGTGGCCTCTTAATCACGGTGGAGGCCTGGGCTGGGCCAAGAGAACAGCTGCGCCGGCCACCAATGCACAGTGATCTGCCTGTTACGCTCTGGGAGTCATCAAAGCAGAGGCGTGGCTGCAGGGAGGTTCCTTCATCCTTTATGCTTACACAGCGCGTGCAGACAGGATGTTGCAAAACCTAATGGTCGAGGGTGTGAGAGGTAACCCAGCGCTGCTGCAATGACGATTCTGTGGCAGAAACCGCCATATGTAAACTGCTGCCATTAGACATTTTAACACACATTCATTCGCCAGTACATCTATCACAAGACAAGATGCTGAGCACCTTGTAAAAGTAAAATACTTGACACAGTGAGTCTACAAAATTTCATACAAACATGTTTTCCAGTTAAAAAAAAGTTGCCTGCGGTGGGTTATCATGGACAGAACAAAAGCTTGCTTTCACTATCTCTAACCATCGCTCCAAAACTGAATTTCCTTCTTTGGATGTGTGAATAATATGGCTCAATGTGTGTGGCTGTGTGTGTGTGGCTCTGTGTCTGTAGCTTTTTTTTGTAGGTGGCTCCATGGGTGGGTGGCTCTGTGTGTGTGGGTTGCTCTGTGTATGTGTGTAGGTGGTTGTGTGTGTGGATGGCTCTATGTGAATGACTCTGTGAGTGGCTCTGTATGTGTGTGTGTGTGTCTCTGTGTGTGTGTGGCTCCGTGTGTATGTGTGTGGGTGCAAATGCAATAGGTCTTGCATTTGCGAGCGATTAAGCTATTGGCATTGTAAATGACAATGCCATTTATTTATGTTTTAAAAACCAAAACATAAATAACAATAATGTCTTGAGCAATGCCAATAGCTCTAACTTTAACAATGCTGAGGCCATTGCATTGTAAATGCTTGTTTTTCCTTATTGCCATGCTAAATGTTAAGTATATTACAGGCAAATGCTTTTCAGGCACTTTAATCAATAGGCCTGATGATGATACAGTATCTCACAGAGAAGGATCGAAACGCCGTTGACACAACAGTTAACCTTATACACATTGATTATCGCATTTAAATATTGTGTAAAGGTTACTTCCTCATATTTGTTGTTTCACAATTTATGTATGACTTTAAAGCACAACCACAAATTGCCCGAGCTCTTTTACTTTGTTTGTCTGTTCTATGTGGGTCTATGGATACAAGTTTGTATCCCACTGTTTTTTGACGCGTAATTTTTTAGTCTAAATCTCAAATATTTTGCATATTAAAATTGCCTTTTTCCGGCTGGATATTGACACAAATATAGCACTGACTGGGGCTATATTCATTGTACTCACATTCATCATTGTCCCAGGGACCACTGTCTCCTAGAATATGGTATAAAATAAGCAGCATGACAGGATCAGGACCAGTTCTTAATTTACCAGGTATAGGCTTGCTTGCCTCAGATAATGAAAGTTCAAAGCAGATCACCTGTACAAAGTCATGGTGTAATAGTGCGTCTGATGAGAGTAAGGAGATCGTTCAGAATCGGAACAGACTGGGGAGGGAAAGCCACATTCACTATGGCCCATGAAGATACAGGCGTATCTGGTTTTGCAACCCAGTGCATGAGCTCAGCCTGCAATTTGAGCAGTGGGGAATGATATTTGTTGAGAGTGGAATGCGTACAGCTTTGTTTTCAACATTGTGAGGTGAAGCACACATGCAGCTACATTTATATGCATTGCTCATGATCCCTAAAAATTATAGGAACAGTGGGCACTGCTTCTTAGAATCAATAGGCAGGTAGGCCCAAAGCCAGCACAAAAGAAGGTTGAGAAAATGCTTGCATTGCTCCAAAAAAAGCTGGAGATTTTTATCGCAATAAAATGCAAGTCGATTTCAGGCGGGAGTGGCAGACTCAATATTGCTTTCTTCACACCTGCCAGCTTCCCTTTCATTCACAGCCAGACAATCAGTTAAGCAAAAAGGCTTGCAGTAAAGAGAACCAGCTAAGCTCAGCTAAGTATGAGGTAGCTATGAAACTCCATACTGGCAGGATCACCAGCGGGAACAGTAGGCTGCGGAATGGTTGCATTATAATTAGATATGTACAGTTGGGCAGCAGCACCAGGAGCACATCCTAGTGCTGGAGCAGGGATGCAGCTAGTAAATGAGGCAGCAGCATTCAGTGCAGCAGGTGCTAAGCATCCTCTGCTGAGAGCAGGAGATGTAGGGATAACTCGATCAGCATGTCTAGAGAATTTAAGTTCAATGATTTGCTTGCTGTTGAATATTGGCTTGTCCTTGTGTGACAAGAAGATTGTTCTGTTATGGAGTGAGATTGTGGCATTGATCACAGACTTTAATCGAGAGATAGAGAGAGAGAGAGAGAGAGAGAGAGAGAGAGAGAGAGAGATTGTTTGATTCAAGGGGTAGACCAAAGCACCTTAGGTTGACCCATAACAATGTCATGCACACACTCAGCCTAGCTTTATAGTTGGAGTGACTTGAATTGACCTGAGGGCCAAAGGGCGAGCATAACATCAGTTTTTCTACAAATCTTGCCTACTTTGTTCTTTAAGATGCCATGGAACCCTTTCACCCTGAGAGGATTTAGGGCAGTGCACACAGTGAAAGTGTTGTTTGATTCCTAAAGGCGCGCATAGTACTTGCACCACCGATGATACAAAGGAACTACTCTGCCAATCTGAAGGGATATCCCAAACCACGGAATTAATTCTTTACCAGTTTCTTGGCTACATTGATAACATTGGCTTAGGCACCTGGGTAGGCCTCAATACATTCATAGAACAGGCTAACAACCAACCAAAACATAATCGTAAGAGCAACTTTGAGGCATTGGTCTGAAATCAATTTGAAGGTGATTGAAAGGCCCCCATGGCAAACAGTTTAGTTGTTTTCAGTGCAGGGGTTTCAGCTCTCATATGTATACCCCTAATTGTCTTTGAAGTCTTTGTGTTCAGGGGGCAGTGAACCCTGTCCAAATCAGTTCTGGGTGTCTCCCTGTCAGTGACACCCTTTTTACTTTGATAGTGGGGTCTGGATCCTTAATCACTCAGCAGGGGATGGTGCCATTGTTTTATGGCTGCAGCCCAGACCTCTTCACCTCTAGGGGCTACTCCTCCCCCTACACTCCAGATGCAGGTCAGCCTGTGCTGTCTCACCTCCTCTCCTGGGTCAAGACATTCCCCAGATCATATCACTTTGAGATCCAGTCAGTCAATCCACAACCAGGCAGAGGCACAAAAACCCAGCCACTTCTAAAAGAGTGGTTTCTAAACACACAATGCAAAAACCATCTTCACAAAAAGATGTGTTATTGAATTGTGAGTTCAGGCATACTAAACTTCACCTCTCCATCTTAAGCCTTTGGGGAGATAGGCTGGAAACATATTACACAGCCTCCCCATTCTATCCCATAGGCAAGATGGACTTTTAACAGTGAAAAACTAAATGGAAAGTATTTCACTGTCAGGGCATGGTACACACCTCAGTATATGTCCTACCTTTCACATACACTGCATCCTGCCCGGTGGGTACCTTGGACCTACCATAGGTGTGTCTGATGTGTATTGAAAGGGAAGAGTAAGGGCATGCAAGTGGGTGCACCTGTCAGAAAAACATGGCTGTTTAACAAACTGCCCGCAGGCACTGCAGTGGCAGTCTGAGTTCTCTCTTTTAGGCTACTTGTGTGGGTGGCAAAATTAGTGCTGCAGGCCCACTAGTAGCATTTGCATTACTAGCCCTGGCACACATAGTGCACTTTACTGTGGAGTGGTGTGGCTCACTGGTTAGAGGCAGCAGACCCGGAAGCAGAGAACGGCCCGGGACCAGGGTTCAATTCCCGACGCGGCAGGGTCATGGACCAGGGTCAGCAGACTTGATAATTCTCGCCTCGGTGCCTACTCTAACCAGGGATCACACTCGGCAACTCTGGGCATTAGCTTACCTCATCTCTACAACGGCCCCCCACATTCGTCGGGGATGCCTGGTTTCACCTTGGAGATACCCAGTAGGGACCATCTCACAGGGATAGCCAGGACGGGTTCCCCAGCGGTCTACAGCGCCACGACGCCTCAGGGAAGCAGTGCGCTTTACAAGACACATACATACATACATACATACTAGGAACTTTACTAGTAAGGCAAACATACCAATAATGGACAACCAATTACCATTACACTTTACACAGGGAGCACTTGCACTTTGACACTGATCAGCAGTGGCAAAGGGCCCAATGCATCTAAGCCAGTCAACCGAAATCCATCACAGCATCAACAATAGAGGAGGTAGAGGCAAAAAGTCAGGGGTAATCACACCAAGAAATGCCAGGTCTAACAGGATCCATATGAGGCATAATTAGGTGGGCTGTCATGAGGTTACAATTATGAGTTGTGTTCATTTTTATGTTCATCTGACCAAAATAAAGCATTTTATTAATAATACGAATCATGAGATTTGCTGTTAAGAGCAGTAGGTAAAAGAGAAACAGGATTTAGCACAGGACAGCATCGAAATATAATATGAGATGCAAGTAACACAAGTATTTTGTATTGTGGCAATCTTGACATGGAAAGGTGCATAGTTGTAATGGTCCAAAAAGGATTCTACTGTGTGAGCTATGGCAACAGTGAGTTTGGGTCCTAACCCAATATTCTTAGGAGCCTCAACTAGGTGGACGGCTGCAAGATGTATGATTAGCAGGAAGCCCACCACAATAGCATCAAGTGCAAAGAAGTAAGAAGAAATTGGTTTATTTTTATCACCATTACTGTGAACCAACATGCCTAAAGCAAAACCTTCTTTCCATGAATATACATCATACCATATTTAGAATAATTGAGTAAACCTAAGGTAGGCACAGAGGGCAATGCCCCTTTAGTGATGCAAGGTCATTTTCTGCCTCCTTAGACCACATCAACGGTTTGGGGGTATCTTTTCATATAACATCTTACAACGATTTGACAGTATTAGCATATCTCAGGAGTCACTGCCTGCATCAGCTCACCAGTCCTAAAAGAGTGCATACCTGAGCAGCAGTGATTTGCCTTATTTGTACGTATTTATAGCTTCAATTTGAACTGCAGACAGGTGTCACTCCACTGCGAAGATGTCGTGATCTAAATGTCAAACATGGGGTACGCAAAATTGAAATTACACTTTAGGGACTTGATGCCTCTTCTTACCTAAATCAGTGAGTAGATACAGGTAGTCATCTTTGAATAGGTCCAGTGAGCTAGAAGCAGCTAACAAATCATCAACATATTGAAATAGTCTAAATCATTCTGAGTAGACAAGGGTGCCAAGATCTTTTTTGAGATCGAGTGAGAAGACAGAATGTAATGCAATATACTTTTGCGGTAACCCAGACCATGTAATTTGGCTCCACAAAAATGTGAAGGTGAAAATGTACTGATTTTCAGGATGTATTGGGATGGAGAAGAAAAAGGGGCTCAAGTCTACTTAGTAGTGAATCATGAAGGCCTTCTCTGGTATACAAAACAGAATAGCAGGATTGAGCACAACACAAAAGCTTGGTAGTACAACATCTTTCTTAGCATTTGAATTCTGCACAAATGTACAAGTTCTTTACAAGACTTTTTGATCAGCCCAGTCTTCAATATATATGCAAAGATTTTCTATATGATGGTACACCGGATGGGCGGAAGTCTGTTTGTTGGCGATATTTCTACTTTAGATATTCCTAATCCATCACATTTGAACACCCTCGTTCACAACCAGGTGCATAATTAAATGTATGGCAGTCTTGTGCCACAGCTCATCCCACTGAGCAAATGTGGTAGAAGGGTAGGAGTAGGTCTAATAGTGCTTGCTGCCTTTTCTCCTGGAGGGAGATAGGAACGTTTTTTCATATCTGTACACTGGCTGCTCATATTTGGAGACCACCTGGTTGCAGCGTTTGTGGAGCACAGAGATGTTTTAACATGGCTACAGTGCATCTCTTTGAACATTCAGTTGGAATGGTCTCTGCTAAGGGTTCTATGCACTCATTTTCCTCCCTCTGCACACCCTACCAGAGACTCTTCTTCTAAACCATGGATTCCACTGACACTTCTAAATCCTGTTATCTTTGGGCTTCCCTGCACCTCCTTAAACCGGTTAATCACTTCATCATTTAAACAGATGACAATTTCAGTTTTCAGTGCCTCATATTTAGACAGACGGTAAACACAATTAGACTTCATACATTTCGAAGTTCATTATAGCTGCTTTTCCTACTTTGAGTTGAACACAGAGCTATCCTCTACTTAGGTACCCAGGAAAAAACTTTGTGTTGACTATGATGCCTGGGATTGTGGTAGTGAGTCCAGTCCTTTTCCCTCTTTCGCGTTGGTCATGCACAGTCACTTCCTGCCAACACTATACGAAGTATGTCAAATAACCTCTTTGCTCTATCCAGTTGAATTCTTAAAATGTTTATTAGCAACACAAAAAAGACATTTGAGAATCATGGATTTGTTTGAAAAGGACGTCCCCTAGCAATCCATATACAAGTGAGCTCTACTAGACAAATCAAAGACCGAATTATATAGTATTTTACAAACCAGTGATCGACGGGAATAGCACGGTTTCAGGGAAAAAATTGAGTACATTTGTGCTGACACTGAGATCAAGGAAGACAACCGTCAGTTATAACAACTGAAGGTTATACTACGTTCTCGCTGCCCAAGCTAATCGACACTTTCTCATCTCGAGCCAAGGTGTGAAAGAGAATCTCTAAACATCAGTTCAAATAAGAGCACGTCATTTAGGCACATTGAGCATGAGCAAGAAAACATGGCTAAGGCAGTTACATTTGCAGTCAGACAATGTTTTTTGCTGACACTGCTGAAACCTGCTTCCCTCCTCCATATATACTCCTATTCCTTCATCTTGAGTAGCCTTTCTCTGCATGGACTACTCAAAGTTCTAATTCAAATTTATCTTTATTCGATCACATAACATGGATCATAAAAGGTACGTGTAAGAATAGAGTGCACAGTACACAGTCGAATTTGATAAAAAAAACTAAGAAAAACACTAAGAATAGTGCATATAATGGCAACAGGTGCAAAAAGAAAGTATACAGCCGCGGTCGGCAGTAGGAGTTCCTGCAGGGCCGTGACGTGGGGAGGGGGAGGGACAGGGTGGGGGGTAGTAATGTATGGATTACGGAGTTTAACAGGTAAGTAAACATATAAATAAATAAAACAAATTTTGTTGCGCGCACTGCATCTCATTTGGTGATGCAGTGCACGCAACGAAATTCGTTTTATTTATTTATATGTTTACTTACCTGTTAAACTCCGTAATATGAGTGTTTATGATTCTATGTGTGGTTAGTTGATGTTTAGGTGAAGTGTATCTTGTCTTTGTGTGAAAACGTATCTTAAGGGGGAGGGGGTTGTTGTTTATCTTTTTTTGACGGATAGAACACAAAAAATGACCTTGGACAAATTGTGCTCTAACCCTTTTTCTTTAACGTGTGGGGTGCCGCAGGGGTCATCCCTCAGACCCACTCTTTTTTAATGTGTATATTTCCTCCTTGGCCCTGTTGATTAGATAATTTGGCTATCATCTTACTTCATATGCGGATGACATGCAAATTATGGTGTCTCTGCCATCAGGACACAAATTAGAGGAGGGCAAGAGGTCTCATGACTGTATTAAATCAGTCAAGATGTGGATGACACAGAACTGTTTGAAACTAAGCTTGTGCAAAACTGAGGTAATCATTTTTGGAAACAATGCCACCTTTAGGGCCCCAGGATGGAGGACAGCAGAGCTGGCCCACTTCCAATTCCCACTAATAAAGCAAAAAATCTGGGAGTATTAGTGGATGAAAAGCCTTATTTTGGGGCTCATGTAAACGCCGTTACATCAGCCACCTTTCAGTCCCTCAGAATGATTAAAAAAAAGAATGCCTTTTCTGCCGGAGGACAGACAATGTACAGTATTAAAATCTCTTATTCTATCAAGGCTGGACTGTTGTAACAACCTTTACTTAAACATTCAAAAGCAACACTTAAACAAACTCCAACTTTTGCAAAATGCGGTTGCAAGGCTGCTGATCAGTTAGCATAGAAATAAAAAGACTGCATTGGCTGCCAGTCAGACAACGGGTGCATTTTAAATCGTTGTGCACCACCTTAAAAGACCTCCACGGACTGGGAGCAGACTATATTAAACATCGATTTAAATGGTATATTCCTAATAAAAGCCTTCACTCTCTAGGAGCAAAAATGGTGTCAGTATCCCTAATTAAGAAAGTCAACTGGGGAGGGAGAAGCTTTGTTACCTGTACTGTAAGGGCCTGGAACGAATTCCCCTTTCACATAACAGCCACCTCTGATTTAATGTTGTTCGGAAAGGCACTGAAACATGGCTCTTTTCCTTGTAGGCGTCATATCATCCAGTGATTTGATAGTAGCAGTTAGCGCCAGGACACCTTAGGGTAGAGGTCTTCAAACCTTTTGATGCCGAGACCCCCTTGTAAAACCTTTTAAGGTGTAAGGACCCCCTTCCGACAAAAGTTTCTAGAAACTGGTTCTCCTCATCATCAACAACTATCAACAACCATAAATGCGCCTGTTAGACCTCATCACATCCATCCATCCAACATTCATTCACCCACACTTTCACACATCCATCCATCCATCCATCCTTCATCCATCAACCCTTTCATCCTTCCATCCATACATCCATCCTTCATCAATCCACCCTTTCATCCTTCCATCCATACATCCATCCTTTACCCATCCACCCTTCCATCCATCCATCCACCCATCATTCATCCACCCAAATTTTCACACATCCATCCATCATTCATCCATGCAACCTTTTATCCATCCATACATCCATCCTTCATTCATCCACCCTTCCATCCTTCCATCCATACTTCCATCCTTCATCTACCCATCCTTTCATCCATCCATCCATCCACCCATCATTCATCCCCCCACCCTTTTACACATCCATCCATGCATCATTCAACCATGCAACCTTTTATTCATCCATACATCAATCCTTTATCCGTCCACCCTTTCATCCTTCCATCCATACATCCATCCTTCATCCATATATCCATCCTTCATCCATTCACCCTTTCATCCATCCATTCACCCATCATTCATCCACCCACAATTTCACACATCCATCCATCCATCCATCCATCCATCATTCATCCATATAACATTTTATCCATCCATACATCCATCCTTCATCCATCTACCCTTTCATCCTTCCATCCATACATCCATCCTTCATCCATCCACCCTTTCATCCATCCATCCATCCATCCATCCTCCATCCATCCACCCTTTCATCCATCCATTCACCCATCATTCATCCACCCACCTTTTCACACATTAATCCATCCATCATTCATCCATGAAACCTTTAATCCATCCATACATCCATCCTTCATCCATCTACCCTTTCATCCTTCCATCCACACATACATCCTTCATCTATCCACCCTTTCATCCACCCTTCATCCATCCACCCTGTCATCCACCCATTCACTCATCATTCATGCACCCACCTTTTCACACATCCATCCATCTATTCTTCATCCATTCAACCTTTTATCCATCCATACATCTATCCTTCATCCATCTACCCTTTAATCCATCCATCCATACATCCATCCTTCATCAATCCACCCTTTCATCCATCCATCCTTCATTCATCCACCCTTTCATTCATCCATCCACCCATCATTCATCCACCCACCTTTTCTGTGCCTCTCTCATGGGGGGTGTCAGTATTTCTCTGCGTCTTCTTCCTTCTTCTTCCTCTCTCATGGGAGGGCATCTCTGTGCCTTCCTGCAGGGGGCAGCGGGGGCAGACAGGCTATAACAACATCTCACAGTGAAGAACAGACTCTCAGGCACATTTCTCCTGCACAGGCGCCAGGTATGAGGGCTTGTGGGACTTGTACCAATGATTTATGGGACGTGTCGGAGGGAGGGGGGGGAGAGGACCTTTCACATGCTTTACTGGTGGAACCCACAGCTCCAGGCACGCAACATCCATTGAACTCAAAGGGCTACAGCCTCATCCACCATCCTGCCCCCCCCGGCCCCCCCTTGTGTATGTGAGCCCGGCTGAAACAGCTTCACGGACACACACAAAGCCACACCTGAGTACTTCACAGGCCTTTAAAAGACCTTTTACTTATTAATGAGGCTTTGATGTTTTTCACCCCTAGTGTGAATTAGGCCTCCGCTGTGAGCGCCCTCAATCAGCTCGACGCCACAGCCCTCTTCACATCCAGGGGGCTACTCCTTCCCCAACATCAAATGCTAGCCGGCCTGTTGCTCTCTCACCTACTCCTCCCTGGGGTCAAGATACTTCCCAGACCCTGTCACATCCAAACCCAGACATGCAATACACAAACAGGCAGAGGCACATGGGATGGTTTAAGTCAAGAAAACAGCCACTTCTAAAAGTGTGGTTTCTAAACACACAATTCAAAAACCTTCTCCACAAAAAGATGTGTTATTAAATTCTGAGTTGAGCCACACTAAAGTCTTTCTCTCCAGCTTATGCCTATGGGAAGATATGCTGGAAACATGGGACACATGCAAAAATAACAGTTGATGGGCAGAATGCAGAACAATGTCATACATTCACCCCAGTACATAGATCTGGGCCTAAATCCAGCCTTTTTCTTTGCTCACCATGCCATTCCAGTTTGAACCCAGCCATATGCAAATCAGTCTTGACCCTGTGCCTCATGGGAACAGTCCAGCCCGAACTGCCATACCAGGTACTCCCTGGACTGGAAGCAAGCATCCTAGGTCCGGTTCCGGGGTTCCACCCATCTTCAGCCGGGATAGCTTGATTCCAGTGGCAGGGAAGGCACGGGACCCACTGCACCGTACATGCAATGCAGTGGCTAGCCTGAGATCTCTTCTTAGGGCTACTTGTGTGGGTGCCTCAATTAGTACTGCAGGCCAACTAGTAGCATTTGCATTACCAGCCCTGGTACACGTAGTGCACTTTACTAGGGACTTTACTAGTAAGGCAAACCCCCTGGTAGATTGGCACGATCAGCCAGGCTTATATCCAAGGCAATGTGTAATGTATTTGCAACCACACTCCCAGTAACACAGTGATAACACCACAAATGGACACCACACTGGTTTCATAAAAATAGTGGTATCTTATAAAAAGTAATAGGATGAGGCCAAACGATAGATATCCAACATATGCGCATTCGTAAGATTTCACTTTGCCGGTTATTATGCCAGCAATCTCTTGTAGGTTCTTGCGGTATTAATGAGCAGTTCACGATATCTAATGCAGTCCTAATGCAATGCTATGCAGTAAGTAATGCAGTTCATAATGTAGTAATAAGACAGTCCTCAATGCAAGTACTAATGCAGTTCGTAACGCAGGAATAATGCAGTATGTAATGCAAGAATCAGACAATCCTTAATGCAAAAATCAGGCAGTTCGTAATGCAAGAAAAATGCGGTTTGTAATGCAAGAATCAGACAGTTTGTAATGCAAGAATAATGCGGTTTGTAATGCAAGAATAATGCGGTTTGTAATGCAAGAATCAGGCAGTTCATAATGTAAGAATAATGCGGTTCGTAATGCAACAATCAGACAGTTCGTAATGGAAAAATAATGCGGTTCGTAATGCAAGAATCAGGCAGTTCGTACTGAAAGAATAATGCTATAATCCAATCTGCAAGGTCAACTCAGGCACCACTAGGCCCCAACAGCAGAGACAGCAGTCGTAATCTTAAAGGGGCCGCCCCGGTACTGTTGGGCAGGTAACTTGTGACTCCAGACCGGAGTCCAAGCCTTACCTGGGGTGGTGCCTTGCCTCGTTCCCTCTCTCCGCTCATCGGACATTCTGCTGGGTGATCCCGATCATGTTTCAGCTCTGTTGCCAGGCGACGCTGTAGCCGGACGGGTTACGGCGCTGACTTCTCCTTTGTCGACGATCTAGAGGAAATTCCTTTTGCAAACAATGATCATGATCCCTTTCACCCCGAGCGTTCTTAGTTTCAAGAAATCCTCTAGCATGTTGCATGTTGTGGCTCGGGCTGGCGATCTTCACTCACAGCCTCAGTTACGATGACGGCTACAAACAGCAATGCAGCAGCTTGGACGATGTTTCACACTGCGGGGGCAATGCGGTCACGGGCACCTTGTTAACAGCACCACCGACCACACAGTAGTCTCAGGCATGCAAAAAGCACACGCACACAGTGTAGCTGAGACACACTTAGAAACTTTTATGTTCCTGAGTTTCCACAACAGGGGACCAGCTCTCCTCGGGCCCTTAGACACAAGTTACTTCAGGACACAACACACAGCAAAGTCCTCTCAAGCAGGGGAACACAGCACACAGCAAAGTCCCTTGTCCTCTACTTAGTCAAATCAGCAAAATGCAGGCAAGCCCCAGAACACACAGCAAGAGCAATTGTTCTTTTCAGTCTCTTCAGTTGTTCTTCTTTGGCAGAGGTTCCTCTTGATCACAAAGTAGTTTCAACCCTTTTTCAGTATGGATTTCAGTCTTGAGTTGAGGGGTTTCAGCTTTTACATATATACCCCTAAATGCCCTTGAAGTCTATGGGGCTCATTAGCATGGCGGGCAGACTTTGTTTGCCCGCCATAGCTCCAGGAAATGTGACTGCCCGCATTGCATGCGGTGGTCCCCCAGCTACAATTAGGATGCGCCCGCCACACTGGAGGGCGCATCTTGCATTTTTAACATTGCGGCGGGCAGCAGCCCCGCCTGCCGCAATGCCAAAAATGCAAGGGATGTATGACGGTACGACGCAGGCTATTACCACACGTACCGTTACAACGCGTGTTTTACAACGCAAGTCGTTACTAAGACTTGCGCTGTAGGGTGCGGACTTAGGAATAGTTTAATTTACTATTCCACCACCAGTCCCCGTGGATAGTAGGGAAGGTGTTGGAATAGTAAATTAACTATTCCTTGTCCTTGAGCGCCCTCAAGCGCAAGTCGTGGTTACGACTTGCGTTGTAAGAGACGCGTCGTAATGGTAGCGCGGGGTAACATCGGCGTCGTAAAGGATGTTCCCCAAATGCAAGGTGTGCATTTCAATGCACAACGCGACAGGCACCATGCGGTGCCTGCCACATTGTATATTGAAATGCAGTAGGGTACCATTGGAACCCCCAGAATCCCTGGGGTTCCACTACGGGGCCCCAATGTTGAAGACCGCATGCCTTTCCAAAAGCAAAACCCTGCATAAATCTTATTAGGAATGGCGGTGTCTACCAGACACCGCTACCATATTAACAGCTTTTCGGCCCAGTCGACTCACCGACCGGGAGGAAAACCGGCGGACGGTCTTTCCGCCCGCCGGGGTCCACCTCACCATAGTAATATGGCAGGGGGGAATTTGCATGTAGGCAGGAGGAAATGTCGGGCCGATCGCCACCACCATGCGGGCGGTGGCGATCCGCCTGACATATTAATGGGCCCCTATGTGTTCAGGGGGCTCTGACCCCGGTCCAAACCAGACCTGGGTGTCTTCCTGCCAGTGCACACACTCTTCCTTTGATAGTCAGGGTCTGTGGCCCAGACGCTCAGCAGGAGGTGGAGCCATCCTTTGGTGGCAGCAACACAGCCCTCTTCACATCCAGGGGGCTAGTCCTCCCCCGCATCAAATGCAGACTGACCTGTTGTTGTCTCACCTACTCCTCCCTGGGGTGAGGACACTTCCCAGACCCTGTCACATCCAAAATCAGACAGGCAATACACAACCAGTCAGAAGCACACAGGATGGTTTAAGACATGAAACTAGCCACTCCTAAAAGTGTGGTACCTAAACACAATTCAAAAACCAACCATCTTCCCAAAAAATTTGTTATTAAATTCTGAGTTCAGGCACATTAAACTCTGTCTCTATATCTTCTGCCTATGGAAAGATATACTGGAAACATGGGACACAGCATTCCCCATTCTGTCACATGAAATTATTTCACTGTCAGGACATGGTACACACATCAGTACATGTCCTACCTTTCACATACACCGCACCCTGCCCAGGGGGTACCTTGGGCCTACTATAGGGTGTGTGATGTGCTAAAAAGGTAAGGTAAGACATGGCAAGTGGGTGCACTTGCCAAGATAACAAGGCAGTTAACAAACTGTGTGCAGGCACTGCAGTGGAAGGCCTGAGATCTCTTCCTAGGGCAACTTGTGTGGGTGGCACACAAGTAGTACCAGCCCGGGCACACATAGTGCACTTTACTATGAACTTTACTAGTAAGGCAAACATACTAATTATTGACAACCAATTACCATAACACTTTATACAGGTAGCACTTGCACTTTGACACTGATCAGCAGGGCCAAAGTACCCAAACATCTAAGCCAACAAAACGAAATCCATCACAGCATCAAAAATAAAGGAGGTAGATGCAAAAAGTCAGGGGTAATCACGCCAAGAAATACCAGGTCTAACAGTTCAGTTAAGATAATTCTACATATTATGTAGGATAAGATAGTGTAGGTTAGTTTAGATTAGTTAGTTAGTGTAGAGTAGGTAGTTTTAGTAAGAAAAACTTTTCTATTGACATTAAATGTCATTGTTTACTACATACATGCCTTCATCATGATTTACTATGTGGGAGTTAGCATGTGTGTTCAGGTAATGTTATGTACATGCATTTACATTTGCTGGCAGTTTTTGGCAACGTGGGTGAGTAGGTGTCTTGCCCATGGGAGGAAATCTGTCAGGTTGGTCACGGATTTACATTATCTATCTACAGACATTGTTGAGCACTGCACATGCAATCATAATGGAAATGGTACACAGTGCAACACATGCATTCACATACAAGTTCTATGAGTGGGTACACAATGTGACCTGCTTTGGAAGGATGTTGTGTTCAAAACATTTGCCCAAACTGTATATTTTTGGACTCGCACACTGATGGCTGCCCCATACCCCACGCAATTGCAGTGTTTACTTGTCCCCCAATGTTGTTTGCTTGCTAGTATCCATGGGTAGACCCAGGACTTGTGCATGGGTCACCATTCACCATTAACATTAAATGCTTGACACCAGTTGAACTTCATGCTTGCAACTTTGAGTGACCTCTTGCTAGTCAACACACACATAAAGCTCACTAAATATGCTGCACTGTCGCTGCCAAAACAACAAGTGATGGACTGAATGTGGATCAATGTCACACACTCCCCCAGTCAAAAGATCTGGGCCCAAATCCATCGTTTTTTTGCACTCCACACCACCCTGGGTTAGACAATGGCGATATGCAAATCAGCTCTGACCTGTTGCCCCATGGGAACAGTCCAGTCCGAACTACAAAAGCCATGTCCTTCCCAGAACGGAATCAAGCATCCGAGGACCGGACCGGTTTCGAGGTAACACCTCTCTTCAGCCCGGAAGAGAGGTGTTACCTCGAACCCGGTCCGGTCCTCGGATGCTTGATTCCGTTCTGGGAAGGACATGGCTTTTGTAGTTCGGACTGGACTGTTCCCATGGGGCAACAGGGTCAGAGCTGATTTGCATATCGCCATTGTCTAACCCAGGGTGGTGTGGAGTGCAAAAAAACGATGGATTTGGGCCCAGATCTTTTGACTGAGGGAGTGTGTGACATTGATCCACATTCAGTCCATCACTTGTTGTTTTTGCAATTGCCGCCCTAAGTGCGCTGGGGATGCCCAGACGTGGGTCCCAGGCACTCCACACCACTTGGAGTCAAGCTAGCCGGGCTGAAGAGAGGTGTTACCTCGAAACCGGTCCGGTCCTCGGATGCTTGATTCCGTTCTGGGAAGGACATGGCTTTTGTAGTTCGGACTGGACTGTTCCCATGGGGCAACAGGGTCAGAGCTGATTTGCATATCGCCATTGTCTAACCCAGGGTGGTGTGGAGTGCAAAAAAACGATGGATTTGGGCCCAGATCTTTTGACTGAGGGAGTGTGTGACATTGATCCACATTCAGTCCATCACTTGTTGTTTTTGCACTGTCGCTGCCAAGCAATGTCCCTGACTCCAAAAAACATGTCCCTTTGGCAATGAGTTGGTGCATTTGCTTCACAGAATGGTTACTGGTCAGCTTGGTCCTGACTCCAACAGTCAGACAACACACCAGCAGTACTTAGAGCATGTATTGGCATATGCAAATGATGATGTGGCTCACAGGTACATTTCTTTAAACAACCCCAAAAATTGTTTTGAGCCAGTGGATGTCCAGACAGAGTCCATGGGGTAATATGTAATCGGACAAGGGGAGGAGAAGAGTGCTTCAGTGAGGAGGATTACCACAATGGCATTAGGAAGGATAGGCCACATTAACAGTCCACAAATGGTCAAGTTGAACATGGAGAAATCTAAACAAGGACAGTGGCAGATGATTTCCCCCGGCATGATCATAAGCCCAGTGCAAAGGAGAAATTGGGTATGTGGCACAGAGGAATGCTACCAGGCACTTTTTTGTTGGAAAGAGGTACAGCCCACATCTTCCTCCTCTGGTGTGTGCAGTGTCTCCATTGAGTGGGATGTTGTAGGTGTGGCAGCCGAGGGAGGCACACACACATCAGGGGCGGAAGATGTGGATCCCCTACCTGTAGCAGCATTCTCTGTGCTAATACATGAGGCAGCACAGCAGCAAGCATGATCTGCTAGGTTTGCAACACATCAGCAATGTCATGATGGTAGGCAGCCATGGCAGCAAAATTGGAGTACTGATTCTGCTCCATAGACTCCAAGTTGGTTTTCATTGCCTACAATTGGTTTGCCATCTCACTGGTGTCACTTTGGCAGGGCATTTGTTCTTGCCGCTGCCTCATGACACCAGCAATGTCAGCCAGGGACTGTTGGAGGCTATGGAGTGTAGAGTATGTGCCTCTCATCATGGTACTGTTGTCCTTAAAGGGACCAAGGCACCCATGGACTCTCTCTAGTGTGGCTGCGAGTGTCTCCACCTGCTCTGCCAACTCCCGCTGAACTCCCACTGCAGTACATTGGAAGCTAATCTGTGGGTCTTCTGAGTCCAGGGTTTGGGTGGGGTGGCAGGTGGTGCCTGTTAGATGGAAGGCGGGATGTGGAGACCCCACAATGCATTGATCCTCCACATGTTCAGAGATGCTGTCCAGATGGTATCCAGGAGTTCATGGAGGGCGTCTTGGTTGATGGTTTAAATGTTGTCGTCCCCATCATCGCTAAAGTACGGGACAGCGTGCTGGCCTGGAAGTGAGGGTTAATCCTCAGCTATGAGATGGAGAAATGCTATTGCTGGTCTCTCTTAAATGTTGACATGAGTATTCCAGTTAACAATCAAAGTGCTATACATTTCACTTTCCGTTGCTTATTGATGCATAGCACACCTGTCACGCCAGGGTTTGATTGCAAATTGCACCGCATTTCCCTTTCTGATGACTGGATCACAGCAGTATTCTCACTACAATTGTGCGCCTTCTCTGAGTATATAGACCCTGTCAAACTAGTCCAAATATGATCACTGAGGTTCAATCCACGTCATCATGACCAGAGTTGGTTATCTGCAGGGGGTAATAAAAAAAATATCATAAGGGAAGAATCACACATCCTGTTAATACAAGCGCAGACAGGATTTCGCCAAGGAAACAATCCATCTGTAACCTGAGATTTTTTCCCCACAGCTAAACATCTCTTCTTTACTGACCTAAAGATGTCATTGCAGAACAAATCCTTCCTCTTTACCCCATAGGAGCGAAATCGTCTCCAACATAAGTTATTTCATTTGACCTATATGTGTTTTATATCCATCGCAAGTACACAGACTCACAACCATATGCGCACCATAATATTCACAAATCGCTACTGTGCACGCACTGCATGTCCTACCAATATCGAGGCAATGTTGGCATTACTTATTTACTACTGTTCGCAGGACTACATACATGTAGTTACTTACTCTATAGACATACACCCTAAAAAAAAAACAAAGGCCATATAGTTATTTCTTTACCGCTCAGTCACTTTAAAGAGCACCAGTAACTCCTTTGCATATGATGATCAACCCATTATGCCCCCTCTACGAAAAATAAGAATGAAGAATATTGCACGTTTTTAACATATTGAACACTACGCATCATTAGGCCACATGCACTGGCACATAATGCCTACAAGAGGTTCTTGCTTACCTATTAAGGTTTAATACCATCACTGTATTATTGCAAGCTCTCATGTCCTGTGCAACTCTTCCCCTGCCTTTTTTTAGGCATCACATGGTACATTATGATCCACCAAATCATCAGATGGGATGTACTAACCGTACCCTAGTATTTAAACACATGCTCCTTTCCTACGTAGTTATCCAGGAAACTCAAAGGCGCGTGCACCATCAACCAAATCGTTATTATAAGTACTAATGGGAAGTGATTAACATGCACTCCCACATATTAAATCCCCGAATATTGTGAACAATACCATTTCTCAAACCATAATGCGGATAACCACTTTCTCATCATGTTTTTAACCTTGGTGTATATCTAGCAATGTTCAGGTCATTTTAAAAAAATGAATAGTATCACACATCCATTGCAATGTATATATGTATATCCATTCTTCTTTCTATTTTGGTCCTTTTTCTCTCCTCTAGTTAAAGATAGTATCACTCCCTTACAAAGATGAGCCTACGGGCTCAGCAATGAAGAAGGGTGAGTAAATTTACTTATGCTATAAGCTACCACGAAAGCAGCTAACTACATTCTGGTCCTGAAGAAGGCCCATAGAATCCTGAGGGCGACCAAGGGCCGAAACATGTCGACCTACTAAGATCATCCACTGGGTTCAGTGGAACATTAACACTTCCACTACCGCACCATCACCTCACCTTTTTTAATCTTGCCCATCCATGATAAAGTTTTCATTGAGGACAGGAGGCATTTTTAACCTCACGTTTCACAAAACGTCCTTGCTCTTACCAAACCAGACGGTCTACCTCCAGGTGGAGGATAACGAAATCACTTGGAGAACCGAGCACTAAAGTGAGAAAAAAGACCCAATGAAGATACTATTCACTTAACAACAGAGCGGTGAATCAAGATATAGGGCACATATGTTTAATTTCAATGAGGGTATTCACCATACGAGAACCCTATACCCTTGTATTAACAGGGCATGTAATTCATTTCCTTATGATCTATTTTTGGTTAGACTCAGTGGAAGCCAAATGAATCTCTGCTTCTCCTTTCCTCCTTTGATCAATCAACTATCTGCAAGGTCTCACACGTCATTTTGATTCCACCCATGCACTTATATGTGTACATGTCTCCTCTGGCCATTCCCAGTTTGGTCCTGGCAACAGACTTACTGCCAAACACTGATAGCAACCTCATCATACATTGACTCTCATGTGCCTACAACACCTACATTATGCATGACCATATCCAATGAAATGACATAGCAGGCTGCTATAAAGTGATATGTGTCAGGCAGCACCCGATATGGCAGGAGTGCTGGGAATGCTGGGAATTGTGACATATGCCTTCTGAGGGGCATACTCATATAGAAATGATGCAACACAGCACTGCGACCAATTTAGCACCACAGCATTTCAAAAACACAGGGATACATCGTATTTGCAAGAATACAGCACACCCCTCTGCTTTCCCTGGTGCTGGTGCTTAAAAAAGCCGCAGAGCGTCAATGAAGACACCCTTCCACCATGATGCAAGGGGGCCTGTCGGCTGGATTTTAATTTACATACATTATCAATAAAAGAAGATTTTGGACAATTAAATTGGATATTGACTTCTTTTCTGGTGCACCTTCATTTTGTTGAAAACAGCACAGCATATTTGTTTACGTCATTCGCTGCACCATTTCGCTTTAAAAATGCCTCATGGTCCTCTGGCGTCAAAAACGCACAAAGGCAGTGAGGGAAAACAATTATAACCACACTTGCTTTTATATCACTCCTAATTAGGTTGTACTACAGTCTGGCTCGTGCCCTCCTTTGTAAGTCCACTGCCCCGGAACTTAAGTTAAGAATATACACAAAAAATGCACAAAGAGGCACGAAAAGATGGCATGCAATATGCACAACAACAAGATACAGATTAATGTGAGAAACTTGACTTCTTGAAAAAATCTTCTTTTATTCTTCGTTCATGCAGCCAAAGCGTTTCACCCAAGCAGGCTTCATCAGGGCTAATTGTGGAGAATCAAAAAGCCAAGTTCTGGCAAGTTGATTGAGCGTAATCAACACTTTCTCCTTCTCAAAAGGTCCTTCTTGGTCTTGTATAATCTCTCAGGTGGTCAGTCATATCGGATCCCATGTGCGCGTATCCCAAAATTCCTAACACGTAAGAAGGAGAAAAGAGAACTCGAACATCAGCGAGTTCAGCATTCAGTGTAGGTTTCACTCCGAGCGGCCATCCGGGATGTGATAATCTCTTGTTGTGCATATTCCATGCCATCTTTTCGTGCTTCTTTGTGCAATTTTTGTGTATGGTCCTGTGGCGTGCATCATTTGCTTTTATACCCACACCCAGTCAGATTTAGTAGATAAGAGAAGTTCAGCTGGTCCCTAACATGGCAGCGGACACCTGTGTACTCCGAGACTACATGCCAGGAGAGCTGTGCACAATGTATCTTAATCTTGGCTACTAGGGACGTGGCTCTTGAAATGTTCCTATGTGTAGTTACTTCTGAATGCCCACATATACCCACCCTTCAGGTGTGTTGTTTCTCCTCTGAGAAACCAATTCTATGCTTTGGATTTGCAGGCTAGGTTAATGTGCATGGGACCTGGTGAGACAGAGGGGCATATTTCATATACGTGGTGCAGTGCAGCATCACAAACCATCTTGCCGCACTAAGCTGTCCTGTAGTGTAGTTCCTATATTCCCAATAGGCTCTGCGCATTGGAATAACATATCCTATAGATTTGACGTAGGACTTATGTCTACTAGATCTCTATTGTATATATTAAACTTAATTGTGAGTGCCAGCTAGCTCAGAGGTCACTAGAAACTTTCTCGAATTCACAAGAAGGGATTCGTTTCTGACAACCGCATAAACATGACAACTTTGTTTCCCCAAGAATAAAACTGATCTTCAGAGTCGTGAAAACAATAGATAGATATTTTACCCAGTCAATCATGCATGCTTCGTTTCATCAGAGGTGCAGAAAAATAGAGAGACAGGCATTTTCAATAAAAGGATTTATCTCATGCAAGCAAAGTGAACTGCTACAATCGTAATACTGGATGCAAAGAATAATGCGTACAGTAAGAAGAGTATTATAAATAATACTGTAAAAGCATTGTATGGTTCCCAGACCATAGATAAATACATACATAAATAACAAAGGCTAAAAAGTACTCTACAGGTGCGTCTAAGATATGCCTGCCCCAAATGTACCTGACCTAAGTCTAGTACGAGGGAAGAAGTAAGTGAGGTGTAGCATAGGTTTAGTTTGCCAAGAATCTAACCAATATTTCTCTTAGGGTCTAATCAGCTTTGTACCTTGGTTTTAGAATGAAGGAGGTCTGGTATCTCTGTCTCGGCACTAGATTTCCCAACACCCCGCGAGGGGAGCTTGGAGACACTGGAGCTGGATTCTCAGCGAGAGAAAGGACAGCTTCTCTGTCAGTGCGTCAGCTGGAGGGTCGGCTTCCTTCGGCACTTGCTGTAGCGAGCTGCGTCGGGCAAGTAGATAGTCGAGCTGCTCCGAACCACTGTGTGTTTGCTAGGGCAAATGTAGGCATATTTATACCTTGAAGGTGCCTTGTTTAATGTAAAGTTGGACATAATAACATCACCAAAGAACCACAAGGGAATGGTAGTTCTTTGAAAACGCCATGATTTCTTGGACAAATCAATATTCAATTAAGTGGATGTCCCTGACTGTTGAAGCAGAGTTTTCCAAGAAATCGTTGTGGCTTTTTGGAACTAGTGGAAGTAGCCATGCCTGTATTTGGACTAGATGGGTTATGTCTAAATATGGGCATGATTTCTATGTCTAAATAAGGGGAATTTGAATTACACCTATATAAGGACATGAATCGGTAAATTATGCTTGATTCTAAAATGCTTCACAACAGTCCGATTAGGAAAGTGCAGGGTTGCGCTGGGGTTACAATAATACAACACATCCATGTTCTTTTCTTTATGCTGGTGGACAATTGGCTGGGTAGCAACAATGTGGGTACCTTTGCACCATAATGCAAGGGCATCTGCTTTAGCAGAAGTCTGCAGTTTGTGCACCAGCAGAGAGGAATGGAATGTGCCATAACTTGTAGCAAACAAATGACGGACAGAATGCTGACAATACAAACATTCTTCCCCAGTCAAAAGATCTGGGTCAAATCCATCGTTCTTTTGCCCACTTCGCCACCTCAGTTTGGACCAAGCCATATGCAAATCAGTCTTGACCCTGTGCCCCATGGGAACAGTCCGGACCGAACTGCAAGGCCAGGCCCTCCCTGGACCAGAAACAAGCATCCTGGGACCGGTTTCAGGGTATGTCACCCTTCTTCAGGCAGGCTAGCTTGAATCCAGTGGCACAGTGAGCAAGGGAGCAACGTCTGGGCATACCCATTGATGGAGCAAGGATTTGCACGTAACGCGACTTGCTTGTACTCAAGCCTCTCAGCATAACGGTAACAATGTTCGTATTACTAACACTGCATTACATTCCATACGAGGGAAGCTTGCATATGTGCTTTTACTAACCGTAATCCGCTTGCAACTAAAATGGCTGCTGCTACGTGGGATTTTCTACTGCGCATGCGTCTCTCATACTCACGTGACATGACATACTCTTTTCTTTGGAGGGAAACTTTCGCTTCTGCGCACTAGAACTAAGATGGCTGCTCAGTGTTACAACATTCATGAAGCTTGCACTGCTGCGTTTGCTAAGCTGTTCGTTCTGCTTAACCTTAACGCAATAGTTAAAAATAAAATAATGGGACTAGAGTAGAAATAAGTGGTATACAGTCCATCATTTTATTCTGTGTTTTCAAACTGTTTCTTTTCTATTTTTTCAGGAGTATTATTTTGGGCCTGACGCTTGACGCTGAACTCCATATTGAAATCTTTGATTCTGCGCACTAGAGTCTGAAATTCATCAAGCCATGACATTGAATGATTGCCAAAGAACAGTCTCATCCAAGATGTCCCTGGGAAGCCAAACTTTTACCCCTGTCGAAGGAAGCTCATTCATACAATGTTAATACAATGTATTTACTAAGAGATCATTAATTGTCGGGTGGAATAAAACATACGTGAGAAAATGAAAATGATAGGCGGGAACGTTATTAGAATATTCAAGGGAAAAGTGTCATTTTGGTATGGTGTGATGACCTCTCCTCAATTTTCTGTCCAATCAAAATTGGGAATCCATACATTTGCAACATTGGGGGGGTGGTACACTGACCTGGAAAATAGTATAACTAGCATAGGTTTAGCCAGAGAAATTGTCCGACTTGTCTGAATAGCTGACCTGTCACTGACCCAAAGTACTCAATAGGTGACCAAGAGCAGAGGGCTGCAGAGCACTCTGTCAGAAGAATCAATAACCCAATCGGGGTTCTGGGAAGCTGAAGTACTGGCAAAGCACTGTGTCGGGGAAATCGATAACCCAATCGGGGTTCCGGCTGTTAGTTGCAGAGAGGGAATAGCGCAGGCGTTGCAACTTAACTGCGGGTGCCAGTCTTAACCTTTGGTGGTCCTGTCCTGATCAAATTTGGCTTTACCTGTCCTGATTCTTAATCTGCACCTGAAAGCCTACTGGCGACTGCAACTTTCGGGGTTTCTGTCCTTTAAACTGACCAGCGGCCAGGGTTAGTTCCTCACACCATTCCTAGGTAAATATAAAATTGTGTGGGTTGGTCATTGACCTGTTTCCTTCTCTCACCCTCCCTAAATGTTACATATTTGATAATAGTGCTTGCATATATTATGTTCCTTTTCTTTACCTTTCCTATTTGATGAAGTTTGACATATGTTCCATTTTCTCCCTCCCTTTTGCTAAATGCTTAAACATTTGATCGTATTTTTTGTTCCTTCTCTTTACTCTCCCTATTGCTAAATGATCGAAATCAGTGTAATATATCTTTTGCATAGTTACATTTGGATTCTGATCTTCATAATTGAAAGTCTTTTGGTGTTTAATCTTTGGATCATGACCATTTAAGAAACTTAGGTGAAGAGTTTAAAACTTCCTGAGTTTGTGGTTATTATATTAGTCTAAATGTTATTATTCCTATTATGCTAACACCCTTGATCCCTTAGGACTTTAGGTACCGGTGACGTGGATTGGTAAGTCAAGGTATAGATAGGTCAAAAGTCCTAAATGTTTTAAAATACACTAATAGTAGAGCGAAGGTTACCCTGTGTTTTATTTATGAGTTTTGTAAATTATGGGCCCAGGCGACTATTTTTGGTAAAAGACTAGTCGGGTGACCTGCGCGCTTTATCACCATGTGAAAAGTGTTTCAGCAAACAAATGATGGACGGAATGCTGACAATGCAAACATTCTCTCGCAGTCAAAAGATCTGGGTAAAATCCATTGTTCTTTGCCCACTATGCCACCCCAGTTTGGACCCAGCCATATGCAAATCAGTCTTGACCTTATGCCCCATGGGAACAGTCCAGACCAAACGGTCATGCCAGGTCCTCCCTGGACCGCAAACAAACATCCTGTGACCGGTTTCAGGGTATGTCACCCTTTTTGAGTCAAGTTAGCTTGAATCCAGTGGCACAGTGAGCAAGGGACCCACGTCTGGGCATACCCATCCCAGTTAGGGTGAAAAGTGTTTCAGCAAACAAATGATGGACAGAATGCTGACAAAGCAAACATTCTCCCCCAGTCAAAAGATCTGGGTTAAATTCATCGTTCTTTTTCGCCACTACGCCATTCCAGTTTGGACCCAGCCACATGCAAATCAGTCTTGACCCTCTGCCCCATGGGAACAGTCCGGACCGAACTGCCAGGCCAGGTACTCCCTGGACTGGAAACAAGCATCCTGGGACCAGTTTCAAGGTATGTCACCCTTCTTCAGCCAGGCTAGCTTGAATACAGTGGCACAGTGAGCAAGGGACCCAGGTCTGAGCATACCCATCCCAGTTAGGGTGAAAAGTGTTACACCAAACAAATGATGGATGGAATGCTGACAATGCAAACATTTTCCCCCAGACAAAATATCTGGATTAAATCCATCGTTCTTTTGCCCACTATGCCACCCCAGTTTGGACCCAGCAAATCAGTCTTGACCTTCTGCCTCATAGGAACAGTCCAGACCTAACTGCCATGCCAGGTCCTCCCTGGACTGGAAACAAGCATCCTGGGACCGGTTTCAGGGAATGTCACCCTTCTTCAGCCAGGCTAGCTTGAAGCCAGTGGCATAGTGAGCACTATCTTGTGCTGTATCTTGTAGATAGGGCACATTCATGCCCTTTTCTTTTGATGTACGGCAGCCAAGCTATAGGGCTTGTGGAGCTGCCCTACCCTTTTGCCAGCAGACAGTGCCTCAGAGCCCTGGGATATAGCTACCTGCACTGCACAACAGTTACTCCACTTTTCCCCTTCTTGTAACTGCCCCTTGTTGTAACTTACCCTGTTGCTGTTGCAGTTATTCATAGCCAGAACTGCCCTGTCCAACAACTCAAACCACTGACTCCTTGGAGATGACAGCAGATGCCTGCTCTCCCAAGGGATCAAGCTCCTCCTGGGATGCTGGATTACCACCTCCGTTCACCAATGCTGGCTTGAGATTGGTTGCTAGTTTCTCTTTTGTCCTCCGCATGCAATCATGCCCAGTTTTTACAGTCATTCACTGTTCTCTTGACTTTGGCAATGCTGTTCACCTTGTCCACTATGGTCTGCAATATGCCCTTTTTCCTCCCCAATGACATTTTAGAGATGACAAGCTGTTGTTGGTGCTCCATCTCCTCCATAATTGAGATCTCATTCTCCTCCTGACTGAACTTGCACTTCCTCTTCCACTGGGACTCTGACTTGTCATCCTGGCTGGTACTGGGGTTGCTAGGGCTGGTATCCTGGGCTGTGCTCACTCCTGGCTGCTCCATTGCTGCTTTCTATCAAGTGTACCTTTTTTTCTGCACCTAGTGGCTTAGCTGAGTAATGTCCTGTGCAATTCTGGTTGTGCCCCTTATTGATTTTGAATGCCGACTTGGAATTATGAAGCAAGTGCAGAGGACATGCAAATAAATGCAGTCTGTGAGAACCTATCTCCTGTTACGGGAAAATAATCGACTTCTTTTTCTGTTCTATTGTCAGTACTCCTGAAGGAGTGACAGTGCCTGTTCAAAACACCGCTATTTTTTATTTATTAAATACACTAGATCACTTTGCATAGACACTTTAAATATTTGAGAAAAGCAGATTGTTACCCTTGTAATATGCAATCAAAGCACAATTAACGTTTCCTTTTTATAGATTCTGGAAATGTCAAGCAGCTTGTACACTGTTTTGTTAAAATGGTTGCCTCAGTAGAGCATGTGCCAGGCACATAACAAATGGATTTCCCTTCACCTGCTCCATCTCCGAGCACAAACAACATTGCCTGTCAGGGCTGCGGTGATAAAATTGGCATTTATTTCTGTTGCAGCAATTACAATCTGAATAGGATTACTCTCCAAGTGAAAAATTCCCTTTCCGATGTGTGTGTGTGGGCGGGAGGGCATGTTGCTCAAACGGTGTTCATGGAAACTACTAACACAATCATTCTAGTTTCTAGAATCCATGCATTTTTTCTGATAATATCCCCTTTCGTTTTCAAATGACCCATAGGCAAAATGAACTGAAATGTAGAATTCTTGAACAAAATGTATTTTCCTTCACAAAGGGAGATATTTGCTGCACGACGGGTATAAGGTGATCTGCAATATTTTTCTCAAAGTATTCACCTTCAAAGAATCAACCACATTCCGACATTGTGCAGAATATTTAGGGGCATATTTACATGCCCCGGGGCATATTTACAAGGGCATTATGTACGCACTTTTTGGGATGCTCCGGAGGCGCAAAGCCCTGCTCCATATTCACAAAGCAGCGTTAAGCCACTTTGCGTGGGTTAACGTTGCATTGTAAATATAGTAACCTTTCACGCAGGTATCTGCCTGAAAGGGGCGTTCAATGAGGGTTGCTGTGGGCATTCCACCGCAACACCCATTTCTTTTTGGCACTGGCCCAGAAGAACAAAGAGGTGTAAATCTGAGGCAGCACCAAAAACTAATGCCCCTGAATAGCTGGACTTAGATAGGCGCAACAAGAAGAAATACTTTTATTCCTTCTTTTTTTTTCTCTTTCTATGTGTGCTGCATGCAAATCACTTTTAAAGCTGGTTTATAGGCAGTAAGGTGTCCCTTCCTACACATAAACAATCATACCTGAAACACAGGCACCCTTGCACCATGGTGCAAGGGTGCCAGAGTAGCAGGGAATCATCCCTACAATGCAGGCACCCTTGTGCAAGGGTGTCTGTGTTGGTGCTAGCCTACTTTCTTTAGTACTACCGCAAGGGAAAACACACAAGTGCACTGTATTCTTGTAAATATGGTGAATCCCTGTGTTTTTAAATGATTCAGTGCAGTGCAGCTAAATTGCTTGCAGCGCTGTGCCATTTCTTTGTAAATTTACCCCTGTGTGCGCAGCTGGAACATCACTTATGGCGTTCTAGTGGCGCATAGGGCTTAGCCAGATCCATGAGGCCACGTAAAGCCACCCTGCGTGGCTTTTCATGGCCTTTTAGATATGGGGTAAGGTGAGGCAGTGCAAGTCGCTGCCTTGACTTACTCTGCGTGAAAGAGGCGTTCTGTAGGTGTTGCTGTGGGTGTTCCCACTCAACACCCATGGAATTTGACGCTGTTTCAGATTTACGACATCAGGTAAACCTGGGGCAGTGCCAATTCCTTGCACCCCTCTAGAGCAGCCGTAACAAGGAAAAATGTTAACGATTCTCCTCGTTTTTCCTTTTCGACATGTGCTGCATTCTGCAGCACATTTAGAAAGAGGAACACCCCTTTCATGATTCTTTTTGTGCAGGAAGGTGCTCTTTCTTGCACACACACTATTGTCCCTACAACACCGACACCACTGCACTTTGGGGCAATGCTGCCTGTGTTGGCGCACAGCTGCAAAATGGGCACCAGCTGAAATGATAGGAATGCACTGTATACTGTAAATATGTGTATTTCTGTCCTTTCTAATTAGCGTAGGACAGTGCAACAAAATGGTTTGCAATGCTGCTCTACACCAATTCCTTGTAAATACACCTCTTAATCTGAAAAATTCAACGTTTTCTATGCCTCTTCCAATGGTAGGTATTTGACTACTACATTAAGAAGGCATTTACCACAGCGATGAGATAGAAATGTGTACATTAAAATTGATCACCCTTGAAATGCGTAGAATTAAACTGATCTTCCTTAAACCTATTTTTTTCAAAATTGATCTTCGACTCTTCTTTGCAAGGTCATCAACTGCAACAACATTTATCTTTGTACTTTAAAACATTTTGTCACTGTGACTGGTATTGCAAATTGAAATAGCGACCCTTTCACCGAAAATCAAGACCGCAACTGGGAAAGGCAGACTTGGAAAGATTTGTGCACAAATACAAGAGGTAGTCATTTGAGCGAAAAATCGATACACTGTTTTAGTTAAACACTGAGGGGCTTATTTATGAGAGCCCTACCTCACTTTCCCACTATGTAAATTAATACATGCATGATGCAGAGCTCTCATTTTGATTTATGAATCCACGCAAGGCCAACCTGTGAGGCTTTGAGTGGCCTCATAAATCATGAGGGAGGCAACACAACGCAAATCGCTGCATCACCTTACTCTGAGCCTGGGAGGCGTTCCATGGGCATTGTGGTGGGTTTCCAACTTAACACCCAAGGAATTTGATGCTGCCCCAGATTTACAAAGTGATGTAAACATAGGGAAGCACCAAACTCCTACACCTCCTGAGGTGAAGTGAAACAAGGAGAAATATCTTTATTTCTCCTAATGTTTTCCTCTTACTGTGTGTGCTGCATTCGGCAGCACACATAAAAAGAGGAAAACGAATCTTAGGAATGTTTTCATACAGGAAGGTGCCCGTTCCTGCACTAAACCAACACTGATGTCTGTAATGCCTACAATGGTGCAAGTGTGCTGAATCTGTTCTTGTGCAGGGAGAAAGAAAAGCAATGAACTGTATTGCTTAAACTCTGTGCATTCCTGCCCTTTCACTTTGGTGTAGAGCAGAGCAGCAATGTGTTTTGCTGTGTTGCCCTCCGTCAAAATCCCATAAATAAGCCCCATAGTCATTAAAAATGATGCATCATATCACAGCAAGTCACCTTGCTGAGCTGCGAGATAAGAAAAAGGTAGGAATGCACCCTATTTAACATAATATTGCACGTTCCTGTCCCTTCCCCCTTGAGTAAGCACATTAAGATTAAGTCTATTCTCTCGGTACCATGGTCGGACCATAATGCTATCTTCTTTAACTTACAATTGAAAAACCCTGTAAATCAGCGTAGAAACTATATGCCTCCTGAAAAAACCCGCCCCTGGAAAAAGCTGGAATCTAACCCCCTAGCCAAGGCATTGGCCAGAAACCCCCCGGACTTTGAATATGGCAATAGCGAGGACTGGGCAACTAACTTCAACAACTGGATCACTGAGGCAGTCAATGAACTGGTTCCAATGGAAGCAAAAAAAAACAGAAAACGGTCTGTCACTGCTCAATGGTACACGGCAGAGGTGAAAGCAATCAAAATTAAATGTCGACGAGTGGAGCGGATATGGCGCTCAGACTACAGTCAGGAAAAAAAAAACTGGAATATATAAAAGTCCTACAGGAGTATAAACAAATAATTTTCTATGCAAAATCTACATATTTCACAGATAAAATTCAAAACTCCTCTAACTCTTCCAGGGAACTATTTAAAACTGTAGCCCACTTAATCAAAAGCCCCCGGGACACTGTTTTTTGTCCAGATCAGAGCTTTGTCAATGGAATTGCCACTTTTTTTCAAACTAAAGTACAAATGGTATATGATGACCTCAGCTCCACGGTATCCGATATATCCGATATATCTACCCATGATGTCGGACAGACCATTCCGACCACCTCTTGCTTCCCTAGTTTTTCTTTTCTAACGAAGAAGCAAGAATGCCATCTTCTCATCCATATGAAATCTGGCTCCCCCTTGGATCCTTGCCCCCCCCCTATGTACTGCACTTGACCCCTGAGAGCATCGCAAATGTCCTGACTCCCCTGCTTAATAAAATTATTCATCAAGGTGAATTCCCCAAAAGCTGGAAGATGGCCTGTATCAGACCTATTCTTAAGAAGGACACCCTTGATCCCTCTGAACCCAAACACTACCGTCCCATTTCTTGCCTGCCTCTACCTGCAAAAATCTTGGAAAAAGCCATGAATCAGGAAATTATGAGGCATGTGGATGATAAGAAGCTGCTAGATCCGTCACAGCACGGTTTTAGACCCCTTCATTCCACGGAATCAGCTCTTATCATGGCCACCTAAAAAATACGTAAGACCATGGACGAGGGTGGTCGGTCGGGCCTGATATTATTAGACCTTACAGCGGCCTTCGACACGGTAAATCACTCTGTCTTGTTAAAAAGACTAACTACCCTAGGATTTACCGGCACTGCTCTGGCCCTTATCACCTCTTTTCTGGGCGCCCGAACTCACCAAGTAATCTGGAATGGATTACAATCAACTGAGTTTTCCCTTCCGGGTGGGGTCCCGCAAGGATCAGCACTGTCGCCTACATTGTTCAACCTATATGTCACTCCTTTAGCAGCCTTGATTAGATCTTATGACTTACAATTGGTGTCTTACGCCGACAACACTCAAATCATAGTGTCAATCTCAAAGTCCATCGAAATTACGGCGGAACGCTTTAGAAACTGTCTTGCTCGGGTAAAGAACTGGATGAGCCACAATTTTCTTAGACTGAACACGGATAAAACCGAAATCATAGAGTTTGGTCATAAACCATCTATCTGGAGTGATCTATGGTGGCCCCCCGAAGCAGGACTCTGCCCTCTCCCTGTAGACAAGGTCAGGAACCTTGGTTTTCTATTAGATAAAGATCTTTCATGTAAAGCCCAGGTCAATCAGGTGACATCGACCTGTTTTTACAGTATCAAGGTGCTCAGAAAAGTTTTACCCTACATCCCGTTCACGTTAAGTAAGACGGTGATGGGAGCCCTTGTAATGTCCCGTATTGATTACTGTAACTCTCTCTACCTGGGAGCAGGAGAAAAACAACTGTCCAAACTACAGGCAATCCAGAATGCGGCGGCCAGGGTGCTGCTGAACCTCCCCAAACGCCACCCCACATCCAAAGCCATTCGGGAGCTTCATTGGCTCCCGGTTAGGCGCCGTATTCAATTCAAGGCTCTCTGCCTGGTACATAGGTCTCAATATGGTAAGGGACCTGACGATTTCATCAATCTACTGCCCCGTTATGTACCCTTTCAAACGCTGAGGTCAGCCAACCATGACCTAGTCTGCCAGCCCAGAATAAACAGAGCACGCTGGGGAGGAAAGTAATTCTCCTATCAGGCGGCTAAAATCTGGAACTCGCTACCCCCAGTATTACGCGCCCAAAAATCTAAAATGAGCTTCAGGAAGGGCCTAAAGACCAGGCTTTTCACCCAAACTTAACTGTTTTACTGCTGTCTTTTCTTTTCTGTATCTCTCAGCGCCAAGACGCCGCGGCATTCGTGCGCTTTATAAGCATTTCAGTCAGTCAGTCAGCCCTTTTGGCTGCTGTTAGACCTGGCACGATTGGCGTGGGTCTCCCTTCCATTTTTGCTGTTGCCTCATGTATTTTTGCTGTTGTTAAATGCTTTGGGCACTGTGCCACTTCTATCCAGTGCCACAGTGCAATTGCTCCCTATTGTAAATTGATGTATTAATCAGTGGTTCCATGTTTGGCTATTTGGCTTACTTGTCAGACCCTAGTCTAGTGCACTGAGGGGGCCCAGGGCATGTAAATCCAAATGCTCCTGGTAGGCCTGCAGCACTGGTTGTTCCACCCACAAAAATAGCCTTGTAAAATGTGTCTAAGGTCTGCCATTGCATAGCCTGCGTGCAGTCTCGTGTTGTCATGCTGACTGGGCAAGTGCACTCACTTGCCAGTCCCTAAACCTTCCCTTTTCTTCATATCAGTCACCCCTATGGTAGGCCCAAGGGCAGGGGGCATTGTAAGTATAAGGTAGGACAAGCCCTGATGTGTGTGGCATGTCCTAATAGTGAATTACAGCCATTTTCGTTTTTCACTATTGAAAGGCTACCTGTTCTCCATAGGCCCGAATGGGCTGTTAGGTTATTACATGTTATAATCCTAACTGTCTCAGAGAACATGGTAGAAATTTGAATTTAGTATGCCTGAACTCAGAATGATAAAATAAATCTTTTAGTGAAGTTGGTTTTAACATTCTGTGTTTGCAAATACCACTTTTAGAACATAGGTATTTGCTTGCCTAACCTTTCAAACCTGCCTCTGCTAGGTTGTGTATTCCTTTGTCTGGTTTTGTGAGTTACAGGGCTGGGGGATTCCAAGAGACAGGATGAGTCACCCAGTGGCAAATAGAGAGATCTGCATCTAGATGGGAGGGAGGAGTTGCACCTGAACCTTGAATAGGGCTGTGCCTGCCTTCCACAATGCTGGCTCCACTTCCTGGGGAGCGGCTGATGTCCCTGCCATGCACACTGAAAGAAGAGAAGAAGTCCTGTAAACAAAGTGCTCCAGGACTGTACTTGCCTTCCACAATGTTGGCTACACCTCCTGTGGGGCGTCTGATGTCTCTGCCCTGCACTGTGAAAGGAAAGGAGAAGTCTGGTAAACAGAGTACTACTGAACTAGTTTAGACTGGGCAAAGGCCCCTCTCCCCTCAGAGAACAAAGGATTTTGGGGTATAAATATTGGGACCCTGATCCCATGAAATTAGATCACTTTGGACTACAAGAAGAAACCTTTACTGAGGAGAGGAACCTGAAGAAACTGAGGAGAGACTCTTCCCAAGCTGAAGTGCTGCTTGGGGGATTGGCCTGCAGTGGTTGCCTTACTGCCAAAGGAAGGAGAAAGGAACTTTGTGTACTTTGCTTTTAACTTGTGAAGGATCTCCAAGGGCGTGGAAAAGAGCTTGCCTCCTGTTGAAGTCTCAGGGACAACAGACTTCACCCCCCAGCTAACCAGAGTTCTTTGGAAGTGCCTGCTGCTGTTTTTGGGCCTTCTGAGGAACTGCGTGTCGCAAGGGGCTGGAATCGTGACTCATCAAGAAGAAGCGTGTCGCTGCTGCTGCCGTCGCAACTCCGAAGAAGGGTGTCACCGCTGTATCTGTGGCACTGCACCGCATCAAAGAAGAGCACCTCGCATCCCTCAGAAGCGCGCCGCCGTCGGTGCTGCTGCTGTTGCATTGTGGATGTCGCCGCTGTAGTTGTCATATCGTGCGGAAGCTTCACGCATCGTGGGAGAAGAGTGTTGCTGCTGGAGCTGCTGCCGTCGCATCGCGGAACAAGGATGTCGTCGCTGCAGTCCATGCATCAAGCCGAGTACTTCTTGCATCCCCGGAGAAGCGTGCCGCATCTGCAAGGTCTTGACGTTTTTATTTCTTAGTATCTGAACTTTGCCGCATCCCCATCGCTGCAACATTGCTTGTTGTGGAAGCGCAACGCAACCTAAGGTACATTGACGCATAGTGTTGCATCTAAGAAATGTAATGAACTAAGCTTAATCTACCATCTTAAAGTAACAAGAATTGTGTATTTTTGTCTTTTATGAACTTGTGGTAACTCTATATAAAGTCTACCTATTTTAAACCTGTGTGGTGTCCATTTCTAGTGTTGTCACTGGGTTACTGTATGTGGTCACAAATGCTTAACACAACGCCTCTCAGATAAAGGCTGTCTGCTAGTGCCAAGCTACCAAGGGGGTGAGCAGGGGTTATTTTAGGAGTGTAATCCCCTTATCCCGATTAGAGGCGAGGGTCCCTATTTGTCACAAGTACCTACCTGTGCAAACTAGAGACCCCCAAATCTAACTGCTGCATAGCGCCAATGCAGGCACCCTTGTGCAATGGGTGCTATAGGCTGCAGTGGTCTACTAATGAAGGCCCTGGCACCTACGTTTTTACAGATTAAGCACTGCCACTCCCACTCCAGACCCCGTCCTTCAAACAGGGCCGGACTGGCTACCGGGCACTTAGGAATGCTGCTGAGCTGGGGGCTGATTTCGTTGATGGGGACATGCGTGTACTAAACAAAATTCGTTTTACTTTCATTATTTCGAAGCACACGCAGGTCTCCATGAACGAAATCAGCCCCCACTGCAATGAAATCAGCCCCCAGCTCGGCAGCATTCCAAAATGCCCGGTAGTCAGTCCGGCCCTGCCTTCAAAGCCCATCCTTCCTTTTACACAATCAAAAAAATCAACGATGGGAGATCTGTTCTTGCCCTTACCAGACCGCAAAAGGTCCTCACCTAGGGCCTCATTTATGAGGCCTTGCGTGAGTTTTGCGCTTCCGATGCGTCACTTTTTGTGACGCATCGGCAGTGTAAAACATACCTCCTGATGCGCACTATTTACAAAGTGACGCATCTAAGCAGATGCGTCACTTTGTAAACCCCTGCGCTACATTATACCTGCGTCAGGTATAATGTATGCAGAGGGGGCGTTCACCCGCAAAAAGCCTCGTACTAGTGACGCAGTGAAATCTATGAGATTTTGCTGCGTCACTTTTAGGATGCTGTTGCGTCAAAATCTTGCGCCTGCCTCACAGCAGGCGTAAGACTGACGCAAGTCCTTTCACATGGGGCTTTCCCCATGTGAAAGGAAGCATTGCTGGAGTTGCGTCACTTTTGTGACACACTCCAGCAATGCGTCACTTTTGCGCCTACAGATACGTCAGAAATACTGACGTATCTGTAACTCCTTGCGACATGATGCGTCATATTATAAATATGACGCATCAATCATGTCGCAGGGAGAGCGCAGTGAAAAGTGACGCATCGCTGTTTTCATGCAGCGATGCGTCACTTCTCATAAATGAGGCCCCTACTGTTTTTCTAACGCAGTGTATAGCACTTCTATTAGTGGGGCTACACATTATTCAATAAATGCATGTACTTGGACGGTGAAGTCATGTGCAGTGACTGGGGCTTGAGGTCTGCATTATAATGAGTGGGGGTATGCTAATCAGTGTGATGTTGAATTGTTTTATGGCCATCTGATAATGTGGCCATGAGAGCGGACATTGTTGGCAGAAGCAGGAAGAAACTCACAGGTGCAGCGCAAGTGCCTTCGAAATGTCATCTTTATTCCTCCATTCAAGTGTTATTGTGAACACCTTGTTCTCTAATTGTGTTCTGTTCGCCGAGGCCAGCAGACGCCAGAGCTTCTTGTTTATTGTGAGATGAAATAAATTTTTTCCCTGGCTGAGGCAATATTAGCCGCGCCCTGGGTATTCTTTCAGGCTCACCTTTGGCATTTGTCATTAACATTCTGCTGATAGGAAGTGCAATAGTACTTCACATGTATTAATGGAGCGCGCGCCCGGAAGGAGATGATTTCAGCATGCAACATCTGTTCTGCGCCTGATTCTCAATCATGTAAGGTCACCGTCGTGCTCATCTCTGCTTCTGACGCTCCTCGGGGGGCAGGTGCCTAACATGCAGGAACATGTAGTAAGCCGACTCTTAATTAATTACCCTGCCCACAAGATTGCATTCAGCTGCTAACGAAACGCGTCAGATTGAGGCTGTATCTGGCACGGTTGGGAAAGTTATTTTTCGATAAATTTGGTGGCAAAGCCTCTATATTAGGATGCATTATTGTAAGAAGCTTCATTTTTAAAAAGCCTGGGCTCAGTGACGCATTAGGGGGAGTCTATTGCACTCGGTTTGAATGTCCATTGGTATGTTTACCTATTTTCTATAGTGCTGCGCCATTTTGAAGTGTATCAAGGGTGCTTTAAATAAAACTGAGTAACTTTCTAAGCAGTGGGGACAACTAAAATAAAAATGTTTGGGAAGGGAAGGGGCAGGAGGCACAGATGGCAAAGCTGACAATGTAAAAAAACAACTTTGGATATAATACTTTGCAGTACTTTTATCTGGGATGGAAGGCTTCCAGATGGGAGCAGAGCTGTTAAGCTTCATGATGGGATTGCATGCCCCCCTCCCGGTACTCAGCACCTGCCGCGCCATAGCCACGCCCATTTAGAACGAGTTTATTTTGGCATGTCAGCTGCGTGGCCGCAGTGGATTTCAGTCCGGCAAGGATCACTGGGCTGCCATAGTGTTGTCTGTGAGTGGCACCTTTTTCATTTCCTTGTAAACCACATTAATGTGCTTGGAGTTGCCTGTCTCCAGTTCGTGTTGGCAGTCATCTTAGGTCGGCTACCACCACCTTTTAATGTATCAATGTTTTCTTTCTCACACTTTTATATTAATTTACGTTTGCTTCCGCCAGTACTTCTGTCTGGGAGGGAAGCATTCCAGAGAGGAGCAGAGCTGCTGGGTTCCAGTTTTTGATTGTTTGCCCCCCCACCCGGTTCTCTGTGCCTGTCAGGCCACAACCACACCCCCTTCAGAGGCATGTCAGCTGTGCGCCCACAGTGGATTTCACTCTGGTAAGGAGCGCTAGATGTGCTGTGCTGCCATAGTGGTGCCTGTGAAAGTGTGGACAGAAAGGAGGGAAAGCGTTGAACTTTGGAGGGGTTAGATTTACTATTCCCACTCCAGTCTGTGCTACGGTAGGGAAATTGTTTAGATTCCAAAGGGTTAATGTTAGATTTGGGGGTCTCTAGGTGGCACAGGTAGGTACCTGTGACAAATAGGGACCCTTACGACGAGTCAGGGTAAGGGGGTACACTCCTAAAATAACCCCCGCTCACCCCCTTGGAAGCTTGGCATGAGCAGACAGACTTATCTCAGAGGCATTTGCGAACACATACAGTAATCAAGTGACAACACTACACATTGACACCACACAAGTTTTATATTAAAAGTAAGTATTCTTTATATAGACTTATCACAAGACCACAAACGACAAAAATGTACTTAAAATGGTAGAATTATGTTAGTTCTCTTTAGATCTTAAAATGCGACACTTTGAGTTCAATGTACCTTTGGATGCGTAACGCTATACAACAAAAGTGTTGCAGGGAAGGTGATGCATTGGTCCCTTACACACAGGGACGGGGATGCGTTGGTTTCTTACTGCTCTTCCGTGGCGATGCGGCTCGCAACGCCGTGATGCGATGAAGATCTGGTGCAATGAAAACAAAGATGGCGTCTTCTCCTTGGTGTGATACGATGCGTGCACGCCTGACGGCTGTGCGGTGACTCAACGATTCCTCTGAGCTGCGACAGACCCTGCGACACGCTTCTCCGGTGATGCGGGACGCTCCGGTGAGGCGTTGCGACAACTGCAGCGGCGACACCCTTGTTCAGTGATGCGAGGATAGCGGCTGCGGCAGCGGCACTCTTCTCCGGTCATGCGAGACGCTTCTAAAATACGATGCAACAGTTACAGCAGCGACCTCCTTGTTCAGTGATGTTGGGACGGCAGTGGCTGCAGTGGCAACACGATTCTTCCTCGTGAGTCACGCTTCCATATTCTTGCAACACACAGTCCTTCAGAAAGCCCAACACAACTGCAGGCACTTCCAGAGAACTCTTGGGGAGCTGGTGGTTGAAGTCTGTTGTCCCTGGGACTTCAGCAGGAGGCAAGCTCTTTCTCAAGCCCTTGTAGATTCTTCACCATTTGATGAAAGTGCACACAAAGTTCCTATCTCCTCTCTTTGGCAGTTAGGCAACCAGTACAGGCCAATCCCCCAAGCAGCACTTCAGCTTAGGCATAGTCGCTCCTCAGTCTCTCTGGTTCCTCTCCTCAGCAAAGGTTTCTTCTTGTTTCCCAAAAGTGATCTAATTCTCTGGGGTCTGGGTCCCCCTTTTTATACACAGTTTCTCTTTGTTCTCTGAAGGCAGAGAGGACTTTGCCTAGTCCAAACTAGTTCTGGTCAGTCCTGGAGCACTCTGTTTACATGACTACCTCTTTCCTTTCACAGTGCAGGGCAGGGACATGAGACGCACCACAGGAGGTGGAGCAAGCATTGTGGAGGGAAGGCACAGCCCTATTCAGGTCCCAGGTGCAACTCCTCCCACCCATCTGCATGCAGATCTCTCTATTTAGCCCGTTGCTGATTCACCCAGTCTCCTGGAGTCCCCCAGTCACTGTCACTCAAACTCCAGGCAAGGAATACCCAACCTAATGGAGGCAGGCTTGGATGGTTAGACAAGAATATACCTTCTTTCTAAAAGTGGTATTTTCACACACAGAATGTTAAAACCAACTTCACTAAAAGATGTATTTTATCATTCTGAGTTCAGGCATACCAAACTCAAATTTCTACCTGGTTCCCTGAGTCAAGATTATAAGATGCAATAATCAAACTGCCCATTCTGGCCTATATGGGAACAGGTAGTCAATAGTAAAAAACGAAAATGGCTGTAATTCACTATTAGGACATGCCACACACACCAGGGCTTGTCTTACCTTTTACCTACAATGCACCCTGCCCTTGGGCCTTCCATATGGGTGTCTGATATGAAGAAAAGGAAAGGTTTAAGGACTGGCAAGTGTGTGCACTTGCCCAGTCAACATGGTAGTACCAGACTGCACACAGGCTCTGCAATGGCAGACCTGATACACACTTTTACAGGCTGCTTCTGTGGGTGGCACAACCAATTCTGCAAGCCCACCAGCAGCATTTGGTTTACAAGCCCTGGGCACACTCAGTGCACTGTACTAGGGTCTGACAAGTAAACCAAATCAGCCAATCATGGAGTCACTAATCCATAAATCATTTTACAATAGGGAGCACTTGCACTGTGGCACTGGACAGCAGTGGCACAGTGCCCAAAGCATCTAACACCAGCAAAAACACATGAGCAACAGCAAAACATGGAAGGGAGACCCATGCAAGGTGCCAGGTCTAACAGTTAACTTTGCTTTTTCCACTTCAGTCTGTGCAACAGTAGGGCAAGTACGTCTCTTAAAACACCTTACACATATAAGTAACCCTAATAATGTATAACAACTTTTGAAACTCTTAAAATAAACACTATTACTTTGTATAAACAATATATATTAAAAATGAAAACACTTAAACAATCCATATAGTTAATAAACAATTGAATAATGCTGCTATCTCTGCTGGGGACTCGATACTGGATTTGACAACGGAGTGTTCCTGTCAACCTGAGGGGGAAGCTGCGGGACCCCTCTGCTCTCGGTTTCGTCTGCTGCTTAGGAGGTGAGGGCGCAGGCTCCTCTGTCCATCGCAGGGCCAGTTCGCACTCTGGTGGGACTTCCAGTCCCAGAGTGCGGTGCGGGACCTGCATCACCTGCAGCTGAGAGGAGGCGTGGCCTGAAGCCCTCATAATCGCCGCTCTCATCCCGCAGTGCGGGACGCGCGTGGGCGAAGCCTGGGCCAAGGTCGGGCCCGTCCTTGCCCGTCATCGCCCGGAGGAGGCCGGGCTGGGCCCACTCTCTTTCGTTTCCTGCAGAATAAGGTATTTATTTTCGACGGGTATTATCCCTTGGCAATGACTAAAAGGAGAGATCTTAAGGAGATAGGAGGTGCTGGCGTGGGCGCAACTCTTTATTCTTTTCTGACCAGGGCTACAAACATTCTTGCTCATGAAATAGAATTGACTGAGCGACGGCTCTCATTGGAACCTGGAGGTCTTCCTGGTAGACTTTCACTTCCTTTAGCCCCGGTTTCCTCTCCAAATCTTATAAATGAGTCACCGGGTATTCCTCGAGTTTTCGTCCAAAATTAACCGACCCCTCCTACCCAATGTCCCTCTACAGAGATAGAACAGGACTGCAGTTTATCACCATCTGGTGCGGATGTATCTCCAGAGGAACATCTTCCTTCACCCAAGCCAAGGCGCACTAGAGGCAAGAATGCTGCTGCGGCCCACAAACTTAAACAAGTGAAACCTGTGTGTGTCGCTAAACCAAAGGGTCCCACAAAAAAATCGGGCTCTAAGGCCTCCAAGCTATGTCAGCCAATGCTAGCATTTGATTCTTCCGCTCTTCCAGTTCCTCCAGTTATGGACCAGGCCTCAGTCTGGGCCAATTTGTTGTTAAAAATGGATTTCATCATGCTGCCAATCATAGAAAAACTATAAACTATTGAAAGTAGATTGAACAAGCTTGAGTCACAGCTTCGTCCTACTCCTGTTCAGGGTTCCAGTTTGGCATTGCAAGTAAATTCAGCTCCGCTACAGTCTGTTCAACTAGTTGCGGGTGCTGAACCTATCCAAACATTGCAGCCTGTGCCTGTTCCATCAATTATCATGACTTCTAAACCAGCACCACCTTCCCTCCCAGTTATTCCAGCTCTTTTGTTATGTAGCCCCAGCACCTATGTAAGGGAGGCTCCAAACAATGCAGCAGTGCCACGTATATCGGGCCATGGAGGGTGTTCCCATCCAGAAGTAATAAGACCTGTAATGTCTAAAACCTTTAATACCTTTGCCCGATCAAGTTTCCATCTTCTGCTTGCTGCTGCTTCTTTGGCTCTGGTCCTGGCTAATGTTCCTAGGCTCCGATGTGATCAAATGGAATCCACGACCGATCTCATGGACAAATGCATGCACTGGATCTCTTTCAACATAAATGTTACTGAAAGGACTTTTCCGTTCATGGCAAATGAACTAATCATGGCAAGGAGGGAGGAATGGGTGAGCAGCCAGGAAAACCGTTTGAAAGGGGACTGCGTCATTGTTAACTTTTCAAACACCAAAATCCTACCTATATTGTTAGCAAACTTTTACCCTCCCAACGTAGGAGTTATGAGATAGTCCCCCTAACTCTAGACTACTTTTATAACAGTCCCTTTCCTAGGAAGAATAGACTGAACAGGGCTAAGCCCCTCCACGCCCTACCTAGTAAAGAGAACAGGATGCAATTGCTGGGTAGTGGCTCTGTGCCAACATATAATAGATTTGAAGTTCTTTCGAATCTGGAGGACTGTGACTGACTGGCGAGCACATTTCCCTACCCAACCTTGAAGATAGAGGACTCATCCCTTATGGAGATCACTGCCTCTAACTCGCACAGAATAATAGAACGCAACACAAACGTTCTGCCTTCATTAGTCACTACCCCCCACCAATGATAGAAACAGGCACATATTTGGTAAACAATCGGTGGTTAACCCAGTCCTCCAGAAACGGGCTCCCTAGTAAGCCCAGTGACTGCACTTCCAGGGGCCAGAATATAAAGGTATAATCCTGGAACGTGGCAGGTATTAAAAATAAGTTACAGAACCCAGATTGGGTAAAGTTTATATCTCAATTTGACCTTTGCCTGTTTCAGGAAACCTGGGCAATAGATGATATTGTGAGCCAGGGTTATGCCACATATAATGTACCTGCACATAGAAGCATTAGGGGCAGACCCTCAGGGGGCTTGTATCTCTGGGTTGCAACTCATCTGGATTGTCTGATGGAGGAAGTGATCACAACGTCAGACAATATCCAGGGCGTTACGCAAGCTTTTTTCTCTAATTTTAAAATTGTGGTTATTAATCTGTATTCACGTCCTGTAGGTGCCTCGAAGGAATCCTCTGTCATTGATGATCTATCTGCAGTCCTGCAATCCATACCTAAGGATGTAAGGAAGGTGATAGGGGGCGATTTTAATTGCCAATTTGAGCCCCTTGTTAACCCCTTAGGCACAGTCCCCAGTGGTGAGGACAGATTTTGGTTAATTCCTGACCCACAGATTAAGCAGGTAAAGGCGTGGTCCCCATTGGTGATGCAGATTAACAAGGCCATGCTATTGCACTCCTTAAGGGCATCTAATGGCCACACTAAGTCCGACCAACCAGGGAAGCCCACTTTTAATAGATCTGCACAATTTTCCCTTTTGGATTATATTTTGGTGGAAACCAGTGCCTGGCAGTGGGTAGCTGACTCTATGGTCCTCTCGAGACACGACAGTGACCACAATGCTTTAGTCTTGGAATTTCAGATTCCAGACCATCAAATTCCAATGATGAGTCTTCCCAATGCTTGTACCAATCTAGTCTTGGCTAATAATTAAAGAAGGATAAGGTAGGAATCTGTCAGGCTAGTCCAGCAAAAAATGGCAGCTTTATATATTTTAATCATCCCTTTCGTTGAGAAGGCCGTGGAAGAGGTAAACCGACTTCCTACCACTTGGGATATGAACGTGGTTGAAACAACTCACGCCAAACTAACAGTGGATCTTAACAAATTTTTCAACCCCCTCTCTAAACCCCCAGTGAATAGGACCCATAAACTTTCCTGGTTTGACAAACCCTGTCGGACAGCCAAGGGTGCTCTTATTGAGGCAATATGGAGTGAGAATAGACTACAAATAAAAATAAAAAGGCATTTGTATAATGTAACTATCAAGCAAGCCAAACAACTCTGGGAGTGTGCTAGATGGGAAGACATTAGAGTAGCCCTACACAACAAGGATATGAGGGGCTTCTGGTACTTATGGGTAGATGCATCAATGTTTTATATTGCGATTCCTAAATTTCGAAAATTAAGGAATCGCAATTTAGGAATCGCAAATGGCAATGCATGAAAAAATCGCATTGTTTTTGCGATTCGGTATTTCTCCTTAATTGCGATTCACAATTTGCGAATCGCAATTAAGGAAACCCTTCCCATTGATTCCTATAGGCCAAAAGGCCCCTAGGAATGAATGGGAAGGCATTCACATTTTGCGAATTTCATTTTGCGAATCGCAAAATGTGAATGCAATTTCAAGGGTGCAGGGGGGGTCCAAAGAACCCCTCCTTGCACCTCTGAAATTTAACTTTAAGATCCATTTACACACACACATGCCCCAAGGACATGTGTGTGTGTAAATTAAATGTTTCAAATATGTAACTTGTGCATGTTTGAAAGTTTTGGGTAAATTAGCATGAAGTTCAACTTCATGCTAATTTACCCCTTCCAAATTGCGAATTCGCAATTTAAAAATAATCATGTATTGCATTTAAGAAATCTCAAATTGCGATTTCTTAAATGCAATCGCAATTTTAGAAATCGCAACATGGTTGCAATTCCTTAAATTGCTAAAAGCATGATGCATCCAAAATTTGAAAATTGCATTCGCAAACGGCCGAATTTTGCGATTCGCACCGTTTGCGAATGCAATTCTGTTTGATGCATCTAGGCATTAGTCTCTAACCTCCATAACTCTGCCGAACAGTCCCCGGTAGAACTGAGCATTTCTGCTTCAGCCTGGGAAGTGCATTTTATATCTCTTTATGCTAGTGACCTGGCATTAGTATCCGTGGTAATCAACCAATCTTCTGCTTCTTTGCCTATTTTAAAGACAATTACTTTAGTAGAGGTTCAAGGTGCAATTAAGTCACTCCCCCTTGGCAAAGCCCCAGGACTGGATAAGATCCCTGAGGATCTATTCAGGGAGGAACCAATGATCTGGGGCCCTTACCTCTGGATAGTATTTAATGCTATTATGCGGGGGATGAATATTCCAGATACATGGCTCGGAGCGGAAATATTTCCGATATATAAAAAGGGCTCCCCCTTACTGCCCATAAACTATAGGCCAATCAGCCTGATTGATGTCACTCAGAAGTTGTTTTCGAGAATCTTACTCGATCATCTACACCTGTGGATAGAAGATCATGACATACTGAGTGACTATCAGGCTGGTTTTAGGAAAAACGTATCGACCATTTACCAACTTCTTAGGCTCCAACTCCTTTATTGGAAGACAGTATCAATACAGGGTGGCAGCCTCTATTTGATAGTCGATTTAAAATCAGCCTTTGATATGGTACCCAGAGCCAAGTTGTGGGCAGTTCTTGGTGAACTGGGAATACCCCCAGAACTATTAGCTATGATCATTCGCCTACATTCTGGGAATTTTGCCCAGGTTAGATTTGGGAAATCAGGGGAATTGTCATTACGTTTCCCGGTTGACAGGGGGTAAGGCAGGGCTGTGTTCTAGCTCCCACCCTGTTCTGCCTTTATGTCAATGCCCTGGTCTCCCAACTAAGCCAGGTCGAGTATAGTGATGCCCCGAAATTAGATCAAAGGAAGGTGCCAGCATTGTTGTTTGCGGATGACACCTTGTTGCTCTCCTAAGTCCCCAATGGGAGTTAGTTTTGCCCTATTCTGCGTAAACAGGGACTTGGAAATAAACACAACCAACACAAAGTTTATGGTGTTTAATCCAGTAAAATCATCTCGCCCCAATCCTACGCTAAACGGCATCTCGTTAGAAAAGGTGTCACTCTTTGACTATCTTGGGGTTACTCTCTCTAAGTCTTTTTCCTGGGGTCCTCAAATGGAAAAAGCGGTCTTAAGGCTGGTGCAGTTGTCTGGTGGCATTATGAAAGTTGCCAAGTCCTTAAGTTCTATGGTCCCTGGCCCTGCCACAGAGATATATAAAGTGCAGACAAGAAACGGCGCAATATATTGGGCAGAGCTTTGGGGTCATTGTCCTATGAAGGGCCTGACTCTAGCTGAGAATAAGTTTATGAGACATCTTCTGAATCTTCCACTAAGCACTCCCCTTGTTCCTCTCCATCTTGAACTGGGCATTAGACCTATTTCTGAAGAAGTGAGACTGCGCCCATTGACTTTTTGGCATAGAATTTGGCTAACCCCTGAGTTAGCTTCATTTAGGTCTGAGCTTTGCTCGATCCTGGAGTTAACAGGGGTAATGAAATTTCCATGGCATACCTATATTAAAGATCTTTGTGCCAAAATTGGTCATTCTGACCTCTGGTTTAGCCCAGATGTTTATTGCACGCAGATTTCCCGTCTAGAGCTGCTGAAATCCTATAGACAGTACAGGCTTAGGGTCATGCAGGAAAACAACATTCTTGGTCAACTTACAATAGACTTTTTAAATCTTAAAGACCAATACATGTTTGAACCTTATATGGATGAAATCCAACCCGCACTGGCGAGGAAGCTATTTATACAATTTAGGCCGGGCACCCTTCCTTTATTTGATTTCACAAAGAACTGGGCAAATCCTTCTGTACATATATGCTCAGCATGTAATGGCCCTCCTGAGTCAGTGATACATGTACTATTTTTTTGCCCTGGGTAAAGATCATTAAGAAAATATTGGCTCATCCCACTCTGTAAATATATGGGGTTCACTCAATGTACTGCGTCTTATCGAATTTTAAGAACTGAAACAAAAACTATTGTGCTATTTGCCGTCTCTCGCTTTCTTCTTTCAATGTGGAAAGGGCGTCAATAGTTGTTGAAAAAACCATTGTAATTGTGTAACCAATCTTTTTATACCCTTTTTTCTAATGTAATGAGCTTCTGTTAGTTGATGCAATTTGTAAATAATTTTTCTTTACATTTTTATTGAGAGCTATTTTTAATGTATTTTTATCCTTGTGATGTGCTATTATGCAACTTTTATGGTCTTTTACAGCCAAAATAAAGATTATAAATGAAATGAAAAATGAATGATCAATTAGAACATAATTATGAATTAATTATTATTTGACAGACTTCCCCTATATCCCTACCAATCCAGCAGCCCACACCTAAAATATAACTAAAATGTATACTTATTCAACAATATACATAACTATTAATCAATTAAAATAATACAAAATAATAACTAATTTCATTTAAGTATTACTTTATTAACTTCCTGCCCTATACCCTACAAACCTAGCAATCCACACTTAAAATAAAATAAAAATCTAACATAATGTACAACATTAATGTCAATCACATACCTACTTAAACAATATTAATTATTTTATAATAAAATATTACTTAATTAACTATCTACCCTATCATTCTACAAACCTAGCAATCCCCTACAACACTATAACCTACTATTAGCAATTAAATTAAACATTCTAAGTCACTGAAAATTACAAACTATATTTTAACACATAAGATTAATATATACACTAAAACAAAGTAAAAAACGATTTTTGTAAAAACTATATTATTGAAAACGATATTAAAAATAACAATATTCTTGAAAACGATATTACTTGCTTTAAAAAACAATAATCTTGACAACGATATTTCTGCATCCCTATATCTTTGTATTACAATATTTTTTTCTGATAATCCTGTCTCCTGATATTAAAAACTTGATATTTTGTCCAAATACCAATTGTAATCCTTACCAATATTCTTTTTTATTTTATTTTGAAATATCGATTTTTAAAAGATTTGAATTTGTAATAATGATTACTATAATTTGAATACGCAATGAACTAATAGTCTGAATTGAACTAATGTGTAACCCTTTTAAACTTATTCTAAATCTCTTTGTCGATTTCTGTGAAGCCCCAATTGGACTTAATTGTTTATGGTAACTAAAATAAGTGCTAGCTCTTTATCCAATTTCCTTGTTGACTAACAAAGGTCCATATGACCAATTGTGGTGGTTATGCTCGATTATGGAGATACAAAGATTTCCACTCTGGAACTACAATTAAGCTGGTGAGATACAACAGGCAGATTCAGGGCCGGCTTTAGGGTGGTGCAACCGGTGCAGCCGCACCTGGCTCTGACTTTGGTTGGGGGCGCCGTGTTTAAAAATAAATGATGGTTTAAAAGCATGTGAACTTCCTTGTGCGTCCAGCAGTTTTCAGGCAACAATAAACATGTCAAGACAACTGGTGATTAATTTTTCTGCTGGTGAGAGATCGGAATTTCGTCTAGTGGTAGTTTTTACTCATCATCAAGTACCGCAAAGAACGTGTACCATGCAGATCACAAAACTGAGTGTGAGTGAACTATGAGTAGCACTTTAAAAAAAATGACCTGTATGTCAGAGAGGGGTTATGGAGAGGAATGGGGGACTGTCGGAGAGTGGTAGTGAGGGAATTGGTGGAGAAGGAAGTCATGGGCGGGGGCGCCAAAAAAGACTGTTGCACCAGGCACAACCAGCGCTAAAGCCGGCCCTTGGCAGATTGGTCCCACTGAAGCCTAGACATTGCATAGATTGGCAAAGCTTTTAAGTTCTGATTCAAAAAGGAACTTTGTAATTTCCTTTTTGAGTTGAAAATCTTCTCCTTGCCGTTTGAAGCTGAAATAGTAGCTACCACCATCAAAATGTAGGTCAGATACTTGAAGCAGGTTAGTCCCAATGACAATCAGGATCATTTCAACTCGTGTTAAAAAAACATTTAAGTTCAAACAGAAAAGGGGACTGTAATTTTACCAGAGGTGCATAGATCTCCATGCGGGGCAAAGCTGAAATTCAATTCTCCACCCTGGATCTGCCTACTTTTCACAGCAGATTTAAGAGAAGCTCTGGAGCAAAAGCTTTCGAAAGTGTCAAACTTTCTTTTTGTGCTCAAACAACCACAGGAGTAAAATTATTTACACTTCTAAGGCCTCCAGGACCTCAGAGGGGAGCAGTTAGAGACTGGCAGATTATCATACTGTGGCCAACAGTAGAGTAAAGTCCAAGTCCAGTTGGCACTGGTCATCATGGCACTGTATAAAAAGGCCAATTGAAGTGTTTTGTGTTCCTGTACTTACACAGGAGGTCAGGCTGTTATGTTTCAAATAGGTACCCCAATATAGACTCAGGTAGCAACCAAACCTTTCACCTATATTTCCCCTGCCATTACACTACATGACGGTTCTTGGGACTGACCTTTTACCTAGTTACAGTACTGCTTACAGGATGTTGGGTTTTTCCTGAAAACTAGCCTCATTCATTATACATGATGTTTCTTGTAAACTCAGCAGAACTACCATCTCCTGCATAATAACTATGTAAAAGGGTCATTCCTTCTGTCATCCTAAAGTCTGACATGACACAGCAAGGTTGATCCCCTGAGGGTACCACTTTGGGTATATAAACACCAAATCTTTGCTGAGACAGCGAGAGGAGAAAAAGGATTTCAATGCTGACACACTGATGCAAGACGCTGAGGTTCCTGCATGCAGGTACCCCAGCTCGCAGTGGCCTGACTTCACTCGTGGGGTGTCCATCTCGAAACCAAGATGGGGTCCCACAGTCACTCACTTCAGGTAACAGGGTTGATTTTATCCTAGAGGGATTCTTGGCTCCAAACCCACATACATGCTAGGTACACTTAGGTACATCTAATTAGGGTTGCATCGTAGCAGTACACATTATTACTGTCATGTATTTTTATACCTGCCTGTATTCATTGTTTTAGCACTACGGTAGAGATATACCATCCTTTTACTCTGTTCGTGCTTATAATCATTTACATCTGTTTCTGTCTTATGGTTGTCTTAGCACACCTATTTTACACTAGAATGATGCTGGATCAATAAATGTGTATTGAAAACATCCCCACTGTTTATTCTGTGTATCTCTCTGAGACAAAGTGAGCCTGAGGGACGGAGAGAAAAGTACTGTACTGTTTCCACAATCTCTGATGGGACAGAGTTGTCATGTTTGATAGTTGCCAACAACTATTCTCTCCTTGTTAAGAGGTGTTTATAGTGGCACTGTGAGCTAGCTGGTATACAGGCTAACATACCTGGTGGGGGTGTCTAGAATCAGTCTGAACACCGATCCTACAGTCTATGTTGTCTAAACCTGTAGATCCAATATAGGGTTATAGGATCTACACTACAAGACAACTGACCCTTGAAGTCCATTTCTTCATCCTGGGTGCAAGAGTGAGCACGTCCAGTCCTATTGGTTTCCTTTCAGGTCACAGCCAGCAGGCCAGTCCACTTATGATCTGCCAGAAAGTTTTCTGAGTGGGTGCCTCGGGTTGCCACATCTATGCCTAGCACTAGCTAGTGGGTGGGGGTGATCTCTGCGCACTCCCTACCCCAGTCAAATATACTTATTTTTTCAGTAGTTCCTGTTTGCCTTACAGCAAACAAGCTCAAAATACTATGTGCCAGGGCATTTTCAAGATGGTGAAAGTCTTCTACCACACTGACCTTTGGCTCTGAGGGCTGGGTGCCTGTGTGGGTGTGTCGTAGGGAAGTCAACAGTCTTCTCCCACATCTAATACTAAATTCCAGTTTGAAGCATGTTCTGGACCCACAACAAACTATGAGACAGAAGTCTGGAGAACTTCAGGAGTGCCTCTGACTGCCCAGAGAGGAGAATCACAATAACTGTTTGATCCCTTTCAAAGACAAACATTTTAGATGTGCTGGGGACAGACCTGTCAGTCAGGATCTAATGCTGTTGTGGAAACAGGATGTCCATAGCCCACCCTGAATATGCTGTAGATCACAAAGCTAAAAGACACACAATTGATGTACGGAATGCAGAACAAATCAAAATATTCACCCCCAGTCAATAGATCTGGGTTAAATCCATCATTCTTTTGCTCACCATGCCACCCCAGTTTAGACCTGGCCATTTGCAAATCAGTCTAGACCCTGTGCCTCATGGGAACAGTCCAGCCCGAACTGCCTAGTCAAGTCCTCCCTGGACCGGAAACAAGCATCCTAGGACCGGTTCCGTGGTTTCACCCCTTTTCAGCCAGGATAGCTTGATTCCAGTGGCACAATGAGCCCAGGACCCACGTCTGGGCATATCTGGCGCACTTAGGGCGAGAAAGCAAAAGGCACACAATTGACGTACGGAATGCAGAACAAATAAAAACATTCACCCCTAGTCAATAGATCTGGGTTAAATCCATCATTCGTTTGCTCACCATGCCACCCCAGTTTAGACCTGGGCATATGCAAATCAGGCATGACCCTGTGCATCATAGGAACAGTCCAGCCCGAACTGCCAAGCCAGGTTCTCCCTGGACCGGAAACAAGCATCCTAGGATCGGTTTTGTGGTAGATCACAAAGGTGTCAACCCAGCTCATTCAAGTTAAACTGTTGTGTGGCTTCTCAGAGAAATATATCACCTCGTTAACACCTCATTCTGGCCATGTACAGGCTGGGAGACATGGGAAATGTAACTTTTTAATAGCTACATCTCATTAATATTTATGGAAATTCAACTTCACCGTTGAATTGGAATTTAAAAAATTGTAGTTTAATTACTGTTCTAGCTTGCACTATTCCTGAGATAGAGCATTATGTTTTTATTACTCTGTACTTTGGATTTCTACATAAGACAGCTAGGCATGTAAGAATTAAAATAGCTGTTTCTGCCTTGTAGAGGCATGGTAATGTAAATGTTCCACCCGACCCACATTTTAATACCTTGCACCATGCCTTGGAGGCTACAATACCTAAATAGGGGTGACATCTAACATTTAAAAGGGAGATCTTTACCTATCAAAAGAGATATTTTGACAGGACACACTGCATTATTACACTGCAGCAGTCACCCTACAAAGAGTAAGCCTGAAGCTATGTTTTCACTGTTACTATAGTGGGTGGCACAAGAGCTGCTGCAATCTACAAGTGGCATTCAACATCCAGGCCATGGTTGCATTTTTTACACCATCTACTACAGTCTTCCAGCATTATTATTTTAATCTGTATTCTGCTTTCCTATATAGGACAGCTGGGCCTGCCACATTGAAAATAGCTTTTTGTTTAGGTAAAGACTGGCCCAAACGATTATGGCTGCCACTCTGTGAGCTTCTGGCTGACTGTTCTGCAAACCACATGAAACTAATTGCCATGTTGTGATTGGACAGCACTGTTAATGGCGCTAGTACTCTCTGGCAAACCTTCATTTGCTAGAAAGGTGAAATATTTTGTTTATATGCCCTAACCACCCTGGGGGACATTTGGCATTTGTTTGGTTCCAGTTCCAGAACGATACAAGATGGACTCGGGTCTGTTAGGCATCATAATCAGCCCGAAGTGTGATGCATTCTGCAAAAAAAGAAAAAGGAAAAAAGCCACAGAGGATTGTTTGTGTGCAGGGTGAGAACAACCCTGCCTGCAATGCAGGCACCCGTGCACCATGACAATAGCATCTTGAAAAAGACGAGCTTCATCAACCAAAACTTTTGCCAACATATGTATCCCATTTCATCCGCACTCAAACCAAGAAATAACTGATTATTAATAACAGCCTGAACAATGATAAACTAATGATAATTCTTGTCAAAAATAATTTTATTGGTTTCAAAGGTAAGACAGTATACCATAAAACCAAACTACGGACAGAGACAACAATGCTTCATATATGCCACAAGTTACAGAGAGATGAAGTGTCATATACAGTTTGTGTACTAGGACAACAATTTCCCCTGTTCGAACAGATGGGAGAGCATGGGATAACCCCCTCCCTCCAGGCCTCAAATGACTCCTCCTGCAGTGCTGGGGGAAACTCAGGGTTTCCGTGGATGGGCGTGTACGGGGAGGGGAAGGTGGCAATGGGGGTGGATCTAACTAGTTTATCCAAGACCCTTCAAGTGGTATCTGTAGGGGTGCTGATATTGGCATTGCGTGGTCAATTGTGTTTCTGCTTCCACAGGAGGTCCCAGATCATCCTATCCGCTATCTGTTGGTCCATGTGAAGCCACAGTTTATCAGATTCCCGGAGGGACACTTCCAGAATCACCCGAAGCTGCGCTGCTCTATAATACCCCAGGAAATCTGGTGAAGCCAAACCCCCTCCTCTCTTGACCTATTAAGCACTCAATTAGAGAGTCGTGTCAAATAAACTTGGTAATCATTGTTCTTAGCACGGGGGAAAAGCTCCTGACCCACTGGAATAGGGAGGCCCTGGAAGAGATACAATAGGTGTGGGAGGACATTCATTTTGATAGCGTTGATTCGCCCTATCCAAGAAAGATAAGCAGTCCTCCATTTAGTCAAATCCACCTTAAGCTGGTGCAACCAGGGCCGGACTGGCTACCGGGCACTTAGGAATGCTGCTGAGCTGGGGGCTGATTTCGTTGATGGGGACCTGCTTGTACTAAACGAAATTTGTTTTACTTTCATTATTTCGAAGAACACGCAGGTTTCCATGAACGAAATCATCCCCCACTGCAATGAAATCAGCCCCCAGCTCGGCAGCATTCCAAACTGCCCGATAGTCAGTCCGGCCCTGGGTGCAACAGGGGTGGATAGTTAGATCCACAGAGATGGTCTGGCTTGGGGGTGAGTTTAATGCCCAGGTAAGTGATGGTCTGATAGGGGGATGCCCTTTCAATAAGACGCATGGTCAGGGGGGACAGCGGGCTTCCCTGACTAGTTCCCCTGGAAAGGTAAAGGGTTTTGATGCCGCACCGTTTACCAAGACCCTGGATCTCGAAGCGCAATAGTTCTCCCTTATCATGCCAATGAAGGTCTTGTTGAAGCCAAACCGTCTTAGCGCACGGTTCAGAAAGGCACAGTCCACGCAGTCAAAGGCCTTCGCAGCGTCTAGCGAGACCGTAGGTATGGCCTTCCTCTGTTTTTTCTCAATGATGTAAACCACCCTCAGGAGGTTATTGTGAGTTTGCCTTGCCTTTTTGATGAAACCCGCCTGATCTGGCTGCACGAGAACCGGCATGATATTTTTCAGTATAACTTGGCATCCAGGTTCAGAAGCGTTATAGGCCTATAAGAGACACACCTAATGGGATCTTTCCCCACTTTAGGGATAATGGAGATCAAAGCCTCTCCCATAGAAGGGGTCACCTCCTGTCTGTCAGCTATATCGTTAAAAAGCTGCACTAGGCAGGGCACCAGTTCTGGTGCGAAGGTACGAAGTGGGCATTGAGGCCATCGGACCGGGCACTTTTTGGAGCTTGAGAGAGTCAATTGCTTTTTGTACCTCTTCCGCAGAGATGGGGCTGCTTAAGTCATCATTTGCAGAGGCCGGGAACTGTGGTAGAACGTGAGCCTCGCGATAATAGTCTTGAACCATTGCGTCTAGCGGTTCTGCTGTGTAAAAGGAGCGGTAACATTTCCCAAAGGCCTTGGCTTTCCCTGTTTCGCTTTGGTGGGAGACCCTCTGCCCATCGATTATGTGCTTAATGTATTCCTTTTCCTGTCTCGCATGCAATTGGGTGTGCCAATAGGGAGCCAACCTTGTTTCCCCCTTCGTAGCTACATGCTTGCAGGCGTAATAGGGGTTATTCCACCCCATTAGTGTAAATAGCCTGGAGCTTCCCCTTGACCTGTGTAGTATTACAAAGGGTTTGGGTTGAGGGGTTAGATTTATGGGCAGCTTCAGCCTGTCGGAGCTCCCCCTCAAGGAGGTGGAATTCCCCCTTACTTTGTGTTTTAAGGGTGGTGTCCAGTTCGAAGCACTTCAACCTTATAACAGCCTTGAAGGCTTCCCAGTTGTTAGCCAGGGAGGTTTGCTCTGGGTTAAGTTAAAAAACTTTGTAATTGCCTTTCCAAACGCATCTCTTAGGAGCCGATCCCTACAGAGGAATTTAGGTAAATACCACCTAGAAAGCTTAGAGCGTGGGGCATGCCAGTCTAGAACTATTTCTAGGGATGCATGATCGGATAAACAAATATGGAGGAACTGAGATCCAGCCATTGTGTGTACACTGGTGCCGACCAGGAGACCCTTCCGTATCAAGTGAGGCTAGCTCAGTGGCATTGAGGTACAGCCCCGTGGAGTAGCGGGTGATGTTTGGCTACCCCGCAGTTCTAGAATACTTCACATTCAAACCAGGGCACACGCAGCTTGGGGGCTCCTGCGTTGCTTCCAGGGCCGTTGTGCAATGCTTGAGCAGTCACTTGTGACCAGCTCCAGTTAGGATTGAGTGCCCCTCAGGGTCTCCTGGGTACTTCACTAAACGTTGTTGTAGCCTCTCTTAGGAAAAGGGCTAGGCTATCTCTTGCCTCTGAGGCATATATCAATAGTCACTGTGGGGAGAATGCAGCTGTAACCAGGGCCCTCCCAGGGGCACTGATAGGTCGCCAAGACAGGGAGAGGCAACTGGGGTGGGAAACCTCCAGCGGGGGCCTCCTCACAAGGTTTAGGAAAGGTGCCTGGCCGCCGCCATCTTAGGGCCAAGCACCGTGTAGTTGAGCAAGAATCAGCCAGGCAGCATCAGCGTAGAGAGCCCCCCCGCTCCTCACCGCAGCTTACTTGTGCATCCGGGGGGGTCCTCCGGTATCTCCGCTCTTTCGGGGAGCTCAGCTCCACCCTCTTGAGTCACCATTAGCTGGTTGTGTCCTCCCACAAGGACGCCAATATAACCAGGAGCTGTCGGGCTGCAGGGGTGACCTGCATCTGGGGGCTAAGTGAGCTCATACTCCAGAGCCTGCAGTGTGCCCTTTACTTGTAGGGTCTCTCGTAGATCCTGGTGCCCCGGCTGGTATTTCTGCGGTATATCGCGGCAGGAGCCGCCATCTTGGATCTTGCCTCGGGGACCGTCGATGAGATGGCTTCCTCCTCACATCTCACTGGGAGGTCCGTTTGTGTCGCCTGGCAGCCTCCACAACTCTGGGAGTCTCAGGTAGGCAGGCGATCCGGATTTAGGATGATTAGTGCCTCCTAATCTCTGGATTCTTTAGGGCCTGACGCGGAGCCGATTGGAGTTACGTCCGATCGGCCATGATGGTTGGCCACCCCCCCTAATGATAATTCTAATTAAGAACGATTCTGGACACAACAAATTACCTTTATACAATCACCCATTTGATTAATGGAGACTATTTAAAGCATGCTTTCTCACTTTAACAACATTTAAACAATACATGGGCAATTCCAAAACAACATATGGCATTAAGATTTGCACAATCAGCAAATAAGCAAATCAGTACATACCGTATGTTGTGAACCATGATTCCCAACAAAATTATTAAGTTATCCCCAGGAAAATAAGTTATAGACTTTGAGCACCCTATGATTCATACGATCACAAAAATATTTGCAAACACTCAAATTCAAGGGTGGGGTGATATATTCAGTTTAACTGAGTGATTTGGTAATATGTCAGAAAATAAACGTTGGCTTAAATATGCCACAACAGACATTCTATATGTAAAACGAAAAACAAGATAATGTCCCTAACCTTTTGTTTTTTAACCCTGAGGTAACAAAATATCATGATTTGTTAATAGGTGTTTGTAGGAAGCTGGCTCTGTATATACTATACCAAAGTGAGGTATAGTGTACACAGAGTCCGGTGGAACCCCAAAGGTAGGCAGAGGTAAAGTTAGATTGCACCTCACTCTCTATTTGTGGTAGTGTGGTCGAGCAGTAAGGCAGTGTCAGAGGACAGTGTTAAGCATTTGTTGTACACACTCAGTCAGCAAATGAATTCACACACTCAAAGACTGAACTTCAGGCCAATTGTTTTGTATAAAAAAATATTTAGTTATTTTATTTCCTAGAACCAAGCAAGCCTGGGACAAGTAATGATAAGAGGTTTGCAGTAAATATACAGCATGTAACACAGTTTGGATTGCAATTGTAAATCTACTTTGATTTGATTACAGTAGTGCTAATGATAATGAAATGCTTTGTAAATACAGTACATTGACTTGAATGGGCTTTTCAGTAAAATTACAGGTAAGTTATTTTTGATATTACTTTTCTTACTCAGAGTAGTATACCTGAAAACTACTCTGGGACATTGTTAGTGCAACTTTAAAGAATTTCTTTAGGTTTTCAAACTCCGCACTTAGAAACGTTCCCAAGACAAACAGTCAATGTTATCCTGTATTTGGTAGCGGCAATTGAGGTCCCCCAAGGTCAAGGATGCACTCTTGTTACACCCTCAGCGGCCATAGGGTGACCGGTTGCAGAGTGCTGAGGCCTAATGTTATCCAATGGGGGATAGGGGGCCTCCGGTTGGTGGCTGCTGGTGAGCAGGCCACTTGGCTGTTGGAGCAAATCTCCTGGCCTTTAGCTTAGGGCAAATGGGGAAACAAAGTAGCACCAAAGTTGCACCTTCAGCGGCACTAGGGCGGCTGGGTGCAGGGTGCTGTTTCGACGTCGGGTGCCCTGTTGTTTTCAATTGTGAACCTACGGTTTGCAGAGGCACTGCAGGCTTGGGGACAAAGGTCTTCTGGGTGCGACCACCACTTTGAGAGGTAAGTTTGGAAAATAGGGGTTGGTTAGGCACCATCGGTTTGGGCACACAAGGCCGTGGGGCGTCGGGTGCAGGGGTACCTTTTGGGTTGAGATCTTCTCACCAGCTCCTGGTCGCAGCATTGGGGGGACTTTCTGGATTTAGGCTGCAGGCATCGGCTGGAGGCTTGAGGCAGGTCAGGGTTCGCCGGATCTAGGGTCAGGATCACTGAGGTGACATCCTCGTGGTGTTTGCCCACGCAAACTTGGGTCATGGACGGCAGGTGCAGAGTGGGCGGATTTGCGGTGTCTGGCCAGAGCCAGAGGTTGCAGATGAACAAATCCGGTGTTCACAGGAGAAAAAGTCTCTGTGGTTGAAGGCAGGCAGGTCCTCCGGGGCGTTCGAGGTTGCTGGCTGCAGGACACACTGGGATTTCGTAGGAGCAGGTTCGAGGGGGAGACAGGCCGGTAGGGCCGGGGCCATTTCAGTGAGCGTCTTCCAATTGTTAGCTGCTGCATGGCTGTTCGGTCCTCCTTCTTCTTCTTGTAAGTTCTTCTTGTCTGAGGAAGCAAGGTTCAGAGGTGCCCCTAAATACTAGATTTAGGGGCGATACAGGTAGGTAAAAGGCAGGAACCAATGGATCCCTTCCCTGGGGTGGGTACACCCCCTATTATGCCACCCTCCAGTGGGAGGGGGCATTAGCCTGTACCTGGTTGGCTGGGTCCCCCCATCTGCAAGATGGCAGGGACTGAGAGTTGTGATTCACCTTGCCTCCCCCACCTTTGGGGTGGAGTTGGCATAGGTGGGCACGTCTCTCATCCTCACTTGTTTTTCCCGCCAAAAGTGGGGTTCAGAACCAGTAGGGACCAGTTGCTGAAAGCAGCAAGTGGCCTGGGGACGCTCACAAAGGCAGCAAGCCTTTGAAGCATCCCCTTTGTGATTCCGGTCCATCCTGGGGGAGGAGGCTTGTCACCTCGTCCCAGGATGTACATTGTTTCAGGCCCCAGAGAGCAGATGGCTTTCAAACCAGGGGTCCAGAAACATGTCTGGTGGTGGAGGCGGAAAGCAGCCACTCACCCTGGACACTAGTGGTGGGTTCGTTTTCAGGGGGCATCTCTAAGTGGCCCTCTGTGTGCATTTTTCATTGAATCCCACACCAGCATCAGTGTGGCTTTAAAGAGCTGAGAAGTTTGATACCAAACTTCTCAGTTTTCAGTGTAGCCATTATGGTGCTGTGGAGTTCGTAATGACAAACTCCCAGCACTATATACTCTTAATTGTAGCACTGCACTTACAATGTCTAAGAATGGCCTTAGACACTATAGGGGTACAGGGCTCATGCACCTGTACCCTCACCACTGGTATAGTGCACCCAGCTAGAGGGGTGACTAATCCATGCCAGGGCATTGGGTTGTAGGCATGGCACACAGAGGTGTGTGCCATGTTGACTCCACTTTGTTCTGCACCAAACACGCAGCCTGCAAAGGCAGTGTGTGTGTAGAGTTACAGGGCCCCTAAGGCCTGCACACTAAGGGCTGCAACCCTTAGAGGTCTTCTCTAGTCACAGTGCCCTGGGTATCTATGGTACCATTTACCAGGGGCTGACCTGTGGTCATAGATGCCAATTGGGTTAGTTTTGGGGAAATAATACAGGCCCTGGGAACCTGATTGGCAGGGACCCAGGGCACATCAAGTAAAAGTGCATCAATAGTCTGGCAAAAAGGGGAAACATCCTTTACGACGCAATTTTGACCATGCAGTGCCTTTAAAACACAGGATGTACAACGCAAGTCATTACAACGAATTGTGCTGGGGGGCGCTCTAGGATAGGTAATAGTTTAATTTACTATCCAACACCTTCCCTACAATCCACGGGGACTGGAGTTGGAATAGTAAATTAAACTATTCACTATCCAGCACCCCCCAACGCAAGTCGTTGTAACGACTTGCGTTGTAAATCCTGCATTGTAAAGGCATGCGTAGTAAAAGCATGCGTTGTAACAACGTACATCCTGCAAAAAGTGGGGGGGTTACTGCAACAGAAACCCACTTTCCTACAGTGTTCTTTATATATAAAACACGGAATAAAATAAACTCACATTTTCTTGATTACTTTGAAGACACCTGGGTTGTTCACCGGTACTTTTCAGGACACAAATAATCCTCCAGGTTCTATATTCAGTGGTGGAATAGCTGTGAAAGCACCCTTCGGTAAGAAGCTAATACTTTGTAAAGGCACACTGGTATGCGACCCAAAACTGTACCAGTTCATAGAAATACTCCAAAAAGAACACCAGTATCAATAATAAATGCAGGAACCAGGCCTAGCACCAAATCTAGAAACTTAAATCCAAAATCACAAAACAAGCTAAACACATGCACAAAAGACTTTACAACAAAGTGCATATCTTTCAAAATATAGAATATTATGGACTGGGCTATTTAGAAACAATAACCTACAGTATAATGTATATAAACACCAATTCCTGAATAAGCATTACCAAACATACCAAAAAAACTACTAACAACCAAACTACAACATAGGACCACAATTAACCACAAGTTCCCCAGGACTTCTTGATTTTTCATTTCATTCTTGTTTTTTTCAATTATAATTATCAATTCCAACATGCACTATAAACTTTGTTACTTAAACACAAAGCCAAAGATGTAGACCTTCCTTGTCTGATACATCGAGCCCACCGCAGTTTATTTTCCCAGAAAATGTGTTCATTACTAAACTTTCACGCCTTCAGAACCTGTTCTCTTGATTTGTCCTCCATTCTCGCAATCCTATACTGCAAGAGGAGAGGCTGCTTCTTTTCCTATTTGACAGCTATAGACAGAAACATCATGCTCACTTCACTAAACTGTGTCTGTGATCAAGGAACACATCGAAGATGAGTCATTGTACATGGAAATTGACTATAATCCCACGGAAGAAATCCGAAAAACTTTATCCAACATATTGAAGAGAGCAGAAGATAAAGGGATCATATCAGACAAAACCAGGAAATATCTGACCCAGGAGAGTCCTAAGAGTCCAATTATATATATGGTACCTAAGGTTCATAAAGACTTGAACAAACCACCCTGTCGCCCAATAGTTTCTACGAAGGGAAGTCTCCACGAACCCGTGGGGAAGCTCATTGATAAATACTTGCAACCATTGGTGTTAAAGTCTACATCATACATAAAGGACACCACTGACTTTTTGGCAAAATTGAACAGCTTAGAAACAACAGAGAACATAATAATGGTAACCATAGACGTTAAGGCGCTTTACACGTCAATACCACATAAGGAAGGCCTGGAAGCCATATAAAATGCCCTGTTGAACAGCACATATGATCAAGACCTGCAAGTATTTTTAATGGAGCTAATGGAGTTCACTCTCATGAACAGCTACTTTGAATATCAACAACGATGGTTCATCCAACGAAGTGGTACATCGATGGGCAATTGTGCCGCACCGGCGTATGCCAATCAGTTTATGACAGATTTTGAGAACCTACATATCTACCAACGACAAGAATGGGCCATTCAGCTTTTGATGTACGTAAGGTTCATCGACGACATCTTTTTAATTTGGAAAGGTGAAGATGAAACTCTACATAAAGAGTTTGGAACATTGAATAACAGAAATGAACGGATTGGCTTCACGTGGCAAATGAGTACCACAAACATCCAGTTTTTGGACGTAGAAATTACCAGAAGTAACCATCAATTTCAAACTAATCTCTATCGAAAGCCTACCGATAGGAACAACTTATTGAAATTCGATAGCCACCACCCTCAATCTCTGAAGACACACCTGCCATATTCACAGTTCCTCAGGGTACGAAGAGTGGTCTCGGAAACCGAAGAATGTCAAGAGCAACTAACAATCATGGCCAAGAGGTTTCAGGATAGAGGGTATCCTGAACAAACTATTCAACCAGCATTGGCAAGAGCACAAAAAATAACAAGGGATGAATTACTAGAGAACAAAATGAAACTGTCTACCAAAAGAATAACATGTGTGAGTAAATATTCCAATGTGAGTACCCAATTTAAGAACATTATCAGAAAAAATTGGCAAATACTGAGACTGGAAGTTGATTTCAAAGACACTTTTTTGGAAGAACCATTGTTCGCATTCACTAGAGGAAAGAACCTAGGGGAAATGTTAAAATACCCTATTGAGCGACTCCCACAAAGCACTTATCGTGGAACCATTCCATGCATGAACTGCAGCAGCTGCCACAACATTATGAAGGGGAATGAGATAACCCATCCTATGAAAGGATTTAAGATACCGTTAAGAGTCAGTGGGACATGCGATACAATGAACATCATATACATGCTGAAATGCCCTTGTGGTTCCGTGTACGTAGGCCACACTGAACGCAAATTAAAAACACGCCTTACAGAACACAAAAGTAACATAAGAACAGAATCGGTGAAATCAACGGTGGCCGTTCACTTCAAAGAGAAACATCACCACATAAGCCAATTGCGGGCTTGCATTTTGGAAATAGTGCCCAAAATTGAAGGCTCAACAAACAAAAAAAATTTACTCAAAAGAGAGAATCACTGGATTTACCATCTGAACAGCCTGAAGCCCAACGGGCTGAATGATCGGACAGAATTTTTGTGCTATTTATGAATCTGTATATATTCTGATTATATGTATCACGCAGCAATCACGCAACATACAGCGTTTCATGAAGCTCTTAATTTCTACAATTGATTAGGCATAGGTGCATAACATGGCAAGGGCGAGCAGCCAGCATAACATAGCATTGTCAGTGCATACCATTGATCGTGTCAACAAAGTTGTTTTTATAAAAAACGGCTTGTGCAGTAACGCGCATGCGTCAATCCACCGGTAGAAATACGTACACATTTGACCTCGGCGCCATTAGGAGAGGCAGCGCGAAGTTCGCGTAGTCGACACAAAGTTCACAAGGTAAGCGTCTATAGTTAGAGTTAACTGCCACTGCTAGTCGCATCCCGCTTAGTCGGTGTAGCCATAACTTAATCAATCACATGCCAGCGATTGAGCGGCCCTAAAATCATTGCGGTAATATTTACGCAAGAGGCCAGAAAGGTTGCTTCACTGTTACAGCGAACCACTAGCATGAACAAACGGCACAGACGTCTGTTAACTTAATCGACCTTTGTTAAATATCCCGTAGAACTTTTGTTTTTATACGCGAGCACTTATCACTTTAAGCCACGCATTAGCGTAATAACACAGTCAGCATATAAAGTTGCTAATAATGTTTAACATTGTGAATCACAAGTAATACGGCAGGTTAAAGCAAGTTTTGTTTTATTAATTAACAGGTTTCCCTGATGAAGGTGCTACACGCACCGAAATGCATTGGATGTGATTTATTTACTTGGGAACAACAAACAAATGATGTACAAGGAGACATCTAATATGTGAATTTAACATGAAAACATCTGATTATGATGAAAAATAAATTCTAGTGTTTGAACATTTAACGAAGTCAAGTTTTGAATTGCAAAAGCTGGAGACCCAGCAATCTTCTTGTGCCCAGGGTGAGAGGGCTATGATGCAATAGTCCTGCGACCATTTGATTATTCGATCACACTCAGGGAGGAGAGTGATACCCAGGAAGCACGGATAACGAAGTTAAACATATAGGCTGTGCACATCCTACACTTTGAAGAAACACTTCACTAAACTGGCCAGAAGAGCATTCAGTCTTGAGACATGCTGTAAAATGTACATTTTTGGATTTTCCATTAATGTCTTGAAGGGGTACACTCTCTTGGGTGGTTGTTGCACTTTTAAATCAATAGAAAAAAAATAATAGAACAGAGTAGAACAGAATATAATAGAATATTCAGCATCGCTGGATGCGCATTATAGAGACTAGAAAGCCTGATTCATCATGTCCTTTATACTGCTGTCACTCTGCTGGTGCATGGTGATCTATTTATGTGTACTCCTTGCTGCAGCTGTTTCAGGGGTTCTTGAAGTCTAGTACCTATCTGTGCATAAGTCAAATATATGATCACTAAAGGTCCAAACATATATGCACCTCCATTTTACCATGTTCTCGTTTTCCGATTGTTCATAGTAAATGTGTGTTTTTCGCATAAGGATTTAGTTACAAGGCGGTCAGTGGGCCCTCTTCAGTCATAACCTGACAATTGGCATCCAGATTTTGAAAACTTTGAGGACAAAATCCCACTGACCACAGACATCATAAAAATCACTTTAGTGCTGGTTTGAGTCAACAAAAGTGTTAATGGGACCTAAAAGCCTACATAAATCACCAGAGGTGTCATGAACCATATCTCTTGTGACAATTGCAATTCAGTTGCAGTCATTCAGCCACCTGATGACCTTGAAAGTGATTCAAATGGGGGGCCTGCACAATATCTATGTGAGCTACCTAAGCTGGATTTTTCCATACTCCAACATCGCTCCCATTCTGTAAACTGTTCAAAAACACCTTTTGCAAACTCCCTCTCTTTTACGCATGGCAGACTGGAAAAGGCACTTGGTGGGTCAATATGCTGTGTACTGGCCACAGAGACTCATCTGTCTTTTTACTCCTTTTCTGATAATTCCCTGGTTATTTTCTCAAATTCAGGCAGGGTGGGTGAAGGTGACTATTGGTGTCCCTTTTGGCATCACGGAGAAATGATGCCCCCCCTTAGGAATACTGCCCATTCTACTGCCTTGCAATTACCTTCAACATCTCCTCCCCCCTACTCATGAATAGCTCACTTCAGGAAAATGTGTCTCTTTCAGTTTGGAAGTTAAGAGAAGGAGCTTACCGAACAAAGGTCTTCCTCTGTTTAAGCTGAGGCAATTCAGAAGTCCCTTGCACACTGTTCTTTAAAATGCTATTTGTGCCTTTCCTAAAGTTATGTTTTGCTCATTCTGTCACTCATTTGCAATGTGTCTTGCTAAAAAATCTTCACATTATTTGGGACAGCTCTATGACAAATCTTTCCATTGCTACACCAAGAGCACAATGGGAAGTAGTCAGCATTTTCCATGAGCCTTGGGATAGTTTAATGTATGGGAATTTTGTGGCATCTTATCTATTAAGGAGTTTTGCTTTAGCCACACATCAGATCATCCTCTTGCCTCTTCCTGTATCTATCCTTAATTTTATTGGCTTTACAGATTCATCTCTTTGAACTTTTGAAATCGGTAGACTTTAAGGTCCCGATTCACAAAGTGACTTTCGACTTCTAAAGTTATGAGTGCTGAGTTTCTGCGCTTGTGACGGAATCTCTGCAGTAAGCAGTGCAGTGCAGAGATTCCGGCATTAGAGTAGCCTTTCGGTTGTGTTTTACTGTCTCCTTATCTTTTCAACTCTGAATAGCATCAGCCTAATATTGTGATCAGGATGTGGAGTTGCAAGAATTTTTTCCTTTCTACCTCTCTCGCAGAGGAAGAACCGTTTGGCACCTTTATTATTCGGAGTGTCCTTTTGGTTTATTTAGACCGGCCTTGCCCCTTTCTTCAGTGTGAAAAGTTGTTGGTTACCTTCGGGGCAGAAGGTCAAGATAAAAAGACTCTTCCATGTATATTAGTAGATGTACTTGGTCTACTATAGCTCTAACATATTATTTTTTAGCGGTCCCTCTCCCATCTGGCATTCTGGACTCATCAATAAGTAGTAGAGGAAACATTTCACACTTGCAACTTGCAGCGTTTGGCCGCGAACCACGGGATCGGCCGTCAGACACTGTGAGCGCGCACGCAAGCGAGCGTCCGACAGGTGAGGGGAGAGCGTGGCATAGCGGAGCACGGGCGGTGCACAGGCTTCAGGCTCGGTGGCGGCAGCTGAAGCGGAGGGTGTGTGGGTCAAAGGAGGCCAGAGGAGGTCGCGGGAGACGGCGGGAGACATCGGCAGTGACGGTGGGCCAAGTAAGTGGCCTGTGCGATTTTACTGGTGTCAGTGTCGTTCCGGGTGCGGTCCTGAGTTAATTAGGACTAGGACGCTCTGAACAGCTGGCCCCACAGTCTGCCGGTCTCTACTGTGCTCTTTCTGTGCTTTTCCTGCGCTGTGCCAGCCCCTGTCCCCTTCCCAGGGGGCTCGTGGTGGAAGCCAGAACCTTGAGCCCTTGGTCTGCTCTTGCTTTCACTCCTGCTTGTCTCCTGCTCTGCTTGTCTCCTGCTTGCCCTCGGCCCTCGGTCCTTGGTCACTGGTCCTTCGGTCCTGTGGTCTGGGCCTGGTTTTGACCTCTCCTCCAACTGCCTTCCTTGCTACCTGCCCAGGCTGTTATTCAGCCTTCTCTATCTGCCTCAGCCTTGGTCCTGGGTTTTACAGCTCCCTAGCCCCTAGCCCCTGCATTGTGCTCTGCCTCCCTTCTCTGCTCCCCTCCCTTGTCGGCCTGCCGCTTAGGGTGCCCGCTCGCTAGCTCTGGTCAGCCCTGGTTCTGCTCCCCCCGCCCCCCGCTACCCATTGCCATCACCACCGGCCCCACCGCAAGTCGAGACTTGGTCCGTACTGGCTCACTCGCCACCCCCCCAACCCCCCCACACTTCTTCCCATTGTGCCTTCACTTGGCTGTGCAGGCCTGGGAGTTGTGGGGCCACACCTGGTGTGGGGGCTTGGGAGTTCGCCCTTGGTGCCGAGTCTCAGGAGTGCGGATAGGGTCTTGGTGTAGGGCGAGGGGTCGTGTTGGGACAAGGAGTGCGGGGGGTGCCTGCGCGCCATGCTTATTGTCGATTGCCTTAGTCGGCTAGGACAAGACAAGATTTAGCGTCCCTGGCCTCCTGAGTCCAGCGCTAAGCTGATCCGTTACATCTACCTCTGACCCCTAGGACCATTTCTTGGCACGGCTGCCAACAACACACCAGACGACAGAAGATCCACCCAAACCAGTGCCACAACTCATTAACCCTGACCCAGACTCAGAAGGGATGAGATCTGGGAAAATAAGAGAAGCACCAGCTACATTAAGTCGGAAAAAATTAAAACGATTGACCACAGACGTGGAGGGTGCCCCAGTTAGCTTCATGAATCCATCAACCTCCATGGCCACGCCGAAGGACTGTAATTCTAAACCCAATGGAGGACACTTCAACAGCAAGATGCACTCACCCTCTCACGTTATACTTCAGAACGCTTCAAAAACCTCTTCTCTTTTGGACTATTTTAAAAAAGCACCCAGGGGAGCGAAGTACCCCGCATCCCCCCAAGCCTCCGAGGGAACCAAGTCTTGCGACCTTCAGCATCCTACCGAGCCAAGTGAGCACCCGTCTCCACTGCCACAATCATTAATCAATAAAAATTTTTTAACACCGGACGTTTTTATTTTTGGACCATCAACCAATGACCATGATACTGCCTCGGAGTGCTTTATGAGGGCAACTCAAACCCACCCACCAACCCATCAATCTTCATCAAGTCAGCGTCTTCTCTCTCATGTCATCTGCAAGCAAGAGCCCTCTCCCAAAGAACCATTCTCTGAGTGTGCCACTCACAATTTTAGTACTCAATTACAGCTATCCTCGCAAGTAGAGAACCTTGCAGTCACGTTTCCACAAAACTCTCTTTTAATTTTTCCACAAATTCATACCCAAAAAGATGCAGTGTCCAATTTTGAAGCATTCAGCTCTTGTTCACCCCAGGGCTCAAGACCCCCTGAGGGCAGTTCAGAGTCAACCGAACTTCAACCGCGATCATCTTCACCTCCAGCAGTGGTAACAATGTTCCCAAAGCCTCCACAAAAACCGGACTCAAATGATCAATTGCTATCGGACCTCTCCTTCTTTTTTAAAAACCCTCAAACTACACCTAAGTCCAGATCATTACCTGACCTAAACCAGGATGACGGAACAATAACCAGCATTTGGCCACAACTTCTTCAAACTTTTCAATCTACAGTCACTGCTTTAAATTATCACTCAGACAAACTGGATATGCAGGTGGACCTATTGAACACCTTAGCCCTATTTACAGCAGGGATTGACAACAAGCTGGAAAAACTGAACAACTTATTAACAGGAGCGCAATCGTCATCTAAACTAGTCCAGTCTGTCTGTTGTTGCTCGCCAATCATTGACTCTCTCTCCTCACTCCCAGTTTTTTTATCTACTGTAATCAACGAAGTTAAGCTGCTGAAGGGAGACCGAGCAATGGAACGCCCCGACCAGTTACCTCACAAATCCCAATTGCCCAACCTGAAATTGGTCAACCTCTCGACCACGTCCGCAACCGGGCCTTCGGTGATCGGGGACTCACGACCTTCCCCAAATCAGACCGGCCATCTCCAAGACTTCCCCCAAGAACAAGGGCATCCATCTCCTGCGGCTCTTAAACCACAGTTGGCCATAAGTCCTCAGTCAGAGAGAGGGGATTCTCATCTCACTAGTAACAACGCTGTAGAATCTTCCGTCAAATCAGCTGCTGCTCCAGCTCTTAACACTGAAGCATTTCCAGTCCCCTTGGTAGCTCGCAGCAAGAGAGAACAAAAACGTCTACGCAAACAAAGAAATAAACTAAAACCAAACCCATCAGTGGACTTTCCCAAACTATTCCCACTGTTCACAACTTCGGATAATAAAAAGGTCACAAGTGTCCCGGATCAACCACGGATCCCAACAGGCATTTGTCAAAATCCCCTAATGGCCAAGCTAGCCTCAAACGCCAGTCAACCTACTTCCATGCGGTATCTGGATCCAAAGGCTTCAACTGAGGAAACAAAGGCTCCTGACTCACAGTCCGGGATTGAAAACAGAAGGGGTACCCTTAACATCCCATCATCATTGAGGTCGACAGACACGTCAACCCAACAACAATCAGTTTCCCTTTCAAGTCTTTCTTACTCTGAAAAATCAAACACTAGTCCCATCCCCTCGAAAGTCTTCTTTACCAATGTTTCAACTGCTCCTAAGGAACCCCAGACATTTAGCCAAGGTTCCCGAGATTCATTACAACACCATCAGGGAACAGACTTAGGCTTTCGAGTTGAAAAGCCTATCCTGCCTAAGTCTAGCCCCACCACTCAGAGCGCCAAATGCGACCTTCAACATCATAAAATACTTCTTGTTCCTGAATATATATCAAAAGGACAGCATGATATCTTAAATAGATCAAATATAATTAAACTAGCAAACGGTGCCCCGGGGCTTGAGGTATTGACATCCGACGAGATAGAGTCCATTGAATTCCTGCCACCTAGAGGAGCTCAATCCTCTGAGCCTACTTTGATGACATTTAGATCTGACACATGGCCTCGACTATTCTTAGCCCAAAAGGGCACCTTTCAGAAATGGGGAATCAAAATCCAACCTTATTCTACTCCTGGCTACCCCACAGTGTTATCGCAGGCCCCAGTCACCTCGACAAGATCATCTGGTTTAAAAAACGAGCCATACTCTATTCTAAAAAATGCCTTAGGCACGTCTCAACTGACTGAAAACCCATGGGCTAAAGCCCCCATCACCGAAAAAACCCCAGCCTGGGGATGGCTGCCGGCCGCCTTGTCCAGAAAAGCATCAGTCTGACCACCGGGATACCACCTCGCACTTCCAAACTGCAACGATTCGGCTCAATCAAGATCTCAAGCACCACCGCCTACAATTCTTTCCAATTCTGACTCGCAGCCACCTCTTACACTGTGTTCATGGAACATTAGTGGTCTCCATCAGAAAACAATCAATTTGGAGACGCACAATTTCATTTTTGAGCATGACCTAATAGCCCTCCAAGAAACATGGGCTACTCGAAACTGCCCAGTGACGGGCTTCATGGAACATTGGAAACCTGCAACTAGAGTCTCTACCTATGGTCACCCTAAAGGCGGTTTATCGATCTACATCTCAAATAATCTAAAAGGCCCGATCGAGCAACAAAATTTTGAGGAGGACTGGTTACTCGGAGTAAAAATCAGCTCATGGAGCAAACATCGATTGCTCCTTCTACTAAACGTCTATATCAATCCAAGTTCACGTTCGAAAAAGGAGCATCTTACACGGTTAATTAAAATCGTGTGTGACCTGGCTATTGATTATCCTCACTCGGATTGTATGATCACCGGAGACTACAACACTAACCTCTTTCAGGGAAATCGCGCTGATTTCGAAGGGCTCTCTCCATTTACATCATCAGAAATAGAGGCACAGTCAAAACCGCCAAACCAAGCATACTGCGGCCTAGGAGAGCTCTGTGTGTTGCAATTTTATAGTGCAGGTTTTTTGGTAATGAATGGGAGATCTTTGGAAGACATCCCACCAAAGTGGACCTGGACAAATGGTAGCAAACAATCTTATCTTGATTACACTATTTGTAATGCAGCCCTGTTGCAACACTTGGGCAATAACAGCATTCACCCTCGAACGGAAAGGGACCATCGCCCACAAGTCGTTACTCTTAATGTGAAGCCAATCTATCACAATACTGCCCCATCAACATGTACAGGAACCTACATGGAAAATCTAAAACCACTCAGATGGAGCGAAGTCATTTCCGTAAATGTAATGAAGGAATGTGTGATCTTTACAGCAGGAGACCCAGACATGGTGGCACCCCCCCCGAAACATGGCCTACTTTCTGCTCCCACTTGATAAGCCTTTTTCCATCTAAACAGCACCTCCACAAGGCCTACATAGGCCCTCAGTTTTCAATCTCCATTCAAACTATGGCATTAAAGAAAATGAGAAACAAAGCCCTGCGCTCTTCCAAGAAATTCCCAGAGAACTTCGAGCTCCTGAATACGTATAAAGCAGCCCAAAAGTCATTCAGACTGGCTCAACAAAAGACCAACGCCTCCACTTGGATCAATTTTGGTGCCAATTATTATGGGAGAGTAAAAACCGCAATTCAAGAAAAGTTTGGGCCTTAATCCATCGGCAAAACTCAGGTCTGCTTACCTCCGGGAGCGCAAACATTTCAGAAGCAGATTGGGCTGCTTTCTTGAACAACCACTTTAGGGCTACAGAGGGAACAGCCTCCACTGACTTAGGCATTTCCGATGCGACAATGGTAAGTCAGAGTAATAGATGGAGTACCCGAACTGAATTTTCGGAATTTCCGAGGGTAGACTTGATGATATCGGAAGAAACGGTGACTAAAGTCCTACTAAAAGCAAGATCTGATGGAGCACCTGGCCCAAATGGCCTACCACAAATCTTATTTAAAACAAATATAACCCTTTGGTCGGGGTACCTAACCAAGCTTTTTAACTGTGCACTAAGCAACTCAACCATACCGGACTTTTGGCGGGGCACGATAATCCATCCTATCTACAAGTCAGGGTCGCATGCCTCTCCAAACAACTACCGATTAATTGCTCTTTTAGACATTGAGGCAAAACACTATGCATGCATTCTACTGGAGGAACTGCGATCTTGGGCAGAGCTGAATAACCTGATTCCAAAGAACCAGACAGGCTTTACTGCAAATTCGGGCACCACGACCAACTTATTGACACTGTCTATAATCATTGAGAAAGCACTTACTACATCTAGGGCTGTTTTCAGCTGCTTTGTAGATTTTAAAGCCGCCTTTGATCGGGTCCCCAGGGCTGCTCTATGGGTAAAGTTAAAGAAATGGGGGATCCCGGCCAAACTTCTGGACGCCATAATACAATTACATTCAGGCACATGGATACAAGTGAAGCTGGGGTCCGGCACACACATCTCTCGGAAAATCATGACGACCAGAGGCGTCAAACAGGGATGTGTGCTGGCCCCATTACTTTTTAACCTGTTTATAGCAGACTTACCAGCCACCCTCGAGGAAATAAACAGCCACCCATCCAAGAATGGTGGCGAGTCAATTAGTAATCTCCTATATGCAGACGACTTGGTTCTATTCAGTCTCACCCGGGTAGGTCTGCAAAGGCTACTTAACAAATTATACAGCTACGCCACTATGAATTCCTTAGAGGTAAACCTAAAGAAAACCCAAGTGGTAATCTTCGGGAGAAAACGCAATTCGGGAGGCGGATGGCTATATAATAAGATGAACCTTATAATTGGAAAAACATACAAATACTTAGGGGTCAATTTTGACTCAAGGGGTTCTTTTGCTAAACAACGCAGTGAATTATCGCTAAAAGCCATGAACCTTCAGGTGACTTTTTCTAGGCTCTCAAAAAAATTGTCCGGTCCAAGTCTATCTCCATTACTGGAAGTTATGAGAGCAAAAATAGGGCCAACTTTGTCGTATGGCATTGAAATATTTAGAGGAAAACTCAATGCGAACCTAAACCAACATGTGACCAAAATCTATAAAAAAAAACTCCACATGCCTAGATCTGCTTCTGCAGCACAGATCAGATTAGAACTGGGTCTTTTAAACTACGAATTTTTGAATACTGGCTCTTATTTGAATCTGTGCCACAAACTAAGGCAAGCAGAGCCAGGTACTCTGGAGTCACTACTCTGGTCAGACATTTCTCAGAAAAACGCAGGGGGGTCATATGGCTGTTTTTTCAGGGATGCAGTTAACCAATTATCAGCGGGCGAACTATGGGATCTCAACCCTAGCAAGGCCGTTTTTAAAACCAGTATTAAGAAACGTACCCGACTGAGGTCTCGAATGGCTGACAAAGCTCATTTTTCTAAACGCAAGCATGCCTGGGCAATAATGAATTCTTATGGGCCGGCCACTCCCCTCCCCTATCTGTCTAGCCCTTATCCCTTGTATTTAAAGCTTAGCTTCTTGGCTCTCAGACTGGGTGACTGGCAATTTCTAAAGGATTTACCTCACTAGCGTCGTACGTCAGAGGACGTAATATGCAGGGGGTGTGGTAAGGTGGCTGAGACTTTAGAGCATGTGGTCTGTCTTTGTCCCGCAATTGCGCCACAGCGCAGACGAAAATTGAAAGTCGAGTGGAATAGGCTGGGAATCTGGACCTGCAGGCAGGGAGTAATTGCAGCCCTGAATCCAGAGAACACAGTTTTAAACATAGGCCTCATAACTCTTATACGCTACGCATACCGCAATTTTGCTCAATAACGGGCAGTGCTGGTCAACGTTTCTATTTTAAAGGTATACAGTATATTCTAAACCGCACTTTTATTAAATGCTGCTATAACTGGTTATACCTGACTGTGTTTTCCTAGAACTAGCTGTCTTCTGACTGTACCCATCAGCATAACACCGCTATTGTTAAGTCTTCAAATTTCTTTTTTGCGCAAACGCCATTCTGGTTACAGTTGTTGTGCATATTTTGCCTTTTTTAACACATAACGCTACTGAAGTCCGCAAATGGAATTCGAAAGTTTTAATGTACCTACTGTTTTTATGCTGTGCTATTTTAATAATTTGTACTGTCGTTGGTATTTTCTGACCTGTACTTTTATAGATATTTTATATCTAAATAAAGTTATACTTACCCCCAATAAGTAGTTTGAGGACATCATGGGCAGAAATGTAGGGTGTTACTTTGATAGAAATTTGAAGAAGTGGATCATGGGTCTCTTCAGCCCCTTTTGCTCAGGACTACAGACTTAAGCTCTGGAAAAGTATGGGAGGGACTTTGGTGTGGATCTTCATAGCTCCATGCTGTGTGCTTTGTTTTCTTTTGCAAGCAGAAGTCCATTATTGTTTGTGTATTCCTCACAAGTACTGTCCCAGTAAAAGAACATTGGATCAGAGCTAAGGAAGTTGTTTGGCTCTGAGCTGACATCTTCACCCAAAACAGAGAGAACATCAAGGTTTAATATTAATAGCACAACTTGAAAGAGTTTCATATTCGAGACACTCTGTCTACATTGGTGCAGAAGATAGGCAGACTCATTTTTGGCAGCTTGTGTGTGATCTTTCCAAACACCCCTCCGCTCTACCATCGTGAATAAGTTGCACTATTTGCATCCCTTCCGTCTTTGATAATACCAAACATTAACTATAGTTTTTTTCTGTTTGTATACTGTGCCTGTACCACCTGTAAAAACGTTTGCCACGAGCAAATAAATCTCCAGTACGAGATGTTGTCTGCCTTTTTGATTCTTATACAATCACTTGTTTTGTGCCGGCCAAGGTTGATGATGTTTACGCTTATAGTGCCTTTCTTGGCAAGCTTCTTCCATCTTACTGGAGCTCATTTGTGCAATAAACCATTTTTATCAGGCAGACCAATCCTAAATCTCGCAAATGTGTTCCAAAAGTATCATTTCTTTTTCTTTTATCTCTGTACTATGAAAATCTCTTGCCACATTTTCACAGCAGAATTGTTAAACTGATTGGGAAAATGATCAAGCTCCTGAAAAAATAACAAGAGTTGATAGTCATACTGGAAACTATGTTCTGGGAAGGAAAGCATGTGGTCAGAAAAAAATGAAAAGCAAAAATGCTACCTTGTGAATAGGATGTAATGAAAATAGGTTGTATATAAGGATGGCCCAGGAAAATAGACCAAAGAACAGCATGAGCAAACACTAACACCATGATTACAAGTTATGATTGATAGATTGGTGCACTTACCACATTCAGCAAATACATTAAAACAGGGTGAATAATTTAGGGAGTGCGGTAAATACCGATTTTTCAATGAGGCATTACATGCAGTATTGGTTCCAAACTCACTGAATTTCCATTGTTTTTCCTTTTTCTGGGCCCTTTCCCGGCTGATAAATTTCAGCTTTAGTAAATCAATCAGGGGAAAACTGTAAGGGTGTGCTATTAATCACCCATCTCTTAATTCAGACCACTCTAATAACTTCTATTTGCCTGGATTAGAAATGTAGTCCTGGACTTTAAATCAGGCCCATAGGTCCTCTTTCAGAGAAGATGGTGTGGCCAATAGAAAATAAACAGACCAAAGGTTGGCCGCGCCATGTTGTAGGGATTCTGTGAAGTCACAGAACTATGCTTGGGACCATAAAACCTTAGTAGGCAGGGACTGAGTTATCCTACCACCTTAGAACCCATAAGCCCGGGACCGACTAGCTAGAGTGTCTCCTACTCACTCACAGAGGAACCAGCCATTAGACACCCCAGAACATAACACTCCAGACTCTCTCAGTAATTGTGGTGACAGGACCCACCTTTTGCTCTCACACTCGTACTTGTCCACAATAAGATCTGACCGAGATACAAGATTAGTTTAAAATATTTATTTTAACTATTGTGCTCTAGTATGCAGTATATCTGCCACAACAAGTAAGAAAATGCCTAACACAAATACCGTCAGCATAGTAAATAATGAATAAATCATAAAAGGAGCTGTCATGATATTAGACATGGTGGACTACCTCCCCTCCCCTTCGACAGAAGCAAAGTGATTATATATCACAAGATCCCTGGGTGTTTGCAGCGGACCCCGTACCTTAGCCTGCACGGATGAAGGTTCTACATCTCAGGTGAAGTTGCGATCTCATCTGTGTTCCTTCATATCTGTGCATACCCATAAGACATAGAGTTTGTGTTCTCAAACAATAGCAGCACTTGTGTATTGTGCCTAGGTGCTAAATCCTTACCAGAACAGAACAACAAGGAGCCTTGTAGTTTGACCTTCTCCACAGTGTTCAGACTAAACTCCAGGAAAGAGCAGAATACAAAAACAGCAGCAGGTTCTGTGTGAAAGTACAGTGTGATGCAAAGCAAGATATCTTTGTATAGTAACGTGTGCAAAGTAGAGAGCAGCCTACTACGTGCTCAGGCTACCAGTAGGGAAAACGACAATAGGCCTGCACCAGACATATGACAACATGTGATAAACAGGTTACTTCAAAAGCATACAGGATTTTACTATTTTAAGTCACACGGTTACAACACATTACAGATGCTCAAAAAATTGCTATAGTACATAGGAATGATATGTTCAATAGTACCAGCAAAAAAATTCTGGGGCTCATACCTTTAAAAGCTTCAAGTATTGAGATGCTGGAGCTAATGGCTTTAAAAGCTTTAAATGTTAAGATACATATGGGAAAACTATATGTGTTAGTTAGGCCCTTTCATAAGTAAATTAATTGTACTATCATGAGTACCTGGACCAGTAACTCAATTCTCATTGTGGTTTTACAGCAAATTTTAAAAACCTCTCCAAATGAAGGCATTGGTGTCATGAATATCCTAGATGAGCAGGGAGGTATTGTAAACTGATCTTGTTGGACATAAGGGTATTAACTGAGGTCAGATAAGTCAGGAAACACAAAATGTCCAGTGGCAACCGTGTGGACTTTGAAGCCTGCTCCCACCAGAGATAGCACAAAAACAGGAGGTCATGATTCCCATCAAGAATATATTATGGGCGTCCTCCCGTGTGTTGTATTGGTCAGTACCTATTTGGATGCTGTACCTGGATTTTGAGAATTAAGCTTGATTGGTAAAAGAAGAGTGGACAGGCATACAGGCCCTGATTTAGCAGCTAGTTGGCGAGTAACTTGAGGCTGTTGGCAATTAATCTAGCCCTGTGTACATAATGGGTAAGGCATGAGACAATGTATTAACCTTGCTGAGCCCCATTTATGTGTCTCTTATTACCTAGATGGCTGAATGAATTTTTTTTCTTCAAGGTATACCGCGAAGGCTTTTACAAAATCCGCAGACGTGTGCCTAACACTAAGTTTGAGCCTCACTGGATTCACAGGAAGGAGCATCCATCTCTCACTAGTATCCATAGCTATGTGATATAGGAAAAATGGCACTGCCATTACAAAACAATTTCTTCATTCCAAAAACTACATGCGTACTATCTTTAACAATTGACATTGAAAGTGTTTGAAATACATGTGTAAGCGCTCAAGAAGATGGGATCTAAGTAAAAGAAAGAATAACAAAATACATGTTTGCTTTACATAGAAACTGCCCTCCTGAAATGTCACGCATGGAGAATTGGAGTGAAAATTCAGATGGATGCTTGGTTGTGTGGATTTCTCATATCAGTATTAATATATATTTAAATACCGAGCTAAATAGGTAATAAAGCACTTTCCTCGTCCTATTTTTCATAATAAACGGTATAAATGTGTTAATAATTAACAGTTGGCAACCTGAGTAGAAAGCACAAAAGTAGGAGCAATAAATAAAGTCCAAGTATCAATCCTTAGTATTTTCTCATTGCTTTGATTCCAAGCTCTTAGGGTACACATCCATATTTTTAATCTTATTAACACTTGTTGTCCAAGCCACAAAGCATGCCAACATGTGTTAATAGTTCCACCATCTGAAACAGAGCATTTGAAAGAAATATCCACCATTCAATAAATAATCAAGGAGTATGAAATGCCACATTCCTGATTTCAGACCTAGTTGCCCGATATTAAAGGATTACTCAGGACTCTTACAGGCACACGCATTAAGGTAGGATTTTGCGAGTCCTTAATTGCGAATATTAAGGAATCGCAATTAAGGACTCGCAAAATCCTATGCATGTAGGAATTGCTAAAACATAGTGATTCCTACATATTCCTTATTTGTGACTCGCAAATTCCGAGTCGCAAAGAATGAATGGGAAACTGCATGCAAAATTTGCAAGTAGAAATTGATATTCGCAAATTGCGCATGCAATTTCAAGGATGCAAGGGTGTCAAAAGGACACCCTGTTGCACCCCTGAAATTGATCCGTGCACATATGTTGCGCACACATATGTCCAAAGGGCATGTGTGTGTGTGTAACCTACAACTTTGAAAAATGCACTTAGGTGCATTTATCAAAGTTTTTGCTATTTACCATCTGGTAATATTTTTGCAGTAAATAGCAGGCCAAAATAGCGAAATAGCTGTTTTAAAAGTCATCTTGCATTGTATTTAAGGATTTGCAATGTGCAATTCGTTAAATGCAATTGCAATTTGAGAAATCGCGAAATATTGCGATTTCTTAAATTGCGAGTGGCAAGTTGTTTCATGCATCGCAAAAGCTAATTTTGCGATCGCAAACGGACGATTTTTGCGAATCGCACCGTTTGCGATCGCAAAAAGCTGATGCATGTGCCTGTTACTCCTTTAGACACTGTGGATTATACAAGCGACTAGCATTTGGAGGGATTGGACACAGATGTTTGTTAGGTAATTGTTATTTTAATGTAACCTTTTTAGTAAATTTAGAGGTTTTTAAAAAATATTTTTCATAATCATGTTTGCTTAATTTCAGGTGACCATACGTATGCATTATAAAAATGGACAATGACTCCAAGCTTCAACCCCCCAAACAGCTACACAAATTAGGTATAATTTTGCTCATAAACAAATGAAGTGCATTATCGAGTGGGCATTTGACTGAGTCAAAGGAAGATACTTATGTCTGCACAAAAGAAGGCATGACATGGAATCTGATCCAGTCCAAACTTGCATAGGTCAGACACCCAAAAGAGACTTTAAAGGGACCCTGCAACTGAGAAATCTGATGAAGATCTGATGAAGATAATGAAGAACTGAAGAGGGATTTTCACACGGGCTGATGCCCCTACTTTTAAGGTACGCATTACACACATAATTGCATAGAAAGAGCATGTTAGCAATTCTCCAACACATAGTTGAAATGGTTGTAACCAACCTTTCAACAGAATGTTCAAATGTTTATGGGGGATTGATCATGTTGCGCTGTTGTAGTCTGTCCTGCAGTGTCTTGGGCCTTTAGTTTTGACACTTATAGCCACTGCTAATGCTTTGAAGCCAGATCTAATGAATGCATTACCTTTAGAATTTTTTCTTTGTATTTTTGCGACCCGTCTACTTAAGTTAGAGGTAGTCCTGTGTTACTTTCTTTGAACCTGATTGTTTCAATGCTTGATAATATGCTGGCATGGTTTCCCAGACTTCTATACATCTGGACTTTACTGTAGGCCTTAAAGCCATTCTTTCTCGTTTTAAGAACGGTATGGATGCTGTTGGATAATGCTCAGAAATGCTGAGGGTGACGGTTGTAGTTGGGTCTCAAAATGTAGGGGTGATATTTGCCTGCTGGGTGGAATATCAGCCTTTGAATGAATTGTAATTGTTGTATTGGCAGTTTCTGCTTTGGTGTGACAGGAGGGAAATTCTCTTTCAAACATTCTCAGTTTCTGGTGGGATTGTAAACGTAGGTTCTGGTGCTGTACATCAAATCTCGGGGTTAGCACAATTCACAGAATTTGATTCCATGGAATCAAGTGGAATTAAAATAAAAATTCTACCAAATTCTGCAGATGTTGCAAAGTGGGCATTTTGCGTTATTTTCTGAGTGCATCCTTACGTCCAAAAATGAATGCATTTTTCCTGGGGAAATAGTGCGAGTTCAATGGGACCGAGTGGTAACTGTGGTTTCTGAATGTAAAGGGACTGTTCACTACAAGAAGAGTGAGCAGATCCTCTAAGTTTAGAAACTACCCCTTGGCACACTTACATACTTTCTAAACAGGGCAAGAAGAAGTCCCCCTATGTTTAAAAAACATTGCATTTAAAAGCTTAATTTGCATTGGTTTTTAAACATAGAGAGACTGCTTCCTCTTACTGTCCTGTTTAGAAATGACTGCAGTGCATACCCCGCGGTGTACTTACATACTCTGTAGTACTCATTGCAGAGTGCGTAAGGGCGCAGAGGGGTACCCCTTGGATCCCTAACATACTTTGCAGTAATCACTACAGTAATTACTGCAGAGTATGTAAGGTTGCCGAGGGGTATGTGCTGCAGTGAAATGATCTTCAAAGAGGGTGGGAAGAGGAAGAAGCCCCTCTATGTTTAAAAAACATGTTTTTTAAACATGCTGAGACTGCTCCCTCTTACTGTCCTGTTTAGAAATGACAGCTGTGCATACCCCACAGTGCACCTACATACTCTGTAGTACTCACTGCAGAGTATCTAAGGTTGCCGAGGGGTATGTGCTGCAGTGAAATGATCTCTAAACAGGGTCGGAAGAGGGAGCAGCCCCTCTATATTTAAAAACCACTGCAGGTTAAACTTTAATTGGCACTGTTTTTTAAACATAGAGGGACTGGTCCTTCTTCCTGCACAGTTTAGAAACCAAACCACTGCAGATAAATTCAGCCATCAGAGAGGAGGAATTATTGTTTTTTCTAAAACATGTCAATTTAAATATTTTTCCTTAAAAAAAGCTAAATGCAAATAATATATGTAGCATTTACATTATGTGTTAGTCACCAAGCTCATAAAGCAAGTGCAATTTATAAGTAAACCTCAGCATTATGGACATGGCCTGCATTACACAGAATGCAATTTATTGGTCACTATGAAAACTGGAACTGGATTACTTAAAACCCCTTGGACGCTCATGACGAGCTCAGCTCGTCATGGAATGCCCATTCATTTCAATGGAAATTACATGAAGAGCCTGCAAGTGCCTTAGCATCCAAGTGGTTAAGGACCATGAATGTTGACTTTTGCTTATAACCAATTTTGACTTCTTGCTAAATGTACATCATATTATGAAAGCCTCACCTTTCCAATGAGGCCTCCCTGAAACAGTTACCTGCCTATGGATTGTTGTCATGCCACAAATCATATCCAGGAAATCTACTAGTCAGCCCTAGTACCAACAGGTTGGGGAAATCTTTTTTTAAAGTGATTTTTTCCTGAGGAGTACCATCCAGGGGAATATTAATCTATAAAAAAAAAAAAACGTTGAACTTGTCAGGGGGTCAGCCCTCCCTGCATATGGGCTGACCCTCTGTGGGCCCCATATCGTTTCTGGGAAATGTGCTTATCCGGAGTGACGGGTCGTGGCTCCCAAGGGGACCACAGATTTCCCAAAAAGGGTAAAAAAGGTAAGTAGGGGTCGAGCTCCAGCACATGGGTCAACCCCCTTTGTGGTCCATATGCATAGTTTTTTCTAATGTGTGTTTTCCACTGCGGGCAGATTGCGACCCGCAGGGGAAACACACATTTCTAAAAATATATACATACATAATGTGCCACATGTCTACGAGATGCAGATTATGCAGCGGATGGTAGATTTATGTGGCGTATGTAGTATGTGCTAATGAAACGGAATCAATGTGGCAACATGTGTTTGCATGCAGTGGACAGGCCAGCGCAAAAGTTGAAAAGTTATCTTTCAGATGCTTATTTCTGCATTTGGTTGATAAACTGGTACTCATGAGGTGAACAGTATTACCATTTATGTAAATCATAAAATAATTAAGTCATACTATAAAAAAAGTGCTGCATTATGCCGCATAATTTGCCTTTTCATGCTGTATAATTTAGCTAAAAGTGTTGCATAATTTGGTGCTCTCCTGCCACACACCTCCTTTGATCCTAGTGAAAGTACTGTAGGTTTTCACAAGTAGATCACCTGTGCACAATGCAGGAGCTACTATGTGAATGTGTGCTTCTTGAGATCAAAGGTAGATTTGTAGCTTTGGGAACATTAATTTATACTGGCAATGGCCCAGCAGTTCCCCCTACAATAAAGGTTTGCACAAGACATGACAAGAGTATGCTGTGGTATTTCTGTTTGTGGCAAGGTGTAGTAATAACTGTGTCTTTTTTGTTTGTTTCAGGTAATTTATAGAACTTGAAGATACACCTAAAAGATAAGTCTTTTAATCTTTATTTACTGTTGAACACATCTCATAGATGCACAGCCCCACCATCTGATTTAAAACAACACTTCTCCTTTCTACATAGGACTGTGTTTTAGAAGGAAGGTTTTAACCACTGAGCAGATATGGCATCTTGGTGGAATAATGCTACCCAGGTCTTAACTCTGGTTATGAAAGATAGCTCTGAGGCAGGAACAGAGACTGAGACAGCACGTACTGGGAAATCATCTGATGGATATGAAAATGGAATGGAATAGAGAAGTGATTTTCAGTTGGCTGAGTGCCATCTGATGACTCATCTTCCAGCGATTCTGAGGGACATGATGATGGCAGTTGTGCTGTCCCTTTCAGGCACAATCCATTCAGCGGGGCAACAGTACAGGGCAGACCAACCCAGAGAACAGGCATGGGCAGCAGCAAGCACAGACGGAGTGCTCTCTTGGCAGCCACCCAATTTAATTCAACCCCAAATGTCACCGTGCACTGGCGACACTGAATGTAAAGCAGATACAGCCACATTTTTGCCAATTGACTACATACATCTCTTTTTGGATGGTGACTTCTTTTAGCGAATGTGTGTGCTGAATAATATCTGAAGGAGCATGGAGGCACTCTAGGGCCTCATTCTAGAGCACACTAGCGGACCTCCACTACACTTGAGGAGTTGAAGATATTTTTGGGCCTTACGCTAAAAATGGGGTTACTGCACAAACCATGCTTGCAGTCTCACTGACCTACTCCCACAATTTGGGTAACAGCCAACTTTGCACCATCCATGGGCAGGGATCACTTTTTGGTATTGCAGGATATGCTGCATTTTAATGCCTATTCTGCTGCATGGCCTGAGAACCATCCAGTCCATGACAGGTTGATCAAAATTGGGCCTTTCATGGTACATCTTTCTGCCAGGTTTCCAGAAATTCACACTACTGGAAAGAATATAGTGATTAGTAAGTCCTTGATGTTGTACAAAGGGTGTTTGCTATTCAGGCAGTACATTGTAAGCAAAAGGCCTCACTATAGCATCACATTGTAAATGCTGTGTGAGAAATCTTCTGGTTGTGTGTACAGTTTGAGAATGTATATAGGGAAGGACTGCACTCAAAATTCTGTAAGTTCCTCTCCTACGCTTGGAATCATGGTAAAGATTGTATGGAAGCTTGACCACTTATTCCTTCACAAAGGATGTGGACAACTTCTATATGGGAGTAGCGCTGGACAGTGAGCTGTAAAAAGCTAGCACTGTGGCATGTGGGACAACAATTAGCAGAAGTGAGAAGTATGTGTAAGGTTTTACCCTCAGGTTCCCTTTTCATATACAACGGTACTTGAGGAGGATTACCGTATTTTATTTGTTCCAACAAAATAAGGTAACCCTCTTCATATATCATTGTATATAACAGTGGCATGTGGTACAGTGTGTTGGTGCCACAAAGGATTCGCACAGGAACTAGTTCGCAAAAAGCTCCAAAAGTCACAAAGCACTGTGTTGCATTCCAACAAGCTGCTCTAAGTCAAGTTATCTGTTAGGTGTGATGCATGCATGCTCACTACAATTCATAATGTCTCTGCAACATAAGCATCAAAGCTATTTGGGAATGACTCCACGCATACATTCAGAATATGTTGATCTAATTCCTGGCTAGCTCACCGTGCACCATCTGGACTTCTAAACTTTACAAGGTACTAGATGGTGTCTGCAACCTTAGAACATGACAAACTTGTTCATCAAAGAAATCATGAAACAGATCTTCCCTTTCGTTGTTATCACAGGCATGTTCAAGGAGACACACAAGAAAGAAATACTCACATTGGCATTTCAAACATTTACATTGAAGCAATTTAATTATTTCACAAAATATGTGTGCTACAATGAATAATAGAATGGATCAAAACAGTGTTACAAGTGTTACAAGTGTTACAAGAATGGGGAAAAGAATGAATAGTTCAACCATTGTGCAATTGCGTTGATTATATGAATATAAAGAATGGTGCTCCTACTTAGCGCTTCCTATCCTAATTAGCATAGTGTGTGCGAGGTTGCCAGAGTACCTTAAAGGGGTCTAACTCCTTATTTACCTGCTAGTGTGTGTCATCTGACAGCCAGCCTAACGAAGAGCAGGCCACCTTCCTTCTCAGGTTGATAACGGGATTCAGCTGTGCTACAATTCTGGCATATGTTGACCTCAACAATCTCGTCAAAATGCTCCTCTGTCTAAACAAGCACTTGGCGCAGTTTATGAACTAAGCATGACCCATTCTATCTATGCCGGAGTTCTGGTCTGGCTGTCTTTGATTCTACCCACCCAGACCTGTTCCCGAACAGACCACAACAAACAACATGTTGCATAGCTTAGTCCTTGTACAGAATGTGCCAAGACCTGATAATGAGCCTATAAGAACGGGAAATGTAAGCAAACCATGTTCTGAGAGAATTAGACCATACAGTGGCACAAGCAAATTTGTGTTAAAAGTCATTATTTAAAATGATGCCAAACTTAAACTTGAAAATGTAAAATGGAAGTGGTTATGCCCAGGGCCTAGGTAACCTCACAACATTTCCCCCTTCACGTTTTTGTGGTTAGATGGTCGAAGTTCATAAGCCCAACTGTATACTTGATTATAAGTAACAAGTGCATAGGCTGAATACAGAAGAATGACCAGGTTCTTCAGCCATACAATGAGAGCCATAAAACTCACACTTGATATCAAAATCTGTTTACCCACCTGATCCAAATGGCAACATACAGTGCATATGTTGTTTATCGTCAGGCCACCACAGGTAGACTCATATTTTTCATTGACTTAACACCTTCAATGCTATGGAGATTTTTCTCCTACGCTGAAGATCCTTATTTCCCATTATTCATGACAAGGTCAGCTCGTCATAAGCACATGTTCAGTGTACTGCATGACGAGCTGACCTTGTCATTAGCATTGAAGACGTTAAGCTGATGATTGACACTTTACTGACCACATTTGTGAAACATCTAAAAGGACTCGGACATGTTGTTGTAAAGTCTGCTCTAAGCCAGGAAAGATGCTGGAGAGTCATGATTACTGTCCCCAGCACCCATCTCAGCCAGCCCTGTGTTTTCCTACTTTTTTATGTTGTACCATACAAAAGTGAAGTATTGGTACATTGACTGAGGTGGAGCTGCTGTAAAGTAGACTTTTCAATGGCTATGCATGGATACCTAACTTCTATGGGCCACAACTTCACTAGCAAAGCAGCCCTAGATTTATTTTCCTTTCCTTGAGGAAATCATGGACTTGTTATGGCCTGCTCGACACCTTTTTCCACCATTTGAACATGACAGGTTATTTGCCGAATGACAAGTGCATTATAGTCCCCACCCTGGACATAATGGTGAATGGAACATAGGCCACATTGTCACGGAATGCCCTGTGTGGCAAAAACGTAAAGACTTGACTAGTTTTTTAAGTGCTTTTTAGGGAACTTATGTATACAGCACAAGTCAACCCTGATTGCCTTCAAGAACCTGAGTAAGAGTAATTAGTCAAACAAACGTCTTGTGGGACTTGTTCGATAACACTGCTATTGTTAAACTCAATTAGCAACTTGTATCATAATTATTGTTATTGAAAAAGGATATAGGAGGCGCTATAATGCAAGATGATGCTTTTCAAATGTTTTGTACAAGGACCATCTACATTTCAGTATGTATCAACATTTGTGTATACTACACAGTGCTTAAACAGTGGACTAAGATGAAAACAACATAGAACAAGACAGTGAACAGATTCCAAGTTTGTATATTATATCAACCAAATGTAAGCGGAGATCATGTTTGGTCATAGATGGTATCTGTTGGCAACCCATAACATGTTTTGAAAGCAACTTCAGGAGGGAATGTTATTGTTTTGACCTGTAGTTGGTCTTTGGGTTCCATCAGGACAAAGGACCTCCGACTAAAGTTCCCTAGAAACAGTGGAATCTTGGAACCAGCTGTTATAATCTATGTGTTGCAGTGCCTCGCATTTGGAATGTTGAACATGAGAAAATGCAGAAAATGAGTGAAATGTTATGAAGGGCAGTGGCAGGTGGAGCGGCATGAAAGGCGGCTGCTCTGAGGGAGTCGTGTAAATAAATATTGGAACTTTCTATATAGTGTGTGTGAGTTTATTAGAGTAACTTCCTACATGTTTTAGTGACTAGTTGAACAAGTTGAAATGTACCTTCGCTCAATGGGGGTGAGGACATTTTAAAACATGTGTGGGAAGAAGATAAGTATAAGTAGATGGGAATATACCCTAAGTTGAAATAGGATTGGCAACACAAAGGAAAGTTATGTATTTTTAATTGGCAAGTGCAGACAGGAATAGATATATGGAAGGGAATGCATGTGACCATAGCTTTGAACCTTTAGGTGGCTCTGCTCAATTTCTTATAGGAGAAGATTAGTGGTTTCTGGAGTTTATTTTGTGTGTGGGCACTATGCCTATTTTGAGTTGCCTAGAAATTGTGAAGGTCCTTGTTATCGTGCCCTAGTGTTTCAAATAATTAATTATGCAAACAATGTAGATATACCACAGGAATGGGATTATCTGGTAGATTCAAAGTAGTGGTAATACTGCTTCACATAAAGTAGGAGACATTTTTGGAGCTATGATTCCTTTAATATATGTTGTTTTAAATGATTTAAAAAACAGCCAACTGTCCACGATAGTGAACAAACTTGCAAATAGTATAGCTGATGCATTGTTGGCTGCAGGTACAGAGCTGGTGGCTATTAGGTCCATGGTCTTAAAGTATCAACTTGCATTAGACATTTTGTTGATGAAAGAGGGTGAAGTTTGTAAGAAGCTGAAGTTTCAACAATGTTATATCTTTATCCCTGATAACAGTAAGGAGTTATGAGGATTTTGAAGCATATCACTGGATGGAAATCTGACTTGAAGAAATTAGAAACAACCTGCACCTGGCAAGTAGTTGGGAAGAAATTTGCTGCTGTAGGTAGTTGGCTTCGCAATTTCGGAAGTTGGCATTTAGGTGCTATATTGAAGCATATTCTGATTATTGGCATTTCATTTATTACTTAATTTGCTATGTTTCAGGGATTGAAATACAGGACATCAAAGAAAGTGGTGTTTGAAGTAAATGGAATAAAGAGGAAAAGGGTTGATTTAGAAGAGAAACATTGCAAGGTCTGTGATGAGATGAAGGAATTGGAAAAGCCAAGGCGTAAAATGTTAAAGACAACAGAATCTTGAATTGATCTCAGAAGATTTATTTGACTTATGTAATGGCTATTCTAGCCATCATAGGGGGATAGGAGCAGCGTAATTCAGTGTCCTACTCCTTTAATATGTAACCTATATTTTTGATGTGTGTTTATCTGTATAATCTATGTGCATTATATTAATCAATTATAGTGAATGGCTATCTATTCATGTAGATGAGAGCCACCCATATATTTAGTGCAATTATAATAAATGTGTTCATTATAAAAGTAATATATATATATTTTCCTAAATGTATTTGATGTATTTAATTATGATAATTGCACTTGTTTGCAATTTATTTTTAATCTAATGGTGCCCTAACTTTTAGCCAGGCCCATGGTGCACACATTGTATTTTTGTAAAATGCATTGCATGTGTCTTGTTTTTCTCTCCTCTGCGGGTGTCAAAGTGCTTCTTGAGTTAGAATAGGATTTATTGTGCAGTGCATTGGATTAGTAGACTACAGAATTGTTTAATAGAATTTGGCCTCGGATATGCAGAATGAAATGGTGGGAGCTACCCTCCTGTACTCAACAGACCCGATTGATGTTGCATCCAAGGTTGTCCAGATAGTTACTCCGTTGATTAAGAACTGGGAAACTAGGGAGTCTACCTGCTCTAAGAAAATGCTGTCTTCGAATTGGCTCATTTGGTAAAAACTGATAGAAATAAACCTTCTAGAACCTGATTATAGGCTCTAATTGTGCAAGTTTTAGAACAGCTGAGCAGACCCTGTCCTGACTTCACTGAGAGAAGACTTCGTCTTGCCTCTGCTGATTTCCCTTCACACATTAAACTTGGTTCAGCTGATGCTGATGCCTTACCCATAGATTTTCCCCTTTCTACTGTTGATAATTCGTTTAGAATAGGGAAGTTAATTTATGGAACATGCATAGTTGAAATTTTGTTTGCTATAAGTGATTCGGTTTTGTATCTTTTGCAGATTATATACAAATTCAGACTGCATGAGAATTTTAATATGTATGCTCTCATTATATTATTATTTTAATTTTGCTGGCTGGTTTAACTTGTAACCTGGACTACAAATGTGTGAATAAAATACTTAAGGTTTGAACACCATCCTATATGCTCTTCCTGTGGATCCATAGTGGTTTCAAATAGTATTTGAAATGTATTACTGATATTAGCTCCTTTTTAACACTTCAAATTGACAATCAAAGCTCCATACAACCAGTGGGGATTGTCTTTGCTAATTTCCAAAAGAGACTGAGATTCAAGAAATCGCTCTCCATCAATCCATATGTTGCGCAAGTCTCCCATTAGTTTGACAAAACTCATTTTCTATCCTTGAAACCATTCATTGATTACCGCTACAGAGCAGCCATAAAGCTAGTATATGAAACCCACTGTCTTCTAGACTATGTCAGTAATATCCCTGCTCCTCGCATAGAGATAGGTACACCTGGCAGTGTTAATGTTTATGAGTTTTGACAGAGGAGTGTGACTTATCTCTGTGTCCTTGATGAAGTCTAGACCCGTGCCCCCAGCCACTCACTATATGTAAATCAAGTGTGGATCGGCCTGTTGATTTTTCTGGTATCTGACACTGTTCCTGAGGTTCACTGGTTTCCATTGCCTATGTGTTCAAAAAGCAAATTCCTTCACAGTGTCATGATGGTTGGATCTTAAGACCTTCCATCAACCCTTATCAGCCGGTCACAGGCTCAAGCTGTGTGAATTGTGTTGGACTTGGCCCTTCTGGCAGGTTCACCCCTAAACTTTTTTGCTTGTAATGGTGACCTGGTGATGGTGATTTTTGGGTTCTGCGCACTTTCACTGTGTCCCAGTGGAAAGTGCGTGCGCACTTTGAGTGCATGTGGTGAGATAGGCCTGCCCTCCCATAGGAATGCATGGGGAATGTATGTGTCCCTGGTAGTTCCTGATGCGTGGGGTGTACAGGCTCGAGTCTGGTATGTGTGGACTCGTGTGATTGAATGCTGCGAGATGATGTATGCGTCATGAATGTGTCTAGTGGGGAAGTGCCATTTCTAGACATTGATGTACGTGTGCTGTGAGGGTGCTGGAGTGTGATTGGCTGGAGCTGGCTGGGATGCCAGGCTCCAGGATGTCTGGATGGGTCTGCCCAGTGGTGAGTGCTGAGATCAGCATGCTGATGGCTGGGGAGGAGTGCCCCTGTGTCTTGAATGGGGCCGGGCTTTCCCCCACACAATGCTGGCTCCGCCCCCCTATGGTGCATCTAACGACCCTAGCCCTGCCAGTGAATAGAGTGAAGTGATGAGCACATCCAGGGTGCTCCAAAACCAGCTGCGACTGGTTTCTCCCCCACCCTGCACAAAGACAAAGGAATGTGATGTATAAAAATCGGGCTGTGTCCCCACAGAAGTTGTTCTCTGCCAGGATCCTGAGGGGGCTGCTGCTGCTGCTGGGCAGGAGGACCACCACTTGAATTGTCTCCCTGCCTGGAGACCCAGTGAGCTGGCTCGTGGCCCAGCCTTGCCCCCCTACCTGTCTCCAGACCTTTGCTGGAGCGATATTTTGCTTGGAGCGCCTGGAAGCGCTTTATTTGTCTTTAGCGCTCGAGGGTGCTTTATTTTTTGGTCCTAGCGCTGGGGAGCGCTTTTGTGCACAGCCGGTGCCCACCCGGCATTTGCCGGCTTTAATTGCCGATTTTGAAGCCCCTGGTGAGTGTCCACCTCGCCAGGGACCTTGCCGCTAATTTTTTGGTGGCCCCCATAGCGAGAGCCCACCTTGCTTAATAGTTAAAATTACCCCCGGATTGCAACTACAAAAAGAGCTTCCCTCGGGCTGCCGCTCTGCCCACGGCGCCCCGGAAGCACCTCGCTGGCCGGCCAATCGCAGCGCGGCCCCGGGAAGAAGGAGCGGAAGTCCCGCCCCCGCAGCCAGAAACAGGAAGCGGCTGTCTCCTCCGGGGCTCCCGAGGAAGAGAGAGAGCCCCGGTGTGTCCCGCCGAGGTGCCTGCCAAGGAGACTGGACGTGTGCCCCGGGCGGAGCACGAAAGAGAGGAGCTCCGCCACAGACCCGGTTTGTGGAGGGCCCCGTGCTACACTGGGAAGAGGGGGAGGCGTCGGGGCACATTGCCGGAGCCCACCCCCCCCCCCTTGGTGCAGTGCTGTGATTTCAAAGGCTCGGGGGCAATTTCGAGTTGAGCCCCAGAGGGAGGGGCCCCGGGGCCCCACCCCCGCCGCAGTTGCTGCCAGAGCCTGTCGAGGCTCCACGATCCAAGTCGGCATTTGTTTGTTGGAGCCACGAGGCTCCGGGGGCAGTTTCCTTTCCCTGTTGAGCGGCCCCAGTTGGCAGAGGGCCGCTCCAGCATCTCCGGGGGCAGTTGTTTCTCTTGACTCCCCAGAGGGGGGACTCCACAGAAGGCTCCAGGCGCTATTTGTTTCACGAGCCCAGAGAGGCTCAAAAGCGCCACAGTTGTTCAGGAGCCCAGAGAGGCTCAAGGGGCATTTATTGGTCCACGAGTTCCCCGAGAGGGACTCCACCACCCCCCCCTGTTTACTCAGAGTCCGGAGGGGACTCCAACACTACAGTTGTTTGTAGGGCCCAGAGGGGCTCAGGGGGCATTATGTATTTAGCGCCCTGAGAGAGGCTCAGGTGCCAGATTTGTTTTAGAGTCCAGAAAGGCTCTTGGGTGACATGGCATTTGTTTAGGGCCACGAGGCCCCCAGCCTACATTTCGCCAGAGCCTGAGAGGCTCCAACGTTGGCCCCAGCCTTGTCTCACACAGCTGCCCAGCACTTCGTGGGCAGCTGCCACGTTTAGGCCCCTGACTTTGGGACCCAGGGCGTCCTAGCCCTAGAGAGGCCAGTTGGCCTAGGGACAGTCACAGGAGGTGACTTATGTGAGTTTGGCGCAATTGATCTTTTTGATGCACCCCTGAATGTGTTTTTATGTGTCATGTGCCTTGTTCTTACACCTCTGAATGTATTGTTGATGCATCATGTGTTTTCCTTCCTTACACCGCTGAATGTATGTTATGCATCATGTGTTATGTGCTTACACCCCTAAAGGTATTGTGATACTTAGGTGGTTGTTTTTCTCCTAGTGCAGGTGGTGCTAGTGAGGTCCTGGTTACCAGTGATTACTAGTTGTGTGCTATTTTGTGCTAAAGTGATTTACATCCTATGTTCTATGTTCTAAGTGCTATTTCTAAAAGTGTTACTTCTAAAAGTGCTGATTCCTGACAGTGGTCCAGGTGGCCCTGTCTTGTACATATCCCCTGTAAATTCTGCCCGTGCCTGTTGGCACATTGTAAAGTGTATGTTTTTATCTAATGTGTTTTGGTGTAATACAAAGGCTATGTTTATATAACCTTGTGTGGAGTTTCCTTTGTGGTGGGCCTGGGTGTTGTTGCTGGGGTGCGTGCGCAAATACTTAACTCACATCACCTCCAAGTTTAGCCTTGCTGCTCGCGCCACGTTACCTAGAGGGTGAGCAGGGGTTATCTTGGCGTGTAACTCCCTTGCCCTGACTTAGGAGTGGTGGTCTTTAACTGACTTTGGCGCAAGCCCTGGCCAGCCAGGGATCCCATTTCTAACATTGGTGGCAGCGGTGGGATAAGGATTTGTGTTTGCGTTGTACCACAGTGGCAACTGGCCGCACTACAAAACTCTGCATTTTAGATAACCACATTTTAGGGAATTGTTTTTTTGAAGTCCATTATTTTCTTCTCCTGATGGTATCATTGTGTAATTGTGTCAAGTATATTTGTCCCCCGCCCTGCGCCCAGAGTCGGTACCTGTGTCACGTGTGGTCAGGTTGAGGAATCAGGGGTGGTAGAAACTGCCTTACCAGTCCAAGGGGAGGGTTGTGTGTGGATGAATGGTGTGTGGCACTAGACAAGTGAGTGTGAGCTCTCTGGGATAGGGAACTTGCTGAATACCTTTGTAATTTGGACTCTTGCTTCAGCCCTGACAGTTAAGTCCCCTGTGTTGCACGTGTCTGTGAGCATCCTGCCAAGATGGAGTCTGCTTTTAATGTCTGGGGTCTGTTTATGCATGAACTGAGAGAGTTTTGCGAAAAAGAGAGACATTGCAGTGAATGAGTCCGACACCCAGTCCCAACTTAGGGGTAACCTAATCCAATGGCAGAAGGAGGACTGGGAACGTGAGCACAGTGAGGAGAGGGCCCGGGTCTCACACCATGAGGGTGGTGGGTCTAAGGGGAGCCCTGAAGAGTCTGAGGAGGAGGAAGAAAATGATAGCACAGGGACGGCAGCAGATAGTGAGGACCCCATAGATAGGGAGTCCCTTGCTGGGTCTAGCGTAGGAGGCAGCCCCTCATCCCTTTCCCTGTCCCCAGAGGAGCTGGAAGATAGGAGGAGAGAAAGGGAGCACCAGCTGGCTTTAGAGGAGCTCAGGTTAGAGCATTCCCAGGCTATGGCACAGCTGGGCGTTAGAAAGCAACAGCTAGAGACTCAGAGGGTCTTAGCGCAGGAAAGGATAGAGGAGGCTGAGAGGGCATCCACCAGAGGCAAAGTACCTCTGGAGGGTAGACTATCCCCTGCGCACAGTTTTAATTTTCTGGACTCCCCAGGGCGGGTTGAGTCCAGTGGTGGCAGCTATATAGATTTCAGTGTAGGAAATCCCAGTCCCAGTTCGCCCAGTCTGATGCCTGTGTCCCAAGAGGAGGAGTTAAGGTTGAAGTTCAGGGACAGTAAGAAACTGTCTCACCAGTCTTGGGTAGATTTTGAGGATGAATGTTGTGATACACTGTGGGCTTGGGTACAGGTTCACACGAAAGATGATTTTAACGCCTTGTTTCATCTGATTGTCAAAGGGCACCTGCTCAGTTGTTGTTCACCAGGGTTGCGCACACGCCTGTTGGGGTGTGGATTGTCTGACGCATGTGAGCTTGCAGATGAAGCAGACCGCTGGGAAAGGGCCAGAGGTTCTTTAGAGTCATTAGTGAGTGAGTCCAACAATAGTGGTACAGGTATCTTCCAGCCCAGCGTGGTGGAAGAGGCGCAGTGTTGCCCAGCTAGGTCCCAGTATAGTGAGATGGGTGGAGAGGCTGACTACCTGGCTCAGTGGAGCAGGAGTCAGTGGGTGGCTGAGAGTCCCCAGATGCCCGAAGCCCTGTCTCAGAACCTTGGTGGTTTCTTGAGGGAACACCAGGATGGGGACCTAGGCTGTCCTGTTTGTACACTTGAGGAGGATCTCCTTGTGTCTAGGGAACCTGGAGCATTTGTAACTAGAGCTCCAGGGGTTCCAGTGTCCGGCAGTGCTACTCCAGTTAGGAGGGCACAGGAGTCCGAAGGGAGGAGTGATTGAGGGAGTTCCCCAGTGGAAGGACCAGTGGGTCAGGGACTACCCAGTTGGGCTAGGTTCCCGTGTAGTGACCATGGTGACACCACTTCTGGTCTGGGGGATCTTCGCGCCCTGTCAGGTGGACAGGGGACGGGATATCTGCGTCAGACAGACAGTCACACGACACATGGGTCATGTGTCAGCCTCAGGGGATGGCGTGTGAGTCCTCAGAAGTCCTGGAGTGCCAGGCAATTATTCCACCAAAGGTTTTAGACCGGGGGTTGGGAGGCTAGGTTCAGGAACAGCCTGACCTGAAGGGTAGGACGACGGTAACCAGTGTCCTGACCGGTTCTTCTCCCAGAGGTACCGCCCCAGTTGGTAGGGAGCAGGACTCTGGAAGGGGGTGCAGAGGGTGGGAGAGCCCACCTCTGACCCCGGCGCAACCTGAGTGGATAAGCCCTGGGTTGGAATGGCGTTCTAGGTGTACCCCTCGCCGGAGGAGGAGGAACCCTAGGAGAAGAGGTAGGGGAGGAGAGCCTTCCCCGAGACTCCTGGTCCGCCTGAGGGTGTAGGCCCTAGGCTGGAGAACCAGTGGCAGTCTAGTCCTGTCTTGCAGACAGGAAGAGTGGAGAATGGCTCCTATGTGCCAGGGGTTACTACCCCCCGCTCTGCGAATAGGCAAGGACCGGTGGCACCTGGGTGGCCCAGGGCCTGGTCCTGGCCGCGGACAGCTTGGGAGTACCAGTGGGGTAGCCCAGTTGGTCCAGACAGTGGTTTTAGAAGGAATCCCATGGGTTCACAGTGGCGTAGAACAGGAGGGTGTCCCTGCAGATGCGGGCCCGCGTCTGTGTTCTATCGCCCCAAGCAGGGAAGTCCATCACGGTGGTGACTGGTCTCCCCTGCGTTTTGGCTGGAAGGGGGTTGTGTTGAACTTGGCCCTTCTGGCAGGTTCACCCCTAAACTTTTTTGCTTGTAATGGTGACCTGGTGATGGTGATGTTTGGGTTATGCGCACTTTCACTGTGTCCCAGTGGAAAGTGCGTGCGCACTTTGAGTGCATGTGGTGAGATAGGTCTGCCCGCCCATAGGAATGCATGGGGAATGTATGTGTCCCTGGTAGTTCCTGATGCGTGGGGTGTACAGGCTCGAGTCTGGTATGTGTGGACTCGTGTAATTGAATGCTGCGAGATGATGTATGCGGCATGAATGTGTCTAGTGGGGAAGTGCCACTTCTAGACATTGATGTACGTGTGCTGTGAGGGTGCTGGAGTGTGATTGGCTGGAGCTGGCTGGGATGCCAGGCTTCAGGATGTCTGGATGGGTCTGCCCAGTGGTGAGTGCTGAGATCAGCATGCTGATGGCTGGGGAGGAGTGCCCCTGTGTCTTGAATGGGGCTGGGCTTTCCCCCACACAATGCTGGCTCCACCCCCCTGTGGTGCGTCTAACGACCCTAGCCCTGCCAGTGAATAGAGTGAAGTGATGAGCACATCCAGGGTGCTCCAAAACCAGCTGCGACTGGTTTCTCCCCCACCCTGCACAAAGACAAAGGAATGTGATGTATAAAAATCGGGCTGTGTCCCCACAGAAGTTGTTCTCTGCCAGGATCCTGATAGGGCTGCTGCTGCTGCTGGGCAGGAGGACTGCCACTTGGATTGTCTCCCTGCCTGGAGACCCAGTGAGCTGGCTTTGGGCCCAGCCTTGCCCCCCTACCTGTCTCCAGACCTTTGCTGGAGCGATATTTTGCTTGGAGCGCCTGGAAGCGCTTTATTTGTCTTTAGCGCTCCAGGGTGCTTTATTTTTTGATCCTAGCGCTGGGGAGCGCTTTTGTGCACAGCCGGTGCCCACCAAGCATTTGCCCGCTTTAATTGCCGATTTTGAGGCCCCTGGCGAGTGCCCACCTCGCCAGGGACCTTGCCGCTATTTTTTTGGTGGCCCCCATAGCGAGAGCCCACCTTGCTTAATAGTTAAAATTACCCCCGGATTGCCACTACAAAAAGAGCTACCCTCGGGCCGCCGCTCTGCCCACGGCGACCTGGAAGCCCCTCGCTGGCCGGCCAATCGCAGCGCGGCCCCGGGAAGAAGGAGCGGAAGTCCCGCCCCCGCAGCCAGAAACAGGAAGCGGCCGTCTCCTCCGGGGCTCCCGAGGAAGAGAGAGAGCCCCGGTGTGTCCCGCCGAGGTGCCTGCCAAGGAGACTGGACGTGTGCCCCGGGCGGAGCACGAAAGAGAGGAGCCCCGCCACAGACCCAGTGAGTGGAGGGCCCCGTGCTACACTGGGAAGAGGGGGAGGCGTCAGGGCACATTGCCGGTGCCTGCCCCCCCCCCTTGGTGCAGTGCTGTGATTTCGAGCCCCGAGGCTCGTGGGGCACTTTCGAGTTGAGCCCCAGAGGGAGGGGCCCCACCCCCGCCGCAGTTGCTGCCAGAGCCTGTTGAGGCTCCACGATCCAAGGCGGCATTTTTTGTTGGAGCCACGAGGCTCCGGGGGCAGTTTCCTTTCCCTGTTGAGCGGCCCCAGTTGGCAGAGGGCCGCTCCAGCATCTCCGGGGACAGTTGTTTCTCTTGAGTCCCCAGAGGGGGGACTCCACAGAAGGCTCCCGGCGCTATTTGTTTCACGAGCCCAGAGAGGCTCAAAAGCGCCACAGTTGTTCAGGAGCCCAGAGAGGCTCAAGGGGCATTTATTGGTCCACGAGTTCCCCGAGAGGGACTCCACCGCCCCCCCTGTTTACTCAGAGTCCGGAGGGGACTCCAACACTACAGTTGTTTGTAGGGCCCAGAGGGGCTCAGGGGGCATTATGTATTTAGCACCCTGAGAGAGGCTCGAGGTGCCAGATTTGTTTTAGAGTCCAGAAAGGCCCTTGGGTGACATGGCGTTTGTTTAGGGCCACGAGGCCCCCAGCCCACAGTTCGCCAGAGCCTGAGAGGCTCCAACGTTGGCCCCAGCCTTGTCTCACACAGCTGCCCAGCACTTCGTGGGCAGCTGCCACGTTTAGGCCCCTGACTTTGGGACCCAGGGCGTCCTAGCCCTAGATAGGCCAGTTGGCCTAGGGACAGTCACAGATGCTGACTTATGTGAGTTTGGCGCAATTGTTCTTTTTGATGCACCCCTGAATGTGTTTTTATGCGTCATGTGCCTTGTTCTTACACCTCTGAATGTATTGTTGATGCATCATGTGTTTTCCTTCCTTACAACGCTGAATGTATGTTATGCATCATGTGTTATGTGCTTACACCCCTACAGGTATTGTGATACTTAGGTGGTTGTTTTTCTCCTAATGCAGGTGGTGCTAGTGAGGTCCTGGTTACCAGTTATTTCTGGTTGTGTGCTATTTTGTGCTAAAGTGATTTACATCCTATGTTCTATGTTCTAAGTGCTATTTCTAAAAGTGTTACTTCTAAAAGTGCTGATTCCTGACAGTGGTCCAGGTGGCCCTGTCTTGTACATATCCACTGTAAATTCTGCCCGTGCTTGTTGGCATATTGTAAAGTGTGTGTTTTTATCTAATGTGTTTTGGTGTAATACAAAGGCTATTTTTATATAACCTTGTGTGGAGTTTCCTTTGTGGTGGGCCTGGGTGTTGTTGCTGGGGTGCGTGCGCAAATACTTAACTCACATCGCCTCCAAGTTTAGCCTTGCTGCTCGCGCCACGTTACCTAGAGGGTGAGCAGGGGTTATCTTGGCGTGTAACTCCCTTGCCCTGACTTTATTTATTTATTTAGGAATTTTATAAAGCGCTTAGTTACGCTCTCCGGCGTGTCCCTGCACTGAGAATGAATCTGTGGGAGAGTGGGAAATTAAGGCAGCGCTAGGCGAAAAAGGTGGGTATAGGGCATAGGTGCACCCTAGGCCTACCAGGGGCTGCAGCATGTATTGTGCAACCACTGGTTTGCCTTCCAAACTGACATCACAGGTCTGTTCACACAGCCTGGGTAAGGTGGTGTAAGCACCCCTTACTTAGATATTGTAAAGCTATATCTACCTTTACATATTTATTTATTTAGTGTGTTTTATATAGCGCGCAGCTACCCCAACGGGGTGTCCCGGCGCTTCTGCAGGTTTGCTGTGTCTTACATCAGTGATTTTAACAAAAGAAGAAGGTTTTCAGTGCTTTCCGAAAAGGCATCTCCTCCTGAATCATCCGAATGGAAATCGGGAGTTTATTCCATTGGGATGAGGCACATACCTGGAAATGTTTTCCTCCGGACAGGGCTTTTTTAAATCTATGGGTTGACAACAGGTGTTTTGAGCTGGACCGGAGATGTCTAGCGTTTCTATAAGGACGGAGGCAAGAAGAAAGATAGGCAGATCCTTTTCCCTTGATAGCACGATGTGCCAAAGTTAGGGCTTTGAATTCTGCCCTCTTTTGGATAGGGAGCCAATGTAAACTGCGTCGGTGTGGTGAAATATGTTCTCGGAGAGAAATGCCACAAACCAATCGGACTGCCGCATTCTGGACTGTCTGAAGTCAGTAGCACAAACCGGAAGCGAGCCCTAGGTACAGGCTGTTGGCATAGTCTAAGTGTGAAGTTATTAGTGCCTGTTTAACCATCCGGATTTTGTAAAAACAGGCAGCAGATACCGTCTGTACTTGGTTGTGGAACGAGAGACGTGAGGAGTCCCATCTGACCCCTAGGTTTTTTACCGAGTCCTTGGGTGAGGGGGGGAGACTCAAGTCAAGAGGTCACCAGAGGTTCGAATCCAGCGGGGAGGGTTGATGGAAGAAAAGGACCTCGGTTTTTCCGGCATTTAATCGCAGGAAGTTGTCATCCATCCAACGGGCGATGTTCCGGAGGCAGTTTTTTAATGGATCGAATGTCGTTTGGGTAAGAGTTTTGTAAGAGAATAAAAGCTGAATATCATCAGCATAAGAAGTTGCCTTAGTTCCTGACTGAGATATAAGCACAGCCAGGGGGGGGAAATAAACATTAAATATAGACACACATACACCTATAAGCCACTCCTATGGTAGACATCGACAATCCTGGAGGCAGAGTGCTTGGTTTTATGTGAGAGGGTGCCCTAGCACGAGCTGAGACCCTCCGCAGCTTTCTGAACTATCTCCTTATAGCTGTTCTATGATATAGCCATACCAAACCTATACTCTAAGTGCATTATAATCCTCGCGGTTAATGCTAACTTTGGTTTGGCTTTATCAAAACATGTTGTGTAAGGTGTCAAACACTTTGGAATACTACCCCCCCGCCAATTCTGGCGGCAGGGGTAGCATTCCACCCTTCTAGAGGGAAAAGACATGTAAGTTACCGCTTTACCCAGTTAAAGTTAAACAGAGCCTCAGCATCACAAAATGGATGCTGCTGCCACAGACACGAGTCTGACCTTCTGTTGCTGGGGGAAACTCCACTAAGGGAGGCCAGGACAATAGGTTTCCTGTCCAGGGAGGTGCCAGCACCTCCCCAGACAGGGGTTGAGTGTATTGGGGCAGGGAGGGCTGCATTCAGTGAATGCATCTAGACACTGCCTGGGCACACAAGGTGCTCCATGCATAGACTGGTTCAAACCAGTTGCTGGGGCACTCCAGCCCCAGCTCTGGTGCAAAACTGGACAGAGGGAAAGGGGTGTAACAACCCCCTTCTCAGGTCCACCCATAGGAGGGACCTAGTCAGGTAATCCAGCCCCCTTTCTTGGTATAAGTATAGGAGCTGTGTCCCCAGGACTTTAGATTATCCTGGATGAATCTTTGAAAGACATATCTTGGACCATCGACATCCCATTCTGACTGGAAGATGGAAGACATCTCCCTTGTGGTCAAGGAGTAACCACCCTGTGCAAACAGGCACCATCAGCAACTTCGCCGGTCTGCAGTCTCAAGTCTCCCGTCGGAACCCAAAGACTATGCGACTCAAAACCTAGACTTCCAGACTTCTCTGACCTTGACTCACATCCACAGCAAAGCTGAGACCCGTGGTGGACACGAGAGACGTGGGACCAGACATCTTGGACATCCTGCATTTTTCTACCTGCACTCCTTTTCTGAAGCCTCGGTAAGTTGTGCATTGGGGTACAAGAAGCCCCAGCCCCAAGCACCATTTGCACCGAAGCTCAGGTGCCCACACTCCGCGAGTGTCCTGTGGTCTCTGCCTTTACATTTGTGCTTGATGTGTCTTCTTGGTTACTTGCCCATTAGCTAGTGAGCCTCCTGAAGATGCCATCTTGAATGTAACTTGCTTTCCTGGTTGCTCAAGGCTTGCTCCAGATTCCCTAAAAAGGAGAAGCGCCAAAGACCTTGCTGGTCTGCAACAGAGCCAATCTCAACATCCTGCATGGGTTGTGGTTGCCAAGGCTTGTTGGGTCCAATCCGGATACCAACACTGCAGTCATCTACATCCGTTGTGGTACAGCTTGAATCCAGCTCCTGGTCATCGTCGATGCCTCCTGGACCTCGTGGCTGAAGAGACAAACTCACCTTCTTCACCTGAAAAGCACCCGACATCGCCTGGTTCCTTCCTGGTTCCTTCCTGGTCACTGGCTAATGACCCAGACTCTGTCCCCTCTGCTTTCAGATTCTATATATATCCGTTCCACTCTTGGATCCACCCAGAAACTTTTCCTCTGGTCGCCTGCAGCACTTCTTTGCAGCTCTCCATAGAAAACGACGACAAATCCCGACACAAAAGACATCTATGCACCCGGCTTCCCTGGGTGAGGTAACACGAGTACTCCGGTGCTCCTGTGGGTCTTGACTCTCGAAGTGTCCTAGTTTAAAAGGGTTCCATCCTAGTCCATCCGGAAGTGTCCTTAAACTGTAGCTTTGTAACTTTTTTTACGAACTCCATAGAAAGTCAATAGGAACCCGTGCCTGTGTTTAGACACTGCACGTGGCTCCCGTGGGTCTCCTACTTCCTAACCTTTGGTTGCTTAGTGTAGCCCCAGAGATTCTACAGGCTCTAGGCCTGATTTCTAACTCTCACGTGGTACTTATACCACTTTCTTAGTATATGGTTTGTGAGCCCCCTAGGGCATAACATATACTGTGCAACTTATAGTATATTAACTGTGTGACTTGTATTGTATTTTTACCTCTGACCTCATAAAGAGTGCAGAGAGGTTGTGTTTAGATTTAATACATATATATTTGATATATACCTTGTGTGGTGTCCTTTCATTTGGTATTCAAGGGATTATATATGGTAAAACAACTTGCTTAACTCGCCTACTGAAGTCTTAGCCTGAAGACTGCTGGTTCATGCTACCACTGGGATAGCTTTCTGTAAGGTTGACTTTACAACCACCATCAATAGGGGTCGATTAGACTGGTGCAAGGTGCCCACTAGAACTAGTGGACATTCAATGCCAGGCTAACTTTTCACAAAAAGTCTTGCAAAAAATATATACTTGCCGTTTAAGAAGATGCACTGATTTCTTATGGAAATTACATATGATGCTGTTTTTGCTGTAGTATCTACCACAGAGCCAACAGATTGTTTAATGTCTGAACTGTCTCATAAAAGTATCCAGGGTTACTTTTGATAATTCAGCAGGTTATGAGTCTTTGTGTGACTTTTGTGATTTCCCCACCACTGTTTCAGTGAAGAGTAGGCTCTAAGATTTGGAAAGGTGTCACAGGACGGAACTCAGCACTCAAAGTTTCTGCACTGTGCTCCATAGTGTGACTGTGACAGAGCAGGAAACCACTGGATATGCAGAGATATAGTACTATCTGGCTCTCAACTTAACACTGGTGCCATACACACACCTTTGTGTCATAGTGCAAGGAGTGTGTGTGCTGTCTAGCATAGGTTTTAAACTGGAAGAGTACCGTTCCAGCATAAAATACTATGTATAGATAAACGTTATAATCTTTGCCACTTCAGTTATGTGCTGCACAGTCCAGCACTCATGCCGAATGGGAAAAGTTAGGGAAAATAAAAACATTTCTCCTTTAAACACCTCCTTTAAAGTGGGCCTATTTTTTGACACAAAACACTGCCTAGTATAGGTAGTAGATAGAGTTTTGCATAAAAAACCATGGCTGTTTTCAAGGGAAAGCCCATGTACCACCCATGAAATGCTCCCTTAATGCATAGTAATGCAAAGCAGCACTTTGCCCTTCATTGCTGTATTTTTAGGTAACTTTCCGGTGCAAAGAAAGTTAATAAAAAGTACAGAAATGTGCACTGTTTCTGTCTGGAATTAATGTAAATCTAGGACTAAGCCTGAATCTGGCCAGATAGGAGATTTGGGCATTCTCCCAGTCAAGTCTCACACTGAAAGGAATGATATCAGCACCAGCACCTATTTATCTATAGGCGGGTATGTGAGGGTTCAAATTTCACCCAGGTCCACTGCCTCCCCTATTTATGTGTTTGTCATCCAGGACATCTCGTTGAGTCTCAGGAGGTAGGAGCAGAGCAGTTAAGGTTTTTCCAGAAGAGACATTCTTATTGTTGATGGTATCAGTTTGTATATTCCCATACAGTTCCCAGGTGGTGGTGACCGATCCTGAATTCGGTAAATGAAAGCCCTGGTGTCAAGGGGCTAGTCACCCTTGAAATTGGTGGGGCGAGATAACTGCCCCACTGCTTCTCCCCCAAAAAAACAGCCCATCCCTCCAAAAGCCCAAAATAATACAATTCCTCTCTCCAAAAGCCCAAAACGAAACATAAACGCAAACTAAAACAGTACACTGACATGCATTACACATTTACAAACTTACCCACAAGCTACTCGTTCTTCTCTGTCTTATTCTGCAGTCTGTGCTACATAGAGCTCCCCCAACCAATCTAGACACTGCTTCTCATGTTAGTAGCCAGCTTGAGAGAAACACCAGAATTGGTTGGAGTGGGTTGGCTGCGTGCCTCTTCAGGCTCTGGAGGCCTGTGCTTGCTCTCCACACAGCTGTCTAAGACAGCTCGAGTTGGAAAACTTCAAAGTGTGCATGCCAGGCTGGCTGGCGTAAGAAGCTGGCTAAACTGAAATGTGCACTTTGGAGTTTCTGGCCAGGCACTGCTCCAGTCCCCCATTCTGTCAATCAGCAGCAAAGGACATGCCCCACATTTCTCCCGGCTCGGAGGCAGGTTTGCGGCTGTGGCACGCCACTGTGAAAAGTAAAATGGTAATGAAATAGTTTCATTTCCATTCTATTTTTAAAATGTACGAGCAGCTCGCTGTGGGTGGGGGTGGCAATGCTCCTCTGCCCTCATGAAGAGACTGTTGCTGCCTGGTATTGTTTTCAGGGTCACAAAAATACAGCCTTTATGTCCATAGTGTATTCTCCTGTGGGTCCTATCTGCACTGATCAACTATCAAAGTGTTGCAATCGTTTGCTTCCTCCCATTCACTAAGAAGTGTTGAGATACCAATGGCTAGGTTGTTGTTGTCATCACAGTTATGTCTCCTTGTTATACCAGCCCTGGAAGAGCATGTAGATGTCTTGCAGCAGTACATCTTATTGCTGACTACAATCTATTGCCCTCACCAGATTGCTGGGTTGAGGATGATTCTACTGCCCACTGTCTCTAGGTGGCTCCTCTCACTGATGCAGGCTGCACCTCCCTGTTCTTGCATAGGGAGTGCGGCTGAGAGAAAGAGCTGGACGCAACTCTGTCTCTTCCCTGATGGCTCCGCTGCTACAGCAGGTTGTGACACATTTCACCCAAGTACTTGTGGAGCGACCTTTCAGAGCACAGCGATGGAGCGCAATCACATTTCTAGGTCTGCCTCAATCTTCAAAAATCACAGACAGATGTTCCTTAGTGTCAAGCTTGTACCCCGCTAATGGCTTGTTGCATAAGGTGTTGGATTTAACTTCAACACCTTCCCTACTGTTGCACACACTGGAGTTGGAATAGTAAATTATACTATTCCAACATCCAGGGCACCGCCGACAGTGGTAAAAATTTGCGTCATAACGGCATGCGGGGTAAAAGCATGCATTGTAATGTCATAGAACTGCCAAGCTGCTCCACTGCATTACATTTTTTTTTTTACTTTTTTATTGTGGTGTATCGTCAAGAGAACAGATGGATATGCACATCTGTGTACATGCAGGCAATGATGAAGGGCAGGAATCAGGTTAAGTAACAGTACACAGCCTTTCGGTCCACAACCCTGAGGTCAAACGGCGTCGCAATAGAGCAAAACCATAAGAAAAGCAAATCAGTACCAGCATTGGACCCAAACAGGGTAGTCACACCACTTTTTCCATTTAAACAAAAACAATACTCAAATAAATAAATCCAGCAGAGAGAGTCAAGATAGCCTACAGTCCAACTCAAGGGTCCAGCTCGAACTAGTGGTGCTACATCGCCCCAGGCCCTGTCGTTATAAAACAGAATTATAGGAGCATCACACGTTTCACTGAGGGAATAGAGGCAGATCACAGTAGAGGCCAGTCCCACCCTCCTCAGCCCACACACCCGCACCTAGGTCCTCTACGGCACATCGCCAGTTCCGCCGTTGGAGAATCAGACAGGTCGCCACGGTATGCATTCCAGTGTCCCCACTTCTTGTCCCACACCCGGGGCAGCCCCTTATTTTATATACAGTTTTCTCAGCTATCATGCATTGGTCCATTGCGGCCACCCATCTCACCACCAGTTCTCTGTCCGGGGAGCCCCATCCCATCGCTATGGAACGTTTGATCAACAGAAACCCCAGTGCCGCCCACTGTAGCTCAGGAGCATTAAGGTCGTTCGGCCCCCAAATGTTGAGGACACATTCCTTGGGCGACGTGGAGTGCGGTTTGCCCAAGGAGCTGCTCATTTTCGCAGCGTAGCCAACCAGAACTGCTGTATCACGGGGCAGTCCCACAGGATATGGTAGAAGGTCCCAGGGAGTCCGCAACCACGCAGGCATAGTGCGTCAGGTCGCCAACCAATTTTGGCCAAGGTGAGGGCGGACATGTATACTCTGTGCAGCACTTTTAGTTGAATCAATCTAAACCTGTGGCATATGGCCGATTCCCTCGGGGATATCAGCGCCGAACGCCACTCGTCGTCTTCCATAGGACCAAGGTCCATTTCCCATTTGGCCCGTAGTGGCAAGAAGGAGTCGGGAAGGTTGTTGCAGAGCTTACGATAGGTCAGGGATATGGCCTTTTCAGGAAGAGGTTCCGACAATAGCCTATCCTCCAAGGGGAGGTATCAGGTATGGAGGCGAAGTCCGGAAAGGTGACCTGTAGGGCGTGTGTGATCTGCAGGTACCGAAAAAACTCAGTGGATGCTAGGGCATATTTAGCTTGTAGGTCACTAAAGGTCAGCAATTTACCTTTATGTACCAGGTCTCCGACCTCAGAAATCCCTATCGCGTCCCACCTGTCAAATCCACGGGAGAAACAAAGGGAGCCCAAATGTTGGGCGGACCACAGAGGCGAGGTTTTGGTAAGTTTGTCAGCCCAGCCCAGCCGTGTATTGGCTCTGTGCCAAATGGCCACCGTATGTGCCATAGGCCCAACGTACCAAGCTTTTGTGGGTTTGCTATATAAGGCCCCTAAGTAGCCCTCCCGCCCAGTTTGATCTTTATCTAATAGGAAGGCCGGATTCAGAGGTGAACCGTGTATCCAGTGGTTAATCACCACTAGTTGGGAGGCCCAATAGTAAAGACGGAGATTAGGGAGGGCTATTCCCCCGTCATACCATCCCTGAAACAGCTTACAGAGAGCAACCCGAGCGCCACCGCCATCCCAGAGTAACAGTCGGAGCTCACTTTCTACCGCCCTGAAATATGAATCTGGAATGGAGAAGGGGCAATTCTGTAGGACATACAGGAAGCGTGGGAGCGCTAACATTTTAAACAGTGCCGCCCGTCCCAGGAGAGAGCGCGGGAGGGAGCGCCAATGAGCAATGTCGCTACGAAGCCTGCGAAGTCGGCCCAACAGATTACGATCATAGAACTGTTGGAAGTCAGGGGTGATGAAGATACCAAGATACGTAAAGCCTTCAGTGGCTAACGTGATTGAGAACCCCCTGGGCAGGCGAGGCGGCGGACCATGTAACATGTACAGCACCGATTTGGTCCAATTTATAGCTTAGCCCGAGTATTTTCCAAAGTTGGTAAGGACGTGGAACAGGCTGTTAATGGAGGATTGGGGGGACGACACGTATATCAGGATGTCGTCGGCGTAGAGAGAGATCTTGTCAACAGTCTTGTCGCTCCATCGCAGGCCTCTGATTGAGACATCCGTGTGGACCCAGTGAGCCACAGGCTCCAGGGTGAGGGCAAACAACAAGGGGGGGAGGGGGCAGCCCTGTCTGGTGCCCCGATGGAGAGGAAATCTCCGGGACAGGAGATTGTTGACTCGGACTTGGCCAAAGAGGTGTATACATTTTCAAGGTGATCAGCGAACGCCTCCGCAATGTCTTGGGGATCCACCGCCACAGATCCATCAGGCCTAGTTATAGATGACACCCATCTAGATCCTTGATCGCGATGCTCCAGCCATGCAAGCATCTTGCCTGCACTGTCTCCTAATTCGTAGACCCGATGACGCGTGTGGAGCAACAGCGCCTGCGCCTTCTCAAAGTGTCAGCCATTGTAGATCAATTGTTGGGCATGGAGACGTTCAGCAGTGGAATCCAATGGTGCCACATTATAGGACGCCTCAAGGCCGAATAGAGCAGTTTCCGCCTGTGTAATGTGCTCAGCATGTTTACGCAGATGGCTCGTCTTAAGGGCTAGTGCTTCACCCTTTACAACTGCCACGTAGGCCTCCCAGAGCGTAACAGCCGAGTCTACTGAGCCTACGTTTTCAGCAAAATAAAGTTTGGTACGCTCCCGCAACGCCTCTCTAATATCGGGAAACTGCAAGAGCCAGGGATTAATGACGATAGGTCCCCTCACCAGCTGGCGATTGTAAGTTAGGTCCACCATGAGTGGCGAATGTTCGGAAATACCACGAGAGAGACCTCTCGGGCGGAAATAGTCAATTCTTGATGTACTGTTGTGTGCATTAGAGTAGTGCGTGAAGTATGGTGTGTCTGGTAAGTGAAGGCGCCAGATGTCTTTTAAACCTAAAGCCTGGGCAAAGTCAGCCAAATCCGAGCTCTGACGGTGTGAGCCTCTCTTAGGCCTACGGTCCAGGTCGTCGCACATCGTGGCATTGAAATCTCCGCCAATTATGAGTGTACCCGGGGAGAGGCCTAACAATTGTGTGCCCAGTTCTTTGACGGAGTCTCGTACTAAGGTTGGCGGGAGGTACGCAGAGATGATGTTCAAGGGACGCCCCTCCCAGGTGGCCTCCACAATAGCAAACCGGCCCAGGGGGTCGGCCCAGCAGCTTGAGTAAGTGAGTGCGAGAGATTTCCTAACTAAAATCCCAGTACCTCGGGACCCAGAAGTAAACCCAGCGTGGACCAAAAGCTTGTATCCCCCTCGCTGCAGCGCCCGACAGGTGTTACCGACCAAGTGGGTCTCCTGCAACAAAACTATGTCGGGGGAATGGCGCCTGAGGAACTGGAGGACTACACTTCTTTTTATTTTGTGACCTAGACCATTAACGTTCCATGTGAGGATAGTAAGGGACCTAGAGAGTAGTCGAGTCATGACTGCAAGATTGGGGGGTCAAGTATACGGGTCGCACAAGAAAGAACCACCAATGGCGGCGGAGCCCCCGGGCCACTCGAGGCACGGGACAGATCAGGACATATTGTCTCCGGAAACCAGATAGCAGCCGGGACAGCAGGCCAAGCACCACGGGACCCTGGACTGGAAGGAAGGCTAAACTAAAGACGGCTCTGCAGGAAGCACAAGGATAGATAAGCGATACGAAACGAACTGTGAAAACTCTCCTAAGGACAAAAGTGAACAACATGACAGCAACAAAACATTGCCAACCCCCCCCCACCCCCACCCCTTCCCCCCACCCTGCTTCCCTGCCCGCGGATTCAGAACTATCCACACCCCAACTAGGCAGAGTGCCTGTCGCCCTCCCACTCGTAATCGGGGTACTGAAAGACCGACAGTGCGCTTGCCCGACTGAAAAACATTATAAATGTAATACACTCTTAAGGTCGTACCATAAGACTGAAACAGCATTCACATAATAGAAAAGTTACTTGTCAGTCAGCTGGTGCAGCCTGATCACGGCCGAAGGAAACAGGTCCCAGAGACAGAGGCCAGCACAAAAGGAGGAAGCTCGCTGCCTCGGGCAGTCCCATTGATCATGAGGCAGCCGCATGGAGGGGACCCCTGCAGTCTGTGGTGGGGCCCGTTTCAACAAAGGGATGTCATCCCACTCCATCAAAAGGTGCAGTGAAGAGGTCCTGACTCTCAGGCGGATGGTATTCCCGTAGGGTTGCATCCGGCGTGGATCGGTTCCGTGGAGAACCTCCTACTCTACTCCAACCATCCAGCCAGTCCCACACCTCCCCCGGCGAGAAAAAGAACCATGTTTTGTCATCCTTTTCAACACGTAATTTCGCTGGGAAGAGCATGAAGTATTTGACACATTTTTCGCGCAACGCTCTCTTGACCTCCAGAAAGCTGCGACGCCTCACCTGCACCTTGACTGTGAAGTCCGGGAACATGGAGATGCGAGTGTTCTCCAAGAGAAGAGGTGGGCCAGATCTGGCAGCTTGTAATATAGCGTCACGATCTCTAAAGATGAAGACCCTCGCAATGATGGGACGTGGGGGGTGGCCCGGTTTAGGTTTACCTCCCGGGACCCTGTGCGCTCTTTCAATGGAAAAATAATTCAAAAGTTGTTTCGGTTTAAGGTGCCTTGTAACCAGGGACTCTACAAACAAGTCAGCTGAGGGCTCCTCCATTCGTTCCGGGACCCCTAGGATGCGGATGTTGTTCCGTCTCGCCCTCCCTTCATACTCGTCCAACTGGTCACTCATCAGCTTCTGCTGTTTCTGAAGCTGGGCAACTTGCTGCTGAAGTGTAGAGGTATCGTCAATCAAGGCTGCCGTCTTGACCTCTACTTCTTTAACTTTAGTGTCAATTTTACGCAAGTCAGCACGCAGGAGGGTCACCTCAATGTTCACGGAGTCAATTCGAGTCTCCAGAGAGGAGCGGACCCCAGCGATGGCCTCCATTACGACCTCCAGGGTGAGTGTCTTTGCTCCCTGCGTGGGGGGCGCGAGCTTCGGATCTCCCGGGGGAGCAGACTCCCTGTTGTCCCCTTTGACGCCCCGGGAGTTCTTATTAATCTGTCTCTGAGTTGGGGGCCTTGACCCCTTGCCGGACGCCATCTCTTCTCACTGGTAGGAGCCAAGAACAGACTGGGCAAGGCGGTGCCGAGGCAAAGAATGGAGGCCGGCACTTCCCCACGGCGTAGGAGCAGAGCAGGAGCGCACCACACAGGACCCTCGAAACCACTCAGCGCAGCACACCTCGCGTGGGTCTGGGGGCGTAGAGCGCCCTCGCCTCCAGAGATCCGGGCACTGCGTGTAAGGCAAGACAGGTGGGGCCACGGAGCAGACGGGGTAAATATTGAGGAGTTCAGTCCCCACCCGCGTTGTGGCGCAGCTGCGCCTACCTGGTCTCCGTGGTGCAGCAAGGTGATGGTGGGCTCAAGGGTGGAGGGGCTCCCCCCAGGCCTAGATCGTAGGCGCCAAACTCATGGGCAGTGAGGGGCAACACAGCCAATAGCACCCCCACCACCGCAGACCAGGGTCGATTGGCGGGACAGGAGCAGCGTGGCCGGCAGGTGGGTGGCAAGAGTACCTCCGGGGCAGCAGACCTCCGTCTCGGCCTCCAGTGGGCTCTGAGAGCCGGATGTAACCCTACTGAGCAGGCCCGGAGCAGGGCCGGTGAAAGCAGGGATCCTGAACCACACACTATTTAAATGAGGGTCTAAGGGCTACTTTAATGACTCTCTACTGGATACATGCCCCTAAATACAAGACTAGTTACAACAAAAGGTATCCAGGAGTCACAACCAAGTTTCTCTCTTAAACAAAACTGCTACACGACAAAAAAATAGAATGTGAGTTGAACACAGTTGTGTATACAGTTGTGTACAGTTATACACAACTGTGTTCAACTCACATTCTATTTTTTTGTCGTGTAGCAGTTTTGTTTAAGAGAGAAACTTGGTTGTGACTCCTGAAAGCAGGGATCCGCCAGGGCCCCAGGGCGCGCTCCCAGTGATCTCAAGGGAAGCGCCGCCCGTGTATCAAAGGCTGGGGGCCACAGGTCTTCAAAAGACAAAGAAAGGTGCACCGGTGCCTCAAAAAGGGAAAAGCGCCAGAGCTGGGGCGTCGCCTGAGATGCGCCCGCCACACAAGCAGTCCTCTCTGTTCTCCCGCACGTGGGTCCAGGGTAAGTGTGCGGCATGCTCCGAAGGTATGCCTCTCCTCAGGTGGAACGAAGGAGGTCCGTCGGACGCGAAGCAGCGAGTCGGGCTGTGACTCCGATGCGGGTCCAGCCAGCTATCTGCGGGCGAGCCGGAGCTCCTTAGTCAGTAGGATTGGATTGGAGGTTATATTCACCCCCCTCCGAAAAATGCCAATGTAACTTTCAGGAGACCTTTGAGTTGCCAATGTAAAGCCTTGCAGTATGGGCACTGTGGAAGCACATCTAGAACATGCACAAAGATCTTTAGATACCTACTTTGCTGGGGTGTGGGTGGGGGTTCCTATAGATTGCATCTAGCACGTTTGTTCACAAAATACTACATGAAGCATCCGTATTTATATTCTAAAAGCCGAAGTTGCTTCAAGATTACTAAATCTGTCATAATGTATTTATTCACAACCCTTAATTCTGTTTTGTGATGGTATACTTGTGCGATAAGTTAAATTTATTCACAAACAGCCATGTCTTTCTATCATCATTGTCACTGTTTGAATTAATGAAAATAATTAACGTGGACGTGATTGAAATGGAAGAAGTACTGCTGTCTACCCATTCATGCCCTTCGAGCTTGGCTCTGTTTTCTCAATCTATTTCAATTCCTGTTCCATTAGATAAAATAATGTCATGGATGACAGCCACTGGGCTACAATATTGCACTAGCAAAAAACAAATTGCTGAAAGGACCGAGTCCCAATCTATGATAGTCTAATTACATGCAGGTTTAATTTCATTTAAGGCCATGAATTAGGCTCATGCGCAAACAAACATGACTGCATTGTGTTTATGTCGCAGGGTCTGGCAACTCCTTTCAATATGTCAGGCGAGCGCAGTGATTCATTGCCCGCATTTGTGTTTCTGCGATCGCAGTACAGAGGAGTACAGGCACACCACTGGCTGCCCCTTTATTTAATTATTAGTCAATAAAGCAGATTGATGAGCCCCTATAATCGACTAAGCCACTCTGGACGGCATTGGAGGGATTCCACTCCCTGGGCCTCCTTTGCAAATAATGTGCAACTGTATTCTGTAAGTAAGGGGTTTATTTACAAGCTCCTTGCTCCGCAGGTGCTTCTCTTGTAATATGGGAAAAAGTGACGCACCGGCGGCGCAAGGGCCTTGTAAATAAGCCCTAAAATTTTGAAGCATTGCTACATCACTCCTAGTCATTATAGGATTGAGAATAACACCATCGCATTATATTAGGAATATGGGGCCTCATTTATGAGGCCTTGCATGAGTTTTGCGCTTCGGATGCGTCACTTTTTGTGACGCATCGGCGGCACAAAACAAGCTTCCTGATGCGCCCTATTTACAAAGTGACGCATCTAAGCAGATGCGTCACTTTGTAAACCCCTGCGCTACGTTATACCTGCGTCAGGTATAATGTATGCAGAGGGGGCGTTCACCCGCAAAAAGCCTCGTAATAGTGACGCAGTGAAATCTATGAGATTTCACTGCGTCACTTTTAGGATGCTGTTGCGTCAAAATCTTGCGCCTGCCTCACAGCAGGCGTAAGACTGACGCAAGCCCTTTCGCATGGGGCTATCCCCATGTGAAAGGAAGCATTGCAGGAGTTGCGTCACTTTTGTGACGCACTCCAGCAATGTGTCACTTTTGCGCCTACAGATACGTCAGAAATACTGACGTATCTGTAACTCTTTGCGACATGATGCGTCATATTATAAATATGACGCATCAATCATGTCGCAGGGAGAGCGCAGTGAAAAGTGACGCATCGCTGTTTTCACACAGCGATGCGTCACTTTTCATAAATGAGGCCCATAGCTGTGTTAAATGGAGCAACATGATGCCTAGTTCTCCTCCTTGCCCCAGCTGCTGCTCTTTTCAGAGCTTCCCTTGCCGTTTCTAACTATATATTTACATATCACAGAACCTGCTTTTGTGATATATATTTAGTATAAGGGAGGTAGCGTCATTTGCCACCAGGTGATGCCATGTATTGATGTTTCCTCCAAATGTGTCCTAGGAAATTGTTTTACGTGTGTATGACATGCTCATTCACTAGAGAGAGGCCCCGCATGATACTATTGATCCGGGCACCAAAACAGCCTCTAACAGCCTGTTGGTGGCTGAGGGTGGTGGGCATTGTCACTTATTTTTGGGTTACATAATATATTTTTCTTTGTCAGACTTTGACTCAGAGCATGAGAGAGAAACATAAAAAAGGGAATAGGAAAATGAGAACGCTAGAGGCAGATGCGTCTTCCAGTGGCGGCTAGTGTATTTTGAAAGTGGTGAGTTGAAAAATTGTATCCTAGTACAACGAGCGAAGCGAGTCAGCCCAAACTGCAAAAGGAGGGTGCGGTGGGTTTCCACAGCAAGAAGTTTTTTCAAAAAATTGGATTCAAATGGTGGCTTTTACACCACATATTTACTGCAAATTGTTGCAAAAACGGGTTCCAAATATAACATTTTAAAGCACAATTGTGAAGAAAACATTAGAAACATATAAAAAATGTTCCCAATCCTCTAACTAGTCTGCTTGCAAAATGACCCCCAAGCCAATCACACACAACCAATGGAAACAGGCCCTCTAAGTGTTTTCTACCTGTAACACATCTCTCCCTCTGCCTTGATGATGTCATCAAGGCTCACACCATTGGTAACACTGTACATTGCAAATACCTTAAACATTAGATGGCGAAAGAGATCCATCCCAGGTTGCAGTTAAAGCAGGAGAGTCATGGGGACACGTTCATCCTCCTGCAAGTGTTTCGGAGTCTCCTGGCTAAGAATCTGAGGCCACCAGGACACTAGTGTCATCACCAGGTGGGTTGAAGTCACTCCCGGATGGTACCCGCTACTTGTCAATCATTCCTGTAAAACACACTTAGTGACAAAACGGACACAGAGGGTACAGTGGCTGTGTGCTGTGTGCCCACACCCTGCAGGGCATGGCTACCAGCAGTGCCAGAGCCCACTGCCTGCTGTGCAGAGCAGAGAGCCAGCCAGCAGGTATGGGGGTATGCTGCTTACCTCTAACAGTGCTAGAGGAGTCATGTTTGGGGCAGGATGACCGGAAGCAGAGTGTGGCTAGTATAGAAGGTGCTAGGCACTGTGCAAACTACAAAGTGTGCAGGTGAAGGCCACGCGCTTGGCCCAGTGTCCTCTCTGAGCCTGGCTGCAGGGGCGCTGCGAAGGCCATGGTCCATGCCAGCCCGCTGCTGAATGTCATCTGGAGATGGTTCTAATGCAGGCTAAGGTTATCAATTCTTTGATGGTATCCGTTGAAGTACACTAGTTCCCCATACTCTCCCAGCTATGGTGTGAGGTGTGATGTCAGACACGCCTCAAAATACTGGTTCCGGTACAAACTATATTCAAGCTTGAGATCCTGGTAGGGGTGAAAAGCTTCGCACATCAGTCCAATTCATAACAAAATGTAAAGCAAGCCATGGCTGGTGCATTGCAATTCGACAACTGACAAGTATAGGTGCACGCACAAAAGGGTTCAATAGAAGAAGTACTGAGGCTGCCATGAACCTAGAGTACTGTACTGACCACGCGCAGAAGTCTGTTCTGAAACTGTGATGGTGAGATGAGGCACCTGCCATTTTCCAACCTGTGTTGCTGTTTTCGCTTCCATTCAGTATTTGTATATTGTGCAAAGGGGAAACAATTGGCATTTTCAGAGGAGCATATCTATAAAGGTCAGGGAATGGAACTACTTGGTATCGTCTCTATCTCATAGCACATCAGGACCTCAAAGGCTAAACCTGCAACGTACTACATTGTTGGTTTAGCCTTTGAGGCCCTGCTGTGGGGGCCAAGGAGTGGCTTTCTTTGAGCAGTACTACTACTGGCTTTCTTTCAGGCTGTGTCATGGTTGGGTACGTTGGTTAGGGCACTGGGTATACCGGATTATCATCATTCAGATATAGACAGAAGGGGTTCCATTGAGTTGGGGGGAGACAGCTCCCGGTGGTGTCCTTGTTCGCTATAAATATAAATAGACGGGTATTGCATAGTTATTGAAGTTATATAGCGCTCAATGTTCCCGACGAGGAGTTGGGGGGCTTTACTTTTTAGATATGCAAACAACTGTAGACACCTCGCTCGAAGGCTCCGGTCTCTGCTCTGCGCCTCGGGGAAGGTCCCCTCCGGAGAGCCTGGAAGTAGCCCTGGAAGATGTATGCAGTTCGCAGCACTGCGGCACAGAGAACCAGGGTGCACTCAGAGAACCAGGGTGCACTCTTATTTATGTGAAGCAGCATCTCGCCTGATGCCCAGGCTAACACTACAAGCCTCGCCCTCTCAAGGCACTGCAGCAGCATGCCAATCAAATATGCAGGCTTCCTGACTCTCTCCTTTTTAGTTATTTCCACTCTTCCCGCTCTACGTGCTTTCCTCACTCTCCTCGGACTCAAAGAACAGCAGGGCAGGCGGGGAGCAGAAAGACTGAAAGTTTGCGAGTGGCATCTGTCGGAGAAGCAGGGGCCACAAATGAGCAGTGAAAGTGAGCGTTGACAGTGTTACTTACTTTCATCGCACACAGGTTCAGTTGGTAACAAAGCCATTTCAAATATTTTTTTTAAAACTCATGTGGCAAAGGCCTGCTTTGGCACTAGCGAGCACTGCCATTGTGTGCACCTAGAAGCCACAACAATACTTAATTCCCCTTTCCAGGATCTTTGGCCTTCGCGATGAATCAAAATGGACCTGTCTTTTGCATAGTGCACCTTTTCTTTAATTGCCACCATGGCAGGGCCTCATTTAAAGAAAAGCCACCCTCAACTACCGCCAGGGCACGGCAGCAGCAGCGATTTAAGTTCAGACATCAGTAATTATCGCTAATGACAAAAAACAAAACAATGCCCCTTTAATTAGGTGGCTGTTGTGGGTCGCGTAGACTCTTACTTTTGTCACATCAATATTGTCGTTGTCAAGCTGGGCTCCAGCCTCCAGGACTGCAGTGCAGCAGAGTTGCAGACAGCATAGCAATAGCTGTGATAGCCCGCAGGCACAAGCCAAACTGGAAAATACTGGATTTGGTCTTTGGACTCCTCCCCCAGACCCCAGCAAACCAATAACTTGTAAAAAACGAGCAACTATTGCTGGGTCTGGTGGAAGAGGCAAAGGCCACTGCCGTACCCCCACTTCTACATCTCTAAGCCGGACAACATGCCCCCAGCCATTAGAATTAATGGAGAGCCTCCGAATACTCCCTGGGCCAAGCGAATAACGCCCAAAATCAGCATGCTATTCTGGCAGTGAAATACAGGCTGCCCCAGTGTGTTGTCACTGCTAAGTTTTCTGGCTGCAAAGAAAATCTTCACCCCTGGCCAAAAGCATGCGCAGAGTAAGGGCCATCCTGATTTTCTTACAACCCCTTAAAGAAAACCACAGATTTCCACATGTTTGTTCACTGAGCATGAGCAGCCTGGACAATTTATGGTTAGCTGCTCAGTTTTCCATCAGGCACATTTTTTTTAATCCCCCAGGGTCGCAGGGTGACGCCCATCTCGCCCATGCACACCAGCCACCCCTGGTGTCTTTGTAAGTAATACTTTGTTTGGTCGGACTTGAAGATAATCACGTGAATGACCAGCCTGCAACCGCCTTCTCCTCCTAACATTCTTTCATGAACTTCGAATGTTAGACAGGGAGGTACTGACTACGGAACATTCCTGTGGCTACAACATAATATTCCCTTTATTTCACACAACACTGTACAAATATATAAATATAACCAACTTAAAATAATTATTAGATGGAGGACAAAAACAAATAAAATAAGCAACAAATTTAATAAACTAATAAAGGTGATACAATTGTAGATTACAACACAATTATTAACCACTGTAAATGCTATGATAATTCTCAAATTACTCAACTACCTACACATATTAATCTTAATAAGTTACATAGTCTTCCCTCCAACTCGGAAGTTTTTGAATGGTACAATATTTCTATCAACATTTCCTTTCCCACCATCCTGCAAAACTCTCTTGTTTAACATCAATTAATTTGGAATACGCACCACTTTCCTTTATATTCCAATCCACAGATTTCCACCAGGCATTTCCACCAATTTTGATCCAACTCTGAAGTAGAGAAATGAGGCAAACCCTTCCCCTTTGGTAAGACCTTTCAAATGTACCCATTACCCCACATTAAACCCAATGTTCCTTCCTTTATCCTCCGAAGACTGTTTTGGTTCAAAAGTTTCCTTGACATATCAATGTGTGAACATCCATCCTTGCTTATGCTCACAGCCAAAACCTCTACCCCAAATCAATTACCTTGCAGGCCGGTGCAGTCAATGACTCCACTTGCCTGCAAGGGGATCTCTAATCCCCTTTAAAAGTACAGGCAGGTTGCCGCCTGCACTGTGAAAATATGGAGCGGCTGCGAGCAGCCACTCCGTGTTTTCAGAGTAATGCGCTGCCTTGGGGGCAGCGTGAGTTGGTAGCTGCACTAGAAGCAGAGCATTCACCATAATGGGGCGCATTGACATTGTTTTTGCCCAGCGTATCTTTTAAAAAGTGCGCTGGGCACAAACAAATACAAATGCGTAATACAGCCCCTAAAGTCTGCATAAATTCTCCTCTTTATGGCACTCATACTACTGTGACCTTCGTGTGGCATTTCATAATCCTAGCCCTCAATCCTTTAAAAATCACCATCTACTCCCTTCTTTTCAAAATACTATCCTGACAGGGCAATTTCATCTCAACACTTTTATACCTAATTTTTTTATCTGTTAAATCTTTTTTCTTGGTCCAATCCACTATATTATCCTGCACAATTTGTTTCATAACACCATCCTCTTGAACCTTTTTCCTCCATTCATGAGACACACACCTTGCTGTATTTCAATCACCTTAGCAATGACACATTGCTCTTTATGATTCAACACTTCTATGGTATCTAATGGCAGATGAGAAAGGAAATCGGCCATGACATTGCAAACTCCTGGCATGTACTGCACTTCAAAACCATATTCTAAAAAACTGAATATCCATCTGGACATTTGAGGTGTAAATCTACCCACACGTTTAAACATGTAAAGTTCAACCAAGGGCTTATGATCAGTTCTCAAAATAAATCTCCTGCCCCATACGTGTTTTCAGAAATGCTCAATTCTCCACATATATATGTCAATGCTTCTTTTCAATTCCTGAGTATCTCGTCTCTGGTGGTTTTAATGTATTTGACACATATGACACTATCACTTCACACTCAAATTTAACCTGCATCAATTGAAAAATGTTTTATCACGCTTTTATGTCACTAGAAGATCCATAGAGATAGAAAAAAAAGAGTAGCAGAGCACTCAATGCTAGACTGCACCCCAGACATTGAACCTTATCTTTCTTTCTATTTTAGGCATGCTAAATTGTTTTATTGAATAAGATTTAGGTTCAGAATTTCACAGTTTCTCATTTCATATCCACTTAAAGTTTACTGTGATGATAAATTGGACCCCTGTCCTTGTGACTTGGAGCCAGCCCAGTGTACTCTACATTTTAAGTTTTTTTGAAAACTTTATACTGAACCAAGGCATTTCTTTTTAATGCCGCTTTTAACATTTTAAACATAGGAAAATGTTTAAAAAGATCAATTTACCTGTTCAAAGATTCATAGATATATTTCCTGTGCTGTGGGGTTTCGGGATATTGTTGGAAAATGATTTTCTTTAAACTATTATTATTCTGTGCTAAGCTTTTAAAGAGGCTCCTTTGTAGATACACTTACTTATGATTTTGATATCCCGGAAAGAAATCTGTAATTGTCATGGAATTTTTTATAAGTTACGTATATTTCACTTATCTGATTTTTTTATGCTGTATTAACTGTTTTTAAGGTGTATTCTTTTATGGCGAGATTCAACCAAATAAAGATCTTTGACAGACTAACTGATTAACCTGTATCGAAACTGCCCCAATTCCATAACTACCCTCATTCATTACAATTACATTGTGGTCATTAGTATTAAATGGTTGGTTTAAGATAAGGCGCTTTACATATTTTTCTATCAAGATAGCAACTTCTGCCTTACACTCATACTTTACATCCTGTCTTGTATTTTCATAGTAAAGGCAATCTTGTTGGCAAAATGTGCCATACATTTAGCATAGTACTTCATAAGTCCTAAGAAAGAATGTATCTGGTCTCCGTTTTGTGGAAACAGAGCCTTCTGGATTGCCTTCACAAGATTACATTTGGAATTGATACCATTACAATGTATGTGTCTAACTACGCTCCTTCAATACATCTAACACTTGTTCCAAAACAATGTCATGTTCTTGTTTATCATTGTCAAAAATCAATATATCATCCTGAAAATATGTGACTTTTTTCATTGTGCCAGAATCTTGTTGCATGGCCCTTTGGAACACTGCAGATGCTAGGGCTAGCCCAAAAGGCATTCTGCAGAATTTAAATGCCCCGTTTGATGTTGCGAAAGATGTCAATGGCATCAAGGTTCCTTTAAGAGTTATCTGATGTTATGCTGCAGAAATATCTAGTGTCCAAAATACTGTTGCTCCCTTTAAGTTCCAAGCATTTCATGTTAGACAAAGGATTGCTATCTATCTAGATGCATTTGTTTAAATCCTTTTGGACTATACACATCCTCATTTTTCATCCTTGTTACTTTGCCAACAAAATTGGGGACAACCATTTCATGGTCTCAATTGGTTCTTTAAAGACAGCTTTACACAGTTTCTCCAATTCTGATTTGAATAGGGCACTACACCCGCATTTAACATGATTTGATGCTCGACTATGTTCAACAATCATAGATCATCTGGAAAAAGCTTCTGGATATTGTGTTTCATACATTTTGTTCAAGGTGTCTACATCAGAAATTACCTGTATAAATCGGATTTAGATCTAGAGTAATACTGATTTCTCTTGTGGTCATACCCAACAAACATCTTCCATTTTTGATGACATAAACCTGTTCCTGCCCTTGAAGTCAATCTGGACATCAAAGATCCACTGACATTAATTTCCCTGGCTCAATACAAAACAGAATTAACATCAGATTTTTTTTAAAACTTCATCCTGATACACATACAGCTTAACATTACCAATTACTGTGTAATGAGGACCTGAATCTGCTAACACTTTAACTGCCTTCCCATTTACATTGATATCATAGTATGATGCATCATTATCCCTTCAAGCTCCACAAATCTACAGGAAAAAATCATTTTCAGGATCATTGTCTTCCTTGTTTTCCTTGCCTCTGAAACAGAAATATTTCCTCTAATGTATGTATTGGCTTTGTTTTCCCAACACATTCAAGTATGATGTCATTTGGCATTATATCATCGGCATGGATGCCTCTTATGAAGCAACAGCTGTGCTCTATAAATCTCTTTTCACACATTCATTCATGTTTGTATACTCAACATTCTTTACTTGTGGCGAAATGTTTCTTAAGGACACATCTATAACACACTGCATCAATGTTCTCTTTCATATGATGTTTCACATCTTTATCTTTTATAGTAGCCACCTAGATTGACTAGAGGTTTGCATTGATTTATGACCTGTCTTTCATTAGATTTCACTTCTTGGATGTACGTGTGATCACTTACTTGTTTCTAATTCTATAATATCATGTGAGATGTATTAAAATGTATTTGCTATTTCAATAGTTTGCTCTAATGTGGGTTCTTTTGTCAACAATAACTTCTCTTGTGTTCAATATATGGCAGTTTTATGGACAGGTTGATCTTTCAACATTTCATTCAAAAATGTTCTGTAATCTCACCTAGTAGCCAATTCCCTCAACAAAGCAATGAAGTCAATAATTGATTCACTCGACTTTTGAAATCTTTATTTCTACTCATAAATATATGTCTTTTACTACTTTGTTTTTCTTTTTCCCTTGTTTTATATCAAATTTCATTAGTGTCTCTTCATAGTCATCCAAATCATCCCAACTATCATTTGCTTTATTGTGTGTTATATAGGGGGATGTTTTAAAATGTATCTGCCCTCTGCTCATAAAAAGTGTTTCAAAATTACCAGTTTGCATTTTGCTGAAAATTCATCTCCACACAAAGGGGTCGATTCCGATTCGGGAAAAACCGCTCCGAATAGCCGTTCGAAGCGTTTTTCCCGTACGAATCGTACCCTGCAACGTCCCCCGTACGTACGACGAAGTACGATTCATACCAGGAGCCATACTCTGTACGAGTCGTACAAGACACCGTACGAGTCGTACAAGACAACGTACGACTCTAATCTCCGTACGATTCTCCCTTGGAACCCGCTGTACGCGGCATCTGTATGTTTCACGGCTAGTTTTTACGACCCAGCAAGTGCGATACGTGTCGGGTACGCACCGTACGACGCTTTTTCTATGGGAGCTGAAAACAGCCGTAAAAGCTGAGTTCGCGCAGAAACAGCAACGGAACGGCCCCGCCAGGTACGGTGCATACCCCCCATGATCGCAGGGGTACGCACCGTACCCCTGCGATCATGGGGTGTACGAGCCGTACCCCCATTGTACGATCGGTGTACGAGCCGTACCCCCATTGTACGATCGGTGTACGAGCCGTACCCCCATTGTACGATCGGTGTACGAGCCGTACCCCCATTGTACGATCGGTGTGCGAGCCGTACCCCAATTTTACGATCGGTGTACGAGCCGTACCCCCATTGTACGATCGGTGTACGAGCTGTACCCCATGTACGATGGGGGTACGGCTCGTACACCGATCGTACAGGGGGTACGGCTCGTACACCGATCGTACAAAGGGGGTACGGCTCGTACACCGATCGTACATGGGGTACGGCTCGTACACCGATCGTACAATGGGGGTACGGCTCGTATATTCCATGATCGCAGGGGTACGGTGCGTACCCCTGCGATCATGGGGTGTACGGACCGTACGGTGTGTATGTGTTTGTGTGCTTTTCCGTACGACTCGCCCTTACCTGACGTGGACCGTACGAATCGCGTCCTCATACCCCGGTCGGGATCGTACTCGTCGGGTCGTACGGCATGTGTACGAGTCGTACGGTATGTGTACGATCGTGCCTTGCAATACGTACGGATCGCGACGATTTGGACGGATTCACGGAATACGGATCGTACTTCGTGACATGGACGGACGGGTACGATTCGTACGGAGAGGGCTCCGGATACAAATCGTACGGACGTTTTTTTTCCCTGAATCGGAATCGACCCCATAGTCTCCATGTAAGCCTCTAAGTGTTCTGTCTATTTATTCTATTCTTCTAATGATGGCCTCCCAGGAAAATGCAAAAACACTGCAGGATCACATATTCCTTCCATTTAGGTTGTTAGTGGTGTGCATATCACCAAGAGGTTACTTTGTACACATTGCTTTAATGGTGTGGGTATCGCTGAGCTGATATGCCTTAATATTTGTGCAGTTATGCGTATCACCATGAAATCATAGTTTAAAGTGTTTAAGATTGTGAAGCCTAAGGGTTTTTCCTCTAAAAAGTGTTTGTGATACTGTTGTGCTGTGCTGTTGGTACACACATGTCTTCACATGGACCCCTCTTGTGCTGAAATCTCGCACAGGATCTTTGTGACAGGAACCAAACATATATATTCCTTTTTAAATAATTTGGCTTTCTGCACAGTTATCCAATGTCAGATCCACCTCACAAACACAAAATGTTATAGAGGAACACCACGCAGGGTCGGATTGAGAAGGCGGGCAGTCGGGCATTGGGTGATGGGCCGGTGCCTCAGCGCCATCTGTAGGCCTTTTTTAGGGCCTCTGTAAACCAGCCCACAGAAACGTACTGTCTTCCCCACCAGACCATTGTAAAGTGTCACCAGTCTCATGGGCACTCCCTTGCCATGCTGGCAAACTGAGGCTGGGTTTTTCTGGCCCTTAGGGCATTCTCCTATCAGCTCTCTGCCTCGTGTGGCTGGACTGGGCTTGGCCCATAAGCTGTGTCATACCCCCGCTGGGCCATCACTTTCAGGCCATGGTTGGTGTGGGGAGGGTGGGAGTATGTAGGTGCCTCACAGGGGGGGTATTCTCACCTAAGCCCCACTGGAGTAGCAGCATCAGCCAAGTACTTTTCTTTGCCTCCCCTCCCCTGTCTCAGGCCATACCCTGAGGCAATATTGGGAGGGGACAGGGTTAGTAAGAGAAGTGGCCTGGTTAGGGGCCATGTGTTGTCACCTCATTTCCAATGTCTTTTGGGCCTTGGTGGAGGGGCTGGGAAAGGTGTACATAGGCCTCCATGTGAGGTCATCTTTCCAAGAGGAAAACGAAAACATAGAATGTAAAGTTATTCTTTAAGAGCAGCAGAAGTTGGAACTGGGGAAGTACTTCGAGTTCTGGTGTCAGCTCAACATCCACTGATTCTGAGCAAGTCCTTTAATCTCCCTACCTAATATAAAAATACATTTGATTTTGTGCAGTGTAGCTGTGCTCATGGTAATTTCTCCATGCCTTTACGTTCATGCTACATAAAGCTACAAAAAAAATACTAACCACTTGGGAATGTGGCCCACTTTTTTTTAGGAGTGCCCGGTCTAATTGTAATCCTAATCCGACCCTGACACCACGCCTGCCTAGAATCATGCATCGCTGACAAAACTTACAAGTTGCAGACCTGGCCATTCATTGTCTAGTGACGATTCACTTCTGCTCATTGCCACTGTAACATCATACTCTTGAATGGAAACACGAAAGGCAGACAGGGATTCATAAGTAATACTTTGTTTATTTAGACTTGAAGATAATCCTTGAATGACCAGCCCACAACCGCCATCTTTTATTGTCTAGCATTCTCTGCAAACTTCGAATGTTAAACAAGGAGAAGCTAAAAAGGCAGAATTCTTATGGTTACAAAACATAAAAAAGGTGGAATCAAGAATAGGCAGCCCAAAAGACTTTAGGCCCTGGCTTTTTTTTTTTAAACAAATTAAACATTGACGAAGCCAGAAAGACAGAGTACACACATTTCAAATAGGAGAAGCTGTGCATTCAATTGCATGTTGGACCACATGCATGATTGATTTAAACATAGTGATGAGTAGCTTAGCAAAACATCATGGCAGGCAGAACGACAGGTTGTGTCAATTTAAAATAAAAATTGTTTCTGTTTCTATGAGTAGAAAATAAATCTAAGAGTGAAGGAAGGGACATTAGTGAAATATTGCAAAATGTCAATGTGAGAAAGCACAAGGGATCACACCAAAAATATACTTCAGCATGAATACGCAAGAAGTATTGTTGTGCTGTCGGAGGGACTGGGACTCTGCTAACTGCTGTGTTGGCCTGCTGATTGCTGCCTGTTGTGCTTTAGGAGGGACTGCCCCTTCATTACCTGCTTTGCTGTGCTGGCCTGCTGCTTCTTACCTGGAAGTAAGAAGGACTGGACCCGCTTTCAACATCCTTGCACTCACGTTCTTCAAGGGCTTGCTGGCTTGCCTCCTGTTCTTGAAGTCTCAGGGCTATCAGAGACTTCCTTCAGCCCTGATGCACTCTGCCAAATGTGAGTCCTTCCCTGCCTAGAGGGGCCAATCCAGTCCTGGGCCTCAGAAGTAGGTTCTGCACCTGCTTTTATGCATAAATCGGCACAGTAACAACTCTGTGTTGATCAGAACCAATGCAGTAACCTTCGGCAATGCAGAGCTGATCAGAAGACATCCCTGCACAGTTCAAAAATGACACGGAGTCCGCATCACAAGGGGTTTGATGACGATGCGGGACCCAACTGTGAGGCACCATGAGTACACATTCGTCAGATTGCATGAATCGGAACCGATGCATTGAGCCTTCGACACCAACGCTTGCTCCATTCAAGGTTTTCTTTCAGCCAGCCCTGTGTGGGTCCTGGTCCAGCACAACCTCAAGTAACTCCAAAGCGCAATTGACTTCTAAGCACTATATTGGAGTTTATTCTTCAAAAATTCACATCTCAAGTTATACTTATTGGGTTTTTGTCATTTCTCTATTTTTCTAAACTGGTCTGGAATCTTTTTGTAGTGTTTTCCCTGTGCTACTGTAATTAAAGGGATGCACAAATACTTTCCACATTGCCTCTTAAGTTAAGCCTGACTGCTCTGTGCCAAGCTACCAGAAGCTGAGCAAAGTTTAATTTAGGTTGTGTATCTGACACACCCTGACTAGGATTCTGTTCCCCACTTGGAAAGGTTGCAAAGCTCAGACCCAATTTATTTCGAACAGGTATTTAATAGGTTTAATAAATAACTCCGAGTTTTTCCAATCCAAATGGAATATAGCATGCAGATTACTACACTAAACTACACATGTAAGGTATTTAGGAGACACTTTCCTCCTGGCATTTTCCTGTGATAAATTGTAGAACATTTTATCTGCCGAATTTTACTCAGGAAAAATTTCATGGTATGAAATAGTCACTGAAAAACACATAATTCAGGTCCCTGGGCAAACAGATGTTTTAGCAAGGAATCGAAAAAATGGGATACTCAAAATGAGAACATAAACACAATTAGATGATGGAAGGAGCGCAGAAACTTTTCAGACACTCACCCCCAGTCACTATTAGATCTGAGTTGAATCCATCATCGGACAATGTCTCCGTGACCATCCTCAGACAATGACATTTTTGTAGAACTTAAATGTTCTATTCTAGAATAAATGGCTTGTCACTACAGAAAACAATGATGTATGGCATTAAAAAGAAAATTAAAACTGGACGCTATCATCCATTACAAAAACCGAGGAAGTGAATGAGGGACTCTCGTTATTTAGAAATTCCTACTAAAGGGACTCATACACCTGTAATTATCTTCCAATGGATGGATCGGCTGGGCATAGGTAGCCTTTTGGCATTTCTATGCAAATATGACCGTTCTATTCACTACATCTGCATTCAATGATAGGGCAATTAAGATGTGATCCTTTGATGGATGATGTTACCCTGAACCTATCACTTGGATGTTCATATCTCCTACAATTATTTCCAAGAAGAGGTGGGAGTAACTAAGCTTATCTTTCATAGCCACACAAGGAATTTACCAGATGAAAGTACTACATAAATATTTTCTGATCTCAATTCAGGATAAGTTCAAACTACTTGAAGTACAGTAAAAGGTATGCTACCTCCACTTTGTAGGTTGCCCATGTCATGAGCATCTGAACACCTAGATTCACTTGTTATGCCTTCAACAATGTATGGGTTGATTTCCTTGAACATTTCTCTTTTACGTTTAGCAATGCTTGTTTTTTCCCCTCTTGTTAATTTGAACCTGGCAATGCTTGTTGTTGAACCTTGGGGCGTTGGCTTAAGTCTTTGGGTGTTGGCATTCTGCACGTAGCACAGGTGTTTAATCCGGGACCCAGCAACACGTGGCAACTGTCATCAGCCCCGAGACTATAAAAGCCTCATCTGAGCCTTGGGAGACGCTTCGCTTCGAATCATCAGCGTCAGCGTCTCTGCAAGATTCCAGCCTCCCGCAGTCCCCTTCACCTTCTTAACCCTCCGAGCCTCCTCACCTGAAGCCTTCAGCAGCGGCAGTCTCTTGACCGGCGGGGCGGAGGTTCAAAGGATTTTCACCTTTCTCAGCGCCTTCATCCACGGAGCCCGAACTTCCGGTTTGGTCGGCGGACCTCTTTCTTCGTCGGACTCGTCCTCCAACCTAAAGGTTCCCCACGGGCAAGCTTCCGGACCTGAAATGAAGTAAGATTTAGTTAGTTAGATAGAGAGGAAAGAGCCTTTGCACAAACTCGAACAAGCCTTGGTAAAACCAAGTCGGACCGATTTTCCTAGAAGAAAAAGACTTTGTAGGACAGAACATTTCTGTAACAGTGCCATTAAACTGTTGCTAAGGAATATCTGAATGTTATTTAATTGTGAAGCAGATTACTTGGGACAAATCGAAGGAAACTTTAATAATTTCGAAGTTTAACAAATTGAGAGAAAGCAGTAGGTTGTGTTCTTTTTTGGCTTTCTCTCTTTTTACAGAAACCCCTATTCAACGCAAGAACAGTTAATTGCAAGGTAGGAAACAACAGTTGTGCATGACGGTTCACATTTTGTACTAACCCACCAATTAACCGGTTAACTCCTGAGTGGCATGTTATGTCATCACTCTCTTGGACTCAATGCTAACATTGTATCTTTTCTGTAGGTGACAAGTATACTTTGGAAAAAGCCTAAACCTTGCAGTTACGAAGTATTTGAATGGGTTTTTCCTAGTTTGGGTATGTTTTCAGATTAAGCCTAGAAAATACTAGTATGATGGAAGTGTAAGTTAGAGTTGGTAATTAAGTGGTGTTGTGTTGTTAACTATTCAACTACAGTGATCAGATCAAGCCAAACTCCAACAGTAGGAGAAAGCCCAGAATACTTCACGAGAAACAACTACAGTCATCTCCTGTCAGAAGAGATCCTGTGTTTCTTTGTTTGTTTCTCATCCACTTCCCCTTCCCTTTTGAGACCAGTTGGTTGTGCCAAGAGTCCCATCCTTGTCACGCTAGTTGGTTTTGGAAGGAATTGGGATAGTCATCTTCAAGACAGAACATCCGGAATCTTGTGGACCTGCGCTTAACAGAAAGCGAAGCCATAATATCCTGTTCTCTCTTGAAGTTGACTATTTCAATAGCTTATTAATGGATATCAATCAGTTAACCGAGCTGGTGCGAAAGATGAATGATGAGGTTCAGGAATTGCGTTTAGAGAATCAATCTCTTAGACAAGAACTAGAAAGCACCAGAGAAGAGTTAGATAATACCAGGGATGGTTTTACGTCTTGGAGAGAGAAAGGAGAAGTTAAAAGACCAATCCTGTCATCACCCAAATTCGGAGTTCCTTTTCAGGGTTCTACCCAGGGGACAAGTTTTGGTCAAAATCAACCAGTCCAATTCACAGTAGTGTCTCCACAGCCTGTTCCCTTAGCAAATCCAGAGAGGTTTTCAGGTGATAGTGCTCATTTTCAGACTTTCATGAGTCAATGCCAGTTACATTTTCTGTGTAAACCTAACATTTTCATCACTGATACCACAAAGATAGCCTTCATTATTTCTTATCTTGGAGGGGTAGCAGCTAATTGGGCTATGCCTCTAGTTGATAAGAATGATCCGTTGCTGCATAATTTGACACACTTTAAGGCCGCCATGTCTAGCCTGTTTGCTAAGCATGTTTTTCTGCAAGCTTCCGATAATGAATTGCTAAACTTGCGTCAAGGTTCCAAAGACCTAATTTCTTATGTGACAACTTTTAATCGGTTGCTGGCAGAAACTCAGTGGCCTCAGGATAAGAGGGTCTCTTTATTTTATAGAGGACTCAGAGAGGAATTAAAGGATTCTTTATCACACATTGTGAATTTACCCGAGGATTTTACCGAGTTTCAGGATTTAGTGATCAAGTTGGACCACAGGTTAGGCGAAAGAAAAAATGAACGACCTAGAAATGATTTTAGAGCTCTACATTTTAAAACAGAAAAGGGAAGTATTGAGGATAAAAATTCTCAAGTTGAACCAATGCAAATTGGAGGAATTAAGGGACCTTTGTCACAAGAGGAGAAGGACAGAAGAAGAAAGGCTAACCTGTGTCTATACTGTGGAAAAGCAGGGCATTTTGCTAGAGAATGTTCCGTAAGACCAATCAAAAAAAAGGTCTTTACTGTAACTCCAGATTCCACACAGGAAACGGGAAACTAAGCGTCTCGAGGGAAGGAGAGGTCGATTCCTCGAGAAAAAGTTGTGTAGAGACCTCGCAGAAAGCCTTGAATATTCAAAAACCGATACCACGACATTTCATTATCAGAGTAATTCTGATTTTAGATAATCAGCAAAAGCACAACATTCCAGTTTTAATTGACTCAGGTGCTACAGGTAATTTCTTTGACTTGGGATTTGCTCAAAAACTGAAGTTAACTCATTTACCCAAAAAGGAACCAGAACCTGTGCGGGCGGTAGACGGTTCAGCACTTTCTTCTGGTTTGATCAGATTCCATACTCCACCTTTACTTCTGGTATCAGATAACGGACACACTGAATTGGCTAGTTTCGATCTCATCGACACGCCAGCCTTTGGAGTTATTCTAGGAATTCCTTGGTTGGAACTTCACAATCCCAAGATTGACTGGGAAAAACGTACCGTGACCTTAGACTCAGTGTTTTGCAAGACTCACTGTTATCAAGAGCACAGGGACCCAGCCTATCCTCTTACTTGTGCTAGCGCTCAGATTGACTCTCCAAAACTACCAACTGAATACCAAGAATTTTCTGATGTCTTTGACCCTGTAAAGGCCACTAAGTTACCTCCTCACAGGGCTTACGATTGTAGAATTGATCTCGTTCCGGGAGCAGTTCTGCCATGTAGTCGAATATATGCCCTTACTGAACCTGAGAATGAGTACCTAAAATCATACCTTGACGAACTCTTGGAAATAGGCTTTATTCGTCACTCCACCTCACCTGTCTCGTCTCCTTTGTTTTTTGTAGCCAAAAAGACTGGTGATTTGAGGGCCTGCATTGACTATCGCGCAGTCAATAAAGCTACAATTAAAAATCGATACCCCTTACCGTTGATCCCGGTTCTTTTAAATCAAGTGAAAGGGTCAACTATCTATACTAAATTGGATCTTCGCGGAGCCTACCATCTAATTCGTATCAAAGAAGGAGACGAGTGGAAAACGGCTTTCCGCACGAAATTTGGTCTCTTCGAATATACAGTGATGCCCTTTGGTCTATGCAATGCCCCAGCTGCGTTCCAATATTTCATCAACGAGGTACTGCACGACCTTTTGGACATCTGCGTCATTGTATATATTGATGACATTTTGATTTTCTCAAAAAATCCAGAGGAACATGAAGGACATGTAAAAGCAGTTCTTAAAAAATTGAGGGACAACTGTTTGTTCGCCAAACTTGAAAAGTGTGTGTTCAACGTCTCAAAGGTTGAGTTTCTTGGTTTCTGGCTTTCCCCCGAAGGAATAGTCATGGATCCAAAAAAGGTGCAAGCAATCTTAGACTGGCCTTCTCCCTCTTCTGTCAAAGAAATACAAAGAATTTTAGGATTTGCAAACTTTTACAGGAGATTCATTTCAAAATTTTCCGAAATAGTAGTCCCAATTACAAGTCTCTTACAAAAGGGAAAGAAATTTCAGTGGAATACGGAAGCTGAATCAGCTTTTAATGTTTTAAAACAAGCTTTTACGTCAGCTCCTATCTTGAAACACCCAGATCCTGACAGACCATTCTATGTAGAGGCAGATGCTTCTCAAACAGCCATTGGAGGGGTCTTGTTACAGAAAGATGTTAACTCAGGGCATTTTCATCCAATAGCCTTCTTCTCTAGAAAACTACTGCCAGCAGAACAGAACTATACGATTACGGAGCGTGAACTTCTTGCAATAAAGGCAGTCTTTCAGGAATGGAGGCATCATCTCCTAGGAGCAAAACATACAGTAACCGTTTTCTCAGACCATAAAAATCTGCAATTCTATTCCACGGTCAAAGCTTTTACACCTCGACAGATGCGTTGGCTACAATTCTTTAGTGAGTTTGATTTCTTAATAACGTACAGGCCAGGGACCAAGCAATTGTTGTCAGACACACTGTCACGGTTGGTCTGTGATAAAAATCAAGAGTCTGGGGAGAAACTGTTAAGCATTATCCCGACAGAAAAAATATGTGCTGAAATCTCACAAAAAGAGTTTATAGCAACGCTTAGAGAACAAACGAAAGAATTGAACGAAACTGATTGGGTTTCGCAAAAAGGATCTACAGTTTCAGATGGATTATTCTTTCATAAGAATAAAATATTTGTGCCCAAAGAAGACTTGAGAGAACAAGTAGTTAAATGGAATCATGATTTGGCTTTGGCTGCTCATCCGGGACTAAATAAAACTCTAGAATTATGCCAAAGACATTTTTGGTGGAAGAATATGAGATTCGATGTGCAAAAGTTCATTCAGGCTTGCCCTGTTTGTGCCCGACAAAAGTCTTCTCATTCTTCCCCCATGGGGTTGTTACGACCTTTGGAAATACCTCCTACACCCTGGCATACTATTAGCTTGGATTTTGTCACAGACTTACCGAGATCGTCTGGAATGACAACAATCTTAGTTGTTGTGGATTTATTGTCTAAAATGGGACATTTCATCCCTCTACCAAAACTCCCATCAGCAGCGGAATTTAGTGAAGTGTTTTTATCCAATATTGTAAAACTACACGGTTTGCCTCAGAAGATTATTTCCGACAGGGGCCCCCAATTCTTGTCTAAATTTTGGAAACAACTAAGTAGTCAGTTGGGCATTGACTTAGCATTATCTTCAGCCTTCCACCCTCAAACTGATGGTCAAACCGAAAGATTGAATCAAAACCTTGAGCAAAGCTTGCGTTGTTTAACAACTACCTTAACTTCAGATTGGGTTAAGGCTTTGCCTTTAGCTGAGTTCACGTATAATAACACTCTACATTCCGCTCTTGGCTGTTCCCCATTTTATTTTCTCACTGGCCAGCATCCTAGAACCTTGCCAGTACTCCTTCCAGAGAAACTCATAGACATGCCAGCAGTCTCAGAAAAAATAGCTAGTTTGAGGAATTTCCAGGAAAAGGTTAAACAAACTTTAGCAAAACAGAAAACTAAGATGAAAAAAAATGCTGATTTACATAGAACACCATCACCCATTTATAAAAATGGAGATCAAGTCTGGCTATCCACTAAGAACATTCAAATTGAGGGATCTAGAAAGCTAAAACCTCGATTCATTGGCCCATTTACCGTGGAAAGGATGGTTAATCCTGTTTCAGTAAAGTTAGAACTTCCCCAAGAGTATAAAATCCATCCGGTATTTCATGTATCTTTGATTAAACCAGTAAATCCCAGCACCCGTCCTGATAGTCCACCCCCTCCTGTAGTAGTGGGAGATCATGTTGAGTATGAAGTCAAGAAAATTCTAGATTCAAAAAGAGTTAAGGGACGTTTATACTATTTGATTGATTGGAAAGGCTATGATGTTTCTGAAAGGTCTTGGGAGCCAGAGTCTCATGTACACGCTCCACGTTTGGTTCGTTCTTTTCATGTCATGTATCCTACTAAACCCCGACCCGTGAGACGACCTTTGGGGAGGGGAACTGTCATGAGCATCTGAACACCTAGATTCACTTGTTATGCCTTCAACAATGTATGGGTTGATTTCCTTGAACATTTCTCTTTTACGTTTAGCAATGCTTGTTTTTTCCCCTCTTGTTAATTTGAACCTGGCAATGCTTGTTGTTGAACCTTGGGGCGTTGGCTTAAGTCTTTGGGTGTTGGCATTCTGCACGTAGCACAGGTGTTTAATCCGGGACCCAGCAACACGTGGCAACTGTCATCAGCCCCGAGACTATAAAAGCCTCATCTGAGCCTTGGGAGACGCTTCGCTTCGAATCATCAGCGTCAGCGTCTCTGCAAGATTCCAGCCTCCCGCAGTCCCCTTCACCTTCTTAACCCTCCGAGCCTCCTCACCTGAAGCCTTCAGCAGCGGCAGTCTCTTGACCGGCGGGGCGGAGGTTCAAAGGATTTTCACCTTTCTCAGCGCCTTCATCCACGGAGCCCGAACTTCCGGTTTGGTCGGCGGACCTCTTTCATCGTCGGACTCGTCCTCCAACCTAAAGGTTCCCCACGGGCAAGCTTCCGGACCTGAAATGAAGTAAGATTTAGTTAGTTAGATAGAGAGGAAAGAGCCTTTGCACAAACTCGAACAAGCCTTGGTAAAAACCAAGTCGGACCGATTTTCCTAGAAGAAAAAGACTTTGTAGGACAGAACATTTCTGTAACAGTGCCATTAAACTGTTGCTAAGGAATATCTGAATGTTATTTAATTGTGAAGCAGATTACTTGGGACAAATCGAAGGAAACTTTAATAATTTCTAAGTTTAACAAATTGAGAGAAAGCAGTAGGTTGTGTTCTTTTTTGGCTTTCTCTCTTTTTACAGAAACCCCTATTCAACGCAAGAACAGTTAATTGCAAGGTAGGAAACAACAGTTGTGCATGACGGTTCACATTTTGTACTAACCCACCAATTAACCGGTTAACTCCTGAGTGGCATGTTATGTCATCACTCTCTTGGACTCAATGCTAACATTGTATCTTTTCTGTAGGTGACAAGTATACTTTGGAAAAAGCCTAAACCTTGCAGTTACGAAGTATTTGAATGGGTTTTTCCTAGTTTGGGTATGTTTTCAGATTAAGCCTAGAAAATACTAGTATGATGGAAGTGTAAGTTAGAGTTGGTAATTAAGTGGTGTTGTGTTGTTAACTATTCAACTACAGTGATCAGATCAAGCCAAACTCCAACAGTAGGAGAAAGCCCAGAATACTTCACGAGAAACAACTACAGTCATCTCCTGTCAGAAGAGATCCTGTGTTTCTTTGTTTGTTTCTCATCCACTTCCCCTTCCCTTTTGAGACCAGTTGGTTGTGCCAAGAGTCCCATCCTTGTCACGCTAGTTGGTTTTGGAAGGAATTGGGATAGTCATCTTCAAGACAGAACATCCGGAATCTTGTGGACCTGCGCTTAACAGCCCATCGATAGTCACTACATCGTGTGGCATACGGATAACAGTAACACTTACAGACTTACCTGTGAAGTAAGGGCTGTCCTGATGTACCTCTGATGTAATAACATGTAATAACATGTAGGTGTGCAGGTACTACCGAAGTGGTGACCGCAATGTGGCAACCTATGAAGTAACAACTGACATTCTAATAAAATTATCTGGACAGCAAAAAATGCACAATGGATACAAATTAAACATAAAAGTGGAATTTAATACAATATATCTTATGCCTGATAGAAATAAGACAAATGGAACATTTCATGGAAGACCTCATACAATGGAATATCTGACATCTAGCTACTTGATAGGCCTTGTTAGAGGACACATGCTAATTTACATTGTTATTGTTAGACCTGGCACCTTTGGCGTGAGTCTCCCTTCCATTTTTCTCTGTTGCCTCATGTGTTTTTCTGGTAATAGATGCTTTGGGCACAGTGCCACTACTGTCTAGTGCCACAGTGCAAGTGCTCCCTACTGTAAATTGATGTATTGATTAGTGGTTCCCTGATTGGATGTTTGGTTTACAGTCAGCCCCCAGTAAGGTGCACTGAGTGTGCCCAGGGCTTGTGATCCTGCGTGCAGTCTGGTACTTTTATGCTGACTGGGCAAGTGCACCCACTTGCCAGTCCCTAAACCTTCCCTTGTCTTCATATTAGTAACCCCTATGGTAGGCCCAAGGACAGGGTGCATTGTAAGTATACAGTAGGACAAGCCCTGATGTGTGTGCCATGTCCTAATAGTGAATTACAGCCATTGTCGTTTTTCACTATTGCAAGGCTTCCTGTTCTCCATAGGCTAGAATGGGCTGCTGGATTGTTACATGTTTATAATCCTAGCAGACTCAGAGCACATGGTAGAAATTTGAGTTTAGTATGCCTGGACTCAGAATAATAAAATACATCTTTTAGTAAAGTTTATTTTAAAATTCTGTGTTTGCAAATACCACTTTTAGAAAGTAGCTAACCATTTGAGCCCGCCTATGCTAGGTTGTGTATTCCTTGTCTGGGTTTGTGTGTGACAGGACTGGGGAATTCCAGGAGACAGGCTGGATAGGGAGATCTGCATCTAGATGGGAGGGAGGAGTTGCACCTGGGACCTGAATAGGGCTAGGCCTTCCCTCTACAATGCTGGCTCCACCCCCTGTGGTGTGTCTGATGTCTCTGCCCTGCACACTGAAAGAAGAGGAGGAAGACTGTCATCAAAGTGCTTCAGAACTGTCTTGAACTGGGCACAGGCCCCTCTCCCCTCAGAGAACAAAGGATATTGGGGTATAAGTATTGGAACCCTGATCCCATGAAATTAGATCACTCCTGGAACTGCCAAGATGAAACCGCTACTGAGGAGAAGGAACCTGAAGAAACTGAGGAGAGACTATTCCCAAGCAGAAGTGCTGCTTGGGGGATTGGCCTGCAGTGGTTGCCTGACTGCCAAAGAGAGGAGAACGGACTTTGTGGACTTTACCTTTAATTTTCAAATTGTGCAAAGATCTCCAAGGGCTTGGAATAGAGCGTGCCCCCTGACCGAAGTACCAGGACCAGTGGACTTCACCAGCCTTTGTGAATTGCTGCTGTTCCAGTGGCTACAGAGACAGGGAGCTGTAACTGACTCTCATGACCGGCCTTGTGCCCTGTAGGCACCGCATTGAGCAACGTCCGCCTCGAACAACGCAAGCTCTGCGCTCACCGACTCCGTCTTGATGCCGTCAATGAGCCGTAGCCTGCACCGCGACTAGAAGGACACCGCAACGTGCAACGCCTCGCTACACCGAATCGAATTGGTCTGACCGACGCGGTCACTGCTGCTGATTTCGAGTCCTGTGACCGTACCGGAGTTGGGCACCACATCGCACACTTTGCGACGCACAGCCCGACTCACACCGCTGTCCGGACTGATCGACGGCAGCTCCCGAACGCCGGCTCTGTCGCCGCACCGTAAAGCTGGAAGCACCACAACGAGCAACATCCGCCTCGAACAACGCAAGCTCTGAGCTCACCGACTCCATCAACAAGCCGTAACCTGCACCGCAACTGGAAAGACACCGTGACCTGCAACACTTTCTTTTTCTACATCGCAACGAACCCCGGAACTGGCTCACACATTCGTGCCGGCCGCCTCAAGGAAAAGGTACTGTGACTGAGTCTGTCGACATTTGAGTGGGCCCGGACCGCCGCGGTCCGCTGGATTTGTTAGACTCTGTGTTCTTTTCAGCAACGCTGTAGCCGGACAAGGCTACCTACTCGCACAGAACCTTCAACTAAGCTTTTTAAACCTAAACTCTTGAAATTTGATAGTACTGGTGATTCTTTTTGTCGTTTATTGATCTTGTGGTAACTCTATATAAAGTATAACTTATTTTATATACAAAACCTGTGTGGTGTCCATTTGAAGTGTTGTCACTGGGTTACTGTATCTGGTCACAACTGCTTAACTTATATCGCCTCTGAAATAAGCCTTGACTGCTCATGCCACGCCACCTAGAGTGTGAGCAGTGGTTATTTTGAGAGAGTAATTCCCTTGCCCTGACTAGAGGAGAGGGTCCCTGCTTCTCACAAGTACCTACCTGTGCCAACCAGAGACCCCCCAATTCTAACAGTTATGTTAGGTATGTTATGTTATGTGTCTTTGTAAAGCATACAACTCACCATGCCAGGGCATCCAGGTGCTAACGCAGGAGCTGTATAGGCTGAGCTAGGGCAGGGGCTAGGTGAAGAGCCAGGTCTTCAGGTACTTGCAGGACTCAAGAACTGAGGAGGCTTCTCTGATGTGCATAGGTGTGTGTCTTTCCAGTTTTAGGAGTCAGGTAGGAGAATGACATCAGGATCTGCTTATATAGTGGATGGGTGTGAGTAGGAGTCTGACTGAGCTGAGGTGTCTAGTAGGTTTGTGGATGTATATGCGGTTGTTGAGGTATATGGGGCTAATGTTGTGCAGTTCTTTACATGTGTGTGTGAAGAATTTGAAGAGTGCTTGTTTGTGGATTGGGAGCCAGTAGAGCTCTTTGATGTGAGGGGGGATAGGAGTGTAGGGTGGGGGGTTGATGGTGAGCCTGACCGGAGAGTTTTGTATTTTCTGGATTCTAATGGTCAATTGAGCGTTAATTCCAGCAGAGAATCCATAGTTCAGATTTCTGGTAAATGAGACTTAGGTGACGGCTCTGTGAATATTGATGGGGAGCCATTTGAAAATGTTCTTGCGAATTTTGAGTGTGTGGAAGCAGAAGATAAAAACTGCATTCACTTGGCCAGCCATGGTGAGTTGCTTGTCGATTACTATTCTGAGGTTCTTTGCAGGGGATGCTAGGAAGAGGTGTGGCTGTGAGTTCTGCAGACCACATATGGAGTCCCAGAGAAAGTTTTTTTTTCTCCCCAAAACATTTTATTGGGTACATGACTCACTGCAGTTACATGTACATCAATTAAACTTACATAAATCACCTTTATGCTACATTTTACATCATTTCCATCAACAGGTATGCATCTTGCCACAGATATACATTTGGGAAGTTAGACTATCTAGGGCATTCTGAATTACTAATTATCTTCTAGCAAAGGCCCAGTAGATGGTAGGGTACAAATGCCTCCCCTGAATGTATTCCATTTTCCCCAATTCTGCTCCCACTTCTTCAGGCACCCTCTATGAATATATGCAGCCCTCTCAGCCGCCATGCCTGTGTCCATATCATTACCCTATTCTCCAGGGGTTGGAGTAGTTTGTGCCCCCCAGTGTCTGGCAATATTTTGTTTGGCTATCATCATGCCTAACGTTACCCAGGCTTGAGCCATACGATTTAGGTCTGTTGCTTCCTATACATTTAGGAGACATCGCTTAGGCTCTTGTGGTACAAGGTCCTCATTAACTTGTGTAATGTATTTATTTATTCATTTGAAATGTTTTATATAGCGCTGGCTAGACGCGGAGGAATCAGAACGCTTTACATGAGTATCAGACCATAGTTGCAATTTACATCTTTACAAAGGTTACACAGTTATTAGATCATAGCTACATAATTACATGTTCGGTCGAGACGAACAATAAGGCCGTATGCGTATGGGAAAAAGTAGGCAAGGGGAGCGATTCAGGGGGAGGGGTAGGAGCAGGGGAAGTAGACAGCGAATAAAGTAGGGAAAGAGGAGGAGAGGGAGCGACACAACATGAAAGAAGAGGGGCAGGGTGACGGGGGCACAAAACAGTAGACGAGTAAAAGCTGTGTCCAAAGTACACTAGCTGTGATCCCAGGGGAAGTGATATCATTCCCCCAACTCAGATGTGAGATGCTCCCTTTACACAGTGGACTCTCTCAGAGGGGTCTCTGAGACTCCAAGGCCTACCTACTGGATCCTTCCCAAAAAAGGGGAGAGGGAGTGCTTTAGCAAAGGGCGCCATACCATGCCTCAACTGTGAGTGGCTCCCTTAGTGCTGTGGACTCTCTCAGAGGGGTCACTGAGACTCCAGAGTAAAAGTAGTTGGATATTTCCCCAACAAGGAGAGAAGGAGTGCTTAGTTAAAGGGCACAAGGGGCAGGGGGCTAGGGGGCGTCGCAGGCAAGGGGAGAGCTAAAGGGGGAGGGGAAAGGAGCAGGGGAATTAGACAAAGAAGGAAAAGCGGGAAAGTGGTAGGGGAGGGTGAGAAAGAGCATAAAAAGAGGGGGGGAGGTTGCTTTACGTGGTTGACTTTCTCAGAGGGATCTCTAAGCCTCCGAGGTCCACCTCAACAAGGGGAGAGGGAGTCCTTTGGTAAGGGGTGCCATACTATGCTACAGCTGTGCGTGGTTCCCTTGATGCTGTGGACTCTCTCAGAGGGTTCACTGAGACTCCGGAGTGAGAATATTAGATCTTTCCCCAACAAGGGAAGAAGGAGTGCTGAGTCAAAGGGAAACAAAGGACAGGGGTCTAAGAAGAGGGTCGGAACTGGCAGGTCAACAGAAGGGAAAAAACAGCAAAAGAAAATTGCATTAATTACTGAAAGATACAATACCGGGATAAATTAATGATCCAGAAAAAGACAGGATCCACAAAAGGCAAGAGGCAGGGAGGGAGTCAGCGAGTTGAAAAGTCCCACAAAGAAGAGATACGGATAGCAGAAAAAGGAAATGATTACGTTGTAGAGTCACTCAGGAGATAAATGCAAATGCAAAAAGCTCAGAATCACAAAATGGTGACATCAAGTACAAATAGCAACTACATATACTAGTGGTTAGAGTTGTAACTATGCAAAATATTAAATTCACTCAGAGTTCTATTATCACAATGATTCAATCAATCAATCAATCAAAGCATTTGTATAGCGCGCTACTCACCCGGAGGGTCTCAAGGCGCTTCGGGGGTGGGGGGTCCTCTACTGTTCGAACAGCCAGGTCTTGAGTTGCTTCCTGAAGGAGAGGTGGTCCTGGGTCAGGCGGAGGTGGATGGGGAGGGAGTTCCACGTCTTGGCAGCCAGCTAGGAGAAGGATCTTCCTCCCGTTGTGGCTCTTCGGATGCGGGGAACGACGGCGAGGGCGTGGCTGGTCGATCATAGTTGGTGGGTGGGGGTGTAGAAGGTCAGGCGGTCGTTGAGGTATCTGGGGCCTTGGTTGTTGAGAGCTTTGTGTGCGTGGGTGAGGAGTTGGAACGTGATTCTCTTGCTGACGGGGAGCCAGAGCAGGTCTCTCAGGTATCCGGTGATGTGGCTGCGTCGGGGAATGTCCATGATGAGTCGTGCTGAGGCGTTCTGGACGCGCTGGAGTCTGTTCTGGAGTTTGGCTGTGGTTCCGGCATAGAGGGAGTTGCCGTAGTCCAGTCGGCTGGTGACGAGGGCCTGGGTGACCGTCTTCCTGGTTTCGGTGGGGATCCACCGGAAGATCTTGCGTAGCATGTGTAGGATGTTGAAGCATGACAAGGAGACGGCGTTGACTTGTCTGGTCATCAAGAGGGAGGAGTCCAGGATGAAGCCCAGGTTGCGTGCGTGGTCCGTTGGTTTGGGTGCGCTGCCCAGGGCGGTGGGCCACCAGGAGTCGTCCCAGGCGGAGGGTGATGATCCCAGGATGAGGACTTCCGTCTTATCTGAGTTCAGTTTCAGGAGGCTGTTCGTCATCCACTCTGCCACGTCTTTCATCCCTTCGTGTAGGTTGGTTCTGGCGGTTGTGGGGTCGTTGGTGAGGGAGAGGATCAGCTGGGTGTCGTCAGCGTAGGAGAGGATGTTGAGGTTGTGTTGGCGTGCGATGGCCGCGAGGGGGCTCATGTAGACGTTGAACAGCGTGGGGCTCAGTGATGAGCCTTGCTGTACGCCGCAGATGACTGCGGTGGCCTCGGATCTGAATGGGGGAGGCGGACTCTCTGTGTTCTTCCGGCGAGGAAGGAGATGATCCACTCCAGTGCCTTCTCCTGGATTCCGATGTTGTTCAGGCGCTGCACTAGGGTGCGGTGGCAGACAGTGTCGAATGCTGCAGAGAGGTCCAGGAGGATGAGGGCCGCTGTTTCCCCGTTGTCGAGCAGGGCTCGGAGGTCGTCGGTGGCTGCGATGAGGGCGGTCTCGGTGCTGTGGTTGGCCCGGAAGCCGGATTGTGTGTGGTCGAGGGATCCATTTGTCTTGAGGAAGGCGGTCAGCTGTCTGTTGACGGTCTTCTCGATGACTTTGGCAGGAAAAGGAAGGAGCGAGATGGGGTGGTAGTTTTTGAGGTCGGTGGGGTCCGCTGATGGTTTCTTCAGTAGGGCGCTGAGTTCGGCGTGCTTCCAGCTCTCTGGGAAGGTGGCGGTGTCGAAGGAGGTGTTGATGATGTCCCGGAGATGAAGTGCGATGACGGAGTCGGCCTTGTTGAAGATGTGGTGAGGGCAGGGGTCAGTTGGTGATCCGGAGTGGATGGAATTCATCGTGTGGATGGTGTCTTCCGTGTTGACCGGGGTCCAGGTGCGGTGGGTGGTGGTGGTTGGAGTTGGTACGGTCGTAGGGTGCGTCGGCTGTGTGCTGAAACTGTTGTGTATGTCTGCGATCTTGCTGTGGAAGAACGAGGCGAGCGAGTTGCAGAGGTCTTGTGAGGGAGTGATGTCGTTGTTTCCGGCGCTGGGGTTCGAGAGCTCTTTGACGATGTTGAAGAGTTCCTTGCTGTTGTGGGCGTTGTTGTCCAGTAGTTCCTTGAATGCGTTTTCTTGGTGGTGTGGATCAGCTGGTGGTGTTTTTGGGTGGCGTGCTTGAGGGTGGTCATGTTGTCTGTGGTCGGGTCTCTGCGCCAGGCTTTCTCGAGGGCCCGGCAGTTCTTCTTGGAGCTCTTGAGTTTGTCGGTGAACCAGGATGCTTTCTTGCTGCAGGGTCTGACGGGGGGGGTCTTCAGTGGAGCGAGGTCGTCTGCGCAGTTAGGATCCATCTTGTGAGGTTGTCAGCGGCTTGGTTGGGGTTCGTTGAGCTGGCGGGAGGGTTCTGGCTCAGGGATGAGGTGAGTTGGTCGGTGGTGATCTTGTTCCAGCTTCTGCGGGGAACCTGTTGCGGGTGGTGGTGAGTGGTGGTCCTACTGAATCTGAAGTGGATGCAGCTGTGGTCTGTCTAGTGGAGTCCGGTGGTGTGGCTGAAGGAGATGTCATTGCTGGAGGAGAAGACGGGGTCGAACGTGTGGCCGGCGTAGTGGGTGGGGGTGGTCACCCGTTGCTTGAGTCCAAGGTTGGCGAGGTTGTCCAGCAGGGTGGTGGTGTTGCGGTCGTTGTTGTTCTCCAGGTGGAAGTTGAGGTCTCCTAGGAGGATGTAGTCCGTGGAAAGGAGGGCGTGCGGGCTGATGAAGTCGGCGATGTCTTCGCTGAATTGTGTGCGGGGTCCTGGGGGTCTGTAGATGAGGGTGCCTCTGAGGGTGGTCCTGGTGTCGGTGCGTATCTGGAAGTGAAGGTGTTCGGCGGTTGTGAGGGTGTCGTCGGAGTTGGTCATGATGCGGATGGTGTTCTTGTGGACGATGGTGATGCCTCCTCCGGTCTGGTTGACGCGGTCCCTCCGGATGATCTTGTATCCGTCCGGGATGGCGATGACGATGTCGGGTGCTGAGGAGGCGTTCATCCAGGTTTCCGTGAGGAAGGCGACGTCTGGTGATGTTGTGTCGAGCAGGTTCCAGAGTTCGACGGCGTGTCTGTGGACGGAGCGGGTGTTGAGTAGGACTTCAGTAGCACTTCAGGTGGTTGCTGCTTGTGCTCGGCTTGGCGGGTGCCGTGCAGGTCCGGGTGCAGGAGAACTTGCAGGATTGGCAGGTGAAGGGTCCGTGGGTGCGTCCTGGGGTGGCTCGGTGGCAGCCGGGGATCCGGTCGGTGTTGAGTGCGTTGAGGGTGGCGACGTCATAAGTCTGGCGGGTGGGATGGTATCTGCGGGCGCCAGGGGGTCTGGCGCTGGGCGCGGTCCAGGCGCGGACGGGCTCAGACGTGCTTGCCTTTGGCACGCCTTCGGCGCGCAATCGGCGCGCCCACTGCGCGTGACCGCTGCGCATGACCGCTGCACGTACGCGTGCCCTCCACCATAAGTGGTGCAGTGGGAGGGAGGAGCAGCTGGGAGGCGAGAGCGGGGTGGCGCGGGGATCGTGGTACAGAGGAAGAAGGGGGCGGGCCGCAGGGGAGCAGCGGCAGGGAGTGGGGAGGGGGTGCTGGTGGGAAGCGGACACGAGAGGGCAAGGAGCGAAGCTCACAGAGCAGATCTTTTGACTGGGTGTGAGTGTTTGATTGGTTCAGATGCTCCGTCCATCACCACCCCCTTTTGTACCGCTTTTGGCCGCCATAAATGTGGCAGGGTATGCTCAGACGTGAGTCCCTTGCTCACTTTGCCACTGGATTCAAGCAGGCCGGGCTGAGGACGGCTGTAGTGCCAGAGACCGGTCCTCGGAAGCTTGTTTCCGGTCCAGGGAAGGCATGGCTTGGCAGTTCGGGCTGGACTGTTCCCATGAGGCACAGGGTCAGACTGATTTGCATATAGCCATGTCTGAACTGGGGTGGCAGAGTGGGCAAAAGAACGGTGATGGATTAAACCCAGATCTTTTGACTGGGTGTGAGTGTTTGATTGGTTCAGATGCTCCGTCCATCACCACCCCCTTTTGTACCGCTTTTGGCCGCCATAAATGTGGCAGGGTATGTTCAGACGTGAGTCCCTTGCTCACTTTGCCACTGGATTCAAGCAGGCCGGGCTGAGGACGGTTGTAGTGCCAGAGACCGGTCCTTGGAAGCTTGTTTCCGGTCAAGGGAAGGCATGGCTTGGCAGTTCGGGCTGGACTGTTCCCATAAGGCACAGGGTCAGACTGATTTACATATAGCCATGTCTGAACTGGGGTGGCAGAGTGGGCTAAAGAACGGTGATGGATTAAACCCAGATCTTTTGACTGGGTGTGAGTGTTTGATTGGTTCAGATGCTCCGTCCATCACCACCCCCTTTTGTACCGCATTTGTCCAACCAGGCGAGGAGCTTGCCGGCTTTGTCCCCGTCTTCGTATATTGTGTGGCGAATGGTCGTGAGCATGATTTTAGCATCTTCCCATAGATACTCTTTACATTATTGTTGTTTTGTGTGCAGTTTATGCATGCTTTGCGTCAGAAGGATTTGGGGAATGCAGTGCCTCTATTGGCTTACTTCTTGCTCTAGGGCCGCTCTAGTGCACACTCTATCTTTGCAGATTTCCTGGAGGCCATAGGCTTGATAGCCATTTGGCATTCCATGTTTCCACAAACGCGACAATAACCATATGCGGAGTTGCTGTCTGGGGTTGTCCGATCTAAAGCGTCATCAAGGGTGGTATTGAAATCGGATCACTGACTAAATATCGAGGGACAAAATATAGACTACCCAAAATACAGATTCCAAAATATCGACAGACAAAATATCGAATTCCTATCTACAAACAGGTAAGTACCAAAATATCGACCCCAAAATATCGGTTATATATATATACATTATAAAAATATCGAATTTCTTAAAATTAATGTAAAATTAAAAAAATATTAAAAATAAATAGCTAAAATATACTTAAAAATACTTAAATTACCTTAAAATTATTAAATTACTAATTTAACTTTAAAAAAAAAAATACAATCATAGCTGTTAAAAAATATATATATATATTAACATTACATTAATAAAAATACACAATATTATTACCGTAGGGAAAGCGTTAGATAGCGTAGGGGTAAAAATTACTATTCCCACTCCAAAGAGTGCAACAGTAGGGAAAGCGTTGGATTACGTAGGGGTAAAAATTACTTTTCCCACTCCTGAGAGTGTAACAGTAGGGAAAGCATTGGATAGCGTAGGGGTAAAAATTACTATTACCACTCCAGAGAGTGCAACAGTAGGGAAAGCGTTGGATAGCGTAGGGGTAAAAATGACTATTCCCACTCCAGAGAGTGCAACAGTAGGGAAAGCGTTGGATAGCGTAGGGGTAAAAATTACTATTCCCACTCCAGAGAGTGCAACAGTAGGGAAAGCGTTGGATAGAGCAGGGGTAAAAATTACTATTCCCACTCCAGAGAGTGCAACAGTAGGGAAAACGTTGGATAGCATAGGGGTAAAAATTACTATTCCCACATCATAGAGTGCAACAGTATGGAAAGCGTTGGAAAGCGTAGGGGTAAAAATTACTATTCCCACTCCAGAGAGTGCAACAATAGGGAAAACGTTGGATAGCTTAGGGGTAAAAATTACTATTCCCACTCCAAAGAGTGCAACAGTAGGGAAAGCGTTGGATAGCCTAGGGGTAAAAATTACTATTCCCACTCCAGAGAGTGCAACAGTAGGGAAAGCATTGGATAGCGTAGGGGTAAAAATTACTATTACCACTCCAGAGAGTGCAACAGTAGGGAAAGCGTTGGATAGCATAGGGGTAAAAATGACTATTCCCACTCCAGAGAGTGCAACAGTAGGGAAAGCGTTGGATAGCGTAGGGGTAAAAATTACTATTCCCACTCCAGAGAGTGCAACAGTAGGGAAAGCGTTGGATAGAGCAGGGGTAAAAATTACTATTCCCACTCCAGAGAGTGCAACAATAGGGAAAACGTTGGATAGCTTAGGGGTAAAAATTACTATTCCTACTCCAAAGAGTGCAACAGTAGGGAAAGCGTTGGAGAGCCTAGGGGTAAAAATTACTATTCCCACTCCAGAGAGTGCAACAGTAGGGAAAGCATTGGATAGCGTAGGGGTAAAAATTACTATTACCACTCCAGAGAGTGCAACAGTAGGGAAAGCGTTGGATAGCGTAAGGGTAAAAATGACTATTCCCACTCCAGAGAGTGCAACAGTAGGGAAAGCGTTGGATAGCGTAGGGGTAAAAATTACTATTCCCACTCCAGAGAGTGCAACAGTAGGGAAAGCGTTGGATAGAGCAGGGGTAAAAATTACTATTCCCACTCCAGAGAGTGCAACAGTAGGGAAAACGTTGGATAGCGTAGGGGTAAAAATGACTATTTTCACTCCAGAGAGTGCAACATTAGGGAAAGCGTTGGATAGCGCGGGTTAAAAATTACTATTCCCACTCCAGAGAGTGCAACAGTAGGGAAAATGTTGGATAGCGTAGGGGTAAAAATTACTATTCCCACATCATAGAGTGCAACAGTATGGAAAGCGTTGGATAGCGTAGGGGTAAAAATTACTATTCCCACTCCAGAGAGTGCAACAGTAGGGAAAGCGTTGGATAGCGTAGGGGTAAAAATTACCATTCACACTCCAGAGAGTGCAAAAGTAGGGAAAGCGTTGGATAGCGTAGTGGTAAAAATTACTATTCCCACTCCAGAGAGTGCAACAGTAGGGAACGCGTTGGATAGCGCAGGGGTAAAAATTACTATTCCCACTCCAGAGAGTGCAACAGTAGGGAAAACGTTGGTTAGCGTAGGGGCAAAAATTACTATTCCTACTCCAGAGAGTGCAACAGTAGGGAAAGCGTTGGATAGCATAGGGGTACATTTTACTATTCCCACCCTAGTGAAAATAAATTAATATAATTCACATAATTATCAATTAATCAATTAATAAAAATTAATTATCAATTAAGAATTAAATAATTATCAATTACAAATTAATTAACAATGTGTTCAAAATAAATACCAATAAATTAATTAACATATTTAATTAATTATAATTAAATTCCTTCCCACCCTATTCCCCTATAAACCTACAACCCGCTACAGAAAATACATTAATATTATTCACATAATTATCAATTAATCAATTAATAAAAAATAAAAAATAATAATTTAAGAATTAATGAATTACCAATAAAAAATGAATTAACGATTTAATCAAAATAAATACCAATTAATTAATTAACATATTTATTTATTTATAGTTAAATTACTTCCCACCCTATTCCCCTATAAACCCACAACCCGCTACAGACAATAAATTAATTTAATTCACATAATTATCAATTAATTAATTAATAAAACATAATTATCAATTAAGAATTAATTAATTATCAATAAATAATTAATTAACAATTTATTCTAAATAAATACCAAATAATTAATTAACATATTTAATTAATTATAATTAAATTACTTCCCACCCTATTCCCCTATAAACCCACAACCCGCTACAGAATTAAATTACACAATAATTAAATAACATAAAATTAATTACTTAAAATAAATTACAAAAATATATACTTTTCACACATATACTAACATAAAAAACACTTTAAAAAATTCGATATTATTGAAAATTCGATATTTTTAATAAACTATATTATGTACTTCGATATTTTGACTGTCTATATTTTTAAAATCGATATTACTTTACTTACCTTCAAAACGATATTTTTGATGTCTATATTCTGTCCATTTGATATTTGGTCCATTCTATATTTTGGACTCGATATTTTCGTTTGTCTATATTTTGGAATCGATATTTTGACCATTTACCATTGAAATCACCTTCTATTATTAGTTCTCCCTCTGGAAGTCTGAGCAGGAATGCACTTAGTGCCGGAAAGGCCAGTGAGTGGAGAACGGGGGATGTATAACATAAATAGGTTGAGTGTGCGTTCATTCCCACTGGCACAAGATGGTTGCAATGCGGCCCTGGTCCTCTGTTTATATGTGTTTTTTATGATAAGTGGGAATTGCTTCCTAATTAGGATCCCTACACCTTGTGAACCGGATGTGAACTCGGAATCAACCACTACTTTAAAGCTCCATCTGTCAAGGGCTTTGAATCCCTGTCCCACCAAGTGAGTTATTTGTATCACGGCGACTGCTGGTGCATGGCGTTTAAGATACTGCAGAACAAGTCCCCTCTTTAACTTGTCTGTTAGGCCATTCACGTTCCATGAGACAAGTGGCAATTGTGGGGTATGCGTGAGGTATATTGGGGGTGAAGAAGTGTTGTGGTTAGTCCGTATGGGTGTCTGTGTCATGTGAGCCATCGTGTGAGAGGTCAGAATCGGATAGCAGGGCGGAGGCATCGCCCAGAAGCATACAAGTCGTACCGCAAACCATATTAAACAAGAACAATAAACTAAGCAAGAACTACCAAATCGTATTACTTGTCCCTTCCTCCTCCATGCCTCCCTGCATGATGGATTCAAAATATCTGCCTTCCCAACAGTGCAGAGTGCCTAATCCCCATTCCCTGTTACCTCCAGTGTCCCCCTCCGAGCATCCTTATATCTGTAGAACATAAAAATATCAGTTTTCTGTGTGGTACATAATTAACCAAGTGTTTAGTGACAACGAGTTAGCTGGCACAGGACATCTGTTCATTGTGTATCTCTTGCCTCTTTTGATGCTGCACCAATTGTTATTGTTCATTCACTTATCAATTGATGCCCTCAAGGAGCTCTATATTTTAGGTTCGTATCAAGTTGACTCCCTTTTTGCGAAGGTCTGTACTATCGGAGAGGCAGTGCTGTAGGTTCTAGTCTCTTGCAAGGGGAAGGCCCTCTCTTTTTCAGCTTCACATGCCTGATTCTGTGTTGAAACTGCTTCTTCTAGTGCTGACTGTGTTTATCCAGGCGGAAGTCGATCTTGTTTTTCCCCCAGTCTTCCCAGGGTAGATTAATCTGCGCCAGCCCTTGAGCCATTCCTGGGACTCCACTGGTGTTGGGTAAACCATACTTTCCCCTCCGCCTCCACCCTCTGTTTCATTACATAAAAGGGTAGACCCAAAAGTACAGGGACCTGGGTATTCAATGTTACAGGGAAAACGGGGTCTCAGTAGGCTCGTACTGGGACCCCTTTTTCGTCCACCCTCAGTTTGGCAGGGAATAAAATTGAGTATTTCAGTTCACGGTTCCTCAGTTCTTTTATTACGTTTAAGAAGCTGTATCTTGGTGTTGTCTCTGCTGCAGTGTAGTCAGGAAAAAAGTTACCGTACTGTGCTCAAAACGCACTGGCGGAGCTGGCCATTTGAAGAATGAGGTTGGGGTCCCGTAAGTTAAAGATGCAGGCAAGAATGGGCCTGGGAGGGGCATCTGGTTTTGGTCTACCACCCGGGACGCTTTGTGCCCTCTCCACTGAAAAGTGATGGGATAGACCTTGTGGCTACAGATGTTGCTCAATAAGGTCCTCTACAAATAGGTCCATTGCTGGCCCTCCCGCCCCCTCGGGCACACCAATAATTCTGACGTTATTACGTTCAATCGGTCTTCATAATCGTCCAGTTTTGCAGCCATAGCTTTGCTTTCGGATTCTAGTTGATGTTTTCAGCATTTAAATGTAGCAGTATCACTGCAAAGAGTCACCGTTGTGGATTCTACTTCCACCATTTGTGCTCTTATGTTTTTGAAGTCGCCACGGATCAGGGAGAGTTCTGCAGAGATTGTACCTATTTATGTCTCGAGGGATATATGCACTTTATTAAGTCTGGTTATTATGTCTTGTAACGTGATCTCTGTCTTTTTTGGTAGGGTATCGTCCGGTGCGCATGCAGTAGGCAGGTCCATTGTCTTCTGCTGAGTTTTCATACACGTTAATTTATCTAACTTGGTTTGATGCATAGTGCATGGGCCTCGTCCCCCCAATGTTGTATACTTCCAACAGTGTCACATAATGTAGGATATATAGGTGGTAGTCCTCACTGCTGCCTGCCTTTATAGCACACAGCTACACACGGCCTTTCGGGTTTCCTATGACTGAGTAAGGGCAGTTTTCCGTACTCTGTAGATTGGAACATTCAGGGGTGCCGCACCCAGGCCCTCTGGTTGGCTCTGCTTTAGATGTGGGTGGCTTCACACTTTATGCTCTATGAATGGATTTTGTATGATCTCCACATCTTCTAAGGAGCGCCTCCGTACTATTAGTCTCTCCTCACCCAGGTACCAGAGTCTCTGAGGATCATTATAAGCAGTGACCTGTAGCGTGGTATGGATATCTAGAGCGGGGCCTCTTCATGATCAATGTTGTGTGGGCCTCGCTGGTGTACGTTGACGAGATGCATATTCCAGATATGCCTGCGTGTCACTGCCTCATTTCACGGATTTAGTCCCCCGGTAAGTATTGTGTAGCACCACCAGATAGTAGTTGGGAGACAAAGGAGGGGGGCGGGACTAATGGACACGTCTCGCAGGCCGGAGCTGTAATTATGTCCGTCCCTTCATGTTGCCCAGGTCTTATTACTGGGACCGCTGATGTCTTGAGGGTCGCGCTCGGTCTTGATTGCTATGGCGCAGGGCTGGTGTGCGGCGCCCCGGTTATATCCCTTTTTAATAGCGCAGGTCAGGGGATGCCGTGTCGGGTGCAGGACTCACCCGTTCGTTGGCTCGAAATGTATTGGTGTTGACGATGCCTCTGGTCACCTCTGCTCCGGTCTCAAGGAGTAGGGGTCATTCGCACTCACAGTATGCGGCTCCGGAGTCACTCGAGGCCCTGGTTTCTTCCCTTCATGTAGGCCATGTACATCTTCTTGGATGTAGCCACACCTTAGAGCGTCCTTTGTTCATCAAGGGCAGTATATCTTGTGCACGGTACCTTCCAACGTCTTGCCCACAGCACCGATGGGTACTTTGCCTGCGGATTACTGCGTGGATATTAGGGGACAGAGCGAGGTATTTTTGTAAAAGATTACTACATTTGATTTGTATGTGTTGAACTTTAGGCAGCTGTCTTTCATCCGCCTGGTGACTTTGGTCAAGCAAGTGAAGAAATTTGATCTGAATGATTGATGTCTTCTCAAAGAGGGAAGTATGAGATAGGATACAATGATGATCGCATGGGTGGGGATGATGCTGGTAATTGCGATCATGTATGTGTCTAACAGGGTGAGACTAGGGGAGGCTCTTTGTGGAACTCCATAAATGAGGCTGGTGGCATCCCAAGTGAATGGGAGAAAGGATCACCAACTATCAGAAACGAGCAAATCCAGCAAACTGCAGTTCCTTGGATGCTGGCTTTTAAAGACATAGTATAAGGATGGGGTGGGTGATGATCTCGAGGGCTCAGAAAGGTCCAGTAGGATGAGGGCAGTGGTGTCACCTCTGTCCATTATCATTTGATGTCATCCATGGTGGTGATATGGGTGGTCTTTGTGCTGTGGTTAGGCCTGAATCCTGATTGAGTGGTATCAAGGAGGTGGTAGTCATTGATATGGATGGCTAGGTGTTTGTTTAGGATCTTAATGGCCAGTTGAAGCCACTCCCCTGGGTGTCAGGAAAGTTCAGTAAAGAATTTGGGTGTCAAACTTTACCACTGTCTTTCTTTCTAATCTCAGATTAAAATAGTGATGGAGACCTGTTTTGGGCTGCTGCGTGTTTTAAAAACGTTTTTGCATTTCCTATCATTCACAGCCATAAAACTGGTCATAAAGGCACTGATAGCATCAAGGATGGATTAAGGTAAGGACCTGTATTTGAAACTCCCTGAATTTATTATTCAGAGATTGCAGATTGTCCATATCACAACAACACGCACCCTTTTGGGTTTGCCTATGAAAACACACATGGCTCTTCACTGTCTCCTGGTTAAGAAGACAATTTAATTCAAAACACTTGTGCTGCTACACAGGGATAGCCACCAAACAAGTGCAGGCTGTCTCAGGGGAAGGTTTAGCTTCCATACCCCTTCAAGGAACCTTCATACAGCCAACTCCTTCCTAGCCAAACCCCTAGGATTCAGCATACCAGGGCTGGGAGAAGGTCTTTTCCTTTCTAAGGGCCATCAGCATGGAACAAGCTTCCACTTCAGTTACGTGCAACTGCTACTACCTCTTTGTTCAGGATTTTTTTTTAAATGTGGTTCTTTAAAAAGGACTAATTGAATTAAACGCACTTGGCAATGATGGTGCATGTTGATAGCGCCAAAACACTCATTGGAGTGACAGTGCACTATACAAGTTTCCTTTCAATTCCATTCATTTATTTTCCATGACTTTTGCCAGTAGGGCAGCAGGGTGATAGGCCAGAAGTTGTCTATCGTATTCTGGCCTCCTAAGAGTTTCTCCAGAAGGCGAAGTACAGTGATGTCTTTCCAGGTGTCCGGATAGGACTAAATGGAGAAAAGACAGAGGTGATGATACTGGGCAAGAATAAAGATCTATGGGGCCCCCAACATTGACCACCTGAAATGGGTGCTTTACCCCTAGCCAACAGCAGGTTCGGAACTTAGGTGTCATAAATGATGACCAACTCTCAATGAGGCAGCAAGCTTGAAAATGTCGTCTTCTTGTTTTACTATCCTTGAATGGCTCCGAAAATCCTTTGGATGATGCCTTTGTCCACACAACGTACTGTGGTCCATGCTCTCATTACATCTAGTCTGGACTATGGCAACATTCTGTATCTTGGAGCCAATAAGGATGTGGTACAAAAGTTGCAACTGGTACAAAATGTGGCGGCCAGGTTGCTCTGTAAGATCCCTAAAACAGCTTCTGTTTCAGGCACCCTCCGCGACCCTCATTGGCTCAGGGTTGAGAACCATATCAAGTTCAAAGCCCTGAGCTATATGTTCAAAATCAAAAGCGGCAAAGCACCTCAATATTTGAATGCTCTAGTTCATCATTACCTTCCATCACGTTCCTTATGTTCTGCCACACACATGCAAACTTTATGGTGCCTAGGATCAGGCTGTCCCATATGGGCAGCCGGTACTTCTCTTACCTTGGCCCATCGATGTAAAACTCCCTTCCAATGGCACTTCGGACTGAAACCATTTACGAGAATTATCGTGTGTTTAAAAACTTGTCTGTTTGTTATGTAGAGCCTATTTTTTTTTCCTCTCTCTCTGTTCTGACAGGGGGCACCGGGAAACCTTTGGGTAGCTGTGCGCCTAATAAGATAAAAAATAAATAAAAAAAATAGGTGGATGTGATGAATAAGTCATTCAGCATCAGGGTGCAAGCTGTGCAGATGGGGTCCAACCCTTTGATGAATACACAGTGATGTCAAGGTTCTGGATACTCCGGAGTGAATGGACTGTATGATCATTTTTTGAGAGGTGATGGTGGGCCAGGTGGTCTGTGTGGTCCTTTCGGTATTGAATGAGATGGGCAGGAGGGCTGCGAAAGTGGAAGAATCTAGTTGGGGCTTGAGGTTGTTGTAGATGTTGGTGCTCTTGTTACTGAAGAATAGGGACAGTTGTATGCAGAGGTCCTGAGAGAGGGTGATGCTGGTTGAGCTTCCTGCTACAGAGGTGAAGTCTTTCACTATGGCAAACTTTTCCTGTTGATTCAGCTTTCAATGTGGTTGATAAAAACAGATAATTTGGTGTTTCTGGGTTACTGATTTGTAGGTGCCCTTGTCGGGGTCATCCTAACTTGGTCTCCATCTGCATTTAAGCTGCTGGCAGTAATGCTTTGTGACTGTTAGACCTGTCAGCCTTAGAGTAGTCTTTCCCCAAACGTTTTGCCTTCCTCCTCCACTTTTGGCTGATCTTGTTTTTGCTGGCCTTAGGACTCTGCACACTTCACCACTGATGACCAATGGGGAAGTATGTGTGCTCACTCCTAAAAACATGGTAACATTGGCTTATTCCTACTGGCATATTTATTTAGTTATAAGTCCCTAGCAAATAAATAATATGTGTACCCAGGGACTATAAATAAATGCAATAATGTGGGCCTGCAGCAATTGTTGTGCCAACCAATTGAGTAGCCCTTTGAACATGCCTCGGGCATGCCAATTGCAGCCTGTGTGTGTAGTTTATAACTGCCATTTCAAACTGGAAAAATAAACCTTTAGGCAGGCAAAACCTTCCTTTTTGATACCTACAACTCACTCCTAGGAATTGTACTTTTTTGTTTTACATGTCCTGTTAGTGAAAAACTCTTACATTCGTTTTTCATTATTTCAAGGCCTACCTCTCCCATAGGATCACAATGGAGGTACCTTATTACATTTAAGAAGCTGTAATATCCAAATGGGAGCAGGTAACCAGTTCTTATTTGATGTTTTGGAATTGTAATGAAAAATCATAACTTATGGTTGTTAGACCCGGCATCTTTTGGTATGCTCCCCCTACCTTTTTGCTTTCTGATCTCCTGATTTTGACTCTGTTTTTGCTGGTTTTGTGTCTCTGTGCACTTTCTCAGTGCAAATTCTCCTTAGGTAAATTGTGCTATGGATTGGCCTTTCCAAGTTTGGCTATTTGGGTTACTGCTAAGTCTGTTGTACAGTGTACTATGTGTACCGAGGGCCTGTAAATCAAACGCTACAAATGGGCCCGACACACTGGTTGTCCCACCCACAGAAGTAGCCATGCAAGTGTATCTCAGACCTGCCACTGCAGTGTCTGCACACAGTTTGTGACTGCCAGATCGACCTGGCAAGTACACCAACTTGCAAGGCCTCAAACATTCCCTTTTCTAGCATGTAAGGCATCCCTCAGGTAGACCCCAGGAACCCACCATTGGCAGGCTGTTGTGTTTGTAAAAGGTAGGACATGTACTGGTGGATGTGACATGTCCTGATGGTGAAATACAGCGTATTTCATTTTTCACTATTGAAAGGCTATCTGTCCCATAGGATATAACTGGGAGATACTTTGTAACATCTTACCATTGTGGTAAGATGGAGAAAGACGGAGAAATTGAGTTTGGGCTCTCTGAATTCAAACATTTAATAACACATCTTTTAGTAAAGATAGTTTTTAAATTGTGGGTTTGAAAATGGCACTTTTAGAAAGTATTTTCTGAAAAGAAGGAGTTAGGTCCTAGGGCGCAAAGTCGGCTGGACCATCAATACTTATGCAAAAAAGATTGCCAACTTCACATTTCTTTTCCCCTCACAATTGAGGAAAACAAACCAAAATTACTCTATAGTTTGTTTGGTATATCTACTTTATACCTTTTGATTTTTTATTTCATTATTTTTAGTATTTTCTTGTTTGAAAAAAAACAGAAAACATTAACACATTTGACATATTCTGCATAAATCATCACAAATTCAACAATACATATATATTCATTCTACGGAGGCTGTGATCCTGGCTGTCCTAGACACCTTGAGAGACGGAGCTGACAAGGGTACCTCCCAGGCCCTGGTTTTACTAGACCTGTCGGCCGCTTTCGACACGGTGGACCATAACATCCTCCTCCACCGTGTCGAACAGGCCGGCATCCAGGGCCTGGCGCTGGCCTGGGTGAAATCTTTCCTTATGGGGAGATCCCAGTCCCTCAGCCTAGGTACATTTAGGGCCCCTAGGGAACATCTGCCTTGTGGGGTCCCTCAGGGCTCCTCTCTATCCCCTCTTCTTTTCAATCTCTATCTTCGCCCTCTTCTCTCTTCTCTGAGGCAGTGGGACGTCCGCGTCTTCAATTACGCGGACGACCTACAACTCATTTTCTCTCTTAACTCTCCTTCTTCTATTCCTACTTTTCAGGCAGTCATGTCCCATATCTTTCAGTGGATGTGTCAGAACCAGCTGAAATTGAACCCCAGTAAGACGGAGCTCCTCCTGCCGGGTAGGAGCGCCGTCCACTGGGGTCCATATTTCTGGCCGACAGAGCTTGGCTCTCCTCCCTCCCCGGTAACCTCGGTGAAAAGCCTCGGGGTCACTATTGACGCCGGGCTCTCTCTGGGGCCGCAGGTGGGGACAGTGGTTTCCTCCTGCATGTTCCAACTGCGCAGGATCAGGAAGGTGGCCTACCTTCTTACTCCCGATGCCTTGCTTCAAGTCATCATGGCCCTTGTTCTCTCCCGCCTGGATTTTTCAAATTCCATCTATCATGGCTTGCCCAAATGCTCCATCAATAGGTTGCAAGTCATTCAAAACCAGGCGGCGAGACTGGCCCTCGGGATTCCGAAGTGGCAGTCCGCCAAACCCCTCCTTATCAAGCTACACTGGCTCCCGGTTAGCCTAAGGGCTGCCTTTAAGGTTGGCTGTCTTATTTTCAAATCTCTCTCTGGTTCCTGTCCCGCCTTTCTGAAATCCCTTATCTGCCCCTACTGTCCCTCACGTAACCTTAGATCACTTCACTTACATCTTCTGGTGGTCCCTCCCTTCAAACTCTGTAGATCTGGGGGTCGAAGATTTGCCTTTCTCGGCCCCAAACTTTGGAACTCTCTTCCCCTCTCAGTTAGGACTTCCGGTACTCTCATTCAATTTCGCAAATCATTAAAAACCTGGCTTTTCCCACAATCTCGCTAAATTCCCTCTGTTTCCTCAGCACCCTTTCAGCGCCATGATACCTCCGGTGACAGTGCGCTATACAAAATCCCCTTAACATAACATAACATACACTATAATTCGACAATACATATATATATACACTAAACATTTCATAGAGACTTTTATCACCAATAAATTTTCTTTTACAAAATGTTCTCTGGTTATTTTTTATGCCCAACGGACAAAAGTCAACACAAAAACATTCATCATTATGTGGACAGCAAATTAATGCGTTTTTGTTTTAAATGCCGACGCGTTTCGTACCCAATTTCGTCACTTTCTGGGTTCTCATCAGGGCTCTGTCTCTTTTGATTATCTATGGAGTATATATATAAAACAAAAAATGTTCTGTTTTAGTACTTTGTTTTTGTTCTCAAGTACTTCTCACGCAACCATTCTCATATGTCGCTACTTGTACCTGTAATTCAGCATTACGCCGGTCCACTATCATATGTTTTAAACTTCGTCTGTGTCTTTATCTACAATGCAAATTGTATAAATAAGGACTTATGTTCTTAATTCCTAATCGGTCAGCAAACTCGTTTACAAAAGCATTGTTGAAGCATACCTCATAAGATGTTTTCCTTGTGTTGGCACCCTTCTCGGTTATTTATCTCACTCGCTGTATGTCCATTTGCTATAATTAATAAAATAGAGTACTTTGAAATTTTCCGTTCTTCTGTTTTATTTTCAGAAGCAGTCTGCGTTAATCGCACTTTGGGAGACATACCTGCTCACGAAATGGGCGCGTTCCTGCGCAGGGTGCTACACGTCACTGGTAGAAGTTATAAACTGTATCCTGCCTGTAAATTATAATAAATTTCATCACCATGATGTCAACTGTCTTCGTTTGCTCTCCGCATTTGTTTATCTCTGAGAGGGCATACCTGTTTTATGTAAATGTAAATGTACAGGAATTTATATAGCGCAAATCACCAAGCGGTTTCTAAGCGCTTGCTTAGGGAACCCGTCCTGGTATTCCCCTGTGAGATAACCCCGGCAGGGTATCCGCAAGGTGAAAGCCAGGCATCCCGCCGCGAGGGGCCGTTGTGGAGATTAAGCAAGCTATTGCCCAGAGTCGCAGAGTGTGAACCCGTGAATCGAGTAGGCACCGGAGCGAGAATTGTCGAGTCCATGGACATTTTAGGACTCAAGACCCCGCCGAGCCGGGAATTGAACCCTGGTCCCGGGCTGACCTCTGCTTCCAGGTCTGCCTCCTCTAACCAGTGAGCCACACTTCTCCACGCGTTCCAGCGCTCAGTGCTCTTCGCGTTTTGCAATTAACCTTTTCGGCATGCTCACTTCGGGGTCATCATATGGCAGTTGTCTGTGAATACACAGTGCCCATATTTAAACCGACAATCATTATATTAAAATTCAAGATCGCCTAAAGGTATCACTCGTTTTACCTGTATCTCGTTTGTACCGGCCGTCAATGCTCCGATTTCCATGACGTCGCGGCCATCTTTTAGTGTGTTTTTTATATGTTCCTCATTGTTTGGTAAACCGCGGCCATCTTTTAACATGCAATTTTCGTTTTCCTGCGATTGACTACCACGGCGGCCATTTTTAAGCGTGAAAGTCAAGCTTTTGTCTTTATATCAGCCTGTGCTCTCCTCACTTCTAGGAAAACTCGATTTAGTTTTTAAGTTTGTGTTAATGGACATTTGGGTTGTTTCGAATTTCCAAACTGGTAGTTTTCATTTTATTCAATTTGGAAATGCGACCCACACATTTCTTGAAAAATCAAAGTCTCGAGACTTCAGACAATGAATTCAATCCAGTAAGAGCACTATTGAATTTTAGAATCAAGAATGCTTCTTTATACAATAACAGCTTCTCTGTGTCAGTGGTGCATTTAAGCTGATTGACATTGTACAGTACTGACCACCTAAAGTCGTTTTCCCCATGTTGTATATCAATAAAGTGTTCGACCATAGGAGCTGATGTAACTTTGTTTTTTATACGGGATCTGTGCTGCGTTATTTGTACATTCACCTGCTGGTTGGTCTTGCCAATGTAGATTTTTGTACATGGACTCATAACAACGTACACAACATTGCGTGTCCGGCAGTTTGAGAACCCTACATGTTTCCACTTAATGTTGGCATGTTGGAATTCCTTTCCTTCCATCGTGCTGGCACAAGTCACACAATTGCCACACATGTGGTGTCCTTCAATGGGTTTCATCCCCCATTGTGATAATAAATCACTCTTTGGTTTGGGCAGTGCGATTTCTGCACGCACAATGTTTTGGCCAATGCTCTTATTTTTCTTGTAGGCAAACAGCGGACAAGGAAATGGGCATTCTAAATCCTCGAGTAGGTGCCAATTGTTTAAGACCATTTGTCTGATCTTATGGGTGTCAGGGCCATATGTAGTCACACAGACTAATCTGTTTAATTCTTGTTTTTCTTTGACCTCCAATAGACACTCTCATGGAGTGAAGCGTGCCCTCTTATAGGAGTGCTTCAGCATTTTTCGTGGATAGCCTCTATTTAACATTTCTCCACAAAATATTCCTGCATGATGCTCGTAGTCTCCTAGCTGAGTGCAATTTCTCCTAATCCGGAGTAGTTGGCCATATGGCAAATTTGCCTTTAAACTCCTAGGATGTGCACTGCGATGGTGTGGTATTGTGTTTTTGTCAGTTTTCTTTTTATACAGTGAAGATTGCAGACAAACAAAAGGGACAGCAATGGGATGTCCTTATGCCCCAGAGATGGCCATATTGTTTATGGCCGAATATGAGAGGAAATTTGTGGACAACAACAATCCGTTCAAAGAACACATAACTCAGTGGCTACACTACATCGACGACGTGTGGCTCCTGTGGCAGGAGAGCCACGCGGAGTTGATGCAGTTCCATTAGTGGTTAAATCAAAAACATCAGGACATCAAATTTTCCATAGAGTCGAGCTGTACAAAAATGACATTTCTGGATGTGCAAATCACATGTTCAGAGGGTTGTCTGCAATCTTCACTGTATAAAAAGAAAACTGACAAAAACACAATACTACACCATCGCAGTGCACATCCTAGGAGTTTAAAGGCAAATTTGCCATATGGCCAACTACTCCGGATTAGGAGAAATTGCACTCAGCTAGGAGACTACGAGCATCATGCAGGAATATTTTGTGGAGAAATGGTAAATAGAGGCTATCCACGAAAAATGCTGAAGCACTCCTATAAGAGGGCACGCTTCACTCCTCGAGAGTGTCTATTAGAGGTCAAAGAAAAACAAAAATTAAACAGATTAGTCTGTGTTACTACATATGACCCTGACACCCATAAGATCAGACAAATGGTCTTAAAAAATTGGCACCTACTCGAGGATTTAAAATGCCCATTTCCTCGTCCGCTGTTTGCCTACAAGAAAAATAAGAGCATTGGCCAAAACATTGTGTGTGCAGAAATCGCACTGCCCAAACCAAAGAGTGATTTATTATCACAATGGGGGATGAAACCCATTGAAGGACACCACAAGTGTGGCAATTGTGTGTCCTGTGCCAGCACGAGGGAAGGAAAGGAATTCCAACATGCCAACATTAAGTGGAAACATGTGGGGTTCTCAAACTGCCGGACACGCAATGTTGTGTACGTTGTTATGTGTCCATGTACAAAAATCTACATTGGCAAGACCAACCAGCAGGTGAATGTACGAATAACGCAGCACAGATCCCGTATAAAAAATAAAGTTACATCAGCCCCTATGGTCGAACACTTTATTGATAAACAACATGGGGAACACGACTTTAGGTGGTCAGTACTGTACAATGTCAATCAGCTTAAATGCACCACTGACACAGAGAAGCTGTTATTGCATAAAGAAGCATACTTGATTCTAAAATTCAATAGTGCTCTTACTGGATTGAATTCATTGTCTGAAGTCTCGAGACTTTGATTTTTCAAGAAATGTGTGGGTCGCATTTCCAAATTGAATAAAATGAAACTACCAGTTGGGAAATTCGAAACAACCCAAATGGCCATTAACACAAACTTAAAAACTAAATCGAGTTTTCCTAGAAGTGAGGAGAGCACAGGCTGATATAAAGACAAAAGCTTGACTTTCACGCTTAAAAATGGCCGCCGTGGTAGTCAATCGCAGGAAAATGAAAATTGCATGGTAAAAGATGGCCGCCGTTTACCAAACAATGAGGAACATATAAAAAACACACTAAAAGATGGCCGCGATGTCATGGAAATCGGAGCATTGACTGCCAGTACAAACGAGATACAGGTAACATGAGTGATACCTTTAGGCGATCTTGAATTTTAATATAATGATTGTCAGATTAAAATTGGGCACTGTGTATTCACAGACAACTGCCATATGATGACCCCGAAGTGAGCAAGCCAAAAAGGTTAATTGCAAAACGCGAAGAGCACTGAGTGCTGGAACGCCCAGGAAATAAAACAGGTATGCCCTCTCAGAGATAAACAAATATGGAGAGCAAACGAAGACAGTTGACATCATGGTGATGAAATTTATTATAATTTACAGGCAGGATACAGCTTATAACTTCTACCAGTGACGTAAAGCACCCCGCGCAGGAACGCGCTCATTTAGTGAGCAGGTATTTCTCCCAAAGTGCGATTAACGTAGACTGCTTCTGAAAATAAAACAGAAGAACGGAAAATTTCAAAGTACTCTATTTTATTAATTATAGCAAATGGACAGACTGCGAGTGAGATAAATAACCGAGAAGGGTGCCAACACAAGGAAAACATCTTATGAGGTAGGCTTCAACAATGCTTTTGTAAACGAGTTTGCTGACCGATTAGGAATTAAGAACATAAGTCCTTATTTATACAATTTGCACTGTAGATAAAGACACAGACGAAGTTTAAAACGTATGATAGTGGACCGGAGTAATACTGGATTACAGGTAAAAGTAACGACATATGAGAATGGTTGCGTGAGAAGTACTTGAGAACAAAAACAAGGTACTAAAACAGAAATTTTTTTGTTTTATATATACTCCATAGATAATCAAAAGAGACAGAGCCCTGATGAGAACCCAGAAAGTGACGAAATTGGGTTCGAAACGCGTCGGCATTTAAAACAAAAACGCATTAATTTGCTGTCCACATAATGATGAATGTTTTTGTGTTGACTTTTGTCCGTTGGGCATAAACAATAACCAGAGAGCATTTTGTAAAAGAAAATGTATTGGTGATAAAAGTCTCTAGGAAATGTTTAGTGTATATATATATATGTATTGTCGAAATGTAGAGTATATATATGTATTGTTGAATTTGTGATGATTTATGCAGAAAATGTCAAACGTGTTAATGTTTTGTGTTTTTTTCAAACAAGAAAATACTAAAAAGTAATGAAATAAAAAATCAAAAGGTATAAAGTAGATATACCAAACAAACTATAGAGTAATTTTGGTTTGTTTTCCTCAATTGTGAGGGGAAAAGAAATGTGAATTTGGCAATCTTTTTTGCATAACTTTTAGAAAGTAGGCATTTTCTTGTTTAACCATCCTGTGTGCCTCTGCTGGGTTGGGGATTTACTGTCTGGCTTTGGAGTAACAGGGGCTGGGGATATGCATTCTCTTCAGGCAGCCAATGGGAGGGGGGTTGAGGTGTGTCCTGTCTCTCCTGGATGGGTCAGGGCTGAATAGACCTGGGATGCATTTAAAATAATAATGGGCGGAGATATTCTTACACCTGAATAGGCCTAGTCTGCCTTGCTGTCTCAACCTCCTGTCAGGAAGAAGGGCAAACGAGGGCAGAGATGTTGTCGACTAAGCACAGAGACTCTCTGCTACAAGAGAACCAAGGAAAATATGGTATAAATATTGTGGTCCAGACCCTGAGATCTTCAGAACTCTTTTGGATCAAGGAACCTGCCAAGAAGAAGAGCTGGAGAAGCTGTGAGGATAGCTACCACTTTGCTGTGTGCTTTGTTGTGTTGGCCTGCAGTGGCTGCTTCTGTCTTGGGCAGAGAATGGGCTGGACTGAACTTTCTGCAACTTCTTTGTTTGAGTTTCTCCAAGGCCTTGAGGTAGAGCTTGCTCTCTGTGCAAGAAATCCCAGAAAAAACAAAGATTTCAAGTTCAGATGCTACCAGAACTAGCAACTGTGTTTTGCGCTGCAACAGTTGAAAAAGCAACTCAACACCATCAATGACACAGCTGCAGGCTCTGTGTCCTGAAGGTACTGTTGCACTTTGCACTTCAATCCTGGTCTCACCACAGCCGCCATCTGATGTCGACACTGAGCCACTGCTTGCACCGTGACCTGTAGGCACTGCGTTTCTCACTGCATCGTTTGACGCCACCTTCCTGGTATACCTCGACGATGATGCTCCATGTCGACCTCAATGACACTGCCTGCGGCTGGAGGGCAGTTTCACGACTCACTGCCCTCATCCTGCACTGCAGTCTTGGCCTACAGGCACAGTCATCATCGACTCCAATTTGTCACCCGATGACAGCGCTTCAGCAACAACGATTCCGCTGATTGCACCGTCTCCTGCCAGCACCGCATCACTTCACACCGCAGCCCTGGTGTTAGAAATGGGGGATTCTAGTTTGCAGGTGGTTACCCTGTCCAAGTAGGGACACTTCTTCCTAGCCAGGATAAAGGGGATATCCTACTGAAATAACCCCTGCTCACGCCTATGGTAGCTTGAGATGAGCATTCAGGCTTATCTCTGAAGCAGTGTGTAGAGCAGCTGCAAAAACTAACGTTAATATAGTAAAACACTACAAAAGAACACCACACCAGGTTTAGAAAAACAGCCAATATATTATCTGTGCAAACAGGACCAAAATGATAAAAATCCACCACACAGTTCTCCGAAATCTCAATATTCAAAAATAGACCTAAAATACAGTTCCTTCAAGTCGATAGCTCCATCCAGGGCTATCACGTCGTCATGAACAACAAATCCAAACAGTTCTGTCTGACTGAGGTCATCACGGGCCTGCTACGGCATCTGGAAGACCCACAAAACAGTACCCGTAGAAATGCAGGATGTCGGCGACCTTTCATTGAGCTCCGAAGAGTCGGCATTGGTAGGCGTCGATTCCCTTGATCAGTGCAGGAGTCGTCGGGCCATTGAAGTCACACGTGATGCAGATCAAACTCCTTGCAGTTGAAGTCAGCAGGGCCAGAGTCGGCAGGCATCAAGGCTGTGGTGCGAAATGCATCAGTGCGGCGTGCGGTGCCCTCAGGTTGCGGTGAAGGCAGCGGCTTAGTGACGGTTGTCTAGTGACATCAGTGAAACCTGGATGCAGTGCTTATCGTGGTGTTGGCAGGTCGCGGGGCAAGCAGTATTGTCATTGTTGAGGAAACACAGTCATCGACTTATCAACTGGAGTTGATGGTGCCGGCCTCAGTAGACCAAGGCTGTGGTGTGAGATAAGGGAGATGCATCATGTAACTTACAGGCAGTGCCCTCGATTCACAGTGCAAGCAGTGGCATCGATGTTGGCATGCAGCGGCGAAGTTGGGTAAGCCAGGGTGGCATCGGGAAGAGAGGCGATACGAAGTGTGGTGTCTACGGGTCGCAGTGCAGGCAGCGGTTCGGTGGATTGAGGCAAACAGCCTCGTTGGTGAGGCCAGGGTTGCAGTGCAAAGTGTGGCGGCGTCCTCTCTGGTGCCTTCAGGACTCAGAGCCAGCAGCTGCGTCAGTGATGGCATTGGGTTGCTTTTGCTTCTGTTGCAGCAAAAAGTACACACACACAGCTCCTAGTGAAGGTAGCAAATGAACTTGAAGTCTTTACTGTTACCAAGACTTCTTGAACAGGGTTCAGTTGCAGAAAGTTTAGTCCAGTCCTTTCTCTGCTCAAGACAGAAGCAGCTACTGCAGATCAACACAGAAAGCACACAGAAAAGTGGTAGTTCCTCCTCACAGCTTCCCTAGCTCTTCTTCTTGGCAGGTTTCTGAGTCCAAAAGAGTTCTAGAATCCTGGGGTCTGGGCCCCAATATTTATACCACATTTAGCTGTGTTCCCTTGTGAAAGAGAATGCTCAGTACAAACCAGTTCTGTCTTCTCTGTTCCAGCTGCCTAGCAAGAGGTGGAGCCAGCATTGTCCAAGGCATACCATGCCTATTCGGGTGCAAGGAAATCTCCTCCCACTACTTTAAATGCAGCCCAGTTCTATTCAGCCCAGCCTTGACTCATCCAAGAGAGGCAGGACACACCTCAACCACCCCCCCCGTTGGCTATCTGAAGAGAATGCACATTGCCAGCCCCTCTTACTTAAAACCCAGACAGTCAATACGCACGACAGCAGAGGCACATAGGAAGGCAAAACAAGAAAATACCCACTTTCTAAAAGTGGTATTTTCAAACACCTAACATAAAAATCATCTTTACTAAAATATGCCTTTTTACATTCTGAGTTTAGGCATGCTAAACTCCATTTCTCCATCTTGTCCCAATGGGAAAATATACTTGTAAGATGATACAAAGTATCTTTCATTCTATCCTTTTGGACAGATAGCCTTTCCATAGTGAAAAACGAAATACACTGCAATTCACTACCAGGACATGGTGCACGCACCAGTACATGTCCTACCCTTCACCTTACAACTTGCATGGCTGCTTGTGTGGGTGGCACAACCAGTACTACAGGCCCACTATCAGCATTTAATTTATAGGCCCTGGCACACTCAGTGCACTTTACTAGGGACTTACCAGTTAATCAAATATGCTGATCATGGAAACACCAATCCTTAATATAATTTACAACAGGAGAATTTGCACTGAACAACAGTGAGAAAGTGTGCAGTGACAATAAACCAGCAAAAACAGAGCCAAAACAAGGAGGTCAGAGGGCAAAAATACAAGGGAAACACGCCAAAGATGCCAGGTCTAACACCTGGTCTTACTGACATTGCTGGATGAACGTCATTGGGCCGCTGTCTGTGCCGCAACCTGAGGGCACCACACGCTGTACTGCTGAACTTCGCACCACAGCCCAAGCCTGCCGGTGCTCCCAACTTCAACCGAGAGGAGTTTGATCTGCAACGTGTGTGACTTCAAGGGCTTGACAACTCCTGCTCCGACCTGCCGAACCCACATCTGCCAACGATGGCCCTTCGGAGCTCAACCAGACGTTGCAGACGCCATACCTGTCTAAAGGTACTGTTCTGCAGTTCTCCCTGACACCGTAGCTGGCCTGTGACACCCCAGCCAGCCAGAACTGTTTAGATTTGTTGTTCACGACTCTGTGATAAACCTGGACAGAGCCATTGCTTATTGATACTCCTATTCTACAGACCGCCCGGACCCCGACCACAGTTCAGCGACTCCATCGCCGACTTCGTCAGCACACACACCCTCGCCTCCACGGACTACATCCTCCTCGGGGACCTGAACTTTCACCTCGAGAACAATGACGACCCCGACTCCACCACCCTGATCGACAACCTAGCCAACCTCGGACTCATACAACTCATCACAACACCCACCCACTCCACCGGTCACACGCTTGACCCCGTCTTCTCTGCCAGCCCCCACGTCTCCTTCAACCATACCACCGAACTCCACCCGACCGACCACCGCTGCATCCACTTCACATTCAAGAAATCCACCACGCACCACCGCACCCAACAGATGCCTCACCGCAGCTGGAGCAAAGTCACCGAAGACCAGCTAACCACCACCCTCGCCCAGAGCCCACCCGCCAACCATACCGACCCCGACACCGCCACCCGCAACCTCAGACAGTGGATCAATGACTGCGCCAACACCCTCGCCCCGATCAAGAAACCCTCCAACAATCATACCAACAAGAAAGCCAGCTGGTTCACTGAAGACCTCCAGGCCTCCAAGCAAACCTGCCGAAAGCTGGAGAAGATCTGGCTCCGTGAACGAACCCCGGACAGCCACGCCGCCCACAAGATGCCACCCGCAGACACCATCACCTCATCAGATCTGCCAAAAGGGCCTCCTTCAAAGACCACCTAGACAACAACTCGCACAACAGCAAAGAGCTCTTCAACATCGTGAAGGAACTCTCCAACCCCAGCTCCAACAACGTCCATCCCTCACAAGACCTGTGCGACTCGCTGGCCACCTTCTTCCACCGCAAGATCACAGACATCCACAACAGTTTCAATGCCACGACCGCCCCGACAACCACTGAGACCTCCACCACCACGACCACCATCCGCACCAACCGCCTGCTCTACAGGACCAACATCAACGACGATGACACCGTCAAGATCATGAACACCATCCACTCCGGATCTCCATCAAATCCATGCCCACACCACATCTTCAACAAAGCCAGCACATCCATTGCACCCCATCTCTGGAAAGTCATCAACACCTCCTTCGAGACAGCAACCTTCCCGGAGAGCTGGAAGCATGCCGAGATCAACGCCTTACTCAAGAAACCCAAGTCGGACAACAAGGACCTCAAGAACTTCTGGCCCATCTCCCTGCTCCCGTTCCCGGCAAAGGTCATCAAGAAGATCGTCAACGAACAACTGACCCGCTACCTCAAGGAGAACAACATCCTGGACCCTTCCCAGTCCGGGTTCCGCAGCAACCACAGCACCGAGACTGCCCTCATCAAGTCCCTGCTGGACAACGGAGAAATGGCGGCCCTCATCCCCCTGGACCTTTCAGCCGCCTTCGACACCGTCTGTCACCACACACTACGAACACACCACCACAACGCTGGGATCCAAGAGAAGGCCCTGGACTGGACCACCTCCTTCCTCTCCGGCAGAACACAGAGCGTCCGCCTTCCCCCCTTCCGCTCCGAAGCCACCAAGATCATCTGCGGCGTACCCCAGGGCTCATCCCTCAGCCCAACTCTGTTTAACATCTACATGGCACCGCTCTCCCAAGTCGCCTGTCGGCACCACCTCAACATCCTCTCCTATGCCGATGACAACCAGCTGATACTCTCCCTCACGAAGGACCCCCACACTGCCAAAACCAACATTCACGAAGGAATAAAGGCCGTTGCTGAATGGATGAGGAACAGCCGACTGAAGCTGAACTCGGACAAGACAGAGGTCCTCATCCTCGGATCCAACCCTTCGGCCTGGGACGACTCCTGGTGGCCGACTGCACTGGGAACCGTCCAAAACACCCACCGACCACGCACGCAACCTAGGGGTCATCCCCGACTCCACCCTCTCCATGACTAAACAGGTCAACGCCGTCTCCTCCTCCTGCTTCAACACCCTCCGCATGCTCCGTAGGATCTACAAGTGGATCCCCACTGAAACGAGAAGAACAGTCACCCAGGCGTTTGTCAGCAGCAATTTGGACTATGGAAACGCCCTGTATGCAGGAGCCTCGGCCTAACTCCTGAGACGGCTCCAACGCATCCAGAAAGCCTCTGCACGGGATCATTGAAACAATATCGATGACACAAATATAGAACTGCCAAAATATGGAGTAAAAAATATAGAATGCAAAAATATCGAATTCCTATCTCCAAACAGGTAAGTACAAAAATATCGAATCAAAAATATTGTTGTAAAAAATATAGTTAGTCAAAATATCGAATTTTTAAACATGCTTTAAAGTAATTAAAAATTAATGAAATGATAGGTATAATTAACTTAAAACATACTTAAAATACTTAAATAACCTTAAAATTATTAGATCATTAATGCAAGTTAAAAAAACGACATACAAATTGATTTGTTAATACATATATATATATCTATATATATATATACATATATATATACATATATATGTATATGTATATATAGATATATATATTCACTGAAAAAACCATAGGTTATAGACCATATATAGTTAGGAATTAGCATTTAGAAAACCTTATTTTACTCACACAAAACCATTGAAATTCCATATATAGTTAGTTGCACTAACTATATATCGCGCACCCGCAATCCACTGCTGATGATGTCACATATTACATCATTCATGACATGGTCAGTGACATCACTGATGACATCACTGATGACAACATCCAGTGATTATGTGTTTCTGTAAAGTTTAAATATGTTTTACATATTGAAGAATGAGTGGATGTATAAGTGTCTGAATGAAGGTTTTAGTAGGTGCGTGATTGACTGTATGAGTGAGTGATTAAATGCGTCTTACTGAATGCACGGGTTAGTGACTAAACTGTCTTAATTTGTGCATCATTATGTCTGTTGTGATGTAAACTGCTGCATGTGTTGATCATTAGCTATACGAGAGGCTATATGTGTTATTAATTGGTTGCCCAAGTATTTCTATGGGAGATTGAGTTTGTGTGGGGGTGGCTGGAAGGTGTGTGACTCTGTGCATAGATGTGTGAGCAGTTTATTCACTAGGTGTATGAGTTCAAGAGTGCATGTGGAAACAGCTACATGGGCAGTTGACTGTGTGCATGAGTGTATTAGAGTCTGAAGAAGTTTATCGTATTAGCACAAGAATGATGCCAAATGAGACGTCATCAGTGATGTCATCAGTGATGTCATTTGAGATGTCATCAGTGATGTCATCAGTGATGTCACTGACCATGTCATGAATGATGTAATATGTGACATCATCAGCAGTGGATTGCGGGTGCGCGATATATAGTTAGTGCAACTAACTATATATGGAATTTCAATGGTTTTGTGTGAGTAAAATAAGGTTTTCTAAATGCTAATTCCTAACTATATATGGTCTATAACCTATGGTTTTTTCAGTGAATTTTCAAGGTTTTGTAAATGCTAATTCCTAACTATATATGGTCTATAACCTATGGTTTTTTCTGTGAATTTCATTGGTTTTTTAACAGCTAATATCTGTAGCTGTAAAATGTATTCTTCTTTAAATCCAAAAATATATTTTATATGTTTATGAATAATTTTTTTTTAAAATATTTTTTTTTCTTCGTTCCCGCTTCGCGAATCGGGAAGCTTCCCGTTAGCTGACCTTGATGCCGCGAAATAGACCGCGAGCCGGTAAACGTTTCTTTACCGCAAGTGCCGCGTTAGAAAACAACATCGTGACGCCTCCCGTCCGCATGACGTTTCACGTTGTCGCGTGATACGTCATATGACGTGCTACGTTAGCGAACTGGTACGCGAAGCGAGTCGCAAAGCGCAGGTTTCTGGAAGCAAACCGGGAGGCCCTGCAAAGCGCTTAACGTAAACACAGCAAGTCATGTGACTTGGTAATAACACTTTTCATTGGTTCATTTCACTTTTGGTTTCCTAATGATGTAAGACTAGGTCATATAATCTAAAATGAACACTTTTGATTGGTTGAGAACTCTTGTTTTTCCCAAATGATGAAAATCCCTCCTTCTTTCCTCACTCTGACTTTCATCATTGTGAGAGAAAGACCCTTTGTGATCACTGAGCAATGGCTTCTTTAGTAGCTTCAGCTGGTGCTTCCCCACCACCTCCACCACATCCAAGGAAGAGTGGACCACCTGCTCAAGTTCTAATTCAACAAGAAGAAGAAGAAGAGGAACAGGAGGACGAGCACGAAGAGAGGCAGTTTTTGCCTGAGCAGCCCAGGACGTCTCACCGGAAAGAAAACTTAATTTGGCAATTTTTTAAAATTCCCAAAGGTCAGAAAAAAGTAAATGCAAGATACGTAACTTGCCTTATATGTCAAGATAGACTGTCCAGAGGGACCGACAAAAAATACAGTTTCGGAAACTACACAATGCATCGCCATATGACTAGGTGGCATCCTAACAACTACAGTGCTGCACAGTTTCGGAACGACCTAGATAATCTCCCTATTATGGCCAGAAGATCTGTTGTACCGGAAGTAACGGGACCAGAGGGCAGGGAGATGGTGCCAAATATACAAATGAGATTTGGTGATGTAAAACACATCTGCGCATTTTGCGATGGATTCATTTCCTACGGAGAAAAAAGCATCACTCTGATCAACAGAGCTATTGACTATCATATGCAAGTTTGTCCGAAACGCCCAAAATAATAAATACTTCTTTTTTTTGTTTTGTTGCTCCTGTTGAGCCCTTTACAATGAATCGTTTTCATTGCCCCCTCCAAGAAAAACCCCAAAAAATATAAAACTGTTCCGAAAAATTCAAAAACAGTAAAAAAATGTTCAGAAAAATAAAATAAAAAGTTCTTTTCAGAACTACCTCCCCGTTATTAAAAAATTGGTACAATATTTGGAATTGTGCCAACCTCTATTTCTCTTAGTTCGCTTCCTAGTTCGCTCGCTGGTACGCGAACCGGAAGCGAACCAAAAACAGTAAGTATAAGGGAAGGAAACAGACACTTATGTTAAAAGAAACACAGCTATAAGGGAGTAAACTAGAGATACCATTACCCGTAATCCACTGCTGATGATGTCACATATTACATCATTCATGACATGCTCAGTGACATCATCAGCAGAGGATTGCGGGTTTTTTGGCAACATGCCTTATCCACGGTTTAATAACGCTGCCTTTTGCTTTATATAAGTTTTCAAATTGTATGAAATATATACCAATAGGTCGTTATGAACCTTTAGGTAGTGCTTTTCTTCATGAGGTCTGGTCGCTTCCATACACATACAGATGTTTCAAAGATGATCAAGAAGTTTATCTGAATGGAGAGGAATGCACTGAGACGCCAGATCATTCACTAATGTGTAGGTACATACAGTTACACGGTTCATGCAACAAACACCGACCAAATATGGCTTGCGTGTTGCAAGGCACGCCAGTTCATGCTATCATCCCCACGTTCAAGTTGTTGGAAAATGGTAGTTATTTGATGCTCAATAATGAAGATTGTTCTGAGTTAATTAAAAGTATTCCTTTTATCGTAACAGTAAGTGAACGGGTTATTTGCTGCAGAAATGTTCTATTTCCTCCCACACATGAACATAGGGAGTTTTCAATCTGGCCACAAATACCAACCTTGGGACACGTTTCAACGGCATGGCAAGAATAAGAGCTCTTTTGTCTCAGAGAGAGGTGGCCTTGACTTTCGTACTTCACATAGCGAACACCCATACAGAGGTGCACACCCTTTTCAATTAAGATTTGCCTTTCAATTTCAGCAACATGTTTCCGACTATCTTTAACGCATCCTCCACAAAGTCCCTGGCACACTTTTTTAAAGTTGTTACCAGTGGTCTCGTGACTTCATTTGAGAAAATCTTTGGAGTCATCCCTGCTTCCTTTCATTGTATTTTCTGCACTCTGGTTCGTAGATTGGCATTTTTACTTGCATTACCAGCGGACGCTCTTGTGCTTTTTTACATTTTTAAATATGGATGTCCCTCCTATGCAACCTCCGACCCTGCAGCTGCTGACACTGTTCCGCAATCGCATGCTAGAATATTATGGCACAATGCCGTTGGCGATATTAAGCACGGCATATGGATTATCTTTTCGGTTCTCCTACTTCACCTGTGTCCAGCCTGTATTTCACTGCCTGACCTGTGATTTCGATTGGGCCATTGATTTGTGTCTCTGCGGACCGGTTTCTCCTGACGTCGACTTTAATCAGCTGATGACTCCTATCATTACTCACGAGTTGTTTTGTCCTGGCGAAAGGATTATGGCTGTGGCATTGATGCATGGACTACTTGGTCCCTGGAATTTACTGGCGGCAGCACAGTCTTTCTTGGAACAGAGCTTTCTTGAAAACCCACCGAGCTGTCCTCTGATGGTGATAGAGGATCCGGTGCTGGGAGAGCACGTATGTTCTTTTCCGCTTTTAAATTGGATGGCTGAACTGTTTTCGGATGAAGACGGTGACTTCCTATTGGAGGCTGTTGCAGCTTATTTTGCATACACAGTTATGTCATAGACCTTTTTCATGTTTGATATGCTGAGTACTAGCATTTCATTGACAATTCATTGACTTATTTGTCAAGTTTTTATTATTTACCTTGCCTATTGGCTTAAGACTCGATAAAGTACTTGGCTGTTTTATTTTTCTTTAGCATTAAATTTTCCTAGTTTTTAATGCTTTACCTTGCGGACCGTCCACATATAAACTTGCAATCTGCTCTCATGAGATGGCACTTCTATTATCTTATTCAGTTCGTTTCCGGATCATGAGGAGGTGTCATCTAGGTCCTGGATATCTTTACACCGTGTTAAGTTAGCATGGGCTCATTACCGGTTTAAACGCCATTTTTCCTTTTTTGCAACTTCTGCACACGACACTTAGTTGTTGCTTTAGCTTTCCACCTAGTAGTTCATCGTGGTTTACATGAGAATAATATGTTATTGGTCTACTATCTGCTTTACTTGTTAAACTATATCTGTACAGCGAGTGCTAAAGTTTCAAGAACAACACGATACAGAATTGTTATGAGGTCTGATCTCCACGACTTCATACTCATAACATAAGTGCAACTTCTGCCAATTCTGGGCATGAGGCGGGTTTTATATTGCTTTGCCGAACACACATACACAACAGTTGATGCGGTTCACATGAAGAGAGAGCTGGTGTATGCTGATGTGATTCCTTCAAATCTAAGACACTAAAGTATGGGCACGCCCTAAACCAACACAAAGAGACCTTCTTAGCAAATAATATAATATGTGTATTAGGGAGGGTGAGATATAAGCAGCCGCGGGCCGTGGAGGGAGTTACGATGGGGCAGGGAGGCGGGGAGGGGGAGAAGCAGGGTGGAGCCCTCTCTACCTTGCCCCTCCCCCTCCCCGCCTCCCTGCCCCACCGTAACTCCCTCCACGGCCCGCGGCTGCTTATAAGTGTTGCTAACTCTTATTCATTTACAGCATGTTAACATACTGTCACCATTCGCTTTTTATGTACTAGTAACTATGCTGGTAATTTTGCTACTGATAATATGTGTACTTGTATTCTCCACCCTGCTTCTCCCCCTCCCCGCCTCCCTGCCTCACCGTAACTCCCTCCACGGCCCGCGGCTGCTTATAAGTGTTGCTAACTCTTATTCATTTACAGCATGTTAACATACTATCACCATTCACTTTTTATGTACTAGTAACTATGCTGGTAATTTTGCTACTGATAATATGTGTACTTTTATTATCTAAGGTACTACGCCTGAGAAGACGGCATTAGTAAATAAACATTTCAAATACACATCTGTTCTTCTTAACTCCATGTTCTGGTTTCTAAGAAATCTATAACGACCGACTGTTCATGAGTTCCACGTATCCTGAGGTACTATAAGTTCATATTCTGGATTGTCTAAACATTGAGAGTTTGTTATATCCAATGTGACACTGTACCTAGCTTGCTAAGGAGTTTTTGATTACTAACGTGAGTTTTGGGACACCCTAATTCGCCGAGGTTCCAATCCTCTGTCCACAGTTCTGTGTGAGAACAGAAACCCTGCGACAGGGGCACCCCCGACCCTTGCTGGAGCTTCATCACACTTGCGATACAACTCCAGCAATGCATTCGCCGAGGTTCCAATCCTCTGTCCACAGTTCTGTGTGAGAACAGAAACCCTGCGACAGGGGCACCCCCGACCCTTGCTGGAGCTTCATCACACTTGCGATACAACTCCAGCAATGCGCCACCTTTACGGCACAGATACATCACGCATCTGTGCTGTTTTTGCCCCATGATGCGCCGCATTGTAAATGCAGCACACCATAGGTGACGGAACAGCGGCACAAAATGACTAACACATCCCTGGTGATGCGCCAGTCATCATAAATGTATCCCTATGCTTCTTATCTTGTTAGAGATGAACCGCCATATGTATCATCAAAGTTATTTGCATTTCCTAAATAGCGAACTTTAAGGAATAAATAGCGATTCTTTACCATTCCTAGTTTGCGATGAGCTATTTGCTAATTAGCCGAATGTAGCCCAATGAAGCCCAATGTAGCCCAATGTAGCCCAAAGATGGCCGCCAGACACACAAAAAAACAAATGTAGCCCAAATATCAGCCAGATGTAGCCCAACTATAGCCCAGTGACAGAATGACCAATCAGCTTCGCAAACCTCCGTTACGCGAAGCGGAGCGCTGTTACAGATATATATCTTTTTTTGAACGTTAATTTCTCAAAATCCACTGGAGCACATATATTGAGACCTAGCAAAGGCACATCGGGCTACCAGTCCCTAATATTTTGCCAAGTTTCGTGCAAATCCATTCAGCCGTTCAATTATTATTATTATTAATTTTTTTTGCCCCGCGGGGCCCTTTTAAAACCTCCACATCAAACCTAGGGGGTCAGCGAGGATCTACTATGCCCCCTTATAGTTATTTCCCCCTTTGTTTTGACCTCCTCTTGTCTCTCGATCCTACCGAGAGACAAGATGGCGGCCGCTACGGACTGTTTGGAATGTTGACAGACGCCGGAGAACCAATCAGCTTCGCTTCACAAAGCTCCGTTGCGCGAAAAGTCCGCGAACCAGTGCGCTGCCCGGTCCGCTGTTACAGATATATATCTTTTTTTAAACGTTAATTTCTCAAAATCCACTGGAGCACATATATTGAGACCTACAAAAGGCACATCGGGCTACCAGTCCCTACAATTTTGCCAAGTTTCGTGCAAATCCATTCAGCCGTTCGGGCTAAAAGTGAGGCCAACCGCCCTATGGAAAACTCAATGTTAAAAACACGTTTTGGGACCCCCCTTTTTTTTCGGCCCCCACTGGACGAACCCCCCCCAAATTTTCAAGGGCTGCTCAGAAACAAAATGTGCCATTTTCCTGAAAATTTCAGCCAATTCCGTCCACAAACGCCAAAGTTATTAGACATAGAATTTTCAAAAAACCCATAGAGAAAAAATCCTAACTATATATACCTACTGGCGACCGCCAGTAGGTAATATATATATATATATATATATAAACGTAATATTAATAAAAAATGTACAATATTTTTACCGTAGGATAGCGGAAAGGGTAAAGTTTGCTATTACCACTCCAGTGAGTGCAACAGTAGAGAAAGCGTTGGATAGCATAGGGGTAAACATTACTATTCCCACTCCAGTGAGTGCAACAGTAGGGAAAGCATTGGATAGCGGGAGGGTAAAAATTACTACTCCCACTCCAGAGAGTGCAACAGTAGGGAAAGCGTTGGATAGCGTAGGGGTAAAAATTACTATTCCCACTCCAGAGTGTGCAACAGTAGGGAAAGCGTTGGATAGTGGGAGGGTAAAAATTACTATTCCCACTCCAGTGAATGTAACAGTAGGGAAAGCGTTGGATAGCGGAAGGGTAAAAATTACTATTCCCACTCAAGAGAGTGCAACAGTAGGGAAAGCGTTGGATAGCGTAGGGATAAAAATGACTATTCCCACTCCAAAGAGTGCAACAGTAGGGAAAGCGTTGGATAGCGTAGGGGTAAAAATTACTATTCCCACTCCAGAGAGTGCAACAGTAGGGAAAGCGTTGGATAGCGGAGGGTAAAAATTACTCTTCTCACTCCAGAGAGTGCAACAGTAGGGAAAGCACTGGATAGCGTAGAGGTAAAAATTACTATTCCCACTCCAGTCAGTGCAACAGTAGGGAAAGCGTTGGATAGCGTAGGGGTAAAAATTACTATTCCCACTCCAGAGACTGCAACAGTAGGGAAAGGATTGGATAGCGTAGGGGTAAAAATTAATATTCCCACTCCAGAGAGTGCAACAGTCGGGAAAGCGTTGGATAGCATAGGGGTAAAAATTACTATTCCCACTCCAGAGAGTGCAACGGTAGGGAAAGCGTTGGATAGCGGGAGGTAAAAATGAATATTCCCACTCCAGAGAGTGCAACAGTCGGGAAAGCGTTGGATAGCATAGGGGTAAAAATTACTATTCCCACTCCAGAGAGTGCAACGGTAGAGAAAGCGTTGGATAGCGTAGGGTTAAAAATGACTATTCCCACTCCAATGAGTACAGCAGTAGCGAAACCGTTGGATAGCGTAGGGGTAAAAATGACTATTCCCACTCCAGAGAGTGCAACAGTACGGAAAACGTTGGATAGCGTAGGGGTAAAAAATACTATTCCCACTCCAGCGAGTGCAACAGTAGGGAAAGTAAATACTTCATGTAATAATAATATATATATATATATATATATAGGGGTTGATCTTCCAGGTGTGTTTAGCCCTATCCCTGCTGCTTTGAAAGAACTATTTATGTAAATTAATGTTATAGGAGCAATCTAGTTGGCGTTGATGTATGGGATAATAATTTTTTGAATCATGTAACTCTAATACTAAATAGGAGGCTATTTGTATAGGACTGCACGGCAACCGTATAAGGTTGCCCATGCCGATCCACGGCAAGATTTGACGGGCCAATATGGCTGGTAGAAATGGTCTTAAGCACAATGATTTTTGTGGAATATAATATACATATTATGTTTAAAGTGTTTATAACGAACAAAGTAACGTTCCAAGATGGCGCCCACGATTTCAAGGGTCGCGAATAGTCCTGTTTTTGTTTCCATGATTAGGAGTTACAAATGACGCTCCGTTGCATGTGCACGGGTTGACACAGAGGAAGGGAATCACCGAAACGCGTCTGTTTTTGTTGTTAGTGGAATAAAGAACACTGCGCACTGCAAGCATCCCGTGAGTGCTGTCATTTTTCTCCCTGTAATGGGGAAATCTTGAGCAGCGATATTACGCGTATGCACCAACGCGTGACGGCACCCGACTTGAGAGTGACTCGGCATCTTGTGCTTTGGGAGCAGAAATGTTTTAACCGAGTGCACCGCCCCAACCAAAAGTGCCTGCGGCTGAACATCGAGACCGCAGAAGGAATACGGAGATAAACCTTAACGGCGCGAGGGCTGTACCAAAGCGAGGAGGTAAGCCCTTTGCAATTTACACGCGCCATATGAAACAGTGGTTGGAGGTTGTCGAGGGAGCAAACAGTATTAGCAGTACTAAATAGAGGTGGAGCACGGGATCGTAGCACCACACTCCACGACAACAACATGTTTAGCGTCACAGACCGCAGAGAAGCAGCGGCAGGAATGTTTAAAAACAAAAATCCAGACATCACACCACCACCCACCACAGCGGCAGGGGAGGGGCGGAACGCACTGGTAGGTCAATACACGAAGCTGGAGAGGCTATATGAACGTGAAACCAGAAAATGGTGGGAGGGCACCTCCCTTCAGAGTTACATTGAGGTACAAAGGGTGCCATGTGGCTTGAGAATTTACACCATCCCCGCGTACGAGAATCCGGACCCTCTCTTACTAGAGGCGTGGGCCAAACACACGGCCCTTTCATGCAAGGGCATGCTGGAGATTCTTGTCCAGTTTGCATGGAGTGATAGAGACAAAACACTCAAAGAAATCGAAGCCCTTGAAGAAGAATTGAAACAGAACACGGACACAGAGCAACAGGAACAGCTCAGATCCGCAATGAAAAAACGCCTGGAGAAATATGAAAATAAAATCAAATCACGAAAACAAGAGAAATTTGATCGTGACGAGAGGGATTACGCGATGGGAAGGGTTCTGACCTTCGCTAAGAAGTACGATCAAACGCGAAAAGAGATGAACAGTCTCAATAATAAAGCAAAACAAAATGACACCGCAACAAGAGTAGAAACCTCTGAATCTGAGATAACGGAGGAGGAACTGAGTGGAGAGGATGTGGCAGGTCCTGCTAGACGACTCCCCAAAACTCCTTTTCATCAGGAGTTCAATGTCATCCGCCGGAGCTGGCTGCGAGGGGGGAAGAACAAGCCCCCAGAACAAGAAGACAAACCCGGCGCGGCGGGTGGAAGAGGAAGGGGAAAAACAACCTACACACCAAGAGTGACAAGAAGCAAAAGGGGAGCACGATGGTAATGAGAGATGACCAACATCTTACCATCATAAATCTGTCGGACAAGATTTTAACAACAACTGAGGAAACTGTCTTAAAGCTAGGCCTGACCTTTTGCCCCAACCGACGTCTAGAGTACACGCAAACCAGAATCGACTTATATAAGTTCATTCGGAAGTTGAAACTGAACAAATTTCATAAGATTAAACCCACATCCAAGGAAGCTAAAACGATAAAATCAAATTGGAAAGACACGGACCTGTTAAATGTCAATGACTTGACATCCTTGGAAATACTAGAGGACCTGCGAAAAGGCAATACCTCAGAAACAATCTCATCAGTGGTAACACCAACTCAGAGAATAAGGGATGTTGAGGTGGCACAAGAAGCTCCACCGAGTGGCCTCAAATTACCTTCTAAGTTTGTACCACAGATGCCCATGGATTCCATAGACACTTTCTCGGATTTAATTATAAAGGATCTGATGAAATTCAGGGAAAATAAACCAATGAGGAAAGGCCAGGATAATTTGACGAGGCCGCAAAGAGAAGCCTTGAAGAATTTAGAGGATGACACAACTATAATCTGCAAACCTTCTGACGAAGGAGGAAATATCGTAATCCTCACAAGAGAACAGTATACAAGGGAAGCCATGAGACAATTAACCGATCGGAGCTGCTATGAAATAACAACAAAACCACAATATAACAACAGCATTATCAATCTACATGCATTGTTAAATAAATGGCACGACAAATCGATGATTGACCTGGAGGAATTCCTGTTTTTGAGAACAGCTAGTCCGGTGCTACCAACGTTTTATTACCTTCCTAAGGTACATAAGGACCTCAAGCAGCCCCCTGGGAGACCAATTGTCTCATCGATAGGCAGTCTCACTGAAAATCTTTCCCGCTACCTGGATAATTTCTTATTTGAAGCAGTTCTGAATTTGAAATCTTATATAAGAGATTCTACAGATTTCATTGAACACTTGGAACAATTGGAATGGCAACCTGATTACTGTCTGATCACCTTAGACATAACAAGCCTATATACTTGTATCGACCACACTCAAGGCTTGTCCGCAGTAGAACATTTCCTGAAGAAAAGACAATTGAAATTTGCTGCCCACAACTTAATGCTGTTGGAGCTAACACAATATTGTCTGTATAATAAAATTTTTACCTTTCAGGGAGAACTGTACAGGCAAATCTCTGGTACGGCCATGGGCTCCTGCTTCGCCCCCAGCTACGCTAATTTATTCGTGGGCTGGTGGGAGGAGCAGGTAGCCTGGGCGACAGAGAATAGATCATGGACTGAGAAAGTAATCTCGTGGTACAGGTATATCGACGATTTGTTCTTAGTGTGGAACGGTACAGTACAGGAGGGAGAGGATTATATCCGACATCTGAATCTCAATGAGAATAATCTGAGGTTCACGGGCCAGGTTAGCAAGGTGTCAGCCAACTATTTAGATCTCCAAGTTCAGATTCAGGATGAAAAAATAACGTGTTGCCTATACAGAAAACCCACAGCGGGCAACAGTACATTGCACGCATCCAGTAGCCACTCTCCCAAATTGATAAATAGTATTCCCTATGGAGAATTCCTCCGACTAAAAAGAAATTGCTCGATGAAATCAGATTTTGATGAGGCTGCAAAAGAGAGCTTCAATCGATTTCTAATAAGGGGTTACAATGAGAAACTACTCACCACCACTCTTTGGAAAGTATCTATCATCCCGAGAGTTGATCTTTTTAAGAAGAAGGACAGAAAGATCGATGACGGTAGATTTCGCATAATAACCACCTTTTCACAAGATGCAGACTGGTTCAGAGGCATGGTAAAAAAGCATTGGAACATCTTAAAAACTGATCATATCATTGGAAAGGATGTTCCACCCAATCCTCTGATCACTTTTAGAAGAGTACGATCGTTGAGGGATAACCTAGTCCATAGTCACTTAGATCCAGTGATAAAGAAGAAACAAGGCACACTTCGTGATGCAAAAGGGTTCTTTCCATGTGGAAGGTGCAAAGCTTGCTCAGCAAGCAAACGCACTCTGTCCTATGAGGTAAAGGGACTTGAGAATGGCAAGAAGATTAATAAATTCATGTCCTGCCAAACTACCTACGCAGTCTATTGCTTAAAGTGTCCCTGCGGGATGAGATATGTGGGTAGCACCAATAATTGTGTAAAGCTGAGGATCTTGGAGCACATGCGTGCTATCGCAAACAGGGATTTCACCTACCCAGTGGCTCGCCACTTCTACATAAAGCACAAGAGCGATAGGAATCTGCTACAATATTTCTGTCTGGATTATATACCAGAGAATGCCAGAGGAGGGGACAGACTCCTAAAGCTGCGCAGGTTAGAGTCCAGGTACATAGTAGATCTCCAGACCAAGAGCCCGGAAGGCCTAAATGGGGGGGAGGAACTGTCAGTACATGTGGGCATGTAATATGGATGAAGTTGAAAATGTAAAGATGATAACTGAACTGTGGTAATTGTACTCTTGCAGCGTTTGTATGATTTTTCAGTGGAGGGGTTGATCTTCCAGGTGTGTTTAGCCCTATCCCTGCTGCTTTGAAAGAACTATTTATGTAAATTAATGTTATAGGAGCAATCTAGTTGGCGTTGATGTATGGGATAATAATTTTTTGAATCATGTAACTCTAATACTAAATAGGAGGCTATTTGTATAGGACTGCACGGCAACCGTATAAGGTTGCCATTGCCGATCCACGGCAAGATTTGACGGGCCAATATGGCTGGTAGAAATGGTCTTAAGCACAATGATTTTGGTGGAATATAATATACATATTATGTTTAAAGTGTTTATAACGAACAAAGTAACGTTCCAAGATGGCGCCCACGATTTCAAGGGTCGCGAATAATCCTGTTTTTGTTTCCATGATTAGGAGTTACAAATGACGCTCAGTTGCATGTGCACGGGATGACACAGAGGAAGGGAATCACCGAAACACGTCTGTTTTTGTTGTTAGTGGAATAAAGAACACTGCGCACTGCAAGCATCCCGTGAGTGCTGTCATTTTTCTCCCTGTAATGGGGAAATCTTGAGCAGAGATATTACGCGTATGCACCAACGCGTGAACGCACCCGACTTGAGAGTGACTCGGCATCTGGTGCTTTGGGAGCAGAAATATATATATATATATATATATATATATATATATATATATATATATATATTACCTACTGGCGGTCGCCAGTAGGTATATATAGTTAGGATTTTTTCTCTATGGGATTTTTGAAAATTCTATGTCTAATAACTTTGGCGTTTGTGGACGGAATTGGCTGAAATTTTCAGGAAAATGGCACATTTTGTTTCTGAGCAGCCCTTGAAAATTTGGGGGGGGCCGAGAAAAAAGGGGGGTCCCAAAACGTGTTTTTAACATTGTTTTCCATAGGGCGGTTGGCCTCACTTTTAGCCCGAACGGCTGAATGGATTTGCACGAAACTTGGCAAAATTGTAGGGACTGGTAGCCCGATGTGCCTTTGCTAGGTCTCAATATATGTGCTTCAGTGGATTTTGAGAAATTAACGTTCAAAAAAAGATATATATCTGTAACAGCGGACCGGGCAGCGCTCCGGTTCGCGGACTTTTCGCGGTACGGAGCTTTGTGAAGCGAAGCTGATTGGTTCTCCGGCGTCTGTGAACATTCCAAACAGTCCGTAGCGGCCGCCATCTTGTCTCTCGGTAGGATCGAGAGACAAGAGGAGGCCAAAGCGAAGGGGCAAATGACCATAAGGGGGCATAGTAGATCCTCGCTGACCCCCTAGGTTTGATGTGGAGGTTTTAAAAGGGCCCCGCGGGGCAAAAAAAATAATAATAATAATCGAACGGCTGAATGGATTTGCATGAAACTTGGCAAAATTGTAGGGACTGGTAGCTCGATGTGCCTTTGCTAGTTCTCAATATATGTGCTTCAGTGGATTTTGAGAAATTAACGTTCAAAAACAAGATATATATCTGTAACAGCGCTCCGCTTCGCGGAGATAAAATTATCTCTGTATTACCTAGCTGTTGCTAACACCAGTTAGCGACCGCTAGTAGGAGATAGCGACCATCTTGGGCCCCACTTTGCATGTGAGTGATATTTATTACTAATGACATGCAAAGTGGGCATGCCAAGATGTTAGCGACTGGAAACAGTCGCTAACATCGCTATCTCCTATTACCAACTTTTGGAAATATTCGCGATAAGCGCGAATATCTCCAAAAGCTACCACCGGCCCTGAGCAGTTCTTAGCCATGTTATCCAATGGGAGGTGGATAACATGGCTAAGAGCATTAGCTCGGTAATGCATGAATATCGCAGAGTTTTCAGCGATATTAATGCATTGCGGTCGTTTTTTATCGTATTTGCGATAAACCTTGATAATAGCAAGGTTTATCTGCGATAATTTCTGACGATGCTTAGCGGTAAAAAATTCGTTGCTAAGCATTGTTAGGGATAAATATCGCTTAACTTTGGTAATATGCCCCAACGTCTGTTAACGTTCGATTCGAAGGAAATCAGGAAGTGTTGATAAACATTGTCTGCGCCATCTTGCCTTTTTTCAAATGCCACACTTTTGTCGTGCACGGCAGTCATTTTAGATGCCTTGACCAGACCCACTCTCTGCACGCTGTCAATCCTTAGCATGGCTCCCCACCCTCGCAAGCATCTCCCCCAGGCAGTGGTCACCCCCGCTCTCTGTCTTATGCATGGGTAATAAACCACCCCCCATCTGCGCTGCTCTTCCCTGAGAATCACACCCTGTGCCCGCCCGACACCTCCCTTTCGCCCTATTCACTATCGCACCCTCTGACACTCCTTTTCCTCTGTGTCCGATTGTCCAGGCCGGTCCTAGGGTATCAGCTAGCCCTGCAGATGTAGTTTATGGCCCCAGCTGTAAAGAATCACCCCTCTTCAAAGGAGTTATAGTAGATCAAGGCCCACACTCGATGAGATCCGTCACAGCAGACGCGTTCCTATTATCTGAAAACCATCCTGTATTGTGATTGGGGAGGGGACCGAGCCTGAAGCGGAAGATTCCAGGGATGACTCTTTGTACATCAAAGTTTTTACAATTATGTGTCACATTAAAAATATATAGCACTCCAACAAAGTAGTAAGATTATAAAACTTTAATAACTTATAAATATATACAAGAAAACAAAAACAGTAATAACATATAAACATTTTTAGGGAAAAACAACGAAGTAGCGGTCGGCTGTGCGAATAGTCCCAACGCAGCACAACGTCCAGATTTCTGGCGTGGGGCGTCGCGGGGGGTGGGTCATCAGTAGCAAACTGTTGTGCGAATAGTGCCAAGGCAGCAGAACGATGGCACCAAGGTGATGTCCAGTAAGTTGCCGCACTGGTTTTGGTATCCTACAATGCTGCTCCGAATAACGGCGTGGTGCGCCCCGGGGGAGGCGGCGTGAACGGGCCTCTCCAGGTGGAGTCTCGTCTGTTGTAGTGGGGCGCCCCTTTACCGTTTCAGTTGCCATTCCGTCCGCTTTTGGTCCACTGTGTCAAAAGCCGCAATTCAGCTGAGTTGCGCCCACTCTTGCGGTGCAGCGATAGGCGGCTGTCACAGGACTCTCAAAATGGCGGCAGGCTCTTTCCTTTTTGAGCCTGGTCCACTGAAATGGCCCTGGGACACCTTGGAAATCGGACGCTTGTCTGCTAGGTCTTGGACCCCATTCTCGAAAGCGTCCCCTCCGCCTTGAGGATTCATCAAAAGTTTTGGGGGCCCCCGACTCCTGCAGGCTTCTGGTGGGGAGCGGCTGCCATGATTGCTCGCGGAATGACCACGACGGAGCTACGAGATGGTGGTGCTCTCATGCTGACGCCAGCTTCAGTCTGAAACATCCAGAAACAAGGTGGGGCTTTCATCGTTTGGGAAAAAAAAAAAGTTTTCATCCAATGAAAAGTGTTGTTTTTAGGTCATATGATCAAGCCTTCCATCATTAGGAAACCAAAAGTAAAATGAACCAATGAAAAGTTTTATAAACAAGTCACATGACCTGTTATGCGGCATAGGGTATAAAATGCGGAGAAAATACGTTGGCACGTGAGGCGGCGTCAGTAGCGGACCGATGTGCGAATAGGCCGAAGGCAACACAACGCGCCAAGATCCGGATGGCACCGAGGTGGTGTCCAGCAAGTTGCAGCACTGGTGTGGCCATCCTACAATGCTGAAAGTCGGCGTGGGGCGCCCCGTTGGCCTGTGAGTTCGCGTCAGTAGCGGACCGATGTGCGAATAGGCCGAAGGCAGCACAGCGCGCCAAGATCCGGATGGCACCGAGGTGGTGTCTAGTAAGTTGCCGCACTGGTGTGGCCATCCTACAATGTTGAAAGTCGGCGTGGGGCGCCCCGTTGGCCTGTGAGATGGCGTCAGTAGAGGACCGATGTGCGAATGGGGCCAAAGGCAGCGCAACAATATTTTCTGAATAGAAGACACCACAAGGCGCTGAGATGCCAAGATTTGGATGGCACCGAGGTGGTGTCTAGCAAGTTGTGGCACTGGTGTGGCCATCCTACAATGGTAAAAGTCGGCGTGGGGCGCCCTGTTGGCCTGTGAGATGGTGTCAGTAGCGGACCGATGTGCGAATGGGGCCAAAGGCAGCGCAACAATATTTTCTGTATGGAAGATACCACTAGGCGTTGAGATGCCAAGATCCGGATGGCACCGAGGTGATGTCTAGCAAGTTGCTGTACTGGTGTGGTCATCCTACAATGCTGAAACTCGGCGTGGGGTGCCCCATTAGCCTGTGAGATGGCGTCAGTAGCGGACCGATGTGCGAATGGGGCAAAGGTAGCGCAAGAATATTTTCTGAAGAGAAGACACCACAAGGCGCTGAGATTCGGTTACCACCGAGGTGATGTCTAGCAAGTTGCCGCACTGGTGTGGCCATCCTACAATACTGCTCCGAATAACGGCGTGGGGTGCCCGAAGGGGGGGGGGGGAGGCGGCGTGAACGGGCCTTCCTAGGTGGAGGCTCGTCTGCTGTAGTGGGGCGCCCCTTTACCGTTTCAGTTGCCATTCAGCTGAGTTTCGGCTGCTCTTGATGCTACAGCGACAGGCGGCTGCAACAGGACTCTCAAAATGGCGGCCTGTTCTTTGGATTTGGGCCTGGTCCACTAAAATGGCCCTGGGACACCTTAGAACTCGGACGCTCGATTTTTTTTTCCTTTCCTGTACATGCAAAAAAAGGTAAATGCCCGGTACGTTACACGCTTCATCTGCCACGATGAACTCTCCAGAGGAACCGAAAAAAAATATAGTTATGGTAACTATACCATGAATCGTCATATGGAGAGGTGGCACCAATTAATTATAGTGCTGCATAAAAGAGAGATTTGGAGGAGAACCCCTGACCTGCCAGTACATTCATCAAAGAAGTGGCACTGACAGCATCAGAGGTAAGGGAAACGGTCCCAAATATTTAGAAGAACTTTGGAAAGATTAAAATGACATGTTTAGATTGTGGCAAATTAATTTCATGTGGACAGATGAGTGTTACTCTAATAAATACAGCATATGAACATCATCATAGTAGATGGTTGGTAGAGACATTTTGACTATATCCTGGACCTGCCCGTCCTCGCCCAAAATGGCGCCGGAATAAATGGGACTCGTAACTCCTTGTTGTGTACTGGTTGCAGAACCTTGAAATCACGAGATACGTATGCAGTTTTGAAGCACATGGCGGGTGGGGACGAGAATTGATTGAATATTTCGACATCCCTATTGATATTAAGTTCTGATGTGTTATTGATTACTGTACTATTGAAAGTTCGAATTAACGTCACCCATGGTACTTGCCCGCAAATGTATATCTAGATAATTTTATTGTAACTGGCCCTGTCGTATTTTAATTATAAAATGTACGTCCACCGATTCCGCAACTGTTAGACACCTTAGTTCTTGCAACCTAATGGCCCGCCCGTTACGTTCCTCTACAGTGTAAATGTCTACTCATCATATACGATTACAGTTTGCTCCGTAGCCGGCCCACGTGGTTATAGGCTCGTATTTGTATAATGAACTTTTCACAATAAAGGTTTTTAAAAGAAAACATGGTAGTAGTATATACATTGGTAAAGTTTTTAATAATAGTCACTGTTTTAGAATCATTAAAAGGCAAGTGAAATAAAGCAGACCAATTACATGAAGGGTAAAAGGTATAATACGCAGGAACGCAGTAAAGATAAATGGTCAAGGGCTGTTGTGTTTTCTACTCCTGCAACATAAAGTGATCGATAAGAATCTCATATTCAGGCGTATCGGCGACTAAGACAGCAGGTCGACCCTCTTTTGCTCAACGGCTCCGTCATGGGATGAAGAAACGCTCTTTTTCTCGAAAAAAGAATATATTTTACTTGCAGGACAGTAGTAAACTTTCCGGAAAAGTACTTTAGCCTGGAACATTATAACATATATTTAAGAAAAAATAATGTTCAGAAGTAATAAAAAGCGTAATTTTTAGGTCATATGACCAAGCCTTTCATCATTAGAATAAGAAAAGTAAAATGAACCAATGAAAAGTTTTATTAACAAGTCACATGACTTGTTATGCTTACGTTACGCGCTGCGCGTCGCGCCCCGGATGACTTCCGGATGCGCTAACGCGGCGCGTCATATGACGCATTACCCGACAACGCAGGTCCAGAATATAGTCAAAATGTCTCCACCAACCAGCGGTCGGAACACAACCCCTTTCAGCAGGCTAAATAGTTCTGTTAAATGACAACAGAAGGGACAGGCAACAAGAACCATCAGTCAAAGAGGGGAGGGCTAGTTCTTCTCTACCGGGTTACATTGGGGCGCTACCGGAACTGATCGAATTGGTAGTCTACAGTGTTTCTGGATGTTTCAGACTGAAGCTGGGGTTAGCATGAGAGCACCACCATTTCGTAGCTCCGTCGTGGCCATTCCGCAACCAATCATGGCAGCCGCTCTTTATCGTTATTTTGGGCGGGGTGGGTGGCGGAGCCGAGCTGTTTTGCAGCCATCATTGTGTGGAGTTCAGTTCATCTCACTAGTTTCGTATTTGTCATGAGGGGTTGTTCCTAATGTTTCTATTTTAGCGAGGTCAAAAAGAGATCCCATTAGTGGCCTACTGATTTTGCTCGATTTCTTTTCTTTTTTTTTACACGATTTTTCGTTATCTGCAAAGACTAAACAGAGTATTGCGACTCTGTGTTTGTTTGTAAATAGAGAATGAACCAAAGAGAACCAATTCTAAAACAGTAAATGCTTGGATAACAATCAATCAAATGGAGAGAGAAGCAGGCACGACGTATTACAAGCAAAGACTAAACAGAGTATTGCGACTCTGTGTTTGTTTGTAAATAGAGAATGAACCAAAGAGAACCAATTCTAAAACAGTAAATGCTTGGATAACAATCAATCAAATGGAGAGAGAAGCAGGCACGACGTATTACAACGGGGGCAAAGGCCTGCGTTAACTACCTTTCACTATCTGCAAAGAGAGAGTACTCCTAATAGAAATGAGGGGGGGGCAGCATTCAAAGCAGATCAGTGTGCATAAACACGAAAATGTTTTCACTTACCACGTACTTGACATTCGACAGCTTATGATATTTGCTATTAAAAAACCATTGAAATTCACTGAAAAAAACATAGGTTATAGACCATATATAGTTAGGAATTAGCATTTACAAAACCTTGAAAATTCACTGAAAAAACCATAGGTTATAGACCATATATAGTTAGGAATTAGCATTTAAAAAACCTTATTTTACTCACACAAAACCATTGAAATTCCATATATAGTTAGTTGCACTAACTATATATCGTGCACCCGCAATCCACTGCTGATGATGTCACATATTACATCATTCATGACATGGTCAGTGACATCACTGATGACATCACTGATGACATCTCAAATGACATCACTGATGACATCTCATTTGACATCAATGACCATATCACTGATGATATCATTCATGTGACAATACAATGCATCTCCTCACATTTTAATATAACCTTTGTTACACCCAGTGTTAAATACAGAGTATAATTTTTGAAACCATTCACACACCAATACTAGTTACTACATACGCACTCACTGATTCCTACGTCTACACACACATTCACTTATTCACCCATACAATCATTCATACATACAATCACTCATCTTTACAACACTATCATATGCACTCATACACCTATACAGATACTCACACTCTGCCACTCATCCATGGAGTTACTCACACACCTAGTCAGTCCTGTAAAGAATCAATCACACTTCCATTTTTTAATCTATACAGTTAAACATAGAGCACCTTACATTTTCAAACATATACTAACACATACTTACTCTCTTATACAATCATTGATACAAGTACACATTGATCTGCACAGAGTCACCCACCTCCCAGCCAGCCACACACACACTCAGTCTCCCATACAAATACTTGAGCAATCAATCAATAACCCATATAGTTACTCATATAGCTACTGATCAACACATGCAGCAGTTTACAGAACAACAGACATAATGATGCACAAATTAAGACAGTTTAGTCACTAACCCATGCACTCAGTGAGACACATTTAATCACTCACTCATACAGTCAGTCACGCACCTACTAAATCCTTCATCCAGACACTTCTACATCTACTCATTCTTCAATATGTAAAACATATTTAAACTTTACAGAAACACACAGTCACTGGATGATGTCATCAGTGATGTCATCAGTGATGTCATCAGTGATGTCATTTGAGATGTCATCAGTGATGTCATCAGTGATGTCACTGACCATGTCATGAATGATGTAATATGTGACATCATCAGCAGTGGATTGCGGGTGCGCGATATATCGTTAGTGCAACTAACACTATATATGGAATTTCAATGGTTTTGTGTGAGTAAAATAAGGTTTTTTAAATGCTAATTCCTAACTATATATGGTCTATAACCTATGGTTTTTTCAGTGAATATATATATATATATATATTAATACCAATTACAAATTAATTAAAAATAATTAGCAATTTAATATAATATAATAATTATTCAATTAAAAATACAAATAAAAAATATTTAGTAGAAATCATTACCTATTAATACAAATCAATTACCAATTTACATTTAATTAATTATCAATTGAAAAATAATTAATTAATTACAAATAAATACCAATAAATACATTTTAAAATGTAATTAATTACAATTAAATGACTTCCCACCCTATTCCCCTATAAAATTAACATAATTATCAATTAATCAATGAATACAAATTGTTTACCAATTACAATTTAATTGATTATCAATTAAAAATTAACAATTAATTCAAGAAAAATACCAATAAATACATTAAAACATTTAATCAATTATAATTAAATTACTTCCCACCATATTCCTCTATAAACCCACAACCCGCTACATAAAATAAATTAATAAAATTAACATAATTATCAATGAATCCATTAATAAAAATTAATTACCAATTATATTTTAATTAATTACCAATTAAAAAATAATTAACAATTAATTCAAGATAAATACCAAAAATAAATTAAAACATTTAATCAATTATAATTAAATTACTTCCCACCCTATTCCCCTATAAACCCACAACCTGCTACAGAATTTAATTACGCAAAAATTAAATACCATAAAATGAATTACTTAAAATAAATTATAAAATAAATATAGACTTTTCACACATATACTAACATAAAAAACATTTTAAAAGAATTGATATTTTTTTAAAAATCGATGTATTTAACATCTATATAATATACCTTGATATTTTGACTTTCTATATTTATGTAAATCGATATTAACTTACTTACCTCAAATTCGATATTTTTGTTGTCTATATTCTGTCCATTCGATATTTTGTCCATTACATTCGATATTTTTTTAGTCTATATTCTGTCCATTCGAAATTTAGTCCATTCTATATTTTTAACTCAATATTAATGCAATTCTATATTTTTAACTCGATATTTTGACTGTATACCCTCTGCACGCCTGATCCTCGACATCCCTCACCGCAGCCACATCACACCCCACCTGAGAGACCTGCACTGGCTCCCAGTCAACAAGAGGATAACCTTCAAGCTCCTCACCCACGCACACAAGGCACTCCATAACACTGAACCAACGTACCTCAACAGACGACTCAGCTTCTACACCCCCACCCTCCATCTCTGCTCTGCCAACCTCGCCCTCGATACAGTCCCCTGCTTCCGAAGAGTGACCTCAGGCAGCAGATCGTTCTCCCACCTCGCCACCAAGACCTGGAAAACCCTCCCCATCCACCTACGGCAGACCCAAGACCTGCTGACCTTCAGAAAACTCCTCAAGACCTGGCTTTTCGAGCAGTAGCAGCATTCCCCACCCCAGCGCCTTGAGACCCTCACGGGTGAGTAGTGCGCTTTACAAATGATATGATTGATTGATTAAGAACTGTGTGGTTGATTTATTTTTTTAAATCGTTTTTGGTCTTGTTTTGCACAGATAAAATATTAGATATTTTTCCAAAACTGGTGTAATGACCTTTTGTAGTGCTTTCACTGTATTTCTGTGGGTATGTGCAAATGCTTCACACACTGCCTCTGAAATAAGCCTGACTGCTCGTGCCAAGCTACCAAGGGGGTGAGCCGGTGTTATTTCAGTAGTGTATCCCCCTTACCCTATCTAGCAAGCAGGGTCCCTACTTGGATAGGGTTACAGCCTGCCAACTAGATACTCCCATTTCTAACAATGATAAAGTCAGTTTTTAAATTGCAATCTTAACCACTTGGATGCTAAGGCATGTCGATCATTCCCATTGAATTTCCATTGAAATCAATGGAAACTCCATGACGAGTTACCCTAGTCATTAGCACTGAAGGGGTTAAAAATGCAATTTTTAGAGGGTTGCCATTTTCCTACCATAGCCATTTACTGCATGTAGCCTGTCTGTGGGTCACACTTCTTCTACCTTCCAGATGAAGAGTAGCAGGTATAAATATTGGACCTCAAACGCCGCGTTTTCAGTACAATTCTGGACCTATGGATGGTCTGCCAGGAAGAATGACTGCTGTGCTGATGAAAGGACTATCACTCAGATGGACTGCTGCTCTGAAGGACTGCTACCCTGCTGAGCTGACCTACTGTCTTCTTGCCTGGGGGAGAAGGACTGAACCTGCACCTGTTGAACCTAGTACCCCAAAGTGAATCCAAGGGCTAATTGACTAGGCTCCTGACTAGATCCTCAAATACATATGGCTCCAACAGCCTTAAACCCAGCATCTTGACTCTGCCATCAGTCAGTCTACCCTGCCAAGTTGTGCCACCCCAGACCTAGAATCTTGGAAGTTGGTCTAAGGTGCTCTGCCAGCCTCTGTGGATCCAATGGAACTAACACATCTCCTCTGCTGTGGGGCACAACTCTGAGCAGACCCAATGCATCACTACTGCAGCATGAATCAGAACCACTGGAAAGGCCAGCATTGTATCACAGCGTGGCACCTCATCGGAAACCGCCACTGTTCAAGGCGTCCTCATTGCTGACGCTCACATCCCCCATTGACAGCAGCCTCAATGACAATGCCGAACTCTGCATCACCGCCTAGCAGCTCCTCTAAACCAACACATCGCCTGCACTGTGCAACGCATCCTCGATACTGGACTGCGCATTGTAAGCCCTTGTCAATGGGGTCCTGAAATACAATGCAGGACCTCAATCAATCGATAAATCAATCAGGGATTTGAAAAGCGTGGGTACTCACCCGTGAGGGTGTCAAGGCACATCGCTTTGGCTGTGTGTAACTTCTTTGAGGTGGATCCTCGCAACGCCCCGCAAACCAGGACTTAAGGTAATATACTGAGCGGGCAGAACTGGGTCCTTGTAGCAGGCCTGTGCTCCATTGCTGTTGGTGTGAACTTGTGACTTTGTTCTGGTCCGGCGCGACCAGATGTCCACAGTTGACGCTTTCTGCTTTCAGGCACTGTTTTTACTTAAATCATTAACATTGAATATATCTGATATACTCATTGAATTTTCGTCACTGTGGTCTTGTTTTATTTATTAAAATTACTCTGTGTTTCTCAACCTGTGGTGTAATCATTTTGTGGTGTGTTTTCACTGTACTACTGTTTGATTTGTGCCAAGCAACCTGAGGGATGAGCACAGGTTAAATAAAGGTTTGCATGCTGGAAAAAGTTGAGTAAATTTTTGCACATTCACCCGATCCACGCAAATCATCTTTCGCAAAGTAATATTCTACCTGGTAACTACTGTAACAAGCAGCATTAGTAATTCCAAGTGCAGTTTTACCGCATCAGCTTTTCTGAATACTTTTTAAGGATGATCTGGTCATGCTAAAGTGTGCGCAAGAATCGCACCAACATGTTATTTTCTTAATTTTCAGGATAAGCAACCGTATTAGGTTGTTCCTCTTTATTTCACAGCTCAATCAAATGTCCGGCAGCAGCCTGCCCATTAAAAAGATGTAAACTTTAATACACTGTGGTGGATATGCTCTAGACGATCTGCACATCAACGTGTCTCCTTTGTAGTATGATCAAAAAAAGGTCCTTATATTCAGTCTTGGGTGCTCACTTGGTGCCAAACACTGATCCACCTAGAGTGTCAACTCCCGCAATACACCAAGGTAATTCAGGTACCAATTTAAATTAAAGACACCAGAGCACACCATACAATAGTTACTTTCATCCTGTATGCTTTATGCACCATGCAGAGCAGTATATTCCCAGGAGACTCTTTCTCGTGGGATGATACTGCTCTGCATGGTGTATAATGCATACAGGATGAAAGTAACTATTGTATGGAGTGCTCTGGTGTCTTTAATTTACATTTAAAAGATTTGCCGTGAATATTGTTGCGTTTTGCAGAAAAACTGCAATCGTTTAAAGGCATTTTTCAGACGTAAATCCTTTCCCATTCACCCTTTCCTGCCCCAGGAAGACCTGTGATCTGTGCGTTGAAAATATTTGAAATGACTCATCAAAACAGCACCAAATATTTGCATAGAGTTATTGTGAAAAGCGGAAAGACTGCCAGGAAAGCAGGTCTCCATCACTGACTTGAATTAACCTTTTTGAATAATGTATGTTGAGTAAAGATCTGATCGCAAAAAGTCTCAAAATATTTGCCAGTAATTTGTCAACAGACAAGTTTTCGTTTTAAGGGTAATAGATTTAGGGCACAGCGGTCGGAAATTAAATTCTCATACCGGGGCCTGCTTTTTTGTTGATGTGGCGCGAATGCACAGAAAGCTGTCTGATGGGGTACTCTGAAAATGCCACTGGCAGCTGATTACATTTTTATCAGTTTGCAATTCTCTTTTACTTACTCTTCCTTTATTGTAAGGGAAAGGGAGCGAGATAGCCAATAATGTTTGATCAGTTTAACCAAAAGCTAATTCATGAATCCTACAAAACGATCAACAAAATAGCTAATTAAAGTCCTTATTATATAAGTGTATAGTAATCTAGATATTTAACATTAAGATCAGAATATAAAAAATATGGAAAATGTAAATATAGTTTTGAAATATTAATAATATACCTTAAAATATGAATTGTATTTTTAATTTTAATTAATGTAAAAACAGTTAAATGTCAATACCTTTTTAAAATATAAGATATATAATTCAAATGAATTTATTTTAAAATGTTACTACAATTTACTGGTACCCTTAATATTATGATTTTGATATTAAGCGCCATTAATATTCTCCCATCGATACGAAGGACCCACACCACTTTGGTAGTTTAAGTCACAATTATGAAGCAACAGAGAATCAATGATTTTGGACTGTAAAGCTTAGTTTTTTAGTCAGTTACACAAATTTCACTGATACAAAGAAAAGAGTTCTTACTAAGCATTATTGCAGATGGGCGAAAAACCTATTACTAAAAATCATATGCTTAGCTATGACTATGACTAGGCCTAATTCAGATCTTCAAATGCTACTCATAAGAAAAAGTGCTCCTCTGAGATCCATAACCATTCAAAAAGTCAAACCAAGCTTTATTCGATTAATTAAAATCATAAAAGCAATTACATAACATTATTCATGAATTTAAAAACAATTCATATGTTAAAAAACAATAAAAGCCAATTCATCATCATAAAAGTACATAAAATGGGTAAATAACACCACATGCAAAGAGATAAGAATTGATTAAGCTAAAATCACACCTCAAGGACGTTGACCAACTGACTTTTGGCCTTAATATGCATAGCAGCAACCAGAAAACTTGCAACCCCAAAAATTACCCTGGTGCTGCCCAGCAGTTGTAGGTACAAGAGTGCGGCCACACTTGTGTAAATCCCGCTTCTCTCAGTAATGGAACCAAGAACTGTTTTCTGATATCAACAAAATGATCACAAAACATAACAAAGTGCATTAATGATTGATCAGAAAAGTTATCACAACTGCAAAGGGTGGACTGGTCAGATTTACCCCATATAGGGTAATCACCCAGGGAGAACTGAATGATGTTAAATCTAAATCTGACAAGAAGATGTCGGTGGAACGGGATGGTAACAATCTTTAGGTAGGGTTCAATTAATGGAGTGGTCAGGAGCATATAATTAGCTCTTACGCCAGGTTTTAGCACCTCTACTGCCTCCCGTTCTTGCTCAGCTAATCCCAGGAAGTTAACCTTGATCCAGTTTACATCTCCCTTCTGCAGCAGATTTGGGAATGCATATAAGTCTGGTCGACCCAATTTACAAAGAGTGTTTTTAATATGTGCTAGCCATGGGATTTTATGGGCTCTATCTAGTGCAATACAGTCTTTAAGAATGGTGTGATTCAATGTAATTTCGGTGTTAAGCCAAGTTTTGGCCCAACAGATTAATGGAGCCAAGTGTAACTGGTCAGAAATGTAATCAAGTCCAAACTCAGTATGCACCGAAAATACTGGGGTGGATTGAGGGACCGCTAATAAGGATCTGAGGAATTTGTTCTCTATAATCTGCAGTTTGCCTTGAGGTAAAAGACCCCATAGTGATGCGCCATACATTGCTATGGAAAGGCATTTGGACTTATATACTGTTAACAGAGCCTCAGTGGGACGTGACCCCAAGCGTTTTGCGAAGCCCAGTAGCGCTGAGGTTGATCTGGTAACAGCTATGCCTTTCGCTTTTATTTGGGGGACCCAGGAGCCCTTTTCATCGAAAATGACGCCCAGGTATGTGAATACGGGACCCTGGATACCTCTTCGCCATTACGGGCAAATCGTTTTAATTTAATAGCCTTTGGTCGTTTACCTGCGACCATGACATGCGATTTTTTGTTGTTTACCTGGAGGTCTAAGGATTGCATAAATTCCCTGTTAGACTTGGGCCTTAGGGCAGGTTCACCCCGAATCTTTTTGCCTTTATTTGTGACCCTGTGTAGTGATTTTTGGGTCTTGGCGCACTTTTTCCCTGTGTCCCAGAGTGAAAGTGCGTGCGTGTAGTATGGCTGGCCTGCCCTCCCATAGGAATGCATGGGGAATGTGTGTGCCCTGGTAGTTCCTGATGTGTGGGGAGTGCAGGCTCGAGTTTAGTATGTATGAACTTGTGAGAGCGAATGCTGCAAAATGGTGTCTGCGGCATGTATGTGTCTAGAAGGGAAGTGCTACTTCTGGACATTGATGTATGTGTGCAGTGAGGATACTGGAGCGTGATTGGCTGGAGCTGGCTGGCATGCCAGGCTCCAGGAAGTCTGGATGGGTCTGCCCGGTGGTGAGTGAGAGATCAGCATGAGTGATGTGTGGGAGGAGTAGATCTGTGTCCTGGATGGGCTGGGTTTTTCCCCACACAATGCTGGCTCCGCCCCCCTGTGGTTTGTCTAATGACCCAAGCCTCCCCAGTGAATGAAAGGGGTGGTTGGGCCATCAAGGGTACTCCCAAGCCAGCTGCAACTGGTTTCCCCCCACCCTGCACCTCCTAACAAAGGAATTCCCTGTATAAATATGGGGCTGTGTCCCCACAGAAGTTGTTCTTGGTTCTACTTGTGGATCCTTGCCAGAGGGGGCTGTTGCTGCTGCTGGGGCCAAGAGGACCGCCACTTGGCTGTCTCCCTGCCTGGAGACCCAGTGTGCTGGCTCTGGCCCTGCCCTGCCCCTCTGCCTGCCTCCAGTCCCTGCTGGAGCTTTTGCTTTTGACTTAGAGTGCCTGGAGGCGCTCTTATTTGATTTATAGCGCTAGGAGCGCTTTCCTGGTGCCACAGCGCTCAATAGCGCTTTTGCTGATATCAATAGCGCTAGGAGCGCTTTCCTTTAGCCCCCAAGCGCTGGGTGCGCTTTATTTCTATTATAGCGCTGTGGAGCGCTTTTTGCCGCTTTTTGGCATAGCGAGTGCCTACCTCGCTTTACCTTTATTTTGAAGGCCGGTGCCACCCGGCATTGCCCCGTGGTCTGTATTTATTTTCGAGCCGGTGCCACCCGGCATTGCCCAGGACATCACCGCCGCAGCCCGGGCGCACTGGAAGCTGCCGGGCCGCCGCGCTGCCTGCAGCGACCCGGAAGTCCCGCCTCCTGACCCCCAGGGCCGCGCTGCCATTGGCGGCCCCGGCGGAAGTCAGGCGGCGTGTGGAGGAGACAAGGCCAGGCAGGAGACGAACGAGGCAGCCGGTCGTGTCCCCGAGGCTCCCCGAGTGGAGAGAGGAGCCCCGGGACGAGAGGAGCCCCGCCCGCCCTGAGACAGCCGGTGAGTGAGGCAGAAGGGAGGGGCGCCGGGACACATTGTCGGTGTCCGCCCCCTCTCCCCCCGGTAGCGCGATCTCGCGCCCATTGAGAGAGTGAAGCCACGAGGGCTTCAAAGCGGCATACCCTTGGTTTTCTGAGCGGCCCCGGTTGGCAGAGGGCCGCTCCAACGTGGGCAGCATTTCTTTATTTTGAGAGCCACGAGGCTCTGAGGGGCCATTCTGTTCTTTGAGCCCGAGAGGCTCCACCCGCCCGCATTGGTTCTCTTCGAGCCCAGCGAGGCTCATCGCCCTCATTGATTGCGAGCCAGAGAGGCTCTGGGGGCATTTTTATGATTTTAAGAGCGCTGAAGCTCTAATTGCGCATTTGCTTAGCGAGCCCTGAGAGGCTCTAGGGGGACACAGGCAGTTAGTTGGTTGTAGCCCCGAGGCTCCCACGCTGTGTCTCCCCACCTGTGTTCTTGAGCCCTCCTGGCTCCAACGTTTGCCCAGTGCATATTTACAACTGTCCAGCACTTAGTGGACAGTTGCTACGTTTAGGCTTTTGTGTTCTGTGCTGCCTGCGCAGACCCCCTGACACTGAGACTCAGGGCATTCCGCCCCTTTCGAGGCCAGTTGGCCTGAGGGACATTTTGAGTGTTGTGCTACATGCACCCTGCGCATTGTGATTTCTTTGCTATATGATTCTTGCGCAAAAGTTCTAACCTGCACCTCTGAATGTGTTTTAATGTTACATGTGCAATTCTTGTTTATTATTACCTTTGCTAAAAGTGACCTGCTTAGGTAATTCTTTATGTGTTTATCCCCTTTGCTAAAAGTGACCTGCTTAGAGGAATGTTGATGTTTGATTGCCTTTGCTAAATGTTACTTGCCTAGGTGATTATTTTAGGTTTCCTTCCCCCTGCGTGATTTCCCTACAGAGACTAGGGTGGCGTAGGAGGTGATAGGTTTTCCTTCCATAGGTCCTGATGATAAGGTCCTAGCTCCCTGCGTGATTTCCCTACAGAGACTAGGGTGGCGTAGGAGGTATTTTCCCTTTACCAGTAGTTACTGGTTGTATGCTACATTTACTATTTCTGTGTTACAGTCATTGTATGTTGATGTGCTAAAGTGTTATACCTACAAGTATTATTTCTAAAAGTGCATACCCCTGACAGTGGTCCAGGTGGCCCTGTCCTGTACATAATCCCTTGTAAATCTTGCCCGTGCCTGTTGGCACATTGTAAAGTGTGTGTGTTATCTAATGTGTTTTTATTATTATAATACAAAGGCTATTTTTGATATAACCTTGTGTGGAGTTTCCTTTGTGGTGGGCCTTTGGTTGTTGTCGCTGGGGTGCGCGCGCAAACGCTTTACACATCGCCTCTGAGATTAGCCTTGCTGCTCGCGCCACGTTACCTAGAGGGTGAGCGGGGGTTATCTTGGTGTGTGACTCCCTAGCCCTGACCTTAGAAATGATGATCCCTGACTGACCTCGACGCGAGTCTTGGCCGGCCAGGGTCCCGTTTCTAACATTGGTGGCTAGCGGTGCGGATTGGACTTGCGTTTGCGTTGTACCACAGTGGCGACAGGCCACACTTCAAAACTCTGCAATTTTAGATAACCACATTTTTGGGATTATTGTTTTTTAGGGAAGTTCAGTTTTGCTTCTCCTGAAAGGTGTCATTTGTATTTTGTCCAGTACCTTGTTCCCCGCCCTGCTCCCAGAGTTTGGTACCTGTGTCGCTAGTGGTCAGGTTGAGATAATCAGGGGTGGTAGAAACTGCCTTACCAGTCCGAGGGGAGGGTTGTGTGTGAATGAGTGTGTGTTACGCTGGACAGTGGAGTGCAAGTTCTGAGATAGGAATCTTGCTGAATTTTGTTGATTGTATACTCCTGTTTAGCTCAGACCCCCAGGTTCCCTGTGTCAAACTCTTCTTGAGAACGTCCGCCAAAATGGAGCCTGTTTTTGATTTCTGTGATCTGTTTAGATACAGTATGATGGAATTGGTCAGATTCTGTGAAGAGAGAGACATAGGGGTGGATGAGTCAGATACTCAGTCAGAACTTAGGAGCAGCCTGATCCTATGGCAAAAGGGTCAGTGGGATCTTGAGTACAGTGAGAGAGAGAGGGCCCGGGCCGCACGTCATGAGGATGGTGAGTCTGTGGAGAGCCCTGAAGAATGTGAGTGGTATGATGATGACAGTGGATGGATGTCAGCAGATAGTGAGGACCCCATAGGTAGGGAGTCCCTTGCTGAGTCCAGTGTCAGTACCAGCGCCCCATCCCTTTCCCTGTCCCCAGAGGAGTGGTTGGATAGGAGGGAAGAGAGGGCCTTGTTCAGGGAGAGTAGGTTATCCCCTGAGTGCAATTGTAATTGTCTGGATTCCCCATGGAGGGTGGAGTCCAGTGGTGGCAGCTTTTTAAATATTAGTGTGGACAGTCCCACTCTCAGTTCCCCGAGTATGGTTCCTGTTTCCCCAGAGGAGGAGAATAGGTTGAGGTTTAGGAACCTTAGGAAACCGTCTCATCAGTCTTGGGAAGATTTTGTGGATGACTGTTGTGGAGCCCTGTGTGATTGGGTACGGGAGCCCACGAGATGTGATTGGGACATATTGTTCGATATGTTTATCAGAGAGCAGTTGCTCAGTTGTTGTGTGCCCGAGTTGCGCCAGCACCTGTTGAAGTTTGGATCGTTTATTGCATGTGAGCTTGCAACGGAAGCAGACCGTTGGGACAGTGCGAAAGGTTCTTTTGAGTCACTAGTGAGTGATTCCAACAATAGTGGGTCAGGTGTCTTCCAGCCCAGTGTGGTGGAGGAGGGTGAGAGTAGCCCAGCTAGGTCCTTGGTTAGTGAGAAGGGTGTAGGGGCTGACTGCCTGTCTCAGTGGAGCGGGAGTGAGTGTGTGACCGAGAGTCCCCAGATGCCCGAAGCCCTGTCACAGAGCCTGGATGGTTTCTTTAGGGAACACCAGGAAAGGAACCTAGACTTGCCTGTTAGTTCACTTGAGGGAGATCTCCTAGTGTGTAGAGAACCTGGAGCATCTGTAAGCGGAGCTTCTATGGTCCTAGAAGCTGGCAGTACCGCTCCAGGAGGGAGAGTACAGAAGTCCAGTGAAAGGAGTGATTTGGGGATGGTGTGTGAATCCCCAGAAGTCCTGGAGTGCCAGGCATTGGTTCCACCGAAGGTTTTAGACCAGAGGTTGGATGGCCAGGTTCAGGATCCGCCTGACCTGAAGGGTGGGACTACTGTAATCAGTGTCCTGACCAGTTCTTTCTCCAGAAGTACCGCCCCGGTTGGGAGGGAGCAGGACTCTGGAAGGGGGTGCAGAGGGTGGGAAAGCCCACCTCTGACCCCGGTACCACCTGAGGGGTTAAACCCTAGGTTGGGAGAGTGGTGTTTAGAGGGGACCCCTCGCAGGAGGAGGAGGAACCCTAGGAGAAGAGGTAAGGGGAGGAGAGCCTTCCCTGAGACTCCTGGTCCACCTGAGGTTGTAGACCCTAGGTTGGAGAACCAGTGGCAGTCTAGCCCTGTCTTGCAGACAGGAAGAGTGGAGCATGGCTATTATGTGCCAGGGGTTACTACCCCCCACTTTATGAGTAGGCAGGATCCAGTGGTACCTGGATGGCCTAGGGCCTGGTCCTCGCCGAGGGCAGCTGGAGAGTATCAGTGGGGTACCCCAGTTAGTCCCTACAGTAGTTTTAGAAGGAACCCTAGGGGTTCACCGTGGCGTAAAACAGGAGGGTGTCCCTGCAGTTGTGGGCCCGCGTCCTTGTTTTATCGCCCCAAGCAGGGAAGCCCATCACGGTGGTGATCGGTCTGCCCTGCGTTTTGGCTGGAAGGGGGTCGTGTTAGACTTGGGCCTTAGGGCAGGTTCACCCCGAATCTTTTTGCCTTTATTTGTGACCCTGTGTAGTGATTTTTGGGTCTTGGCGCACTTTTTCCCTGTGTCCCAGAGTGAAAGTGCGTGCGTGTAGTATGGCTGGCCTGCCCTCCCATAGGAATGCATGGGGAATGTGTGTGCCCTGGTAGTTCCTGATGTGTGGGGAGTGCAGGCTCGAGTTTAGTATGTATGAACTCGTGAGAGCGAATGCTGCAAAATGGTGTCTGCGGCATGTATGTGTCTAGAAGGGAAGTGCTACTTCTGGACATTGATGTATGTGTGCAGTGAGGATACTGGAGCGTGATTGGCTGGAGCTGGCTGGCATGCCAGGCTCCAGGAAGTCTGGATGGGTCTGCCCGGTGGTGAGTGAGAGATCAGCATGAGTGATGTGTGGGAGGAGTAGATCTGTGTCCTGGATGGGCTGGGTTTTTCCCCACACAATGCTGGCTCCGCCCCCCTGTGGTTTGTCTAATGACCCAAGCCTCCCCAGTGAATGAAAGGGGTGGTTGGGCCATCAAGGGTACTCCCAAGCCAGCTGCAACTGGTTTCCCCCCACCCTGCACCTCCTAACAAAGGAATTCCCTGTATAAATATGGGGCTGTGTCCCCACAGAAGTTTTTCTTGGTTCTACTTGTGGATCCTTGCCAGAGGGGGCTGTTGCTGCTGCTGGGGCCAAGAGGACCGCCACTTGGCTGTCTCCCTGCCTGGAGACCCAGTGTGCTGGCTCTGGCCCTGCCCTGCCCCTCTGCCTGCCTCCAGTCCCTGCTGGAGCTTTTGCTTTTGACTTAGAGTGCCTGGAGGCGCTCTTATTTGATTTATAGCGCTAGGAGCGCTTTCCTGGTGCCACAGCGCTCAATAGCGCTTTTGCTGATATCAATAGCGCTAGGAGCGCTTTCCTTTAGCCCCCAAGCGCTGGGTGCGCTTTATTTCTATTATAGCGCTGTGGAGCGCTTTTTGCCGCTTTTTGGCATAGCGAGTGCCTACCTCGCTTTACCTTTATTTTGAAGGCCGGTGCCACCCGGCATTGCCCCGTGGTCTGTATTTATTTTCGAGCCGGTGCCACCCGGCATTGCCCAGGACATCACCGCCGCAGCCCGGGCGCACTGGAAGCTGCCGGGCCGCCGCGCTGCCTGCAGCGACCCGGAAGTCCCGCCTCCTGACCCCCAGGGCCGCGCTGCCATTGGCGGCCCCGGCGGAAGTCAGGCGGCGTGTGGAGGAGACAAGGCCAGGCAGGAGACGAACGAGGCAGCCGGTCGTGTCCCCGAGGCTCCCCGAGTGGAGAGAGGAGCCCCGGGACGAGAGGAGCCCCGCCCGCCCTGAGACAGCCGGTGAGTGAGGCAGAAGGGAGGGGCGCCGGGACACATTGTCGGTGTCCGCCCCCTCTCCCCCCGGTAGCGCGATCTCGCGCCCATTGAGAGAGTGAAGCCACGAGGGCTTCAAAGCGGCATACCCTTGGTTTTCTGAGCGGCCCCGGTTGGCAGAGGGCCGCTCCAACGTGGGCAGCATTTCTTTATTTTGAGAGCCACGAGGCTCTGAGGGGCCATTCTGTTCTTTGAGCCCGAGAGGCTCCACCCGCCCGCATTGGTTCTCTTCGAGCCCAGCGAGGCTCATCGCCCTCATTGATTGCGAGCCAGAGAGGCTCTGGGGGCATTTTTATGATTTTAAGAGCGCTGAAGCTCTAATTGCGCATTTGCTTAGCGAGCCCTGAGAGGCTCTAGGGGGACACAGGCAGTTAGTTGGTTGTAGCCCCGAGGCTCCCACGCTGTGTCTCCCCACCTGTGTTCTTGAGCCCTCCTGGCTCCAACGTTTGCCCAGTGCATATTTACAACTGTCCAGCACTTAGTGGACAGTTGCTATGTTTAGGCTTTTGTGTTCTGTGCTGCCTGCGCAGACCCCCTGACACTGAGACTCAGGGCATTCCGCCCCTTTCGAGGCCAGTTGGCCTGAGGGACATTTTGAGTGTTGTGCTACATGCACCCTGCGCATTGTGATTTCTTTGCTATATGATTCTTGCGCAAAAGTTCTAACCTGCACCTCTGAATGTGTTTTAATGTTACATGTGCAATTCTTGTTTATTATTACCTTTGCTAAAAGTGACCTGCTTAGGTAATTCTTTATGTGTTTATCCCCTTTGCTAAAAGTGACCTGCTTAGAGGAATGTTGATGTTTGATTGCCTTTGCTAAATGTTACTTGCCTAGGTGATTATTTTAGGTTTCCTTCCCCCTGCGTGATTTCCCTACAGAGACTAGGGTGGCGTAGGAGGTGATAGGTTTTCCTTCCATAGGTCCTGATGATAAGGTCCTAGCTCCCTGCGTGATTTCCCTACAGAGACTAGGGTGGCGTAGGAGGTATTTTCCCTTTACCAGTAGTTACTGGTTGTATGCTACATTTACTATTTCTGTGTTACAGTCATTGTATGTTGATGTGCTAAAGTGTTATACCTACAAGTATTATTTCTAAAAGTGCATACCCCTGACAGTGGTCCAGGTGGCCCTGTCCTGTACATAATCCCTTGTAAATCTTGCCCGTGCCTGTTGGCACATTGTAAAGTGTGTGTGTTATCTAATGTGTTTTTATTATTATAATACAAAGGCTATTTTTGATATAACCTTGTGTGGAGTTTCCTTTGTGGTGGGCCTTTGGTTGTTGTCGCTGGGGTGCGCGCGCAAACGCTTTACACATCGCCTCTGAGATTAGCCTTGCTGCTCGCGCCACGTTACCTAGAGGGTGAGCGGGGGTTATCTTGGTGTGTGACTCCCTAGCCCTGACCTTAGAAATGATGATCCCTGACTGACCTCGACGCGAGTCTTGGCCGGCCAGGGTCCCGTTTCTAACATTCCCCAAAAGCATCCAGGAGTCTCTGCAAATATGGAAAATGTTAATATAGTTTTGAAATATTAGTAATATAACTTAAAATATAAAATTTATTTTTAAATCTAATAAATGTAAAAACAGTTAAATGTCAATACCTTTTTAAAATATAAGATATATAATTCAAATGAATTTATTTTAAAATGTTACTACAATTTACTGGTACCCTTAATATTATGATTTTGATATTAAGCGCCATTAATATTCTACCATCGATACGAAGGAGCCACACCACTTTGGTAGTTTAAGTCACAATTATGAAGCAACAGAGAATCAATGATTTTGGACTGTAAAGCTTAGTTTTTTAGTCAGTTACATAAATTTCACTGATACAATGAAAATACTTCTTACTAAGCATTATTGCAGATGGGCGAAAAAACTATTACTAAAAATCATATGCTTAGCTATGACTATGACTAGGCCTAATCCAGATCTTCAAATGCTACTCATAAGAAAAAGTGCTCCTCTGAGATCCATACCCATTCAAGTAACCCTGAAAAGGGCATATGAATCTTTGTTTTAGCAACACTCGAATGGCCCACGTAATAGTGTATCTTGTCCAAACGGATGCCCTGTTCTACTTCCTCAGTTCCTTGCAATGTGTTTGGGAGTCATGAGCATGTCTTCGGGGGTTATTTGTGGTATGTTACATATGTGATGTGTGGAGTCTGTCTGTGTGATCTAGGTATCTACTAGAGTACAATTCCAATAAATTAGAATTCTTTTAGCAAGCATTAAAACAGTGGAACACCTTCCATGCTGAGACTATTAGATAGATCATTTGCATATAGACAAATGGACTGAAAGAACGTAGTTGACAGAGAAGAAGAAGAAAAACACTTTGAGCCTGATTTATAAAGGTAAACTTAGACCTGAAGTTTAACTTTAGATCTGAATTCCAAGTTTAGACCTGAAGTTAAATTTTAGACCTGTAGTCTAAGTTTAGACCTGAAGGCTAACTTTAGACCTGAAGTCTAAATTTAGACCTAAAATCTAAAGTTAAACTTCAGGTCTAAATTTAGGGTCCAATTTACAAAGTTAAACTTAGATGCGAAGTCTAAGCTTAGACTAGGCCTGGGCATAAAAAATTGCGAAGTTTCTCCCACTCTGCGCTCCACATACAGCATGGAGTTCCATTCTCTCGTGGCTCGCTAATGTTAAGTTGGTGAGCGCGAAAGAGGAGAATCAAACACCAGACCATCTACCAGCGAGATTCCTCAACATGGACAGTAAAGGCAGGTCGCTATGGCTCACTTTGATAAACCAGCCGCTCACGTTGAGGAAGCTGCCGCTCAAATAGATTATCTATCGAACAACAGAAAAAAGAAGCGTCCTCTTGCGCTGCAAGCAGTGCTGTTGGTGTGGGACATTCTACATGTGCTAAAAATCAGTGAGAGCAGTGCGAATTACCCCTCTCCGCCGCTTGCAGAACTCTGTGGAACGCAGCAGAGTTTTTTCCGGCACTTCACGGAGTTCTGTGTAGTGAAACTCTGCAAACTCCACCCAGGCCAAGTTTAGACCTAACGTCTAAGTTTTGAGGTCTAAACTTAGACTGTAGGACTAAAGTAAGACTCCATGTCTGAATATAGACTTTAGGTCTAAACTTAGACGTCAAGTCTAAAGTTAGAGTTCAGGGGCCATATTGCACCAGGCACACCTTTAGAAAGGTGCGCTGGGCGCAAACAGTGAAAAATCCCCCTATTACCATGAATGCACTGCCCTGGAGGCAGCCACAAACTTGTGCTCCCCTTGGGGCAGCACATTCTCGTGAAAAACGGAGCTGCTGCTTCACAGCTGCTCCGTGTTTTCATAGTTCAGGCTGCAATCCACCTGGACTGGATTAGAGATTCTATTGCAGGTGGGTGAAGGTGACTGCACCTGCCTGCAAGGGGATGTCTGAGGGGTTCATGGGATCCCCTCCTGAGAGCTTAAATCAGGGTGCACATTGACAGTGTGCCACCTTTTAGATGGCGCGTTCTCAGTGCACCTCCTGATGGTTTCTTTGCTTCTGCACCCGCGTCTGTAATATGACACAGAGGTAAGTTGATTCTGTCAGATTCTACTCACGTTTCCGAAGGAGCGTCATGCAAATGAAGAAAGATCCCCAACTTCTCCTGGTCACTTTTTGCACTCAATAGAGTCAAAGTATCAACAGTACCCCAGGGAAGAAGGGAAAACAAACAAGGGAAACAGAAGGTCCCACGTCGTGCCCCAGCCTGAGACAGAACCAGTTGACCAAAACAAAGTCTGTTAACAGAAAAAACAGAAGACGAGGCACGTATATAGAGTGTTAATATTCTACAATATATTCTTGCTATGTATGATTATATCTACCTAGATAGTTTCCTTCCTCCGTATGATCTGGTGGCTGGGGTAAACAAGAAGGTATGTGTATATATGGAACGATAAAGAAATGAATTAGTTAAGTAGGCTAATGAGGTGAGAGCTAGTAAGAAAAATCTAGAGGAAGTTCTACAACAAAACCCACCTAAAAAGACATAACAAAAATCCTAAAGTTTCCTTCGAAAATCAATGCTGCTCCTTATCCTTGACCTTGGGCTGAAATAACTATTTTCCTTGCATTTCAGGAAATTTACATGACTTTTGCAGAAAACATGGAAAGAGCAGATCCCCACTAAACTCGAAGCCCAAATTAGGTAAGTAAACTAAAGGACTAATAAAATATTGAGGGGAGGGTTCAGTGCAAGAGCACTGTTACCGTGATAGAAAATTGAGGAAACTGTCTTCTTTCTTGTTTCTGATGCAGGATTCGTGTGCACGAAAAAGCAGGGGTTAATGACCATCGCCACTGGAGAACATGGAGAGAAGAGAATCCAGCACTGGTATGCCAAAGGATACTGTGGAGAAGCCGACTAGGAAACGACGATCCAGATGTGCAGGTAAGTGACCTGGGGTTAAAACATAAACTCCCGAAAAAGGAACGTGAAGCGTCTCTGCTCAAGATTAACAAGCATTTGTACTTCCTGGCTGACTCCCATGCACACGCAATGCGGGAGTCGGCCATGTTTTTAGATTGCTGGTGGTGCGTCAGCAGCACGTGGCCGGAAAACCTGACAGTATACCCCCCTACAGACCCCCCTACCGGTTTGGGTTTATTAGGAAGTTGCTGGTGGAATAAACGTGATAGACGATGGGCATGCACACGGCTAGCTGGTTCCCATGTACGTTGTTCTACCCTGACTTTACACTATCTGTCCAGCTAGTGTGCAAGTAGTTCAGCCCGATGAAGAAAAAGTTGAGATACCTAGGCATCACCTACTCTATGCTTTACCCCGCCAGGCTCCGCCTAACTCATGATGGCAAGACTCGTGTCCTCCCAACACCTCAAAAGGCACAGGAATGTATCAAGCACCTTCGACAACAAACTGCAAGAGATAAAGGACGTACCACACAATCAGATTCAGAGTAATGGTACGCAGGAGCTACTCTTGGTAAATGGTTAACACCTTTGATGGACATCAATGATTGATGCCCAAATTATCCAATGCAATGTGGTAAGACAACACGTTCCTCATAAAGTCTACAGCTATACGTTTTACCATGTCCGTACTGTTGTAATGTTGTAGGCATGGCACAAATATATCGACTTAAAATATGATTGAAACTGTCATTGGACTGCCTCTCTGGCTCGCCATATCAGTTAAAATATGTCAGACATATATTACTAATGCATAGTGTTTTTGTATTCCGCTTGTTTTAAAAAGAAGTATACCCATTATGCATTTTTGTCGCTCCGGCCCCATCTGTATGCGGATGGAACACACAAGCAGCTAGTCGCCCCCTATCAGGTAATCCCCACTGAAACTCTGTTATTTTTATTGTTGTTTATGTTTGGGAAATGTCTTTGGCATAATTGGGATGCTAAAGTGGGTGGGGGAATAGTTGGGGTTTATGTTCTTTTTTACCAGTAATGCACAATACTCTTATCTTGTAGCACACATGTCCGACAGCGCACAAGGCATCCTCCCATGACTATGATGGTGAGGTTCTATGAGAGTACCCCGAACACCCTTAAATATTACATTCATGCCCCAATGTACCTTTCCAATTGCACAAGACCAGTAACTCAACACCACTGAGATTAATCACATGGAACATACAAGGCCTGAACAACCCCCGTAAGATTAGGCAGGTATTTGCCTAAATAGACATGCATCAAATAAATATAGCTCTGCTGCAAGAAATGCATCTAGTTAAACACAAGGCTAACGCATTAGGGAGAAGATGGGCCGAGCTGGTAGCAGCCTCCACATACTCCTCATATGCTAGAGGAGTAATAACATTACTACGCAAAGGGACACACTTCATACAGGAGCAAACAATAACGGACGATAACGGGAGATATGTCATAGTCACAGGCATCCTACGTGGCTCCAGAGTAGGAATCATCAACACCTATGGTCCGAATGTCGTTGACCCTGTCTTTTTCACTAACTTATGGAGCACAGTAAGGACGCTACCAGCTATGGACTTGATATGGGGAGGAAACCTAAATGTTGCCCTTCACGACACCTGTGATAGATCACAATCCACCACCAAGCAGCATCACTGTGCTGTCACCACCATCTCAAATGGTATGTCAGAATTAATTTCATATGCAAGACATCTGGCACATGCGCAATCCGCAGTCATTAGAAAGCACCCATACATCCACCGCACATAATAGCTGGGCCCGGCCTAATTACTGGCTACTCACCGAATCAGCCTGCACATGGACACACGACATACAGCATCTGCTGAAAAACACTATCAGACCACAAGCCGATCGTTCTGTCAGTCAAAGTTCCAACATACACCACTCCTCCGTTCATATGGCGATTCAATGCAACCTCCCTTTTAGATCCTCTCTACAAAGAAACCATTCATAACGCTATAGAAGTCTACTTCGCTCTAAAAAATAACTCAGTAGACAGTGCCGGCACTATCTGGGAAGCCGTTAAGGGGACCCTGAGAATTATTTGTATAAACACAACAGCCTGTATCCTACGAGATATACGCACACAATTAAGTAAGACTGAAGCCAACATAAAACAACTAGAAGCGGAATACAAAACTACCCAAAATGCAGCATTAATAGGTGTAATCAGAGACGAAGTGTCGCACTATAATCAGCTTGCAGACGAATAAATGAAATACATCTCCAACCGGCATACCGCCCATAGAATAGGTGAAGGGTAGACCTGGTCGCAATTTAGCACAAAAAATACGTGTGGAGCACAAACAACACATTGTACTAAAAATGCAGGATCAGACAGGCACAACACACTACGACAATACAGGTATACTGAACACTTTTATAGAATCATACGGTAGGTTATATGTCGCCCGAGACACAGCACATACACAAGAAGTCCTCAACTACTTGGAGGACATAGCACTAGTTTGCCTCACTGACAGTCAAAGCAAATTACTGGTGCAACCCTTCACGCTAGAGGAAGTACAGGCTGCCATTAAATCCCTCACCAACGGCAAAACCCCAGAGCCAAATGGCTTCATAGGGAAATTTTTTAAAGCCTATACAGAACTGCTCACCCCCCATATCATGGAAATTTACGATGAAGCCTATAACAATCAGATTCTTCCCCCGACACTACGAGAGGCGCTAATAGTGGCCTTATTAAAACCGGATAAACAACCAGAATGTGGGGAATCATATAGACCACTCTCCCTAATAAACACGGATACTAAAATACTAGCCAGGATTATTGCCACTAGATTACAGCCCTTAATGCAGGTCATGATCCTACCAGATCAATCTGGTTTCATACCTAATCGCTCGACATCACATAATTTACGCATCATATTTGCACTTCTGCACCAACTGAATCCAGAGTTGGAGGCAGCGCCTGTCCTACTGGATGCAGCCACGGCTTTTGATTCGATTGAGTGGACATATCTGTTTACAATTCTAAGCAGGATGGGTTTACCACCTATGCTACTGAATTGGATCAAAATATTATATACTAAACCAACTGCGCGTGTAAAGGTAAGTGGTCATGTCTCAGAAGTACTTACTATCCAAAGAGGCACGAGACAGGACTGCCCGTTATCAACGTTATTATTCTCCATTGCAATAGGACACTTGGCCTGCAAAATACAACAATGCCACGCGCACACGGCGTTGAGATTCCGTCTCCGTCCTATTGGTGTCTCTCTGTACGCGGAAAATATGGTGCTTTATGTTCGGTACCCAAACAACAATCTGTCCCCTATCCTTAGAGAATACATTACATTTGGTAGACACTCTGGTTTGCAGATCAATTGGGATAAATCCTCTATACTTCCACTTACAGAAGATACCCACTCACATACACTGGAATTTCCACTAGTGTGGCAGGAAGACCCCATTAAATATTTAAGCATCTGGATTCATCGTGACCCAGAAATAGTGCTGAGACCTGTTAGACCTGGCATCATTGGCATGAGTCTCCCTTCCATTTTGACGGATTGCCTCCTCTGTTTTGATATGTTTTTGCTCGTTATATGCTTTAGGCACTGTGCCACTGCTAATAAGTGCCACCGTGCAAGTGCTCCCTATTTTAAATTGATGTACTAATTGGTCCATGATTGGGTTATTTGATTTATCTCTCAGCCCCTAGTACAGTGCACCATGTGTGCCCAGGGCTTGTGAATCAAATGCTGCTGGTGGGCTTGCAGCACTGGTTGTGCCACTCACTGAAGCAGCTTGCAAAGTGTGTCTCAGGCCTGCCATTGCAAGGCTTGTGTGCAATCTAGCACTGCCATGTCGACTTGGCCAAGTGCACCCACTTGTCCTTCCCTAATCCTTCCCTTTGCTTCATATTAGACACCCCTATGGTAGGTCCAAGGTGCATTGTAAGTATAAGGTAGGACATGCTCTGATGTGTGTATCATGTCCTAGTAGTGAATTACAGCCATTTTTGTTTTTCAATATTGAAGGCTACCTGTTCTCCATAGGCCAGAATGGGCAGTTAGATTATTACATTCTTATAATCCTAACTGACTCAGGGAACATGGTAGGAATTCGAATTTAGTATGCCTGAACTCAGAATAATAAAATACATCTTTTAGTAAAGTTGATTTAATATTCTGTGTTTGAAAATACCACTTTTAGAAAGTAGGTATTTTGGGGAGTCCAGGAGACAGGCTGGGCAGCCCAGTGGTGAATAGAGAGATCTGCATCTAGATGGGTGGGATGAGTTGCACCTGGGACCTGAATAGGGATGGGCCTTCCCTCTACAATGCCGGCTCCACCTACTGTGGCTTATCTGATGTCTCTGCCCTGCACTGAGAAAGGAGAGGAGGAATCAAGTCAACAAAGTGCTCCAGAGCTGTATCTTCTCTCCCCTGTGCTGGCTCCACCTCATGTGGGGCGGCTGATGTTTCTGCCCTGAACAGTGAAAGGAAGAAGAGAGTCATGTAAACAATGTTCTCAGGAACTGGTTTGGACTAGGCAGAGGCATCTCTGCCTTCAGAAAACAAAGGATTTTGGGGTATAACAATTGGCACCCTGATCCCAAGAGATTAGATCACTTCTGGAACAAGAAACCTTTTTCCAAGGAGAAGAACAAAGGAAGCTGCAGGAGTTTTACTGCCCCTCTGCCAGTGTGATGTTTACTGGGTTGGCCTGCAGTGGTTGCATCATTACCAAGGAAAGGAGAAGGAACTTTTTAAGGACTTTCATCATTTACAGAATTTTCTCCAAGGGCTTGAACTGTGCTTGCCTCCTGCTGAAGTCTCAGGGACAAAAGACTTAATCTCCAGCTCCCCTCTGAATTTCCATGCTGCGAATTCTGACTCCAGGCATTTTTCGTATCGCCAGGAGCTGGAAGCGCAACGCCTATGTATACCCTTGGGTATACATAGGCTCTGTATGTCTATGGAGACCTGCCTTTTCTTTGTAACTAGCCTTAGCCTTATCTACATTAACTTGTGCTGTTTTGTGTATGTCTTGTAAGGTCTTTACAAAGTCTGAGGCTGCAGGAGCAGAACAGGAAGAAGAAAGCGGGGATAGCATGGTTTGTGGGTGAAAACTGTAAGTACAGTAGAAACAAGAGTAAGCAGTAGAAGTGTGTCAACTGTTGTTATAAGAAAATTCAGCAGCCCACGCCTTTTTGTCTCAGTCTGAGGGGGAGTGTAAAAACTGGCATTGTGCGTACTGTTCAAAACACTGATTTACCCTCTCTGTTTGGCCATCTGTCCATGGGTGGTGGCTGGAAGATAATCGTACTTCAATCTGCAATAAGGCACCCATCCCTCTCCAGAATTTGGAAATTAATTGAGCTCCTCTATTGAATATAAGAATGGAGGGAAGGCCAGGCAAGCGTACAATGTGTTGGATGAATATGGACGCCAATATCTTAGACGTTGGGAGTGGCTTCAGCGGGATAAAGTGGGCCATTTTGGTCGATAAATCGCCCACAACAAGGAGAGTGGTGTTTCCCTGAGCAGTTTTAGGTAGTTCCACTATAAAATCCATAGGCACTGTATGCCAGGGGTTAGGTGGAGTGGGCAACAGCCTTAATAAACCTGCAGGGGCCTGATGAGATGCTTTCCCTTGTGTAGACACATGACATGTTTGGATGTATTTCCATGGTTTTCTTGTACCCAGGGTGCCTAGAAAGAAGATGAGAATGACCCCACTCTGGTGCTTGTTGCTGTAGATTATGGGTAGGAAGCACCAATCCCCCTTGGACATAAAACAAGTCCTGAGCTTCAGCAACATCATTGGTTCTAATTATCTCTTCCATTTGCACAGATTATTGCGCCTCCTTAACTGTCTTCATGAATTCCTCTTCAGAACAAAGAACGCCTATTATGCGTTCCATGCCTATAGGAGGGGGTTTCGTCTGAGGTTTTTCGAGCTCATGAATTAAGCAGGATTGGGCTTCTGCTTTCCCGTTTTTCTTTCCTGCCTGGAATTGTATGATGAAGTTGTAATCGCTGAAGAATTGGGTCCAATGTAATTGTCGTATGGATGAGGCGCTTGCAGATTTGAGAAACTGCAAGTTGTGGGGGTCAGTAAGAACAGTTATTCTGTGGTTGTCTCCTAAAAAATACTGCCTCCACTCCTCAAAAAGCCTTTTAATGGCCAACAGTTCTTTGTCTCCTAAAGGACTAATAAAATATTAAGGGGAGGGTTCCGTGCAAGAGCGCTGTTACAGTGATAGCAAATTGAGGCGACTTTCTTCTATCTTGTTTCTGATGCAGGATTCATGTGCATGGAGAAGCAGGGGTTAATGACTTTTGCCACCAGAGAACATGGAGAGAAGCGAATTCAGATCCGGTACACCAAAGGACGCTGTGGAGACGCCGACGAGGAAACGACATTCCGGATGTGCAGGTAAGTGACCCAGAAACGAAACGCAGACTCCCGAAGCAGGAAAGAGCAGTGTCTCTGCTCTGGATCAACGAGCATTTGTACTTCCTGGCTGACTCCTGCGAATGCGCAAATGCAGGAGTCGGCCATGTTTGTTGTTCCCTGGTGGCGCGTTGGCAGGGCGTGACCAGCAAACCTGACAGATTCCCACATTTGCAAGGGGCACATCCCTATGCAAATTAAGGAATGCCCCTGCAGATAGCATTGGCACTTTAGGTGAGCCAACGCTATCGCCATTACAGAAGAGGTTGCACAAGCGTCTCCTGCCCCTTTTGTCATACCAAAGTGCCCCTGGGGCATGCAAAGCGGGTGCAAACACCCGTTGCGCCACCGCGGCACTTTATAAGATACAGCCCCAGGTCTAAGTTTGCCTTTGTAAATTGGCCCCTTAGACTTCAGGTCTAGATTTAGACTTCGAGGGCTCTATTACAGAAAGTGCCCGGGGGCACAACAGGCATTTGGGCCGGCTTTGCACACCACTGGGCACTTCGGTATTACAGAAGGGGCCTCAGACACTTGTGCAGTGCCTTCTGTAATACCAATAGCGCTAGCGCACATAAAGAGCCAGCGCTATCTGCAGGGGGCATTCCCTCATTTGCATGGTGGAAAAGAAGCTCTCATGAGGCAACTGTCAGTGCCCCCCGAGAGCAGCCGTCTGATGGGCACAAAGGAGGTCCCATGGACCCTCCCAGACATCCCCTTGCAGGCGGGTGCAATCACTGACTGCACCTGCCTGTAAGGGGATCTCTAATCTCCCTTCAAAGTGCAAGCGGGTTGCCGCCTGCATTGTGAAAAAACAGAGTGGCCATAAACTAAGTTCGCGACTGCCCTCGGGGCAGTGCATTTGTCATAACAGGGTGCATTTTCCTTATTTACATCAGGCGCACCTTTTAAAGCTGCACCCGGCACAAACAATCAAAATACACTTATTGTGTAGTGTGGCTCCAGGTCTATGTTTATCTTTGTGAATCCGTCCTTGTGGCTTTACGGGTCATTGTCTATCATATTGCATTCTGCAAAAACAGTTATAGAGGCGTGCCAATCCCCTCTGGCCTCTATCTCTCCAGGTGCAGTCATTTGGCAGGGTTGTCAAAGAAAATCCCATGACAAGTAAATGCACGAGGCAGGAATTATGGGGCATATTATCAAGGACAGGCGATACATTATTGCCGCTTTTATCGGCAGGAAACTGCCGATAAAGCGGCGATAATGGCCTTGATAATATGCTCTATGAATTCCAATCGAAGCCCATGTTAGGTGTGAACACATCTAACATGGGCTTCGATTGGAATTCATAGAGCATATTATCAAGGCCATTATCGCCGCTTTATCGTCAGTTTCCTGCCGATAAAAGCGGCGATAATGTATCGCCTGTCCTTGATAATATGCCCCTTTGGGATTTCCACTGAATCACCATTTCGCAGTATTGCGGATTAGTAGTGCAAAATAAAGATTGGGTCACAAAGCATCAAGTGTTTTGTGACCTGACATTTAGTAAATGAAGACTATACTTTCTTCTAAAAACATACATAAACTCACATAGACACTTCCACACTTATCTTGAGGGGTTAACAGTGAGAGTGGCTCTCAACTGGGACACGACGCATAATAATATTAGTCTTTATTGCATCTATAAGTAGACATATCACTGTCCTAGTTGTACATAGAAAGCCTACACAAAGTTGGTAAGAGTATCTGCTATCCTGCTTGTGCCTCGGGGTGAGCCTTCTCAGTCATAATGAAACATTTGAAGCTTTTAAGAGGCAGAGAAACATTTCACACCTGTGGGGACTATCTTTGTCAATCTTACAATAGCGAATAGGTCCCTAAATGACAAGTAGGAATGTTCATTTCTAGATACATCCTTTGTACCTTAGAAACTATTGTTGCCATTTGAAAACTCTGAATTAAGGGTAGTAACAAAGAAGACTGCGATTAGCTCCTGTAAAAAAAATAAATATTGCACCTGCATGGTTTGCTACAATACGATGTGTAAAGAAACAATGGGTTTGTGTTATATCAATAAAATTATATTGATAATCAGCAACCGAATTGTGTGATTGGAGCTCAATGTTCACTTGGGGCAAGTGGAGGAAAGGCAGTTCACTGCACAATGGACTTTCAAACATATTTGCTGATGGAGTCAAATATTTATCAATCTTTCCATTCAACCTGGACGACACAATGCTCTTTCATTGATCCGACAGCAAGCCTCGAAGTAATCCATAAAGACTTCCTCTCACATGCGCTCCTCCGTGTTTTCAGTTGTTTTGCCAAGCTTGACATGCAGATATTTAACTTCATAAAAGCGAAAATAAATCTCTTTGTGCTCAAATAATCGTTTAGAAATAGTTGAATGTTCAGCAAATACCGAGTCTACAATAAGATGCCTAAACCTTTTGAATGCCATCTGTTCATTTTCTGCATAGCTTTCAGTAGCACGTTCGGAGCCTCATTTTTTATTATTGTTTCTTCCTTATCTGAAGCAGAACTTAACTTTCATCTTTTCATCCCTGTGGACTGTGTTAGTTTTTGATCGTTCTCTCGCTGTTGTTGCGCGACGTGAAATGCTGCTTTTACATTTTTTAGTCCTGACGTTTGTATTACTGGGTCCACAGAGCTGCCAAGCTGTCAGTTCACTTATGAGTGACATTGTGCCTAGGTGTGACATTTCCATGTGATAAGTGTGATTCGATGAGTGACACTTTCTAACACCCTGAAGCAATTGCTAATAACTGTAATAATGTTTATCTTGTGATACAATTGTCCAAGGTTTTCTGACAATAAAAAATTGCTTCAATATTGAATGGAAGGCACACAATTAGAGGACCTACTTAATCACGGATACACATGTCTCTTTGAATTCTACCCCTTTGTATAGATTCTCACTTCTTTTCCTTCTCCTCTTCGTATGGTATTTCTAGATCCTTTGATTAGTTTTCATCCCACTCTCTCATTTCCGGCCCTCTATACAGCTTTTCTCTCATTGTTAACCTCTCCTACCAACACTCTTTCTTTTTTCTATTTCCAAGGTTCTCTTTCTATTTACGTCCCCATCTGTTCCCTTTTCTGCAGCCTTTTTTCTCCATCTCCTCTGTTTTTTTCTCTTTCCAATATCTCTTTTGTTACTTTTACCCTTCTCTCCAGTGTTTTGCTCCAACTCGTTCCTTCTTTATGTCCATCCAGTCTTGGGTGCCACTATCATTCTGCCCTCCTACATTCTTACTCCAACATTTTGCTAAAAGATTACATAAAGATCAATCTCCATAGGTGCCTGTCTTCCAGTGTGTTTCTATCCCACCTCTCTCCAGTTTCAGTCCCATTCTTTTGTATTCCTTAGCCATTCTCTGGCTCCGCAATTCTCCAGCCACCATGTCTTCTTCGCTCCATTCTCTTCTGCATCCTACCCTACTCAGCATTTAACTTTCTCTCCAAGTTTCCCTTCTTCTTCATCTCTCACGCATGCTTTTCTTCCATTCCCCCTTACCCAGTATGTTGCTCCTCTCTTCTCTTTTCTGCACTGTATCCTCATCCAGTCCCCGGTTCTCCCTTCTCTTTGTCCCTTAGGCTCAGGAGTTGCATGATTGCTTCCTGGATGTGCCGCATTAAAACTACATTGTTCAATCTGGCACTGGTAAGCAGGGACATCTTAAGGATTTTGGGGGCCCTGGGCCAAACTTGTTTTTGGGGGCCCCTGTTTCAGCTCTTTCATGCCCTCTTTGGCCAAGTCACTGAAGTGCATAGGCACACTCGTCCAAATTCTAAATGTGTTTACACCTAATATTCAGGGATAGTGATGTGCGTTTTCAATATTGTAACACAGCAGCAGCTCACTAATATTACTGGAAATAATCTCGGTGACACCCTGCCATTTCTCATATGTGAGGTCCTGTTTTGATCTAAAAGACACTTTCATATGAACACTGCATGAAACTTAAACACATAATTTCTCTGCAAAATATCTGTAAAAGACTCACACATTACCCACATTAAAAGTACATTAAAGGAAAGGGTGCTTGCCCAGTAAACGTAGATTCAAAGTACTAGCAAAGCTTTTGGCAGATAGACTGGCGCAGGTGGTCCCCTCCCTGGATCACCGTGACCAATACAGGTTCGTACCCTTGAGAAGCACCACCTTAAACCTTTGGCGCTTCTTTAGGATTGCCATGTATTTGCAGACCCAGTGGCCGAGAGCAGGCTACCTCATATTAGACGTGAAGAGGGCATTTGACTCCCTGGAGTGGGGATTCCTATTTGCTGCACTAGACAAATATCATCTGGCGGAATCTTTTCTCAACATGGTGAAGCTACTGTACAGTCCCCCTACTGCGAGGGTTAAAACAGGCCCCTACATATCCGGCCTTGTGGAAGTGCACAGAGGGACTAGGCAGGGGTGCCCTCTGTCTCCATTGCTCTTTGCACTGGCGATTGAGCCACTAGCAGAAGCAATAGGCAAGGAGATACCAGACGGCATTGCACTAGAGACGGGACACACACAATATCTTTGTACATGGTTGATCTTCTGCTATACATAAGAGACATCCACTGCATCCCACAGAGATTAGCAACCATATTGGAAAACTTTGCTTCTATATCGGGACTATGAGTAAATGGCACTAAATCCTGTCTATATCCCTTTAGCGAACAATGCGGTGACCCAGAGTATGCGCTCAACAGAACACATGTCTGTTGGTGTGCATACACATTCCGCTACCTGGGCATCCACATATACAGAAGCCCAAAAGACTTGGAAGATTGCAAACTGGGCAGAGCACTGACTGCAGTCTGCTCCCTGATGGTGTTTTGGGACATGCTCCCACTATCAGTTACAGGGAAAGTGGCCATAGTAAAGATGGTAATACTGCCCAGGTTTTTATATTATTTCACAAATCTCCCACACTACCTCCCTTCGTCCTTCTTCTGACCCCTCGAAAGATTAGTAAAAGATTTCATATGGGGAAAATCTAGTCACAAAGTGGCGATCAGCAAACTCCACTTACCGGTGGACCAGGGTGGCCTGGCAGTTCCACACTTGGAACAGTATTACTTAGCAGCCCAAATACAATGGGCTGCCAGGTGGCTTGCTGACCACCACAGTGGAGACATAGCAACCACACAACCCCCCTACAGATCGCGAAGCTAGCTTTAATATTCCACCCATGTTCGAAAGCCAATCCGCCGGACTCACTACTGCTGAATGTGGCCTCCAAGAGCTTCTGTACAGCACTGTATATCACCAGAAAAACCACACAATACGCTCCAGCCCTACCTCTGGAGGGAACACCCAGAGATCACTCAGTAACCACAGCAGCCAAACTCAGAAGCTGGCACACTGCCGGAATTCAGGACATGGGGGATCTATATCGAGAGGGCACACTAGTCCCATATACAATGCTAATGGAGGAAGGCAAATTACCTCCCGGACAATTTCTACTGCATCGCTCCCTACTAGTGTCGATAACAGCTAAATGGGAAGATGTGACTACTGAACCAGAGACACACCTCACCATACAGTACCTACTCATTATGGGTCAAGGTGGGCACCTTGTCAAATGGTTTGCAGCATTCATCGGGCATCACAAGTCGGCAAACCTATCGGCCCTCTGTCAGCAGTGGAAGGCAGACACAGGACGCCAACTCATAGAATGGGCCTCAGTATTGGCGAGCTGTACTCAGGTTCCAAAGGAAAGCGCTCCTGCAACAAATACAGGGGCATATTAATAAGATGTGCGTTAATAAACGCACATTGCACATTTCACTATCGCCAACTATCGCCGGATTTCTTCGCTGTGTTAGCGCGTTATCATCAACGAGCAACACCTAGGCAATAGTAAATCCTGCGATAGTGAACATTAGCACGTGAAAACAAGCATTGTTTTCACGCGCTAATGTGTGCCTTGATAATATGGGGGGTGGATTCAGCTTTATGATCCACACCCCCATGTTAACAATGCCTAACGCCTGGTCAGAGCAGGCGTTGGGAGACCTGCGATAAACTAGTTTATCACAGGTCTTTTCCTCCCAACGCCTGCCTTGGTGATAGGGTGTTCCCACCTCCAACCACATTTTACATGTGGTTGGACGTGGGAATGCCCATTTTGCATGTCATTAGCGATGTTTCTCGCTGACATGCAAAGTGGGCTTGAGGCAGGCATTGCAATGCCCTTGTTAATAGGGCGCTGGAAGTATCGCCGCTTTCTCGGCGAATTGTGCCGAGAAAGCGGCGATACTTCAGCTTGTTAATATGCCCCACAATTCTATATCACCCATAGAGGGTACCCTCATGCCAGCAAAGATCAATCAATACTTTAGACGCCAAGACACTAAATGCCCCAGAAGTATGCATTTAGATGCAGACTTGCTACACATGCTAGGGGAGTGCCCCACATTAACAGAATATTGGTCGGCAGTAGCCGGCGCGCTGGCACACTGCACAGGACTCACACTCCCGTTTGAATGACATGTATATCTTCTGCATTTATATCATAGAATCTGCAACAATAAAACCACGTCGAGATTTTTAGATCTGGGGTTGGCTGTAGCAAAAAGGCTAATCACAAAAAGATGGAAGGACCCTGAGCCGCTGCTCATAATAATGTGGAGATGCTCCATGCTAAACTGGGCCAAAGCAGAAAGCACTGCACTCAGGTGCGAGGACACGCTTGGGATCCGCAAGATCCACCTTGCTGCAAATTGGGATGTAATCCTAACCGCACTGACCCACACACAAGGGAATGCCATGCCCCTCTCACACTCCTGTAGATGATACACCTCAAGAGCGCATGCCATGGAGGAGAGCACATGGGGCGGAGAAGAGAAAAGAGTGAGGTAAAGAATTCCAACCCACTGAATAAGTGCAACCATGAACATGCTCTACGCCAAGCTAGCAGCCAGCGCCATAGCACAAATGACAGACATTAACGCCAAGATAGTCGCTCCCAGGGTACCTAAGCACCAGCCTCACAGTTGAAATCCCTAACCAGTTAAGTATTATTTTGCCACAGTTTCGTTAACACCCCTCCTCCACAGTTACAGAGCACATCGTGACAAATGCAGGCACAGTGCTGTTGCAAAGCGTAAGACGTATTTGGAACATCATCACTGACACCACAGACATACACCTGACGCCAGGCAAGATATAAAAGATGTCATAAGTGGTATAATTTACAGTGAAACTCTAAAGGATTCATTGGACACGGAAAGATGGAAATTACAAGAATATCAGAAATATCCTTCCTTTTTTGTCAGTTATCGTTTCATGTCACAACTTAACGAACCAATGGGTGCCTGGTGTGTGTTATTATAAAGACAAAACGTAATAAAAACAGTTGTTTAAAAAAAAAGTAAATGAAAGGAAATTAGTACTTAAAAAAAATGTGTTTAAGAATTAGGTCAAGGTCATCAGGGCAGGACTCTGCAGAACAGAGCTATCTCTATCAGGGGCCCCCTGAATGGCTGGGGCCCTGGGCCAGAGCCCACTTTGCCCATGCCTTAAAACGTCTCTGCTGGTAAGGAAGGGTTGGGGCACAGTCAATCCGATGATGACGAGCGGAGATAGTAAGAAAGGCGTGTTAGGGAAACTTTAGGTCAGAAACATGACAGATCTGCCAATTCCTTGGCTCGAAACATACTCTATAAAGGATGATTGTGCCAGACAATGTAGACAGTACTGCCTGTAGTCAAAACATGTATTTGACAAGATCAAAATTTGACTTCAAAACATGTTTTGCTCATGTCCTAAAATGTGTCAAATGCATGATGTTTTCCTTTGCTTGCTGGTATGCAGTAGAATGCACTAAAAGGCGTCAGTGTCACAGGTGATATGTGACACTTACCAGGGCTGGGTCCAACAAGTTTTCCTAATGCTTGATTTCTAAAATTTATACTGAAAAAATTTAACAAAAAATCTTCACTGGAATGATTTCAATATACTAAAAATGCAACGTGACTCAGAGCTAGAAGATGTGGTGGATAGCATTACCCCCTCATGGGACCTTCTCATCCCATTCATTACTGTATGAGGCGGTTCGGCCTCCCCACAGGCCCCTAACATGTTAGTCTGTTTTCTATTTTTATTATAATATAAACCCTCCCACCCGCTTCCCTGCCTGCTTGTAGTCCTGTCTGATGAAAGGTAAAAGAACGCTCTAGTCTATGTCAACATGTTTATACTGTTTTTATGTTTTGTAGGATTATGTTTTGGTATTGTTTCTTTAATCGGGCGCTCATTCCCTTAGCGGTGCACGGTTAGTCTTGTGCTTGGCTGGGGCAGGGAGCATTGCCTGCGGTCCACGGACAGGCCAGACAAATGTTGGGTGGTCCTGCCAGCGCTTTGACACAGTGGCTGTGTCCTCTGAATACGTGACTGTGAGGGAGGTAGCAACCTGTTTTCTATGCTTGCAAAGTCTCTTTGTATGAGACTTGGTTGTCAGGAGACAGGTATAAAATGAGGAACACGTGCTTTTAGCGCACCTCACTTCCCTCTTGGATTACCGACTCCCTTGTTTATTGCGATGGAGTCTGCTGATGTTTCTAAGGCCACGCCTGGTAAAGCTACTTCTGTAATGAAACATGTACAGGTGTTGGAGGAGGACGATTTACTGCAGATCTCATGCTTTAATTTGCAGGATCTAATTAATAATGCTGGCTGGCCTGTCTTAAATGAACCTCAAGCCAGAAAGCAGAAGGGGGTGGTGTTAAAGATATGGACGTCTCCTCTAAATGCAAATATGTGCAGGGGAAAGTTTCTTCTGATATGTTGGCACATTGTCGCAAAGTGCTCGGATTTGACCCAAAAATCTGGTGGCTGATGGGGTTTATTCACAATACAGTTCTCTGGTGGTGGATTATTTGTCCCTCATGACATTATAAGGGAAACCTTTGCTAAGGAATGAAAATAGTTGATAAGTAAGTTATTCCCCATTTTTTGTGCAAGCAATATCTACTGGCTAAATTTGAAGAACTGTTCCCACAGGTCACAAAAGTTAACTCCATTTTGTCTTCTTTGGCTTGTTCTTCCTCGTTATTTTATAAGGAGGCGACTCTTTCAGATCCAGTTGAGAAGAAGGTGGAGGCTTCTCTGAAATGCACTTACGCGGATTCTAATTTTGGGATAAGGGCCAGTACATACTCTGCCTAGGCACCGCAGGTCCTCATTGAGGACTGAGACAGTTTTTATTTGCCTTCAGGACCAAGGTGATCCAGTGCCTGTCCTGGCTTATGTGGAGGTGTTGGCTCAGTTCCTCTCTGATGCCACTTTCGATACCCTGTGGGCTTTTTTCTACCTTTGCTCGGACTGGGGTGGCACAGCGCAGCTCCCTGTGGACAAAACCATGGCCACTGGAGGTGGCACATAATGTGTTGATCTATAAATTGTCGTTTGAGGGTCCTACATTGTTTGGGGATGATTTAAACACTATGGTGCAGAGCTCCACTGAGGAAAAGAAGTTGTAATCTTTGCAGTCTGTTCAGAAGAAGAAACCTGTCTTTCACCAACAGAATTTTCAGGCAGTGTTCTTCTCTTCTCGGTTCTTTAGTGGATGTGCTCGTGGTTGGGGAGCCAAGATCACCAATAAATCCCAACCCCATAATCAACAGCCTTGAGGAGCTAATTAGAAATTACTATTTAGATGCTCAGCGTCGGCCCAGACACTGGGAGTCCAAGGATCAATGGTTCCAGTTGATTTCTGACCAGTGGGTTTTATCAGTCAGCAGCTACGGTTATTGGATTCCCTTTGTTGGTCCTCCTCCAATGGGTCAGTTAAAGGATACTCTTCGAAAGATCCCAAGAAGAAAGATGCTAAGTTATCAGGGGTGGAGAACCTGCTAAAAAAAGGGCAATTGTCAGAGGGCCGTCAGCAGAAGAGTGTCTATGCTTCCACTCCAATCTGTTGTTAGTAGAAAACCAGATGGTTCTTTCCATCCAATCTTGGATTTGAAGGCTCTCAACAGGTTGGTAATGGTGGAACCGTTTCAGATGAATACTTCTTATTTCATAATTTCTCTGATCCAGCATGCTATTTTTTGGGGGACCTTGGATATAGAAGACTCTTACTTTCACATACCTGTCCATCCAGACAGCAATAATTTTCTGCATGTGCTGTGAGCAAGGTTCATTTCCAGTTCCAGGCATTGCCACTCAGTCTGTCAACTGCTCCTCAAACTTTTACCAAGGTATTGGCTTCAGCTGTGGGTGATTTGCATATTCAGCAGTTCTCTGTGTTTCTATACTTTGATGATTGCTTGATCTGTGCTTCTTGTCTCCCTAGGGCTCTGATGGCAGTGTAGGCAACAATTGCTCTGCTTCAACAGTTGGGATTAAGGCTGAAACTTTCCAAATCGCAACTTGTACCTGTCCAATGCTTGCAGTTTATCGGAGCAGTATTTGGCATACAGATAGGGAGTTTTTTCTACCTTCTGCTTAGAATGAGACTCTGCAAAGACTTCTGTCATTTCTCTTGTTTAATCAGTCGCTTCCAGTACAGAGTTGGAAGAGGGTCCAGGGTTTGATGGTGCCCAACATTGCAGTGGTCCCCTGGGCTCATCTTCTTCTCCTGAAGCCTCTCATAAATCATTTTTTGTCCCACTGGAATAATTCCCTTACAGTTCTTGACTCCCCAGTTCCCCTTTTCCCCTTCTCTGGTTAAGGACTTGCGTTGGTGGCTATGATAGAATTGGAACTTAGTTTTAACTATTTTACATGTGTTTTACCCTATATTATGTTAGTATTTATATGGCTAATACATTATATTTACATATTGTATATAAGAGGTAATCAGTTGATACAGATGTCATGTTAGTTGGGTTGACATCTGTGCAACCATTTTAGTTAGAGAAGATGCCATGTTCTGTTACAATCGAAACTATTACTCGCACATTCAAAACTGTTGTTTGCTCATTTATGAGAAATAGTCCTTGGTAAATTTTGTTTCTTCAATGCTCATGTTAGCTCATTAGTGCATGCCTTTTCTTTTAGATCAAGGCCTTTTCCCACCTGTCTAGAGGGGGGATAGGCCAGACAACCTTAAAATATAGATAGCTTGTACCAGGCTGCGGAATCAAGACTTATGTTCTGTACCACCATTTTATTACGACACCTACCAGTGTTTTCCATGGTTGGCGGGTCTTTGTGAACTCCGCTACATACATAATGTAACTTCATGCTAGTTAAAGTCAGTCCCTCATCAGCCATCATAGGCGGCTGGTCAGATTGGACTCCATTGCAGTGTATTTTACGCTTAAACTAGTTTGCTTGTATTCTCTACTGCGTCATCGACTCTTCATTCTTGGAAGGATGGAGGAGATCGAGAGTGATCCGGGTGACCCTTATCAGGTCACTTCCTTCAGCTTCACACTCTCATCTTAGAGAAGGGGGACAGTTTTAAATTCAATGCCAGTCTGTGGAGTTGACCAGCCACTCTGGGGAATTTGGAAGCAAAGTGGCAATGGTCTCAGAGGGACAGGCTTCAGTTGGTTGCAACTTGGGAAGCAAATCAGGTGTTTCAGACCCAATTGCTGGGGGAGAATCTGCTAATTGGTACCGACAATCAGGAGACTTGTTGTTATTTGGATCACCAGGGAGGTGCATCATCTGGCCTCCCTGATTGGTTCATGGGGAAGGATAATCTCATAGCAGTGTGGGCTGTGTACATTCAGGGTCAGTTCAATTACCATGCTGACAGCTGGAGGCACCACCTGCCTTCCTTTGTCCTTTGCCATTTGTCTGTACCCCTTTTCAGGGACATTTGTCTCTTGTTCGGGGATCCATAGATCAACCTCTTTGCCTGTTCCCACAGTGCCCGACTCCTGAGGTTTTGTTCAAAGGTGGTTTGTCCTCAGGCATGTGGGCTGGATGCCCTGTCGATTCCTTGGCCCTCAGGTCTTCTGCATGCATTTCCTCTAATTTCCCTCCTCCAGAGGATGCTTCTCAAGGTTTGGGTGGAGATAGTGTCAGTGATCTTAATTAGCCCTTTTTGACCTTGTCACCTTTTGTTCCCCCTGATGCCTTGTTAGTCCTGAGGCAATGTGGTCCAGTGATCCTGTCTCCACTTCAGATTCCTGTCCTTACCACATCACCGTCAACTGAAATCGATGACTTGGCTCTTGAAAGATCAGTGTTGGATATGATGGGGTGTTTTCACTGTTGGCAATGGCTATTCAGGAGTATTGTAAGGATTCTATACTTAAGTCTTATAATTAAAACTGGGTCTCCTTTGTGAAGTGGTGTGCAACTCATAGTGTGGATCCAGGTACAGGGGATCTGGTGCAGATTCTTGAGTTTCTGAGGGATAGTTTTTTGAAAAATGTGGCTCCTCTACTCTAGCTGCTCATTGGGTGGCAATCAGCGTGTGCTGGGGGTTGGGCACTGTTCAGGATGGCATTGGTCCTTTGGTAGTACGGTTGTTATGGAGTTTCTGGCTCTGCCACCCAATGTCTCCAGTGATTGTACCTTCCTGGAACTTACCTACTGTTCTGCAGGGTCTCCAGTTGTTCTCTTTTGAGCCTTTGCTTGGTTGTATGACATTACCACACCTTCCTTCACTACGCACGTCTTTACATCGCACATTTCACAATGCATACCACTACCACGCATTTACATTAATTCACATTAGAAACACCTTCACCACGCATTCCACTACCAAGTATACCTTTACCACGCTTTCTGCCTCTGAAAAATTATATCACAGTGTAACTGTGCCACCTACTCTTCAAAATGTATACTTTAACTCAATACATTTTTTTATTGCATTTGTCGTTTACACATTTGTTAGTATTTGAACATGTTATATTTTGGAGGGAAGACCCCCCCAAGCCCTCTTTTTTAAACTACCCTCAAATGTGTGGTTTTGCTTGTGTTGTAAAGACTTGCGTGCCACCAGTCTTTTACGATCAGAAAAATTAAGGGAAAATACACTAACACTTCTGAGAAAAGTCTGTTTACCCTTTGCTTGAGGCTGACTTGATGCGGTTGTCTGCTAAAATGACTTTTTTTTAGGTCATTACTTCAGCTATGCTACTGGGGGATTCAGGAGCTTTGCTAATATCCTGTCACTATTTGCATAGTCTGCCGTTTAGAGTGGTTCTGAGGTTGGATCCGGCCTTTCCCTCTAAAGTTTCTTCCTGGTTCAATTTGCAACAGGAGGTTATTCTTCCTGACTTCTTGGTGAGTGTGATGGTCAGTTTCCCTCCTGTTTGAATGTTAGAAGGGCTGTTCAGATACATTTTCAGCCGTGGCCCTTGCAGGTACGAGCAGAGGGACTAGGTTGGGGGGGATTCGACACACAACCACGAGGGAAAATGAAATAAATAATTAATTTTCCCTCATAGTCGTCTGTTGAAATCCAGCTGTACCCGGCCCCACCACCCCCCTGCTCTCATCTGCATCGGCTGCGGCGGTACATCTGCAGTGCTCTGTTTGTGCGTTTAAGCGAGGTTACTAAGGGAAAAAGTGTCTTCTTCTAAACTCAGTCTGTGGATGCACCAGACAGTTTTACAGTCTTATAAATCCTTGGAGTTGGGTCCTCAAGCCTAGGTTCAGCACAATTCTACCAGATCTGTTTCAACTTCCTAGGCTGAGGCTGAAGGAATTTCTATCCAGGAAATCTGTAAGGCTGCCACCTGGCAGGCGCATCACACTTTTATTATGCATTATTGTCTGGATGTGTTGCTTACTTCAATGGATAATTATGCTGTTGGTGTTGTGAAGGAATCAGTGTCATAAGCTTGATTTATTAAAGTTGGGTTTTCATACCATTTCTGTTTCAATCTTCTTTCTTGTGCTAGGCTTGTGAAGTCCTCATACAGTAACGACTGAGACGAGGAGGTCCTATGAAGGGGTAACATACTGTTACTTACTGGTAATCTTCATTACACAGATTATGATCCTCCTTGCCCCAGTCATACCCCCTCCCTAACCCCATCTGTTGTTGTGTCTGGTTTTGTTACTAGCAGCCATGGAGGTGAGTGGGAGGGAATTTTATTAGAATAAAAATAGAAAACAAACTAGGGTGTTAGGGGCCTGTTGGGACCCCCTGAAACAGTAATGAATATGATAACGAGGACATTAATGAGAATAATGAAGCTCGGCACATGTACTATCCTGTGTATCCTTAGGGATAGAGCTATCCTATATCCTAGTTGATGTCTCATTGGAAACCTGAGAGGCTGGAAGAGGTCAGTGGCAGGCGGGAGTTAAGCTCAATGGGTGTCTTCTATGTTAACAGCTGTACCTCCGTAAACCATTTTCTACTTCAACTTCGTGGTTACTTCAGATTTGGCGATGAGGAGCAATCCTCCCAAGGCACAGCAACTGTGCCACCTGTGAACCCACGTCTTCTAATTATTCTCTCTTGCTTCAGTTCTGATGGCCTTCCTACTGGCCCATGTAAGTCCTTTTGTGGAGAACACGGAGTGAAATTCACTCATCTCATCATGTTTTTTAATCTTTATATTGGTATTCATTACCCTGGCATGCTTGTGTTTAAACCTTGCACGCCGCACACTACCTCTCTAATGACAGCTGCGTACCCTTTCAAGCTTCATGTGTGCTTTCTATAAACCTTTAGCGTTTTTTCCGTTAACCAATGTCTATTCCTGCTTGGATCTGGCATTTTGCGCGCAGCATTAGGAAATTACATTTGTCTTGTGTGCACTCCACTGTGCTCGATGGCTGCTGTGAGCCTCTGTGGCTCGCTCTTCCCATCTTGCCCGAGGAGAGAGAGATCTACAAGGGCAGGAGACCCCTTTGACAGCTTTCCCTCTGATTCTGTTTTTGGCGCTCTGCAAAGATACCCGCTGACAATCACTGGGATAGCTCAGGTCATAATGTGTCATAGCAGTAACACCACCTGATGTCCATTTTGTTATGCCTTTGAGCTTCATTCATCATTCCTGTCGCCACGGTGGATTACACTTCAGTGATTCACACGCTTTATTTGATGTGCTGTGTTTAAAATACATTATTGCAGTTTACAGTTCAGTGATTTGCACAGAATTACTTGTCATATTTGTGGTATTCCTCCCAATGCATGGGTCAAGGTTAATGAGGTCTATATTTCAGTGATCCCCACAGGATAAAGTAGTATGACTCATCAATGTAATCATTTTTGGCTCATTATTTAAAGATTTGTTTCTTTTTGTTTGTATTAGTTTTCTTGCTGCCTTTCTCCAGATACTGCCAAATTGACTTATCAGTGTGGCATTGTCACATAAATTAACACCTTGCCTGCAGCAGGAATTCCAGCCTGGTGCTGGGCATTCCAATCGCGGGCGGGATCGTGACGGAACAATGAAATCATGAGCAGCGCCCAACCGTGACTCATGACGGCATGGTTCCGTCATGAGCATCGAAGGGGTTAATGCCTGCACCATTTTTACATCAAGAACCAGGCAATGCTGAAAAAAATGGAGGAACTGGATCTGGACATTCAAGGGCATATTTATGAAAATAGTGGTGCAGGGCAGCTCAGCAAGTCATTTTGCTGTGCCACTTGGAAAGGGCAGGAATGCTCCAGCATTGGTGCTGTTTTGGCAGCCTAGCACCAACGCAGGCACCCTTGCACCATGATGGAAGGGTGCCTGTGTTGAAGGCAGGATTGTTTTTGTGCATGAAGGGGCATCTTTCTGCACAAAAACAACCCACAGAGGCATCTTCCTCTTTCTATGTGTACTACAGAACACAGCACACAAATATAGAGGAAAATCAAGAAGATATAAAGATATTTCCCCTCATTATGCCTCACCTGGGGAGGCATATATTTTTGGCGCATTTCCAAGTTTACCAAACTGGGAAAGAATCAAAAACCATCGGATTTGCATGGGAACACCCACTGCAACTCCCATGGAATGCCTCCTTTGCGCAGAGAAAGGCAACATAGTGATTTTCTCCTTACTCCAGATTTATGAAGCCATTAAAAGCCACACAATGTGGCTTTGTGTGGCTTAATAAATCTGACTTAGAAGCCTGTGTCATGCATCTCCCACTTTGTGTAGTGCAAACGTGATGCAAACCTCTCATACATATGCCCATCCGTGCGTACTTGGGAGCGATCAATGGTCAGCGGTATAGTCCTGAGCAAAGAATTAATATGCTATAATATTAGTTAGGCTGTGAAGGGAAACTTTTTTGATGACATACCTTACTAGGCAGCAGAAGACTTGGATGGTTATCAAACTGATTTTAGGCTATTAGAAAACAGTTTGAAGGTCAGCAAACTCTTGTTGAATATTATCCCAAGTTCTATGTCAGAGCCAATTAAACCGGTAGAAGCCGTTGTAATAGTGTGAAAGGGTTAGACAGATATTGTGAATTTGAATGAATTGCTTTACAGCTTATTTGAGACCAACTGGTGCCTAGATGCAACTCAAAATGTGTTCATAAGTGTCTATAACTTGTAAGTACCCAACTCTTGACAAAGCCCTGGATATTGCTCGAAGTATGGAAAAAGCCACAGCAGGATTCAAAACAATTGCAGTCTTATCAGACTTCCTAAGACTTCTGGTTACAATTGCCTGCACTTCCACTGTGATGCCTGAGGTGACCTGTGCCCTTTGTTCCTTGGTTTTGCAGCCAGTTGGCCAATAGATAATATCCCCTTGGCCTCCCTTCTCCCAACTGCAAACACTATATGACTCCCTAGGCCACTACATCCTTCATTGTTCCCCATTGATCTCCCTTGTGTCCTTATCTCCATATCCACCTGACAACTTAGGCCCCCTTCCACTGAAAGCTGTGGCAGTTCTGGAATGTTGTTCTGAAGTATTGTAAGACAAGGAAAGCGACAGCCATCTTGGGCAAGGCTGTATGAAGACCGCGCCCATACGTGCGTGCCTTAATTGGTTTCATCCTCCCAACAACGAGAACTTTGCCACCACGAGTCCAGAATCTGCTTACAGTGAGTCCAGAAAAAGTGACTTACCTACTTTTGGACTCCTCTGGTGGTTGTGTTGTTCATCATCCAAGTACCAGGAATGTAAGAGAAAAGGAAACAATGTAAGAAAACATGATAAGAATCCTTTGTTTGTGAAACAGTGCTCCTGCTGCACCCTGGAGTAAGGGAAGAATAGGGTTAGTGACATTGCAGAGCAGAAAGTAAAAATTAAAATAATTTTGAAGGGAAACTCAAGAATAAGTCTGAATAAATCAAAACCACTATTTGTTGCCAGGACTGCAAGTGCTACATATGGAGTTAGTGAGAGGCACTAAGTGTTACAAAGAAGTAAAGTGGCTTGCAGGTGCTATTTAAGGACATTTCCAAGAGACAATCAAGTGACAAAACAGGAAACCCTAATCTGAGATGATTGGTACAAGGTATGGGAAGAAAGATGTGAAGGTGAAGCTTATATGAGTGCCTCTAATGGTTTTTTTACATTACTGCACCAAGAAAATAACTTCTATAGACCCACAACCCATTCCCTGGAAACAAGAGACAGACGCCTCTAAGAAAGTGCCCATTCCAGCATTGAATAACACTGAGACAAAGGACTGTTATTAGAGGTAAGATGCAAGGAAAACTCAAGCTTACTCTTGCATACAACGAGCAAAGAGTAGTACATTCAAGGGGTGTTTTCAACAGTGCATGATAGGTTGTTAATCTTGCCTTGTTTTCACTTCTACACACGTATGCGTCTTCAAGCTCAATTTATCTGACTGACCAAAAAAGAGGTGTTTGCTTTTCCCGCACGAGACAAGTACATGATGTGACCATGTGACCATCCATGATGTGACCACGCAGTCACAGTGTCTATTTTCTTCTCTGTTGTTATCCCAGTCCCTGTTGTTCTTGGTGGCTTTCATCTGTGCTGGGTATCCGAACTCCGGCAGTGATTGTAGGCTTCATGGGATAGGTGGTCTACTCTTCATCTCTGCACGCACAAGACCAAGTTTAGTGGAAAACATTTTCTAATAAAAAGTCAAGCCCATTAAGTATGTAGCCTGAACAGATGAAGATAGATGTAAACAATACTTTACAGACCAAAGATCTAGCACAAGCCCTCAGGCAAGAGACACCAATGTTGTCAGAGCTCACTTGAACTCTTGCCACCCTACAGTCCAAAATAGTTAACTTACACCAAGGGAATCAAACCCTGAAAACAGAAATACAATATTACAGATCCAGGACAGCACCGTAGGGGGAAACCCTGGGGGCCAGTTTAAAAAACCTGTTCCTGTGCTTCAAACGGCACACTACGCCATAGAAGAGGACTCAGCGCCTACTCCATAGGCTTCATCTGGGGCCTCTGTGCCTTCTCAAAGTCTACTGGTCCTGCAATGAATCTGTCCGTGGTCACTCCCACTCCAGTACCAAGATTTTCCTGAGATAGCTCGAAATATGGTATTTTTACGAATCTGTGCCAGCTGCAGTTCCTTTGCAATCCCACAGCATTTCCATATGATGCTTCCAAGGTGGCATTCGTGATTTTGAATCTAGTAGGAAACGCTGCCACATATTCAATCCCCTTGGCAGAATCTAATGTCAATCTTTCTATCATTTTGCTGCTTTTTAGGTTTCGCCTAGGCAGCGCGCATGTGCTGCTTTCGGAGGGCCTTTAGCCATCGGTCTTCACTTTTCAAGCAGTGCACTCGTGATTATGGCGGCATTCCACCTTGCAGGAACAAGCAGCGGCACGGCTACATTAATTACAAACATATAGCGGCTGCTTGCTCCCGCAAGGTGGATGCCGCCACAAGCATAAGTGCAGTGCTTGAAAAGTGAAGACCGCCGATTGCGATGCTGCTAGCGTGTGGCATCACTTGCCTGAATGCTGATGTAAGCCTCTGTCTGCACTCCCGGGCTAATCTCTTCGGCATCTCCGCAATGCCGAAGCACCTGCAGTTGCTCCTCAGTCGTTGCTAAGAGCTTTTGCCGTGGCGATTGAATCGTCAAATGTGCGCATTGCATATTGCAATAGGTCGCGGGCACAATTGCGTGTGCTCGCACCTATCCCGATTTTTTTCTTTCAGTAAAGAGTCTGCTTTTAGATTATCAACACAGGCGCCGGTTTTATTAGTCAATGGCCCTAACCCGACAGTAAGTAATTCTGCTTCTGCTATGTACATCCAGCAAAGCTTTTTTTCCTTGTCAAAATAGAGACAATACATGGAAATGATTCTGTTTAAATAAATATATATTACGCTGTTGCATGTTTGACCTGTAATCATTGCTAACTTTTAGTATTAGTTTTACATGTTTTACATACTATTTTTTTAGAGGGTCATGTACTTAAAGCGTAGATTTCACTGTGTACCTTCTGTGAGTCCAAATGTGTCCGATGTTTTTTTTTGTATTGTGGTATTGATGTGTAGATAATGGCACACAGCCGGTAGAAGCATTGAATGTTTGCTATCATCAGCATGAGCGCATGTGTATTAATCAAATTGTTACGTTTTTAAACAGCAACTGGAGCAATTTGCTAAATTTAATGAAGGTGCCGCTTATATACTGTATTGCACAGAAGTAATAACTGACATTCAAAAACAGGAGTTAAAAATCACAATTTAATACCGTGCAAACAAGCTCTGTTATTTTTGCCGCTGTGTTGTTCATTGGGCCGAATACGTTAACTTTTGAGTAAACAAATGACATTTTCATAGTTACTGTGATAGAGTGCGCAGGGACCTCCTAGCTCAAATTTACCTTACTCACCTGGGCCCAGAAAAAACTTTCACACATGTAACTAGTAGTCCTGCCCAACTAATTACTAGGTTTAATCACCCTATCAGTACTTTGAGTCCTTTCAGGACTTATACCTGTAAACCATGACTTACCAATCTTTGTCACCTTTGTTATAAGTCCTAGGGATCATAAAGGGAGTTAGAATAATTAGGCAATATTTAAACACATTTACTTTCTCATAATGAACCAAAGACTCGGGGAAAGTTTTAAAACATTTATCTATGAGAGATTTTCTGAGTCAAATTGATAGAGCCACAATCTTTGACTATGAATTTTACGAGCAAGAATATAACCAGTAGGACATAAAGTTTGTAAGAAATCACAGCAACACCTTTAGATATTGGTACCTGGGAAGAGAGAGAAAGGTAAATAGCACAAGGACATACCACGTGCATTATATTTACCTAGAATGGTGCAATGACCAATCCTGGTCACGGGCTGGGGCAAAAGACCAGGACCAGGCTCCCGACTATTCAGGTGCCCATGGGACAAGACAGGTGCAAATCAGGACAGGTGACCTCAGCTAAGTGCAACGTCAGCGTCACACCCCTCCCTCTAGGGAAGCCAATTAGTACCCTGATTGGGTATTCAATTCTTCTGACAGAGTGCTCCGCCAGCACCTCTGCTCTTGATCACCTATTGAGTGCGTTGGGTCAGTGACAGGTCAGCTATTCAGACAAGTCGGACAATTTCTCTATCTAAACCTACCTTAGTTATACAATTTTTAGGGCAATGTACCACCCCTTTATGCTGCTAATCAATGTGTTCCACTTCAGTGATTGGTTGAAAAGATTAGGAGAGGTCATCACACCATACTATGATGATGTAATTTCAAATCGATTCATATTGATCGGATCCCAACCCACAATTTACTTTCCAATCACTTTATTCCGCCCAACAATATTGGCATACAAATCATATACATTCTATTTATTTGAGTCTTCTTGCTTCCTCTTTAGAGGTCAGTAGAGCAGGTTTCCAGGAACATCGTTAGTAAGAAGGGTGTTGGCAACCATTCAATGCCAATGCTGCAGCAATTTCAGAGTCAGTGCGCTTGCACAACATCGTCCAAGATGGAGGATGTGACAGTATTCAGGCCCAAAGTACGAGCTAGTTGCAAGGTCAAAAAGAAACATATTAGAACACAAAAATAAATGAACGCACTGTATACCACTTATCTCTACTCCAACCCCATGACTTTATTTTAACTTGTGCATTAATAGTTAGGCATAACGAACAAGCTTAGTACAAGCTGCAGCACAAGCACTAGCATGTGAAATTTAAAGCAGCCATTTGTGGCACTAGTGCGCAGAAGCAAAGATTTCCCACCAAGCAAAAGGTACGTCATGGCACGTAGATGTGACAGACGCATGCGCTGAAGGTTTCCCGCGTTTTCTGCAGCCATTTTAATGCATCCGAGTTACTGTTAGTAAAAGCACGTAGGCGAGCTTCCCCTAGATACTAGAAATGTCGTGTAGTGCGGATTTTAGTTAACAAAACATGTTGGTTAATAAATTACAAGTTATTTAGAGAGGGCTGAGTACAAGCAAGTTTCGATATATGTGAAACCTTGCTTCATCTATGATATTTTATATCATCACAAATTAAGGAACCAGATGCCAACTTCAACATTCTCCCAGTTCACTTTCTTCAGTTACTTAGGGAGTTTTATTTTTACCATTATTCTGATAAACTTTCATTCTTTTATATATATCCCCCTTTAACTCTTCCATTTGAATCTCATCAAGTTTCCTTCTCTTCGTTTTCTCATTCACAGTGTACCTTTTTCTAATTTTGCAGCATTTGCACCAAATTATTATCACCAATATTATTAATGATATTCCCATTATTGGCATCAGTACTTTATCTACAATACTTCTACCTACATTAGATATCCAAGTACCAATAGAGGAGAGACCATCAGTAAGTCTCTTCCATTCACTATCAACTTCTAGTGGTTTCAGTTCTTCTTCCAAATGAGTAATGTTCCTTACAGACCTTCCAATTTCTACACTTTTATCAGGTATGTAAGTGCAAAATTGTTGCGCTTTCAACATTCTACACACTCCGCCCTCTTTTGCCAATAATATGTCAAGAGCAAGTCGATTTTGTAAAACCATTGATCTGATCGCAACCATTTCGGTATTGATCAATAGGAATCCTCCAGCAGTGTCAGTCGATAAGCGATCCACCACTGTAGACAATTTGCAAATTCTTTGTGTATTCAGAACCACTCCCACCGAAAGTATCAATGCACTAAATATATCACCTACAATTTCTGCAAAACTAGCTTTTTTATAACGGGTTAGTTCATTTTCGTGTTCATTGCTTCCAGTTATTCTTTTTACATAGTTTACCTTTGGGAATAATATTCCAAAATAGCAACTTCCATACCAATGATCAGGCAGTTTAAAGTAAGCTTTGTTCCCACAAATGTAAAAGACTCCAGGAAATACTGGATCAGTTCCCCCTTTCAGTCCCCATCCCCCAATTGTGAGGAAATTGTGTTCACCTTCACTGGAACCGATGAATACATTGTTATACTCAGTTTTCTTTATATGGAGACAGATTTTCCCCATCTTTTCAAAGTCCAAAGACATAGCAGCATGAGGTTTACCAGTTGCCATAAATTCCTCCCTTTCAGCCCATTTGGGTATCCGGGGTTTCGTTTCAGTGGCTTTTCTATGGAAATCCTGTCTCCTTTTCTCTACTAATTTTAAAAATCGCTGTTCTTCTTTATGTAAACTACATGTTAAATTGTCTTTGTGTGCATTAGCAATATCTATTTCTTTCATTGTTAGGAAAATTTCATCAAAGAATTGGGTATCTTTAGCACTAAGGACAGGATTAATTCTTCTATGGACAGGAATCTCAAGAAAAATAACATCCAGGTTAGCATAAAAATACGGCAAACCTTCCACTTTTATAAAACAAACTAGCTAATATGCTACAGGAAATGCCATAAGTCGGGGTAAACGGTGGTAGGTAACACCTTTCGCTACAGAAGTAGGTAATTTCATACAGACATAAAAATCATTAATCTGCATGGTCTCTACATAATGTACTAATAGACTAGCAAATACATTCATTTCAGTTTTGTTTCAATTTTTAACGTGATGTAATTATATCTCATCTGGTGCTTTTAAGTCTAGTCTATCTTGTTTTTGATGCGCTATCTTTCCGTGTATACTAGTGTCATTTTGCTTAACAGCCATCAAGTACGGTATTGCTATTGTCAGTCCTAGCCATATTACAAGTACTATCAAGACACTACATATGCATATCCTACAGCATGTCTTTATACAACTTATTTTTGAGTTTTTTAGTAACTCTTTTATCAGTCATTTTGATTAAGGGGGCTTAACTCCTCTTTGAGAATTTTACAGAGTACACTTGTGTTTTATGTCAAGTTGGCCTCACTTCTTCAATATCTTGATCAGCGATCAATTCTTCACCACTGTCATCACTAATTTCCAGATTTTCAAAATCTTCAAGGATAACTTATGTCCATTCAGGGCCTTTGAACTTATTGTTCAGTTTTTTGAGGCGTGGACTTCTCCTTCTTTGATTACTTGTAGAAGGTTCAGTTTGACTTGTCACTTCATCTACTTGTTCTGGCTCTTCATCTATTGTGACTAGGCAATATTTCAGTCTTTTCAAATAACCAGGCCATTTATCACCTTTTCTGAGTCTTTTAGCTGGCACTGTGCTTTCTGATTCGTCAAATGTTCTTTTGTTATCTGTAAGTTGTGGCACAACTTGATTTTCGTCAACTTCAGGTTTCCTTTCTAACTGAAATTGTCCAAGGCTTATTTCTGTTGACTGTTCTGCCTGGATGGATTCTTCTAGACTAATCTGACCTGATTCAGGATATGACTTTGTTGGGCCTGGAATTTTATCTTCGCCCTGAACCCATTTTACTGATCCTGTCTGGTACTGCACAGGTCTTGCAGATTCTTGATTGTCTTCCGCCTGTGCGTTTTGACTAGTACCTATGTGTCCCTCCTCAGACAATGGAGTTCTGGTAGGGGTTTCATTGGTCTGAGTATGTTGTTCTTTCCTCACCTGGTCCTCCTCATGATTACCATAAGCTTCTATTTCTGTAATCTGAGAACATTCTTCTATACCTATCTTATCCTCACTATCAGTCTGGCTATCTAAATATGTTTGGCTTCTTGTTCTCACTCTGATTTCAGGTATGTCAACCACTGGTATCCATTCATCCTGACTGGTGCTCGGTTGATCTTCATCATCTACTTCAGGATCAAATGCTTGAGACTCTTCAGCTGCACAACCTTCAGCCTCAACTTCATCAGGTTCTAGTATCCGTTTATTGTGACTTGCGTAGATCCAGTTGGGGATTCCCTTGCACTTTACAGCTGTGGTGGTGACCAATATCACTTCTTCTGGTTTTCCCCACCTAGGTGCTAGGCAAGATTCCCGGGTGTGAATCTTTATCACTACCCAATCTCCTTGGTTTATATCATGTGCTGGAGTTGAATGTCTGGCTTCAGCGTCTTCCCCAACCTGGTGAGAGATAGAACACACTTGGTCAGCCAACTCTTTGCAGTACTCCAACACTAAATCATCAGATATTGTTAACAGCTGATGTCCTGGCACACATGCTTGCCTCATTGCCCTACCCATGAGTATCTCATGGGGACTCAAGCCTGTTTTCTTGTCTGGAATGCTTCTGAGTCCAATCAAAACTAGAGGTAAAGCATCAGGCCATTCTAATTGGGTAGATTCGCACATCTTTCCTAATCTTGCTTTAATCATGCCATTCAATTGTTCTACCACTCCAAAAGCCTCTGGGCAATATGCACAGTGCAGATTTTGCTCAATTTTGAATGCTTCACAAATTAGACTGATAATTTAATTATTAAAGTGCCTTCCTCGGTCTGACTCAATCATTACTGGAAGATCGAATCTTGGGTTGAGTTCCCTTAAGAAAAGTTTGGCTACTGTTATGCTATTGTTCCTGCGAGTAGGGTATGCTTCCACCCATTTTGAAAATAGGCAGACAATGACCAAAATATACTTCAATCATCGACAAGCAGGTAACTGAATGAAATCAATTTGTAATCTAATAAAGGGGCCCTCTGCTTTCCCAATTTTCTCAGGGCACCACCATTTTTTCCAGGGTTTAATCGTTAACATGTGAGGCATCTCTGGCAAAGCCTCTGTGCTATGTTCTTGAACTTCGCATTGAACCAGTCCCTTCTGAACAACCTCACCATTGCATCTCTCCTTATGCGTGTGTCCCCATGGTACATTCAGGCCATTGGTACAAGCATACAGTCAGGTAACACTGGCCTGCCATCTAGGTAGACTATTATGCCATCTTCATGTCTCATCCGACACTCTATTTTCTGCCAGTCTTCCTTTTCTTTGGGCTCTGCTTCACCTTGTAAATCTCTCACTTCTTCCCATGTATTCACACAACTCAATAGAATAAGTTGGCAGCTGTTTCCAAATGCTTAAACTTTCTTGTTTATTGCCATTTTATATTTGGCTTAATGTTTGGCCACTTGGTCAGCATAATGATTCCCAGCTGTCACTTTGTCATGTCCAGATTGGTGAGCAGCGCACTTGACCATGGCCAATGCTTTAGGCAATTGAATTGCTTCAAGTAATTCTTTTAAATATTGTCCATTTTTGATAGGAGTTCCTGAAGAAGTCATGAACTCCCTTTGCATCCACAGTTGGCCAAAGTCATGCACAACCCCGTAACCATACTAGCTATCAGTGTAAATGGTTACTCTCCAATTTTTCCCAATTTTGCACGCTTTTATTTAAGCAATCAATTCGGCTACTTATGCAGACTTGACTCCTGGTAAATAGGATGCTTTGACTATATTAGATAGTGTGCATACAGCAAAAGCAGCGCTTAGTCCTCCTTCCTCATGGCACATACACGAGCCATCTACAAATAAGTCATGCTCCGGGTCTTTAAAAGGTTCTTCCTGAATGTCTGCACAAGGTTTAGTAATGAATTCAGTTAAGTCGATACAGTCATGTTCGAATTCCTCTCTTACTTCCTCAAAGTGAGAATTTGGCAATAATGTCGCTGGATTTAAAATAGTGCATATCACTATTGTCACATTTTCTGAACCAAGGATAATTCTTTGATAATTTGTCATCCGACTAGGTGTTAGGTGCTGAGAATGTGTTCTGGTCAACAGAATCACAATTGAATGTGGAATGGACACTGTTACAGGATGTCCCATGACAATGGATTCACTTTGCTCAAGACTCATGTATGTTGCAGCTACTGCTTTTAGACAACCTGGCAGTGCAGATGCCACTGGGTCCAATGTTGCAGAAAAATATGCCACAGGTAGTCGCATTAACCCATGGGTCTGGGTTAGAACTGAAAGTGCACAATTGTCTCTTGTGTCACAAAATAGTGCAAATTCTTTTGAATAATCAGGCATTCCTAATGCTGGAGCTTCACACAGACTGTTACGCAGTTTGAGGAAAGCAGTCATGCTCTCGTCATCCCACTCGACTGGGTCCTTTGCTCGTTTCTTTGTCATTTGAATCAGGGGCTTTGCAAGTACTGCAAATCCCACAATCCACTGCTTGAAGTAACCTACAACTTCAAGAAACATTCTGATCTCTTTCTGTGTTAGGGGTAATTTCATGTTTTGAATTATTTTTATTCTTTCAAATGTCACACTCCTGACCCCTCTTTCTATCTGGTGTCCCAGATATTTTACTGAGGTTGTACAGTATTGCAATTTCTCTGGGGACACTTTATGTCCCCCTTTTGCTAAATGGTTCAGCAATGCAATGGAATCAATCACACAGTCATTTCTTGTTCTTGGTGCCAACAATAGGTCATCGATATACTGCACCAGGACAGATTTTCCGGACATTACCAGTGATTCAAGGCACTTTTTCAAAACCTTATTAAAAATGGATGGACTTTGCCTGTACCCCTGAGGGACACGATTAAAACGTAAACATGTTCGTCAAACTTGAACGAAAATAAAAACTTGCTATCTGGATGCAGCGGGATGGAAAAGAAGGCATGACATAAATCAATTACAGTGAACCATCCTGCTCCCCATGGTATTTGATACAGAATCACAGCTAGATTTGGCACTTCTGGGCAAGATGGGATAACAATTTTAATAACTTTACGGAGGTCTTGGACCACCCTGTACTTTACGTTTGGTTTCTTTATGCCAATTATAGATGAATTACAAGGACTGCTCATTATTTCTTCCAGAATGCCTTGTTCAATAAAACTCCCTATTTCTTGTGCAACTCCTGCCTTTATCTCAGGACTCATTTTGTATTGTCAAATATTTGGGTAACCTGCACCTTCTTTTACTGCCACTTTTATGGGATTACATTGAAAAAAGTGACGCTAGTTGCGACCCTTGCTGTTGCACTGCATTATAGGAAAAAAATCTTCCATGCAATCCAATAGTTAATATTTAAACCAAATAATCCATAGTGAACCAATTCATTTTAATCAGTTATACTCATCATCTTCTTCATACATATTTAAAGTGAATCCGGAGACAGTAAAAGTTCACTGTATATTTTATTTGTGCGTTTTCAAACGTTTTCTGTTGCTAATCCAAGCTTTAACAAAAATGTGTGCTTTTAACAACATTCCGTAAGTCTCAATGCATTTCGAACCAGTTAGGTTCTTCGTCAGGGGTTGTTGTAAAGAAATTGAAAGCGTATGCCTTAGCCATCTAATTAAGCATCATAGACTAAAGTAAATACAAAAATGTATCAACCCTTAAAACAAGAAGAAATTATCATCCCTTTAAAAATGCCTGTCTGCCCGCCCTTTACCGCCCTTGCGGTGTCCCAAACAAATGTGAAAACAGAACAAGATCTCCTCTAATAAATACAACTGATGAAATATAACTAAATCTATCTAAAGTGCCCTCCACAGTCCCCCCACTGTACTCTCACATAATATACAGAAACTAACAGAAAATAACCTGTCACATTTACAAAAAACGAAAACACATTTACCTAGTGAAAGCCAAACACGGCATGCTAATCTCTTTAAACCTTATTCCGTTCTCGACAGGATCTAAAACATTGCTTACTCATTCCTGAGTTGTTCTTTAAACCGCTAACGGAGGTGAGCGCAATCGGACCACATGACTCTCCTATTCCGCTCAAAAAATGCTTATTTCTACTTCAGGTCACATAATGCATTGCCCCGTACTGCATGCCCAGAACGAAAACCCACACCCACAAATCTACCACAAAATCATCGTGCCATAGTACATAAAACAAACAAATCGTACTAATACACAAAATCCAGACCCATAATGTATTTACATAAAAGTGACATTCAACGTCAGCCTAAATGAAACAATCCTTAAAGTGTAACATGAGTAGAGTCTTTGAATTTAATGTGCTTCCAATCAAAGGAATGTGCTGTTCATTGATGAATCCTTGTGTACTCAGATCGAATTCACTGTATCCAGACCAGCGTTCTTTGCATTTTTAAGTCAATACTTCTTCTCATTAAACCATTGGGGTGCAAACACGTAAAGGGACGTGTTAGACCTGGCATCATTGGCATGAGTCTCTCCTCCATTTTTTCTGTTTGCCTCCTCTGTTTACGATGTTTTTGCTGGTATATGCTTTGGGCACTGTGCCACTGCTGATCAGTGCCACAGTGCAAGTGCTCCCTATGTGAAATTGCTGTATTGATTGACTTCCATGTTTGGCTTATTTGGTTTACTGTCAGTCCCTAGTAGAGTGCACCAGGAGTGCCAGGGCTTGTAAATACAAATGCTGCTAGTGGGCCTGCAGCACATGTTGTGCCACCCACAAGAGCGGCCTAGTAAAAGTATGTCTGAAGGTCTGCCATTGCCAGACCACGTGCAGTCTGACTGTCACGAGGACTGCGCAAGTACACCTACTTGCCAGCCCCTAAACCTTCCCTTAACGTCATGTTAGTCACCCCTATGGTAGGCCCACGGGCAGGGTGCATTGTAAGCATAAGGTAGGACAAGCCTGACAAGGTTGGCATGTCCTAATAGTGAATTACAGCCATAGTCGTTTTTCACTATTGTAAGGTAACCTGCTCTCCATCAGTTAGAATGGGCTGCCAGGATTATTAATGCTATAATCCTAGCGGGCTCGGGGAGCATGGTGCAATGTCGAGTTTGGTATCCCTGAACTCAGGGTTTAATAACGCATCCGTTTGTGTGGATGGTTTTTGGACTCTGGGGTTGAAAATAGCACTTTTAGAAAGTAGCTATTTTCTTGTCTAACTGTCTACCGGTCTCTGCTGGTTCTGGTGTGCGTGTGACAGGAGCTGGGTGGCTCCAGAGAGTCTGAATGAGTCAGTGTGGGATGAGTGGGGCATTTGCATTGAGAGTAGGGGAGAGTAGCTCTTGATAGCCTGCCCTGCCTGATACAATGTTGGCTCCGCCCCCCTGCCAGGCGACTGATGACTCTGTGCTTGCCTGGGACTTTCCTGGCCCGCCTCCTGCCGGGCAGCTGATGGCCCTGCCCCTGCCAGTGACAATGCTGGCTCCGCTCCTGCTGAGCGGCTGAGGACTCTGCCCTGCCCAGTGAATAGGCCAGGTGCTTCAGCCTGGCAACACCCACAACAAACCCAGGATGGGGGGAAATTCCCCTGCATGGACAAAGGGATCAAAGCCAAAAAGGGGTATAAGAGAAGGACCCCTGAACCAAGAATTCAGATCACTTCTGACAAGGAAACCTGAACCAAGGACAAGAAGCCTGCTGATCTAAGGACTGCCTACCCCTTCTGCCAGAGTGCTGTTTGTTGGGGGAATCCTGCATTGCTTCTTTATTTTTTGCCAAGGAACCAGGAGAGAGGAACTGTGTGTGTACTCTCACTCTTTGCTGAGAAAATCTCCAAGGGCTGGAAGAGTGCCAGTCTCCTGTTGAAGTCACAGGGCTAAAGGACTTCATCTGCTTAAAGTGCTATTTGCTGGAATTTGTGAATCCAGCACCTCTGAAAGAATCCAGCAATCTCGACGCCGACGGACGCCGCCGAATCCAGCTCGACATCGTGAGTAACGGCTCCAGTGTCCCGCTTCCTCGACGCCGGCCGCCGGGCCCGATCGACGCCAGCAGCAACGCCAGTGAGTAGTGAGTTCGGCTCCAGCTCCAAGTGACCCCGTGTCTGCACCGCTGCTGATCGCATCGCCTTCGAGCCCTCTCGACGCCGTGAGCGCTGCTCACTCTTGCAACATCGACATCGACGACGTCGTATCCTGCTTCATCCCGTGAGCGCTGCTCCCGCCTGACTTCGGTCGACGCCGCTGCAGATCGCCCCGACTCCGAGGCCCGATCGACGCCGAAGACGCGACGCCGGACATCTCGACGCCGCTGATCATCGAGTGCTTCACTTTTCCAAGGTACTGTGTTGTTGGGGTCTGTGCGACTCCGGGCTCGACGTAGCGCTCCTCGCGGTCGACGCCGAACCTTTGGATTAACTTTGCCTCGACGTCGTGTGACTCCCGTGTGGGTTACATTGTTGCCAAGAACTGTGTTTTAGAGAAGAAGAGTTGCTTTTGATACTAAAGACTTTGTGCTAAGAAGAAACCGTGCTTGAACTATTATTTTTCCTTCCAAGAGTATTTATTAAGATTGTGGTATATTTTTGTCGTTATTTGGTCTTGTGCTAAGCCTTATATAAAAATACTTATTTTTATAATACTACTGTGTCGTGTCCCTTTGTAGTGTATTCACTTTATTACTGTATGTGGTCATAAATGCTTAACGCACTGCCTCTGAGATAAGCCTGTCTGCTTTGCCAAGCTACCAAGGGGGTGAGCAGGGGTTATCTAAGTGTGTGATCTCCTTGCCCTGACTAGAAAAGGTGTGTCCCTATTTGTCAGAAGTGTATACCTCTGCCAACTAGAGACAGCCGCTTCTAACATTGGTGGGTCAGCGGTGGGATTTTGAACTTTGCATTTATGACCCATGTGCAGTGATTAGTGTGCGCTACATAGTGAAAGCAGACCATAGCGCAGCCACAATCTGTTTTGGTTGGATATTCTATTTTTGTTCTCCGCTTTTCCTGAAGCTTGATTTTTTGAACACTGCCAGTTTTGACCATGAGTGACGCCGGAGTCACTCCCCTTGTTGTTGTTGAGGAGGAATTTGATAGGAGTAAGATAAGTGATTATTCCTTAAGGGAGCTGAAATCCCTTTGCAAGCAATTTAAAGTTCCTACCACAGGCTGCAAAAACAAACCAGAATTTCGCAAAGCATTGGAAGCCTGGTTAGAGGCCAGGAATCCCTCTGCCCCGGTGGTGGTACCGACAGAGGAAGGGGAGGAGGAAGTGCCCGTGACGGGGCCTGTATCCCCTCCTGGCAGCAGTGTTTCCTCCAAAGGTCTTTCCCCTGAAGAAAGAGAAGAAAGGGCGAAGGAGCGAGCCTACAACATGGAAATGGCAAAACTTAAGATAAATGGGCAGTTGGAGATAGAGAATGCAAGAGGCAGGAGAGAAGCTGATTTGGAGATCAAAAGATTAGAGTTTGAAAGAGAGAAGTTGGCTTTTGAGCGTGATACCAAGTTGAGGGAGTTGGAGCTCCAAGCTAAAAAGTTAGAATTGAATCCCTCTGGTGGCAGCGTCCCATCTGTGCCTGCAGAAAGTAGGTTTTATTTTCCCAAAGATGTGATCAAAGATTTTCAGAAGAATGAGGATATTGGTCAGTGGTTTAAAGCATATGAGTTAGCATTGTTGGCCCACCGGGTCCCTGAGAAGGATTGGGGAGCGGGGTTGTGGGGTCGCTTTGTGAATGAGGGAAGAGATACCCTGTTAGACATGCCTGTTGAGAATAGGACGTCTTATGCTCATATGAAAGATGCTTTAATGTTAAGGTATGGCCTAACCCCAGAAAAGTACAGACAGGCCTTTAGAGAATGTAAGAAGTTGCCTGGTACCACGTGGGTGGAGTATGTGTCATATTTTTGCAGAGCCATGGATGGTTGGGTAAAGGGCAGCAAAGTGGAAAGTTATGATGCTCTTTATGATTTGTTTGCTTGGGAGCACTTGTCTAATAACTGTTTTCCGGAGCTGCGCCAGCACCTTATTGATAGCAAGATATCTAACCCTAGAAAACTTGCTGAAGAGGCGGACCGCTGGGTCAGTACCAGGGTCCACAAGGGTCCAGTGGGAGACTCAGCCAAAGGTGGGCAGGGTCCCCAGCAGAAGAGTGGGGGGGACAGGGGTAAACAGAAGGAGTCCCAGAAAGGGCCCCAAAGTAATCCCCAAGGGAACCAAGGGAAAGGTTCCCAGCCTCCCCCTGTGAAGAAATCAGAGGCCCCGCCAGGTAAACCTGGTCATAGGGGCCCACTGACCTGCTTCGTTTGTAAGCAGGTAGGACACCGTTTTTATGACCCTCAGTGTCCCTTGAAGAAATCTGGTGCACTACCCAGTGCACCACCCCGTCAGTTGGCTAGTGTAGCTCTGGGAGGGGAGGAGATGGTTGCCCATGGTGGGGAGGGCCCCGCGGAGATGTCCCTGGTCTCTCTAGGAGACATGGAATTGGTCCCTCCACCCCCTCTGCCTAGTAACACTAAAAAATATAGGCAGTGGGTGACCATTAATGGCCATAGAGTGGAAGCTCTCAGAGACACCGGAGCGAGTGTGACAGCTGTCAAGTGTCACTTGGTGTCCAGAGAGCAGGTTGTTCCCCACGCATTCTACCCTGTGATAGCTGCTGACAACTCCCAGAAAGAGTGTGAGGTAGCTCAAGTTTCCTTTGAATGGGGGGGAGTTTCAGGTACTCTTCAAGTTGCTGTAAGGCCCGCCATGCCTGTTGATTGTCTCCTGGGCAACGATTTAGAAGACTCCCCTTGGGCTAAGGTGGAGAGGGAGACACATTTGAAAATGTTGGGTGTGCCAGAGTGGGTGTGTGCAACCACTCGATCCATGACAGCAAGTAAGGGTGTTGATGGGGTTCTGGAGCCTGAAAGTATGGCCCAGGACCCAGCTGTGAAGAGAAGAGGCAGGGGGCGCGGGAAACCGTCCCCCGTAGTTCCCGTGGTCCAGGAGGAGGCAGACCTCGAGGGGGATGCCCTGGAACCCACAGGTGAACAAGTTGCCGAACTGGGAGACCTGCCCGAGCTAACCCATTGGCAGCAGGATGGTGGTCCCTCCAGGGAGGAATTCTGTGCAGAACAGAAAGTGTGCCCTTCTCTTGTGGGTATGAGGCAGCAGGCCTCAGCCCAAACCTCAGGTGATCTGTCAGGGTCACATTTTGTGTACTGGGAGAACGACCTCCTGTATAGCGAGCCTAAGGCTGCTGAGCCTGGGTCAGCCCGTGTGCTGGTGGTTCCCCAGCGCTTCAGAGCCTTCCTACTGGGTTTGGCTCATGACGTTCCTTTAGCTGGACATCTGGGGCAGGACAAGACCTATGACAGGCTTGTCACCCATTTCTATTGGCCTCAGATGCGAAGGGACACAGATGTCCATTGCAAGACCTGTCAGACTTGCCAGGCAAGTGGGAAAAGCGGGCGGAAGCAGAAGGCTCCCCTCCAACCTTTTCCCGTGGTCAGTACCCCCTTTGACCGGGTGGGGATTGACATTGTTGGGCCACTGGACCCCAAGACAGCCCTGGGCAACAGGTTCATCCTGGTCTTGGTGGACCATGCCACACGGTACCCGGAAGCCATCCCTCTCAGAACAGTGACTGCCCCCGTGGTGGGACGGGCACTGATGGGTGTTTTCTCCCGAATGGGGTTCCCCAGAGAGGTGGTGTCAGACCGGGGCACCAACTTCATTTCCAACTATATGAAGTCTCTGTGGAAGGAGTGTGGGGTAACTTATAAGTTCACCACTCCTTACCACCCTCAAGGTAATGGGTTGGTTGAAAGATTCAACCGTACCCTTAAAGGCATGATTATGGGTCTTGAAGAACCAATGAGGCGTAAATGGGACGTCCTCTTGCCATGCCTGTTGTTTGCTTACCGTGAGGTGCCACAGAAGTCTCTAGGGTTCAGCCCCTTTGAGCTTTTGTATGGTCACCCGGTAAGAGGACCTTTAAGTCTGGTCAAAGAAGGCTGGGAGCAATCTCCCAGGAAACCTCCCCAGGATGTATACAGTTACATGCTGGCCTTTAGGAACCAGACTAGGCGCTTCAGGGATCTTGCTCAGGCAAATCTGGAGGCCAGCCAGGAGGAGATGAAGCGGTGGTACGACCAGAGGGCCACTCTGGTAGAGCTTCAGCCTGGACAGAAAGTTTGGGTCATGTCCCCTGTGGAACCTTGTGCGCTCAAGGACAGGTGGACTGGACCATTCGAGGTTGTGGAGAAGAAGAGCGATGTCACCTACCTGGTGGATTTAAAGTCTCCCAGGAACCCCTTGCGGGTCCTGCATGTCAACCGTTTGAAGCCCCACTTAGAAAGGTCCGAAGTGGGCATGCTCCTAGCTACAGATGCTGGAATGGAGGAGGAGAGTGAGCCTCTTCCTGACCTCCTGTATGCAAAAGAGCAAGATGGGTCAGTGGATGGTGTTGTCCTCTCTGACACACTGACCCCTGAACAGCAGCAGGATTGTCGCCATTTGTTGGGGCAATTCCCTGATCTGTTTTCCTTGATTCCTGGTGTTACTCAGTGGTGTGTCCATGATGTAGACACCGGGGACAGCACTCCTGTCAAGCACAAGGCTTACAGAGTGACTGACAAGGTCAGAGCATACATCAAGGAGGAGGTCTCCAAGATGTTTGCCCTAGGGGTGGTTGAGTCCTCTAGCAGTCCTTGGGCCAGCCCCGTGGTCTTGGTCCCAAAGGCTGCAGCGCCTGGTGCTTCACCGGAACTTCGGTTCTGTGTGGATTACCGAGGACTCAATTCAGTCACCAAGACTGACGCGCACCCCATCCCCAGAGCTGATGAGCTCATCGATCGGTTAGGGGCTGCCCAGTACCTTAGTACGTTTGATCTAACGTCTGGGTACTGGCAGATCGCCTTGACCGATGGGGCAAAAGAGAGGTCAGCATTCTCCACACCAGATGGGCACTACCAGTTCCGGGTTATGCCCTTTGGGATGAAGAATGCCCCTGCCACCTTCCAGAGGTTGGTCAACCAGGTCTTGGCTGGGCTGGAGGATTTCAGTGCCGCCTACCTGGACGACATCGCAGTGTTCAGCGCCAGCTGGGAAGAACACTTGTGCCACCTCCAGGAAGTGTTGTTGGCCCTGCGCAGAGCAGGCCTCACAATCAAAGCCAGTAAGTGCCAGATTGGGCAGGGTTCAGTGGTGTACTTGGGGCACCAAGTAGGGAGCGGCAAGGTGGCCCCCCTGCAACCCAAGATTGATACCATCCTGGCATGGGCACCGCCCAAAACCCAGACTCAGGTGAGAGCCTTCCTGGGTCTCACGGGTTACTACAGGAGGTTTGTCAAGGATTATGGTAACATTGTGCACCCCTTGACTTCGCTGACTTCCAGGAAGCAGCCACGACTTGTGAACTGGACTGACGCCTGTCAGACGGCCTTTGACACCCTGAAAACTGCAATGTGCACAGCACCCATACTCCAGGCACCCGACTTTTCGAAAGAATTTGTTGTCCAGACGGACGCTTCAGAGCATGGCGTGGGGGCTGTTCTAGCTCAGGTGAATGAAGAGGGCCGAGACTTACCTGTAGCCTTCATCAGCAGGAGGTTACTTCCCAGGGAACAGAGGTGGAGTGCGATAGAAAGAGAAGCATTTGCTGTGGTCTGGGCACTGAAAAAGCTGAGACCCTACCTGTTTGGGACTCACTTCCGAGTGCAGACAGACCACAGGCCCCTCAGATGGTTGATGCAGATGAGGGGTGAGAATCCAAAGCTGTTGAGGTGGTCCATTTCCCTACAGGGGATGGACTTCACGGTGGAACACCGCCCTGGCACAGATCACGCCAATGCTGATGGTCTGTCCAGATTTTTCCGCCTTAGTGATGAGGACTCCCTAGGGTAAGGGTAGTTCTCCCCACATTTCAGCTGGAGGGGACACGTGTTAGACCTGGCATCATTGGCATGAGTCTCTCCTCCATTTTTTCTGTTTGCCTCCTCTGTTTACGATGTTTTTGCTGGTATATGCTTTGGGCACTGTGCCAATGCTGATCAGTGCCACAGTGCAAGTGCTCCCTATGTGAAATTGCTGTATTGATTGACTTCCATGTTTGGCTTATTTGGTTTACTGTCAGTCCCTAGTAGAGTGCACCAGGAGTGCCAGGGCTTGTAAATACAAATGCTGCTAGTGGGCCTGCAGCACATGTTGTGCCACCCACAAGAGCGGCCTAGTAAAAGTATGTCTGAAGGTCTGCCATTGCCAGACCACGTGCAGTCTGACTGTCACGAGGACTGCGCAAGTACACCTACTTGCCAGCCCCTAAACCTTCCCTTAACGTCATGTTAGTCACCCCTATGGTAGGCCCACGGGCAGGGTGCATTGTAAGCATAAGGTAGGACAAGCCTGACAAGGTTGGCATGTCCTAATAGTGAATTACAGCCATAGTCGTTTTTCACTATTGTAAGGTAACCTGCTCTCCATCAGTTAGAATGGGCTGCCAGGATTATTAATGCTATAATCCTAGCGGGCTCGGGGAGCATGGTGCAATGTCGAGTTTGGTATCCCTGAACTCAGGGTTTAATAACGCATCCGTTTGTGTGGATGGTTTTTGGACTCTGGGGTTGAAAATAGCACTTTTAGAAAGTAGCTATTTTCTTGTCTAACTGTCTACCGGTCTCTGCTGGTTCTGGTGTGCGTGTGACAGGAGCTGGGTGGCTCCAGAGAGTCTGAATGAGTCAGTGTGGGATGAGTGGGGCATTTGCATTGAGAGTAGGGGAGAGTAGCTCTTGATAGCCTGCCCTGCCTGATACAATGTTGGCTCCGCCCCCCTGCCAGGCGACTGATGACTCTGTGCTTGCCTGGGACTTTCCTGGCCCGCCTCCTGCCGGGCAGCTGATGGCCCTGCCCCTGCCAGTGACAATGCTGGCTCCGCTCCTGCTGAGCGGCTGAGGACTCTGCCCTGCCCAGTGAATAGGCCAGGTGCTTCAGCCTGGCAACACCCACAACAAACCCAGGATGGGGGGAAATTCCCCTGCATGGACAAAGGGATCAAAGCCAAAAAGGGGTATAAGAGAAGGACCCCTGAACCAAGAATTCAGATCACTTCTGACAAGGAAACCTGAACCAAGGACAAGAAGCCTGCTGATCTAAGGACTGCCTACCCCTTCTGCCAGAGTGCTGTTTGTTGGGGGAATCCTGCATTGCTTCTTTATTTTTTGCCAAGGAACCAGGAGAGAGGAACTGTGTGTGTACTCTCACTCTTTGCTGAGAAAATCTCCAAGGGCTGGAAGAGTGCCAGTCTCCTGTTGAAGTCACAGGGCTAAAGGACTTCATCTGCTTAAAGTGCTATTTGCTGGAATTTGTGAATCCAGCACCTCTGAAAGAATCCAGCAATCTCGACGCCGACGGACGCCGCCGAATCCAGCTCGACATCGTGAGTAACGGCTCCAGTGTCCCGCTTCCTCGACGCCGGCCGCCGGGCCCGATCGACGCCAGCAGCAACGCCAGTGAGTAGTGAGTTCGGCTCCAGCTCCAAGTGACCCCGTGTCTGCACCGCTGCTGATCGCATCGCCTTCGAGCCCTCTCGACGCCGTGAGCGCTGCTCACTCTTGCAACATCGACATCGACGACGTCGTATCCTGCTTCATCCCGTGAGCGCTGCTCCCGCCTGACTTCGGTCGACGCCGCTGCAGATCGCCCCGACTCCGAGGCCCGATCGACGCCGAAGACGCGACGCCGGACATCTCGACGCCGCTGATCATCGAGTGCTTCACTTTTCCAAGGTACTGTGTTGTTGGGGTCTGTGCGACTCCGGGCTCGACGTAGCGCTCCTCGCGGTCGACGCCGAACCTTTGGATTAACTTTGCCTCGACGTCGTGTGACTCCCGTGTGGGTTACATTGTTGCCAAGAACTGTGTTTTAGAGAAGAAGAGTTGCTTTTGATACTAAAGACTTTGTGCTAAGAAGAAACCGTGCTTGAACTATTATTTTTCCTTCCAAGAGTATTTATTAAGATTGTGGTATATTTTTGTCGTTATTTGGTCTTGTGCTAAGCCTTATATAAAAATACTTATTTTTATAATACTACTGTGTCGTGTCCCTTTGTAGTGTATTCACTTTATTACTGTATGTGGTCATAAATGCTTAACGCACTGCCTCTGAGATAAGCCTGTCTGCTTTGCCAAGCTACCAAGGGGGTGAGCAGGGGTTATCTAAGTGTGTGATCTCCTTGCCCTGACTAGAAAAGGTGTGTCCCTATTTGTCAGAAGTGTATACCTCTGCCAACTAGAGACAGCCGCTTCTAACATTGGTGGGTCAGCGGTGGGATTTTGAACTTTGCATTTATGACCCATGTGCAGTGATTAGTGTGCGCTACATAGTGAAAGCAGACCATAGCGCAGCCACAATCTGTTTTGGTTGGATATTCTATTTTTGTTCTCCGCTTTTCCTGAAGCTTGATTTTTTGAACACTGCCAGTTTTGACCATGAGTGACGCCGGAGTCACTCCCCTTGTTGTTGTTGAGGAGGAATTTGATAGGAGTAAGATAAGTGATTATTCCTTAAGGGAGCTGAAATCCCTTTGCAAGCAATTTAAAGTTCCTACCACAGGCTGCAAAAACAAACCAGAATTTCGCAAAGCATTGGAAGCCTGGTTAGAGGCCAGGAATCCCTCTGCCCCGGTGGTGGTACCAACAGAGGAAGGGGAGGAGGAAGTGCCCGTGACGGGGCCTGTATCCCCTCCTGGCAGCAGTGTTTCCTCCAAAGGTCTTTCCCCTGAAGAAAGAGAAGAAAGGGCGAAGGAGCGAGCCTACAACATGGAAATGGCAAAACTTAAGATAAATGGGCAGTTGGAGATAGAGAATGCAAGAGGCAGGAGAGAAGCTGATTTGGAGATCAAAAGATTAGAGTTTGAAAGAGAGAAGTTGGCTTTTGAGCGTGATACCAAGTTGAGGGAGTTGGAGCTCCAAGCTAAAAAGTTAGAATTGAATCCCTCTGGTGGCAGCGTCCCATCTGTGCCTGCAGAAAGTAGGTTTTATTTTCCCAAAGATGTGATCAAAGATTTTCAGAAGAATGAGGATATTGGTCAGTGGTTTAAAGCATATGAGTTAGCATTGTTGGCCCACCGGGTCCCTGAGAAGGATTGGGGAGCGGGGTTGTGGGGTCGCTTTGTGAATGAGGGAAGAGATACCCTGTTAGACATGCCTGTTGAGAATAGGACGTCTTATGCTCATATGAAAGATGCTTTAATGTTAAGGTATGGCCTAACCCCAGAAAAGTACAGACAGGCCTTTAGAGAATGTAAGAAGTTGCCTGGTACCACGTGGGTGGAGTATGTGTCATATTTTTGCAGAGCCATGGATGGTTGGGTAAAGGGCAGCAAAGTGGAAAGTTATGATGCTCTTTATGATTTGTTTGCTTGGGAGCACTTGTCTAATAACTGTTTTCCGGAGCTGCGCCAGCACCTTATTGATAGCAAGATATCTAACCCTAGAAAACTTGCTGAAGAGGCGGACCGCTGGGTCAGTACCAGGGTCCACAAGGGTCCAGTGGGAGACTCAGCCAAAGGTGGGCAGGGTCCCCAGCAGAAGAGTGGGGGGGACAGGGGTAAACAGAAGGAGTCCCAGAAAGGGCCCCAAAGTAATCCCCAAGGGAACCAAGGGAAAGGTTCCCAGCCTCCCCCTGTGAAGAAATCAGAGGCCCCGCCAGGTAAACCTGGTCATAGGGGCCCACTGACCTGCTTCGTTTGTAAGCAGGTAGGACACCGTTTTTATGACCCTCAGTGTCCCTTGAAGAAATCTGGTGCACTACCCAGTGCACCACCCCGTCAGTTGGCTAGTGTAGCTCTGGGAGGGGAGGAGATGGTTGCCCATGGTGGGGAGGGCCCCGCGGAGATGTCCCTGGTCTCTCTAGGAGACATGGAATTGGTCCCTCCACCCCCTCTGCCTAGTAACACTAAAAAATATAGGCAGTGGGTGACCATTAATGGCCATAGAGTGGAAGCTCTCAGAGACACCGGAGCGAGTGTGACAGCTGTCAAGTGTCACTTGGTGTCCAGAGAGCAGGTTGTTCCCCACGCATTCTACCCTGTGATAGCTGCTGACAACTCCCAGAAAGAGTGTGAGGTAGCTCAAGTTTCCTTTGAATGGGGGGGAGTTTCAGGTACTCTTCAAGTTGCTGTAAGGCCCGCCATGCCTGTTGATTGTCTCCTGGGCAACGATTTAGAAGACTCCCCTTGGGCTAAGGTGGAGAGGGAGACACATTTGAAAATGTTGGGTGTGCCAGAGTGGGTGTGTGCAACCACTCGATCCATGACAGCAAGTAAGGGTGTTGATGGGGTTCTGGAGCCTGAAAGTATGGCCCAGGACCCAGCTGTGAAGAGAAGAGGCAGGGGGCGCGGGAAACCGTCCCCCGTAGTTCCCGTGGTCCAGGAGGAGGCAGACCTCGAGGGGGATGCCCTGGAACCCACAGGTGAACAAGTTGCCGAACTGGGAGACCTGCCCGAGCTAACCCATTGGCAGCAGGATGGTGGTCCCTCCAGGGAGGAATTCTGTGCAGAACAGAAAGTGTGCCCTTCTCTTGTGGGTATGAGGCAGCAGGCCTCAGCCCAAACCTCAGGTGATCTGTCAGGGTCACATTTTGTGTACTGGGAGAACGACCTCCTGTATAGCGAGCCTAAGGCTGCTGAGCCTGGGTCAGCCCGTGTGCTGGTGGTTCCCCAGCGCTTCAGAGCCTTCCTACTGGGTTTGGCTCATGACGTTCCTTTAGCTGGACATCTGGGGCAGGACAAGACCTATGACAGGCTTGTCACCCATTTCTATTGGCCTCAGATGCGAAGGGACACAGATGTCCATTGCAAGACCTGTCAGACTTGCCAGGCAAGTGGGAAAAGCGGGCGGAAGCAGAAGGCTCCCCTCCAACCTTTTCCCGTGGTCAGTACCCCCTTTGACCGGGTGGGGATTGACATTGTTGGGCCACTGGACCCCAAGACAGCCCTGGGCAACAGGTTCATCCTGGTCTTGGTGGACCATGCCACACGGTACCCGGAAGCCATCCCTCTCAGAACAGTGACTGCCCCCGTGGTGGGACGGGCACTGATGGGTGTTTTCTCCCGAATGGGGTTCCCCAGAGAGGTGGTGTCAGACCGGGGCACCAACTTCATTTCCAACTATATGAAGTCTCTGTGGAAGGAGTGTGGGGTAACTTATAAGTTCACCACTCCTTACCACCCTCAAGGTAATGGGTTGGTTGAAAGATTCAACCGTACCCTTAAAGGCATGATTATGGGTCTTGAAGAACCAATGAGGCGTAAATGGGACGTCCTCTTGCCATGCCTGTTGTTTGCTTACCGTGAGGTGCCACAGAAGTCTCTAGGGTTCAGCCCCTTTGAGCTTTTGTATGGTCACCCGGTAAGAGGACCTTTAAGTCTGGTCAAAGAAGGCTGGGAGCAATCTCCCAGGAAACCTCCCCAGGATGTATACAGTTACATGCTGGCCTTTAGGAACCAGACTAGGCGCTTCAGGGATCTTGCTCAGGCAAATCTGGAGGCCAGCCAGGAGGAGATGAAGCGGTGGTACGACCAGAGGGCCACTCTGGTAGAGCTTCAGCCTGGACAGAAAGTTTGGGTCATGTCCCCTGTGGAACCTTGTGCGCTCAAGGACAGGTGGACTGGACCATTCGAGGTTGTGGAGAAGAAGAGCGATGTCACCTACCTGGTGGATTTAAAGTCTCCCAGGAACCCCTTGCGGGTCCTGCATGTCAACCGTTTGAAGCCCCACTTAGAAAGGTCCGAAGTGGGCATGCTCCTAGCTACAGATGCTGGAATGGAGGAGGAGAGTGAGCCTCTTCCTGACCTCCTGTATGCAAAAGAGCAAGATGGGTCAGTGGATGGTGTTGTCCTCTCTGACACACTGACCCCTGAACAGCAGCAGGATTGTCGCCATTTGTTGGGGCAATTCCCTGATCTGTTTTCCTTGATTCCTGGTGTTACTCAGTGGTGTGTCCATGATGTAGACACCGGGGACAGCACTCCTGTCAAGCACAAGGCTTACAGAGTGACTGACAAGGTCAGAGCATACATCAAGGAGGAGGTCTCCAAGATGTTTGCCCTAGGGGTGGTTGAGTCCTCTAGCAGTCCTTGGGCCAGCCCCGTGGTCTTGGTCCCAAAGGCTGCAGCGCCTGGTGCTTCACCGGAACTTCGGTTCTGTGTGGATTACCGAGGACTCAATTCAGTCACCAAGACTGACGCGCACCCCATCCCCAGAGCTGATGAGCTCATCGATCGGTTAGGGGCTGCCCAGTACCTTAGTACGTTTGATCTAACGTCTGGGTACTGGCAGATCGCCTTGACCGATGGGGCAAAAGAGAGGTCAGCATTCTCCACACCAGATGGGCACTACCAGTTCCGGGTTATGCCCTTTGGGATGAAGAATGCCCCTGCCACCTTCCAGAGGTTGGTCAACCAGGTCTTGGCTGGGCTGGAGGATTTCAGTGCCGCCTACCTGGACGACATCGCAGTGTTCAGCGCCAGCTGGGAAGAACACTTGTGCCACCTCCAGGAAGTGTTGTTGGCCCTGCGCAGAGCAGGCCTCACAATCAAAGCCAGTAAGTGCCAGATTGGGCAGGGTTCAGTGGTGTACTTGGGGCACCAAGTAGGGAGCGGCAAGGTGGCCCCCCTGCAACCCAAGATTGATACCATCCTGGCATGGGCACCGCCCAAAACCCAGACTCAGGTGAGAGCCTTCCTGGGTCTCACGGGTTACTACAGGAGGTTTGTCAAGGATTATGGTAACATTGTGCACCCCTTGACTTCGCTGACTTCCAGGAAGCAGCCACGACTTGTGAACTGGACTGACGCCTGTCAGACGGCCTTTGACACCCTGAAAACTGCAATGTGCACAGCACCCATACTCCAGGCACCCGACTTTTCGAAAGAATTTGTTGTCCAGACGGACGCTTCAGAGCATGGCGTGGGGGCTGTTCTAGCTCAGGTGAATGAAGAGGGCCGAGACTTACCTGTAGCCTTCATCAGCAGGAGGTTACTTCCCAGGGAACAGAGGTGGAGTGCGATAGAAAGAGAAGCATTTGCTGTGGTCTGGGCACTGAAAAAGCTGAGACCCTACCTGTTTGGGACTCACTTCCGGGTGCAGACAGACCACAGGCCCCTCAGATGGTTGATGCAGATGAGGGGTGAGAATCCAAAGCTGTTGAGGTGGTCCATTTCCCTACAGGGGATGGACTTCACGGTGGAACACCGCCCTGGCACAGATCACGCCAATGCTGATGGTCTGTCCAGATTTTTCCGCCTTAGTGATGAGGACTCCCTAGGGTAAGGGTAGTTCTCCCCACATTTCAGCTGGAGGGGACACGTGTTAGACCTGGCATCATTGGCATGAGTCTCTCCTCCATTTTTTCTGTTTGCCTCCTCTGTTTACGATGTTTTTGCTGGTATATGCTTTGGGCACTGTGCCACTGCTGATCAGTGCCACAGTGCAAGTGCTCCCTATGTGAAATTGCTGTATTGATTGACTTCCATGTTTGGCTTATTTGGTTTACTGTCAGTCCCTAGTAGAGTGCACCAGGAGTGCCAGGGCTTGTAAATACAAATGCTGCTAGTGGGCCTGCAGCACATGTTGTGCCACCCACAAGAGCGGCCTAGTAAAAGTATGTCTGAAGGTCTGCCATTGCCAGACCACGTGCAGTCTGACTGTCACGAGGACTGCGCAAGTACACCTACTTGCCAGCCCCTAAACCTTCCCTTAACGTCATGTTAGTCACCCCTATGGTAGGCCCACGGGCAGGGTGCATTGTAAGCATAAGGTAGGACAAGCCTGACAAGGTTGGCATGTCCTAATAGTGAATTACAGCCATAGTCGTTTTTCACTATTGTAAGGTAACCTGCTCTCCATCAGTTAGAATGGGCTGCCAGGATTATTAATGCTATAATCCTAGCGGGCTCGGGGAGCATGGTGCAATGTCGAGTTTGGTATCCCTGAACTCAGGGTTTAATAACGCATCCGTTTGTGTGGATGGTTTTTGGACTCTGGGGTTGAAAATAGCACTTTTAGAAAGTAGCTATTTTCTTGTCTAACTGTCTACCGGTCTCTGCTGGTTCTGGTGTGCGTGTGACAGGAGCTGGGTGGCTCCAGAGAGTCTGAATGAGTCAGTGTGGGATGAGTGGGGCATTTGCATTGAGAGTAGGGGAGAGTAGCTCTTGATAGCCTGCCCTGCCTGATACAATGTTGGCTCCGCCCCCCTGCCAGGCGACTGATGACTCTGTGCTTGCCTGGGACTTTCCTGGCCCGCCTCCTGCCGGGCAGCTGATGGCCCTGCCCCTGCCAGTGACAATGCTGGCTCCGCTCCTGCTGAGCGGCTGAGGACTCTGCCCTGCCCAGTGAATAGGCCAGGTGCTTCAGCCTGGCAACACCCACAACAAACCCAGGATGGGGGGAAATTCCCCTGCATGGACAAAGGGATCAAAGCCAAAAAGGGGTATAAGAGAAGGACCCCTGAACCAAGAATTCAGATCACTTCTGACAAGGAAACCTGAACCAAGGACAAGAAGCCTGCTGATCTAAGGACTGCCTACCCCTTCTGCCAGAGTGCTGTTTGTTGGGGGAATCCTGCATTGCTTCTTTATTTTTTGCCAAGGAACCAGGAGAGAGGAACTGTGTGTGTACTCTCACTCTTTGCTGAGAAAATCTCCAAGGGCTGGAAGAGTGCCAGTCTCCTGTTGAAGTCACAGGGCTAAAGGACTTCATCTGCTTAAAGTGCTATTTGCTGGAATTTGTGAATCCAGCACCTCTGAAAGAATCCAGCAATCTCGACGCCGACGGACGCCGCCGAATCCAGCTCGACATCGTGAGTAACGGCTCCAGTGTCCCGCTTCCTCGACGCCGGCCGCCGGGCCCGATCGACGCCAGCAGCAACGCCAGTGAGTAGTGAGTTCGGCTCCAGCTCCAAGTGACCCCGTGTCTGCACCGCTGCTGATCGCATCGCCTTCGAGCCCTCTCGACGCCGTGAGCGCTGCTCACTCTTGCAACATCGACATCGACGACGTCGTATCCTGCTTCATCCCGTGAGCGCTGCTCCCGCCTGACTTCGGTCGACGCCGCTGCAGATCGCCCCGACTCCGAGGCCCGATCGACGCCGAAGACGCGACGCCGGACATCTCGACGCCGCTGATCATCGAGTGCTTCACTTTTCCAAGGTACTGTGTTGTTGGGGTCTGTGCGACTCCGGGCTCGACGTAGCGCTCCTCGCGGTCGACGCCGAACCTTTGGATTAACTTTGCCTCGACGTCGTGTGACTCCCGTGTGGGTTACATTGTTGCCAAGAACTGTGTTTTAGAGAAGAAGAGTTGCTTTTGATACTAAAGACTTTGTGCTAAGAAGAAACCGTGCTTGAACTATTATTTTTCCTTCCAAGAGTATTTATTAAGATTGTGGTATATTTTTGTCGTTATTTGGTCTTGTGCTAAGCCTTATATAAAAATACTTATTTTTATAATACTACTGTGTCGTGTCCCTTTGTAGTGTATTCACTTTATTACTGTATGTGGTCATAAATGCTTAACGCACTGCCTCTGAGATAAGCCTGTCTGCTTTGCCAAGCTACCAAGGGGGTGAGCAGGGGTTATCTAAGTGTGTGATCTCCTTGCCCTGACTAGAAAAGGTGTGTCCCTATTTGTCAGAAGTGTATACCTCTGCCAACTAGAGACAGCCGCTTCTAACAGGACGACAATATGTTTGCGAAGCAAAGTTCAAAGAATGGTGAATGCACTCCTTCCCGTCTCAATTTAATAGTGTTGCTGTAACTGCCATAAAGTATGCGTGCAAGCAGCGCTGTGGTCCGTCCCCTCACAGCATGTTAAAAACATTGAAAAAAGTGACGCTTGTTGCAACCCTTGCTGTTGCACTGCGTTAGAGGAAAAAAATCTTCCACGTAATCCAATAGTTCATATTTAAACCAAATAATCCATAGTGAACCAATTCATTTTAATCGGTTATACTCATCATCTTCTTCATACATATTTAAAGTCAATCCGGAGACAGTAAAAATTGACAGGATATTTTATTTGTGCATTTTCAAACGTTTTCTGTTGCTAATCCAAGCTTTAACATAAACGTGTGCTTTTAATAACATTCCATAAGTCCCAATGCATTTCGAACCAGTTAGGTTCTTCGTCAGGGGTTGCTGTAAAAACATTGAAAGCATATGCCTTAGCCATCTAATTAAGCATCACAGACTAAAGTAAATACAAAAAATTATCAACCCTTAAAACAAGAAGAAATTATCATCCCGTTAAAAATGCGTGTCTACCCGACCTTCCTGCCCTCGCGGTATCCCAAACAAATGTGAAAACCAAACAAGATCTCCTCTAATAAATACACCTGATGAAATATAACTAAATATATCTAAAGTGCCCTCCACAGTCCCCCCACTGTACTCTCACATAATATACAGAAACTAACTGAAAATAACCTATCACATTTACAAAAAACAAAAACACATTTACCTAGTGAAAGCCAAACACGGCATGCTAATCTCTTTAAACCTTCTACCGTTCTCAACAGGATCTAAAACATTGCTTACTCATTCCTGAATTGTTCTTTAAACCGCTAACGCAGGTGACTGCAATCGGATCACATGACTCTCCTATTCCGCCCAAATCTTGTCAGAAAATTCAGCTCTATATGGTTTCTGCAATATCTTCGATTTGCCAATGTCAATTCACATTTCCAAAGCAAAATTCATTATTTTTTCATGCTATATTTTTGTATTTCGAGTAATACTTCTGCATATAAACAATAATTCATCTTCATCAAATGAGTTTAGTCTGTCCAGTCACACATTTCCAGCTACCATTTCTTCTAATTCCACATAAATTTGAATATGTACAATACCTTTGACTGTGATGTAGGCTTTTCTATGTTTCGAGTCCATCTGTCTAATTCTTCTGGACTTACTACATTTGCATGCCTCATTCCTGAGGATGTTTCAATCTGTGCCTCTTTTGAATTTGGGGGTGTAATTTTCCTGATCGAGTCACTTACTGGTTCTCGTATAGGTAAATCCATTAGGGAATTTACAGACTCACATTCACTTGCTTGATCATCAACTATTAGGGTTTATTTTCTTGGCTGAACTATGGGTGTAGTCAGAACTGGAGCTTTAAAATGTACTACTTATCTCCATATGGAGGAACTACGGGACCTATTGTTACAGGTATTGCCAGGACTTCAGGACTTGTATTTAATTGGGAAATGTTCTGAATTATTTCACTATGCAGTTTATTTAAAGCTTCCTTTTCTCTTTCTTGCAGTACCTTTTCTAATGAGATTTCATGTATAACCTGCGGAACTAAAGGTGGTTGTAAAAATGGAGCACTAGGAGCAACTCTCTGTGTTTCTTCTTGATAAGGTGGTGGATTTTGCATTAACAAGCCATCTGATAACTCATCATTAAACTCACCACTAGTCATTACATTTCTCGGTTTCCCTGTATTTTTACTTCCTAGTGGGTTTTCTGTGGTAAAAACAGCATATAATCTTTCCACTAGCATGGACTGTCTCCACTTTTTCATTTGCTTATCTCTTGTCTCTTTTGGAAATCTGGGATAAAACTTACTCCAATTGCTGTCACTTCTGGACCTGTCTCGCTCAAATGCCTCTGTCTCCCACTCTTTTAGAGCTTCATATTGCGTTAACCTTGGTCTGGGATCAAATTTATTCATACGATTTCTTAAGTTGTACAAAATTCTACCACTGAAGGTACCATGTTCGGGAAATGCTAAAATACCGTTTTCCTTAGTGTACTCTATATAGTTTTTTAACCAGACGCATGTGTGATAGCTCCTTTCTACCATCATGTATGATGTGGGCGTATTTGGTGTGGAATAGTAATCCCTTCTCTAGTTTTAATAACTTTATCTTTTTTTAAATAATTCTTTATTCTCTCAAAAAAGCGACATCTTTCTTTTTTCTCCGTACATGATATAAGGTCTTCCTTTTTATTTGTTGTTCTCTTGCAAATCCCAAATATTTTCTATCACGACGGTTTTCTATAATTGCTGGATCTAAATGCCACATATACCACTATTTAAATTTGTATGAAATGTCAGTAAATTCAATTAAATCAATTTGTTTACTTGCAGAAATAATTCTCCAATACCAGCGCGTCTCTTAATTTTAATGACCAATGTGGTTTAAACTTACAAGCAGTATCAACCAATGATTGCGCGGCTTTTCTGTCATGTGAATCTAACTCTCTGCACTCACCCTTCCTTTACAATTTTCTCATGGCTACACACCCGCTGTTTCTACCAATCCCAGCGCAGTTATCTGTGACGTCAGTGCAGCACCCGCGACTGACACCCTCTTTTGCAAGGTAATACGAGAATTCAGTTTCTCACAAAATTCAATTATTCATTTCATTAATTGAAAACATGAAACATTCACTGCTGTGTCTGATTGACTAAAAAGAAAAGATAATTTCTTTCACAACGAGTAAACCTAATTCCGCCTACTCTTCAAACACTACGAGTAAAACAACCTTCTGTTTACTCTTCACTTAAGCAAAAAGAACCTGTTACTCCTTCAGAATTACACGTTCTAGGTGATATCAGACCAAAGTTTCACCAGCAAACTTCTTTGCTACCAATCACTCTCACTTTTATACTAGGAAAAAATAAACCCAAACTAGTGCTTCAAGTTTTACCTAACTTTACGCACTTTTCCTTCAAGGCAAGTAACCTCTCAGCAGCGTGGCTTCTATTTACCACCTTCTTTCCTTATCCAGGGATATTCCAGACAAAATTTAACACAACACAAGCAGATTTTAGTTAGTACATAAAATCAATAATTAAATCAATAATCAATATTCGTTACACAACTAACTACTTAATTTTAACTAATCCCGAACCATCATACTGCTACCAGAAAAGTATACTGATAGAGCGCGCAGGGACCTACTAGCTCAAATTTACCATACTCACCTGGGCCCATAAAAACATTCACACATTGAACTAGTAGTCCTGCCTAACTTATTACTAGGTTTAATCACCATATCAGTACTTTGAGTCATCTTAGGACTTATACCTGTAAACCATAACTTGCCAATCTTTGTCACCTTTGTTACAAGTCCTTGGGATCGTAAAGGGAGTTAGAATAATTAGGCAATATTTAAACACGTTTACTTTCTTATAATGAACCACAGACTCGGGAGAAAGTTTTAATACCTTTATCTATGAAAGATTTTCTGAGTCAAATTGATAGAGCCACAATCTCGGGACTATGAATTTTACAAGTAAGAACATAAAGTTTGTAAGAAATCACAGCAACACCTTTAGATATTGGTACCTGGGAAGGGTGAGAAAGGGAAATAGCACAAGGACATACCACATGGATTATAGAACGGTGCAATGACCAATCTTGGACACGGGCTGGGGCAAAAGACTAGGCCCAGGCTCCCGACTAATCAGGTGCCCACGGGACAAGACAGGTGCAGATGAGGTCAGGTGACCTCAGCTAAGTGCAACGCCAGTGTCACACCCGCTCTCTAGGAAAGCCAATTATTACCCTGATTGGGTATTCAATTCTTCTGACAGAGTGCTCCGCCAGCATCTCTGCTCTCGATCGCCTATTGAGTGCGTTGGGTCAGTGACAGGTCAGCTATTCAGACAAGTCAGACAATTTCTCTATCTAAGCCTACCTTAGTTATACCATTTCGAGGGCAATGTACCACCCATAAATGTTGCTAATGTATGTGTTCCCCTTCAGTGATTGGTTGGAAAGACGAGGAAAGGTCATCACACCATACCAAGATGATGTAATTTCAATTCGATTCATATTGATCGAATCCCAACCCACAATTTACTTTCCAATGACTTTATTCCGCCCAACAATATTGGCATACAAATCATATACATTCTATTTATTTGAGTCTTCTTACTTCCTCTTTAGAGGTCAGTAGAGCAGGTTTCCAGGAACATCGTTGGTAAGAAGGGTGTTGGCAACCATTCAATGCCAATGCTTCAGCAATTTCAGAGTCAGAGTGCGCTTGCGCGGCATCGTCCCAGATGGAGGATGTGACAGTATTCAGGCCCAAAGTACGAGCTAGTTGCAAAGTCAAAAAGACACATATTAGAATACAAAAATAAATGAATGCACTGTATACCTCTTGTCTCTACTCCAACCCCATTACTTTATTTTAACTTGTGCATTAATAGTTAGGCATAACGAACAAGCTTAGTACAAGCTGCAGCACAAGCGTTAGCTTGTGAAATTTAAAGCAGCCATTTGTGGCACTAGTGTGCAGAAGCAAAGATTTCCCACCAAGCAAAAGGTACGTCATGGCCCGTAGATGTGACAGACGCATGCGCTGAAGGTTTCCCGCGTTTTCGGCGGCCATATTAAAGCATTCAAGTTACTGTTAGTAAAAGCACGTAGGCCAGCTTCCCCTAGATATTAGAAATATCGTGTAGTGCGGATTTTAATTAACAAAACATGTTGGTTAATATATTACAAGTTATTTAGAGAGGGGTTGAGTACAAACAAGTTTCGATATATGTGAAACCTTGCTCCATCAACTGGTTTATCTTTTCTCGTACATGCTGGTTGGCATATCTGCCCTATTTAAGCTCAGCTTACACACTTTCCCCCGTATCCGCTAAATGCAGTGTACAGGTGTGCCTGTCATATTGAATTGATGATTTGAATGGGAGGAATTTGTTGAAGACCTGCAAAATACATGCTAACTTCACTTTACATTTATTTTACCGTGCCAGTAAATCAGACAATGATTAGTGTCACATGTGTATGTTAAGCTTACTCTTTTTTCAATGTCCAGGAAGGCCTGTGATGCCTTTACCTAAACAGGGCCAAATTCAACATCTTACTTAGCAGCGTAAATGTTTCAAATTTGCCGAAATGCTCAATGAATTTAGGTGTCTAATTTAGCAAGCAACCGATTTTCACTGTCCTGTCCCGTTTGTTGTGTCACTCATAACCGTGCTGAATTTTTAGATAAAGTCATTGGACCTCTTGTAGTGACATGGCCTTCACTCGTGGCTTAATATTTATTTTGACACTAGTGACCTTATAGAATAAAAACACGATTTTAAAACTTTTCGTGTCACACAGGAATTATGAAATACATTGAAAATCGAACAAACTGTTGTACAATTTGCTGAAAAAAGCAACAATGTTATTTCATTTATAGTGGTACGCCACATGCATTGGTTGTTTTTCAAATTGTAGAAGTAACAGCCCCTTTTGTACGATTGCCCCAAGAATCAAAAGTCTTACTAGCTAGCAAGTTAATACACCCAGGCAGCTCGAGCCCCTCAGTAAGCAGTGCACAAAGAGCTTCGGATTCAATTTGCTCCCCATGCAGCACACGCATGCACATTGCGCTTCTTTGGACAGGATGTCGATATCTGGATATATGTGTTTAAAAACCTGCAGTAATAAAAGGCATTGTCATTTACAATACCAATAGGTAAAAGTTTCGAAAATGTGAGACCTAATTCATTGCATGTTGCAATTGTTGCATGTTGCAGGCTATGTAAAGGACACAAGTAACTGTGTAAGACCTTGACTTTTGTGTTACCGGTCAATAGGGTCCCTTGTTTTTTATTTACTTTTCAAACAAGCATTGGCAAAAAAATTGTTCTACCTCATCAAGCCACGCGATTACATACAAAAAGTCTTGGCATAGCCAATAGGTCTCGCCTTTGGGACTTTATAAGTGTTTAGTTATCCAGCACAATATCCTTGGTGTAACAACATCAACTGTTGCATGGCTAAACACTTATAAGGTCCCAAAGGCAAAACCTTTTGGTTATGCCAATGCTTGTTTAAGGAAGCTATGAAGAAACTGTTTGCAAAACACACCTTCATGCAAGCAAGAAACAATGAGTTCCAAATTCTCAGGCAAGGAAACAAGGATCTGCTATCCCATATTTCGAATTTTATTTGCCTAGCAGTCACTATTTGTGTTTCTGAAAACTGATAAACTTGGGAGGAAGAAGGCCCATTCCTCAAGTAATATTAATAAAGTCTCCCAATCCTTGACCTACATCCATTCCCCTGTGTCCAAACATTTCATGATAATTGTTACGTTTAACTTGTCCCCTCATATTAAAAAAACACATCCTGTTTTAGTAGATTTAGGAGCCACTGGCAACTGTTTTGATATCACCCTAGCTCAAACCCTAGTCTTACTTGTTGTGCAGAAACAGGTGCCAAATCATGTGAAAGCAGTAAATGGGTCCGAGGTTTGCGTGTGACTACTAACCTGACCTACCTACCCTCTTTATCTGGTGTGTGACAATGGCCATTTTGAAGTCCTTAGTTTTGACCTTATTGATACTCTGACCTTAGGATCATTTTAGGAGTACCATGGTTTCAACTACATTATCCTAAAACAGACTGGACTCTCAAGATGCTAACATTTCACTCCCAATTTTGCAGACATTTCTGGTATAGACGTGTCTCATATTGGTTAACTCCATTTACATGAGCTTGTGCACAAATGACTTCCCCTGCCCTCGAATAGGTTACCAGAAGACAGCAAAGGCATATATGATGCCTTTGACAAATATAAAGCAACACTTTGTCACCTCACAGAAGTTTTAACTGCCACATAGATCTTGAGCCCGGGCAAACTTTCCTTGAAGTAGGTATGTACTTGGTCCGAACCTTAGACTCAATACCTTAAAGAGTATCTATATGTTTTGCTGGCCTGAGGTTTTATTAGACCGATGACCTTGCTGGTATCTTCTCCAAGTTTTTTTGTGCTTAAAAGTGACAGAGAATTGAGGATATCTATAGATTATGGTACTCAGATCAAGGTCACAATAAAAAAATGTTATTCCTTGCCCTTGATTCATGTTCTGTTTGACCAAATCAGGAACGCAACTGTTTGACCAAAATTAGATCGACATGGAGCATGTCATCTGATCCACATTCAGCATGGAGATTAATGGAAAACTGTCTTCCGCATAAAATACTGTCAATACAAACACTGTGTTATGCCTTTCAGCTTGTGCACTATGCCGGTGGCATTCCATTACTTTATTATCAAGGCTCTCAAAGACATTTTAGATGTATGGGTTATCATCTACATAGACAATATATTGATCTATTATCCAAGCACTCAAGAACATGTAAGGGATTTTAACGTGGTCTTCTGAGCCTTGAGTAATATTCATCTCTATGATGAGTTGGAGAAATTAATGTTCACACTTCTGGAGTAGACCTTCTAGGTTTTATCATCTCCCTATCAGGGATCAAGATTTATGCTCAGAAAGTGCAGCTGATCCTGGTAAACTCCAATGAGTGTAGACGACAACCAGAGCTTGTTACGCTTCATAAATTTCTACCTCAGATTTATTCCCTATTTCTCAGATGTAGTTACACCCATCACCAGACTACTTTGTGATGGGGTCGCGTTCAAATGGACCCTTGGAAACTCATCAAGTCTTCCAGCTACTCAGAGAAATTCACATCTGCACCCATTCTGAGTCCTCCCGATCCCACTCAACCTTATTTCATGGAAAGCCATACTTTGAATCTAATATAATGTAATATATTATAATATAATATGATATGATATGATATAATATAATATAATACAATATAATATAATATATTGTACTATATAATATGATATGATATTATATCATATTATATTATAATATATTATATTGTATTATATTATATTAAAAGTATGGCTTTTTACACTGGTAGTTAAAAATTAAATATTGTGATTATAGGTTTATTTTATTGGTTCCTTGGAGATGGATATGACTAAGCCAACATGGGGAAACTTTGCATTTTAGACTTTAGTGAGTATCAATGTATACAGAGAGAAGACTTGCTGCAATCAAGTTTTCTTTAACCAATGGGTTCCTTCGTACTTTATTTAACATAATTGTTCACTAAGTACAGAAAAGTTAGACTCATTACTGCTTTTTGGTATTTAACCCGCATGACTGTGTGACTCTATAGAAGATGACTACAGCTGGTTAAAGGTAAGCATTGTGCCCCGGGCTACATATGATCAGTAAGTTTTGTTACAGCAAGATAGATTATTTATTGAGGACGGAGATGGCTATGGTGGCTGTGCAGTGGGATTCTGTGGCAAAGCTTACTGGGATTTATGGGAGTTGCACTTTTGGATGTTTTTTGTAAGTGATGCCAGTTACCTACGGTGGAGCAGTTCTAATATAACCATGCGGAGTAAATTTTGTAAATTTAGGGTGTACGGATTTATAGTTGGTGGTGATAAGATTGAGAGCTTATAGAGATAATTGCCTACAGAGGAACACCTAAGTTATAACTGCTAGAAAAGGACTTTTTAGCGAGTATTACAGCATTTTTTAACCAGTTTGAGCTGGTTTTTCTACATCTGCTGCTTTGTGCTTGTTAGACCTGTCAGCCCTTTGGGTGGTCCCTCCTAATTTATTCCTTTTTTTTTCTTCCCTTTTTGCCTCCTACCCCCTTTTTGTCCACTATATTTTTGGTGTCATCATCATCATCATTGATAACTTTATTCGGTCACCACAGACCATAAAAGTATTTTTGGTGTTGACCTTAGGGCTTGGGGTGCCTTATCATTTCTACACAATGAAGAGGCACAGGTGCTCTTTTAGAATGGAGGTAGGGCAGGCACCCTCACAAAATGGTGGCCTGCTAACTGTCCGAATTTTACCTCAGAACCCTTAGCCATAGGTTAGTATGGAGGGATATAGAACCTTCCTGCCCATTCTAGTGACCTGGGCCTAGGGGTATATAAGGTCAGTACCTGGGCGGCCATTTTGTCTTGCAGGCATAGATAGCTGGAATGCAGGCTGTGGGGTAAGAGTGGTAGGATACTCAGAGGGTTAACTTCTTTTAAGGGTTGCTTCCTTACTGCAGTTACCACCCCGGCCGTAGATCTGACCCTGCCTAAATATCCTGACCCTGCCGAAATATTCTTTTGATAAACCCTGCCCTAGTATCTTCAAGGAGGAGGAGAAACTGACACTTTCACTGGATTATATTAAGTGACTGTTGGGGCCCGAGCTCAGTAGAGAGTACTGCCCCCTTTGTCCGTTGTGGGAAGAGCTGATCACGGACACTGAAAAGCCCAGGGAGGGTAAGGAAGGAACTGTGAGGACCCGACACCTTCCCCTGTTTCTTTCACGATCTCACTCCTGACCTGGCTTGTCCCCTCTCATCTGTGCCGAGGAGCGCTGCCCGGAAGCCACCTCTCCCTCCTCCTAGGGACGAGCTGCGGGGGAGGTCCGCTGAACCATGAGGGTCGCCTGATCCACGTTATCGGGTCAAAAGGTACTGGGCAGGTGTCACGTCTCCCTTCCAGGGTCGGGGAGGGGGTGGCTGTTAATAGAAACACCGCCGGTGCTGTTGTTGGTCGCTGAGGTGATTAGCGAGGAGGCGGCAACGTCGATCTGAGGCGTCTGACTGCCGTTCAGGCCCAGTGGAGGACGTGTCGGCAACCAAAGGGGCAGAGCGGCCTTGAGGTGTTACCTCCCTCACACAGGTCCGTTAGGAGCGGAAGCGTCTCCCCTCCCGCGAAGGCCCGGTATGTGAGTCGGCCTTGCAGGAGAGGGAGTGGACGCTAAAGAAAGAGACTGCCAGTATCGAGGTAACCTATCCAGCTGCTCGTGACGGCTGAATTTGGACTAACATCGACACGGCCACAAGTAAGCAGGGATCTGGGGGCTAGTGCAGGACATAAAAACGGAGAGATCCCCACATGGCTTAGTGGAAAAACTGCTTTCTTGAGTCCTAAAGGAAGCAGATATATAGGCCAAGGGAGCCTGTCCTGACAAGACTAACATCCTAGAAGTAAATAACTGCCATACATAAGACTACTGATGGCTCTTTACTAAGATTAACCAAAAGCCAGAGCATTGTGGGAGACCGAATTAAATGTACAACCCTAATTAAATCCAATGCTTGTTCTTATATTGCCAGGGGTGAACAGTCCTGAAACCTGCTAACGCATAATCTAACCTTACTATAAGTGTTATGAAAACTGTTCTTCAGAGTATAGTAATGCGCAACTTAGCTTCTTTTGATTTGATATGACTGTTTTCCTACTGATAAATTGTATTTAAAACCACAAAAGTACTGGCTGAAATTTAGAGCAATAGGTGGGTCTACTGAACTCATTTCCAATAGAGAACAAGGATCTAGAACTAAATGCAATGATGAATTTATGTTGATACCAGTAATCAAATGTGGAAGTGTTTGATGTGCTTAAACAATACATGTCTGATGGAATAAGAACACTTGAAGAATTTTTCTAAAGCTTTCCATATTTTTTCCAAACTGGTGTAGTGTCATTTTTGATTGATTCAGATGCTCCGTCCATCACTACCCCCTTTTGTACCATTTTTAGTGGATGGGCGCTGGGTTGCTGTGAAGAGTGTGACGCAAACTTAACACAGTTGCCTTTGAGAATAGTCATTTCCACTCTGTGCCAGGCTACCCTATGTGGACTGGAAACTCCATGTCCAACATATTGGTGTTCAGCGGTGGGATAAGAGCTTGTGCTTGCGTCCACTTTGCAGTGGCTTAGTGTACACCACGTACCTACACCTGGAGTTTTCCACTAGTGGACTCCCTAATTGGATGTTTTGTTTTTTACAAATTCCTTTCTGGTGGTGTGTTGAGGTAGCCCTTATCTAACGCCTCTTTCTTGAATACTCCAAAGTAACTGTCTGAGGCCCCGCTTGGTAAAATGGATTTTGGATTGGATGAGATGGAGACCTACACAGCAGCCCAGCTCAAGGAATTTTGCCAAGAGAAGGTGGTGTTCTTCAAGCGTGGGGCAAAGAAAGTAGAGCTTCAAACCAGTTTGAGAGCATGGGTGGCAGCTCACCCAGGTGGGAAAAAGGAGGAGGAAGAGGAGGATCATGACACTGTCATTGAAGCAGAAATGCTGTACCAAACCGAAGGGGGGAATTTGCTATCAGGTCCTAGGACACCTTCAAGGGCGGGCAGTGGTGTATCTGGAAGGAGCCTGACTGCAGCAGAGTTAGCTGACAGGAGGGAGGAAAGACAATTAAAATGGGAGTTAGCTAGGTTGGAAAAGGAGAGGGGCGAGACGAGGCTCGCTCATGAGCTTATTTAAAGGAGTTAGACCTCAAAGCCCTTCAGGTAGGGACCTCCAGTACTCCTGTTGGTGGCAGCGTACCTAAAGAAATCACCAGGGAACCCAGACCCTACTTGCCCAAAGACGTAATCGCCAGCTATAGTGTAGGCGACGACATTGCCAAATGGTTGGCTGCCTATGAGGACTCGCTAAGGGCCCATGTGATAGCAGAGAGTCACTGGGGGGGGTAGCCTGTACAAATATATGCCTCCGGTAGGGAGGGATGCCCTTCTAGCCTTAGAGCAGGAGGAACAGACTAATTAGCCCACCATGAAAGTGGCATTGATCCGGAAGTTTGGGCTGACCCCTGAAAAATACAGAGAGAAATTCAGGAACAGCCACAAACTGGCTACACAGAACTGGGTGGATTTCCTAGACTATGCCAAGAAGGCCCTAGAGGGCTGGGTGCAAGGCAGTGAGGTGACTGACTACGAGGGGTTGTATGACTTGATATTGAAGGAGCACCTACTCGAGAAATGTTTTCCAGAGCTGTGTCAACACCTGGTGGACAGCAAGCTGACTAGCCCTAGGATGCTTGCAGAGGAGGCGGACATTTGGGCTAGTACCCGGGTGTCCTCAAAGCGGACTGGAGGGGATTCCCAAAGGACTAGTCAGGGCGCTCCCCTGAAGAAAGAGGGGGGAGACAAAAAGAGGGAGTTCTCAAAAGGCCCCCAAAACAGTTTCCAAGGAAAGGGATCAGGTTTCACTCCTAGAGCCAACCCACAAAGACCCCCTCATCCTGACTATAGTCAGCAGCCAAGGGTTGTCCGCTGTTATGAATGTGGTGGGGTTGGGCACTATAAAGGAGATGCCAAATGCCAGAAGAGACCACCCCCTCCCACTGGAGGAAAACCCCCGCGAGTGGCTAGTGTAGTGTTTGGGGAGGAGTTGCCCTTGGATAAGGGAGGGGAGTGGGCGGGAATAACCTTAGAGTCCCTGGGAGACAGAGAGATGGTTCCCAAGATCCAGGTGCCCCCAAATACCATCAAGTATGGGCAGTGGGTCACCATCAATGGCCAAAGAGGGGAAGCTCTGAGGGACACAGGTGCCAGTATGATTATGGTAAGGAGTCATCTGGTGTCCCCAGAGCAGGTGATCCCAAACGTACTCCACCCCGCAGCGATGGCTGACGGCAGACTAGGTCACTACCCTGTGGCTGAAGTTCCCTTTGAGTGGGAAGGTGTTGCAGGTCCTCTTCGAGTTGCCGTAAGCCCTGCCGTGCCGGTCGATTGTCTGTTGGGGAATGATATGGAGCACAATGCTTGGAAGGAGGTGGAATACTGGATTCATTCGGAGATGCTGGGTACACCTGATTGGGCTTGTGTAAGTACACGGTACGCGACTACCCGGAGGGGGAGTTCGCAAGGCCTGAAGCCTGGAACAAAGGCACAGCCAGCTGCCAAAAACGGGAAGACCCGGGGACAGGAGAACCTTGCCTCGGAATCCACACCCCGTGAGATGGATGCGACACCTGAGGTGGTGGATCTGGAGTCCACGGAGGGGGATGTTGCCTCCTTGGAGGACCTACCTATCCCTACGGAATGGCATGTGGAGGGAGGACCTACCAGGGAAGAGTTTTGTCAGGGGCAGAAGGAGTGCCCTACCCTTGAGGGTCTGAGGCGACAGGCCGAAGCCCAGGCAGAAGGTAACATTGCAGGGAATTTCCACATCTACTGGGAGGATGGTCTTCTCTACAGTGAACCCAAGGCACCGGTGCACGGTTCGTCATTGGCCTTGGTAGTACCCCAACGTTACCGAGCCTTTCTCTTAGAATTGGCTCACGAAATACCCTTGGCAGGACACCTGGGTCAGGACAAGACCTTCGCCCGGCTTGTTCCCCATTTCTACTGGCCTCAAATGAGGGTGGCGTCCGACACTTCCTGTAGGACGTGTGTGTCTTGCCAAGCCAGTGGGAAGACAGGGGTTAAGCTGAAAGCTCCCCTGGAACCACTATCTGTCGTTAGCACCCCCTTTGAAAGGTGGGCATCGACATTGTTTGGCCATTGGATCCACCCACTTCCGCTGGTCACAAGTTTATCCTGGTTCTGGTGTATCGCGCCACTCGGTAGCCAGAGGCAATTCCTTTGAGGACCGTTAATGCACCTGCAGTGGCTCGGGCCCTGATGGTGATTTTTACCCGAGTGGGTTATCCCAAGGAAGTTGTGTCTGATAGGGGGACCAACTTCCTGTTAGCATATATGCGGGCTATGTGGAAGGAATGTGGGGTTACCTATCAGTTCTCCACCCCTTACCACCCCCAGACCAATGGTCTGGTGGAAAGGTTCAATAAAACCTTGAAAGGCATGATCAGAAGTCTGCCTGAGAGCCTGCGGAGGAAATGGGATGTCCTCCTACCCTGTCTGTTGTTCTCATACAGGGAAGTGCCACAGAAAGGGGTGGGCTTCAGCCCCTTCGAACTTCTGTATGGGCACCCTGTCAGAGGACCTCTCTGCCTGGTGAAAGATGGATGGGAAAAGACTCCCAAGAAGCTTCCCCAGGATGTGGTGAGCTACATGCTGGCCTTCCGGAACCAAATGGCTAAGTTGTGGAAGCAAGCTTCTGACAACTTGAAAGCCAGCCAGGCAGTTATGAAGGAGTGGTATGACCACAATGCTCACCCAGTGGAGTTGGAGCCTGGCCAGAAAGTGTGGGTGATGGAGCCTGAAGAGCTTAGTGCCCTGCAGGATCACTGGACAGGCCCCTTTGAGGTGATTGAGAAGAAGGGCAAGGCCACTTACTTAGTGGACCTTAAGACCCCCAGGCAGCCCCATCGGGTGCTCCTTGTCAACCGCCTCAAACCCCATCATGAGAGGCCCGAGGTCGTCTTGATGATGGTGACTGATGGAGCAGAGGAAGAGGAAAGTGAGCCTCTCCCTGATCTATTTTCGTCCCAAGAGAAGGATGGGTCAGTGGAGGGAGTGAACCTCTCACCCTCCCTAACTCCTGAACAGCGGAGGGACTGCCGTCAAGTCCTGGAGCAGTATTCCTCGCTGTTCTCCCTTATCCCGGGAAGGACCCACCTGTGTACCCATGATGTGGACACAGGAGACAGCCCACCTGTGAAGTCTAAGACCTACCGGCTGTCAGATAAGGTGAAGGCCAGCATTCATAGTGAAGTCACTAAGATGCTGGAGCTAGGAGTGATTGAACCTTCAAGTAGCCCCTGGTCCAGTCCGGTGGTTCCTTTACCTAAAGCTGCCCCGCCGGGCACCACTCCGGAACTCAGGTTCTGTGTGGATTACCGGGGACTGAATTCAGTGACAAAAACTGATGCTCATCCAATCCCTAGTGCGGATTAGCTCATTGACCGGCTGGGAGCTGCCCAATATCTAAGTACTTTTGACCTCACATCAGGGTACTGGCAGATCTCCCTTACAGATGGAGCCAAGGAAAGGTCAGCCTTCTCCACGCCTGAGGGCCACTACCAGTTCTGTGTGATGCCCTTTGGGCTCAAGAACGCTCCTGCCACGTTTCAGCGGCTGGTGAACCAGGTCCTCTCCGGGATGGAGGCCTTCTCTGCTGCTTATCTAGATGACATTGCTGTCTTCAGCAGCAGCTGGGAGGACCACTTATGTCACTTACAGGCTGTTCTCAAAGCCCTGAAACAGGCTTGCTTGACAACCAAGGCCAGCGAATGCCAGATCGGGCAGGGGTCGGTGGTGTACCTAGGCCACTTGGTGGGCAGGGGGAAGGTGCAGCCCCTCCAGGCTAAGATTGAGACGATCATGGCCTGGGAACCCCCCAAGACTCAGACGGAGGTCCGAGCCTTTCTGGGCCTCACGGGATACTACCGTCGCTTTGTAAAGGGGTATGGCACCATTGTGGCACCCCTAACGGAGCTTACATCCAAGAAACAACCACGATGGGTAGTCTGGACTGAGGCGTGTCAGCGAGCTTTTGTTACTCTGAAACAAGCAATGTGTGCTGCTCCTGTTTTAAAGGCCCCTGATTTTTCCAAGGAGTTTATTGTCCAAATGGATGCATCGGAGCATGGCATTAGGGCAGTGTTATCGCAACTCAATGAGGCGGGCCTGGACCAACCTGTTGTCTTCCTATCAAGGAGACTGATTCCCCGGGAACAGAAGTGGAGTGCGATTGAACGGGAAGCCTTTGCGGTGGTATGGGCTCTGAAAAAGCTGTGGCCATACCTGTTTGGCTCGCACTTCCTTATACAGACTTACCACCGGCCCCTTCGTTGCCTGATGCAAATGAAGGGCGAGAATCCTAAGCTGTTGAGATGGTCTATCTCCCTACAGGGAATGGAACATCGGCCTGGAGTGGACCACGCCAACGCAGACGGTCTCTCGAGGTATTTCCGCCTTAGTGATGAGAACTCCCAAGGGGTTGGGTAGCTCTCCCCACGCGTGTTAGACCTGCCAGCCCTTTGGGTGGTCCCTCCTAATTTATTCCTTTTTTTCCCTTTTTGCCTCCTACCCCCTTTTTGTCCACTATATTTTTGGTGTTGACCTTAGGGCTTGGGGTGCCTTATCATTTCTACACAATGAAGAGGCACAGGTGCTCTTTCAGAATGGAGGTAGGGCAGGCACCCTCACAAAATGGTGGCCTGCTAACTGTCAGAATTTTACCTCAGAACCCTTAGCCATAGGTTAGTATGGAGGGATCTAGAACCTTACGGCCTATTCTAGTGACCTGGACCTAGGGGTATATAAGGTCAGTACCTGGGCGGCCATTTTGTGTTGCAGGGATAGCTAGCTGGAGTGCAGGCCGTGGCGTAAGAGGGGTAGGATACTCAGAGGGTTGACTTCTTTTAAGGGTTGCTTCCTTACTGCAGTTACCACCCTGCCGTAGATCTGACCCTGCCTAAATATCCTGACCCTGCCGAAATATTCTTTTGATGAACCCTGCCCTGGTATCTTCAAGGAGGAGGAGAAACTGACACTTTCACTGGATTATATTAAGTGACTGTTGGGGCCCAAGCTCAGTAGAGACTACTGCCCCCTTTGTCCGTCATGGGAAGAGCTGATCACGGATACTGAAAAGCCCAGGGAGGGTAAGGAAGGAACTGTGAGGACCCGACACCTTGCCCTGTTTCTTTCACGATCTCACTCCTGACCTGGCTTGTCCCCTCTCACCTGCGCCGAGGAGCGCTGCCCGGAAGCCACCTCTCCCTCCTCCTAGGGACGAGCTGCGGGGGGGGGGGGGTCCGCTGAACCATGAGGGTCGCCTGATCCACGGTATCGGGTCTAAAGGTACTGGGCAGGTGTCACGTCTCCCTTCCAGAGTCGGGGAGGGGGTGGCTGTTAATAGAAACGCCGCCGGTGCTGTTGTTGGTCGCTGAGGTGATTAACGAGGAGGCGGCAACGTCGATCTGAGGCGTCTGACTGCCGCGCAGGCCCAGTGGAGGACATGTTGGCAACCAAAGGGGCGGAGCGGCCTTGAGGTGTTACCTCCCTCACACAGGTCCGGTAGGAGCGGAAGAGTCTCTCCTCTCGCGCAGGCCCGGTGTGTGAGTCGGCCTTGCAGGAGAGGGAGCGGACGCTAAAGAAAGAGACTGCCAGTATCGAGGTAACCTATCCACCTGCTCGTGACGGCTGAATTTCCACTAACATCCACACGGCCACAAGTAAGCAGGGATCTGGGGGCTGGTGCAGGACATAAAAACGGAGAGATCCCCACATGGCTTAGTGGAAAAACTGCTTTCTTGAGTCCTAAAGGAAGCGGACATATAGGCCAAGGGAGCCTGTTCTGACAAGACTAGCATCCTGGAAGTAAAGAACTGCCATACATAAGACTACTGCTGGCTCGTTACTAAGATTAACCAAAAGCCAGAGCATTGTGGGTGACCAAATTAAATGTACGACCCTAATTGAATCCAATGCTTGTTCTTATATTGCCAGGGGTGAACAGTCCTGAAACCTGCTAACGCATAATCTAACCTTACTATAAGGGTTATGAAAACTGTTCTTCAGAGTAAGTAATGCGCAACTTAGCTTCTTTTGATTTGATGTGACTGTTTTCCTACTGATAAATTGTATTTAAAACTACAAAAGTACTGGCTGAAATTTAGAGCAATAGGTGGGTTTACTGAACTCATTTCCAATAGAGAACAAGGATCTAGAACTAAATGCAATGATGAATTCATGTTGATACCGGTAATCAAATGTGGAAGTGTTTGCTGTGCTTAAACAATACATGTCTGATGGAATAAGAACACTTGAAGAATTTTTATAAAGCATTCCATATTTTTCCAAACAGGTGTAGTGTCATTTTTAGTGGATGGGCGCTGGGTTGCTGTGAAGAGTGAAGAGTGTGACGCAAACATAACACAATTGTCTTTGATAATAGTCATTTCCACTCTGTGCCAGGCTACCCTATGTGAACTGGAAACTCCAGGTCCAACAGTGCTGTTACATAGTTTTAGTTGTCTGCTCTTCTGTTAGGGAATAATTAGCTAACACTCCTATGTATATATATATATATATATATATATATATATATATATATATATATATATATATATATATATATATATATATATATATATATATATATATATATACATAGGGTAACAATAGTGTGGACTAGTCTCATGAAATCCCTTTATCATTTTTTTATAGTAAGTTAACTTAGTGAATAAGCTTGTATTTTGTATCTTTGCCATATGCACCACGGAACACAGGATATCAATTCATGATATATGGACTATTATCTATATATTTTGTTAGTGTACATTATCAGTCATATTTATTCTTACCTGTAGATATTAGGTGAAAATGTACTGAAGAGGACATTGAGGCTATCAAAGAAACAATACAACTTTGGAATTAAAGATCTAAGAAGAATTAGTTGTTTTTTTATTGATTGAAGATACGTGAATATGTTTCCAATTATGGTTCCCTAAATACTTACTTAGATTTAGCAAACACATCATATTAAAGTGAAAAAGTTTAATTTGTATCAAGTTTCATAAATAGGAAGGATGATCCTGACAGGTGATAATTGCGATATTTATGCTTTATCCAGGAACTGGCTAAATAATTGTTTGAGTTTTGATGAGGGACAATGCAAAACTGTGGAACTTTATATGAATATGATACAACATCCTCAGTTATATTTATATCTCTGTCTCTGTAAATATTAAACTTGCTTTCGTGACCTGACTAAAATTAGAATTTCACCAGTTGATCAGTGCCAAATATTGTTTGTAAAAATGTCTAATTGTTTTATCAAAATACATATGATCATGGAATTCTGATCATGATATGAATATCTCAGAAATGTTTATATAAAGTCCATGCCCAGTAAATATGAATTTAAGTAAAGAAATACTAATACTTTTTGTTTAATTGTTCTGCTCTCCTGTATATATCTCAATTTTGGGGTCTCACTGTGTACTTTTGTGGTTTTTGTATTTTAACATCTGTTGATGTTGGTTAATCTGTCTTTTGTAGAAATTATATTTCCAATAGAACTTAGTGGGTCTCAATTGATCAGCTTTGTATTTGTTTTTCATTATTTCATTTTTTCATGTTATCCCCCCCCCCTTAAGCTTGTCTTCTTCTATCAGAATTATTAATTGTTTAGTACTGTTTAACTTAAGTTTCTTTTTGTTTTAAAAAAACAACAATTAGTGTGTGATGTCGTTACTAAGCGATTTTATGATATATTTTTAAATTAACAGCCCTGAAGAAGCAAACTTTAGCGAAACCCGTATTAGCTTGGCGGTATATGTTGCAATATTTGATGAAGAACTTTGATCAAGTGTTTGAAGGCTTAGCTGTATGTTTCACGCTATTTGGGGACACATTTTATCAAGTGTATGAAAAGAAGATGAGCTTGAAATAAAAGACTATATATAGATTTCTGAACTGTGTCTAAAGACCGTATGGATTATTTCCTGTGAGGGAAACGGGGGACTGAGAACCAGCATGGGCTATTTTTCTATTTCCCTTTTGTAAATTACACTGCAAACATGTAACCAATAGCTTACTTCTCCAGAAAGTTCCTACCAGCAAAGCAGAGTTACATGATAGAAGAGCTGGATTTATTGGCTATTCCGATGGCCTTTCAAGAATGTTGGTACTACCTGCTTGGGGCTCAACATATTGTAACAATTTACTCTGATCATAAGAACTTACAGTTCTTCTGATGCACCAAACCCTTGACTCCATGCAAAACACATTGATTATTGTTTTTTAGCAAGTACGATTTCTTGATTACATATCTGTCTGGAATTAAAAAAGCCAAAGCAGATGTGTTATCCAGATTATATAAAAAGCCAGTGCCAGACATTCTCTAAGAAGCAACACCAACCAGTCTAGCACCTGAACAGTGATTTGGGCAACTACAGAATCAGAATTCTGGCAATGCCTACATTAAAACTACAATGCTGTAGATCACATACAATGGCTTTATGGCCCCCACATAGTATCATGAATCGATGCTTCTATAATTCTGATCTATTGTACATACCTTCCTCAGAACTCTGACTAGAACTGATAGGATTTTACCATACATCCTCATTAGCAGTGAATCCAAGAAAAGTTAAAACCAATCAAAACTGTATGCCATGGTTCTGGTAGATATAGATGTCAAAAGATAGCTTTACATATGTCAACCAATATCCAACTTGAGTTTGAAACAAATCAACCACTCACAAACCTGCAGGAGTAATACAAGCAATGCCTATTCCCCCAGCAACCTGCATACAGTAAGCATGGATTTTATTACTGACATGGCTTTAGTTAGTGAATTCACAACTATACTAGTAATGGTCAACATGTTACCCAAGCAAGCTTATTTTATACCACTAAAAAATCTATCCACCCCCTGTAATTAGCTGACTTATTCCACCATCAGGTGCTTCGATTACATGGTCTCCCATTCATAGTGATAACGGATCGTGATTCACAAGTCATAGCTATATTGTGGCAGAGGTTATGTACATCTTTGAACATCAATAGCCACTTGTCCTCGTCTTACCATTCTCAAACCGACGTATAAGCAGAACGGGTCATTCAATGCCTAGAACAATTGTTACATTTTCTTTTAGCCACGGTCACTAAAAACTGGGTACAAGTTTTAAGTATAGTCAAATTCACATATGAAAAATTCACAGATTAAGCTACAGGAATTTCCCCATGGTATTGTACTTCAGGGTACCACCCTCTGTCATTTCTTGTTCTTAACACAAACTCTACACAAGTAGCTGCAGTACAAGCTTATCATGACCACTTAGGGGCAGATTTACAAGCCCCATTCATCCCTTTTGCACCGCTGTTGCGTCACTTTTGTGACGCAGCGTAAAAAAAGCAGCCAATATACAACATAAAGCATCTAGGGAGATGCGTCACGTTGTAAGGGAACTACGTCACAGTATACCTGCTCCAGGTATAATGTATGCAGGGTGGGTGTTCCCGCACAAACAGCCATGTAGAACTGATGCATTGAAATCTAAAAGATTTCACTGCGTCACTCTACACCTTCACTGCGTCAAAATCCTTAGGCCTGCACAGACCAGGCGTAAGGAATGACGCAGGGCTTTTTGAATGGGACTCACCCATCTGTTGTGGTGCATTGCTGGAGTTGCATCATTTTCATGAGCAATTCCAGCAATGCGTCACTTTTGTGCCAACTGATGCATCAGAATTTCTGACACATCGGTTAATCCTTGCACCATGACCATGAAGCACTGTATTGTAAATACAGCACATCCATGGTGGCACAAGGACATTCAGCGCTGATGCAAGGAAACTGACGCATCTATGCAGATGCGTCAGTTCCTTGTATATCTGCCCCTTAATGTGTATTTGGTCTAGGGCCTAGGAACATTTTCTTAATTACAATGCTACAATTAAAAGACATGGGGCCAGATGTAGGTAGCCAAATACCGGTCGGTAACCGCCGAAAATCGGTAATTTCGGCCGTTACCGACGATCTAGGAGTCAAAATATTACCGAATCGGTAAATACAAGTCAGTAATCTACCGAATCGGAAAATTCCGAATCCTTATTTATCGAATTCTTAATTCCCGAATCGGTAATTAAGAAATGGTAAAAAATGAGTTTCGAGATGTAGGAAACCAAAAAAATACAAAATTTCATAAAATTCGGTATTGATAAGTTGGTAAATACCATGGATTGAAAGCAGGTGGTAACCAGGTGCAGGGTATAAAACAATGTCCAAAAATGCAACAGTGCAACCAGAATGGCTGCGTTCTACGTCATAGCAAGGTGGCTACGGCTACAGGCAGCAGGAGAGAGGGTATGGAGAAGGGAGGAGCAAGTCTACAGGCAGAGGATAACGCTCTTCCAACTGACTGAGCCAGAGATACTGCAAAGGTATAGGCTATACCCCCACACCATCCAGGACTTGATCAGGGACCTGCACCCACTCCTGGATCACCCAACACCAAGGGCACACGCCATTCCACCCCATGTGCAGGTGCTGTGTTGCCTACACCTGCTTGCCTCTGGGAGTTACCAGAGTGTGATTGCTGCAGTAGGTGGTGTGTCTCAGAGCTGCCTGTCACGTTTCTTCAGGAATTTCCTTGAGGCCATGATGCAGAGAATGCATCATTACATTCGGTTCCCTGACACACCTGCGGAACTTGCGAAGACAAAAACAGATTTCTATCAACTGGCACACTTCCCTCACGTGATAGGCTGTATAGATGGCACCCACATTCCACTATGCCCACCTGCAGCAACAGAACACATTTACAGGAACCGGAAGTCAACGCACTCAATCAATGTGCAGGTGATATGCAACACCGGCAACATCATAACAGACATTGTGGCCAAATTCCCAGGGAGTACCCATGACTCGTACATCTCCCAGAATAGTGAGATATACACACGCCTTGTTGCCAGTGAATTCGGGGATGGATACCTGCTAGGTAAATAACTGTGACACACCCTGATAGTGAATGCAGGTGGATCAATCATGAGTATGTATCTAATGGCATTCTCTTTTACAACTAGGTGATAGTGCATATGCTCTGGGGTCCTTTTTTCTCACCCCCTACATGAATCCATCTACCAGGAGTGAGAGGCATTACAATGTGGCACACAGAGCAACACGCAGCGTTTTAGAACGCACTAAAAAGCAGGTTCCGCTGCCTCAATAAGAGTGGAGGTGCACAATCTTGCCACCAAGGAAGGGACAGAGGTGGAGATCACACATCATGAGGACATTGATGATGGAACAGAACAGGCAGAGCCCTATGCATCAGGAGCAGCGCCAGCAACAGATGGTAGACTGAGATGGGCAGAAATCACACGCAGATATTTCTAAGTAAGTAAGGAGACAAAGACATGTTTAGTATTTGAAGTACGTAGTTTAATAGTCACTACAGCACTTCACTGATACCACACCATGGCACTACAATATCAGTATTCCACACTGGGTGCCACAGTTGACCTCACCGTGACCTGTCCTGTGGGTTGAGGGCATTGTCAATGTTTGCGCCCATGCACTACAGTGGGGGATGTGCGGGGCAGGGTGTCAACGTGCGCAGTGGTACCTGGGTCAGCAGGTTGGCGTCACATAGCCCAACCGCGCACCGCATCCTTGACATCAGACTTCACATCTCAAGCCTCGTCAGCGAGATCCTCCACGACAACACACGCCCTTGCATCGCAGCCTTGCAGCACCTCGGAACCGATGCATTGCCTCGCTGCATGACGGATCTTCAATTTGGATCCTTGCGACTCCCCACAAACCAAGATTTAAGGTACTCTGTTCAGCGGCCCTAACTGGGTTCTTGTGGCTAGCTCACACACCAGTACGGATGGCCTGAACTTGTGACTTTGTCCCGGTCCACACAACCAGATATCCTCAGTTGGTGCTTTGTGCTTTTTAGCGATATTTCCAATAAAGTATTTAAAATTGGATATCTCTAATTCTACTGATTGGAGATTTGCTGTGTTGGTCTTGTTTTATTTATTAAAGAAAGTGCTATTTTCCTGACATGGTGTGTGGGGTTTTCAATTTATTTCTGTATGAAGTGTTGCACAAATTCTTTACACATTGCCTCTAAGTTAAGCCTGGCTGCTCTGTGCCAAGCTCCCACTGGGTTGGGCACAGGTAAATTTAGGGTTGGTTTGTTCCTCACTCTGAAAGGAATTGAGGTTGCTGTAGACCAGCGCTCACAGACCAGTCAATCCACAACCCAATGCACATTCCCTCTTCAACCAACAACCCAATTTCTCACAAGGCAGGAGTTTGGTGACTCACATGTACTACCCTGTGTGCCCTTTCAAGTAGAACACTCCTAGGTCATATCTGATGTCAGCATGGGAACCTGACAAGCTGGCCGAAATCAGTGGCATTTTAGAGCCAGAATGGATAAACGTCTTCCTCTTTCACAGCTGTGTTTCAATAACTCATTTTCTACTTCTAAACTGGCAGTATTTGAGGTCACTTTAGATTTGGAGTCACCAACTGACTCGATTCCAAGTAAGAATCTTGACAGCCAGCATCAGGCAATTAGGCAGTGTGCACTGTGTGTAACAAATTAGAAAAATAATACAGGAGTGTAGAACCAACAAATCAAGGCTTTGGGGTAAATATTGAAAGAAAGGTGAAATTAGTGTGCATTTTTTTTCCTCACAGTTATTCACAGAACTCGTGAAATCTAGAGGTTCTTTATATCTTTAACGTTGTGATGCACTTTAGAGGGATGCATGCATTCATGAAAGAGAAAAAGCAAGTCACAAAAGTGACATCGTTGGCAGGATGCAAGTGGCATATTATCAAACACTCACAGGTAGCTCTAATTTAATCCTCATTCATTCATAATCTTTCTCCCCTCCAACCTTAACTATTGTGATGGCCCTCCAGACTTCTGTATCTGTCTTTTGTCATACATAATAGGTGCTCTATTTGAAATGTATCAGCACTGTTAATATTTGTTTCACATCAATGAAAACGTTAGACAGGAACAGGTTTGGTTTGGAGTCACAGCCCACTGTTTTGGAAGCAGGTGTGTGGGGCATTGTCTCCACCCATCGCACTTCGCTACTCTTCAGTGACCCAATGTTGGTCAGCCCTTATTCAGAGTATCGAAATGCTGCATCACAACTGCAACCGGGAAATATTAGTAAGGGTAATCCAGTCTGGCATGTATATGGAGCGCTGAATGGAGGACATATCTGCTGGCCCTATTTTGTGTTAAGACATGCATATTCTGGTGGGCGTACTCCATCCCTTCCTTAGATATGATCATTTTCCACCAAAGACCAGAAATAAATTGAATGCATTTCTATGCTGTAATCATTTCAGGGTTCTGGGGTTTTAATGATGGATGGATCCTTCAAAGCTATGTAATTTTTTGTACACTTATATTGATGGCTGGCCTTCATTCAATGTGTAGGTTTTAGGTCCTAGGCACTGCTTAATTTGAGACGGCGGTTGACAGTGGGACCCACTGGCACTAATTTTTGGGTCCAACAACTATTTCTCACCAACAGATTTTCATAGAAAGAAAAACAGCAAAATGTACAAACGGGGGAAGGAAAGAGGCAGCACAAGACAGAAAAATGGTGACAAAGGCAGAAAGCAGCAATGAAAAAGAACCTTCAAGATTGAGATAAAGAGGTATGCGGGAGTCTAGTTTATTTATTTATTTTATATATTTATTTATGCGTTTTTATGTAGAGCAGACTTTACCCGAAGGCATCAGAGAGCTTCACAAAAGGAACAGAAAATTAAAAATGAACAAATTACTAAAGCAGACGATAAGTTACATGAGGTAAAAGTGACAATTGTGAGCAAACAAAATACATGAGGTAGCAAACAGTGCAATACAGGAGGGGAGAGTGACAAGTGTGCAGGTTACAAGAGAAAACAAAGGACATTTAGAGGTAATATACTGCAATATATGCTAGACACAGAGGCACAAGAACAAACGTTACGTAGACAATGGTGGCACTTGTGCAAGTATCAAAAGCAAACAAAATGTGAGAGGTAGCAAACAGTGTGTTACAAGAGAAAAGTGGTGTGTGCATGTTACAAAGGAGAATCAAACACAGATACAAGGATAATAAGGCAATAAATGGCATACACTCCAACCACACGAACGCACTGGGAAGGCACTTCCATAGTCATGGAGAATATAGTTTTCAGTGATGGGAGGTCTTCCTTCAGATAATAGAGAGGGCGTGAATTACTTTAGGAGGTGTTTTTGGAGGAGGAGAACTTTGAGGTCCATTTTGAAGACCTGGGAGGAGGTGGTGGTCCGGAGCTGAGGTGGAAGTGAGTTCCATATTCTCACCGCGTTGCCTGAAAAGGATTGGGTCATCGATCTTTCCTTCTTGAAAGTGGGAGGTTCAAGCAGTAGATTTTCCGCATTACGTGAAGGTCTAGAACCTCCAGAGAGTTTCAGCTTGTTCGCCAGGTAGCGAGGGGAGGAGGAGTGCAAGGCATACAGGCAGTCTTGTAGATAGCTCTAGCCTCAATGGGAAGCCAGCGGAGGGTGGATAACATCGGTGTGACGTGGTCACTTCTTTTGGCCCCATAAATGAAATGAGCTGCTGAATGGAGAACAGATCTAAGGGGGGACAAGTGGGATTTGGAGAGGCCAGTAAGAAGAGAATTACAGTAGTCCAGTCTGGAGAGGACCAGCGATTGCACCAGGGTTTTTAGGTCCTGCTCCGGGAAAAAGCGACAAATTCCCCAAAGAAGGCGCAATTGGTATCGAGCAGACTTTGCAATGGAATTGATGTGGGAGATTAGATTGAGTTTTTTGTCGAGTATGACACCAAGGAATTTTGCGCTGTCGACAATGATGGGTTTATTATTAAGTAGATTCATCTGATCCATCCATGATTGAACCGGGGGAGGAGAGAGTGAGGAGGAGAATTCGGTTTTGGAGGGATTCAGAATCAGTTGATGAGTTGACATCCAGTTTTGAATGGAGTGGAGAGTGGAGCTTAGGATGGAGAGATTGTGAGTGGAGGGCGACCTTGAGGTAGATTTGAGTGTCATCTGCATAGAGATGATAGTGGATCCCGGATTTACTTAGGAGATTTCCCAGTGCTTCTAAATAGAGATTGAACAAAGTGGGTGCAAGTAAAGAGCCTTGAGGAACACCTTGACCTACCGTCACAGGAGATGAAAAACTGTTCTCTATTTTGATCATTTGGGATCTATCTGAGAGGAAGGAGGCAAACCATTTAAGCACAGTGCCCTCCAAGCCCATTCTCTGTTGAAGAGTGCTGAGGAGGGTGTTGTGATTGACAGTGTCAAAGGCTGCAGAAAGGTCAAGGAGAAGTAGAAGACAGGACCCCCCGAATCGAGTATCCTCAGCACGTCATCAACCACTTGCAGTAGGGCTGTTTCACTGCTGTAGTATTGGATGAAGCCGGACTGACAATTGTTGAGAAGATCATTGTCCTTGATACGACGAGAGAGTTGTTTCGCTACACATCTTTCTGTGATCTTCGCAAGAAAGGGTAGATTAGTGATGGGGCGGAAGTTGTTGAGGTCTTTCGAATCAGCAGTGGGTTTTTTAAGCAGAGGGGTGACCTGCCCAGTTTTAAAGGAGACAGGAAGGGAGCCTTGACAAAGGGAGAGGTTGACCAGAGTGGTCCAATAGGAAAGGGAATGGGTGTAGAGGTCAATGGCAATGGCACTGGGGATGGGGTCCAGAGAATGGTTGGAGGGCTTTGTTTCGCGGATGCACTTGAGGAGGTCATCTTCAGAGATGGGGTCAAAGTTCTGCCAAATGGCTGAGGATTTGCGCTCCTCTGGCGGGGTCGGATGAGCGACCTGATCCACAAGTGATTTCACTTTTTCATTGAAGAATATAGCGAAATCCGCAGCTTCCTTTGTAGAATCCTCCAACTTGGAGGTTGGGGGGGAGCAGTTAGGAATCTTGATGAGATCGAATAGTTTTTGGGTCTATTTTTGGCTGAGTCAAGAAGGGTTTTGAAGTGCGATGCTTTCCCAAGGAAGATGTGCTTGTGGTACTTGGATCTTGCTGAGCGACGCGTGGCCAAATTATCTGTGGAGGGCACTTGCCTCCATTATTTCTCCAGGAGTCTTAGCTGCTTCCTTTCTTCATGGAGGGATTTGTTGAACCAAGGAGCTGAGGGAATGGGCCTTATCTTTTTGCTTTTGAGTGGAGCGACCTTATGGATTTCGGCTGCAAGGACTGTGAGGCATTGGGAGGTGAGTTTGTCAACATCTAGGTTCGGGTCTAGCCTTGGAAGTGATAACAAAGCTGATTCACAGAGGGGTCCGACATCAATATTTTTCGCATCTCGGAACCAGGAGGTAGCCCTCTTAGGTTGACCAAGGGTTATAGAGTGTGATAGGTGAATCGGATGAGGAGGTGGTCGGACCAGTCTACATGAATGGGGGTAGTGATAGAGAGCATGCCTGCTTTAGAAATAACAAGGTCCGGGATTGAGCCCTTAGAGTGTGTTGATTCTGTGCAGTGTTGGATAAGTTCATTTGCACAGAGGAAGGTGGCCAGCGAGTTCGCTGAAGAGTCATGCGGTACGCCCCAGTGGAGATTGAAGTTTCCCACGAAGGTCTGATTGTCACTTTGCGAATATTGGTCGCTGATGAAGTCAGTGAGTTCCTCCATAAATGAAGGGCCACTACCAGGCGGGCGGTAAATGACATGGAATCTGAGGGGTGAACGGTGGTGCAATTGAAGCTCAAGAGAAAGCCTTTCAAAGGTGTGGAAGGAGCTGATAGGAGAAGCCTTAAGTTGAAGGGAGTTTCTAAAGAGGACTGCAACACCTCCCCCAAGGTTGTCAGTTCTGTCATTCCTAAATATAGAATAGTGGTGAACTTAAAAGGCATGAGGCCACGCAGCCTCGGCATTCATCATCCCAACCTTTCATAGAGCTGGCTGTAGACTTCCAAGCAAATTTCGTGCCCCTGGACTCATTCTTTTACAAATGTAAGTATTAATCCTAGACGTCTCGTTTATTCTTGTTAGTGTGCATGTATGGGAGTGGGCTTCCTTCATCTATACACGTACCTCCCATTAGGACTGGAAGGATCAAGCACTGTTTATATTGATGGGATTAAGTACTCTTTCATTCCTACCTATTTGCGTAGTTTTCTGATTCTGAATTTTCTCAATTTGAAGTGAAGGGAATTTGGGAATGGCTCTGAAAACTGGGTCTGATTGACAGAGCCTTGATTTTAAAATTGAGAGCTCTACCATCTGGAAAATCTGCCCAAGTAAAGATGTAAACAAAAACAAGCACAAGCAAGTTTAACTTTTTTTTGCTACAGATGATTTTTTTTTCACTGTGAAGAATCTCCTTCCTCCGCATTCCTATCTGAACAGGGTGCTTGCTCCCCTTCCCCGTCCTCAAATGGCATTTACCCCTCTTTTGACAAGCAACAATCGATGGAATAACCATTATCCTGCAGCTGATTCTAAATGTGTGAATGCAGAAATGTTTCTATACTAGTGCATTTTTTTCATAGGTGATGTTGGAAATGGGTTCCACCCATCTAGTACTCCAGAATTTATTTGCTTTTTCATCATAATTTTTTCAAGATACCCAAAATAAATATGGATAAACACAGATAAAATTAGCATGAAATAAACTTGTATTAATAGAGACGGAAATATCCCCAAAAATAAATACCATAACACTGGGAGCCCTACTTAGAACGCAATTTCTTAAATGTGCATTTTACAAATGTAACATTCCAGCAGGGCTATTTCTGCAAATAAGCAGGTGAGAATTACCTTCCCAAAATACAGTTTTTACCTACCTTGCAGAACAGAACGAAATACATCCTGCAATTCACATTGAGTCTGCTAACGACAGTGATGATTTTATTCGCCATGAAATGAACATCTGGGCAATGAAATCACAAAATCATTTTACATACACGATGAAACTAATTTGTAGATACCTATTAATTCGACCCACCACCGGGGTGAGCACGATTCACGTTGCCACTTCTATCAGACACATCTCCCATGTCATTCCTCTTTATTTAGCACGGACATTTAAAGCAATCATTTGCAAACAAATCGTTTAAAACCTGTTTTATTCCAGTTGCAGATGTACTGCACATCATTTTCGACTATAAAGCAAAAGTGAAAAAAACATGATTCAGCTGGCTTATTCAGCACGCCTCCACATCTTTTTCACTGAGTTTGTAAAACAGCTTATCAGGCGAGCAGATGGCGCGTGGTCTGAGCCCTGGGTTTATTTCTATTTGCGATCAGCGGTGTGCAGAGACAAGGTGCGCCGTGTCATATCCCGAGGAGAGCATAGCACGCGCTTTCTCCTCATATTGTCATCAAATCCAACTAGGAACTGTTGATTCAGATATAACATTCGACCCACTTTTTCAAGCACAGCAGACAAGAATCTCAATCTACCCACTCCCAGCCTATCGCTCCAAATAGCCAAAAAAATAGAATGAAGCACGAAGAACAAAGGCAACGAGACATGTGAAATGGAAAAGACGTGCACGCGGGAAGTCTTGTGGCAAACGCGTATTCTGGCTGTGTTGGGCTCTGCTTGATAGCAGTCAAGTGCGATTTCCATTGCGTTACTACTAGCATAGTAAACACATACATCTCAATTCACTTTTGACTGGTGCTGTTTCTTTTTGCTTTTTAATGGGTAAGGAATATGATTTTGAAAATATTGGTTCTGTGGCCCAATATACTACAGTCACTATGGCAAATTAGGATATGACTGCTCGCTTTATGAAGAGATGATAGTACAATAAAGGAAAACATGGGCCTCATTTATGAGAAATGACGCATCGCTGCGTGAAAGCAGCGATGCGTCACTTCTCCGTGCGCACTCCTTGCGACATTCCTGATGCGTCATATTTAATGTATGACGCATCATGTCGCAAGGAGTTACAGATACGTCAGTATTTCTGACGTATCTGTAAGCGCAAAAGTGACGCATTGCTGGAGTGTGTCACAAAAGTGACGCAACTCCAGCAATGCGTCCTTTCACAAGGGGCAAGCCCCATGTGAAAGGACCTGCGTCAGTTTTACGCCTGCTGTGAGGCAGGCGCAAGATTTTGACGCAACAGCGTCCTAAAAGTGACGCAGTGAAATCTCATAGATTTCAATGCGTCACTTCTATGACCCTTCCATGCGTCAATACGCCCCCTTGCATACATTATACCTGGCGTAGGTATAATGTGGCGCAGGAGTTTACAAAGTGACGCATCTACCTAGATGTGTCACTTTGTAAATATGGCGCAACAAGGCGCATTTTTTTCGCCACTGGTGCGTCACAAAAAGTGACGCACCGGTGGCGTAAAAGTGACGTACAGCCTCATAAATGAGGCCCCATATATTTACTCCATAAAGAACAGGCGTCCTGGAAGGTTTACTAAATAGCGTTAGAGCTTCATCAAGAAGTGCATATTACAGACATTCAGGAAAATATATATGCTCAACCAATACTTTCAGTTCACATCTGACCCCTTAATGTGGGCTTCTCTGTGATCCAATGAGGTCAAATGTTCTTAATTTCCGAGTGATAAGTAGCCATTATTTATTCCGCGTGATGTCATGATATGTTTTTCTGCAATAAAACCCTTTACGGGCAGTTGTGTCAGCATCTTTTTTTCTCCAGCAGAAAACTAGGCTAACTGGGCACATGGTCAGCGACTGGCTGCCGCCCCCCCCATCCGACCACACCAACTCCCAGAAACATGAACATGAGGCCTGGTTATCTTTGTAAGGCGGGGGCTAGTCCCCCGGCCGTATTTATTAAGATATGAAATTAAAAAAAGGTTTTAATTGCATGTTCAACAATTTATACAAAAATCAGCAGGACATTAGATACAATATCGTCAACAAGTTTGAGAGGCTAACCTTAACAAAAACTCTAATACATGTTGTTTCCTAACCGAATCTAACATCCTCATCTTGATTTTTGTATCCTACATTTCTGGCCATATGGCAAGGTCGCTAACCGGTGTCAGGTCCTACTAGCTGCGCCTCACCTAGAGATGTGCGCATGCTCAGCCGGGCCCGGTAATTACTCCGGTCTACGCCGTGAACTCCATTTACCCACTAAAGGAGGGCCCTTACTCTGCGCCATCCGGTGACGTCATGAGTATGCGCGCGCGGGGTGGCTACCAGCCTAAGGAAAGCGTGACTACTCCAACCCGCGCCCCTTTGAAGCATCAGTTACCTTGCCCCTGGAGTTCTAGGAGTGGCCAATGGCCCCTCCCCCTGGGCGGGAACCTCCATAGGATGGTGCCCGCCCCCTCAGACCTTAAAAATAGGTGCTCACCGGTCATGACCTTACCGCATGTCCCATACCTAATAAATACGACGACCTGTGGGAAAAAATTCTAATGGACAACTACTCTGACTAACACATCAAAGCATTACTGTAAGGCTACAAAGGGAAAAAAGGTCCTAAACATCATTGCAAATCATAAGATATTTCAGCATAGTACACAAAAAGGTGAACAACTTCCTAAACACAATTGCAAATTATATCATATTTTACATTTCACTAAAAGGGGAAAATTCCTAAACAAAGCATCATCAGCATAATATCAAACTCGACAATTTCCCTGAGCATTGCCATGATGGCAACAGTCACCTCAAAATTACAGACCTAACACAATTAATACAGAATCAACCATTTTTTGTTCCAGGGATGGTGGGTGGGTTAACAAAGAAGCCCCGAGCGCGGGGCACAACACGCTGTGGGGGAGCGTCCAGGGACAAGAGGGTCTCCCGGGCGCTCCCCGCCTCTTTATTCACAAGGGGCCGGGTGGGGGTGGCGACGCCCCCCGCCCAGCCTCTCCAGCAGCACGCCCCCCCTGACCCGGACATCCTACCCTGGTATCCGGGTCAGGGAGGCCGCCGGCCAATCGGTGGCGGGTCGCGCCCATGAGGGCCCGCCCCACCATCGAGAGGCACTAAAGGTGAGGCGGTCGCCGCGCCGCCATGCGGGCGGGGGGGCCAAGGGCCCCCCCTTTTCACATGGTCAGCGACTGGCTGCCGCCCCCCCCATCCGACCACACCAACTCCCAGAAACATGAACATGAGGCCTGGTTATCTTTGGAAGGCGGGGGCTAGTCCCCCGGCCGTATTTATTAAGATATGAAATTAAAAAAAGGTTTTAATTGCATGGTCAACAATTTATACAAAAATCAGCAGGACAATAGATACAATATCGTCAACAAGTTTGAGAGGCTAACCTTAACAAAAACTCTAATACATGTTGTTTCCTAACCGAATCTAACATCCTCCTCTTGATTTTTGTATCCTACATTTCTGGCCATATGGCAAGGTCGCTAACCGGTGTCAGGTCCTACTAGCTGCGCCTCACCTAGAGATGTGCGCATGCGCAGCCGGGCCCGGTAATTACTCCGGTCTACGCTGTGAACTCCATTTACCCACTAAAGGAGGGCCCTTACTCTGCGCCATCCGGTGACGTCATGAGTATGCGCGCGCGGGGGTGCTACCAGCCTAAGGAAAGCGTGACTACTCCAACCCGCGCCCCTTTTAAGCATCAGTTACCTTGCCCCTGGAGTTCTAGGAGTGGCCAATGGCCCCTCCCCCTGGGCGGGAACCTCCATAGGATGATGCCCGCCCTCTCAGACCTTAAAAATAGGTGCTCACCGGTCATGACCTTACCGCCACAGGCCAGCATTGTTAACCGACGATCTGGCCTCCCCCCATCTAGACCCAATTCAGGAGCGCACTTGTTTGGCAAATCCCTCCAACCAGGCCCAGATATTGTTAGACCACAAGACATTGCCAGCCTCATTCAAGTGGACTCCATCCCCCAGGTAGTACTGTTCGCCCCAGATACACCCATGTGGGATTGTCTGCAACCGGGGGGCTCGAAATAATTTGTCCAACTGTGTGTTGATCCTCTTTACCGAGTGATTCAACGCCCTGACCGAGTCCCCCCCTCACCACTGCCATCGAGGGATGAGTTGCGACCATACTACCATGCAACCCGGGCAGGTCCTGGCCACCCACCCCGCAGTGGAGATAATCTCTTCAATAAGAATGCGTCTCCCCAGTTTGGCCAAATCATTCTCCCCCAGGTGAAGTATCACCACTGACGGGGGGACGTGCCGTCGCGCTATAGTCCCTGGAAGAAGTCCCTAAACTGGTTGAGACATAAACCCCCTCTCCCGAAGAACGAGATGTCAAACCCCTGTTGCGCAGCCCTTTTCTTACGGTCTCCTGAAAGAAAAACACATTCGGCACGTCTCACATAGGAGTGACCCACAATCCAAACCATCTTCTTGTTTTGATCCCGATGCTTATTCCGCGATGGTGTAGATCGTTGCTGCCCGACGGCAAGTTCCTCCCCTGCGTGACAGGTCTGAGAAACTGCAAGAAACCAGAAATAAACCAGGCGTGAGCACCATCTCGTCACAACATGTCAATCCGCACATAGCGTTTGTAACATTCAGAGGACCATCTCCCAATTTTCTTCACATTCTCTACTGGGAGGCCCCTTGCTACTGCCTCAGTTGCTGCCCCAATTCTAAAGGAGTGAGTGCCAAATTCCTTGGGGTCAAGACCTGCCTGTCTGACCGTCAGCCCTAATACTCTCCTGAACTGGTACCTAGTCAAGGGCGTACCGTCGGCGTGACACAACAGTGCACCTCCCGCCGCGCTCCCCTGCTGCCTACGGAAAACTTCCACATGCGCCACTGGGCAGCAAGGATTAGCAAGGGCCCGGTGGAGCACTATGGTGTGACCCCGTGACTCCTGGTCAGTCTTTGATTTCTGAATGGTCACCCACATGGTGTCCTCCCTGATCCTTACACAAGCCCCTTGTAGGCCGCCCTGCAGATCAGTCTTGGACGCTGCCACCAACTCGCCAATTCTCAGGGCCCCATAGAATGCCAAGGAGAATGCAGCTTTGAAAAGAAGTACCTCCCACCCCGAGCTACAGACACTGTCAAGCGCGACCAGTAAAGCCGTCAGCCGTGCTAGCCCGATGGGCTTTCTCTTATCTGCTGGGTGACCCTGTAAACGGCGCCAACCCCTTAATGCCTTGAGCACCATAAAGGTGTTAGTAGGATCTCGCATGCCCTTAGTCTGTGCAAAGAAGGAGACCGCCGCCCTATGCCTGCTTGCAGCTGCTACTGAACGTCCCTCCCCATGCATCCATTCTAAATAGGCTGCAAAGCCATCCTCCTGAGCCCATAGCACCTCCCAATCCTGACCCAAGAAAGTACAGTAAGACAAAAACGCCCCTTCGTAAGCCGTCTTGGTCCTGGGGGCTAAGCTAGCGACCACGAGGTCCTGTAGTCTGGGGCACCAATCTGCCAAAGTACTGCTGGGAAGTGCGCTGGCGAGGGGTCTGCTGTAGGAAGATGCTCCCTGAAAACCTGCATTTTAAAGCGAGAGAGGGAGTCTGCTGCATTATTGAGAATGCCAGGGACATGCTTGGCCTTGAAAACCACATTCCATTTTAGGCACTGCAACACAATCACTTTTATCAGGCGCAGTATGAAAGGACATCCTGCCCCCTGTTGGTTTACACATTGCACCACTGTCATGTTGTCTGACCAGAACACCACTGATTGATTACATAAGTCTTCGGGCCATACCTTCAATGCCACCCAAATTGGGAAGAGTTCAAGGAAGCCATTGTTGGTGGTCAGACCCCATGTTCTCCATTCTTCCGGCCAACGCTGGGCGACCCACCTGTTCCCCAGGATGGCGCCAAAGCCCACACTACCAGCAGCGTCTGTCTATAAACCCAACTCTGCTGATGTTGTGGGAGGACCGGGCCACACTACCCTGCCATTGAAATCCTCCAAGAATGCCATCCATATAAGCATATCCTGGCGAACCTCAGACGACAGCCTAGTGCGGTGATGTTTCTCCCGTAGTCCTTTCATTGCTTGGGCAATGGAGCGTGAGAAAGGGCGTGCCATCGGGATGACACGTAACACGAAGTTCAGTTGTCCCACCACTTCCTGTAATTGTTGCAAGGAAACCTTGTCTTTGCATAGGCATTGACGTAGCGCTGTTCTAAATTTGGATACTTTGTCCCTGGGCAATCTGAAACATCCCTCCACTGAATCAATCTCGATACCAAGAAATTCCAAGCAGGTGGTCGGGCCAACAGTTTTCCCTGGCGCAAGCGGGACCCCAAAAGACCGCATGAGCACGCAAAATTCCTGCATTGCCCAAGCACACTCCTGAGAGCCCGCCGCACCCAAGAAAAGAAAATCATCCAGGTAATGCATGACCTGCTGGTGACCCGTCGCCTGTCTCATGACCGATTCTAGAAATGAGCTAAACATCTCAAAGTATGCACATGATATGGAACAGCCCATGGGCATGCATTTATCCATGTAAAACCTGTCCCCAAACGTGAAACCTAGGAGATGATGATCAGCCGGGTGAACCGGGAGGAGACGGAAAGCTGATTCAATATCTGACTTTGCCATCAGTGCCCCCGGCCCCATGGCATGCAACAGGTCAACCGCCTGGTCAAAAGAGGCATACTTTACACTACAAATCCCCCCCTCAATGGCATCATTCAAAGATGCGCCTCTAGGCGCTGACAGGTTGTGGATCAGTCTGAACTGACCCTTCTCTTTTTTGGGAACTACTCCTAGTGGTGAACACACAAAATTGGGGACAGGCACCTCCCCGAAAGGGCCAGCTATCCTGCCTAGAGATAGTTCCTTGTGAATTTTTGCCGCCACAACTGATGGGTTGTGTTTCACTGATAATTGGTTCTTGCAATGGGCGCTGCCTGTGTATCCCCCCGCCGGGATCCTAAAGCCTTGGGAGAAACCTTCCTGGAGTAGAGTGGCTGCTGTGTGGTCGGGATATCTATTTAACCATGGGATCATTGCCAACACATCTACCGGCGTAGGGGTACCCAACTGGTTTGTGTTACACTGGCTTCCCTCTTCCCCTCTGACCAGTGTTCCCGTGCTTGGACCTGCAAGATGATTCTGGGTGTGAGGGGTGACCACAGGACGAACATGCGTGTTTAAACCTACAGGTGCCCGGGGCCCTTGTGCAGGTGCGCCTATTAAAGTCCCAGCACACTCCTTTCTTTTCTGACCCGCCGGCCCTATACTTCCCGGGTACCTCACTCGCTTGGGGGGTCCGAAAGGGCTGTTGAGGTCTGGCGGAGAACACCCTGACCGCACTGGTGGCCTGAGGGGGGGGTGAACTATCTGAGAACTGCTGATGCCATGACATTGAATCGACTGTATCCCATGCCAATGATGGGTTAAATTCTAAAGCTTTCCTGAAATTTACATCGTACCCTTTCCACGCATCCCCAGAGTACTGTTCACTCCATCCCACAATCCTGCTGTTATAGCACGCCAATGGCGCCTGGATATTAGGAGGTCGTTCGGCCTTGATAGCCGTGAATACTGCAAAAGCCCTAATCCAGTTAAGTAGCGTTTCCTCCACCCTAAATCTAGAACACTGTGCCCTCCACTCACTTGGATGCATCCACTCTTTCAGTGTCTTCGCATGCTCCATCTCCCTATTATCCAGCAACAATGAAAACATTTACACATATTTATCGGCCCAAATCATCTCCTTCACAGTCTGCGACACATGTTGTGCCAAATTCTCCCTTCTGGAAGGTAAAGAACCATCCCCCAAGAGAGGCAGTGCCACCTCCTTACCATTTTCAGGCACCTGGGCCGGCTGCCCACTAACTCCATTCGGCTGGGCGAGACTGGAACCTGCGAGGGAAGAAGATGAGGGCACTGCAACACTGTCGGCCACTGTTGCCGATTTAATCTTTTCCACGAACCTTGCCGCCTCTGCCGCATGATCTGAAGAAGTAGGAAAAGCCCCCCCCTTCTGTAGCCACGGCATCAAGGCCGTTATCTGAGATACCAATTCAGGGGGCATAGAGTCTAGGTTACCTGCTGGGACAGCAGGTGCCACTGGGGGTATGCCCAGTGGTCAAGGCGTAGTGGGCAAGGCGGGTGCCGGTTGCGGCAAGCCTGCAACCGGGATCGGGGCCACAGGTGAGGGGGCCGGCAGTATGGCAGGAGCCGGTGCCGCGGGAGCTGGAATTACAGGCGTTGGTGTAATAGGGGCTGGGACGACCGCTAAAGGTGTGATAGGTACCGGAACTACAGGCCCAGAGGCAGGGGCAGTATACCTGGGTTTCTTGGGCTTAGACTTCTTAGGCGAGGTAACAAAATCCCCCCTTGGCACGGGTGCCGCCCTCTGGCGAATAGGCCTACCCGATGGGCCAGGGGCATCATCAAACCTCTCATTAATCCGGGCCTCCAATTCATCAACCTTCCCCAACCGTTTGTTAATTTCGCCCATTTCCCGCATCATGGCCTGCATCATAACCTCCATCTTGGACCCTCCTTTACCACCCCGCAATCCTGGCATGTTAAAAAACAGCTGCCTACACTCCTAGTGTCACAATTGGGCAAACTTGTGTACCTTTACCAGATGGAGGATCTCCAGGGGGCTTTCAGCACCATGCAACGGCAACCGCAACACCACCGGCTTGTCTGGTTATGTAAGGGGGTGAGTAAACCTAGTGTAGACCCACCCGGCGGCTACCAGGAGCAATGAAATGCTAGCCCCCCGCTCTCCTCTTACCGACCAATCCTGTGTACTCCCAGGCGGTATCGGATCTGCACCCAGTCTTACGTCCCCTTTTTGAGCTCCCCGGGAAGTGCAGCAGTAGTAAATTGCCTGAAATAAAAAATTGTATCAACACCAGGGAATATAGTTATGTAGACAGAGATGAACCCTTATTGGAGGCTTGCACCCCTGTTAACCACCCAAAAGGCTGGCTTTGACTGTTACCCCCACTTACTTAGTACAGTGTAACCGTGAATAAAATAACGCCTTGTTTTGTTTCTGTACTTCAAATTCGTCAAATATTACAGTTCCCCACAGTGCACAATATCCCTCAGAAACTAACACCCTTAACTCAGTACAGTGGAGCCTTGAATAAAACAACACCTTTTTCTCTTTTGTACTTTAAATTCGTCAAATATATAAATTCCCCACAGTGCACACTATCCCTCAGAAACCAACCCCTTTCTGTAATTTTAAATGATCAACCGTTATAAATACCAAATTACAAAATTTCACTAGGGTCTCCCATCCAGGTTCTACCCTGGTCGTCCCTGCTTCGCTTCCGTTCCCACTTCTCACTGGAACAACCTTCTTTGCTCCGTCACCCCCGGTGGCTAAAGGCCGGATGGAAGCGGCTGCCCTTGACTGCCCAGACCGCACAGTAAGTTATTCCTTCTATCCAAAATTATCTAGCCGGGCAGGGGATAACCAATGAGTGGCCCGATGTTACCACCACGCTCCCGTGTCCCCGTCCCTCGTCGAGCTCTGCAGCCCGCCCCCGACCAATACCTTAATTCGCCGACAAGTACGGAAGTGACTAGGCTGAACTTCCTTCAATTCAAACCCCTTCGGCGGCAGCCCGTCTGCTGACTCCGTGCTCCGATGCGACTCCGGACCCAGCAGCTCGCACCTTAATTCGCCGACAAGCACGCAAGTTACCACGCCGAACTTCCTTCAATTCCTACCCCTCCGGAGGCCGCCCGTCTGCTGACTCCGTCCTCCGATGCGGCTCCGGACCCTGCAGCTCGCACCTGAAAAATTAATAAAAAGGATTATTTAACAAAGAAGCCCCGAGCGCGGGGCACAACACGCTGTGGGGGAGCGTCCAGGGACAAGAGGGTCTCCCGGGCGCTCCCCGCCTCTTTATTCACAAGGGGCCGGGTTGGGGTGGCGACGCCCCCCGCCCAGCCTCTCCAGCAGCACGCCCCCCCTGACCCGGACATCCTACCCTGGTATCCGGGTCAGGGAGGCCGCCGGCCAATCAGTGGCGGGTCGCGCCCATGAGGGCCCGCCCCACCATCGAGAGGCACTAAAGGTGAGGCGGTCGCCGCGCCGCCATGCGGGCGGGGGTTGTCCATGAAGTCACCAGGCTGCTAAAGGGTTGTATATTATCATTAAACATGCCGCTAACCCTCATAAAACGGACCTCCCTAGCCTTTTTTGTTAGTATTTCTTTTTTTTTAACGGACATATAGAACAGCTACTTCGAGCTACATTTAGCGATAAATAATATTTGAGTTTTTTCCGAAAACGCACACTTCAACTGACATGTATATCTCTCAGGAATAGTTGCACCTAAATCAGATCACTTGCAGAGCTGTATGTACTGGACATATACTAATCAAAGGTAATGGAGTAAAATCAATGTTTAATAACTGTATCACTAGTTCCTCTAATGTTAGTGAACACAAGATGGATACAGTCGTTTTGTGAGTGTGGAAATTGCTAGACAAATGATATTAACAGAGGATTTCAAAAGGCGAGAAGGCCTCCATCTTTAGAAAGTAGATTAGCTATCTTGGTCACATTTGCTGAGGAATGAGTTCAATGAGATGGTTAAGTCAGAAAAAAGCGTCAGAAACTGGAGGGTTGCTGTACCATGGTCATATCAAACAACATACCACATCACCAAATGTCTAAACTTGGTAAAGCAAACACAATGAGATGTTGGACTGAGTGATGAGACTTTTCAAACACTCACTCCCAGCCACAGATCTGGGTTGAATCAATTATGTTCTTTAGCTCACTTCACCACCCCAGTTCAGATCCAGATGTATGCAAATCGGTCTTGACCCTGTGCCTCATGGGAACAGTACAGACCGAACTGCCAAGGCAGTTCTTCCCTGGACCGGAACCAAGCATCCCGGGATCTGTTTTGGGCGAGCACCCTTCTTCAGCCAGGCTAGCTTGAATCCAGTGGCAAAGTGAGCAAGGAACCCATGTCTGGGCATACCCTGCCAACTTAGGGCGAACAAAGCAAACACAAGGAGATGATAGACGGAGCGCTGAAACTTTTCAAACACTCACCCCCATTCACAGATCTGGGCTGAATCCATCATCGTTCACCACCCCAGTTCAGACCCAGCTATACGCAAACCAGTCTTGACCCTATGCGAGCAGTCCAGACCGAACTGCCAAGCCAGGTCTTTCCAGTACCGGAAACAAGCATCCTGGGACCGGTTTCGGGCTAACACCCTTCTTCAGCCAGGCTAGCTTGAATCCAGTGGGTAAGTGAGCAAGGGGCCCCCGTCTGGTCATACCTTGCGAACTTAGGTTGAACAAAGTAAGCACAAGGAGATGATGGACGGAGCGCTGAAACTTTACACTCACCCCCAGTCACAAATCTGGGTTGAATCCATCATCATTCTTTAGTTTACTTTGACACCTCAGTTCAGACCCAGCTGTATGCAACCAACTGAGATCAGCTCTGATTATCAAGCCTAATTAAGGCCTGACCTGGGATGTGTGGAATTATGCAAAATTATACAAAATGCAAATCTGGCATTTATGTGCTATTTTTTAGGATGAACTGTGTCTTCCCTGCCGTTTTGGATCCAAGGATGTATTTCACTCAAAAAAGTGGCTCCAAGAATACAATTACTGCGAAGAGCTTCTGCCATTCATGTTCTTAACTCACTCCACTGCCGAATTATAAAAATTATGGAAAAAAAAGTTCTTTTAAACATCTTTCATAACTATAGCCAGGCCATTATAGTCAATTAGACCAGCTACTTGCAATAAAAATGGCCTTTTGTAAGTAACTTATGTCTTCTTGTCTTGTCTAGACCCGGGCCTTGACAGTATACCACTAGACCTGTTCAAAGCAAACAGAGGTCTGGGCCCCAATCTTAACGCAGGAACTGAATGGGGCTGCATAGGAGGGGCCGGTACCCTTATGGGCCACAGCCTTGATTGTTCCCATTTTAAAGAAGGGGACAAAGCAAACCCATAATGTTATCGACCAATATCTCTATTGAATGCAATGGTCAAGGTATTGGGGAGGGTGATTCTAAATAGGTTGGGCGAATGAGGGGGTGGAAAACAATATTCTGAGCGATGTGCAATATGGTTTAATGGTGGGGAGGTCAACTTCAGACCAATGTCTTAACCTCCATCTAATCATTAATAAATAAACGCTGGCCCGGTCTGAATCTTTACATCTGGCATTTATGGACTTGACGTCCGCATTTGATAGGGTGGATCGAGTGAAACTCTGGGCTTTGCTCAGTAAGATGGGGGTTGATCCTAGTACTGTGGTCCTTTTAGCTGATCTCAAGAAAAAGTCCTCAGCCTCGGTGCATTTTTTCTCAGGATGCAGCGTGTACCCTCTTATTTTTGATGAGTGGTGCTGTTCCTCAGGGGTGTATACTTGCCCTTTTTTTGTTCACTTTCTTTGTGAATGGACTAGAGTCTGCACTCTTATCAGTTTTGACAGTTTGCCCTAAGGTTGGGGATAGATTTCTCCCTGGCATGCAAATGATGCGGTCCTTAGGGCTCGGACAACACACGGGTTGGATTTACTCCAGGTCAGGTATGTGCCTTTTATCGGGCACCTTGACTTGTCGAAGAACTTTTCAAATTCATATGTTATGGCAGTGGGCTCCAAATCGACAAGCAGAAAGACTTTTAAGATATCCAATCTTACCCTGAGCAAATTTAAGGCGGTCCCTTAATTTGGTGTTTTGTTTGATATTCCCAGTTGTTGGAAACCTTTGGTCGAGGCAAAAAGACCAGAGTCCATAAAAACAATGGGGTAGGGGGTTAGTTTTGCACACAGGCTTGGCTCCAGGGCACCAAGGGATCTTGTGAAAATCTTTCAGGCCAAGTGTATTGCATAGCTTCATGAGGTCTGGGGTATGCCTATTTGGACCGGTTCCAAAGGATGGAGAATCATTTTTTATGTAAATTGGTTCAAGTACCTCAGTCTACCCCAGCTTTTTCCATGCATGTGGAACTTGTGCTTGAACACGTTTTGGGCCTAATATCTTTAAGCCCGCAAGATCTGGAGCAGGGCAGAAGTGAAGCTAACCCAGTTGATGTTTGAGGACTGTATGGCCCTCTCTCTCCTTCTGCAAGCTGGGGGTTATCATAAGGTTATTTTTGGAATGCTCTCATTTTGATAGAGAAGGCTTAAAACTTCAGAAGCCATCAGTTCGAGGTCACATGCTTTTTTTAAAACTGTTCAGTGGATGGTGCAGTATCTGGTCATGGTTCGTTCACAGCATGACTGTTTTTTATTGGACTGGTTCAGAGTCAATCAATTGCACCATTTCTTCGCAACTCAGTGTGGGTGGGTATGGCCTGAGGTAAGGGCATCCTGCAGTTGCGAAAATTTGTCTCCACAGGACATGTTGCGTTTCACAATGTTTGGCATTATTTTAGTTGGCCGACAAAGCTTTTTTGAAATTCTCTTGTTGAAGTCTCTGAATCTGAGACAAGTTAGGCCTTCCATGATATATCTTCAAAAGCTTCCCACTGAGCATGTGATTTTTACTGTTTTGTTCGTTTTATGAGCTGTCTGGGTGTCTAGGAGAACGAGACCCAATTGCTTGTTTTAATGTTCATAGTTTTATGAATAATCGTAATGTTTGTATTTTTTAATCATGAAGTTGATATTATTGTTTTTGATCTGTATTCTTTTATGGTGATTGTATCTACTGAGTGGGTGCCCCTTCTGGTCCAGGTGCTCAATGCCAGCTGTGTTGCTGATATCTTGCCCACCTGGGTGGAATCCGTAATAGTCCCGATTTACAAGAAGGGGAATAGACATGACCCGGCCTGTTACAGGCCTATTTCCCTTCTGGATTCCTTTACAAAAATAGCAGGGAGAGTAATTTTGGACCGGCTCTTGGAATGGGCAGAGGAAAACTCTGTCCTGTCTGATTTCCAGTATGGCTTCCGTTCTGGCCTGGGGACAGTGGAGCAAGGTTTGAACCTTTTAATGGTGGTCGGGAAGTATACGAGGGCAAAACAGGGTAACCTGTTTTTGGCCTTCGTTGATCTCTCGGCCGCCTTTGATTGTGTGATCCATTCTAAGCTGTGGTTACTACTAGAACAACTTGGGGATGAATCCAATATTATTTATTATCTTAAGCGTTTTTATAGCGACGCTTGAGCCCGCGTTCGCTTTGGCCTAAAGGGAAAACGCACCGATAAAATTCCAATCAGGAGTGGGGTCAGGCAGGGCTGTGTCCTGGCCCCCCTTCCTTTTTAACTTGTATATAAATGGATTGGAAGAAGTTCTGTGCAATGATAGTTCGGATCCCCCTTATGCAGGCGGCCGCCCAATACCAGCACTACTGTACGCTGACGATGCTCTGCTTATGTCACGTACTAGAGTGGGCCTACAACGTGTGGTTGACAGTTTTTGCCGTTTTATGAAGGAGCTGGGCCTGAAAGTCAATACAACAAAAACTTTCACTATGTATTGTGGTAGGCAAAGCAAACCTAAGAGGCCTATTTTTATTGCAGGACAGAAACTCGATTTTGCCAAGCAGTTCTCCTATCCTGGGATACTCTTCGCCCAAAATGAGACGTGGTCCCAAGCTTTGTCCGCAAAACAACTTGAACTGTCACGCTTGACCGCTGCTCTTAAAATCTTTTCAACTAAATTAGGGACCAGACCACCTGTAGAATTCATTAAAATTTATAAAGCTAAGTGTGTGGCTGGCGCTACCTATGGTAGTGGGGTCTGGGGTTTTGCAAACCCCGCACGCATCCAGATGGCTGAAAACTCATTTTTAAAATATATTTTGGCACTTCCCAAAAGCTCTCCTAACTACAATTGTCACTCAGAACTTGGTCTCTCTTATATATCAGACCTAATTAAACTAGAGCCTGTGCTATTATGGCAAAGGCTCTGGACACAAGATGCAACCCAGCTAAATAGAGATGTTCTAACAGACATTTTAAAATTAGAGGGAGCTACAAAAATACCATGGGTGAATTATGTTTACAACTTTTTAAAGGATATTGGGAGAGAAGAATATTTCTTGAACCCTACTAGTATTTCAGCTATCTCACGGAAAGAGTTGAAGAGGGAGGGTCTAGCTCTTTTGGACCCAAACAGAATTGCAACGGAGGTTTTAAAACATTCTGTCCTGCAGCATCAAATGGTTTTATCAACTTTTAATATTCAGCCCTATTTAATCTATGTATCGAATAATTATGAACGTTTTTTACTTTCACGCTTTAGATTTGGTATCTTCCACAGACTGATTAGTTTTCCTATGATTAATAATTGGACGCATGACCTACCTCCTTGTCCCTGTGATCATATTTCCCCTCAGAGTCCTATCCACGTCTTCCTGTTATGTAAATTTTACGATGCAACAAGGAAAAATGTTTTACTTCCATTATTAAGAGAATTAGGACACCAACAGTGTCGTTTGGCGATGCTTAATATCCAATGTCTTGATAACCATCTGTGTGTAGCAACAATAACACTATATTTAAAAGATGTGATGCGCACCAGGAAAAGCATGGATATTTAAATGCACTGTAAAAATACTTTTGATTTTAAATTTCTATTTCTGAGCCTTAATTTATTTGACTGAATGATGAATTTCTGTGTCATAATTATGTTTCTTAATAATGTAATCAATGTATTTTTTTTTAACCTGTACTTTTATGATTGCTTCTACAATCGAAATAAAGACATTTTGATTGATTGATCTACTGAGTAAAGATTTATATTGATTGTAAGTAACTTATGTAGTCAGCCTTCTTGGAACCCCCTACCCACCCAATCATTCCTCTATGACAGAGAACAGAAAGCATTAAATACCACAGCAGGCATGATTTCCAACTTATATTTTCTGTAACATAACAGATTCAGTCACAAATGCAACATGCTTAGCCTGTCAGGGCATTAGGGAGAACCTGTCAAGGATATGCAGAACCAGCTATCTCTCTTGCAACGTTTGATACGACATAGGCAATTCATAGATGTGATCTTCAGAAATGCTTGTCCCTAGTGCATAGTAAGATTCCTGAGAATTTCTAAAGTGTTTCAGGCTCAACTTGAATTTCAAATTGCTGCCTAGTCTGTTCATTGATACATCATCATAATTAAAATGTACTGCATACTGTGTCAGGACAAGGCTGTGACAGGCGGTTCAACATAATGTCAATATTCCTCTCAAGAGATTTACTGGACACCGCTATCATATCTCAGCTATACTTCTCTAACTTATTAAGGCATCACATTGTTGCACTGAAACGCCTTGTGGCATGGCCTGCCACCTTTCCCCTATAAGCTTTTGCATATATTTGAAGCACAGATGCATTTCTAACACATTGTCACACAATGTGTTTACCCCCTCACTGCAGTGATCAACAATTGAAAAACCTTGGTATTACAACACTTCATCGAATGTTTCCTTCCCCTTCAAATTACTGATCGGACACTTGAACCACCACTCTTCATGTGAATGCACATTTTAGGCATCTGTGTGTGTGGCAGCAACATCATTACTGGTGCACTGATGGTGTACCAGCTGCAGACTCTTTTATGCCCATTGACGCTAAGTCCAGGAAAAAGGCAGACTGCATCCCCAAAGTCCATTATTAAAAATAAAGGAATGGGGAGTCATGCGGCCCCCTCCACAAACTTTGCTGGGCCCTGGTGGCCCCATCTCCCAGAACCACTCATTTAAATTTACAGAAGGGGGAGCAAGTGGCCACACTGTGAAACCTTGTTAGGCACTTAGGACCCTATCCTCCAGGGCCACTCATTTAAATAAAGATGAGGGAGGGGCACATGGCCCACTGTCCCAAGTCTTGTTAGGCCCTGATGCCCTTCCCTACGCCATTGATGGCCCCAGGAATTCTATTCCCTGGTGATGGCTCAAAAGCTATATGCTGGCTCAGAGAATCAACCCCCGGGACATTGGCAGACTTTTGAACTGTTTCTCTGCCCTCACTGAAGCAGGCAGAGAAACAGATCAGAGAACGGAGGGGGCATGGCTGGGATCCCTGGGGCCTTTAATAGTTCTAAGAGGGGGCCACACAGTACTTCTTCCATATAAATGGCTTCGGGTAGGCTCCCCAGTGCCTCTGGAGGATCAGGGAGGGGGGCCACGCAGCCATTCCACCCTTTATTAATGCAGCTTGGATAGGCTCCCCGAGGCATACACTCAGTAAATGCAGATTGACTGCAATTTTTTACCAATCCTGCCAGAGTCCAGCAGTAGTTTTTACCAGTTTATGTTTCCATTATGGCCCAGGGGATTCCTATGGGTACCCCCATGGGTCCCAGGTATTCAGGGTGTCCATACCCTGCCTGCCCCTTTGTATTTTTTTAAAACTTGTTCATGGTAGAAGACAAATTCCTTGATTCCTGTAAGGGCTGCCAGCAACATTTTTCTCACGTTGCTGGCAGCCAAACAGAGCGCCTTATCCAGCTGGAGTCTGACTCTCTATGGGAGCGAGATGGCACAAGGGAAATAAACTCCCTGGGTCAATCAAACTGCTCTATTTTGAAACTGGAGCTCCCACGTGAGTCTCTACCCAATGGTTTAGATATACAATGTTTTTGTAACCTTAATTCCTCAAGAACAACTAATAGATTACACCATATTACAAAAAGCACTATCTGCAGAGGGAAATATCCTTTACAACGCAACTGTTACAACGCACTTCCATTTGGACGCAACCATTACAACGCAAGTCATTACAACGACTTGCTCTGGGGGGCGCTCTAGGATAGGGAATAGTATTAATTTACTATCCAACACCTTTCCTACTATCCACGGGGACTGGAGTTGGAATAATAAATTAAACTATTCACCATCCAGCGCCCCTCAACGCAAGTCGTTGTAACGACTTGCGTTGTAAAACATGCGTCATAAAGGCATGTGTTTTAATAGCATGCGTTGTAACGTCATACATCCATCTGCAGACCAAGATCTAACCTCCTGTCAAATTTGGTGCAATTCCATTCAGCAGTTTTTGCTGTACCCTTGTCAAAAGAAGTCCATTGATAATACATGGGGAATTTGAATTTTGGACCCCCCTTTTTTCCCGGGACACATTTGCTGGATTATCTGAAACATTCCATGCACAGACTAGTCAAAAAAGTAGCACTTTTAGGGAAGATTCACCAAACAGGGCCAAAGTTATTAGTGACACAAACGCTTTTCCTGTGGAACAGCTGACCTAACTATTACCACCTAGTTGTGATCGCTACTAGGATTTATATGTTTAATGGAAGTGATGCTAGGTTGACTCCTCTATATCTCTTTTGGTGTATTATGAGACTAAATTCAAAATCCCTAAAAACTCTGGCGGAGGTGACAATGGGGCAGCATCACTGGTTGTGACCTAAGTAGTATCACCAAGTTGTTTCTATTGCCTATTGTGTTTACTAACTTCCCTAGCAAACACAAGGATATGATGGACGGAGTGCTGAATCTTTTCAAACACTCATCCTAAAAACAGATCTGGGTTGAATCCATCATCATTCTTCAGCTCACTTTGCTACCCCAGTGCAGACACAGCTATATGCAAATCAGTATTGATGCTGTGCCTCATGAGAACAGTCCAGCCAGAACTGCCAAGCCATGTCTTCCCTAGACCGGAAACACGCATCCTGGGACAGGTTTCAGGTTAACAGCCCTCTTCAGCAAAGCTAGCTTGAATCCAGTGGCAAAGTGAGCAAGGGACCCACGTCTGGGCATACCCTGCCAGCTAACTTCCTTAGTCAAGTATAAGTCTCTTGCTGCTGCCATTGGTCCATTTGTCCTGGCTGCCTGGACTATTCTCCCATTGGCATAGTACCAGAATATCGTTTTTGGATTATCACCTGAACTAAGTATTTTGTCCTAAATGTTTTTAAAAAAAATGACACCCCATTGGAGTTAATGATAGAAAACCTAGACTCAGGTGGATGATATTTTTGTAAACAATATATATGATACTGCATTGTGTCAGATAATATTTCTTCATATTCTGACATATTACTCTACTAAGGTTCATATGGTTCTTTGAGACTTCCTTGGGCATATTATCAAGAACAATGTTAAAAATTATCACTGATTTAGCGGCAGAAAACTGCTGCTAAAGTGGCGATAATGGGCTTGATATTATGCCCTTGAGAATTCCAATAGAAGTCCATGTTCTAGTGTGAACATGGGCTTCTATTGAAATTCTCCAAGGCATATTTTCAAGCCCATTATCGCCGCTTTAGCGGCAGTTTTCTGCCGCTAAACCGGTGATAATTGTAACGCCGTTCTTGATATTATGTCCCTTTATCTGTGAGTAGATTTTTTAACTTCAATGGCTAAAATGCATTTTCTTGACTCTTACTCTCACCATAGGATGCATCAGTTAGCGACTACCCCACCCATGTTGCAACATGGACATATTCCCTGATTTTGCAGTATTTCGATCATTTCATGAATGCCTAATTCCCTATATGTCCGATGTTTTCGCTGTAGCTTTTGATATTAGGATCATAAGGGTTATTTCTCTCCTACCCAGACCAGGTCATTTTCCCCGCTTCTTTGAGTAAGTTATATTGTCTCTTAGGGGCATATTTACGAGCCCCCTGTGCCACAGAGCAGTACTTTTTGTAATGCTCAGGTGATGCAAATTACAAAATAATATCTATGAGGCCATGCAAAGCCACTATGTGTGGATTTCTATGGCCTCATAGCAATGGAGTAAGGCAAGACAGCACAAATTGCTGAGTTGCTGTACTCTGTCCTTGGTAGGCATTCCATGGACTTTGCGGTGGGTTTTTCCATGCAACACCAATGGATTTTTACAAGATCATGTAAACCTAGGGAAGCACCGTATCCTTACATATCCAGAGGTGAGGTGTAACGAGGAAAAAGATCTTTATTTCTTCACATTGTGTCTTCTTTCTTTATGTGCTGCATTTTGCAGCACACATAGAAAGAGGAAAACACCTCTTAGGATTCTTTTAGTGCATGAAGGTGCTCCTTCCTGCACAAAAACAATCCAGCTGACAACACATGCACCTTTGCCCCATGGTGCAAGAGTGCCTGCGTTGGGGCTAGTCTGCCTAAGCAGCGCCAGTGCAGGGGGAAAGGGCAGGAATGCACCGTATTACATTGATATGGTGCATTCCTGCCCTTTCACTTTTATGTAGGGCAGCACAACAAGCTGAGTTGCTGCACTGCCTTACGCCAAATCCCTGTAAATTAGTCATGGTACAATAAATTGCAATACCCTATTTACCAAACATTGTTCCTGCATGTATGTATGTAATGCTCCAAAAAACAGCATATTACAATTCGTTCTGTTCTAAAAAGTGATTAGTAGTAAAAAGTAGAAAGTAGTGATAAAAACTATTTTATGTCATCAGAGATACAATGCTAATTTCTTTTAATTAAAACAATATTCTTTTTATTGCACTGGGGACCGTAGATGTTTTGATTCTGCACTGCACCTATATGTCTTAATAAGGACATAGCATTAGAAAAGAGCATCCGACTGGGAACAAGAGATACACGAAAACACCAGGGGGCATATTCTCAAGGAGTTATTGCCAGTTTAACTGGACTTTATCGCAGCCAAAGTGGCGATAAAATTATCGCCCCATTCACAACCTGGTGCCAACAGCCCATATCACCAGTTTACCTGCGATAGCAGCCGCAAAAAACATCGCCACAGATGACCTCCGCAACTATCGATAATGAGATGCAGAGTAGGAGTTCCTGTGCAAAAAGCTGCGACAACACCACTCTGCAATATTCTCAACGACAAACCAGATAGGGGATAAGACCACAAAACACGTGATAAGGCACGTTAGCTGCATGAAATTAACACCTGCTCTGACCTGGTGTAAAGTTGTACGACAGCCTGCACCAGAAAAGGGAGCCCTGGCCAGAGCCACACCTGAAGGGCAACAGATGCCAAGGAGCCAGTGATCATGCAATCCGGACACCCAAGAGGGCCACAACACCCACCACCACTACCCCCAGGACCACCCCCACCCCCGGCCCCTCACTACCCCTCACCGGACCAACACTGAGGCAGTGCAGATAAAGACAGTGACCCTCAGAAAATGCACCAACCTCACAGACCCAACACCAGAGAATGCCATTGCCCATTACAAGCTCAAAGGGACAATCATCCTCTGCATCCTGACCACCATTGCCTACAGGCTGACGGAGCAGACATCCAACATACCACCTCAGACACAGCTGCTGGCCGTGCGGCACGTTTGGGCCACTGGTGACCTCCAACCAAGAACCGCCAGAGTCGGAGGAGTATCACAGCCAGCCCAATCCAAGTTCCACACAACGTTTATGGATGACATCATCAGCCTGGTACCCCACTATCTATACTTCCCCCACACTTTGCAGAAACAGCTGGAGACCAACCAAGGCATCTACGCCAAAGGTGGCTTCCCTCACGTGTGAGGGGGCAATTGACTGCACACATGTCCTACTTGTGCACCCTGGCAACACTGCACACAATAACCGCGATAGAAAGCACACGTATTCCATCAATGTACAGGCAATAGTGTACCACCCGGGAATCTCCACCAACGCCGAGGCCAATCACCCAGGCAGTGTGCATGATTCCTACATCTTCCGACAGTCCATCATCAACCAGCGCTACCAGGATGGCATGTACGGAAAAGCACTGCTTGTTGGCAAGTACCAAATGAACACACCACACACCTCAACTCCACAATCATGCAGTGCACACCACAGGAAATGCACATCAACGGCATGGCACCTAAGCCACACAATAGCAGAATATGGGGAGAGTTGGGAACCAGGCATGTGTGAAGGAGACAACTGACCCATGAATTAGAATGTACACAATGCCAAGTGTCCCGTGGTTGTGATGGCCAGACTGCAGTATGCAGACCACACACATATCTATGTCGACTCACACTGCAGGTTTTTGGAGTGTAGTGGACAGTGGACACAGCCATGTCAACCCCAGCCAGTAGGGAAGCTTGCGGTAATGTAGGCTGTTACGTCCCCCGTAAGCGTGATCAGAGTGGGCTGGCCCAGCGTATGCCAAGCCAGCGTAGAGGTGTGAATAAAAGGCACATAACTCTGTGCGTGGTCCTCTTCAAAATGCTCAACGTCTCTGCCAGTGCGGCGCCTCTCATCCCGCCATGAGGCTGACGCCATCGCCTTGAGCTATGTTGTCTGCAATCCAGTGCGCCTGCTGCACCACGGGCTACGGGTCCCCGAACCAGTCTTGCCCACCCCTATGCACACAGGCCTCAATGATCACCTCCCGACACCGGCGTGAGTCAAAAAGGACCCACCACTTGCCAGTGCAAGCTCTAATCACGAGGCCCGCGACCCTGTCAACCTCATACGACCATGACGGCCTCCGTGAGCATGGCCCGCAGTACTCCTTTATCGTTTATCGTTGAAGTACTCTACAGGCTGACACAGCGGACTAGTAGGTCACACATGTGGAACTGAGTCTTAGTTACACTATGGCAGAGAACATTATTTATGGCAGAATTTATGTCACTATACTCCCTTCGATGTGGTGCCACCAAGTATTTGCATAGCATTACAACCACACATGTCTGTGGTCCCACGTGGACAACTGCCCTCAGGCCACACTAAGCTCGAGTAGGTCACACATTTGGAACTGAGTCTTGATTTCTCAATGGCAGAGTACATATCATTGCACGCTAGGAGAGGTGTAAGAGGAAGACGCGTTTCAGTCATGAGAAAAAAGGATCATTGTTACGAAGGTGATCGAACACTACCAACAACTGCCCTGGTGTCACTATCTCTGTGCATCGCGAGCCAAACACACGTGGCTGTGGGCCACTGCTGACTATTGCCTCCGGCCTACACTGCGATCGAGTAGGACACACATTTGGAACTGAGTCTTGATCATGCAATGGCCGAGTTCAATACATTGTACCGGCATCATCGCAGACTGCATCCCCTCTCAGCCCCGGTGCCACTAAGTCTGTTCCTCAACATTCATTGGCACTCTTTGGTAGTACTTTGATGGCGTCTGAATCAATGGACTTCATCCTTATGTAGTTGATATCGACGTGCTGGTAATGAAGAGGCTGTAGCATTCCACTCCTCAATTTGCTGCTTCCGGATGATGTTTGCCCTCTGCATCATGCCCTGGAGCACACCCTACACTGTGGCCCGCATTCCTCCACCACATTCAACTCAGACATCGATGAGGACCCGCTCAGTACGCACGGCCCTATCTCACTGCCCCACAAGTCACCGTCCTGTGGCGGTGTGCCTGTGCCCGCCGCAGTGCATCCAGGGACACAAACTCTGTGCAGCTCAAGTAAGGGACCCGTTCTTCTAAGATATTCGATGGCCTCTGAGACGTTGGCCTTGGGTCATCAATGCTGTCCACTGCCTCCGGCCTACACTGCGGTCCACCAAGGCTCACACATCAAATCGAGTGCTGACCGGCCTGGACGTCGCATCACCGCAGGAGGCACACGCCATCACCACCAGGACCACCTCCAAAACCAAACTGCCAGAGTCAAAACAGTCGTAATGGCAGAGTAACAGAGTTGCTCACACCTGTCATGGATGCATCTCAACCTTCTTTACTTCAGGTCGGTTTAAGGAATATTGCTGGCTGGATGCATACCAACCTGTTAACACTCAATGGTGAGATGGTGAGAAAGCTGAACTGTTGATTGTGGGCAATAACAAAGATTTGTGGGGTCCAAAACATTGGCCCGCTGAAATGGTGCCAATGCCTCAATCTAAACACCAAGTCCAAAATGTGGGTGTCTTAATCGATGAACAATTGTCTATGAAGCAGCAAGCAGTGAGAGTAGCTTCAACCTCTTTCACAATCCTTAGATGGCGAAAAAAAATTCATAGATATTACCTTCTTCCGCCCAACGTACTGTGGTCCAGGTGCTTATCACCTCTAGGCTGAACTATAGTAACATTCTGTATTTGGGTGCCTCTAAGGAAGTGCTAGGCAAGCTGCAGTTAGTACAGAATGCCTCAACACGGCTGCATTGTAAGATACCCAAAACTGCCTCCATTTCGGGATTAATTCGAGATCTCCATTGGCTCAGGATCGAATGCTGCATTAAGTTTAAGGCTTTGAGTCTTATGTTCAAGATAAAATCTGGTAAGGCACCTCTCTACTTGATGACCCTTGTTCACCCTTATGTACCTTCCTGTACACTCCGATCAGCTGCCCAGGCTAAGTTTGTTATTCCTAGGATGAGACTAGTGCTTAAGGGTGATCGTTCTTTTTCCCACCTGGGTCCTTTTTTATGGAACTCCCTTTCGGCAGGTCTCCGAAGTGAACCTTCTTATGAAAGTTTCCGGATGGGGCATAAAAACTTGGTACATTCCCTTCTTTTTTTCTTTGGGCTCTGTTCAGGTGGCGTCCGGAAACCTTAGGGTAGCTGTGCGCCTTATAAAATAACAATAAAAATAACAATGCCATCATCTGCCTGATACCCTACTCAGCACTCCAGGTGCCACTAACTCAGTGCACCATGAGTCATTGTCCATTTCTGTTTTGGTTATGTGCTGTGTAGAGCTCACACAGCTGTGTCACCTCAGGCAGTGTGGGAGATCTGGGACGGTGATGAGGAAGGTGATGCAGGTGTGACATCCTCCACTGCAGCTGCATCAGGAATATCCTGGAGGGATCCTATCCTAGACATTATCTTCACATGAGCACGCTCAGCTCTAGTGCCCCAACCTCAGTGCACTGCAACTCATGGACACTTCTTTTTGCTCCACCATTATGCTCCGCTGTTGTCTCTGTAATGCTAGTGTTTACTGTTTCCATTTTAATGGTGTTCACTATTGTATTTGTTGCCAGCAACAACAACTCCGTGAGGGCTGGCTTACACACACCCCACACACATCCAGCACAGGCCTCATTGTACATGTGACCCTGCAAATTAAGGGGCCGGGCGCACGTTCCGGTAGCCAGTTCCACAAACTATATGATCATAATGTATGCATTAGGGCCCGGGCCCTAGCATATTACATTGTGCTGTGTACAGCAGATGCAACTGTGCCCCCGCTGGCAGCGGGTATGACCTTGGACATGTAGCTTTCTCGTCAGCCACTCACTACGTAAGAGGAGTGCACTGGGCCATCGTACGGAGGTCCGGCGTGGGTGTGTGAATGGTAATTCCGGGGCTCTGGACGTTATTCTGTACAGGAAATGTGCAAATGCATGTGTCTCTGTCACAGTGTGGTTCTCCTTTGTGGGGTGTAGGTGGTCCCTGATGAGACTTAGACACCCAGTATATGATGTAGTTTGGCTTCTATGAGCTCTCACCCCACCCGCACTTGTTCGGCTACCTCCTTTTGTCATTCTGACACCTGGCTTCTGAATGCGATGTGTGCCTCGGTGAAGTGTTGGGAGCCAGCCGTGGTGGTGGGTGCTTCCTGCTGTGAGGTCTGTGAATGGGCTTGGGTCTCCTCTATGTGGCTTGGCTGCCCTTCTCCTGGGAGTGGGTTGCCTAAGATGTCCATGAGCTGTTGTAGTGAGTCGGTGTCGAAGGTGTGGTGGTCGTCTCCAGCATCAATTATGAGTTATCTGGTCTGCTCTGCTGGAGGTGTTGTTTGTCCCTCTGCAATGTGAAGGGGAGATGCATGTTGACATTATGTTGACATGTATGTTGGTGCCTTGTTCTTGTTGACATGCAGACTGGATGACAAAGTACATTGTGACTGTTTGGGCAATGCTGGCAATTTGATGCGGGACAGAGGACATTTGGACTACGCGACGGATGTGAGGTTGTACACGTACATATGAATATCACAGTTTCCGGCTATGTTAGATGTGATTGGCCTGTTTCTGCGCGCATGTGTGGACCCAGTTGTGTGCCCTGTTCTGCAGTGTCAGTGTTGCACTTTGTACCACATTGCAGTAGGATGTCCTGTGATTGCTATGTGTGTTTGCTGCAGTGTGCCACGGGGGTCATGGACATGATCCTGGGTCATTGTGGGTGTGCAGTGTGCTACACATTGTTGTGCATGTGTGTCATTGTGCCCATCTCCCCCTGTTCCCCCATCCCTGGTCATTACTCACCCTGTTGATGTTGTGTCAGGTCCTGTCGAGCTGTGCCCGTACTCCCACTTCCTTGCACCGTCTACACACTGATGACTATGGCCTCCATTTCCTCCAGCTCCTCCTGTGGCGCAGGACTCCCACCTCCTGTCGCCGTTGCTGCCTTCCTGTTGGCAGCGAGTTTGTGGTTGGTGTGGCTTTTCACATCATGCCAGCGCCTCTTGACCTCCTTGACACTACGACTGCATTCACGATGGTCTCATTGTGGGTCAGTTGATGGTAGTGTACTGTCACCTCCGTGACGATGATCTAGTTTTGCTGCCGACTGCACCCCGTCTTCCTCTTCCTCTTCTCCTTGGCCATCCCCAAGCCCGTGGTTCCTTGCTGGAGGTCTATGGGGCTTGTGGGGTTCGCGTTGGCTTCTGCAGTAGGGCCGGGTGCATGCATGGTGCTAGGCAGTTTGAATTGTTTTTGGTGTATTCTTTTTGTTGCTTTTATAGAGCATTTACCCCCTCAAACATGGGATTTGCAGGCCTGTTGACGGTTTTCGCAGCTTTTTGTATCGCGATTGGCCTCATTGTAACTTTTTTGTATTGTTGTTCTGCATTTTTGTGATGTCGCTTTGTCTTTATCGTGAACATTTGGCACATTTTCGTGGGCCTATCTCATAGTACCTCCGTGTTGTGAATACTGAGTTAATACAGAGTTGTTTTTTCGTGATAGACTGCGATATGAAGAGTTGTGTTATGCTACTTTTGAGGTAATTATCACAGGTTCTTGAGACTATTCCCACAGGATGGGTAAGTGGCCTAGGAAAAACGAGGGTCATTAAAAACGTAGCTTAGATCTCGAAACGAGCAGTAGGGTCCCTTATATTGAATAGGTAATTAAGTCCGCAAACGAATGTAGAATTAAAAAATGCCTAATAATTGTTGCAGCGTAAGAAACATCTGAAATGTGTATTCATGCGCTATGCCTACTGAAGGAAAAATCAAGGCAATTAAGTTCAGAGAAAACATGTGATAACAAATGCTATGCTGGTATTAAAATTATAGTCTAAAAAATATCTTTAATGATCTATGTAATTGGAAAAATATCACGTAAGATACATTCCTAAGTTTGTGCAGTTGCCAAATGAAATATTTATGAACATTTTAAAATCCACATGGATTAATTTCCGAGGTTCTCTATGTACTATTGGACACTCTTTTAGGTACATGTTGAAGGATATCAATAAGACAGTTTTAACTCAAGAGGTCCCACCACCAGATAGTAGACACAACACATTTAAAATTACCATTGATAAGCTTTTGATTTGATTCACAAAACATATTGTTGCCCGCACAGATTACGGTGTACTCTGTCTTGTCTCCTACCAGTGTTGTTTATTAAATTAGTTTAGACTTTCTTTTTTCTATGTAAAACATTTGGCAGGCCTAATTGCTTCATGAGTGATTCTTTACATGTTTTTCAAACATTGGTTTGTTCTTAACAAGCCTGTAATATCTATTTGTGGATTGTACACAAAATGACAATTGAAGCCCGTAAGGAGACTCCAACATCTAACAGCCTTTGTGGCAGGTGCCATGCTTGTGACCTTTGGCCCCCCGCCCTGAACCTCTGCTGCTTCACGCCAGAAAGCTGCTATAAAGGGGCTTTGACATCCCACTGCGGGGATGCGGCGTAAGGAGGCTCCAACGCCTAACAGTCTTCGCAGCAGGAGCCGCACTCGTGACCTTTGGCCCCCTGCCCTGAGCCTCTGCTGCTTTGCACCAGGTGGCGCTATAAAGGGACTTTGACATCCCGCTGTGCAGGACAACGTGTGTGGGATGTGCCCCGGGGAAGTCCGGTCCACGGGAGGGCCCGTCCTTGCCGGTCATTGCCAGGAATAGGCAGGGCAGGGCCACTCCCTTTTCAACTATCATCCGGATTGTTTCATCCGACTATGACCGCATTGTGTGAGGTACTGTGCTCTCAGATTTATCTTTTGTATCGGTTGGCAACAAATAGCTGTTAAAGTGGACTCACTGACGGACACTGGGGACATTTTGTTCTGACTGTGTACCCGCTAGTGCAAGTTGCCTTTCTATTGTTTACCTGCCGTATTCACTGCTATGGCGGTGTCCCTGCGCCCGCAACATGGGGAAGAGGAAATTAACAGAGGGCAGTGGAGGAGGTGGTGGTAGCCAAAGCTCAAAGGGGAAAAAGGCTAGGACAGCTTTTAAACACCAAGCCAGTAACTGTGTTCTTGATCAAATTGACACCTTGATTACGGAATGTGAGGACATTCTTGTGGAAAAGCAAACTAGGTGCACACACTGTGGCAGCCTTCCTGGTAGACCTCTATCTAGAGCCCCCTGCCCAAGCCCAAATCGTACCACCATTATTCCATCAATGTTACAAAAGGCACCATAACATCACAGAAACCATTACCAGACGACTTAGAGTTTTCCTCAAAGTCTACCACTTCACATACTGGCCCTGACATCAGAACCCAGCAGTCTGAACAGGCAGTACCCTGCGTAAATAGGTTCCTGCCCCTTCAGGATTCAATCGATGATTGCACTTGAGATGTGCCCTTACTGCCACCCCCACGTGTAGACACTGCCACTTTAGGACAAAAAGCAGAGCCTCAGAACACTCACTCCATTATAAGTGCACTTAGAACAGATATAGGCATTATGATATTAATGCTAGAGGGCCTAACCACCTTAGTTAAAACGGCATTGGAGACCAACACACAGCATGGTCCTTTCATACAATGCTGCTTGCCGCAGCTCTTCCAAACCACGTGTGCGATACATGAACCAGCTCATCGCAGAAATGGTAGTAGTAATATTTCTAATGTTCTGATCATGCACCATTCTGGTACCCTTCCTGTACCTATCAGAAGTCAATCCTCACTAATTCATGCAGAAAGGAGAACAAGCAATGTTACTAACACAACATATAACAGCCATAGGAACCGAGCTCTGACACAAGACCCTCAAAGGGATCACAGGGCTACACTCCCACAACATGCTGAACCTCCCTCTCTAGGCGGCCAATTTCAACTCCCCCCTTTAACTCCTTTAGGTACTACACATCCAATGGAAGCTAAGAAAATCTATATGACTAACGTCCCAAAAATCAGTGTAGGAAGCGCATATAAGAGCGAAGACTCACTGATTAACAAAGTAATCCACTGGATCCGTCAGGTCAGGGGTTGTCGATCTGTAATCAGAGAGGATATCCTTAGGGCACGGAGATGCACCTTGCCTACCAACTCAATAGATTGCATTGGGGTCATATTTACGAGAGAACTGCACTGAGGTCATATTTAATAGAAGCAAGCTAGGGGAAAATATTCTTGGCCTGGAGTTTCACACCTGCCCACCAGATGGTTCCTCTATTCAATTTAGACACATCCCAACATATGAGCATGATAAAACACCAACTTTGTAACATCCAACACATCCAGGAGGTGCCTCCACGCTGGAGGACAACAACTGGCTACTGAATGAAGTTCCTCAATGCCCTGACCTTTTTACCATTGCCCTTGGCTCCAATGATGGTCAACTCCCTTGAAAATACGATTTTTGTAATACCCCATATCATAAAGAGGATAGTCTCCAACACAGGGCAAGCACAAGTAGAATTTCTATCTCTCCTCAAGATGAGACTAGCAATGGTACTTTCATGCACTTATCCTCGCACACATTAGACCACTCACTAAACATCAGTCCTATTTCTGCGGAATGCATTGCTTTTTGCCTCACACCCCATTAACAACTAAGGATTTTATCACGAAATGTGTCAGGACACAATAGTAAAATCGCACTCCCTCAATGGAACCAACTAGTGGAAGGATTTTACATCTGTGTCTTTCAAGAGACGTGGAGTCTGGTCCAGCTGCATAAAGCTGGCTACACTTGCTTTCATATACCCGCAACTTCTAACAGGAGGGGCTTAAACATTTGGGTAAACATCACTCCCAACTGCCAAATCGCTTCTCTAACTAGTTCAAGTCCTGACCTTTTGTGGCTAGGCATTCAGGGGGGAATTACAATCGTAACTTATTAATGTCCACGCAGGAGGGACACAAGGTGGCATGCCTTCACCCACCATCTCAATACTGGAGGATTGCCTATCTAACTGCCCACCCCACTCCAGAGTGGTGGTTGCAGGTGACTTTAACTGCACCTTTTAGCCCCTGGCCAAAGAAGATTTAATGGGAACAGAAGAATATGACAACAGATGGGCTGTTACTCAATTAGACCTCCCCCCAGTCAAGAAATGGTCACAACAGGTGCTCCAACGTAATGCCATCACTATGGAGTATTGTCTGAGGGCAGCTAATGGTAGATCAGCATCAGAAAAAACACTTTGCTAACACCTATAACAGAGTTACTTGTCGATCTCGGATTGATTATATTCTCCATGACCTGAAACCATGGGGGAACTGGTCGACATGATCGTGGGCACCAGCATAGAGAGCAGCCATAATATATGCTTAACTCTAAAACCCTTATGGGAGGCACCCTATTACCAGCCAAGCAACTTAACTTTGATAACCACCAGGGAGGTAGTTCCCTCAAACTGTAAAAGTTTCCTGTAGTGGCAGAACTCAATATTGCTTGACACAAAGATTGCTGATATCAAATATGATCTAGCTGTAGGAACACTTAAATTCCAGGCCCCCATAAATAGTGCATCTCAATTAGTGGATACTCATAGGGCCCACTCGCATACTGTTATCTGAAATGGTGTATATATTTAGTAACAACACCAAGGACCCATATTCTTGGTTTACCAAAAGCTGTAGGCACAAAAGGTCCATTTTAGTGGCAGCAATCAAAGAGAAGAACCACTCGTCCATAATAGCTGCGAGAAAATCGTATAGGGCAGCCCAGCATGAGGCCAAGATGGAATGGGAGGAATCGCGCTGGTTAGAGCTCAAAGATGCATGTTCATCCAAAAATTCTAACTTGTTCTGGAAGTTGGTCAACTGGGGAAGCAGATCAAGTGCAAGCCCACCTGCAAATCACACCACCGGCCAGGCATGGCATGACCGTTTTAGGCAGGTTTATTCAACACCAGAGGTCACCCAGTCTGTGGAACTAGACAGCTTATTGAAACTAGTTATCGCACTTCACACAGACACCTGGTGCAGAGTTCTAATGGGTGGTGAGAGAGGTCTTTCCAGGATAATACCCACAAATAATGGGCTTAAACAGGGCTGCCTATTGGCGCCCCTGTTATTCTCCTTATACATTGCTGATTTACCCAAAGCCATATTATCCATCAGCAATGGTATTTCACCTGTACTAGGGGATCACCCATTGCATGCTTAATGTATGCTGATGATATTTTAATTCTGGATCTCACCCCAAAGGGCTTGAATCCTCGTTTAAAAGCTTTGAACTCCTACTCTGAGGCTCATTTTTTAAAAATTAACATTTCAAAAAGTAAAATAATGTGCTTCTGTGGAAGGAGAAAACCTAAATACAATAATTATTACTGGTCTGTTGGGGGCGAAAGACTAGAAGTAGTTAAATCCTATCCCTTTCTTGGGAAGATAGTCATGAGCAATCTATCCGAAAAAACCCATACAGAGAACAATAGTAGGAAAGCTCTTGCTCAAGGGAAGAGTCTTATCTCTTTATATAAAGGGACAGGTCGGAGGCATTTTTCCACATTGCTCGAAGTTTATCGGGCAAAAATCCCCGCATCCCTAATCTACGGACTGGAAATAGTGGACATGGCATGCTGGATTTTTTTGGACTCTATTGAGGGTAGAATTCTTCGTAATTTAGCCTCTGTAAATACTGCTAGCTCTACGTCTTCGTTAAGACAAGAATTTGGCCTGTGCAGTGCACGGTCTCAGGCAGTTGCGAGTGTGGTGCGTTGGGTTTTTAATATAGCTCAAGGAAAGCCTGGCACACTAAGGTTTCAAATAAAAAATGAGTTGTTGGGTTCCTATAATGTCTACTCCTCTATTGTAAGGAACTTCAGACAGGCAATTACTTTACTACAGATAGATGAACAAAGTCTTTTTTCATCCTCAACTGCCCAACTAAAGTTATCCTTAAAGACCACATCTTGGGAGTTGAGTTTTAGAGCAGATAGTAGGACCCGCAAAGTTAAGAGAGGAATGATCCCTTTTGGTAACTCTTGTGAAATTAAAAAACTTCAGCCATATTTAGGTTGGAATCTTCCTCATGCAGTTAGGCGATTTATTCTTTTGTTAAGATATGATTTACTTCCATTGAACTGCCTCTTGTTTAAATGGCATGGTGGTACAGATATCTGTGATTTTTGTAAACTGTATTCCCAGGACTTATACCATGTTGTTTTTGTTTGTCCAGCCCTTATGGTACACAGGCGTAAATGGTTAAAACCTTTGTGTTTTCAGTTGGGTATTTTCACTGCTTATGATTTTATTGCAGCCATGTTTAATCCCCCAAACGAAATGTTTTGTTTTAAGTTGTTTTCCTTCTTTAAATGTTTTCTTACATTTTACTGACACTTTTATTCACTTCTGTAATCATTCTCGTTCTTCTTTTGTCTGATAAACTGTTATGTGGATCTCGATAAGAGTTCCGTTATCATAAATGAATAAATAAAACTTAAACTACTAGACAGCTTGAATGAGCCGCTTGTAGAAAATGAGTGTTTTAATCTGGCTAAGATAGAAGCAACAATCATCAAAATAGTACCCTCCAAAGCAGCTGGCCCAGCTGGCCTGCCAGGTGATCTCTTTCTGGCTAAACCAGCCAATTTGGCACTTTACATCTAGCCAACGCAATAGCTAAAGGTGCTCTGGTCCCAGGGTGGTGGAAGGCTGCTGAGGTGGTCCCAATCTATTAAAAGGGTGTTAGGGATGACCCCTCTAATTATAGACCAATCAGCCTGATCTATGCTATTCAGAAAGTCTTTGGTCGAGTTTTTCTGCATAGGATACAGGCATGGACTGAGGACGAAGCCATCCTCTCCCAGTATCAGGCTGGATTTAGATCCAAGACTGGGACGATGGACCAGGTGTACAGACTCCCCCTTATCTACTGGAAGGTAGTGGTGATAGGCAAAGGCAGTCTTTATCTCGCATTTATAGACCTGAAGACTGCCTTTGACCTGGTCCCTAGATGTAAGCTGTGGGCTGCACTTGGAGGGATGGGTATTCCCCATCTCATCCTCAAACTGCTGATTCGACTACTTGAGGGCAACTATGCCCAGGTTCGATGGGGGCCGCAAGGGCAACTCAGAGAGTGCATCCCTGTCAACCGAGGAGCCTGACAGGGCTGCGTTCTAGCCCCGACCCTATTTTCTTTATATGTGAATGGGGCTGTCAGCTTTCTCCAGGAGACTCCCTCAGACTCACTTGCCCTGGGGGGAATCAAGGTACTAACCTTGCTGTTTGCAGACAATACCCTGCTGATGTCTAAGACACCAGCAGGGTTGCAACATCTACCTAACAGATTCCAACTTTTTGTGATAATCAGGGTTTGGTCATAAATAGCATGAAAACAAAATGTATGGCCTTTAATTGTCACAAGTCATACAGGGGCAGCCCCCATCTGGGTGGGGCACCCTTGGAAAATGTTGACTCTTTTGATTACTTAGGTGTCAGACTCTCTGACAAAATGTCCTGGAAGCCTCACCTCGCAAAGATGCTTCAGGGACATAAACAGGCAGCTGGAGTAATAGAAAAAGGACATCGCCTCCCTCACACCAGGCCGGTAGTCTCGGCGCTCCAAGTCTACGATGCTAAGGCAGTTAGCTCTGCTCTCTATAGAGCAGAGATTTGAGGGATTCGATAAGCTCAATGACCTTTGTAGATCTGAGCACAAATTCTTCAGAGACTTGGTGATGTTACCCAAAATGTCCCTCTTACTCCCCTAATGCGGGATATGAGTAGGCGGTCTATTGGAGATATAGCAAGATTACGCCCACTGCTATTCTGGGCCCGCATTTGACAGACCCCAGAGCTCCTCCCTTGCGCCGAAACCCTCACCGAAATAGTCAGTTTGGACGCTGGCAGTAAGATAGGCAGGATCTCAATTGTCAAAAAAATGCTAACATCTATCTGTCTCCAAGCTTATTGGGATAGCCAGGAACCCCTAGGGAGAGATGACCTCTAATGGCTTTACTGGGAATGGGTAGATCATCGGGAGAGTAGCAATTCTAATGTGGGCAGACTAACGAAAGAGTTTTTCATGCACAAACAAAATATCTTGAGCCTTTCTTTGATATAATCCAGGTCCCGAGGGAGAGGAAGCTGTACCTACACTTCAGATATGGAACACTCTCTGTTCGTGAGGTGACTGCTAAGTGGCACTTTTGCAACAAGACCCCAAACGTCTGTCCATGCTGCAACACCCAGATAGAAAGTGTTGCACACCTACTGTTTGCCTCCCTGGTATATACAATCCTGCGGGCTTAGTGGATAAGATCGATCTGTCAGTGAAAAGGCACAAGGGATTACCATGCAGCCCTGCGCATCCTTAGGTCCAATTCCAGACCTCTTTTTGCTTGTTGTATTGTCCGCTTATATGTTGTCCACGGCATTGTACGATTGCACTTTTACTTTTAAAATTGTTTTAGTTTGATAGCTTTTATGACACTACTTGTCGAATAAAGCTTTTAGAACAGTTGAAGCCACAACTTTTTAACTCCCTAGAATTGATCACAAAATCAGATATTTTGCGGGTTAAAAGAGGGTTTAAGGCGTTTATCCTAAAATCAAGAGCTGTAGGCTCTCAGTATAAAAGTAGTTACATACACTTTATGATTGTCAAATCTATGAATACATTAAATCTGTATTTAACACTGGATAGGCCAGCTTTGCACAAAAGGTTCCTAAAGTATTTTGTTTACATTTATTCCCTCAACTGCTAGTGGGATGGTATAAGCCCTCAAACCCCCTTTGTTCATGTGATATGATTTCTCAATTGGACACTTTGCATATTGTTTGATTTGTCACAAATCGGCTGGTCTGTGATACAAGTAAATTTTCTCCCTCTTTTTTTGCCTTTACATTTTAAACAAGCTAGACCAGAATAACTGTATTTGTAACGATTAGATAATGTATGCTGTTACTTATCTAGGTTTTTATCGGGGGTGTTGTATGCTTACATATGAATTTGTAGTGTCTGGCTCGATCACGTTTTCACTCAACATTTTTAATTGTTTGTATTGTGCTTTTATGATTGCTATTCCAAACCCAATAAAGAAAATTTGAATGATTGACAAGTGGAGCCACAGTCTTGGGTGTGCCCAATGCCTCTTTTCCTTAGATATTCCCACCCACTTGGATGCACAGTAATCTGGAGCAGATATATCTAACCTGGGTTCAGAACTTCACCAGCTTTTCTTAATTTATGTTCTTGACTATGTCTTTGCACATTATTTCTGCGGACTAAGATGAGCTGAAACTTAACCACCCACAACTGTTCATGCTATTGTTCAAGAATGATATTTTCTTCTGCTTTCTTTTTATGAGAGTTTCATGATGTTTTTGAGAATGTAACTTTAATAGCAACAATTTCTTTCCTACATAATTTCTTTGACAATAACTCTCCTGATCTGTACTTGTCTACAAACAACGTATGCATGGTTTAGGTGTTCCTATACCACACAAATTATTAGAAATATTTTATTCCAACTTTCTTTGTTGCAGCATTCATTACTTGTTCCACATTAATGACGCCCATCAGCCTTTTTTAAGTAATGAAGGGCTTTTACTGCCTCTCCTATACAGTTAATGACTTTGTTTTGAAATCACTGATCTACCTGGACATGGTTTGCTCGGCAATTCTTTGTCATCTGTGATTTTTCATGTTTATCTTTAGGCGTCTTCTTTTTTTCACTTTGGTTCCCTTTTTCGTACCTAAATTTGTTCACACCTTTATTGGGAGTGGATCTTTTCGTAAACTCTCGATTACTCTTCCAGTTCACGTATATCTTCCGTCCATTTGCTCTTCTGCTCACAGCTGAAAACGTGGATGTTCGAGATAATTATGCCTTCCACAGGTTAGAAATGGTGCTTTATAAAAGCACTTCATAAATGTTGTATGTCCTCATTATTGCATAGTAGATATGTTCTAAACAACATATTTTACACCAGTTTCACATATGGATGCACAACCACTTAACCCCTCACTTATCTCTACTAGTGATAATGTGCTCCATTAAATACAGCGCTGACGACAACTGAACACAAGCTGGTTAGCTAGGAATATATGATTTTCAAGAGGATACATGCACAGTCATATTTATCCAAGGGTTGGTTCACTTTTGCACGATACAACGAGGTGCAAAAGCGACACAACGCTTACGATGCGATTTATGAAGCGAAGCAAGGCCCACTTGCATGGTCTGAGAGGCTTGATAAATTTAGAGTAATACAACGCAGCGCCAATCACTGAGTAGCGTTACTCTGCCCCAGGAACGCGTTCCATGGGGGATGAATGCGTGTTCCCAGGCAAAACCCATGGATTTTGACTCATTTCAAAATTTACCATAAGTGGTTGACCTTGGAATGCACTCAAATTACTATGCACCCCCAGGTGAGGCTTAACGAGGAGAAATATCTTAAATCTTGTCGTTTTTCCTCTTTCTACAGCACAGATATAAAGAGAAAAATGCCTCAGGGGATTGTCGTTGTGCAGGAAGGTGTCCCTTCTTGCACAAAGACAACCCTGCCTGCAATGCAGGCCCCATGCACCATGATGCAAGATTGCCTGCATTGGCGCTAGCCAGCACATTGTGCACCAGCGCTGGGGTAAAGCAGGAATGTGCTGCATTATGTTAAATTGGACACATTCCTGCACTCATCCCATCATGCTGCCCTGCGTGATTTCTACATAAATATTCCGTTTAATGCGCAATCAAGCAAAATATTTGTGAACTCAAAATGGAATTCATGCACAGGTTTGGAATAGTGCTGGGAAGTGTGTGCATGTTAAATGCATATGCTGGATGTATGTGTGCCTGTATGTAGTATGTATGCACTGGGTGTATATGTGTATGGCACAATAACTGGAGGGCCCTGAGTACCATTTTGAGAGACCCAGGCTGCATCCACCCAGACAGATTTGTTGGTTGCTGCATTCATGTAAGCTGGGTGGGACTCATACTGAGGAGGAGTGGACCAGGTTTACCCTATACACTTTAAAGGGTGCTCTTTGATTCAGTGAGAGGTCCCAAGGAAGATGCCTATGCACATCTCAGGAAAGAGCTGGGACGGATAAGTGAATCATAAATATTATGGCTGTGAGCCCTTGGCTAACCCTTTGATCTACACAGTGTAGCTGACATCCAGGTGTGAACTCTAGTCACCTCCATGGTCTCTGTTGTGGGACTATCAGCTTTGGAGGCATATCTGCTGTGGCAGACTGCTTTTCAAGAGGAGGAGAGAACAGATAAGTATATATTTAATAAAATAAGCAGAACCCCAACATAAAACTTCAAAGACTCAGACCCCAAATCACATAGTACTGGAAATGGAACTAGAAGAAGGGGAGTTTGAGACCCCAAAAATTGTTATCCGGCAAAAAAAACGATTGGCTGTGTGGGGAGGGGAAGTTCTAGAAGACTACTGCCTGTGACCAGGACTGGGTTCCAAGGCTGGTCAGTCTGCCTGCTGGGTGAGAGGACATCAGCCATCACCCATGGAATCCAGGATCACCTGCCCTGGAATACCAGCGCCTTCCAGCTTACCAAGACCAGTGTGCTCTGAGAGAAAGAAGAGCATTGGAGGGAGCACGGCCCGGTGGGTAGCCCTTTGTAGTGGACTCCCTGTGTAAGCTGTGAGAAAACAACTACTGTACCAATGGTTGTTGCCCTTGCGCAGGACTGAGTCTGGGACTAATGTATGTCAGGAGAGGGCCGCCATGAAGATAGCATGAAAAACTGCAGTGTGGTAAGGGTTGAAGACTTGTCTGGCAGCTGTGTGCCAACCTAGTGTGCCAGGAGGGGCTGTCAGGAATACATGTGCCATGTTGATCAGGGCGCAGCCCATGGATTGTTATTGGTGTTGACCCGTAGGTCACCAGAAACAATGCGGGCAGCAACTGGTCTTACCCCCGTTTAGTAAGTCAGGACGCCATGAAAGCATCATCACCCAAGTTATGGATCGAGGACCGGAGGTTAGGTATCACCTCCACCCAATCGCTCCACGCAGGAGTAGTGCAAGAAACACCTGATTGCTGTGGGAGCGCGACCACAAGGGAGAGAGAACCTGCACCTGCCATGAGCAGCCACTGAGTCAGCATGCAGCCAACTCAAATGATCCGGACCTGAGCCACTGCAAGAGTCCATGGACGGGGTGCATTACAGGACTTAGCTTACTTCACTCCTACTGGAGCAGGTCAAACTTGGTAGTGACCTACAGAGTTCAAGGGACTTCACTGATAAGAGAACTGCCCTACGATGACACAATTTGACATGGTTTTAAGAGTCGGAGTGGACTCTTGAGGCACAGACACCAAGTAAGGCACTCCCTGGATGTTCCCAGCAGTGAATTGGGAATAACCACTATAGCTAACACTAGGAGGAGGCAGGGCAATGAATTGCCATTTAAATACCGAGGGCAAGATGTAGGTAGCCAAATACCGGTCGGTAACGGCCGAAAATACCGAATTTCGGCCCTTACCGACCGGTATTTGGTTTTTGAGATGTAGGAGGCTAAAATATACCGATTCGGTAAATAAGAGTCGGTAATTTACCGAATCGGAATTTACCAAATTCTTATTTACCGATTTCTTATTTACCGAATCGGTATTTAAGAAATGGTAAAAAATGAGTTTTGAGATGTAGGAAACCTCAAAAATACAGAATTTCATGAAATTCGGTATTTAAGAGTCGGTATTCACCATGGAGTGAAAGAAGGTGGTAACCAGGTGCAGGCTATAAAAAAGGCCTCAAAATGCAACAGTGTGACCAGAATGGCGGCATTCTACATCATTGCAAGGCGGGTACGGCTACAGGCAGCAGGAGAGAGGGTCTGGAGAAGGGAGGAGCAAGTCTACAAGCAGAGGATCACGCTCTTCCGACTCACTGAGCCAGAGATATTGCAAAGGTACAGGCTACACCCCAAAACCATCCTGGACTTGATCAGGGACCTGCACCCACTCCTGGAGCACCCAACACCAAGGGCACATGCCATTCCACCCCATGTGCAGGTGCTCTGTAGCCTACACCTGCTTGCATCTGGGAGTTACCAGAGTCTGATTGCTGCGGTAGGTGGTGTGTCCCAGAGCTGCCTGTCCCGTTTCTTCAGGAAGTTCCTGGAGGCCATGATGCAGAGAATGCATCATTACATCAGCTTCCCTGACATATATACAGAACTGCTGAAGACCAAAACTGAGTTTTATCAACTGGCACACTTCCCTCACGTCATAGGCTGTATAGATGCACCCACATCCCAAACTGCACACCTGCAGCCACAGAACACATATTCAGGAACCGAAAGTCAACCCACTCTATCAATGTGCAGGTGATATGCAACGCTGGCAACATTATAACAGACATTGTGGCCAAATTCCTTGGGAGTACCCAAGACTCATACATATTCCAGAACAGTGGGATCTACACACGCCTTGCTGCTGGAGATTTTGGTGAAGGATACCTGCTAGGTAAATAACTGTGACACACCCTGATAGTTACTGCAGATGAATGTATTTAGAGTATGTAACTAATGGCACCCTCTATTCCACCTAGGCGATAGTGCTTATGCTCTGCGGTCCTTTGTTCTTACCCCCTACCTGAATCCATCTACCAGGAGTGAGAGGCGTTATAATGTGGCAAACAGAGCAACACGCAATGTTGTTGAACGCACATTTGGACTTCTAAAAAGCAGGTTCCGCTGCCTCCACCAGAGCGGAGGTGCACGGCAGTACACTCCTATCATCTGCTGTAAAATCATTGCGACCTCTGCCATGCTGCACAACCTTGCCACCAAGAAAGGCACAGAAGTAAAAAAGTACACATCATGAGGACATTGATGATGGAACAGAACAGCCAGAGCCTTACGCAGCAGGAGCAGCGCCTGCAACAGATGGGAGACTGAGACGGGCAGAGATCACACGCAGCTATTTCTAAGTAAGTAAGGAGACACAGCCAGGCATTGGATAGGAATGGCGTAGTTTAATGGGCACTACGGTAAATTAGTAAAGGCACACCATGGTACTCCAATGTGTTACTACCTCACTGGGCGGTCACAGGTTACTTCACCCTGACACGTCCTGTGGAGTATGGGCTGCATTATTGTTTGCGCCCATGCACAACAGTGCGGGATGCCCGAGGTTGGGTTACAACTGTGGCTGTTGATTCAGGGTCAGCAGATTGGCGCCTGCTGCTTCTTCTAATGTCTGGTATGGGTGTGTTAGTGCTGCTCCTGCTGGTGGTGTCTTCAGTGTCCCCCACACCTAGCCCCCTAGCGTTGGCTGACTGGTTTGTCAGTAGCAGCTCCATGGCAGATGTCACTCTACCCATCCCCCTAGACAAATCTGTGCAGCAGTGCACAAGGCCCTCTTGCATGGCAACAGAGCGCTGACATAGTAGGGAGGTGACTGTTGCAAGTCGGTTCATTGCCTTTGTATTTTGCTGCATGCACTGCTTCTCACGGCACGTCTGTGTGCAGTCAGTCTTCAGAGTTTCACAGAGAGCCATCGTGACCTGCGACATGTCACTCTGACATGTCTTTCATACTCTCTGCCATGGAGCTAATGCCCCGGTCTATGTTGCCCATTTTGGTGTTTAAGTTGCGCACCTGCCTCTGAACTGCTGATATTCCTTTTGCCTGTAGGTGCTGCACCTTGACCATTGTGGCCTCCAGCCCACAGAAGACCCCCTCTCCATCCTGAGTTGCGCTTCTCTCCCGTAACCTACAGCGTCTGGCACCAGTATGCACAAATTTGGATGTGGACTGCTCCCCAGCGTTCTCTGCCTCCAGTGGAGCCGTTTGGGTGTCACCCTCCCTTTCATCTTCTTCGGACGAGTCAAAAATTCTGAGAGGGGGCACATCATGCCTCCTTGGCCTTACCAGTTCAGAGGAGTCTGTACCTGGTGTGGGAGAGAGGGCTGCTGAGTCCTGCTGTGGTGAGTCGTACAACAGACAAGAACAAGGCGGTGCTGTGGTGGGTCGCTTTGGTGTTGATCCTGCCTGTGCTGGGGGTGCGGGTGGCGGCCTTGTGCTTTGCCCTGCACTGGTGCCTGCGTCCTCTCTCCTTTCAGTTTGGGGTCCCCTCTTCTCCCTTTCCAGCGCTGTCTTGCGCGATGACTCTCCTGTGGAAAGATATAGACATTGGCTCAGTGGTGCTGTACACCTGTGTGTCATTATTAGTATTAAAAAAAAAGGCTCTTTCACAAAGCAGAAAAGTGTTGTTGTACAAAACGTGTGGCAAGCTGCCAATTATCATAGCAATATGAACGAAACACCACTGTAGGGTACTTCCCCATCGTTCAATAGTCCTCAGAAGCTGCTGGCCCAACAATTGAAGCCGACCCCCTGTCCACAGAGCCGCAACAAAAAATAACCCCACCCTCATCCCGCCCCCCCAACAACTTCTCCCCGACTTACCCACCCCCCCGCCCTAGTTCCGGATCCAACATCCCTTAACAAACATACAACCATGCATACTTATACAATTCAATCATCCGTGTGTGACAAGCGGAGTAATCGTAAATACCTTGGGCAAGTTACCTCTCGAAATTCAGTGGGCAAGAGGGATAGGAAGGGCTGCCACAGCTCCGCATATTTAGCCCCCTCCCCTGCCTTCACTAGGGATAATTTCTCCATACCCAGGACAGACCAGAGCCGACCCAACCAGCCCTGGAGGGTGGGGACCTGCGTAGTGCCCCACAAAGTCAGCAGAACCTGAACAGCAGAGCCCAGCGCTATCACAATTAGTCAGCCCCTGCGTGCTATCAAGGGGAAGGTAAGGGCGTTGGGAAGCCCCAACAGGACATAAGCCGGGAATCGTGGAATCTCCGTTTCAAAGTGAGTGTCCACCTCGTCCAGGATCGCTTTCCAGTAACCCTGGATGTGCCTGCAGTCCCACAGTAGGTGTGTCAATGTGCCCCTCTCCCCGCAGCCCCGCCAGCAGGAATCATCCCTGGTGCAGTCCATCTCATGCAGTCGTTCAGGCGTATAGTACCAGTAGGTCATTAGTTTAGTAAAGGTATCCGTCAACCCCATATGGTAAGCCGAGTGTCTGGCGCGGTAGTAAATGTCGTCCCACTCCTTGTTACTCAAGTTCCGCCCTAGTTCTCTCTCCCACCTCACCCGTCCTGCATTATAAACGTGTGAGTACCTGTCTAAGAGTAGTCGATAGATGTCCGAAATGAGTCGTTTGTCTGCAGTGCGCGAAATGAGCCAATATTCATATTTACTAAGCTTGCGATTCACTTCTCCCCGGGTTAGGGGGTGGAGCGCCTAGTGTCGCACCTGAAGATACCGAAGGCGCTCTGTTTCCCGCAAGCCATAGACCTTACGGAATCCCTCGAAAGGCGTCACTCCATCACCTGAATACACGTGAAAGAGGCATCTACAGCCCGCGGGGTGCCAGCGTGCAAATGCTCGAACATCTCTACACAGGCCAAAATCAGGGTTCTCTAACAAGGGCGTGAGGGGTGAAGGAAACGACGTCAAGTCGTGCAGGGTACATGTTTGATCCCAAACCTCAAGCGGGACTCTCGGGATAAACAAGTCGTACAAGTTGGGGGGTCGGTGGTGTCGACGAAGGAATGGCACCTCCTGCAACGGACGCCCCGCCTCCACCTGATCCTGGAAGAGCCAGTGTCGTTCCGATTCCCATTTACTCGTTCCACCAGGGTCCGGAGTTGGGTCACCTGATAATAGAGTTTTAAGTCCGGCAGGCCCAGGCCGCCCGTCTCCGGGGGGAGCATGGCCAACCTCAGCTTAATCCTAGGCCGTTTCCCATTCCAAACAAACTGCGCCAATTCCGATTGCGTACGGCGAACCCAGCCCTCAGGGGGGCAGAGCGGGATAGCCCGAAAGATGTACAAGATTTGTGGGAGAATCGTCATCTTCACCGCCGACACCCGACCTAGCCAGGAAAGCGGGAGATGCCGCCATCATCCCAGCTCCATTCGAATATTGCGACTGAGGTTGGCATAATTAATACGCACCATATCCTGCAGCGTGGCTGCCAGCTGTATCCCCAGGTAGGGGACGGCACCGTCCGCCCAACGGAAGGGGAACTGCGCTTCCAGCGAAGTGCGCGTCTGTGTATCCAAGGAAAGATCAAGAGCCATTGATTTTGCCATATTTACTTTAAAGCCGGAAGCCTTTGCAAACGCCTCCAGGACTGCCACGCCGGCCGGCAACGAAACCGCAGGAGAGGCGAAGGAGAGAAGGACGTCGTCGGCGTATAAGCTGATCGTGTGGATATATGCCCCGAATTTATTCCCTCGTACTGTGGGGTTCGTTCGCATAGCCCGTGACAGAGGTTCCATGTATAGCGCAAAGAGCAGGGGGGAAAGCAGACACCCCTGCCGGGTTCCGGGCACAATGGGGAAAGTGGGTGACGAGCAGCCGTTAACGCGCACCGATGCCGTGGGGAAGGTGTAGCAATTCAGGACCCACGTGCGAAATTTAACCCCCAGCCCAGCCCTGGTAAGGACCTGCTCCAGGTACGGCCAGTGGACTCGGTCAAACGCCTTCTCTGCGTCTATCGCCAGCATCATGAATTCTCCCGGCAACCTAGTGGCACGCTCAACCAGGTGGAGCGCCCTTTTCGTGTTATCTACCTTCTGTCGCTCCAGGATAAAGCCGGCTTGATCCGGGGCGACCAGTCCCTGCATGGATAGGCCAGCTTTGCACAAAAGGTTCCTAAAGTATTTTGTTTACATTTATTCCCTCAACTGCTAGTGGGATGGCATAAGCACTCAAACCCCCTTTGTTCATGTGATATGATTTCTCTATTGGACACTTTGCATATTGTTTGGTTTGTCACAAATCGGCTGGTCTGTGATACAAGAAACTTTTCTCCCTCTTTTTTTTGCCTTTACATTTTAAACAAGCTAGACCAGAATAACTGTATTTGTAACGATTAGATAATGTATGCTGTTACTTATCTAGGTTTTTATCGGGGGTGTTGTATGCTTACATATGAATTTGTAGTGTCTGGCTCGATCATGTTTTCACTCAACATTTTTAATTGTTTGTATTGTGCTTTTATGATTGCTATTCCAAACCCAATAAAGAAAATTTGAATGATTGACAAGTGGAGCCACAGTCTTGGGTGTGCCCAATGCCTCTTTTCCTTAGATATTCCCACGCACTTGGATGCACAGTTATCTGGAGCAGATATATCTAACCTGGGTTCAGAACTTCACCAGCTTTTCTTAATTTATGTTCTTGACTATGTCTTTGCACATTATTTCTGCGGACTAAGATGTGCTGAAACTTAACCACCCACAACTGTTCATGCTATTGTTCAAGAATGATATTTTCTTCTGCTTTCTTTTTATGAGAGTTTCATGATGTTTTTGAGAATGTAACTTTAATAGCAACAATTTCTTTCCTACATAATTTCTTTGACAATAACTCTCCTGATTTGTACTTGTCTACAAACAACGTATGCATGGTTTAGGTGTTCCTATACCACACAAATTATTAGAAATCTTTTATTCCAACTTTCTTTGTTGCAGCATTCATTACTTGTTCCACATTAATGACGCCCATCAGCCTTTTTTAAGTAATGAAGGGCTTTTACTGCCTCTCCTATACAGTTAATGACTTTGTTTTGAAATCACTGATCTACCTTGACATGGTTTGCTCGGCAATTCTTTGTCATCTGTGATTTTTCATGTTTATCTTTAGGCGTCTTCTTTTTTTCACTTTGGTTCCCTTTTTCGTACCTAAATTTGTTCACACCTGTATTGGGAGTGGATCTTTTCGTAAACTCTCGATTACTCTTCCAGTTCACGTATATCTTACGTCCATTTGCTCTTCTGCTCACAGCTGAAAACGTGGATGTTCGAGATAATTATGCCTTCCACAGGTTAGAAATGGCGCTTTATAAATGCACTTCATACATGTTGTATGTCCTCATTATTGCATAGTAGCTATGTTCTAAACAACATATTTTACACCAGTTTCCCATCACGATGCACAACCACTTAACTCCTCATTTATCTCTACTAGTGATAGTGTGCTCCAATAAATACAGTGCTGACGACAACTAAACACAAGCTGGTTAGCTAGGAATATATGGTTTTCAAGAGGATACATGCACAGAGTCCTATTTATCCAAGGGTTGGTTCACTTTTACACGATACAATGAGGTGCAAAAGCGACACAACCCTTAAGATGCGATTTATCAAGCGAAGCAAGGCCCACTTGCATGGTCTGAGAGGTTGATACATTTAGAGTAATACAACGCAGCACAAATCACTGAGTAGCGTTACTCTGCCCCAGGAAGGCGTTCCATGGGGGATGAATGCGCGTTCCCATGGATTTTCACTCATTTCCAAATTTACCATATGTGGTTGACCTTGGAATGCGCTCAAATTACTATGCACCCCCAGGTGAGGCTTAACGAGGAGAAATATCTTACATCTTGTTGTTTTTCCTCTTTCTACAGCACAGATATAAAGAGAAAAATGCCTCAGGGGATTGTCGTTGTACAGGAAGGTGTCCCTTCTTGCACAAAGACAATCCTGCCTGCAATGCAGGCCCCTTGCACCATGATGCAAGATTGCCTGCATGGGCGCTAGCCAGCACATTGTGCACCAGTGCTGGGGTAAAGCAGGAATGTGCTGCATTATGTTAAATTGGACACATTCCTGCACTCATCCCATCATGCTACCCTGCGTGATTTCTACATGAATATTCTCTTTAATGTGCAATCAAGCAAAATATTTCTGAACTCGAAATGGAATTCATGCACAGGTTTGGAATAGTGATGGGAAGTGTGTGCATGTTAAATGCATATGCTGGATGTATGTGTGCCTGTATGCTGTATGTATGCACTGGGTGTATATGTTTCTGTGGATGGCACAATAAATGGAGGGCCCTGAGTACCATTTTGAGAGACCCAGGCTACATCCACCCAGACTTATTTGTTGGTTGCTGCATTCATGTAAGCTGGGTGGGACTCATACTGAGTAAGAGTGGACCAGGTTTACCCAATACACTTCAAAGGGTGTTCTTTGATTCAGTGAGAGGGCCCAAGGAAGGGGCCTATGCACATCTCAGGAAAGCGCTGGGGCGGATAAGTGAATCATAAATATTAAGGCTGTGAGCCCTGGGCTAACCCTTTGATCCACACAGTGTAGCTGACATCCAGGTGTGAACTCTAGTCACCCCCATGGTCTGTGTTGTGGGACTATCATCTTTGGAGGCATATCTGCTGTGCCAGACTGCTTTTCAAGAGGAGGAGAGAACAGAGAAGTATATATTTCATAAAATAAGCAGAACCCCAACATAAAACTTCAAAGTTTCAGACCCTAAATCACATGGTACTGGAAATGGACTACAAGAAGGGGAGTTTGAGACCCCAAAAATTGTCATCTGGCAAAAAAAACAGATTGACTGTGTGGGGAGGGGAAGTTCTGGAAGACTACTGCCTGTGACCAGGACTGGGTTCCAAGGCTGGTAAGTCTGCCTGCTGGGTGAGAGGACATCAGCCAACACCCATGGAATCCAGGATCACCTGCCCTGGAATGTAGGTGTACTTATATAGCGCAAACCTGTCACCCAAAGGGCATCCTGGCGCTTGCTTAGGGAACCCGTCCTGGTATTCCCCTGTGAGAAACCCCGGCAGGGTGTCCACAAGGTGAAAGCCAGGCATCCCGCCGCGAGGGGCCGTAGTGGAGATTAAGCAAGCTATTGCCCAGAGTTGCAGAGTGTGACCCCGTGATTCGAGTAGGCACCGGAGCGAGAATTGTCGAGTCCGTGGAATTTTTGAGCCCGAGACCCGCCGAGGCGGGGAATCGAACCCTGATCCACGGTCGATCTCAGCTTCCGGGTCTGCCGCCTCTAACCACTGAGCCACGCTTCTCTGGAATACCAGCACCTTCCTGCTTACCAAGACCAGTGTGCTCTTAGATGAAGAAGAGAGCATTGGAGGGAGCAAGGTCCAGTGGGTAGCCCTTTGTAGTGGACTCCCTGTGCGAGCTGTAAGAAAACAACTACTGTACCAATGGTTGTTGCCCTTGTGCAGGACTGAGTCAGGGACTAATGTATGTCAGGAGAGGGCCGCCATGAAGATAGCCATGATAAAACTGCAGTGTGGTAAGGGTTGAAGACTTGTGTGGCAGCTGTGTACCAACCTGGTATGCCAGGATGGGCTCTCAGGAATACATGTGCCGTGTTGATCAGGGCACAGCCCATGGACTGTTATTGGTGGTGACCCGTAGGTCACAAGAAGCAATGAGGGCAGCAACTGGTCTTACCCCCGTTTAGTAAGTCAGGACGCCATGAAAGCATCATCACCCAAGTTCAGGATTGAGGATCGGAGGTTAGGTATCACCTCCCCCCAAGCACTCCACGCAGGAGTAGTGCAAGAAACATCTGATTGCTGTGGGAGTGCGACCACAAGGGAGAGAGAACCTGCGCCTGCCATGAGCTGCCACTGAGTCAGAGTGCAGCCAACTCAAATGTTCCGGACTTGAGCCAGTGCAAGAGTCCATGGACGGGGTGCATTACAGGACTTAGCTTACTTCACTCCTATTGGAGAAGGTCAAACGTGCTACTGACTTATAGGGTTCAAGAGACCTCACTGATAAGAGAACTGCCCTACTATGACACAATTTGACATGGGTATAAGAGTCAGAGTGGACTCTTGAGACACAGACACCAAGTAAGGCACTCCCTGGATGTTCCCAGCAGTGAATGGGGAATAACCACTGTAGCTAACAATAGAAGGAGGCAGGGCAATTAATTGCCATTTAAACACTGAGTCTCGACCCCAAAGGGAATTTTGTTATTGTTTATGAATGTTATGTTTTTCCTTTCTGTGATTAACACTAGAAAAACAATGCTACTCTTTTTATCATAAAAGTGAGTCTTTGGATGGGCATGGATTTATTGCTGCTGTTGAGCGCATTTTAAGTTGTGAACCTGTTTTTACTAATCTGCACCAACACCAGCCCCCTCCAGAGGGAGCCTTGAATTGCTCAACCACATCTACCACTGAGATTCAAGATCAGAAGGGATACTTGACCCCGTTGCTAAAAATCCATGGTAGGCTGGCTCCTGGGACATCGGAAGTAAAAGGCCTCAACCCCCCAAAGTTGGAACCAGTAGCCCTGCTTACCCCTGACACACACATATCAAGGAATATGTTATTTTTAAGTCTGGCTATTGAATGCGCGTACCTTGCTGCAAGCATTTCAGATGCACAACATGAGCATTGACAGATAACTTCTAATTCTGCAGGCTTATGGGCATCATTTTGACAAGGCAAATGCTACAAATACTCAGGCATGGATGATGATGAAACTGCTGCTACACACACACAAATATACACACACACACCACACTCTCTCTTTATCTCTCGGCTGTGGATTACAAAGGGCCCTGAAAGAATTTCATGGAGTGTACTGTGTGCCCACAAGAGACTTGTGGATAAAACCAACAAATGCACAATCAAGTCAGTTCTAGATTCCACAGCCACATCACACTAAATAGAAATAGTAGATAAGTCAATGAATCATAAAAGGGATAGACACTGACATTCTAGGACTAACACAATGTCCATCAACTAAATGCTGCTCTCCAATCTCTTATATGCCATGCTGATTTTTAACTCTGTAGTGTGATGTGACCCATATGATGCTGCCCCATACTGTTTCATTCGGTTTTCTGTTGCTTTATGTCAGTTTTGTAGGGTATGTTGCCCCATCCTTATGTATCACCAAAGTCAACTGTTTCGGGTGCAAGTACTGTTAAAATCTGACACTCATCCTCATCATCACTCACAAAAGTCCTTTTCTGTTTTATGCACTTTTGTGACCTCAATCCGCACACCACCTCTTCTTGTCATGGTACTCTGTGTCAATCAGTACATGGGGCTGGGGACCAGCCTATTACCAATCCATCCCTCATACACTGTGGCTTGTGAATTTTCATCATCCTCATCAGCTGCAATAGATGAGTTTTATTTATGTTATTATTAACTCCCTCATTTAATGCTCCAATATGAGAATTGTTGAACCATATGGTACTCTATGCATCCACATTATTGTTCGATTTTCTAGAGTTGGAGTATTGACTAGTATGATTATGTTGAACTTATTTTCAAGCAAAGGGAATATGGAATTCCTGAATGGTAGGCAAAGGGAAAGGTCTGAAAGTATATACATTATGTCATAGGACGTGGCTTCACAAGCTAAAGAGTGTGCTGAAACATAGACAACTTTTTGGAAGCCAAAAGCCTCCAATGGGACAAAGCTGCAAGTTGTAATCACTGAGAGGCCCTGCTGAAAGGCATTGGCTGCTGTGGAGAGCAGCATAGCAAGAGCTACTGGGAAAAGTCAGGCCGACCGGCAATGCACTTTGGATGGATCAACAGGCAGGCATGTCTGGGTATTCAGCAGATTCCCTGGGATGTTTTTGGTGAAATTTGTTTTGAAAGTTTTAGGGTTAAGCAGGAACAGTATCAACAACACAACTTCTAAGGGTCCACGCCCTGGGGGCATCACTTGCGGGGTCAGCACTCACTTCAGCAGATGCCAGGTGCTGGGTTCAAGGCCTCAGGAGCTTTTTAAGTCCCTGAAGCTTACACAGGAGGCAAGTCAACTAGCCCTTGGAGTTACTTCTGTGGCCCAGGGTTCAGGGAGGTGGTCCAGTTCTCCTTTAAGCAGCATGGCTGCTCTTCAAGCAGCAAGGCCGTCTCCTGAAAATAGAAGGGTAGTCCTCTGGTGGCAGGGCAGGCCTTCTGAAGTCTTCCGCAGGTCCAGAAGTGTACTAAAGAGTGGTTCTGGAGGGTCAATATTTATACCTGGTGCCAGCCTTTGAAGTGGGGGGAATGATACTAACCCCATAACTGGTTTTGAAAAGTTCTTAACTTCCACTGTCAAGGCTCCAAAAAGCCTGGGATGACAAAAGATTAGTGCCAGGTTCCTTTGTGTGTGCTCGAGGCCAGCAAATGCGTCTGGTAGGACTTTTGAAAGCCCAAACACTAAATGTCTCGCCGGGCAGCGAATGCACTGGCTCAGCGAGACCTAAAAACGACGTTTGAGGTTTTTCAGTTCCAGGACATGTAAAGCTTAGGGACTTTTTTAATACAATGCACCCTGCCTAATGAGCCTTCATGGCCTACCTTAGGGGTGACCAATACATATTGAAAAGGAAGGTTTATTTTGGCAGGTCAAAATGGCAGTCTAAAACTGCACTACAGGCTGCAATGGAAGACCTGAGACATGTTTCAAAGGCTACTTTAGTGGGTGACACCGTGAGTGTTGCTGGCCAACTAGTAGCATCTAAATTCTCGTGCCCTGGGTACATGGGTTCCTAATGGAATTGGTACACTTCACACTGTACCAAAGTTACTTTCAATGGAAGGGCGACTGGTTCCTGCAACTCAGCGGGACGTCTACGGGAAACTGTATGGCGCCTGCGTATGCGAATTTGGTGATGGAAAAAATTGAGAGTGAATACATTTTGTCGAACCAAGACTGGAAACATTAAATCGTTACATATCATCGATATATAGATGATATCTTTATGTTGTGGAATGGCTCGAAGGAGGAAGCTGAACAGGCGTTAGAATCCTGGAACATGTTCAATGAACACCTACAATTTAGTAGTGTAACTTCTGACACTGACATCACTTTCCTGGATGTATTGATTCAAAAAAAGGACACAACATTGGAGACCGATATCTACAGAAAAAAGACAGATAAAAACAATTTATTACAGTTTTCAAGTCACCATCAAATATCACTCAAAGAGCACCTTCCAACATCTCAAATGCTGAGAATTAAACGCATAGTATCGGATCCAGTATTGTCCAATCTCTGAGTCCACGAAATGGCTGAAAGATTCAAAGATCGAGGATATCCCAAACAAACCATAGACAAAGACATCAACAAATATGCATCTATTTCGCGTGAAAACGCGCTTACACAAAAAGCTAAGATAGAAAACACCAGAATTGTGGTTGTTTCTAAATTTTCTACTTCCAGTAACACATTCAAAAAGATTATCCAGAAACATTGGCCGATATTAACTATAGAGCCAGACTTCAAGGAATCATTTTTACAATTTCCTATATTCGCAAACACCCGCCATAAAAACTTGGGAGAAATTTTGAAACAAAAACAACCACCAACTTCAGCACATAGTGGCACCAAACCATGCTTTAACTGCCAAAACTGCAACAACATAATTCAAGGCACGACAATAAATCATCCCATGAAAGGCAATAAAATCAAATTACGAGTCACAGCTACATGTGAAACATCTAATGTGGTGTACTTACTAAAGTGTCCCTGCGGTAAAGTTTACGTAGGGAAGACGGAGAGAAAAATACGTTTGAGGATCAATGAACATAAGTCCAATATCAGAACCAAGAACATTAAATCTACAGTGGCCATCCACTTTATGGAACAACAACATAACATTTCACAATTAAAATGTATGATACTTGAGAGAATAGACAAAATTGAAGGACGTGACAACAACAAACATCTGTTGCGAAGAGAAAATTACTGGATGGTGAAGCTACAATCACAAAAACTGTTTGGACTGAATGACAGAGTGGAATACGCCTGTTACCTTTAGTAACAGGCACCATCAGTTTTGCACGATTGAACTGTTCTGGGATGCTTTACACCGGATGTGTCATTGTTGACCTACTCTTAATGTTTTACTAAAAACTGTTTATTTGCATCTTTCATATTTTCTGTATCACTTTTCATGTAATATGTCACCCTTTATCTTATGTAGATAGTTTACACACCTCATATTTTTAGTTTCACCGAACCCAGCGCGTTCGCACACTCCAACATGTCTGCCATTCACTTTATGAATATTAGTCCACCCTCACTGGTTACCTTACTTGAACGTCACGTGGTATGCTACACCACATAGACGGACTCGCACTCGAACTGAGCTAACCTTTGGATGGTACAGACTCCCGCATGAGAGCTATAGACTCGTCTTCCAAGTAAGTGGACTCTCGTAGAACTTCTAAAGCCCTCCGTTGCTATGGGAGAGCGTGTTAATAGACCCCGGGGTTATCTTCAAGCAAAGCGTTTTTACACGCATCGCGTATATAACTTTATTGACAATCGAGGCAGCGTTCGTTCAAGCATTTGTTTTGAGACTGTTTGTAAGTAGTAGACATAACGTGTGACATTAACTCTATCCGCTCAGACTTTTTTACAGAATCTTGCCCGTGAGGTATCAGCCTCGCTTATACCCTCGTGAGTATCAGCACGCTTTAATAGTTAGTTTTACTTTCACAAGACTGCACTAGGTCATGTTACACCAGCATGATTCACTTCAGCACTTTATTTTTACACTCGTTTTGTAATTTGTTACCATCAATATAATGTATCAGTAAGCTAGCATTCATTCTTATTTCCATAGGAATTTCTCCCTGATGAAGAGCAGGTTTTGCTCGAAATGCATTGGAGATAAAGTCAAAGATATGTTAAAACTAAAGAAATGAGTTCATTTACTGCTTCAATCAAAATGAAATCGACATATGAATGAATAAATTCAAACAAGGAATTTCACGTCACCTTTTTTGTATGAATATTATTTGTTGAAAAACCAATCAAAATTCAGAAAACCTATTTGTTTCAGGAGCGCCCCACCGGGGGATGCGACCAGGTTGTATGGAAGCACTAATATATAGTTCAAGATGTCGACCATTCCACCAACCAACCAGACACCTTCGATCCTCCACTCCCATCCTCGCAGACACCACCATATCAACTGAAGCAACAGCAGACGAAGCTCCTTCTCACACCTAGAGGCAACAGCTTGGAATGACCTACCCCTGCACCTCAGTACCGCCTCACTATCTGGCCATTCAGGACCGGATTCAAAATGTTGCTATTTGATTGAGAAGATTACTGACCTAGCTGTCAGCTACTCCAGCACATTGAGACACTCAGAGGTTATTTACTGAGCTCTAGAAATCACTGATTGATTGATTGATTGATTGATTCATTGAGAAACAGAAGTAAGGAAGATATTGCAGGTTATAATAGAGTCAAGCATTAGCTTCCAGAAATCCACAAGCAAAATCTTCAAAAATATACTACCTAAAGTCCCTGAACATCGGAGGCCAACTACCACCTGTCCTCATTTCAAAACCTTTAATTGCACGACTTAAAAAAAACACCAGTGATACCCCACCTGCCACTAGGACACAACGAGGCAAAACATATCTGAACATTTAACAATGACACATAGGCCCTCACTTTGATGTTGGATGGACCACCACCGAAAGGCTGTTTTTGGCAGTCTACCTGGCATCCAGGCCATCGGTCAGACTGTCGGATCACAATGCTGGTACTCTGAGCAGTGAGGTCGGGGGGGATCTGGCACCTCAGACAGGCCCAAGGAGCCCTTCAGGGCAGTGGTTGGACCCTAATCCATACAATGGACAACCATAGGTATTAGGATGTCACTTTCTGACTACCTTTTCATTGTGGTCCCACCACCATGAAAAGGCAGCCAGGAATGGACTTTGGGGGCTCCACTCAGGGCCCTGTGGGCCTCTGCTAAGTGGCTAGGGGGCACATGTGGTACCCCCAACACATCAAAGCACCCTGTGGCAGGTACCACATGGTGCCTGTCACACGGTGCATGGATGTTTGTATAGTGCCCTTTTCCACTGCAGCTTGTGCTGCAGCACTTTTGCTGGCTGCAGCAGAAGCCACCGTAGAAAAAGGCATTTTACGACCACCTTCATGGTGGTTGTATCATAATAGGGCGGGTGGGACCGCTGACACATTGTGGGATGGTCACCTGCCCCTGGCAATACGTAATGAGGCCCTAGGTGTAGAATATTCTACAAACAACAAATTTGCTTTTCAATTAAAAAAAATTATAGAACAAGCCTATGCACATGCCAAAGAGGTAGCGAACCACTACAATTTACTAATAGGAAGCTTTTTCTACCAACAAAATAAAGGCAAACATAGCCCCCTAATAGCCTATTTAGAAGACTATTGTGGTCATATTAACAACAGAATGGCGGAGCTCAATGTGTTATGCCACAATTGATAATGCCCCGCTCCGACATTCTGAAAACATGGGGATGCACAGTATTTACAATTATACAGCACCCCCCTGCATTCTCCTATTGCTGGCTAACACCAACGCAGGCACCCTTGCACCATAGTGAAAGGGTGCGTGCATTGCAGGGAATGATTGTTCATGTGCAGTAAGGTGTCTATTCCTGCACATAAACAATCACAAATGGCGATTTATAACTTCTATGTGTGCAGCAGGATGCAGCACATATAGGAGTTGCAACTCATCATTATCTAATGATTGCTTATGTGCAGGAAGAGATACCTTCCTGCACATGAACAATCACTAATATCGATTTGCTCTTTCTATTGGTGATATGAAGAATGCAGCACACATAGAAACAGCAAAAACAAGACAAAAGTAATCATTTCTCCTCATTGCGCCAGTTTAAGACTAGGTTTTCCCTGGTCTTGTTTTTGGTGCTGCCCTAGATTTACACCTACCTTGTAAGTAGGGGGCAGGGTCACAAAGCAATGGGTGTTGCAGCGGAACACCCACTGCAACACCCATTGCCTACCCCTTTCACGCTAAGTGCTGTGTGAATAGGGGTATTATTTACAAGGTGTGGCTTAAAGTTGCCTTGTAAATATGACGAAGGGTTTATAACATCAAAAAAAGTGACGTTCTTGTGGCGATAACCCTTGGTAAAAGCTCCCTTTGGGTTGGAAGACTGCATCCATCTGTACACAGACGCCAACCCAAATTCCAAATACCATGGTGCAATGTCTATGACAGCACCATGGCACAGATAGCCAAAGCAAACAGCGCAGTGGAAGGATGGCACAATGCCTTCCAATTCACATTAGGTAGAACAGGACCCACACTATACAAATTTTGAGAAGCATTACAAAACAACAAAACTACCAAAAACTAAGAATGGAACAATCTGTTAGTGACAAATTAAAGTCAACACTTCATAAGTAACAAAAGAAAGAGTACATTACTTAAAAATGATAGAAAAAAGTAAATGATAAAATAAATAGTAACAAAGCAAAATTCTCAAAAACTATAGTTTGTAAACCAATATCCCAAATATATTTTATTTTAAATAGTTAAATCTAATAATGTATTACATCAGCCAAAAATGTAATTGAAATTCCACTGTTAATAAAGACTTATGTAATAAAGCTATATATAAAATATTTAAAAGAAACTGTAAGAATTCCACATAACCCAAACAATTCCACTTAACAATCAAATAATAGTAATCCACCAAAAATAGAAAAAATATTCCCCAAATAGCTCCCCAAAAAATGCAAAAATAGAAATCCCCCGATCCAATCCAAAATACCAGCGAACCATGCAAACCCTGAAAAAGTGTTTTGGAAAATAAAATGTTCCAGGAAACATGTATGAAAGGAAATCAAATAAAAATCAATTATTATTATAAACCAAAAATAATTTCCTTAAAAAAAAAGAAAACTTCAAATGTCCATAGGACACATTCATAGACAAGAACCTGTAAATGAAATAAAAAAAAAGCAACAAAACACGATACTGTCAAAAATGCATATACATACATCTTGAGCATTCATATCAACAAAGATTGTTTAAAATTTTTTTTTTTTTTTAAATGCATATACATAACTGTTAACAATGAAAATATAATCAAAATATAACTAACATAACTTATTTTAACATAATATAGCAATACATTAATAAAATTGTGTACAAAAATGCAAAACTACCAACTAGTGAAAAACAATAACATGAATGGAAAATATTGTAAAAATGTTGAATAAGATTTATAAAGTATGAAATAAATAATAGTATAAATATATACAATTATTTATAATATACTGAAAATATACTGAAAAAAACATAATATATATAATATAGTATAAAATGTTAAAGTGCAGTTAAAACAAAGTAAAATAAAAGTTAAAAAGAGTTAACACACAATACTTTATACATTTAATTCACATGTTTCTATTATTTAAATGAAAATATTATTTACTCAGCTTTCTAGAAATGTTTTGATCAAATATTTAAAAATAAATACAGTTTGAAAACATAAATAAAATGAGAAAAATGTGTGACGTCTTCATTATACAAAACAAAGTAATCAATATTATTTTTCTTTACAAACATATAACTATTTTTATTATATTTCAAATTACCATCAATAATAATATACCAAATATTATTTCTACTATATGCAAATACATTTCAAATAAAAGATTTCAGAATAACAATATAAAATTAGGTAATCACACTGCAACAACAAACATTTAAAAAAAATTGTTAGATATTAAAGAGGTGATATTTACTATTCTCACTCCAATCTAAATCCAGTTGGGGAAAGGTTTAGATGCAAAAAGGGGGACATTTGCTATTCTCACTGCAATCTATACCAATTTCAGCAAGGTGTTGGACACTAAAGGAGTGACATTTATTATTCCCACTCCAATCCAACCAGATTGAGGGAAGGTGTTGGACACTAAATGGATGACATTTCTGTTCGCACTCCAATACAATCTTATTGAGGAACGGTATTGGACACTAAGGCCCCGATTCCAAAGTCGGTTTGGCAAAGGAACTGAACGTCCTCCTGTCATCGGTTCCAGCCCAGGGATTAGGATGCGACTGAATCCTATTTTTTACAATGGGAGCATGCATTCCGAACGAAATACATGCTCTCATTGTAAAGAGCAGAGGTGCAGTTAATCGCTGCACCCCATTGCAGGCACCTTAAGGTGTCTGCCACCGGGTGCAGGGATCAACATACGGCGGCCTTGCACCCATGGAGACCCTGCTGGGGGACCCCAAAGACAGATTCCCAATACCTTTCTATGTCAGAAAGGCCAGCACAGAAAGGTAGTGGGAAGCTGCCATTGTAATCCCTTTGCCGGAAAGAGCCGGCCGAGGGATTACTGCAGGTTTTCAGAATGGTGGACGGGTTCTCCAAGCCCTTCGTAAGCCATTCAGAAAACTGATTCAGCTTCCCTTCTGATGAACCCATAAAAATGGGTCAGTCGGAAAGGAACCTGACCAGCCGATTATGATGCAGGCTAAAGTTCTCAGACCGATGGTCTGAGCCATTTCAACCTGCACCATAATTGGGCCCTAAATGGGATACATTTACTACTCCCACTCCAGAAGGTGTTGGACACTTAAGGGCGACATCACCCAATCTACCCAATTTGGGGGAAGGTGCTGGACACAACAGGGGTGACATTTACTACTCCCACTCCAATCTATACCAATTTGGGGAAGGTGTTGTACAGTAAAAAGTTAAACATTTACTATCCCCACTCCAATCTAAACCAATGTGGGGGAAGTTATTGGCCACTAAAGGATTGACATTTACTAATCCCATTCTGATCTATACCAATTTCGAGGAGGCGTTGGACACTAAATTGATGACATGTGCTTTCACCACTCCATTCCAACTATACTGGGAAAGGGCTTGGACACTAAGGGGCCGATTCCGATCTGGGTCGGAAATCACTCCGACCAAGCCTGATCCGGGGTGTTTTCCGACCGATCCGGACTCCTGGAGTCCGACCGAGCGAGTACGATGCGGCCGTATGCTGTCGGACTCGTTTCGGTCGGACTCCAATTGAAGTCAATAGGAGCCGGTCGTACAACGCGTACATGGGCTCCCATTGACTGAATGGGTATGTTCCGGACAAGTGCGCCCCCTACAGTGTGTACGCGTCAGTGCCATCTGCACCGTACATGCCTGTGTTGGGGAGACCCATGGGTCTCCCCCGTGTCCGAGCCGTAAGGCTGCGGGTACCAGGGGGTCCAATGCAGACCCCCAAAGACCAGCTCCGGAAGCTCCGACTCGATCTGGCTGTCCGAATCGCGCATTGTACTGGCTCGGTTGGAATTCGCCTCCATTGCAAGCCATGGTTAGCTTACTGTCGAGACATACGGAGCGGTTCGGACCCGTAAATGATTCGGCTGGAGATTTTGCACTTGTTCGCATCATAATTCGTCGTCCGGACCTGTGTGCGAACGGGACGGAAATTTAGCCTGCAAATCGACCCGCTAATCCCGAACCCGAATCAGAGCCCTTCCGACCAAGATCGGAATCAGCCCCTTAAAGTGAGGCATTTACTAGTCTCACTCCAACCTAAAATCAATTTTGGAAAGGTGTTGGCCACTAAGGAGGGTACATTTACTATTCCTACTCCAACCTAAAACAATTTAGGGAGGGTATTGGACACCAAAGAGGTGATACTTACTATTCTCACTCCAATCCAAACATATTGGGGAATGGTGCTGGACACTAAAGGGGTAACATTTACTATAGCCACTCTAATCCATACTAATATGGGGAAGGTTGTGGAGCACCAAATGGGTGGTATTTACTATTCCCTATCCAATCTATATGATATGTTAGTAAGGTGTTGGACACTAAAGGGGAGACATTTCCTATTCTCACTCCAATCTAAACTATTTTTTGGAAGGTCTTGGACGCTAAAGGGACGACATTTACTATTCCTAACTTGGGGCAGTTGTTGGGCACCAAGGGGTGGCACTTATTATTCCCACTCCAATCTAAAACCATTTGGGGAAGGTGTTGGGCACTAAATGGAGGGCATTTACTATTTGCTCTTCAATCTAAACATATTGGGGGAAGGTGTTGGGCCCTAAAAGGGTGACATTGAACAATCCCAATTCAATCTAAGGATATTTGAAAAAGGTTTTGAATGCTAAAAAGGTAAAATTCACAATATCTATTTCAATATAAAACATTTCAAACAAGGTAATATAATGTAAACAGTTTAAATATGTATTCAATACTCCAGACTTATACACATTTTTTTTAACTATAAAATTTGTATTGTTTTAATTAAAAAATAAACTTGGCTAAACTACAAAAGTATATATACAAACTAAAATATTATTTGTATTACTATTTGTAGTGAAAATATGTGTGATTATTTATACCATTATTAAACTATAAACCATAAAATACCAACCAAACTATTATTAAAAACTTAATAATCACAAAATAAAAATATTTAGATTTATTGTGTATTTTTATACATTTAAAATGTATTTGTAAATCAAATTCTAATTTTTAGTAAAAAAAATAAAATGTCTACAATATAAAATACATGTTTTCCAAAAAATATCAAACTATTCAATTTTGAGTAAACATATTTCTAAATATTTTATTTTATGAACATTGGCGCTATATATTATAAAATATATATTTCTTTACAATTTTCTTTTATACCATTAATATTTTAATTAATCTTAAACGAAATATTACAAAACTAAAATAAATTCAAAAGTTCCATTTTAAAATGTTATAGTGCTTCAAAAATATATCTAAAATATAAATGTTTTAATTCTCTTCACCCTTATATGCTAACAACCCTATATCCTGATGCTAAAAAAGGATTAAACAATTATTCATATACTTTAATACAACTAAATATACAAATTGCAACAATTTCATAACTACAAATTTATGAGACCAAAAAAACACAAATCAAAAAATATATAAACTGATACAATAAAGCACAGTAGACATTTCATATTAATTAACACTTACAAATGCTATTAAATACAGCAATATTTTTGTATCAATATTTTAACAACAATATTAAATACAACAATAACAAATATATTTTTACCTAGGATATTCCTATTGCCGATATTTTTGATATTCTGATATTCTTGACTTAATATTTTAGTGTCACAATATGTTTTTCCCTTATTCTGTCTAAATACCAATCTGACCGCATAACGCTACAATTAATCAAACTCTAAGAAGTCTCCTTTCAATACAAAAAAGTATTGTGAGCTCAGCTTGTATTATTCTAAAAGTATTAATACTAAATATAACTCACCACCTAAGGCCAGGCCAGAATTAGGCAATTGGAGACATTTTCTCAGAATCAATATCCTCCTCCTTAGAACAAAACACTGCAATAAGACATCTCTCCGTGCCTCTCAGATCTCAAGAACAACACGTGCAATGAGACAAGGCAAGACAGCCCTGCTAAATCTTTCAAAGCTCAGCTAAAAAAATATCAAATTCTTATTCACCTGTGAGCAACTTAATGTTATACTCCATTATATCCTCCACTTCATATGTAGGGATCACAGTGTAAAATATATTGTATGTGTGGCATATATTTCAACAATAATACATGCCACCTTGATTAACAACAATTTTCTTCTATATGCAGATGTTACCAGACTGTTCTATCCAACTCATCTAATGTATGTTTCTTCTTGTAAAAATGTGTATTCTCTAGCCATATGTTTCATATGTGAAGGACTCTAACATCCATTGGGATAATGGCCTCGCTAAAAAAAAAATACAATTAAGAAAAAGAATGCCTGAGTCAGCTAGCTGGATTTCCTTCTATTTCCCTCTCTATTTGGCCACCTTTCAATGGGAATGATGTTTGCAGATGCAGTTGTTTCTGGTGCCCTGAGGTGCAGCTGTTTGTGGCACATTCAGGTGCGGTTGTTTCTTCTCTGTTCTCTTTTTGCTTCAAGTCAATTGTACTCTATTGCTATAAGTTGCAGATCTTCAGGTGTGGAAGATGTGTTGTCTCAGCATGAAGGTGTAATGTGTTTGGCATTCCATTTGCCTGGGTTAGGTATGGAGGTACTGAAGATGTATTCCAGGCTTCAGCAAGATTGATATTGTATGTTGAGAAGGTCTCCTGGGTGTTCAAAGGGTCATGCCCTTTATCGCTCACTGAAAGTGTTTTTTTCCAGTATGAGGAGGAGAGGTGTAATACTTGAGTCCCTTCACTGGTTGTGAATGCCAGTTTCTTTTCTTTGCAAAGCACTTCATTTGGCCCATAATTTTGATTTAATTTGATTTGAAATGTATAAAGTGCAGTATTTACCCGAATGCATCAAGGTGCTAAAGAGGGGCGCTAAAGAGAGTCCATTCATACCACGGAATCTAGGAAAGAAAGCGAGAGAGCTCCAGGTCACTGTTCAACTGTTAAGGCTTTTCTGAATGGGAGCAGAAGGGGGATAGATCTAAGAGCAGGGCATAGGGAGTTCCAGAGTTTGCATTCTGCCACTGAAAGTTCCCTATCCCCCACTTCCTCTTCTTGGTTCCTGGTACCCATAGTTGCTTTTGAAGTGAGGATCGTAGTAGTCTGCTGGGAGAGTGCCATTTGAACAAAGTCTTCAGCCTTGAGGGAATAGGTAGCGTGCAATGATTTGTGGACCATACAACGAGATTTAAAAATGATGCGTTGTTCGATGGGAAGCCAAGGCAGGTGTTCTACACCCTTCGTGACAGATTGTTTTTTGGGAATGTCCAGAATGAGTCTTGCCATGCACCAGCATAATGCTGGTGCTTAGTGTTTTTGTGCTGCAGGGATTTTGTTTTTTACAGAAATACCTTCTTGAAGTCCAATGGTTTGTAAAATGTAGTGGTATAGGTGGCTACTATTACTAAGGTGAAGTTTGGTGTGGACCATTGGATAGTTTGTTTCCTTGTCATTTGCCAAACAGTTTTGGATTAATGTGGCTTATTTAACCCAGGAGCCACACCATGTTTCTCTGTGCTGGGTATTCGAAATGTTTGTACTGTGAGGTATTCTATGCCCAGGTTGTTGGGGATAATTTACAGAATGATTGGTATTCAGGTCTTTTTTCTAATAATTTTAGATACCATTAAATTTTCCAACTAATATGTGTTGTGTGAAGTTATCTTTCATTTTAGTTGTTATTGCTGAATGTGTATTGCTTTTATCTGTATAGTCTTTCTTTTGACGGCCTTATTATGACTTATATGGTATTCCTGTGGCCCCCACAGCTGCAAGAGGGCCACCTAAGCCATGGTGAGCCTGCCTGCCAGATTCAGAATTGGATCCAAATCAAGTGAGCGATGCTGCAACTATCTCACAGAAATGGGCTGTTAGGCTCATAGGAGAGCCTAACGTGCAGCCTGCCACTGTGACCTGCATGCCACACTGTGCTGGATCGTGGATACAATTCCCCCCACATGCCCCCTCAGCCCAGGAGCGGCACCAAGTCCTAGTTGCCTCTCTGACACCCTTTTTATTGAGGGCTCACCACCATGATATGGGCCGTGGACAGGCAACTCATAATTTGCTCTGCGGTGTCCATTTCCAGACCCCTGGTGCAGCGGGTTCCTTGATCCAGGAGGAGCTGGCAGTCTCGTGGCGGTCCGACCACCACACTCACAATGCTGAGGGGGGCCCACCACCATGAATATGGTGGTCCCGTGGACCGCCGTTTTCATAATATGGCCCTAAGGGGTCTTTTAGGATTGCGGTCGGAAAATCACTCCGACCGCCAGGACCGCGAAAAACCCGCCAGACCAATTGGTATGCTCCGCAGTCGAAATACGACCGCGGAAGTCGGATTGCGGCACTTAACATTGCGGCAGTTGCTGCTGCCAGCAGCACTGCCGCGATGTCCAAAATGCATGTCCTGCATATCCCTGCACTGCATGACAGGCACTGCACAGTGCCTGCAGCAGGTACAGAGACACCCAGTGCACCCACACCCCCCAAACACTTTGGGGGCCCGCAATGGGCCCCTGGAGACATTCTCCGCATGCCTTTCCATGGCGGTTCCACCGTCGGGGAAAGGCTGGCTACCGCCGGCATCATTAGGAGGCCCTGCACCGGCCCCTTTTTAGCTCTCCAGCTCCACCCGCCAGGCAAGCGTGCGGACTGCTACCAGCATGCTAATGGGACCAGCAGTTTTCGGGGTTGCAATCGCGGGCGGATGACCACTGCTGGCCTGGCGGCGGTCATCCGACCGCCATAATAATAGACCCCCAAGTGTTAAATGATCACATTCACAGACTATGGGAAATATTTTTCAGATTAAAATAGGTGAAAAAGTATACCACAAAATGTCATTGTGCAGCCATAAGGAATTATAGATTACATAGTCAAATTCAACCACAAGAACCCCTCATAGTTAATAAATAAGCAAGTTCTATGAGCTGTGAGGTACACATCAAAGTAATGGTATAAACATTAGAAATGATCACATCCAAATTACTCCCCAGACTTATCTGACATTGACAGCAACGAGACCTCTGACAGTGCGGTTTACAATTTCCACTGCACATACTATATATTCTAATCTGTACGTTGTGTGCATAGATCATTCAGAGCAAAACTTAAAACGGGCAGTCAAGAATATGGTAGTAGCCCTGGCTCTTGAACCAATCAACATCCCTAATAGAATTCTTGATAATTAATTCAAGACCTCAGCAATATTATTACCAGGTTAGATTTATCAAAATGTCATGCAACACAATGCAGCAAGACAATTTGCTGTGCTTGCTTGCACGGTAGGGAAAAAGTAGGAATGTGCTATATACTAGGATAGGAGGCATTTTTGCTCTCTTCCTACACTGGCGCACTGAGTGCTGCCCAGCATAAACACAAAGTACCAGTGTGCTGCAGTTATGCCTCTGTTAACAAGTATTAAAATTTTGACACAATCCCAGGTTTACTATCCTTAGTAAATCTAGGATTGATTAGGCTGGGGTGGAGCCTTTCAACATTCATCAACTGCAGTGACTTACTAAGCCAAAGCTTAGGCAAATGATTATGATCAGTGACACCGAATTATACAATAGTTTAAACATCTACTTACCCAGCCTAATCCTTCTTAACTTACCCTGCAGTAGAATAAGTTAAGTTTCCTTTCCTTACTTGCTGAATACAATCTATCTATTTGTATTTTATTTGTAAAGAGCAACATTGATCAGGGAAGGATATCACGGCGCTGTGCTAGGACTCCGGTAGATAGCTGAGCGGTTGATAAGTTTTGCCGATTTTAAGTTTTATCGAACAGGTGGGTCTTAAGTTTTTTCCTGAATGCAAAGTAGTCCTCGGAAATGACGGAGGTCTTGTGGTAGTTCATTCCAATGCTTTGCTGCCAAGTTTGAGAAACTACAACCCCCTGCCCTTACTTTCTTAATGAGTTTTGGTCTGGCTTGAGCTAGAGACCGTGATCTTAGGCACCTGGTGGGTACATAAAATTCAACTTTGTTCTGTAGAATAGGAGGCCCTCTTTTGTGCAGCACCTTGTGCACGTGACTGAGCTGCTTAAATTTCGCTCTTTGGTGCATTGGCAGTCAGTGAAGTAGTTTCAGGCACGCAGACGCTGAGCTGAGTCTGTCTTTGTTACATACCAATTTGGCAGCGACATTTTGCACCACTTGTAGGCCTTAAACTTTTCCTTCACTGTAATGCTTCCTTTTTCCCACTGTCTACTTACGGCTGACAGGATATCCGCTTTTCATACATGACGTCTGTGACATTGTAATACCAATGTGAGATGGGACCCGCACAGCCTCTTGAATGATTCCAAGTTATACAAGTTACTCAGTTTGTCGCGTGCTCCAGAGGTGTCGCTGGCTGCTCCCCAACAGCGAAATGAACAAAGACTACTGCACTGCAACCTCAAGATTGAGATTGACCCTCTGCGCACAGCTTTAAAAGAAACAAGAATGCTTCTAATCGGATGTAAGACGTTACGACGCATGCTTTTACCAAGCATGCTGTTACAACGCAGTTTTTACAACGCAAACCTTTACAACGCATAGCGCTTTGGGGTGCTGGATAGTGAATAGTTTAATTTACTATTCCAACTCCAGTCCCCGTGGACACTAGGGAAGGTGTTGGATAGTAAATTAAATCTATTCCCTATCCTAGAGCGCCCCCAGCGCAATGCTTTGTAATGGTTTTCGTTGTAAAACCTGTGTTGTAAAAGCACTGCGTTGTAAAAGTTTCGTTGTAAAGGATGTTTCCCCTTCTAATCATCTCAAATGTTCCAATCAATAAGTTCAACAGATAATTCTTCAGCTCCAGTTTTTAATGATCATTCTTATCATGATCTGAAATCTTTTTTCAATATCCAATCTCTGGATGATCAAATGTATATTCCAACATACAAAGTTCACCGAAACATATTTGCCCAATGCATTTCGGGCGATCAAGGCGCCCTTCTTCAGGGAATAGTTCTAAAAATAAAGAAAGAAAAATCATCAAGAACTGTCTCTACTGATGTAGATGATAAAAATACTCACAGGCAAGCAAATCCGTGCTCCACATGCCAAAATCAAAGGGGTGCCTCAAAAAAATAATAATCCTGCTGAAAGGTGGTAGATAGCAAAATAGTGTGAAAAGCGCGTTCAAAGTAGAAAGAACAACGTGACAACAATACAACTGGTGTCCAAGTATTCCATTGCCAGTCAAAAATACAGGAACATCATATTGAAACATTGGCCGTTGTTGACCAGTGAACCCGACTTCAAAGGTTTATTTGTTGATAAGCCGATCTTTGCTTATACGAGAGGGAGGAACCTCAAAGAAATGCTGACAAGACCTGTTGAGAGCGCTACACCAGTTATATACAAAAGATTGAAACCTTGCCACAATTGTAGCAACTGCCACAACATCATTCCTGGAAACGTCACACATCATCCAATGAAGGGAACCAAGATCAACCTCAAAGTGAATGCAACCTGAAATACAGCTAATGTCATCTATCTGTTGAAATGCCCTGTGGGTCCTGCTACGTGGGACACACAAAAAGAAAAATACGCATAAGAATATTGGAACACAAGAGCAATATCAGAACTAGAAGCATTAGGTCCACCGTTGCTGCACATTTCATGGCGAAAAACCATACGGTGGCTCAACTCAAATTCCTCATCCTAGTAGTAATCAAACCAAGAGAGAACAACAAAAACACCTTATTAAAAAGAGAAAACTACTGGATCCGCCTAATGAACACGATGCAGCCCAACGGGCTCAATGACCGTATGGAATTTTCTTGCTACCTTTAACTAAACTGCACATGAACCCAACTACACATGATAAGACTTCACATGCAATGTATTTGTTGTTTTTCTTGTTTGATATATGTATGGATATTACGTTTTGAGTTACACCTTCCCTATTCTTTATTGCTTTTCTTTTTTCCTCTCAATCCCCCACTGGTACCATCGTCTGGTTTTGTAAGCCTCTATATGTTTGTGTAGACATTTGCGTTATTCTATGCAGCCTTTTAAGATGGCACCCGCCTTGGGAGCCTGACACACAGTCCCTCTTCTATTTCGAAGTTCGTAATCACTTTTACACCTCACGCGTCGGTCGCCACTAAGCTTCCTTTCGATAATGACGAGAGGCTGCCGTACGAGCACTTGATGCATGAGTTCCAACACGCTATTCACTGTCCGCAAGTAAGTACCTCGCATTTTTTAGATGGGGAGGGCCATTGAATAACATAATTGTCCATTACAGCGGCACCAGCTGCAGACTACAGAGAGTAGCATAGTACCGACTACCAACGCGCTCGCTAGCATGCCTCCATTAATTTAGCACAAGAAAACTTGTACTCCATAATGCCTTACTAATTTTTGAGAGGTCATTTATTTTTATTTCTTCCACACAAAGGGCCTCATTACTATGTTGGTAGGCCCTTTTCAAAGCCACTGAAAAGGGCTTGGTTAAGACCACCAGCATGACGGTCACATTGGAATATTTCGGGTGGAACTGCTGATTACTAGTCGGGCGGTTAATATCCCGCAACAATGGCATTTGGATGCTTGTCCGACAGCCATCGAATAAGGCCCAAAGCGGCTGTTTAGTTTTTCACTGGGAAACCCTTTAAAAGAAAAAAATCCTGTTTTTTTAATCAAGTGTTCTGTTATTCTGCCTTAATTCATTTCAGCCAGTTAGTGCATTTGCCATTTTGTACGGCCTGTGTAGGTAAAAGATGTCTGTGACTCGAATCACATCAAATATGAATGGCCCTAGGGACCAGCAATGAACCGCTATTGTGCCACTATATAATTTTAAACAAGGACTTTGCACTGAGCATTGTTTAGAATTTGTCTCGACATAGCTACTCCTGCTGGTTGACTATCTATGAGGCAGGAGATAGTTATCCAGCTGCTACATCAGAGGCTGGGTGTTACAGGGGCTGAATTCCTGGCAGTCCTGGAGAAGGAGGAGGCAGCTACTGCTGTCAAGTGGCACAGCCAGCCTCCAGCTCCTCCAGCCTCCCAGCAACAACAACGTCTGTGCCGCCAGCAGCTGGAAACTACCCGTCACACCTCGACTGCTACCCCTCTCATGCTCAGACCACCTTTTCCTGCACCCAGTCCTGCTGAGGCTGGCGCGTCTTTGAAAGTGGAACAATATACATTGAGGAGCACCTCTTGAAGCTTCTGACTCTTGAGCAGTGCCTTCTTCTTTAGCCCATTTCATAATAGTTATTTTGGTGGGAGTTACTTTTTCTTTGATCCTTTTGTTGGACATTTGGACATTGGTTGGAGACAGGGAGATTGGTTTGGGGAGAGAAATGGGCCGGTTGTGGGTAGAAGGGGTGGGTTTTATTACAAAAACATTAAAGGGTAATAAATAATTATTTCACTTTATTTATGCCTCAAATTTATTTTTCTGTATTTTATTTTGCACAGTTGCCTTCTAACATAGCCTGTTAGTTAAATGGTACCCTTGCCCTACTACCCTCTGTAAGAATATTGACCACTAGAGGTGGATTGCCATTTCTTATACTGCCTACAAAAACACTCTATAGTTCTCTTACCTTAAACGATAAAGCAAGGGTTCCTACCTCTCTAAGTCTTCTTACTGCAGGGGTTTCTAAGGTGCCATGGAGGTCGTAGTAGTAGCAGGCAAGCCCACTAACAGGGAAGGAATCATAAACGAGGTCCCACTTCCATCTAAGTGAACTCCAACTGTGGGATTAATCTAAATATTATTCATCACAGTCAAATAGATTGAAAGAAATACAGAGTTAAGGGATCATAATATTTATATCCTAAATTTAGAAAGGCTGAGACCAGACTACCACCATGACACAACAAAGAAGACATGATAATAAAAACTAGCAGTCGTAACTTCTTCTGAACCATGGGGAGCTAGTATTTGAACCTAGACTTACAAAATAAATCTTCGAGTCAGGAGGAGTAGAGTCAGAGTCAGGATTTATGCAACACAGCACAAGTCCTGAATGATAATGTTGACGAATGGTGTTCTTTCATATCAAACATATGTCTCACTTGTATGTGTGAGTGGGTAAATTGCACTAGTATGGGCTATTTCTCAAATAATAGAAGATCCCACAGTGATTTGGTGTTGCTTTCCCCGCACCCGCCCCACCAAGTGTGTGATCTATTTATGGTGTTAATTAAGTCACACATCAATAAGTGATAAAGCCTAGGGGAAGAGGATTAGGGTTTTGATGAATGGATGGGAAAGAGGATTTGGGGAAATGTGTGGCAAAGGCAAACACTACACAAACACAACAACAATGTTCATCTGGGCGATAAGCAGCACATCATCATCAATCTGTTGTGGAAAGAAATGAAGAAATGAGTATGACACAGTTCAGTTAAATACATTGCAACCAGTCCTTCTGCCCCAGAGACCCAAGATAGTATTATATATCAAAATGTTCTGTCATCTAGGGTTGAAATACACATTTTGGAGGAATGAAGTGAACCCACACAATTTTAAAAAATGATTCTTGAAAGAGAAATGATACTGTATTTGCCAGTTTGGGTTGTGCATCTGTTTCTTCTCGGATTGTCCATCAATTTCGGGTGCCTGGCTGAAGCAGTCCGGAAAGGTAAGCTGAAGTGTTATGGATCTGTTGCCTTTTGTGTATGAGAATAGAAGGCCTTCAGATTTTAAAACAGAAGTGATATTTTAGAGTCAAAGAGAAGGAGAGAATGTTAGCAGAGCAATAGCATAGTCTGCTGCAATCATTTATTTAATGACTCATGTGAGATCAATTAACTGAGAAGTGGGAGCAAATTACAACCAATCACGGGAAAATTGCTAACCAAACAGATTGGTCTAGTCATTGAAGACTGTGAACCAGAAAAAGATTGAGTGGACCCAGCAAGCAAATCTCACTAAGGGGCTGATTCCGATTTCGGACGGAAGGGCTCCGAACGATGTTCGGAGCCTTTTCACCCGCATCAGTACGTGCTGGCGAGATTCCTTTCCACCCACGTCATTCCAATGGGCTCGGTCGGAAAGGAATACGACTCAGATTTCCGGATGGCTTAAGACAGGCTCGGAGAGCCCATCTGCTGTCCGCCGCCCGAAGATCCTTCAGTACTCCCCCGGCTGCCCCTTTACGGCCGGAGTACGATGGCAGCTTTTTCACTGCCTTTTTGTGCTGGTATTTACGGTACGAAAAGGCCGTTGAAAACGGTCTCTGGGGGCCCTCAGTAGGGCCACCATGGGTGCGAGGCTGCCTAATGGTGGCCTGGGGGCACCTACGGTGCCCCTCTGTTGATCCCTGCACCCTGTGGCAGGTACCTTTGGGTGCCGGCCACAGGGTTGAGGGATGAACTGCAGCCCTCCATTTAACAATGCGGGCATGCATTCCGGGCGGAATGCATGATCTCATTGTGTAATATACGATTGCGACCAAATAGGGTTAGGTCGCATCGTACTTGCAAGGCCGTAACTGACGACAGTAGGTCGGTCAGTCACGGTTCCTGACCGATGTCGGACAAACTCAGGTTCGCCGACATCGGAATCAGGCCCTTTGTTTTAAAGGGGAAGGGCCAATAACCTTCAGAAAAAATGATCACCCATCAGGCCACAATTTAGCTTACAATTATAGTTGAAAGCCCACTATCACTGTTTGCCATCACATGAATTATCATTCACAGTCACTCAATAATATATCACTCATTGGTGGACTATAAATAATTTATTGGTGGTACACAATTGTCGATCCTCTTTGATGCACACAACACACAATGGACAGGTTTGTAAATCAAATGTTCTAGGGCGGTCCTGCAAGGAAATGAAAAAAGATAGGCAGGGAAAGGAGGCAGACATTATCTCTTGGTATTCTACCTTTACTACGCGGTCATTACTTCGTATTACCATTACTACGCATATTTTAGTTCGCAGATGCCATTACTTAGCATGCATTTACTTAGCATACATTCACTACACATGTTCCATTACTTAGCATGCACTTAGTACGCATAATGGAGTTACTGTGCAAATTAAGTTGCGTTTAGCTTTTGGGGTGCTGGGGTAATTTTAGGGGTCAGGGTGGGTTAGGGTTTTGGGGTGTACGGGGTAATTTTAGGGTTCAGGGTGCATTAGGTTTTGGGGTACTGGGGTAATTTTAGTGACCAGGGTGGGATAGGGTTTTGGGGTGTAGGGGGTAGTTTTAGGGTTAAGGGTGCATTTAAGGTTTTGGGATGCTGGAGTATTTTGGGGGTTCCGGGTGCATTTAGGTATTGGGTGCTGGGGTAATGTAAGGGGCAAGGTGGGTTAGGGTTTTGGGCTGTAAGGGATAATTTTAGGGTTCAGGGTGGGTTTAGATTTTGGGGTACTGGCGTAATTTTAGCGGTCAGGGTGGGTTAGGGTTTTGGGGTGCATGGGTATTTTGAGGGTTCAGGGTGTGTTTAAGGTTTTGGTGTGCTGCAGTATTTTTGGGGTTCAGGTTGCATTTAGGTTTTGGGTTACAGGGATAATTTTAGGGGTCATGGTGGGTTAGGGTTGTGGGGTATATATAGGGTTCAGGGTGTGTTTAAGGTTTCTCGGGTGCAGGGGTATTTTTGAGGTTCAGGGTGCGTTTAGGTTTTGGGGTGCTGGGATAGTTTTAGGGGTCAGGGTGAGATAGGGTTTGGTGGTGTAGTGGGTATTTATAGGGTTCAGGGTACGTGCCTGGGGATAGGTTACTATTACGATTAATTTTTTGTTTTAAAGTACCAATAATGCGTTGTAATGCTATGCGTAATATTTAACTACGAAGTAAAAGCATTTTTAATGTATTTGTATATATTCGCGAAGTAAAAGCATGCGTACTAAAATCCTACGTAGTAATGGTATTTGCAAAGTAAAAACTTCGAAGTAAATACCTGCCGTGTAACGGTATGCTAAGTAACTCATATATTCATTTTATAGGAGTGGGCAAAAATTCTGCTCTGCCGTCAGAGTTTGTGGAGTTTAGCCCACTCCGCTCTCCACATAGTGCGCAAGCTTCTGAAACACTCTGCAAAGTGACTTGGACCTGAGTTTCTCTCTTGAGCGGCTCACCATAGTTAAGTTGGCAAGGGCTTGTGCAAAAGAGCACATGCTAGACCTCCACCTGACATTTCTGACTGCAGGTAGGGACCACTCGTGTTGAGAAATCTTCCACTCGTGTTGAGGAAGTTGCCTTTCAAGTAAAATGTCTACTCAAGTAGCAGAAAGCAGTAGGGCCCTCTAGTGCGACACGTAACAAACTCTTGGCACTAAAAATTTGTGTGAGAAGTGTGACTGAACAGACTCTTCTGCTGGCAGAACTCCGCGGAGCGCAGCAGAGTCTTTCCGGAACTTCGCGGAGTTCTGCAGAGTAAAACTCTGCAAACTCTGCCCAGGCTTCTGTATAAGTCAGTCAGACACAAACAAACAAAATATATAGAATGATCCCTAGCTATTTCTATGTTTTGTTTGGGAATAGCAGGTGGGCAAAAACAATTCTGTGGTGGCCTACTCAGGATTTGTCCTCAAATGCAGGTTGTTGGCCTAGAAGTTGATCTGCTAACACATTCTGACCTGGGTCTCAACAATCACCCTCATCCTCCTGTGGTATTTCAGGAATGGTGCAGTTCAGTGGTATAAAGTGTTGGTTCATTTTGTTCATGGTTAATATCTCCATGTTTTGAGGGAAGAGACTGGTCTTTCTCACTGTGATACCTGTGCCAGATCCACTGACCGTATGCTCAGCAGAAACACTGGCTGCAGGACATGCCAGATATTTATTGCCATCCTAATGAGCTGTGGCTATTGGTGCATCTTCGCATACCAATACACCAATGGGTTTTGATCCACATAGACCTCTCATGGGTCATCCAGATACTCATGGATAATCCTCTAGCTGGTCTTTGGTGCTGCTACTTGCTTGACCTCTTTAGCCTTCAACTCTGCACTGGATTTAAGCCCTGCTCTTTGATACCAATTCAATACAGAGGTTGCTGACGATTCTTGTGTTCCTGTTGTTGTTGCCGCTGGTGTTCTTGTTGCTGGTGTGGGACAACAAGACTGCCCTATCTAGAAGATGAAGGTGACACCCTAGAACTTCTTTCCATGAATAGGACTCTATGTTCTAGCTGTTCTTCTTCCAGGACTCTGTCTCGCTCAACATTCCACCTCTTATATTCTGAAACAACCCCTTCTGAAAAAGGAATGAAAGTGGGTAGTATTTTTTTGTAACATCAATCCAGTATTGTGACATAGATGAACTCAGGGATGACACAATGTCTCTGCAGCCTTGTATTCTCTGCCATGTAAAGGATTAAACTCTGAACCATGATATAAGTGAACCTGCCAGACATCCTTTTTATCTGGTCCTTTAGCAGATACAACAACGGGGTAGCTTGGGCCACCGTACTGTCCATCTTTTTGACTTCCGCTGTAAAAACCTCAAAAGGCATCTCTGTCAGGCATTTGACTCATTCCCATTTGTCTCTCCCAATGGTCATGCTTTTATTTATATCCCCTCCTCTTTGCATGACATACTCTTTGATTGGTTTGTACTACTCAAACAGATGTTGCAACATGTAACAGGTTGAGTTCCAACGTGTTGTACCTCCTACATGAGGGCTTTAACTAGTACTCTATCACCACGCTGAATGATCCTCAACTGCCGCCGGGCTTTAAAAGAATGGATGACATTAGTGCAGATTCTTCTGCAGATAGCGAGTAAGTTGCTGACTATATCTTCTTTTTGGAGAAATTCCTGCATAATGATGTTGATGAAGTGGGCTAAACACAGAATCCTGAAACAGACACTATCTGCCATGGTGCTAATTATATTACTGCCATTGTCATTCGCAACAAACCCAATTCTAAGACCTCTGGGTCACAGCCATTCAAAGATCTTCCTGCTAAAGTCTCCCAAGATGTTTGCAGCTGTATGGGATTTCTCCTTGGTGAATATGGCTACTTTTACATGCCACCGAGCACCCTTAAAATTATGTTAGGAGCTCAGACCCGAAGATATCTGTTGCTTAACCCCCACAAGAGATATCCAGTGTGCAGTGATACACATGTAATCCGTGGTTTGACAACTGGTCCACATGTTTGCTGTCAGGTCTATAGTCTGGACAACACTCTGCTGCAAATCCTTTCCACCCAATTCCAGCACATCGTGATGGAGCTCTGGTACAGTCACTCTGGGAAGGGAAGTACTGTTTGGAACCTCACAGATGGCCGCTACAAACAAAAAAACACTCCTCCCACAAAAGAAAAAGAATGGAGGTCAGGCACTAACATTTTAGCCAGCTTCCTGTTTTACAAACATCTCATTGAGTGGTTGCATACATAGATTTTCTCCTGACTATACATGTTTATATCTGTAGCCTGGATTTTTTTAGTTTGTGTTGCCACTGAGGCAGGCAACTTCCAGATAGAACCAGGAGATGGTAGACTCAATGTGCATCTTGGGGCTATCACTGTATGCTGTTGCTCCATTGCAAGCTGCTGAGACGGATGATACTGGCACACTGCTGGGGGCAGGGCTGCTTTGCATAAATATGTCACCCTGTTCTTCATAATCACCTACACCTCCCACTCTGATCTGAGATTACAGAGCCAATTACCCTCTCACATCACCTTGAACACCACCACATGCAGAACGTTTATTAAAGTGCGCCTCCAGCAGAGTGGGTGATGTTTTTAAAAATGGGTCCCTTGGCATCCAGTGTTAACGTGTGTACCAAGCTTACCTAAATGAACGCTAGCATTGTAAATTGAGCATTTTGCAGTGTTGTCCTAACAGTATAGAAGTGCGAAACTAGGGAAGTACACTTTTTCAGTGGGCCACTGGTGCCACAGCAAAAACCTGAAGAACTGGAGGTAGACGGATGTGTCTACCAATGGCTCTCTGCAGTGCGTACTTCTACTGAGCTAGTGGAGGATAACATATATGGAAGCTGGCTCTGGCAGTGGTGCGGCATCCCTCGGAGCAGGTTGAATACTAGGAGGGTTAATGTGGGTCTGCTGTGGGACAGCTTCCACAATGACTGGCTCGTCATCCTCGTCCCCTCCCATAAGTGTAAGGCTTTCAGGAACTATCCTTTTCCGAGCCTCTCCTGGCATGTCTTAGACTGACCTGGGGTCCAATCCATGTCCAGATCATCAGAAGGGGGCTTGTAAAAGATGTTAGAGTACTCTTCCTTTTTCTTAGAGTTCTGGAAGCCAATGGTTGTAAAAGAGAAGGTTCTTGCTCAGCAGGAAGTTCAACTTCCTGTTCTGTTCCTACTTCAGTAAGATCCCTTACTGGCTGCTGCTGTTGTCCACTTTCCTGCAACAATTGGGTAACACTTTGCAAAAGAGACAATTCCAATTCCATGTCACTACTCGTCGGTAAAGATATGATTGCAGTGGCTGCCTCACTGAGAGACATGGCCCTGGGTTTAAGTTCTGGTGCTGCTGTTGATGAAGGAGTGCTTCTCCCATCTTGCTCCCCAGAGGCGGGTGCGGCAGGCACAAGTTGGACAAACAAGGTTCTGGCAGGCACACCAGTGGTGGAAATATGCTTCTTCTCCTCCCCATTGACCACTTTCTCAGCAGCACCTTTCTTTGGGGCCCTCTTGAAGCTGTCAGTCACAGTGGCACTTAGCTGCACAAGCTGAAGAGATTGGATGGCTCACACGACTGTCTGGCAATATTGTGGGTGCTGTCTCGTGTGCACCTAAAAGCAAACAAACAAGAAAATAATTTAGTGAAATATGGCATTGTTGCAGTTTGAATTAGTACAGATAATACAATTGATTGTGGTTACTTAAGTTATCATTATTTTCCTAAATATTAGTAAAAACAGTGCATGTGGTGTTCAGGGAGGTGCAGGGGAAAATTGAATAATTCTTAAAAAATAAATGCTGCTGTGCGCCTATGGCAGTCAGGGAATCCAGGGTTAAATTGAATAATAATACTTTAAAAAGTCATACTTCTAGGCGGATGTGCACCTAAGGAAGGCAAGTGGTGGATGGATGGTGGGAAAATGTGCAAAAAAATAGAAAAAGTTTAACAAAAAAAAAATATAAAAAGAAACGATGAAAAAAGAATTGCTAGTGTACTAGGGGGTACTGGGGGCTATGAGAAGCCCATTGGGGCAAAGGGATGCAATGATCCTGAAGCATACTATGAAACTGATATCAGGGAAAAGTTAAAAAATGAACAAATAGAAAAAGGAATAGCCCAATCCTAACACTCTCCCTTTGAAATCTGGGAAAAAAAGGTGGCTGCACAAAATAGCCACCATCCACATGGTCCAACAACAACAGCAGGCAAGGAGGCATGGTCATAACAAAGAATACATGCAGGCCTATGGCAAAGCACACTGGCTGGCTACACAAAATAGCCACTGACCACATTGTCAAGCAGCAAGCAAGGGGGCATGGGCAAAACAAAAACACATGCAGACCTATGGAAAAAACACACTGGCTGGCTACACAAAATGGCCACAGACCACGTGGTCACACAACACCAGCAAGCAAGGAGGCATAGCCACAACAAACAACACTTGCAGGACCATGGCAAAAGCAAACTATCTGGCTACACAAAATTGCCACTGACCGCATTGTCAATCAACAACAGCAAGGAAGGAGGCATGGCCTCAACAAAGAACACATGTAGACCTATGGCAAAAGCACATTGTTTGACTAGACAAAATGGTCGCTAGTCACATGGTCAAACAATAAGAAGCAAGGAGCCTGGGAAAACAAAGAACACATGCAGGCCTAAGGAAACTGGCTTCACAAAATGGCCCCAGGGCCACATGGCATGGAAAACAAAGACAAAAGGTAGCCTATGTGAACCACAGCCACATACTGGCCAGACAAAGAAGGCATTTGAAACACTGAAGAAAACACTATCATTAATTTAGTAATGCCAAAAACGAAAATAAACTGAGCTATAAAAATGTTACAACAAGTTACCAAACACATCCTCTCAGGGCCTTAAATATTACCCCACATACATACTTTTTGTAGACAAAATAAATGTGAAATACAAAAAAAACTATTTTTTTATTTAATCCAGTGCTATCCCAGCCCTAAATGAGGGCGACAGTTGTTTCATGCACTCATGACTAGTACTGGCCTGGTCCCACTGACTGTATGGGCCATTGACAGACTAGGCCACATAGTGAAATAAATGAAAATTGCTATTTTAACAAACATGGAGAAAATGTACATAACGTTGCATCATTGTTTCTTTACGAATAAGAAAAAATAAATGCAAAAATATAAGTAGGCCCCTACTGAAACTTTAGGGCACTCACCATAAATCCTAGAAATCAAATAAAAGTACAAATATATACTTGTGCATGCTCTCTATCAAACAAACAGCACGTTTAATCAAGAGTGTTTTAACTTACCTGTGAAATCTCAAAAAACAAAGCCCCAACTCCAATGGCATAGATGCAGCAGACAAAGAGAGTGATCCTGCAACTCCAAATCCAAATAAAAAGTGACCAGGAGAGGGACAAAACAGTGGAAGGAGTCTGCTGGACAAGAACAGGAAGTTGCAGTCCCTGGGGCAATTCATTCTTGTTGGATAAGTAGAATAAAAAAAGGCTTCTTGCGCTAAAAAACAACCTGAATGGTGCATTGGAGGTAAATAGTAACTTGACAACACCTTTTCAAGTAGATGTAGCTGATCTCGAGTTGAGAATCTGCTTGAGGAGCAGCTGTGGCCAATCGCGCTTGCCAATATCATGAAAAACTGCCAGAAGCTGCGCTAGCCCATAGTGGCTCCTCGAGGGAGTGCTGCGGGATACAAATGGCATTGCATTGCGTGCAATGTAATTTGTTTTATTTATTTATTTATTTATGTACATAACTCTGGTCGGCCGTATGCCGTAGTTTACTACCCCCAACCCTTCCCCTCCCCCGCCCACCCCATCCTCCACAGTACTCCCTCCAGGAGCTGCTACTGGCGCTAGCGGACGCCAAGTGTGCTCACTTGCGGCTGGCTAGTCCTGTTTTGCTTACAAGCATGCGTGAAAACAAGTCTTGTGTGTGCTAATTGAAAATAAAGTCTGCAAGCAGAGTGAATTTCTCTGTTCAGGATTAGTAATGTGTCTAACTCCATGGGTGGCTGCAGCGGGAAACCCATTTTCCACTCATGGAATGCATTCCCAGCGCAGAGTAATGCAAGGCAGTGATTTGCGCTACCTTGAGTTATTCTGGATTTACTAAGCCATGCAGAGCCATGCAAGGTGGCTTTGCGTGGCTTCATATATCTCATTTAAGGCTTTACGTCGCTGTGCATGACACAAGGGCAATGTAAGGTCTTAGTAAAACCGACCCTTTGCCATCCCTGTAACAAATCTCTATACAGCAGAAACACAGGCTGTTCAACTACCTCTATTCAGATATTGCTGTGTCACAAGTCATCCCAAGAGGAGAAAGCAATCACTTAAGAATGTGAGTAAAGTTAATTTGGCTGCTAATTAATGCTTTCATATGTCTCACACATAAATCCTGCTGACTCTTGAAATTTACCACATTCCCACTGAATCTCTAGGTAAGAGGGAGATGGCCATTTCCTTGCCCAACTACATGAAACTGAAGCCCAATACATGTGAGTATTATGCTTTGACTAGCTCCAGGTTCACAAAGTGATACCAAAGCCAAATGATGATCACCAACTGATCATTAAACTTTTACCATTTGCTTGAAGTAATCTTCTCTAGTGGATGGCATCATAGTTTTCCCCCTTCTCAGTATTCATAAGTTTGCAGGGGCCAATGATGAGACTACTGCCTTTCTAAAAGACTAATTATACACTTCCTCCTCATCTAGCATACCTATGCTGGCAATTACCTGATAATTAACAACTGTACAGCATTTTTATTGTTTTATTTACTGTGTACGAGTGCAGTATCAGTGCAGGGAAGGACTATGGAACGATTCAGATGTAGCTGCCTGATTGACAACATCTCCAACCATTAGAATTAGAAGTCAGATTAAAGCAATGTATTTACTGTATTCTCCAGTGCCTTTCATGAAGTGTGCCGAAAAAACTCAAGTTGAGTCGAGTTTCTTCAAGGATCACCCCATGCTGTTTCAAAAAGGAAGGCCGTTCATCAGATATAATATTTTGTGAGAGTCGTCCCTCCCGTGTTGTTCACGTGAGGCAGATATAGAGAGACAGGAAGGACCAACCTTCAGGCTCCCATATAAACCGGAGACGGCCCCCCCTGAAACTAACCTGATTTGTGCAGATATGTCAAAGTCAAAAGGACTGTAGTTTGCACGGTGAGCTCTTGTGCAAGCCTAAGCCAATGGGATATCTCTATGTATTTCCACCTCTGTGAGATCTGCTGATCATATAATTCAGTTAGGATACTTTTGAGGATCACTTCAAGCCATAATATCCCTAGAAAGGTTTTAGCCCGAAGAGCAAGTTTAGTGTTCCTCTATAAGTGAGGTTAGGCATATATGCGTGGGTGCACTTCCAGTAGCATATGTGCCACTTTCCATGTATTTATCATGGAATATATAACTGGGTTAATACACCAAAGGAGTTGTAATGCTCTGCATATGTGATGTCCATCCCCTTCCTCATGGGAAGTGCATCTTTTCAATCACAACATGCAGATATTTGGCCTTTTACGTGAAAAACTCAAGAGAAATGAAATGGCCTATTTCCTAATGTTACTCGAATATGAATTTACCTTGAAAAAATATTTGGCAAAACAGGAACAGCTGGTTTAATTAAACACTGCAGCCGGGAGAACAGCTTACAGAAACAGGTCTGAGGACTTTCTTAAAGTACAATCAATCTGAGCAATTTTATACAGTTTTGGGAGCAGTAAAAGTACAACCGGTGAACCTTGCTTGGTAAATGAATGTGGGCCTTGTCTGTGGAGTCATAAATATATGATTCCTGATAAGAAGAGCAGGTGGGCCTCGACCATGCATGTACACACTGTGGGCCAGTGGGTTGTGTATTCAGATGTCCGGCATGAGGGGCACTTCATCACTGATTGGCTGTGTGTTCCTAACTTCATTAGCATTTGAATTTATGGTGTTTCATGAATGCACACACCCTCTGGCTATGTGTGCTTTATCGGGACCAATTTCCCTGGACCATTGTGGTGTCGCTGCGGTTATCTGGGGGAATGGACCTGAGTTTCCTGTTCACGCGTTTGTTTGTCTGCCAGCTACCTGCCACCCCACCTGTGACCTGTCAATCAGTTACAACCAGTCTGGGTTGCAGAGCCTGCCTGATCATGTATTTTCATTTTGGGGTTAATGGAGAGTTCATAACGGGTGAATTTGACAATAAAGATGTGATGTCATTTGTGTACGCCACAGTACATCATAAGCATTAGCATCATATTTATCAATATTCCCCTATAAATATTTATCAACATTCCCCTATCTAGTTGAATTTTCAACTACATTATCTGACCAATACTCCATCGTAGTCACACTATTGGGGGACATTTGGTTCTTCAGTTTTGACTAATACAGCTTTCCTATTTATTTGCATTCTACCTAATTTGAGGACTGCGTCTTCACAGCAGGAAACTTCCAATTGTAGGAGACTACACCCAAACAACAACAAGATGACAATGGGCAACAGTAATGTGCACAGTCTGGTCAGCTACAGGGGAGTCATATAAATCAGTTTAGATATAATGCTTGCTCAGGGGCATCTCCCTTCTCATACATGTCTCTTTGTGAATGGTGCAGTGTTTGGATGGCAAGAGTCAAAGTTCTGTTATTCAGGTCGTAACCTGGGATAAACATGCAGCATGACGCATGGATCTTGACACACGCCCCTCTCTCAATTGCGATCATTAAGTCCAACACAAATTGATGTTGTATCACTATGAGGCGGATGGCTCTCAGTTCTACCTTGATTTAATTTAGGCCAAGCTCAGTGCTGTTCATCATCTAGAGCAGCTCTCACCTGTTTATTGCTAACCAGGGGTCATTCGCTTTTGTTGCACTGTGGAGAAAGGTATAGATCACACTGCATTGGTTTGTGTCAGAAAACAGTATGATTTCATCCTGAATGTCTTTGTACTGAGACCAGCCAAAATATTCAGCAGTACATTTCCCTCGAAGCCTGATGCTACAGAGTTATCTTCTTTCTCAGCGGTTATTGGTACAACTCTGACAAATCTTCTCCTGGAATGAACAGGGTCAGGGTAGGTGTGGTGATGAGGGAGCAGAGGCCACACCATCTGGGGATGATCTGAGTGTAAGCAAACTCACCACAGTGCCAGTAGGTAGGCATCAGTGTGGAGGTGCCCTATTGCATGTCCAGAATGTGCAGCCGTTTACCGCAGTTCTCATTCATTCCTAGTGCAATGGTTCCTTTTCCTCTGAAAACATAATGAACACAGTGTAAGTTTCTGTACAAATAAGGGTCACCCCTTCCCTTCTAACAATTCATATCTATTCACCTCAGTGTCCCAGATTTCCTGACATGGGGTATCTACATTGTTGGCAAACCTCCCCCTACAAAACTTATTGCAAACAGAGGGTACAAAGAAGTACAATACATAACGTACGGCTCATTGCATGTCTTTTGATGGCTTCCAGAGGAGATGTTTGCTGTACTCTGGTGATCAGGGTTTCTTTACTTTTAAAGAAATTCAAAAAGTTCATGAAAAAAGTTGAAGTTCCTTGACTCGCACACTGGAGTATTGTTGGGGTTATGGAAATGGTCGCTGTAGAGATGGTGAGCTGCTGTGGAGGTCGTGCACTTTGGTGGCTCGATTGCAGACCTGTTGGGTAAGAGTTGTTTTTCATTGGTTTAGTTCAGAAAACATTTTCATCCTTACATATATCATCATCAGTCATTCTTGGGGATTCCTGTCCTGTTCCTTTATAGGGATGTGCTTTTATATTCTTGCGTGCTATTTTAGTGGACACCGGAAAGTGGCCCCAATCAGGGTATCTACTTTTTATTCTCTATTTACTGACGGTCTTTATTGACGGGCCACCTTAATTCCTGCCTATGGATGATCGGTTCTCCCACCTCACCATGACAGAAAATGACATTTTAAAGGATGCTCTTTGTGAGCATGTGGATGTTTTTTGATACTTTAAATAATGTTTTTAGGGATGTAGCCAGCCTTCCAATTTCCTTCCCATCCTAGTGTGTGTGTTTGTGTGTGTGAGGGTGCCTTTTGACCTACACATGTGTAAGGTGATGTATAAAAAGGGGGCGTATCATAATTGGGTGTGGCTGGCGATCACAACGTGCCCTGAGGTCACGTATATAGCCCTGCAGTCCCAACATGTGGAATACAGTGGGACCCGTCCCAATGGCACCAGGTGTCCTCACTACGCCCTTTTTGCTAGAGGGTTCTTTTTGGGCTAGCTTTGGACTTCTATTTACACGCGTTTTTGGCATTTCCCTAGGTTTTCATGCGCGTACGCGCAGCGGTCACGCGCAGTGGGCGCGCCGATTGTGCGCCAAAGGCGAGCCAAAGGCAAGCCCGTCTGCGCCCGTCCGCGCCTGGACCGCGCCCATTGCCAGGACCCCCGGTCCCCAGCGATGCAAGACCACCCGACGGACCTACGACGCCGCCAGCCTCAACGCACTCAATACCGGCCGGAACCCTGCCTGCTGCCGTACCGCCCCAAGACGCACCCACGGACCCTTCACCTGCCAAGCCTGCCGATTCACCTGCCTCCGGACCTGCTCCACCCCAGCCAAGTCGAGCACCAGCAGTAACCACCTGAAGTGCATCCTGCTGAACACCCGCTCCGTCCACCGGCACGCCGTGCAACTCTGGGACCTGCTCGACGCAACAGCACCGGACGTCGCATTCCTCACCGAAACCTGGATGAACACCTCCTCAGCACCCGACATCGCCATAGCCATCCCGGACGGATACAAGATCACCCGGAAGGACCGCGTCAACCAGACGGGAGGAGGCATCGCCATCGTACACAAGAACACCATCCGCATCTCGACCAACTCCGACGATACCTTCACCGCCGCCGAACACCTGCACTTCCAGGTACACACTGACCCCAAGACCACCCTCCGAGGCACCCTCATCTACAGACCCCCGGGACCACGCACACAATTCAGCGAAGACATCGCAGACTTCATCAGCCCGCACGCACTGCCCTCCGCCGACTACATCCTCCTAGGGGACCTCAACTTCCACCTGGAGAACAACAACGACAGAAACACCACCGCCCTGCTGGACAACCTCGCCAACCTCGAACTCAAGCAACTGGTGAACACTCCCACCCACTACGCCGGCCACACGCTTGACCCCGTCTTCTCATCCAGCAAGCACATCTCCTTCAGCAACGCCACCGGACTCCACTGGACCGACCACAGCTGCGTCCACTTCAGCTTCAGAAAAACTGCGACCCACCACCACCCGCAACAGGTTCCCCGCCGGAGCTGGAGCAAGATCACCGCCGAGCAGCTCACTGCCTCCCTCAGCCAGAACACCCCCACCAACACAACGGACCCCAACGAAGCAGCCAGCAACCTCACCAAGTGGCTGACCGCCTGCGCCGATGACATCGCACCACTAAAGAACCCCCCAAGCAGACCCGGCAGCAAGAAAACCCCCTGGTTCACCGGCGAACTTAAGGAACCCAAGAAGAACTGCCACCCGCAAACACCATCAGCTGATCCGCGCCACCAAGAAGTGGGCACTCAAAGAAAGACTGGACAACAACGCCCACGACAGCAAGGAACTTTTCAGCATCGTCAAAGAGTTCTCCAAACCCAGCGCCGGAAACAACAACATCACTCCCTCGCAAGACCTCTGCAACTCACTCGGCACGTTCTTCCACTGCAAGATCGCCGACATACACAACAGCTTCGACACAGACCACGCACCCTATCACCGAACCAACGCCCGCCACCACCACCCTCTGCAACTGGACCCCGATCAGCACCGAAGACACCACCCGCACGATGAACTCCATCCACTCCGGATCACCAACCGACCCCTGCCCACACCACGTCTTCAACAGAGCCGACGCCATCATCGCACCCCATCTGCGGGACATCATCAACTCCTCCTTCCACACCGCCACCTTCCCGGAGAGCTGGAAGCACGCCGAGCTGACCGCCCTCCTGAAGAAACCAACGGCGGACCCCACCGACCTCAAGAACTACCGTCCCATCTCGCTCCTCCCCTTTCCGGCAAAAGTCATCGGGAAGACCGTCAACAGACAGCTTGCCGCCTTCCTCGAGACGAACGGATCCCTCGACCCCTCGCAGTCCGGATTCCGGGCCAACCACAGCACCAAGACCGCCCTAATCGCAGCCACCGACGATATCAGAACCCTGATCGACAACGGGGAAACAGCGGCCCTCATCCTCTTGGATCTCTCTGCGGCGTTCGACACCCTCTGCCACCGTACCCTAGTGAAGCGCCTCAGCAACATCAGGATCCGAGAGAAAGCACTGGAGTGGATCATCTCGTTCCTCGCCGGAAGAACCCAGAGAGTCCGCCTCCCTCCGTTCAGATCCGAGGCCACCGAAGTCATCTGCGGCGTACCACAAGGATCTTCCCTCAGTCCTACCCTCTTCAATGTCTACATGAGCCCCTTCGCAGCCATCACACACCAACACAACCTCAACATCATCTCCTACGCCGACGACACCCAGCTGATCCTCTCCCTCACCAACAAGCCCACCACCGCCAGATCCAACCTACACGAAGGAATGAAAGACGTCGCCGACTGGATGAGGAACAGCCGCCTCAAACTGAACTCAGACAAGACGGAAGTCCTCATCCTGGGATCATCACCCTCCGCCTGGGACGACTCCTGGTGGCCCCTGGCCCTGGGCACCGCTCCCAAGCCGACAGACCACGCACGCAACCTGGGCTTCATCCTGGACTCCTCCCTGTCGATGACCAGACAAGTCAACGCCGTCTCATCTTCATGCCTCAACACACTGCGCATGCTCCGCAAGATCTTCAGATGGATCCCCACTGAAACCAGGAAGACCGTCACCCAGGCACTCGTCACCAGCCGCCTGGACTACGGGAACACCCTCTACGCCGGAACCACAGCCAAACTTCAAAAAAGACTCCAGCGCATCCAGAACGCCTCCGCATGACTCATCCTGGACATCCCACGACACAGCCACATCACCGGACACCTGAGAGACCTGCACTGGCTCCCCGTCAGCAAGAGGATCACGTTCAGACTCCTCACCCACGCACACAAGGCTCTCCATGACCTGGGCCCCAAGTACCTCAACGACCGCATGACCTTCTACACGCCCACCCGCCAGCTACGATCGACCAGCCACGCCCTCGCCACCGTACCACGCACCCGCAAAGCCACCGCCGGAGGAAGATCCTTCTCCTACCTGGCAGCCAAGACCTGGAACACCCTCCCCACCCACCTTCAGCGAACCCAGGAACATCTCTCCTTCAGAAGGCAGCTCAAGACCTGGCTGTTCGAGCAGTAGCGTTCCCCCTCCCCCAGCGCCTTGAGACCCTCCCGGGTGAGTAGCGCGCTCTATAAATGCCGTGATTGATTGATTGATTGATTTACTGTCGATATTGTCCTGTACCGTAGGGGGTCTGAGAGTTGTCCCACAGCCCCCCATGTTTTTCTGATGTGGCAGTGTCTGGGATTATTGCTTTCCCAGACAGTGTGCATAAGACCATGTGTATTAGCTGATCGCTAGGTCAGATAATGCAGTGAGCATATTCCAGTGTATCTTGCATGCAGCTGTGGACTCTCTTCTTCCTGGCACCCTTCTCCCTTGAGCTATATCTTATCTATGATATTTGGGCCTGCTGTCCCGTGCTGGGGCCAGGGACGTCTAACCAATGACACACTACTTTCACTATTTTGGGGGCCATAACCCGGTGAGCAGGCTTCTGGATATTTGAAAATACTTTGAGGGAATGGAAGACACAGAATATTTCAAAATTAGGAGTCAGGTGTGTGGCCAGAACTCGTTGACATTTGTCTAACTGGGGTGTGCTAGACTGGAACCACATGGTACAAACACATTTTGGTGAAGTCTGGAAGCCTGAGAATTGGGTCCTTTGGATCTGGTAGTTTGAACCCATCCCAGCTGGACTTGGGTGAGGGGACCTGGGTGCCTGTCTTTTAAGGATTTAGATGGGAGCCTCCCTACCCCCCTCTTCAGATTGTCCTCCCTCTGGGATGCGGTCAGCCAGATCAGCCCTGGGGCCTCAGCAGCAGAGTGGGGCCTAGGCTCCTGCAGGCTCCCGAAATGAAGAAGTCTAGTGCTGATTCCCGATCGACAAAACGTGAAACAACCCTGAGTTTCTAGAACAAGAGTAAAGGCTTGAATTCATGATGTTGTCTCACTAGCCTTTATTTTTTAAATTAATATTGAAATGTGCATGAAGTGGATGTTTTGCATTGAAAGTTTTAACTTACTGTGGATTTATGTTTAGTGTTTGCGTAAAGGCATTACCTCCCCAGACAGTTACTCCTCCCTGCCGTGGATGTGGCCCGGTCCTTGTTGGGCTGGGTTGTCTGTCTATTGTGACTCTTGCTAAATGTTTAAACAATCCCCTGATCCCTGTTGGGGTGGTGTAGTGGCTGTCTGATTTCTCTGAGACTGAGTATAAGGTTTGTTTGGGTTACCCTGGGCTTGGTTTTGAGAATGATGATTTTGCGGGGATTGGCCCAGGTCCATCGATCTTTTTTCAGGATATGCTTTAAGATGGCATTGGTCGGCCATGTGACCCTTTCTGTGGTAATAATTAACATTCTCTGAGGTTTTTTCAGCTGCCAAACTCCCTGACCTCAGCCGTTGTAACTGGGTTGAAACCCTCTGGGGTTCTGCGGTGGAGTCCCCTTCAAGACTGGTGCCATGTGCGCACTTGTGGCCAAGGCAGACCACTCACAGGCGGTCTTTTTCAGTTTGTGTTGGACCAGCTTGGTTGTGTCTCTCTGGGCTTGCTCCTGTTTTTTCTGTAATGTAATATGTGGGCCTGTATCTCCCGCCATGGTTTGGTGTCTAATCCTACTACACTGTCCAATCCACTTTGTATTTCCGTGGGCAGACCCTTTTTGAGGATGCTGTAGAAGAATGCGACCTGAAAGCCCGCAAAATGGTCATGCGAAGATCTTGCCTTCCTCCCTGGTCACTATCTCCCTTGGGGTCAGCTTGTCTATCCTGCGCGTTCAAGGGGGAGTAGCGGACGTCTTCGTCGCTGCTCTCCTCATGCGCATGAAAAGGTCCCATGTTGCTTCTCCTGCATATTAATTGAGTTGGCACCAAGCTACCTTGATCTCTTATTACCTGGTTGGTCCCTCTCCCACGCTGATGATTGGACGAGGCTAGGGACCCAGAAAGAAGCATCCCTTCTAGTTCCACCTCAGACTCAACACTGAGCTGTGCTCTGTACCTACCGCAGCCAGACCTCTGGAGAAGGGTGCACTGCTACTTTCTCTCAGTGTGCTCCCTGGATGGGAGCTCTTTCTCTCTCCATCCCTTATTTGCGCCTCTCTTTTAATGACCACCTAAGTCGCCTCTTTCTTTCTGAGCTGTTGTTCTTGGTAGGAATTTGCCCTCAAACTTGCTTTCTGCTGTCCCTTTGAATGCCTGAGCATACCCTCAGCTCCCCCTTCATCATCAAGTCCAGGAGGACTTGGGCCCCTTTCGTCACCCCTACTAGTTCTATCACTGTCCAGAACTGCTATGAATCTCCCTGTAACTGGACTGTGTTCTCCTAAACCAGTGTGAGTGCATGTTTTCTGTGCCACGGGGGTTAAATGGGCTGAACGCGATGGATGGGGGGTTGAACTTCGGGGAACTTTGTTACTGGACTGGGGTGATTCTGGGATTGCCTGGGCCTGCTGACCTGTTAGCCTCTTTTGTCTGTATCTAGTAGTTTGTTGTTCAGCAGGGTTTCCTCTGGCTCCCGCAACTGGCAGATTGGTATGACCTAATGCGTGGATGACAGGCATCAGGAATAGCACCTCCATTCCTCTATATAATGTGGGGAGGCATGGACGCCTTACTTGATGGTTCTGAGAAAGAATTGTTGATCTGGGACTCCTTGAAGAGGGCCTACAGTTCTAACAGTGCCTCTCTTCTGGTCTTCTTCTGCCCTACGTGTTGTGCTCTCGTGTGTTTGATTATGTTAGTGTCGAAGATTCTTCCCTTTTGACAGGGAAATGTGTGTTCCTTACTGTGTGCATGCCATTCATGGCAATACTTGCTATGTTTTTTAACCTGTGTGTGAAACCTAGTTTGCATGTGCTTTAGTGGTGACTTTTTGATAAATTGGGAACTTTTTAAGGGACTGATACACTCTAGCTTCTCGGAATTAGGTATTCTCAAGTTCTACTCTGGTCATGGGGAATACAATTCACACGTATTACTGACTACAACAACTTTACTAGGAACTCAATCATATGTATAGATTCATCAGAACAAACATTTCACAAACACAAATAATGCATATGAAAGGTCACAACCTAAAAGAAAGTGTAAATGTTATCTCAAACGTGTGAATTTAGCAGCAAAATAACAGACTCGGATATGGAATAACAATTGTAAGAAATAGCAACCCCTTCATAAGCACATTGAGTCATTGACAAAACGCACATCAAAGACAAAAATCTAATTGCAATAATTTACCAGCACCACAACATCAAGAAGGCATCAATCAAAAACCACAGAAGATATAGAGATAAAACTGTCAGAGAAAAAATGATGACTTTCTAAAACAAAAATGCCTTAGCCCAATCCTAGCGCATGCTACCTAATGCAGAGGGGAGGCTCTGCGTGGTACACAGGCCTAAGTGAGCCCAATAGTTTGTCAATATCAACTCGGGGACAAAGATAACAACAGTTTATGCAGAAAGAAGGAACAACTTGACAACCACTGGCCCTCCTTGGCCAAACACAAGCAACCCCTAATCTCCAAGGTTCAAATGTTCCCTAATGTCTAAATTGCACCCTGTATCCCACCTAGGGGTCATGCGTACCATATGTGTCATGCCAGAGGTCCAAGCAAGCAACACCTCTCACTTCTTTCAGATACCAACAGCATTAGGAAATCATCAGCACTGAGATAACCCTTTTAGACTAAAAAATAGGATTAAGGTGCCAGCCCTATATTCCACCCAGGGTCCATGTATACTATCTGTGTCACACCCAGTGGTCCAAGCAGTGATGCCTCAACCCCTTCATCACACTCAGAGATAAGCAAACCGTCTGTGTAATGCCCAGCGGTCCAAGCGACAACCAATTCACAAATTCACCTTTTCTAGTGTGCTGACTATCAAAAAAAGGTGACCTGTTGGGGAACGCCTCTGAGGCCGTCTTGCTACTACTCAGTTTGGGCACATAAAATAGGTAACATGCCGGATTTCTGTCAGTGGCAGGCTGCTTAGGTTCCATTGTTGAGTTTCTTGCTAGTTTGCCATATGCCAAATGTTGGGGACTAAGGATCAGATGTGGTCGCTTACCTTCTAACAGTGATTTAAGGATAGACCTCCGCCACGTGGATTTCGCAGAACGTTCAATTTGTGGCTTCTGCTCACCTTCCTTGCTGCGCAGATATAATCTGTCCAGGCGAGGTCCCTTTCTTTCAGTTGCAGTCGGGTTCGAAGCACCACCTCTCCTATCTGGTTTGCCAAAATGTTGCTTAAATATACATTTTTGGGAAAAAAAAACCACAAACAGCATTTTGAAAAACAGGAACAGGCGGTTTAATTAAGCACTGCAACCAGGACTACAGCTTACAGAAACAGGTCTAAGGACTTTCTCAAAGTACAACCAGTGATCCTATTTTGGTATAAGAATGTGGGCCTTGTCTGTGGAGTCACAAATAAAATATTTCTGATAACAAGAGCAGCGGGGCATCGTCCTTTTGTGGACACAATGTGGGCCAGTGGGTCGTATGTCCAGATGTCAGGCATGAGGGACGCATTGTCACTGCATGTACTGTGGGTGTAGTGTCCTGATTGACTGCATTTTCCTAACTCCATGTGGCATCTGACTTCATGGTTTTTGGGAATGCATGCACTCCTCTGGCCATGTGTGCCTTATTGGTGCCAATTTCCCTGGACCATTGTGGTGAGGCTGGGCTTATCGGGGGAATGGACCTGAGTTTCCTGTTTGTGCATTTGTCTGCCGACTATGTTCAACCCCACCTGTGACCTGTCTATAAGTTACTGCAAGCCTGGGTTGCAGAGTCTGCCTGGGATTTTCAAGTCTGGGTTGGCCGAAATTTCCTGATGGGCGAATTTGACAATAGCGTTGTGATTTTGTTTGTCTATGTGAGTGTACCAAGAATTAGCAGTGTTTTTATCAATATCAACACTAAAGGGTCAATTCCAATGTCGGTCGGAAGGGTTCCCAATCGGACTCGGGTTTGCAGAAACAGATCAGGAGCCCTTGTTTCCAACTGATTCATTCCCAGGTCCGAATGACCAAGTACGGTGCCTAGAAACTGTTAGGGCTGGCCGAATTGGTTCTGCATCCGGACAGGTCAAGCCTTTCCGGAGCCGATTCGATTGGCACTATGAGCTCGATTTCTTAGCGAGCGAGTACGATGACATATTCAGACAGCCTTTCCGATTCGGTTTGCCCGAAACAAAACGGCCACCAGAAGCAATATTTGGGGGCCCGTAAAAGGCTCTCTTGACCTGGGGCCCTAAAAATAGGGCCTGTGGGGGTACCCATGGGTCCCCCTTTCCAACCATGCACAGCGTTGCAGGCACCATGGGTGCAAGGTTTTCCCGAGCCACCCCTTTCTTCAATGGTAGCTTGTGTGCACGTTCGGAACACAGGCTCCCACTGAAGTCAAAGGGAGTCTGACCGAATCGGATACGGATGCATACAGATGCATCGTACTTGTTCGGTCAGACTCCCCTGATCCAAGTCGTACAGAAAGCATTCCGGAACCGATTCGGTCTGTATGCTTTCCAAATGAGATCGGAATTGGGCTTTAAGTAGTACAAATAAATAGGTGTCAGTCTTAGCCACTAGATTGTGTTGAAACATGTTGCTTGTACTTTTTAAACCTGGATTACAACCCATTCAACAATCACTTCTCAACTACATGATTTATTTACAAAGTAAAGCTCTAGGAATCCTTGTCAGCATACAAACACATAATTGAAGGTTGGTGATATAGTCTTGTTCATTCTCTTGCATTCTTCTCCAGTGCATCAAACCCAATGCCACCTATCTCAGAAAGCCTGTCAATGTCTTCTGCAATACAGTATTAAAACTGCCCTTCACCATATCTGCCAAGTCCTCATCTACCAGTATACTCAGCTACCTTGGATTTTTGGGAACTAGGTGGATCAGGCACAAACCAATCACTCTGTCTCTCATGTTAACTGTAGAGACTGAGGCTTCACTTTTGCTCTAATTAATCAGATAGCCGGAGAAGGCAGACAATTTTGAGATATTGGACATCAGCATTGGGATCGATTATGTTGCATTTGAGAGTATGAGATGGATATTGGCTATATATAAAAAAAAAATCAGCTAAACTACCATTTTTATATCTCTTCCATGTTGTTGTTTCTCTGCTGTATTGCAGCCGCTATTGGTTCTAGGGCCAGCAAGAACAGTAATAGGGACAGTGGGCATCTCTACCTGAATCCCAACCTTATCAGTAGCGGATCAGAGTAAAAGCAGCCACAGTTTACTCCGCCCACCTGATCCCAGTATAACCATAAATGCTGGTCCCATATTTACAAGGGTCAAAAAAGTATCCCCAATCCACACCATCAATTGCTTTCTCAGTGTCCTAGGAGAAAGTGGTTTTCTATTCCTTTCGGTTATGTTCCTGCCATTCTATAAAAAAGATGGTCCTAATATTGTTAGCCGTACATCTACCAGTGAAGAAGCCAATCTGAAAAAGGTTAATCAGTTCTGGGATCACCTTTTTAAGTGTATTCACCAATATCATGGGCTAGATTTTAATATCCATATTTAATAGGTACATATGCAGTATCTGAACATAATATGTTGCAGCATAATAACTACTTTGTTGGAATTGACACACACAGATCCTGTGGAATCCGCATCGTTGAATGTCTGGTTTAACACTTGGGCAATTCTATGGGGTTGATGATCATAAAAAATGAATTGAGATTCTGGCATCTCTCTAGGTGACTTCTCGGCAGACGTTTCTTTTTTTTTTTTTCCTCATATACCATTATTGGAAATCTTGATGGGAAACTGGCCCCCTCTATACAGTTGGTCATCCTGGTCCAGCCCTTATTTCGTTAACCACTAATAGGATGGCAGGCCTGATCCCTCAAGTAGCCACTGCTTTCCCGGTTCAGCTCCATTTCACACCGTGATTTTTTGGGGGCCCTGTGTTACTTTGGGAGCAAGGGAACCATCAGGGCTCCAGATAAATCATAGGAAAAAGGAAAAAAAAGAAACCATTTAAATCATGGAAAAAATCCATTCACTTATCCTGCCAAGCCACTAGGGCTGCCCAAGTCTTAACAAAACTTATGGGATCACATGCCATATCTGATTTACTTGTAAGAATAATATGTTTTAAACAGGTTGAAAAGGTAGGGGGAATTGGATCCTTCCAAGCTCTGCAGATTTCGCGCCTAGCCAGAAGAATAACATAAAAAACAAATCTCGTACGAGGTTCGTTTACCTTATAGTCCATGCACAGCCCAGAAAGAATGGTTCTTGTGTTAAGATCCAAGGGTACCTGAAGGACTTCTTCCAAAAATTCCCGAATCTTGATCCAGTATTCTCTGATCTCTATGCAATCTACAAACATATGAACATCGTCCGCTGCAAAATATTTACATCTTGGACAATGGTACTCCAAGTTAGAGAATGTAACCATTTTTTTGGGGGGTGATGTAGGCCCTATACATAGTGTACAGGTGGTTCCTTTTCAATGTTGCAGGCTTTACCACTGCTTGCAAGATGACAAAAGAGTCTGACCATAGATCTTTAATATTCCCACTATTCGTGTTTAAAACATTACCCCAAAGTTTTTGTAACTCTGGTTCATTATCGATTTCAAGGTCGAGCATAGCTGAGTACCAAAATGAGATCTGATTTTTCCACCTTCCACACCTAAATACTGAGTCAAATTTCGGGTTTGGATCGTTAGAGTCCCATGTTCTAGTCAACAGCCATCCAGATAGCTGGTAATATTTAAATCTGGTGAGAGTACCCCCAGTCAGATTAGAAAGGGCCTCCCAACTTAAAAGCTGTACACCATCCCGTAAATCTCCCCAACTTTCTAGTCCTGCTAACCTCAAGGGTCGGGACAATTGGTCATCCAAACAGTCAGAAGTCCCAGGGGAATCCCAGATCGGGGCTTGTATTGCATAATATGGGATATCGAGCCTTTTCCTAATAAAAATCCAATTTTTTACGGCTGCCTCCAAAATCTTGAGCCTCACTTTCTTATAAAACTTGGGGTCTCCAAATTCAAAAATAAAAGAATCCTGTCCCTGCGGGATGTCCTGCAATAAAGCTGAATAGAGTATGCCATGAAAGGATAAATCAATTTTACCAGCTAATAGTCTGACATTTTTAAATTGAAATGCATGGCAATACACGAATAAGTCAGGCAGAGCCAACCCTCCTGTTCCTAGGCTTCTCCTGAGATTTTTCCATGATATTCGTGGAGATTTTGAGTTCCAAATAAAGGATCCTAACTTCCCTTGTAATTTTTTTATGGCAAGTGTAGAAAAAGTTAATGGAATGGATTAAACAAAAACGTTATTTTAGGCAGAATGATCATCTTTATTAGATTAACTTTCCCAAAGATGTTTAAAGGGAGAGATGACCACCTCTGAAGTAGGGCACAAACATCCTTGGATGCTCACATCACTATTTAATAAAATGCTGGAAAGCGGGGAATTTCCATCCCGCTAGAAACAGGCATCTATCCTCCCTCTTTTAAAAAAACCAAACCTGGATATTGACGATTTGAACAGCTATCGACCCATTGCCAGACTGCCATTACCGGCCAAGATTATAGAGGGAATAATGAACTCTCAGTTAAGCTCGTTTCTGCCCCTGTTCAGGCTCTGGACCCATCTCAACATGGATTCAGGGCTGGGCACAGCACGGAATCGGCTCTAATTAAATCTGCAGAAGATATTAGGAAAGTGATGGACGCTGGAGGAAAAGCCGCGCTGATCCTTTTGGACTTGTCTGCGGCCTTTGATACGGTCCACCATGTGATATTGGTAGGCCGGTTGAGGGCCGCGGGGATTCAGGGCAAGGCGCTTAAGATCTTGGAAGCCTTCCTCTCCAACAGGAGTCAGTTGGTGACCTTGGATGACCAAGAATCCTGTCCGTTCATACTACCTTGCGGGGTGCCCCAGGGCTCATCACTGAGTCCAACGCTTTTTAACATTTATGTTTCCACAATAGCAGCTGTGATCAGAGCCTTTGGTTTTAATTTAACTTCATACGCAGACGACACACAGATTGTGGTGTCGCTGCTACCAGGAGGTGAGGAAAGCACGGCCAGCAGGTTTAAAGACTGCATGCTTGCAGTCAGTGATTGGATGGCAGGGAATTGCCTAAAACTGAACTCGGCCAAGACCGAGGTTCTCCTTTTTGGGGCTAAAGAGAACTTCTGGTCCCCAAGATGGTGGCCAGAAGAATTGGGCATCCCTCCTGCACCTGCCGCCAAGGTTAAGAACCTTGGGGTCCTAATGGACGATAAATTGTCCTTTAGGCCTCAAGTAAATGCGCTTTCTTCAGCCACCTCTCTCTTTTGTTCTTAAGACTCTTCGCAAGATACTGCCCTTTCTCCCAGATGAGCATAGAAAAACTGCAGTGTCTGGATTGATCCTGTCTCGGCTGGACTACTGCAATGGACTACTGCTCAATGCTTAACAGGGGCTCCTAAATAAATTACAAACTCTGCAAAACGCAGCAGCTCGCCTGATCACGGGCATTCCCAAATTCGCTTCGGTCGCCCACGAGCTGGTGAAATTACACTGGCTGCCTGTGCGCAAGCGGATTGCATTTAAAGCACTGTGTTTAGTCTTTAAGGCTTTGAAAGGGCTGGGTCCGCATTGTATGACCCAGTACTTTCACTGGTACAAACCTGCAAGATCACTGAGATCAACCAATCAGGGGCTGATAGTGATCCCAAGAATTAAGAAAGCCCGCTGGGGAGGCAGAAGCTTCTCCTTGGGAGCAGCAAAGGCTTGGAACACCTTGCCAGCGGACCTCAGAGAGATACCAGACCTGATGTCCTTTCGGAAGGTCTTGAAAGCATGGTTATTTAGGCAATAAGCTTGGCTAGCTTTTGGAGTGGTCAACCAGCGCAAGGACACCGTCTGGTAACAGTGCGCTTTATAAATGTTGAAAATAAATAAATAAATAATTAATACTCTGTCTAGATTGATTTTGGGTATATCTTCAATCTTTTTGGTCAAATGTATCCCCGGATATCTCATCCCTGTCTTTGACCCTGGAGTTGCTACATCCTGGTTCCACTCCATAATCTCAGTCTTATCTTTGTTGATCGTATAACCTGAGATATCACCGAACTTTTCTGCTAAGTCTAGTAATCTAGGCAGTGCTTCTGTTGGATTTGAAGTATACATTATTAGGTCATCCGCATATAGCGCAAATTTTAATTCCATGTTAGAAATCATAAAAGGTTTAATTAGTGGATCAGACCTAAGCAAACAGATGAAAGGCTCAATATATAAATTAAACAAAAGAGGCGACAGGGGACAGCCCTGTCTAGTTCCACGAGCAATAGGTATTCTTTCTGTGAGAGGCCCATTAACTAAGATCTTAATATTCGGAGCAGAATATAGAGATTTTATAGCAGTCGTAAAATTATTTGGAAGTCCGAAACCCCCCAGTGCCATCCATAGATATGGCCATTCTACTTGGTCAAAAGCCTTGGCGGCATCAACCGCTACCAAGGTCAGGGGCAGCTTTTTTTCAGTTGCTACATCTATTGTGGCTATTACTTGAAAGGTTAGCTCATTAAGTTGTCTATCAGCGATAAAGCCCCTCTGATCGCAATGAATGATAGTTTTTACTACCCTGGCCAGCCTAGCCGCCAATATTCCCGCAAAAATCTTATAATCCGAATTCAATAGAGAAATCGGTCTATAGGATTCTATTTTTGCCGGGTCTTTATTCGGTTTTATTAGTAACGTAACGGTGGCTTCCGACCATGAGTTTGGGGCCTGCTCTCCCCCCATGAGAATTCCATTAAAGAGTGTTGTTAAGGTAGAGACTATTTGATCTAGAACTATCCCATACAACTCTACGGGAAGCCCATCAGGCCCGGCAGCTTTTCCTTTAGCCATTTTCAGGACCTGGGTTCTCACCTCTCCCTCTCTGATCTCAGAGGCTAGAAAGGATCTGTCAACCTCAGACAGGGTCGGGAGCTGTATGCTATTTAGCCAGTCCTCCGCACGCTGCATACAATCTGCCGGATTGGCTTTATACAGATTTTGCATGTAGGACTTATCCTCTTCTCTAATCAGATCGTCATCAAAGGTGGTATCGCCTGAGTTAGAAAGTGATAGGCTATTAATATGATTCCTGGTCTTATCCACTCTAGAATTCCAAGCAGCCGCATTTCTCTCCATAGGAACATTTTTGGAGCTTGCTGGCATCCCATCTGTCCTTTAATACCTTATCTATACTTGCTTGGTATTCTGCCCGTAAGATGTTCAACTCTTTTTGTATACGGGGTCTGATGTCTGACTGCTCTGCCGATGCTTCTTGAAGCTCCCATTCTTTTGATTTGACCTTCAGGATATGTTCTTCATTCTTCTCCCTTATCGCCTTATTTCTTCTAAACATCAAGGAACTCAGAGAACCCCTAACAAAAGCCTTAAATGTCTCCCAGATCACCTGTGGACTTGTTGAGCCATTATTGTGCTCGAAAAACTCTTCTGTCTGTGTTCCTAGGTCTTGCCTAACAACTTCTTGAAGTAGTAAAGCTCTATCCAGTGTCCACCGTCTTTGCTGTATCTTCTGGTTAAAAATAATTACAATTTCAACAGTTGAGTGGTCCGACAAGATGGCAGGAATATAAGATATAGAGTCAACCGCAGAAAAAAGTGATTGATCCAAGAGAAAAAAGTCGATTCTGGAGTGCTGACCGTATTTACTACTATAAAAGGAAAACTCCTTTTTACCAGCATTTTTGATTCTCCAAATATCTATAAGGTTAAGGTCTTTCATAGTGTTTTTAAGCTCCGTTCGGGACCTTTGGGGGGCCTAAATCTAACCCTAGAAGTTCGATCTAATTTTTCATCAAATATCATGTTAAAATCACCCCCCAATATTATTGGTGCTACAGACTCTACCAAGATAGATTTAAGCTTCATAAGTGACCCTGGAGCATCCAGATTGGGCCCGTAGTACACTGCACATGTAAATGACGTCTGACCTGTATTTAATAAAGCCACCAACCATCTCCCAGAATGGTCTGTCTCGAATTTTACCAATCTTATCCCAGCGTTGGCTCTAATCAGTATGGCTACCCCCCTTGTGTTGCCGCTTTGGTCTGAACAAATAATCTCTTGAATCCACCTCCGCCCTTCAAATAAAGACTTACACTCCCGTCTCTCTAGATGTGTTTTCTCTAGAAGACAAATATAGGCTCCTGACTTATACAAATACTCATTTACTCTATGCATTTTTCTTCTATCCCTCAGGCCGTTGACATTCCAGCTAATAAATTTCATTTTACATGTCATAATAGCCATATGGACCTTTTGGGTGTACTACTGCCCTGCTCCCATCAAAGATTTTTCTTTCTTCACAGGTACATGAGGATTATTTTTTCCCCTTTTTTTACCCCCCAACTAACTACCCACCTCCCATGAGGAACCCCCCCATACCTATTTTGGCGATCTTGTCGCCTATTTGGGGCTCTTGATGTCCGGTCAGAATTTCCCTCCTCTCATAGACGGTATGTGGGCACTAAATGTAATCGCTATTGCATACAAAAAAAAATCTTCTTTTTTTTTTCTAATGTGCTCTAAACAAAACCCTTTTTTCCCCTTTTTATATATATATATATATTTTTTTCTTTTTCCTTCTTTTCCCTTTTCCTTTCTCCCCTTTAGCTTTGTGTTCTCCACCCGCCGTGTCATGTAAAACCCCTACTCACCTTCATCTCTTTATATATACAAAAAAAATATTTTGCCTTTTTTCCCTTCCCCTTTTCTTTCTTTTTTTCCTCCCTTCTTCCTCCCCTCCCTTCCCTTTTTCCCTTCCCTTTCCTTCCTCCTGTATTGATTATTTTCCCATTTTTATCTCCTTATCTCCTTATTTTATCCCAATGTATTTCTTTCCTTTTTTCTTTTCTTCCTAAAAAAACAGACATATCTTGCTACCATCGGTCTTAAGAAATGTTAGCAATGCTCACTTTGACTCTCTCTCATTAAGATTAAAAAGGAGTCAACTTCCTGGGATGAGAAAAAGTTGAGCGTTTTATTTCTCCAAACTACTCTTAGGAAGGTTGGGAATTTCATCTGAACCTGCGCACCCAGGCTTCTCAAATCTGGCATCCTATTCCCCAATTCCCACTGTTGTTGTGCTGTTGCCTTCCCGACGTCTGAACGAATGAGGTATTTAACAGAATCCATTTGGAGAGTGAAATCTGACAATGCTCTACCCAAAATTAGCTCTTTGATAGTATACGTTAAGAAATTTACCAGGATCTTCCTGGGGGCTTTTCTATTAGCATGCTGCCTAAAGGGGTCCCTATGGGCCCTTTGAATCTATGACTCTAGATCTATATCGGGTCTATCCTTAAGAACTCCTCCTCTAAGAAGCTTGCATATCAAAGATTTAACGTCACCATTTTCTGCCCCCTCTGGAATCCTCAGAAATTTTAGAATATTTCTCCTAGAGTGAATCTCTAGTCTTTCAATATCCATTTGGAGGGCAGTATTTTGGGTTTTAAGGGTCTGAATGTCCCTGTCATGCCGTTGCGAGGCCCCAATGAGCAAGGTGACTTCCTCTTCCAGAGTGCCAGTTCGCTTACAGACATCGTCCAATTTGGTCTCTAGATTAGAGTATTGCTCATGGAAACTTTCTGATTAACCTCTGATATTTCAAATTTGGACAATAAATCGCCTCTTAGGTTGTGCAGAAGTTGTTCCACCTGTGAAAGGCCTCCATCCAAGGCAGCTAGTACCGTCTCATTGCCTCTGTCGCTCTTGGCTGAGTCGGTTGAAATAGCATCAGCTACAACAGCAGGAGTAGATATACCATGTGCCCCTTGTGAAGGATCTTGATGACTGAGTACATTCTCTTCTAGCAGCATCTGCTCATCAGGTTCTGGGTCATCTGCTAAGACTGCATACCTGTTCCCCAGGGCCATTAGCTGAGGTCCTACAGTCTGAGCAGCTGGCCGCTGACTAAGTGAGGGGCTAATGAGGGTAGTGGTAGAAGAAGAGGAGGTGGAGGGAGGAGAATCAGGACCCACCACCTTCTCCATAATCTTAAAAAAGGTTTTTAGAGATGGAGTAGGTTTTAAATGAGAAGGACAGGTTTTTGGCAATTTCTGTTTTCTAGTCTCCCTCGAAGTGAGATTTTTATCTCTTTTCTCTTTCTTCCTTCCCTTAGGGGTGAGTGGTATAACCTGCGACCCTGTTAGAGCACCCAGGTCAGTAAGCCCAGACTTCTGTAGTTCTAGACGGGACCTAAGTTGGTACCTACTTCTGGCAGGTATAACAGGTATAACTGGTATAACAGGTACCGTGGAGGGTGCAGACACCAGTGTCTCTTCACTGTCACCAGTTCTCCCAGAATCTACAGGTAAATCTACAGGTAAAGATGTCCCTTCTACTCTGAGTGTTTTTTTCAACTGTATAACTGTAGATTTTTAAGTTAAGTCCATCCCCCTGCACTGTGCCAGTTTCAAAAAGGTGGGGGCAACACCAGCAATGCCTGTGTCTGTATCTATGTCAGGCACTTTTGGGTTAAAACAGCCGGGACATTGGGCACCAACAGCACATGATGAATCAGCGATAATGACAGCGCTTCCCGCAGTCCCTGGGATGCCACCCAGCCCTCCACTTACTGACCGTGTAGGATTGTAGGTATAATTACGGTGTGAGCGGAGGCCGATTCTAGGGAGAATCCATCTTCGCCATAGGCTGGCCCGACGTCCTTGTGAATACTGCCGCCTTTTACCAGTGCTGCTGCAGCTCCCACCACCAGTCCTACCTTGTCTGTCTCTCCCGCACAAACCGGGACGTACACGGGGGTAAACACTGCGCCCATTGGAGACGCACTTCCGGGCACACCGCCTCTCTCCTGCCGGCCTCCCAGACTGTCAAAGGGTCCTAACGCTGAACAGATGCCGGTCTCACTTCAGCCCATCGACCATGGAGGCAGGAAAAACAGCATCAAAAAAGACAAAACAAAACAGGAGAGGGGGGGCGTGGCTTGGACGGCAATGTGGACGGTCGTCTAGGTCCGTCGGCTCCGTATCCCTGAGGGAAAACTAACCAGCCAAACTAGGCAAATCCTACCACAAAGCACTAAAATGGGCATGGGAAGATCGGCGCTGAAAGAAAGCGGACAGAACAAGAGGGAAGAGAAGCCACAACACGAAGAAATCAGCCCTTACACCTCGGAAGACAACAGCAGCAAGTAGTGCAAGATGGCGCCCTAAGGCTGGAGCAAACCACCGACAGGGGAGGCAGAAGAGACCGAGGAGTGGAGACCCCACAGCACCAGGCCTTACACCTCACTCCCTCAACAATCACAAGCGGTGTCCCACACTAGGAACGGGGCCTGACACACACCACTCGGTACCTGATATCCGCGAAGCTGCAGGGTCCCTGTGCCGGTGACCGATGCGGGTACAGCAAGGAGTCACGCTACAAAAAAGAAGAGACTGCCCAGGGATCCTGCGACCCAGAGTCCCGCCGAGCCAGTAAAGAGGTGAGCTTCTAACAGGGGAAGCGCCAAACCGGAAGTAGCTGCGAGCGAGGACGCCATTGCAGGAAGTCTTCACCAACCTGAGGCGGAAGCGGAAGCAGGGGACCAGAAACAGCAAGCGCGAGAGCAGCTCTACCGGAAGTTCCCGCATGGACAGAGAAGCGTACGTGAACCAGCACCGGAGGTGAGAGCTAAGGACCCCCCCACAAGCGGATAGCAAGCGGAAGCAAGCGGAGGAAGCGCGAGCCCAGCAGCGCCAGATCGGAGGGAGTAGGACCGAGCCTGGAGACAGGACAGCGAGAGGGCACAGCGCAGTAAGGCAGCAGCAGGCGGGTGCAGGGAGACGGCGGAAACGGAAAAAGGAGCGAGAGAAGCGCACAGTAAAGCGATACAAGTAACGCGACGGAATCCAGAGACTGCCAAGACCTGACAACGTGCCAGCAAAAAATTTTAAAACAGCCGAAGCAGTGGCTAGGAAGCGCGCCAAGGGCCCGGAAGATACGGGTAGGACCGGAAGGGCGCAGAAACAAACAACACAAAACGCGTGAGCAGTGGCATTAAGTAAAATAAGCTACCAAAGCAGAAGCTGCCCCAAGAAAGAGGGCCCAAGCGGCAATAGCCCCACAACAGGGCCCGCAACAGCCCGAAGGGACGAGTCAAAGGACTAACCAGCTCAGTCCAACGAGGCAAACAAAGAGAACAAGGGCAATTGTAGCAAGCCCCCATAACGCAGCCCCGAGCACTGGTAACACCGCCAAAAGCACACCCGCACCCTCCTGGGGGGCGTAAAAGAACATCACGCACCACTCTCCACTCAGGGGGCGAGCAAGGCAGCGGGACCCCGCGACCGCCAACACTGGGGCACAACAAACAGGGCTCACAACAAAAAGGGCTCACACCCTGGGCAAGAGATAAGCCAAGCACCCAGGAGGATACAAGAAGGACGCGGAGACCCCCGCTCAGCACACCACGTAGAGACACATCGGCAACATCAGGGGTCACGACAACAAGGGCTCAATAAGACCATAACAGCTACAACTGCCCCACACCTCCCAGACGCAAGGCGCGCAGAGCTGCAAATCAAGGAGCAAGCAAGCGGCCTTAACAGCTGCGAACGAGACAAAGCACACGCTGGCAGGTCCTAAGGCAAAGACAAGAACAAGGCACATCAGAGAGCCCAGCAGATATAGATTTCTAGGGACTCACGTGCCGGGGGCAAAGACAACACCAAACCCACCAAAGGAGGTCCAAACAGAGGGGCGGCTAGGCAACATCCTATCCAGAAGAGGCATCGGAACAATGACGGGCAATGAGGGGAAGAAAGGGGAGGACCAAAAAAGGCCCAAAATTGACTCTCAAGGCTCCCCACTGAAAACCAAAGGTGAAACAGCCACCCTACAGACCATCCTAAGGAGAATAAACGAGGGCAACGAGGTGGCGAAGGAGACAAAACTTAAAGTGGAGAACATGCAGCTGGAGCTGGCAGCAATAAGAGCGGACCTTCACAAAACGAACACAAGAATGGAAGCAGCAGAAGGCCGAATAAGCTCAGTGGAAGATGAGACAAAAGAGAACACCAAGGCCATAGAAGAACTACAGAAAGCCACGAAGGCCATACAAAAACAACTAGCGGAGAAGGACGACAGGGCAAGAAGGGGCAACATACGAATCCTGGGCATACCTGAAGGCGCGAAGACAAAGCTGGCTCGTGCGCAGCCATGCTAGAAGAGATGATTCCACAACTCATGGGCACCACATTTGAGAGAAGGTTCGAGGTGCAAAAGGCCTATAGGATACCAGCAGGGAGAGCAATGACAGGCAAGGGGCCAAGGGCGATAATTTGCAACCCACTCAGGATGAGCCAAACAGAATCCATTTTTTCGTTTGCCAGAAAGAACCAGAATCTGTCGTGGGCGGGGAGCAAGATCGTGCTAACCCAAGACTACTCAAAGCAAACGGTAGAGGCAAGGAAAGGGTTCCTGGCCCTCAGAGAAACCCTACGCAAGAGAGGCGCCACTTTCAGCTTTGTGGGCCCAGCCAGGTTCAAAGTAACCAACAAATGGAAAACAATGATCTTTGAATGCCCAGAGGATCTAAGGAACTACCTACGAGGACCACCAGTGGAAGAGATGGAGGAGATAAAAAGCCCCGGGGCAGCAAAAAGAAGTGCATCACCAGACGTGAGCGGACAATCGCAGTAAGGCACAACACAAACCAAGGAATACTCAGGACATAAGACAACAAATCTACCTCAAAACTACCATGAACAGTCAAACAGGAGCTGCAGATAGACAAAAAGGCCGGGGGATACCCCCCAAGCAGATACAAAGAGTCCTACCGCCGGACGATGGCAAACCCAAGGCAACAGGGACTGAACAAGACAATGCCTCTACTTCCAACTTACCACAAACAAAGGAAGAACACAAAATCTACCTCAGGGATGATGCGGGGCAGAGGAACTTTGTCGTCGCACACCCACTCAGCAAGTAAGGGAGGGTGGGGGAGGGAGGGGGGGATGGGCGGGGGGGCCAAGGGGGGCGGGGAGCGTACACATGGGCTTACTATCTGGCATCTTTTCTTCTTCTTCTACTATCTTCCCCTCTACATCTTCACGTCGAGGTCCAGCAAACGCAGGCATAGGCACCGAGGAAGGCATACAACACAGACATCGCAAGCACGCAGGGAAGGGCCAAACACACCGCGAAACACAAACAACATAAAATGACAAACACCAACCAGAGCAGCATCGCAACAGACATTAAGATAGTGTCCCTAAATGTCAAGGGTCTCAACAGCCCGGTCAAAAGAAGGAAGGTGCTCGAACACCTTAAGAAACTTAAAGGGGACATCTATGTGCTCCAAGAAACTAGATTAGAAGCAGCAGACATCGGGCGCATAGGGGCAAACTGGATAAGCGAGGTTGTGGGATCTCCGGCACAGAACAAGAAGAATGGGGTAGTAACAATTATCACCAAAAAATCCCAGCTAGCAGTGGTAGGCTCACAAGTCGACACCCAAGGAAGGACACTGGTGACAACTCTCAGAAGGGCGGGAGAAACATTTCATGTAGCGAACATATATGGTCCCAACACCGAAGATAAATCATTCTGGGAGGGGGTGGGATCACAATTACACACACTACCACTAGAAGACCTGCTGATAGTCGCCGGGGACATGAACCAGGTTCTAGACTCAGCAATCGACAGACACCCAAACAGGCCGAGCCAAACAGCAAACAACCCCAACATCCTGAAGAATCTCTGCGCCAAACTCAGACTGAGAGACCCATGGCGCCTAAGCAACCCAGACGCCAGAGAATACACATTTTACTCCAACCCACATAACTCGTACAGCCGAATAGATTATATTCTCATGTCAGAAACACACACCCACCTCATCGACCACACGGAGATAGGACCCAGATCAGTATCAGACCACTCGCACGTAAGTCTAACCTTGGCGGGCAGACATAACGAAAAGCCAACCCGCAGATGGCGATTTGATGATAGCATACTCCATCACGCCTCAGCGAAAGCCGAGATAGAGGAGGCGATAAAAGAATACCTGCTAATAAATGACACACCAGAGACAAACAGGGAGGTACTATGGGACGCACTAAAAGCCACCGTACGTGGTGTAGTCATGACAGTCAAGGGCAGATTAAACAAAGGAAGGAACAAAAAAATTGAAGATCTAGAAAATGAAATTAAAAAACTGGAGAACAGCCACATAGCCAGACTAGAAGACAAAAACACACTCACGAATCTGACCAAACATAAGTACGAACTCAATAGAATATTGAGTGAGCGAGCAGGGACCTGGATTAACAAATATAAATCTATCAGCCTCTGCACTGCAAACAAGGCCGGCAAGAACTTAGCATCCTACTTAAGAGGGAAACAGCGACAACACGCGATAGGGGCTATCAAAGACAGACAGGGCAACTCCATGACTGTAAACAAAGAAATACTAGAGGTCTTTAGAGACTTCTATGAGGGACTGTACACTAGGGATGAAACACTTAAGGAGGATGGAGGCATAGAGCTGCAAGGAAGTATAACCACCCCTACATTATCAGCCTGTGAACGAGACGTCCTAGAGCTAGACATAACGGAGGATGAGATAGCCAAAGCCACGGCAAGCCTCAAGGATAATAAAGCGCCAGGGCCAGATGGCTTCACAGCTAGCTTCTACAAAAACTACATGCACATCCTCAAACCCACAATGAAACAGATATTCACAGAATGCGTACAAACAGGTCACATGGCCCCCTCGATGGCTGAGGCAAACATAATTGTCATACCAAAGGAGGGGAAGGATTCAATTGAAGCAAAGAACTTCAGACCGATCTCCCTCATCAATGTAGACTGCAAGATATACGCTAAAGTACTTGCCAACAGACTCAATGCATACCTACCCAAACTCATACACAACTCTCAAGTGGGATACCTCAAAAACCGCATGTCCCACGACAACACGAGACTACTATGCCACATAATCAATCACTCCTCCAGGAGCAACAACGCCGCAGTCATGATAGCCCTAGACGCGGAGAAAGCCTTTGACAGGGTCTCATGGCCCTTCCTAGAGCAATGTATGGCGAAATTCGGTTTAGGACCGAACTACAGGAAGATGGTGATGGCCCTATACAGCAACCCCAAAGCCAGGGTGGTGGTCAATGGAGGCGCATCTAACATACTCAACCTAGGCAGGGTTACAAGACAAGGCTGCCCACTTTCACCAGCCCTATTCCTGTTAGCCATTGAACCACTCCTCACGATGATTAGAACAAATGAAGATATAGTAGGGATACCAATAGGGGGAGAAACCTTTAAGCTGGCGGCATATGCGGACGATGTCCTAATAGTCACAAAAGACCCCGAAAGATCCATTAGAGCACTGACTGACACTATTGACAAATACGCCCAAGTCTCAGGGTACAAGCTCAACAAAGATAAATCTGAATGCAAACCCCTAAATATCCACACAACAAGAGAGGTACTAGGGAACTCCGGATTAACATGGCAACAGAAGCCCATAAAATACTTAGGCATCCTTTTTGAGAGAGACCTAAGAACGACACTGGAGCACAACGAACAGGCAACAATCAAGAAAATTAAAGAGAAAGTGGAGGGGTGGTCACCCAAATTCACTACATGGTGGGGAAGAGTAGAAGCGATAAAAATGATGCTAACACCTGTGGTCAACTACATGCTAACCATGCTCCCTTTGACGAACACAGAGGAATTCCACAAGAAGCTAGACAAGATACTTAACAACTTCCTGTGGAAAGAGAAAAAACCCAGAATAAGCCTACACAAGCTCAGGCTCACAAACGATCAGGGCGGTCTGAACATAACAAACTTCAAAAGATTCCAGGTAGCATGCATAGCCAGACAGGGACTACACTGGTTAGACCCAAGAAAAGAATATACCCCAGCATGGTTAACACTAGAGCGTGGACTAATAAAAGGCATGAACCCCATCACCCTCCTCACAGCCACCCGACACCCAGCAGTCAAGGAGAACCCCGTCCTGAAGAACACGAAAACAGCTCTCCTGAGCGTCGACAAACTATTGACATCTAGCATAAGAGGCAGCCAACTTGAATCTATATGGCACAACCCAACATTGAAATACAGAGATAAGGTCCTAGACATGCACGAATGGTATAGACATGGCATCTCCACGGCCCAAGACCTTCAGGAAAAGGGCACATACACAACTTTCGACACAATCAAAGAAACACACAACCTACAAAGCATAGAGCTCTACAACTTCCTGAAAATCAAAGTAGCCATCAGGAAGGCAAGCCTCAACAACCGCACACCTTCGCTCATACAACTCGCAGCCAGTCTCAACACGCTAGGACACCAAGTGGCACACCTATACAAAGTCCTCAGCCCCAAGATCTCCAAACTAAACGATAAGGTCACAAACTTTTGGGGGGAGGTAGCAGGAAGGGAACTAAGCGAAGCAGAGAAAGCAGAGATGTGGAGATCCTCCACTAGGAAGAAAATACCGGCAGCGCTCAACCAGACCAAATATTGGCTAATGCACAAGGCATACTGGACACCGGCCCGTCTGGCCGCTATGGGGATCAGAGACAGCGATACATGCTGGAATTGCCACAAAGCGAAGGGAGACCTAGAACACCTTCTGCTCAGCTGCCCCAAGGTCAGGGGATTCTGGAACAGAATAGGGACACTCATCAAGGAGATCACAGGAATAGACATACACATAGATTTCCTAAACCTAGTCCTAGGCTTTATGTCTCCGTCAATCACAATGACAGAAGATCGCGACCTCATTGACCTATTACTAACGGCGGCAGTCAAAACGGTCCTAAGTAACTGGAAGGACACCTCAAAAGCCGCGCCCCAAGCATGGCTCAACTGGGTCACGTTCCTAAGGGGGGCAGATAACATCACAGCGAAACACTCTCCGAAAACCCACAGGCAGGCGAACATGTGGGGACCCCTAGACCTCTACCTAACATCACATAAACCCCCATAAGCGCAGAACCCAGACACAACAGAATGGTCACACCTTCCACGCACCAAGCACTCTCTCTCTAGACCTCGACCTCTATCCCCCTCCACTCTACTCCACTCTAAAGTCCGGGGCTGGGGAAAGGAATACCAACGAACAACGAAGCGCCGCAAAGGAGGAAGCATAAAACAAAGACCAACAGAACATGGACAATCGAACTATCACCCCCCCCCCCCCGGCGCCCCTTACTTTCCCTCTTTTCTTCTTTCTTCTTTCTCTGATTTTCCTCTCATGTATATCTCATGCACCATGTAAATATATATTTTTTTTACTCAATAAAAAATTACAGAAATAAAAAAAAAAGACAAAACAGAAAAGAAGGTTAGCACACGGTTCGCTCGAGCATTAAGGCAGGCTCCTACATCGGCTCACTGTTTTCAGTGCCATTATTCTGCATATCTGAGGGGGAACAACTGCCGTCAGATCAGAGCTCCCGCAGCAGACGTCAGCCTGCCACCATGTTCCTCCCCGCCTTGCTTGGCAGACGTTTCTTCATGGCCAAATCTATTTCCCCATCTGCAATGTTGTCTTCCAAGGCCTACCCCATGTTGTCATCTTGAGTGAGCTAGTCAACATCCATTAGGAATCTTTCACACAGCCTCTGGATATCAATCTTAGTTATCTAGAGACTGGTAAAGTATTTGACAAATTTCCTATTGATGCCCAGCAAGTGCATAAGTAAAGTGTAGGTTGCCCCCGATCGCACATAACGTGAACAACCACTCTCTTTGATATCATGGGGCCTCCAGCATTTTTGCTCTGCTCTTACTGCCTACCATGTAACATGATGGGACACCTGTATGTGCTTGGTCAAAAGCCATATGGTGGTGTACCAGAATATCATTGTCAATATATCCTCTTACATAAATATTTTCTTCTAAATTCAGTTTACAAAATACTGCCCCATCGGGGGTTTATAATCGGAAAAATACACGCAATGGGATGGTATTTTTGTAAATGATATTTAGAACACAATGTTTATTTTTCTGTAGACAGTATTCTGCCATAAAACCGGCTTCCATCATTTTCATTTGGTTTCTTCAGACGCTAGTGAGAATATTTTATAAATGCACCAGGAGATTAACTACTATAAACATAGGTAATACCGATTTCAGCCCTGATCTGATGGACCTCCAATATCTCCACCACCTGGTGATCCTGGTCTATTAATTTCACCTTCGTTTCTTGGCAAATATCAAGTGGCATTTTTCGCAACGAGATTACAGTGTGCCGGAAGGTAATGAGATGCAAATATTATTGAGATTTTAATAAGTGGATTAATTTGAATTCTGGAAGGTGTGCATATGTTCCAAATGACTGCTTTGAAAAACTGACAATACTCTTGAAACACTTGTTGGAATGTATTCGGCGAATTGATTAGGTTTGGATATGATTACAATATGAAATGCTGAAACTGAATATTTCTAATCATGTTAAATAATTAGATGTGGATATATTGAATATTCAGTGCAGAAAGTTGGATTAGAATGCTGATGATTCAATAATAAAATAAACAACGAAAAATAGATGACATGCTCAAAATGTTTTTTGTTCTAGACTTGAAAGAAGATATTATGAAATATATTATTTGAAATTAACTAAGAAATAAAAGTGCTCCTTAATCTTATTTTTATGAGTGATACTAGACGATACATCTTTTCAGAGGATTCCATATAACAGAAGAGGCCACGGTGCTTGTAGAACAGCAATGGGGAAAAGATGTACAATTATATCCACAAGAATGTGTTGAGTGACAGGCACGCATTTGATGTGATCACTGCATCTGATTAAGGCAGTGGCATTACTCATACAATATGTCAAGTCATTCCTAAAATAGACATTATCGAGCCTGCTCTGGATTTTATGATATTTAAGTGTATGATACCAGCTTTTTCAGAAGCTTCAGAAAGCAAGCATGTCTGTGAACACTGTGGTTCTCATTAGGTGGCGAGGGGAACGGTACATCTGCAAGTTTAGTATGGAATTACCACCTTACATGATTACAAGTGTGGGCTTTCAATCGGTACTCATGCCTTTGCACCCCACATATTTTCCATCTAGTAAGGAAAAGGAGAATATTTTAGCCAAAAAGGGCACAGAATTCGATAAAATCAAAAAGGTCATGCAATTCTGGGACCCTCATGTTATTTGCTATACCGGTCCTAAGATTTGCAGTGATTAATACATCGGAGGTAATACCACATGGTAACTGAACAATGTCATTGTATGTCATAATCTATGCCTGCACAACAGTGATGATACTGGCAGTAACAATTTCAATATATGCCATAATCCATGTACTGACGATGATCTTGTTACCAGCAAAAGTGATGTTAATGTATGTCATGGGAGCCCAAAAGAAATTTTATTGTCCTACTTGCCACATATCCCTTGCCGCAGTGTCCGTGCTGAGAGGACCTGGGACCAGGACCCACGAGGCAGGAGCAGGAGCAGAGTCCCCCCCGCCGCCGCATTTTCCATCAGAGCGGCCGCCGAGTGGGGGGACTTCAACCCCCAGGAGCCTTTGCGGGGGCGCTCCCAGTGACGAAGCCACAGGCGCCCAGAGGCGCATAAAACACCACCACCCCCTCCGCGTAGCGGGACGCGAGCGGGACCAAGCGCGGGGCTAAGCCCGGGCAAAGGGCGGGCCCTCTGTGGCCCTCAGAGGCCGGAGGAGCCGGGCTAGGGCCACACCCCCTGCTCGATTTATTTTGTATATCCACTGACTATTGGACGAACGGACATCTGAAATTGTAAGCCCACAGCCTTATGTATTTATTTATTATCATTAATTAGGGTGTATTCTGACTTGATTCTTATCCTGGTCACTGCTCTGTATGTTTGTTTGACCAAGGGTAGGCTAACTTAACATATTGTTCACCTATTTAACTCCATATCTAGTGTGTAGCAGCAAGGTCTGTTATGAATTGTGGAGAGACTAGAAGTATGGCTGCAGGGGGGGCAAAAAAGTTGACTGGAACTTTGGACGATTTTATTGTTCGCACCAATGCCCTAATTGATGAAGGGATTGTTTTAATGGATAGAAGGGTGTCCCAAGATTTAGCCTGGGCCAGGAGATCCTCTTTAGGTCTTATCGCCGAGGCACGTACACATAACACCGTGACTCGCCCAAATAGCCCTGTCAGACTAGATAACGCTGGGGATCATGATTTATCTAGTCCCCAACAAGGCCAACATGGTTCAGAGGTGACCCCCAAACCTATTTTGTCAACAGACGTTGGTATAGCTAGTGATGTGATGGATAACCCACCCATGACTACTGATATAAGCCTAAGAGGGCTGAAAGAGGGAGCGATTCCCAAACAAAATATCAATAAATTAAATTCCCAAAAAGGCAGGAAAGCGAAAACCCCTCATAACCAGGTGTTACCCAATTTATATTCTGTGAGCAAGGTTCTGGTAGAATGTGTCAATGATAAAGAGGGGGCTCATCTGGTAAACGTTGGTCTACCACTGAGCCTCCCGGAAGATACAATCCTAGACAGTAGTCTGGAGGACATTTTAGAACTGAGTGGTGCTAAAATTAATCTTGCCGAAATTAACCATGATGGTAGTGGGACTAGCCCGACGAATATTAATAAAATCTTTGAAATGTTAGAGGTCCTCCTGGAACCCATAGAGGTTAGACTACGCTGCCTAGAAACAGTGTTGAAAAATATCCATAAGGATATAAGGTTTCCCATGGGGCAACTACAGTAAATAAGTTAACCTTGACTGAAAAAAGTGTTGCCCCGGCCAAAAATACCGTGCCAAAGAACCCTAGTAACACTATAAATCAAGGCTGTGCAAAAGTCAAGACTCCTGACCCCAAACCATTACTGAACCCTGCCAAGCACAGGATATCCCCCAATGTTAAATCTAAAGACCGCACACCTTTGATACCAAACCGGGATTTGGCTTCAAGAGACAAGGCAGAGGCTCGCAGAAATATCCATCTCCCTCCTGATGCCTGTCCCTATGTAGTGATATTGACTGGGGTCACAGAAATTTCACCTACCGATGTAGAATCCTTCCAGACACTAAAAAACAAAGTGTGCCACTGGTTATCAAATAATCACCCCCTACCTCCAAATATTTCAAGCAACATCTTAATGGTTGAGAGAGCTCCATGGGTGGGGGGGAACAGAAAAAATCTACAAGGAGATTGTGTTGTGGTAACCTTTGAGAATTCACAGGTGGTAGAACATATTTGCAGAGGAACCTCTCGCTATCAAGCGAGTAGAGTTACTGCTAGGCCTCTCTCGTATTTCTACCTGCCCGTGAATCAAGTGGACACAAGATGGAGCTGGTTAAGGGGTTCACATGAAAACAAAACCAGACAGAGGTATAATCCCCCATGGGAGACACAACTTTTTGGATGGGATGAGGGTGGAGCTGATAGTTGGAACCCGGTCAAGAGAAGAAGAGGTAGGCCCATTCAAGGTGGGTGTGACCCAGGGTTACAAAATGGCTTCTCAAACCACTACCGCCAGACTGTGAATGGGTACGAAAACCATCTTAATATCCCATTGGTTAATCGTTATGAGTGTCTGACAAATCTGGACTGGGTCGATTGACAAAAACAGTGCACACCGCCAAGTCTGAGGCAAACCATTCCCACTACCCCCTTAGAAAAGGAAAATAGTATCAAGGTTGTGCAGGAGTTAAATGTAGATCAAACTGTACTTAATGAGCAGGATATGGGTGGAGGGGCCTCACTGCACGAAAAACTGGACAAAGTAATGGGAACGGGAGAGATAATTGTGACAACCTGGAATATTGCTGGTCTCAAGAATAAAGTGGACGACCCTTTTTGGAGGGATCTTTTAGGTACTATGGACATAATAGCCATACAGGAAACATGGGACACACAAAACACACTTGCTGTTGATGGCTTTACTACTTTTTTCCTACCTGCAGTTAGGTCTACGCAGGGACGAGCAAGAGGGGGCCTGGTCACTCTGATATCTGCTAAAATTCCGGGCATATATACGGAAATAGCTACTGACTGTCCCTATTGCCTCGCGGTCCAAATTACCCATAGGGGCTTTCATAACATGCTGGTAGTGAATTTTTATAATTCTTTCGATAGGGATCATCCAGTTAGCAACCTGATAATGCTAAATTCTTTTTTGTTTAAATTTAATGAGTCATCGGAGTCTGAGTGTACCATCATATTAATGGGGGATTTTAACATCCATGGTTGTCAGGACAAATGTCCTCCAAATGATCTATTTGGTCTTCCTGATGAGGAAAATACTCATTTTGAGCACTCAGACCAGGGCATTTTCCTGGAAACCCTGTTGGCAGAAAATGGGCTGATGCTACCCAAGGGGAGTGATGAGGACATTCCCACTTTTACAGGACATGGCAGCGGGTCTGTAATTGATTATATTTTCTTAAGCAATAGTTGGGGCAGCCACATCAGTAGTTATTCTGTTGTGCGGTCCCATTTTAGCAACCACAACCCAGTTGTATTAAGGGTTAAAAATGTTATTGTTGCTATGGAAAGCAGACCCAATTTGGTGGACAAACGGGACATACGGCTGATTGATCAATCACGCAGAATCAAGTGGTGCAAGGTAATCCCAGAGGAGTTCCTTTGTAATCTTTATAATAGTAGCCGGGAGGATCTAAAGCTCTGTATGGATGACCAGGCGGGGGACAGTGTAGTAGTGGAAGCGTACAGAAAGGTATGTCTTGACATTGTCTCCAACCTGACTCATAGGGGTAGAGGTAAAGTACAAGGGAAGGAAGGCTGGTTCGATAAGAACTGCTCTGTGGCCAATCATAAACTGAAAATGGCCCTGAAAACAAAACCAGTAGATAGATCAGTGGTGGCTACCCTTAGGAAAGAGTACAAGACAGTAGTTGAAAAAAGGCGGCGTGAGATTAGAGAGGACGCCTGGGCTGAGTTGACATCAATTGATGTGTTGAAGAGCAGCGCCAAGTTTTGGGCCGTGGTCAACCAACCCTATTTTGCTGACTCCAGCAATAATGAACTGGATTGTGGAATTCAAGAAGACAAATGGCACTTGCACTTTAAGTCTGTTTATGAACAGGAGATTTCGGGGGTTGAAGGCTTGACCACCTCTTCCAGAATGCTTTACATTTTAAGAGTAGAAGAGGGGGAGGTGGCTGATGCCATTGGTAAAATGACTTGCAATAAGGCACCCGGGCCGGATGGAGTACCCTCCGACCTTTTTAAAACTGACATTTCTTTCTGGTCCAAAATTTTAGCAAATGTTTTTAATAGAATTTCAAAAGCAGGAATTCTAGAGACATGGTCCCAGTCGGTGATTGTCCCCATATACAAGAAAGGGGACAGGGGTGACCCTGGTAATTACCGCCCCATATCTCTCATAGACTCAGCAGTAAAGGTTTTAGGGAGAGTGGTCCTGTGTAAGCTTACTGTTTGGTTAGAGGAGACCAATACCCTCTCTCCTTTACAGTATGGCTTTAGAAAGGGGCGCAGCACCATCGATCAAAGTCTTAATTTATAAACTGCTTATTGGGAAGTGCACAATAGCGAAGCATGGAGCCCTGTATATCGCCTTCATGGATCTGTCCTCGGCATTTGACCGAGTAAACAGATCCAAGTTGTGGGCCCAGCTTCTTAGTATTGGAATAGACCCTAATATTGTGTATTTTTTGGCAGATCTCCATAGGGATCTTACAGCCACGGTGCGATATGACAGAAAAGGAAATAGCACTGGCAAAATTAGCATCTCCAATGGTGTGAGGCAGGGATGCATTCTTGCTCCCCTGCTTTTTACACTATATATAAATGATCTAGGTGAAGTTTTGGGTGCAGTCTGCAAAGATATCCCGAGGGCTGCGAAGTACCTATTGCCCGCATTACTATATGCGGATGATGCTGCTCTCTTAGCCAGAACTGCAGTGGGTCTTCAAAGTCTGTTGAATTCATTTTCGATTTTATGACAAATCTTGATTTGAGCGTTAACTATGGCAAATCCCATGTTATGGTGGTGGCCCAAAAAGGGAAGGCCATGAAAAATGTAATGACGCTGCATTGTAATGGACACAAGTTGACAAGAGTCGCCAGATTTCCCTACTTGTGGGTTGTTTTCGATGACTGTTCCACGTGGCACCCCCAAATATTGAAAAAAAAAAGGTTCTGGCGCGCTCTATTCCCGCGGTGATGGCCTTCTCACGCAAACTAGGGGTTAAACCGTTGGAGGCTGTCCTAAAGGTATATGCTGCTAAATGCATTGCCATCGTTATGTATGGCGCTGATTTATGGGGTATTAGGCCAGTTAAAACGCTTCAGGTGACAGAGGATAACTTCCTCAAAACGATTCTTTCCTTGCTAAGATCCACGGCCAGCTTCATAGTCCATCAGGAATGTGGTGTGGATTATTTGGAGGATCGAATCGCTATGGCCCCCCTATTAAAATGGATATCAGTCTGGCTTAACTTGGAACTTGAAGTGAATCATGAAATATTAAAAGACTGTCTAATGCTAGACCATTGGGACAAGATTCCTTGGTTGAAATATGTACAGCAATTATGTGTAAAGCTGGGTCGGCCTGAATTGTTTAGTAAACCATCAAACTTGGTGAAAGGAGACCTGAAGTGGGTTAAAAACATTTTTTTGTTGAACCGAGGGATGAACAGAGAAGGCTTGGAGCTGTTGAAGCCTTCTGTCAGGACCCACCAATTGATTGTCTCCTCTGGTCATGACTTGGAACTCTACTTAAAGGTTGTCAACAACTCGAACCATAGATATCTGTTAACCAAGTTCCGATTGGACAAAATCCACCTGCTAATCTCAGGCCGCCCCGGTTGGACCAAGCAACTTGATTTAGACTTGTGCAAATGTGACAGCTACTCAATCATGGACACAGCACATTTCCTGTTTTTTTGTGAATATTTTAAAGACATCAGGAAAAAGTTCATTATACCCTTGTTAAAGGGGAAAGGGTTCAGGCAAGTCAAGCCAGCTTTATTACATCTCCAACTATTAGCAGACATATGGCAAATCTACAATGTAGCTAAATTCCTAACCATAGCGGTGAGGCTCAGTAAAAAGATCAACTGGTTCTAGATGATTTACTGTAAATATTGACCATTGTAACTTGAATCAAGTTTTTTAAATTTAAACTTTCTTATGTTGCTCTTTTTAAATTCAAAGATGATGTATATAATGTTGCTTTTAAACTATGGCATCATGCGTTGCATATTTTAATGGGTACTCCCTCCCTTTTTATATTTTACATTTTATTTTAATGCCTTTATGTTCGCCTGGTGACCAATGGACCGTTTTTGTGTGTTCTTGTACTTTTATGGTTTTTGCAATTGAACCGAATAAAGTATTTCTTGAACTTGTATGTCATCATACAGGAATTCAAAAACATGCCAAATCGGTAAAGACAATGCCAATGTGACAACGGTACACAAGTTATTAAGAATGTCGATAAAAGTGACACCAGAGACTGCAATATTCCTTTTAGGAGTTCCAATGAACTTGTTTGATTGCTGTCGGATTTACCAAAGGTGGCCTTTCCATCAGCCCTGTGTCAGAGAAATGTGGTCAGACAGGCCCTGTGGCCCACAAACATGCCTGTCAAATAACAAGACATAGGTGGGGACTCTCTTGCCCAAAGATAAACGCACACCTAGGGATTACTTTGATCAATCCAACTAATAGATAGTTAGACCACAAACAGGTTTGTGGCAATTGGCCCCAATAAAATATGTTTGGCCAAACGCTTGTGTTCCTAACAATGCCACCTAACTAGATGCCACACGTAGATAGAAACAATCAGGACATTACATGCACACCACATGTAGTATTCACTAAATACCGGCCATGTGGAAACATATACACTGGCCCATACTAGATCTCCTCAAGGCCATCTGTGTCCTTATCAAGATGCCCAACCTTGTTCATTTATGAATGTCATTCCTTTTAAGAATGCGGTAATTGGTTTCTGGTACTTGCAAGAAAATGTATAAAACCAGCCAGAAATTTGTACACAGGGAGACTTTCCTCAGTTGCATTCTGCCGAGACTCTTCCGGCCACAGCGTTAAATTAAACCAACTTGTTCTTGTTTTGTCAAACATCTCCTGTCCTTCCATTACTTTAAAGCAAATAAATATCCGAGCAACATTTTGGAGAGCCAGAAAGGAGAGATTGGTTCATTGAGCCTGACTGCTGCCGTCCAGAGACAGCCATCAAAGGGTAAGAGAATAAATCTGATCCTTAGTCCCATTAGTGGAGTATGGCAAACTATGACAAGCGTAGATCAATTTTTGTTTTTTCCCTAGTCAGCACGCTAGAGAGGGCAAGGGTGACTGCTATTGTTTGGGGCCACTGTGGGGGACTCAGGGTAGGCCTCTTCCCTGGGTGGTAGTGAGGGGTAGCATGGACTTTTGGGCATGGATCAGAGGAACGCTGCAGCTCATGGTGTTAGTAAGGGTCACTTGGACCTTAAGGCATGGATCATAGGTACACTTCAGTGGTAACAGCTTGATCATATATTTTAGCCAAATTGGGTTTTTATAGGAACTGCTGGTTACACAACTGACAGTGTCTAAAAGAAGTGAAAGGTGGGGTTTTTTTCTGTTTTAGACAGTCAACACACACTACCTCTGGGTGTGAAATAGAGTAATTTGCATGTTAGTGAAAATTCAGACCTTGGTAACTAAGGTATGGCTTGTGTCCATCCACCAAGTGCCGACAGTTGTCAGGTTAATAGTTTTTTCTCAGCACAAGCCGTTGCAAATGTTTGTCCTCTGAGCAGATAGCGACCAACTATCAGGTTCACTTAGCTCTGCGTTTTCCGCAGAGCATACTCTCTCTTTAGGTTGTAGGCACTGGGAGAAGGGTAAGCGTTGGACAAAAGTAAAAGTATTTCTGTAAAGCTTTCTGTCTTAGGGCCTGATCCCTGGAGGTGACGCAGCGGTGTGAGGCCGTACTATGCTTTTAGGGGCCGCTGCAGCCCAGCAAAGCATATTATGAGTTTTCTCACTGCCAGCTGTCTCCTATGAGCCTTTGTAAGACAGCGCTGTGGGCCAGTTGCCAAAGGACCGCCCCCACCCGGATTACACCTTGTGTAATCCCAGCTGTGCGGGGCGGGACACTGAAGGGGCGGGTCGAGGGTGTTCGGCCTGCTCCCCAACCTTAAAAGATTTAATCATCCATTTAGTCACTTTTATATTTTATCTTTTTTGAATTTATTGATATCATGCTGCAGTTACATTTTGTAATATTATGCATGTCTAAATGTTTTGTTGTGTTAAGTAAGTCTTTGGTTTATTAAGTAGTAACACATTTTTTTCTGGATGAGAATTTTATATTTGCTACTTTACTGCTATAGATCAACTTATACTGCTCTGAACAAACAATTGCCTTTTTGGTACAGGTACTTACTATTTCATAACCAGTAGATTGTTTTTCAGTACTACCCCGTGTATACTGTTCCCAAAAATTAGAGTAGAATTTGTGATTATTTAAGGAGTCCCAAGACAGTCCAACTTTGTAGGATCCTCAAACAAGCCCCCTTATCCATCATCGAGACTCCATTAAGCCATGTGCAAGAGAGGGTTGCCACCCATGTTTGGAGGTTTGAGAGCCATTGCCACGAGTGGCATGACCTCACCAAAGCACATGCCTTCCCCTCCCCTGAAGTGGAAACCTTTGACAGCAACATCATCGAACACACCAAAGCTTACATGCAGGGTAGATATTGGGGCCAAGAAAGAGATATAAAACTGGCACTTCTGAAACAATGGATCAACCACAGGGTGGCTGCAAAAACCCAAACTCCTAACCTCAAAATTAGCTCTGCAGCGATTATGAAAGCAGATTGCAACCCGCCAACACAGATGGAAGAACTGGAAGGCACACCTGAGACCCTGTGGGTGCTTAAGAACATGTTTTCCTCATTGACAGTACAGGACCAACCTGAGGAAGGTTCCTTGGTCAGGATGTTAGTAAATAGGACACCATACCGCTTCCTAGTGGATGCAGGGGTGACAAAGTCCTGCTTGTGGGAAAGAGGAGCACCAGTGTCCAAGATCCCTTCCACAGTGCAGGGAGTCCTAGCTTCCAGGGCCCAGGTCACCCTGACAGAATAACTCAAACTAGAACTAGAGGGAAACGAGCTCAGGGGAAAAATGCTATACACCTGTCCTCCCCGACTAATACTTTAGGGCGAGACATATTGTCCAAACATAGGATGTCCATTGAGTTTGCTGAGGATGGAACCATAGCCTGGTCCTCCCCTGCACTAATGCCTCTAGAAGACAAACCAGCAACCACCTCCCTCTTCTGGGGAACACCAGCCAGGGCAATCTGGGACTTTTGAACCCAAGCCAAAGGGTTAGTTCTGAACCACATGGGTAAACTCTTATAGCTATGGACCGGCCGCTCAGACTATTTCTCTGTAAAAACGATTAAGAAGGTAGGATATAGGGTGCGAGGGAAGCCGAAAGCCCAAGACTGTGGCATGCACTGCTCCACTGCAACGGTAGTAACCAGTCCATGCTCTTTCCCCGGGTTGCAGATCCAGTGTTAGTCACCACCCTGGCACCGCCCCAAGGGAGGTAGTGCAGCAGGCAAAGTGGCACCGTGACAAGGGGTGGATTGCCATACACCAGTAGCCCTACTGGCATAATGACACCCCATGGAGGTGTTCCTAGCTGCCACCTAGGAAGAGCCCTCAAGCCTACAACGGATAAGCCACTGACCTCACCCCTGATGCAGGAGCCCCCTTGTTATGACCAGAAGCCAGGCAAGAGGGACCTAAAAGTGGTGTGGCAACCACAGGCGGGCAAGGGGTGCCTGACTGGACTACAGCTCAGCTGCGGGGTCCCAGAGGGATCCAACAGAGTAAACATACCCATAGACAGAGAGACCAGCAATCTCCAGACCCTAAAGACTGCTACTTAAAGAACCATAAAGCCAAATGTTGTCTAAAAATGTACCTACCATAAACAGAATAGGATAGTACTTTGTAATAGGTACAATGGTTTTTAATAAAATCTCGATTTTAACTGCACTGGCTAGAAATCCTCTAATTTATATCAAGCCAAGAAAGAAGAAAAATACCTACTCAACATGAAATATAGGTGCTGAAGGTGGAATGTTTGAACCAAAGCTCAATTTTCAGAATATTTGTCCGACCACTGCCAGCAAGTGAGCAACATCGCAAACAATCAGACTTGAGACACTGTTGGTAGTTGAATTTGTGTTTTTCACAATTTTGTATGTGTGAAATGCCCCCTGGTGATGCATTTTGTGATACATTATAATGCCAAATGATGGACTTGAATTTCACACAGTTATAAGCAATTTCACGTCATTACACAGTAGCAAATTATTAAGATTTCGCACTCCTCTAATAAGACCTATCAAGAAAAGAGAGAATTTAGACAGCAGATACCTTTTAAAAAAGAAACACAGATTTAAAGAATGTTATAACGCATGGCAGAGAGTTCTTTCATCAAAAGTTTGTATGTCAGCGGGATGTAAGGCCAAATTGACTTTCACACTAAACAGTACAAGAGAGATCAGGGTGTGAGAGGCGAAATCCTCATATTACTTTACAGATAACAGCATCCTTGCCAATGGGAACAAAAACCCTGCATGCCTGGGGTTTTATCAGTTGCACAAATAATGTTTATTGCTGGGTTATTTCTTCTGGTCCCTCTCTTCTGGGTCTGTTGCCATTGGCAAGGATGCTGTTGTTTGTAAAGTAATATGAGGTATCGCCTCTCACACCCTGATCTCTCTTGCAGGTAAAGGGTCCTGAAAAATCTCTTATATACATAAAGAGAGGAGACTTGTCACTCAGGAAAGATATTATGGAGATAAAAGTTTCCTGTCAAGTGGCAGGAACCTCTAGAGTGTACGAACTCTATTACAAATGTCGGGCTTATTTACAAGAGGCCTGCACCACTGGAGCATGACTTTTTTTGATGTTCTGGTGGCGCATGCCTCTCAATCATATCTATGAGGCAGCCCAAAGCCACCCCGCATGGTTTTACATGCAAGGCAGTGCAAAGTGCTGTGTTGCCTTACTCTGCCTCAAGGTGGCATTCCTTGGGCATTGCTGTGGGTGTTCGCCCGTAATATCCATGGATTCTAACACTTCCCCAAATTTACAAAATCATGTAATCCTGGGGCAATGCCACAACCTTATGCTTCCCCAGAGCAGGCTTAAGGAGGAGACAAGTTTTAATTTCTCTTAATTATTTCCTCTTTCCATGTGCAGTCTGCAGCTCACATAGAATGATGAAAATGCCTCAGGACTGTTTTTGGCATGAAGGTACCCCTTTCTGCACAAAAGCAATCCTGCCAACAATGCAGACACCCTTGATCCATGGTGCAAGGGGGGCTGTGTTGGCGCTAGGCACCAAATTGTATACTGGAACTGGCTGAAAGGACAGGAATGCACAGTATTTTGTAAATACAATGCATTCCTGTCTTTTCAAATTTACATAGGGCGGCACAGCAAAAAGACTTGCAGCGTTGTCCGATGTAATGACCTGCTTTTCTGTATATTTTGGTGCTTCTGTCAGTCACCAGGCCATTACTTACCACATTCTCAGGATCCAGAAAGACACCACATTTCACAATACTTACCCAAGAAAGGAATAAACACTAACAACATAAAAGACCATTGCCGAGGAGCTCGACAAATAACAACAAGTCACAACTCCTCCCCATCCAAGAGGGTACACAGCAAATCACAACACCTCCCCATCCGAGACTGCACCCTGCTCATGCTCCTCCTAGCAATGTATTGGATAGACTAATTCGAATTTATACATCCCTGCTGGGAGCCGATTTCCCTCCTGTATCAACAACTACCCATTGGAGGGGAACTTACCCATCCCTCCATGAGCACTTGGTAAAAAGGGGCCAGACCTTCCCTCACAAGGAATACAAACAAATTATATGCTCTGGGGTTTCTTTATTCCACAATGATAGAATGACAAAAGAGAGAAATAACTAAACATCACAGTAGACATTCTTCACAATAGCAATAGTTAGACACAATAGGTATACATGGAACACCTCACTATAATCTTAGGCATCTTGCATTTGAAGAAGGGTCCGACTCTCTTTCCCTCTCTGGTTCAGTCAGGACTCTCTGTTCCACAAACACGACTGCACGTCTGCACCATGATGTATCACCAGACCGCCAAAACCCCCAGACCAGCATCTCACACTCTCTTGGACCCCCTTTATCTAATATAGAATGCAGCTCTCCATTGAAGTTTCTAGCAAACTCCTCCTACAGTCCTCACTGGATTCCTGCACCACCTCTTACCAAGAGAGCACAACAAGCAGCTGGCCAAGCGTTTTGCTATGACTCCGGCATCGAGTGAGCACATTCCTTCGATAAGAACCGGTCCTCTCTGGTTCACTTCTGGTGAACAACACATGGAAACTAAAATATAACCTCTCCCCTAAAGAGGCCAGAAGAAGGCTGCAGTTTAGAATGTGGAGTTGCTCAAGCATAGGCCTCTACTCCTGCAAAGAGCCAAAATTAGTGTGCAAGAAGGCATAAGATCATGCCAAAGCCAATATGCAAGCCCTGCCATTAAGCAAGATGAAGTCAGAAACAGAAAGAGACATAATCAAACCCTTCTTTGTAGCTTCAGGTCTACCCATCACTATGTCTATGTGGTGATATGAATTGCAAAGCAAGATAACATGAAAGCATGTCAAAGGTAATAGTCAGCACTGCCATAAAACAAGGTGAAGTCGGAAACAGGCCCAAATATCACTATATTAGGCTAAAATATGCTGAGATGGTGGTGGGCAACGGTCATAACCGACCCAATCATTGAAAATACCTCGGTCACTACAGTCCGATGACAATTTTGTTTTGTAAATGAGGCCCTTTTTTCCCTAGTTTACTAGGGAGCCTACGCAATGAACACAACTCTTATTGTAATATAGCTGTTCCTGATGCAAGTAGGGCACTGAGTAAGCTGAAATCTTTAGTTGCAGAGGTGGCAAGTGTTGAGTGGATTGTCCTTGTGAAGCACCACAAAACTGAGATCAGACCAAAGGGATGGTAACGGATCTACCACATCAGCTTTCCCCTGAAAAATGCATCCAGGGCATGTCTGAAAAGAAAGATATCCTCCATCATGAAATGTTGATACAGTACCTATGTCTTTAAAGAGCCCAGATTCATCACTGTGGGCTCACTTTTGAGTTTCTAGCACCCCTGAAAAATGTACTAATAAGGCAGTTAGGATTACTTCTTTAGAAGAAAAGAGATACCTAGGGTGTGCGGAGAGCAGAACAAAATTATCAAAAACTCTAAATAATGAGAGCTGATGGTTTGAAGTGCCAAGGAGTCACGCATTAACCTTGCCTACCATTACCAGCATGAAAAGGGAAGTTGAAGTCTTATCTGATTGTCCTCCTAAGGAAAAGGAGATTATGGCACCTCCTTTGCTTGCACTTGTGTTCAGGCTAGACTGTTTCTAATGGTGAAGCTCCATTTCCTGGAATGAGGTGAGCTAAAAACAAACCTTTATAAAGTAGATGCAACTCATGGATAACTGACAAAGGTGAAGAGTATGATGTACTTAGATATCTCTATAAGCGACTGTTCCCTAAGGGAACCCCCCTCCCCAGAACAATTCTGCTGAGATTAAGTGTTCATACACTGCTTAGTTTGTAAACAAAGAATACATCCTGGACCCTGAAATTGGGGGTTAGGTCTTATCTGGAGTTGTACTGATTCTTGGAAACTCTATCATCTCTTCTAGCAGCCAACCTGTCAGCTTTACTGTCATCCCGGTGGGGGAGCAGCATGCACAATGGCATGGAGACAGAACAATAGAACCAATTTGATTTCCATCGTAGTGAATGGAACTAGAAGAAGAGAATCTAATACAGTTAAATGTGGGAAGATCGCTCTATTTTCTGTACTTCTATTCATAGGTTCACTGGAAATTAAAGAAGTACCAAGTGCCTGCTCAGGTAGGGACCAGGAAAGTGTATGAGATGACAAAGACTCCAGCTCCCCTGACGTAAGTGCCAGTGGTGCCCACCAGGATATACTTTCACAAATCAACCGATGGATTCATTTCTGAACTAAAAATGTCAAATGGGAGAATGGATTTATGGCATTCATGGTGGCATTAGTGTCACCCAACAAACACATGACTTTGCACCTAGCACCTAAGTGCGGACCTCCCCATTGAATCTCAGGCATAGTACATTTACCTGAATATATCCAAAAGCCATATTTGGTGGTCTAGAACATCAAGAAGGTGGCATTGACAACACTTTAATGCATGATCAATACAGTTCTTAGAGTCTCTACCAAATCTCATGAGAAAAGGAACCATGTTATGGTTACGTTTCCAGGTACAGCACAGTTTTCCTCAATCATAATAGTAACATGATCTCCAGCTGTTAATTCAGATAATTTTCCATCTGTTCTTCTGTCCTACGGTTAATTTTCACAATGGATGCATCTTAATCTGTCCCTACAGCTTTAAGTCTTGCTTTTTCACTATGTTCTCTCCTTTTCTCTGCCTGTGTCTTTCTCCCCATAATGACATTGCATTTTCAAAGTTTTACCCAATATCAATAAAGGACCCACCTACATGCCAGAGTTACTTTTTTTCCTTAGAAGAAATGTTGGAATGTAATATTATTAGGTGCCTGCCTATTGCTGCAGTTTAAAGAGATTGCCAGTACACAATGATGAAGAAAATTAGTTTTTTAGCCTATAGTTGTACATTCACAGGACATTCTCCATAAGGAATATGGTTGGGACCATGCATACCACATCTAATTGGATTCTCCAGGTTCTTAATTTGAAAGAGATTACTAGGGTTGTTAAAATTTCCTGGTCACTATCTGACACAGCCAAAAAACTACAGGCAATCCCCCAAGGAAACTCTGGAAAAAGTTTATTTTGAAAATTATTTTAAACAGTTTACTATATGAGGCGAATTTTGGATGGCAATGTTCTGGTATTCTTACAGGCCATACCTCACTGTATTACTCTGAATCTCTACATTTCAGATAGACATTGAGTTGCTAGGGATTCAAAGGTGCTAGCCATACCCAGGCCCAAATGATTTGGTCACCCCCAAGTAATTGGGAGGAGATCATTTGTGCCTACTAATGGAGTATTTAAAAAAAAATCTCAATCATCTAGTAAAATGATCAAAGAGAAACGCCCTCTGGTCGCATGTTGATTAGAAGTGTAAGAAAGGAAATTATATCAGCAATACATTTCAAATACAGTGAAACCAAAGTATGACAAAGAGTATGGTATCCAAACCTTAATGGTTTTATTAACAATTTAGTTCAGGTTACAAACTAAATCAGTTAGCAAAATTGAAAAAAATGTATTGTACGAGCATGAAGAAAGAGGAAATAAGGAGGAGAAATAAACATATTTCTCCTTCTTACATCTCTGTTGGGATGGCATAGCATTTTCATGTATTCCCAAGTTTACTACCCGTAGAAAACTTTGGAATGCAACAAAACCCATGGGTCAATGCCTGGGAATGCCCACACTCCACCCGTGGATAGCCTTCCCAATGTAGAGTAATGCAAGGCAGCAATTTGTCCTGCCTTGCATTGCTTTGGATTTACTAAGCCGCAAGAATCATGCAAGGTGCCTAAGTAAATATCACTTGAATCCTTGCATCATCTAGCATGGCTCAATGGCAACACAAGATCTTAGTAAATCTGGGGTTCATATTTTCTTCGTATTTTGGTTACAAAATAAGATTTTGGCATGCTGCTCACTTCCTCAAGGGTATATGGAAAGTATCTCAATTGTTAACCAGATTTTGAAAAGGAAATCAGAGACTCTGAAGTGATCACGTAACTCAGTCCTTGTGCACTAAATTGATGGTCTGCGGATAGCACTGATGTCACAAGAGACATGTAGACAAGACACCATTGCCCAATTGAATCACTTGGTTGAGAATAGACACAAGGTGTCCCCGAGCAAACTGCAGTACTGTCTGGAAGCAGTCCTGTACTTAGGACATCAGATTGAGAAGGGAGCAAAGAAGGTGTTGCAGAAGAAAATTCCTCCCATTTTGAAAAAAAACTCCCACTATACAGAGAGAAGTGAGGATGTTTCTGGGAATGATGGGCTCCTGTCATCAGTAGATTCCAACTTTTCCTTAGTGGCTATACCCCTACAGATGTTGACACAAGGATGTATTTGATCTGATACCATGGAACATCGATAGTATGAAAGTCTTCCTAGATTTAAGAGAATATCTCTGTCATGCCACAGCTCTGGGAATGCCAGATTCATTATAGAGTTTGTGGTATTTTGCAGTTACAGAGAGAATTGTGCTTTCTCAGTGTTTACTCAAATATGTGGTGATTCCTGGAGACCTGTTGCATACTTTTCTGCTGTACTTGACTCCGTAGCCACGGGGCTACCCCACTGCCTTAAAGTGGTCACAGCGGTCAGTGTCAGCATTGAGCAGGTATATTAATATAGTTAAGGGCTATCCTCTTACAGTGATAGGCCCTCACTCTGTAGAAATATTGCTTACCTGTACTAAAACACACACCTGAGCAAAAGCCGACTAACCTGCTTTGAGCAGATTGTACCTGCTGTCGAGAATATAACATTGAAAAGGTGTTGCAGCCTCAATTCTGCTCCATTGTTACTCTTGCCTTAATCAGAAGTTGAAGGGGAGATTAAACATGACTGTCTTTATGTCACAGCCTTGTGCACCAAACCATGTCCTGATCTTATAGATTAACCCCTTGCAGAGCCTGATAATGTATTATATGTGAACGGCTTATGCTTGAGAGATGATTAGGGAAATTTCAGTGCTGCCTATGCTGTCTTTATGTACTGTTCAAAGTGTAGTGGAAGCCTACTTGCTCCACAGTGTCACTTCTGCCCAAGTGGCTGAATTGATCGCCCTTACTAGAGCTTGCTATGTCTCGGACCAATTGACCGTTACCATTTTTACTGGTAGTCAAAATAGCTTTGGTGTTGTTCTCGATTTTGGACAGTTGTGGTGATTTATGACTTCATCTGGGTTCCTAATTATTGATGGGGCGGGGCAAACAAAATATTTTTGTACCCCTTGGAAGACCCCATAACCTTAATGATGCTAACTGTTTGAACGCATGCATTAATCAACAAATACACCTTTATTAAGCAGTACACTTGGGCAACTTGCTGGAATTGCAAATTCTAGTTCATTTACAAATATAAAGCAAAAAAACATTAGAAATGTGATTTGCGTAGTAAATAGAGTAAATTGTATGATTTGTGTTGCATAGGAAATTGTACTGTGGCAAAGAATACAGATGGTTAGTAAAATGGCTTTAAATGTCGCTTCTGCTAGGTAACACCTAACACAGGTCCTTAGAATGGTGGGTTGTAAACAGAAAGGTTTATTTTCTATATCTAATTTTGTTGTGTTTGTTCTTACACTAGTTTCATTCAGGACAGCTAGGCCTGCTTCAAAAATGGCAGTCGGAAATGGATACGGTTGCGTGCGCTGAAAAAAATGACCCTCGCGCATGAGCAGAGTGAATGCTCCACTCATGTGTATGCGGCCTGTGCCCGGAGTGAGAGATGTCAAGGCCAGCCTGACCTGCAGCAAGAGTCGTGCCAAGAGTTCAGTATATATGCATGGGAACGGAGGGGAGAATCAAGCTGCTGAGGATAAACTATTGTGTGACCATCAGAGTTTGTTACAAAAGACATTAACAAGTTGAATTACCTTTGGACATTGTGGATCATGAGAACTACTGTATGCATTATTGTCTGCAAACTGGTTCGAACAAGGAGGGCGATGAGGTGACCATCACCATCCTTCCAATGGACCAATTAGCATGATTTCTGCCCCCAAAGATTGCAACTTTTAGTGTAGTGAGCAAGAGAATAGGGTTTGAGAGAGTCTGCTCTTACGTTGTTGCTTGTTGCTTTTTCTATCCTGATGTTGCGAGAGACTCTGTAATTCTGGACTTTTTGAACTTTGACTGGGGAAGGAACAAGATCGTTGCGAGAGTTGCCCTGGGAGGAGATTGGGTCTGAGGAGGTTAGTGGGAGAGTCAGTCAGTTTTGTGAGTCCTATCCTGTGACCTGCGGTTCATCATTCCTTCCCAGTGAACCATTCTTCTCATCTACCTATGGCCGAAGGAAATAAATATTTCTCACTTTCTATTCTAAAATTTTACTTAAATGCTGATGGATATTTTAAATATATGTTGCCTAATAAAGAACTTTACTTATTTGCTCAAAGAATTTAGATACAATTATATGCTAACTCTAAATGAGTCTGTGGTTCTTTAGAATAAAATTGTGATTAATAAACGTTTAAGGTTTTAATTGTATTTGAGCTGGACTTAATCGTCATCAACTGATTCTACTGGTTGGTCCATTGACCGAATACCCGAGTACTTTGATGTTTAGAACCAACAGGATCCTAAATTATTGTATATAATGTGAAAGTTATAATTCTGTCAATTTAACAAGGTACTCTGTTTGTCCAGCAGCTCATTTCCTTAGCGTTTGATCCAGAAAATTGAGTGAATGTTTGTATGCGGTAATATGGGCCCCAATGACATAGGGTTTAATATGATTAAGGTTGTGTAGATGTTTTCTGGGTTAGAGTCATGAGGAAAGATTTATTTTAGCCGCTCTGGATAATTTTGAATGGGGTATTCGTGAAGAAACATCTTGAGACATTGAAAATGCCTCGAGAAATTGCTTTAGTTAAATGTGCTTGTGCATCACTCAGTATCAGAAATGATTATCCGCTGGCAACCAATATTCTGACAAAGTAATCCAGTGCTGCCCCTATGACTCCTGTGCATTTAATCAATCGATCAATGTACTTGTAAAGCACGCTACTTACCCATGAGGGTCCCAAGGCGCTGAAGGGAAGGGGGAGTGCGCTGCTACAGCTTGAGGAGTCTTCTGAAGGTGAGTAGGTCTTGGGTCTGCCGAATGTGTGTGTGGAGGGTGTTCCAGGTCTTGGCGGGGAGGTAGGAGAAGGATCTGCCACCGGAGGTTGTTCGTTGGATGCGGGGGACAGTGGCGCGGGCGAGGCTGGCGGAGCGGAGCTGGCTGGTGGGGGTGTGGAAGCTGAGTCTGCTGTTCAGGTAGGCTGGTCCGGTGTTGTGAAGTGCTTTGTGTGCGTGGGTGCGGAGCTTGAAGGTGATCCTCTTGTCGACGGGGAGCCAGTGTTGGTTTCTCAGGTGGGGGGGGATGTGGCTGTGGCCGGGGATGTTGACGGTCAGTCGGGCGGAGGTGTTTTGGATGCGTTGTAGTCGTCGCAGGTTTTTGGCTGGAATTCCTGCATAGAGTGCATTTTCGTAGTCCAGTCTGCTGCTGACGAGGGCCTGTGTCACCGTTCTTCTTGTTCCGGTCGGGATCCACTTGTAGATCCTGGGGAGCATGGGGAGGGTGTTGTAGCAGGAAGAGGAGACGGCATTGACCTGCTTAGACATGGAGAGGGAGGAGTCGAGGATGAATCCTAGATTTTGTGCATGGTCGGAGGGTGTTGGTGCTGTTCCCAGTGTGGCCGGCCACCAGGAGTCGTCCCAGGCTGAGGGGGTGGATCCGAGGATGAGGACCTTCGTCTTGTCCGAGTTCAGCTTCAGACAGCTGCTCCTCATCCAGTCGGTGATGGCCTTCATTCCTTCGTGGAGGTTGGTTTTGGCAGTGTGTGGGTCCTTGGTGAGGGAGAGGATGAACTGGGTGTCGGCGGCATAGGAGATGATGTTGGGGTCGTGATGGCGGGCCACTAGTGCGAGGGGGGGTTTGTAGATGTTGAACAGTGTCGGGCTGAGGGATGAGCCCTGGGGGACGCCGCAGATGATGTCGGTGGCTTCGGAACGGAAGGTTGGGAGGCGGACGCTCAGGGTTCTGCCGAAGAGGAAGGACGAGGTCCAGTCAAGGGCCTTCTCTTGGATTCCGGCTTCTAGGAGGCGTGTCTTTAGAGTGCGATGGCAGACCATGTCGATGGCGGCTGACAGGTCCAGGAGGATGAGGGCTGATGTTTTCCCATTGTCTAGTTGGCATCTGATGTCGTCTGTGGCGGCGAAGAGGGCTGTCTCGGTGCTCTGGTTTGATCTGAATCCGGACTGGGACGGACCCAGGATGTTGTTGTCTTCCAAGTGGCGGGTCAGTTGCATTCTCGATGACTTTGGCCAGGAATGGGAGCAGGGAGATGGGCCAGAAGTTCTTGAGTTCCTTGGGGTCTGCTTTGGGCTTCTTGAGGAGGGGGTTGATTTCGGCGTGTTTCCAGCTTTCCGGGAATCCGCTGTTTCGAAGGAGATGTTGATGACCTTCCGTTGTTGGGGTGCGATGGCTGCATCTGCTTTGTTGAATATGTGGTGTGGGCACGGGTCACACGGAGATTCTGAGTGGATGGAGTTCATGACCTTGCGTGTCTCGTCGTCATTGACGTTGGACCACGAGGTCAGGCGGTTGGCGCTGGTGGTGTTCACAGGGGAGGTGGAGTCTGGCGTAGTCGGGCAGTCGTGGTGTTGAAGCTTTCATGGATGTCAGCGATCTTGCGGTGGAAGAAGATGGCCAGTGAATCGCACAGTTCTTGTGAGGGCGGGATGTCGTTGGCGTTGGCGCTGGGGTTGGAGAGTTCCTTTACAATGCTGAAGAGCTCCTTGCTGTCGTGTGCGTTGTTATCCAAGCGGTCTTTGAAGGAGGATCTCTTGGTTAATCTGATGAGGTGGTGATGTCTGCGGGTAGTGTCTTTGTGGGCTGCGTGGTTGTCTGGTGTGCGTTTGTGGAGCCATGTCTTCTCTCAGTTTTCGGCATGCGCGTTTGGAGGCCTGGAGCTCGTTGGTGAACCATGTGGCTCTCTTGCTTGTGTGGCTGTTGGAGAGTTTCTTGAGCGGGGCGAGGGTGATGGCGCAGTTGTCGATCCACTGTCTGAGGTTGTAGGCTGCGGCGTCAGAGTTGATGGGGTCGGTGGGTAGGTTCTTAGCGAGGAAAGTGAGTAGCTGGTCTTCGGTGACTTTGCTCCAGCAGTGGCGAGGCAGCTGTTGGGTGTGATGGTGCGTGTTTGGTTTCTTGAATGTGAAGTGGACGCAGTGGTGGTCGGTCCAGTGGAGTTCGGTGGTGTAATTGAAGGCGACATGGGAGCCTGTGGAGAAAATGGGGTCAAGCGTGTGGCCGGCAGCGTGGGTGGGTGTGGTGACGAGTTGTCTGAGGCCGAGGTTGGCAAGGTTTTCGATCAAGGTGGCGGAGTTGGTGTCGTTGTTGTTCTCAGGTGGAGTTCAGGTCCCCGAGGAGGATGTAGTCCATGGAGGCGAGTGCGTGGGTGCTGGCGAGGTCAGCGATGGAGTCACTGAACTGAGACCGGGGTCCCGGTGGTCTGTAGATGAGTGTTCCTCTGAGGGTGGTGTTGGGGTCGGTGTGTATCCGGAAGTGCAGGTGTTCGGCGGTGTTGAGGGGTAGTCGGCGTGGGTGGCGAATTTGAGGGTTGACTTGTGGATGATGGCTATTCCTCCTCTGATTCTATTGGCGCGATCCCTGCGGGTGATCTTGTAGCCGTCCAGGATGGCTATGGCAATGTCGGGCGCCGAGGAGTCGTTCCACCAGGTCTCGTTCAGGAAGGCCACGTCTGGGGCGGAGGTGTCGAGCAAATCCCAGAGCTCGATGGCGTGTTTGCGTGCGGAGCGGGTGTTGAGGAGTATGCAGCGGAGGTGGTTGGGTCGAGGTTTGGTGTTTCTGTCGCAGGTGAAGCTGCAGGTGCAGCAGGAGAAGGGTCCGTAAGGCCGTTTCCGGGCGGCCTGGAAGCAGGTGTGGTTTTGGCCGGCGTTGAGTGCGTGGGGGCTGCTGGCGTCGTAGTGGAGTCTGGTGTCGTGGCGTTCGTGGGGTCCAGGGGTTCTGGTGCCGGGCGCGGTCCAGGCACGGACGGGCGCAGATGGGATTGCCTTAGCACCAGCGGTGCACCCGCTGCACGGCCGCTGAACGGCCGCTTTTAGGCCTGCATATTAGGAGGCTTGGGAGGGAGCAGCAGCTGGGAGGCGGGAGCGGGGATGCCAATGGGTGTGCTGGGGCGGGGCCGCAGGGAGGTAGCCGCGGGAAAGGTCGGGTAGGGAGCAGTGGGCGGCGGGGGTTAAGACGGCAGCAGAACGGGGGGCAAGCAGTGGTAAATGCAGCAGCAGGTGGCGAGTGGTGGTGTGGGGGCGACCTGCCTGCAAGCAGGGTCAAAGGTCCCTCCTGATCACCATCACTCGGCCACTATTAGAGGATGCCTGGGAGGGAGGAGCAGCTGGGAGGCAGGAGCGGGGAGGCCAATGGGTATGCTGGGGGTGGGGCCGCAGGGAGGCAGCGGCGGGAAAGGCTGGGTAGGGAGTAGTGGGGAGCAGGGGGGGTGACGGTGGCAGAACGGGGCGCATGCAGCGGTAAATGCAGCAGCAGGTGGCAAGTGGCGGTGTGGGGGCGACCTGCCTGCAAGCAGGGTCAAAGGTCGCTCCTGATCACCGTCACTCAGCCACTATTAGAGGATGCCTGGGAGGGAGGAGCAGCTGGGAGGCAGGAGTGGGGAGGCCAATGGGTGTGCTGGGGGCGGGACTCAGGCAGGCAGCGGCTGGAAAGGCCGGGTAGGGAGCGGTGGGGGGCGGGGGGAAGAAGGCTGCAGAATGGGGCGCAAGCAGCGGTAAATGCAGCAGCAGGTGGCGAGTGGCGGTGTGGGGGCGACATGCCTGCAAGCAGGGTCAAAGGTAGATCAGTGAAGAGGTTGCAGTAAGAAGTGCCAGAGGTTGAACAGCTGGGTTGGTTGGGTTAGAGCAGGCTGTATGAAGAATGAGGAAGATAATTTGGTGTCAGCTGATAGAAGACCTATGTTGCATGACAATATGTTGTCTCCAAAACCTAGACACTTTCATGGTCCCACACACATAGGGAGCAATGTAATACTGAGGTTGTTTAGACAGAAGTGGTTTAACCACTGATTCGGGATAATGGCCAAGATATTTTGTCAAGATGTGTTGCCTGTCAAAAGATTAATATAGGAGGAAACCCCCAGTTAAAATGAGTCACATTGGGACATCAAGGGGTCCCTTCAGCAGAATGCAGTTGGATTTAATCAAAATTCCTATGTGTAGTGGGCTGAGATATGTCCTAGTTATTATGTGTATTTTCTCTGAATGGGTTAAAGCTTACCTGACTAGGAGGAATGACATGCTCACGGAAGCGAAACTGTTGTTGCATGAACTGATACCAAGGTTTTGATTCACGGTTTCTCTGGAGTAAGACAGAGGGACTCATTTTAATAGTAAATTCCTGAGAATGCTTTGTGTGTGGCTGTACAGGTGGAATAACAACTGCACTGTAGTTACCAACCCAATAATTCTGGCATTGTGAAGACAAATAAGACGCTGAAGTCCTGACTGGCACAAGTGTGTGTGTCTACCTCTTTAAAGTGGCCAGATGCTTTCCCTTTGGTGAGTCTCAAAAGTACCCCTGATCAGTGAACAGGACTGCCTCTCCGCGAGGGGCATGAGAATGCCTGATGTGCCTGCAAATGTGCTTGTGAATATCAAATCAATATCATAGAGGATTTGGTTCTTTTGAGAAACTGGGTTAGTGGTTGAGTGGGGTGTTAACCTTGCTCAAGCAAAAGCCACAACCCCTGTCAGTTTGAACCACAAAAATCACTAAATTAACCTGTCCTTAACCCTCTGCTAGCTTGGCACAAAAGGAGTAAGTCACAACTTGGAGGCAAAGTGTAAAATAGTTCTGCAGCACACAAAAGTAATAAAGTGAAAACACAACTCAAGAAAAATCCCACACCAATTTAGAAAAATAGAGTACATTTTAATAAATTATTTGACACCAAATGACAAAAATCCAATCAACAGAACCTTAGTCCTAAGTTTTTAAAGTATTAGGTAAAAATTAGCACCTAAAAGGTAGAAGCATGGACATCTAGTCAGATCAAAGTCGAAAATATGGCTGACCGCGATAAAGTGCAAGTCAGCAAAAAAAGGTGGATTGTGAATGGTAGATGCTTACTTTCGAAACTTAGAAGAAGTTTCAGCAAAAATTCTCTGAGAAGGTAGAGGTTCAGCCGGACAAGGCTGCAGGCAGAGTCTGAGGAGGAATCGTTGTCAGGGAGCTGATGGATGTGGTCACTGTTAAGATTTTGACATTTGGCCTTTGTCCCTTCATTGGAAGATGAAAATCTCCAGCAGCACAGAGCTAGAGGCTGCAGTCCAGATCATGAGGCAAGATGCCCCTTTTGTGAAGGATCGTTTAACAGGATTAGCTGCTGCAGAGAAGAACATAGCCGTAGCAGCCACAAGTCAGGTCGACAGATGATGCACTTTGGGCAGATGGACAAACAGGTTGTCCCTGTCTCCTCTCAGTTTTCAGAACAGTTTTTAGCCCAAAATTTTCTAAGTCCCATGTTTTAGATTCTGGCTATCTGGGCACCTTTTACACCACCACCAAGGATTCAGGATTGTAGAGGCACCACTTGGGGGGATAAGATTTACTCAAGATGGGTACAGGTGCGGGTTCGAGATGGTTGGAGACTTTTCGGACACTGATTCTACTATTAGGAAGCCAGCCAGCTACCCCTTTGAGTCACTCTGGTAGCCCTAGGTTCAAGCAGTGGATCACAGTTTAAGAAGCAGGATCGGTCTCTGAGGGTTCAAGGCACTCTTCAGGCAGAAACGCAGTACTTCCAGGTGCAGCAAAGGCAGTCTTCTGAATTAAACAGCAGGCAGTTTTCTGAAAGGTCATCCACAGGTCCAGAAAGTGAACTGAAGAGTAGATCTGAGGCTCCTTCACTTATAACTGGTGCCTTATTTTTAAAGTAGGAAAAGTTGCAGTAGAATTTTGAAGTGTTTGACGTTTACTGTCTCCCCTGCCTCAGCTGAATGCTGGCTGCCTTTCCTGCCAGAGTTTATAACTTCCTGCAAGAAAACAGTGTTGCCTGTAATGCAGGCAGCATTTCAAGAAGGCACAAGGGTGCCTGTATTGGTGCTAGGTTGCACACAGTGGACCAGCGCAGAGAGATAGCAGGAATGTGCCATATCTCAGTAGATATGGTCAGTAAGTCAGTCAAAAAGCTTTATCATCAGTTGAAAACCATAAAAGCAGAGAATACATAAATAAAAAGATTACAGATTGGCCAACAGTAGGCAACATAGAAAAGTGCATGATTAAACAGAAAAGCTAAAACAATATAAAAAGCATTACAAGGTTAAAACTGGTGGTTGGATGTAAAACAGGCCATAGATGGGTTAAGTTACAGTTCTCAGGTAAATTCATGGAGGTATAAAATCAATTAAGGTGAGTTGGCTTTTAATTTTAGCTCCTCTAGTACACCACATCGACAACAGGTATCTGGAGGTCGCAAATACAGTCAGTGCAGAAGAGTCGTTTTTCAACAGTCTAAACACCTCTCTGAAATCCCTGAAGCCCCTGGACTTGCATAACTGTAGGATCCATTTGGCTCTAGCCTTGGAGTACAATCGGCAGAAGAGCAGAACGTGCAGATCAGTCTCTTCAGCCTGTTGGCACCCCGGGCATAGGTTTGGTACAAGTTGAGCCATAGACCACTTATTTGTTACAGCCCTCACAGGGAGGGAACCATGCCTAAATTGGACATATAGTTTCTTCGCCAGTGGGGGCTGGATGTTGTCAAAGAATTTCGCAAAGTAGTGCTTATCCTTGACTTCAAGAAAGCTACTTGTCAGCCTACCCAGAGATGGTTTCACTACCAACTGGTCCAGTCGGAATTGGTTAAGCTCTTTGGCCAGTGTTCTCCTGGGGGTCGAGGAGGAAGAAGGTTCCGGGGAGAGCCACAAATCCCCCTCCCCAGGGCCTGACATAACTGTTTCACATGCTTAAGCCAAGGGATTTTCCCCACACCCCTCAGCGTCAGTAGGTAGCTTAGTTCCTCCCGGTAGCTAGAGAGCTCAGGTGTTGCCTAGAGCCTCCTCCAGTACAGAAGAGGGCGATTAGGGATGAATTTGTGTAGGGGGGCCAGCCCCAGGTCGAGGTGTAGAGGGATCAGGGGTGTGCTCTGTGGGAGTCTCATTAGGCGCCTGATGAAACTATTCTCCGTAGTAGAGAGCATAGAGGCATTAGCATGGCCCCATAGCTCTACTCCATAAAGCGCCCCCCTCTCACCTGTGCTGTATAGATTTCTAGTGGCGGTCCCAGAATTTTGGACGAGCACTCGTTATGGACCTTGAGGATACCTCAGGCAGCTTGGGCCAGTTTCATGTTGACCTTGGCTATATGGGTCCCCCATTCCATCTGATCATTCAGAGTTACCTCTAAGTACTCGAGTAGATGTGGTAAATTTCTGCTCTCTCCATTTGAAGCAGAGCAGAGCAGCAAGTTATCTTGCTTTATTGCGTTGCATCAAATATTAGCAAATCTGGCCCTACCTCTATAATGCAGCATGATGGAAAAGAATACTTCACATAAATCAATTACTATGTCCCACTATGCTTCACAGGGTATCTGAAACAGAATGACAGTGGGTTTTTATACCACAGGACAACATGGAACAACAATGTTATTAATAATTTGCAGGTCCTGCTGATTGTGGTACTTGCCACTAGGCTTCTACATGCCCTTAATGGGGGAATTACATAGACTCCCTAAAATCTCCTTCAATATTTCCGGTTGTTTCATGGACGTAGTCACTGCGGCAAACCCAACTATTGTGTCTGGTGTATTGTCTTGCTGTGGCATTCGAGGATATTCTATTCAGAGTTAGGTTTAACAGTAATTTCGACAAGTTTAACCCCTTTAATAAGTCCGATATCTTTAATGACAAATTGCAGACTTCAAGCTCCACAGTGTCTTTCAGATTAGGGGCACAGTCATCAGAGGAAACAACCCAACTGCAGTCACCTGTTTAATTATTTAAAAATCAACGTTTTTGTCATGAGTCTGGAACTCAAACCCTTCAGTGCACAATAAAGTGTTCATTTTAACTTGCACAATAAATGGCGTACTAACAAGTTGAATGGACTAGAATGATATATCACAAATTGATGGTATTCTTTAAGGAACCGATTTTGAGTGGTAGCCTCTGTGATACAGGTTTGATAATACGTTTTTTTTGCAACATGTGTAACTTTAATCTTTTTATCCAAGAGGGCTAGGCTTAGGACTGCAGCTTTTCTGACAGTGGGATGGGGAGCACCTGTGTCTAATAAAAAAGGCCACTTGCTGGTCATTCACCTCAGTTTCTATGAATGGACCACTCTTGTCTACATCCAAGACTGCACTGAGCATGCAATCTTCATCACCCTCAGGCATCATCAATGTGATTGATAAGAACTGTAACCATCAGAAGCATCAAAAACGTGGAAATGTTGGAAAGTGGCTTGATTTGCAAAAGAGTTCAGATTGAAACTCTGGTTCCCCATATCCTGCTGGGGCACCGGTGCTTGGGGAACCTGCATCACAGGGGCTTGTGACATTTTAGGATTGTGGGGTCACAGCATCAGTACATTTTGCATCTGCATTGGCATTACATTTTGCATTTGACATTCACTGGACATTTGATTGTGGTACACTCGACACTCCCACTCCCTGTGATTCAACCTAGTACAATAATGACATGCATAGTACCGCTTCAATGCCCCCACATCTATCCCTGCTCTAAGATCAATTAGAACACTGCAACCTCTACAGTGTGAAGCACCATTTCCACCTTGCATTGTCTGCCCTTCACCTTGGTATCCAACAACTTGCATTCCACCACTAGTTTCCACAAATTCTCCATTCTGAAAATCTTTCTGTGTAAGCCTGGTTTGAGCCAACATTAACTGTTCTTTAAGCCTTTTCTGTTTCCTTTCTTGTTCATCACTACAACACTTTGCATACCAAAGTATCTCTTCCAAAGGCTTACTTTGCCAACAAATCACATTCTGTTGAATATGTAGGCTAATCACTGGTAGCAATAAGGAAAATTTGTGATACAAAATTGCTTGTATCACCCCTTTCTGGACACTTTCTGGAGTAATAGAGCACTTTATAAATGACCGATGTATTACATTACATACATTACATTCTAGGTTATCGAACTGCAATGTTTTTTGAACATCTGCAACAAATACTCATAGTAAGCATGCACTGACTGCTTAACCTCTTGAGCAGTTCAATTAATCTTCATCCAGTCAATCTCCTTTAGTGAGACCTTTTTTTTCTTTCTTTCTTTCTTTCTTTCTTTCTTTCTTTCTTTCTTTCTTTCTTTCTTTCTTTCTTTCTTTCTTTCTTTCTTTCTTTCTTTCTTTCCATTAATAACTTTTTTATGCTCCGCTATCACTATAGGAGACAGTGCATTTGTCCCAGTCACTCCCTGATGTTCAGCATTTGGGTACTGCACCAACACATTGCATTTCGCCTACAAATCACTGGGAACCACTAAGTCAAAAAAAGGATTTACATTAAGGGTGAGTGTAGTTCGCGAAGTAGCGCTACACAAAGTTACGCGAAGTGCACTTCGCACTATGCGAACTTCACTTTGCAGTACACGAACTTCACTTCGCACTACGCGAGCTACGTAGTAGCATGTTCGCACTGTGCAAGATGCATTTTCAATGATTGCACAGTGCGGGCAAGCATCCAGCACGGTGCAATCATTGAAAACAGCATCTTGCACAATGCGAGCTGTAGTTTTCTGCTGCTCGAGTAGATTTTTACTCAAGCAGCAGCTTTCTCAACGCGAACAGGTAGTTTCTCATCGCAAGCGGTCGCAAGCATGTGCAACCACTCGCAATGAGAAACCTGACCTCCCCGCGTTGAGAATCTCGCAGGGATGTCATTTTGCTTCCTCGCGTCGCAAACATGACGTTGAGGACCGCGAACAAGTAAAAAATGACCTCTGCACTACGCTAAACTGCACTACGCGTGTTCGCACTGTGCTACATGCCGCTCGCGTAGTGCGAAGTTGCGCAAACTTCGCGAACTACGCGAGCGTAGCGTAGTGCTTCGCCCAGGGTTAATTTACATTTCCCCACAGTACTTTCAACATTTTCCAAAAATGGTCAACATGAGTGTCCCTCAAATCGGGACTCTCTTGTAATTTGGGGGGTGATGATTTGTAAATCTAGCAAGATCACCACTCCCTCAGGGCACATGCACATGTCCCCCTCCATGTATCTCCCTCAAAGGCAAAATCATAGCCATTGCTGCATCTGGTGATGCTGGAGGTATCTTTAACGTACTCCAAGCTTAATCCTTTCTCTTCCTTTCCTTTCTTTTCCTGGCCTGCATGTCCCTTAGTGTATTAAGGCTACTCACATTCTGTATTTAACTGGCCAATTCCATAACATATAACTTCCTCCCAGAAGTCCTCACGTTTACAATTGCTTCATCAGCTAACTGAGCTCAAAAGCTCCTCTCTAAAGTTGTACTTCTAGAAAGGTCTACATCATACCCATTTGCCAATTCTGTTAATTTATCATGCCCTTGAACTGCATGTTGGGTAACACCTTTGCTCAAATATATAAGCTAATTCTCCTGATACTAGTCCATATGGTTAAGGTAAAGGTTTCACCTAATGAGCTCCTCTAACTATACTCTCATTCTGAAAATGTCTAGAGGTCTTAAACTTGACTGAACTACCTGTTCATTTTTGTCCTCTATTGTCTTTCTACTTTATGGGGATTCCTTAAACGGAGTATCACTTCAAAGTTCAATAATCCTGCAGCACCTTGAACAACTGGAGTAATGAGAAATAGGCTTCTGCCTTGGCCTAAAGGCATTGTAAATTGGTTGGAACTCCAAGATGGCACTTGCACATTCTGTGCCATGAGAGTAATATTAGTAGCAGGAATTCCAGCAGCCGCTATGGAAACTACAGGTATCGGGGTAACAGTTAGTGACTGGGTCCTTATAACAGGTGTCTAGATGCCTGATGCCAGAAACAATTAAGGTAAGGCGCACTGATCCAACGCGATCTTCACGACCGCTGCAATTGAGCCGCAAGCGTTACCAACAATCAGCAGTAAGCCTCACCGCTAAGTAACCCCCTGACAAACGGTGGCTCTGACTCTTTGCAGGTGAATTACGTATAGTTCTGGCCCCACCAGGTCAGCCGGTGGGCTCCCCGACCAGGGGACATTGGTAAGATTTCGCTTTCCCCCTGTTTCACTTTCCCCCCCCCCCGGTGTGTTCGATTACTGATTGTAAGAACTGTTGACCACACTGGCGCTACGATTTGCCTAGTCCTATGAGATAGAGTGTTACCACGGTGCCTTCCCTTTAATTTTAATTCAAATTGTTTCCTGTGTGTTAATGCGCACACCTAGCGGCGCCTGCATGTTACTCACATGACATATAGCACGGCATGATACGCTAGAAATGTAAATACAACTATGCACGCGATTGGCGGAGCACATCTGTCACTAGCAGGACGCGGTCTCTCCACGTTCTGTCTACACTTTCTAACCCTCTCTCACATGAGTATCTATCCCTGATGGGTTCTGTTTAATTTCTTCCCTTCAGAACGCATCACTTGCATGTTAATTTTTGATGTGCTACAATGTTCAATTTTAAATAGACAAGTGATTGACTGTACACTTCTTTTGTCTCCTCTCCTAGTCCCAGGGAGGGCTTCAATGGAGGGTTGATCCCACGACATACTCCAGGTCGTATATCCGATTCCTCCAATTATTGAGGTATCGTTAGCAATTATATGAGCACTTTGGTCCTGACGAATTGCCGTAGGGGCAAGAAACATGTCGACCACACTTTGACTGAGGGTTGAATGAGGGTTGGTCACCATTATTACCACGCCTCTATACCCCTCAATTTTTCTTTTAACAAAGCAGTGAGCCATAACATTAAAGCTTCGCCTAATGGACCCTACTGACTTTTTTTAAACTTCACTCACGCTCACTATTGCACCTTTTCTAGGCCCCTCACACTCACACACCCATTGGCTAAGGAATAAAAGAACTCCGACAAAGTGCAGCACCTAGGGCTGCCCGACAGGCATTGCATCGCCAGCCTGCCGTAGGAGCGGGACACCAATGATGACACTGTACGATCATCGGGTGGGATGACAGTGGTCGTCCAACCGGTGACTTGTGTGAGGTATCCTTAATTCCGCAAAAGGGTGTAGCACCTTCACCTTTCTGGTCAAAACTCTACGTGAGAGAGGTTAGATATAGTTGACTTAATCAGGGGAACTCTGTACAATTTGTTGTTGTTTTCCTTATAACAGTGGTCATCACTCCTGGCCCTGGTACACCAAGGGCAGTAGAAATCGAAATACTCGTAGCAATATCTGTTGGTTCTAGAACAGTCACAACTGGGGCTGCACAGAGGTTCTCCTATCTGATTTACAACAGGTGCAATAGCACCATTATTGGTGGCACTGTCGCCACCAGAGGGCTGGACAACATTATAATGTGATTGTTGGGAGTACAGTAAGTCCTTTAACAAATCATCACTAAAATCACTGTGGGCATATAGTTAAGTTAGGCCAGGGAAGATCACACTGCCATTTTACATGTACATGCTTCTTAAGTTGCCTTTTTTTCTACACAATGATTTTGACAAATATTTGCTTGCGTGACAGTGCAGCCTTAGTTTCTCTGAAACCGCATTGCTTACAGTTCCACTTCTTAGGTACACTATCACAGCACCTTGAACAATTTGTACAAGGACTGACACACATTGTGCAAGTGTTGTTTGTTATTCATCCATGAGTCGACAAGGCTATCACAAAGACACTAAACAATGTTGGCCAGGATGAAGTCTTGACATGGAAACACGGATAGGTTATTATAAACACAAACGCATTTCCCTACCCAAATTAGAGGAGCATTCTGCTGTCATTGTGAGGTCATCGCTGTGTCAGAGTCTCAGCCCAGCTGATTTCTATTTACTTTCTGTGAAGAGGGATGTCCAACTTCTGACCAAGATGAGGACCTACACACCTTCCCTTCAAGTGATGAAGAGTTACATCACCCAGTAGTGGATTATTGGCAAAACACCTGACGTAGGCAACTAGGTTAGGGAGTGCATGGTAGGGGCACTCTATGCACAGTACTTATATGCCAGCATATACACACTGGCTTAGCACAATGGTGGAATTGTTCAACCTTTTCAATGTTCTTATACTGCTAATAATTTTTATACCTGCTTCTGCCTATTAATCATTGCAGCGCATACATTTTATACAAGAATCACAATGGTTCAATAAATATTAAAAATGCCCCTTTATGTATTCTTGTGTACCTTTCTGATTGAGCACGAGCAACTGAGCGAAAATGTTCTAGATCTTTTACCACAATTCCTGGGGGAGTCAGAGTTGTCATGTTCTGAGGTTGCCTGAAATGTTTGTTACCTTACTCGGCTTAGGAGTACATATGATGGAACTGTGAGCTAGCACATCAATAAATAGGCCAACCTATCCTAAGGGGGTGCTTAGAATCAGTCTGGCACCATTCCAACATTTATGATGTCTAACAAACATACAGTTACTACTGAGAAAGTGGAAACTGTATGACACTATCAGAGTTATGGTTATCCTTTGTGTCATTATCTTTCTCTCCCTGGAATGTCTTCTTCTTTGTTTTTTTTGGTCATCAGTACTGGGTATAACTTAGATGCCTCAATCATATCTCTTTTCCACATTTTCTGATTCTGCATCACATTTCAAATCTACCCAACAACAAACTGCCTTTTTTGCTCAAATTTGGACACCTTTGCAAGTCCTATGTGTGTGCAGCCCACTCCCAAGCATTCAAGTCTTCATATTGTGCAGGTCTAAAATGGGGGTTCAACTCAGATAACGCCTGTCTCAAATTTTCAGTTATAATAAGTGAGTGGAGAAACCCTGAGAGGGTCTTGTTATCTATATTCATGGGCCAATTAAATCCTTTGGCAAAGGAAGAGATTGAATTACCTCAGACCATCTCTCTTGATCCTTTTCTTACCAATCTCAATAGGAAGCCCTCTCTGCTTGCTGAGGGTGCTACTTTAACTGGCCTGGTGAACAAGAAGTTGGAGGCTGCCTTACAAATAGCTCACACAGGTCTCAGCCTTGTCTTAAGTTTGGAAACACATGCTGCCTACACATGGCTGTCTTTAGTTAAAGACTTCCAAGCCCTGTGTTCTGCCATCAAGGAGGGTCACAATTATTAGGTTACATGGAGGTCCAATCCAAATTTCTTTCAAACACCACCTTTGACAATCCCAGGCAACTTGTTATGGCTTCCGCCACTTCTGTGGTTGCGAGATGGCATTTGCATTTCAGAGGTTGGAGAGCCGAGGCAGTGCAAAAGAATTGCCTCTTAAAAAGTTTCCCCAGATTTTCTGGAACCCCATTTCTTACAGACACAACTGCCCTAAGAGATAATACATAATGAAAGAGCTGGGCACATAAATTCAACACTGTTCTAGGGTCACACTCCAATGGTTCTTTTTAGCAGCATGGAAGTGTAGAGGGGAGGAAAATCATTGGAGTAGCAATTAATTAGCCAGTAACTCTCCTGGGTGCATAATAACCCACGGAAAACTACTTAAGGTTAGTTATTCTAGTGCAAAGCCAAGAACAACTAAACAGATAGACACCTCAACATGAGAGTATTGAAATACATAGGAATTAGCTTGAGGCCAATCTGTGTATCCAATTTAGATGATGTAACATGAGCATTACATTTAATTCAAGAAGTAGAATACAGAAAATCAGGATGCATAAGTCCAAATTTCTCTGTATCGAAGGTTGGTGAGTGAAAAGCATAAATATATCCCTACTTTTACACTAAAGTTACATCCCTAAATAAGCAATTTCAGAAGGAAGGGTAAAAGGTGTGAGCACATGGAGCCTCCCTAAGAAGTCTCTCCATGATTTATGGGCCATGTAGCATAAAGCTACAGAAGACAGAGCTCAATCTAGGATCCTCTCTCCCTGAAGGCAAGGAAGAAGTGGTTTCCATCCCTAGCCTAACGACCCATTATCCGTAGGTAGCAATCTGAAGATGTACTTTTGGATCACGCCATCCACCCTGGGTACAGTCCTGAAGGTAATTTTCCATGATGTAGACAGTGAGCTTCACTTGTTACAAGTTGTCCTTGGTTCTCAGGACTTCTCCCGTGTGAAGCACAACCACTTTCCTTTATCAACTCAAGCCACACGAGCGTAACTTCTTCCCTCTTTGCTTAGTTTACTAAAACAAATGCTTGACTTTTTCCTCAGAATGTATTCTCCACTGGCAATGGAAACATGAGAAAACAAACTCTACAATGCACATGAAATTCAACTAAAAATTATTAAATTAAAGCAAGAGTTTCCAGGGACTAACAGGGAGCTAAACATACAATATGATGGACGGAATGTTGCACAATGGCAAAACATTCATCCCCAGTCACAGATCTGGGTTTAATCCATCGTTATTTTTCTCACCAAGCCACCCCAGTTCAGACATGGCCATATGCAAATCAGCCTTGACCCTGTGCCTCATGGGAACAGTTCAGACCGAACTGCCAAGCCATGTCTTGCCTTGACCGGAATCAAGCATCCTAGGACCGGTTTCTTGACTCCAGTGGCGTAGTGAGCACGGGACCCACATCTGGGCATACCCTTCCCACTACCAGGGAGCTAACATTGTACAAGGTTTAAGAATTCACCTACATGTGAAATGACATAATTAATAAGCACATTAAATATATGTATGTGTCAGTTCCAAAATACGAGTTCTTCATGTCACAGTTTTCTGCTAGTTAAATTTATTTTGTACATTAATTCTCCATGACATGTATCCCTAACCAAGACATGTATCACATAATTGCGTTAATAGGTTTCACAATTTAACACCCCATGTTAACAATTATTTTCTGATTATATGTGGATGGTTCTACATGTGGTCATGATGCACACGTACAATTTAAATGCGATTTCTGCTACATCAATAGGGTGGCCTTGGAGTACATACCCTTCTTACTGTTACATAAGAGAAGCATGGTCGAGATCCCCTCAAGAATAATCTTTGTCAGCAAGGTCTTCACCAAATACAGAATGATCCTAAATCTTTGATTCTTGTGCAAGTTCATTCTGAATATGCACTTTAAGATAAATACCCTCTAAGAGGTAATTCCAATGATTTCTCCTTGAGATTTTCTGACAAAGATCAACGTGCTGGATGCATACCTCCAAGTCCCTGTAGCTCAGGCCTCAAAGAGATTCCTCAGCCTTTCAATAGGGAACCACAATTTGGCAGTTCCGAGTGCTTCCGTTTGGCCTGAAGATTTTTCCTTGGGTTTTCATGAAAGTGTTGGTCCCGATGGTGAGTCTCCTCCATTCTCAGGGAGAAAAAGTTGAATCTTACCTGGACAATCTACTTATCCATGCTCTCTCTTTCCTTGAACAGCACAAATCTCCCAAGAGTTTGGATTTTATTTGTAATCTTTTGTTTCAATTTTGTTTCATAACATAGATACCAAAGGCACACCAACCTGCACCGATAAACATTCACATTGCTGGCTTTGCGAATGCCGATATAGCGTTGGCAACTACCATTCTCCTAAACATATCTAACATATAATGGTAGGAGTTTGGATTTTTAATCAACCAGCCAAATTATCTCCTTATTCCCTCCCGAAGATTGGAATATATAGGGGTGGTGTTATACACTGATCAGGGAGCAGTCTTCCTATCTGACACCAGATGGATGAAGCTGAGGTCTAATTATGGACTTGATTGGGAGGTCAGACAATTCAGCCAGAGATTGACTGCGGATCTAGGGAAATATGGCCATCCTGTCATCAGTCTATCCATTCTGTATTCCCTTATAATTCTTAAAGTATCTTCTTCATGCCCCCGAATTTCTACTTTTTTCAAGGCTACAACATTGTGCATGATTCCATGGTCGCATCTCCATTTGGGGCAATGACTAATAACATCATGGACCACTGGAGTCCAGCTTAGGAAAATGCTAAGCTCCAAATTCCTGTGTCTCCGGAAGTCCAAAACATCTTCTTAGATGGTTAACTCCTCCCTCCCTGCAGAGTGGAACTCCTTTTCTGTAACCAGATTCAAGGATTCTGACAACAGATGCCAGCAGTCTGAGTCAGGGTCTCTGAGATATATTGGAAAGTGTCAACTCATTAAACCGTAAAAAGTTGAGTGCGGTTTGGAATAGTTAACATTTCTTGGCACCTGTCATATGTGAATCATTAGTTTGGTACAGGCTCCCCTTTCCACGACAAGTTTGTTCACCTCATTAGCTCTTGGGCAGAGAACAACCTCCAGAGCGAGGAAGGGGTTCTGAACTCTCAGGTGGATTATCTAAACTGTGTCTTCGGGTTCACCCAGGAATTTGTTCTAAATTCCCTTGTCTTCATGAAAATCAGCAGGCCTCATACTTTCCTTTCCCTTGATATCCTTAATTCCAAGAGTCTTAGCAAGATTTATGAGAGGACCAGCAGAGAAGATCTTGGTTCTAACCTTTTTTCACAGGAGATAATAATTTCCTCTGCTCAGACTCACAGCGATAGAAGAGGAAAGTTACTACCTTTGATTCCATCTCCTTTCAGTTACCCTCCTCTCCCGTTGCAGATGTTGGGCAAATTAAAACTATTGGGGCCTGATTCACAAAAGTAATCTGCAACAAAATCCTAACTTTACGACTTTCGATATTCACAAATGGCATTTAGTAGTAGTAAAGTTAGGATTCCTATCTTTTCTACTACTAAATGCCTTTTGTGAGTACCGAAAGTCGTAAAGTTAGGATTTTGTCTCAGTTTAGCAGTAGTAAAGTGAGGAATCCTAATTTGACTACTACTAAATGCCTTTTGTGAATACTGAAAGTTGTAAAGTTAGGATTTTGTCTGAGATTACTTTTATGAATCGGGGCCTTGGTTGGGAAGTTGAGAGGGGGGGTCTCATAAATAAAGTGCTTTCTGTATGAGTTTTACCTTTCCTTCTAACTTCGATGAGGTCATCCGCCAATAAATCACAAGAACATTACCAGGCTTAATTTGACAGATGATGAAGGGGGTACAGTTGTCAGTCAACGTCTGGGTGTGATACTGTTGGGTCTGACTCATGATATTTCTTTTATTCCGGTTTTAGATTGATGAGACAATCGCCAGGGCCAATTAACCTAAATAAAGGCTCATATGAGGAGCCAAGAGATTCACCTCTTCAGCTGGTACGAAAGAAGTGTGCTGGCAGAGGGTAATGATCATAAATATGACGGTTTGACGAGGTATATTCGGAAAGGGATGCCTAGGGTGTTATTAATTATTGTACTCTTTCAATTTGACAGTCACAGAGAACAAGGTGTCCAACATTGGTGCGGTGACAAGGTGTCGAGCCCTGACGAATCTGCCAAAAGCTCTAGAGGCAGAGAAACATGTTGGCAATAGGTAATGGTATGCAGAGTTAGCTACCAGCCTTTTCAATTCAAGGATCATACCTAATAATCCAGAATAAAGTTGTGCGAAAGGTGTGCCTTTTGATTTTAACCACTGCTTGTCACGAAAGGAGTGAATGCTTATTGCTCCATTGCACTTTATACACTTTCTGCTTTTGTTTTTGGTCACTTTTTACTTTTGAACAAAATGACTGCCTATGACGAGAAAAGGGGCCTAACCTGGTGAGTACCTGCCAGTTGCCCCGAGGGTGGTGCGCCCGTGAGGGGTCATTTTGTTCTCCACACATTTTTTCACATTGGTTGTTTGTTTTTTGATGTACTGTGCAAATATTTGATCCAGACATCTGTTTGCGCTCTGTTTGACTATCTTTTTGAAGCTTACAAGGAATTTATTTCCCTAATTTTTATGTTAAGAAATTTGGACGATATGGGATAATACACCCAAAGAATAAACTACTAAGCCTGGTGGTGTCGAAGTAGAAATTGACAGTTGGCATCTCTGCTGATAAAATACGAATACCGACATTTAACTTCTAAGGGACAGGGTTTATTTGATATTGATGGTTTATGAGTGGAGGGCAACCCTGGTTCTCTGTTTCCCTCTTGGCTCCTTTTTGGAATAGACGTTTTCTCTGTAGCCAGCGCATGTTACTTAATGGACCGCCGGTCATTTACACTAAAACCTTGCTTTACAGGGTTGATGTAGGGTTATATGTATAAACAAGTATGTCCACACCTTTAATATAATGCATTTAACCTCCTGGGCTTAGGAGGACATCCTTAAGAGTGACTTACTTACATTAAGGCAGTGGTGTGGCTCTGCAGCACATGGTGTGTGCAGAGTCACTCTCGAGCATACAGGCTGCTTGAGCAGGGTTGCAATAGAAGACCTGCAGACACACTTTTACATGTGTCACACAGGGTGACACAGTAATAGCTGCAGCCATGGTGACCCAAGTACTACCTTTGCCTTGGGTACCATTGGTATCATATATTGTGGGCTTATAAGGGGGGAAATCACATTGCCAATTGGGTGTACCAATTCACATTACGTTTAGGGGAAAAGTACTGGCACTGAGGCAATGACTAACATGTCCCAGTGCACTGTCAGAGTCAAAACCCAGCATCTAGCACTTCTAATGGGGGCAAAACTTTGGGGGGGATCTGCACACAGTCCAACTTTCCAACATCACAACACACTAGCTAAGCATTTGTTGATATTCTGGGTTGAATAAGGGGGTTCCGTCACATACACTCATTCATGCAAGTACATGCACATACACTCACAAATACTGTTCATGTAGTATTGCTGTAATGGGAAGATTTAAGCAGGGAAAATATGAATATTTATGCATTTTCTTCATGAGGGTGATCAGATGTGAGTAATTGACAAATTGAGGACATACTCTAAGTTCTTCTGTTGTTTTGGAGGAGAGTGAAGAGATTATACTTTCATCCTACGTACACTTTTCTTGTTTTTCAATAGCAAATGAAGGGATATACTGAAAGCACAGTGCATCATTATTCACATTCACAATTTGTATAATAATGTTAATGCTGTTCAACTTTCCAAAGTTTCATGCTGATCGGATGAACGGTGTAGTAATGCATAAAGGACAAACGGACATGCTTTGGTTTATATATATATATAGATAATAATAAACACAGTATGTTGTCCCAGTGGAATCGCAGCAGATTTGTCACTGCTCTTCAGACATCTCAATACCTAGACCCCCGTACCATTTCTGGTGTCTTCAGACAGTATTATCTTGGTAAATATATCCAAACTGGTAGAAATCTATAATTCATGTATAACTGACCAATCATAGTAAGACTAAGTATGTCTATTTTGAACAGTTCTTTGATTCAAAAAAGTAATGGCAAAGGGAGTTCAGGTGAGTATTCTGCTGTATTATAGAAATATTGTGACAATTTATGCCATGTCCAGATAGCACTTATCACAATGTCCAGCGGCCTAGAGAATAGGCTTCATCAGAATTCTGTCTAATTGATAGGTGTCTGTTATTCCCTTTTCTGCTGACAGGTGCAGAGGTCCAGGGCATATCCATAACAGAAGCGGGTATTGTGTGTCTGTGAAACTTTGTAATATATTTTGGGATCGGGAAGCATCATTCCCCTATCTCATATACTGACATCATTGTGGTCAAGGACAATGTGTGACTGTTGCTAGACCAAGACAGTCTTGACAGCATTTATTTATTTATTTTCAATTCCAAAAAGAGACGGTTTGAGGTATTGCTAAACAGTTATAATAATTTGGGAGTATGAATGTTATTAGTGTTTACCGCTAGTGATAGAGAGCGGGAGTGATCCATCTTTTCAATGGTTCATGTATCCTGGTGACCACTGCTTTATAGTAATTCCTCATAACTACTCTTTGGTATTCGTATATCTTTATGCCAAGGTAAATAATACTCCCTCCATGTCTATGGGAACTCCAGATGGGAGCGTGCTGTGTAAGTAGTGAGAGGGAAGATCTCTGATTTGTTCCAGTTTACCTGTATGTGAGTTATTCCACCAAAGTGGATGATTTCTGTAACAACTGGTGCAGCATTTTCCCTTTGGTTTCAGATTTCAATGATAATGTCATCAGCATAAAGACTGTCCAGGAGTCAATGCCCACCCTTATTTATTCCCTTTTCAGCATAGGGTTCATTTTACATAGGTGTTTGTTTTAAAATACATTTTTATGTTTTTTTTACGATCTACCCTAGCTCTTTAATATTTTCCCCATCCTGATTCTGACCCCAAAATGAGTCTAAGGGTCGAAATGTCTTCAAAAATAGTGGGCATAGAGACATTGCATCATTAAATTGGTAAATTGGGAGCCATTGGCAATACTGATGGATTCCTTCCTTATTATATTTAGTCATTTTAGCCCTCAAACTGACCATTCATTATTATGGCTTGGTGTTATTTTCCATTATGCACATTATAGAGAAAATTATACATTTGCTTCCAGTTATTTTGTTACGATCATCAAATTGCACCTGCTCTTCCGGTAAGGTCAAAGCAAGTGTACTACGTTATGTTATGTTACAGGATTTGTAGAGTGCATGGCTGTCCCAGCAACGGGGCCTCCCAGCGTAATCCCAAGAACAACAGGAAACAGAAGACCGCAGATTTAGGCGAGGAAGGTAATTAGGAAAGAGATAGGTTTTTATGGCGCTCCGAAAGGACACATGATCTTGGATGCTTCTGATGTTGGGAGGATGGGACGTTCCACAGTCTTGGAGCTAGGGCAGCAAAAGAACGACCTCCGGCCCGCGCTCTTCTGACATGAGAAACACATGCTAGGTGCTGGTAAGAGGAGCACAGCTGGCGGTTCGGTATGTAGGGCGTGAGGAGATTGGCTAGGCTATCAGGGGCTTGGGCATTCAGGATTCTGTGAAAAATGCACAGAACTTTGAAAATGATTCTCTTCTCCACCAGGAGCCAGGGAAACCTTCTCAGAAACCTGGAAGTAGGGCAAGATTTAGGAAGACTGAAGTGCATCCGAGCTGCGGCGTTTTGTGCCCTTAAAGGCTTGCCCTGCTTTATTGGTACCCAGATATAGAGAACTGGAGCAGTCCAGTATCAAAAGTATGGTGGATTGGATGATGACCTTGCGGATGTTGATGCCGCAAAATCCAAGCAGTGGTTTGAGTTTACGTAGGAGTCCATAACAATCACTGGCTACTGACTTGGTCTGTACCTGGTAGGTCAGGGCAGAATCAACCCAGACACCCAGAGTATTTACGGTCTGTCTGGGCATGGGAGGAGACCCTAGGGCAGTAGACCACCAGCGTTCCCTCCAAAGGTGGGTGTTTTTGCCTAAGAGAAGGCTCTCTGATGTATCAGCATTCAGTTGCAGGCAGTTGGTTGTCATCCAATCTACAAAGGCCGTAAGGTTCTTTTGAAACGTGGAAGCATCTTGTATGGAGTTATTGAATAACACGCCCACAAGCTGTGTGTCATCAGCATAGGGTACCACAGTTAGGCCCCTACCCTTTGCCACCGCTGCTAGTGGATAAATGTAGATATTGAATTAGGTAGGGCCCAGAGTGGAACCCTGTGGCACCACTTGACACACAGTGTGTCTCTGAGAGCGGAACAGGGGGCAATTACTTGAAAGGATCTATCAGCTAGGAAGGATGAGAGCCAGTTGAAGGGCGCCCCACTGATACTAATATCTTGTAGACACTGCAAAAGCATCTGATGAGACACAGTGTCTAATGCAGCACTTAGATCGAGAAGAATCAGAGCTGAGGAAAGACCTTCATCCAGGAAGCTCAGAAGATGTTTGATTGCTGCCAGTAGGGCAGATTCGGTGCTATGGTGTGGTCAGAAACCATTCTGTGAGGGGTCCAGAAGTTCATTTGCTTCTATGTTCGTGGTAAGTATGGAGTTAATGTAGGATTCAGTCATTTTTGATCCAAAAGGGAAGAGTGAGATGGGGTGGAAATTTTCAGGTTTGGAGTCATCCTAGGTAGGTTTTTTGAGTAGGGGGATAACCTCGGCAAGTTTATTAAGTGGCAAAGGGGGATAGAAGCTGAGGTAGGGATTTGTGGAACAGATCGGGTTTGAGAGGATCTACTAGGGTTCCTGATTTAATTTTATTACAGATGGTTGACATAGCTTCCTGGGAGAGTGTGGCGAAAATGGTAAGTGTGGTTCTAATACGTGTTTTCTTCAAGGGTTTGAGAACCTTCCAGATGGCCATATGTCCCATTTGCCACATGTGATCTAGCTATATCCGTTGAGCCTTTGAGAGAGTATATAAACCCTGCGAAACTCAGTGTCATGTCTTGGCCTCGCAGCCTGTGGAACAAGCTTCACCTTTCTCACTCACCTGAAAAATGCAGTCAGACAGAACCGAGAAGATATCTAGTGTCCTTCATGTCCAGGTGAGTCTGTGGTTTCTATGGCTCCAGCTCCCTTGACGTCTTCCTTTCCTCTCCCTACTGTACGGCTACCCTGGACTCTCTGCAATTCCCGGAGTTAAAAGCCTCAAGATCTTCATCGAACTTCAGCCAGGTGTAAGAACTGGGCAAGTACTAGATATCAGGTTAGTGTGCACTAATCTTCCTACAGTAGTAATCAGGACCGAGTAACAGCACCTTCAAAGAGTATAGACTTTTCCTCCATGCCCTCTGTGTGATTTACTCCACCTCTTCTTGTGTGTTCATATTCCCGACTGTTCCTGCAACCTTGGTGCTAGAACCGTGATTGCACAAGTAATTTAGGGGCATATTATCAAGGGGGTTTATCTCCGCTTTTTTGGCTTTAAAAGCCAAGAAAGCGGAGATAAAATTATCTCACTATTACCTAGCTGTCGCTAACACCAGTTAGCGACAGCTAGTAGGAGATAGCGACCATCTTGGGCCCCACTTTGCATGTCAGTGATGTTTATCACTAATGACATGCAAAGTGGGTGTGCCAAGATGTTAGCGACTGGAAACAGTCGCTAACATCGCTATCTCCTATTACCAACTTTTGGAGATATTCGCGCTAAGAGCGAATATCTCCAAAAACTAACACCTGCCCTGAGCAGTTCTTAGCCATGTTATCCAATGGGAGGTGGATAACATGGCTAAGAGCATTAGCTCGGTAATGCATGAATATCGCTGACTTTTCAGCGATATTCATGCATTGCGGGCGTTTTTTATCGCATTTGCGATAAACCTTGATAATAGCCAGGTTTATCTGCGATAATTTCTGACGATGCTTAGCGTTAAAAAATTCGTTGCTAAGCATCGTTAGCGATAAATATCGCTTAACGTTGGTAATATGCCCCTTAGTTCAGTGTTTATCTAATGAATTGTAGTGCCAAGAAAAAGGACTTCAGAGCCTTTAAACCTTGTACTCACACCTGTCTTCCGAGTTTATCCTGTGGTGTGCAAGTAACTCCTACCTGTGTTCCGAGTTTATCCTAGGGAGTAGAAGTATTCCAACTGTGTTCTGAGTTTGTCCTTGGGAGTGCAAGTAATGCCAATCTGTGTTCTGAGTTTATCCAAAGGAGTATACACACTTCAATCTGTGATTTTCGTTTTTCTGCTCTCATGCTGTGCTGCTGATGAAACCTGTAAGTTTATATCAGTGAAGTCAATGCATGGTCATTGCATGTAGAGATCTGTTAGGGTACTGATAGTAACTGCATCCTTTTGTTATTTCCAGTGTATTGCGTCATTGCAAAACCAGAGGTTATGGGCCATTGCACATCTACCTCACAAACGCAGAAGGTCTTAGAAGTGACAAATCATGTTACCAATGTTTCACATCCGCTGGGCAGATTCAATACCACAAATCTCTCTTTTATTATTCTATCTCAGCCCTCGTCCTCCAGGGTATTTTACTTTTACTTTGCCTAATCTTTCTACGCATACCACTACTTCGTGAAAGTTTTCATTTATTAACCCCTTCCATGCTCATGACGAGCTCAGCTCGTGATGCAGTACACTGCTCGTGTACAATGGGATTCAAGGGACACCGGCACCGGGCGAGAATTGATGTAGCATTGAAGGTGATAAGATGTTTAATTTAATGTAACCTACCCCCTGGGATGGGATTCCAGGGAAATATGAGTTTTGGGTGGGGTAGTAATTTTAAATGTCTTTTAAAAAATAATACTTGTGTATGAAATCAAATACAGGGCCTAGTTTAACATCTCTTTTTTTCTTTTTTTAAACACCTCAACATTTTGTAACGTAATAAAATATTTTGCAAACATAAAATTAAATAAATAAGCTTCCCAACACTATGCAAAATTCTAAATGTAAATACACTACAATACACAAGACAGACTTCACAACACTACTCTAATCCCTTCAACACTCCCCCCAGCACGACCCTAACCTGTGCCCTAGACCTGCCACTACATGCAAACACTTCTCTACACAACCCCCTGACACTACCCTACACTACACAAACGCTACCCGTAGCACGACCCTACCCCTACCCCTAGTCCATCCCCCTACACTGAAACACTACCCTACACGACTCCCTGACACTACCCTAAACCCTAAACACTATACAAACACTACAACACTAACCTAAACCCTAAAACACTACCCCCAGCATGACCCTACACCTACCCCCTGTCCGTCCCCTACACTGAACCACTACCCTGCACACCCCCCGGCACTACCCTAAACCCTAAAACCCTACCCTACACTACACAAACACTACAACACTCTAATAAACCCTAAAACACTACCCCATGGACAACCCTGCTCCTACCCCCAGTCCACTCCCTTCACTGAATCACTACCCTGCACGAGCCCCCGACACTACCTTGAACCCTTAAACACTACACTACACAAACACTACAACACTACCCTAAACCCTAAAATACTAATCCCAACACAACCCTTCCTCTAGCCCAAGTCAGCCCCCTACACTCGAACACTACCCTACACGACCACCCAACACTACCCTAAACCCTATAACACTACCCTACACTACACAAACACTACAACCCTACCCTGAACCCTAAAACACTAACCACAGCATGACCCTACCCCTACCCCCAGTCCGTCCCCTACACTGATCCACTGCCCTTCACAACACCCTTATACTACCCTAAACCCAATAACACTACCCTACACTACACCAGCACTACCCTAACCCTAAAACACTACCCCAGCACTACCCTGCCCCTACCCCCACTCCTGTATGCTACCTACTCTCAAACACTACCCTTCACAACCCCTACACTACCCTAAACACAATTACACTACTGTACACTACACTACACAAACACAACACTACAACCGTAACTTCTACCCCCTGCCCTACCCTGAAAACTACACAGCCCCCCTTACCTCTCTCTTCTCGTGGTCCCTCTCGTCTTGAGTGGTTCCTCTCTGCTACCCTCTCTTTGGCTGGAAACGGATGCGTCTGGAAACGGATGCGCCTTAAAAATAACGATGGTGATAGCACATACAATTAATACGCATGCGTTGTAACAACGCTTGCGATGTAACAGCATGTGTACTAATAGAATGCGTTGTTACATCACAAGTGTAGTAACGCTTGCAAAGTAATGGCATGCATACAAACAGCCGCATACTAATGGCTGTTCACCCTCAGATGGCATGGATGACCAGATATATGTTAAGGTCCGGGCCCAGGCCTTGCCAAAGAAACCCCAATAGATTTAGATTTGGCAAGGGCTATAGGGGATACATGGCAAAAAGTTCAGTCAGGAAGAAGTGGCTCAATGTCACTTTTGCCCCTCACCTTGGGTATTTAAAGTGAGAACTGGGGCAGTACTCAAGAGAACACATCATTTACCACAACCCCCACACTTCTAACAAGCACCTTTGCTACTGGAAATGCTAAAACCTGTTCATGTCACAGTTACCACTCCAGTCCCAGTGCCCTTGGCACCGCCTGCATGATTTTTGGGGCAAATGGAAGATCTTCATTTAGTGTGATTCCAGTGGTTACAGCAGTATTCATGTACTATTCATTTACTATTAAAATATAGTATTTATTTAGTATTCACGAAGACTAAGTAGTATGCCCACAAGCCGAAATATGCAAATGAGGAATACTAGTTCTACTCAACTACCCTTCAAATACATTATGAACACTTCAATTGAATGCTAAAAGAAGACTAGTAGTATTCTAGATGAATAGTATTTGAAGCTTAGTAGTATTCTGTTAGGGTTTATTTGCAGCTCTAGTGCTATTTCAAGAGCAAAATGAAGGGTAGTCTCATCGATTGTGACCACTATTTGAAGACTAGTGGTATTCTTTGTGACCACTATTTGAAGACTAGTGGTATTCTTTGTGACCACTATTTGAAGACTAGTGGTATTCTTTGTGACCACTATTTAAAGACTAGTGGTATTCTTTGTTACCACTATTTGAAGACTAGTGGTATTCTTTGTGACCAATATCTGAATACTAATGGCAATGATTGTGAAGGGGGGGTCACGCAGGGGGGGTCGCGGAGGGAGGGGGGTCACAGAGGGGGGGTCGCGGAGGGAGGGGGGTCGCTGAGGGGGGGTCGTGCAGGGAGGGGGGTCGTGCAGGGAGGGGGTTGCGCAGGGAGGGGGGGTCGCGCAGGGAGGGGGGTCGCGCAGGGAGGGGGATTGCGCAGGGAGGGGGGATTGCGCAGGGGGTGGTCGTGCAGGGGGGTCGCAGAGGGGGTCACGCAGGGGGGGTCACGCAGGGGGGTATCGCAGGAGGGGTCGCGCAGGGGGGGGCGAGCAGGGGGGGTCGCACAGGGGGGTCACGCAGGGGGGTCACACAGGGGGGGTTGCGCAGGGGGGTCGCACAGGGGGGGTCGCGCAGGGGGGGGTCATGCAAGGGGGGTCGGCGGGGGGGTCACGCAGGGTGGTCATGCGGGGGGGGTCGTGCAGGGGGGTCAGGCAGTGGGGGTCACGCAGGGGGGGTCACTCAAGCATTGTGGAGGGAAGGCCCAGCCCTATTCAGGTCCCAGGTGCACTCCTCCCTCCCATCAACATGCCGATCTCTCCATTCACCACCGGGGCAGACCCATCCTGACTCCCGGAGCCAGGCACACCAGCCAGCTCCAGCCAATCACAAGCCAGACAGTCAATTCACATTTACTACACAGACATGCCAACTTCAAGAAGTGGCGCTTCCACACTAGACACAATAAATCGGCACACATCATCGCGCGACCACCCCCCCTGCTCGACCCCCCCCTGCTCAACCCCCCCTACCTGCTCGACCCCCCTGCTCGACACACCCCCTGCTGGACCCCCCCTGCTCGACACCCCCCCTGCTCGACCCTCCCCCCTGCTCGAACCCCCCCTGCTCGACCCCCCTGCACGACCCCCCCTGCTCGACCCCCCTGCTTGACCTCCCGCTCGACCCCTCCCTGCTTGACCGCCCCTGCTCAACCCCCCCTGCTCAACCCCCCCTGCTCAACCCCCCTGCTCGACCCACCCTGCTCGACACCCCCCTGCTCGACACCCCCCCTGCGCAACCCCCCCTGTGCGACACCCCCCCCTGCGCGACCCCCCTGCGCGACACCCCCCCTGCGTGACCCACCCCCCTGTGTTACCCTCCCTGCGCGACCCCCCCTGCGCGACCACCCCGCGCAGAGCCTCCATCGCAGCGACCGCGTCATCCACATCCTTACTGATAGTGGACAGTGATTCAGGATTTTGGATTATTTTGGACCATTTAAGCCTCCTCATGTCATTACTAACCAGTAGATCTCTAGTAAATACTAAAACAGGAGGATGAACTGGTTCTTGTTATTTTAAGTAGGCAGAGGGATGATGAAAGTGGTGTTTGGTCACTCTCCACTCGATCTATAACAGCCATGTCACTAAGGGTGTGCCATAGATTTAAGTCAATAAGGAGGTAATCGATATGACTAGAGTGGAGGACATTATTAAATGTGCTAACTTCTTTTCTGGCAAAAGAAGTTCTGCCGTTAGTCGCCCTGATACCTCTTTCTAGACAGAATATTTTTAATTGTATTCCTGCTTCTGACCATCGTTTTACTGGGGTGAACTTTAGCTTGAGTATAACCCAGGCGGCATCTTTGTCCGCTGAAAGGTCACTATCCTCACTGTCCAATGGCTCGAAGGTTACGTAAAGTCACCTGCTAATATAACTGAGGATTTACCTGCCCTTTTGTCCAGAAGCTCGTCTAGGGCAGTTATGGCATTTGATGTCCTCCCACCTCTAACCCCTCTTGCGTATATTTGTTGTGAATATCAATGTTGTCAAAAAGACTGTTCGTCATTCGAATGGCAGGGATGTCAGGGCTCCTTGTTTGGAGCTCCCGGACCTTGAGGCCGATACCTTGCAGAATCCAGATAGTTAGCTCCCCAGATGGACGACACTTGCATCCAGTGATGGGCGGGGTGTAACAATTTCGATAGCCTGGGTAGGAAACTGAAACAACTGACCAGGTTTTCTGGAATAGGCAGACATCAAGTTGTTCGATAAAGGTGTTCCAGTTTTTGGAGACTGTCTTAGACCTAAGCCGTGCAATTTTCCAAGACAATAGGGATGTTTGATGTGATACAAGAGAAGATGTGGATGGAACTCCAACCCTAATGTCTGCCTTCCCAGCAGAGGGTCTCGTAGGGCTCCACCCAGTAAAATCACTAGTTTGCAAATAGGACTTTCTACTTTTGCAGAGGGTTACGGGATATCTTGAAGGATTCACTAGCTATCTGTGTGGTATAAGTGGGAAGAGACAGAGTCCAAAAATCAGGACAATACAGAACCCATGCAGATTGGGGGATGCATGGACCTCTGACCATCGAAGAAAAAGAACGTAGAAAGAAATTAAACCTGTGTTTGTACTGTGGTATAGCAGGGCATTTTGCACGAGAATGCTTGGCCAAACCTAAGGGAATTTGGAATGTTAGCACGTTGACTTCTGACACAAAGTTGAAAAGGTTACATTGCCCAGATGACATAGGCATCACTCAGTCGGGTGTGGTTCTTGTACTGACACTCATTTACCTGGCTAATACCAGACATAAGGTTCCACAACATTTAACGGTAACAGAGGTAGATTTGCCCATGCTTGTAGATTATGGGGCCACGGGAAACATCTTAGATCTAGCCTTAGCTAGATCCTATGGGTTTAGTAAAAATTAAGCAGTGCCTGTTAGAGATGTAGATGGCTCGGAGCTCTATTGTAGGATGATTGTATACCAAACTACTTCGCTATGCTTAGTATGTGAGAAAGCGCATACTTAGATTCGATGTAATTGACACACCTACCTTTAGCACTATTTTAGGAATTCCTTGGCTTCAGCTGCACAGTCCTACTATTGACTAGTCCCTCCATCTTGTCATCTTGGGATCACATTACAGTCAAACCGATTGCTATAATAACTCTCAGAAAGTTCCATCTCCTTTGGCTTGAGCAGCCGCTAAATCAGACCATTTGACCCTGCTTCCAGTAGAATGCCAGGACTTTCAAGGCGTCTTTGATGAACAAAAAGCTACACAACTATCTCCTCATAGGGAAACCGGTTGCCGCATAGACTTGAATACGGGCGCAACATTTCTCTGCCATCATGATTATGCTCCCTTCGAGCCTGAGACAGAACATTCTCTTTTTTCTAACTTGGACAGAACGAAGGTACCTTTTGAGTAGTGGGAAAGGGGGAGATGGGTGGGCAGAGTACCAAGTGTCCACAAGGGGAAAGGGTGGAAGTGGAGTAGCTCCAATTAGGAGCAAGGGACCTCACACATATAATTTAAAAAAACTATAGATATAAATATGAAAACATATTTAAAAAATAATAACTAATACATATAATGTTAAGATTAATTAAACATCTATATATAAATTAATATATATACTTTCTCCAAATATTGCAACATTAGGGAAAGCGTTGGATAGTGTCAGGGTAAATGTTACTATTCCCACTCCAGAGAGTGCAACCGTAGGGAAAGGGCAGGATAGCGTAGGGGTAAAAATTACTATTCCGTCTCCAGTGAGTGCAACAGTAGGGAAAGCATTGGATAGGGTAGGGGTAAAAATTACTATTCCAACTCCAGAGAGTGAAACAGTAGGGAAAGCGCTGATTAGCGTAGGAGTAAAAATTACTATTCCCACTCCAGTGAGTGCGACAGTAGAGAAAGCGTTGGATAGCCTAGGAGTAAAAATTACTATTCTAACTCCAGAGACTGCAACAGTAGGGAAAGCGCTGGATAGCGTAAGGGTAAAAACTACTATTCCCACTCCAGTGAGTGCAACAGTAGGGAAAGCGTTGGAGAGCGTAGGGGTAAACATTACTATTCCCACTCCAGAGAGTACAACAGTAGGGAAATGTGCTGGATGGCGTAGGGGTAAAAATGCCTATTCCCACTCCAGAGAGTGCAACAGTAGGGAAAGCGCTGGATAGCGTAGGGGTAAAAATTACTATTCCCACACCAATGAGTGCAACAGTAGGGAAAGCATTGGAAAGCGTAGGGGTAAAAATTACTATTCCACCTCCAGAGAGTGCAACAGTAGGGAAAGCGCTGGATAGCGTAGGGGTTAAATTAACATACGTATCAATTGAATATTTTTTTATAAAAAAATTACATATTAATAATTAATTTACAAAAAAAATATTATTAAATACCAATAAACACAATTAATGTACCTATCAATTAATGAATTAATAACAATTAATAATACATGTATTATAATGTATATACTTATAAATGAACTAATTAATAAATATTAATTACCAATTAATCAAGTCAAGTCAAAAGATCTTTATTCGGAATAAAAACATCCATAAAAGTACATACAAGTACAGTTTTAAAACAATACAGTACAATAATAATATGACAGCTGGAAAAAGGACACAAACCAATCAATCAATTTCACGATAACACACAGAATGTCCCTCCCTTTTTTTTGTTTAAGGTTTTATATTCATTTTATTTTGCATTTTTATTTCCCACCTTGAAGAGTTACAGTGCATTTAGATAATTGCAGCCCCACACCTCTCAGATGAGATTTTTAATTGCTATTGGTTTAATCGGCAAAGGATTTATTAATGTTAAACGCAACCTGATCATTGTAAAGTATATGGCAGAGAGCAGGTTCAATAGATCACACTTCTATGTGCAGAATGCGTTTTAAACAAAGCAAAACACGTTTTACTGAAATCAGATTCTGAACTCTTATAATGAAACATTTCTTACTCTTTCACTACAATAACGCAAATTGAAAGCTTATCTTTTTATGCATTACATTGTATGGTTCTTCCTTTATCCCATTAGCTGGGCCATACCAGTACCTAAATTGCAACTCATCGGGCACCGTTAGCTCATCCAAATGTCAAAATAAATGAAAGAAATATTTAACTTTGCATAGGAGTGGTATTATGGCAAGCTTTCCTTATTTTTGTATGTACTATAACTGAAATATTATAGTGTAATATTTAAAAATGGAGTAGGTTTAGAGTTACCACTCTGTTTGTTTACATAATGTTACTCGAAATATTTAATATTGCATAGACTGGGGGAGACAGTATGTAGAATTAAGATGACCCTTTCAATGTAAATTGTTAAATACTTAAAATTAGACCGGGTCAGCATTAATGTTAAGTCAAGGGTTCTAACTTTTTAATTTAATGAAATTAATTCTATATAAAAATAACAAAATACTATTGCTTATGGTGAGGGGCTAGTGTTGAGATAAAGGTTAAAATGGGGTCCTGGTGTAGGCTGTGATGAGACAATGGCAGCCGAACAACAAATAAGGAGGCAAGAGTGAGTGATATGCGCGCACTCTTGGGCACAGACAGACACACAAATTGTGATCACAATTCCTTCATTATAGTATCCTTTGTTGCTTTGTATATATGAACATCTGATCTAGGATCATAATGAACCTCAGATACGGAGAATGGCCCCTTCAGCATGGTTAGAAATGTCTGGTCCCGTTCATAGCGAATCCGACAGGCTAGGAGAATCACGGTATGTTCTGAACACAGGTCTTCTAAAGTTTTCAACAGATCCTCAAAAGTATCCTCTAGGTAAACAATATCTGCTCCCAGAATCAAATTGAACGTTCGTGAGAAGCTCTCCAAGTCATGTCCCCAGGTCAATTCCATGACAGAAACATTTTGCTGGATATGAGTGGGCAGGTTTGCTCGGACATTCGACTCAAGAAATTCCAAAGCCACCTTTCGGTCTGTAATGGTCACATCTGCACCCAGTAAAGCAGCTACTATGCCCACCAGTCCTGTTCCTGCACCCAGCTCGATCGCAGACCGCTTTTGTAGGTCAATAGTGCCCATCTCCAAAAAAGGTGCAGAGAATAACGGCCGCGTCCCATACCACCGCTGCCACTCCCAACGTATTCCAACTCTGTTGGATACGTATTGTGCGGTTGACAAAGCTGAAGGTGGCTGCAGGCTGGTGAAATTTCAGTAAGCCGCCAGCCAATGTGTCAACTTAGGGAACAAGGGCCATTGTTTCCCTCTAGGGCCCACGGCTTTCCACATCCGTGTTGCTTCCTCCTCGTGTTAAACTGAATTAAAGCGACCAATTAATAATTACACACCAACTAATTAATGAATAATAACAATAGATAAAACATATTAATAAATTAATTATAATTAATATAAGTAACGAATTACTAAACAGTAATTACCAATTAATAATTAACATATAATTAACAACCAACACCAATAAATAAAAACAATCTCATCTAATTAATGTAATTTAATTACTTCCCACCCTATCCCCCTATAAGCCCAAAACCCACTACAACCCACTACACATAAAAAATCACATAATTAATTTAATTATTAATGAATCACTTAATAAAAATGTATCACCAATGAATTATTAATTAACAATAAAATAATTAACAATAGCAATAAATAATAATACATAAATTATCATTAATATATTTAACTACTTAATAAACATTAATTACCAATTAATAATTAATTAACAATGAATTAATAATCAATACCAATTAATAAAATATGTTAATTAATTAATTGTAATTAAATTACTTCCCACCCTATTTCCCTATAAACCCACAACCCGCTCTGCACTAAAACACACAATTTACTTTAACAAAATTACAAATTTCTAAACATTTATTTTAAAATGTATGAAAATACATAAAAAATGTTTTACATACATATAAAATACATACAATACATAACACTAAAAATGTTTACGATATGATTGACAACGATATTTTTACTTACGATATTACTTACTTCGATATTACTTACTTCTATATTTAAAAAACGATATTACTTACCATGGGGTCGATATTCTGGTCAATGATATTCGTACTTCGATATTCTGACTTTACGATATAAAAAATTCGAAATTAATGTAGGTCGATATTTAAAAATCAATATTTTGACTGACCACCATCCTTAGCGTCAGTGTGAGTATAGCACCAGGCATCTATGATTCCCAGGTCCCTTATCTCTCCTTTCAACTACGTTGACATGACCCCTGTGCCTAGGCATGAGAAAGAGTTTCTATCCATCACATGGTCCCATACTAGGTTGAAATCCCATCCCATAATTATGTACCCTTCAACCCTCTGTAATTGTTCCGGCATGACGTGATGGAGGTAGGAGTTTTGTGAGGTGTTTGGGGCATATATGTTACATAGAGTGAGGTGTTGTTGCCCTCGGGCCATATGCGAGGTCTAGAACCTGCCATCCTTGCCGAGTACCACTTTAGTGATGATGGAATCAAAGTGTGATTTTCATATTATCCCCACCTCCAGTTTTATAGAGTCAGTGTAGCCACGGCAGGCCCAGTGTGCCATTCTGTGATGATCCCACCTCGAAGGTGGTCTCTTGCAAAAACACTATATCAGAGTCATAGAGCAGGATGTGGTCCAAACCTTATGCTTGTTTGGGTATTAAGGATACGGATATCCAGGGAAAGTAATTTGAGACCCTTATCTATGAAAGGGAAGTTGCCTATGAGCACCCAACCCATGCATGTCAATGTATGACCCCTAAGGATGATTTGCCTCCCCCATATAATGTATCAGATGGAAAAATATTCAATACAGCCTGCCTACAATCATCACATTTCCCACTTCTGCTCATAAACCTGAAAAAGAAAAACATAATGGAAAACCAAATAAAGGTTGCGGATGAACAGGGTCCAACTTGTGCATCCTCTTCCCAGACCAGGTCTGAGGTGCCTGCATCTCACCAGACGAATCACCCTCCAATGAAAATGTAGCTTTAATAAAGAGTACCTCAAGACTTCTCCCGGCCCCTCCATTCACCATCGCCATCTCAGTTTTCCGATGCTGGCCAGATGCCTGTCTGATTCTCATACCGGAGTTGGGCACAGCCATCGCAGTTATGCTCCTGCTAGGCAGACCCAGTTGTTATGAAAGTGCTGGATGAGATCCCACTTCGCTTCTTGTGCAGCCGTCTTCACTGGGCATGTGTCTGAATGGTGGGGACCTAGTGGGAATAAACAATCGGCATGAAGGAATGAATACTGCGCAAATTTTGGTGAAGGTATTTTTAATTTACCTTCCCTATGTTGTTTCCAGCTAGTCTGGTAGAGGTCGTTCTCCCTGCTATAATGTTTCTTTACATGTTGCACCACAGAAAAGGCCTGGCAATCAGGGGAGGGAGCTTGCATCTCCAGGCCGAGGCCGATCGATGAGGGCAAGGGGCGGCTGAGCCCAGTTCACTAAGTGCGCAGGGTCGGGTGTTACCTCAGCTGCACATGCACAGACTCCCCCACAAGTGGGGCTGTGTACTGAAAGGGAGTTTGGCATGGGGGCAACATGGAGAGTCCTGTGATTTAAGCAAGGCCTTCCCTTGTGTGTGTCAATGACATATGACCCAACAGGCCCATCACCTAGGAAGATTACGCTGCCCCCAAGGATCTTGCCTGACCTTGTGCGTAGAGGGTGCAGGCAGATATAATAGGAGGACGTTGATGGGACTCACCATTGGGGCACCCGCTGAAGTCAACCTGCAGTCAAAAAGCTCAGTTGCCCCCTCATAATGACTGTGGGCAAGAGTCAGTCCCATGTACCCTCAAAACAGCTCACCACGCTTGGGCATGTAGGCCAGTCCAGTCTGACTCGTTGCAGGCCCCAGTAGGTACACTTGCTCATATCATGCTGATCCCAGCTCTCCGTGGCAAATGGGGAGGCAGTCCATGGGCAGTACTTCCCCAGTGAGTCTCCCGGAGGTCAGCAAAGGTTTTTCAGCACAAAGGAACAGCCAGGCTAAATGAGACAGCGGCTCAGGGTGCTGCTACGAAGTGTCTCACCTTTTTCTTTTGTGCAATCTTGCTTCGAGGCCCTTCCCACTGTTATGTGTTATTATTTTAGATTCCCTTATGAATTTCCCGATTCATGCCCCTATATAGGTACAATTCACATTGCCCTTATATAGGCATAGAAATCCAGCCCTTATTTAGGCATTGCTCATGCTAACCGAATACAGGCATGGCTACTTACATCCGTTCATCTACGTCACAACGAGTTCTTGGCCGGAGGCACTGCAGTTGCAAGAGGCCCTCGAGCTGTTAGAGTACTGTTGGAGGCTGACCTCTATGTCCTGCCACCTCATTTAGATGATTGAGTATCAATGGGGTAACCAGAAATGCTATTAGACCCAGGTAGAAATAGCAGTATAATAAACAAATGGTCACAGTAGCAACAATTTTAGAAAAAGAATTAATGACATTCACAGCGTCAGTTATGCATTTCATGCAATTTATTTTCAAAACATTAAGCACGTTTGTTTCGGCAATTAAGTTTCTCTAGCATCATAGATCAATACATATTCAAAGTGCTCTAGTGTAAGGGAAGGATGGGTAGGAGTGTTGGGTTCAAAGTGAGTGGGTAAAGGACAAAGGATTACTGACGTTGTGAATGGCATTAATTCTTTTTCTAAAATTGTTGCTACTGTGACCATTTGTTTATTATACACCTAATTTAGGTGGGTGGAAATACAGGTCATTTTTCACTGTCCATTACCGGAGGGAAACCCTGGCAGTAAGGGCTTTGTATACTTATAGTGTCGACCTAAGTGAGATGGTTATGCCCAGATGTGGGTCCCGTGCACACTGTGTCACTAGAATCAAGCTATACCCGGCTGTTGAACCCCATAACTAGGGCGAAACCAGTCCTACATTGCTTGTGTTCCAGTTCAGGAAGCACATGACTTGGCAGTTCAGGCTGGACTGCTCCCATTAGGAGCAGGGTCAAGAATGATTTGCATATTGCTGCATCCATACTGAGGTGGCATGGTGGGCAAAAAGCGATGGATTGGGATGTGGCCAATGCTATTGCCAGTGACTTAGATTAACACAATTAATTTACCTATCAATTAATGAATTAATAACAATTAATAATACATGTATTATAATGTATATACTTATAAATGAACTAATTAATAAATATTAATTACCAATTAATAATTACACACCAACTAATTAATTAATAATAACAATAGATAAACATATTAATAAAGTAATTATAATTAATATAAGTAACGAATTACTAAATAGTAATTACCAATTAATAATTAACAATTAATTAATAACAAATACCAATAAATAAAAACAATCTCATCTAACTAATTTAATTTAATTACTTCCCACCCTATCCCCCTATAAGCCCACAACCCACTACACATAAAAAAATCACATAATTAATTTAATTATCAATGAATCACTTAATAAAAATGTATCACCAATGAATTATTAATTAACAATAAATTAATTAACAATAGCAATAAATAATAATACATACATTATAATTAATATATTTAACTACTTAATAAACATTAATTACCAATTAATAATTAATTAACAATGAATTAATAATCAATACCAATTAATAAAATATGTTAATTAATTAATTGTAATTAAATTACTTCCCACCCTATTTCCCTATAAACCCACAACCCGCTCTGACACTAAAACACACAATTTACTTTAACAAAATTACAAATTTCTAAACATTTATTTTAAAATGTATGAAAATACATAAAAAATGTTTTACATACATATAAAATACATACAATATATAACACTAAAAATGTTTACGATATGATTGACAACGATATTTTTACTTACGATATTACTTACTTCGATATTACTTACTTCTATATTCAAAAAACGATATTACTTACCATGGGGTCGATATTCTGGTCAATGATATTCGTACTTCGATATTCTGTCTCTACGATATAAAAAATTCGATATTAATGTAGGTCAATATTTAAAAATCAATATTTTGACTGACCACCATCCTTAGCGTCAGTGTGAGTATAGCACCAGGCATCTATGATTCCCAGGTCCCTTATCTCTCCTTTCAACTACGTTGACATGACCCCTGTGTCTTGGCATGAGAAAGAGTTTCTATCCATCACATGGTCCCATACTAGGTTGAAATCCCATCCCATAATTATGTACCCTTCAACCCTCTGTAATTGTTCCGGCATGACGTGATGGAGGTAGAAGTTTTGTGAGGTGTTTGGGGCATATATGTTACGTAGAGTGAGGTGTTGTTGCCCTCGGGCCATATGCGAGGTCTAGAACCTGCCAGTGACTTAGATTAATTCAAGCATTCCATCCATCACCAGGGCCAGCTTTAGGGCAGGTGGCACTGACCTCAGGAGGGGGTGCTAAGTTTAGCAATAATTTATGCTTGGACAGATGAGGGGCACTTTTGCCTGCTGAAAGTGAGGGAATCAAAGGAGGCAGTCATGGGGTGGTTCAGTTCAGTTTATTTCATGTTTATTCGGACCATTGGTCCACAAACAATACATATCATTGATTAAAAATTCGTCTTAAAAGAACATTTAATTAGCACACATAAATACATCCTAAAAAAGGATTCAATCTAAAATCCCCACTATTACCCAAATTGCTTGCGGATTGGCTAAAATTCATTAAAAAGGTATAAAACAGCCTTCACTTTTTGCATAAATTTCCCCATAGCCACGGCAATATCTAAATAGGCCATTTCGGTCATCAGTATCGCAGCCTGGGTCCTAGTTTTAATCTTATATTTCATAAATATTGGTTTTAAAAACATAGGGGCAGATTTATGAAGGCCCTGCGCCGCCGGTGCGTCACTTTTTCCCATGTTAAAAGTGACGCACCGGCGGCGCAAGGCCTTCATAAATCTGCCCCATAATACGCGAGTCCAGGAACTTCAGGCAATCGAATAAAAAATGCGGCAGATCACATTGAGTACCCACAGAACAAGTACAGCCTCCCATCTTATTTATCATAACAAACTTTACCAGATTGTTCATATAACAAGGGTTTACCCCAATTCTTACCCTCAGCACTTCATTTCGTAATTGACAATCCGGTATCTTATCAATATAAGGGAAGCATTGATTATTTTCCCATGTAGCAGCCATGAAAGGTATTGAGATTTTATTTACAAGGTAATTTTGATCCTGTGTATTGGATATTTCCATCCCCATCAAGCTGAGTGTCTTCTTGTCGATATTAGTCACCTGGACAGTGGGGCATATATTAACTCCCATCTTATTACATAGCTTTGCTATTATCCCCCCGGTCTCCCTTGCCCATTTTAGTTCGCTGTTCTGTATTTCATTTTTACATAGTTGAGATATTTTAGTGTTTACGCCTATATCTAAGCGTTGCCAGAAGCGTAATAGGGCCATACCTGCTTGAACACCCCATGAAGTCAAGCCGAGTTCCAGCCTTATGGCCTGAATCATTGCTGACATGGGGAGACTAAATAGCTTTTTTAGGTTTTTCCCTTCCTCGACATCCCAGTTTTCCTTGCCACTTAAAAATAACAATTCAGCACCATACAAAAATTGCGGGGGTACAATAGCCGAATATGCGTTTAACACTGGTCTGTCAGTCATTGCACCATAGACTTTGTTAAACAATTTCAGGCCGCTGATCGATGCAGAGGTTCTCACTTTTGACGCCTCTAGGTGGGTATTCCATTTCAAGCTTTTATCGAACCATAGCCCTAAGTATCTATACTCATTAACTGATTCCATTTTCTCTGCCCCTATCCTCCAAGAAAACCCAGTTTTCTTACGGCGAAGCTCAGGGTTTTGGTCTTATCCATATTGATCACAAGTTTTTTCCTGGAACAATAGACATTAAATAAATTCAATTTCCTTTGCAGGCCCACCTCAGTCTGATCCATGATCACCAGATCATCCGCATAAAGTAAGCATGCGATCTGCTTGCCATTTAATTTCGGGCTTGCCCCAATGGCATTACCCAATATTAATGGCAGGTCTGCTAAAAACAAGGAAAACAGCAGGGGGGCCAATACACATCCCTGCCGTAGCCCATTTCCGATTTCTATATTCCCAGATAGACTGCCATCTGTATCTAAGATTATCTGGGCCCAGTTTTTAGTGCGGAGCAGTTGTATTAGCCGCAGTAGGTCATTTGGAATTCCATAGCTAATTAAGGCCTCCCACAACAGCTCTCTATCCACCAGGTCGAAGGCTGCACGGAAGTCTACAAAACAGCAGAATAGTCTTCCCCGCGTTTCCATCGACTTCCGTGCTATAGCCCAAAGAGCAAAGCAATGATCAATTGTGGAATGGCCAGCTTTAAACCCTCCCTGTTCCGAGGGGATAATCTGATTTTCTTCTGCCCAGTCGTTTAAGGCATTCAATATACTTTTTGCGAAGTCTTTTTCCCCTATATCTAAAAGGTTTATCAATCTATAATTTTGGGGGATTTTGTGATCACCTTTTTATATATTGGCCTTACAATTGCACCCTTCCCGCTTTCAGGTACAATTCCTGTTTCCTAAATAACTAGGAACATTTTAGCAAATAACTCCGCCCACCATTCCGGTCTTGTTTTAATTATCACTGCCGGGAGGTTATCTGGACCTGCAGCATGGGTAAGCTTCATACTAGCTATAATTTCAGTTATTTATCTTGGGGTAAAATATTCCTTAACCCCTTCGCTGCTAGGCCTTTTCCCCCTCCTGTGCTAAGGCTTTTTTTGGTGTTTTGGGGTAGTGCGCGCTTAGGCCCTTGTAACTTTTTGACCACATAAGGGATCCGCGCCAAATTTGCGTCCTTTTCTTCCAACATCATGGGGATTCTAAAGGCGCCCAGGGTTTGTGGATTCCCTTGGAGGGGGCCCAGAAATTAACCAAAATATAGTGTTTTTTTTGTTTTTTTCAGAAAAATGGGAAAAACGGGCTGCAAATGAAAGCCTCTGGCTTTTTCCCTGAATATGGTATCAAAAAAGGGTTTGTGGGGCTGAATTCTCCATTTTCTCAGCTTTTAGGGAATGACAGTGTTTTGTCAGAGAACTTAAATTTTTCACTCAGTTTTGGCATTTTTCTGGGACATAGCCTATTTTTGCTATTTTTAGAGCTTTCCACCTCCTTCCAGTTAATGGTAGAAATGAGTTTGAAAGCAATAATGGATCCTGGAAAGCTTTACATTTCCGAAAAATAGACAAAATTCTGAATTCAGAAAGGGGTCATTTGTCTAAATCCATGAAGGTTTCGTTATAGAAACTAACAGTTAGATATTGGAATATTTGAAAATTTGTTGAAAACAACGGCCTTTTGTCTCAACGTTTTCACCTATAACTTTCTCTAATTTTGACAGCTCTTGAAAATCAATATACCGTTACATCCGTTAGACCTTCCTGGTTGTGGGGATATATGGGACTTGTAGTTTCACCAAGAACCCGACGAACCCAGATCCAAAAACTGAGCAGCAACTTGCAATGGTATTTTTTCATTTACTGGGTATAGTGCACTTTGTCTTGGAAAATGTACACATGGAATAATCTGCATGAAAGACACCTATGTATGTATGAATTGGGTACAAATTATAGAGTTCAGAAACAGTATATAATTGCACATTTTCAAAGTTGGGAATACTCATACTAGCATGAGAATTATTGGTCATTTTTCATAAAGTTTTTTTTTCTACACAATATCTTTCATTCAAAGGGAGTAATGCAAGAAAGCTCAATTGGTAATAACAGTTGATTTACAAATCTGAATTACCCCAAGTGTCCCGATAAAAACGGTACCTCACTTGTGTGGGTCGGCCTTGTGCCTGCGACAGGAAACGGCGCAAAATGCAACGTGGTCACACCTAAATTTTGCAGTTACAAATTGACCCTTTTTTGGCAAAGTGCCTACCTGTAGTTTTTGCACCCTAGTTCTTCCGGCACCTAGGGAAACCTAGCAAACCTATACATTTTTGAAAAGTAGACACCCAGGGGAATTCAGGATGGGATGACTCGACTGCCTACCACCAGGTTTTGTTACCCAGAATCCCTTGCAAAGCTCAGATTTTGACAAAAAAAACACATTTTCCTCACATTTCTGTGGTGGAAAGTTCTGGAATCTGCGTGGATCAACAAATTTCCACCCACCCAGCGTGCCCCCAGGTCTCCCGAAAACAATGGTACCTCACTTGTGTGGGTCGGCCTTGTGCCTACGACGGGAAACGGCACAAAATGCAACGTGGTCGCTCCTCAATTTCCCAGTGAAATCTTAAGCTCATTGGACAAAGAGACTACCTTTTGTTTTTGAGCCGTAGCTCAACCAGCACCTAGGGAAACCTAGCAAACCTATACATTTTTGAAAACTAGACACCCAGGGCAATTCAGGATGGGGTGACTCGTCTGCCTACCCCCAGGTTTTGTTACCCAGAATCCCTTGCAAACATAAATATTTGACCAAAAAAACACATTTTCCTCACATTTCTGTGGTGGAAAGTTCTGTAATCTGCGTGGATCAACAAATTTCCACCCACCCAGCGTGCCCCTAGGTCTCCCGAAAAAAATGGTACCTCACTTGCGTGGGTAGGCATAGTGGCTGCGACATGAAACCGCGCAAAACGCAGCATGGTCGCATCTCAATTTCCCAGTGAAATTTAGCACGATTCGGACAAAAAGACTACCTTTTGTTTTTGCGCCGTAGCTCTGCCAGCACCTAGGGAAACCTAGCAACCCTATACATTTTTGAAAACTAGACAACCAGGGCAATTCAGGATGGGGTGACTCGTCTGCCTACCCCCAGGTTTTGTTACCCAGAATCCCTTTCAAACAAAACAATTTGACCAAAAAAACACATTTTCCTCACATTTCTGTGGTGGAAAGTTCTGGAATCTGCGTGGATCAACAAATTTCCACCCACCCAGCGTGCCCCCAGGTCTCCCGAAAAAAAATGGTACCCCACTTGCGTGGGTAGGCATAGTGGCTGCGACATGAAACAGCGCAAAACGCAGCATGGTCGCACCTCAATTTCCCAGTGAAATTTTGCACGATTTGGACAAAAAGACTACCTTTTGTTTTTGCGCCGTAGCTCTGCCAGCACCTAGGGAAACCTAGCAAACCTATACATTTCTGAAAACTAGACACCCAGGGCAATTCAGGATGGGGTGACTCGTCTGCCTACCCCCAGGTTTTGTTACCCAGAATCCCTTTCAAACAAAACAATTTGACCAAAAAAACACATTTTCCTCATATTTCTGTGGTGGAAAGTTCTGGAATCTGCGTGGATCAACAAATTTCCATCCATCCAGTGTGCCCCCAGGTCTCCCGAAAAAAATGGTACCTCACTTGCGTGGGTAGGCATAGTGGCTGCGACATGAAACAGCGCAAAACGCAGCATGGTCGCACCTCAATTTCCCAGTGAAATTTAGCACGATTCAGACAAAAAGACTACCTTTTGTTTTTGCGCCGTAGCTCTGCCAGCACCTAGGGAAACCTAGCAAACCTATACATTTCTGAAAACTAGACACCCAGGGCAATTCAGGATGGGGTGACTCGTCTGCCTACCCCCAGGTTTTGTTACCCAGAATCCCTTTCAAACAAAACAATTTAACCAAAAAAACACATTTTCCTCACATTTCTGTGGTGGAAAGTTCTGGAATCTGCGTGGATCAACAAATTTCCATCCACCCAGTGTGCCCCCAGGTCTCCCAAAAAAAATGGTACCTCACTTGCGTGGGTAGGCATAGTGGCTGCGACATGAAACAGCGCAAAACGCAGCATGGTCGCACCTCAATTTCCCAGTGAAATTTTGCACGATTCGGACAAAAAGACTACCTTTTGTTTTTGCGCCGTAGCTCTGCCAGCACCTAGGGAAACCTTGCAAACCTATACATTTCTGAAAACTAGACACCCAGGGCAATTCAGGATGGGGTGACTCGTCTGCCTACCCCCAGGTTTTGTTACCCAGAATTCCTTTCAAACAAAAAAATTTGACCAAAAAAACACATTTTCCTCACATTTCTGTGGTGGAAAGTTCTGGAATCTGCGTGGATCAACAAATTTCCATCCATCCAGTGTGCCCCCAGGTCTCCCGAAAAAAATGGTACCTCACTTGCGTGGGTAGGCATAGTGGCTGCGACATGAAACAGCGCAAAACGCAGCATGGTCGCACCTCAATTTCCCAGTGAAATTTTGCACGATTCGGACAAAAAGACTACCTTTTGTTTTTGCGCCGTAGCTCTGCCAGCACCTAGGGAAACCTAGCAAACCTATAAATTTCTGAAAACTAGACACCCAGGGCAATTCAGGATGGGGTGACTCGTCTGCCTACCCCCAGGTTTTGTTACCCAGAATCCCTTTCAAACAAAAAAATTTGACCAAAAAAACACATTTTCCTCACATTTCTGTGGTGGAAAGTTCTGGAATCTGCGTGGATCAACAAATTTCCATGCACCCAGTGTGCCCCCAGGTCTCCCGAAAAAAATGGTACCTCACTTGCGTGGGTAGGCATAGTGGCTGCAACATGAAACAGCGCAAAACGCAGCATGGTCGCACCTCAATTTCCCAGTGAAATTTAGCACGATTCGGACAAAAAGACTACCTTTTGTTTTTACGCCGTAGCTCTGCCAGCACCTAGGGAAACCTAGCAAACCTATACATTTCTGAAAACTAGACACCCAGGGCAATTCAGGATGGGGTGACTCGTCTGCCTACCCCCAGGTTTTGTTACCCAGAATCCCTTTCAAACAAAAAAATTTGACCAAAAAAACACATTTTCCTCACATTTCTGTGGTGGAAAGTTATGGAATCTGCGTGGATCAACAAATTTCCATCCATCCAGTGTGCCCCCAGGTCTCCCGAAAAAAATGGTACCTCACTTGCGTGGGTAGGCATAGTGGCTGCGACATGACACAGCGCAAAACGCAGCATGATCGCACCTCAATTTCCCAGTGAAATTTAGCACGATTCAGACAAAAAGACTACCTTTTGTTTTTGCGCCGTAGCTCTGCCAGCACCTAGGGAAACCTAGCAAACCTATACATTTCTGAAAACTAGACACCCAGGGCAATTCAGGATGGGGTGACTCGTCTGCCTACCCCTAGGTTTTGTTACCCAGAACCCCTTACAAACATAAAAATTTGACCAAAAAAACACATTTTCCTCACATTTCTGTGGTGGAAAGTTCTGGAATCTGCGTGGATCAACAAATTTCCACCCACCCAGCGTGCCCCCAGGTCTCCCGAAAAAAATGGTACCTCACTTGCGTGGGTAGGCATAGTGGCTGCGACATGAAACCGCGCAAAACGCAGCATGGTCGCACCTCAATTTCCCAGTGAAATTTAGCACGATTCGGACAAAAAGACTACCTTTTGTTTTTACGCCATAGCTCTGCCAGCACCTAGGGAAAACTAGCAAACCTATACATTTCTGAAAACTAGACACCCAGGGCAATTCAGGATGGGGTGACTCGTCTGCCTACCCCCAGGTTTTGTTACCCAGAATCCCTTACAAACATAAAAATTTGACCAAAAAAACACATTTTCCTCATATTTCTGTGGTGGAAAGTTCTGGAATCTGCGTGGATCAACAAATTTCCACCCACCCAGCTTGCCCCCAGGTCTCCCGAAAAAAATGGTACCTCACTTGCGTGGGTAGGCATAGTGGCTGCGACATGAAACAGCGCAAAACGCAGCATGGTCGCACCTCAATTTCCCAGTGAAATTTTGCACAATTCGGACAAAAAGACTACCTTTTGTTTTTGCGCCGTAGCTCTGCCAGCACCTAGGGAAAACTAGCAAACCTATACAGTTCTGAAAACTAGACACCCAGGGCAATTCAGGATGGGGTGACTCGTCTGCCTACCCCCAGGTTTTGTTACCCAGAATCCCTTACAAACATAAAAATGTGACCAAAAAAACACATTTTCCTCACATTTCTGTGGTGGAAAGTTCTGGAATCTGCGTGGATCAACAAATTTCCACCCACCCAGCGTGCCCCCAGGTCTCCCGAAAAAAATGGTACCTCACTTGCGTGGGTAGGCATAGTGGCTGCGACATGAAACAGCGCAAAACGCAGCATGGTCGCACCTCAATTTCCCAGTTAAATTTTGCACGATTCGGACAAAAAGACTACCTTTTGTTTTTGCGCCGTAGCTCTGCCAGCACCTAAGGAAACCTAGCAAACCTATACATTTTTGAAAACTAGACACCCAGGGCAATTCAGGATGGGGTGACTCGTCTGCCTACCCCCAGGTTTTGTTACCCAGAATACCTTGAAAACATAAATATTTGACCAAAAAAACACATTTTCCTCACATTTCTGTGGTGGAAAGTTCTGGAATCTGCGTGGATCAACAAATTTCCACTCACCCAGCGTGCCCCCAGGTCTCCCGAAAAAAATGGTACCTCACTTGCGTGGGTAGGCATAGTGGCTGCGACATAAAACAGCGCAAAATGCAGCATGGTCGCACCTCAATTTCCCAGTGAAATTTAGCACGATTCGGACAAAAAGACTACCTTTTGTTTTTGCGCCGTAGCTCTGCCAGCACCTAGGGAAAACTAGCAAACCTATACATTTCTGAAAACTAGACACCCAGGGCAATTCAGGATGGGGTGACTCGTCTGCCTACCCCCAGGTTTTGTTACCCAGAATCCCTTACAAACATAAAAATGTGACCAAAAAAACACATTTTCCTCACATTTCTGTGGTGGAAAGTTCTGGAATCTGCGTGGATCAACAAATTTCCACTCACCCAGCGTGCCCCCAGGTCTCCCGAAAAAAATGGTACCTCACTTGCGTGGGTAGGCATAGTGGCTGCGACATGAAACAGCGCAAAACGCAGCATGGTCGCACCGCAATTTCCCAGTGAAATTTTGCACGATTCGGACAAAAAGACTACCTTTTGTTTTTGCGCCGTAGCTCTGCCAGCACCTAAGGAAACCTAGCAAACCTATACATTTTTGAAAAGTAGACACCCAGGGGAATTCAGGATGGGGTGACTCGTCTGCCTACCCCCAGGTTTTGTGACCCAGAATCCCTTGAAAACATAAATATTTGACCAAAAAAACACATTTTCCTCACATTTCTGTGGTGGAAAGTTCTGGAATCTGCGTGGATCAACAAATTTACACTCACCCAGCGTGCCCCCAGGTCTCCCGAAAAAAACGGTACCTCACTTGCGTGGGTAGACATAGTGGCTGAAACAGGAAACGGTTCAAATCGTACGGTGGTGAATTTACATTACCTTATTGCAAAACTACCTTGATTTGGGGGGGGGGATCTGAATTTGTGGCCCGGGGCTCGGTGGTATTCTTTGCAAAGTAGCAAACCCAAACAGTTCTGAAAACTAGACACCCGGGGGAGTCCAGGGAGGTATGGCATGCATGGGTCCCCCAATGTTTTCCTACCCAGAACTCTCTGCAAACCTTAAAATTAGGTAAAAATTGCACTTTTCCAAACTTTTTGGCGTGGGATCGCCGTGCCGGCAAAAAAGTCGTACCACCCTGCGTTCCCCTTGTTCTCCCGAGTAAAAGGATACCTCACTTGTGTGGGTGCCCCAAAGCAGAACACCCCAAAAATGAATTTTGAAAAAAGTAGTTTTTACTCATATTTACGTTTTACAAATTAAGCACCCCAGCCTAAGTCACTTGCCTTTGGCCCACCCACACAAGTGAGGTATCATTTTACTCGGGAGAACAAGGGAAACGCTGGGTGGTAGGACATTTGTTCCGGCAGCGAGATCCCACCCAAAAAAGTATGGAAAAGTTGGTTTTTGGACCAAAATTTCAGGTTTGCAGGGGTTTCTGGGTAGGAAAACATTGGGGGACCCACGCATGCCATACCACCCTGGACTCCCCCGGGTGTCTAGTTCTCAGAACTGTTTGGGTTTGGTAGTTTCCAAAGATGCCTGCCAAGCCCCGGGACAAAAGCTCAGGTGACCCCCTCAAAAAATAAGATTATTTGGCTAAAGGTAATGTTTTCGTCTCCACAGTATGAATTGGGCCTTTTCCTAAAGCAGCCGCTATGCCTACCCACGCAAGTGAGGTACCATTTTTATCGGGAGACCTTGGGGAACGCTGGGTGGGAGGTAATTTGTGTGAGCCCAGTGATGCCACGCTTTCCCACACTAAAACGTGTGAAAAAAAAAGATTTTTTCCAAGCAAAAAATGAGGTTTGCAAGGGATTCTGGGTAAAGGAACGTTGGAGGATCCACGCAAGCCATACCTCCTTGGAAGCCCCCGGGTGTCTACTTTTCAGAAATGTGTGGGTTTGGTAGGTTTCCCTAGATGGCTGTCTCGCACGGGGCCAAAAACCCGGGTAACCCCTCTTGCAAAAGCTGGTGGACATGAATTCTCCAGCTTTTGCAAGAGGGGTTACCTGGGTTTCTGGCCCCGTGCGAGACAGCCATCTAGGGAAACCTACCAAACCCACACATTTCTGAAAAGTAGACACCCGGGGGAGTCCAGGGAGGTATGGCATGCGTGGGTCCCCCAATGTTTTCCTACCCAGAACTCCTTGAAAACATAAAAATGTGACCAAAAAAACACATTTTCCTCACATTTCTGTGGTGGAAAGTTCTGGAATCTGCATGGATCAACAAATTTCCACCCACCCAGCGTGCCCCCAGGTCTCCCGAAAAAAACGGTACCTCACTTGCGTGGGTAGACATAGTGGCTGCAACAGGAAACGGTTCAAATCGTACGGTGGTGAATTTACATTACCTTATTGCAAAACTACCTTGATTTTGGGGGGGGGGGATCTGAATTTGTGGCCCGGGGCTCGGTGGTATTCTTTGCAAAGTAGCAAACCCAAACAGTTCTGAAAACTAGACACCCGGGGGAGTCCAGGGAGGTATGGCATGCATGGGTCCCCCAATGTTTTCCTACCCAGAACTCTCTGCAAACCTTAAAATTAGGTAAAAATTGCACTTTTCCAAACTTTTTGGCGTGGGATCGCCGTGCCAGCAAAAAAGTCGTACCACCCTGCGTTCCCCTTGTTCTCTCGAGTAAAAGGATACCTCACTTGTGTGGGTGCCCCAAAGTAGAACACCCCAAAAATGAATTTTGAAAAAGGTAGTTTTTACTCATATTTACGTTTTACAAATTAAGCACCCCAGCCTAAGTCACTTGCCTTTGGCCCACCCACACAAGTGAGGTATCATTTTACTCGGGAGAACAAGGGAAACGCTGGGTGGTAGGACATTTGTTCCGGCAGCGAGATCCCACCCAAAAAAGTATGGAAAAGTTGGTTTTTGGACCAAAATTTCAGGTTTGCAGGGGTTTCTGGGTAGGAAAACATTGGGGGACCCACGCATGCCATACCACCCTGGACTCCCCCGGGTGTCTAGTTCTCAGAACTGTTTGGGTTTGGTAGTTTCCAAAGATGCCTGCCAAGCCCCGGGACAAAAGCTCAGGTGACCCCCTCAAAAAATAAGATTATTTGGCTAAAGGTAATGTTTTCGTCTCCACAGTATGAATTGGGCCTTTTCCTAAAGCAGCCGCTATGCCTACCCACGCAAGTGAGGTACCATTTTTATCGGGAGACCTTGGGGAACGCTGGGTGGGAGGTAATTTGTGTGAGCCCAGTGATGCCACGCTTTCCCACACTAAAACGTGTGAAAAAAAAAGATTTTTTCCAAGCAAAAAATGAGGTTTGCAAGGGATTCTGGGTAAAGGAACGTTGGAGGATCCACGCAAGCCATACCTCCTTGGAAGCCCCCGGGTGTCTACTTTTCAGAAATGTGTGGGTTTGGTAGGTTTCCCTAGATGGCTGTCTCGCACGGGGCCAAAAACCCGGGTAACCCCTCTTGCAAAAGCTGGTGGACATGAATTCTCCAGCTTTTGCAAGAGGGGTTACCTGGGTTTCTGGCCCCGTGCGAGACAGCCATCTAGGGAAACCTACCAAACCCACACATTTCTGAAAAGTAGACACCCGGGGGAGTCCAGGGAGGTATGGCATGCGTGGGTCCCCCAATGTTTTCCTACCCAGAACTCCTTGAAAACATAAAAATGTGACCAAAAAAACACATTTTCCTCACATTTCTGTGGTGGAAAGTTCTGGAATCTGCATGGATCAACAAATTTCCACCCACCCAGCGTGCCCCCAGGTCTCCCGAAAAAAACGGTACCTCACTTGCGTGGGTAGACATAGTGGCTGCAACAGGAAACGGTTCAAATCGTACGGTGGTGAATTTACATTACCTTATTGCAAAACTACCTTGATTTTGGGGGGGGGGGATCTGAATTTGTGGCCCGGGGCTCGGTGGTATTCTTTGCAAAGTAGCAAACCCAAACAGTTCTGAAAACTAGACACCCGGGGGAGTCCAGGGAGGTATGGCATGCATGGGTCCCCCAATGTTTTCCTACCCAGAACTCTCTGCAAACCTTAAAATTAGGTAAAAATTGCACTTTTCCAAACTTTTTGGCGTGGGATCGCCGTGCCAGCAAAAAAGTCTTACCACCCTGCGTTCCCCTTGTTCTCTCGAGTAAAAGGATACCTCACTTGTGTGGGTGCCCCAAAGTAGAACACCCCAAAAATGAATTTTGAAAAAGGTAGTTTTTACTCATATTTACGTTTTACAAATTAAGCACCCCAGCCTAAGTCACTTGCCTTTGGCCCACCCACACAAGTGAGGTATCATTTTACTCGGGAGAACAAGGGAAACGCTGGGTGGTAGGACATTTGTTCCGGCAGCGAGATCCCACCCAAAAAAGTATGGAAAAGTTGGTTTTTGGACCAAAATTTCAGGTTTGCAGGGGTTTCTGGGTAGGAAAACATTGGGGGACCCACGCATGCCATACCACCCTGGACTCCCCCGGGTGTCTAGTCCTCAGAACTGTTTGGGTTTGGTAGTTTCCAAAGATGCCTGCCAAGCCCCGGGCCAAAAGCTCAGGTGACCCCCTCAAAAAATAAGATTATTTGGCTAAAGGTAATGTTTTCGTCTCCACAGTATGAATTGGGCCTTTTCCTAAAGCAGCCGCTATGCCTACCCACGCAAGTGAGGTACCATTTTTATCGGGAGACCTTGGGGAACGCTGGGTGGGAGGTAATTTGTGTGAGCCCAGTGATGCCACGCTTTCCCACACTAAAACGTGTGAAAAAAATGATTATTTCCAAGCAAAAAATGAGGTTTGCAAGGGATTCTGGGTAAAGGAACGTTGGAGGATCCACGCAAGCCATACCTCCTTGGAAGCCCCCGGGTGTCTACTTTTCAGAAATGTGTGGGTTTGGTAGGTTTCCCTAGATGGCTGTCTCGCACGGGGCCAAAAACCCGGGTAACCCCTCTTGCAAAAGCTGGTGGACATGAATTCTCCAGCTTTTGCAAGAGGGGTTACCTGGGTTTCTGGCCCCGTGCGAGACAGCCATCTAGGGAAACCTACCAAACCCACACATTTCTGAAAAGTAGACACCCGGGGGAGTCCAGGGAGGTATGGCATGCGTGGGTCCCCCAATGTTTTCCTACCCAGAACTCCTTGCAAACCTTAATTAGGTAAAAATAGCACTTTTCCAAAAATTTTGCCGTGGGATCGCCGTGCCGGCAAAAATGTCCTACCACCCAGCGTTCCCCTTGTTCTCCCGAGTAAAAGGGTACCTCACCTTAACAGAGTTACTCAAAAGACAAACATTCAAGCACGGCTATCTATTCCTCAAAGACACACACATACAGGTTGGATTTGGCACGAGGGCGAGTGATGGTTCAGTATATAAAATTTTATTAACAAGATATTTCAAAAAAATGAAATGCTCTGTCAATAAATAAATGCATAAAAACCGAACCAGTGACTCGCAACTCGTGAGCTGTAAAGCCACGACAAGGCACCAACCGTTTTACAGGCCATTCACGCACCTTTCATACCTGATACAAACAAGACCACTGACACCATCTGGAATAAAAGCAACACATTACAACAATCACAATAAGGGACAAGGTACACCCTAATGCAGAAAGAGAAAAAAAACAATTATTACTGCACACCCATCTAATCCGCAAGCACACACACATACTGGTTGGATTTGGCACGAGGGTGAGTGATGATTCAGTACATACAATTGTATACGCAAGTAATTTCACAAAAATGAAATACACTGTGTATAATTGCAAGTATGATAAACTGAACCACTGACTCACAGCTCGTGAGCTGTAAAGCCACGTCAAGGCACCAACCTCTTTACAGGCCATTCATACACCTTTCGTACGTGTGACACATTCAAAACATTCACACCGCCAGCCGCGGACCCATCACATTTCAACACTCACACCAGCAAACAGCGCCATTCAAGGGCCCATCACTTTCACACGCCCACATTTCTGACACTGGAACTACACAAATTGATGGACTGCGTGGAGTGTCACTCAACAAGCAGTGTGTGCAGTGACCAACAGAAAGTAACTACTCACACACCGCCAGCCGAGCGCCAGTCCACCCACACCACCAGCCAAGCACCAGACCATGCACACCGCCAGCCAAACACTCAGCGCACACCACCAGCCAAGCGCCTCTCCACGCACACCGCCAGCCAAGCACCACTCCGTGCACAGACAGCTAAACACCGCTCCACGCACACCCTCCAGCCAAGTACCACTCCACAAACACCACCAGCCAAGCGCCACTCCACACACACTGCCAGCCAAGCACCATTCCACACACACTGCCAGCCAAGCACCACTCCACACACACCGCCAGCCAAGCAGCACTCCACACACACCGCCAGCCAAGCACCACTCCACACACACCGCCAGCCAAGCACCACTCCACACACACCGCCAGCCAAGCACCACTCCACACACACCGCCAGCCAAGCACCACTCCACACACACCGCCAGCCAAGCACCACTCCACACACACCATCAGCCAAACACCACTCCATGCACAGACAGCCAAGTACCACTCCACGAACACCACCAGCCAAGCGCCACTCCACACACACCGCCAGCAAAGCACCACTCCGTGCACAGACAGCCAAGCACCACTCCACACACACCGCCAGCCAAGCACCACTCCACACACACCGCCAGCCAAGCACCACTCCACACACACCGCCAGCCAAGCGCAACTCCACACACACCGCCAGCCAAGAACCAGCCGGCACACACCACAAACACATTTAGAATTCTTTTTTTGAAAATGACACTAAACAAATGGAAATACCTACAAATCAGGTAACACAAATTCTTAAAATAAAAACTTTGCACTAATGCCAATCCTTGAAACAAACTAAAAATGTTTTACAGAATGCAGACCAAGCAATTCACTTTACAGCTCAATCAAACTCCCAATAGTTCTTTTGCGTGTGGTACGATTTAAAACAAGCTGACATACACAATGCAGGCTTAGAAGGACAGTCAGGACAGTATATACGAGACTCCTTCCGCACGCCTCTTCGCCAACAGACTCTGCATCTTCTAGTCGGAAAGTCTCTAGCAGTAGTGGAAGGAATAGATTCAGGAAAGTGGCGATCTTGCAATCTAGCCACTTCCTCCACCACTCCAAATCTAGGAACACTTGCCTGCTGCACAAGTACAAGGCTGCCTATTATAGACTCCTGAAACTTAAGAAAAGTCATCTTCGTCCCAGGACAAGACTTCTGGTACACAACGAAAGCATTAAATGATGCCAAGTGGAACAGATGGATAGCCAACTTCTTGTACCAAACGTAAGCCTTTCGAAGAGCTGCATAAGGTTCCAACCTCTGATCTACTCTGTCAACACCACCCATGAACTTATTGTAAGCTAGAATGCACACAGGTTTGCGCACTTCAGCACCCTGACCCCAAACAGGCACAGGTACAGTACTTTCATCGTGGATAGTAGTCAGCATGTACACATCTCTCTTGTCTGAATACTTCACAGCTAAAAGCTCCCCACATCGCAATGCCGTAGACTGTCCCCGCACAAGCCTTTTGCAAACAAGTTCCTTTGGGAAACCTTTACGGTTACTGCGCATTGTGCCACAAGCAACAGTGCCCACTTTGGCCAACTCCTTGAACAACTGCACACCAGTGTAGAAGTTATCTACATATAAATGATGGCCTTTGTTAAATAATCCTCTACCTAGTTCCCACACAATTTTCTCAGTTACTCCAAAAGTAGAAGGACATCCAGGAGGGTTAATGCGGGACTCCTTACCAGTGTACACCCTGAAATTGTAGACATATCCAGTCTCACTGTCACACAGCATATACAGTTTGATTCCATAGCGTGACCTCTTACTAGGAATGTATTGCCTAAAAACCAAGCGGCCCTTGAACAACACCAAAGACTCATCCACTGCAATTTCTTTACCAGGGACAAAAATCTCAGAAAAACGATCAACAAAGTGATCAAGGACAGGCCGAATTTTAAACAAACGGTCACAATCAGGGTGATCGCGTGACAACGCTAAACTATTATCAGCAAAATGCATCATCCGAAGAAGAAGCGTATACCGATCACGACTTATGACTGCTGGAAATATAGCTGTTACCATCAAGGGACTAGTGGACCAATATGAAGTAATTGATGACTTCCTTATCAAGCCCATCAAAAAAGTTAATCCCAGAAACTTCTTCATCTCTTCAACATTGGTGGGAGTCCACCGGATTGCTCTACAATATGGCTTAAGGCTGGCACTGTTGGCCCTCAAATATTGTTCTGCATATAAATTGGTTTGCTCAACAATCTCTTGCAAAAACACATCGTCAAAAAACAACTGAAAAAAATTAATTGGCAGAAAATTCTCTGTATTCACTCTACACCCAGGAACACCAGTGAACTCTGGCAATGCCGGCTGCACCAAGCCAGGGGGAACCCAGAGGCCATCCCTATCAACGGGGGGAGCAGCCACCCCAGCCTGCAGCACCGAAACATCTTGCTGCTGTTCTCCAACGGGAAGCCTAACAGCCACAGATACTTCAGGCTGCACAACACCAACAGAAGACGTAGCATCCCCAGAGGGCTCTTCCTGCACTACACCAACGGGAAGCCCAGCAGCCTGAGATGCTTCTTGCTGCACTACACCACCGGGAAACCCAGCAGGCCCAGATGCCTCTTGCCGCTCTACACCAATGGGAAGCCTAACAGCCCCAGATGCCTCTTGCTGCACTACACGAGCAGGAAGACGAAAAGCACCAGATGCCCCTTTGCGCACCACAGCAATGTGAAGCCTTTTGGGTGCAGGCTCCAGCCCACATGCCTCTTGCCGACGTAAAAAGAAAGGAAACCTTGCGGCCCTAGGCAGCAGCACAGGTGCCTCTTGGCCCACTACCGGCAACACAATGTCCTCCTGTACCATAGGCCCTTCATCAGCACTAGAAGAAGAGTCATCATCCGATGATGATGATTCCATGCGAAGAGAAAACTCACTGCCTGAATCTTCTGCCGCTTCCTGGGAGTCCGAATCGGACTCAGACTCTGAACCATGGTCCGAGGAAGACTCAAAAAGCAAACCAAGAACCTGCTGAGCAGTAATCCTGCGACTAGCCATTATCCTTACAAAGCAAGAAGACTGCACACACAAGTGAACAACAACCTACACTGTGCAAAGTAAGAAGTAAACAAGGTAAGGCTTTCACTAAAAGATAAATACAATCCAAAACAATTTCACTCTTACAAAATATAGCTACACTCACCAGCACCTACTCTGTTGAGACACAGCGAAAAGAAATGAAATCCCACTAGAAAGAAAAAAATAAATGACATTAGAAAACAAAGTGCACATCAAACACTAATGCTGAAAAAAAAAACACAGAGCCACACAAACTGCTAGAAGTACAACCTTTTTCAAAAAGACAAACATCAAGGAGAAGTAGTACAAAATACATTCACTTACCAAGCACAAGCAACTACACAAGCTGCAAACAGACACGCAACCTACAACAATCCAAACAGCAAAAGCCTGGAACAAGACAGAAATAGAGAAGAAAAAAAAATTACTACCACATTTCACAAACAATATAACAATTAAAAAAACAACACACAAATTTGCCCCCCAAATTAAAATTCGGCCAGATGGGCCATCAATTAGGGCTTAGACCAAATGAGATTAGATGAGGTTTAACATCAAGACACTGGATAATTTTTTGAATTTTTGTAAAGTGCCTGACCGGTGCCAGTTAGTCTTTTGCTACTACCAGTACCCATATCACACAGGGGCAGTAAGGACATTCATACACCTTTTGTACGTGTGACACATACAAAACATTCACACCGCCAGCCGCCCATCACTTTCACACGCCCACATATCTGACATAGCAACTACAGAAAATGATGGACTGCGTAGAGTGTCACTCAACTAGCAGTGTGTGTAGTGACCAACAGAAAGTAACTACTCACACACCGCCAGCAGAGTTCCAGTCCACCCACACCACCATCCAAGCACCAGACCATGCACACCGCCAGCCAAACCCCACTCAGCGCACACCGACAGCCAAGTACCACTCCACGCACACCATCCAGCCAAGTACCACTCCCCACACACCGCCAGCCAAACACCACTCCCCACACACCGCCAGCCAAACACCACTCCACACACACCGCCAGCCAAGCAGCACTCCGTGCACAGACAGCAAAGTAGCACTCCAGCACACCACCAGCCAAGCGCCACTCCACACACACCGCCAGCCAAGCAGCACTCCGTGCACAGACAGCAAAGTAGCACTCCACGCACACCACCAGCCAAGCGCCACTCAACACACACCTCCAGCCAAGCAGCACTCCACGCACACCACCAGCCAAGCGCCACTCCACACACACCTCCAGCCAAGCAGCACTCCGTGCACAGACAGCAAAGTAGCACTCCACGCACACTAACAGCCAAGCGCCACTCCACACACACCGCCAGCCAAGCACCACTCTGTGCACTGACAGCAAAGTAGCACTCCACGCACACCACCTGCCAAGCGCCACTCCACAAGCACCACCAGCCAAGCACCACTCACCGCCAGCCAAGCACCATCCAGCCAAGCGCCACTCCACACACACCGCCAGCCAAGCGCCACTCCACACACACCGCCAGCCAAGCAGCACTCCGTGCACAGACAGCAAAGTAGCACTCCACGCACACCACCAGCCAAGCGCCACTCCACACACACCGCCAGCCAAGCAGCACTCCGTGCACAGACAGCAAAGTAGCACTCCACGCACACCACCAGCCAAGCGCCACTCCACACACACCGCCAGCCAAGCAGCACTCCGTGCACAGACAGCAAAGTAGCACTCCACGCACACCACCAGCCAAGCGCCACTCCACACACACCGCCAGCCAAGCAGCACTCCGTGCACAGACAGCAAAGTAGCACTCCACGCACACTAACAGCCAAGCGCCACTCCACACACACCGCCAGCCAAGCACCACTCCGTGCACAGACAGCAAAGTAGCACTCCACGCACACCACCTGCCAGGCGCCACTCCACAAGCACCACCAGCCAAGCACCACTCACCGCCAGCCAAGCACCATCCAGCCAAGCGCCACTCCACACACACCGCCAGCCAAGCAGCACTCCGTGCACAGACAGCAAAGTAGCACTCCACGCACACCACCAGCCAAGCGCCACTCCACACACACCGCCAGCCAAGCAGCACTCCGTGCACAGACAGCAAAGTAGCACTCCACGCACACTAACAGCCAAGCGCCACTCCACACACACCGCCAGCCAAGCACCACTCCGTGCACAGACAGCAAAGTAGCACTCCACGCACACCACCTGCCAGGCGCCACTCCACAAGCACCACCAACCAAGCACCACTCACCGCCAGCCAAGCACCATCCAGCCAAGCGCCACTCCACACACACCGCCAGCCAAGCAGCACTCCGTGCACAGACAGCAAAGTAGCACTCCACGCACACCACCAGCCAAGCGCCACTCCACACACACCGCCAGCCAAGCAGCACTCCGTGCACAGACAGCAAAGTAGCACTCCACGCACACCACCAGCCAAGCGCCACTCCACACACACCGCCAGCCAAGCAGCACTCCGTGCACAGACAGCAAAGTAGCACTCCACGCACACTAACAGCCAAGCGCCACTCCACACACACCGCCAGCCAAGCAGCACTCCGTGCACAGACAGCAAAGTAGCACTCCACGCACACCACCTGCCAAGCGCCACTCCACAAGCACCACCAGCCAAGCACCACTCACCGCCAGCCAAGCACCATCCAGCCAAGCGCCACTCCACACACACCGCCAGCCAAGCGCCACTCCACACACACCGCCAGCCAAGCAGCACTCCGTGCACAGACAGCAAAGTAGCACTCCACGCACACCACCAGCCAAGCGCCACTCCACACACACCGCCAGCCAAGCAGCACTCCGTGCACAGACAGCAAAGTAGCACTCCACGCACACCACCAGCCAAGCGCCACTCCACACACACCGCCAGCCAAGCAGCACTCCGTGCACAGACAGCAAAGTAGCACTCCACGCACACCACCAGCCAAGCGCCACTCCACACACACCACCAGCCAAGCAGCACTCCGTGCACAGACAGCAAAGTAGCACTCCACGCACACCACCAGCCAAGCGCCACTCCACACACACCACCAGCCAAGCAGCACTCCGTGCACAGACAGCAAAGTAGCACTCCACGCACACCACCAGCCAAGCGCCACTCCACACACACCGCCAGCCAAGCACCACTCCGTGCACAGACAGCCAAGTACCACTCTACACACACCACCAGCCAAGCGCCACTCCACACACACCGCCAGCCAAGCACCACTCCGTGCATAGATAGCCAAGTACCCCTCCACGCACACCGCCAGCCAAACACCACTCAGCGCACACCGACAGCCAAGTACCACTCCACACACACCGCCAGCCAAGCACCGCTCCACGCACACCATCCAGCCAAGTACCACTCCCCACACACACCACCAGCAAACATGCCCAAGGGGTCGCTTCCTAAAAACTTTGTGTTAGTGGGCATTTTCCGCCCCCCCTGGGGGCAAAACGGCAAAAAAAACAGGCCGATTTGCCCCCAGGGTGGACAGAAAAACAAAAACACAATCATGTCCACCTGGAAGCGACCCTTACCCAAGGGGTCGCTTCCCAAAACAAACACATTGCCCCAACAAAAATCCCTGGTTCTAGTGGGTAATTTCTGCCCCCCCTGGGGGCAAAACGGCCGAAAAACGGGCCGATTTCCCCCCAGGGGGGGCAGAAAAACGAAAACATACTCAGACCCCACCTGGAAGCGACCCTTGCCCAAGGGGTCGCTTCCTAAAAACTAAAATTACATCCCTGGTGTCTAGTGGGCATTTTCTGTCCCCCCTGGGGGCAAAACGGCAAAAAAAAACGGGCCGATTTGCCCCCAGGGGGGACAGAAAAACGTAAACAAAATCAATGGCCGCCATCTTTGTAAATATCTATATCCCTGGTGCTAGTGGGGAATTTCTGCCCCCCCTGGGGGCAAAACGGCCGAAAAAACGGGCCGATTTCCCCCCAGGGGGGGCAGAAAAACGAAAACATATTGCCAGCCAGCCTGGAAGCGACCCTTGCCCAAGGGGTCACTTCCTAAAAACTAAAAGTATATCCCTGGTGTCTAGTGGGGGCATTTCCGCCGCACAATCGCGACGCTGTGCGCGATCGTGAGGCAGAAATGCCCTGCAAAGAGACATCAGGGGAAAGGAAAATCTCTTTCCTCTCCCCTGATGCCTCTTTGCTGCCCCCAAACCCCCGCCAGCCTCGAGAAACCTACCTTCTTTCCCAGCGCGCAGGAAGCAAATGGCTTCCCGAGCGCTGGGAATCCCTGATGATGTCAGCACGCGCTGTGCGCGCTGACGTCATCAGGGATTACCATGGGGGGGGGCGGGGGCGGCAGCGGAAGCTCTTCCACTGCCGCCCCCAGCAAAACAACGACGATCAGAGAGCCTCGGGGGGAGCGCCAGCGCTTCCTCCGAGGGTGGGGCTGATGACGAGCTGGCCTTGTCATCCGCGCAGGACAGGTAAGCGCGATGACGAGCCCAGCTCGTCATTAGCCCCGAAGGGGTTAATATCATCCCTTACCTGTGGCCAGTCTTGGGTTATTGGCTGTACTTGTACCTGCCATTTTCCATAAATTTCTCCCAAGTAGCCTACCCAGTCATCTTCATGAACCATACAGACCAAGGGTCCTGTATTCCTACCCATACTTTCTTGTACTAATTTCCAAAACCCTCTCTTATCTTTGGATTCAATTATTACCAGCATATTTGCCCAACACTTATCTTTATACATACTTTTTTTTTTCGAGTTAATGTTTTATATTTTAACCTTAGATGCTGAAGTGCCTGATATAGGTCCTCCTTAAACATGGCCCTAAGTCTTCTCTCCTTCTGTCGTATCTGTGCCTTGGCTACCCTGCACTCTTCGTCAAACCAGGGCTTCCTATTTTTATTAACAGCGTGGCTACCTAATCCTATCTTTTTTGTCTTGAATGCCTTTTTTAGGGAGTCCGCCAGCTTACCTATGGTTGATTCGAACCAAGGGATTCCTACCTTAGGTTGGATTTCTTCAGTTGGGATTGACTGCTGGATTAACTTTAACTTTTCAATATGCTCAGCCGATATACAAATTGTTTGCCGTTTTGGACAGTCCACGTGGGTCTGTAGAGCCCTCTCTCTACTTTCACATTCCAGTATGTGTAGTTCTACCCTCAGAGGGAGGTGGTCACTGCCTGTCGTTTGCATCACCTCAAAATCTTTAATTAAATCAAAACACCAAGCCTGGCAAAACACATAATCTATTGGACAGAGTTGCTGGCCTCTTACAAAGGTCTGTCCCGGTGGTCGGTCTAGCTGGAATCTCCCGTTTGCACATACCATGCCCAGAGACCCCATTAGCTGGGTGAACGTCTCGTCCTGCTGTGACATCTCCCCCTTTGGAAAGATTGCTACTTCAATATGGTGGGATTCTAAGAATTCTTTGTACCAACTGTCCACTCTTCGTGGGTTTAGTCTATGGTTAAAATCACCTAACACCAGAATAATGTCCTTTTCTTGTTTAGCACTAATGGACTCAATATCTTCTTTTAATTTTCCCAAATTCCCCTTATTTTCGTGGTCCTTTCCCTTCTGTATATACACATTTATGATGCATATACCCTCATAGCGGGGGTCTACCTTCTGCAGCAGGATTCTAAATCCCAACGCCCACTCACAAAGTAAATTTAACCTTTCAATTTTCCTAACTATCTGTGAGGCGACCAGCGTAAGTTGTCCCCCTGATGGCCTCCCCAGATTATTTTTCTTTGCTGCTTTGGAGTGTTGGGCGAATCCCTCTGTAACTAAGGATTCTAGGGTATCGTCACACAGCCAAGTCTCCTGTGGGCACAAGATATCATTACTATTTATAATTTTATCGAACTCGATCTGTGCCGATATTTTCTTGTAGCCATTTATATTCCATGATAGGATTGAAAGACTGTGTGACGACCCAAGCTCCTATTCGATTTCACTAAGGAATCCCTCTTCTTCATACTCCATAAATTCTGGGGTTGCTAGGGCTTTGTACCTGTTTCCAGCAAATCTATCTTCTTCATACCCTGCAAAATTACAGTCAGTTACAGTAATTGCCATATCCTCCTTGTTATTTAGGTTCGAGTTAATTAGCCTTATCTGTCTTAACTCTAAACCAGCATGGTTCATCAGGAAGTACTGTCCCTCTATTTCCTCTTTTCTTACCAATCTAATACCCTCCTTTTGTAGCTCGTTTTTAGCTTTTTCCACCACCTCCTTTACCCAGGCGGAATGAAAGAGGACTTTAGTCACTTCATCCCCTGCACTGTTTGTAACGAACCCTACTTCTTTAAGATCCTTTGTACCGATTTTCTTTAGGCTTGTGCATTTTGCCATACTGAATAAAATTTGGGATCGATTTAATGGATTTAGTTTTTTTACCTTTTTTCCACCTTTACCATCATTATCAGGTTTTAGGAAGACCCATAGATCTTGAGTACCTGTTTGTCTAGTGCCATAGGTATCTCCCTTTAAGTTGGCTTCCCGTCTCATTAACACATGATCTCCCTTCACATTTTCAACCGGGGCCTTGCTGCACCTAGGCATTTCTGAAACTCCTGAACATACTTGTCTCGTTGGTCCCCTTTTAGAACTTTTCCCCTCTTTACCCTCCATCTCCCTTATTGTAGGTACCAGTGCCCTTTTATTGAAATTTGATCTTTCTAAACTTTTCCAATGTTCTTCCTGCACCCTCGTAGACTTTAACTTGTTTTCCTTTAGCCTTTGTATTTTTTCTCTCTCTTTACCTACTAATTTCATCATTTCACCCACTCTTCTTCTCGATTTCCTGATAGGATGTTTTAGTAGACGTCTTTTTGTGCGAGCAACCTTCCTTCTCTGAAGTCTACTCGTATGATATCTCATTTCACCCCACTTTTTTACAATCATTGGATGCCTGGATATATATACTGATGGTTCCTCTTTTTTTGCCGTTGGGACCCTTACCACACCTTCCTCCTCTTCTTTACTGTGTGCCGCCTCCTGATCTCCACCGATCGGTCTGACTATAGCAGGCATTAAGCCCCTAATTTGAGATAACTCGCCCAAAATTGCTTTAGACTGCTCCCCATGGGCTTTTACAGATCGTTGTTTAATACAGCAACCTCTAATATACCCTGCAGGGTTTTTTGAAGGATCCACATAACCTCAAGCATGGAATTACTCGAGGTTCCTGTAACCTCAAGCCCATGCAAGGATGAGTTCAACTGTTCATTCCCTAAACCAAAGGTACAATCCACATCCACATTCTCCTTAGATTGTGATATAGTTTCATTTGAGTCTTTTGAGCTTAGTTCTTTACTCCTTATGGGAATATCTTCACTTTCGTCCTCGTTTTCACAATCAAGTGACCGCTGGAACATTCTTGGCGAAGAAGATAATCGTGGGTTCGGCAGGATCCCCGATAAATTAAGTATGGACTGATTCGAGGAGGTTAAGATCTCATCACTCCTAGCCTCAGAGTTTGAATCTGCCACGACACTTGTTTCCTTACTAGTTACATCCATCCCCTTAAAGTGTCTTCCCAGAAAGTCTTTGATCGAATTCGATACTGAAGAGCCACCCCTTGTTACTTTTGGCTTCACTGCTTTCGGTGTTAGTAACAAGGATTGGACATTTCTTGTAGTTTGCTCCTTCGCTCTAGCTGGCTCACTTGATGCCGATTTTGGGTTGCCTGTTTCACCGCCTTCTCCGGTATCTGGTGGATTCTTCTCAGACTTTTTCTCAGCTTTTAAATTTTTACGGGCTCTTACTTTGGCCGGTGCCATTTTTATTAGCTTCTCTTTCCTTTGGACCCTCTTCGTGCACAAGGCTACAGTGGTTAGGCCTGGTAGGGTAGTACTTCCCCAGTCCCCGTAGCTACTGTGGGGACAACTCCTTTTGCCGCTCTTGTTTTTATAATTTTTTAATAACTTAGTTCCTTAATTTGCCGCTGATATTTAAATATAAGCTATCATAGCTTCATTGATGAGACAATTACACCTTTTCCACCTTTAAATTCCCCACTTACCTCTGTTCCTGGTCAGCCTTTGCACACAAACCGCTTCCTGCCACCATCGACCAATTAAATGTTTGAGCGCTGACTTGAATTATTCCTGGCGTTCAAAAGGGGCAACAGGAGATTAGGCTAATGCCGGGTACCTTCACTCCTTCTTCGCCAAGCAACCCCCGACTAGCCTGGAGCCACAGGAACACCAGGGCCCCCCTTCCACCGGGCTGCTTCCACCGGGCTAGGGGGACTGCCCTCCGTGCCTTAGGACCTCTGCCCGGTACGGGTCTTCCGAAAATGCACTTTTTGAAGGTCGCCTTCCTCCGGGCCTCTCTGTCCGTACCGCGGGGCCTCCACGGGTCCTTGGCCCGCCTCGGGGATTCAGACAGCGTTTTTTTACACCCCCCCCCCACAGCTGCCACCGCCGTAGAATCCTCGCGGAACTCCGGGTCGCGCCTTCGCAGAGAGGACGTCCGACGCTGCTTCCGATGCTACTTCCGGCGCGATGCTCAGTCGCTGCAGAAGCCGGGTGCAGGGAGTGTGCGGCTGCCGATTACGGAACAGAGGTCTCACGAGTCAAAAAAAGTCATGGGGTGGGGGTGCCAGAAATGATTGTCCCACCGGGAGCCACCAGGGCTACAGCCAGCCCTGTCCATCACCTTGCTGTTTTTTCATTTTAATGTACTATGGTATATGGCGGAGACATCATCAGATGTTAAGACTTCTAATTATGCAATAGTGCTACATCATATATTAAGACAATCAATCAAAACTCAAGAACACGCATCAGTTTACTGTACATAGGGGACTCTTCAAGAGAAGGTACTCACAATATTTTTGCTAAGCAAAATTTCTTGTAGTCCTGCCTTCTACTACAAGCTCAAGGACAGAAACGCTAGAGACAAAAGAAGAGCACAGTTGGTGCACACAATACTATCAGAAACACATTATTTCAGCTCCTCAGGAAATGAAATTCGCCCACTACAAATCATCACAACTGTCTTAAGTTCATGATTCAGCTTTTAGAAGGGTTCAGCAGTTTTGACAGAAACATCATGTTTTCACAATAGAATAAAGCATCTTTTAGAATAACGCAGATGTTTAAAACAAGGTCAGTTATAGAACTGAATCGTTTCCGCTTTCTAAAGCAATGCTAGCATATGTACAAAAGCACAGAATGAAAGGATGTTTTTTGCAAGTTCTTTCTTTTCTTTTGAGGAGAAAGAGCGCATTCTCCAATATGTATCGTTTAAGCCAGGGTACAGCAATTTTCCTCTACAGAAAAAAGAAACAGAAAAGATCAACCTGAATTTCTTTTTATCCATTTTCATAGAGCATGAATAAGAATGCATCTCTTGTGAAAAGTAATGCAAGGTAGATGTCCAAGGTACTTTTTTGCGTATTTCATACACCACCGTACAAAGAGCATCACCTTTGCAGTCCATTTCTAAAGGCAGCACAAGCATGTGTTATAGAGAAATTGAATCGAGTTCGCTGCAGTTAAATGCCACTTGGGACCTGAATATGTTGACAAGTTCCTAGTTGGATTTAAAAGCACATGATCTTTTGGATAATAGTCTATAGCATAGCGGGTGTGTTCTGTCATTTTAGCCTTTTTGACACTCATGCAAAATCAGTTGTCAATGGAGTTACACTATTTAACCCTCTCCTTTTCTAACAAAGGACCATATTATCAAGAAAGGTCGATACATTATCGCCGCTTTAATCGGCAGAAAACTGCGGCTAAAGTGGAGAAGTGTGGCTCACTGGTTAGAGGCGGCAGACCGTAAGCAGAGAATGGCCCGGGACCAGGGTTCGATTCCCGATGCGGCAGGGTCGTGGACCAGGGTCAGCGGACTCGATAATTCTCGCCTCGGTGCCTACTCTAGTCAGAAACCACACTCGGCAACTCTGAGCATCAGCTTGCCTCATCTTCACAACGGCCCCCCCAGACCGCCGGGGATGCTTGGTCGCACCTTAGAGATACCCATCAGGGACCATCTCTCAGGGTGAGCCAGGACGGGTTCCCCAGCGGTTGAAGCGTGGAGATACTCCTCCGGGAGTCGATTCCTAGCGCTATATAAACCCGCAATTAAAAGTGGCGATAATGGGCTTGATAATATGCCCTTGTGAATTCCCATAGAAGCCCAGGTTCTGCTGTTAATCGAAATGGTAGTAGGCACCTACCTATGTTTTTGTGTGTCAATTTATATGCAATGCTAACTACAACATCGGATAGGTAAACATGGTACTGAAGGTTGTATGGCATCATATATATCCATGTTAACTGTTCAAAAAATGGTTGGATTTAAGAAGTCTAGCCGAGTAAGACAACTCACAAACCTAGGGGCACTTTTACCAATATGTCACGCAGCATAGTGCAGCTAGTCACTTTGCTGCACAGCGTGACAGGTAAAAGGCAGGAATGCATTGTATTTAACATAATACCACGCATTCTTGTCTTTTCCCAGCACTAGCACACAGTGTGTTCCCTAGCGCAAAAGCAGGTACCCTTGCACCATGGTGCAATGGTGCCTGCGTTGTAAGCAGAATTGTTTTTGTGCAGGAAGGAGCACCTTCCTGCACAAAAACAATCCCCTGAAGCATTTTTTGCTCTGTGTGCTATAGAATGCAGCACACATTGAAAGAGGAATAAAATGAGGAGAAATAAACATATTTCTCCTCATTATACCTCACCTAGTTGAAAACACATACACACTCCACCCAAGTCACACCTCCTTGGGGCACAGTATTGTGATTCATGCTGCTTTGCGTTACTCTGGGTTTATAAAGCCACTCCGGGCCACGCAGGGTGGCCTTGAATGGCGTTGAGCCTAAAACGAGTTATTAAAAATCAGTCCTGGGCGTTATACATAAGAGCAAGATATGGTTCTATTCCTTCCACTGTTTTCACCATTCTATGGGCGCAGACTGAGATTTTACTTTTTTCCGAGGCCGCTCTACGTGAGGCTGCATCGTCCAAGAATTTTATTTTAACTCTCAGTGTATCTTGGGGGATAATTTCCAATGGGTTGATAAAGAGATCCTTACAACCAATTCCCACAAGTGTAGACTTGACATATTTTAGCCAGGGAATGCTCATTCCGTTATCCCTGTCCATACAGTCTCTAATAATCTGTCTGCTCAGGTCTGCCTCAGTGTTTGACCAAATCTTTAGCCAGGCCATTAGGGGTCTGCTCTATCAGTCCTCAATGTATACCCTTCCTAGTTCTTCGTGGATAATGTAGGCGGGATTACTTTGTGGGGTTTTGAGGACCTTTCTCAGGTATTTGTTCTCCTCTGTCTGTAATTTCTGAGTGTTGACAAAGCCCCAGACTTCGGACCCATATATCGCTTTTGAGCAACAGATTGAGCTGTACAGAGTTATAACTTGTTCTGGCGACCACCGACCCAGCCTGCGTCCGTAATTCATGATCGCCCCAGTCGAGACCCCTAGTTTCGAACACCGCTCTTCAATTAAAAGTTTAAAATTTAAAAGTCCATTAAATAACAAGCCAAGGTAAGTTAAGGTCTGTACTTGCCCTAATTTATATGTGCATATTCTATATGAAAATTTTTTGCAGGGTTTGGTTCCCGCCAGCATGACATATCATTTCGTTAGGTTTTCCGACAGGCCTTAAGTGTCCATAAAACTGACGAACCCATCTATCAAGCACTGCAGTCCCTTAGGGGTGCGGACTTAAAGCACCGAATCATCTGCGTACAACAGCACGGGGACCGGGCGGGAACCTACACAGGGGGAATCTACTTTTAGTTTGCCTAGTGCCTGATCTAGATTGTTGATATAGAGAGAAAATCAAAATAGGGCCAGAATACATCCTTGTCTAACCCCGCTGTTACAGGCAAAAGGTGCTGTGGTGCCCCCTTCCAGATTATAACGCACTTTGACAGTGGTGTTCCAATGCAGGGCTTTCAATATATTAACCAGTCCCTGGTAAACCCCTTATCTGGACATCAAGGCCCACAGCTTCTCTCTATTGACGTGGTCAAAAGCTGCAGTGAGGTCCATGAACCCAAGGTATATAGCCTCGTTGCTAGCTAGGGTGTATTTTGCCACTAATAGATAAAGATTCAGGCACTGGTCCGTTGTAGATCTCCCTGCCCTGAAGCCGTACTGAATATCTGATAATTTGGTGTTCTTCGGCCCAGTCCATAAGATGATTAAGTACTACTCGTCTCAGCACTTTGGCCGTTACATCAATCAAAGATATGGGACAGTAGCACTGAGGGTTGTCCCTATTCCCTTTTTTAAAGATGGGAACTATTATTGCCGAGTACCATGAACGTGGGAGACCAGTTGTGACCGCCGCATTAATCACCCTTGTGAGTATAGGGGCCCACAGGGCCACCTTGCTTAGATAAAGGTCAGGTGTGATGCCATCTGGTCCTGGCGCTTTATTTTTCTTTAAGCCCTGAATGCCTGCAATTATTTCCTTCAAAGAAAATTCAGTCGTAGTGGCCCACCAGGATCCCTTCCACTCATCCTTATTAAACTCAACAGTATGATTATATAAGCTTTTAAAATGGTTATACCATTGTGCTGGCAAGATGGTGGCACCAACTTCTGGGGCATTTGTTTCCTGGAAACAAGGGTTGTTTAGTATTTTCCAGAACGCAGTTAGGTCCCTTCTGTCCGCAGTGTCCCTTAGATGTTCCCAGGCTTGTGATTGTAGGGAATATTTCCTACACCTAAGCGCCTTTTTGTGTGCTATCCTTCACTGTGCGATACGTGACTTATCCCGTGGTACAGTTTTTTTCAAGCTAGATTTTAGCTCTTTCTGTGCAGTTGTGGTCAAACCATCTTGGGGTGGCGTTTACTCTCCCTTGCTTTGTGGTCTTTAGTAGCCCATATATTAAGAGCGCCACTTCCTCAAATGCTTTGACAACGGCTGGTCCCTCCACGGATAGGTCAAGACACACCCTGAGCGCTTTGTTCCCTGTCTCCATTAGAGATTTATAGAAAGCGTCCCCGTCCACTTTGGACCATCTGAGTCGCCTCCCCTGGTCCGTTACTCTCTCAATGCTGGCTACTCCTACACTTCTTTTGACACTTCTGGCGGAAAGGTTTGCTATTACCAGCACTAAGGGGTTGTGATCGCTGAATATACTCCATTCGATCTCTGACCCTCTAATACAGTTCTTAAATATGCTGGACACCACTACATAATCTATAAAGGAGCGACACCCTCTGCCCTTGAAAGTTGGGTTAACCTCCCCTCCACTTCCTGTAGCCACTAGATCTATAGTGTGTACTAGAGTGTGAATTTTCAGTACCCTGTCCAATTCCATTCCCTCGCCAGAGTGCTGGAAATGAGGGCCTTCCTCCAGCGAACATCGATACCAGTCCTCATTAACAGGGGTCAGGTTTTGACACAGGTGGCAATTAAAATCGCCCGCTAAAACCACTAACAGGGCCTCCCTTCCTCAAGGATGTTTCTACGCTTAATCTGCTATCTAATTCTCTTATTGTGGATCCCCTCCCATTGGCTGCCACTGCATTATACAAATTTATCAAAATAACTTTTAGCCCATTAGTGTGGAACCCAAGAGCCTGCAAATTATTTGAGGGCCAGTTTAAATTGGACCATACTCCTTCCAACTGCAAATCTACAAATATAGATAGTCCTCCCGTGGCTCTTCCCGATGTTGACTTCTATGCGGGCACGGATAAACACTTATATCCTGCTAGGTGAAAGGGGCTACAGTCTATCGCCCAGGTTTCTGTAAACAGATTACCTGAAACCTGGTGATGTACTTCCTCCACTCCTGGTTGTCAAATTTTGCTGATAGACCGTTATATTCCACGAGACCAGTTTCATCCCCTCCTGCATTTGTGTCTCTCTGGAGTGGGACATGGCTACAATAATATACTCTATCCCTTCACCTATTGGGTCCTCATTAGGCTTGGGCAGATTATATGAATTCTCTAGTTGCTGGTGGTGCAAGGGGAAGTGATCCAGCCCTGGGGCATCCTCACTCCCTAGTGATCTGACCAATAGTCCGAGCGGATTTCCAGAACTAGGAGGGACCCCATCACGGTCCGTGGGAGTCCCATCCGGTGCCTCCACGCCATGATTAGTGGGGATAGGGGAGGATTTGTTGCTCTTTAGTCAGTCCTGCTCGTCCAAAGACATAAGGGGGTCATATCTATTCCTGAGGCTAGGAAAACCCTGATATCTGTGGGAAACGTATGGTATTGGACGGCAAAGGCTCAACTCACCCTAAGAGCTATCCCTTCTGCTTCGCCATCTAGGGCCTAGTCTGGGACATGTACTTCCCCTTGGGTAGAAAAAACTCAGGGGCAAAGATCTGATGGTACTTGATTGGCTAAACGGTCCCCAACTTTGGTCGATTATGTGGTGGTTCCTAAAATTGACCACCACGCAGTCGCCAGTAACATCCTTTGGCCTATTCCCTAACCAGCTCACCCTCCGAGCAAACTGAATTTCCCCTTGTTCGTTCCCTATCAGTGGCCTGTTCTTGTTCAGCCAGAACATAGTTTTATTTTTAAGGTCCTCATAAGCCTCTGTGCGGTCTGGCTTCAGCTCCAGGACCCCCGTAAGTATGATTACATAGGGGGCCGCTTCTACTATATATCAACCAGTCAGCGTGGATGGTGGGTCTGACATCAGAGCCATTCCCAATTAAAAAAGGCACTCAACAGGGATGCCCCTTAACACCACTGCTGTTTGCTCTTGCACTCGAGCCCCTGGCATGTTTGATTCGGCAGCGACATAGAGAGACGTCTCTCAATTTCATACACCAACCTGTTGGCATATCCCTCTATGCTGACAACATGGTCCTTTTTATTAGGGAGTCCTGTTGTTATTTGGTGCAGGTGCTGAGATAATATAGCAGGTTTGGGCTGTTCTCTGGTCTCACCAATAATTGAGACAAATCAGTGATTATACCTCTGACAGCTATAACTCCACGCCGACTATTGAGTATCTCCTATTATGGACCACAGATCCAGTTAAATACCTTGGGGTTTGGAAATTATGGACACGCGTATACCACACTTGATCAACAAGTCGAAAGATGGAGTGCACTGCCATTATCTCTGACTGATGGCATTGCAATCATGAAAATGGTCATCTTACTGCGCTTTTTGTATCTCTTCTCCAATATTCCAATAAAACCGAAGGTTGAACATTGGCTTAAACACATGGTATATTGTAAGGAAAATCTTTACGGGGAAGAACTACCAACGTTGTCCAAACCCAAAGATATTTGGGAACCAATATGCCAATTTCTTCAACAACAATCCTTAGCCAGATCTCCAGATATAGCAGATTGATACACTGTATGACCCTGACCTGTCACCCCTATTGACAACTAAGTTCACTGTTTTTGTGTATGAAGTTCATGATTTTCTGTATGTATCAATCACATATTAATTATATTAGTTTTTATTTTGAGCTACCTTGCATGGTAGTGTTACTGCCTTTATCTTTTGAAAATGCTATCAAAAGATTTTTTTTTAAACTAAAAAAAAACAAATTCTTGAGGAAATTCGGGCTTTGACTCTTAAGCCATATATGGAAGAGACTAATATTCATCTTCAGCGGCTAGGCGATAAGTGGTTGCATATGGAGAGTAGAATTGTTCAGTGGAGAACAAAGTGGATTCTTTTTTCTCTGTCGCCATTCAGGTTCCCTCTATGCAGTCTCAGATTTCACATCTTCAAAAGCAGGTTGAAAACCTTGAAAATCACAACAGACGCAATAACCTACACATTTATGGTTCATTAGAGGGTCTTGAGGGCACTAATCCTCTCTCCTTTTTTCAATACTTTCTTCCAAAACTTTTGGGTATTCCGGAATCCCCTCCATTGAACATTCAGTGAGCTCATCGTTTGGGTCATGTTCCACATTCGACGGCCTCATCGAGTAAACCTAGAGGACTAATAACGTGTTTTTTAGAGTACACAGATTTGTTGAAAGTTTTACAAGCAGTTAAAGTCAAGGATAAAATCTCCTCTCAAGGCTCTACTCTTTTCTTTTCACAAGACTATGCCAAAGCGACAGAGGATAGACGAAAGCAATTTTTGGATATGAGACCAGTGCTACGGAACATCAATGCCAGATTTGGTCTCATTCACCCTAGCCTTTTTAAGGTCACATATAAAAATAAGACTACGTCCTATAAGGATCCCCGCCTTCTTCAATGATTTTTGGACATTTGCAGACTGGAGGATATGGACGTTACTAGATCCACTGTTTAACTTTTTAATATGTCTCAGTAATCTATTATATTTGTCTGGTTATATGTTTTTATATTGTACCTGTTAATTTTTGTGTGACTCACTTTCTTTCTCTTTTCATTAGGTACATTCTTTTCAAAGCCGTGCATGTGACTCTCAGTTCGTCTGATGGTATATTGTCTTCCTCCTGTACCTGTTCCAAGAGCTCCGGTTGATGTACAGTCTATATTGTGCCTCCATTACCCTCAAATTTTGTGTGTTTTTTTGGTATGTAATTTTTTGTATCTTATATATGGTTTGTGTATTTTTCTTTCTTCTTGCCTCTGTCCCTTCTGTCTTTCTTCCCTCTTTCTAGTTTTCTCGGATGATAATAATCACTTGCTTATATATCTTTTTTCTTTCCTTTCTCTCCTCTTTTGTCTTTGTATTCTACTGTTGCCTGTCAATCTATTACTTTTTTCTATTCTTTCTCCTGCCTTCTATCTTTATTCTTTACTTCGATTGAAATCTACTTTATTATAGTGTTGCATTTCCAAGGTTATTTCTTATCATATTCGAATTGTTCGAGCAAAACACCAGTTGTAGATGACTTTCAGACTCATTTCATGGAATGTTAAAGGTTTAGGCTTCCCTACAAAATGTCAGAGGGTTTTGTCTCATATCTCTTAGAGGGGGATATTGAATTATTACAAGAAATACATATTCCAGACAAAGAAGTCTCTAAGCTCAAAAGACAATGGGTTGGTCATGTTTTTGCTTCTCCAGGCTCAGGAAACGCAACAGGGTAGCGATGTTATGTCATAAACATCTTAACATACAAACTCTTGCCCAAGATGTGGACTGTGATGGCAGATGGGGTTCAGTTTCTTTCCTTGTTGATAAAATTCCTGTAACCATTGTTAGTATTTATGCACCTACTACGCCAGATAAATCCTTTTGGCCGGGAGTGTTATCTAAATTGATGACCTACACTGATGAGTATTTGATTGTTGGTGATGATTCTAACATGGTTTTTGCTCCTATTTTATACAGATGCTCCAAAACTAGATTCATACCTTCCACATGCATTCTCAATTTAAAGCGACTCTAGCCAACGATCTCTGGTTGATACATGCGATTATGCAATACAACGCTTAAAAAGTACACTTTTTTTTCACCTGTCCATTTTTCTCAGTCTCAGATAAATTACATTTGTATCTCAATAATCTTGCTCAGACAGTTATCAACTCCGATATAGGATCCATATTGGTTTCTGATCATGCACCTGTGACTTTGGACTTGGAACTCCTTCCTCCTCTTCAGGGAACTCGACAGTGGCGTTTTGTCAGATTTGCAGTTTACACGTACTATCAAACAATTTGCTCATACTTTTTTTAAGGAAAATACATCTCCTGAGATATCTCCTCGGGTGGTTTGGAATAGTTTCAAAGCCCCCTCTAGAGACTTTATTATTAACTTTTTTTCTTAGAAATGGAAATCAGCTGCCAATAAGTTACAGAGTCTTACCTCACATTTCAAGAAATTCGAACATTCCTTTTACAAATCCCATTCCAAAAATATCTTGAATGATCTTATGAACACTAAATTTGAATTTAATAAGATCTCTACAGAAAATGACAACTCTTATTTACTCAAGGCCAGTGCAAAATATTATGGGGCTCAAAATAAAGCAGGGAAACTTCTTACCGAATATCTGACAATTAGGAACTAATGTACTATAATCGATTCTATTCTAACTTCCTCCAATCAGAATCTGCATAAGAGTGAAGATATACTGTTGGAATTTACAAAGTTTTATCAGACACTTTATTCCCTGGAGTCCCAATCTGGTGCATAAGATCCCTCTCATTATTTATCTTCCATCCCTCCGCCTACACATCCGACATAGATTTCTCTATTTTAGAACAGGATATTCAAATACAGGGTATTTCGAATGCTATTCGATCTATTGAGCAAGGCAAAGCTCCTGGACCTGATGGTTTTACTATTGAATTCTACTCATATTTTTCTTTCTTTCCCATGCCTAAATTACATCAGCTTATCTTTATTTCATTTCCTCAGAGACATAAGGTGGCTCTTTTCAAGAGGCACTGACATGTCTTCCTCCCAAGGACGGTATATCATAGATTATGTAAAAATCATTGCCCAATTTCTTTAATATTTATACTCGCCTTAGAACCCTTTTTAATAAAGATTCGCTCTAATCCACAACTCACAGATTTCTCTTATGAAACTACTCAGCTTAAACTTTCTGTTTATGCTGATGATATCCTGTTATTTATCTCACATCCACAGTCATCTTTGCAAGTGTTTTTATTAGAAGTTGATAACTTTGCATCTGTCTCAGGTTATAAATTAAATACGGATAAATGTGAAATCCTTCCATTACATAATTTATGCTTTCATGCTGATTTCAGTACATCTTCTTTTCACTGGAATCCAGATAAAATTAAATATCTTGGATTATGGTTCTCGGATACTGTTAAGAATTTTACCGCACTAAACCTGAATTCATTATGTACACTCTGGCTTGATCTTACATCTCGCTAGAACCCCTTATTTTTATCTTGGTGGGGTCATCTGGATACTATTAAAATGATGCTTGCTCTTGTTATAATATTCTATATTTCAAATATGCCTGTTAATATTCCCCAATCTTACTACAGGAAGATATTTTAAATTGTATCTAAATTTTTATGGAATGGCAAAAAAGCTAGGATGTCTCTTTGTAAACTTAAAGACCAAAACATATGGGGGAGTCAATTTTCTGGACTTCTGTAAATATCATTTAGCTTTTTATCTTAAACAATCTTCCTTTTTGCTACAAGATAATGATCCTGTACCTACCCCTTTATGGAGAGATTTGGAGAAATCCTTTTTGAATCCCTCTTCTCTGTCGGAATGTTTATCTTTCACTTCCAGACCTACTTCTTTCAATTTTTATGAATACATGCAAGATACTTTCCCCCATCTTTATTTCTTATACATCGCCCAGGGATACATTTTTAACTGCTTCTCCTTGTTACAATGTTTTGATTAAAATTAATGATAGAATAATTTTTGGGAAAGATTTGTATTCTAAAGGTTTGAAGTGGGTATTTCAATTCTGCCATAATGGTAATTGTTTGCCCTTTTCGGAAGTATTGTTACTTTTTTCCTTTCCAGACTTGTGTAAGGACAAATATAGATTACTTGTCTCAGCAGCGCAAACAGCTTATTTCAAATTCACTTCTAAACAGATATCTTCATCCTCACCTTCTCCTATTTGTAAGTTTTTAGATACATTACCATCTGCTTCTCAAGTATATAAACATTTAACTCTTATTCCTGAGGAGAGAGATAAAACAGAAGTGGAACATCTTTGGGAGCTTGACTTGCAAACCACTTTTCCCATGTCTTTTTGGAATAACATTTGGACCAAAGTAAGAAAGTCTAATATAATTCAAACAATATTTTTAGTCTATAATAGACTTTTGATCACACTTGTTAAATTACATATATTAGATTCTACAGTTTCTTTCAATTGCTGGTCTTGTACTCAGCCGTCTGTAGATCTAAAACATATGTTGTTTGAATGTCCCCTTATATATGACTTCTGGCTAAAGGTTTGGAAGGCGATAAACTCTAATTTTAATTCACAATCCCCTTTTAATTTTATTAATCTTTTCCTGTGCTGCACCTCTGACTATTGATCATCTCAATCCAAAGATTTGTATATAGTAGATTTACTTTTTGTAGTAGTCTTTCAACAAATTACTAAATCTTGGAAGGATACGTCTCAAGTATCCTTTCAAGCATGGTAGTATGGGGTGTGTTACCACCACAGACTTGATAGGGCACATGTGTATCCTTTTACATTAGCTATTAAAATAAATCTTTGATGGCTACCAGTTACTTCCGTTTGTGGACAAATCTGCTCATGAAGCACAAATTCGCAAACCCCGAATTGAAGAAGTAGCTAAGCCTCTGTAACTTGTTGCTTGTGAATGAAATTGATCTATCTATTTGTTTTATTCTTTAAATGTATATAGATTATTCTAATGTAGTAAAGTGATTACTAATATTTTTTATCCTGATGGTGTTATGTTTTTTCAGACTTGTGATTATATTCTCAATTAATATGTTGTTTCTTTTTGTGTTATAATTGCAAATTTATTTCAATACATCTTTACTTTCAAACTTAAAAAATATATATATATTAATGCGATTTGTGCTGTAATTGTCCATTCAAATCCGGATTTTGTCTATACCAATAGCAGAAACGTTGCAGCAAACCCCATAAAATATACTTGGTGGTGTTATTTTTAAGTCTCTACTAATCTACACCAATTTGCAACAATGTGTCATCAGCGTGATATTATAAAGGTGTATGACAATGTGGTCCTAATTTAGAAACATGTTACAGAATGCAGCATAGCACCCAAAGTTGCTTTGCGGTGTTGTGTAATAGGGAGAGCGCAGGAACGTGCCATATCTACAGAGATATGGCATTAGCTTGCTTTTTCCCTAGTGATGACACACAATTATTCGGTCGCACACTACAAGCACACGTTTGCACCATAGTGCAGGAGGGTGTGCAATATGTCTAGCATACATTTTGTGCTGGAAGGGAAGCCTGCCAATAAAAAATACTATACCTAGACAAACATGAAAACGTTTCCTCCTTTAGATTTGTGCTATACAGTTCAGAACATATGCAAAGTTGGAAAAATGTAGAGAATTAAAATAATTTCCTCTTTTAATGCCTGCTTCAAAGTGGTATACTTTTTGGTGCAAAACCATGTCTACTATCGTTTATAGATGGAAACTTCATTCAAAACCATGGGTGGTTGCATGGGAATGCCCATGTACCAACTATGGAATGTCCTCTTAATGCAGAGTAATGCAAAGCAGCTCTTTGTGTTACTATGGAACAACTTTCCAGTGCAAACAATCTGCGCACTGAAAAGTAAATCCAAAACAAGACATTTTGTGCTGCTTTACATCACTTTTGTGGTGCAAACCCAGTGCAAAGTGTCCATAAATCTGCCCCTGAATGTCACTTTTTTGCTGCTTTCATTGTTTGTTTATGCAGGGAATAATTTTATTTTACGTATTTTGTCTGCAAAAAGAATACAATGCATGTGTTATTCATCAAAATGACAGAAAGAGCAACAAACGAAATCCAGAAAACTAGCAAACCCTGAAATATTTGTGCTATGGTGTGATTAACACCTCTGGAAAAGCTAGCACAGACCAAATACCCATCCAGTTTATGTACGCTTGCCCCATGTGTGTATTTAAGATGCTAACATGCACATACTCTTTTACCAGTTTTCCTAGTTTTTTAAATCTGTGGGAAACCTGGTTGCAAACTCATGGTTTATCATTTTTATTGTATTTCACTGGCATAAGGTACTACAAAAGTTAAATTACCATACTTTGTGTACTACTAATGAGTGATACTATTTTTAACATCGATTATGTGAGTGGCTCTGTGACTGTGTATCATGTGTGAGTACGTCTGAGTGGCTGTATAAGTGTATGAGTGGGTGCGTGATGATGGTATGCGTGAATAAGTAGGTGTGTGAGTAACTGAATGGGAGTGGGAGTGGTTGTGTGACTGGCTGTATTAATGAGTGAGTGGCCATATGGGAGAGTGAGTGGCTGTATGGGTCTGTAAGCGGTTATTTGAGTGGCTATATCAGTGACTACTTGGCTGTGTGAGTTGCTGTGTGGGTGAGTGACTGTATGTGTAAGTGGCAGTATGGATGACTGAGTGGCCTTTTGAGAGGGTGTTTGTTTTACTGATTGGTTGTATGAGTGGCTGTATTGGAAAGAGAGTTTCTATGTGAGTAGCTGTATGCGTGAGTGAGTACACACAGTGAGTGCTTGTTTGGGTGTGTTGCTGGGTGTTTGAGTGGTCATATGGGTGAGTCAGTGGCTCTGTTGAGAGGCTGTATGGGTGAGTGACTGGGTGTGTGAGTGGTTGTATGGGTGAATAAGTGGGTATGAGAGTATCTGATTGGGTGAGTGGGTGGCAGTGTACATGACTGTATGGGCGAATGAGTGGCTGTGTGAGTAGAAGTATGGAAAGAGAGTGTCTGTGGGAGTGGCAGTATGGATGAGTGAGTGGGTGTAGGAGTGGCAATGCAGATGTATGAGTGGATCAGTGGAGGATATCATCAGTGATGTCATGAGTGATGTCACTGACCATATCATTGATGACATATGTGAGGTCATAAGCAGTGTCTTGCAGGGGGCGCTAATTATAGTTAGGTCAGGTAACTATAATTGCTTAATTTTACAGGTCTTGTATGAGTGAAATCTGAGACAAACTATAATGTCCCTGTACCCTTTGTCTTATTAAGTAAATTTTTAAGTTTTTTATAAATTCTATTTCCTAACTATAACATCCCTGTAATGTTTTTTTCAGTGCATTTCTAAGCTTTTTACATTTTAATTCCTAACTGTGACCTGTAACGTTTGATAGTGAGTGTGTGAGTGAGTGCATGAGTGTCTCTTTGGGTGTGTGAATGAGTGTGTGAGTATCTCAATGGGTGTGTAAATGGGTGTTTTATTGGGCCTGGGAGTGGCTGAATAAGCGTGTCACTGTGTGTGTGAGTTGTGCATGAGTTGGTCTGTGAGTGCGTGTGAAAGTGTCTGAGTGAGTTTGCATGTGCCTCCATTTGTGTGTGAGTCAGTCTGAGTGACTGTATGAGCATCTGAGTGGGTCTATGAGTGTGTGCATGAGACTCTGAGTGGCTGTCTGAGTGGGTGCATTGCCGTCTGAATGAGTGTCTCTGTAAGTCAGTGAGTAGGTGTGAGAGTGTCTGAGTGGGTTTGTGAATGCCTCCATGAGGGTGTGTCAGTCTCTGAGTGGGTGCCTTTGAGTAGATCTATGAGTACAAGGGTTTCTCAGTGGATTGGTGAGTGAGTGCGTGAGTCTCCAAGTGCGTCTGTGACTAGGTGCATGAGTCTGAGTAGGTGCTTAGGACTATGAGTGGGTCTGTGAATGGATGCATGAGTATAGGAAATTACCTCTTTTCATATAGTTAGCTCTCACTTTTTGTCTGATGTGATTTTGAACTCTAGGTGCACTGGGTCCCTGCTAACCAGGTTCCCAGTGCCAGATCTTGTTGTTAAAACCTATACTATGATTTTCACAACCTTACTTACCCCTGGAAGTCCCTGATAAATGGTACCTCTGGTACCCAGGGCAAGAGTACTGAAGTGGATCCTCTGGGGCTGCAGCACTGGTTATGCCATCCCAGAGCCCCCTCATTAAGGCTCTGCATACTTCCATTGCAGGCTGTGTGTCTTGGTGCAGAGAAATCCAAAGAGTCAACTTGGTATACGACCCTGTGTGCCATGCCACCCATACACTGCATAAGATATAGATAAGTCATCCCAACTGCAGGCCTTTAGCCCTCAGGCAGGGTGCACTATATCCTACGTGGGGGCTTGTAAGCATGAGCAGATATGCCACTACAAAGTGCTGTCTATTCTGAGATGCTGTAAGTGCACAGGGGAGCTATGAAGAGTACATGGGCTGGTTACTTATCAACACAGGTTTCATAGCTCCATGGTGGCTTCACTGATTCCTAAGGTGTTTAGTACCAATCATCTTGTCTTAATCCTAACATCTTGTCTTAATCCTCACAGATGCCAGTAGTGGATGTATTAATAAATTCACACAGGAGGCCCTTTTAAAGGGTCCCTTGAAAACCTACTAAACGGACTTGCTTCTGCCAGCCTGCCAGTAGCAAACATGTTTCTGACCTCATGGAGTGAGAGCCAGCATTCTCAGAGGACAGAGACAACCCCTGCTCTGGGCGAAGGTGCTTCACACCTCCTCTAGAACAGGATGGCTTTTTCCTGGGCTGAAAGCATCAAAGGCGCTGCCACCTTTGAAATCCAAATCAGGAAGCTCCAGATAGAGGGGGAAGCCAAGCCCCACCTCCTGTTCCACTTTTGGTGGGAGGAAAGGCAGGAAAACAAGTTAGATTAGGAGGTTTGTCCTCAATTAGCCTACATCACCCCTAGGGTGGGGCAGGCAATGAGAACCCCTCTCCTGAAATTCCACCATCTTAGGATGGTGAGTAAACATCCTGTCAGGGCTAGAGTATGCCTCTTCCCAGAGGATTCAGAAAAGGGGTGGTGATGAACAGAGTGTCTGAATTAAGCAGACCACTCTTACCCAGTCCAAAGATCAGGGCTTGATCCATCACCGTTATTTAGCTCACTGCCCCATCCCAGCTCAGAACCTGGCTATATGCAAATTAGTCTGTCCCTGGCCCAGTGCATCATGGGAACAGGGCAGACCAAACTACCAAGCCAATTCTTCACCAGAAAGGAGACAAGCTTCCGGGGACCGGTTTCTGCCATTTCAGGCATCGTCGGCCCGGCTTGCTTGAATCCTGATGGAGCAGTGAGCAAGGGACTCATGTCTGAGTATACCCTTCCACGCTTATGGTGGACAAAATGATTCAGAAAAGGGGTGGTGATGAACAGAGTGTCTGAATTAAGCAGACCACTCTTACCCAGTCCAAAGATCAGGGCTTGATCCATCACCGTTATTTAGCTCACTGCCCCATCCCAGCTCAGAACCTGGCTATATGCAAATTAGAGGAAGCTACCACTGGAGGGTGTAGACACTGTAAAGGTAGGTAGCCCATTGGCTCCTACCTGTCACCAATTGTAATGCCCTAAAATTCAGTATTGAGGTTGCACCCGAGACCTGAACATAAGATTTGACATACAAGAGAAAACAGGATAAAGAAGACCCGCTGCAAGAGAACTGAAGCCATGCTGCAGAGGAATAAGGTACCAAACCATGCTTGCTATTTCAAGTACTCAACAATTGGTTCCTGCTCTGTTGTCCTGAACCTATAAGGACTCCAAGAACTCTGGAAGCCCACCAGTCTACAACAAACCCGAAAGAAGCTCCCTTGGAGTGAAGGTATCACTACCCTGCACTCTGAAGGCACCAATCATGTGAAGTTCGGTTTGTCGAGTTGCTGCTCCCTGATAACCTCAGTACAGCTCCAAAGCAAGAGAAGGTACAACAGCTCCGGAGGGTCAGATCGGTCTCTTCGCCAAGATGGGAGACACCGGGACCCGCCGGAGCCATGGCATACCAATACCCAGGTTACAGGACATATGACAGCAAATAACAAGAAGAAGAGTTCCCTCCAGACTCACAAAAACACCTAATGCAAGCACCCATCAAGAGACGCAGAGGCACCCAATAAGGGCCAGTTTCCTATATTGGTGGTACAATGGTGGGATAGAAGACCTTGCATTTGCTGGAACACTTTGTCAATAAGTGACCACATGAGTAACTCCAAAAACCGTCTTTGGATTTTTTGATTGGTCTATTTTTTTCAAAATGTCTTAAATTAACTGAGAGATTCTTGGTCAAGTCACAGAAAATAAGTGGTCAGCAATTTAAAAGTCTGTGATTTTGTTAGGACAAGGCATTCACTGTATAGCTATTTTTTGTAATATCATAAAAAAGGCCCCAACTTTAGTAAAACAGTGCCTGATTCCGATAGCCCAGCTCAGGAGCTCAATCTGGCATCTTACATGGACCTACAGCATGCTCAACGTAGGGACCTCTCTAAGGGCCCTGTTATCAATATAGGCAAACGCCCCAAGAAGGAATATCTCAAACACTTGATGGCTCAGTTTGAAAGAGATAATCCAGAATTAGTGACTCAGTCTGAGGATGAGAAGCCTCCTAATGAAGGTAATGTTAAGAATGGATGAGTCAGTCCACTCAGACACAGCTACAGTCCCCTCAGATGAGAATCTCATGCTAAAACGATTGACTAGGAGATTAAAGTTAGACAGACACTTGACTTTGCCTGAAAAAGACGGTGAGTCTTATGGCCTCGAGAAGGGAACCCTGATTAAGGGATTTTGAATCAGCACTGAGAATTATAGAGTAAGATTCAGGGAGACACAAAAAACTCAGAGTCAATCCTGGGTGGAATTTGCTGACTCCTCAGTGAAAACACTAGGGGCCTTATTTATGAAGGCCTTGCGCCGCCGATGCGCCACTTTTAAAATGGGAATAAGTGATGCACCGGCGGCGCAAGGCCTTCATAAATAAGGCCCTAGGTGGTTGGTTAATAGGTAACAATCTGAATGACAGGGAAGGGCTACTCAATTCAATTATAAAAGAGCATCGTCTGAATAATTGTTAAAATGAGAAGTTACATCAGCAACTGGTAGATCTAGGTCTACTTTTTACTCTAGCGGTGGTAAAGAAGGCAGACTACTGGGTCAAAACAAGGTTGACTCAAACTACCACTGGTGGGGGAGACCAAAAGAAAGAGGCCAAAATACCCCCCAAGGGAATGATGATGACCAAAAAGAAAAAAAGAAAAATGAGTTTTCTTCAGGCCTGCAGAAATCTGTTGAGGATTGTGGGCCCAAAAACTCATCACAGCCCAGGGGAGGGTATCATAGTAAGAAATGGGATCCCTAAAAGGGTTCATGACATGACTGTAGGGCAATTTAGGGCACTTGGACACCAAATTGGAGACCTTGGATGTAAAAACAAACAAAATGCCTCTAGTCCACCCGCAGTTGCCAGTTTCCAGATGGGATCTCAGGAGAGCTCTGACCTTGTCAGAGAACACACTGAGGCAACCCTAGTAGGGGATGTGAATATAGCCACCTTAGCTTTCCAGCCCACTAACATGCAAAAATACAGACAGCATCCTATTATTAGTCGGAGTAGGGTGAAGGCATTGAGAGACACTGGTGCTAGTGTCACCATGGTGACGAAGCTGACAGTGTTCTCAGAACAGTATCTGCCTGGAAGAACCTATCCAGTCACCAATCCTGGCAATGTGACAACAAACCATCCCATGTCGATGGTGCCCTTTGACTGGAGAGGGGTGACTAGTCAAAAAGAGGTAGCAGTGTCTTCATCCTATCCCATTTGCTTGGCAATGATTTGGAGTCCTCAGCTTGGGATGAGGTAGAACTGACAATCCATGCAGAAATGCTTGATATATCTCACTGGGTGTGTGTGAAAAAAAACATAGCACAGAGCGGAGCCCAGAGTCCAAAAGAGGTGCAGGAGTCTGGAAGAATGACCCAGCCCTCGAGGAGGAGAAGCAAGTAGACTGGGAGCCAGCTGCAAATCAGACAATAGATCCTTCTCCTCAGGAGAAAGAAGAATCAGCCTCAAAAGGAACTGACCCTCGGAAGCTGGAGCCCTACCAGGCTGATCTTTTGGGCAAAGGGGGACCCTCTATGGGACATCTGTGACCGGGGCAGGAGATCTGCCCACACTTGAAAGCCTATGACAGCAAGCTGCTGCACAGGAAAGAGGGGATGTCAGTGGTTTCCACAAGACCTATTGGGAGGCAGGATCTTGTACACAGAGGCCAGACACCAAAAACCTGATGCCACTAGCAGAGTGGTAGTATCCCAGGAGTTTAGGGAATTCCTCCTCACTTTGGCCAATGACAGCCCTGTAGCTGGACACCTTGGCCAGGTCAAAAATTGGAGCAGGCTAGTCATCCACTGCTACTGACCAAGATGCACCAGAAGGTGAAGTGGTTTGTCAAATCCTGCATCACCTAAAAAGCCAGTGGAAAGACAGATGACCACACAAAGGCCTCATTAATTCCACTTCCAGTGGATGCTGTTCCCTTTGAGAGGGTTGGTATTGACATTGTTGAACCCCTTGACCCCTCGACCCAATCAGAAAACAGGTATATTGTTGTGATAGTGGATTATGCTACCAGGTATCCTGGGTCTATCCTTCTTAGGACTTACCACTGCCCCTGCAGTGGCTAGGGCCCTCACTGGTATCTTTACCAGGGTGGACTTCCCGAAGGAGGTTGTGTCAGATAAAGGTACAAACTTCATGTCTGGTTACATGCAACACATGTGGATGGAGTGTGGAGTGACCTACAGGTACACTACCCCATGCCATATGTACTGTAATGGCAACAAGACCCTGAAAGTATTGATTGGTAGACTCCCTGAAAAGCTCAGGAGATGAGATGTCCTGCTGCCATGCCTTCAGGGAAGTGACACAGAAGAGAGCAAGGTTCTCCTCATGAGAACCTTTGTTTGGCCATCATGTTAAGGGACCATTGTGCCCTGTGTAGGAGGGATGAGAGAAGCCTCTCAATGAACCTAAACAGGACATAGAGGACTATGTACTTGGCCTCCGCTCCAGAAAGGCTGAATTCAGGGAGAAAGCAAACAAAAACCTTGCGGCCAGCCAAGAGCTCCAGAAGCGGTGGTATGACCAAAATGTTGCTATGGAGGTGTTCCAACCAGGGCTGAAGGTGTGTTTTTTAGAGCCTGTGGCCCCTAGGATTCTCCAAGATTAGGGGAGTGGACCCTACCCTATCCTAGAAAAAAAATAGCTAGCCACCTATCAGCTGGACCTTGGCTCTTACAGGAACCCTAAGATGGTAAATATGTAAACTGCCTTAATCCCTACTATAACAGGGCAGATGTGACCATGCTCATGGTTGCAGATGAGGATCAGGAAGCAGAGCTTGACCCTTTCCATAGCCTCTTGTCTAACAACACAATCAATGGATCAGTGAAAGTAGTGGTCTTGTCAGACACCCTCACTGCCCAGCAGCAGACTAATTGAAGGCAATTCCTAAATCAGTTCTCTATGACCCCTTGTCAGACTAGCTGGTGTACCAATTATGTGGATACTGATGAAAGCCTACTCATCAAAAAAAAAATCTACAGGTGGTATGATCATGTGGAAGAGAGAAGCCTGATGCTGGAATTGGGTGACATAGAGCCATCTCAGAGACCCTGGGCAAGCCCAGTACTTTTAGTCCCCAAACCTCTTACTCATGGTGGTAAGAAAGTGATCAGGCTAATTGTGGACTATAGGGGCCTCAATGCTTGACCAAAACCAATGCACGCCCAATACCAAGCACAGATGAATTATTTAACAGGTTGGGACCAGCCAAAAATCTGAGTACCTTTGATTTCACATAAGGGTACTGGCAAATAGAACTGCCTCCAGGACTAAAAGAGAGGTTTTCATTTTTAACCCCAAATGAGCATTATAATTTTACTGTGATACCTTTTGGGAAGAAAACTGCACCTGTCACTTTCTAAGGTTAGTCAATAAAGTCCTTGCTGGCTTGGAATCATACAGTGTAGCTTATCTAGATGATATTGCTATCTTTAACTCCAACTAGCAGGATCACCTGATCCACTTTGGATAATAAGCCTCACTAACAAGGCAAGCAAGTGCCAGATAGGGAAGGGAAAGGTTGTATATGTTGGCCACCTTGATGGAGGAGGCCAGGTGTAATCCTTAGTTACAACTCAGGATCCAGACCATTCTGTCTGGGTAGCTCCAACAACCCAGACTGAAGTCAGGGCCTTCCTTGGCTTGCCTGGGTAATACGGGAAGTTTGTGGAGGAATATGACACTATTGTGACTATTGTGACACCCCTCACAGAACTGGCCAGCAAAGAATGCCCAAAAAGGTGAGCTGGACAGAGAGCCTTCAAAAGGCTTTTGACACTCTGCAAGAAGCAATGTGTTCAGCACCTGTTCTGAAAGCTCCAGATTATACCAAGCTGTTCATTGTGCAGACTGATGCCTCTGAACATGGTATAGGAACTGTCCTATCACAAATACAAGACCAAGTTCAAGACCAGCTTGGGGCTTTCATCAGTAGAAGGCTACTCCCCAGGAAACAGCGTTGGATTGCCATTGAGAGGGAAGCCCTTGCTGCGGCCATATGTGTTTGGGCTCTCACTACCTTGTTCAAACCAACCACATGCCTCTCAGAGGGCTAATGCAGATGAAAGATTAGATTCCCAAACTGTTAAGGCAGTCCATATTCCTAGAGGAATGGTCTTCAAAGGTTATTCTCATCCTCTTTCATTTGGGGAGGTTATTTAGGAAAGTGCCTCTTTTGAATGGTGAACCTCCAATAATTTTTGCCTGATGTCTGATGTGATTTCAAACTGTAAGTACACTGGCTTCCTGCTAACGAGGTTCCAAAGTCCAGACCCCTTTCTCCAAACTTGTACCATGATTGGTACAACTTCATTTACCCCTGTAAGCCCCTAGTAAATAGTTCCCCTGGTACTTAGTGCAGGAGTACAGAAGAGGGTCCTTTGGGGCTGCAACACTGGTTGTGCCAACCCAGAGACCCCTTACCTAGGCTTTGCATACTGCCATTGCAGGCAGCATGTCTTGGGGCATATAAATCCAAAGAGTCACCATGGCACACCGCTTTACATGCCATGCTACCCATACACTACATAAGTTATAGGTAAGTCACCCCAGCTGTAGACATTTAGCCCTAAGGTAGTCTGCACTATATCCTATGTGCGGTCATGTCAGCGTGAGCAGAAATGCCCCTACAATGTCCTGTCTATTCTGAGATGTTGTAAGTGAACAGGAAAGCCATTAAGAGTGCATGATGGCTTCACTGATTCCTAAGGTGTATGGTACCAAACATCTAGCCTTAGTAAACTCTCACAGATACTAGTGGTTGATTTATTAATACATGCACACAGACACAGGAGAAGGTCCCCTGAAAACCTACATTGCACTGGGTTTATTCCTGACTTGTTTTTGCCAGCCTGCCACTACCAAAAATGTTTCTGATATCATTGGGTGAGAGCCAGGATTCTTAGAGGATAGAGACAAAGCCTGCAATGGGCAGAGTTGCTTCACGACTCCTCTATGACAGGATGACCTTCCCGGGTGGGAAGTTTCAAAGGCGATGCCACCTTTAAAATCCAACACAGAAATCTGCAGATAGTGGGGGAACACAATCTCCATTTCCTGCTCCAGTTTTGGCGGGAGTAAAGGCAGGAAAATTAGTTAGATTAGAAAAGGGGTTTCTGCTTAGCCTACTACCATGCCTAGGGTGGGACATGCGATGGTGCCTTTTCCCACAGGAAGCTGTCACTTGTGGGTGTAGACACCCTACAGGTAGATAGTCTATTGGCTCCCACATGTCTACCCTTGTTATGCCCCTAAATCCACTATTTAGGTGGCACCCTAAGATCTAAACATCAGATGACAAGACAGAGAAGACCAAGAAAAAAAAGTCCTGCTGCATGAGAAATGAAGCAATGCTGCAGAAGAAAATGGCACCAAACCCTGACTGTTGCTGCAAGGGCTTTAGAGTCACAGCCTGATGTGTCGTCTGGAACCTGAAGCGACTCCAAGAACCCTGGAGGCCCTCCAGCCTTCAATAAATCTCAGAGAAGCTCACTTGGAGTGAAGGTATTACACCCCAGCATGCTGCAGGCAAGATCCTGTGAAGTCGGGTTTGTAGACTTGCTGTTCCCCGATGACCTCGACACAACACGATTGCAAGAGAAGGTACAACAGTTGTAGAGGGTCAGATCTGTCTCCTCGCCAAGTTTATTGACACATGAACCTACCGGAGCCGCATAATGCCAATACAGGGGAACCAGACCAACAATGGCAAATATCGAGAAGAAGAGTTGTGTTACGAAAAGTTCATAATGTATCTTGATGCTTGTCGATTTATTTTCCCTCTGCAGCACTCCTAGCGACTGGGCAGATGGGGCTCCGCTCTGAGTGCATATGAATAAACAGTTATTGGTTTGTATTCTCAACTGTCTGATCGGCCGTTCATTTAGTACTGCCGGATGGTGCCTTGCCCAGGGGTCATCCCTATTGGAGCATTGAACGGCAAACCCCTTGGATCTGCCCATTTGGTCTGAAGAGTCAGAAGTGGAGAACTGGTTCGTTGAATTACTGATATCAGGTGAGTTTGTTTTAGTTCTTTGTGGATATGGTACCGTTTGGGTTTGCGTTTGGTACAGTCGAAGGACTGTCTTAATGAAAGGTAGTTGCAAATATTTTGCCAGATAAAACTAACAATTTCATTTTTCTTTCAAAATGCCTGACCTGAGCAAACTTTGGAATTTGTGTTGTCGTTCGTGTTCTGCAGATGCTTGATTAGAAGAAACTCAGCCCGCCTCCAAAAGTCAGCCCTTATTTTGATAAGTATGTGAAACATGGCCTTGGCCCTATTATGTTTAGTGCCCTATGGCAAAAATATACGCAGTAGAATGCCAAGTTGCAGTGGCCTTTGACGGGCACCTTTGATGAACAAAAGATTGTGTTTTTACAGGAACCGTTATTTAAGAGATGAAGTAGGCAGTCGATGTTTGACTCCCTCAGGACCTGGCAGAAGGAGGCCAGACAGAGGCAGTTAAAGATAAAGAGGGATGAACGGAAAGGCAAAATGGAAACACTGACACAGAAAGCTGTGGCATATTGATGGAGCAAGGTTTCACTCGTACAGAGACTTGCTCCGACTCAACCCTATCGAAATAAAACATAATGGAGGAGGAGCTACGCGGGCAACCGAGATGGCCGCGTGAGCACAGAGCTCTCCGGACCCCCGCCGCCCTCGCATAATATCCTGAAAATATCCTGAATTCGTGGACGGATTATTGAAGAGGAACCTGGGCTGATCTCATTACTTGTTTCAGAATTTGATTTGGACCCGGAGAACCGAAAATACGTCGACTTGGGTTTTTTAGGCCCACCCTGGGGTGAGCCGGGGACTTGGTGGCGTGTGAGGCCGGGTCCGAGTTGAACAACAACGGTTGTGGGGTTAGTCCCAGGTGCCCTACTGTAACTTTCAGTTTCGTTTCTGACTCTGGCCTGGTCGTGGGACGGCCTCATTTGGTCGGGGCTTTGTCCAGTCCCTGAGCAGAGTGAGAGTCACCTTTACATCGACTTGGACCAGGTTCGGCCGTGTCTCCTCTTGAGCCTCTCCTACTAGTGACTTTTGTTTGGTGGTGCCCTGTTCACCAGCGGCCATTTTCACCAGGTCGCGAGGGTCCCTCTGGGGCTCATCCTCTAACATGGCTGCCAGAGGAGATGCAGAGAGACGGAAGACCAAGATGCGCCTTCGTGGGGGACCGATCCAGTCTAACATTATGGACCGGTATACCCAGTCTAAACCGTCCCCTGGAGCCACCGGTCACACCCCGGGGGACGCGGGGGATGCTTCGGCCACCCTACTGATTTGTCCCTGCAGGACATCATGGGCGCCATCTCCAACATGAAGGAGACTATCGGCCAGCAATACGAGGCTCTGGCTCATAAAATCGACATGGTGGCCATCGATGTAACCCTGATTCGAGCCGATCTGTCCAAGACCAACGAGAAGATGTAGTCGTTGGACCTCAAGACAACTAGCCTCACGACTGACGTCTCGGAGCTCCAGACGGAGCTTGGCAATCTTAGATCGGCTAACGATCTTATGTCCCATCGTCTGGAGGATTTCGAGAACAGGGCAAGACGCAGTAACGTTGGCGTCATAGGTGTGCCAGAAAATCCTGAGGCTCACTCTGTTGATCTCCTGGTCGAGGACTTGGTCCAGACCTACCTTGCTCCGTCTGGATTGAGCAAGTTCTTCGCGGTGGAACGCGCCCATCGTGTTCCGGGTGGAAAGCCTAAACCGGGTGCCCCGCCGAGGCCCATCGTAGCCAAGCATTTCCATTTCAGGGATCGTGACGTTATCCTGCAGGCCTCGAGGGTGAGTGGCCCGGTGAACTTTGAGAACACTACTGTGAACTTTTACCCGGACTTTACCCAGCTTGTTCAGAGACAAAGGATGGGCTTCCGTGGAGTTAAGAAACGTCTTCGGGAATTAGGACTGAAATACGCCATGCTTTTTCCCACTAGGCTGCATGTGGAGTATGAGGAACGGACATTCTTCTTCGACCGACCAGAGAACGTGAGTGACTGGCTGGACTCCCTACCAGACCGGACAAACTGGACTGACCGGACTGAGCACCCTGGTGGCGCCGAGGGTGGCGTGTCTTCATGCGAGTTACGCTTCGGCCCCTGAGCTCCGGATACAGGACATTGTCTACTTGGGTTCCGTAATTGTGTATACGATGTTTTATTAACGTTCCCTTCTGGGTGGCGGGAGGGACGGGGCCCTTTCCTCCTCCGGGGTCTTTTTGTAGAGTGGGGATGTTTGGGCGACAGGGACACTGCATGTTGGGGTGGCTTGTTAGTGTACTGCAGGGGTGCAGGGAGGGGGGAGTTGTAACAGGTGTTGGTGGGAGGGTGGGGAGGGGTGTTTGTGGTTGTGTTCTTTTTTCTCAAGGCGACGTATTGTTTTCTTTTCCGTTTCAATTGTTCTGCTCTTTGTGGGGTGGCTCCTGCATTACTTGTTGGGATGGGGGGTAGTGGGTTGAGGTTAATATCTTGGAATGTCAATGGTTTGGGGGATCGTATTAAGCGGGGGGTGGTGTTGCAGTATCTGTGACGATTGTCTCCTGATGTGGTATTTTTGCAAGAGACTCATCTGGTGGGTAATACTTGTCACGCTATGAATAGGTGGGGTTACCGCCTGGTTGCGCACTCTGGGTTTACTACGGGCTCTAGAGGGGTGGGTATTCTGATCCGGTCTTCTCTCCCTCTCGAGATTGATGATGTATTCCTTGATGATAGGGGGCGTTACACCGCCCTCACAGGTAGATATGAGGGTAAGACCCTTTCACTGCTTATTGTTTACGTCCCCCCGGGCCTTCAGACCTCCACCTTTTCGGATGTCGGCCGTGTGTTGCTGGGGCTCCCTGACTGTGTCCTTCTCATGGGTGGAGATTTTAACTCTGTGTTTTCGGGCTTGGTTGACCGTCACCCCCCCAGGGATATTCCTCCGTCCCAGTCATGGCTTGGTGGGTTCTTAGACACCTTTGGTCTTGTAGACTGCTGGAGACGTATGCATCCCACACAGCGTCAATACACCTTTCACTCCGGGGCGCATGGGAGTCTATCTAGAATTGACTATTTCCTCATGCCCGCGTTTCAGTCTTCCTCGGTCTGGGAGATCAGACACTTGGCCCGGGGCATCTCGGACCACTCTCCGCTTTGGCTCTGCATTGACACGGGGGTAGACGCTGCGGGGCGAGTCGCCCCTATTAATCCTTGGTACTTGCGTACTCCCAAGACCCGCAGCCAGTTGATTAAATCTCTAGACCACTATTTCCTGGAGAATGAGGGGTCGGTTTCCTCCTCTGTGTCCCTGTGGGAGGCCTTCAAGACTGTCATCCGTGAGCAGGCCCTGTCCCTCATCGCTGAAACTAAGAAGGCTAGGAATCGGGAGGTGGTGGGTCTGGAGGCCGAAATATTGGATCTGGAGGCCGAGTTGGAATCAGGTGTTACCCGTGAGGGGCTCCATGCCCTTGGTCTGAAACAGCTTGACTATAAGTCCCTTGTTACGGATGCTGCCAAGACGATGTACAGGGAACAGCAGGGTCGACTCTATGATGTTGGGGATAAGGCAGGTAAATTGATCGCTTGGCTAGACAGGAAGGAAAGAGTGAATCGTGTTGTCCCTGTTATCCGGACTTCGGATGGTGTGAGTGTGACTGACCCGAGTGAGATTGTGGAATGTTTTCCTGGTTATTTCCGTGCTGTATATTCCCCGGTGTCTGAAAGGGATGAAGAGGACTCCCACTTCCTATTACGTGACATTGCGCTGCCCTGCCTCTCCGAGGAGGAGCGGGTGTGTATGGAGGCCCCATTGTCTGCTGATGAGATCGCGACTGCAATTCGATCTCTCCGTTCGGGCAAAGCTATGGGCCCGAACGACTTGCCTATCGAGCTGTATAAACTGCGGCCGGATAAGGTCGCGCCTCATCTCCGCGATATGTTCAGGGAGTCACGTGATCTTGGCGCCCTCCCTTATGATCAGCGTCTGGCTACGATTGTGGTAATTCCCAAAGAGGGTAAGCCTTGGGACCTCTGCGCGTCGTACAGGCCCATCTCCCTGCTAAACGCTGAGCCTAAGGTTCTTGCCAAGGTTCTTGCCACTCGTCTGCTTACTGTGATCAGTGACCTGATTCATCCGGACCAATCCGGATTCATCCCACATCGAAATACGGCCCTCAACCTGCGGCGTCTGCACGGTGTTCTCGCGAGGGCGGGGTCTCTTTCGGAGCCGGCCATCTTGGCCTCTTTGGACGCCTCGATGGCCTTCGATACAATAGAGTGGCCCTATCTCTGGGCTGCCCTCGCGAAGTTTGGTATCGGCCCGGAATTTGTCGGGTGGGTGAAATTGTTATACAAGGATCCACTGGCCCAGGTGGTGGTAAATGGTCGAGTGTCCGAACCTTTCACCCTCGGTAGGGGTACCAGGCAGGGGTGCCCCCTGTCCCCATTGCTTTTTGCTCTTGCGCTGGAGCCGCTAGCAGCGTGGCTCCGGTGGGAACCGTCCATCAAGGGTATTCAGTGGTCCCCCGATTTCGAAGATCGTGTCTCGCTGTACGCGGACGACATTCTCTTGTACCTTACTTCCCCGTGTAAATCTCTAAATGTTCTGTTCGATGTCCTTACCTCATTCGGCAAGAACTCTGGCCTGGTTATAAACTGGGCTAAGTCCTGTATATATGCCATTTCCGGCGGCCTGCCACCATTGCCACGTAGATTTCCCATCCGGGTCTCTCAATCTGGCTTTAAATACTTGGGGATCTTTATTACGCTTGACCCGGTGTCCCGCTATGAACAGAATCTTCTTCCTCCTCTCCGTAGACTGAGGTTGGATGTGGCTCGGTGGCGTAGATTGCCTTTGTCACCACTTGGCAGGGCCGCTCTCTTTAAAATGATGTCCCTGCCCCGGTTTCTCTATGCACTCCAGAATTCGTTTGACGCTATCCGTGTAAGCTATTTTCGGGAGGTGGAAGGTCTACAGAGACGACTTGTCTGGGACGGCCGTGCACGCATTGCCCTCGCGAAACTCACTATCCCCTTGTATGACGGGGGCATGGCACTTCCGGATATCAGACGGTATTACTGGGCATCACAGTTGTCCGCGATTAACCACGCAATGTACTCACCCAGCCCGAATCTGGCTTTTGCGATGGATAAGCATCAGCTGCCGGGTGGGGACTATAACAGAGCGCTCTATTCCAGGGCGACTGGGCGGAACCTTACGAAACCCACCAAGATTGCTGTGAGTGTGTGGCGGGCTGCCAATGTGGCCATGGGTTGGAATGATCGAGTGACTCTAGCGACCCCACTGTATGCGTCTGAACGATTGGGATGTCTCTGGACGACGAAAGGGTTTGAGAGGTGGGATATGATCGGTATCAGTAAGGTGGGTGACCTTTGGGTGAAGGGAGCGGTAAAGTCCTTTGAAGTGCTTCAGAGTGACTATGAACTGAGTGAAAGGGAGTTTTTCAGATATGCGCAGGTCCGTCACGCCCTGACGTCAGTCCTCGCTTCCGACACCAATGTTCCCGAGTCCTCTCCACTTGAGGACCGAATACTTGATGGTCATCTACCCGATAGTACGATTTCTTTAATCTATAAGAAGCTAATCAACAGTCGGGCGGATCTCCTTGTCCGTCTTAGAGAGGCCTGGACCGGAGATGGGCTGGAGTTGGACGACGAAGACTGGCAATCAGCGTTGTCCTCTCCGAAGGAGGTCGCCATTCCCGCCCGTCTCCGCCTCGTCCAGCTTAAGATTCTACACCGAGTGTACGTTACTGGCCCTCGTTTGGTTGCTATGGGATTCTCCTCGGACGGGTTGTGTAAGCGTGGGTGTGGTTTGAGTGCTACATTCCTCCATGTCATTTGGGAATGTCGAGAGGTGGCTGCGTATTGGATGAGTGTGCATGCCGTGATGGAGAGTGTCACGGGGGTCGCTTTGCTGCCTGAGGCTCGGAGATGTTTATTGAATGTGTGGGAGCCTACTGATTACAGTGTGGCCCAGGCTAGGTGGGCGGCCCTTGGGAACATGATTGCAAAACGGGATATAGCGCAGTTATGGTGTTCCCAACGTCCCCCCACCGTGTCAGTATGGATGGAGAATATGGACTGGTGTATGTTTAGAGAGTAGACGGTGTATTTGGCTAGGGGCAGACCGAGGGCATGGACAAAGGTATGGAGTCAGTGGAATGCCTATCGAGGAACATCTGTACGCCCCCGCTTGAAGAAATCCCAGATGTTCCCCTATCCCCCTGAGCTGACATTCCTGGAAGAGCCTACTTCTTTTCTTGTTTTTTTTACCTCCCCACGGTTCCGCCCCCACCCTGACTAGCTCCATTGCTTGCTAATTCATCTCTCCTATACTGAGGGTTCCCCCCCATTAGAGCTCGACTTTGTCCACCATGCCTTCCGCCTTGAGGTTTGTGTGTTTATTTTCTTTGGGTTCTTTTTATAAATCTCAGAAAATGATATTATCCTGCTCATATCCTGTGTGCTACGATTTAGATCCTGTGTTTGTCTGGCCTCTCGGAACCTAACCACCGTTTCCTTCTGTTTGCATACTATGCTTCATGCTTTAGCGGCTGGCCCGTGTGGTTGTTGGCCCGTACTTGTATCTATATTTTCACTGCACAATAAAGTTTAAAAAAGAAATAAAACATAATACTCTAATAAACATGTTTCAGCTTACTAATAATGCACCACACAACATTTCTAGTATCTAGGGGAAGCTTGACTATGTGCTTTTACCAAGCGTAACTCGAATGTGCCTTAAAATGGCTGCAGCAATGTGGGAACTTTTCTGCGCATGCATCTGTCACACTCACGTGATGTGACGTATTCTTTGCCTTGGAGGGGAAACTTTGCTTCTGCGCACTAGAACTAAAGATGGCTGCACTATGTTTTCACATGCTAACGCTTGCATTGCTGCTTTTACTAAATTGTTTGTTCACCAGAAGCAAGCACCCGTTGATTTCTAAATGGGCTGAAAATAAAGAGTTCAACCCTAATGGCAAGATTCAAGCTGCTATGTTGCTGGCTTTTGAAAAGAAAGGGAAACTCTGTATCCAAAGAGAAAAAACTGATTATTATAACAATATATCCATTGGTTTCAGTGAATGTGAACATCATTTCAAAGGGGTTGGGGTTTCAAGGATGGAACTGAGCCAGTTTATCCTGGAATCTATTACATTTGTGGGAACAAGGAATATTTTAAATTGCCTGATCATTGGTATGGGAATTGCTATTTTGAAATAGTATTCCCAGAGGTGCACCATGTGGAGAAAATCACTGGAAGCAATGCAGAAACTAATGGATTAACTCGTAGTAAAAGAGCATAATTTGCTGAAAATGTAGGTGACATATTTAGTGCAATAATACCTTCATTGGGAGTGGTTCTGAATACTCAAAGAATTTGTAAATTTTCAACAGTGGTGGATCGCTTATCGACTGACACTGCTAGTGGATTTCTAGTGATCAATGCCGAACTAGTTGCAGTAAGATCAATGGTTTTACAAACTCGACTTGCTCTTGATATATCATTGACAAAAGAGGGCGGAATCCTTAAAATGTTGAAGATGCAACATTGTTGCATTTACATTCCAGACGAAAGTGTTGAAATTGGAAAATATGCAAGAAACATTACTTATTTGAGAGAAAAATTGAAACCACTGGAGATGGACAGTGCATGGAAGAGAGTAATTAATGGTCTCTCTTCAATTAGTAGTTTATTCTCTAACGTAGGAAAGAGTTTTGTAGGTAAAATACCGATGCCAAAAGTGGGTGTTGCCCTACCTATTTTAAGGATATTCATTTGTTGCAAATGCTACAAACATAAAAAACATATACAGTAAATAATAAAGGGAAGAAAATAAACTTCAGTGAAATTGAGCTTGAAGAATTAAATGGGGATTTGTATAAAAAGATGAAAAACTTCCACATGAATAATGGGGAAAAACCTAAAAGAGTGTTCGAAGAGATAGAAATTAATAAATGTTGAAAAGTTGGCATCTGTTTCTGTAATTTGTGATGATATAAAATATAATCAAAGAGGGGATTGATGGAGCAAGGTTTTACTCGTACAGAGACTTGCTCAGACTCAACCCTCTCAAAATAAAACGTAATACTCTAATAAACATGTTTCGTCTTACTAACAATGCACCACACAACATTTCTAGTATCTAGGCGAAACTTGACAATGTGCTTTTCATAACCGTAAGTCGTGTCTTAAAATGGCCGTCGAAACACGGGAACTTTTCTGCGCATGCGTCTGTCACACTCACGTGACGTGACATATTCTTTGCTTTGGAGGGAAAACTTTGCTTCTGTGCACTAGAACCAAAGATGGCTGCTCTATGTTTTCATATGCTAACGCTTGCATTGCTGCTTTTTCTAAATTGTTTGTTCTGCTTACTCCCTAATGCTGTAGTTGAAATAAAGTAATGGGAATAGAGTAGAGATAAGTGGTATACACTGCATTCATTTATTCTTTGTTCTAAAACTGTTCGTTTTGATTTTGCTATTAGCTCGTGTTTAGACCAATCAAGTACAATGTTACTCCATCTTGGGTCCCGCGACTGGGCATGTGTATAAAATCTCCGAGTCCACAGCCCATGACATTGAATCAATGCCAGCAACAGACTTGCCTGAGAGACTCACCTTTCGACCTCTCAATGGAAGCTCGGATGTACCTAAAGGTATACAATGTATTTGTTATAGAAACATCCATTGTTGGGTGGCATAAAATACATGGGAAAATAGAGTTATGGGTGGGAAGATAATTTGCATTATTGAATCAAGTGACCTCATAACTGGTATGGTGTGATGACCTCTCCTCGTCTTTTGACCAATCAAATTAAGGGAATACACACATTTGCAACATTTTCGGGTGGTACACTGCCCTGAAAAATGGTATATCTAAGGTAAACTTAGCTAGCTAGTTTGTCCGACTTGTCCGAATAGCTGACCTGTCACTGACCGAACGCACTCAATAGGCGATAGAGAGCAGAGGTGCTGGCGGAGCACTCTGTCAGAAGATTCGATAACCTAATCGGGGTTCTGGGGAGGAGTTCGATAACCCAATCGGGGTTCTGTGGGAGAAGGTTTGATGACCCAATCGGGGTCCGACTGTTAGCTGCAGAGAAGGGTGTGCCGCTGGCGTTGCACTTTAGCTGTGGGTGCCGGTCCTGATCTGTGTGGTCCTGTCCTGATCCAATTTAGTCCGTACTTGTCCTGATTCTGGTCTGCACCTATCCTGTCCTGTTTGCACCTGAACTATCGGGAGACCTGTCCTTTATCCCAGCCCGTTGCCAGGGTTGGTCTTCACACCCTTCTAGGTAAATATAAAGTTACGAGGATATGTTATTGTACTGTTTCCCTTTTCTTACCCTTCCTATGTTTCAATGCTTAAAGAAGGTCTCGTAATACTTTCACATCATCTTGCTTTGATCATATTCTTCCTAATTGAACAAGCTTTGATTGAATTGGTATGGAGTCTGACATTTAAGAATTTACATAGATAAAGTGTTTAAATCTTTCCCGAGTCTGTGGTTACTTTATGAGTGCAAATGTTTATTTACTGCCTAATATGTTAACACTCTTGATCTCTTAGGACTCTAGGTACCGGTGGCAAGGATTGGTAATACAAATAGTATAGGTCCTAAATGGTTTATTAAATTCCTGATTAAAGCGTAGGTTTACTTGTTTGAAGTGAGTACATTTTATGGGCCCAAGTGAGTATGGTAAAACGAACAGGTGAGCCCGTGCTCTATCAGTATTCTTTTGGTAGCAGAGCAGTGGTTAGGGTTTAGTTAAGATAGGTAGTTAGTCACGTATTGATCAATTTGATTCAAATTGATTTTATGTATTAACCAAAACCCGTTTGTAATGTTCTATGTTTGTTTTGAAATCCCCGGGGCAGAATAGCGGGTGATAAATGGTAGCCACACTGCAGTGAGGTCACTTGCCTAAGGAAGTAAGTGCATGGTTAGGTAAAACTGGAAGCACTGATTAGGAATTTTCTGTATAAATGTGTGAATAAATGATAGCAAAGGAGTTTGCTGGGGAAACTTTGGCCTTATATCACCTAGAAAGGGTAAGCCAGAGAGAGTAACAGGTTCTCTAATGCTTGTATGAAGAGTAGGTGGAAGGGATCTACTCGCAGTGTATGAAGAGTACGCGGAAAGGTTTTACTTGCAGTAGGTGCAAATCATGTTTCCTTTGAATTTAGTCACTTTGGCACAGTGGCGACTGTTTTTACGTTGTTGATTAATGAATATTGCATTCAAACGTGAAAAGGAATACGTTTTCGTATTACCTTGCAAAGGAGGGAGTCAGTTGTGGTGCTGCGCTGACGTCACCAAGAGCCGCGCTGTTATTGGTTGAGACAGCGGGTGTGTAGCTGAGGTAATAATTGTAAAGAAGGGGTGAGTTGAGGAGCTTGGGAACTTGCCTCACAAGAAAAGCTGTGCAACATGATACCTTTAATGGTAGAAGTTTGTACAATTTGAGAACATGCATGAATGAATTAGATCCCAGACCAAGATTAACTCAGTACGAAGCATTAGAAGAATGGGAGACTGAGGCTTTTGAGCGAGATAGATGAGCAGCGACAGAAATTGGACTACATTTTATCCCAGATTTCCTAAAGAAACAAGAGATAAGCAAATGAAGAAATGGAGACAGTCTATGTTAGTGGAAGGATTATATCCTGTATTAACGTTAGAAGAACCATCAGGAAGCAAGTGCCCAGAGAAAACGAGAAATTTAATGACTAGTGGTGAATCGGGTGATGACTACTTGGAGGATTTGTTAATGTAAAGTCCGCCACCTTACCATGAGGAAGCAAATAGAGTTAACCCTAGCGCCCCGTTCTTAAAACCACCTTTGGTTCCGCAAGTTGTGCATGAAACTTCATTTGAAAAAGTGTAACAGGATAGGGAACGAGAAGCAATAAATAAACAAAGAAGTGAATTAATTCAGAAAATCTCCCAGTTGAATATTAATCGCGAAGCATTGACCATTCCGGTAACCATAGGTCCCGTTGTTCCAGTATATGGAGAAAAGCAGTCCTGTCCTAAACCTCCTGTTCTGACTACACCTGTAGTGCAAACAAGAAAGGAACCCTTGATAGTTGATGATCAAGCAAGTGAATGCGAGTCAGGGATTTCCCTGATGGATTTGCCTATAAGGGAACCGGTGGGTGACTCGATCAGGAAAAACACTCCTCGAAGCTCTAGAGAGGTACGGATGGAAACATCCTCAGGTACAAGAAGCGCTACTGTAGTATCCCCGGAAGAGATAGAGAGATGGTCCAGAGAAATAGAAAAGCCAAAACCACAGCCAAAGGTATTGGATATTTTTAAATTAAGAGTTGAATTAGAAGAAATGATTGCTGGAAAAGTGGGATTGGAAAGGTTAAACACTTTCAGTGTAGACAAATTGTTGTTTATATATCGAAGTATCACTCGAAATACTAAAACATTTCATGGAAAAATTAATGAGTTTGGCTTCTGATATGGGAATTGACATCGGAAAATCTAAAGTGTTACAGAAACCCTACCAAGCTGAATTTTCTGATAAAGATTTAGAAAACATGAATGTATCAGGACGTAAATTGCAAATTAAAGAATTGTTGTCATTGTTACAAAAATGAGGTGATTTAGACAGATGGAAAGCAAGATGGATAAAGAAAAAGGAGGAAGCCCAGGGGAAAAGCACTGCATCTGAATATTTATTAAAAGAACCAGAAACAGTGGAAAGGGTATCCCCGATGAGAGAAGTGCCAGGAGGAGGTTATGTACATGTCCCATGGTCCTGACAGGATATTTTATCATTTACAAATGATTTCCCAAAACTTAGAGAGAAACCTGTAGAGTGGTACAGACAGGTCGAGAGATTTGTAAAAGTATCCAAAGTGTAGTTAAAAGATTTAGTTGGGTTGTTTGACATTGTAGTACCCGCAGATTTATGGACAGAATGTAAAATTACTATTGATTGGCCTAGTGATGAGTACCATAGAGATCCAAAGACAGGAGCTCCATCAGATGACGTGATGAAAAAGTATTATCAAGTCATAACCTTCCTGAAAGGAAAAGTACCCCCAAAAGAAACAGATTGGGCAAGAATAGACAGAACTACCCAAAATAAGGATGAATCAGTACATGCATATTATGAACTCCTTTTACAGGTATTTAAGCAGTACAGTGGTTTGTAAAGCATTGATACGAAAGACATGACACATTTTTTTTTATCGGTTTGTGTCAGGGTTAAAGTCAGAAATTTCTCATATGATTAATGATCATAAAATCTGCTGGCAGGCTAAGCCTGTTGACAAGATACTCAAATATGCTAAATATTGTGGGGATGAAATTGACAACAAATGAAAGAATTTAGAAGAAAAGGTAATGTGGGCACAGGTAAAATTAGCAGAGCAACATGAACTCAAGTTAAGTCAACTGAAAAATAATCAGAGTCAAGGAGATGGAAATAGGAGTAAACCAAGAGGTGGATTGAACAGAGAGGAGGCCAAGAAAAAGTTTCCTTGTCATGGGTGCGGAAAAATGGGGCATTGGAGAAACGAGAGTAAGGCTGTATTGAGTAACAATGTGCAAAATGACAATTTGAATCCACAGACGCAGAATGGGGTGTCAAGGAAGCCACAGCAACAGGTAATACAGAACCAGTTACCACTTGCACCTATGCCAGATTCTGGGAGCCAAGCGAAGTACAGTGTGGATACCACAAATTGGGAGGGAAGTGGAAGGAGAGATGCAGTGACATCACAATTTATTTTGAGTGACGCATTTTTTGAGGAAGATAGTTACTGACGGTGCCTGAGAAGGGAGGACGAGGAGTGCATACTTGGCGCATCCTTGCCGGTAGATCAGTCAGGTCCATACATTGAGGGAAAAGTTGAGGGAAATGATGTTACCTTTTTGTTGGATACTGGCGCTACCCGTTCTACTGTGAGAACAGCAGACGTCCCAATACCTACCCCTCTAGGGAGAAGCGATCCAAGTAGTGGGCGTTTCTAATAAACAAATTAGTACCCCTGTTACAGAGCCTATGGAAATCAGAATAGGGAATGTTAAGAAAATGCACAAATTTGTGGTATGCGATTCCATTCCAGTGAACCTATTAGGTAGGGACTTACTGTGTAAAATTAACTGCACAATCTTTTGTACCCCAAGTGGTGTTGAAATACAAACCCCAGATGAAGATGCAGTTAATAAATTAATGTTGGCCAAACAAGAAACTGAACATAAAAAGATGCTAGTGGAAGACCTCCCAAAAGAGGTGCAGCATACCGTGAATCCAGAAGTGTGGGATTTCACTGGAAAGATGTAGGATTAATGGCAAATGTTGACCCAGTAAAAGTGACAGTGAAAGAAGGTGCAGTTTACCCAAATATTCGTCAATACAAAATGAGCCCAGAAATAAAAGCAGGCGTTGCAGCAGAAATAAAGCGTTTGGTTGATCAAGGCATTTTACAAGAAATCATGAGCAGTCCCTGTAATTCACCTATAATTGGCATAAGGTAACCGAGCGGAAAATATAGGGTCGTACAAGACCTCTGCAAAGTTAATAAAATTGTCATCCCATGTTGTCCAGTTGTGCCAAATCCTGCAGTGATTCTGTACCAGATACGGTGGGGAGCCGGATGGTTCACTGTAATTGATCTGTGCCAGGCATTTTTTTCTATACCGTTACATCCAGATATCAAATTTCTTTTCTCGTTCAAATTCGATGATGATGTTAACATTTGGAATTATGTCCCTCAGGGGTACACAGAAAATCCATTGATCTTTAATCAGATATTGAAGAAATGTCTTGAATCTCTGGTCTTGCCTGGACAGTCTGTCCTGGTGCAGTATATAGACGACCTGTTGGTGGCGTCTAACACTTAGAACGACTGTCTTGTTGATACCATTGCATTATTGAATCATTTGGCTGAAGGAGGGCATAAAGTGTCACCTGAAAAGTTACAATTCTGCACCACATCAGTAAAATATCTGGGGCACCAGATAGAAAGAGGTGTCAGAAGAGTTACCTCTGAAAGAATTAAAATAATCAGAAACATGAATCTACCTCAAACACAGAAAGAAATCAGAATGTTTCATGGAGTTGTGGGTTACTGCAGGCAGTGGATTGTGGGATTTGCAGTCCTATCTAACCCTCTGATACAAATTACAACGAAGAGAGCAAAAGACCCAGTAGAGTGGGATAACAAAAGCATGACTGCCTTCTTGAAGCTGCGAGACTGTCTTTGCTCAGCTCCAGCCTTAGGGATGCCTGATTATTCAAAGGAATTTGCATTGTTCTGTGATGCATGCGATAATTATGTGTTGTCTGTTCTGACCCAAACTCATGGTTTAATGAGATGTCCTGTGGCATATTTTTCCACTGCATTGCCAGGATGTCTGAAAGCAGTAGCTGCAACCTGCATGAGTCTTGAGCAAAGTGAATCCATCATTATGGGACACCCTGTAACTGTGTACGTCCCACACTCAGTGGTGATTCTGTTAACCAGAACACGTACTCAGTATTTGACTCCTAGTCGGCTGACTAAGTATGAGCGAATCCTTCGAGGTGCAGGGAATGTGACCATTGCCAGATGCACTGTCTTAAATCCACCCACACTGTTACCTGATTCACATTTTGAAGAGGTGAAAGGGGAAGTCGAGCATGATTGCATCAACCTCACAGAGTACAGTACTAAGCCACGTCCTGATATAAAAGAAGAGCCATTATTAAATTCAGAATATGAACTATTTGTGGATGGCTCATGCATGAGACATGAGGAAGGAGTATTAAGTGCTGCATCTGCTCTGTGTACTTTTTGGGGTCCAGTTGAAGCATCCTATTTACCTGTAGTCAAGTCTGCATAAGTAGCCGGATTAGTTGCATTGACAAGAGCCTGCAAATTTGAGAAAAATTGGAAAGTAATCATATACACTGATAGTCAGTATGGTTGCGGGGTTGTGCATGACTTTGGCCAACTTTGGATGCAAAGGGAGTTTCTGACTTCTTCGGGTACTCCTATTAAGAATGGACATTATGTAAAAGACTTACTGGAAGCAATTCAATTGCCAAAAGAAGTGGCTGTGGTCAAGTGTGCTGCTCAATCTGGAAATGACAAAGTGACAGCAGGTAACCGATATGCTGACCAACTAGCCCAGCACTGTGCCAAACATAAGATGGTCATTAATAAGAAAATCGATGCATGTGGAAACAGCTGCCAACTTATGTTGCTTGAAAGAGTGAAAACATGGGAAGAAGTGAGAGATTTGCAAAATGAGGCAGAAATAAAGGAAAAAGAAGAGTGGGAGAAAATAGGATGTCGAAAAAGGGTTGAGGATGGTGTTATTGTTTACCTTGATGGGAGACCTGTGTTACCAGATTGTATGCTTGCTCCTATGGCTAGGATGTACCATGGAAGTACACACAAAGGTAGGGAAATGAATATACAATTGTTCAGACAGAGTTGATTCAATGTGAGATTCAGGAATGTAGCAGAGAGTCTTTGCCAGAGGTGCATAACCTGCCAACGAATGAATACTGGTAAGAGCATTGTAGTGTTGCCAGGAAAGATTGGAAAGGCTGAAGGTCCCTTCATACAACTACAGATTGATTTCATCCAGTTAGCCCCTTGCCGAGGACTGAAGTATGTCCTTGTCATTGTCTGCCTGTTTTCAAAATGGGTGGAAGCTTACCCTACCCCCAGGAATGATAGCATCACTGTAGCTAAACTACTACTTAGGGAACTCATACTATTTTTCGGTTTTCCAGTAACAATTGAATCAGACAGAGGGTCTCATTTTAATAATTAAATAATTTGTCTGATCTGTGAAGTATTCCAAATTGAGCAAAGACTGCACTGTGCATTCCACCCAGAGGCTTCTGGAGTGGTTGTACTACTGAATGGCACAATCAAGTCACGCTTGGGAAAGATATATGAATCTACCCGATTGGAGTGGCCTGATGCTTTACCTCTTGTTTTGATGGGACTCAGAAGCATCCCAGACAGAAATACAGGCTTGATTCCCCATGAAATTCTCATGGGAAGAGCAATGAGGCAAGCATGGGTACCAGGACACAAGCTGATAAATATATCTGATGATTTAGTACTCGAGTACTGCAAAGAACTGGCTGACCAAGTGCGTTCTATCTCTCACCAGGTTGGGGAAGACGCTGCATCCAGACAATCAACTCCAGCACATGACCTGAATCCAGGTGACTGGGCAGTGATAAAAGAACATACTCAAGGATCTTGCCTAGCACCGAGGTGGGGAGAGCCACATCAAATGATATTGGTTACCACAACAGCTGGCAAGTGCAGGGGAATTCCAAACTGGATACACAGGAGTCATACCAAGAGGGTGACAGAACCTGATGAAGTAGAAGGTGAAGGTTGTGCACCTGAGGTGTCTCAAGACGTTGACCCCGAAGTAGTTGATAAAGAGCAACCGAGCACCAGTAAGGATGAATGAATTCCAGTAGTCGACATACCTGCAGAATTTGTGAGAACCTGAAGTCAAACCTATCTAGATAGACAGAGTGATAGTGAGGATGATATATCAATCAAACAGGGATGACAGGGGGAGGAAAGGCAATATAGGGCAGCCCCCCACTCAACAACTATGAAACAAAAAGCCCTAATCAGCCTGCATGGTTAAAGTCACAAAGCCCTGTAACTGCTGGGGCCATACCTTTTATTGGCTCACCTAGGTAAAATTAATCAATGTTGTGTTACAGGTCAGACCATACCTTAAAACGTAAAAAAACTGTGTACAGCTACACCCACAAAGAAAATATGTGAGAATGCATGGAAAGTACCTCACGGACGTAACACCCGAGGGGGTTCCCGGTTTGTTAATTACCGGTATACCCACTTCTCATCATCGGTTACTTTCCTTGCTGAGAGGATGAAGTATGTGCAAAGAAGATGTGCACAGGAGAGAATCGATAGAGAGAGATAAGGAGTGTACACATACACAGCCTTGTAGGAAAGAAAAAGGTGTTTAGAAAGAAATACCAAGTGCCTACACCCAACAACCAACAAATATATAACAAGTGAGGTTTGGCTGGCTGGGTCGATTTTATTCTGATGCTGCCAAACTTCACTATTAAAAAATGGTTAGGTTAATACCATTGATTCATTGTAACTGGACCGACATGTTTCATTGCCTTGTCATTGGCAACTTCGTCAGGGTACGTAGTTGGGTCTCAATTCTCAATCCTCCGTATTTTAGTGAGGACCTTTTGCTCAACTGTGGTAATCGTACCATCGAGTATCAAAAGACAACGTGTCAAAGATCACGTGTCCGTCGTGGAAACTCCTTGAAGTGAGTAACCGCTGCCGAGTCCCTCCGGCGCTTCCCACGTCGGCATCAGAATAAAATCGACTCAGCCAGCCAAACGTCACTTGTTTTATATTTGTTGGTTGTTGGGTGTAGGCACTTGGTATTTCTTTCTAAACACCTTTTTCTTTCCTACAAGGCTGTGTATGTGTACACTCCTTATCTGTCTCTATCGATTCTCTCCTGTGCACATCTTCTTTGCACATACTTCATCCTCTCAGCAAGGAAAGTAACCGATGATGAGAAGTGGGTATACCGGTAATTAACAAACCGGGAACCCCCTCGGGTGTTACGTCTGTGAGATACTTTCCTTGCTTTCTCACATATTTTCTTTGTGGGTGTAGCTGTACACAGTTTTTTTACGTTTTAAGGTATGGTCTGACCTGTAACACAACATTGATTAATTTTACCTAGGTGAGCCAATAAAAGGTATGGCCCCAGCAGTTACAGGGCTTTGTGACTTTAACCATGCAGGCTGATTAGGGCTTTTTGTTTCATATATGATAGTGAGGATGAGTCAGGAATAGAAGAATGTACTCAGATTACAGAAATCCAAGTAAATAGTAATTCTGAGGAGTACCAGATAAGGAAAGATCAATGTACTCAGACATTTGAAACTCCAGCCAGAACTCCAGAGTCTGAGGAGGGAAAGACAGGTATTAGGGCGAAAGCTCAGGCAGAAAACAATCAAGAAATCCAAAGACATGAGCAGGACCAGATAGGTGTAGAAAAGAGTGTTCAGGAAGAAGGCGAACAAAGTAAAACTCAAAGTTAAAGTCAAATACAGCAATATCCTGAACAAGGCCAGATTAATATCCAGGCAGAAGAAACAAAAATAAGACCTGGACCAAGTCAGATAGAGAAGAATTCAGAAGTTGACGAAGAACAAGTAGTGCCACAACTGAATGAAAATAAAAGAGCATCTGAAGAAAGTCAAAGCACAGTGCCAGCTAAAAAATTCAGAAAAGCAGGTACGTGGACTGGGTTTGTCAAGAGACTAAAATTTTGCCTTAAAACAATAAATGAAGAACCAGAGCAAGTAAATGAAATATCAAGTCAAGCTGGACCATCCACAGAGCAACTAAAAAGTACACGTTTGAAAAGACTGAATAACAAGTTCAAAGGACCAGAGTGGACCTACTTCATACTTGAAGATTTCGAAAATCTAGAACTGAGTGATGACGAACTGATTGTTGATCAAACTGACAAAGAAGTGAGACCAACTTGAGAAAAGTTTCACAGGTTAAATTCTGTGGAAAAGTTACAAAGAGTGGATAAGATCTCCTTAGTCGGAAATCGCTGATTTTAATGTTAAGGGAAGTCCGAAAAGAAATTGTCTAAAGACATGTTGTAGAATATGCCCATGTAGTATAGTAATAGTAGTTATAGTGTGGTTTGGGTTGACATTAGCTATGCCTTACCTAATGAGCAAAGAAATGCAGAATAACACTAATATACCTGAGCAAGTAGATTCACCTATGAAAATAGATACACATACACATGAGAAAGCAGTTAGTCTCAAGCAACCTGGAGTAGGTTTAGAAGCACCTGATGAAGGAGATTTACATTACAGAAGAGCTAGAAATAGAACTCATTTAAATGTATTTGCTAATTTGTTAGTACATTATGTAGAAACTATGGAAATTAGTGATTGCTACGTGTGCATGAAGTTGCCCACATCAGTAGCTGAAGGGGTCACTTATCATCACTTACCCCTGACATATGGAATTTCATGTAGCATTTTAGCTCGTTTATTTTATACAACTGGAAAATTGCAGTATTATTATTATAATTTTGATGTAATCTTTTCTGAAGTTCCTTTACGTAGAAATGTAAATCGTATTTCTAGTACCAGAGACTCTACACAGTTCATGGGTAATTATTTTCTAAGAGTAGGATCAATAGATATAGCTAAGGCTCACAAAGATAATCTAAAATGCATATTACAAGAGAAAGAAAAGATGTTTTTAGATTTAGTCGAGAAAAGGAGACAGGATTTCCATAAGAAAGCATCTGATCATAAATGAAAGATTCATAAATGGGCTGAAAATAAAGAGTTTAACCCTAATGGCAAGACTCAAGCTGCTATGTTGCTGGATTTCGAAAAGAAAGGAAAACTCTGTCTCCATAGAGAAAAAACAGATTATTATAACAATATATTCATTGGTTCCAGTGAATGTGAACATAATTTCAAAGTTATTGGGGGTTGGGGTTTCAAGGATGGAACTGAACCAGTTTATCCTGGAATCTATTACATTTGTGGGAACAAGGCCTATTTTAAATTGTCTGATCATTGGTATGGGAGTTGCTATTTTGGAAAAGTATTCCCAAAGGTGTACCATGTGGAGAAAATCACTGGAAGCAATGAAGAAACTAATGGATTAACTTGTAGTAAAAGAGCATCGTTTGCTGAAATTGTAGGTGACATATTTAGTGCAATAATACCTTCAGTTGGAGTGGTTCTGAATACTCAAAGAATTTTTAAATTGTGAACAGTGGTGGATCGCTTATCGACTGACACTGCTAGTGGATTTCTAATGATCAATACCAAACTAGTTGAGGTAAGATCAATGGTTTTACAAACTCGACTTGCTCTTGATATATTATTGGCAAAAGAGACGGAGTCTGTCAATGTTGAGGATGCAACATTGTTGCACTTACATTCCAGACGAAAGTGTTGAAATTGGAAAATATGCAAGAAGCATTACTCATTTGAGAGAAGGATTGCAACCACTGAAGGTTGACAGTGGATTGAAGAGACTAATTAATGGTCTCTCTTCAATTGGTAGTTGATTCTCTAACGTAGGAAAGAGTTTTGTAGGTAAAATACTGATGCCAATGGTGGGAGTAGCCCAACTGATTTTAGGGATATTAATTTGTTGCAAATGTCGCAAACATAAAAAGGCAGATACAGTAAATAATAAAGGGAAGAAAAGAAACTTCAGTGAAATTGAGCTTGAAGAATTAAATGGGGATTTGTATAAAAAGATGAAAAACTTCCACATGAATAATGGGGAAAAACCTAAAAGAGTGTTTGAAGAGATAGAAATGAATAAATGTTGAAAAGTTGGCATCTGTTTCTGTAATTTGTGATGATATAAAATATCATCAAAGAGGGGATTGATGGAGCAAGATTTCACTCGTACAGAGACTTGCTCGGACTCAACCCTCTAGAACTGCGCACTAGAACCAAAGATGGCTGCTCTATGTTTTCACCTTGCAAACGCTTGCATTCCTGCTTTTACTAAATTGTTTGTTCTGCTTATTCCCTAATGCTGTAGTTAAAATAAAGTAATGGTAATAGAGTAGGGATAAGTGGTATACAGTGCATTCATTTAATCTTTGTTCTAAAACTGTTATTTTTGTTTTTGCTATTAGCTCGTGTTTGGACCAATCATGGACAATGTTGCTCCATCTTGGGTCCGCGACTGCGCATGTGTAGAAAATCTCCGAGTCCACAACCCATGACATTGAATCAATGCCAGCAACAGACTTGCCTGAGAAACTCGTGAGAAACTCACCCTTCGACTTCTCAAAGGAAGCTTGGATGTACCTATTGGGGTTCTGGGGAGGAGTTCGATAACTCAATCGGGGTCCGATTGTTAGCTGCAGAGAAGGATGTGACGCTAGCGTTACACTTTAGCTGTGGGTGCCGGTCCTGACCTGTGGTGGTCCTGTCCTAATCCAATTTGGGTTATTGTACTGTTTCCCTTTTCTTACCCTTCCTATGTTTCCATGCTTAAAGAAGGTCTCGTAATACTTTCACATCATCTTGCTTTGATCATATTCTTCCTAATTGAACGAGCCTTGATTGAATTGGTATAGACTCTGTCATTTAGGAATTTACATAGATAAAGGGTTTAAATCTTTCCCGAGTCTGTGGTTATTTTTTTAGTGCAAATGTTTATTTACTGCCTATTATGCTAATACCCTTGATCCCTTAGGACTCTAGGTACCGGTGGTAAGGATTGGTAAGACAAATGGTATAGGTCCTAAATGGCTTATAAAAATCCTGATTAAAGCGTAGGTTTACTTGTTCAAAGTGAGTACATTTTATGGGCCCAGGTGAGAATGGTAAAATGAGCAGGTGAGCCCGCGCTCTATCACTATGAAAGGGAAAAACAGGAGTCAGGAATTGAATGTGAACCTAGGAGATTTTGGTTGCAAATGGACAAGTCTTATTTGGACAAAGAAGAGAACGATAATTTTGTAGAGGAGTTGTTAGATACTAGACAACTGCCTCCCTATGCCCCACAGAGGATATATCCCACAGTATTTTAGAGTCACATCAACCTTCTTTATCTGATGTGCAGTTTCTGTATCTACGGCTGTTACTTCGACAGCTTTGGCCCCCGCACCCCCTTCTCCTTCTTTGTCTTCGCCATCGTTGCTGACTGTGACCTCTAGTACATCTACCGTTTCAACTCCTGTGTCCTCCGTTCTTTCTCCTCCGGTGCAAACATTAATGATTGTATCTGCTACCTCTGTCGCTTCTCCTTCTCTGGTTTTTCATCCTCCTATACTTTTGCATGCTGAGACGCCAGTACGAGGGTTTGAGAACAGGGATTGGGTGAAATTCAGGGAACGGATGTGTCCGTTGGTGCGATCTGGAGTAGGAGAAGAACAGAAGGAGGTGTTAGCAAGACAGGCTATGAAGTGGGCTAGTAATCCGATTTATGGCGCTGAGGACATTGGGCAGTCTGTGCGTGACTTTGAGACTTTTCTACAGCAGCATGTTCTTCAGCATATGTCTGCTACAGTGATTGACCTTTGGCGCACACATATGAAAATAGAGGTTCCACAAGTGTTATTTGATATTAAGCACCATGTTTATGTAGCTGATTTAGCCCCAGGACAGGCGCTTGCGAATATTCTTACTATAGTTATTTACAGAGTCCGCTTGTATGAAAAGAGTACCCACTAAAATGACTGAGTTGCCTATGCGTGAGGTCCATCCAATATATTATCCAGAGATACCTGAGTTAACGGACTGGCTCGGTAACGTCACCAGAGCAGCTGTAGCTGCCCGTTTTTAGGAGCAATGGGTTTATACTCCGTGGAAAAGAAGTGTGGTTTTAGCCTTTAAGGCTATGTTGCCCGACCCTAGGAAAACACCTACAACTTATTGTAGGGAATTACCAGAGGCTCCCTCCTCTACTGTAATGACTCTTGCTGATATTGAAATGCTTTTTGATCTTCTTGTTCCTGTCAATATTTGGTGACAAGTTCAAACTCAAGATCATGTTGCGGAGTTGGGGGGTACATGGGATGCGATTAAAGGATGAGATCAGAAAAGGCGGGCAGGTGATAAACCCTGCGCTGAAACACTTGCTTTGGCTGGTCGTATCATTACGTATATGCACACACTTATTCCACCTAAGAAAGTAAGTTGGGCTACATTGACAGCTTGTAGACAAAAGAAGGATGAGTGTGTGTCTGATTTGTTTACTCGGTTTGAAGACACATTTTTGGATTACAGTGGGCAGGACATGTACACTGAGGGAGAAGTTTGCTTATTTATTGACCAGTTTGTTACTAACCTCTCTGAAATAATTGACTCGTTTGCAGGCATCTGAGAGTACTTGGTCTACGTCTTCTCCCTCTGTTATTTTGAATATGTCCCAATGTTACAACCATCGTGACCAGGAGGAAAAGGATACAACTGATAAAAAGCAAAAGGATTTAAAGATGAAGGTGTTGCTGCAGCAAGCTTTTAGTGGAAATAGTAAGGGACAAGGAAATCCGTCTAGACAACTTTCGCGTACTAGGCAGCCTTCGGGGACACCTTTGGGCCTGAATTAGTGTGCTTATTGTAAGGAAGAAGGACATTGGAGCAGTCAGTGTCCGCTGCTTTTACAGAAGGTCGCATCCCCCAGAGGATGAGGTTCTGGTGGTAGGGGCAGTGGGACCGACAGAAATAAGAATACTGTGGCTCCTGTGGGACGCTCTTACAGTAATTATTTTGATGACTAGAGAGATGGGCAATATTGCCATGATGATTATGACATGGATGATGTGACAGTTATGTCTTATAGTTAGGACAGCCAGGGCCAGAATGAGTGACCAGTTCCAGTAACTGTAGATCAGCGTGGTCCTTATGTCACAGCAGGTTTACAAGTCTCGGCTAAGGAATGTTTGGTGGGCACAGGTGCGATGGAAAGTTTTGTTTCTCGACATAGGGTCCCCGGGGCAGCTCTGTCTGGCCACAATAATGTTTCGGTAGGTTTTTCAGGTGTACCGGTTGTAAGCCACATTTCACGCTCCCTTCCATTGACAATTGGTCCTTTCACAGTGTAATCTCCGTTCTATCTAATTGTGGTGAAAATCTGATGGGTTTGGATTTGTTGAAGAAATTGCATGCTTGTTCCCCAGCAGGTGTTTATATATGACTATGGGTCAGGATGTGAGTACTAGGCAGTGTTTGTCTCAGGATGCGCCCGTTCCAGCTGAATTTGCTCAGGTACCACCCACATTATGGGCCACAGGTGACACAAATGTGGATCTGTTACATATACCACCAGTTTCTATACAAGTTAGGGATAATGCTGTCCTGCCCCGCATTCCTCAGTACAAGATACCACAGGCAGGCAAACGGGTTCTTCTTCAGATTATTCAGTATTTGATATGGAAGGAAGTAGTTGAGGAAACGTCTGCCAACATTTGTAATAGCCCTATTTTTCCGGTCCTGAAGAGTACACCTTCAGGTTCCTCTGATGTTATTGATGATGTCTATCGCTTTGTGATCGAATTGCGAGAGGGTAATACAATTGTAGTTCCACAATTTCCGGTGGTTCCTGATATTACTATGCTCTTATCGATGATTCCATCTACTGCTCAGTACTTTTCTGTTAATGCTTTGAAAAATGCATTCTTTAATATTCCCATTCACACAGACAGTCGATATTTGTTTGGATTTACACTGGCCAGCAGAAGATTTAGTTTCTGTTGAGCTCCTCAAGGCTATATGGAAAGTCCTAGTATCTATAGTCAGGCACTAAAAAGTCAGTTGGATTCACTATTGCTTCATCCAGGTAATGTATTAGTGCAATATGTCCATGACCTGTTGATTGCTTTTGATATGCTATTGCATTTGGCACATCATGGTCATAAAATCTCTCTTTCTTAATGTAAGTATTGTCGACAGAAGGTTACCTATTTAGGTCACCTACTGTCGAAGGATGGTAGGAGGTTGACCCCTGAGTGTATCAGTACTATTGTTAAAATGCCTGTTCTGCAAACTCAGAAATATGTACGCGCTTTTATAGTTGTTTCTTCCTACTGCCGACAGTGGATACCAAATTTTTCACTACTAATGAAACCTTTCCTTGTATTAGCAACGAAAGCAGTGCATGAGCCCTTGTCATGGATGCCCGAATGTCAGTAGTTTTTTGAGCAATTAAAAACTTTGCTTTGCTCGGCTCTGGTGCTTGGCACACCTAATTATATTAAACTGTTTGTGCTCTATGACCATGAGATGTGTGGCTGAGCACTTTCTGTCCTAACACAAAAGTTTGGGTATAAGCAGAGGCCTTGTGCTTATATTTCTGCTGTGCTTGACCCTGTTGCTAGAACCCTTCCGATTTGTCTGAGAGCGGTCACGGCTGTGGCCGCTTCAATCAGACAATTAACTGGACTCATACTTGATACAGACCTTATAGTTATGGTACCCCATACTGTGGATACCCTGTTGAATAAGACGAAGACACAGCGCCTCACTAGTGCATGTCTTACTGGCTATTAATTGGCATTGTTTGCTAAACACATTACGATCAAGAGATGTGCCACTCTGAATCCAGCCACGTTACTACCCCTCCCTTCTTAGATTGATGCAGTTGACAAACATGATTGTATTTTCCGGACAGTGGAAGAAACAAAATGATGGGTAGACCTGACGGATGTTCCCTTATCTGACCCTCAAGGAGAACTATATGTTGATTGCTTTTGTTTTAAATTAGCTGAAGGCATCACCACTGCAGCTCATGCCATCACTACATTGCAGACCGTGGTAGAGACATCTTGAGTCCCCTATAAGTCAGCTCATGCTGCTTAGTTTGCTGCCTATATTCGAGCTTGCGAATTGAGTGAAGGTCTGTTTGTCAATATTTATACTGACAGCCAGTACGCATTTGGGGTTGCCCATAATTTTGACAAGCTTTGGTCAGAGAGAGGGTTCCTTACTTCTCATGGAATGAAGATCCAGCATGGCCACCTGATATTGCGGCCTTTGTCTGCTTTAACGCTCCCCAAAAAATTGGCAATAATTAAGTGCAGTGCTCATAGAAAGGTTAGGGATGATGTGGGAAGAGGAAATTCTGTCTCAAATCAGGTAGCCAAGGAAAAGGCCCGAAGTAAAATAAAATGCATGTTCTTTGCAGGTCCAGCTAGGTGTGTTCCTGAAGTTCTTATGTTTGAAAATACCCTTGCGTGAAAGAGAAACTGAGTGAAACCAAGATGAAGGAATTGGACAAATGGCATGAGAGTACAGCAGAGTTGAATAAGGAAGGTTGTTGGATTGATAAATTGAGGCAGGAGAAATGGATGTTGCCCCATGCATATGTTTTGCCTGTGGTCACTATGGCACATGGCCCAGCTCAAATTAGTGCAAAAGACATTTGCAACGCAAATAATGATAATATCTCCAACATAGCTACGCATTTAGTGAAATATTGTATGGTTTATATGATGCATAATCAAGGGAAGGGCACCCCAACAACACCTGGTCATTTCGCACCACTCACTTCTCCTTTTGAAGTCCTTAAACTGGACTATATCTAATTAGACAGATGCAAGAATCTTAAGTACATTTTGGTGGTTGATTGTGCATTTAGTAAATGGGTTGAGGCCTACTCCACTAAAGATAACATGGCCCTTACGACTATGAAGGTACTCCTTAAAGAGTACTTTCCTCATTTGGGCATGTCCGAGTTATTTGGAGTGACAACAGAAGTCATTTTAATCGGAAAGTGATTTGTGAAGGGTTACACATTAAGCACAAATTCCATGCTTCCAATCACCCCCAGTCAACAGGCCTAGGTGAGAAGTACAATGGTACTCTCAAACTGAAATTGCAAAAATCTAAGAGAAAACATGGTTACAAAGGGCAGATGCTTTACAGCTAGTTCTTTTGTCAACAAGAACAACAGCTCAATCTAGGACAGGATTGACTCCTTATGAGGATGTGTTTGGTTGCCCAGCAAATGTCTGAGGCGTCCCGCGTCCTCAGAAGTATTCTGATATTGAATATCCGGTGCAGAGCAGGAAATCAACAGAGAAATATTGTAGGACATAAATATCGACGCAAAAACATTGTGGGGAAGAAATATCGACAACGAAAATAAAGTTGAGAAGGATATCGACTGACAGGTAAGTAATATACATAACAAAAATATTGTTGTAACAAATATTGTTTACAAAAATATCCTTGACAAAAATATCGATTTATTAATAATGTTATGTATTTTAGTGTTTTTATTGAGAATTGTTTGTCATTTTCTTGCTCAAATGCAGATCCCTGCCCAAACACAGGGCAGAGTTTGCACTACTGCTGGAAGAACGTATGCCAGACATTGCTTTCCTGACGGAAACATGGCTGGCCACAGATTCGGACCCGGCGGTAATCACAGCTCTCCCCCCTGGCTTCCAAATCATTCGGCAGGACCGCCCTTCGGGCAGAGGAGGAGTTCTAGCTATTATCTATAAAGACCAATTCCTCTGTCGAGTAATCCCGGAAACCATCCTGGACTGCGAGAGCTTAGCATTCAGCCTCGAACTCTCCCCTAACATCTGCTTCACAGGTACTCTAATTTACCGCCCCCCAGGCCCTCCCAAGCAATTCCACAATCTCCTCGCCTCGATTGTGGCAGAACGCGTCAGCACTTCCTCGAACTTCACCCTGCTAGGGGATCTTAACTGCCACTTTGATTCCACAACCGATCACATAGCCACCATGCTGGTAGATGACCTAGCATTTAACAACAAGGGGTGGTGATGGACAGAGTTTCTGAATTAAGCAGAATACTCTCACCCAGTCAAGAGATCAGGGCTAGATCCAACACCATTTTTTAGCTCACTGCACCATCCCAGTTCAGAACCTGGCTATATGCAAATTAGTCTGTTCCTGTCCCAGTGCATGATGGGAACAGGGCAAACCAAACTACCAAGCCAATTCTTACACTGGGAAGGAAACAAGCTTCTGGGGACCGGTTTCTGGCATTTCAGCCGTCGTCGGCCCGGCTTGCTTGAATCCTGATGGTGCAATGAGCAAGGGACTCACATCTGAGTATACCCTTCCACGCTTAGGGTGGACAAAATATTTAACAACAAGGGGTGGTGATGGACAGAGTTTCTGAATTAAGCAGAATACTCTCACCCAGTCAAGAGATCAGGGCTAGATCCAACACCGTTTTTTAGCTCACTGCACCATCCCAGTTCAGAACCTGGCTATATGAAAATTAGTCTGTTCCTGTCCCAGTGCATGATGGGAACAGGGCAAACCAAACTACCAAGCCAATTCTTACACTGGGAAGGAAACAAGCTTCCGGGGACCGGTTTCTGGCATTTCAGCCGTCGTCGGCCCGGCTTGCTTGAATCCTGATGGTGCAATGAGCAAGGGACTCACATCTGAGTATACCCTTCCACGCTTAGGGTGGACAAAATATTTAACAACAAGGGGTGGTGATGGACAGAGTTTCTGAATTAAGCAGAATACTCTCACCCAGTCAAGAGATCAGGGCTAGATCCAACACCGTTTTTTAGCTCACTGCACCATCCCAGTTCAGAACCTGGCTATATGCAAATTAGTCTGTTCCTGTCCCAGTGCATGATGGGAACAGGGCAAACCAAACTACCAAGCCAATTCTTACACTGGGAAGGAAACAAGCTTCCGGGGACCGGTTTCTGGCATTTCAGCCGTCGTCGGCCCGGCTTGCTTGAATCCTGATGGTGCAATGAGCTAGGGACTCACATCTGAGTATACCCTTCCACGCTTAGGGTGGACAAAATATTTAACAACAAGGGGTGGGGATGGACAGAGTTTCTGAATTAAGCAGAATACTCTCACCCAGTCAAGAGATCAGGGCTAGATCCAACACCGTTTTTTAGCTCACTGCACCATCCCAGTTCAGAACCTGGCTATATGCAAAATAGTCTGTTCCTGTCCCAGTGCATGATGGGAACAGGGCAAACCAAACTACCAAGCCAATTCTTACACTGGGAAGGAAACAAGCTTCCGGGGACCGGTTTCTGGCATTTCAGCCGTCGTCGGCCCGGCTTGCTTGAATCCTGATGGTGAAATGAGCAAGGGAATCACATCTGAGTATACCCTTCCACGCTTAGGGTGGACAAAATATTTAACAACAAGGGGTGGTGATGGACAGAGTTTCTGATATAGCCAGGTTCTGAGCTGGGATGGGGCAGTGAGCTAAATAACGGTGATGGATCAAGCCCTGATCTTTGGACTGGGTAAGAGTGGTCTGCTTAATTCAGACACTCTGTTCATCACCACCCCCTTTTCTGAATCGTTTTTGGCCACTATAGGTGTGGCAGGGTATACTCAGACATGAGTCCCTTGCTCACTGCTCCATCACGATTCAAGCAAGCCGGGCCGACGACGGCTGAAATGCCAGAAACCGGTCCCCGGAAGCTTGTCTCCTTTCTGGTGAAGAATTGGCTTGGTAGTTTGGTCTGCCCTGTTCCCATGATGCACTGGGCCAGGGACAGACTAATTTGCATATAGCCAGGTTCTGAGCTGGGATGGGGCAGTGAGCTAAATAACGGTGATGGATCAAGCCCTGATCTTTGGACTGGGTAAGAGTGGTCTGCTTAATTCAGACGCTCTGTTCATCACCACCCCCTTTTCTGAATCGGTAGATGACCTAGCAGCACTGCAGCTAACCCAAATCGTCAGGTCCCCCACTCACGTCAAAGGCCATTTGCTGGACCCTGTGTTCAGTAATTGTGCAGATCTTACATCTAGCCCACCAATCCCCCTTCCATGGACTGACCATTTACTAGTCCCCTTCACATGGACCACATTCAAACCTCCAACCATTAAACCCACAGTACGAATAGCCAGAGCCTGGTCCCGCCTCCCAGTCGATAAATGGACGACCAAACTCGCTAGCAGCCTTCCTCTCCATAACAAGGATCCCTGCCTAGCCAACCAGACTTTTGAAGACTGGATCACCCTATCCCTTGACAACACTCTCCCCAAAAGAAAAAACACTCACAAATCCGCACCCTGGTACTCAGAGGCCCTTAGGGCAAAGAAACGCCTATGCAGGAAATCTGAAAGGAAATGGCGTTTGGACTTCTCTCCAATGGAAAAAACCCAATACCGAACGCTACTTAAAGAGTACAAAGAAGAAATCAAAGCTACTCAAGCGGCATATTTTTCTAACAAAATCATTTTAGCCAAATCAAAACCAAGGGAGATTTTCCAAATATTAAAAAATCTCTCCAAGCTACCACCCAGCCTGCCTGAAACCACATCTTCAGAGCACTGCAACAAGGTGGCAGCCTTTTTCCATCAAAAGGTTGACAAAATCTATGCCTTCTTCCCCCCCCTTGGCCGCCCCCGTCACAGCCTCGACTAACACAGCCTTCGCACACCCTTCCACACAGACTCACTCTACACTAGATCACTTCCCCCCCTAGACCTGGTATCTCTGGAAACTGTAGCCCGGAAAGTCAAATCTGGCTCCCCCAATGACCCAGCTCCACCTGACATTATAATGTCGGCATCTCAGGTCACTCTGCCCATCATAATGGACCTCCTGAATGCCTCCATCTCCTCCGGCACGGTCCCGCCTGGATGGAAACGGGCCATGGTTAAAGCGCTGCTGAAGAAACCCAGTTTGGACCCACTAGACTTCAGCAACTATCGGCCAATCTCACTACTTCCCTGGCTGAGCAAGGTTTTGGAGAAATACATCAACAGCCATCTGGTCACCTTCCTAGAAACCAACCAACTACTAGATCCCACCCAGACAGGCTTCCGACCCAAGCACGGAACCGAGACCGCCCTCCTCATGGTCACCGAGGAATCCAGAAAAATCTTGGACCAAGGAGGATCAGTGGCAGTGATCCTCCTTGACCTTAGCGTGGCCTTTGACACGGTGTGGTAGTAGGTAATATCCTTTAATTTGACCACATTATCTGCCTCAGTTCCATCTTTACACACGGTCAGCCATGGCATCTTGCTGAACCGTCTGTCTAATGTTGGTGTCAAGCACAAGGCTTGGCTATGGTTTGAGTCCTTCCTGAAAGACAGATCCTTTCAGGTATTCGACGGTGAATCAGTGTCCACCAGCAGACCTTTAAGGTGCGGGGTCCCACAAGGCTCCTCTTTAAGCCAGGCGCTATTCAACATTTATATGAGGCCACTGGCTGAGGTTGTTCGTCCGTATGGAGTCAAGATCATCTCCTACGTGGACGACACCCAGCTGGTGGTCTCACTGGCGCAGGAGGCCAACATTCCCATAAACGGAGGACTCTGTAAGTGCCTTGAGGAGGTAAAGAGCTGGATGTCTGCCTCATCACTCAAGCTAAACGTGGACAAGACGGAGCTGATGCTTCTAGGTTCCGCGAACCCAAGCTCCTTCAACTCCCTGTGGCCACCCTGTTTGGGTACCCCTCCAACACCCAAGGACAACATCAGGAGTCTCGGGGTGTGGCTCGACAAAACCCTGTCATTTGACACACAAGCTACCAAACTTTCGGCCACCTGCTTTGGCCTGCTTAAAATGCTCAAAAAAATTCTTCATCTTTTACCCATGGAGGCTAAACAGGTGGCCATCCAGGGTCTGATCCAGTCCCGCCTGGACTTCAATAACGTCCTGTATCTCGCTGCACCAGACTACACACTGCGGAGACTTCAAACAGTGCAGAACTGTGCAGCCCGGACACTGCTCCAGCTCCCACGCAGACAATCCCTCAGAGCTGGCCTGACCAGTCTACACTGGCTGCCAGTCCGCCAAAGAATCCACTTTAAAGCCTTGTGTATCGCCCACCAGGCCTTCTGGGACATAGGCCCCATTATGACCCGCGACCTAATCTCTCACTACCATCCAAGCAGAAACCTACGGTCAACCCAGACCTTCATTGCCACCGCACCCAGAATAAAAAGAGCCAGATCAGGCGGTAGGACCTTCGCCCATAACGCCTCCAAGTTGTGGAACGCCCTTCCCCTTCATCTGAGAGCTAACTCCAATCTTACCTCATTCCGGAAACAGCTCAAGACTCTTCTTTTCAACTCCCCACAGTAATTCCTGGTACTATCCCCGCCTCTGCCTAACCATCTGTTGGTCCCTTAGCGCTTGGACGCCCCCGGGCATCAATCGCGCTCTATAAATCCACTTACAATTACAATTATAATTACAATTACAATTACAATTACAATTTTATTATATGTTTTAGAATTTTACTAGTTATTAATTTATTTTAAGTTTAATTCTCCGTTTTTATTTCCGTAGTGGGTTGTGGGTATATAGGGGAATTACGGTGGGAAGTAATTTAATTATATAGATTTAAATAATAATTTATAGTAGATAATTTACTTTTTTTAAATTTGAATTTTGCATTTTTAGTTCCGTAGAGGGTTGTGGGTTTATAGGGGTATAGGTTGGGAAGTAATTTAACTATATAAAATGTATTGAATAATGAATATTTCAATTGATTAATTAATGATAGTTTAATAATTAGTTGTTAATTAGTTTCAATTAGTCTATTCATAATTAAATATGTTAATTATTTCATTATTCTTAGGTGTGTGTTGTAGTGTTTATATGTGTAAATGATGTGAAGGGTGGTAAGTAATTAATTTTGTATTGATTAACTATTAAATATTTGTAAATTATTTACCATTAATTAATTAGTAATTATTAATTGTAATTGTGTAATGAATTTTAGGTGTATGTTGTGGATATTATAGGGTTAAAAATGTGTAATTAATTATTTGTATTATCTTTGTAAATAATTATATATTAAGATTGATATACTACTTATGTTAATATTGGAAATTAAATGTAATAAAAATGTTGATGGTTTTGTTTTTTATTGTTTTGGGATCCAGTGCTTTTCCTACTGTTGCACTCACTGGAGTGGGAATAGTCATATTTACCCCTCCGCTATCCAATGCTTTCCCTACTGTTGCACTCACTGGAGTGGGAATAGTCATTTTTACCCCTACACAATCCAACGCTTTCCCTACTGTAGCACTCACTGGAGTTGGAAGTAATATTTACCCCTCCGCTATCCAGCGCTTTCCCTACTGTTGCACTCACTGGAGTGGAAATAGTTATTTTTACCCCTACGCTATCCAACGCTTTCCCTATTGTTGCACTCATTGGAGTGGGATTAGTAATTTTTACCCCTTTTCTATCCAGCGTTTTCCCTACTGTTACACTGACGGGAGGGGGAATAGTAAATTTTACCCTTAGGCTATCCAGCGCTTTCCCTACTGTTGCACTCACTGGAGTGGGAATAGTAATTTTTACCTCTCCACTATCCAATGCTATCCCTACTGTTGCACTTTCCGGAGTGGGAATAGTAAATTTTACCCCTCCAATATCCAGGGCTTTCCTTACTGTTGCACTCATTGGAGTGGGAGTAGTAATTTTTACCCCTACGCTATCCAGCGCTTTCCCTACTGTTGCACTCATTGAAGTGGGAATAGTAATTTTTATCCCCTCACTATCCAACGTTTTAGCCACTAATGTTTTTATTTTGTTATTAAATGTATGTATTATTCTTTTTCAAATAGTTTAATGGGTAAATAAATATAGAATATTTTATTTTAATGCAAATTATTTATATATGTGTTCATTTTATTTTTATATAATTAAAAAAGTTTATAAACTTAAATAAAGATAATCTATATATATAAAAACGAATGTATGTCTGTCTGTTTGTCCTTTATGCATTACTACACCATTCATTCGATCGCCCTGAAACTTTGGGAAGTTGTTGAGTACACTCCCCCAAAGGTTTCTGGCATAAATTTTTTTTAAATATCGCCCCCAGGGCCCTCATAATCTTTCGAAAATCGGCCACGCAGGGCCCTCATAAGCGTTCGAATACTGATCGCCATGATGCTTTGGGAAGTTGTTGAATACACTCCCGCGAAGGTTTCTGGCATTAAAAATTTGGAAATATCTGCTCCCCCACGGCCCTCATTAGCTTTCGAATACTGATCGCCATGAAACTTTGGGAAGTTGTTGAGTACACTCCAGCGAAGGTTTCTGGCATACATTTTTTTTAAATATCGTCCCCCCAGGGCCCTCATAATCTTTCGAAAATCGGTCCCCAGGGCCCAACAGATATGCCTTTTGAATTCAAATGTTTACAGTTTCCGGTGCGACTCGCTTTTGCAATGACCATTAACAAAGCACAAGGACAATCGCTGCAAGTGTGTGGATTAGATTTGGAGAATCTGTGTTTCTCACATGGACAACTGTATGTGGCCAGCTCATGCGTCGGAAAACCTTCTGATTTATTTGTGTATGCATCAGACGGAAAAACAAAAAATATTGTGTATCCACAAGCACTCGGATAAATAAATAGAATTAAAATGACACTTTGAAATGTTTTCCACATTAAAATGAATAAGTTTCAATAAACATGACACAATGTAAATTGAATTTTAAATAACGAGTTTCCTTGAATTACCTTTCTTCTGAGATTGCAGCAACGCGCGACGGGTGAGCTAGTAGTTAATAAAATGTATTTAAGTAAATATATGTATGTGTACACATTTATTTGTGTTTATAATGATTAAATTAAGTTTATTTGTTATAATTAGTTAAAATATATTTTAATTGTAATTTATTTTGTTAATAATATTTAATTAATTTTATTTAAGTTATGTTATTTTTTTAAATCGATATTTTTGAGTCAATATTATTGTACTTACCTGTTTACGTATAGAGAGTCGATATTTTTGTTATCTATATTTTTACCTTGATATTTTTTTCATCGATATTTATTACATCGATATTTAAACATGGAACCGAATATCCTGTGTTGCTTGATTATCTTGGCCAGTTAACAGAAAGTTTGCATTCTATTCTACAACAGTGACGCAAATCCCTACCTTCGGTGCCAAAGGGGCCCGGCCATGACATTCAGCCTGGGGATTATGTGTTTATTAGGAATTTCCAGTAGAAGAAAAGTCTGGAATCATGCTGGGAATGTCCTGAGCGGGTTCTGTTGGTGACACGGACAGCTGTAAAAGTTGCTGACCGAAGGAACTGGGTACATGCTACGCACTATCAGAGGATTCCTTTGCTGTGACCATACAATCAGTGGTTGAAAAAGGGCATAGGTAACAAAGAGTACTAGCAGGTGCCCAGGTTCGTTTCTTTCAGCGATGCCCAGTTGATCTGGATCCAGACAGATAAAGAAAATGATAATGTTTTGAATGAGGCTGTTCCCCCAATGATTCAAGCCTAACAGGAGCATTAGTTTGTTGATCACACGGTGCCTGGGGGTACCAGGTACAATGTGTGCCCTCTGCTGAGGGATACTGAGTTCAAGGAGAAATAGATTAGGGATGGACTGTGCAAAATAGGTAGTAGTGAGTCATAGTACCAACAGCATTAATTGACCTTAGTGGCGAATTTTGTGCTCACTTTGCCTATGTTGTTTGAACATTAGCTAGGGAGACCAGAGGTATATCTTGAGGCATACCACCATTATCAACGTGAGATAGATGGAAGAGCTTAGGACAGAGTAAGCTCCACCGCCGGTGCTCAAGAGTGCCAACTTATTGATGGACAATGGGAGCCTGTACCAGTGAGGCTTTGACGGACACCAAGAATTTGTATATTTTCTTTGCATTCTTGCATCTTTGCAAATCCATTATTTATCCTTTTGGTAGAAAGGTAGCTGACGAAAGCAGCCAATGGGTCTTGCTGCACAGCATAATACGATGTGGACACGAAAAAACAAAATAATATGTGTAGTTCTTTGGGTTTTATTGATAATAATATTGTGTGGGGTATCGTGGGTTTTGGAAAATGATCAAGCTGTAACTTTACATAGTAAGGGTAAGGTTATCAACCCGAAAAGGAACAAAAGAACAGCCCTGAGTAATGTATTCCTGGAGACACATAAGAGATTCTTTGGAGAATGGACAGCTTATTCCATTAGTAGTCTGTGGACTGCATATCCATTACCACTTGTGAATTATACTTATGCTTGGCCACCTCAGTTCATAGATGTGAAAGGGGTACTCGGTCTTGGTTATCCTGGATCATGTTTATATCATAGAAAACCAATGTGATAACAATACCTATTGCGTCAACTTTTATATGGAAAAATAATTGGTGGGTTGGCATTACAAGAAATGTCACTCGGGAGGCTTGTTATTAACCTGCATGCTGCCCCATTGTGAATAGCACTGACACTTCACTTTCTATAAATTGCCCAGGAATAGTGCTGTACAAAAATATGATCCCTTTGGTGAATGACAAAGATCTGAGTAATTTTGGAATGAACTAAGGTATACAGCAGTGGACTATGAGGGACTGATTTATGCACACCAGGGTTTTACTTTTTCTGCAATGGAACATATTTCAATGTCCACAATGGTACCGATGATGTAGCTCTTGGAATGGTATTGCCTTTAGGTTATTCCTTCTAAATACGCTAAGCCTAATATCCGATTGGTTAAAAGGACTCTCACAAAAGAGTTTTGTTATGGAGTGACCAATATAGAAGTAAATATTTATACTAATAGGATCACTTTTGGATACATCCTTTCTTCTATTTTCCCTTTGGGTGGTACCTCTTTGGCTAGGGGTGAGAAAGCTAGAGAGTATTTTGCATGCAAGCTGCAAATGTTTTCTAATTCTACAGAAGTAGCTTTGCACAACATCACCACTCAATTAGATAGCATGCAAATATATTAAGAACAGACCAGATATGCAGTTGATTTTATTTTGGCTAAGAGTGATGGTGTATACAAGGTAGTTGGCAATCAGTGTGTGGCCTGGATCAGGAATATGGAAAAAATATCACCAAACACATTTTAGATATTCTTGAAAATGTTTTTCGGTAGCTGGGGCTGGATTCTTGAAAAAGTGGATAATGTGATTGTGGTATTGGTGCTCTGCTGTGTTGTTATTCAGTGTCTTCCCTTTTGCTGATCCCATTGTACTACTATTCTCACACCCAAAAAGAAAATATCAATTCATTACACAAATGCTGCAATAATGATCCAAAAGGATATTGAGGATATGATGAACATTGATGAGGGAATTTTTGGAACTTCTTCTCTCCTTACTGTTTCACTTCCTGGTGTTGATAATATGGAGCGCTCATAATTGTTTATCAATGAAATTTCGTATTACTGTTTGAAGTTTTGTTTCTGCTTGTTGCTGTTAGAAAATGTTTTAGCTCATGCTAAAATAAGGGTCTGTTAGAATAGAAATTGTTTATACTTACGCATGCTCCATGTAAGTTAGCATTCGCTGCACCATTTTTTATTTGAACGCAATTTATGCTGTTCGAAACTAATCTAATTTAATTCCAAGAAACGTTCCTCTTTGAGTTTTGTTTCTTCACTTTGGTTTTGTTTCAGTAAGGAGCACGCTGTTCATGTCAGCGTATAGCTTTCTCACCAGATAGAGGCCCTCTACTCATTGTCTGGTGGCAGGCTCCAAATGGAATGACCTTGGGCCACGATACTTTGTGTAAGAAACGAGCGCTGAACAGTTTTTTCTGTATTTCACAGTTTTACTGCACCTGCTTGGAAGACTCCCCTGTGGGCGTGTATTCGCTGGGTTACGAAACGTACATAATGTATCTTTGTGCTTGTCGATTTCAGTTCCCTCTGCAGCACTCTTAACGACTGGGCAGATGGGGCTCCGGTCTGAGTTTATATGAATAAACAGTTATTGGTTTATATTCTCTACAGTCTTACCGGCTGTTGATTTAGTACGGAAGGCTTTAGTGACCCGGTGGCCCTAAAGTCACCCCTACATCTGGGTTGCTATACTCTCTGCTTGGTAGAGGTGCGCCCAGAAAACTCAACTGTCATGGCACCCTGGATGTCCACTCCTCCCAGCTCCCTGTCACCTCATTCACATGAATGCAGTCAATGGATTTCTGGGGACTAACTATGTCCCTCCTCTAGGTCGACTTCTCACCCCACTCCAGGGGTATTGGGGCATGAGGTACAAATATTTCTCCTCCTTATTTTGAGTTACCTATACACCGGGCTTATCTATTGCTATGAAAACACTAGCCTTTCCACAATCATGGTCTGGCTTCCACCCTCCTGCTCTCTGGAACGGCACTCCTGCAAGATGTGATGTGTTAAACAAATGAACACAAATCGATTCTGTGAGGATTGGATATTTGTCCACACAGAAGGCCGTGTCCTGTAGTGAAAATTTAGCTCTGAAAGTGTTGTATTTTAGGAGGCTGGTATGAAAGTACACGCCAAACACTTTTCGTCCTTGGGGTTGGAGCTCGAAGTATGCCTATGATCAATTAAATCTTTGGATCTGGCAATATACAAATTTTATACAGATTTGATTTGCATCCATTTGAATTCATTTGATCAACACATCACATCTCACAGGAGTGGGGTTCCAGAGATCATTACACGGTATAACCCACAAATCCTTGTGAGTGAATATACATGGAATATATGACCTCATCCATACAATATATAAGCCTTAAAAAAGTCATTGTGTGACGAAACACATGTTTTGCTTAGTTTCGAAGAAGGAATATGTGGATGTGAATGTACGAAGATCACAAAATCCACAATAACTTGAATAAATAGTTTTGTTTAACACAAGTCCTTACTGCTTGAACCTTATGAAATATTTTGAACTAATGACTGAGTGCTATGGTTTCCTGATTTAAAATCATCAACTTTGCTGCCCCTCACCCAACGATTCAGTGCCCAGCTGGTGTAATAAAGAAATCATCCAAGACTGGTTCTGCATCGTTGGCCATCCCTGAACATAATGCAGCACTTTTCTGGGGTAAGTCCAAACTTGGTGACAAGGATGGTTTTCATTGGGATGTACTTAATATGGTGCCCTACCTCCAGTGTATTAAAGATTAAGGGGTAACCCAGTATCTCACAGAACCTGGGGGACTAGAACAGTATGTACTATTGGTTGGTTCTGTCGAGCAAGGCAGGATTACTTTTAAACTTTTTCTTTGTCCTGACCACTAGGAAAAACTAATCAATGACCACTAGGAAAAACTAATCAATGATATATAGTCCTCAGATACAAAAACACACTGACACTAAAGATTAAAAAAAGTGAACGATATATTATCATTCATATATCATGTAGCAAACTACATATACAAATATATACAAGAAAATTCAACCCCATATATCATTAAACACATAGAAAAGTGCCACGTGTTTCACATAAACAAACATTTATCATTTACAATACAAATTGAAAAAGAAAGAATTTTTTAGGCATCCTTAATAACTTAGCAAATAAATTAGCTCTTATAGCCTTATTATTGTGCACCGACATGTGATGTCCTACTACGGCATGTCTGATCTGTACGTCAACGTTTTGACCTCTATTCAAAGAGTGTAAGTGGAAAACATCTCCACAGGTCTTCTTCAGGACTAAGGATATATTTCAAGGCACCTTGTATGGTAAAGAAATGGGGGGTTATAATTGAATATACAAAATATCGACAAGGTGAAACAAGGGAGATATGCATACACCTCTCACCTTAATGGCCTTGTGATTACTAAAAATAGCTGGGTCCTAAAAAATTCAGTAAATCCTCCATTGGTACCAATGTGGCAATCCAAAATGGGTCAAACTTTCCTGTAGACCCTCAAGTGAAGGTAAAAGGAAATAAATACATATATATGGAAGGGGAAGGCATTTGTTCTACATACCCTATTCCACGTGGGTTAAAGAAGTGAAAACATCTTGTAAAGTGATCAGTGGAAGAAGACCACAACCTTATATTTTGCTGATTGATCATTTGCTTCAAGAATCTTCTCAATATATCTGTAGGGAACGTACCGGAGAAAATTCTCCTTGAAAAGAACAAATCACGATATATCATCCAGGTGAATATTAGCCTAAAGCCTGCACAAGACAAGGATTATAATCATACCTTTGGTAGCCTGCGATTTTTTGTCTGCGTTGCAATGTTAGTAAATATGGGGCAAAAGTGTTTCATGCGAACTCATATTTCTACAGCATAGGAAGAGGGAAATACTCACGGTCAAGCAAAAAAAAAAAAATAAGGGCAAGTGCCAAGCATAAATAACAGCTTGTCGAGGTCACTTCGATTAATTTTAAAAGACGGTGCAGCAGCATCCATCTAATCCCGCTGTCTGATTCCAGTGTATTGCAAGGACGTGGACTCACTGAGGGCAAGGTTAAAAAAGGGTTGCTGCGGTGCGAGTGTGCACGTCCAACCCAGCGTAAGTCCTCCTGTCAGTGGTTGTCATGGCAACTTGGCAGACACATGTCCTTTGAACGTTGTCTGCAAGAGCCCCACTGTCCCTTATTGTCACGAGTTTTACACCTGCATTACATAATAGTTGGAAATCGTAGTGTAAGTGTAGGGGATTAAACAAATAGGCAAAAAGAACGGGTATATTGCAGGGACCAGGGTAGAAGATCTAAAACCGATATATATGTATTTGAAATACAGTGAAGGTTGTGTCATTGGTAAATCAGGAGTAATACATGTAATAAACTGAGTAGTCAAGTCAAGTCAAAATAAGTTGATTATGACCAATTGGTCTTTAAACTACACACACCATCATAACATAGATAAAAATACAACTATAAAATGTTTTTCTTTCCTTAAAAGAACCTAAAACCAAATTTCATTATTTTCTCATAAAAGCTTGTTTTTGTATTAACATACTATAAGACAAGACCACATACTTAAAAATTCAATACATAAAATAATTTGCCTCTGATTATCCCTCCTCGGTCACCCCTTTCCATTTCCTTTTCCTTTATTGCATGAGTAGTCTTTTTGCTTCTTGTACAAACTTCGCAATGGCAATTACAATGTCAAAGAACTGCATATCCATAAGGAGCTTAATTGCTTGCCTCCTTGAGCTTATTCCATATTTTAAAAAGAGTGGCCTTAAACGTTTCCGTCCTACCGGTAGCAATTTTTGGCAATCCATTACAAAATGGACACTGGTACATTTTAAATCTAACCCGCAAGTACATTTACCACAGTCATCCATTAATATATTTTTTATTCTTTCATTTGAGCGGGCGGGATTGATCCCTATTCTCACATTCAATAATTCCAATCTCAATGCATAATTCGCTACAGTATCTAGATATGGAAACCAATTGTCGTTACTCCAACTATTTAGCAATCAAATGGAAATGCTGTGGGGTATTGAGCTAATTTGTCATATCAGTTGCAGTTATGTTTAAACCCAAAAATTGAATGTCACCAATCTCACTCCAAATATCACAATTGATAAAGTAACATCATTTGTACACATTGAATACATCAATTCAATATGGAGCCTAATACTGTGCCAAACATGTTAGGGTAAAGAATTATGGGCAGTCATAGTTGTATACATGCTGGCATGGTAAAAAAAAATCCAGTGACTTTACATAATCTTAACATCAATCACCCTGACCATAAACGGTTGCCTCCAAGGATCACATTTCATTGTTTAACCTCTCATAATGCCTGGTGAGATATGCTCGCGTCATTTGTATTGTAAATGATGCAGAAAAATGTAAGGATGACAGCAAAAATGCATGTTAGAATCAATGATTATCCTATGAATATTTTTGTTCATTCTACCCCATACTTAGTAGGGCCGTCTGCTGTGATTTTTCCTCAGATTCATTAAGACTATTAACAACTGTGTCAAGCAAGTTTATCCACTTGTATTCACGCAAGTTAAGACTGGCAGTGAGATCCCCTAGGGTTGTGTGGTACCTTTTCTAGTGTCCACCATCTCAAACTCTCTGTGGTGTGTTCAAACCTAATGAAGTGTTCCAATAATGGTGCATCCTGTGTCTTACTCCGGATCCTTGAGCAATGTCAGAGAATTCTAGACTTAACTTTCTGTCTAGTTTGGCCTATATACAACAGATCACAAGGACATGTTATATTATAAATTACATCTGTAGAGTTACAATTTATGTTTCAATGTATATGTCTGGTCGGAGTAGGTAAAATCTTATCTCTCCACAGTGAGGTCACATACCTTGCACTGGCTACATTTGAAATGGCCCACCAGTGGTGGTAAAGAGAGTTGGGACCTGAGATCTGGGGCTAGATGAGTCTTCAGATAAGAACTAACTACATAGTCATGTACATTGCATCCCATTTTAAAGCAAAGAGATGCTTCTCATTGGTGATAACCTCCAGTGTAAGCATGGTATCCCTCCATGCTAGAGGCATGTGTTTCCAGGGTGATGCTCCACAAACATCTACTGGGATCCTGTGCATATTAAGGGCCATCATATAGACAGAAAACCACTTGTTTATGTCATCCCTTACCACATAGTTGGGCGCCAGATCTTAGGGTACACAAATGTTCTTCTTCCACTCAGACACTGTGGATATGCTGTCACCATGGTTGCTGGATTCTGCTTGTCTAGCTCTGATGTCCATCTCTCTGAGACTTAGCTCAGGGGCCCTTCTTCTCTCTTATATGACCAATTTCTTTTCCTCCATCTTGAGTTGGCCCATTTGCAACTGGAACTCCCTTTCTGCCTTTCTGTCTGCCAGCTCCTCTGGGGAAAGGCCCTGTGAAGAAATGCTGCTTCTTGCTCTGGCATGAAGTTCCAACTCAGTAGAGGAGTCCTTCCCCTGCCCTGAGTGCTGCACCTCAGCACTCAGATCATTCATATCATCCTCCACATTACCATCAGTGCTTTAAATGGGCCGGTACTCACCGGTACTGAGTACCGGCACTTCTTATTTTAATCCCTTCAAGTACTAGCAGTTCTCCCCCACCAAGGAGAGTACCAGTACTATAGTCTGATGCATTGCTCATTACTTTTCTGCGGAGGCAGGGTGGCACCTGTCTCTGATAGTCTGACAGCCGAAGTGCCCTGTAGCCCTGTGTTGAGCCGCTGGGGAACCGAAACCGTTCATCAGCAGCTCAGTTTCATTATGTCTTTGACTTGTAGGTGTCGATAATTTCACCTTCACGCTGAGCTTGACCGAGCAGTGTCCATACCATTCAGACACTGCTCTGTCATTCACATTTACACTTTGATGTGCATGGTGCACACCCTGGAATCCAGGTAACCCACTGGAAGCGGCAATTAAAGAAGCCACAGGAGGTAAGGAGTTAAAAGTGTCATTTATCCCCTGAGCATTTTATGCCAGTGTGTGATGGATTGTTAGTGTTTAACGGCGTGTGTGTGCCTTTATGTGTAAGGGAAAGAGGAAGATATAGAATCTTGGTAGGCCCAGAAGGTGTTTTAAAGAATTTGGGCGGACTGCTTTGTACATGCATGTGTGCTCAGGCCTGTGTGAGTGTGTGCTCAGGCCTGTGTGAGTGTGTGCTCGGGCCTGTGTGAGTGTATCTGCACACGGGAATTTGAGTCCTAAGCGCAATGCAAATAAATAATAATAAGCAGCGCCACTGTTATTATGCATCAGGGTTGATTCATTTATGCAGCAAGAAAAGGCAACTTATGCTGCGTAATGCAGAATAGTTCCTGATTGTATTACGTCATTATTTTGTAATTTGTATACTTGTTAACACTGTCTGGGCATAGGTTTCACTTCAGTTTAAACATTGCAATAAGCAACAGGAAGGTGAGAAGTCAACTTTTGGAAAGGGCCTTCCACTGCGCAGAAGCAAATGTTGGTACGATTTTACTAACTTTTGAACTGTTAGTGGTAGATGATGTGGCAAATGCGGTAGATCCATAATTTATGTGAAAAGGAGTCGCATAATTCCACTTTCCTGACAATGACGGTGTGGCATCAAGAAGCTGCACTAGATAAACAAGTATTGGCAAAGCCATTAGCCGTGGTCTTGGTAACGCTGGTGCAATTGTTAAGTCGAAAAAGATTGTTGCACTAATATGGCACAAAAAAAGAAAACATGCCTCCTACATGTGGTGAGCTTAAGCATCCAAAAATGTATTTAAATAAAAAATGATTTACCATTGCATATAATTTAACAGTATCAGTGCGCCTTATCTGGCAGGTGACTTAGAATTATTTTTTAATTGGGGCAGGGAGTTTTATACAACGCAAACTAGGCTCCAAGGTATCAAAGCACTTTACATGAGCACCAGTTGCGTTACAGATGGACACATTAATTCTTCTGATAGGCACAGGGAGATTCATTGATTGGCCCAGAATCACAGGATGTTGAGCATGCTTGTCGAGACTTGAACCCGGTTCTCCAGCTTCAAGGTCAACTGCTCTAGTTATTCGGCAACATCCTCTCCTCAACTGGTTTAGAACCCCTTTTTAGTTTTAATACACATCACATGGAAGTATGATTCTTATTGGTGCAAGGAAAAGCTACATTGGCTGTTAATTACTGTGACCTGGAGACCTATTTTAAACAAACACAATGAATAAAAATGGATAAAAACGGGAAAAGAAAAAAGAATTGCCAAACTAAAGTACTGGCCCACCAGCCTGGCAGTAAGGTGCACTTTTTAAGGAAAATTTGCCCATGGGATTAGGAAAAATGTTGCCACTCAAAGTGCAAGGTGGTTAGTTGCCTTCATGGGCTGCTGCTGTACCCTCATGCTATTTGATGTGGTGAGTGGAAGCAGAATGTGAATGATAGCTGAACAGACCCAGTGGTGAAGACCACTGAGTGAAATTCCCCTCTACGTGTGTATTTTTTATTTATGGAAATTCATTTCATAAGGCTGATGAGAGAGCTAAAGCTGTCTCTGACTAAACTTTAAAATGGAAAGGCGGTTAGCTGGGATTCATTTTCCTGCAGGATCTGAAAGAGGACAGATCTGTGCTCTTCTTATGCTGTATTTATTGTTTTCTATTGCCCCAAGTTAAAATGGGAGAGGACTAGGGGCGTATGTGTGTGCATGTGTGTGCGGGATGGTGGGTAGGGGACAGCAATTAATAGAATCTGATATGGCTGCATAAAATGCATTAAAGGGATTCGGTAGGTTGTAAGAGAAGGAGCATCTGCTCCATATTATCATTGTACCAATCTTTAAGATGGGGAATGGATGAATTGGGTATAATTCCAAGACATGTCCAGCAAGCAGAGAGACTGGCAGAATCTGTCCGTTGTACTTAGTGAGTTCTTTTAGGCTGTCCTTCATTGTAGGCAACACACCCTTTTTAAATCACTGTTCTGAAAAGGAAATGTGGGTTGTGAGCTGAGATTCCTTCTGATCCAGAAGACACCACAAGCCAGTCAGTCTTGATTATCTGAGGCCTCAAACATATTTCCATGTGCTACGTAGGATAGGTAGAACCACGACCCTAGAAGTTCCTAGATGCTCGTTGTCTTCAGAGGGTGGCAGATGCTAAGTATTCTAAAGTGTGGTAGCTGTAATGCATGAATAGTAATACTGTTGAAAGAATGTAATGTCATCTTTAGGGATAACTGAGCTAAAATAATGATATGTGCATAGTGTTACAAAGAATGTACCCTGGATTATTTATCTACTCACCTTCTGATACCAACTAACAACAATGTAAGAAGACCAGGTGTGAGGGAGACATGATCGCACATCTGCCTTCATGCTTGGCTGTGCCACGCCTGGGCTGGGGGATTCATGACTCATAAAGAGGGATGGTTGAGATGTTTGACATCCCCCTTCCAGATGCTAACAATGTTTGTCATCGATTTGTTTCCATAGCGCTTAAAAAACATGAACTAAAACAGGTCCCACCCATCACTGCTTCTACTCTGCTTCGTGCACCCGCTGTAGACCCAGTATGACAGTGCCAAATTAACATGCTAACGCACCAACACCCAGTATCCCACATTGCTGAGAAACCTATGGTGCTAAAGGAGGGATGATGCCCAGGACTGTACAAATATGGTTTGGTGTTACCTAGTTTAAAAGAAAAAAATGGCAAAACAGTAGTCTAGGAGTTTGCATATTGATGCTGCTGTGCCAGGGTTTTCCCCTGCAATCTCCTTTCATGTAGTAAAGATAGGTGGAAGGATCATGGCCATGGCCACTTACCTATTGGGAAAACCTAATAGTTATTAGAGAGATACATTTCAGTTGTATTTTCTGTTAGCTTTCTTGAGAGTGAAAGAAAAAGGATGATAACATTTAATTATAATTTAAAGCTAAAAGTCGCCCCTGTTTCACAGGTTTTTTCATGCATGACATTATGAACTAAGTGCTATTCTGTGTCAGTTCATCCTGTTCTTTTCGAGGTGTGTGTTCTCTGTGAGAAACAAGGTACCAAGCACATATCTGAAAGTTCAGAGGCAAGGTCTGATAGGGCTGAACCAGGACCCCACATCACTGGCACAAGATAGTACAGTGGTGGCCCAACATCACTCAGTGCTGGCCTAAATCACAGCAATGGCTCATGATCAGACAAGGAAGGTTTAAAAATCACATCGTTGAGCAGTGTGAAAACATTTCTGGCCAAAGACCACACAGAATATGTGAAGAACACTTTAAGTGCAATGGGCTGCATAATCATTTTAGTGGGTCATAAGAGCAAAATAGCTATTAATTACTAAGCATGTATTATGTCACATGTGCAAAAGGAATCTGTACATATGGGGAATTTAAGATTACAAACAAGGACAATGAAAGTACAAAATGAATACACATCAGATGGAAGAAGTGCCAGTGTATCATATCCCATCCCTAGCCCCGTCCCAAGCCCCGCCCACTAGCCACACCCCTAACTCAATTTGATGAGTACCTGCACTTATTTTTTTTCAATTTAAAGCACTGATTACCATCTCATGGTGCTCTCAGCAACTGTTTAATCATAGTCCCGTCCCTCAAAGCTTTCTGAAACTCCAATTTCTTCATGTCTTTCTTGGTTTGCAGTTCTTTTCCCTTAAAAAACAGTTTAAGCTCAAAGAAAGGGTATCTATCCAAGCATGCCAGCTTGGGTGTAAGCCGTTGTTACCATGTTTTAGGGGAGAGTGCAAGCACTTTAGCACTGGTTAGCATGCACCTGTAAAAAGGGCCAGGTTCACTCCACATAGGCCTACAGGGTCCAGTAAAGTACCAAACTGGGGTAACACATGCACCCGGAGTTGAAATTTGCAGTTCCCAATCACCCACTTCCACATCATGTGGAGCTTCAGGAGGTGTCATATTTCCATGGGTTCGCTCATATTCAGATCCCACACATTTATCCACCCTACAGGGCCAAGTTAATTATACTGCTCCACATCAAAGGTAACAAAGGCCTTCCATCACAAAATGATCAGTGATCAGTGATTGACTTAGTTGCTGGGAGAAGAAATGCAGAAATTAGCATCTGCTAATAAGCTTGTCACACTGCACCTGGGCCAGGAAAGCGCAGAACCATTACAGCAAAGGAATGAGTCCAGGCCTCTGGAGCTAACACAGGAGGAGCTTGCATTTGAAGTTTTGGTAGGAAGGCATCAGACATGTGTTTCAACTAGAGACAGAGCCGAGGCTCTAAGAGGACCTATTTTCAGATAAAACTTGAAATCGCCATTTTGTATTGTCCCAGAAAGCTGTTCAGTAGGGTGATGATGTGGCATCATAGGATTAACCACTGGTGCCTGGCCCTTAAAACATTCCACCCTCACTTAGAAACCTCTGCACTAGGGAGAGACAGTTGCGTAGACCATGGATCTGAAAGGCAATGATGGTGGAAGAATAACCGGACCAGCTGGAAGGAGAAGCCACCAGTTGTTCTGCATGGATGGACTAAGAGCATTGACTACAGTTGACCCACATGAATAGGATGGGTTTCTCTAGGGCCAGTGGCACTGGCCCACTTAAGCCCCCTGAGGACAGTTGGTGGAAAGCACCTGGACTCCATTGCCCCTTGGGTGCCTTTTAAGAGGACATGAGACTGGAGAGTGTGGCAGGAGGTATTCTGCTACTGGGTGCAGAGAGACTAGAAGATTTCCTCACCAGCAGGCATAAAACACCAGGAGTCCAGCAAATCATAAGGCTGCTGCAGTGAGCCAGGTGTCCTCTGGTTTATTGTTCATGCCTTTTATGTTTATATAGTATTACGCATAGTCCTGCTGTCTGATATCTTACAATTCTTCAGGTATGAGCTGGAGTTTCAAGATATAGTCTCCTGCACCAGGAATGTGCTGTGTGAATGTAATGAACTGTGACTGACTGGTGTTAATGTATTTATGATAGTTGCATGCACTTTGGTGAGTCTGAATAGCTTTCAATGGTGCAGCATTTTCACTACTTAGTACCACTGCACTTTATGGCTAGGTCTTAATTTGTCCACATAAACCTATTTTGCTTGCCTATATTTTCACGTGTGAGACAATAGAAATACTTTGGTGGCCAGAATATGGATTTAATTTTTTGAACTTGCTTTTTTTTATTTCTGAAAGGGTTGCCCTACCCATCATGCTATATTAAAGTACTAGTGTCCTAATCCATGCCATAAGACATGGGAGAGGAAAGAAGTATGGCCACTGAATATTCTTCTAAAGACAGGGACATTACACCACTGCTTCTGTACATCCTCTGTAACTGTAATAAAGAATGTACCATCCTTTTCAATGAATTTCAATCTAAGCAATATTTTTTGTTTTTCCTAAAATACCTACTACTTTCTAAGGGCTGATAACTTCCAAAGTGTCCCCAACACAGTCATGATAATGATCGATTGTAAACATCTCCAAGGGTCATTACATCGTCATACACCATACTTGGAGCGGCACCTGACCTACCACGAGGGGTACCCCTGACATTTAATACTAAACCTTTTTTTAATCCATGATACCAAACTACTGACACCCAATTATTACTTCCTTCATGTGTTCTTTGCTTTTTGTGTTCACTTTTACATATTTCACACACTTGAACACTACGCAATCACTTAATTCTCATCTGGAGCAACATATATAATTTTCTATAATAATAGCATTAATGCAATATTATTTGGGGTCCTACAATCCTATTCCTTCTAGCAGTGTTGCTCTAATTGTATCAGCTTCATTCAATCTTTCCTTTGAGTACATTCATTTAAGCTAAAAAGAATCAGTCATAAATGACTCCTCACGTATGAGGCATGGCACGCCCTTAGTATGCGGCCACAATGCAAAATGTATTTTGAAATTTACCAAGCTTTGCGAATCAAGATTTGCATAGCTTAGCATGGGATTTAAACAAAAAGCAAAGTTGCCCAAAGTATATGACTTTGTTGCCTTTCTCTGCATTGGTGAGGCATTACATGGGTGTAGCTTTGGTGTTTCCATATATTCATCTATATATTCTGATGTAAATCCAGAAAATGAAGCTACATTTAAAAGGGCCTGAGAACACCGTTTCCTTAATTGCGTGTATTGATTTTGGCTCATTTTACAGTGCTGCAGAATAGCAGAGGGCGACCCTGAATCTAGCCGCCGGATTAAACCAATCAATACACGCAATTAAGGAAACGGTGTTCTCAGGCCCTTTTAAATGTAGCTTCATTTTCTGGGAGTGGGCAGCCGATTGATCGTTCACTTCACCTTGCAAGTTATTACAAAGAGTTGCAGGAGTTTGAAAAAGAACGGGAGTCGCATCCAGAAAGGTCTGGCTGTCCCCATCAATGAAGACACAAGGTGATGTGGACCGTGAGCACTGCAGTCGCAAGGACCGAAGCTAATGTTGTGTATATTAGCATTCTCTTTTCCCTTTTTATATCGCACGAGGACAGATTGTTACGAAATCGGAGGCCTCTGCGTAAAATGTGTAAATAATTAGTCTGTGGTGGGAATGCTGATTTCATACCGAAGACTACTGAATTTAGTGGTTTGTGAAATAAGGCGCAGGGCCTGTTGTGCGACAGGAACACACATTCAGAATACTAATGTTTGACACCATATTACATGCTGCTTCAAAGGACCAATTGAACCAAAGGAGCAAAGAAAACAGTATGTGATTATGGCTCCTGATATGTGCACGTGATTTTCTAAAGTCTATGGGGAATATTGACGACCCCCGTTACATCGCTCTTGCAGCGTGGTGCCAGAGCTATGCAACTCAAAAATGAGATTTATTAAACCACACAAGGCCACCTTGCATGGCCCAGAGTCGCTTCATAAATCACAAGTAAAGCAAAACCAGGTAAAATGGCTGCGTTGCCTTACTCTGCACTAAATGTAAATGTAAATGTATTGGACTTGTAAAGCGCACGGCTGCCCGTAAGCGTCCCGGCGCTTGCTTAGGGAACCCGTCCTGGTATTCCCCTGTGAGAAACCCCCGGCAGGGTGTCCACAAGGTGAAAGCCAGGCATCCCGCCGCGAGGGGCCGTAGTGGAGATTAAGCAAGCTATTGCCCAGAGTCGCAGAGTGTGACCCCGTGAGTTGAGTAGGCACCAGAGCAAGAATTGTTGAGTCCGTGGAATTTTTGAGCCCGAGACCCGCCGAGGCGGGGAATCAAACCCTGGTCCACGGTTGATCTCAGCTTCCGGGTCTGCCGCCTCTAACCACTGAGCCACGCTTCTCCACTAGGAAGGCTTTGCATGACTGTTGCATGGGTGTTTCCACGCAACATCCATGGTTTTGTGACGCACTCACAGATTTACCAGAGATGGTAGTCATGGGAATGTGCCACACACCTACGCCTTCCCAGGTGAGGCGGATGAGGAAAATATGTTTATTTCCCCCGGCCTGTTCCTCTTTCTAAGTGTGCTCTATTCTGCAGCACACACGGAAAGAGGAAAATACCTCAGGGGATTGTTTTTGTGCAGCAAGGTACCCCTTCCTGCACAATAACAATACACTTTACAACGCATGCACCCTTGTACCATGGTGCAAGGGTTTCTACATTGGCACCATGCAGCCAAAACAGCACCAGCTCATTGGAAAAGGCAAGAATACACCAAATTCTTTTAAACATGCCACATTCCCACCCTTTTCCTGTCATGAGGTGCAGTGCTGCAGGTTTTTATGTAATCCTGATTCTCACAAAATACGATTTTCTCTTACCCAACAAGTCGATCACAAATGTTTCTAAGGCTGTACTTTTCTTAATATTAGTAGGGCTCCCTGTTTTCCGGATTCTTCTTTGAGTTATTCTAGAAGCAGTCAGCCATCACTTCCAGGACAATAGCTGTGAAGATTAACAGGTAAGAGGTTAAAAAAAGAAAGTGATTTTAGTAAAGGAGTAGATAACCTTCATACATATTTTTCATGTTTTCATATTAGTACATTGATTTATCAGCTGTGGGTGTTCTTATCATTGAAACATAGTAGCCGTTCAAGTATGCATGCACATACATCGGTTACATAAACTAGTTTCAACTTCATTTTTTCACGAAACCCAAAATAAATATGAATAAATACAGATAACATTAGCAAAAAATATATATGGATAAATAGAGATGAAATGTCCCAAAAATAAATACCATAAAACCGAGAGCCCTAATTATTAGTAATCTATTCAGCAAAATGACATAGGAGAGTGACCATAGATATTTATGGCTAAAGACAACCGCCCCTAGCATCATCATGATAACCAAGTGACACTGAACAGATTTTTCAGACGTCGACTTGCCCTGGTTTTTCTTAACCTGGCCAAAGTAATTTTAGAAAATGAAAGAAATTTAAGAAGTGTGAACTGACTTAGGAAAGCAAAAACAAAAACAATGTTACACTAAAGTACAGTTGAGTTGGTAACAATAAAGGGCAGTTTGCTAAACAACAATTCAAGGAATTAATAATTCAACAATTCAACAACGATTAACTCTTCAACGTTTTCAAGGAAAACTAAAGTATGATAATACCCAGTAGGATAATGATCTCTTAACTCTGTTGGTTACATAAAAAATCCATCATAACATATTTAGCAATTGAAAAGATTAAAAAATAAACATCAAAGACAGTATTTTATCATCATCACACACTGCAGGGCTACGCTACACCAAGATTCGAAGCAAAAGAAGGCTAATGAATCTTCTACTTAGAGGTAATCTTCATTATCCTTATTAGGACTCCTCCTCGTCCCAGTCATTACTATACGAGACATCCCTGCCTCTATGACAGCCCATCACATGTAAAACACACATTTTAAGACCCATTTCTATTTCTATTACTACTATAAAATGATACCTACCCCTCTCCCCCCTCTTGTCACTATATCAAGTACACAAAACAATGGAGCAATGGAGGTGCAAAATTGGGAGGGACGGAGTGAAGGAGGGATGGAGGGAAGTGACTGGGACAAGGAGGACTCTTAATTGGGGTAATGAGGATTACCAGTAGGTAAAAGGTTCATTACCACCTCATGGAGTCCTCTTTGTCCTAGTCATTACTATATGAGGATCTCACAAGAAAACACCTGCACTGACATTAAATGGAAACACACAAATGTATTCCAATTACATTGCAGAGGAAAAGACTGCAGAACCAAAATTGTCTTGCACTGACTCTGATAAATACAAATGTTAATTTTTAATGAAAGTGTGAGATGAGGACAAGGTATCAGCTCTGCAAATCTCAATCAGGGGAACTCCAGCTCCTTCCGACCATGAAGCAAAACTCTCACAAGGGAAAGACCCTAAATGAAACCTGGGAGAGGAACACTTTCCAGAGAATAAGCCTGTGAAATGGCTGGATGCCTTCACCTACTCAAAATAGTTTTAGGTGCCGCCTTAGCACTGAGCAACAAAAAGGGATGTTGAGTTTCAAAATAATCGGGCACAATCGAAATGAATGGCCAAAGCCTGTTTGAAATATAGAATGGACGGAATGGAAGAGGCAGACTCATCCTGAAACACAGGAAGAAACATCTTCTGGGAAAAATGAAATGGGTTGGCAACCATGGGAATGTATTTAGGATTTAAATGGAGGACTTTTGGATGGATTTTAGATTCAGTCAACAATCATGAATTTTATCACTTTTTATTTTCAGAGATGACATCCTATATCAAAGCTATTATACAGGCTGGTAAGCTGTTTAAGAGTCTATAAATGTGCTAATCTGTTTTTTAATCACCAGCAAACGCATGGCCCGAGGATGTAACAACGCTACCTGGGTTAAGCAACGAGTGAGAAGATCCTAAGACAATTTGTGAAGCCAACTGGTTTAGCTTTACATAGGGGCATGCACATACCAAGAATACTACAGGTAACTAACTATACGTACACACATATGCATACTCATACATGCCACAAGCACAGTCACGCACGAATAAAATTAACTGGAGTACAGGCAACACTACCATTGATATAGGCCCTGACAGCAGTTCATACAGAAACTGGTGTGCTAATGGACAGATGCACACAAGTATGTTGTGGTTGTGTAGTTTCCCCATGTATTATATGTGCCTTTGTGTTTTGTGTAGTAATAACCAGACCCCAAACATGCCCGAATGCTAAATAAGAGGTGTACAGATTATATATATTGAATATAAATATATTGATTGGATAACATTTATCTGTAGCTGTACGCAGTCCAGGGGCGTAGGTTCATTTTTTTGTGAGAGCTGCACCCCATACTACATTCATTGTCATTTTTAAAGTCGGGTCGAGTGTGCATACTGAATGTTAGAGCGCACTTCTTGGCCCTGGAGACAATAGGGAACAAACAACGCACCTTTTGTGATCTTTAAATATTGTCAGTAAGGGATGGCCACTTGTTTGCTGCACCATTTTTTGTTTGATATTTTGTGGTGTTCGTTGGTAAACCTCAGACTTACACCCCCGAAACACATTGATTAAGCTATGCCCCTTACTCAAAATACTCCCTTAAGAAAGGAATGATGACACTGTTCTTAAACGTTCTGAAGCAGTGCTTAATTTTCAACAACAAACAAAAAAGTGCCTGGGCCCTTGTTCGAAGGCCACCGCAGCTTGCACCACCCATTGCCCTTTCCAGGAGTGCTAATGACCATACCACCACAACTACTAATCATCCCGTTTCTATAAGTGTGACAATTCACACTATTACAGATGCCCAACATTATAAGCATGGATTGAGCAGCAGGTATTGCTCCTTTTAATGTAAATTGAATTAATAAATCACTTTTGTATTTTTCTTTTCTAAATTAGTCACCATGTGGCAGACTATGATAACTGCTGGTGTTCTCAATATAGTGCCGATTATGAGCACCGGAAACCACAGGCTCAAATTAAGCACTATTCTAAAGGCTGAATACACTCAGAAAACTGCCCTTCCTGGCATAACACGTTTTTAAGACCACCTTAAACCATGAAAAAACCTTTGGAAATTGAAACCATGTTTTCTGGCTTGAATGTTTTTTGACTGCCTTAAGCCAGAAAAGGAAGCACTTCTAAACTGACAATGCTGAGCCCCTAAACACGAAATTCAATTATGTAGTAGACACAATACAATGATGATTTTCTAGGGAATTGATATATATACAAGGCTCATACGAACTTCCATCTACAGCAAGCTCCATGCCAATGCACGCTATTTGTGGACAGACGACAGTCTTTACCAAGTATTTTCAAAGACATCCTGTCACGGCTGCTATTCCTCAGGATCGGAAAGATGCTCAATAGGGGTCCACCTCCTGACGTCTCCACACTCTGACTGAGTATTTCCAGAGTATAAAAGCAGTCAGGCGAAGGAAAACAGGGAAGGGGAAGGGAACAGCAGGGATAAGGACCTGTAACGACAAGGAAGGTCACGTTAGTTCCTTGCACTCTAACCCCTTAGCTATATCACAAGTGCTGTTGTAAATCCTCACCTGATAACTCTCAGGAAAATAGACCCTTCCCTCTGATGGAATCTTCCTCAGACTAAAGGAAAGAGCGGTGTGTTATAGCCTGTCTATTTTCTGCTAGAGACACATACATCAACCTCCCACCTGTATCACCCTCATTCACTCACCAGTTGCCTGTGGAAATCATGACTGAAAATGGGGTTCTCAAGAGGCGTCTGGATAGATAACAGTCTCTCCCAGCCGCTCCTTGTAAGGTACACCAGCATCCGCTGATGTAGAAAAGAACAGCAAAATATAAACGTCCTTAGAAAGCCAGCCGGCTTCTCCTGCTCACAGTTCAAGGATGAAAAACACAACGAAAACAAAGTCCCTGCAACAGGAGGGGGCAATCCTGCGTCTCCCGTTCGGTGATCTCAGCCGAGAAACACCGTGTAAGCATAGGTAAGCGCGGAGGGTGAAATCCCGCGTCTCCCTCGCCACCTATGATATGCAACACCAGCCGGTGTCTGCTGCGCAGATGAATCCGCGTCCCGTGAGTGACAGTGAGGGGGAAATCCAGGCGTCTCCTGCTCACTCACACAACCAAATACAAACAGTATCGCAAGAACGCGGAGGGGGCAATCCTGGCGTCTCACGCGTCTTGCGGCTGTAACCTCTTGACAGTACCAGCCGGTACCTGTCGTCACGTGGTTCACTACAGCTTGCTCCGCAGCCACAGAACAAAACGAACCACACCTTCCCTGGAACTCCGCGGGGACAGGGCGTCCGCAACATCGGCTCTACAAAGACAAATCACAAGCACCAGTAGATGGCGTCCAGGAGAATATATGCCTTCTGAGGCCCTCCCCCTTCATGCTAGGCATTCTGGGAGATGTAGTCCAATTCTAGGTAGGCACGTTAGTCAGACCCTGACACATCCTGCAGGAAGTCAAAACATAGTCAAAAACACCCCCTGAAGGTGCACAGGCACTAGAAGAGGAACCTAATGAACAAACAGGGAAACATAGGTCAGCAACTTTAGCGCCAAAAGCACCAACATCATTTTAGGCAAAACAACAAACCAAAAATATATTAGAGAATTCTGATATAAATACAGGGGAGAACAATGGTATTCATACAGAGGACCAGCAAGAAGGTGTAAAACGTGTAGTCCAATAATTAAGGAATAGCTTTAACAAAAAAAAGAACAAAAAAGACAGAGGAAATTGCGAAACAAACTCAAAGCCAAAAATCAACAAAAATAAGTATTTCACATTTTCTTGCAAAGGGGGCAGGGGCAAAGATTAGCTGAACATTGTTGGACCAAGTAGATTCGGTAACATATTACTAGTTATGGATACACAGCCAGACCAAGAAAAAATGGTGGAAAGAAGCCAAACCCCTCCACTTGAAGGCCATGGGATAAAGAATTTCAAAGCCTAGCCTATCAAGTTCAAGAAATCATCAGAATAAAGTGAAAATGCAAATACAGAAAAGTTTAACAAAAGTACACAATCAGCAGTCACTCCTGTAACTGAGAAACATCAAATTCCAACAGAGCATTACCAGTTTAGGGAGCAAACAACAGATGAATAATCTACAAGTCAGAGCTTGCCAACTAGGTCTGTGGTAGATCAGCTACCACGTGCACCTACAATAGGAGTAATAAACACGAACGTAGAAGCTCCTAACAGAAAATTAACCCCAGGCGGAATAGTTGGAAGAAGATCTACTCACTTGTTATGGAGCATCACCATTCTCCTGCACACTCAACAAAGGTCAACAATTGCTATTGAGTCCAATGATGAGACCCAAACAAATTTACTGGCGAAAAATCAGGGGGAAGTATCTCGGTGGCAATTCCAGCAACAAAAACAGGAACAAACAGCCATAAAACGAATGCTGATCCCCAAGTATGTATCAAGAGGGGTGTTTGATACTTTAAATAGAAGTGCAGTACTAAAATTGTTAAAGGAAATCAGAAAATTTAAACACATTGATTCAGAACACCTAACGGCAATACAAGTTCTACCACATCCATATCAAAATAATTGTGAAGCAACTTTAGCAACATGTGCCACCCAGGAGATTGTTATCCAATTGTATAATCATCTTGAGCATTTCAAGCAATAGTGGATTGAAATCAGGGGCGTAACACAGGCCCACGCATCCCCCGCAGTGCGGGGGGCCATCAAGCTAAAGGGGGCCCCCTCAGCACTGCACTTCGGCCTGAGAGCTCCTAATAGAGTCCGGAGGGGGCCCCTCCACGTACCTGGCAGGGGGGCCCCCTCAATTATCGTTACGCCACTGATTGAAATACGTAGGTTTGAGCCAGTATGCTATCCTGGGCCACTGCTCCCAGTTAAGACCACCATCTCAAATTTAAATTCAGAGGAGTTTCAGAAAAAAAACTTCAAACGACAGACATGTAACCTAAGGGGAGCCCTGGGTCCCGACTTCTCATCTACCAACATTCAAAATCTATGATCATAAAAGAACAAATAGAGATCAACAAAGAAACGAGCACTCCCCAGCTATTGGTGAGAAGACACAAGAATGGTTCTGGCCCCCTAAAGCAATAGATCCTGCCTGGCCCTGGTGACTAACAAGTCTTTCCAAAGCAAAACGTTATCAATACATGCTAATGGAATGTACATGGTTATGGTAAGATGCACTATAATGCCAATACAATGGAATTCTTTCAGAAGTTTAAAATCGTTTTACTGCAAGAAACATGGAATCTGAATTCAAGCCCTGTACTAGACTATCAAGAATATCACACTCCAGCAGTAAGGACGTCACATAATGGTCATTCTAAGGGAGATCTTTTCACACTCATTTCAACAAAATACAGCTGGACACAAGACAATATCGATTTAGGAGAATAGTTGCTGCAAGCAACAAAAATAATCATAAACAAGCAAACAAGCACTATTCCTTTTAAATGTCCACCTTCACCCAAATAAATCTAGGTAAGCTGAAAGAACCGCCACCTTGGTAAATTTGATAAAAACATTGCAAAGCTTACAGCTGAACACACATTTTAGAGCACCGGGGAATATAATCCAAAGTTATACAAAAGCCTGTCAGTGCACCTTCCACAGTCAGAAAAAAAAATGTAACCAAACTTCAGATTTAAAAATGCAACACAAGCTAGAAGCACACGATCGAAAAATTCTAAATCGAGTGGTGAAGAAGGATATGCTTGCATCCATAACCAACCCAAGTGACCGGATTTGCTCAATCATATACTATGATTTCATCAGCAGAGACTCCCTTTTAAAGAATACAGTCGACAGCGGCCAAACTAGTGTTAGGTTTACCCAGAAGCTCCTCTGCATCTGCAGCTTTAGCTGAACTTCATTGGCTCCCCTTGAGACAGAGGGTTAATTTTAAGTCTCTCTGTCTTGTTTTTAAAGCCCTTCATGGGTTAGGACCTGTGCGTATGCGCAAAAAATTCAACTGGAACACTCCGACAAGAACACTGCACTCCTCTTCGGCTAGACTAGTCATGGTTCCAAGGTTTCGTAAGGTCAGATCGTGGGGCAGATCATTTGGGGTGGCAGCTGCAAAATTGTGGAACAGTCTCCCTTTGGAATTCAGGCAACTTAGAGAGCTTCTGCCCATCAGAAAAAGGGTAAAAACCTGTCTGTTTCCCAGGACGTAGTAGCCTTTCCCGGTGTCTTGCACTCGCTCCCCCTTGAGTTATGTTTCCAGCGTCAGGATGCCTGCTAGGTGATAGCGCGCTTCATAAATTGAATAAATAAATAAATAATTTGTGAAATCTTTTCGAATCAGACCTAGACCTGAAAGCGACCAGTATCCAAAAACATTGCAAATAGAGCTAATGCCATTAAAAATGACTGAAACAGAAGGACTTCGATCACTGCCAGAAGTAAATAATAGAAAGCAACTAAAATGTCATAGTGAAAGTTGTGAGCAAAAAATGGCAATGGTGCACACTCAAGTAGAAAATGTAAAGTGACTGAGTGCAGATGCAGAGCTTTATATCTGGCTAGACCTAACATGGAAGCTACTTGTTAAATCTCACAAGAAGAGCATCCTAGGAATGCAGGAGGCCCTATAAAGGGTGGGTGTGCAGGGGAGAGCTGATATATGAAGGAACTGTGAGACTTAAAAAAGAAAATAGCTAAGGAAATAAGAACAATCTCAGCGAAGCATAAGCGAAGACTTGAGAGTGATAAATCTGAACTTAGTCAGAAATGGCATCATACAAAAAAGAATGTTAGAATGCAAAAAAGTCAAAGCAAGAGGATACATGGAATACGTTATTACAGTCTAGCTAGTCCCAAAACAACAGAGAAATTTGAGGGTTGATAAATAGGATCTGCTGGAGCACAGACTGTCAATTCAATGCAGGGATCTCAGGGGAAGGTTGGATATTGCATAACTTCGCAAAATATACATGCCACCCACCATAGATCCAGGTAGAGGAGAGAGACAAACAGATACAAAAAAATGAGTCGTGAAAAGTCTTCAGGAGATTAAAGATGGCACGGCAAACTGTAGAAAGGTCCCTGACTATAAGAATGCACAGGTGACACCATTTAAAAATAATAATGTACACCTTATTGATGACATAAGTTTGAAGAAATACAGAAGAAGCAGAAAACAGATGGAAGGCCAGACCCAAATGATCTCCCAAATGCTCTCTTCAAAAATGGCATATAATTATGGGCTAAATATTTAACAAAATTGGTAAATCAGGTTTACAGTATGAATAAGATCCCCTATCATGGAAAGGGAGCATCTTTCATCTCATATATAGAATAAGCATGGGCGTAAAATCCGTTACGCTCGCGGATTTTTCGTATTTTCGGAGAATCCGCAATCCGCGAACTCTCGCGGATGCGGCGAGAATACGCAAAATCCGCGCGAAGCGGATTTTTTGTTTGTGTTCGCACTGCTCGCGCTGCTCGCGGTCCGCGGCGCGGGCAGGAACAATCTCGCACTAGCGAAAGTACAAAAATTAGTAAAGGAAGTGGCCCAGTCTCCAACTTCCTGTTCCTGTCCAGCAAGCTCCTCCCATAGGGGTGGGGTGAAGGAAGTGCCCCAGTCTCCAACTTCCTGTTCCTGTCCAGTAAGCTCCTCCATTTCCTGGCCACTTTGATTTCGATCTTGACTGGGAAGGATTACTTTTTGTGGTTGCTGCTGGATATTTGGATTTGAGGCCTTTTGGATTACTTTTGGATTCGAAATTTGATTTCACAAAGAAGTAAGTTGATGTTGTTTGTTTGTGGTGATTTTTGTGTGTCTTGCTTTTTTTCGACTTTTTGGGGGGAAAATCTGCAAGTTCGCGAGCTGAGGGTGTTTTTGCTTGTGTTCGCACTGCTCGTGTCCCGCGCAGCAACAATCTCGCACTCGCGAAATTGTAAAAATTACAATTCTGCTGCACATGAATAGAAAACCACCAGGCTTATTTATGGGTGCATGCATGATACAACTGTTTTGTTGATTTTTTTTTAACATGATTCTGGCCAGGGCATGGATGGCATTGGATTGTGCTGATTTTTGAGTGTTTTAGGACTTTTTGGGGTGGTGTTGGGGGCTTGCTATGTGGGTGGGGGCCATTTTATTGTCTGGTCCCGTGTGGGTGGGGGTCTAGGGGCCATTTGTAAGCCAGTTTGTGTGCTTTGTGCCATAGGCCTGCACCCACTGTGCTCTGATGTCATCCATTATGCCCAGGGGGGCCCAGAATCGGTCTGTTCGCGTTTTTTGCGGGTTTTTGCCACGTTCGCACCGTGAAGCAACAATCTCGCACTCGCGAAATTGTAAAAATTGCAATTTTGCACCGGAAAACCACCAGCAGGCAGCATAAGCCTTCTGAAAATAAATGGATGGCATTGGATTGTGGTGATTTGATTTGTGTTGTGTTTTTTGACTTTTTGGAGTAGGGGTTGGGTGCTGGCTATGTTGGTGGTGGCCATTTTGAGGCATGGTCCTGGCCATGTGGATGGGGGGGTCAAGCGGCCATTTTGAAGGCAGGCAGTGAGCTTTGAGACATAGGCCTGCACCCATTGTGCCTTGCTTTCACCCATTGTGCCCAGGCGGAGTCAGGGGTACATGAAAGTACAACCCTCTGTGTGTTTGCTCTCTTGGATAAATGTTAAATTCCTGTTTCCCAAAAATTTAGCAAATCCTAATTTTGAAATTTCCATATTGTGTGGTGGTGTGCAGTGTGCACGTGTGTATTCATAAATGCCTACTTGCAAACTGTTTATTCAAGCGCTACATATGCAACATTTATATTTACTGATGTTCCTCTGTCTTCGTTTGCGTTTAGGTGCACAAAACTCCGCATCATCATTGAGCATCAGTGCCAGGAAGAAGTGCTGCTGCGGCCTGTTGTTCCGACATCTGAACAAGATGGCTCCAAAAAGAGGTGCCCGTAGGTCCTCTTGCAATAAAGATGTCTCTACTAAGGAGAAGAAGAAGCAAGTGGCACCACTTACCAAGGAGACTGGTGGCTCAACCAATACATTTTTTGGGCAACAACAACAAAAAAAACAAAGGCCCACCATGAGTGCTGCACAGGTAGCCTGTTTAGTTGTTGAATCACCAACGACCAGTGATGTTGGTTCCTCGCAAGAAAGTAGCAGCACACCATCAACACAGGTTGTAACTCATCTCACAAGTACTATTCAACAACCAAAGCCGCAACAACAACTGCATGGGCTACTAGTACAAGCAGAAGTACATGCGCAAGGAGCTGTCCAAGAAGGAGCTGTCCGAGAAGGAGCTGTCCGAGAAGGAGCTGTCCGAGAAGGAGCTGTCCGAGAAGGAGCTGTCCGAGAAGGTGCTGTCCGAGAAGGAGCTGTCCGAGAAGGAGAAGGCCGAGAAGGAGAAGGCCGAGAAGGAGCTGGCCGAGAAGGAGAAGGCCGAGAAGGAGAAGGCCGAGAAGGAGAAGGCCGAGAAGGAGAAGGCCGAGAAGGAGAAGGCCGAGAAGGAGAGGTCCATGGAGACTTGCAAGTAGAGGTCAGAGAAGATGCCCATGTAGCGGCGCATGGAGCGGTGCAAGTGCCCACAATGGTTGTTCTTCCAGAAGTAGGGGCACAGGAGGAAATTGACTTTGGAGCCGGGGTATCATGTCAGGAAGACGAAGCCACTCCTCCTGATGATTCATTTTCTCCCAGCTCCCCAGCAAGGAAAAGATCAAGGAGGGTGTGTAGAAGTTCCTCTTCAAGCCCCGCTCCATCAGATGATGATCTGGATCTAGATTGGCAACCATCTCTGACGTCTGAGAGGGAGGCACACCATGAGCTGCGAAAGGTATCACATGTTAAAAGGAAGGGCCCCGGAAAGCTCATACTTATGGATCCGAACGTCCGACTTGATGAAGTGGTGCATTCTGATGTTGTTGAAGAGGATGACAGCAATGATCTATTCATCACACATGTCAGTCCAGCCACACCGGCCATGCAGCAGACAGACATTTACACCCTATCCCGACGTCATGCTGAGCGTGACCCTGGCGACGTGCCACTGGTAGCACCACCAACGCAGTCAAGTAGTACCACAAGTTCAACAAAACCTACAGCTCCCATATTTTCTCCCCAGAGGGGGACTCCATACAGCTCGACTCCCTCAAGTAAGGTTGCTGCAATAATTGCACAACCCAGTAGATGTCTGCAAGGCTCATCCACCACTGCTTCATCTGGCATTGGCAGCAGTATCACCTCGTGCGGCAAAACCAGAAGTTTCCAGTCCCCAGTTTGGAACTTTTTTAGTGTCCATGAAAAATATGATAACATAGCCGTTTGTTGCATTTGTAAGACTAGCGTTAGCCGTGGTAAGACTGGTACCAACTATGGAACCGGAGGCCAGATAGGTCATCTTGAAAGAAAGCACGCTGTCGAATGGTTTCCGCACCTAGCAAACGTCAAGGGAAAGCGATCCCAAAGGGCAAGTGGCCAAAATATACCCATAGTAGGTGTTTCATCTGAAGATGATGGGGAGATAGAAGAAGCGTCAGACATGTGTCCGGTTGCACCCAGTACCCCTGGCAGCACCACACCATCCGTAACACATAGCAGGCACACTGAGAGTCTGGGAGACACACCAATGCGGAAAATGTCAACACTGATCAGAAGTGGGTCGAAGAAGGCATCAGCATCATCCCGTAAATTTGTCCAGTGCACCATTTCAGCCATGTTCTCCTCAGATGCGCAATTTCAACGCAACCACCCAACTGTACGCCTCTATAACACTAAGCTGGCAAAAATGCTAGCGGTGGACCTTCTCCCTTTTTCGTTTGTCGAAGGTGTGGGTTTCCTTGAACTCGTGGCAACATTGGCCCCTAAATGGAAGGTTCCTAGCCGGTACTATTTTGCCAGGGTTGCTGTTCCAGCACTACACAAAGAGGTGCTTGAGTTGGTGGGGGCAGCTTTGCAGAAGAGTGCTGTTCACCCTATACACCTGACAACAGACATGTGGACCAGTTGCCAAGCCCTTGATTACATGTGCATCACTGCACACTGGGTCTCTTTTTCAGGGGTTACAAAACAGATAAATGCAGGTGGTGACTTGATCGAGATTTTTAAGGGTGCTCGTAAACATGCAACATTAGCCATGTTTGGCATGGAGAAAAGTCATACTGCAGTCAACATTTTGGCTGACTTTAACAAAAAGGTCTTGCAATGGCTGCGCCCAAGACATTGCAAGGTTGGTTATGTTTCTACAGATAATGGCAGTAATGTAGTTAGGGCCATGGCGGACGGTTTCTATTTCAGAGTGCCGTGTTTGGCGCACTGTATCAACCTTGTTGTGCAAAATGTTTTGAAAAAAGAACTTGCAGTCGACAAAACACTGACAATCTGCAGAAGAATATGCACACATTTCAACCATTCTTTTAAGGCCCGGAAGGAGCTGAGGCGCAAGCAAAATGAACATAGAATGCCAGTGAAAGCACTTATCCAGGAGGTGGCAACACGTTGGAACTCAACCTTCTACATGCTTGAGCGTCTGCATGAGCTGTTTCCAGTAGTCAATGAGTATTTCTACAACCTGGGTGGTGATACGACAGAAATGATGCTAGCGGTGGAGCAATGGCAGCTAGTTAAAAGCCTGACAGACATGCTTCGTCCTTTTGAGGTCTTCACCCGTGACGTCAGCAGGGAGGACTGTTCTTTGAGCAAAGCTATCCCACTGTTGCTGAAGCTCGAGCACCAAGTCAAGGTGGTGTCTTCACAATTAAAAGATGCTGGAAAGAACGAAGCACATGAGTTGGCGCAGAGATTATTACAACACCTAGTTAGCAATGAACGGCTTGTAAATATCAAGAAACAACAGCACTACATTTGTGCTACTATTCTGGATCCACGTTACAAAAAGCCATTGTTTGGCAAAGTAATAATTCCTTTTGAAACATCGGATGTTACAGAGTACAAAGGTTGGCTAGCTCAGTCAGCCATTCGTTTTGAAAGAGAGCGGAAGGAAACTGTAGGAGAAGACAGTACTACTAGTGAATCAGCAGGCCATCAGGCGTCCCAAAAAAGCCCTTCTGCATCTGTGCCTGTGGCAGAAGTGAGTGACTTTCCCTCTGAGCCGTTAACCACACCAGCAACAGTATCATCTGCACCAGGCGCATGCGATATGTCAGAAGCGAGTTGGCTAACTCAGCTAGTGTTTCCTGGTCCTAGAAAAGACACAGAAGTGCAAAGTACAGGAATCCGGGAGGACATTCTTTCAATGATGCAGGCCTATCTGGATGACTCAACAGAGGTCAATATTACTGAGGACCCATTGGCGTATTGGCATGGGAAAAGAAAAATATGGCGAGAGCTCACCAACCTGGCTATCAATTACTTGTCTTGCCCACTCGCAAGCGTGTCCTCAGAACGTGTTTTTAGTTCTGCTGGTGGCATTGTGACTTCCAAAAGGTCCCGCCTCTTGCCCGCAAATGTGGAGCGGCTCACCTTGATAAAGATGAACCAGCACTTCATACCACCAGATTACAGAGTACGAGAATGCACGCAGGAAGAAGAGGACACCGCCCTACCTGAGGAAAGTTCTCCTCAGTTACCAGAAGTAACCCCGACTGATGATTTAGCAGAGTATGAGGACGAGTTCTGCTTCCCTGACAGCGAGTTCTGAAAATGACTCAATCATTCATTAATTGTAAATAGTCCTCCTTATTCACTTTTATTCCTGTGTGTCTGTCTTTCTTTAGCAAGTGCTTCATCACATTTCCAACAAAACTGTAATCAACCAATAAAACAACAAGCCCAGCAACAGAACTGTCTTGATTTTGATGCCGCAGCATTCCTCAGGTTCACAACAGTTAGTTGACAAGAACTCAGTCCTGGTCGTCTATCCTGAGTCCTCCTCCTCCTCCAGACTCACCCTATCCATTACCCATAATGCTGATGCCTGGATTCTGCACAATGAAGAAACTTACTTAACGTTGATGAGTCCCCCACTGCGAATTCCAGGTGGAGCCAGCCCTCAAACACAAATTACAGGTAAGATAAGCGTTTGGATGGGAGGTAGTATAATGGAGTATTCGGAGAGGCGAGAGAGTGACAGTGGTACTAGCAGCAAAGTCCTAGGCCTCAAGAATTATCAAACTCTGTGACAGTCATTTACTTTGGAAAACATTTGGCCTATTGCACGTGAACGTGTAGGCGTTATTATTGCTCGCTTGCCTGTCTCAGGGGTGCTGTCTGTGGGGCTTCTAGGTTTTAGGGTTGTGTGAGCACCGCTGCCACATTTCTAATGTTGATTGCTTTTGATTTGCAGAAAATCCACGCCGGGAAACTCCAGTTGTGGCCCTGCTGCAGAACACTTTAGGAGTGGGACTCTGTGAATTCCAGGTGGAGCCAGCCCTCAAACACAAATTACAGGTAAGATAAGCGTTTGGATGGGAGGTAGTATAATGGAGTATTCGGAGAGGCGAGAGAGTGACAGTGGTACTAGCAGCAAAGTCCTAGGCCTCAAGAATTATCAAACTCTGTGACAGTCATTTACTTTGGAAAACATTTGGCCTATTGCACGTGAACGTGTAGGCGTTATTATTGCTCGCTTGCCTGTCTCAGGGGTGCTGTCTGTGGGGCTTCTAGGTTTTAGGGTTGTGTGAGCACCGCTGCCACATTTCTAATGTTGATTGCTTTTGATTTGCAGAAAATCCACGCCGGGAAACTCCAGTTGTGGCCCTGCTGCAGAACACTTTAGGAGTGGGACTCTGTGAATTCCAGGTGGAGCCAGCCCTCAAACACAAATTACAGGTAAGATAAGCGTTTGGATGGGAGGTAGTATAATGGAGTATTCGGAGAGGCGAGAGAGTGACAGTGGTACTAGCAGCAAAGTCCTAGGCCTCAAGAATTATCAAACTCTGTGACAGTCATTTACTTTGGAAAACATTTGGCCTATTGCACGTGAACGTGTAGGCGTTATTATTGCTCACTTGCCTGTCTCAGGGGTGCTGTCTGTGGGGCTTCTAGGTTTTAGGGTTGTGTGAGCACCGCTGCCACATTTCTAATGTTGATTGCTTTTGATTTGCAGAAAATCCACGCCGGGAAACTCCAGTTGTGGCCCTGCTGCAGAACACTTTAAGAGTGGGACTCTGTGAATTCCAGGTGGAGCCAGCCCTCAAACACAAATTACAGGTAAGATAAGCGTTTGGATGGGAGGTAGTATAATGGAGTATTCGGAGAGGCGAGAGAGTGACAGTGGTACTAGCAGCAAAGTCCTAGGCCTCAAGAATTATCAAACTCTGTGACAGTCATTTACTTTGGAAAACATTTGGCCTATTGCACGTGAACCAACACGATGACAGTGTTCAGTTAAATGAAATTACTGCAAAACCACCACCCACCCAGCTCAAAAGTAGTAAAAAAACAGGTATGCTCAGATAAAGTTTGAAAAAGTATATTTATATCCCATACAAAATAATCTCCCGCAAGACCCTCCCTAACCCCAACAAATAAATAGTCCTCAAAAGTCCCCAAAAAACCCAACTCCCAATTCCCACCCCCCAAAAGTCTCAAAAAAAGGGACAAGGGACACTCTAGGGATGCAAGCTGTTAAGTTTGGCCTCCAGGGCATCATGCTTTAGGGCCAGGGCATCATATTTTTCTTGGAGGATGGCTTGATCTAGGCGGAGGCCCTCCACCACATTCTGATATTTGTGCCATTTCTGGACCTCCGCCTCTAGGTCGGACACTCTGCGGAGTGCACGGCGCAAGCGACCTTTAACAGTGCTGCGAGGTGCAGCTTTTGCTGCTCGGCGGTGGCGTCTTCCGGCACGGCTCCGGTTCGCTGGAGCACTGTGCTTACCGGCAGAACGTGGGGTAACAGAGGAGGATGTAGATGTTGTTAGGTTTGATGCACTGGAGTGCGTGTCGTCCCCCTCCAGTTCCACCAGTCGCCGATATTCCGCAACAGTTGCTTCCAGCCTCCGTTGCCGGGCCAGTACAGCCAGCATACTCCTCGTTGGTTTGGAGGTTTTAGTATTGCCAACTATATGAAGAAAGAAAGACATAATCTGTAACCAATGCTCTTTAAGAATATGATTAACACAAAATGATTCAGCAGGAAGTTGTGTCACAGTACAACTAGCAACTAGCCAGGGCAGTACAAAACTATTCAGGCCAGTATCATGGGCGTCCGCAGGGAGGGGTGCTTGAATCACCATTTCCCTTCCCACAACTCACTTGTATCCTTGGTTTGGTGCTCTTTCATATGAAAGAGATCTGGCAGAAGTGAGTGATTTTTCCTCTGAGCCGTTAACCACACCAGCAACCGTATCATCTGCACCAGGCCCAGGCGATATGTCTGTTTCCCTCCCTCTCTCTCTCTCTCTCTCTCTCTCTCTGTCTCCCTCTTTCTGTCTCCCTTTGTCTCCCTCTACCTCGCTGTCTCTCTCTCTCTGTCTCCCTCCCTCACCCTCCCTCTGGCTCCCTCCCTCTCTCTCTCTCCTTCTGTCTTCCTCTCTCTCTGTCTCTGCCTCTATCTGTCTGTCGGTCCCAGCCTGCTGTAATTACCATATTGTAATTTGTCACTGGGCCACCACTGAATACACATCATATCCTATCTAAGAGTCAGATAGTACCTCCATGATCCAGCTTACCTGTACTCGCCACCGCCACCGTCTCCTTCCTCACAGTCTGTACTTCTTGCTCTTGGTCCGACTCCTCTAGCGCCGCCTCCTCCCCAGATTGACCCTCGGACTCCGAGTCACTGATGACCACCACATCCGAGCTGGCCCCGCCACCAGATGTTCCACCTACAAAGTAGATTTAAGAATGTTAGATTACACCACTCCACTAGTATTTGGTCTATGAATGAAAAAATGTGAAAACAACAGAAAAATTAATTGACTGTCTACTCTAGTCTAAAGTAAAAATGTCCCTCCTTCCAGGGAAAGCTGTTGTCTTGCTTCATTTTTTTGTCACAATTGTTGAATGCTTGCTTAATTTTAACACACACTATTTTTCTCTGAACAGACAGAAACTGGACTTCTAAGGACAAGAGGAACATCAACTTCAAACCAGGTGAAAGCTCGGCTCGACCACAAGAAATGTGTACCAATCCAGTACTCATCAACTCAGCACCAAGCACTTTTCCATTTCCAACTAACTTTATTTTAATATATGTGTTTACTTAAACTTTTAATAAAGCTTTTAAACTTGAATTGACTCTGTGGTTTTTAGTCCTCCAGAGAGTCCAGACTAGAGTGACTGAGCGAAAAGTTTTGCAATTTTTGCAAGGAGGAGTCTGTGTTGCTGACACTACCAGGTTTATTTATACAGTGTGCCAAACACGCCACTCTGAAATATTATTACTCTGGTCTTTGGTGTCCATAGTTCGGTTTGTGGAGATTTGTCCCTGCAACAGTAGGATTATTGATTTTGCTCCTATCTAAACACTATTTCGAAACAATTAAATTAGGAATGCTTGGACAACAATAGGTCCTCTATATTTAAATGAAAACTTACTGGGGCCAGCAAAGGAGCACTCGCCGCCCTGGCCTGCATCCTCCTCCTTTGGAGCCACTGCTGCATCAGATTTTTCGGTCCGCTTGCCCCTGGGCGGGCCTGACGTACAACATGAAAGAAATAACAGAAAACATTGATGATTGCTGCTTGCCGATGTCCTTGTCAACCAAATCAAACATTTAGAAAGAACAAGAACCTACTATTTCATCCAAAAAGAGGGCTACAAAGGAAGGACTGCACCTGAGCCTCTACTCTAGGGGCAGATTTACAAGCCCCTTGCAGCTCTTTTGCTCCATTCTTGCGTCAATTTTGTGACGCAGCGCCACAACAAGAGAGGCGCCATGGTGTGGCGTATATTAACAACATGACGCATATGGGAGATGCATCCCATTCTAAAACCCTGCGCCATTAGGGAGCATTCCATCGCAAGGGAGGGCGTTCCTGCGCAGGAACGCATGCTAAAAGTGGTTATGGGGAATATATCAAATTTCAATCAGTCATTTAGGACAATGATGCGTCACTGAAACCCTGCGCCTGCATGAAGCAGACTTACGGCTTGACGCAGCATTGCTGGAGCTGCGCCATCGTTGCAACGCAACTCCATCAATGAACCGCCTTTACGGCACCGATGCGTAACGCTTCGGTGACGTTTTGGGACCATGGTGTGCCGCATTGTAAATACGGCGCATCATGGGTGGTGCTGGGGTGCCGCACACTTTGCAGGGATGCGCAGGTAATTGCTAATCTGACACTTAGGGGCATACTTACGAGTTCTGAGCTGGACACCTCCAGATGTGCACCAGAACAAATGCGTAACGCAAAACTAACCTTGCGTCACGGCAGATGCGCCGCTATTACAATGCGGCAAACCCTGGCGCAAGGGTAGGCAGATGCGTGACGCATCTCGTGACGAAATAGGGGCGCATCTCTAGAGTCGCGTCGCGGGCGCGATGCAACTATAGCAGTGCTCAGGGCTGCCCAATAATACTCAACATACCGCATCAGTCCTTACGCCTGCTTCAAGCAAGCAGGCATAAAGAATTGACATAGCAGCGTCGCGGAAGTGCCTGCGTTAAATCTTGTAGATTTCACGCAGGCACTTTTGCGAGGCACACATCTGCCTGACCGGCACCCCCCACCCCCCAGCCCCCCCTGCGTGGGAACGCACCCATTGTGGCGCAGGCCCAGGCCTTCACTTGGCGCATCTCCTTAGATGCATCACGTTGTACATGACTCGCAGGGATGCGCCACGTTTACGTCGCTGTGCGTCAGGTAAGGCACTGTAAACGTGGAACAAGGGGCTTGTAAATCTGCCCCTTTGTGTCTAGCATTACGCAGTTCTGTAAAATACACTCATACATTACTCAGCCCAATTAAATGAACACAAAATAGAAAACAAATAAGCAGTGGCACCGGCACAGAGAAGGAGAACAGTGCACCTGAAATGCACAGAAGATTTTGAAATAGTAATTTACCTCTCCTATCAATGTAATCACCAGCAGCATATTGCTCTTTGTAAAAAAGTTAAAGCAAACATTTGCAATATAACACAGCCACATAGAGCAGGAGAAAAAACAGAGTAGTGAGTAATGAAAAAATTGCTACTACTACTACTCACCAAGCCCGGGGACCTCCACTCCCAGCACGTCTAGCAGGTCACGCTCTCGGTCCAGGATGTCGGTCCAGCGGTGGGTGACTTGATTGTAGGTGCGCTGGACCCCCGTGATCTTAAAAAGGGCCCGGCACACCTGCCCCCACCGCTTCCGTCGCTCCTGGCTGTTGGTGTAACCAGCAGCGATCCTGCCGCCTGCCGCGATGGTCCTGGGGAGGCGGCGCTGTACATAATAAACGAGTGCGCCCACCTCCTCAGGGCTGAAGATCTCCCTGGGCACCACCATTTCCGCCCTCAAACGGCCACACGGGAGCCGGGCACGGGCTGCGGTGCCCGTCTTGGGCAGCTTGACAGCTGTCTTCACCATGTTCTGGGCAGGTGTTAGCAGTAAAGAGAAGAGAAAAAATTAAAAAGAATAAGAGTAGGGAAGAAGGAAATAAAAGTTTAAAAAAGTAGTTCAAAAGTAAACAAAAGTAGCCTAAAACACAAAAATATAGATCTAGAAAAATAGAGGGATAGAAAATAAGTTAAATAGATCAACAAAATATTAAAACAAGCAAAGGATGGCAGAGATATACAGAGGATAGAAACACAATACCCAGACACATAGAATGAATGAAAAACAAGATGGCGGCCCGACCACGTGCGCGTAAGTAAGTTCGCACGCGATTTCTCTCGCGAACTCGTGCGAACTTGTATTCGCAAGGCGCGAGTCGCGCGAGATTACACATAGCGGGCGGAAACGGAAATACGTCACGCAAACAAAATGGCGGCGCCCATACTCAACCTTGAGGTAACTCGCACGAGTTCGCGGCCTCCACGGGCCAGTTCGCACTACGACGCGCCCCGCGAATAGGGCGAAATTACCGAAAAACGAGTTTTGCAAAAGCAAAACGAACGAGCAGGTGCAAAAGTTCGAGCTCATCATTTGTAACCATTTACCTGTAGTGCTTCCTGAAGGGGCCCTCCAGAATCCGGTTGCCTACTTGCAACTATTGTGTGACCCTGCTCTGACAGTCACAGAATAGTTACAAGTATGCCATTGCATCCTGTTAAAAAAAATTATTTACATTGCATTTGCAACAAAAAGGAAAGGGAGCAGACAAGCAGGTGCCAGCCTTCATTAATGTCAGTTGGGGCAGGGCAGGTATTGTTGTTTGCAAAACTTAAAGCACTTAGCAGGTGTTTGTTCACTCAGTGGTCAATCAGAGGGTGTTGTGATGACATTGAGTGTGGCATGGGTGTGCCAGCCAGAGGGTGGCATGGGTGAACCAGAGTGCCAGTGTTGACAGAGGATGGCAGTGCTTTGCTTTGCCCCAATAATGTACACTGGTGAACTAGAGGGTGATGTGATGACACAGAGGGTGACATGGGTGAGCCAGAGGGTGGCATGGGTGACCAAAGAGAGTGCCAGTGGTGACAGAGGGTGGCAGTGATGAAGAAATCTTAGCAAACAGGCTGGGCACGTAGAAATAACAAGTTCGCAAAACTGGCGACCCGACAAGTAAGTTCGCAATTTGCGAAATTGTACAAAACCCTCGCGAACTTGCAGAAACCCGTGCGAACACACACACCCTCAAAAAATACGCAAATCCGCGAGAATTCGCGGATTTTCGCAATCCGCGAATACGCAAATCCGCAAATTCGCGGATTGCGAATCCGCAAAATCCGCCCATGTTTAATATAGAAGTGGTAGCCACATTACTTCTTCTCCTTTCAACTATAGGTTAATAACACTGACTGATATTGAAGCCAAATTGTATGGCTCATGTCGACTTGAATATCTCCAAGCTTGAGTTGACGAGAAGAAACTAATTCCCAAAAAATTAAACATGTTTCAGAAAAAGTACGAGACAATTACAAACTTATCACTGCTAAGTATGCTAACTGAAAAAGCTATATATCAAAAAAGTTGCCTAATTGCTGGCTTTGTATATCTCAAAGCCACCTTTGATAGAGAGCCTTGCAGATGCTTTTGGACAAAACTGCCAGGATGGGGTCTCTGGGTAAATTGCTTGTTGCAATTATCACCCTGTACAGTGAAAGATGGGCACAGGTTAAGATTTGAAATGGGAGCAAAGTAATTTTAAAATAAACCACAATGAAAAAATATCACTGAAGCAACTGAACATCTGATTACAGACAATAGGTAGCAAAGTGATTGGCTGTAATGAGTGATGGCTTTATATATATATATAATTTTAATTTCTGTTTTTTGGATAAAAAAAACAGAGAACAAAGTTGGGAAACAAAATAGATGATATATCAAGCATAAAATGAGAGCAAGGATTAAAAGCAAAAATAATCCCCAGAGAGCAGCAAAACAGATCAGCAGCCCAAATAAAGATTTGTTGTGCATGATACAAAATAATGGTAGAGGAGAGCAATTTGGTAAAAGGAAGAGAATGAGATGCTCGTGTCCTGGGCAGTAGGTGCATCCGCCATCAAGAGCCAGACTGAATCCCAAATCCGGCTCACTCTCCTCCTCTGTGTATCATTTTCTACTAATGTAATTTCCAACATAGTGATGCTTAGAAATTACAGCAATAAGGATCTGGAGGATCACAACAAAGAACGTGCCAGAGCCATTCTGACCAGGGAGATTGAGTAGAAATATCAACCTAGTAAATAGGGAGGGATAACCTGTGAATGTCCCAACATAATCAGCTTCAACTAATTTGCAACCAAACAATTAGATATACTAAACAACGTACCAAAAACAAATTCCCGAAATAAAAACAAAGTTAGACAAGTGGCAAAAATATGAAATGTGTTGTCCCCCTCAAGCCCGAAACGAGAACAGTGATCCTCCCACTGTGGCTTCATAGCACAGATGTGAAGAGAAGTATAGTTCAGGTCAGTAATACATTAGAAGTGATGCACCTTGATATGTGACAGATTCAGATCTGAATGCACCAAAATATTATTACACCACAAGTCGCTGGCCGTTAATTCTGACTTAATGAGTTGGCTCCATCTATTAGCCCTTATATGGAACAGGTCAATGGAGTGATCCTGAGAGAAAAAAAATACTAGCTGATAGACCAGCCCAATATTTCTCTTTATTTGAACTTCCATTATAAGATCCAATAAGGAATCGATCAGATCACTTCATCTAGTCTTCTTTAAAACTAGAAATGAAGTGTTCTAATTGCAAATGTCGGTAAAAACAGGTATGGGGAAGAGAGAACTGTTGCAGCAGGTTTTCAAAATAGAGAAGGACTTCACCCTCAAACTATTGACCTAAGACAAAAAGTTTTGCTCTCTTCCAGTTCTCCCAGAATCTGTCATGGACACAGGAGGGTAAATTGGGGTTATATTCTAAATATGTGAGCTGATTGAAAGTGGTAGTGCCAGAGAATATACCCTTAAGGCAAATCCCAAATAAGATGTAAGACTTTTAAAGTCCTAAATCGGGTTCTCTTGAAGTACAATGTGTTCACAATAGCAATATCAGGGGTAATTGATTCACCCAGCAGCAGGAAATCAGTGAACAAATGCCCTTGTAACCATGCCCCGACCCCAGGCCCTGATGAAGATCATGAAAAAAATTAGGCTGGATAATAAACCGCGAAACCTTGCCATACTCTTTAGACTATTGTAGGAAATGGATCTTGCAGCAAGGCTTTCTCTACCACTATATACATTTCGGCCAATATGCATCAATCTTAGTAAAGAAGGCCACTGGAAGAAAGAGAGGAATACAACGAGAGATAATGATACCGCAGAAGAATGATCATCTTATTAAGATTACTGTGGCCAATCAGACCAAGATGAATATTGTTCCATATAGTAAAAACATTAACTGTATATTGGTAAAGCTTCCCATAATTGTTATCTGCAATATCCACAAGGTGGATCAAAAAAGTTACCCCTAAATACACCACTGAGAGTACCCATTTTTCATTTTGACCATGGGGAGTGGTGTTAGACAATACCTGAGTCATCTGAATTTAGTGTATAGCCAGAGACTTCCCCGATTGATTGAGCCACTGCTTCTACTGTACATAAGCCACTGATCAGTTTGGGGGGTAGAACTATAACATCTCCAGCATAAGCTAGAACTCTAACTTCATGCCTGTGTATTCTCAGGGCTCGACAACTTCAGACAGTTTAAAGGATTTAATGAAAGGCTCTATATATAAAACAAATAACGGAGGGGAGAGAGGGCACCCTGCTTGATACCACAACAGATAGGATGGAATCTGAAAGTGAGCCAGAGAATGGATCCCTGCTTTAAGGCTGAAATAGAGGCAACAGATTCTGGAGACAAAGACAGAGCCTAAACCTGATTTATCCAAGACCCCCTACAGGAAGTGCCAGGAGACCCAGTCAAAGGCCTTCTTGTTGTCTAGAAGAATCATGCTCACTAGCCCCCTGCCAAAGAGGCCATCTGCAGGACCATTATTACCGTGATAGTATCTGAAAGAAGTGAGAGGTGTTATTTGCTTGGACCACTGTGTGTGATACACTGGTACACAAGACCCCTTGGATGTAATATAGGGTGGAATTCGGACATTAGGGAAATATTCGAACCTCGGAAAGTAAGGCGCAGCTTGTACTTGGCCAAGAAGGGCCTGCAGTTGTCGAGCTGATCCTTCTTCTGTTTTTAAATTTGCTATCTTTGTCCTCTGAGCCGATATTGCCAGACTATTGGGCTCATCAGGCAGCATCCTCTAGGAGCTGGCTACGTTTTCTTGGACAAAGTCATAATTTGTTCTTCTCTGTTGTTCTTTTTTCTTTTACTTCTATTTTAATTGTGATTTTCACTTGATGCATGTTTTGATGCTAGTGTGCTGGTAGTTTAATGCAACTGTGTTTTATGTTGAATGTGATGACCAGTTATCAATTCTATGTGCATATGAAAAAAAGCAATTTGTTGACATTTTGCTATTCTGCTGCTCAAAGTACAATTCATAATGTTTTGAGCTAACCAATGTACTTTCTTACAGGTTATTTTTTATATGTGTTGTTTTATGTACTAAGTTTGTTTGATGCATCTTCGTCTTAAGCTGAGCTCATAGTGAAAGTAGTTATTGCTAGCATAATCCCTTATACTTATTTTCCCCCATATCAGAGAAGAAATTACGACTGTCCAAAAGCCTTGAAAGGTTAGAAGTGTACAAGTCCCATGAACAGTTCCCAATCCATCATTGAGGTGCCTTTAAACTACATACAAACTAGGTTCCCCACGCTGGCTAAAAAGCTACATACATTTTGGCACGTACACACTAAGACTCACGTTTCCCTGGCCAGAGGGGGGAACCTCCTACACCAACATAATAGACCACATGAGGGCGCAATTCTGGACCTAATACATAGAGCAGAAATATACTAGAAAAGAGCCACTGTTAGAACAATAGGCCATCGAGGTAGCGTGATCTACTTCACTGTTTGAGAACCCAGAACCAAGGCGTCTGCACCTTCCCTACATAGCAGGTACAGAGGTGCTCTCTCTACTGCCTGCCATCACTGTATTGTGTTACACCAATCTGCTTGTGGAGGGGGCAAAAGGGCCCTTCACTGGGCAGCAAACTACTAGATAGAGGGCAGGGATGTTGTCAGCAAACCCAGAAAAATCTGACCTCATCCCAGTAGGGTGCCAGATTTTCCTGAAGTCTGATTCCCCATGCATAGCATGTAGCCCACCAAGCCCCAGCAATGCTGGGAGCCCGTCCTAGAACATGTATGACGAAACTATTGCACCAGTGCACAAACATGTCCGCTCCTGACTCCATCTGTGGAGCAGGGTTGCTCCTAGCATGTCTGGGGGAGTCTTTTGTAAACAAATCGACCCCAGGCATGGAGTTCCAGTGCAGGGCCATCCACCTCAATGGTACAAGGGGAAATGAGTTTAGAAGGGAAGGGTTGAATACCAGCATAGATACCTCATGTCATGGAATATGAGACACTGAGATAGATAGGTAGATGTGGCTAGAAGGGAAGTGACAACCCCTAACTGTACAGAAATGTACACTGTATTATTTGTGTTTCAGAGGCAAAGGAACAATCCCACTTGGCACCAATGAAAATTGTGGAGTAATACTGCACATACCAGACATGCAATTGTGCACCTCCTAGCTGATGGATATCTACTGGCAGAGTGGCGAGTTTGCCTGCATTCAATTAATCCACGAATGGTGATGCCTCTGTGCCATTGTACCACAAACAACCCAACCCTAGTCTTCACTGTAGAAGATCTGTCCGAATTGTTTCAACATCTGCCTCAGAAAAAAACAACTCTCTTTCATCAGGCTTGAGAAAAAGGAACTGCTGATAATTTGGCTGGGCTCAGTACACAGGCATTCCAGAAGAATTCAGACTTCACCATCCAAACAAAGGCTGCCTCCTGATGGTTACAAATAACCAGGTGGGAACTACTGAAGATGATCAGCAATACGGAGTTCGGCCTAAATGCTATCAAGGAAGAACTAAGAGTAATCTGCTTCATCGTAATGCAACATCAGAATGTTTTGGACTTGATGACTGTGATGGCGTGTGGGGTATGTGCAAAGATTGGTGTGTCCTCCCGTCTTTAATCCCTGGAAGTGGTATGTACAATGGGGCACTGATTCGTGCAATGCAAACACTGCACTTCTACAAGCTGACATGAAGAAGAAGGTCAGATGCCCCACAACAGGACTGTTATTTGTTTTCCTGGCTTCCCCTGTGAGTGACCAGACTGTTCATATCATTGCTCCATATTCTCTGTGTGTCCTGTTTTTGTGTGGTCTCCTGCAAGTGTGGATGTCTTGCTGTAAAAACACATTCCTCAAATTAGGTAGAATGCAAGTAACTCTGGAGCTAGTAAGAGACACAACAGAAACACATTTCAAGCAATGTGACTGTCATGAAGTGTGGGGCAACTGATGTATTTGAAAACTCAACTAGAGGGGAAATGTTAATATTGATCAATAAGATTTTGATGTACACTTTGGTATAATAATGAACTTGCCTCTCCGTTGTTCTATGCACCTGGTGATGACCTTCCCCTCAACCACATGTTAAAAATATGCGGTAGGCAGACCCTGCAACTTAGGCTTGAAGCAACTGATTGACAGATCACAGGGGGGACACATAACCCTTAGACAAGCTCATGAACAGGAAAACCCAGATCGAGTCAACAGATAGGTGGCGAAACCAAAATAGTCCCAGAAGATTGGCCCCAATAAAACTTGTTTGGCCAAGGGACGAGCATTTCCCAAAAACAGCATAAAGTCAGATGCCACGCAAAGTTATGAACACAGAGCCAATCAGATTACAGCATGCACAATACATGCAGTGATCACGTGCTCCCCAAGCTGGATATTTGGACACGTACCCATTGGCCCTGAAGTTTGTACACACAAGGTCGAGGCCCACCTTTGCTTCTTATCAAATGGCCAAATGTATGGCCCCGTGACTAGGCCTAGATTTCTGTCCCCAAGGAAATTTACAAATTGTTTTATGATGCTTAATGTAATGCATAAATTGGCGGCTGAAACCAATGTGCTTTGAGACAATCTTCAGACCCAAACTCCTGACTGCTGTATTTAATTAAATCATCTATTCCTATTTTGCCATATGCCTCTTATCTTTTATTGTTACAAGGTAAATTCATATTTGGCCAACAAGTTAAAGGTGCTTCAAGTTTTAAGCTTTGGATATGGCTCACCTTATGATGGAAATAGCACCCAACGAATCAGAGACTATCTGGAGCAGAGGAGGAACAATCCTCTTGAAAGAGGTCTTGATCGAACCAATAAAAGACATCTCTAACAGCTGCAGGATTGACCATGAGCTCCCCATTCCCACCCCTAGTCTGCTGAATGGTATTAAAGCTAGAGCTATCCCTTACTCTAAAGGAGACAATTAACACAATTTCTTCGCTATTTTTTAAGCTGGAAATTTGCCGGACTCATCTGTTTTTTACCGCCCGATCCTAAATTAATTGTCTAAGAGGGCCTGCAGAGCGATAGATTGCTCCAGAAGCCACTCAACCTGAAGCCCAACCTTAGCGATGATGCCATATCCAACTTGGAAGCTAAAAAAATAAGGGGCACATTAGTATGGCAGACGGACTTTGTCCGCCCACCATTCCAGTGGGAAATGGGACCGCCCACTAAGGGTGCGGCGGTCCTGCAAATCCCAATAGGATGCGCCCGCCACACTGGCGGGGGCATCCCAAATTTTTAACATTGCAAGCAGCAATGCCAAAAATGCATGTTGTGCTTTTGAATGCACAACCTAACAGGCACCACGCTGTGCCTGCCACGTGGTACATTGAAATACAGGGTGGTACCATAGGTACCACCAGTTGCACCCCCCACCAACCCCGGAGTCCCTGGGGGCCCGCAGCGGGCCCCCCAAGCAGACTCCGCATGCCTTTCCGTGGTGGCACATTTCTACGGCCACATTCTAATATGGCTGGCGGTGTCTTTCAGACACCTCCACCATATCGAACCCTTTTCCGCCCGGTCGACATGTCGACCGGGCGGAAAAGTGGCGGGCAGTCTTTCCATCTGACGGGGACCCCCCATCTATTCTAATATGGCGGGGGGTTATTTCTGCAAGGATGGCGGGCGGATCGCCCCTGCCAGGCCGGCAGTGACTACCGCCTGCCCGGCAGGGGCGATCTGCCCGCCATCCTAATAGGGCCTAAGAGTCAAATGAGCCGCAATTTCCTCTGTCATTGTCATCCCTGTTGGCAAGAGGCAAATTGAAACGTTTGGTCACGACACAGAGCCTTAAGGGCATCCAAGACCAACAAGAGTGATGCTGAGCCAATGTTAAATACCCAAAACTCATGTAAGTGGGAGTTCATAGAGCAGACATATCCATCCTCAGGTAGTAATTTGTGTTCAAATGTCCCACCCAGGGACCCTGATGTCTGAATTGGCTCACTAGGTTGGATAAACAAAAATAGAGAAATATGGTCAGAAAAGACACTCGGATTGAGTGCCAGCTTTGAAGATGAGACTAACGTGTTGCTGACCAGAAACATGCCTAACTGTGACATAGCTTTGTGGGGAGCAAAGTAAAATGTAAATACTGGTTCGCTTGGTTGCACAGAATGCCAGAGCTCAACAAAAACATTTGAGGAAATTGATTGGAGCAGAGCCCCCTGTGTCGGTGCTAACCCCTACAAGCCAAGACATCATGGACCTGCTCAGAAACGGGAGACTGAGATGCCAAGTCCCTATTAGGGCATAACATCACATTAAAATCACCGCAGATGATATAGGGTTGTGGCCATAAATGAAGATCGGTCAACCAAACATCCAAACCCCTCTGGTCATACGTATTTGGCCCATAAACAACCCTGATGGTACAGCAAATTCTATCCTTCTGGATAGTCACTAACAGCCAGTGCCCCCCAAATCCATTCTCTGATGCAAAATCCCCCATTTGCAACCTCGCACTAATAGTCCAACACCCCTCTGAGCAGAGGAAAAACATGAGATCGATATGACTCTATGTCCAAACTCCTTAAACAGAGAACTTTCTGGCTGAGATACATGTGTCTTCTGAAGACATATCATTTGTGGTGTTCAGTTCCTCCTGTACTGCTGTCCAGAACCCCTGCCATTACTTCCTATTGACATTGTATCTCCAAATCTGCGGAGCTACTCTTCAACCATTCAAATTGCTGCAAACAAGCTCCATGAGTGTATTGCCAGACAAAAATAGGTATCAGTGTTCCCACACCAGCCACATTTCTCAAAGTCACATTTCCTACATTTTCCACTCCTATGCTCTCTGCAAGAAGCAACCAGTCCCAATCCTCAAACCCTGAGCATCCCAACCTCCCCACCTGATAAGAGTGAACTGACCCACATCCCCTAAGTTATGCCCTATGAGTCAATCCGCAGCTCGACCAGTGGCAGCTCCTTACCACCTCGCCCCGGCCCACTGACCCAGATCCGTGCTGGCTGCCGCTGAGCCCAACCCTTCCCGGAATGCAACATAAAGTGATAAACGCAACCAAACACAGATAGTGAACCCCCTATAGAAGAGAGCATAAGAAAAGAAAAAGATAGGATCAAAAAGAAAAGAAAAAAACAGGGGGAATAAACAATCTTCCAGTATACTGCCCAGACCAAACAACACTCCAAAATAGAAAACAACCTAGCCACTAAGCATCATAAGACAATACCTCCTCTCCCAAGATCAAAAACCTGAACCAATACAGACCACCCCTGTTGAAGACCCTAATACTTAGAAGAGTGGGAATCATCATTAAGCCAGAAAAAGAAATAGATAGCAAATAGAGCATTCTCTGACACATGACAGCCATTTAGTTAAAAACTTCAGAAATTGTTGACCTTCAGAAGAAACAACCGTCTGACCCTCCATTCGGCTCCGCAAAGTTGCCGGCTCCATAAGAGAGACAGATGGCCCAAGCTTTTGGAGTGTTAGGATATGCTCCAGGAACTGCCAACGTCTCACCACAGTTTTGTGGCAGAATTCAGAATGGAAAAAAAATTCCACCCGTCAGGCTTTAACAGGCAACTTGGGAGTGGTGGCTCGGTGGATCTCTTGTCGCAGGATAAAGTTTCCAATATAAATAAGGATAGTCTGGGGATAGCAAGAAGACTTACTGGGAGGTCTAAATACAAATGATGAGCCCTATGGATCACACTGTCCACATCCCAGTCACTCAGAGCGGGAAAAGCCTTTCAGAAAAGACATATCTGCAGATTTTTTCGGTGTCACCTGTTTTTCCACCCTGAATGAGAGAGTATTAAGCCATGAATCATGCTGAGCAATCTCTGAACTATATACTTCCACTGCCTTATGGAGCACCGACTGGGACTATTCCAGTGCCCCAAGAGAAGATTGTTTGATATCCATGTTTTTCGACAGCTAGCAGAGAACGACTCGGGTTTTCAGATGAGTGGCTTTCAAAAGAAGCAGGTTTTTCTAGTAATCCTCTTTAGGCTTCATCTGCGTGCATCCAGTGATGCGCACACCTGCCTGGTATTTACTGATTCTAGTTATCTTTTCTATTTAGATAAGGGAGTCTTGCGTGTTGGGTGCCACGCTCATCTGACACTTGTTAAAATATTTAGAATATTGAGGCAGTATTTACATATATTCTTGCGTATTTTTCTAGCAATAAATGACATTTTCTCATTTATTAAATGCATTACTAATTACTTTTAGCAAATCTATTTAAATCATTCTATTCAGAGGAAAAATGTCTTCTCAAGGTTGTGGTCTAGTACCCCCTGTCCCTTTTCTTTCACGTCCTGGTGAACCATTGTTGAAATGGTCTGACATTAAAGAGTATTTTTTAAATTACATAGCAGCATTAGAGGAGGAAAATGAGGATGTGTTGACTCCTTCTAGGAAAACTAAAATGCTATTACATAGTATAGGTCCAGAAGGTTCACGGGTATGGGAAAAAATAAGAGCAAATGAAAATGCTAATGTTTTCTTAAAAGCTGTGGAAGATTTAGATGTACATTATCATCCAACAGTTTGTATGGGCATCAATAGATATTCTTTTTTTGAAAGCAAACAATCTAAATCTGAATCAGTAGAAGACTATGGGCCAGTTGTAGGTAAAACCAAATTTGCAAAGCCTTAATAGCAAATTTTACTGATTCGCTATTAAGGACTCGCAAAATTGAATGTAGGTAGGAATCGCTAAAATATTGGTGAAGCCTTAATATTCCTTAATAACGAATCTCAAATTGAGCTTTTCTAATAAGGAATACCTACCCATTAAATCCTATGGGCTAGGAGGCCCATAGGAATGAATGGGAAGATATTCTCCATTTGCGATTCGCTATTAGTGAATCGCAAATAGCGGGCGCCATTTCAAGGGTGCTAGGGTGTCAAAAGGACACCCTGTTGCACCCCTGAAATGTGCATGTGTGCACATGTGGCGCACATACATTCCCTAAGGTAATGAATGTGTGCCACATGGCACTTTAAAAAAAGCAAAAAAATGCTTTTTTAATGGAAATTGCTAATTACTACCAACTTGAAGTTGGTGGTAATTAGCGATTCCTTAAGGCTAAAGTGCACTTTCTATTGTGCTATTTACATTGCATTTAAGGAATCGCAATTTTGTGATTCCTTATTTTGCTAGTAGGTTTAAACTCACCTACATTGCTCGCAGCCAAATAGCGATCGCAAACGCTCGCTATTTGGTCACCTACCTCTGGCCCTATGTGTCTGCGTTAAAGAAGTCAGCGACATCCTGTAAATTTGAATCTACACACAACGATTTAATTAGAGATCAATTGGTTATGAATTCCAATAACACAGCTATCCAAAAAAAGCTTTGAGTATGTGGAAATGTCTAAAAGATGTGCGCTAACGTGGCGTTAAAGAGTAATGGTGAGGAAGAAATTGTAGGCAAGGTTTCACACAATAAAGCTGATGTGAAGAAGAGTGAGAAACACTCTTACAAGGACGTCAGTAAGAGAAATCCAAACGTTAATAAAAGTGAAGTGGAAGACAGACGTCCATCCTGTTTCAGGTGTGGGTAAAACGATGACATGGCTAGAGATAAGTGGTGTCCGACCATAATATCAAAATGTACATATTGTAGTATAATTGGTCATTTTGCAAATGTTTGCAGGAGGAAACCACACAAGGGAGACAAGAAATATGTAGGGTGTGTTCATGATAAGAATGAGGAATATGATGAGAACACTGAATCTTCCAGTGAAGATGGCATACTCTGTATTGAAGACGAGTGGGATGGTGAAAATGTAGTGTTGGATGTTAGTACCAAATCTAAGAAAAAAACAATGTGTGACATAAGGATTGGTGGTGTACATTTACAAATTGTACCTGATTCCGGATATCCATATACCATTATTCAACGTTCGGTGTGGTAGAACAAATTTGCAAAAGTTATCTGCAAACGCTGAAACCCATGGATGTCTATCCTGTAACATTTACTGGGAGTGAATTCCCAACGTTGAATTTGTCAAGGAAGTATTCCAGTTTAAAGACAAACAGGCACAAGGAAATTATATGTAGTAGAAATGGGGCCATCTGTACTGGGTTGGATGGATCATGGAGCCCTGGGGATTATTCTCAGTCCTACCAAGTATGCTCAAGTTATGCTTTTGGATGATGGGGATGAATGTTTAGTGAAAGATAGCATTGAACGTTTCCCCAGCGCTTTTTCTGGTGAAGTGGGGAAGCTATGTGGATTCGTACACAAAACTGTATTGAAGGATGGTCAATCCCAGTATGTCATAATCCCAGGAACCTTCCAATAAGAGTATGTGAAAGTGTCATGGCAGAATTAGATGCAAAAGGCATAATTAAACCATTGGAAAGTGCGGAATGGATGGCTCACTTGGTCGTAGCATGCTAACTGGATAGTTGTTTGCACTTGTGCATCGACTAGAGGGACTAGAGGGACCTAAATAAAAATATAGTGGTAGATAAGGTCCCCTTATCCAAGACTGACAAACTGTTAGCACAAACCAAAGGAGTTAAATGGTTCTCAACCATAGATTTAACCTCTGCTTATCATCAGATCTAATTACACTCCAGCAGCAGAGACTTAGCTGTTTTTATAAGTCCATTTGGTTGTTACCATTTTGTCTGCATGCCACTCGGGCTTACATCGGCTGCAGACGTTTTTGAAAGACTAATCCACAAGTTATTCAATATGGTTATGAGCTGGGACAAAAACGAGCATGATGACAGATTAAAGCTGTTCTAAGAAAACTTTCTGAGAAAGGGTTAACGGCTGAATTAGAAGAAAAAAAAAGTTTGCCATGAAGTCAGTAACATACTTAGGCCATGAGGTGGGAGGCTGTGGCATTTCACCAAAGAAAGGCCTGATTAAAGCCAGTAGTAATACTTGCACCTCCAAATCCAAAGAAGAGGTTAGATCCTTTTTAGGTCTAGCAGAATTTTACTCAGAATTCGTGTAGAATTTCGCAACAAAAACATATAGTATCAGGCAGTTACTCAAAATTAGGCAAGAGTTAATTTGGAAGGATGAACTCCAAAAAGACTTTGAAAAAGATAAAACAGGATCTGATCTCTGCTTTTCCTTTACAGATGTTTGACAGTTTCCCTCATGGTATCTTTACCACGGACACCAGTGGGAAGGGTCTTGGGGCGGTCTTGACACAAGTGAATGAAGTGGGTAAGGAAGCAACCATTGCATTTGCCTCCCGCTCTTTGTCTCCGGCTGAGGAGAAATTCTCTGGAGAAAGAGATGTTGGCTACAGTATAGGCTATGGAGAAGTTCAGAGAGTTTGTGTGGGGTACCCAGTTCACTTTGCATACTGACCATAAACCTTTGCTTAAGGTTCTGACTTCTGAAGGAATACTCAAAGCTACACCCAGGATAGCAAAGATGACCTTGAAAATACTGGATTTTATGTATGAAGTAGAGTACTTTCCCGGTAAGAGGAATCAAATAGCCGATTACCTCAGGAGATCCCCATTTACTCATGATGAAACTGAGTGTGCTGATTAGGACGATTTAAGTGTGGCTGTTGTCTATGATAAGGGTGATGCTATTTTGAAGGAAGAGTGGGATTTGGAATACAAACAAGACAACGTTTTGAGTAAGGTTTTCAACTTTGTCGTCAAGGGGTGACTCTGTGGGAAGTTAAAGAAGAGTTATCCATTGACAATGCTACTTATATCTGCAGAGGTTAAAGGGTATTAGTTCTCACAAAATTATGAACTACGATGTTGGAAATAAATCATGAAGGCCATTTAGCCATTGTTGAATTGAAGAAAAGGGACCAACTGACATATTGGTGGACTGGAATTGACAAAGATGTGGAGAGGTCTGTTAAACAGTGTTCTATTTGCTTGGAGGCAGACAAAACACAGCACGTCAGTAGACCTACTTTAGGTTCAAGAATCATTCCTGAACACCCGTGGGAAGAATTGAGTGTAGATTAGTTGGGTCCCATTGAGGATCATGATGGAACTTATAAATACATAATTGTTGCCATAGATAATTATCTCAGATGTCCTGAAATAGAAATTACAGAAAATTGTGATAGCAAACAAGTTGTGTGTTTCTTAGAAAACTTGTTTATACGTGAAGGTATTACGAAAATTATCCTCCGTGGCAATAGCCCTCAATTTGTATCAGAAACATTCATGAATATTTTAAACAGGAATGGTATTTGTGGGAAGAGAATACCAGTTTATCACCGAGCGGGGAATGGAATTGTAGAATATTTCAACAGAGTCATTATGGGGAGTGTACAAGCATCTTTATATGCGGGGAAGGATTGGGAAAAAGAACTTTATAGCACCATTTTGGGCATACAGGATTACACCCACTGGTACCGGCTATAGCCCATTTTGGATTCTGAGAGGGAGAACCTTTTAGTAAAGACAACGTGGCATGGAATAACATGAAGGTGTGTGACAAGTGGTCACATTCAGTGGTAAGGTCAAAGTTAAGAAAAATCCATGATTTGTACACATCTAATTTTGATAAGAAACATTGCACAAAAGATGCAGATTTAAAGGTGGGTATTTGGGTTAGGGTCAAATTGGGACCCAAAGTGAGGAAAGGAAAAAGTAAATGTTCGCCACCTTTGCAAGTAATTCAAACTTATTCCAAATGTGAAAAATTAAGTGATAACAAGGTTTGGCATCACAGCAGGATGGCGAAGTGTGATCAAATTGCTGAAGGTAAAGTTCCAGACTGTGGTGAAGTTTGCAAGTCTTCTTCTATGGAATGGATATAGGATGAGGTAACTGATGGTGATCACAAGAACACTTCCACACCATTTTCAGATTCAACTGATAATGATACCAGTGATAGTCAACTACACATTGATAACTGTCCAGAACAGAGTGTGCAATCTGCTGGCCACTCTTAAGTGGCAGCAAAAACACGCATTGACAGACAGGTAAACTTACCTGTGAGATATAGAAGTTTTGTTATTTTATTGTCGTAAAGACGAGAATAGGGTTGCTTTTAAAGCTTAGGGTTGCTGTTAAAGCTCTTTTGGTTTCAGTTAGTTGCACCAGAATAACCTGTATCTTATTATGTATCTACATTACGTTTATTTTTAACTTGGCTCTCTAGGCACATCTAATTATTAATATTACAGGTATGATATCTGTAACCTAGTTTAGAGATATTTACGGTGCAATCTTGTACTACATAGTTACCAACTTTTATTGCCAATGTTGGCCTTGCTTTAATAAACATTTGTTTTTGGTCTGAAATAGTTGTTAATTAATGTTATGTTTTGTATAAAGAAGGGAGATGTGGTATCTTGGTTACCAGTGGCAAGGTAACAGGATGCCACATGCTCATGGGATTCTGGTATGTCGGAAAGGTAGAGGCAGTTGGGAGCAGTTGTCATGTGAGGCAGATGGTACCTGCTTCCTCCTAATAAAGATCCTTGCAACTTACCTGAAAGCGTCCAAAGGGATTATTACAGTCAGATGAAGATGTAAGAGTCGGGCCCTAATACAGTGTGTTCTTGGGGAGCCTGACCTCTAAGCAGACTCAGCCATGAACCGCCATCTTGAACAAGAGGCATAGAATAGTTTTTTTAAGTCGTGTTTGAATTTGTCTTACTCTCTACAGAAAATGCACTAAGGAGTTCAGCAGAGAAACAATCTACAGTAGAAGTAAACAAAGATATATGCAGATCAGAAAAGTGCTTTGATTGAGGGACATAAGTCTAATGAAGAGAACTGCAACTTCACAAGCAATTTTTGATCAAATCGGCATCTTTATGTTCTGCCATGGTGGTGCAAAAAGCGAGTGTGTCCTCTGGTTTTATGATTCGATTTTTACCAGCAAGCTAGTATGTTGGTATCTCTCTGCCTCTATTCCGTCCACCCCTCCTGCTTCCTGTGATTCAGCACAACAGATATCTTCTCCTAAATGTACACCTTTAAACTGGTATATCTTAGAGTGACAATGTTGGGATTCGATGGTGGGAGTAAATCCACTGTAGGTATACGCTGGCTTATGGACAACAATTAATCAAGTCATTGTAGATGTGCCATGCCCGATTGAAATGTAAAGGTGGTTCAACTGAGTATTCTCATGAAAAGTTGTGTCTGGATGGTAATTGCTCATTGACAATGTACCTTAGAAATACAAACTGATTGTCAGAAGATATTTCAGGAATATGGACCACAAAATATGCATGACCTTTCTATGTCACTGAAGAATTAATTCCCAAAAAGGAGCGGTTTTGTATTCGTGGAGAGCATTTTTGACAATCATGCTGTAGATAGTATAGGTCAATCCAACATGCAAAGAGTTTTGCATTGTAAGTGCACATAGTTGGAGACAAAGGAGGGAAATTAAAGAATGCTGGTTCAGGGTCAATGTCAATGGGTTACAAGCAGGAGATTTTTTTTTAGGGAACTTTGAAAGAAATAAAGGCCTTCTTAGTTGGTATATTGCCCCTCTCAATTGGTATATTATTCCAGGTGAATATTGCCTGCTTGTGAAATCTTCATCCTAAAAATTAGGATTCGTTTTTAGTGCTTTCAAATAAATACTGACCTGAGTGCACATTGTGCTTGTAGAAGAAGCCATTTTAATGAATTAATATAGAAGTGATGGGATCAAACTTCAGAAAAAAACTAAACTGGGATAACTTGTTTTAGATCAGAATTTGTGACAAAATTGTTCATATATTTTAAATGTATTTGTGCTATTTTTGTCGTAGCAATTCTGTGTGCATGTACCTTGAGTTTCTCTACTGTAAAGCGAGTAACTTGTCATTGCTTTTTATTTTTACAGCAGAAACCAATTTCCTGGAGGTTTGTGTGCCAGTTTTAACTATCTTCGGGTCTGTTAGACATATTGTTTCTAATATATATCTTTAGAAAGATTGACAGGGGCGGAGCCAAGATGGCAGGGGGCCGGGAGAAGCTCCATCTGCAGGGCGAAGGCATTTCTGAAAATAGTGTGGGGCAGAGCGCGAAATCATGCCAAACCGGTGACTTCGGTTACCGCAAGACTTGGTGCAGCTAATGAGCCGCTCGGTGCCACTTTTCGCCTGAGGGAACGGGTCGCCCGTGTCTGTTTGCGGGACCAGGAGACACGATGCCGACCGCCATTTTTTGTCCACAGACTCCGATCCACTTCAAGACGGTCCACAACCCTCCCTACTGATCCGGATACACCCCATGAAGCCAGCGAGGTGAGCGCATTGCAATCCAAGGTGAAGCGGCGCCTACCTTAGATTCCCAGACTTTTGCGCGACGAGAGGGGTGTCCCGATTGCGATCTTGAGGCGCCTGACCCCAAAATGGCGGGGCGGCTGAGAAGCGCTGCCTTACTTGTTCCGATTTTGCCCTCTGCGCTCCATTGCAGCAAGTTTACCACTCTCTGAGCCCATTCTCAACTGGACTCTCATATGCGGTCTGCTATAAGGCTGCCTGCAGCCTGCCTGAGCGAACACGACCAGCACATGCCGCCTGACCTTAAAATGGCGGAATTGGGACATTTTAATACACACTACCATGCTCGGCCATGCTCGGTGACTGTAACCCAGGCCCCACAGTGATCAACATTGGAGACCAGTGCCAGTGAGGCTCAGTACCAGTGCCAGTACAAATCAATGCCAATGCCCAGTGCCAGCATTGCTCAGATAGCCAGGGCACAGGATCCCAATGCAATGAATGTGCGCTCCTTAGCGCTACCACCCGCATCTTGAGCCACAACACAGCAAGAAACCCAGATGCTTGGGGCTCGATTCCCCATGTAATCATCTTGTGTCTACACTACAGAACGCCAATCCTAGTAATACGCGAGCGAGCGGGGTGCCAGGAGAGGCACGGTCTGCTTCGGGGGCGGAGACCTCCCCACGGATACCCGCGGAGGAGCGACGAAACATGGCAGGGGATGGACCGACCCCTGATGGGGGCTGAATTGGAGAAGCGACCCAAACACGGCTGAGCAGGAGACGGTAGTGGCTGAGCACCATGGCGCACCACCGCACTGGAGACGCCTGTCTCCAAAATGGCCGCCCTCCTGAAATAATCCCAGCAAACTCGTTGTTCTCCCTGTCAGAGACTGTCTAATAGCACGAGCGCATTGCTGACAGAGAGATGACCTCCGTGTTGGGCTAGAGGGATGTCAATATCAGGAAACCAGCAACTGTTGTAAAGCCCCAGCTCGCACTACTGAGAAGGGGCCGCTTGACCCCAAAATGGCCACCAATAAAGACACAAACCTAGAAACAAAGGACTCGCTTATGCCAGCTTTTTCAACCATCGGAGATTAACAGAGTCTCACTGCCCGCATTCTCCAACAAGACAATACAGCCCCCAGGAAGGAGATACGTGCCTCTGTCTGTTCAAACCTTATGCACCTTATGCAACCTTTCCCCCCTCTCCGCTCCTACTCTTTCCAGCTTCTGTCCTCTGCCCTCACATGCCCTTGCCCTTTGTCCCCACCCTGTTTTTCTGTGAACCTTAGACAGGCTTCCTTTCGTCTCTATGGTTGTCTCTTCCCTTATCCTCACTCCCTCTACTCCCCTACCCCCCACTACTTTCTCTCGCCTTTCACTCCTCCCCTAATTGTATTGCTGATTGTTGGATTTAATGTTTACTTGTTGATCTTCTTCTAGTATATTGTTGAACCACATTGTTGCACTTCCTGTCGTCTCTCCAATCGTCTCCTACCGCATCCTCACTCTATTTATGTCTCTCCCTCCCTCCTCTCGCAATGTTTTGAGACTGAACTATTCTGTCTGATGCCCGATGGAGCTACTTGGATTAGCTGTAGGGGAGATGGGCCTTGGATTCCCTCCTTGGTCGTCACCTACCCAGTCGGTCTTTAGGCAGACTTCTTTTCGTCTCTCCTTATTGTCTCTTCCCTAGCCCCTATCCTCTCTCCCCTGAATCTCTCCCCTTGCCTGCTACTCTGCCTACCCCCTGTCCTTTGTGCCCTTTGACTAAGCACTCCTTCTCCCCTTGTTGGGGAAAGATCCAATATGTATACTCTGGAGTCTCAGCGAACCCGCTGAGTGAGTCCACTGCGCCAAGGGAGCCACTCACACTTGAGGTATGGTATGGCACCCCTTGCCAAAGCACTCCCTCTCCTCTTTTTGGGGAAGGATCCAGTATGTAGGCCTTGGAGTCTCAGAGACTCTCTGAGAGAGTCCACTGCGTAAAGGGAGCCTCTCGCAATAGAGATGGGGAAGGGATACCTCGTCCCCTGGGATCACAGCTTACTGGACTTTGGATGTTGCCTTGACTCGTCTACCGGTTTGTGTCCCTGTCCCCCTTCCCCTCTTCTCCTCATGCTGTGTCTCTCACCCTCCCCTCCCCTCCTCTTTCCCACCTTCTGTATCTGTCTACTTCCCCTACTCCAACCCCCCCCTGAATCTCTCACCTTGCCTTCTTTTCCCCTTACGTATTTGTGCTTATTGTTTTTCTCGACCTTACAAGTAACTATATTGCCATGCTCTAAGAACTGTGTAACCTTTGTAACGATGTAACTTGTAACTATGATCTGATGCTCATGTAAAGCGCTCTGACACCTCCGGGTCTAGCAAGCGCTATATAAAACTTTTAAAATAAAATAAATAAATATATAGAGTGGCATTTAGGTCAAACCCTTAATCAAGATTAAATTGCTTTGCTTATCACCCTTTGCTTCTCCTGATTCTGTAGATTTCCTCCCTAATCTTGTGCTTATCCTACCCAGCAGCATGTTTGTCTCTGATGTTTTTATTATCTGAGTTGCATTATTTTCCAGCTACCCTTTTTTTTACTTTAAGTACTCAATGAGAATGGCATGTTTTCAAACTCCTTGTTTACTGCTTCCTCACTAAAGTTCTCCCCCCAAAATAAAAGCTTGTACACTGCTTCCTCTGTCCATCGGCTTCATGCTTAGCTTTTTGTTTATCATGTTTAAAGACACCCCCTGAATTAAAAGATCCATTCAAAGAATCGAACTATTGTGGCTGAATAAAGAGATGTTCTTGTAGCAGAGGAGTTCTTGCTGCTATTTGATGTTTACTCTCCACTCTGCCTTTGATCCCCCCACTATATGTTTGTTTGGTTGGTATTTATTTATTTTGGCAGGTCAGCTTGTTTCCTGGGCCTTCCTTTCTTAGGATGTGCTTTCTGGAACTTAAAAAAAAAGTAGTTTAAATGCCTGCTGCATCTGGGTGCCCTAGTCATGAAGCATGCATCATGACACGTGCATAGGTTGGCACGCATGCATGGGTCATGGTGGGCATCTCCAAATGGAATTCCTTTAGTATGAAACCCATTTTAAGACTGTCCAACATGCATGTGCAAATATCTTGAAATATGTGTTTGCATACAGGTGATAATAGTCATTGGCAAGGTCAGTAGCTCAACAATTTAAAGCCAGAACCCATTGGCTTCTACTGGAGAAAAGAAATCCACTTGTCCTTTTTCGTACCATGGAATGAGTTGACAAACTATGGCAGCAGTCTCATTTTATCACAGCTTTGGTAATAGCCTCTCTGATGATCTAGGGTTCCTATTACATCAGGGTTGCATTCAAGCAAGATTTTTATGTGTGCTAGCCTTCTGCAAATCTACGTACAGGGGCTGGAAGGTGGTGGGAAGCAGTAATTACGAGGTTGAAGTGGCCTGTGACACTGCACATTCCCACAAACTAACATCCTCTCCAATCTGTTTCAACAAAGGAACATGTAGGTCATCTACTTCTATCGAGGACAGGACTGAACATTGTTTCCAAGTGGGTAAAAAGATGGTCTACGGAAAGTGATCTTGCAATAGTCAGCAGATTTTCGCATGAGCAAATATATGTGTGTATGTATTCTCATGTCAAATCGGAATTCATAGAAGTTAATGGTGAGGACAGCTGCAAGGGCTATATCTGCAAATTCGTCTGCATTCCCGAGACTCATAAATCTACACCAGTTCAAAGACATGTACCTACAGTTACAGTTTAGTGACTTCCACAAATCGGGCTTTTAATTTATTGTCATGTTGCTCACAATGGTTTTACACTGGTTCTCAATTATTGATCTTTTCTTAGAATACTGGCATGCATCAACCATCTTTTACTCATTGATGCCCCAGTGAAATAGTATTTAAGTTTGCGGAAGAGTTAGCCATTTTTGTTTCAGTTGCTAATTTCATGTACTTTTTTAGGTCTCGCGCAGCGAAGACCTTATGTCGCCCGTTTTCGGGAATGTGGACAGGAGAGGGTGCACGAGCGCAGAGCTGCTCAGTTTTGACCTCGTGAGCGCGCACGGCGCCGTGCCCCTCTCCTGCCTCATTCCCTTGCGCAAACACTCACTCACGCATGCGCACATACACACACTGCATACACACACACGCGCACACGCACTTACACTTACACAGACACGCAGGCACCCAGACAGGCAACCCCCTCCTCCTCCCCCACAGTCACACACGCATACACACAGACTCCAAGACACACGCACGCTCACACACATACACAGCCCGCCGCCACACGCGCGCCCACACATGCCCCCCCCGCCCTCGCAGGCCAGCCACAAAGCGAAGCCCCACTCACCGGCAGCAGGACTCTTCCTCCATTCTTCGGCACCGGGGCGCAGGGTAGGCTCCTGCCTGCTCCGGTGCTGCAACCAATCGCGGCTCTTCCGTGGGAGGCGGGGTAGGCTCCTGCCCTCCTACTGCCTGTTTCCGGTTGTCGCGCCGGCCTGCCTGACTTCCTGGTCGCAGGCCGGCAGAGTGACGGCGGTGATTTGCGGTATTTATTTATTTAGTTATTTATGCATTTTTATATAGAGCGGACTTTATTTAAGTAGTTGGCACCCCGTGCTGCAGTGGCGGCTGCACACACCACTTGCGGTATTGATGTTGGTTATGGGGTAACGGGTGAGTTGTGGTTGCATATGTGGCAGGTGGCTAAGTTTTATTAAAAATGTGTGGTGTATACGAGATCGTATTTGTGCTTTTCAGGAGTTTTATAGACTGGTGGTGCACTTTTTGTAAGCAGCGCGGCACAAGCGGCGTTCTCCGCTGCTAGAATTTGTCAAGCCGTGGCTTTCTCTTCTCTGGCAAGGCTCGCCAAATTACGTTTTTAGATGCTCGGGCTGCTCTCTGGCCAGCTTCAAGATGGCGGGAGCGGGGCAGCGTGAGTCGTATAGCAGCACCTGGCTTGCTTCCTGGTCTGTGTTGCGGTCTGCTGCGGCTGTCGGCGCGCTCCTTCTGCCCGCAGTAAAAGCTCTCCGGGACTTTCACCGTCATGGTGTCCAAAAGGGCACTGCTCATCCTGGCCAAGTAGGCACTAGGGGATCACATGCGCCGCAAACATAAGTTTAAGCCTTCTAGTTTATTTCCTGGGTTGAAACGGAGTTGATGTATAAACATGTACACCAGTTGGTTGACTCGGTTGTTTTCTGTTAGTAACAAAGACATCACTGTAGCACAATACAGGATATGTGTGTGTTTAGGGTCATGTCATTCTTTCCTTTGCTCACATCCATTCATTTGAATGCTTGTGTGGAACAACTTTGAGCATGGAGCGCGTCTCGCCTTCATGCCTTCTATCTCTGGTTTACCCTTGTTGCCTTAAGTTTTGTGTAGCAGACCAGACATTCTGCTATTGGTAAGGTCTAGTAGCGCTCGTGGAGTCTGTACACGGCTCCATCGCAGTCGTGAGAATCTGATTGGTTTTGAAAGTTCTGTCAGGAAGTATGGCAGAGGTTGCCATGTACTGGCCTCTCTGAGTCGTGTTGGCTGAGTGTTAGAAGAGTTGTTCTTTTTTGTATGTGGCTTGGGCAAGAATCTTGTCATGCAGTGTATGGTCTGTACATAAACAAGTTTTGTTGACATATTATATGGTATTAAAGGTTACATTAATGTATTATGTTATAAAGTGAATCTATTAAAAAGTAAGGAGTCATTCTATACATCAAAAGAGAAGAGTAATGCTTGATGAAGTCCTTTGCCTGTCGCATTACATTGGCGCTGGTGTTTTCACAGTAATGCTTTTAATGTTGTTAATATTGAATTGTGCACAATTTTTTAGCTTGGAAAAAAACCCCAGTAGATGAAACACTTTGGCTTTGGCTCCAATCGGATTTTAAACATTGATGAGAAGATTGAACAAGCATTTGCAATGCAATAGGTCTTGCATTTAAGCGAGTTTGAACTATTGGCATTGTAAATTACAATGCTTTTTATATATGTTTTGGCTTTTAAAACATAAATAAAAGGCATTGTCATCCACAATGTAAATAGCTTAAACTCTCGCAAATGCGAGACCAATTGCATTGCAAATGCTTGTTTTTGAAAGCAAACAATCACGTTATTGCTTTTATGCGTGACTTTAATTGTGTATAATCTGAGAGCATTCCAGAAGCATTAGAAATAAACCTCATGTTGTTACATTTTGCATGTTTGTACACTTTTGTTTTACTGGAACCACTGACAGTAAAGAAAGCTGAACTCATTCATTTACTTAGAGATCTTGCCCTAAGATTAATAGCTTTGCATTGATGAATGATATCTACAAGGTTGAACAACTTACACATGTGGATACAAATGATGCTTTGGTTGCAGTCAAGGCTCTTTCACAGATTTTAACGGTGGTACTCCAAACTGGCATTTAAATGGTTTGTGCGTATGGGGTAGCGCCACCTTTTACAGTAGACACAATAAACATGAAATGTTGTTGTCCTTCACACCAAACAGTATGTCCTAGGTGCCAGGTGATAGGAATTGCACTGCCTTGTGCTATATCCATCTTCAATAACGCAGGGGTCAAAGATGAACCTTGTGGCACTCTGCAACCAAGTTTTGAAAGCTTGCAAGTGATCTGTAAGGTACGATTCTTACCATGTTGCTATGTTGGCACATATCCACAACTGTTGAAGGTGGAGGGAAGGCTGGCCTAGCAGACTGTTGGAGTTTGTATGGAGGACTAATAAAACAAACATTAAAATGCAATAGATCTTGCCTTTGATTAAGTTGAAGCCATTTGCTTTGCTAATGGTATTGTATAGCAAAGCAAATGGCTTTAACTTAATAAATGGCGAGACCTATTCATTTTTAATGCTTGTTTAATTTAAAGACTCTATCATATTTTACGTGATCTTTGTTGTATGTTTTACTTAGAAAACATGTTCAGGGATCGGCTCGTGCTTAGGCTCTAAGAGCCAAGCCAGAGCCTTAGATCGGCTCTTCCCGTTAATTTGTTTGCTCGCCCACCTCTACTCCAAAACACCGCCCAATTTCAGTTTTAAAGGCACTGGAAAAAACGTTCCAAAGTTGAGCTGGAGGAAGCACTTTAACAAGTGCCTTCTACATGGCCTCTTCTGCCCTGACAGGGTGAGCCAAAGGTCATGTCTGGATGGGCCTTGCCCACCCTGCCCCCCTGCAAGAACCGGGCCCATTTTAGACACAGCTGGAAGGAAAGTGTGAGTTGTAGGCACAGCTGAAAGGTGAGTGTGAGTTGCAGACACAGTTGGAAGGTAAGTGTGAGTTGTAGGCACAGCTCGAAGGTAAGTGTGAGTTGTTGACACAGCTGGAGGTTAAGTGTGAGTTTAGACATAGCTGGAAGATGAGAATGAGTTGTAGACACAGCTGGAAGGTAAGTGTGAGTTGTAGACACAGCTGGAAGGTAAGTGTGGGTTTAGACACAACGAGAAGATGAGTGTGAGTTGTAGACACAGCTGGAAGGTAAGTGTGACTTGTAGACAGCTGGAAAATAAGTGTGAGTTGTAGGCACAGCTGGAAGGTAAGTGAGTTGTAGACACAGCTGGAAGGTACGTGTGAGTTGTAGGCACAGCTGGATGGTGTGAATTGTAGGCAGAGCTAGAAGGTAATGGACTTGTAGACACAGCTGGCAGGTAAGTGAGAGTTTAGACACTGCGAGAAGATGAGTGTGGGTTGTAGGCACAACTGGAAGGTAAGTCTGAGTTGTAGGCGCAGCTGGAAGGTAATTGAGAGTTTAGACACAGTAAGAAGATGAGTGTGAGTTGTAGACACAGCTGGAAGGTAAGTGTGAGTTGTAGGCACACTTTTGCATTTGTGCATCTACCCTGCACACATTTGTGCATCTATCCTGCAAAAATTGCCTTATGACATTCCCCTCCTATTGTCCTCTTCTCATATGTATGTGATATCTGTCAAGGATCTAGTTCGCGCTATACAAAACTCTGAAAATAAAAATAAATAAATAGACAGCTGGAAGGTAAGTGTAGGTTTAATCACAGCGGGAATATGAGTGTGAGTTGTAGACACAGCTGGAAAAAAAGTGTGAGTTGTAGGCACAGCTGGACGGTAAGTGTGAGTTATAGACACAGCTGGAAAGTACATGTGAAAGGCGCTAGAAATCTCCCGATGGAAATCCCCTGAGAGACACTAGGACTGAGGGAGAAGAGACACTCGGAGACCAGGCAGAAAGACACAGGTAGCAGGGAAGAGGGTACAGGTTTGAGGGAGGTGGGTACAGGTGTGTGGGAGGAGGGGGCAGGTGCAGGGGAGGAGGGGCAGGTGTACGGAAGGAGGGGGCAGTTGTACAGCAGGAGGGGGTAGGTGTACAGCAGAAGGGAGCAGGTGTATGGGAGGTGTGGGCAGGTGTACAGGATGTGGGGGCAGGAGTACGACAGGTGGGGGCAGGTGTATGGGAGGTTGGGGCAGGTGTATGGGAGGTGGGGGGAGGTGCACGGCAGGCAGGGGCAGGTTTTTCTGAGGTTGGGGTGAGGGAGGTGTGTCTTCGCCGTCTTGTGCTTGGTTTGGAGATGAGGGATCTCGGCCTTCCGAGAAAGGGGTGGAGAGACAGATCAATTTACATCTAAAAAGTCAAAGGCGCCAGAAATCTCCCGGTGGAAATCCCCTATCTGAGGGACACTAGGACCGAGGGAGAAGAGACACTCGGAGGCATGGGCGTCCGCAGGGGGGGGGGCAAGAGGGGGCGCTTGCCCCCCCGGGATTCAGGCCCGGTTCTAGAGGATGGGGCCCACATACCTGGGCCAATTTTCCTACCTGAAAGGTTGCTACAGCACCGAGTGTGACTCTCAGCAGGTCACAGAGTGAGGCCTGTCCATTGTCATGGGCAGAATGACAATGGGCCGGCAGAGGAGGCCCAGCATGGAGCATCTCCGCCCATCCCAGGCCTCAGGAGGTGAGCAGCACAATTAGCAAGTCTTAGGCAGGGGACGGGCGCTTTAGTCTCTCACAGCAGGCCACAACAATCAGATAAAAAGCTAAGGGACGTGGGTGGGGGCGTTTGGGGAGCGGGGTTAGTGCAAACATTCTGAGTTTAAAAACTGTGAAGTGACAGACCGGATTGAAATTTAAACTTTATTATGAAATTCCATCCGTTTGTGCAATGGGGAGAATGCTGTATACAGCTAACAGTGAAAAAACTCTGCAAAAAACACTAAGGACTGAAATAACTACATTTAAAGAACAATATGACTAAAAATTGAAAAAAAATGAAAATTCGATTTTGACAATGTTGTAGTGAAAAATTTAATTTCTCCTCCATGTTGTGACCAAGGGAGATGTAAGAGCAGAGGAGAGATAAAGAGAGAGACAGAGCCAAAAGGAAAAATAAGAGACATAGTGGGGAGTAGAGACAAACGGAGAGGGGAGAGGAAAGAGGGAGAAATGATTGACGAGAGAAGATAGGAGAAGAGGCGAGAGGTGGGAGACATAATTATAGATTAACACAATGAGGGAAGGAGACGGAGGGAGACAGAGGGTGACAGACAGAGGGAGACAGACAGAGGAAAGGGGGCGACAGAGGGAGGGAGACAGATAGAGGGAGATACAGGGTGGGATACAGACAGAGACAGACAGAGGGAGGGAGACAGAGAGAGAGGGAAAGAGAGGGAGACACAGAGAGAGGGAGACAGAGAGAGGGAGACAGAGAGAGGGAGACAGACAGAGAGAGGGAGACCAAGAGAGAGGGAGACAGAAAGAGGGAGACAGAGGGAGACCGAGAGAGAGGGAGACAGAGGGAGGGAGACAGGGAGGGAGACAGAGGGAGGGAGACAGAGGGAGGGAGACAGAGGGAGGGAGACAGAGGGGGGGAGACAGAGGGAAGGAGACCGAGGGAGGGAGACAAAGACAGACAGAGGGAGAAAGAGAGAGAGGGAGACAGATAGGGCAGGAGACAGAGGGAGAGAGGGAGGGAGACAGAGGGAGGGAGACAGAGGAAGGGAGACCGAGGGAAGGAGACCAAGGGAGGGAGACAAAGACAGACAGAGGGAGACAGAGAGAGAGGGAGACAGATAGGCGGGAGACATAGGAAGAGAGAGAGAGAGAGAGAGAGAGGGTGGGAGACAGAAGGAGGAAGACAGAGGGCGACAGACAGAGGTAGGGGGGTGACAGGGTGAGGGAGACAGATAGAGGGAGACAGACAGAGACAGAGAGAGAGGGAGACAGAGAGAGAGAGAAAGACAGAGAGAGAGAGAAAGACAGAGAGATGGAGACAGAGGGAGGGAGGCAGAGGGAGACAGAGAGAGAGGGAGACAGAGAGAGAGGGAGACAGAGGGAGACAGAGAGAGGGAGACAGAGAGGGAGGGAGGCAGCGGGAGGGAGGAAGAGGGAGGGAGACTGAGGAACAGAGACTGAGGGAGGGAGACAGAGGGAGGGAGGGAGAGAGAGAGTGAGACAGAGGGATACAGAGGGAGACAGAGAGAGAGAGAGAGAGCAAGGGAGAGCGAGAGAGAGAGAGGGAGACAGAGAGGGAGGGAGACAGAGAGAGGGAGGGAGGGAGGGAGAGAGACAGAGACAGATAGAGACAGACAGAGACAGATGGAGGTAGAGACAGGGACAGGGGAAGAGACGCAAAGACAGACAGAGAGACGGAGAGGGAGACAGAGGGAGGGAAACAGGGACAGATAGAGACAGACAGATAGAGGCAGAGACAGGGATAGACATATAGGGGCAGAGACTAAGACAGACAGAGAGACAGGGAGACATAGAGGGAGACGGAGGGAGAGAGAGAGGGAAGGAACAGAGGGTGACAGAGGGATACAGAGAGGGAGACAGAGAGAGGGAGATAGAGGGAGGGAGAAAGACAGAGGGAGACAGAGAGAGGGTGACAAAGGGAGGGAGACAGAGGGAGTGAGACAGTGGGAGGGAGACAGACGGATGGAGACAGAGGGATGGAGACAGGCAGAGGGAGACAGACAGAGGGAGACAGTCAGAGGATGACAGTCAGAGGAAGACAGTCAGAGGGTGACAGGCAGAGGGCAACAGACAGAGGACAACAGACAGAGGGAGACAATCAGAGGGAGGGATACAGAGGGAGGGATACAGAGGGAGGGAGACAAAGGGAGGGTGACAATGGGAGGGTGACAAAGGGAGACAGACAGACAAAGGGCGACAGACAGAGGGCGACAGAGGGAGACAGACAGAGGGAGGAGGGCGACAGAGGGAGGTAGAGAGACAGAGGGAGAGAGACAGACAGAGGGAGGGAGAGAAAATGAGGGAGGGAGACAGAGGGAGAGAGAGGGAGGGAGACAGGGAGAGAGAGCGAGATAGACAGACAGAGTGAGTGAGACAGAGGGAGACAGAGAGAGGGGAAGGGAGGGAGAGAGAGAGATAGAGAGAGAGGGAGGGAGACAGTGAGACAGAGAGGGAGACAGGGAGAGAGAGGGAGACAGATGGAGGGAGGCAGAGGGAGGGAGACAGAGGGAGAGAGACAGACAGAGGGCGACAGACAAAGGGCGACACACAGAGGGAGACAGACAGAGGGAGACAGACAGAGGGAGGAGGGTGACAGAGGGAGGTAGACAGAAAGAGGGAGAGAGACAGACAGAGGGAGGGAGGGAGACAGGGAGGGAGACAGAAGGAGAGAGAGGGAGGGAGACAGGGAGAGAGAGGGAGGGAGACAGAGAAAGAGCGAGGGAGAGAGAGATAGACAGACAGAGTGAGTAAGACAGAGGGAGACAGGGAGAGGGAGAGGGAGGGAGACAGAGAGATAGAGAGAGGGAGGGAGTCAGAGAGAGAGGGAGGGAGACAGAGAGAGAGAGGGAGGGAGACAGAGAGACAGACAGAGAGAGAGAGAGAGAAAGAGAGAGAGAGAGAGAGAGAGAGAGAGAGAGAGCGAGAAAGAAAAATGTGTGCATGCCGGGTCTGGTGGCTAAGTGGACGAATGCGTCCGCTGCAGGGGCCTGTGTTCAACCTCATGGTCATAGTTTTTGTTGCTCTGGCCTCTCCCCCCTCCCCCACTGACCCCGCCTCCACCGGTGCGGCCCTCGGCCACAAACCACACTTTAAATTTGGCCCCTGAGAGAAAGTTTGTGAGTACCCATGCTCTAGAACCGCATCAACCTGATTTAACATGTTTTTGTTTTTTTCCGGTCATTTTTAGTTTTTCCCTCTGTTTTATTGTAGTTGCCAGGTCGTCTGCTGTGGCGCCTCACAAGATTTTTCTTTTCCCCATATGGGTTTCTTTGTTTATTTAAGCTGTTTGTCTTATTAGATTTTTTTTCATGTATTTAATACTTGTGCTCAATCATGTCGGAGGATGGTGATGAAGTTAAAATGTAGCCCCCCCTGGAAACATTTCTGCGGATGCCCATGCTCGGAGGCTGGGCGGAAAGAGACAGGGGGGAAGGATTGCCAACGGGGCAGAAGAGAAGACACAGGGGGGTGAATGGCCTACAGGGCGGAAGAGAAACACCTGTTTTTGTGCGAGAGACGGAGAAACAGACACCCGACGCAAAGGGAAGGCAGTTCAAGTGGGCAAGAGTCAGACCTCAGAACCAGGAAGAGACTGCCATGCTGCGGATGAGATAGCCACCAAGGGACTGCGAGATTCATTCTCATGAAGAGACACCCCGTGTAGACAGAGAGACACCCCTTGAGGCAAGGAGACACACAGCCCGGGAAGAGACAGCAAAGCGGCCTTGAAAACGACCATGAGGGCGAGACACTCACACCCAGAAAGTAAGCCCCTCGCCACCATGCAGAGACTAACCCGCAGCAGCACTCAGCAGCAGAGACAGTTTGTAGTTTGTGGACTGCTGCGCCATCTTGAGACTGCTGAAGAGAGGACGGGAGACCGGCGCAGGGCGGTCCTCTGCCTCTCAGGCTGCCTCCGACGCTTGATGGCGTTGGGTTGTCCACATGCGCGTGCATTTGCAGCTGCATGTGAACAGCCCGGCACCATCTTTGTGCCTCCGTACGCGTGCACATGGTGAATTGATTACAAAAAACCCTCGCATGGCGAGGGCAGCGCTGTGCACTGCTAACGCCAGGCGAGACCTAACCTGGGCTTGTCTACCACCATTGTCAAGGAATTTTCTGAAATCACCAAGAATCGTTACTATAGCAGACTCTGTACTAGGAAGTGGAGAAAAACCTTGTTTGTCAAGATCAACATTCATCAAAAAAGCTGACAGTTTTTGAAAAATTCGACTGGTAGATGAAGGAGAGAAATGGGGCTAAGGTTACTATCATGGCCTGTTTGCTAGATGGCAGAACAGATGCTGATTACGTAGTAGGCCTGGGCTAAATTTTAATTACGCCTGAGGAATCGGAGTGATTTCACGTTGCTCTTTTGAAGTGAAATTATAGAAAATTAATCAATTACGTAAACATGAGTAATTTGGGGTAAAGATGCAAAACGCTAGAGCAGAGGAACAAAACTGCAGTTTACGGCTACGGTTTCGGATGCATTTAGCATTAAGCATTAATTGTCTCACTGCAAAATACTTCCTTGGGGCCATTTTGGAAGCATGTGTGCATTTTGTGCATAATTTTGCTGCAGTTTACTGTAATCGTGCTACAGCAAATTACTCTCATTACGACAGCAAATTACTCTCATTACGACCACACCCATTATATAGGTGTGTTACACAAATCAGACAGTGGAACACATGAAGTTGATCACACAACATGCAAAATGAAATTTAGACGGTAATGTACAAGAGATGAAGGAAACGCGCTAGTTAGTGTCTTGAACTTTTCTTTAGACAGTGTTGAAAAATCGATGATGAATTAGTTTGTGCGAGTCTAAATTACTTCAAAGAAGACAAAGTCTACCAGTTTTAAAGGATGGACATATTTGCTAAGTGTTGTGTGTAAATGTTTTAAGTGGCAGAGCTCTTTAGTAGGAGCGGTGTAGTGTACCAGTGCAGGCCTCACAGACAGAAGACACGGGACACACGTGTTTGCTTTAGTGGCTAGCAAACTAACTGACCACGCCCAGAGCCCTGGGCCTTTTATTGATTCTTTACGTAGCCCACGTAGACGTCGGGCTCAACTAACTGCCCCCTCACGTTAGAGGGGTAATCAAACAGGGAAACGGTGGGAGGGGGCGTGTGCCTCTGTGGTACGCTCCACAGCCGGCGACACTACATTCCTCCTTTGCCTAGGGATAAAACAAACTGGGATGCAATAGTTCACAAAAGTCTTTGCAGAGTCATTAGGGGTGCTGCAATGAATACTGCAGGTTGTGATTAACAAAAGTTCGCCAAAAGTCTCTGACGCGGTTTCTGAAAGGAAAATGACAAAGGTTACAAATCAGAACAGTCTTACTTTATTCTCGGCGGGGTCAGCCGTCTTGATCCGTTCAGCGCCAACACTGGGCCACGAAGTCCCGATACCTCTGGGAAGGCTTGGGCCACGGGCGTAGACTGTATCTTGTTTGGCTCCGCTCTTCTGTCGCAGTCTGGGACTGGTCTCCAGTCTCTCTCTCATTGCCGTCGGGATCTCCTGTCGGAGTGAGGTCACGGGCTTGGCTCGCCGGAGTGTCTGAGTCCGTTGGCTCCGACGGTCGGTACTGGGGGGTCAGATGCCAGTTGTCTGATTCCAGGTCATCTCCTGCTTCGGGTGTTTTTTTAAAGAATGAAATGTTTCTTGTCACTGTCTCTCCATTTTTGACGGCAGTGACCATGGTCCCATTTACCTCTGTTACTCTCCAAGGATCAAGTTCAAATGGCATACGGAATTTCCCGCCAGGATGGTGGTCTTTTACCAGGACCATGTCTCCCACTTGGATCGGGCTATCTGCTGCCCTCCGTTTCTGGGACGCCTGCTGGTTGTTCTTGGCGCGCTGTTCCATGGACCGGTTTTTGGGGATCGGGGCTAACTCCCACGACGGGTGGTGTGGAATAGTATCGGCTATAGCCCGGTTGAAAGAGAGTCGGCTTGGAGACACTCCTGTGGTGCAATGTGGGGTCAGGCGATATTCACGGAGAAACTGATAGATGGCTAGCTCCAGACAGTGGCCGTCGGCTATTGCAATTTGGATAGTTTTATTCAGAGTCCTCATCAGCCTCTCTACCTCACCATTGGCTTGAGGCCACCTTGGGGTGATCCGTCTATGTTTGATACTGTGGCTCTGCAGGTACTCTGTGAACTCGCTGCCGTTGAATGGGGGTCCATTGTCAGTGCGAACCTCCTCCATGAGCCCATGGGTGGCAATAATTTTCTCGAACTTCGGGATTACCTCAGATGCTGCTGTTGATGTGACGATCTCAACTTCTGGATAGCGGGAGAAGTCGTCCACCACTACGAGCATGTACTTGCCTCCGGGGAGACTGCCGAAGTCTGCGCTTACTCGTGCAAACGGGGACGTTGGCCCTTCTTCGGTGATCACAGGCGCTGGAGGGTTTGGTAGGCTTGTCGCTAGGCACACTGGGCAACTCTGGACCACCTCCTCAACCGCTCTGTCGAGCCCCGGGAACCACAATTTGCTCCGGAGTCGGCTCTTGGATTTTACGATCCCTTGGTGTGACCCGTGGGCCAGCAAGGCAGCTCTTTGGGTGAGGCTGTTGGGCAGTACCAGGTGAGGTCCTCGCAGGAGGCATCCTTCAGCTGAAACGGAAAGTTCATGCCTGACTTGATACAGGGCTTTTAGGGCCGCCTGGGCGTCTGGGGTGCGGAAAGATGCTGGGCTTTGTAGTGCCTTCCAATCGTCTAACTCGAGGGCGCGGATCGCTATTTGGATGCAGTCATCGCTCTTGGTGGCACTCGCCACTTCCTCTAACGACATGGGTCGTGGTCGTGACCGTTCGATGATCAGCCGGACGTATTCTTCTGTGGCCGCCGCTTCGGCTGCTTCAGCATCGGTGACTGGACGGGCATGCCTTGAGAGATAATCCGCCGGATTCCGTGTGCCCGGCCGGAACTCCACTGTGAACTGGAACTCCTGCAGCTGCAATACCCACTTTTCGATTCTCGGAGGTGGACGAGAAGATGAGCCTTGGAACAACGGTATGAGGGGCTTATGGTCGGTGATTACAGAGAAAGGGTGTCCATAAAGGTAGATGTGGAAGTGGCGGCACCCCCATAAAATGGCGATGGCCTCCCTTTCGATCTGAGAATAGCGTTGTTCGGTGGGCGTCAGTGTGCGGCTGGCATACGCTACGGGTGCCCATTCTCCGCATGCTTGTTGTTGCGACAGGACCGCCCCAAGTCCTGTGGGGCTGGCGTCCACTAGCAGCTGCGATTCATGCTGCGGATTGAAATAGGCCAGGGTGGTGTCTGCTGACAGGGCTGCCTTCGTCTTTTCAAACGATTCCTGTTGCTCCGGGCCCCACTTCCAGGTGGCATTTGACTTCGTGAGGTCGCGGAGGGGCCCTGTCAGGTCGGACAGGTCCTTGATGAAACGCCCGCAGTATGTTACCATGCCTAGAAAGCTGCGGACAGCCGTGACAGACTCGGGTGCTGGCGCATCATGTATGTCCTTGACCTTTTCTGGGTCAGGCCCTACTCCTTGGTCGGAGAACTTGTACCCAAAGAAACTGATGTCTTTGCGGAGGAACTCACATTTGTCTCTGTGAAGCGTCAGGCCTCGCTCTCTTAGCCGATTGAATACTGCCTGGAGGCGTCTGAGGTGTTCCTCTAGGGTCGGGGCGTGTACCAGAATATCGTCGCTCACGTGGAGCACTCCGTCGAGGCCTTGTAAGACGTTGTGAATGATATTCTGAAACACCTCGGCTGCGCTCGATATGCCAAAGTTGAGTCTTGTGTACCTCCACAGGCCAGTGTGGGTAGAAAAGGTCGTGATTGGGCGGGAGTCTGGATGAAGGGGAATCTGATGGTATCCCGACCTCAGGTCCATCTTTGAGAACCACTTGGATCCTGCAAGCTCTCCGATGATGTCGTCGATGGTCGGTGTCAGGTGACGTTCTCTTTTAATTGCAAGGTTGGGGAGGCGCATGTCCACACATATCCTTACGGCTTCCGGCTGCTTTGGCTTTTTGGCAACTACGATGGGGGACACCCATGGTGTGGGCGCTGTCACACGTTCAATGATGCCAGCTTGTTCAAGCATCCTCAGCTCAGCTTCGACTTTGGGCCGGAGGTGAAAAGCGATCCGTCTGTGCCGGAGGGCTACGGGGGCCACTGACTGGTCAATGTGGAGTTGGACAGGGGGGCCTCTTAGACATCCGATTCCCTCGAATAGCGAGGAATGTTCCGAAACTAGATGGTCCAAACCTTGGGCTTGTACTGTCAGGGCGAAGTGTATGAGCCCCGATTCTCGTGCTGTTCTGCAACCGAGGAGGAACCCTGATCCCTCTCGGGAGACGTAGATCTTCGCCTGTAGTTGTGTCGAGTCGTGGGACACCATTGTCCGGAATACCCCGCACAGGCGCAGGGGCCGCCGGGTTCCGTAGGCGAACACTTGCACTCTCGTGGGGTGGAGCGTTGGCGCATTTTCAAGGTTCTGGTAGACACTAGCGGCCATGAGATTTATCGTTGCCCCTGTGTCAATGAGGGCTCTGACTGTTTGGCTATGTACTTGGACGGTGCACATCGGTTCGGCTGAAGACACGGCTGCCAAGGTGTTGAGCATGCGTACCACATGAACGGATGCAGCGTCTTCACCATCGTCGTCCATGTCGCTGCTTGTCGGTGTGTTCGGCAGTGGTGCCATCTGACGCACTCTCCTGGGTGGGGCGCCTTGCTTCTTCCTTTGCGACGAGAGACAGACGCTCGCAAAATGGTTGGCCTTGCCGCACGCACTGCAGACTTTGCCCTGGGCTGGGCAGGCGCCTTTGTGGGGAGTGGCACCCCCACACCACATGCACGCCGCATTTTTCGCGGGTTGGGCCGGTGTCGGCCGTCCTTTTCTGGGGTGTCTCTGCCGGTCGTCCGCGGGTTGCGATTTGATGGCACACACCGGTTCTGTCTTGACCGCCACTGCAGCTTTCGGTTCCATGTGGGCCGCACGGGCTTTGGAGAGTTCTTTAGACCACCCTAGGGCCAGAATGTCCCGCATGGACATGGCGTCCATCTCTAGCACCCTCTCACGCAGCTTCAGGGATGCGCACCCTTGGATGAACTGGGCGCGAATTTCATCCTCCGCATCCGGGAGTGTGCACGTGCTGGCCAGTTTTTTGAGCCGAGCGTAGAATACATCCACGGATTCCTCCGGGAGCTGTCGCGCTTGATGGAGCAGGAAACGCTCGTAATCCGCGCTGGTGAAGGGCTCAAAGTATTTCGTGATGGCATCCCGCAGGGTCTTGTATGTGTGGGGCGGGGTGCCTTCCGTAATGTCTTTAGAAATGTCATGAATGGCTTCTCCCCCCAAATGCAGCAGCATGGCACGTTGGCGGGTCACCGCGACGTTGGCCGCGACGAAGTACACCTCAAGCCGCTCCACCCACTTCTTCCACCGGGTGGCCTGGGAAGGGGGACTTCCGGTGACGTCAAACGGTTCCAGAGGCGGAATGTTGGCCATGACGGAAAAGCGAAATGGGCACAAACGGCGTCCGGACCAATGGCTGGGACTGCAGAGTACTTGCTGGCAAACAGGAGGACACGAGGGGCTGACTCCGCGAGATGCGTGAGGTTTAGCAGGGCCGGTGACACGCGCAATGCGTGAGGAATGGCAGGCCGGCAGCGCAGCGCGCGTACCACGTGGTCCTTAGCGCGTACAGCACATGCGCGGGTCCCACGGAGCTCAACCGGGATCGGGCCAGGCCGCAGAGACGGGCTCCTGGGCAGCGGGTGGTGGGCAGACGCCACAGGGTACCTGGCAGCAGTCGCGTCGGCCGCGGAGCGGCGAAGGATCAGCGGCGGCAGGAGCAGCTGGGCGGAGGCGCATCCGGGACACGCAGCGCCGAACGGAACCTCGGCAGGCCGCACGAAGGCACCAGGTGAGCCACGCCGGGCTGGAGACAGTGCCGGGGTGCCGGGGGCACGCCGCACGCGTAGCCGGCGTGTGGAAGGACAAGCGGTGGCTGTGGGGCACGCAGGGGCCGGAAAGCAACCACCCTCGTCGCCAGTGTCCCAGTGCAGGCCTCACAGACAGAAGACACGGGACACACGTGTTTGCTTTAGTGGCTAGCAAACTAACTGACCACGCCCAGAGCCCTGGGCCTTTTATTGGTTCTTTACGTAGCCCACGTAGACGTCGGGCTCAACTAACTGCCCCCTCACGTTAGAGGGGTAATCAAACAGGGAAACGGTGGGAGGGGGCGTGTGCCTCTGTGGTACGCTCCACAGCCGGCGACACTACAAGCGGCAGGTATGATGCAGTACTAAGGTTTGCTATGAGTTTTAATTACATCGAACATTTCTGTGTCGTCGAATTGCCGACGTTCTTAATGGGAATGCTCTAAAGCACATCCCGTCTGTGTTGAATAATGCATATTTTACATTGATTTAGATGTTGAATGGCACAAATTATTTAGGCATTGATATACCTGTGCAAGTTTTTTTTTCATTTTGAGAAATAACACCACATTTCTTCACGGTAAATGAGCAAGTAAAATGCAGACTTTTTTCTGCTTCTTGGAATTCTGATTTTCACCCATTCTGCTAGTTGGTAATTGTGTTATAGTGACCGGAATTTAGTATTTATTTATGTGTAAAACATTGCAAAGATGCTCAGTAAGGACTTGAGTTTATTTCTGTTTCAGGGGAGCATTCCGTAGTTTCATTAGTGTTTTACAGCCTAGGGAAATAACGAGAGCAGAACATAATTAGAAATTGCCTTGTCTTTACTGAGCACGAGTCTGTGAATCTGAGTTTAATTCAAATGACAATTAATATTGGTCTGTCTGTAAAAGAGTATTCGTGAAATCCTCAGCTTTTTGATGCCATTGCCTTTTAGAGTGATTGTGGGTAGCGGACAACGCAAAGTCAAAGTCAAACAAGCTTTATTCGACGATTGTCATAAAAGCATAACATTTAAAATTCTTTCATTAAATAGGAGTAAAATTGCACAAGAATACAAGCAGGGATAAAATTCATTACAATTGCAATGATTTCACCATATTTATATGCAACAAATGATCAAAGGATAAACATTCATTGACTCATCCCTTTATGCTTTTGTTTCTGATGATCCACGACCAACCTAAAAATTTAGCCACAGCTATGTACACTAGTGGGTTAGAACTTGCAAATAATTCTAACGGCCACTTTTCCACTCCTTGTGCCCAGCAGCTTAGACATTGGTCGTAACCAAACTCTACGTGGAGCAGAGTATGCAGGGCACCCAAAGAGTAGATGGCTGATTGTTTCTTGGGAATCTGAGCAACATGGACATGAGGCGTTTCCTCCACTAGACCACCTTGAGGTAAATGCTCTGACAGGAATACTGCCAATTCTTAATTGAAAATAAAGCTTTCTATCCAGTGGCTTTGCTATGTCGTCCCACAATGGCTCGAATAGAGTCTCATCCTTGAACTCCATGAAAACCCCCGTTAGCGAAAGCGGAGCAGTGGTCCTAAAAGCTCTAGAGGATATCAACCCCCAGTAAAGACCCTTTATTGCCTTTTTTGAAGGAAATATAGCATTAATTGGGTCCTCCCATACCTCCACCAGACCCAACTCTATGAGAATCGCTCCAATTCCAGAGAGCCATTTTACCTGATGGAAGACATCGCTTTTGATTATGTCCATGAGTTCCATGGCAAATATTTTCAATTCTGGTGTTACCCATAAACGCCTCCAGTATAATACTGGACGGAGATTTGCAATAATCCCAATTGGTCTCATGCCCAAGTCCTGGAAAACGGGGCCCATGGGGGTACTCTGTGGTAAATTGACAAGATTGCGTAGGAACCTATTTTCAGAGCCTGTCAGCTTGCTTAAATTCCCATGCCCCCATATTTCTACGCCGTAAAGTGCTGCGCTCACCGCCTTTGCAATATACACGGCAATTGCCGGGGCAACCGGGTTTGTCAAGGACTTGGCATGTTCTCTATTCAGGGCCCCGGCCAATTGCCGATGTTTTAGCGTTGCTAGATCTATCTGTTCGTTCCATCCCAGATCATGCTGGATGGTTACACCCAGATTGGAGAATGATTTGACTTGTTCTAGGGGTAAGTCATTCATAAGTATTTTCCCTCTGTATGACTTGTGTTGGTTAAAAGACATAAACTTAGATTTTAAAACATTTATTTCCAGCCCATAGTTAATACAGAAGGCTTCAAAGATCCCTAGTGGTTTTTGCAAGCCACTTGGGGTCTTGGAAATGATAAGACAATCGTCCGCAAACATTAGAATTGGTACCTTCGCACCTGCTAAAATTGGAGCGTCAATGTTTGCCTCAATCAAAACTTTTGCCACATTATTAATGTAGAGAGAGAACAGGGTCGGGTCTAGTACGCAACCTTGGCGCACTCCCCTCTCTACTGGAAACTGGTTTGTAACACTTCCAGGAGGACCCCATCGTATCTGGGCAAAGTTATGTTCATGTAATTTAACAATCAGGGAGAGGAGGGCAGGGGGCATACCCATATCATTTAGTACAAGCCACAGGTTTCAGCGCGGAACAAGATCAAAAGCTGCCCTCAAGTCAATGAAGGCAGCATATGAATGACCCCCACCTAGTTGAACAGTCTTCCAATAAAGCATGGCGAAGTGTAGTACTTGGTCGACTGTACTTATGCAGGCTCTAAATCCTGCTTGAAGGTGGGATAGGATGTTCATCTCGCACTTCCACTCCTGAACTTTATTTAATACCAGTCTGCCAAAGATCTTCTGGATGGTATCGATCAGACTGATAGGGCGGTAATTGCCTGGAAGTGACTTGTCGCCCTTTTTAAAGACAGGAATTATTTCCGCCCCGTTCCAGGATTCGGGTAGGGGTGCTCCTTTGGCTATCATATTTGCCAATAATATTTATGTACTTGCCCCAAGGTTCTCTGTCATGTAGGAAGATGTCTGCTGAGACGCCATCTATTCCTGGCGCTCTACCAAGTGTAACAGAATCTAGAGCATGTTGAATGTCCCTAATAGTTAACGCATCTTCCACCCATGGGGTATATGTAACCCCACCTCTTTTTTCTAAGGGTAGTTCCGGGCCTGTAGCGTATTGGGGCCTAAAGTAGTCCACCCACTCGTCTTGGGCTACCCAATTTTGAGGCTTTTCTGGTCGGCCTCCAAATCCCCATTTTAACAAATTCCAGAATTGCTTCGAGTTCTTGGTTGAGCTAGCCTCCTTAAGCTCCCCCCACTTTTTTTCATCCCAGGCATGCTTGGATTTTTGAATAGTAGTTTTGTACACACCCCTTGCAAGGCGAACGCTGGCACTAGATCCTGTTTTAATAGCCTGCCCTAGATCTAGTCGTGCTTTTCTGCCTTCCTTGGTGTACCAACAGGGAGAGTTATTAGTTAGGGCTTTATTTGGGTTGTTCGTTTTAATAAATAAGCCTTTTAGTTGGAGAAACAGGGTTTCGTGGACCTTTTTTATTTATTTTTTTTTATTTTTTTCTTTGTTCCTCATCTCAACCATGGCTGGCCCATAAGTACCTTGGGCTCAAAAAAAAAGGTGTGACCTGGAGAAAGACTTGCTGTCTCAGTGCATGACTGGTAGGGGTCAATGATTATGAAGAAGTGCCAAGACCCTACAGACAAGTTAGTTTCATCCTTAGTCACAGACCTTTATGTACTCTTAGGACGGAGCTTGCCATTAGCCAAATTACACCACTGCTTATACCACAGATTGACCTTAATTATAGAGGTCAGATATGAATAAGCAAAAAGGAGTATGACATGGCTTCATAATCATTGGAACTGGGGAGAAAAAAAAAAAAAACCCCAGTTACAAATTATTGAGACCAATCGAGTTTTAGCCAGAAGGCTCTTCTTTCTGGTTTTCCTCCTCTTGAAAGCTCTAGTTTTGATATAGAGAGCATAGATGAGCTCCAATCTTGTAGTGTCGGGGGGGAGGCCTCTTTCCAACGCTTACAAATCTCACGTCGAGCTACCAACATTGAATAAAACACAAGATTGTTATTTGCGGTGCGTTTTTTATCCTGTATTCCAAAAATTATCAGTCCTAGGTCTATATTCACAGTGATGCCTATAGAAGATGTTAATTTGTTGCTTATTGATTGCCAATAGGATGATAGATGAGGGCAATCATAAAACATATGGGCGTCAGAAGCAGCAACTAGACCACACCGTGGGCAAGCTACTGGTATACCAGATGAAAATTTTGACAGCCTTTGAGGGGAATAGTACGCCCTGTGAAGGGTAAAAAAGTGGTTTCTTCGCAGCCAGGCTGGTTTGACAATATCCCATAACACAGTAAAGGATATCTTCCATAGTTCGTTCATATTTAATGTCGGCAGAAGAGAACCCCAAAGTTGATCTGGAAGGTGGAATACTCCGTCTATTTCCTCTAGGATTAAATTATAGAAATGGGAAACCTCTTTAGTTTTTAGGGTATTGTCCAGTAGTGAAGATTCTAGTTGACTGCTGCCTCCCAGTAATGCTTTTGGACGACGAGTGGTGTCAGAATTTTGTGCATTCGCCCAACTAGAGATCTGGAGAAATTTAAGCCTTGATAGATTGGGGCCTACTTTTCTCACTAAGTGTTCCCAGGAAAACATTTCCCCTTCAAAAAAGAGATCTCCCCAAGTTATGATACCAGCTTCTTTTAGCGGGCTTATCAAGGCATCTTTAGTCCACTCAGGTGGGTCCGGAAGGTCCCATATAGGAGAACTGTTTGAAAAGTATCCTATTTTGGTAGTTGTTCTAAGATTATACCAAGTTCTCGCTAGGCCCTGTAGTATCTTCAACTTTATCTTCTTAAAAAATTTTGGATCCCCAAACTTGAACAAAAATCCCACCTGATTTAAGCCTTCAAATTTTAATAATGTTGAAAACATCAGGCCGATACCCTGGTCAGCTGGAGTTTTAAATAAAATTCGAGCATGTGTCATCTGAAACGCCCAGGCGTAAATTTGAATATCAGGGCCAGCCAAGTCTCCCTTCTCCCTACGACGCCTTAATTTATTCCAAGAAATTCTTGCTAGCTTGTTCCTCCATATAAATGAGGTGATATCACTCTGCATCTTAGCTATCATTTTCTTTTCAAAGTAAAGTGGTAAACTATTGAAAATAAAGGTCAACTTGGGTAGAATGGACATCTTGACCAAATTTGATCGACCTAAGAGAGTCAAAGGAAGATGACTCCAAGAATTCATTGAATTCCTGCAGTTTTTGGCTACCTGAGCAAAATTTGTATGGGCGATCTGATTGATGTCTTTTAAAATTTGTATTCCCAAATATCTCATACTATCGCAAGGCTGTACTGGAAGTAGCGTATTATTAATATTCCATGTCATAATTTCGGTCTTTGTGGCATTAATTTCGTAACCAGAAATATTGCCGAATTCTTGTGCCAGATTAATAACTGACGGAAAAGCTGATTTGATATCAGATGTTAGGATCATAAGATCGTCAGCGTATAAAGATACTTTTTTTTCCCAGTCACTGTATCTAAATGGAGTAATGTTACTATCTTCACGGATTAATTGGGCGAATGGCTCCATATAGATATCAAAAAGTAAAGGCGAAAGCGGACAGCCCTGCCGGGTTCCTCTTGTAATAGCGAAAGGTTCCGATAGTGCACCATTTACCAAAACCGAGGCTGAAGGTTCGTGGTACAGTAGTTCCACCGCTCTACGAAAAGCTCGGCCCACCCCAAATTTATCCAAGGCCCCCGACAGGTATTTCCAATTAACCCTGTCGAAGGCCTTGGCTGCGTCCAAGGTGAGAATGGCCAAGGGCAATGATGAAGTAGTTGCCATATCTATTGCACCTATTAGGTCATAAATTAACTCATAAAGTTGACGACCCTTTACAAAGCCCTTTTGGTTAGGATGTAAAATTAAAGGAGCTACCTGTCCCAATCGTTTGGCTAGTATTGATGCAAAAATGTTATAGTCCGCATTGAGAACTGAAATTGGGCGATATGACCCACATGCTGTAGCTATTTTGCCTGGTTTCAAAATTAACGTAATGGAAGCTTTGCTCCACGTGTAGGAGGTAAATCTCCTTCTACCAGAATCAAGTTAAATAGCGTGGTAAGAAAAGGGGCAATATCGGATGCAATATATTTATAAATCTCGACCGGAAGACCATCCGGGCCTGCCGCCTTACCAGATTTAGTATTTACTATTGCTGATAATACCTCCTCCATCGTAATTGGGTGGTCTAATAGGTTCGCCTGTTCTTCATAAAGTGTTGGTAAGGTAATTTTGTTAAGCCAGTTTTCTACTTCAGTAGAGGTAATATTGTTATCCTCTCTATAAATTGTCTGGAAAAAATCTTTGAAAGCTGACCTTATTTCAGGATCCGAGGATGCTGTTCCAGAATCCGATATTATAGAGCCAATGTTATTACGTGTTTGATCTGTTCTGGACTTCCAGGCTAATAGTTTTCCTGCCCCTTCACCAAATTCAAAATTTGCTAATTTACTAGCTTCCCACCTCTGCAAGATACGCTGATTTAATAGAGAAGCCAATTGTCCTTTAAGTTTCGTAAGCTCATCCTGTTTAGTCAGTATAACATGATCTGGACAATTATTTAAGTTTTCCAGATCTAATTGAGCTTTTAGTATATTAGTCTCTATCAGTGTAACCTCTTGTGTGTATTGTTTCTTACGATATGAGGTTTTATTCTTGATGATCCCTCTCAAAGAGCATTTAAAAGCATCCCATACTAAACTAGATGCCGCCGTACCAATGTTAATTTTAAAGAATTCCTGCGTCTCCACCTTTAAGTAGTCCAGATCCTCAGGGGAAGTAAGAAAGGATCTGTCGATTTTCCATGACCTTGTCAAGTTTTGGGACTGGAGTTCAAGGTCCAACAGCACTGCCGAGTGATCGGACAGGTGTGAGGGTAGGTAGGTTATATCCCTTACAGACTTTTCCAAAGACTTGTTTACCAATATGAAATCAATTCTTGATCTGTGATGGTACTTGTAGTTTCTAAAAGAAAAAACGGATTTTAAACCCGATCTTGCCCTCCATATATCAACAAATCCATATTGGTGCATATTTTTAATGAGAAGATCTCTTGATTTAGAATGCATCTGTTGTCTGCTAGAGGAGGATTTGTCCAGCTTTGGATCTAGCACGATGTTAAAGTCACCCGCTATTATCATGGGTTCTGGAAAATGTAACAGCTCAGAGAACAACGTGGCCAAGACAGATGGGTCATCACAGTTCGGCCCATAATAGCCTACCAATGTGATACTTGACCCTCCAATCATTACAGTCGCAATTGCCCATCTACCGTGAGGGTCGACCTTTTGTTTCAAGAGCTTTGTAGTAATGGTTTTTTTAAATAGTATGACCACCCCTCTTGTATTAATTGTCTGGGAAGTGGAGACTGATATGTCTATCCATCTATTCTTTTTTACCAAATCTAATATTTCCCCTTCAACCAAGTGTGTCTCCTGGAGAATAATGACCTGGGCACCAAAATCCCGGATATATTGTACTATTGTACTAGCTCTAGGTTTGGTGCGCAGGCCATTAACATTCCAGGAGAGAAACTTAATTGTATTCATATTTTACGTATCTACTAAAATTGGTTAAGAGTCTTGTCCATGCTTTCTCCTTAATATTGCTAAGATACTTAAGATTCGCCCATTTTTTATTTATGGATTTTCCAGCCGCCATTTTGGAAATGAGAAACATTTTATTTTTTATTCCCCTAACCCCTCCCCTTGTGCACACCTCCCCCCCTCCCCTAAGGAACCCTTGATTATCCAACCGGAAGGAATCCGGTTTGTGATACCCCTGATGCTCTATCTAGGCTCAGGCGGAATGTTCTTAAAATTGGGATAATGGAGGGCCAAATATGTCTAGGTCTACTGAAACCACAGTGCGAAGTTTTTACTGGTTAAATAACGTATAGTGGAGTCTATATGTGTTACGTGGTTTTATAAAAGGAGAGAGGAGTTCATACACTCCTACTTTTCCGCGAATTTCAATATGTGGTTTTTTTTTTTTTTTTTTTTTTTTTCCCCTTTTCCTTCCCTTTTTTTCCCTTTTTTTTTTTTAATTTTTGTTTTTTGTATTTTTTTTTTAGTAGAGGCTTTTGTGATAGTGATTCCTTCTTTCGTAAGTTAAGCTGTTAAATTTAGCTTATATTTCCTTCTATTCTATTAGGGAGCGTCCTTTTGAGTTTGGATTTTTTTTCCTTTTTTTTCCTTTTATGCACTCACTCACTCAAAAGTTAGCACACTGTACTATACACGCTATGTAAGATTGTATAGGATTGTATAAAAACAGCTTAGATTACTTTTTTGGAGGTACCTAAAGTTAGCAATAGTTCATCTGCTGCTTGTACAGTATGGACATTGAACATTTTGTTATTTAGCATAATCTTAAGAGCTGCAGGAAAGTTCAACTGGACGGATGCACCTAAATTCCTGAATGCCTCCATCCTCCGACCCAACTCCCATTGTCTGTCAAGGGTCGCCCGTGACAAATCTGAGCGCACTTGGAAGGAAAAGCCATCGCCTGCCAAGGATTTTTGTTTTAAAGCTAAGTTTAAGATGTGATCCTTGAGTTGAAACGTGTGGAAATTCACTAGTATCTTGCGAGGCTTTGTACGTTGCGGATTGCGCCTGTATGGATCCCTGTGAATGCGCTGGATGTCCAGATTAAGCTCCTCCTCTGTGTTTTTTAAATTCAAGGTTTTAATTAGGAGTCGGATAATGTATGTCTTAATGTCCGTGCCTTCGTTTGATTCTGGTATATTTAGGATGCGAATGTTACACCGCCTCGCATTATTTTCCAAATGTTCTATTCTTTCTGCCAGTGCAGTGTCTTCCTTTTTAAGTTTCAATATCTCCTCTTTGGCATTGTCAAGTTCTATGGACATTACTGCTGTTGTCTCTTCCAAGGCTCCTGTCCTTGAGTATAGCCCATCAATTTTACTGTCTAGTGATTCGCAGTAGGACCTTATCTCTCTTTGGATTTTAGATGACTCCTCAAATCCACGTTTAATGTCCACTGTTAAATTTGTAACCATAGTTAATAATGCAGAGAGATCTGAAGGTGGAGTAGAGACAGCAACTTCTGATAGCATTTGCTCTATACCAAAATGCTCTTCGGAACTTAAAGATTTAGAAACTTGACTTAGTTGCTGTACATTGTCCTGAACGGGTTGATCTGAGGACAGAGGGGACAGAGGGGCTTCAGGCTCCTGAGATACTTTATCTGATTTAGATATCTGGTTTCCATTTGTTTCAAGACTGTTATTGCTAACATTAGCGTCATTATCACCTGTTTGTAAACTTTCCATGACTGGAAGTTCTGAACCAGTAGCCATATTTTCGACTAACGTCGAACAAGAGTTTGCCTCAGGAGCAATTACTGTGGAGGAATATGGAAGATTCAAGACTTGGGGAATTGCCTTAAAATAAGAACGCAGAGAGGGTGTTATCTTAGTACCAGGATCTAGTACTGATTTTGTTGCCTTAGACCTCTTAGATCGTTTGGGTTTAGGCTCTACTGAAAGGTATGATGAGGACTTAGAAAAAGACTTTTTTATGCTTCCACTAGTGCCTGGGGTGCCTGGGGTCTTAGTGAATGCCTCAGCATTTTTGCCTCGAACCTCGTGTTCTGATATCTGAGAAGTGTCCAGTATTGAGGCAAAGAACAAATTAGGCTTTTCTGGAACTACCCCCCTTTGGTTATTTAATGCAGTCCCCCCCTTAGCTACTTTTTTACCTCTGCGACCTCTTCTGGATGTTATTGGGGCTACATTAGTCACTATCTTGGAATGCGTTGTGGCTCTATTCCTGAGAGAGTATATATTATTCACAGAACTAGTAGCCTGCTCTGTAGTCGCTGTTAAATTTATTTCCCCCTCAAGTTCAGTATGTAGTACTTCAGAAATCTCAACCTGTGATGCCAAATTAGTTGTGAATTGCTGAGCAACCGACTCCTCCACCTCCTCCCCCGCCCTTTGCAACCCCTTCACCTCGTTTGCAGACTGCTGTCTCTGTTTCCGACCCAACTCCTCGTGTAGCGCAGAATCTGATGCCGAGGAATGTTCAGAGGCATCCGCGCCACTACCGCCGTCCACCTCTGTTTGCTGTCCTCCTGCGTCTGTTCCTATGGCCGCCGATAGAGTGTCTCTATGGAGCGAGCGAGCCCGCCTCTCTCGGCGGTGCTCCAGGGCGGCTCGATCCCACCTCCAGGAAACCGACTTGGGAGCAGCCAGCGAGTGCAGAGCTGGCTGGGTCAGCAGCGCGTGTGTATTCACCGAGTAGAACCCGGCACAGAACACGCCCCCAGCGATCCCAAGCATGGAGGACCGCAGATCACAAACTTCGTAAACAGGTAATGTCAGCGATGCTTATTATATCCAAAGCTGCAAAAATAATGTCCTTTGACTCTAGGGTTTAATTCAGAAAAAAACCAACCTAGAATTAAGCCCCCATCGGATTTTAAACGGAGACGCCTGCCTGAGCCTAGAGCGGAGTATCGCGGCCGCTAACCTGCCGCCGCCATGTTCCTCCCTGTGATCGGGTTTCGTGGACCTTGATACCATTTTCTCTGTCTACTACTGCAGCTTTGGCATTTGCGCAGACACTCAGCTCACTGGTAGCTTGTTCGAATTTATTTAGAATAAAGACAATGTTTGACTGGCTTTCAGCAACTTTGGCCCACTTTAGGTGGCGCATGTCATTTGTGAGGAGAACAGTTTGGGGGCATTCATCACTCAGTCCCTCAAGTGCCGCAGGCACATTCCAGTACGAAAGGATAGGGGATTATGATCACTCTCAAGGCGGTCAATAACCCTCATATCCTCTAGATGGTTCCACAACTCGAGATGAGCTAATATATAGTCAATTCTGCTTTCTCTTTGACCGCTCTTGAAAGTGATGGCACCCGCCTTATTCTTTGAGGTCCTACCATTGGCCGGCCTTAGTCCTTTGTTTAAGCAGATAGAGTTAATCTGGATCACCAGATCTGTCCACCTCTTCACTGGGTCCAATTCGAGCTTGGGGACCCCCCACTGGTTGTCCTGTTCCTCTATAAAATTAGACTCACCACTTGACAATGGTTCGAAAGTTGCAATAAAATCTCCTGCGACGATTACATGAGAATGTGCGGAGTATTTTTCAATAAGATCTTCAAGGGCAGCAAAAGTACCAGAGTTCTTATCCCCTGTGCTCTTAGCATACACATTGTAAATATCTATGGGTTTAGCCTGATTAAATATAAGTGATACAATCTGTATGTCCTTATGGTTCGTCGGGAGCATTTTTACAATAATTTCAGAGTCCTGCTTGACCCAAATTGTTAAACCACCCGAGGGTCACCCTCTTTCGCTTTTTTCAGCGGGGACACTATAGTTTAAAAACCCTAGAAAGTGTTGGGGGGTCAAGTAGCCATGTTTCTTGAAATATGCATATAGTGAACTGATTGATAAACAAAGCCCTCTCCGGGCTTTGAATCTTGGCACTCAACCCTGCAATGTACATGATCGAACCAAATTTATCAAGGCCTTTTGCAAAACTTGCATTGAGGCTCTGATCTAAAGGGCTATCTCCCCCACCAGTCACCCCAGATTCTACCAATGTACAAGGGATTCCATGAAGAGTATCTTCTATCATGGTTGGAGTATCTGATACAATGTCACCAGGGAGGCTTGGATTGGTACCATCAGACACCAGTCAATCATTAGAGTCCAAGGACGACTCACCCATCCCTATACCTGGTGTTTGCTTTCCCCTAGCATTCACCCACTGCTGAGGGGGAGAATATCTCATTTGTATAAGGGAGTGGTCAGGGGAGCAGGATCTATATTCTAATAATATCAAATTTTGTGCCATGTTTTCGTGTTTAAAAGTAAGTTCAATACAGTCCGCTCTGCTTCCTGGGTACGAGAGCCTTGTTGCCCTAGAGGTATCTTCCCTTATCACAGATCGACATCCTCTAGTATGCCTGATCCAATGAATAGCTTTGTTTGTCAGAGAGTCATTTGTTTCTATGTCCTTCCCTGGGCTCAGTTTTGGAACATTCACCATGTAAACTTTAGATAAATCAACAGGAGTAGGGCGGGATAGAGAGGGGCCACTGCCTGTCAATTTGCTAGAAGAAAGTGTTGAGATGTTGGGTCTGTCAGCAGAACTAGCTTTAGACTTAGGGTTCCCACAGTCTTTCCCTTTTTCAGTAAACTTATGCTTGAGGGTTTTCGCAGGCAAAGCTTTCGGTGTCCCCACCCTATCTCTGGCAGCTTCACTGCGTAAGGTTTCCCCCTTCCTCAGCGTGCTACCCCTTCCATGATGTAACGCAGTATGCTGAACTATTGGCCTTTGCTTATCCATAGGTGTAATGCTCTGCTGCTTTGTAGCTAGACTACAATTGTAACATGAGCTTGGATTGGAAATTACCTCATGTACTTTAGTTGTTAATGTTTTAATCTTGTCTTGCATACATTCAATAAGATTGCATAATCGGTCCACAACGCTACACAAGGCAGCACTATCACCCCCAGCGCAAAAAATGGGTACATGCGAGTTTAGCACCAACCCCTGCGTCCCCTGCCTAGACCCTTGTGAAGCATCAGATATACTTGGCACGATTAAAGGATCACCGCTCTCCCTTTTTGTACCATCTATATCGATGAGAGCAGTGAACCTGTTTGTGCAGTGAACAATTGGGTAAACCGGGGTAGAGTAAATCATTTCTGCCTCTAGGTCTACACTCGCTTTATCGGTAACTCCTAAGTCGACATGACCTTCATCACAATTATGATAGTTTTGTTTTTTCTTCAAAAACATCCCAGGAACCACTGCCGGACCCCGTTTGCCGCACCTCTGTAATGATTCAGCAGCATCTTCCCCTTTACTCTCATCCAGTCTATGTTTTGTGGGGTGCTTAGACGTAAGTATAATACTTCAGTCCTCTATCAAGTCATCGATACGGGACATTACACAGTTCTCCCCTGCATGCTTAGCAGCTTTATTGACCTTCTTTGACTTCCTCCTTTTTACCCGCGTACTTGGTCCATCAGCCGCACCCTCCATGCTTATCCTTTTCCCCATTAGGCAGATTCAAATGACACAGTACCTTAATGAGCAGTACCAGAATGTAAATGGAGTGGCCCGGCCTCCTTCGGCCACGGACGGCCACAGGCGGTCCCGCCCTTGTCCCGGGCTTAGCCCGGCACCGCCCGCGCGCGTCCCGCGAAGTACTAGTCAAATATATCACCCCCAGTGATCGTCTCCAGGTGAGGGTGGGAGGGGTGGCAGGTCAGTCACGGCCCCCGCGGCAGCCTGGAAGCTATAGGCTCCGCTCTCTGCTCCTACACGCAGAGTCTCCTGCGAAGTGGGAGGCACAAGGTCGTCTTGTAGCCCCAGCGAGCTTCTCCAGGTGAGGATGGGAGGGGCGGCAGTCCAGTCACGGCCCCCGTGGCAGCCTGGAAGCTATAGGCTCTGCTCTCTGCTCCTACACGCAGCGTCTCCCGCGAAGCGGGAGGCGCAAGGTCGTCTTGAAGCCCCAGCGAGCTTCTCCAGGTGAGGGTGGGAGGGGCGGCAGTCCAGTCACGGTCCCCGCGGCAGCCTGGAAGCTATAGGCTCCGCTCTCTGCTCTCTGCTCCTACACGCAACATTTTGTGGTATTTTGCCTTAATATATATATATTTTTTAGGTGCAATCATTGGTGTTGAATGCAGGTGCGCTTGCCCACAAAATGATGCAGTAGATGTATCATCATGGCTTTTATTTTTTTTTGTTTTTTTTACTAACTATGCTGTCCACCAGCTACTCTGCTGTAACCAATGCTACGAAAGAAGGACAAAACTAAAAGTCTCGAAGGTGAAAGTTTTTGGATTTGCCACAGCTTGTTTTTCCCCCGGTGCTCGATTTATTTTCCTCTCACCCATCCCACACAGGTTTGACGTTATATTAAGGGGTCTCTCTCCAGTTTCTGCACAAATCAAAAGTTATATACTAGGGACTACAATTTTTCCTTTCTATTGTTTCTATGTATTCCTTTTTCATAGCTGCATAACCCTCTCTCCAATCCACTACTTTAAAAATAATGTCAGTTGTGATGAAATCCCAATTGATTGTGTAACAATCTTATTGCACGCGGATCACCCGAACATGCAGATCCACTGCATATGTACTGTATGACAGTCTGAATCAAGCAACAATGTTGCTTCAAAATATGATACTGTTTTATCTCAATTCCGTCATGCATTTTGTGGCATTTCCGGAGAATTATTCTACTGGTATTGTGGTATTTTAATACATATATTGATGCATAGCAAATCCTAAATTAGAAATAGTTCTTTTGAAATGAACTTTAATCTCTTGTAAACCAATCTCTCAAAAGAATCCAAAATTATTAGCAAGATGAAACTAAATTGAAACCCTGGTAAACACTTACCAGGAGATCTGGACAGGAAAAATGTGCGAGCATGCTCATTTGCTATAAGAATAATGAAATAGATGGGGCCGGATTCATTAAGATGTTTGTGACTTACCCTTGTAGTGCACCTGTCTTACTACGGAATTCTAGAGCAAGTCAGGAGTACTCTAGGTGTATTCCTGAAACAAAGAGTACTTCATGCGTTTCCTTAAGATTAAGTCACACTACTAATAGCAAAATCATTTTTAATCAGTATCATAGCTTTGTAGTATTTGTATAGTATTTATACCACTGTCAGTGGACCTGAAAAACTCTACTTGGCCGCCAGTAACTAGCTACTCTTATTAAGGTGTATGGTTTAAATTTTGGAGCCCAAGTCGCAGTGTTCCGGGGAGGGAGGGGGGTGCAGGGGCCACTGGGTCGAGTGAGGAAGCCAACTTGAATTGTAAGATTCTGAGTTGGAACATAGAAGGTCTTAGAACAAAAAGTGCTGAACCTAGGTGGCTTGACTTTCTGAAAGTTCACGATATAGTGGGTTTACAAGAGACATGGGATAGGGAAGTACTTTTTGGATGGATGGGTATAAGTCCTACCATGGCACAGGCCTCAGTCTCGGGTAGAGCAAAGGGGGGCCTTTTAATTTTAATATCATTAAAATTGATAGGAACTCAATGTATTGTGGGCTCGGATTCAAGTAATCGTTTAGCTGTAGAACTTGCTACTGCCAACTCAATGAAATTATTAATTACAAATTTTTATAATTCATTCGAGTCTAAATTTCCAAATGAACATTTATGTACTTTAAAATGTTTTCTAGAGGACTATAGACTTAAGCAAACCACGTTTTATTCTATTATAATTTTGGGAGATTTTATTATTCATTTATATAGGAAGGATTGTCATGTTGTAGACCATTTAAGACCAGAGGATTTCCTTAACTGCCACTTTGAGCACACTCTACAAGGAGAAGGTCTGGAGGATCTTCTGGCAGAAGCTGATCTTTGCCAGCCGAATACAAATATTACAGAGGAGAGGATCCCTACCTTTAAGGCAAGAGGGCAGGATTCTATAAATGACTATGTATTTATCACCCCCGTTTTGCTTTCTCAAGTGGTTTATTACAGTGCTCAATGGTCTTATTACAGTGATCAAAATCCCGTTGTTCTTGAGTTAGGTGGGGCAAGTGGAGTAAAAGGTAAACAAGGGCAACCCTCCGAACATACATGCGTAAAGACCTCCGATCAGGGACGTAGGCTAAAATGAACTAAAGTAATTTCAGAGCTTTTCCTTCAACAACTTATGCAAAAAGCTGAAAAGAGTCTCGACATTTGTCTAAACCCTTTAAATGAGAGGGCCGAAGTTCTACAGGTATTCGAAGACATCTTTGCTCAGGTGGCGTCTGGCCTAACATTGCCTAGTAGAAGACACATTGAAATGGGTGAGAAATGGTTTGATAATAACTGCTCAAAAGTACACCAAACACTTATCTTTGCCCTGAAACAGGTGCCTACAGATCGCTCTTATATAGCCCAGTTGAGGTAGTCTTATAAATGTGCGATGAACCACCGAAAAAATTAAATTAAAGATAACGCATGGAATGACTTGTTATTGGTTGAGGTCCTTAAGGATAGTTCCAGATTCTGGGCTATAGTTAATAAACCATTTTTTCAGGACTTAATAATATGCCTTTAGAATGTAATATCATGGATCAGTGGTATTCCCATTTTAACTCTATTTATGTGGGTTTGAGCAGTAGGGGTTCTCCAGTCATTTTTGATCAGGATCAGTGTAATACAGCATTGGCTTTTAAGGAAGATGAAGTGGAGAAAGCAATTATTCCAATGACTAGTAACAAGGTTCCCAGACCAGATTGTGTCCCGGCTGACCTGTACAAACAGAATCCGTTCCTTTGGGCTAAAATTATAACTAAACCTTTAAATGTGGCTAGTAAGCATGTATTTCTGCCATCCTGGTCCCTCTCTACCATCATCCCAATTTTGAAAAAGGGTCAGAGAGGTGATCCAGGCTGCTATAGACCCATTTCTTTGATTGACTCAGAGGTTAAAGTACTAGGCAGAGTGTCAGTCAGTCAGTCAAACCACTTTATTCGATTAATTAAAATCATAAAAGTATACTAGACATTTCTAAAACTTATATAAAACATGATTAAAAAATCAATTAATACCATTTCAGTCATAATGACAGTTAAAACCCGTTATAAAAAGATAATTACACCATTTCATTTCCAATCGAGCCCCACAATCCATTATACAGATCCAATATTAAAATACATAGTGCAAAAATAGTTCGTTTTCTGAGTTAAAGGTCCAATCTTGATCTCCTAGATCTTACAGATGCAGCCAGAAAACTGGCGATACCGTACATAATTACGGGAGCTTCCATCATTTGTAAAAATAACAATGCGGGCTTATACTGTGTAAATCTCATCTCTTTCAGTATTGGTTTTAGAAATCGATTCCGGGGTTCAGTATACAAGGGGCAAAAGAACAAAAAGTGCGCAGTGTCCTGAGTGGACTGGGCATCACATTTACATGGAGTTGAATCTTCAGGCCTGCACCAACCTTTCTCATCCCAAAGAATCATATGAATTTGATTGAAGCGGAACTTTGTCAGTAACCATCTGTGGTAAAAATTTGTCACCACTGACAAGTAAGGAGCCAACTCAAGGGATGTGGTTACCATTACATGTGCCCTCACAGAGGGTTTACCTAGCTCGTCTGCTTCCCGCTCGGCGACACAGAGTCTAATGAAGTTAGTCTTCACCCACACTAGATCTGCTTTACACAGGGATTCTGGTCTTACAAAAATCTCAGGGCGTCCTAACTTCACAGCCAACGACTCTACATAGAACAACCACTGAATATCCCTCATATGATCTAGTTTTAGACAATCTTTTATGATCTTATGGTTAAGACTAAGGTTCGGATTTAACCAAAGCTTAATCCATAGCAGGATCGGAGCTAATTTGATCATATCTGTGATGTATCCCAGACCTAACTCAAGGTGTAGGGAGTAAGTTGCTGTTGACTGAGGTAGGCCCAGCAATGACCGCAGAAATTTGTTTTCCTCCGTTTGGATGCGGTCCGGTTCTACAAACCCCCAAATTGCAGCCCCATATCTTGCAATAGAGACTGTCTTGGCTTTGTAAATAGCCAAGATCGCCTCTGTGGGTTTCCCTCCTAATCTTTTGGCGAACCCCAAAACTGCGGTGGCAGAACTTCTCACTGCATTCGCTTTGGATGTTAGCTGTGGTATCCAAGTACCCCTATGATCAAATACTACACCCAAATAGGTGAAAACCTTTACGCTAGAGATAACCTCGCTGCCACAAAAAAAAGTTTTATTTTTACTTTTAGGGCCCCCTATTGACATTGTATGGGATTTGCCACTATTAATCATCATCATCATCAAAATCTTTATTTCGGTAATTGTGTCACCATAAAAGATATACATAGATCATTTAAAAAGTATTAAAACATACAATAATAAAACATCAGAGTCCATCCGAATGCATAAAATTTGCCATAAACAGATTTACAGTCAGTTAGTAGTCAGTGTCCAGTTTTAAGATGTTTGCTTCTCAAGTACCACATTGCTCCCAGGTATTTGGCAACGGCAAAAACAATGTAATCAGTCAAATCTGATTTTAGAACTCGGAGCGCGGTCAAGCACTCCACGAAACCCAGGCTTCTGCATACGGGAACAATCCATTTCTTACGGGAGGCATGGACAAAAAAAGACTATGTGGAGATCTGTTTCCTTGTCCACCCCACAGGCCGGGCATTTACTAGATGTTGATTTACTCCACTTACTAGTTAAAGCTCTGGTAGGAAGAGTCCCATGCCTCCATTGTAAATATAATTTCCTTAGAAGTGGAGGATATATTTTGTCCAAGACTGGCTCAAATCTATAGCTGTCCTTGATAAATAAGAATAACTCCGTATGTGTGCCCAGATTTTCCTGTTGACAGAGTAGTGCTAGTTTATTATCATGGTATGCCTTTGAGAGACTCTTTTTTGAAATTAGTGGACATACAGATAGGGGATCAGACCAGAGTGACCGGAGGCCCAATCCATCCAACTCAGTTCTAATATGTGCAAGCCACTTAATTTTCCCAGCATTTGGCATAGCTAGAACTTCTTGTAGACACTGTCTGTAACTGCTCAGTTCTGGAACTGCCCACAGCCTGCGCCAGTAAAGAAGGGGACGCAGTGCCAGCTCATCGCTTAGGGGTCGCAGCCCTAGATCTAACTTTAGTGGCACAAGAGGCGTACTAATCGGCAGTTGTACCACCTGCCTTATGAACTTATTCTCCTCTTTTAATAGTTCTGAGGAAGATACATGCCCCCAGAGCTCAGAACCATACGTAGCGGCCCCCCTTGCCTGTGCCTTATAAATCTGGAGTGGTGGGCCAGCAGGTTTAATAGATGACCTATTAGTTCCCATGAGCCTCAGAACCCCTCCCGAGTACTGGGTCAGTTTCAGTAGTGCTTTCTGTTGGTGTGTGCATAAGGTCATACTCTCGTTTAACAGACGCCCAAGATACTCGAAAGTACGCACCCTTTCTAATCTAGTCTGACCGATGGTAGGGGCAGTTCGTAGTCCTTGTGGGGCATTAAAGACCATAAATTTGGTCTTTGAAGTATTAACTTCTAAGCCGTGTTCCCCACAGAATTCCACAAAGCCATTTAGGACACGCTGTAGCCCCATTGGGGATTTTGAGAGGAGCAAGGTGTCGTCGGCGAACATTATCGCCGGCACCCTGCTACCTGCCAACTTTGGGGCATCTAAATTGGCAATCCCATCGAGGTGGGCGATTACCCCGTTGACATAGAGGCAGAACAGGGTTGGTGCAAGGGTTGGTGGAAGGACAGAGCCCTGCCTAACCCCCCTGTCAACGGGGAACCGATTTGACAAACCCCCCATCTTTCCACACCTCACCAGATCAAGACTGGACATAAAAGTTCCAAAAGAGTCAAGCAGCTTTTGCAGGGCAATCGGGGTTCTGGCTATCAGCACCGCATCGTCGGCATAGAGGAGCACCGGGATTGGCGCACCCCCCATGCACGGAATATCCTGAGTAACAGCTGTAAGGTTAGCCTCCAATTAATTCACGTATAACGTGAATAACATGGGGGCCAAGATACAGCCTTGGCGTACCCCTCTACAGGACCTAAAACTTCAAGTACATTTCCCCTCTGTTGTCATCCTAATGCAGGCATTCAGATCTTTATGCAGCTCTGCTAGGAAATGCACCAAGGAGCAGTCAAGTCCCATTTTCAAGAGCATAGTCCACAGCCTTGATCTATTGACTAGATCAAAGGCTGTGGATAGGTCCATGAAGGCTAGGAATATGGATCCCCTTTTTGCCCTCGTATACTTGGATATTATGAGGTGAAGATTGAGGCATTGGTCCTCTGTACTCCTCCCCGCTCTAAAGCCGTATTGTACGTCTGTCAGAATATTATTATCTTTGGCCTAAGATGTTATTCTAGCCAGGACTACCTTCCCTAGAATTTTAATAGAGGAGTCGAACAATGATATGGGCCTATAACATCTTGGGTCTCCCCTCTGGCCTTTTTTAAACACTGGGATTATAATAGATCTGGACCAAGATTTAGGAAATCCCACAATGGCTGAGGCATTAAAAACTTTCGTTAAAATATCAGCCCAGTACAATGTATTTACCTTAAACATATCAGCGGGAACCCCATCAGGGCCCGGGGCCTTGCGACCCCCCGTACCCTCGATTGCTTTAATGACTTCAACTGTGTCAAATCTGACAGGCGCCAGGGGGTGTTCGGCCACAGGAACTTCAAAAGGTTCATTCTCCATGTTGCTACCGTAGATTTTTTCAAAATGGCTAAGCCAGTCTTCCTCAGAGATGTTAAGTTCCAGCACCGCGTTTTGATCACGAGCAAACAATGGGGTATTAATAATAGACCAAAACTTGGCACTGTTTTTTAGTGTAGCTTTATCAATGAGCTCAGCCCAAGCTTCCCTCTTTAATTCAATTTTTACGAGCTTGGATTGCCCTGGAATAATCCTTTCTACGCTGTACCACTAAGACTTTGTTCCTGGGACGAGCATTAAGTGCTTTTGTAGGAAGATTATGGGCTTTACTGCAGTTGTTATCAAACCAGCCCAATACCGGTCTATTATTAACTCGCTGGCCCTTAGCTGTTAAATTCATGGCTACTGTCCGACAGATACCATCAAACGAAGTTAAAACCTCCTCGCACTTAGAGAGTGGATTGGCACAAATATTTAAATCTTGAGCAGCCATTGATGTTAAATTAAGGAAAAAATCATCAGGAACTACCTGTCCCCATTTGATCCTTCTCCCCTGGTCTTTAGATTTGACTGATATTACAGCCTGAGGAGTAACAGGAGAAGGTAGAAGCGAAAAACCATTAACTAACTCCATCCCGACGTGATTGTGATCGCTCAGTGACATAGATATAGCATTATAAAAAATCACATGATTAAGAAGACCTAATGATAGAAAAATGTAATCAATTATCGATTCACAGTCCCTTCCAGTATATGTGGCTACTCGTGAACTTTTGTCATAAAACTCTGACTCATACAAATCATTACTAGTTAGTAAGTTTTCAAGAACCTGCCCCTTCTGGCTATGTTCAAAGTGCGGGGGGGAAATACTGTCAGGGGCATCTGCATCGATTAGGTCACAATGTGAACACAAATGTACATTAAAATCACCCAATAAAATAAAATGGCAATACGTGGTTTGCTTTTCCTTATAAACAGTTAAAAAATCTAGTAGCCACACTAAATGCACATTCGCAGGATCGGCATGTGGTGAATTATAACAATTTACAAAAAGTATTTTGCAACCATCAACCAGGGTTACCTCTATGGCAAGAAAATTATGTGTTGCACAATCAACCTTTGTAATTTGACCCTTTACATTCACCGAGACCAACATCAAGAGGCCCCCTCTATTCCGTCCTGCTGGAGAGGGCAAAGCAGGTACAAAAAAAGAAGTAAAGCCATCCAACCAAAAGTCGCATTCTGTATCCCAGGTCTCTTGCATGGCAACGATGTCATACAGTTTTACAAAATTTAACCAATTGAGGTCTACTCTCTTGGACCGTAGACCGGCAATATTCCAACTTAACAACCTAACCTTGTCCCCCTTGTCAGGAATATCCAATACCGGTTTATATCCATCGTTAGCAGAAGAAGGTACAGGAGCCATAGGGGCAGAGTCCACTATAACTTCATCAACCATACCCTCTCCGGCCCCCCGTCAATCGCACATCTCAAGTCCTGACAGAGCGTCAAACCTATTATGTGTTGTGATGTGAGGTCCCAATCTAAAGGAGTTCTCTCTACCTAGACCCTGACTTAGACAAGTCGACCAAGGCCCAATCGGTGTAAAAGGACTCAATCCTCGGCTAGGGGTGGGGGCTCCTGTAAAGGGTTTATAAAAATATCCCAAAGGGCGCACACAGATGCTATTGTTGTCATTAGTCATCTAGGCTGCCCTTAGCAAGACTGTGGCCACGTGTTGTGGGTATTTAAAATTTACTATCACGCAATCCCCACTACAGGTTTTGCGTGTGGGACCAATCCAATTTGCCCTCCTTGTGGTGATCATTTCTACTGCATATTTTGTAGGAAAACCACAGTTAGTGCTCAACCATGATACGACTTTATTTTTAAGGGAATCATGTGACTCCTCGAATGACTCAACCGTACACGGGTTTTGAAGCGGGACATTTGTCAGTACAATTACATAGGGGGCACAATCCGGGGGTAAATTAATAAAATTACTTCTCCTACTTGGGGGACAATCGGATTGGTAATTGGCCCTGGCTTTGAATGTACTACTGGCCTAACTGGAGGAAGGGGGGGTGGAATTACAGGACCGGGAGATTGTGGGTCAACTCTAATATACTGTTGTGGGGCATGAGTTTGTTTATCCACCTTGTCTACCTTCTTCCCACCAACCCCTGGGGGATCTATTCTAATTGGGGGGGTAGGGGGGTAACCTTATCTATGAGTGCTAACTGTTCCGCTAACAATTCTCCTAGTCTTTTTACCTCTGCAGTAACAGGCCAAACTGCTCTTGGCTCAAGATAATATTTGCCTCGTTCTTACCCTCCTGGGTCGCAGCTGACTCAGGGGAGGTGTGGTTATCTGGCAGATGGGTATCTGCCCTTCTTTTGTGAGTGTGCCTTCCCCCCCTTTTATTTTGCTGCTTCCTGCAGGTTCTAACAGGTCTAGTGTTTTTGTGGGCAGGTACCACCTCTTCCTCCGAATCCGAAGGAGACTTGTCAAGGTCTTCTATATCTGGAGCCCGGTGAATCATCGCTTCTACAGCGTTGACTACCTCGGGCCCGTTATGGGTGACATTTGCCGACTCTGGGGGAACCTCCAGGAGGGAAGGACCCTCTGTAATTGAATCCTGATCTGATAGATAACCTCTACCCAGGGAAGCCCTTCTATCATTATTGATCTTGCTGACCATTTTTACTAGAAAGTTGTCAATGGGGCCCGCCCCCACATTAACCTTATCCTTCCTTGACCCCGACATAAGTAAAAGTGTACTTAATGAGAGCTAACCTATACACAGAATTAGGGCCAGTGGGCTCAACACCCAATAATAATGGCGCAACAGTTACAATCAGGTCTACAGCTCTTACAGTCACTTTACCGGGGAGTAGATGGTCACCGAGTACTTTAAACAGGGTCTCTGGCCAAGCCCAGCCTCTTCCTGCCCCTGACGGCCACAGACGGCCCGCCCTTTGCCCGGGCTTAGCCCCAGGCTCTCCCACGGGCGCGACTCGCGGGGGCGCGAGGCGTTCTGGGCTTTACACGCGCCTCCTGGCGCAGCGCTGGCGTCACTGACGCGCCACAACCGCCGGGGCACCTGGGGATTGTAGTCCCTGCCCGCCGTGGTACTGGCGCACAAGCCTGCTCTCCCTGCAGCGCTCTGGTCCACGATGATGCGTTGGCCGTTCCCCTCACGTCAAAGGCTCTCAGCCGGTCAGTAGTGCCCCCGCTTCTTTGCTAGGCAGAGTGATTTTAAGTAAACTCTCAGACTGGCTAGATGACACAGGAATTTTAACAGATTTTCAATATGGTTTTAGAAAAGGAAGAAGCATATTAGACCAGTGTTTAAACCCGCACCTGTTGGCCGAGAAATATACAGTGGCAAAAACAGGTACGTTAAAGTTGACCTTTATGGATCTATCCTCAGCTTTTGATTAAGTAAATAGATCAAAGCTTTGGGTAATATTGATAGGCATGGGGATGGATCACTGCCTAGTTTATTTTTTAGCAGACCTCCATAAGGATCTTTATGCTAGGGTCAGAGTTAGCCAAGATGGCAGATGCACAAAGCACTTTAAAATAGATGGAGGCGTACTTCAGGGCTGTATTTTAGCTCCCTTGCTCTTCACCCTTTATATAAATATTTTAGGCATCTCTCTTAGTACTGCTAGTTCAGATATTCCACGTGTAGGAGACAGGGTCATCCCTGCACTCCTATACGCTGATGACGCGGTCTTGCTGGCCCGTACCGTGATAGGGTTGCAGAGAGAGGCTCCTGGATTCTTTTGTGTCCTTCATGCAATCTTTGGACCTAATTGTTAACAAAACTAAATCGCATATGATGACAATGGGGCAGAAGCCAAAAAAGCTTAAATACTTTTATTGCGAAGGGGTAGATTTGACAAGGGTTTCCTCTTTCTCTTACCTGGGAGTCTTATTCAATGAGATGGGGCTCGTGGGTTTCTCAGCCAAAAGCTAAAAAACATGCGATAACAAGATCCATAGCAGCCATCCAAGGATTTGTATCCCGACTTGGAGCGAGGCCCCTTGAAGCCTTGCTTAATATCTATATATCTATTGTATTGATGTAGAAAGGTATGGGTCTGCGATTTGTAAATATAAATCTGCAGCGGGGCTCCAGATAGCCGAAAATACATTTGTAAGCTACCTTTTGGCGGTTCCCCAATCTACCCCTACCTATGTTATACACCAAGAATTGGGCACTGGCTATGTTGCGGACCTGATAGGTCTGGGCCCTGTGGAATGCTGGATAACAATCTGGATTAACCCAGAATTGGCATTGAATAGAGAAATTGTTAAGGACTGTGTCTCCTTGGAGAAAACAAGTAAAATTCAATGGCTACAATATGTTAAGTCATTTTGAGATAAACTGGGATGACCTGAACTTTTTGCCTTTCCAGAAAAGATAGTGAAAGAGGACCTGGTATGGCTTCAAACGCAGCTTTTAAATCTGTTGGCTGTAGAGAGAGAGGCAACAGAGATCATGAAACCAACTGTGAACGCTTATCTTTTGTTAAAAACTGTTTCTCTGATAGAACCTTATCTGATAATTGTTATGAAGCCGTTCCATCTTTTCTCTTAACTAGATTTTGCCTCAATCTCATCCTTTGTCTTTTAGCAGATGTGCAGAGATAGAGTAGGGTAAATGTTCTGAGGCCCTTGTACATGTGACAACTTCTCAACTCGAGATACCATGCATTTTACAATGCTTTACGATCATTTTAGCTCCATGCTAAGAATATTTTTAATTCCTATTTTAAAGGGGAAAGGTTTTATGCAAGTCAGACCTGCCTTGTTATATTTGCAGATGCTAAATGATCCTTGGGAGATTTTTAATGTTGCAAATGTTTTAGTGGCAGCTGTAAGGCATAGGAAAAAAGGGGGGCTATACATTTTAAACTATGGCTGATCATATACTCTGATACAAATTTGTTTTATCAAATGTTTTTATATTTGTGGAAAAGTGACGGAGGAGGATGTTTTATTGATGTTTTTGCTGTTCGACATATGAATTACTAGCGATCCTTTTTCTTTGTATATTTTATTGTTATGTAATTGGCATATTTGATCTACCCCAAATTGTATTATGAATTTTATCTATTTATATTGTTGGTATGATAATTGTTGTTTGTTGTGTACTTTTATGGATTTTAGTAGCCGAACAAAGTGGTTTTGACTGACTGACTGACTGAATTTGTAGTGTGTCTTGTCTGAGAAGGGTTTGGCTTCACACGTGAGGTTCTGAGAGAGTATTAAAATGTATTGGGGTGAACATGTAGCTTTGCTTATTCCGTACTGTAAATGGTGTACTACCGTTTTTGGGATTTATGAATGAAAATACTAAGGGCAGGCTTTCAGGGAGTCTGCTCAGCTGGTCTACTTACATTCAAAGTCTTCATTAAATTTCTAAAGAGTGCCCAGTCACCATCCTGATCACCTTAGTGTCTGGAACCCCAACCTCAGCCATAGAAAAGCAGATAATAAACTTCAACTTTCTGGGGAAGCTGTCCTCACCCTCCATCTTGTGACATGCCAAACAAAACACATCCATAAGTATCCCTCTTTGCTTTTGTAATTATTACTTTGAGCCTATCTGGAAGGTGAACATCGGGAGACATCCCTGGAGCATTTTCAATGTTTGCATCTGTTACCTATATATTTGTCTTACATTGTTCATCTCTCCTCTTTTTTTCTTCTTTTCTTTCCTTTCCTTACCTTCCATCCTCTGTATACAGCCGCTCACTGAGCACAGCCTGTTTGCCTTAATCTCTCTTATTGTATTTCTGCAGACAGCTCACAACGTATCTACATCACAACCCCTCCCCCTCTAAAACTCATACTGTTGCAACTCAAGAAGAGGTATTAACATCCAGCTCACCTTTTATTCTCACCAACCATCTGCATAAGATCACATACCCCCCTAAAAAAAGACCAAACAAACTCTTATTCATTGATTAAACCACAAAGAAACTGGAATGAATGCATGGAATGGTTATCTCAAACACACAAAACTAATCTCAGTAGCCAAACATAACCAATAATATTGGACTAACCAGTAACCTTAGGTTTGGGAGCAGAATGCTGCCTGGTGTAAAGTGCTTTAACACCTTGTCAGGAGTACCCAGTACTATTTATTTATTTTATTTATAGATTTTATATAGCACGAACGTGACCCATGGGTATCAGAGCGCTTCACATTTACAATGGGTACAGATTAGATTACACTGGTATATGAAAGAGTTTTTCATTATATGATGTTTCTGAGATTTATCTGAGAACTTCTGTATGTAAGGAAATGTTTGTGCTGCTGCCTTCTCCAGTAAAGGATTCCCAGCTGGGAATTCCTGTTCAGTAATTTAAAAAAATTAATTTTTTGCACTTTACACATAAGCACTTTATGGATTGACTAAACTTTTATATGTGACTATGTTTTACACATTGAATATCGACATTTGGAGGTGTTTTTCAAAGGTAAATGAATTAAACTGAGCAATTTGTATGTCGAGGCTATAAAGATATTCTGTATTATGCAGGGAGAAGCAAAGCTTAATTATGCTTTTTTTGGCTCTTGTATAATCATACCACATTAATTTTGAGAATCATGTTTAATTCATTTTTATTGTGATATGTGGGAAAGAAATATTCTGATTGCTCATTGATTGTTCAATTTCTGTATTTGTATTTGTACATTAATATCACCTTCAAATCAACAAAAGATAATGCAATATTTTGTCATTTAAATTCAATGTTAAAATTGGTTAAAACGCTAGTCTGTTGGTTGTAAGTACGACCAAGGTTACAAGTCTTTCATCCATGGACACTAATGGTCACATGACAATCTGTACACCGTTTTTCATTGGTGGTTTGTATTTTAAAAATGTGTTTGGTTTCAACCACTTTCATCTGGTGAGCACGGCGACTGAGTTCGCCGAAACGTGTCGGATCGTGGCAATCTTGATTCACTTAAAAAATAAATGAAATAAAATTCTTCTGCAATTCGCATACCGGATTCAAGTGTCCGTTTCTCCTGGAGGTGCTGTGCTAAGTGGCGTGCTTTTGGAGCGTTGATCTATATATATATATATATATATATATATATATATGCCTGAAGCTATTTCGGGAGGCACACTCCAGTCCTCCTCCCTACGGGCTTCACGTGCAGAACGCTTCCCCACCTTGCAATTCTTCCTTTAGCCCAACGCGTTTCTGGGAATTTCACCCGTCGTCAGGGGCTTGCATCCCAAAGACATTCGTATTTGCACCATACTTCCGGATGAATTTATTGGTACAAGTTCCTTGGTAGGCGTGTGTAGTACATCGTCATGCCATGATTCTTGGGACTTGTAGTCCGTTTTGGTGCAATGCAAAATTCCACTTTTAGGTAAAGTCGAATGTCTCTGGAAATTAATGCTTTTTTAATCTGCCTATAGTAGGCTGCTGGTGGTTTGGCGCGCTGATATATATATATCCAACACAATACTCCAAACCATTTCCAGCGCGACGCCGGCGAAGAAGGAGGACGGACCACTCAAGTTGAGGTAAGTTCGTATTTATTTCGATTTATATATATATATATATATGATTAAGGTACAGGTCTTTCTAACCAGTTACACAAAACACGTTTAACCCCTTGCATGCTGATGACGGCCCCATCTGTCATGCACTACGGCGCTCGTGTGCTGATGACGGCTGGGGGCCGTCATAAACCCGCCCACTCACGATTTTGCCACACAGGCGCAGAATCGCAACAGCATGCAAGGGGTTAAGAACTGTTTAGAGTACAAGGTGTATGCATTGGTATCATACAACATATTATAGATGTGTGTGTGACTTTTGAGTGTTTTACATCAGTACTACAACGATCCATTAATTGTGGCACTGAACTGTTAAAGACATTTTCGCAGATAACTGGTAATTTTATCTTTTACAATCGTAAATGTCTTTGTGGTCATTTTGTGCAGGCTGTGTCTATACAATACAGGGCTATTCAAATTCTGGTTTTTAATCATGGAGCAGGCGAGGAGCAGTCCTGTCTATGGAGGGAACTTCTCTTCCCTCTTGAATGTAGCCACATTAAAAAAAAATCTCATTTTTGGAGGGTGTAAATTCCATATTCTGGGTGCCCCTCCGGAGAATGCTCTGTCATTTGTTTTCTTTTTACGAAAGATGGGCGGTTTCAGCAATAGCTCTTTGGCACTCTTGGCCGGCCTGCTTCCCCCTAATAGCTTAATTTTCTGTGCTAAGTACATTGATGTTTTGTAGTGGAGCACTTTGTGGGTAATACAAGCCAATTTACGTTGAATTCTGGCTTCGTATGGTAGCCCGTTAGGTGCTTTCAGATGTGGGGAGACATGGTTTTATTTTCTAGCGCCTGTAATGAGTCCTGCGTCCGCACTGAGACATGCTTTTAGTGGTGCTGTGGAAATTCTTGATAGACATGTTAGTGTTGAACATCCATATTCAATCCTCGAGATAACCAGGGACTGAACAGCCACATTGAGGTCCTCCTTAGTAATGAATGGTTTCACTATTCTAATCTAGTTCAGGTGAAACCAGGCACTATTAGCCATTGATTTGATGTAGGCTTTCATGTCTAGGTTCCAATGATTTGGTCGAGTCAACTAGGGTAGGTGTGCAGTTTAGAGCTATGATCAGCTTGGTCCATTCCTTCACATTTGCAGGGTTCTTCAGCGGTGATATTAGTAGAAATTCTGTTTTTGTGCATTTAATTTCAGATGATTGCTGGTTAACCATTGTAATGTCATTATTAAGGTCTCATTCATTGTCTTGATCTCTTCCAGTGATGATATCTTGATATAGATCTGGGTGTCATCGGGGCACATGTGATAGGATATGTTCACGTCTCTGAGGATTACTGTAAGGGGTTTGCCGTAAAGATTGAATAGTGATGGAGATAATGTTGATCCTTGTGGAACTCCAAACGAGTTTGGGCATGATGGGGAAAGCGTCTGGTTGACCGGGAATCGTTGTGTTCTGTCCTGAAGGAATGACTTAAACCATTTCAGAACATTTCCAGAAAGTCCCATCCTGTCTTCAAGCCGGGCTTGCAATTTTTCATGATTTACTGTGTTGAATGCAGACGACAGGACAAGAAGAACTAATAGGCATGTTTGATTATGATATAAAGCCTGTAGCGCATCATCCACTATATGTAAGATTGCTGTTACAGTACTGTGGCCTGGTCTAAATCCAGATTGGCAGTCGTCCAGCTGGCTAAAATTATTGATGTGGTTGGTCAGCTGATTTTGCACACATTTTTCAATTAGTTTGGCAAGTAAAGGAATATTGGTTACTGGGTGAAAGTTATTTGGGTCTGCCAGGTCCGCTGTAGGTTTTTTGATGATGACTTGACCTCTTTTTAGGCACTCTGGTAGGACCCCTTGAGATAGTGAGGCATTGATTATTTTTGTCCATATAGGGACAACGATATGGTTGATTCTTTTTAGGTATTTAGAAGGGAAGGGGTCATTGTAGTGGTCATTTGGTTTGATATCCGAGAGAGTTTTGGCAATGGTATTCTGGTCATAAAGCTTGAAGGTCGGCCATTTTGCTTTGTTTTTTGACCTATCATGATCGTCATTCATGGTAGCATCATTCTGTGAAGTTAATTAGCTAGTGAGGTTGTCAGCTGCCATCGTGAGATCTTTTTCAAGTGTGTTGGCTTTGTCTGTGAAGATAGTTGAGAATTCCTCCTGTATGTACACTGGAGCCACCATGGAGATATATATGCTTGGTGTACTATTAAATCTCAGTGTACAGCTTCTGGGTCAGGATAACAGATTTCTATTATCCTGACCCGGAAGCTGTACACTGAGAGCAGGGAGGCAGCATAGAATCAAGCAGGTGATTAATTGAAAGGCCAAACCAGGCGGAAGGCTACGACCCTACGACTGGGCTTAAAATACTCCTATGATTACACATCAGCTTAAAGCTCAGCTATTCAGTCACACCAGCAGTTATGGCTCCATCCAATAAATTTAATAATACACCAAACGTATATATCTCCACCGTGGCTCCAGTGTACATACATGCACTGTGAATACCTTGCATGATAAGAAAAACTTTCCTGAAGAAGGTGTTAACCAAATACCGAAATGCTTCGTCAACAACTGTTTTTCCACAATGATATACTTTTAAATGAAACGTTTTTATGTTATATGTACACAATGGTATTGTATTGTATTGAATACATTTTGTCTTTATTATATATGAATCATTACTGCTAATTTTTTTACATTTTTTTAATCCTCATATGCAATCTTTTTTCTTGACATTGTAAGCATTTTTGGGTCTGTTTGTTTTTGAATATTTGACTACCAGCATTTTTGAATAGACTGTGTCACACCATAACAATACTGAACTGTTTTTAGGGACTTTTCTGTTTCATCCATTTTCTTTCCGCCAGTCTCAGCTTCCGTCTGTCTTCATTCAATATCCCATTAAACCATGGATTTTTATCTTTCTCTGAGATTCTTTTCAGTTTTAATGGCATGGTGCAGTCGACTATATTCATCACTGATGTGGTGTAGTGATCAGTGAGTTTGTTGACGTTCATCACGTTGTCAGGTGGATTTAGATCTTTCTCACATCTTACTACAAATTGCTCAATATTAGGGTCTCTGGTGTCGCGTGTCCATCTCCTAATTTTGACAGGCTGCGCGGTCTTGTTCTTTTTTACACTGGATATATTGAAGGTTATGGCATGGTGATACGATCAATCACACGGAACAATTGACTGGATCGTAATATTCTTAACTCTTGAGATTACCCAGTCTTAGGTTGCTCCTTTTAAGTGTGTTGGCAGTGTGCAGGCTTGAATTAGGTTTAGGTCTGTTGGAAAGTCTTCAAGTGCGTTGACCTGTTTGTCATTATTGTCATCCCAGTGTAAATTAAAGTCACCTCGGAATATGTCATTAGTGTGACTGTTAGCTTTGGCCCTGATGATTTCCATTAGCTGGTCTATGAAAGGGGCATTAAGGCCTGGTGGGTGATACGGCGCATGTAAATTGCACCCTTGATTCACAGGCTTCAAGAGGGTCGGATTGTATTTGGCTGACTTCTATATCAGTTTGGTGTATGCAGGCTATACCACCTCCTGTCTTTTTTTTGTCTGTCTAATCTCACAAAATAACAATATTCTAATACTATATAAATGCAAATACATTTACAATTGTGTGCGTGCTTATGGGTGGGAGTGTGTTTCTATGAGAGCGACCCTAGACCCTGCATGCAGGTTAGGCCGCTCCCCAAGACACACAGCACCACCTGTGGGTCCATGCCTCTGCTGCCTGCTGCTGCCACTCTGTAAGTTCGCCACTCCTTCTCTACCCTACCTCTTTTGCCTGTTCCTGTTATTATTGCCTCTGCTAACTGTATTTTTCTGGTTCTGTTAACTGTATTTTCTCTTGCCTCGTTCTCCATTTCTGTTATTTTTGCCATTCTCTTTGTTCCCTTTTTGCCTTCTGTACCCTGTTCCCGCCGCTGCTCCCCTGCGGCCCCGCCCCCGCTCACCCATTCGCTGCCCTGCTCCCACCTCCCAGCTGCTCCTTCCTCCCACCTACTCTTATATGGCGGCTGTTTGTAAATAAACCATGGTAACAATAAACTGTAGTATCGATTTTATGCACTTTTATGGTTTCTTCTTGAAAAGCGAATAAAGTTATTTTGACCCTTGAACTTTGAGTCCATTGTTCTTATCTATGTGATAAACCTTTGGAAATACTATCCCAAAGTAACAGCTACCATACCATCATGCGGGCAAACTATACTAGGCATTTTTACCACACATGTAATAAATGCCTGGGAAAACAGGATCAGTTCCACCTTTTAGTCCCCATCCCCCCGTTATTAAGAAGGTATGTTCACATTCACTGGAGCAAATGAAGACATTGTTTTAATCTGTTTTTAGTCAATGCAGATAGGATTTCCCCATTTTTGACAAGTCCAGGGACATTGTAGCATGAGTCTCGCCTTTCTTATAGTCACCCACCTGATTAGCCCATGGCGGTGTATGTGACTTCTGTACAACAGCCTTCTTTTGGAAATCCTGCGTTCCCTCCACTACTAAATAGAAAAATCATTTTCTTCATCACGTAAAATGCATGTTAAAGTGTTCTTGTGAGCATATATTATATCTATTGGGTATGATGTTAAGAAAAACTCACCCATGATCTCCGCATCCTTACTACTAGGCACTGGGTTCATGTTTATTTGAATAGGGAGTTCAGAAAAGATTAAATCCATATTCAAATAGTATTACTGCAGCTTGCCTGTTACATAAAACAGACTGGACACGACACTACATCACACACCTTATGTTAAAGGAAGCTGTTGATATGTCACCCCCTCCGAGTCAGACAAAGGTAATTTCATACAAACATAACAATCAACTCACATCCATTGTATCAACATATGTAAATACATTTAACGACGAATCACTATTTGATTTGTCATGATGATACATGCTCTCATCAATTTGCTCCGAATTAGTAGTAATAGTTCCTTTAGTGACTGCATTCACTCGTTCACTAGTATTTGTGTTATTTTGGTTAATATTTACCATTAAAACAGGTATCACAACAGTTAACAATAACCACATCAACATTAGTATTAAAATACTACACAAAAAACATTTAACACATCTTCGTTTTGGACTAGATTTCGGACATTCAGTCGCTTCAGTTTTTGCCATTTTTAATACTAAAGATTAAGGAATATCTAAAATTATTTCTTCTAAAAATTTTCAAGAAAAAATAGAATCTAAAAAAAAAATCTTTCTGTGATCCCACACTTCAAAGGTTTACGTCTTTGCCCCTTTTTTCCCCTTTTTTCTTTATTTTCTTTTCTTCTCTGGTTTCTTTTCTTCTCTTCTTTATTTTTGTTTGGCAATTTCCACCTTTGTGTCAAAGTCTTTTCTTTATAAGGTGGTCTCAATTTTCTTTCATCAGTTCTTTAAATAGTGGCACTTTCTTGTTCTTCATTCAGATCAAGGTACTCTAAGTCCTTGAGTATGATGTATGTCCATTCAGGAGCTTTATATTTTCTGCTCGGAACTCTCACTCTTCTCGATTTACGTATTGTTTTTCTTCTTGATTGTTTTTGTTGAACTTGACTTGACATCTCATTCACTTGTTCTTGTTCTTTTCCTGTTTTCCTTCTTAGAAAGTATCTTAGTCTTTTCACTCCACTCCGCCAGTGATCACCTTTTCTGACCCTCTTAGTTTATACTGCCTTTTTACCTTCCTCGTCTGTTTTTAGTATTCTTTTATTTTCTCTTTCCTTTAACTGAACTTGTTCTGGGCTCTCTGATTTTTCTCTTTCTGTTGACTGCATTTGTTCTGGACCTTTCGGTTGTTGTTGTTGTTCTTCTTCTGACTGAGCTTGATCTGGATTTTCTGTTGTAAGTTCTTCTATTCTTTGCTCAATTTGATCTGGTCTTTCAAATTCCTGCCCTTCTTCTGCCTCTCCAGCAGTCTCATGAGACCCAGTAACTGGTGCTCACTCTACTTGACTGGTACTTGGTTGTTCCTTGTTTATGTGCTCTTCAGAGTCTGTTTCTCTAATTTCTTTGACTTCACAACTTTCAACTTCTAGGTCTTTTCTTACCAGTTGCTGCTCTTCTCGTTCAAGGGGACTTGGGACTCTTAGTGTATGACTGGCATGAACCCAGTTTGGCAATCCAGCACACTTCACTGATGTTGTTGTGAGCAATATAACTTTATGGGGTCCCTTTCACCTGGGTCTTAAACACGTTTTCCTCGCATGTTTCTTCAGCACGACCCAGTCTCCTGGAGTTAAATCATGAGCTTGATTCGGCTGGGCTGTGGTTGCGTACTCTTCAACCTGATGAGACACAGAATGTACCAGATCAGCTAGTCCTTTGCAATAGTCCAACACTAGAGCATCAGTTGTATTCATCAGTTTGTTTCCAAGAACAAATACTTGTCTCATTGCCCTTCCCATGGGAATCTCATGTGGACTCAATCCCATCCTTCTGTCAGGAATGCTTCTAAGACTCATCAATACAAGGGGCAAAGCATCAGGCCATTTCAGTGTTGTGGATGCACACACCTTCCCTAGCCTAGATTGTAGTGTGCCATTAAGGTGTTCGACCACTCCAGAAGCTTCCGGTTGATAGGCACAATGTAGTTTCTGCTCAATTTAGAAAGCTGTACAAATTAATCGAATTATCTCATTGTTAAAATGAGGACCTCCATCTGATTCCAAAGTGACTAGAAATCCAAACCTAGGTATGAGTTCTCTCGCCAGTAGCTAGGCAACTGTGAGACTGTCATTCCTTCTCATGGGATAGGCGTCTACCCATCGAGAACACAGACACACAATGCCAAGGATGTACTTCAACCCATTGCTCAATGGCAACTCTATGAAGTCAAGCTGCAATCTTGTAAATGGTCCCTCTGCCTTTCCAATTTTTCCCCAACTGACAACCGTTTTTCTGCCTGGATTTTGCTGTTGACATGGCAAGCATCTCTGGAAGACTCTCTGTAATTATCCTAAACTTGGGATTGTACTATATCTGCTGAAGTGTCTAATCATTATAAGCATAGGGGTCCCAGACTGGACAAAAGATTATTTATATAAAATGTGCAAATATTTAGGCAAACGGATAGAAACAACCATTCAAATAAATACAGTGTTTTTATTTTCTCTGCACTTTTGTTACCATTCAATGGTTAGATGATATGTATCGAAACATTTATATTACAATATTCAATACGCCCACAGAGGGAAGCGGAAGGGGGTGCAAGAAAACAGTTTGAGATAGTTGTAAATCACTAGTCAGTAATTATTAACATACACATAAATTCATGTATAAAATCAATTAGTACTAAATGGTCCCCACGAGGGAGGCCACACAGAAAATACGCACAAGTCAAAACATTTTTGTGACAATCATAATCCTAAACGGCTGTATGAATCATGCTGGTGTTAGGAATTGATAATGTAGATAGCAGTCTACGTTTCGACCCTGAAGTTGTAGGATAGTAGATCCTTACTGCGCGGGTCTTCGTCAGGACGTGTGGGAAGGGGTAGGAAGGGGGCTGATTCCTGTCGTCTTGGCGGGGCGGAAAGATGTCAAGTGCGGCCAAACGTGGTCCGTAGACAATCTGTAGAAATGGAGAAACGATTGATATTAATCAATCAGCTGTCCGTATCCGATGGTTCAAGATTACGGGACTATTGTAGAAACTCAGGGTGACCGTCCCTAGCGGCCCCTGTAGCCGAGCAATGCTACCGAGGGGAGGCGTGTGCATTCAAGACTCAAAGTGGATCGATCCGCTGTCAGTATCCGATAGTATCAGGATTAGAACTGTTCCGAGGGCTCAGGGCGGCGTCTATGCGCGTCTCCTGTAACCAGGAAGTGAAGTGTCTAATCATGGCATCCCTCCCAATGGGGGAACAGCCATTACAATGCGGGTTTTACCACGCGTTGCTATTACAATGCATGCGATGATACAACGCGTGGAAAAACCACGCATACCATTACATCTTATGCGCTTTTATAACGCATGTGATGTAATGTGTAATGTGTAATGGCGGCAGGGGCGGCTATCCACGTCTGTGTAATGGCGGCCGCGACGGGGGCGGCTATCCATGTCGTTGTGAGGAAACTTAGGCTGGTTCCTCACAACGACGTGAAGCAAGCAGGAAGGAGGAAGCAGGATCCGATGGCGACGCTGGAGAGGAGAGAGGTAAGGGGGTTTGTGCATGGGGTGGGGGTTACTTTTGTAGGGTTTAGGGTAGTTTAAATGTAGTGTGGTAATGTTTGTGTTGTGTGTTTTTAAAAAAAAGTTTTAGTGTGTGTTGTGGTGTTGTCGTGTTTGTTGAGTGTAGTGTATTAGGGAGGGTAGTGTAATGTTTATGTAGTGTAGTGATTTAGGTTTTAGGGTAGTGTAGTGTTGTAGTGTTTGTTTATTGTAGTGTATTAGGGTAGTGTAGGGGTGGGAGTAGTGTGGGTAGCGTAGTAGTGTTTAAGGGTTAGGGTAGTGTAGGGGTGGGAGTAGTGTGGGTAGCGTAGTAGTGTTGCAGGGTTTAGGGTAGTGTAGGGGTGGGAGTAGTGTGGGTAGCGTAGTAGTGTTTATGGGTTTAGGGTAGTGTATGGGTGGGAGTAGTGTGGGTAGCGTAGTGTATTAGGGTAGTGTAGAGGTGGGAGTAGTGTGGGTAGCATAGTAGTGTTTTAGGGTTCAGGGTAGTGTAGGGGTGGGAGTAGTGTGGGAAGCGTAGTAGTGTTGTAGGGTTTAGGGTAGTGTAGGGGTGGGAGTAGTGTGGGTAGCATAGTAGTGTTTTAGGGTTTAGGGTAGTGTAGGGGTGGGAGTAGTGTGGGGAGCGTAGTAGTGTTTTAGGGTTTTTGGTTTGGGGTAGTGTAGGGGTGGGAGTAGTGTGGGTAGCGTAGTAATGTTTTTGGGTTTAGAGTAGTGTAGGAGTGGGAGTAGTGTGGGTAGCGTAGTAGTGTTTTAGGGTTTAGGGTAGTGTAGGGGGTGGGAGTAGTATGGGTAGTGTAGTAGTGTGGTAGTGTTTTGGGTTGAGGTAGTGTAGGGGTGGGAGTAGTGTGGGTAGCGTAGTAGTGTTTTAGGGTAGTGTAGGGGTGCGAGTAGTGTTGGTAGTGTTTTAGGGTTTGGGGTAGTGTAGGGGTGGGAGTAGTGTGGGTAGTGTAGTAGTGTTCTAGGGTTTAGGGTAGTGTTGGGGTGGGAGTAGTGTGGGTAGCATAGTAGTGTTTTAGGGTTTAGGGTAGTGTAGGGGTGGGAGTAGTGTGGGTAGTGTAGTAGTGTGGTAGTGTTTTCGGGTTGGGGTAGTGTAGGGGTGGGAGTAGTGTGGGTAGCTTAGTAGTGTTTTAGGGTTTAGGGTAGTGTAGGGGTGGGCGTAGTGTGGGTAGCATAGTAGTGTTTTAGGGTTTGGGGTAGTGTAAGGGTGGGAGTAGTGTGGGTAGTGTAGTAGTGTGGTAGTGTTTTGGGTTGGGGTAGTGTAGGGGTGGGAGTAGTGTGGGTAGTGTAGTAGTGTTTTAGGGTTTAGAGTAGTGTATGGGTGGGAGTAGTGTGGGTAGCGTAGTAGTGTTGTAGGGTTTAGGGTAGTGTAGGGGTGGGACTAGTGTGGGTAGCATAGTAGTGTTTTAGGGTTTAGGGTAGTGTAGGGGTGGGAGTAGTGTGGGTAGCGTAGTAGTGTTTTAGGGTTTACGGTAGAGTAGGGGTGGGAGTAGTGTGGGTAGTGTAGTAGTGTGGTAGTGTTTTTGGGTTGGGGTAGTGTAGGGGTAGGAGTAGTGTGGGTAGCGTAGTAGTGTTTTAGGATTTAGAGTAGTGTAGGGGTGGGAGTAGTCTGGGTAGTGTAGTGTGGTAGTGTTTTTGGGTTATGGGTAGTGTAGGGGTGGGAGTAGTGTGTTGTGATGGTGTAGGGGTAGGGTTGTCACTTACCTTGCATACTTTTACCACGAGTATAGCTTTACCACGCATACCTTTGCGTTGTAATGGCATGCGTGGTAAAGGCATACTCGTGGTAAAAGTATGCGATGTAATGGAATGCGATGTCATTGACATTGCGTAGTAATACCCACGTTGTAATAGCATGCGTGGTATTAGTATGCGATGTAATGACATACATCCCTCCCAATGATATACCCTCATGATCTATGATAGCAAACAACCTGGCATGATTGGTCTACCATCTGGACACACCCATACTTCATCGTCTGCTCTTCTTGTGCAACCTGATTTAATCTAGAGTTCCTTTTCTTTTGCATCTTCCTTATCCGGCAACTTCCTAACTTCATCCCATGTTTCAAAAGCAGAGAAAAACATTAGTTGGCAATTGTTAATCTCTTTTTCCAGCCCTCTATTCAATGACATCATATTTTGAGCACAAAATTGTGCAACTTGGTCAGCATATCTGTTGCCCTATGTCACATAATCATTTCCTGGCTTATGTGTGGCACATTTGACCACTGCAATTTCTCTTGGCAATTGTAGTGCTTATAGTAGTTCCTTGACATTTTTACTATTCCTGATAGGAGAACCTGAAGAACTCAAAAATCCCCTTTGCATCCATAATTGACCAAAGTCGTGCACAACCCCAAAACCATATTGACTATCCGTAAATATGGTTACTCTCAATTTGGTCCCAATTTTGCATGCTTTTGTCAAAGCGATCAATTCGGTTATTTATGCAGACTTGACACCTCTTAGACAGGATGCTTACAGGATAGCATCTACAGTACATACAGCATTGGCATAACTCAAGTCTCCATTTTCTTTCCTCAAACACGACCCATCAACAAACACTACAGAGTCAGATTCTTCTAATGGGTTGTCAAGAATATCAGTCCTGGGCTTTGTACACATTTGTGTCACATCCAAACAATCAGGATCAAACTCCTCTTTTACTTCCTCACAGTATGGATCAGGCAGCAAGGTTGCTGGATTTACTTTGGTGCATCTTATTACACTTACGTTTTCAGCACCCAGAATCACTCTTTCATACTTAGTCTCCAATGAATGTGGCACATACACTTTTATGGGATGTCCCATCACAATCAATTCACTCTGTTCAAGACTCACACAAGTAGCAGCTACTGCTTTTAAGTACCCAGGCAATGCCGCAGCTACTAAATCCAGAGTGGCAGATAAGTATGCCACTGGACGTCGTGACAATCCATCTCTCTGGGTTAACACTGAAAGTACACATTCTTCCCTTTCACAACAGAACAAAGCAAATTCTTTTGTACAGTCTTGCATTCCCAATGCTCATGCTTGACACAAAAATTCTCTCAGTTTTATAAATGCTTCTTCACTTTCATCTTTCGATTAAATCGGGTCTGTCGCAACCTTTCTTGTCAATCTTAGTAAAGGCTTTGCAAGCAGTGAAAAGCCACTGATCCACTGATGACAGTATCCAATCACTCCCAAAACATTCACACTTATTTCTTAGTTTTAGGCAGGCTCATTTGTCGAATCACTTTTCTTCTTTCTGGCGTCACATTTCTGACTCCTCTTTCAATCTTGTGTCCCAAATATTGAAATTCTTGTTGACAAAACTGACATTTTTCTGGTGACAATTTGTGTCCTATTTCTGCAAAATGGTTCAGTAAAGCAATTGTGTCAGTGACTCAGGCCTCTTATGTTTTTGATGCCACCAATAGGTCATCAATATACTGAACCAAAACCGAATTCCCTGGCATAACCAATGTCTCCAAACACTTTTTCAGAATCTGATTGAAAATCGAGGGGCTCTCTGTGCACCTTTGAGGAACTCTGCACCATGCCAAAACACGGTCTCTGAACCACAATGCAAAAAAAAGATATTGGCTATGTGGATGTAGAGGAATCGAAAAGAATTCTTGGCACAAGTCAATCACTGTGCACCAATGTGCTTCTCAAGGTATCTGATTAATGATCATTGCTGGATTTGGTACTACTGGACAACAAGTTACTATTGTATTATTAATCTTCCTCAAATCTTGCAATATTCTATACTTGCCACTAGGCTTTTTAAACCCCATGATTGGCGAATTACAAGGACTGCTCATTATTTCTTTAAAATACCTTGCTCAATCATGTGATCAATTACTGGAGCAACTCCTGCTTTTACTTCGGGACTCATTTTGTATTGGGGGTGTTCAGATAAATTGCACCCTCTTTGACCATGATTTTAATTGGGTCTATATTTGCCATCAGACCAATTTCTTTGCCTGAAAAATCCACCACATCTAATCTCACTATGTTTTTCAGCTCATCAGGCAAACTGTTTTCAGTAAGAAGTGAAATCATCTCATCCACTTCTGTCCCTTGTTTCGCTAGCATCATTTTAAAAGCAACATCTTCATCAGGTGTTTGGAAAGCAATACCATCAGGCGTACAGTAGATGGTGCAAATAATCTTGCACAACAAACCTCTTCCTAACAGATTTACCTGACTCGTATCACATACCACAAACTTATGCATGTCTCCGAAATTTCCAATATTCACCTCTATTGGTTTTGTGACTGGGGTTTATTCTAGACTCCTACATATTGGAAAGTTTCTCCAGAGAGGGGTAGGTTTGGAATTTCTGCTGCTGTCACAGTAGAACGGGTAGCACCAGCATCCTCTAGGAAAGTGATGTCATTACCTTCCGCTTTTCCATCAGCAAATGGATCTGACTGATCTTCCGCCAAGGATGCGTCAAGCACACACTCTTCCTCCCCCCTCAGGCACTGTCATTGAGACATGTCCAAATCACTCTTGTTACTCTGCATCCAATATTGTTGAACCGTTTGTGTATTCTTACCACTCTCTCAGTGAAATTGGGTGTTCACACTGTAACTCTGCACTTGAGCGTTCACATGGTTTGGCATAGGGGCTCGTGGCACCTGAAATTGAGGAGTAACTACCTGCTGCTGTTGCTGCTGGTTCACAACCACCTCACTCTGCATCTGTGAATTTAAAATGTGATTTACCCCATTATTTTGTTGAACAGATCTACACTCATTCTTCCAATGTCCATGCTTTCCGCACGCGTGACAAGGATATTTCTTTCTCGCTTCTTCTCTACTCATACATCCTTTTCCTTTATTTCCATTTGATGCTTGACTGGTTTGATTCTGACCATTTGGCTGGTTATCATTTTGAGAACCAGGATTTGCCTCTAAGTTATCTGCCAATTTCATTTGTGCCTACTTCATTTTCTCTTTCAGCTTTCAGTGTTTTGCATCAATATCATCACTACAATACTTTGCATACTTTAGGATATAATCTATGGACTTGCTCTGCCAGAAAAGCATAAGTTGCTGAATCATATGGCTAATTTTGGCTCTTAATCCATACACAAATTTATACACAAAATATCCCATATCCTTATCACCAATATTTTCAAATCTACTATACTGTTTAAATACCTGCAACAACCTCTCATAATACACATACACTGACTCCTTTGGTTCTTTAGTTGTTCTGTCTATTTTAACCCAATCTGTTTCGTTTGGAGGAATTTTGCCTTTCAAGAAAGTAATCACCTGTTGATACTTTTTCACCACATTATCTGAAGGCGCACCTGTCTTTGCGTCTCTAGGGTACTCTTCAGTCGGCCAATCAGCATTAATGTTACATTCTATCCACATATCAGTTGATACCACTATGTAAAATGGGCCAACAAAATCTTTCAATAAAACCTTTGAAACTTTCACAAACCTCTCTACCTGCTTGTACCATTTAACCGGTTTCTCCCTTAATCTGAGAAATCATTTGTAAAAGACAAGATAGTCCGTCTAGTCCAAGGAACATGAAGATATCCACCACCAGGAACGTCTCTCATTGGACACACTCTTTCAACTTGTTATGGCTCCCTGAATGGAAATGTAGATGTTTCCTTTGTAGCTGCTTCATCGCTCTGTCTTGTCCATCAACCTCTCCATCGATTAGCATCTCCCCATTTCTTCAAAATATACATTAAGTCTTTTATCTGTAATCTCCTCCTTGACGTATTCAAACTCTCCAAATCCTTCTCGGTAAATTCTGGTCAATATGTTTTTTGCAATATTTCTGACTTTTCTACATCTATTACAAATTCCGAAGCAAACTCTACTATTTTTTTGTGAATATTCTTTGCTCTCCCTGTCATACATTTGCACAAAAACAACAATTCCTCATCTCAATAGGAACCTAATCTGTCTCAATTTATTGTGCCAATAATCATTTCCTCCAACTTCCTTACATCTATATTTTTTGGTTGGGGTTTCTTCTTTTCTATTCCTTTTGCCCACTCCTCTAGGTCTTCTGGCGAAAACACAGTAGAATTCCTTGCCACTGGAGTGACAGCCGGATCTTTCCTCCTTTTATCTACGGGTGAAATTCTCTTCGGGGTTTCAGTCACTGTCTCAAGATTTGGAAGATCCAATAACGGGACATTCAAATCACTCTCAGTAGTTTGATCTTCTAACATCACTACCTCTTTTCTAACACTATTCTGTGGGACTGTCACTGTTTGCAATTTTGGGGTGCCTCGTTTATCACAATACAATGGAATAACAGAACCAATTGTTACTGGTGCTGTCAATGCTTTGGCATTCAAACCTAACTGATTTATTTTCTGAATTATTTATTATTTTAGCTTATTCAATGCATTCCTTTCTTTTTCTTGTATTACTCGTGTGACTGTTGGATCATACATATCCTGTGGAATTAATGGAGTTCCCATCAATGGCACACTTGGAGTTGTATCTCTAGCATTCTCTTGATAAGGCGGAGATCTTTTAACTAAAATGTCCTCTAATAACTCATGATCAGATTCATCACACCCTGTTCCTGTCATGCCTATATGCTTCGTTTTTTCTTTACGTTTACTCCCCACTTGATCCCGAGCCATGAACACTGGATCCAAGCCCTCTGTTACTACAGCTCTTCTCCATATTTTCATCTGACTCTCTCGAGTGTCAAATGTGTATCTGGGTAGGAATCCTCTATTAATTATTCTACCTCCCCTGTATTTCTCTCGTTCAAATGCCTCAACTTCCCATTCCTCCAAAGCTTTGTACTGTGCTAACCTAGGATTTGATTCTAACATATTCATCTGATTTCTCAAATATTGAAGAATCCTTACATTGAACCTACCATGTTCTGGAAAAGCTACAACATCATCACCTTTCATACATTCTACCCAAATTTCCAACCAGACACAAGTATGATATCCTTGTTCCATCATCATAAAGGAAGCAGGCATTTTAGGAGGTCGCATAACCATTCCTTCCCTAGTTATTACACACTTGTCCTTCTTAAATACATTTTTGATTTTATTAATCAACTTCATTCTCCCGACTCCTGTAACTATTTCAGCAGGTAAAATCCAGAAACTCTTCCGTATTTTCAAGTATTCTATTTTCTAACACTCGTCCTATACAAGCGCGACTCACACCAACCGTCCAATCAGAGCTCACTACCCATTTTCTTCCACAGCCAATACTAGCGCGATTCATGTCTACTGGTCAATCAGAGCTTACAACACACCCACCTATCTGACCAATGCTAGCGCAGCTCTTTGTGACATCAGTAATGCTCCTACTACTGACCCTCCCTTTACAATCTGCACTTGTTACTCGCCTGCTGTCTCAACCAATACCAGCACAGCTCTCTGTGACGTCCGTATGACTCCAGCTACTGACCCTCCTTTCACAAGTTAATACAGCAATGTGTTTTTCTAACTTTTCTTCATCAATTTCTGTTAGTAAGAATGTAAAAACAGCACTACTCTGTCTGCTCCGCTAAACCAAAAATAGTTTCTTCACTTCTCCAAAGAAAATCTTTTCTTATACTACGAGTGAAAACCACTGTGTACCCTTCACTTAAGCTCAGGGAGGACCTATTACTCCTCTGGGGATAAGGCCAAAGTTTCACAGGTGGACCCTTTGCTATCACTCACACTCTAGTCTTATACAATATAGTCCCTAATATAACACCTAGAGCCCTCCGTAGCTTTTAGGTATTATGGCAGCAAAAGAGTAACCTCCTGCAGTGTGATTTCCTAACCACACTCTTATAAATTCCATTCCCGGGATTTCAAGGTAGCTCTGTTCCTGTATTTCCAGACAACCTAGAACGTGACACTAACTCTTAGTGTGAAACATATAGTTAATATTCAATAATCATAAATCATCAAACTAATAAAAAATAACCGTAACTCTGCTACCAGAAAAACTGATCCAGGCGAAGGCTAGGAATGAATACTCCACAAACAAATATTCAATGGGGCCCATACACATTTACTCAAATGTTCATCCACACTACAAGGGAAAACTGCTGGGGATCAAGTTGTTTTAACCACTTGGATGCTATGGCATAAACTCCAATGTACTGTAATTTCCATTGAATGGGCACTCCATGACGAGTTACCCTTGTCATTAGCATCCAAGAGGTTAACTCTCTTAAGTTCTGTGATTTTAAACAGTTTGGAACACTATTTGATACCTAACTAATTTTTCACAGACCAACACTCTTTCCTCTGGTCGATGGACCATTAGTTGAGTTAGTTGATGGTGATATTAACAGTTATCTAACTAATTCATAGATCTTAGTGAAATAACCACAGACTCTGGGTAAGATTCATACATTTTATCTAAGTTTTCAGTCATAAATTGAACGCTCACTAATACAAATCCACAGTGCAAACTTCATCATTCTTCACATGGGAAAGAAAATTTAATTTGGCAAATACAACCAATGACACAAACTGATTTAACAAGTGAATGCATGAGTGGATAGATGAAGAGACAAAAATTTCAAACAAAATTACATCTGCACCGAAATATGCAAATTTGACACAGACTTATATATACCTGTTAGAAAAACTGAAAACCAACCCTCTGGCCAAACGACTGGTGGAGGTCCCCTGAGTTAGAGTCAGGAGACAAAGGCTATAGGACTGGATCAGGACAGGGCAGATACTTACTGGACTCCTCTACAAACCCAACACACCACTGCTCATCCCTCTCTTACACTGTCTCCCTCCTCGATGTTCTTCCAGAATCTTATAATCTAATCAGGCTGTCATTTGGATCTAAATCTTCCTAGACTTCTCTCTCCTCTCTCTCAACCTAGCAGCAGCAAGCTTAACTTGTCTTCTCTTGGCTTGGCAATCGCATTTCCCATCAGCACCAGCTCTCGCCTTTCTCTCTTCTCTCGAAGACGACACCAACTAATCTTAAAACACTCTAGGTATAGTCTTCATTTCTACATGTCCCACACTCAATTTTTGCAAATATTAGTAAAATATGGGATCTGATTGCACAGGGATAGGGGAGTTTTCATCATATGCTGACATATTCATTTTTATTAAGATACCATTGTCTTGCAATCCCTTCCACTTTAACTCATTCATAATTCTCTTTCACATACATATATTGTCGCCATTTTAATAACACTTTCAATACAGGCTCCATAGACGAGGGATATACGTCTTCACTTTCTTACGTGTTCTGTCCTTGGTATCTGGGAGCTGTTCAGGTTTTCGGTCATCGGGTTACATTATGAACCCACTGAGCATGCACGACTCATTGTGATCTAGCGCCATTTTCTGCTTTTGTCATAGGTATAACAGGCCTAAATGCTCACTATTAATAAATGATTCATAACCAGATGTTATTTTCTTAAACATATAATTTTCACTGTTCACCACCAACTCCTACTAATGTTATTATTATTTTTTCCTGGGCAAATCATTAACAACAGCAGCTTTCATTTAAATTCAAGCAATCAGATGCCAAGTATGCGGTTCCTCAAGATTACATCTTAGTCCTCCTGGCGCATGTGTGAGGTTTTTCCCTCTCAAAGCAGGTTAGTCATATTATCTCTAATTAACTTCTGGTTTGCACATGTGCAATGCGTTTTTACATATTAAAGCGGGTTTTAGTCACGTTGCACTTTATTCCACATTATTTAAGCATGAGGAAAGCTTTCTCCCCATGTGTCAGTGTTTGGTGTATATTAGTTTCGTATCATCTACAGTTTTAACCGTTGGTAGAAGTTAATGAAGAATTGTTCAGAGCAAGTTTTGTTTTTCTTGAACCCTTGCTCACTCAACAGGACTTCCTGGAAGAATTCAGGGTCAAGGGTCATGTCCTGTGGTGTTATTAAGGTTAAAGAGTATGTGATGTCACGTCCATTACCCCAGGCATTTTTGTTACTCGACACCCATGGCTTTCACCTCCTTGGGCTTTCTGCTGCAGAGCAGCCTTCTGTGGTGAACTCCATGGTGAACTCCAAGCTGCTCATGCCTCCGTTGGCGCAACATCCTGTGAAACTGGGCAAATCACTTAATCTACTGGAGGCAGAATTACAAGCACCTTGCGCTGCCAGTACGTCACTTTTTGTGATGCACTGGCAGTGCATTTTGCTGCCTCATAATTGCAAGGACAGTCCTTGAAAATATGGCCCCTATACACGTGACACTTTGTGTGAAAGGGGAGTTCCATGGGTGTGGCTGTGGGTGTTCCCACTCAACACCCATGGAACCAGACACATTTCCAGATTTACGAGAAATCGTAAACCTGGAAATGCATCAGTGTGCTACGCCACCCAAGGGGTACCATAGCCAGGTGCAACAAGGAGAAATGTTATCATTTCTCTTTGTTTTTTTCTCTTTCAATGTGTGCTGCATTCTACAGCATGCATTGAAAGAGAAAAATGCCTGTAGTGATTGTTTTTGTGCAAGAAGGTGCCCCTTCCTACAAAAACATTCTCCCCATGACGCAGGCATCCTTGCATCATGGTGCAAGGGAGCCTACGCCAGTAAATGACAGCTGTTTGTGCGCCAGCACAGGGGAGAGCACAGGAATGTGACATATCATTGTAAATATGTCACATTCTTCTGCTCTGAAAGTGGCTTGCGGTGCCGCGCTGCAGTACTCTCTTGTAGATCTGCCCCCTGATGCCTAAAAACTCAACATGAATGTGTCTTTGTGTAATGTACCTGGTGCACATTTGAACTACTCCAATGCCTTCGACTCAAGGTTGCGTTATATAATTCTGCTAACAAAAGTGAATGACATTGGTTGCAACAGTGGCCCATTATATGTTTGCTAAACCTGTGTTGATGCCAATTTTAAATGACACCTCCAGCTAGCAGTTGGTGAAGGTGACTGTAATAAACTACCATCCAGCTAAAAAACTTCGTACTTGTATAGCGCAATTATACCCTGAGGCCTCTAGGCGCTGTACACACACCACTGTGGAACCCTTCCTGGCTTTTCCCTGTGAAGTGCCCACTCCTGGGCACCACCAAGGAGAAACCAGGCATCCCAGCGCTGTTGTGCAGATTAAGCAAGCTGTTGCCAGAGTTGCAGAGTGCGACCCATGATTAGATGGGGCACCGAGGCAAGAATTATCAGGTCCGAGGAAATTGAGCCCAAGACCCGCAGTGGTAGGGATTGAACCCTGGTCCCGGGCCAGACCTCTGCATCAGGGTCTGCCGCTCTAACCATTGAGCCACACTGCTCCACACTCCTCACTAGTCCATTGTATTTAACTTCATTGTATGTAACTTTGGTACAATTGCCCGGGCAACTGGAATTATGTAGGAATGTAGGACAAAATTATGCAGGTGGCTTGACTAATTAATTAATCGCATTGTACTGATAACAGCAACCCTTTGTGGCACATTCTGTGACTTGTTAGCTAGCTATGCTACTTTGTTTCTATTTCTATTTTAGATTGTATTATTTAAAATACAAACTTCAGAACACTATACGTAATACATTTGCAATCCGTAGAGAGAAAGCTGTAAACATTCATGAACTCATGTGTAAAATGTTAAGCATCAACAATAAATCATTTTTTATCAAAGCAATATTATGGAAGCCAAATATGTACAAGAGTAATTAATGCACGTATTTACGCACACAACTTTTGTGATAAAAGGATAGACTCTTATATTTGTGCATCCTAGTGATATCTTAACAAGAAATAGAAATGGAGAAAAATAATGTGCACTGCATGAATAGCATTTATGTGTCTCTGCAGGAGACCTGACGGAGACGCAGGAAGCATATACAGATCCCTGGATCACACAGATGAGTTTGCTAGGACGGTAAATTGCTCAGGTGCCAGCGTTGCAAAATGGTTGAGAAGGTTAGTTTATTTAGAGCCCAAAGTTGAAAGTAAAAGAATAAGGACAGGTGAGGATTTGCACACCTACTAGCCCCTTGCACCACCGGAGCATCCCTTTTTTTGCCGCTCCAAAACACACACACACACACATACACTGTCTCGCATCTATGTTTTAAATGTCTTTAGAATGTTGTTTATTTGATGAAATATTGTGTTTTAAATATCCCTTACAATCTGCACTCGCCCCTCTACTATCACTGCTTAAACTGTCCTTATTCATTGCTTCCCTCATAAGATATTTTACCCTACTATGCCAGCGTGGTTGTTGGAAAACCTGAAGCTCACACCCCCATAATCTCACTGACCAAGCTACGCCCCTGATTCACAGGCGGCTGTCTATGTTAAGTGAGTGCGGGCTGTAGTATTCTGAGGCAGGGGGTAAAAGTTTACAGGCGACATGCACTTTCTCTTCCTTTGTAAGTTAAGACGCAATGGCGTAACCTTCGGAGTATATCTCATCCCAAATATGATGGGAAGGAGTGTTTCAAGCAATGAGTAAAAGTATATGGTGTTACTATTATGTCGTATGGGGTGCAGTGGGAACATTTTAGCACACCCGCAATGGCCCATAGGTTAATTAATGTTGGAAAGGAACGGGCATTATTTTACCTTAAGCTTGGTAATGGTAACCAGACTTTGTTTGATCACTGATAAGACATTTATAAAGACCCATAGGGACGCCCCATGGCGGGTGGGCAGACCAGGATTAAGCATGCACAACAAGAAATGCTTGCCGAGAATCCCTCAAAACTGATATGGGGTGTCTGTGTTACAATGTTTAAGTTAACTATGATGCTTTCAATGTAGTTATAGGTTTCATCTAAGAGTATTTTTTATAAACCTTTCAGGTATAAGGAGCCCATAAGCCTATTAATTTATGAAACAGAGGGCCATATGTATGAAGCTAATTTTCTATCGCAAACGCTGCGAATCGGTAATATTAGCGTTTGTGACAGAAAATTAGCAATTTCCAATGTATGAAGGAGAAAATGCTCGCAAAACAAGGAATCGCTATTTAGCGAGTTCCAAACTTTGCGAGAGTCTGAAATCAGCGAATACCATTGCAAATCCCAAATTAGCGATGAAACAGGTTAGCGAAAATCACAAATCTTGAAATCGCAAATATGGATTCGCAATGATATGTATCAAACATTCACAAATTGCGAATTCAGGGAAATCGCTTTTTAAGGAATCGCAATTACCACCCAGTGGGAGCAGATGGTAACCAAGTGCAAAGTATATAAGGAAGCCCAGAATGCAACACACTCTTTTCCACAATGTCTGGGCTCTACATGATAGCGAGGAGGCGAAGACTGAGAGCTGTGGCGCAGAGGAGGAAACGGCAGGAGAGGATATTCCTTGCGCACACCACCATCTTCCAGCACACTGAGGAGGACATCTACACCCACTACAGACTGGAGGAAGACAGCATACTTGATTTAATAGAGGAACTCAGACCCTACCTAGAACACCCCACCCACAGGACACAAGCCATACCCACACACATCCACACACATCCAGGTCCTGTGTTCACTACACCTGCTGGCCTCAGGTAGTTTTCAGGGGGTTATAGCCACATCAGGAGGGGTTTCACAAAGTGCCCTGTCGCGCTTCTTCCATGCGTTCCTCGATGCCATGACACATAGGATGCAACACCACATACACTTCCACAGCACCCCACAGGAATTAGCACAGACCAAGCAGGACTTTTACAACAATGCCCAATTCCCCCACGTCATAGGATGCATCGATGGAACACATGTTGCAATATCCCCCCCTCAAACGTAGAGTACGTATACAGGAACAGGAAATGCTACCACTCACTTAACATACAGGTGGTGTGTGATGCCAAAAACATCATCACAGACATAGTGGCAAAGTTTCTGGGAAGCACACATGACGCCTTTATCTTCCGTCACAGTGGGCTATACCGTAGACTCTCAAGAGGTGATTTTTGCAAGGGATACCTACTAGGTAAATGCTCACATACATAGGCCACATTTCCACTGACTAGCATGTGCATTACAGTGACTAACCGTTAACATTTCCAACCACAGGTGACAGTGCTTATGCAGTCCGGGATTTCATCCTGACACCCTACCTTAATCTTGCTACTGCTGGGGAGCGGCGCTATATTCGGGCACACATTTCAACAAGAGGCACCGTCGAGAGAACCTTTGGCATATTAAAGAGCAGATTCAGGTGCATTCATAAAAGTGGAGGAGCTCTCCAATACAGCCCCGATACATGCTGCAAAATTGTTGTAGCTTGTGCCATGCTGCACAACATCGCTACCAGAAAAGGGACACCAATGGAGTTGAGTGAATCAGAATCCTCCGACGTGGAGGGACTTGGACCTGTACGCATGGAAGCTGGCATAGCTGGTGCAGCAGATGGGCGACAGAGGCGTGATGAGATCATGCGCAACTACTTCTAGGTGAGTAATAATGACACAATGACAACTTCAATCTTGGCAATTGTGTTTTAATTGCTACAGCAACAATGGCACACATCCTCATAGGCAAAATCAAACAGTCCCAATGTAATGCACATGTTCAATTCACAGTGCAACTATTTAACTGGAATGACTGCAAAGTCAACACTGTAGTTGGCCACATTTTGACCATGTAAGTCATTGTTATCTGGCTGCACATTCTATTGGTGTGTAGCAGGCCTGTGTCTCCTGCCACTACGGCGCCTCTCAACAGTGGGTGGTGGGGTGTTGGTGCTCCGCACTGACTGGGAGTCCTCCTCACTCGGAGTCAGCACTCCTGGTCCTGTGGTACGTAGGGCACGCAGTTCATCCAGGGCAGAAGTGGACTGCACAACAACAGTGGCAATGTCCTGAATGCCGTGAGAGAATTCACGCTGGGTTTCTATGGTACGCCTGGACAGTATATTGGTAGATGAGGCCAGGCGGTTTATTGCGCGCATGTGGAAGTCATTGCGGGCCAGCTCTTTGCGTCGGGCAGCGCGTTATGCACGCAACTCGGCAGTTAGCTCTTGCACAGCACCCCTAATTTCCTCACACATTCCCCTGAACCCTGCCCTCATCTCACGCTGTATTGCCTTCATGTGTTTTGCTTGTAGGCGGTGTACTTGGAGCATGTGCAATTCCTGCCCTGCAAAAAACGAATCTTCCTGCTGCTCAATGGAGCTGTTGCCCATGCGGGGTCTACGACTGCCTGTGACCTGTGGACCCTGGCTGTGTTGTGGCCTTGACTCCTGCTGCTGGGAACATGGGGCATCAGACTGCACAATGTTATTGTTGTCCTCATCATCGTCCTCCATGACTGGCAATGGCCTCACGATCTTCCTCCTGTGTCCCTTTGGTGGAATGACAGGACTGTCCTCCCCATCTGTGTCCTGCACCTGGCTAGCATCTCCGGAGGCTTGGGGTCCTGTGACTCTTCCACTGCCTGTGGGCTTATTAGTTGCAGGTGCTGTGGATAGAACAGCACACATTAATTTAATTTGCTAACATATGATGTGAAAATAAAATATTTCACAGTCTTCCCTTACTTTACTTTTGTCATTGCCCTTTCCTGACCTGCACATGTGAAAATTGCATGAGATGGATGCTACTTCCAACATTACTGGCTATTGTGACTACATCTCCCACAATGCATTGCTGTGACTGCCTGTGTATTTGCTCTAGCGTGACATGTGGTACCCCTAATCCCTTGGTTGCTGCAGGGGGTTGGGGGGGTGGTTTAGGCTGGAAAGGCATGCATCTTACCTGGTCTTGCAGCTGGTTGTTCGGAGCTGTCTAGCACGGACACGCCCGCAACACCCTCTGGAGCCAGTGTGCCCCTACCAGTTCCTCAAGCGGTGTTGAATCTGGCACATTGGAGGTTCCCCCACCGGTGAGCTGAGACTGCTCCAGCCTGGCTGCCAGTTTTTCTTTGGAGCGCTGGCGCAGGTCGTACCAGCGCTTGCTCAACACTTCAACACTCCTGTGTGTTACTCCAAGGGCATTCACTTTCGCCTGTATGCCTTCCCAGATGCGTCTTTTTCTTGCTTCAGTCACCTTGTGTGAGCTCCTCCCAAATAACAAATCATGGTTTGGCACCATCTCAGTGATGAGTGTTTCAAGTTCTGCTTCTGAGAACTTCAGCTTTCTCTTTCTAGATGTTTCCCCTTCTTGCTGATCCTGCTGGGTTGCAGGCAAATCCTTGTTCCCACTCTCAGCCATGGCTCCTCAGTAGCAATCCACACTCTCACACTCTCTCACAAGCAATGGTGTTGCACCATGGGTAATCAGTCACTTCCTGGATGGTGATGTCATCAGACTGCATCAGGATTGCGATTGGATGATTCTAGTAAATTGCAATTTTGCGTTTTTTCCGATGTGAAATCGCAATTTTTGCGATTTTTACCGATGCAATATCGCAATTTTGCGAAATTATTACATTAAGGAATCGCAAATGTATTTATCACAAATATTTAGCTATTTTGGGCAAATCGCTAAATATTTGCGAATGTGTTCATACATTCCGATTTGCGATTCTGAATCTGCGATTCGGTAAAAATCGCATATTCCGAATCGCTAATCGACTTCTTCATAAATATGGCCCAGAGTGCTGTTGAATGAAGTCCACCATACCTCAACTAGAGGTCAGAACTTAGGACCACACCTTGGCAGTGAAATGTATAACTATTTGTGGGTAGAATGGACTATAAGAAAGAGTATGCACTAGGGACATTGTTCAACAGTAGAACGTGGACGGAGACAGTACTATCTGTATGCCTCCTTTTTGCTTTTATACGGAAGGGTGATGTCTGAGCAAGTGAGTGTGTATCCCCAGGACAAAGGTACTGTTAATGTAGTGAATGACTGTGTACTCCACAGGACAAAGGTGCAGTTACCATAGGGGATACCTTGGATTGATAAGATTGATGAGGTATGAGAATACGAGTTGTACAATAATTTCTTGAATGCATATAGAGCATGCTACAGGAGATCTACGGGTGATGTTGAGTTCTTCTCTTGTTCTCACTTTGGTAGATTGGTTGTTCTTTCATTTACTTTCACCATATATGGGTTGGACCCACCCTGTCCTCTCCGGATTGATATATATAAAGTTATGGACTTTGGAATAGTTTAGAGAACACATGGTGGGTGAGCCTCACAGACAGGTGGGGGTCGCCTCTAAGTATAATTGTGATGAATGAATGTTGAGGCTGTGTTTGCATGAATTAGTCTAATGATGTAATTTAATACAACAGAAAAGGATTGGTGTCATTTTAGGAGATGATTTTGACCCCCCATGCATTTTGGCTAAGGTACCACATTGGTGTGAGTTTGGGCAGACGTTCAATTGGGAAAACCATTGGTTTTTAGGAATTTGTTTTTCTTTTGTGATATTTGAGTAACTAGGAGCCCTATTCACAGAACTAATAAGACAAAATCCTAAACTTACTACCATTTTGGTATTCACAAAAGTTAGGAGTCCTAACTTTAGGACTCCTAAATGCCGTTCTGTGAATACAAAAAGTCTTAAAGTTAGGATTTTTCTCAGTTTAGGAATAGTAAAGTTAGGGCTCCTAATTTTAGGACTCCTAAATGTCATCTGTGAATACCAAAAGTCTTAAAGTTAGGATTTTTCTCAGTTAGGAGTCATAACTTTGCTACTCCTAAACTGAGAAAAATCCTAACTTTAAGACGTTTGGATTTCACAGAAGGCATTTAAGAGTACTAAAGCAAGGAGTCCTAACTTCACTACTCCTAAACTGAGAAAAATCCTAACTTTAAGACTTTCGGTATTCACAGAAGGAATTTAGGAGTCCTACAGTTAGGACTCCTAACTTCTGTGAATACCGAAATGAGTAAGTGCCTTCTGTGAATAACAAAATGGTAGTAAGTTTAGGATTTTGTCTTAAGTTAGTTCTGTTAATCGGGCCCTAAAGGTTTATCTTTTGTGCAGGTTTCAATTGTTTTAAAATATACATTTGAAGGAGACATCAGTTTGTCCTCAAGAAGGTGGTCAAATCTTCCGTTATCCACCGAAAAGCAGCAACATACAGTTTGGACAGAATCTGATTGCCTTGGAGATGGAATAGATGACAAGAAACAAGGAAAATCATGCCTTTTATGGTATGATCCAATATTAGGTATCCAAAAAGTACATATGTGGTTGTCAGTAGTGGCTCGTAGTGGGAGTGTTGTGGGCGGTGGGTCGGGGCTTGGAAGGGGCAGGGTAGGAGCTAGTGAACTCCGGCATACAGTCGAGCGGAGGTAAGTACATAAATAAATAAATAAAACCAATGACTTGCGCTCGCTGCAACGCCATTTGCCCCACGGCACTCCCACTACGAGCCGCTACTGGTGGTTGTCTTAATGTGTCTCTCCCTTGGCATGTTGTGATCTATGTTTTTTAAGTGTTTGTTTTTAACAGAGGGCTTTCTCTACCCATTGCACTGTATATCAAATTTCATTTTTAAAAATAAAAAAAATAATGTCAGAGGATACTGCTTGTATTATTAGTTGAGAACTTGGTGCTTTGTATTCTACGATTTTAGATTGACAAAGCAATTATAATGTTGGAATCCAAGTTTTTCAAATCTTTATCCTGTTGTGGTAAACAATTTTTTGGTACTGGGGGTATAACTGGATGCCTATGAATTTTGGAATAACGGAAGGTTTCTATGTATGCTTGACTGTGTGATATTAGGTTTCCAAGGGGAAAAGGTTTTTGACTTTAAAGTCCGGTCAGTTGTCTTTTTCCCTTGGCGGTAGGACTCCTCTCTTTTTGTTTCCTTCAACCTTTCAGGATTTTCTTGCATTGGTGTTAGGTGGCCAAAAGTCTGCCAGTGCCAAGAAAGGACAGGAATGCACTGTATAAGGTTAACTACAGTTTATTCCTGCCCTTTCCCTTTTACGCAGGGCAGCAAGGTGGCTTGCTGCTTTGCACTGCACAAACGGATGATAAATATGGGCATTAGTTTTTGTTTACCAAGCATCAATGGCTTTCTTAAAATAACTGCTGCCTTAAGAATTCTGGACCTAGTCCTCAAAGCCTATAGCACCATACGTTGAGTATAGGTGAATAAAGCCACTTTTACAAGTGTAAATCTACATTTAACTCACACAGAACACTAATTTATGCACTAGAAAGATTTACCCACATGTACCTCTGTGTGAGGATAAGTCTCTACAGAGGGGCCTCACATAGTGGTGCAGGGTGGAAATGTCCGATGAGTTTTGAAAACACTCACAAACTCAAGTGCTTGTGAGTATTCATGATCACAAACTTAATTAATATCCAACTGCTACCCTCAAAATATTCAGATCATTATTCCTGTCAAGGCTGGTTCTGGTGACTCAGGGGACTAACGCATCCACTGCAGGGATACAGGAATGTGTATTTGCTTTCCAGGTCACAAGTTCAAATCCTGGTGGGTCCACTCAATATTTCATTTTCTAAGATCAATCAAATGAATACCATTGAGTTAGGTAACAATAAACATCTGTTATTTGAGGGCCAATATACCCAGTGGAGAGAACTTTGCACTTTAGGAATAGATATTGTATGTCAAGGGAGGTGAGAGACAAAAAAAAATACTTTAGTGGACGTTAATGAACCAAGATGCAGACCAACAGTTTTCTGTTGCATGTGCACACATAATGAGATCTAGTACTCTAGTATAATCTACCTTGCTAATCGGGTGGAACAGCAGTGGGTCTACTCCTGGGGTCTCCAGCCAGTAGCTCATGAGCTACTGTAGCTATCCAGCTACTTCTGGGCTGCTCACCTGTGTGAAACCCAGCTTGTCAGATTAGAAATCTGTTGCTTGGTTGAGTTAATATACATATAGCAAAAATAAAATTATACAACACTACAACACTAATATTATTATTGGCACTCAATGAACTCATTAAACATAAGTAGCTGTCAGTACTGAAAGGTTGGTGACCCCTAGCTCTACTCTCTACTGCAACACTGTGTGGAAAGCAAGCGAATCACATGAAACCCAGGTAAAAAGTAGCATTTAGTTAGCTGGGCGGTGTACATTGTCAGATACTGCAAAGCACTTAAGCGATTTCCTTATATTACACATTTCCATAGCTGGTTTTGGGTGAGGAGAGAATCTATGGTAGAAAGTTAATAACTGAGGTCAATGTGGGGCAATTTTTGGCAACTTCAGAACCTGTGTGATGGGTCATAGCTGAGCAGGAACAATGTTATACTCATAGCTGCTTGTTCAGTAAAGTGTAACTAATAGTGTAGGAGTACATTTTTTACATATTTTAACAAACTCACAAAACAACTAATGACAGAAGTGCAAAAGAGGTAATTTTCAAACTTACAGTGTGTGGGTCACCAATCTGGCTCATCACTGTCCCAGTACCCGAACACATAAATAGGCCTTGAAGCTGCTGTTGGTTCCCTTCAGCTGCAGGCTCATATTTAAGCTCTGTGAGCCAGTGACAATAAATGGGGTTGTGGGCTGCCCCTAGATAAATTCTATAAGCCATAGGAGTTTTATTTTGGGAAGACAAGCTTCACTGGAGTAGATACGTGCTGGTGACACTGGCAGACCTCTATGATGAGATATCGACAACCACTTAGTTCTGCATTTCATACCCTAAAGAAAGAGTAAATCTGCCAACTGCAACAAAACAAAGAAAGTGAGTACCTTGGTCAACATCAATTTTTCCTGCGAATAATCTGGGTAATCAAGATGATCTTTAGGTAAAAGGACAAGAGTATACGGGTACTATTTCTTTATGTATGGTGAGGGTCTTTGCACAGATTTGTTATAAACCGGACAGGTGTATCTCCTATCCTTGATAATCAGGTAAAAAAAGAGTTTTTTTGCCTAAAACTATCTACATGAATGGTTTTATACCAAATTCAACACCTCATTAACTTCTTCAGCGAAGTTCGCCATATCAAATTTTATACAATTTTATCTAGGCCCAAATAAGGTGCAGGAGATGGCTCAAAAAAGACCTGCTTTCCAAGTTTAGTTCCCATAGGAAATTGTATTCACTGCAAAACACTTCAGAACAGGTTTACACCAAACTTGGCATAATTGTAGAACCTTGCACAGAAACAATTTTTTTATCGATTTGGTGTAAATTCAGTAAGTAGGTTTTGAGTGTTCAGCATTTACAGCATTTACAAAAGTTACAGTTAGATTAAAGCTGTTAACACTTTACATAACTTGTCAGTTTAAAATCACAGTTTTTAAAATTGTATTGTCAATCTTAATTTTTCAAAGATTATGAATGGCGAATAAAGGGGATACATTTTGTACTAGCATCTTGAAATTTGATTTGGGTCCAACTCAGACTTTTAGTGTCATTTCAGCAGGGACCATAACTCACACCACCTACCATGCTCAGTACGCTACCCATGGCATATGAAAAAAAGTATTTCTACCAGGAGCAACATAATCAAGCAGTGTGAGTTATGAGGTGCATTATGTACTGCGCACCATAACTGGTGAATTTCAAGGATGATCGTTTTAATCATAACTTACCTTTTACTGTATTTTTAAAGTCATACACATAAACACACACACACACGTCAAGTACTTTACTTGGTTCAAAAAGAAAAACCATAACAGTATATTAAACATCAAGAGTCAGTGCCATAACTACATACAAAGGACTTGTGCAAATTAGCAATCCATAGAGCGTTTTAACATGATTAAAAACATTCATTAAAAATATTCTCTAAAAATTATAGGTCTAGAGATACCATATACAAGAGAATTGAAAAACAAAATCAACTAGTACAATTCATCTATTCCCCGCTATGTACAGTGGGTCCATTTAATCTTTCTTTTTAATCTCATAGCTATGGTCAAAACATTTGCTACATTAAAGATTTCCCAAATATTAGACAACATCTGTAAATACAGGAGGGCCGTTTTTACTTGTTTGAACCCTTTGTCTTTAATAAGAGGTATAATAAACCTTTTGCGAATGGGATGGAAATGTTCACAAAAAAAAAAAAAAGGCGCGGTATCCATAATAGAAAATACTTCGCAAGAACAGATCTCCAAATCCATCTCCTTGGTCCAACCCGGACGTTCTGTAAGGAGGAGATGGAATTTGTTTAATCTGAATTTTGTTAATAAGAATCGATGGTTAGTGTTGTTAACGATTCTTAGATAGGGTTCTATATCGCTTGTGGTTTTTAAAAGCTGGTGAGCCCTTACTGTAGGTTTTTTCAATTCCTTATCTTCTGTAGCCGATAGTGTCATCAGGTTATATGTGTCCTTCGCCTATTTCACGTCCCCCTTCACTAATTTAAGTGGCAGGTCAAATAGTTCTGGACGACCTAATCTGGCTGCTAGTTTTTTAACATAATTCAGCCAAGGGATGCAATAACCATGCTCTAATGCCAAGCAATCCCTAAAAACCTCGTGGTTCAACTCCAATTCGGGGTTCAACCAGACTGAAATCCATTTTAGTAATGGGGCTATAGCTATCCGATCTTCTAAGTATTTTACCCCACACTCTTGATGGACGATGTACCCGGAAGTTGACTGGGGAACAGACAGGATGGACTTCAAAAATTTATCCTCAGCCACCTGTAACAACTTTACATTTTTGATCCCCCACAAATCAGCTCCGTACATGGCTAAAGAAACACATTTGGCATCATATATTTTCAACACGGCCTGCAACGGCTTCACACCCAATTTACGAGAGAATTCCAAAACAGCCAGGGTCGACCTAGCAAAGGCATTTCATTTTGCAACCAGCTGGGGTAACTATGTACAGTTATCATCAAAAATGGCCCCTGAATACGGAAATCTTGAAACCCTAGACAGAACATTCCCTTCACAGTGCAGGTCTTAATTCTTTTCCTCTATTCCCCACAATCATTGCATGCGATTTAGAAAAATTAACACTCAGATCCAGCGCTTTCATAAAATCAGCAAAAGAGTTTAAAAGGCGTTGCAGCCCTACTGCTGTGCGTGCTAAAAGGGCGGCATCATCGGCATAAAGTAGTGCCGGTATGAGAAACTTGCCTGCCCTTGGTATATCTTTACATGCCTCACTTAAAACAGCACCTAGATCATTAATATAAAGGGTAAATAATAGGGGAGCTAAGATACAGCCCTGCCTGACACCATTTGTAATCCCGATCTTGCCCGTGTAGTTCCCCAGACAGTCATATCTGACTGTGGCCGAGAGGTCCCTATGCAAGTCTGCAAGGAAGTGCACGATGTTTTCGTCAATGCCATACTTCAGGAGCAACCCCCATAATGTGGACCTATTCACTCGGTCAAAGGCCGAGGAAAGGTCCATGAAGGCTAAGTATAACGTACCCTCTTTGGCAATTGTGTACTTTCCAATCAACAATTGAAGGTTGAGGCTTTGATCTATCATGCCTCGTCCCTTTCTAAACCCAAATTGTAGCCCAGACATGATGTTACTTTCGGCCAACCAATCCGTAAGTTTGCATAGGACCACTGGAGCTAAAACTTTGACAGCAGAATCAATAAGTGAGATCGGGCGATAGTTACTTGGTTCCCCTCTATTGCCTTTTTTAAAAATTGGTACAATAACTGATTTAGACCAGGTAACAGGGATCCCTGATTTACATACCCTATTAAAAACATTAGTTAAAACTCTAGACCAGGTCTTAACATCTGATTTGAAGAGGTCGGCAGGAACGCCATCAAGGCCTCGGGCATTATTACTTGTCATCTTCCTGATGGCGTCCGCCACCTCTGTCTCACTGACCACCAAGGTATAAGAATCCTTAATGGGGGTGTGTGTGGCCAACTCCCCAGAGTTTTCCCCTTCATAAACTGACTTAAAATAGGAGCACCACACTTGTTCCTGTATACCGCAGTCCAGTTGGTTATTAGAGGGATCATGAAAAAAGGGTTTATTTACCACAGACCAGAATTTGGAGCTGTTCTTAAGCACATCTATGGAGGTTAATTCTTCCCAGGCTGCTTCCCTAATTTCTCGCCTCCTAGATTCCAGGGCGTTTTTGTAAGCTTTCCTTAATAAAGTAACCGTGGACTTATCAACTGGTTTACAATTCAGAGCGGCCCTTAACTTCTGATTAGCTAGTGAACAATTTTGATCAAACCAGCCCTTTCCATCAGGATCTTTTATTTTACCAGGCCGTCTAAGATCGACTCCGACCTGTGTACAAATTTTTGAGTAAGCCTCTAGAACCTCCTCATTCCCTGCTTGGGAATTCATACAAGTATGGAGCTCAGTTCCTACTTTCAAAAAAAGATTATTTAAAAAGTCTTCTGGTACAACTCTATTCCATCTAATTCTGCGAGCTTGATCTGTCGGTCGCATGTCATACTTATTAGTCCTATTATGGCTTATCTCAGGCTTTTTAATTAAATCAGTGATACTAAGAACCACAGGATTATGATCACTATAATGTGACCAAACCACAGAGTAATCACGAATCTTGTCCGCCAGCGTTAAACTAATAAAGATGTAATCAATAACCGAATGGCTTCCCTTCCCTTTAAAGGTGGGTATCTCCTCGTCCTCCATTGATGGGAGCATCAAACCATTTTCTGCCAAGATTTTTTCAAGAATATCTCCTTGTGCGGAGTGCTCGAAGTGAGTATCACCTTGCTCTAAGGGGCCTAATTGGTCTAATGACAGACATTTATCCGGGCAACCATGGATATTAAAATCGCCCAGAACTATGATGGAACAAAGATTGTTATTAATCTCCCTATAATCTGCCAAGAATAGATTTAACAAGACCAGACGATCAGTCGTAGTGGGTCTATCATACGAGTTATAAAAATTAACAATTAGGATATTGCCCGCCCCTTTGCGGACAATTTGTACCGCCATACAATATGGTGACCCTGTAGTCAATTGGGTATGGGTGCCAGGGATGGAGGCAGAAATTAGTATGACCAACCCACCCTCCGCCCTCCCCATGTTAGAAGCTACTGCAGGGATAAAATTAGCAGAATAACCGTCTACGCTAAGGGTGTTTTCCTGTGTCCCATGTTTCTTGCAGCCCAATAATGTCGGCTGCGCATATTAATTATCTCCAAATCGGATCGTCGATTTTGTTTCTTAAGCCAGCAATATTCCAAGTTACAAACTTTAAGCATGTACTCCCAGGTAATTGAACCAACTTGTTTGAAAAACAGGGTATAGTTGCTGGCATTTCACAACCAGGGGCTATCTGTGGGCTTACTGGTAAAAAATCCTTTTTAGTCATCAATGGCCTCAAGTTCGCTTGTAAAGGGGTTACATAAGTAGACAGAGGGTTTTGATTACTGCTCACTATAGCTTTATCTCTTGTTTGTCAATCCACCCACCCCAGATCAGACAGAGGTTCAAAAGGATTGGTGATTGGGACATTGAATAGGTTCCCTGCTAGGCGATCACAGTGTAAGTTGTTAAGGGGTGAATCTCTATACATGTTAGGAGCCAATGGGACTCAAAAGCGACTCCCTGTTTGATAATAGTTACTTCCGTATGGTCGTTAGATATTCTCCCTCTACCAACCACTGCAGGCGCCGGGGGATAAAAATAGCTTAGGTCAAAAGAGAGAATTCCCCCTGGGATGTCATGATTCAGGAAACCACTAATGAACTGTGCAATTCGTACATCTCTAAAGTTCACTATAATGCAGTCTCCCTGAATATCCTTTGCTTTGTGACCCACCCAGCTTACTCTCCGAGCGTTTATGATTTCCCCATGTAGATCTCGCCTAAGGGGCCTATATTTCCCTAACCAAAACATCACTTTATTTTTTAGTTCAAAATAGGTTTCAGCCCTCTCTTGCTTCCATTCTGGGACACCAGCCAGCACGATAACATAGGGATAGGAATCAGGGGGGAGGTCAACTCTCTTTTTATTACCCATATTTCTTGTTGCGTCTGTTCTAACATGTTTAGCCGCAGTTGCTGTTTCGTCTAACCCCTTGGTGGTTCCATTTTTGTTGTTACCTATTTGGCTAACATTTGGCGCCTGTCTGACCAGCCCAGGGGCCTTACCCATAGTTCTTACCTCACCATGTTTTAACAGATCACCATCCCCTTTACACGACTTCTCTTTAGGAGCAGGCTTCTGTGCGATTTTGGGTAACTTAGGTAGGGTGGGTGCTATGTTTTGTGCCGATTTTACTTCCCCCATCAGCTTTATCATTTCTAAATTTGTCTCGATAACCTTCTGAAGGGTTTCTAACTGGCTACATATCCTTCTAGTCCGTTCCAATAAGGGAAGAATTAGGGATTTAACTAGCTGTTTGATTTTTTCTATTGAACAAGCTGTGTCCTTAGCTTGTTTGGGTATGGTATCAATTGCTATTCCCGCTGGGCTGTTTAAATTTTGACAAGCTGACTTCTCCCGTGTGGATGTTTTATTCATTGCAACGTTAACCTTGTCTCTACATTTAGGGGATGCAACTTTGATCTTCTTAGTGCGCCCACCATTCTGTTGATTTCCGCCGCGTTTGCGCTTATGGACACATATACACAGACACGCGATGGAGGTCTGGGTTATTTGCTTTTTATATAAGGCTCCTTTGCACTGACACAGTCAATCATTAATTGTTAGGACAAATCACGATATGCAGGATCTCTGCTTTCGAGTACGAACAGTTCTAGAAAGCTTATGCATACTGAAACCACTTGTATTCTGGATGGATTCCCCAATAGTGCACATCACTAGTATGTAGCAGTAACATGTGTTGTGTCCGGGCTCTAGTGTTCCTCAGCAGGCCCCTTTCAAGTGTTATGCAATCTGATGAGTGTGGCTGGGTGTGGTTAATTGCATTTGTGATGCAGTACATTCAGTTAACAGTTGCATGCTTAAGAATAAAAACTTGCAAACCAGAGTTCAGCATGTAACGTAGTCCGTTGCATGCTACCGGGCTGGAAAGGATGCTGCAATATGTAACCAAACTAATATTTTGGTGTGGCCTCAGCATCAGCATTTGCCACCTATTGAGGCCTATTGGAGCTACATGGCAGCCCAAAGGATTGTGGTACAGAAAGCAAATCAATTAAGGCAGACATGTTGGTGGGTAGTGATAAAGTGCTGTTTATCAATGCCAAGGTACTCACTCGCTTTTTTCCCAAGCATTGGGCGGGAGACATCAAGAAGGGCACAAGGGTCTGGATGTTCACACCATCCCTCCACTGAAGCAGCTTCACTTCTTGGGTTAAGTGATACTTAAACCCAAAGTCATCAAGGGTGCCTCTTTTTCTTTTGTTTAGGTTTGTTAAGTACAATTGTTGCAGACAGAGTTACAAAGTGGTGCCAAAGGACTTTGGTGTGGAAAGAAACTCCAAGATTGCACACCAAGGGTTCTGCAGACATATAACAAGAAGTCTTTTCTGCAGGGCCTCCTGATGAAAGCAGAGATGACTCATTTTTGATAGAACAGTTGGAAACCCTGCTCAGGAGCAACATTTGTCTGTGATACATGGTTCAAATGTGAGGCAAACCCTAACAAGACACCACCATATGATACAGATGGTACACATTCCTGGTGGTGTTTGGTAAAATAGATAGGAAGTCAGCCTAGGTTGCACTGTTGTTGGCTGCCATTGGGCTATCCGTATGTTAACTATTATGTTGATTAACAAAACCTGCAATATTTTTTCTCCAATGGGAACTGTGTGTGAACCTTATTTGTTTCTGTGTTCTGTTAACTAATTTACTAATGCATGTATTGTCTGGTTAGCCTGGCTTTGGAATCACAATGTTATGAACAAGCAACTTGGTGGTCTGTTTACACAGAATATGTGTTGACAGTTGTCTAGAGATCAAAGGTCTACATAGACAGCCTCAAGTGAATATACATAAGAATTAAATCAACTTGGAATCAGCACAAAAACATTCCTTTATATTGCTTATAACTATATGGCAATTTACCAGTGAAGAAGGATCAATGAAGCAATAATGCACAATATTTATTTATTTATTTATTTATTTTATAGGTTTACATAGCGCAGACTCGACTCACGGAGGAGTATCTCTACGCTTAATTCGCCTAGCAGATAGAGAATGAGGCTCTCAAGAGTGAAGAACGAGCTATATTTGGAACAGGAACGTTTTCAGTAATTTCCTAAATGCCAGATGGCTGGTGCAGAGTCAAATATATGGAGATGCCTGTGAGCGTGCATACAAGCACTTTAATAGTGGCATACTCAACTCTAAGAAAATAGTTAGGCTGGTTTGCATAAGTTTTGGAAGTGCATTTTTCCAAATGGCTGTATCAGATAAACCAGCTGAATTTGCATTATCTATGCTTGCCTGCAGTACAATTAAGACATGAGCAGTATAAAATAAGATTAAAATCAACCACAAAGTAGTGGGGCATGAGGTCTTTTTCTGATCCAATACAATATTTCTCCCATATCATAATGTCCCATACTCCATCATTCCTTCACTGGACATGCAAGCATTTAATACGTTGTGAAGTAAGTCCACCAGGTTTGTAATGAAGGCGAATATGCACAACTTTTAAGTAACTTGTCTTTAATGTTGTCCTAGTTTTGTGGAAGTGGTCAGAGAAGGAGGTTGAGAGTCACCATTGGGTCACTAAACGAATCTGGTGGTCTCATAGGCATTATTCCTATAAATTGCATCTCTGGTTTTGCCTACGAAGGCGGAAGGGATACATGCCCTAACTATTCACTCAAACATCTGTGTGTGATGCCATAGTGTTGATGCATATTACATCATCGCGTGTGGTGGGCACATCGTGGGCGGACTAGAGAACCTGTTTAGGGCATGCTATTCCTCTCTGTGGGTCCATTGGTTACTTGTTTCTTTTGGTACTTGTCGGAGTATTGAAGAGTCCAAGAGGTAAAAAAAGGATAAGCTATCCCTAATTTACATCCATGTACCTGCACGTAACTGGCAGTCCAAAATGAAGACAAAATGTAAACTGAGGTGCTAGCCTCTTCTTATAAAGCATATAAGAATCTGAATAAAAATATTTTTTTCTTTCAAAAACACTATCGAAGTAAATTCTGATCTGTATCATCTGTTGTGATATTATGCATTTCAGTCCTGACACGTGCAACTTCATCCTGTAACCTTTTATGTTTAATACATTAAAATAATGTAAATTCTGTAAAGGCAACAATTAGTTACAAGTCACAGCCACCGTGCAGACCGCGTTTCTATTGCTACATCAGCAACCACATGCTAATTAAACATGCATGTGAACAACTGTCATGCAATATCTCCCTTGAAAGTCTCTTTTTATGATAGAGAGCATATACTGTTTAGACCTTCACCTCAAAAGACACATACTTATGAGATGAAGAATAAGTTTAATGATGTTGCTGTATACCACTGTATGCCCCCAAAGGCTGATTTACGGGGTTGGGTGACATTATGGACACAAAAGATAACGAATTAGGCAGACCATGACAAAAAATTCAAGCAAACATTTTATCAAAATATATTTGATGCAATTAAAGCTTTAAGTAAGGCCTGGACTAGTCCCATATCAACCCTTCACTCAAAACGGTCGGTTTATGGTCAGCTTCATGTAAACCTAAGACCATGGGGACTGATTCACAAAGATTTTGCTGGGATTTTCTCTTGCTGTACTTCAGGCTTTCTACTGAGATCAAGGAGTAGGCGAAGTGAATTCCTGACTGATTCGTGGAATTCAGTAGTAATCCAGGTGTACTACAAGAGCTATTCACATCCGCTCAGTGCTAAAGCTTTGTGACCCTGTCCCATATTTGCATTCAGAAATTGGAAGAAATTGAAATGGAAAATCGGCATCTTTCTTCATATCACGATGTTCTATCTTTGAGCTCTATCTGTCATCTCCTGCTCTGTACTGGTTGACCTCAGGGGCTGGTTGAGAATCCAGTGAATTACCAATCGGTTCCCATACACAGGCCTAGTTCATGTTCCAACATTAGGCATGAGGCAATGCTCCCAATTTAATACATCTGGAAATAAACCGGCGACTCACTATTGCAATTCGGTAAATATTGGAGGTGTGCAGGTGACCCTAGATGCAAACAGCTTAATAAAAAAGAAGCTACAGCAAAGAATGTTTTCACTGTGGTGCACCGGATTCCATATATATAAGTAGGATTGTAAAAGAAAACTTTCTGGGCTGTAATGAGTTAAAGGAGTAAGAAATTTACCACAAATGTTTGAACGAGAAACCTTGTACAAAGTTTTATTTCAAGTTCACACTTTAGGGTAATGAGTCCTATATTATTATCAATCAACGTTCAGAAAACGACTCCTCAAGTCACAAATACCTAAAATGATAAATTAAATATAATTTTACTTCTCGTACCATAAATCAGGGTAAATAACAATATTAAATACCATGCAGAGACCATCTCCTTGAACAACGTTATAGCGTCTTGCAGCTAGATATAGGAATCCAGATCTCGAATTTTGAAACATGGTAAGAGATATTTTAGATTTTCTAACTAACTAGCGGATGTGATTTGTGTAATTGGCAATTATTATCACATGGAATGAACTGTAGGCAAATGTTGTATGCATACTTTCCAGTTTTTTCGAATTGTGAAAAACATTTTTTATTTTAATTAACAGGTTGGGGCAAAATTACAAATTGTTCATGCAACACAGCACAGCCTCTGAATTTGCTGTGCTGCGTTGTGTGAAGTGAAAAACACAGGGCAGAGCTAAATCTACCAAGGTTCGCCTGCTGTTGCTTTGATCCTCTGGGCTACACTTTAATTAAGCTGCCATGTATGGCATAGCATCGAAACCTGGTGCAAGGGTGAGTTTCACTGCTTAGCAATGCATTTATCCTGGAAGTTTACCCTTGCAGAACAAATTCCTATGCTGAGTCTCATTTCAGAACGCTTTTACTGAATGAATGTGCTGTGCACTTCAGCACACGTGCAATGAGTGAGGTTTCTTTGAAAAATGAAACGTTTACTCTTGTTAATACCTGCAACATAAAGCAAGAGCTGGCTATCTTAATAGTTTAGACTTTGCATCAAAACTTGGAGCCTTATTTACAAAGCATTAACATAGTGCGATGCCGCAATCCCTTTGGATGTGCTCTGCTGTGTTAATTTCGAAGCACAGGGATGTGTCACCTCTACAATGATATGGCGGATCCCGTTGCTCTCGCTTGCGCTGGCGCACAATTAGCTGCCATGCGCCGACGCAGGCACCCTTGCACCATGATGCCGGGATGTTTCTTCATCCACATAAACAATCTGAAATGACATTTTTCAACTTCTATGTGTGCTGCATTAACACACATAGAAGTTGCAAATCATCATTTGTTTAATGAATGTTTATGTGCAGGAAGGGACACTTCTTCTCGTTGCACCTCCCTAAGCCACCCCTGGGGAGGCATAGCATTAAGACGCATTTCCAGGTTTACGACTTCTTGTAAAGATGGAAATGTGTCAGGTTCTATGGGTGTTGCATGGGAACACCCACAGCAACACCCATGGAACAGCCCTTTAAGGCAAAGTGCTGCGTGTAAAGGGGCTGAATTTACAAGGACAGGAAAAGCCATGCAGGGTGGCTTTTCAAGCCCTTGTAAATATGGGGCAGCAAAAAGTGACGCACAGGTTGCACAACGGGGTTGTAAATAAGCTCCTTGGATTTTTGTACTGATTCACCCAAGTAACATCCTCTTAATAAGAACCAATACAAATCAGTGCAAAGTGTTTTTTTCGCTAGGAGAAAGGCACTTTCCCAGCGCAAATTTCCATTTGCGCTTGAAAGTAAATACTAACGTGCTGTTTTATGTCACTTTGTGACAGAACACAGCCTTAGTAAAAGTTACATCACTGTAGTTGGAATACTACCAAAACACAGTAACAAAGTTTGAACCTTGAGCTTTGCTACTACAGATTTCAAACATTCAATAATAAATCCAAACAAAAATATGTACACTGTTCTGGATTACAATTATAAACACATACAACTCAAATCCATAGTTGCATTACTAAGCATGAGCAAAGTGCCTTGTGACTGCAAAAGACTTAGCAATTAGACAAAAGTTTAGAAGGTGTGCTAGCAACACGTAACATAAACATAAACGTAATTTCTAATGATATTTAACATCATGTATGGGCCCATTCAGCTACAATTATTCATGCATTCTAGCAGGAGAAGTCCAGACTATTATCTCATAAAATGCATGGCAAAATAGGAGATTAGCAGCAAGAAAGAACAAGCAACAATTTAGCAGTTTCTCTCAAACACTGGTTTTACATTCATTAACTAGTGTGAATGTGAGATTAGGTTGTCTCAGGTCCATATTGAAAACTCTTCAAAACAAATTAGCAAGGACCCCTATGGGGCTACCTGGCACCGCATATAAATATATGCAGCAGCTCAGTCAGGTCCTCCAGTGTGAATACTCTTTAGAGCACGTCTACAACATCTGCACCACAATTTCTCATAATACGAGATAGATATTTTCTTCTAATTTCTTTGCAAAGAAGGCAGGACACAAGAAATGCAATTCAAATTCAGTTAGTTTTATTTCGTATATTCTAAATTGGAAGTGTAGGCACCATTTACAGAAGAAGCTTTGTTTAATAATGTTGTTAGAGGTAGTTAATTCAATACTTCTCTAAAAGAAATTTGGATCCTTAAAAGGCGGAGTAAGGCCAATCATGATTCACAAATCACTGTCAAACGCCGCGGATATAAGTAATGACAGATGTCACATCTGCTCATTGACTCAATATGTAACTATTTCTAGGGTTAAGGGTTGACTTGCTCTGGGCAGGTCAGTAGACAATTTGCTCAGGCACTTGTGATTAAGCTATGATTCTATATGCAAACGCTAAAATTAATTTATGTATGTATGTTGGTATGTACATGTGTATTTAAATGGTATTTGCATAGCAAAAAAGTGGTAGAGTGTTGACTAGCATCAAAGACAAAGACACAGTCAACAAGCAATTGGAAAGGTAGTTGGCTTCTGGGAGAAAAAGTGTTCTGTTAAAGCATCATGATGTAAAGGTCTTTAAATGGATGAATCTTGAATTATTTCCTACATTGAAGCATGGTTGGAGCCATCCTGATTATTTTTTTCAATCCTTAATTAATAGATGGAGAAAGCACTTTGACTTGTTTTTTTTTCGTTTTTACACTTCTTTCCTTGACATATGATTGTACCATGGCTGTGAGTGTGTCAAGTGTCACCCGCGGTTATCAGATTCTCATCAAGTTAGGCACCGTATTGGTTGTGATGGTTTTGCAAGTGATGCTGCTTGTTTTGAAGATGGCTTGGGCTGGAAAGAGAAGTCAGTGGAATTTCATCAGGATGGGGGTGATGGTATCCTGTTAGTTCACTTCATGGATCTCTATCGGATTGCAATAACTATTAACCATGGGATTGTTATATTTGTCTTTTTTTATGTTCAATAATTTTATTAAGATTTTAAAAAGATAAAAACAGTTAGATACAGTTCATAATGATACCAGTATGAAGAATAAAGTAAAATCCACAAGTTCATCGGAAGATAACAATAATAGCCAATAAATTGCGTAGAGTAAAAATGACAATCAAGAAATAGAGTGGCACTATTGAATCATAGGAACCCATGGGTGGCATCATTATTAAGAAAACAGAAAGATAAAGGAGAAAAGGAGAAAAAGAAAAGGAAAGATGACAGAAGACAGAAAAGAAGAAAGAAGGAAGAAGAAAGAAGAGAGAAGGAAAAGTAAGAATCTCACTGGGTGACGCAACAAAACAAACCACTACAAACACCAATCAGTCAGATGTCACAAAGGGATATTGATCGACTAACCCCCGTGAGGCAAAATCTAGAGTTCTCCAAACATTAAAAGAAATAGTGGGAGTGAGATGAGCCCTATCCACAAAAGTGTGTGCACTTCTCAAGAAGGAAACCCATGCCCACCACGTGTGGTAAGAAACAGAAGCAAAAGACTTCGACTCCATAAGAATCACCTTGACAGCCACCGTCAGTAAAAGATCTAACAATTGCATATCCAAGGTATCTAACGGCGAAGCCCAGGGTCCCAATAAGATCATAGGGAAAGAAAGAGGACATTTAATTTGAAAGATTAACATGAGATGTTTATGAATAAAATCCCAAAAGGGCTGGAGAAGTGAACAATGAAAGAACATATGTGGATAATCACCGACCTCCAAGCCACAACTCCAACATATATCATCATCCTTTAAATGAAGAGAACAAAGCCGCTTAGGAGTCCAATGAAGGAGGTTGATGGAAATTTTTTTTGATTGAAATAGAGAAGGCGCAATGTTATTGCGCAGAGAGAACATACCTATCAATTGCCAGTTGTCCGACGACACGTGGTTCGTTATCTCCGTACCAAAGTGACGGGACCTTTTTTGCTGCGTGATAGTGCATGAGTCTGAAGATGTTGAAGACAAAAATGTATATATGCGCGAAGCAATGTGACCAGACTTGAGCCACATAGATAATAAAGAAACCAAAGGGGAATCAGGAACAAGACGCACTTTGGCAAGAGCGACTTTAATTTTCAAAAAGGTATAAAAATCCAAATTAGAGAGTGAAAATTGCTGAGCTGAAGAAGAAAAAGGTAACGGGTCATTGTCGGAATTATAAAGATGCCGCACCAATGTGACACCTTTGGCAGACCAATATTGAATGAGTGGGGGGTCAATAAGAACCTTTATGCAGGGATTACACCACAAAGACGACCACCTAGATTTATGAATCGGAGTACCCAATCTCCGATCGATCAATTTAACAGCTGCAATGGTGTCCAATATAATAGCACGAGAAAAAAGAATAGATAATGAAGACGTGGTTAACAATGAAGAGACTGGAAGAGGAGAAGAGAGGGCCTGTTCGATGCACATCCAAGAGGGCGTATGGCCCGGGAGTGAAGAAAACCACAACGCTCCCTGAGAGGCTAAAAAAGCGGTCTGATACTTTTCCCAATCTGGAAAATTACAGCCACCCATATCGTAGGATTTCCGCAATGCTTTATATGCAATACGAGCTCTCTTGTCATTCAAAAGAAATGAAGAAATTATGGAATCAATCTCACGAAAAAAAGAAGAAGAGAGATTTAACGGGAGCATAGACGAGATAAAGTTGACAATAGGAGTGACCATCATTTTTAAGGTTTGGAGTCGGCCCCACCAAGAAATGTGTTTATGAGACCGACAGCCTGATTCATCATTCTCCCGTTTTGCGAGCCCCTAATAGCGATTCATAAGGAATCGCTATTAAGGACTTGCAAAACGGGATTCATGTAGGAATTGCAAAAAATATTGCGATTCCTACATGTTCCTTATTTGCGATTAGCAAATTGCTAATCGCAAATAAGGAATAACTCCCCATGCATTCCTATGGGCCTTTAGGCCCATAGGAATGCATGGGGAGTTATTCCTTATTTGCGATTAGCAATTAGCTAATCGCAAATAAGGATGCGATTTCAAGGGTGCAGGGGTGTCCAAAGGACACCCTGTAGCACCCCTGAAATGTAATCTACATTGGTGTTGCGCACACACATGTCCAAAGGACATGTGTGTGTGTAACATGCAACTTAGAAAAATGCATTTAAATGCATTCTTCTAAGTTTTTGCTATTTACCGAGAGGTCTGACCTCTCTGTAAATAGCGGCCCAAAATTGCATTTTCGCAATTTTAAAATGCTTCATGAATTGCATTTAAGGAATCTCAAATAGAGATTCCTTAAATACAATTCTTCGCAAATGTGCGAATTCTTAAATAGCAAATTTTGCATTTGGGATGATGAATCCCAAATGCAAAAATTGCACTCGCAAAAGGCAAGATTCTGAGAATCTTGCCCTTTGCGAGTGCAATTTAGCTTGATGAATCAGGCTGCAAGTCTGTAAAAGGCGACGGACCTTAATTAAGGTCTGAGTCTCATTATAGGTCACGGTATCCGATAAAGTACTACAAAACCAGACCCCTAAGTAGTTAAGCTGTTTAGATTGCCATTTGAAACCTGCTGAGCTCATATGGGCTGGAAAACAATAAGCATTAAGAGGAAACATCTCCGTCTTATCTCTGTTTAGAGTATACCCAGAGACCTTAGAAAAAAGGGCAATCGAATCTGTGATCGCAGGAATAGCTGAAACAATATCTTCAGAAAAGATAAGGACATCGTCTGCATATGCCGCTGATTTTAGGCACTGTGAACCAAATGTAAAACCCTTAATATCTGGATGAAGATCAATTAGTCTCAGAAGCGGGTCAATAGCAAGTAAGAACAAAAGCGGGGACAGGGGGCAACCCTGACGAGTACCTTGACGAAGACTAAAAAACTCAGAGGTAGCTCCATTCACTCTAATATTCGCTCGAGGGTGGGCATAAAGAGACATCACCATAGTAATAAAGGAGTCCCCAAGATTGTGAGCACGAAGAGCAGCTTGTAAAAAAGGCCAAGAGACCTTGTCAAAAGCCTTCTCGGCGTCAAGGGCAAAAGCTGCAGCAGGAAGCGTGGATCGTTTAGCTGCCCCCAAAATATGGCAAAAGGTACGAATATTGTCCCTAGCAAGCCGACCTTTGACAAACCCAGTCTGTGAGGGATGAACCAAAGAAGGATTATAGGACTCCAAACGTTTAGCCAGAATTTTGGCATACATTTTCGCCTCCATTTTAAGGAGGGAAATAGGACGAACGTTTTTAGGGTCCGTGATATCCTTCCCCTCCTTAGGGATAACTACAATAGTAGCATCCGCCGCTGAACCGGAAACCGCACCACGTTGAATGAATGCATCAAAAAGTGTCTTGAGGCGAGGAACCATGAAAGGGAGGAAAGTTTTATAAAAAGGAATGGGAAAGCCATCAGGCCCCGGAGCCTTGCCAGAACGAGTAGCCTTGATAGCAAGAGTAATTTCCTCAGTTGTAATTGAGGCGCTTAACTGCTCCCTACCTTCCTCAGAAACAGAGTGAATAGGAATAGTGCTTAAAAACTCCTGACAAGCCTCCAAGGATGAAGGATTAGTAGGAGTATATAAATTATCATAAAAATCACGAAAGACCGCAAGGATCTCCTTGGTCTGAAACTTTTGAATGCCGGATCTATCAGAGATAGAAGAAATTTGAGCCGACTTATACCCAGAGTCCTGGAACTTCAATGTGGCTGCTAATACTTTACCAGCACGATTTTTTAACAACAACCATTTAGACTTTTGTGCTTGAACACCAATATAAGCCCGCTTAGTGATAAGGGCATTATATGAATATTTTAGATTTTTAATAGATTGTAAAAGTTGTGAATCTTTCGTTTGACGAAAGAGGAGTTCACTCCGTTTAATATTGTCCGCTAAATCAGAAAGTTCCTTCTTAATGGCAGCATTCCTGCGAGCCATAACTTTAATGATGTAACCGCGAAGAGTACATTTAAAGGCATCCCACAAAACCACATGAGAGTCAACGGACCCTTCATTATCAGAAAAAAATTGTTCAATTTCGGCTTGCAAGGCACTGATCGCAGCATCATCATAAAGAATCTCCATATTTAACTTCCACGAAGGAGAGGATTTCTTAGGGGCGAGCCCCGAGAGGGAGAGGGAAACCGCCGCATGGTCTGAGACAAGAATAGGATGAATGAACGGTGAAGACGAAGATTGTAGCAAAGATGAATGAACCAAGAGGTAATCAATACGAGAAAAACTAGAATGAGGAGAGGAAAAGAAAGAAAAATCACTGCCAGTAGGGTTATGAAGATGCCAGACATCATGAAGATTAGCGGAAGAACACATGTGTAATAAATGTTTGTGAGCTCTAGGAGGACGAAAAGAAAAAGCAGAGTTCCTATCCAACAGAGGATCCAACGGTAAATTAAAGTCACCACCAACTATTAAATTACCATTGTGAGGCGTTCGGGAGAGTAATTTATTGATATTTTGCCAGAAAAGAGGATCATCAGTATTTGGAGCATAAATATTCAAAGCATAAAGATCATGAATACCATCAGATAGTCGAGATAAAATCCAACGACCTTCAGAGTCATGGTCAGAAGAAAGGATCGATAAGCCAGAAGTTTTAGGAATGAGGGTGATCACACCATTACGTTTACCAAGAGCATCAGAACATGCAACATCCATAACCCAGCCATTTCGCAACCACAAAGCCTCTTTATGGGATAACTTTGTCTCTTGCAAAAAGACCAGATCCGAAGACAAAGATTTGCAATAATCTAAAATTTTAGCCCTCTTAACCGGATGATTCAAACCCTTAACGTTAAGGGAAACTACATTTAAGCCAGGCATAAGTGGACAAAAAAAAGGCACCACAAAAGGGAGACAGATGGACGGAAAAATAAAACACTACCATCGGACACACAGTAGAGAAACGCCACCAGGAGATCCAAGAGAAAAAAGAGAAAAGAAAGAGGAGAAGAGAGGGAGAGAGAAGAAAAGATAAGGAGAGAAAAGAAAGGAAGAAGAGACCCGCCAGGGTAGGTCTATGGGAGACCCGACTCATATCAGGGGGAACAAGGAGAGGGAAACAAAAGACTGTCAGGAAAAAGACCAGCAAGCAATAGATCCCAAACTGGAGAGAAGGAAACAGCAAGCAAGGAGAGTAGAGCAAGAAAGTGAACCCAATAGCAAACTGGAAATCGGAAAAAGGAAGGTATATAAAAGAGGTCCGGAAAAACAAATCCGAACAATGAGCGAAAACAAATGACAGAAAAAAACAATATGAAACTGAGGCATAGTCAATAATAAGCACTTGAATAAAAGCTAAATTGAGATAACAGTATCTTAGCTATATGCCAACAATTAAACGGCAAATAAGCCATAAATGCAATACAAAGAGCCAGAAAAAACAGAATTTAAAAAGCAAAAGATGATGTAAAAACAAGAAACTATCCAAAAATAATAAAAAGCAGTAATACATGGTGTATATATATAGAGGTCAAAAAGACAAGAACTATATACAGTATAAAATCAAGCAACTAAAATGAGAAGCAATATTAGATATGACTAGGAACAAAAGTACAAGGTGAAAAGCACATAGCGAAAGTATAGACAGAATATCATCACGTGCTAAAAAGAATTACTAGCCCGGGAGACATAATACAGGTACAAGAAAGGCAAATATACAAAAAGAGACCAAGTGAATGAATATAAAGAGGAAAACTGACACAACGGCTCGAGCGGCTTAACAAAAACAAACATCATAACCTACAAAAGAAAAGAGAAGAGCATTACACAGCCAAATGCATTAACGAAAGATAAGAAAAGTAAAGAAAAATAAAAGGACAACCTAAAACAAAGATCAGTAAATATGAGATACATAAAGACGGTGCCAAAAGTCGTCCATCACAAAGAGAATAATCAGGAAAGACAAACTGGCCACAAACAAATACCGGGAGAAAGAAGATAAATATCAATAATAGGACAAGCTAGAGCTGACCCGAGACAGACAAAGTAATTGGAAATCAAATATCAACCAGTGACCAACATATGAAAACAGGTAACAGAAGATGTGAGACGCATGCGCGAAGAACCAAAAAACGCTCACATCAGGGAGAACAAGCAAGAAAGACAAAAAGACCGCAAAAAAATATCTGAAAAAGTGGATAAATACCAATAACAAGTGAAAGTAAAACAGACAGGTGACCAGCAACTCATGTGAAGAACGAGTAGCAACCAATAGTCGACATACGGAACGAAAAAATGAAGGCATATGTGAAACGGCAAGACTCATGAAACCACGACAAACAAGAATGACAAAAATTCAAGTCCTAGAAAAACCAGGAGGTGAAGAAGAAACCATCTGAGACGGAGAAAGAATAAGAACAATACTAGTCAACAGAAAGCTGACAAGGTACGGACAAAACATCCAGAGAACGAATAGCAACCAACGACCAACATAAACTGCGAAGGAGCAATGACAGATGTGGAACAGTAAGACGCACTAAACCACGTGGAACAACAAAGAGAAAAACTCAAGTCCCAGAAGATCCAGGATTCGGAGCAGAGTCCATCTGTGATTCCAGTTGGTTATCTAAAAAAGAGGAAAGATCAGCAGGTTCATCAAAAATCCGATGGCGACCTTGGAAAGTTATACGATACTTGGATGGACCAGCAAAGGAAAAAGGAATATGCATGTCCAAAAGACGTTTTCGCAGGTTGAGAAATCCTTTTCTCCGAATTACAGTGTCTCTGGCAAAATCCTGGGAGATAGTAATCCGATGGCCGTCCCAAGATATCGATTTTACTTTCCTCATGTGAACCAAAATCTGTTCTGAATGCTGATGACGCAGCGGTTTGAGGATTAGTGCTCTCGGATAAGTGGAGTTTTTAGGTTTAAACGCAGGAACTCGATGAGCTCTCTCAATTTCAAAGTCTCTCTGAAAGGAGATTTGTAGAGTAGAAGGTATCCATTTGGAGAGGAAATCAATCATGGAAGAGGCAGACTGTTCTGCATCTTCAGGAAGACCAAAAATACGCAGATTAGACCTCCGATTACGAACTTCCTGCTCCGTAAGGTCTCTGCGCAACGCCGCCATCGAACGTTCCATCTGAAGAAGAGACCTCGACTGTTGGTGCGAAGTATCCTCTACCATACTAATACGGATTCAGTATTTGTAACCCTAACAGATAAGGCTTTAAAGTCACTCCTGATAGCAGCCACCTCAGTTTGCAGTAAGTCTGTGCTAGTTTTAGTAGACTGCGCAATATCATGGACAGTATTTAAGCGCGCCAGAATAGCATCTAAAGTGGTATTAGTATCTTTCTGAGAGGATTCAGGAGAGGGGGACTGTTGTTTAGAGCGTTTTAAAGTCCCTTTAGAATCCTTTGCAGTAGGAGAAGGCCCCATGATGTCCGCCCCTAAGAATAGACTACAGTAGGCAGTTCAAAAATAATTTGACGTAGGTAAATGAGCAAGGGATAAGAGTTATACAAAAAAGCTAGAGCTCACCAACAGCCACTGACCAGAAGCTCTGTAGCTCTATAGGCGCAGACTATGTCCTGGATAACAGCGTACAAAATGGCGGACAAGAGCAGTTGAGGTAAAAAAAGGAAGCCAGAAAGACCCAAAAGCGCAAAAAATAAATGCTGCCAAATAGCAAGCAACCTAGCAGTCAGGTTACATAGCATTAACCCCTCAGGTAAGGCAGGCAAGCAAGTAGAGCGAGACACATGAAGTGAAAATCGGCAGTCAGAGATGCATAGAAGACAGCAAGCAAATAGTGCGCCTGTAATGGATAGAGTCAACTGTACAGGGTCATCAATAGCAAAAAGTAGTAAATATCACCTCAAAGCCGCTGTTCAACATATCGCGCTTGAAGACCTGGGTCTGATGCAAAAAAAACGAGCGACGCCATCGCAAAAACAAAATGGCGGCCGCTCACTGAAGTGCCGGTGCAGAGGATAACAATCAAAAAAAAGGACAGTTCTGGACGTCATTCGCCGAGAAAATCCACATGAGAGCACTCACTGCTCCTTCCGATACCCCATGCTGCAAGCTGAAGAGGAGACACGTGGAAACGGGATCCTTAAATCGTCCCGACAGTCTTCGTCTCCCTGGAGCTCAAGCGCGACCCGCCATCACATAGCGGCGCGCAAGCCACGCCCCGTTATATTTGTCTTTGAATGTAGATGTCAAAGCAGGATTCTCTTGGGTCTTAGATGGAAATGGTGGAATACAAGTTGATCTCTAAACCATCTTCCAAGAATTTCTTGTCCAGTTTCAATTGACTTCAGGAAGATTGAATGTTTTCAAATACTTACTTTGAGTTATTATATGCTATGTGGTATATTTATGAAAGTGTGATCTCCCCCAGGTCTCTTGTTGTTGAAGCAGTAATGTGATATCATGCACCGAGTAAGAATTAAGCCGAAAAAGAGCCGTTTTGTTTTCCTTCTGAAAAAAAGAATATACAAAATAGTAGACTTAGAGCCATATGTATCATTGAAATTCGCATTCGCAAAGACCGAAGTTCGCAGAATTTCAGCCTTTGCGAATGCGAATACGCTTAATGGTATGATTTCAAAATGATTGGGTTTCAAGGAATTGGTAAAAATGCGAATCCCTATCTTGCGAAATTGGCCTATCTGCGATTATTCTGCGATTCCCTACATTTGCGAGTTCTCAGATTGCGAAAATCGCAAACGGAAAATCACAAATGTAGGTAATCGCAGAAAAATCGCAGATTGGCCATAATCGCAAAATAAGGAATCGCAATGCTATGTATGAAAAAATCGCAAATAGCAATTTTCGGAAATTCGCAAATTACAGAATCACAATTACCACCAAGTAGGAGCCGGTGGTAACCAGGTGCAAACTATTTAAGCAGCAACAGAATACCACAAACTGTTTACCACAATGGCGGGGCTTTACCTGATAGCTAGGAGGATGCATCTGAGAGCTTCTGGACAGAGGAGGATACGCCAGGAGAGGATATTCCGTTTGCGCGTCAGCATCTCCCAGCGCCTTGAGGAGGAGCTCTACACCCATCTATGTAATAGATTGCAACTTATAGTTTCATGAAAAACCAAGGAGGTCCATCCATCACGAGACAGAGGAGTGCACAGAAAGAGTAGCTTAATTTAGGAATAAGAATGTTGAGTGAAGGTGGGCATTGAGGTGGAAAACTGTGTAGAGGCCGGCATCCGATCCTGGCCCAGTCCAGACAGACACAGACAGCTTTGCTTCAGGAGCATCTTTCGTGTGGATTTACTGCCAGTACCTTTTTATGTTGGGGTGGACAGTCTATTGTGATAAGAAAGCCTGGTGCCCCTATCCCCCCAAATATGGCACTGGGGTATATGAACAATGGTAAACATATATAAGCCACTGGTGTGTACCGATTCTGAGGATTATGCCTCCTGCACAGCTGCCTACAGTTTACAATCAAAGACTCATATGTGGAATACAGCAAACGGCAAAGAGCCTACAGATTGGAATGTACTGTTACTCAAACAGGTGAAAAAAGACCATATAGCAGTGTGCTAAAATACAAATGCATACGTGTACCATAAAGGAAGAAAAAGATAATAGTGAGATACAAAAGCATCAACTATGGGGACAAAGGTCAGGATAAGAAAACCTAGTGATGAGTATATGCACTGCCAGCACATTTTTAGATTGTGGGGGACACATGAATCTCGTGTGCTCAGATACCCAACTTCACCTCTCTTCCCTGTACAAACTGGGGGAAGTATTAATGGTGGTAAACACAAATAAGGGATTGGGGTATTCCAATTATGGGCAATACGACGAAAATCAACTACCTCTTACACCCAGAAGCTCCGACATGAAATACAGGAAACAACAAAATGGCTGCTGATTGGAGCGTACGCTAACTCAAACAGGTTAAAATGGCATATAACTGTGTTCAAAGTCAAATACGTACTTGCACCGGAAATGAAAAAAGTATAACAGGGAGATTCAAGTGGAGAGAATAAAAATAATTGCAGTAAAAAGCAGAAATTGCAGGGGAAAATGTACATGATATCAAACTTTAATGCTGCGGGGTGACGGTGGAAGTACATATTTGCACTGAAGTGGCCACATTAAACTAGTGTACTAAGAAACCCAGGGTTCCCTCTATTCCCAATGTTGCACGAGGGAAGCATAAGCAAAGGTAAACACAAATAAGTGACTGTGTGTGCATTAGACTCAGATGTGTAATATAGCAAACAGCAAAACGCTTGCTGATTAGAATGTACTTTAACTCAAACAAGTAATCTTTCTGGCTAATTAGTTGAGTAACAAAGCATCAGGGGTGCGAAAATGGTTATCACTCGGAAAGTGATATAAGTACAGAACCTTTGGAATTATAAGCATTAATGGAACAACACATCATATTTTGTCTTGTGAAGCTGGTAGAAATGCTAAACATCAACTGTCTGGGAGTTCCCAATATACAAATTGTGAAATTGATGAATAAACCTGTGTGGAAAATACTATCTTTGTATCCGCAGCTTTTTTGCTTTGCTGCCTTGACTTCCTGGTTGTAAAACTTCATACACATTACCCTTGCTAACCAGCATAACTTTACTCTGCTTCCCTTTTCAACGTATTGAGATTAGCATACCCCTAACTGTCACATTTAACTTACCCAAAGGTCCGTAGTATATGATATCAAAGTATACTCAGGGGCTGTAAGTGAAATGGGACCAATGGATTGCAGCAGCCATTGTGCCCCCCATAGCATTGATGATACAAACATGGCTCCAGACTTGCTGGCATTGCGTCCCTGTACAGGTTTAAACTGCAAATGTGACATGTCAAAATAACCCATTTTGACAGACCAAAACCCACCTTTTAAAATATTGATTAGTCACCTCTAAGTAAGCCTTATTGTCCAGAAGGCAGGGAGCATGGTATTCAAAAGTAGGAAATGGAAACGTTTATTGGTAAACATGCCCTTTCAGTAAAAAAAGCACTAAGAGCTATTTTCACTGTAGCGGGGTCGGCTGTTTCATCGAAACGTTGAGAGATAACATTGCAATTAACCGGTGTATCTCCACCTAGGAACTGCTACAAAGTTCATTCTTGGACATTTAAAATATTTATTCCAGGCCCAATTCAAATTCGGATTGATAGTAAATGTTTCAGTACAGGTACTTTTAGAAAGTTACCTATTAATATTACCCTGCAAAAACATGATCATTCTGTGCTTTGCAACTGTCAACAGATGAATCTCCTGTGGTGAGGTGTGAATTGCTCCCAGGGCAGGGACGTGGTGTGGTGAGATACTGTTCTTCCCTTGACATGAAGGCCTGGGGCCTGTGCCCGGACCCTTAATTAACTTCAAAGAGGCCTCTTCTCTTACAGCTGGACTAAGCTTGCAACTAGGACTGCCACCTTTATTTTAATCCTAGTTTGTTGGTACCCATACCAGTGGGAGAGTGAGCTGCCCCAGAACTCATTTAGAGGGACCACATGGGGACAGGATGCTGATAATTTCAAAATGAATCTGCCCTGGACTCTGATGCTGACCTCTGCTGGCGTGGGTCTTGACACCCATGCACCCACGGTCCTGGACCATTGTCTGTTCTGGAAGTGTGTGCTTTCTAACAAGTCATGAGACCTGGGACTTAGAAACCTTTGCTGACCTTTTTCTCTGACTGGGACCAACTAGCCAAGCTAATCCATTGCAGGTGCCACTGGGCCAACGATCCATACAGCCTCCACTATGTTCTTCTCCAAAGCAGCAAATTTGATTCAACAGGATTTCACAGTGAAGTTAGACGGGATGGTCTGGCCCCTTACAATCGCAGCCTTCAACCTTTCCCCTTTAAAAGAATCCGAGCTCCAAAAAAAGTGATTACCTCAGAAGGTAGAAAACTTAATTGCAAGAAGGCACAAAAGGCATCCAGCCGGTGGAGAAAGTTCACATTTCTTGCACTTGGAGCTTTCCCACCACAAGTCAACAGTTCACAGAGACTGTGCCCAGCGCATATCTGATGATGTGGATCCCTGTATAGTCACAGCCTCCTGCCCTACCCCTCTGAGTTTTTTTTACTTCAAATCTGGAGACTAGGCCTGAAAGTAAAACGTCTAACCAAGTTGAACTAGGTTCATGTATCCAATCCATGCTCCATCACTGTCATCCTTTTTAGGTACATGTCAAGCACAACCAGATGACCACACATTGTGCTTATAACTTTCTGGTGGTATTTTTTACTTTTTACTATTGTGCAAGGTGTTATAGACTTATGCAAGAACAGATATCAATTAGATGAAAGAGAGATTAGTAAGGTAAGTGGTGTTACTACATTAGTAGAATCGACATACCAACATGTATAGTGCCATCAGGATATAATTTGAGATCCCTTGACATCAGGGATAAATATGTCCAGTTCCGATGGTTTCGTGAAGAATATGGGCCAGATCTAGGTAGCCCAATACCAGTCAGTAACGGCCGAAATTACCGAAATTCGGCCGTTACGGACCTGGAGGCCCATAGGAATGAATGGGGAATACTGAATCGGTATCTACCGAATTTTACCGATTTGGTAAAAATTACAGAATCAATACCTACATACCATTTACCGATTCTGAAATACTGAATCGGTAAAATTCAGTATTTTAGAATCGGTTAATAGTATTTACCTACATATGGCCCTATGTGTTGCCATTGAGTGCCATTCTTAATTTAGCTGCACCAATGTAGGAGAATTGGATCAACAGATCTTTGAGTGTTTTCCCCTTTGATTGGAATGCTTTCTTTTTCTTTACCATGTCCTTAGAGAAGTCTTCATTATTTTAAATTGATGCACCATGCCAGGTGATTTTCTGTGTTTTCTTTATATGGGCAAGTATTAGTCTGGCAAGAGCATACTGGAGCAACCTGAAGATGAGAGCACTTGAGAAATAAATGAATGAATGAATGAAAAGGCATTTCTAAAGCGCATGGCTACCCGGGGGCATCCCAGCACTGACAGCAGTGCAGCTTCAGCTCCGGACAGTATCAGGGAGAATGTAGATTTTGGGGATTTTTAATTAAGCCCTATGGGCCCATGCAATATCAAAGTCTCATACAAATGTAATGCCCAATGGGGCTTGGCCGAGCAGGTGACTATGATGGCCGCCTAACTCGAGAGCTCCGGAGTCATCGAAACACACAATACCCCCACCAGCGCAAAAATGCAAGGAACTGCTCTCCAAGGCATAAGGTAGTGGACCTGGTGGCGATGGGCAGTGATCTCTTCAACAACGACAGCTGGAGGTGTCCGAGGAGCCGCAATACACACACTGTGCATCTGGGCCTGGTGCGGCCATCGGAGGCCCCGAGTTGACAGGGACTAGGTTGAGCATGAGGGTGGGCCCTGGTGTGTACTCAAGCTCTGCAACGCTGGTTCCGACGACCCCTTCGCTCTACCTCGTGACCTGCAGAGGACCTCCGGCTAGGATGCGGTTGAATTTGAGGCTGATGTACGAAATACTCCTCGATCACACAACAGTAGGTGCAACGTGGAGGCGGCAGAGTTCACCGAGGGTAAAAATGCAGTAAGGCCACCTGCCGCGAAGGAATAAATACGCATCGTCGGTCATGGGCGCTTATACAAAGCAGGCTCAAGCTGGAAGCCTTTAAATACTCTTGGAGCGGTGCAGCACACAGGCCGGATTTGGCATGGCAGGTTCTCCAGCATTGGCTATATTCTACTTAGTCACAATTTTCTAAATGAGTGCGCAGCTGATCACCTTTGCCAACTGTCTGGATTAACATTGTGCTCATTGGGGAGTACAAGGTGCCCACTTGGACATATCTGAGGTGCCGCGCGAGAGGTGCAGATTGCGGACATTGCCTAGTGAAGGAGATAGCATACCATCTAATTGTGCCAATCCTCTCATCCATGTGCTGGCCCTGCTGCATTTACAAAGTGCACACCAAGCTCCTCCATACAATATAATTCTTCTCCTGTGTCCTACCTCTGCATATCTGGGAAGTAATGATGGGCTGCACAGATCCCTAACAAAGACAGCTGAATATTGATTGAGGAAAGACCCCAAGAGAGAGGAGAATGAGTGGGGCGGCTGATCAAGATGGCTGCCAACTTCAAGGTGTAGCAGCCATTATGGCCGAGCTGAAAGCAGGCTTCCAATCAATCGATAAATGCCTAGGTACCCTCCACAACCGGGTCAACAATATAAATGGTCGTTTGGAAGCACATGCAACCAGGATCGATGCCGCTGAAAACTGAATTTCGGACTCTGAAGATGGTCAACCCTCTGTGCAGTGGCGCCTGGAGAGGGCCGAAGGCCTTCTCAAGCAGATAGCAATGAAGGCCGAGGATTTGAAGGCGCGCTTGCAAAGAAATAATCTACGGGTTGCCGGAATAGCGGAGTCAACCAACACCGGCCCTATGCCCAAATTTATTGAATCCCTCCTAACTGATCTGTTCGAAAGAGACTCTTTTTCCACTACGTTTGCTTTCGAGCGAGCACACCACTCTCTCAGTCCCACTCCTGCACCAGGGGTGACCCCTAGAATCATTGTTCCTAAGCTCCTTAATTATAATGATAGAGACACTGCTCTTCGGCTATCAAGGAAACAGGAATCACTCTTGTAACAGTAGTCAAACATCTCCCTGTTTCCTGATTTTACACCCTTAGTCCAGGAGGCTCTCCGCAAATATGGTGATGTGAAGTGCATGCTACAAAAATAAATGTTAAATATGCCATGCTTTACCCCGCACGACTGAGGGTACAGATTGGGTCCAAATCGCACATTTTTGACACCCAAGACGCAGCTGCCAAATTTTGGAAAAGTCATCACCAACTGCTACAGTGACAGGAGAAGGAATGACGGAGAATACCCTAGTACCGGAGAAGAGGCTTGAATTGAATATGATAAATATAGCCTGAGGACATGTACGAAGCTGTCTAAACTAAAGAGATCTGTTGCATATGGATGTTGCAGAGCTTTTGATGACACTCTATTGCTACAGAGAACTGGACCCCGACAGCCTTAATCTACCAGACAGTTAAATTAAACTTGAACATGACGATTGAAGTGGGTGGACACACTTCCAACAGTAACTGATCGCCCAAGAGATGGTACCCATGGAGCGTTGCTGCTCCCCCAAGGGTAAGTTCCTGTGTCTCCCCCTTCCCTTTTCCCACCCCACCTTTCCTTCTCCTTACCCACTGTTTCTTATGTCTTTGTTGGGATTCACCAGGTGCCACTTATTGGTGTATCTGATAGGGGTGGGTGAGGGGTTTGAATGGGGTTGTTTGTTGTGATTTAGTCACTATTGACAGTTTATAATTTTTAGAAGCATGTTATCTTATGCAGAAAGACATGCCATGGTCAGCAATCACTACACAACCGGCATTGATACAAGGGGTAGAGATGAACATTACAACGGTAAATTTCAACAGACATACACCTTAGGTGCTTTACATGGAATGTGCGGGGACTATCTTTCCATAAGAAAGACAGACAAGCGCTAGCTTATCTAGGGCACCTACGCTCATGGAGTATGTATTCTTATGCACCGTTCCCTTCCTGTCCAGGTCCTGTCGGTGGTACAAGATCCCGAGGGCCGCTTTCTCTTAGTACAGGGCTCAATGGATGGGACACAATTACTTCTGGCTAACATCTATGCCCCCAACGTTGATACAACAGATTTCCTTTCCTGAAACCAATAACTAAAATATTAAGGGGGATTTCAACCTTACATTAGATCCCACCACTGATACCAATGGCCCTGGCTGGATAACGAAAACTCAATCCACCATAGACCTTCTTTCCCTGTTGAAAACAGCATTATTGGTAGATCCCTGTTGCACCGACTTCCCAAATTCCCATAATTATTCCTTTTAATCTGCCCCGGATGGCACCTAGTCTAGAATTGACCATTGGTACATTACACTGCAGCGACTTTTAAATGTGACGAAACTTGACTATTTACCCTGTACTATATCTGATCATTCCCCAGTCCTATTAGATGTGGCATTCCCTTCACTCGCTAGACAGCGCCCACTGTGGAGATTCCCGGCCGTTGCCCTGCTAGATTCAGCATTTCATGGAGAGGTTGAGGCGGCTATCGCTGATTATATCCGACTGAACATGGGTACAGTACGATCTCAGCTTGTGCTATGGGATACATTTACATCCTTTATTTGTGGAGTATTTTATCGCCTGTCTTGATAATATGCCCCAAAGTGCTTAACACAAGTATCAGTTGCGCTACATGAGTACCCATTCACTTTTGTTAGGGGAGAGTAAGTGATTTGCGCAGAATCACATGATGTTGCAGGTCTCTCGGAGACTCGAATCTGGAATCCCCAGCTCCGAGGTCGACCGCCCTAGCCGCTCGAACAACTCCTCTCCCTATATATAAGCAGAACCTACTTAAAGTGCTGTGTGTTTCTCAGATATTGCGACAGTACATAGTTCTGAGCTTACGCCCAACAGGTGGAGAACAGCATCTTAATCAAGGTGAATTGAGCGTCTAAAGCGTAAAAAAGACCGTAGAAACAAACTTACGTAAAAGCATATTTAATCATCGTGAAGTTGTTTTTAAAAAAAACTGTGACTAAGTGCAATATGTCATTTTTGCAGACTTATTTAAAGGCATTAAAAAAATGTGGACTATTTCTGGTAAAAACCACAAAAAAAATTAAACTGACACATCAATTGTTTAAAAGCATTATTACATGGGCATACAAGCGATTTCAAATTATGCTGGAGACCTAATGGAACGAAGAGTAGGTACTTCAGTGTGTCTGCCCGAAAACGGACCATTAAAGAGCATTCCCATCATCTTCTCCTGTGCACTTTACATTTTTTCTTGGGCATAAGATGTGATTTTCTAACTTTCCTGTAGTAAATATGTCAGTGTTAGTAAATACCTGGGGAAGGCCAATAGCATCAAAATATTTTTTTTTACAAATGGTAACCAGGGAATATCAAGTCCTTTATTTACTTATTTATTTATTTATTTGATTTGAAATGTTTTATATAGCGCTGCAGGACCCTGGGGTAGCAGAGCGCTTTACATGAGCATTAAGATTCCAGTCCGTACAGTAGATTCAACGGGATCAAAACATATACAGACATTACACATTAAAAAAAAACACTTCTTAAATAAGCAAATAGGCTAACAGATATGGCCATGAGTAGAATGAAAATGTCACTACAGACAGTTCACACAGAAACAATAAAACAGGCAAGGGAGCTAAAGAAGGGTTGTTTACCCGGGACAAGGCTTTCGTTTATGCAGTTAAAGGGGGTAGGGCTGATCAAATATCCATTGTCCGAAACAGGCAGCACAGCTCAAATTAGGAAAGGCGGGAGAGAGACAAATGGGGGCTGTTAAGTGAGGAAGCGAAGAAAAATTGAGTGAAATAGGGTGGGAGGGAGCAAAAGAGAGGAGAAGGGAGCAAGGAGTTTGGAGGAGAATTGAGGAGGTGCTAGAGGTAAAAAGAGGGAGGGTAGCATTAAAGTGGAGAAAAAATATCAAGGAGAGAGGGAGAGGGGAGAAGAGTCGGACAGAAAAAGACTGTCAGGCGAAATGAATAACAGGGGATGAATAAAGGGTTGAATGCAGCGATTAAGGACCCCAGTATTTACAGAGAAGGTGAGATTTGAGGTCTTTTTTGGAAGCTGTGGTACAAGGGATTGCAACGCAGGTCTCTGGGGAGGGCATTCCAGATGGTCGGGGCGTTTCCCGAGTAGTGGCGGGATTGTGTGGAGCTCCTATTTGATAGGGGGGAATGAGAAGTAGAGCATTTGAGCTTCTCGTCTACTGGGAGCAGCCCACTTTAATAACTTTATCCCACAATAGTCAGTCTTTTATTATATATCTTGTTTATGATGCCTCCTAATTTTTTCAAATCGAAAGCCATAACAACAGGATTAGTATTATTTCTATCTAGAGTTGCTATTCTGCGCAGGGTGAAGGAATGATCTTTTTTTTGTTTGTGGTACCGATACTAATGCATAGTTTAGCTTCGGACATTCTTCATCTAACGTTTGACATCCTTTCTTTATGCATGATAATTCATTCTGCATGATATCTACACTATATTTTGTGGATTGTGCCAGATAATGTAGGGGTTTGAGTTTTTGCATGGTCAGTTCTAAAGTTGTACCATTATCAGGTTTAGTTGAATCTGGTATTGGAGGTATTGGAGGTCTTGTTTGGTTCTCTTTGTCTCGCTTACTTCTTTGTGGCCATCTTTCAGATCCTTCAGATCATGGGCTTTAGTGTCAGCCATCTTATTGTTTAGGGAAATAATAAGATAAATTAGCATTTTGCAGGGCTATTTTGGATATTTTGCGTAGTTGAGGTGAGAGTTCAAAGGCGATGAATCAATGCTGCTTTTCAGCCATGGTTTATCCTTGGTTGAGATATAAAGGGTGCCTTCAGTTATGAGTTAGACTAACATTGTTTCCCAAGTTTCTGGAACAAATGTGTATAATTATTATGCTGTCAGCCTGCAAGAGCAGAGGCAGGACGAGAACCCTACATCAAGGGTTGTTTGTGTTAGTGGATGAGAACTGCTGCAGTTGATCCTGGGAGCCTTTGGTAGTGAATATTGTAATGTGTGCCTTGAGTGCTGGTGCTTAAATGTACAAGTTTTATTTTTTCTCCTCCCAAGCCTCCTTGGATTAAACAGAAATGTATTTTTACCTTTTCTTTATTCTCACATCAAGGGAGATTCGTATGTTCATCTGGAAGCATTCAGGACTGTTAACTTGTGTCTCAGGTGTTCCCGCAGATCCATTGTTTAGCAACCGCTGATCAAGATGTGGGCAGAGCTCAGTTTGAATGCTGTTAGGGCTGCCCTCCAACAGCCATTTTCAAAGGAGGTGCTACTCCACATTCCATCACGGTTCCCAGGGTTCCTGGGTGCACAAGCTCTGTTTTTCAATTGAGTCTTTAAGATTATGATCCAGCTAGGGGACAGAGGTAAGTTGATGATGGGCTCTGATACAGGCACTTTTAGTTAGTAGACTTGACAACGGAAATGCTCTGCTGGTGGGGATGAGGGAAGACTTATTCTCAAAGCTTCAAGTCGTGCAAAATAAGGCAGCACGCCTAGCTCTGATTAAGCCTGCATGCACTCCCTCTTCTCCATTACTGAGAGAGTTGCATTGGCTACCTATGAGGAAAAGAGCAGTCTTTAAACTTTTGTGCCTGGTCTTTAAAGCCCTGGTCGGATTGGGACCAGTATATCTAACGTGAAAATTAACATGGTATACTCCTATCAGGCAGTTAAGATCCAGTGGCCATAAGTTCCTCCAAACACGGAGAATTAAAATGGCTAATATGGGTGGGCGTGCCTTTTCCTATTTGGACCCCAAATACTGGAATGCACTGCCAGAAGATCTGCAGACCTGTCCCTCATTCACAATCTTTAAGAAAAAATTAAAAACCTGGCTATTTTAGATGAATGATTCTGCATGTTGTTGTCTGCTCCAGGGGCGCTGAGAGATCCCTCTGGGGATAATTTGTGCGCCATATAAATCATAAATAATATAAATAATAAATAATAATAATAATGTTTCTTGTACCTTTCCTCATGCAAAACTAAGGCAAGTTGTGTTGGGTTGTGCCACTTTTGTGATACAGCCTCGACTCAAAATCCATTTTGACATTTACTAAGCCAAGCAAACTAGATTTGCTTAGTTTAGCAAATACCAAATAACACAATTCAGTGCATAGCACTGCATTGCATTACTTTGCATTGGGCTCATATTACATGGGCCGAGCATGGGCGTTCCATGGTGCAAGGTTGCACGCATTACAGGCAAGATTCTTTTTGTGCAGAAAGTTAACAGTGCAGCACACATGGAAAAAGTAAGATACAAGGAGAAATATATTTCTCCTTGTTTTGCTTCTGTGGGTTAGGCACGCCATTCTTGATCAAACCCAGGTTTACAAGTCTTTGTAAATCGGGGTTTACATCAAAATGCATGAGTAGATATGTGGGAAGCAAAGTAATACAAGACAGCCCCATACAATGCGTTGCGTTACTTTGTATTGACTGAACCACACAAGGCCATGCAAATCTATTTTGAGTGGCTTAGTAAATATCAAAAGGATTTTTGCTGCCGGAGTTGTTTTGGTTGCTGGAGCAGCTCCCAGCTTGCGATGATGCAGTAATTTAGCTTTATGCAGCTGAAAAAACTGGTGGCTATATCTGACTTTGAACCTCTGTGAGCTCTACTACATCTACTACCATTTACACTACTGGAACGTATTCAATGTGGCTCATGGTGCAGCCCACTGTCCCCCTCCCCCTGGCATCAGCTGTCTGAAAGTTACTTGACCCCATGGCAAAGGAATAGGTAAGTTACTTTTTTGTATCAGTTTTGTGTAATTCCCCCCACCCCACCACCCCCATTCCGAGGGGGCTGACACTTGACCACTGGTTGGTACTGCTACTTGGCATGGACCACTGTCTACTTTTGTATTTACTGCATAGGCGTCATATGGCTTTTGTAATATATTTTCTACCTACCCAAGATGTATGCTTAATCACTAATAAATTGTTACTTGGAAAATAAAAGTTGCCTTTACCCAGTGGGGGAAGGGGGGTTAATCTTTTCTTCAGCTCTCAAATGGAGACTGCTAGGGTGAGACTTCAACAAGTCCTCTGCACTCCTCAGTGGTTAGTCAGGAAGAGTACCCTCACAGTATGGGTCCAACCTGCCGAACAGAGCCTCAATCCCTACTTTGTGTGCCGGGCCAAATCCCTTGGCAACGTTGGTACGTGTAGCCTCTCTTGGCATATGTGGTTGGCACAGTAAGGGAAAATATGATGACAGCCTCCACTGGCACAAGCATCCCAGCCAAGGTGATTAGATACCTCAGGTACTTCTCATAGTAGTAACTTTACTTGTGGTCCCTTCCCGCATATGGAGTCACTGCAGTGTGGTGATACGATCTTAGAAATTCCCGCACACTGCTCAACACATAGCTCAGTCGATGGCAGCCCTCTGCTGGCATAAGGGTATCACCAAGCTAGCCAGACACATGGCAACAACCTGATGGATGAAAAGCTGAATCAGCACACCTCACACAAGGAGGCCACATGGCAGGGCATGGACCTCTCTCCCCCAATGCTCTCTGCTTCCTAACATGACACACACGTATTGTGAAGCCGGCTGCTGCTGGTGGTCCAGGACAGGCGGTCTTGGTTTTCCTGGGTGATTTTCTCTCACCCAGCTAGAAGGCCTTTGCCCCCAGTCCTTGAAACAGGCAGAAATCTTGCAGAGGTTCCCTTTTCACAAAGCCCTGGCTGCTTGGAAGATGACAACATTTATGGTCTTGATCCAGTGCTACACTTTATCAATACTCGATAACATACAAATGGCCCATACACATTCACCCAAGTCCTTGATGCACTGGGGGTCAAGTTTTAATGACAGCAAATTAGTTTGCGTCACAGGTTCATGTTTAACATCTAATACATAACTAAACCTTTATATCAACTCTCTTCCTCTGGTCGATGGACCAATTAGTTGAGAAGATGATGGTAATGATAGTACTATCTAACTAGCTATCTATTTAGCTTAATAATCAAAGATTCTCTGTAAGGTTAATAAAGTTTATATCAAATTCTTGTAAATAGTAAGTGCTCTTCCCATACAGGTCACAAATGCAAACAAAGAATCTAACAAAGGGATAGAAAAACAATCAGCAAATTCAAGACAGTGTCATACTCATAATCAATATACGATATGCACATGAAGGAGTGGATAGATTAAGAGACATCAGTTTCAGCAAATTAATGAGAAACAATATACATATAATGGAGGGATAGAGGGAGAGACATAAGTTCCAGCAAAATAATGTGAAATAATATACATATAATGGAGTGGATAGATGAAGAGGCATACGTTTCAGAGACAAAAATACATTTGCAAATAATTATGCAAATTACGAATAATAATATAAACCCAAAGGATCTGTGAAATACTACGCCCCTTGCAAAGGAGATGCTTGGGGTCCCCAAGTCAAGGAACAAAGACTTCAGAACCCAGGAGCAGGACAAGAGCAGGAACAGCTAAGCCTCTCTGCAAACAGATGAACAGCGACGCATCACCCCTCTCTCCTCTGCACTCAATCAGAGCAAAGCTAAGCCTAAACCACACCCCAAGGGCACTCCAGTTATACCTTAAAACCTACATGTCCAACCCACATTAGATGAAGCTATTCCCAGGATCTGACTTTCCATTGGTTAGTTTGGGAGGTGGTGCATCACACCATCAGTTTCCCATTCGAAATTTTGCATACTCATTGTTCTACTCATGTTTGACCAGTACATACAATTTAGTATTTGTTACATTTCATCATTTCACACTAATTTCTCAGCCACGTCCGCGGAAGAAGTCTTGAGTCCCACAGCCAGTCTCTTCTTTTGGCAGGCGAAAAATGTACTTTGAGTTGAGTAACCTTGGACTCTTGTCCCTCCTTTGCAGCACTCAGCGCTTCTGTCTGTTTTTGTTAGGCCATTCTTGCTCACATCTCCAGCCCCTCATCTATCCTGACAACTTAAGAAAACTTTCAGGCCCATTGGGCTCACTATGGCGAATGAAACATATACATACATTAATTACATGGAAATGCACTTTTCACTGTTTACCACCAACCTTTGCACTATCCCCTGATAAGTGCGGAAACAAAGTGTCGGCAAATTTCTAATGTTAAAAACAAATACATCTCCTGGGGTCTCTATCAACTTATGAGCGAATTTATTGTCCAGGTTTCGACTAGATATTTTTCACCTCCTGCTTGCTGTTCCAAAAGGATGCAGTATAGGTCATGTGTTAGTGCCCTGCGGCTGCAACGGAGAGTCTCCGCAGGACCTGCTTCATTTTATGTTGTTTTGTAAATTTTATGTGGTACTCCAGAGGTATTTTTTTGTCCCACTACTAAAGAAGTTGAATTTTAATCAGGTCCGTCCAGCGCTCATGTACCTGCAATTATTGAATGCTGATTGTATTTTTTTTTTATTGTTGGCTATTTGAAATCCACTGTGAGAACCAGGGCCTGCTTGGATAACTAGTTACTCCTGTGCTGATCGAACCCAGAGAACAGATTCATGATGGCTGGGCTATCTGTGTAGGTTAGTGCAAATTTAAGGGGTGTTCATTTTATCATCAACTTGTACATTTCATTGTTAGTGTGTCACTTGGGCACCAGTCCAATGGTTTCCCAGTTTAAGTGTTATGATATTGCACATGGAATATAATTTTATTGTAACATGTTTTCAATTAAATCTGGATGTGTTGTAACTTTTATGGTTTTCGCATATGTGAAACCGAATAAAGTTTATTTGATTTGATTTGATCCCCTGCTAATGTTTTCCTAGCAGAAGCTTTAAGCAAAATCGGCATTATTCATTATTTTTAAAGCAAGATGCAAAATGCAAAATGTAAAATGCGGACTAAATATGCATTAATTCTGTGTCTTTCGAAATGCATTGTAATATGCGGCCTGGTTCTTTCATGCATTAGTGCACATTAGTGCACGCATGCGCAAAGCTGTTTCCCACGTGTTTCATGTGTTTTTGTCTGTTAGCTTCACTGCGCACTGTTAGTATGTATTACGGGGGTGTTAATCCAAGTAGGTTTTGATTTACGAAAACCCTTCTCCATCAGTCTCAACCCCCCATTCCTTTCATCCATTTCCAGACATCGAAATGTAAATTAGAATCTGAGTCTGTAAGGTTTTATGTTAGGTACATGAAAGGATGTCTGTCACTGCAGACATGTTGGGGCTGTGCCACCAAAGAGACACAACCCCGGACAAAATCCTAGTAGATGTGAGACTAAATACCTAGGAATTCTATCTGAACACAATCTGAAAGGTTTCATTAAACATAATGAGAGTACAGCACTTACGAAAATTAAAGACCTACTGGAAAAAGGGATGATCATATTCCTCACATTGTTACGGTCGTAAATAAACAAACAAAATGGTTATCTTCCCTCTTATCAACTTCCTGATAAGCAGTAGTTCTTTACCACCCTATCCACTGGGAAAACAGTTCCTATCAATGAATTAAAAGTTTAATTTACTGCTCTGTCAACATGACCATACAACCTGTCAAACTTTTAAGCTATTTTGTTTTTTTTTTAAAGTGCCAAAGATTTTGTTTCTGAAAATAAAAAAACGAATATCTCCCACACCATAGGAGTTGTCTCCCATAGTGAGGAGGTTCTTTTTCAGTTTTAACTGGTTGTGATGGAACAGTGAAAATTGCCCATATATCTGCCCACTCTTAATCTGGTGGGCAGTCAAATGGCCAAATATCTGACAACCCTTACTCTGTTGGGCCTCCTGAGATGTAAGTCAGTGGCAGCAACTGTTGCTGACATACGGACAGTCAAACCAGCACTAAATGAGGTGGGCATGTCATCAGTTTGGCGGAGATGGTACTTCCTCACAGTTACAACAAAGTAACCTCTGCTACAAACTCTAAATCAGGTAGTAAGATTTCTGAAATCACAAATAGGCCTTCATCCACAAGTCTACCATAGGTACCAAACTGCAAGCAGGGTGCATACAGGATCATTCCCCCACACTCTAATCAACTAACATAGTTATCAGTGAACAAACATATACACCTCCTTAACCTTACCACTATACGTCTAACTAAAAATATAATTGCAGAAAAGTACTCACTGATTCTCTCTGACACAGCTCAAGCAATCTGTAAAGTTGACAACAAAATGATTACAGAAATAAGGCACTCCACCCTAGCCTCCCTGTGGCACAATCATAAAATCTAAATTGAAGTTAAGAAAATCTTCTACAAAGATTGGGCACAGAAAAGCATACTTTTCATTGAAGGTTTAGGCTTACACTGTAACCCTCTACCATTTTCATATATAAATCACAAATTCAATCTAGACAATGTTGAGTTTTATAAATTATTGCAAATGAAAGCTATTTTATCCAAACACAAGTCACCATGGAACCAGACCTATCTCTTACCCTTGTTAAGTTGGCCAAAGGGGGACACATAGCATCAATAGTATATGGTGTGCAGTCATAATATCGAGTTTTTTATTTCCACAGGACAGAATATCGAGTACAAAATATAGAACGGACATAATATCGACGACATAATATAGACAACAAAAATATCAACTAGAAAGTTTTTTATATCGAATAGAATGGACATAATATCGAATCAAAAATATAGAATCGACATAATATCGACTAGACATTATATAGACAACAAAAAGTATCGAATTTAAGGTAAGTTAATATTATTTTTTATTTTTTGTGTAATGTAATTCTGTAGCGGGTTGTGGGTTTATAGGGGAATAGGGTGGGAAGTAATGTAATTATAATTAATTAAATATGTTAATTTATTTATTGATATTTATTTAGAATTAATTGTTAATTAATTATTAATTGGTAATTAATTAAAATATAACTGGTAAATAATTATAATTGATTAATAGATAAATATTTTAATTTTAGTAATTTATTTTTTGTAGCGGGTTGTGGGTTTATAGGGGAATAGGGTGGGAAGTAATTTAATTCTAATTAATTAAATTTGTTAATTTATTTATTGATATTTATTTAGAATTAATTGATAATTAAATATTAATTAGTAATGAATTATAATTGATTAATTGATAAATATGTTAATTTTATTAAATTATTTTCTGTAGCGGATTGTGGGTTTATAGGGGAATAGGGTGGGAAGTAATATAATTATAATTAATTAAATGTGTTTATTTATTTATTGTTAATTATTTTGAATTAATTGTTAATTAAATAATAATTGTTATTAATTAAAATATAATTGGTAAATATTTTTAATTGAATAATTGATAAATATGTTAATTTCATAAAATTATTTTCTGTAGCGGGTTGTGGGTTTATAGGGGAATAGGGTGGTAAGTAAATTAATTATGATTAAATAAATATGTCATTTAATTTATTGGTATTTATTTAGACTTAATTGTTAATTAATTTTTAATAAGTAATTAATTAAAATATAATTGGCAATTAAAATTAATTGATTAATTTTTAAATTGTAAATTCATTTATTGTTAATAGGTAATTAATTAGTATTAGTAGATAATTTCTATAATTAAATAATTTTAATTTGTATTTATAAATAATGATTTAATGTATGTTATACAATTGTAAAATATTTTAATTATTTTGTAATTGGTATTACTATTTATGTTATTTATATTTATTTATGAAGTATTTACTTTCCCTACTATTGCACTCACTGGAGTTGGAATAGTAATTTTTACCTCCACACTATCCAACACTTTCCCTACTGTTGCACTCTCTGGAGTTGGAATAGTAATTTTAACCCCTACGCTATCCAATTCTTTCCCTACTATTGCACTCCCTGGAGTTGGAATAGTATTTTTTACCCCTACGCTATCCAACGCTTTCCCTACTATTGCACTCTCTGGAGTGGGAATAGTAACTTTAACCTCTAGCTATCCAACGCTTTCCCTACTGTTGCACTCGCTGGAGTGGGAATAGTAATTTTTACCCCTACGCTATCCAACTCTTTTCCCTACTGTTGCACTCTCTGGAGATGGAATAGTAATTTTAACCCCTATGCTATCGAACGGTTTCCCTACTGTTGCACTCTCTGGAGTGGCAATAGTAATTTTTACCCCTACGCTATCCTACGCTTTCCCTACTCTTGCACTCTCTGGAGTGGGAATCGTAATTTTTACCCCTACGCTATCCAACGTTTTCCCTACTGTTGCACTCTCTGGAGTGGGAATAGTATTTTTTACCCCTACGCTATCCAACGCGTTCCATACTCTTGCACTCTCTGGAGTTGGAATAGTAATTTTAACCCCTATGCTATCCAACGCTTTCCCTACTGTTGCACTCTCTGGAGTGGGAATAGTAATTTTTACCTCTATGCTATCCTACGCTTTCCCTACTGTTGCACTCTCTGGAGTGGGAATAGTAATTTTTACCCCTACGCTATCCAACGTTTTCCCTACTGTTGCACTCTCTGGAGTGGGAATAGTAATTTTTACCCCTACGCTATCCAACACTTTCACTTAAACCTCTTGCTATCCTACGGTAAAAATATTGTATATATTTTGTTAATAATATGTATATATATATATATTTTCACTGAAAAAACCATAGGCTTTAGGCCTTATATAGTTAGGAATTAGCATTTAAAAAACCTTTAAAATTCACTGAAAAAAACATAGGTTTTAGGCCTTATATAGTTAGGAATTAGCATTTAAAAAACCATTGAAATTCACTGAAAAAGCATAGGTTTCAGGCCTTATATAGTTAGGAATTAACATATAAAAATCCATTGAAATTGCTCCTATATAGTTAGTTGGACTAACTATATTTGGCGCACCCGCAATCCACTGCTGATGATGTCACATATTACATCATTCATGACATGGTCAGTGACATCACTGATGACATCACTGATGACATCTCAAATGACATCACTGTTGACATCACTGATGACATCTCATTTGACATCACTGATGACATCACTGATGACATCATCCAGTGACTGTGTTTTTCTGTAAAGTTTAAATATGTTTTACATATTGAAGAATGAGTGGAAGTATAAGTGTCTGGATGAAGGATTTAGTAGGTGCGTGACTGACTGTATGAGTGAGTGATTAAATGTGTCTTACTGAATGCATAGGTTAGTGACTAAACTGTGTGGATGTGTGCATCAGTATGTCTGTTGTTGTGTAAGCTGCTGCATGCGTTGATCAGTAGCTATATGAGTGGCTATATGGGTTATTGATTGGTTGCCCAAGTATTTGTATGGGAGACTGAGTGTGTGTGTGGCTGGCTGGGAGGTGTGTGACTCTGTGCAGATCAATTTGTACTTGTATCAGTGATTGTATAACAGAGTAAGTATGTGTTAGTATATGTTTGAATAAGTAAGGTGTTGTGTGTATAACTGTATAGATGAGGAAATGGAAGTGTGATTGATTCTTTCATGACTGACTAGGTGTGTGAGTAACTCCATGGATGAGTGGCAGTGTGCGAGTGTCTGCATAGGTGTATGAGTGCATATGATAGTGTTGCATTGATGAGGGACTGTATGTATGAGTGATTGTATGGGTGAATGAGTGGATGTGTGAGTAGACCTAGGAATCAGTGAGTGCCTATGTAGTAACTGGTATTGGTGTGTCAATAGTTTCAAGAATGGTAGTCTGTCTTTAACACTGGGTGTATCAAAGGTTATATTAGAGTGTGAGGAGGTGCATCGTATTATCACATGAATGATGTAATCAGTGATGTCATCAGTGATGTCAAATGAGATGTCATCAGTGATGTCAAATGAGATGTCATCAGTGATGTCATCAGTGATGTCATTTGAGATGTCATCAGTGATGTCATCAGTGATGTCACTGACCATGTCATGAATGATGTAATATGTGACATCATCAGCAGTGGATTGCGGGTGCGCCAAATATAGTTAGTCCAACTAACTATATAGGAGCAATTTCAATGGTTTTTTATATGTTAATTCCTAACTATATAAGGCCTGAAACCTATGCTTTTTCAGTGAATTTCAATTGTTTTTTAAATGCTAATTCCTAACTATATAAGGCCTAAAACCTATGGTTTATTCAGTGAATTACAAAGGTTTTTTAAATGCTAATTCCTAACTATATAAGGCCTGAAACCTATGCTTTTTCAGTGAATTTCAATTGTTTTTTAAATGCTAATTCCTAACTATATAAGGCCTAAAACCTATGGTTTATTCAGTGAATTTCAAAGGTTTTTTAAATGCTAATTCCTAACTATATAAGGCCTAAAACCTATGGTTTTTTCAGTGAATTTCAAAGGTTTTTTAAATGCTAATTCCTAACTATATAAGGCCTGAAACCTATGGTTTTTTCAGTGAATTTGCAAGGTTTTTAAAATGCTAATTCTATTAGCGGATAACGTTTAAATATCTTAATATCCTTGTGGGACCACCTGAGCAGCCCTAGGGATCCAATTTTTGGACCGGAGCAAGATGCTCTCTGATTGTACCGTATTTCTTGCCTACTGCCCCCCTGATTGTGCCGTATTTCTTGCTTCTGCCCCCCTGATTGTGCCAAAGGTGCGGAGCGGGCCATCTTCTTTGAGAAATTTGCGAAGATTCCTCAACCGGCGCCAAAGTTATTCCCAATAGAATGTTGCGGATTTCCTATGGAAACAAGGTCCTAACTATATATACCTACTGGCGACCGCCAGTAGGTAATATATATATAATATGTATATATATATATATATATATATATATATATATATATATATATATATTACCTACTGGCGGTCGCCAGTAGGTATATATAGTTAGGATTTTTTCTCTATGGGATTTTTGAAAATTCTATGTCTAATAACTTTGGCGTTTGTGGACGGAATTGGCTGAAATATTCAGGAAAATGGCACATTTTGTTTCTGAGCAGCCCTTGAAAATTTGGGGGGGGTTCGTCAAGGGGGGGCCGAGAAAAAAGGGGGGTCCCAAAACGTGTTTTTAACATTGAGTTTTCCATAGGGCGGTTGGCCTCACTTTTAGCCCGAACGGCTGAATGGATTTGCACGAAACTTGGCAAAATTGTAGGGACTGGTAGCCCGATGTGCCTTTTGTAGGTTTCAATATATGTGCTCCAGTGGATTTTGAGAAATTAACGTTTAAAAAAAGATATATATCTGTAACAGCGGACCGGGCAGCGGCCCAGGACGCGTACTTTTCGCGCAACGGAGCTTTGTGAAGCGAAGCTGATTGGTTCTCTGGCGTCTGTCAACATTCCAAACAGTCCGTAGCGGCCGCCATCTTGTCTCTCGGTAGGATCGAGAGACAAGAGGAGGCCAAAGCGAAGGGGCAAATGACCATAAGGGGGCATAGTAGATCCTCGCTGACCCCCTAGGTTTGATGTGGAGGTTTTAAAAGGGCCCCGCGGGGCAAAAAAAAAAAATAATAATAATAATCGAACGGCTGAATGGATTTGCACGAAACTTGGTAAAATATTAGGGACTGGTAGCCCGATGTGCCTTTGCTAGGTCTCAATATATGTGCTCCAGTGGATTTTGAGAAATTAACGTTCAAAAAAAGATATATATCTGTAACAGCGCTCCGCTTCGCGTACTTTTCGCGTTACGGAGCTTTGCGAAGCTGATTGGTTCTCCGGCGTCTGTCAACATTCCAAACAGTCCGTAGCGGCCGCCATCTTGTCTCTCGGTAGGATTGAGAGACAAGAGGAGGTCAAAGCGAAGGGGGAAATGACCATAAGGGGGCATAGTAGATCCTTCCTGACCTCTTAGGTTTGATGTACCATTTTGCCAAGTTTGGTGTAATTCCGTTCAGCCATTCAGGCTGTAGACGTATGTAAATGTCCTATGGAAAATTGCATGGGGAAAACACATTTGAAAGTGTTGAAATTTAGAACCAATTAAAATGTTACTTTGGTTTGTATTTGTGTGTGATGAAAGTTAATTGGTTATGTATATATGTCAAATGAGAGGAAACCACGGCCATTTTGTGATACTACTGTCTGAGGTACATTTGTGAGGAATTTTTGGTGGTGAATTTCTGGTGTTTGATTTACACAGTACTAACACTTTTCCTACTTTTAAAAAGGTGAGTTGTTAATTTGTAAGGGGAACTATGTTGTACATTTGAAGATAATTTGAAAAATGTTTTCTGTTATTTATTTGCAGTCCTTCTGTTATACTAAATACTTGATAACGTTAGTTTTATATTATGTATTACTAAAAACGATAAATGAAAGTGATTATTTTTTTCTGCAATTTACAGCAAGCAATTTCAAAATAAAATGGCTCACAATGAAGAGACCGTGGCAATTTCTTTTGAATTGTCCACTACATTGATTGAAATTGAGAGCACCAATAATGAAATATTGTCACAAGGAGGACATGACTTGTATGATTCCATTAGATTGATTGAAATGGACAGCACCAAGAATGAAATATTGTCACAAGGAGATGACTTGAATGATTCCACTACGTTGATTGAAATTGAGAGCAGCAATAATGAAATATTGTCACAAGGAGGAGATGACTTGTATGATTCCATTAGATTGATTGAAATGGACAGCACCAATAATGAAATATTGTCACAAGGAGGAGATGACTTGAATGATTCCACTACATTGATTGAAATTGAGAGCACCAATAATGAAATATTGTCACGAGGAGATGACTTGAATGATTCCACTACATTGATTGAAATTGACAGCACCAATAATGAAATATTGTCAGAAGGAGGAGATGACTTGAATGATTTTTTTGATCAATCTCTTGATGGCGAATTTATCGAGTGTTTGGAGACCATAGAGTTACAAGAATCATTATTGGAGACTTTTCATGAGGACATTGCTGATGAGGACATGTTACTAGTTCTTTCAAATTTAGAAAATTCTGAAGAATAAATGTATATGTAGAAATCAAAAATTGTTTGAGACATTATTCATTTTTATTTTTAATTTATGAGGTTGTAGCGAAGTGATTGTAGTATAAAATGAGACTTATAGTATAGAGTGCAACATTTTTATGTTACATGGTAAGTTTACTCATATTTACTTCCCTTCTGCCACTATATTATCTCCAATGTGTATTTGACATCTCTTCTTCATCTCCGGCCTCCTTTCTCTCACTGTGTGTCTCCGATGCATCTTATCGCTGCTATTTTGTGTAATTACAGAAGAGAGTAAAATAAAATAGTTCGGAACGTGAAAAGGGGGCAAAGTAGAGTACTCCTCACCCCCTAGGCCTTTTTAGGCGGTCCCAAAAGGATCAGTTTCTGCTTTCCTGAGAGATTATGGTATGAGTTCCATATACCACAATAACTTGCATTACAACATGCAAGATATCTATCTCCTATTACCAACTTTTGGAGATATTCGCGCTAAGCGCGAATATCTCCAAAAAGTAACACCTGCCCTGAGCAGTTCTTAGCCATGTTATCCAATGGGAGGTGGATAACATGGCTAAGAGCATTAGCTCGGTAATGTATGAATATCGCTGAGTTTTTAGCGATATTCATGCATTGCGGCCGTTTATTATCGCATTTGTGATAAACCTTGATAATAGCAAGGTTTATCTTCGATAATTTCTGATGATGCTTAGCGGTAAAAAATTCGTTGGTAAGCATCGTTAGCGATAAATATCGCTTAACTTTGGTAATATGCCCCAACGTCTGTTAACGTTCGATTCGAAGGAAATGAGGAAGTGTTGAAAAACATTGTCTGCGCCATCTTGCCTTTTTTGAAATGCCACACTTTTGTCGTGCACGGCAGCCATTTTAGATGTCTTGACCAGACCCACTCTCTGCACGCTGTCGATTCGTAGCATGGCTCCTCACCCTCGCAAGCATCTTCCCAGGGCACTGGTCACCCCCGCTCTCTGTCTTATGCATGGGCAATAAACCTCCCCCCATCTGCGCTGCTCTTCCCTGAGAATCACACTGTGCCCGCCCGACACCTCCCTTTCGCCCTATTCACTACCGCACCCTCTGACACTCCTCTTCCTCTGTGTCCGATTGTCCAGGCTATCAGCTAGCCCTGCAGATGTAGTTTATGGCCCCAGCTGTAAAGAATCACCCCTCTTCAAAGGAGTTATAGTAGATCAAGGCCCACACCCGATGAGATCCGTCACACCACACGTGTTCCTACTATCTGAAAACTATCCTGTATTGTGATTGGGGAGGGGACAGAGCCTGAAGCGGAAGATTCCAGGAATGACTCTTTGTACATCAAAGTTTTTACAATTATGTGTCACATTAAAAATATATAGCACTCCAACAAAGTAGTAGGAATATAAAACTTTAATAACATATAAATATATACAACAAAACAAAAACAGTAAAAACATTTAAACAACGAAGAGACCGTGGCAATTTCTTTTGAATTATCCAATAGATTTATTGAAATTGACAGCACCAATAATGAAATATTGTTGTCAGTAGCGGTCTGTTGTGCGAATAGTTCCAAGGCAGCAGAACGCGCTGAAATCTAGATGGCACGAAAGTGATGTCTAGCAAGTTGCCGCCCAGCAAATAACGGCGTGGGGCGCCGCGGGGGTGAGTGAGTCCAGTAGGCACCACAGCTATTCTTAGCGGCATTGCAGAATTACTGCTGGGGACAATGCCTGTGCTGTAGCAGGGTCACAGCAGAAACAAAAAGGATTCTGTTGAAGATGTTGTTGGTTTTCAATTTGAAAACAGTTCTGGTGTCAACTGCTATGCTATTGTAGTGGTTAATGTTTTGTTTTCTCTAGAAAATGTAAAAGAGGGGGAGGCAGTCCAAAGTTCCGTTAAAAGGGCAAAGGAAAGGATCGGTGGTTTGAACTATCAGTCAAAAAGGGGAGGGGGTGCAACAATTTTTCCTACCGGGTCACACTGTGCTTTCACCGGAAGTGAGGTCTGCAGGATTCTAGTAATTCAAAGTGAGGCTGGCGCCGACGTCCCGCGGATACAGTTTCGTCACTCCACGGGTGATCATGGCAGTCATTCCCCATCGGGGGTCGGAGACTCCCGCGGCTCCTCTAGAATCTTCAAGGTCGTGGAGGACTACGGTGGTGGAGTCAACCAGTGACCGGGCCATTTCTTTATGCTGGGCCCGCTCTTGCCAGGTCGACCGCCATTTTGAGAGTTCGGTAGCTACTGGCGATCGCGGGGTCAAATGAGCGGACGGGCTCCACCCTGCCGGGCGAGACGTTGCAGCATAGCCACAGTGGAAGAACCCTTTTCCGGGCGCCTGGAGCGCTGAGGGTGCAGCTGGGAAGCCTCCACCTGGGGAGGCGGGAGAGGCCTGTTCGCACCGTCTCTCCCTCCCAGTGCACCCCACGGCGTCTCGCTTGAGATTTGTTATGGCCGGACCAGGCGATGAGGACGAGGGGGGGGGGGGTCGGAGGCATGTGCAAGACATCCCCCCCCCAGTGTTGTCGCAGCCATTTTTCAAGAAAGAAGAAGTGTCCGGTCCGTCTTCGGGCCGGGCTTCCGGTAGATGTCGGCCGGACGCCCCTGGCTCTGGCCCCATTAACGGGTTTCTTGGTTTATTGGCTGCAGCCGGATCCCGTCGGCCTCGGCCCCCCGACCGTTGGTGGCCGGACCGGAAGAGCATGTGGCGGGACTACCTGCAACTCTCAAGGGCCACCGCGGCCGGACTGGGAGAGAGAGGGGAGGGTCGAGGAGACATTCCCCCCCCCCTGCAACTGTTCAGCGTTGTAAAGGCAATCCCCTGGCCGGGTCCCGCTGGTCTCGGCCTCTCCTCCGGCTACACCCTACGTTAGGATCTCCTGGCCGAGGCGTGGCAGCAGGACCTGCTTTATATGGGCTGCTCCCGGCTGGGCGTAGCCGGAACCCTGCCCCACCTTGGACGTTTCCAGAGTGGGGGCGGATGTTCTACTGACTTGCATTTTCCCTAGTCTATCGATTTTTTGGGCGTGGCAGGCGGTGGGACAGCGAGGGGTGATTTGGTTTCTCTTACTGTTTTTCTGGTCTCTCACCACTGGCATATTTCTAACGTTTTCTTGTTTCTAGGACATTAATAGGTTTTATCATTACGTTATGTTATCGTTTCTTTGTTCGTTGTTTAATAAAAGTTCATGTTCATCAGTGGCCTACTGATTTTCGATTTCCTATTCTTTTCTTTCCAGGTTGTTTCATGCTAAAGTTTCTGTTAACAGGATACAGTGATCACTTCGTTATTATTGCATATGTCTTTTTCACTAGGGGTGCTCTCTGGTCGGGCCAGATGACGTATGTCTAGTAAATGGTCCGGGTGAAACAGGTGCATCAATCAGTGGGGAGTAGATAGGCATGACAGATTACAACGGGGGAGAAAGGTCCGCATTACGTACCCTTTCACTACTTGCAAAGATTTTCCTACGTTTATTTGCAAACAGGGAATACCTCCAAAAAGAACTAATTCCCAAACAGTCAATGTTCGGACAATCAATCAATCAATGAGGAATGAAATAGGTACGACGTGTTAAAGGCTTGCGTTACCTACCCTTCACTATCTGCAAAGGGAGAGAGAATATTCCTATTCTTCCTCGTTTGCAGGCAGAGAAGATCCTTAAGAGAACCAACTTCGAACAATTCAATGCTCGATTCAAACAATCAACAAGGGGTACTGTGAACACAAATGAACGCCGCTTATGTACATACGCATTGCTATTTTCAACAGGTTGTTCCTAATGTTTCTATTTTAGCGAGGTCAAAAAGAGATCCCATTAGTGGCCTACTGATTTAGCTCGATTCCTTTTGTTTTTTTACACGGTTTTTCGCTATCTGCAAAGACTAAACAGAGTATTTTGACTCTGTGCTTGTTTGTAAATAGAGAATGAACCAAAGAGAACAATCAATCAAATGGAGAGAGAAGCAGGCACGACGGATTACAAAGGGGGCAAAGGGCTGCGTTAACTACCCTTCACTATCTGCAAAGAGAGAGTACTCCTAATAGAAATGAGGGGTGGGGGGTAGCATTCAAAGCAGATCAGTGTGCATAAACACGAAAATGTTTTTACTTACCACGTATTTGACATTCGACAGCTTATGATATTTGCTATTAAAAAACCATTGAAATTCACTGAAAAAACCATAGGTTATAGACCATATATAGTTAGGAATTAGCATTTACAAAACCTTGAAAATTCACTGAAAAAACCATAGGTTATAGACCATATATAGTTAGGAATTAGCATTTAAAAAACCTTATTTTACTCACACAAAACCATTGAAATTCCATATATAGTTAGTTGCACTAACTATATATCGCGCACCCGCAATCCACTGCTGATGATGTCACATATTACATCATTCATGACATGGTCAGTGACATCACTGATGACATCACTGATGACATCTCAAATGACATCACTGATGATATCTCATTTGACATCAATGGTCACATCAATGATGATATCATTAATGTGACAATACAATGCATCTCCTCACACTTTAATATAACCTCTGTTACACCCAGTGTTAAATACAGAGTATAATTTTTGAAACCATTGACACACCAATACTAGTTACTACATACGCACTCACTGATTCCTACGTCTACACACACATTCACTCATTCACCCATACAATCATTCATACATACAATCACTCATCTTTACAACACTATCATATGCACTCATACACCTATACAGACACTCACACTCTGCCACTCATCCATGGAGTTACTCACACACCTAGTCAGTCCTGTAAAGAATCAATCACAGTTCCATTTTCTAATCTACACAGTTAAACATAGAGTACCTTACATTTTAAAACATATACTAACACATACTTACTCTCTTATAGAATCACTGATACAAGTACACATTGATCTGCACAGAGTCACACACCTCCCAGCCAGCCATACACACACTCAGTCTCCCATACAAATACTTGTGCAACCAATCAATAACCCATATAGCTACTTATATAGCTACTGATCAACACATGCAGCAGCTTGCACAACAACAGACATGCTGATGCACACTTTCAGACAGTTTAGTCACTAACCCGTGCATTTAGTAAGACGCATTTAATCACTCACTCATACAGTCAATCACGCACCTACTAAAACCTTCATTCAGACACTTATACATCCACTCATTCTTCAATATGTAAAACATATTTAAACTTTACAGAAACACATAATCACTGGATGTTGTCATCAGTGATGTCATTTGAGATGTCATCAGTGATGTCATCAGTGATGTCATTTGAGATGTCATCAGTGATGTCATCAGTGATGTCACTGACCATGTCATGAATGATGTAATATGTGACATCATCAGCAGTGGATTGCGGGTGCGCGATATATAGTTAGTGCAACTAACTATATATGGAATTTCAATGGTTTTGTGTGAGTAAAATAAGGTTTTCTAAATGCTAATTCCTAACTATATATGGTCTATAACCTATGGTTTTTTCAGTGAATTTTCAAGGTTTTGTAAATGCTAATTCCTAACTATATATGGTCTATAACCTATGGTTTTTTCTGTGAATTTCATTGGTTTTTTAACAGCTAATATCTGTAGCTGTAAAATATATTCTTTAGGTAGTGCTTTTCTTCATGAGGTCTGGTCGCTTCCATACACATACAGATGTTTCAAAGATGATCAAGAAGTTTATCTGAATGGAGAGGAATGCACTGAGACGCCAGATCATTCACTAATGTGTAGGCACATACAGTTACACGGTTCATGCAACAAACACCGACCAAATATGGCTTGCGTGTTGCAAGGCACGCCAGTTCCTCCTATCATCCCCACGTTCAAGTTGTTGGAAAATGGTAGTTATTTGATGCTCAATAATGAAGATTGTTCTGAGTTAATTAAAAGTATTCCTTTTATCGTAACAGTAAGTGAACGGGTTATTTGCTGCAGAAATGTTCTATTTCCTCCCACACATGAACATAGGGAGTTTTCAATCTGGCCACAAATACCAACCTTGGGACACGTTTCAACGGCATGGCAAGAATAAGAGCTCTTTTGTCTCAGAGAGAGGTGGCCTTGAGTTCGGCCCGTGAAACTTTCGTACTTCACATAGCGAACACCCGTACAGAGGTGCACACCCTTTTAAATTAAGATTTGCCTTTCAATTTCAGCAACATGTTTCCGACTATCTTTAACGCATCCTCCACAAAGTCCCTGGCGCACTTTTTTAAAGTTGGTACCAGTGGTCTCGTGACTTCATTTGAGAAAATCTTTGGAGTCATCCCTACTTCCTTTCATTCCATTTTCTCCACTCTGGTTCATGGATTGGCATTTTTACTTGCATTACCAGCGGACGCTCTTGTGCTTTTTTACATTTTTAAATATGGATGTCCCTCCTATGCAACCTCACACCCTGCAGCTGCTGACACTGTTCCGCAATCGCATGCTAGAATATTATGGCACAATGCCGTTGGCGATATTAAGCACGGCATATGGATTATCTTTTCGATTCTCCTACTTCACCTGTGTCCAGCCTGTATTTCACTGCCTGACCTGTGATTTCGATTGGGCCATTGATTTGTGTCTCTGCGGACCGGTTTCTCCTGACGTCGACTTTAATCAGCTGATGACTCCTATCATTACTCACGAGTTGGTTTGTCCTGGCGAAAGGATTATGGCTGTGGCATTGATGCATGGACTACTTGGTCCCTGGAATTTACTGGCGGCAGCACAGTCTTTCTTGGAACAGAGCTTTCTTGAAAACCCACCGAGCTGTCCTCTGATGGTGATAGAGGATCCGGTGCTGGGAGAGCACGTATGTTCTTTTCCGCTTTTAAATTGGATGGCTGAACTGTTTTCGGATGAAGACGGTGACTTCCTATTGGAGGCTGTTGCAGCTTATTTTGCATACACAGTTATGTCATAGACCTTTTTCATGTTTGATATGCTGAGTACTAGCATTTCATTGACAATTCATTGACTTATTTGTCAAGTTTTTATTATTTACCTTGCCTATTGGCTTAAGACTCGATAAAGTACTTGGCTGTTTTATTTTTCTTTAGCATTAAATTTTCCTAGTTTTTAATGCTTTACCTTGCGGACCGTCCACATATAAACTTGCAATCTGCTCTCATGAGATGGCACTTCTATTATCTTATTCAGTTCGTTTCCGGATCATGGGGAGGTGTCATCTAGGTCCTGGATATCTTTACACCGTGTTAAGTTAGCATGGGCTCATTACCGGTTTAAACGCCATTTTTCCTTTTTTGCAACTTCTGCACAAGACACTTAGTTGTTGCTTTAGCTTTCCACCTAGTAGTTCATCGTGGTTTACATGAGAATAATATGTTATTGGTCTACTATCTGCTTTACTTGTTAAACTATATCTGTACAGCGAGTGCTAAAGTTTCAAGAACAACACGATACAGAATTGTTATGAGGTCTGATCTCCACGACTTCATACTCATAACATAAGTGCAACTTCTGCCAATTCTGGGCATGAGGCGGGTTTTATATTGCTTTGCCGAACACACATACACAATAGTTGATGCGGTTCACATGAAGAGAGAGCTGGTGTATGCTGATGTGATTCCTTCAAATCTAAGACACTAAAGTATGGGCACGCCCTAAACCAACACAAAGAGACCTTCTTAGCAAATAATATAATATGTGTATTAGGGAGGGTGAGATATAAGCAGCCGCGGGCCGTGGAGGGAGTTACGATGGGGCAGGGAGGCGGGGAGGGGGAGAAGCAGGGTGGAGCCCTCTCTACCTTGCCCCTCCCCCTCCCCGCCTCCCTGCCCCACCGTAACACCCTCCACGGCCCGCGGCTGCTTATAAGTGTTGCTAACTCCTATTCATTTACAGCATGTTAACATACTGTCACCATTCGCTTTTTATGTACTAGTAACTATGCTGGTAATTTTGCTACTGATAATATGTGTACTTGTATTCTCCACCCTGCTTCTCCCCCTCCCCGCCTCCCTGCCTCACCGTAACTCCCTCCACGGCCCGCGGCTGCTTATAAGTGTTGCTAACTCTTATTCATTTACAGCATGTTAACATACTATCACCATTCACTTTTTATGTACTAGTAACTATGCTGGTAATTTTGCTACTGATAATATGTGTACTTTTATTATCTAAGGTACTACGCCTGAGAAGACGGCATTAGTAAATAAACATTTCAAATACACATCTGTTCTTCTTAACTCCATGTTCTGGTTTCTAAGAAATCTATAACGACCGACTGTTCATGAGTTCCACGTATCCTGAGGTACTATAAGTTCATATTCTGGATTGTCTAAACATTGAGAGTTTGTTATATCCAATGTGACACTGTACCTAGCTTGCTAAGGAGTTTTTGATTACTAACGTGAGTTTTGGGACACCCTAATTCGCCGAGGTTCCAATCCTCTGTCCACAGTTCTGTGTGAGAACAGAAACCCTGCGACAGGGGCACCCCCGACCCTTGCTGGAGCTTCATCACACTTGCGATACAACTCCAGCAATGCATTCGCCGAGGTTCCAATCCTCTGCCCACAGTTCTGTGTGAGAACAGAAACCCTGCGACAGGGGCACCCCCGACCCTTGCTGGAGCTTCATCACACTTGCGATACAACTCCAGCAATGCGCCACCTTTACGGCACAGATACATCACGCATCTGTGCTGTTTTTGCCCCATGATGCGCCGCATTGTAAATGCAGCACACCATAGGTGACGGAACAGCGGCACAGAATGACTAACACATCCCTGGTGATGCGCCAGTCATCATAAATGTATCCCTATGCTTCTTATCTTGTTAGAGATGAACCGCCATATGTATCATCAAAGTTTTTTGCATTTCCTAAATAGCGAACTTTAAGGAATAAATAGCGATTCTTTACCATTCCTAGTTTGCGATGAGCTATTTGCTAATTAGCCGAATGTAGCCCAATGAAGCCCAATGTAGCCCAATGTAGCCCAAAGATGGCCGCCAGACACACAAAAAAACAAATGTAGCCCAAATATCAGCCAGATGTAGCCCAACTATAGCCCAGTGACAGAATGACCAATCAGCTTCGCAAACCTCCGTTACGCGAAGCGGAGCGCTGTTACAGATATATATCTTTTTTTGAACGTTAATTTCTCAAAATCCACTGGAGCACATATATTGAGACCTAGCAAAGGCACATCGGGCTACCAGTCCCTAATATTTTGCCAAGTTTCGTGCAAATCCATTCAGCCGTTCGATTATTATTATTATTATTTTTTTTTGCCCCGCGGGGCCCTTTTAAAACCTCCACATCAAACCTAGGGGGTCAGCGAGGATCTACTATGCCCCCTTATAGTTATTTCCCCCTTTGTTTTGACCTCCTCTTGTCTCTCGATCCTACCGAGAGACAAGATGGCGGCCGCTACGGACTGTTTGGAATGTTGACAGACGCCGGAGAACCAATCAGCTTCGCTTCACAAAGCTCCGTTGCGCGAAAAGTACGCGTCCTGGGACGCTGCCCAGTCCGCTGTTACAGATATATATCTTTTTTTAAACGTTCATTTCTCAAAATCCACTGCAGCACATATATTGAGACCTACAAAAGGCACATCGGGCTACCAGTCCCTACAATTTTGCCAAGTTTCGTGCAAATCCATTCAGCCGTTCGGGCTAAAAGTGAGGCCAACCGCCCTATGGAAATTAACATGGGAAAAACGCGTTTTGGGACCCCCCTTTTTTCTCGGCCCCCCCTTGACGAACCCCCCAAAATTTTCAGGGGCTGCTCAGAAACAAAATGTGCCATTTTCCTGAAAATTTCAGCCAATTCCGTCCACAAACGCCAAAGTTATTAGACATAGAATTTTCAAAAAACCCATAGGGAAAAAATCCTAACTATATATACCTACTGGCGACCGCCATTTTCCTGAAAATTTCAGCCAATTCCGTCCACAAACGCCAAAGTTATTAGACATAGAATTTTCAAAAAACCCATAGAGAAAAAATCCTAACTATATATACCTACTGGCGACCGCCAGTAGGTAATATATATATATATATATATTACCTACTGGCGGTCGCCAGTAGGTATATATAGTTAGGATTTTTTCTCTATGGGTTTTTTGAAAATTCTATGTCTAATAACTTTGGCGTTTGTGGACGGAATTGGCTGAAATTTTCAGGAAAATGGCACATTTTGTTTCTGAGCAGCCCCTGAAAATTTTGGGGGGTTTCGTCAAGGGGGGGCCGAGAAAAAAGGGGGGTCCAAAAACGTGTTTTTAACATTGATTTTTCCATAGGGCGGTTAGCCTCACTTTTAGCCCGAACGGCTGAATAGATTTGCACGAAACTTGGCAAAATTGTAGGGACTGGTAGCCCGATGTGCCTTTTGTAGGTCTCAATATATGTGCTCCAGTGGATTTTGAGAAATTAACGTTTAAAAAAAGATATATATCTGTAACAGCGGACCGGGCAGCGGCGCAGGACGCGTACTTTTCGCGCAACGGAGCTTTGTGAAGCGAAGCTGATTGGTTCTCTGGCGTCTGTCAACATTCCAAAAAGTCCGTAGCGGCCGCCATCTTGTCTCTCGGTAGGATCGAGAGACAAGAGGAGGCCAAAACAAAGGGGAAAATAACCATAAGGGGGCATAGTAGATCCTCCCTGACCCCCTAGGTTTAATGTGGAGGCTTTAAAAGGGCACCGCGGGGCAAAAAAAAATAATTTTTTTTTGTTTTTTTGCGTGGGTAGCGCCCGGTCCGGGAACCGGGAAGCTTTCTGGGCAGCGTACTGCAATGAAAAATGAATGATAGACTTTTCAAATACTGTATGTTAATTGATTGTTGGTTTTGTTGATTATTTTTTATTTTTTTTTATTTTTTAAGGATTGTTTATTGTGTTTCATAATTTATTAAACTTTCTAACGCGGCGCGTCATATGACGCATTACGCGACAACGCAGGTCCAGAATATAGTCAAAATGTCTCCACCAACCAGCGGACGGCACACAACCCCTTTCAGCAGGCTAAATAGTTCTGTTAAATGACAACAGAAGGGACAGGCAACAAGAACCATCAGTCAAAGAGGGGAGGGCAAGTTCTTCTCTACCGGGTCACGTTGGACCGCTACCGGAACTGATCGAATTGGTAGTCTACAGTGTTTCTGGATGTTTCAGACTGAAGCTGGCGTTAGCATGAGAGCACCACCATTTCGTAGCTCCGTCGTGGCCATTCCACGAGCAATCATGCTAGGCGCTCCCCACCAGAAGCCTGCGGGAGTCGGGGGCCCCCAAGACTTTTGTAGAATCTTCAAGGATGAGGGGACGCTTTCGAGAATGGAGCCCAAGCTCTAGCAGACAAGCGTCCGAGTTCCAAGGTGTCGCAGGCCCATTTTAGTGGACCACGCCCAAATCTGAAGAGATGGCCGCCATTTTGAGAGTCCTGTGGCAGCCGCCTATCGCTGCACCGCAAGAGCGGGAGCAACTCAAGTACATGGTGAGCGAGACGCTGTAGTCGAAAGAGCGGGCGGTAAACAGCTGAATAGCGGAAGAGGCACAGTGTAGCAAAAGCGGGCTGAATGGCAAATGAAACGGAAAAGGGGTGCCCCACTACAGCGTGTCTTTAGGTGAAACGGATTGTGGGACAAGGTGAAGAATGGAAGAGTCACCAAAAGGAAAAAAGTTCCGCTTGACCCCGGGAGCCGGCCACCTATGTCGGGGGCGATCTCAGGCCACACCAGGGCAACACGACTTGGGGAGGGGGCCGGAGCCAAGCGCCCCCTCCGAGTCCGCGACATGACACCGTCCCTCGGGGGCCTCCGTCAAGCGGTTCAGGGTGGCAACGCATCACAACAGCCCCCACTTACTTTAAGAATAGTGAAGATGAAGCAATTGCAAATAGGCTTCAGACAATGTTACAAGCACTCCTCAAAACTTTGAACTTTCAGAGTGCATGAGTTGGGACAGCGAGGGGTGATTTGGTTTCTCGGACTGTTTTTCTGGTCTCTCACCACTGGCATACTTTAACGTTTTCTTGTTTCTAGGACATTAATAGCTTTTATCATTACGTTATGTTATCGTTTCTTTGTTTGTTGTTTAATAAAAGTTCATGTTCATCAGTGGCCTACTGATTTTCGTTTTCCTATTTTTTTCTTTCCAGGTTGTTTCATGGTAAAGTTTCTGTTAACAGGATACAGTGATCACTTCGTTATTATTGCATATGTCCTTTTCACAAGGGGTGCTCTCTGGTCGGGCCAGATGACGTATCTCTAGTAAATGGTCCGGGTGAAAAAGGTGCATCAATCAGTGGGGAGTAGATAGGCATGACAGATTACAACGGGGGAGAAAGGTCCGCATTACGTACCCTTTCACTACTTGCAAAGATTTTCCTACGTTTATTTGCAAACAGGGAATACCTCCAAAAAGAAATAATTCCCAAACAGTCAATGTTCGGACAATCAATCAATCAATGAGGAATGAAATAGGTACGACGTGTTAAAGGCTTGCGTTACCTACCCTTCACTATCTGCAAAGGGAGAGAGAATATTCCTATTCTTCCTCGTTTGCAGGTAGAGAAGATCCTTAAGAGAATTAACTTCGAACAATTCAATGCTCGATTGAAACAATCAACAAGGGGTACTGTGAACACAAATGAACGCCGCTTATGTACATACGCATTGCTATTTTCAACAGGTTGTTCCTAATGTTTCTATTTTAGCGAGGTCAAAAAGAGATCCCATTAGTGGCCTACTGATTTTGCTCGATTCCTTTTGTTTTTTTACACGATTTTTCGCTATCTGCAAAGACTAAACAGAGTATTGCGACTCTGTGCTTGTTTGTAAATAGAGAATGAACCAAAGAGAACAATCAATCAAATGGAGAGAGAAGCAGGCACGACGGATTACAACGGGGGCAAAGGGCTGCGTTAACTACCCTTCACTATCTGCAAAGAGAGAGTACTCCTAATAGAAATGAGGGGTGGGGGGCAGTATTCAAAGCAGATCAGTGTGCATAAACACGAAAATGTTTTTACTTACCACGTACTTGACATTCGACAGCTTATGATATTTGCTATTAAAAAACCATTGAAATTCACTGAAAAAACCATAGGTTATAGACCATATATAGTTGGAATTAGCATTTACAAAACCTTGAAAATTCACTGAAAAAACCATAGGTTATACACCATATATAGTTAGGAATTAGCATTTAAAAAACCTTATTTTACTCACACAAAACCATTGAAATTCCATATATAGTTAGTTGCACTAACTATATATCGCGCACCCGCAATCCACTGCTGATCATGTCACATATTACATCATTCATGACATGGTCAGTGACATCACTGATGACATCACTGATGACATCTCAAATGACATCACTGATGACATCACTGATGACATCTCATTTGACATCATTCTTGTGCTAATACGATAAACCTCTTCAGACTCTAATATAACCTTAGATACACTCAGTGTAAACAGACACTCACACACTGCCACTCATCCATGGAGTTACTCACACACCCAGTCAGTCATGCAAAGAAACAATCTCACCTCCATTTCTTCAACTATACAGTTAAACACACCTTACTTATTGAAACATATACTAACACATATTTACTCTCTTATACAATCCCTGATACAAGTTCACAATGATCGATACAACCACTCACTCATTCAGTGGCTCTCATGCACAGTTATTTATATATGCCAACTCTCACATGTACTGTGTTTTACATATGTACTTACTATGACATGTAGCATTGAGATATCCATTCACTCATCAATACACTCATGCACACAGTCAACTGCCCATGTAGCTGTTTCCACATGCACTCTTGAACTCATACACCTAGTGAATAAACTGCTCACACATCTATGCATAGAGTCACACACCTTCCAGCCACCCCCACACAAACTCAATCTCCCATAGAAATACTTGGGCAACCAATTAATAACACATATAGCCTCTCGTATAGCTAATGATCAACACATGCAGCAGTTTACAGAACAACAGACATAATGATGCACAAATTAAGACAGTTTAGTCACTAACCCATGCATTCAGTGAGACACATTTAATCACTCACTCATACAGTCAGTCATGCACCTACTAAATCCTTCATCCAGACACTTATACATCCACTCAAGACATATTTTAACTTTACAGAAAAATACAGTCACTGGATGTTGTCATCAGTGATGTCATCAGTGATGTCATTTGAGATGTCATCAGTGATGTCATCAGTGATGTCACTGACCATGTCATGAATGATGTAATATGTGACATGATCAGCAGTGGATTGCGGGTGCGCGATATATAGTTAGTGCAACTAACTATATATGGAATTTCAATGGTTTTGTGTGAGTAAAATAAGGTTTTTTAAATGCTAATTCCTAACTATATATGGTGTATAACCTATGGTTTTTTCAGTGAATTTTCAAGGTTTTGTAAATGCTAATTCCAACTATATATGGTCTATAACCTATGGTTTTTTCAGTGAATATATATATATATATATTAGTTGATGGCAAACCAGGCTACGCAGCTCATTCTAGTCATTATTAGTCTTCATCACCATATCCACAGCGGCTCTGGAATATGGGCGTTTTTTTAAAACTAGGCTATTGACTCTGTTTCAATAACTGTGTGTCGTATCAGTGGCTGTAGAAGGTGCCAGTAGACCACATAAAAGTCTTGAGCGGATAAACAGAATAGCTTGTGTCGGGTCTTGCCAATCTGACCTTGCAGAGTGGTAGGGTTATAATTTCCCATCTGAATTTTGGCTGACCCCCGGCCCATATTAGTGTAACAACCTCAGATTTTAAATACTGAAAGAAGTGTTTTGTCAAGGGATTGGTACATTTGTATAGACATAAAGAAACTTGGGTGTCACCACATCTTAATGATTGCAACCCTGCTTGTAAAGGATGGGGAAGGACTATCCATGTATTCACCTTTGTATGCACTTTAGTCATCACTGGCCATTAATTATCAATCATAATTACCTCTCTGTCCCTGTGTATTTTAATGTACGGACGGCAAATCGATTCCTCTATCCAATTAATCGAGTAGTCCAGGGCAACAGCTTGTGTAAAGTGCGTTACTGAGTGTATATCTGATTTTCTTCAGTTTATCACAATGCTAGGGTAGCCACCAAATTTAGTAACCTCACAGAGCACAAGCATACGGTTTTCCCCCGTTTTTTTTTTATTAGAAGCAGAATATATTTAGCAAACATCAGAATATTCAATTGTCTCTGCAAGAATGTTACCCCTCTATGAGCAGGATGTTGTCTGAGCTTACATGCCAGAGGCTCCATGGCAATGGCAAAGAGGAGCATAGACATGGCGCTGCCCTGCCTGGTGTCAAAAGTGTTTCATTATTAAGAACGTGTGCAGTCCGAGGTGTGTATAAAAGCTATATCATGAATTGTATTTGGGTTCCCAGTCCAATCCTTCGCAACACAGTGTGCAAAAAATGGCACAAAAGGGAATGTTTAAGTTTGATGTAGAGTTTCAGTGACATAGTGCTTTACTGGTAAGATTAATTTGAGAATGAAGTCGTCGCAGCTCTGGCCCACATACAGGCAAGGTTGATAAGGGTGGACCTATCCAGAAGGGGAGTAGACGAATATTAGAATCCAGAAGCAGAGGGAAATGGGAAAAATTGGACCACACAAATGGGTTGTTAAAACCATGAGGGAGTGCTGATTTGTTTAAGGTGTTGAGAAGGTAATGTTTAATATGTTTTAGGCCATAGGGTTTTATTTAGACTTTGGCCCATAGGATACTCTGTCAAAACAAGGTGGATCACCTATTTGCCAAATTATAAGCACCATATGCTGTAAAACACCTGTGATGCTGTGGACGGGAGAACTGCCTTGTTTGATACTTAGGCCCTGATTATAATGTTGGCTGTCTGACCGACGGACCGCTGCTACAGTGGTTTGGAGAACGCTGCCAAGCCAGAGGCAATCCTGATGCCGTATTAGATCACTATTGCCGGACTGGCGGTCTGTCGGGCGGTGGTGGCACAGCGGTGGCATGCTTTGACTCATAAAGAGAGCCTGAAACACATACCACCACAGTGCAGTGCTACTTGCACATCGGTGCACTGTTGCCATGCACCATGTCATGCATGACACGCAGTGCACGCATGACAGTGCTGGCATTGAGGGGCACATCATAACAAGGTCGGCGGAAAGGCAGGTCGTGCTCTGCACTGTGGTACAGGCATCGGCACAGCCTTCATAGACCGCCGCTTTCTCCACCACCACAGGAGCTGAGATCCTGGTGGTGGCGGTGGTCTTAGGGAGATCTGACAGCAAGCCTCGTAATTGGGCAGTTGGACTGCCGAGGAGGCAGGAGTCGTACTGCCAATGTAGGTACAGCGGACCCAAGACTCCCATACTCGTAATCAGGCCCATAGTATTCCAACGGCAAACTCTAAATAATGCCCATAGTTCAGTTTGGAAAAGGGGACAGAGAGGGCATTATTGTAGCACTCTACTACATTTTCAAATTACAAGCAACGTTTTTGCAACCTGTGTTGTCCTGTCTGTACCCAAATCATTCTTTGCCATCAGTTTCAATTGTGCATTAACCCCTTCCATGCTCATGACGGAACGGTTCCGTCATGAGCGTCGGTTGGCCTGTGCTCATGACGGAACCGTTCCGTCATGAGCCCGTTGGCTCATTAGAACGTTCAGCACAGCGTGAAAATTCGCGCCGCGCTGAAGCGGTTAATATCCTGCACTGTTTTCTAAGGAACTTATTTTAATGTTTCTTTCTTTGTTCCTTTCAGCACCCTTGCTCCAGCCCAGCTTCCCTTTTGACTCTCTGCAGTGATTCCATATTCTTGTATCATTCCTTCTTCCTCCTTCCCTTCATTCCTCCTGCCACGTCCACTTCATAATGTCTCAAAAAGTGACCATCTCTACAATCCTCGCCGCTACTGTATTTTTACTTTCCCCCACATTTTATCTTATTTTTCACTCTTTCCCCAAGCCTCTCTTTTCTATTTGCCCCTTGCCCCTTTAACAATTCTTTTTGTTATTTCGTTGTCTTCCTCTGTCTTTTTTCTTCCCTCTTGTCGAATCCCATTCATTTACTGTCTTCTGTTTTCCACAGTATGCTGCCTGGCAGATCCGGTGCCCAAGAATGACATCCGGTGGTGCACGATTTCAGAACCAGAGTTCAAGAAATGTCTGGCATTGAAAGAGGCCGTAAAGGACTGCAAATTCAGCTGTGTGTCAAGGACCAACACTCATGCTTGCATTAAATCCATTGCGGTATTTAAAGTTAGCAACACGACAATCTTTGGCTTCCGACCGGCTGGGCCACACAGTACTTTCCCGCACTCACTGGTACAGGTGCGGCGGGGCTCTTCTCCTGTGGCTCGCCTTCTCCTCTCCGCCGGCACCTGCGGGGCTCTCCCAACACCACGGGAGCCCCGCTGCGGTACGGGCGGCGTCTCCTCTTTTCCCGGGGCTCCCTCAGCACACGGGAGCCCCGCACCAGCCGGCAGCATCACCCGGTCTCCCCCTCGGCACGGGAGACCGGGCGGGCACATCGAAGGCTTCCCCCAGGCAGGGGGAAGCAGAAACCGCGTCCCTTGGCCCCGCCCACAACCAGGCGGCGGCCATCTTGAGGCGGCTCGGGCCGCGGCGGTGATCTCGGGGGTAAAACGAGGGGTGGGCACCCTCAAAATTAAAATAAAACAGATTAAAATAAAAGAGAGAAGCCCCCCAAGCCCCCCCCAAATTTTTTTTCCCAAAAAATCGCGGGGTGCGCTTACAGATATATAACTTTTTTCTCTTTTAATTTTCTCAGGAACCACTGGAGGGATTTACACTATTTTACCAAAAGCGTGATCTGCGTACCAGACACTACCATTTTGACAAGTTTGGTGTAATTCCCTTCAGCGGTTCAAGCTGTAGCCGTGTCTAAAGGTCCTATGGAAATTAACATGGGGAAAACACGTTTTGGGACCCCCCTTTTTTCTCAGCCCCCACTTGACTAATCCCCCCCAAACTTTCAGGGAAGGAGAGGAGCGAGCCATCTTCTTTGAGAAATTTGCGAAGATTCATCAACCAGCGCCAAAGTTATTCCCAATAGAATGTTGCGGATTTCCTATGGAAACTAGGTCCTAACTATATATACCTACTGGCGACCGCCAGTAGGTAATGTATTAAAAATAAAAAAAAATTTTTAAAGTTATATTAATTATTTTTTCATGTTATGTTTATTTAAGTATTTTAAATAAGTTAAAAATAATTTTATTTATTATTATATTACTTTTAAATTACTTTTAAGACATTTAGGAAATTTGATATTTTGACAGTCTATATTTTTTACACTTGATATTTTGTAGTCGATATTTTTGTACTTACCTGTTTGAAGATAGGAAGTCGATATTTTGTAGTCGATATTTTGACCTTGATATTTTGTCATCTCGATATTGTGACTGTCGATATTCTGTCAGTGATCCATTGTATATATTCCTTATTTTCGTCTCAGACATCAAAACTCACAAAACCCCAACAAAACAATGGATGCAATTACTCAATTACGATCCTGTCCCCCTCCTTAGAAATCTGCTGGAATCAAACATGGTCTAAATTAACAAAAGACAAAATCACCCCTTCTGTGTAAGACTCGTAGGTTGGTCACAGCAGTTACGAGGTCCCACTTGAGCGTGGGGAGCAGACTGCGAGCCTTGGTGGAGGGTGTGTGAGCTCTTCTGTTACCCGCTCTATTTGCCTTTCTTGGTACCGTTTTTAAAAGCAATCTTTTAATTCTTTTTAATTACCTCTGATTTTTGTTGGGAATAGCCTGTATTTTCTGACATCTCTCACCTGTGCTGAAGTGCGCTTCCCTGCACCGGTCCACCGCGGCTTTTGTGCCGTTTGAGTGCAGGGCAGGGCACCATCTTAGGTGAGGACCCGGATCCCGGTGGGGCCATTTGCGGCTGTCTAGTTGGGGGTGGGGCTAGGCTATTTACTGCACATGGCAGTCGTGACGCAGATCGGACGCACGCAGCGGGCGTGCCGCTGGGGCACCGAAGGCAAGCCCATCTGCCCCCATCCGCGCCCCGGCAGCGACCAGCGCAAGGGACGCTGGTCAAATTGTTCCCGGCACTGCCATCTAGAAGCTCACCTACTCGCGGGATGCTCTGCTCGAAGTAAGGGGCTCCAGCTGTGATGCAGTTAGGCAGGGGGCTGTCCTGGACAATCTCTCCAGGAAGTGCCCGGCATGTGATTTTCGTTTGCTGAACATGGCACCCAGATTTTGGGCGAACCTAGAATTCAGGCAGCATTTATCAATGCACGCTCAATGGTCAAGCATGCGGCAGATATTTTTGAATTGTTAGCAGATGACTTGTTAGATGTTCTGTTTATCACAGAGACTTGGCTCAATGAGTCGTGCATTCCGATAATGGAACTTTCCATGCCCAGAGGCAACAAAATTGTTAGGGCCAATAGGGGGGGCGGCAGAGGAGGGGGAGTTGCGGTAGTGTACAGGGAATCAAGGCTCTTCACCAGCAAAGTCATTAGAGATTGGGCGGAGGGGGAAGCTCTTGACTTTGCCCTCTCCATTTCTCCTCATTTCACGCTAGGTGGAACTCTGGTGTATTGCCCCGCAAGCCCTCCTGGAGCCTTCCTTAAATCACTGGAGGACATTGTTATCCTGCATGCCGAACGCTACCCCACATTCCTCCTACTAGGAGATTTCAATATCCATTTAGATACCCCTTCCATCCTGGAGGCCAGTGCTCTCCTGGACTCCCTGAATCTCGCCCAGCTAACTCAACACGTGTCACTCCCCTCCCATGTAGGGGGTCACCTTATTGACCTGGTCTCCTCTAACTTCCCTATATTAGTCACCTATCCAGAGCCTGTAACATGGTCGGACCACTTCCTGCTCATGTTCTCATGGTTGGAGGACGGGTCTGGCAGAAGCCCTGCCCCTTCTGTCGGGCCACAATCCAAGAAGGTTAATCTCCCTGCATTTGCGTCAGTCCCACCCTACACCCGCAACTGATTTAGCTGGGACAGTGGCCAATTTTGACCACTGGATTAGCCAGGGAGTGAGGGCCTGGTCCAATGCTAATCAGGGTAACAGCCGACGCTCCTTTCCATCGCAGCCATGGTATTCCCCCAATCTCAGGGATTTGAAACAGGGGTGTAAGAGGTTGGAGCTCCGCTGGTGACAGAATTACTGTACGACAGCAAAGGCGACCCTGCGATTAGCCCAGAGGGAGTACTACACGGCCATTAGAAAGGCAAAAAGGGACTACTTCGCCGGGAGGATTATGCTGGCCCGGAATAATAGCAAGGAAATCTTTGCAATTGTCCGGAGCTTCCTATCCCCCTGTGCGGAACAAAGCTCTCTACCTGTATCGAACGAATGGTGCGAGGAGCTCTCCTCTTTTTTTATTGACAAAATCGTCAAGATTCAGGAGAGTGTTGGACCTGCTTTTAATTTACAACAAGGGGTGGTGATGGACAGAGTCTCTGAATTAAGCAGAGTACTCTCACCCAGTCAAGAGATCAGGGCTAGATCCAACACCGTTTTTTAGCTCATTGCACCATCCCAGTTTCAGAACCTGGCTGTATGCAAATTAGTCTGTCCCTGGCCCAGTGCATCATGGGCACAGGGCAGACCAGACTACAAAAGCCAATTCTTACACTGGGAAGGAAACAAGCTTCCGGGGACCGGTTTCTGCCATTTCAGGCGTCTTCGGCCCGGCTTGCTTGAATCCTGATGGTGCAATGAGCAAGGGACTCACATCTGAGTATACCCTTCCACGCTTAGGGTGGACAAAATAATTTACAACAAGGGGTGGTGATGGACAGAGTCTCTGAATTAAGCAGAGTACTCTCACCCAGTCAAGAGATCAGGGCTAGATCCAACACCGTTTTTTAGCTCATTGCACCATCCCAGTTTCAGAACCTGGCTGTATGCAAATTAGTCTGTCCCTGGCCCAGTGCATCATGGGAACAGGGCAGACCAGACTACAAAAGCCAATTCTTACACTGGGAAGGAAACAAGCTTCCGGGGACCGGTTTCTGCCATTTCAGGCGTCTTCGGCCCGGCTTGCTTGAATCCTGATGGTGCAATGAGCAAGGGACTCACATCTGAGTATACCCTTCCACGCTTAGGGTGGACAAAATAATTTACAACAAGGGGTGGTGATGGACAGAGTCTCTGAATTAAGCAGAGTACTCTCACCCAGTCAAGAGATCAGGGCTAGATCCAACACCGTTTTTTAGCTCATTGCACCATCCCAGTTTCAGAACCTGGCTGTATGCAAATTAGTCTGTCCCTGGCCCAGTGCATCATGGGAACAGGGCAGACCAGACTACAAAAGCCAATTCTTACACTGGGAAGGAAACAAGCTTCCGGGGACCGGTTTCTGCCATTTCAGGCGTCTTCGGCCCGGCTTGCTTGAATCCTGATGGTGCAATGAGCAAGGGACTCACATCTGAGTATACCCTTCCACGCTTAGGGTGGACAAAATAATTTACAACAAGGGGTGGTGATGGACAGAGTCTCTGAATTAAGCAGAGTACTCTCACCCAGTCAAGAGATCAGGGCTAGATCCAACACCGTTTTTTAGCTCATTGCACCATCCCAGTTTCAGAACCTGGCTGTATGCAAATTAGTCTGTCCCTGGCCCAGTGCATCATGGGAACAGGGCAGACCAGACTACAAAAGCCAATTCTTACACTGGGAAGGAAACAAGCTTCCGGGGACCGGTTTCTGCCATTTCAGGCGTCTTCGGCCCGGCTTGCTTGAATCCTGATGGTGCAATGAGCAAGGGACTCACATCTGAGTATACCCTTCCACGCTTAGGGTGGACAAAATAATTTACAACAAGGGGTGGTGATGGACAGAGTCTCTGAATTAAGCAGAGTACTCTCACCCAGTCAAGAGATCAGGGCTAGATCCAACACCGTTTTTTAGCTCATTGCACCATCCCAGTTTCAGAACCTGGCTGTATGCAAATTAGTCTGTCCCTGGCCCAGTGCATCATGGGAACAGGGCAGACCAGACTACAAAAGCCAATTCTTACATTGGGAAGGAAACAAGCTTCCGGGGACCGGTTTCTGCCATTTCAGGCGTCTTCGGCCCGGCTTGCTTGAATCCTGATGGTGCAATGAGCAAGGGACTCACATCTGAGTATACCCTTCCACGCTTAGGGTGGACAAAATAATTTACAACAAGGGGTGGTGATGGACAGAGTCTCTGAATTAAGCAGAGTACTCTCACCCAGTCAAGAGATCAGGGCTAGATCCAACACCGTTTTTTAGCTCATTGCACCATCCCAGTTTCAGAACCTGGCTGTATGCAAATTAGTCTGTCCCTGGCCCAGTGCATCATGGGAACAGGGCAGACCAGACTACAAAAGCCAATTCTTACACTGGGAAGGAAACAAGCTTCCGGGGACCGGTTTCTGCCATTTCAGGCGTCTTCGGCCCGGCTTGCTTGAATCCTGATGGTGCAATGAGCAAGGGACTCACATCTGAGTATACCCTTCCACGCTTAGGGTGGACAAAATAATTTACAACAAGGGGTGGTGATGGACAGAGTCTCTGAATTAAGCAGAGTACTCTCACCCAGTCAAGAGATCAGGGCTAGATCCAACACCGTTTTTTAGCTCATTGCACCATCCCAGTTTCAGAACCTGGCTGTATGCAAATTAGTCTGTCCCTGGCCCAGTGCATCATGGGAACAGGGCAGACCAGACTACAAAAGCCAATTCTTACACTGGGAAGGAAACAAGCTTCCGGGGACCGGTTTCTGCCATTTCAGGCGTCTTCGGCCCGGCTTGCTTGAATCCTGATGGTGCAATGAGCAAGGGACTCACATCTGAGTATACCCTTCCACGCTTAGGGTGGACAAAATAATTTACAACAAGGGGTGGTGATGGACAGAGTCTCTGAATTAAGCAGAGTACTCTCACCCAGTCAAGAGATCAGGGCTAGATCCAACACCGTTTTTTAGCTCATTGCACCATCCCAGTTTCAGAACCTGGCTGTATGCAAATTAGTCTGTCCCTGGCCCAGTGCATCATGGGAACAGGGCAGACCAGACTACAAAAGCCAATTCTTACACTGGGAAGGAAACAAGCTTCCGGCGACCGGTTTCTGCCATTTCAGGCGTCTTCGGCCCGGCTTGCTTGAATCCTGATGGTGCAATGAGCAAGGGACTCACATCTGAGTATACCCTTCCACGCTTAGGGTGGACAAAATAATTTACAACAAGGGGTGGTGATGGACAGAGTCTCTGAATTAAGCAGAGTACTCTCACCCAGTCAAGAGATCAGGTCTAGATCCAACACCGTTTTTTAGCTCATTGCACCATCCCAGTTTCAGAACCTGGCTGTATGCAAATTAGTCTGTCCCTGGCCCAGTGCATCATGGGAACAGGGCAGACCAGACTACAAAAGCCAATTCTTACACTGGGAAGGAAACAAGCTTCCGGGGACCGGTTTCTGCCATTTCAGGCGTCTTCGGCCCGGCTTGCTTGAATCCTGATGGTGCAATGAGCAAGGGACTCACATCTGAGTATACCCTTCCACGCTTAGGGTGGACAAAATAATTTACAACAAGGGGTGGTGATGGACAGAGTCTCTGAATTAAGCAGAGTACTCTCACCCAGTCAAGAGATCAGGGCTAGATCCAACACCGTTTTTTAGCTCATTGCACCATCCCAGTTTCAGAACCTGGCTGTATGCAAATTAGTCTGTCCCTGGCCCAGTGCATCATGGGAACAGGGCAGACCAGACTACAAAAGCCAATTCTTACACTGGGAAGGAAACAAGCTTCCGGGGACCGGTTTCTGCCATTTCAGGCGTCTTCGGCCCGGCTTGCTTAAATCCTGATGGTGCAATGAGCAAGGGACTCACATCTGAGTATACCCTTCCACGCTTAGGGTGGACAAAATAATTTACAACAAGGGGTGGTGATGGACAGAGTCTCTGAATTAAGCAGAGTACTCTCACCCAGTCAAGAGATCAGGGCTAGATCCAACACCGTTTTTTAGCTCATTGCACCATCCCAGTTTCAGAACCTGGCTGTATGCAAATTAGTCTGTCCCTGGCCCAGTGCATCATGGGAACAGGGCAGACCAGACTACAGAGGCCAATTCTTACACTGGGAAGGAAACAAGCTTCCGGGGACCGGTTTCTGCCAGTTCAGGCGTCTTCGGCCCGGCTTGCTTGAATCCTGATGGTGCAATGAGCAAGGGACTCACATCTGAGTATACCCTTCCACGCTTAGGGTGGACAAAATAATTTACAACAAGGGGTGGTGATGGACAGAGTCTCTGAATTAAGCAGAGTACTCTCACCCAGTCAAGAGATCAGGGCTAGATCCAACACCGTTTTTTAGCTCATTGCACCATCCCAGTTTCAGAACCTGGCTGTATGCAAATTAGTCTGTCCCTGGCCCAGTGCATCATGGGAACAGGGCAGACCAGACTACAAAAGCCAATTCTTACACTGGGAAGGAAACAAGCTTCCGGGGACCGGTTTCTGCCATTTCAGGCGTCTTCGGCCCGGCTTGCTTGAATCCTGATGGTGCAATGAGCAAGGGACTCACATCTGAGTATACCCTTCCACGCTTAGGGTGGACAAAATAATTTACAACAAGGGGTGGTGATGGACAGAGTCTCTGAATTAAGCAGAGTACTCTCACCCAGTCAAGAGATCAGGGCTAGATCCAACACCGTTTTTTAGCTCATTGCACCATCCCAGTTTCAGAACCTGGCTGTATGCAAATTAGTCTGTCCCTGGCCCAGTGCATCATGGGAACAGGGCAGACCAGACTACAAAAGCCAATTCTTACACTGGGAAGGAAACAAGCTTCCGGGGACCGGTTTCTGCCATTTCAGGCGTCTTCGGCCCGGCTTGCTTGAATCCTGATGGTGCAATGAGCAAGGGACTCACATCTGAGTATACCCTTCCACGCTTAGGGTGGACAAAATAATTTACAACAAGGGGTGGTGATGGACGGAGTCTCTGAATTAAGCAGAGTACTCTCACCCAGTCAAGAGATCAGGGCTAGATCCAACACCGTTTTTTAGCTCATTGCACCATCCCAGTTTCAGAACCTGGCTGTATGCAAATTAGTCTGTCCCTGGCCCAGTGCATCATGGGAACAGGGCAGACCAGACTACAAAAGCCAATTCTTACACTGGGAAGGAAACAAGCTTCCGGGGACCGGTTTCTGCCATTTCAGGCGTCTTCGGCCCGGCTTGCTTGAATCCTGATGGTGCAATGAGCAAGGGACTCACATCTGAGTATACCCTTCCACGCTTAGGGTGGACAAAATAATTTACAACAAGGGGTGGTGATGGACAGAGTCTCTGAATTAAGCAGAGTACTCTCACCCGGTCAAGAGATCAGGGCTAGATCCAACACCGTTTTTTAGCTCATTGCACCATCCCAGTTTCAGAACCTGGCTGTATGCAAATTAGTCTGTCCCTGGCCCAGTGCATCATGGGAACAGGGCAGACCAGACTACAAAAGCCAATTCTTACACTGGGAAGGAAACAAGCTTCCGGGGACCGGTTTCTGCTTTTAGGCCTATGGAGATGCTTTCTCCAAGATTCCCCTCGAACCTTCCTGTGACTTCCTCCCTTTTTACCTCATTTCTGCCCACTACTGAGGCAGACGTTCTAGCCCGTTTGAGGTCCCTCAATTCTGGTTCCCCTGTCAACCCCTGCCCGGCTCGGGTCTTAGCGGGTGTAGCAGAGGTAGTTTGTCCAGCAGTGGTGGATATGGTTAATTTATCCCTTCTGTCTGGCCACGTTCCTGCCCAATGGAAGCAGGCTAAATTACTACCCCTTCTGAAGAAATCCTCATTGGACCCTCGGCTGCCGGCCAATTATCGGCCCATCTCACTTCTTCCAGCCCTTGCCAAAGTATGTGAGAAGGTGGTCTTCCGGCAACTTGAGGCATTTGTGGAAACATCAGGAGTGCTCCACCCAGCTCAGTCAGAATTCAGAACTTCGTACAGCACAGAGACTGCATTGGTGGAGATGTCAGAGGCAATCAGAGAGTGTCTAGATGGGGGCGGCAGGTCAGCCCTGATCCTACTTGACCTCTCTGCCGCCTTCGACACAGTGCCCCACCAGCGGCTCTTAGACAAGCTATCTGCAGTTGGTATTTCAGGCTTGGTCTGGAAATGGATTAAATCCTCTCTAGATTCACGCTCTCAACAGGTCTGTATGACTTTCTTTGCCTCATCTGTCAGGAACTTGGCTAACGGGGTGCCAAAGGGCTCCACCCTATGCCCTCTCCTATTTAATATCTACCTGACTCCGCTAGTCTATTTGCCTGAGGAGCTGGGCGCTTAAGTAATTGCGTATGCTGACGACACGCAGCTGCTCTTTACCTGGGGTGGCTCTGACCTGAATACGAGAGCTGCCCAGACGTGTCTAGCTGCAGTATTTCATTGGCTGGGCTAGGACTCCCTAAAATGCAACGAGTATAAATCGGAGGTCCTCCTATATGGCCAGTTCCCTGATGACTTCAGATTCCGCGTGTGGCCTCCCGAGCACCCCTGCCCGCAGTCCGAGGGAGGGCCAGCAAAAAATCTGGGAATCTGGTTTAGTGAGGACCTGCAATTCAGCGACCACGTGAAAACACTGACGGGGGTCTGTTTTGGCACTCTCAAAGCACTCAGAAAATGTTTTCTTTTTCTCCCGAGATTAGCCAAGGAGATGGTCACCCGTGCTTTGATCTTGTCTAGACTGGATTATGCTAATGTGCTGTTCCTTGGTTTGCCTGGCTACTTGCTGCACAGGTTTCAAATTGTTCAGAACGCTGCAGCTAGGCTCCTCTTCAATGCCTCAAAAAGATCCAGCGCGCATCAGTACCTACAGGAATTACACTGGCTGCCGGTGGCACAGCGGGTACAGTTTAAAGCGATTACTCTGGCCCACAGGGCTCTACATGGTCAGGGCCCTCCCTACCTTAGGAAGCGTTTCGCTTTCTATGTGCCAAATCCCCCTTTGCGATCGGCGGGTCTCCACCGGATAGTCGTTCCGCACTCCGTAGAGTGCGGGTGGGGGGCAAGACTATCTCTGTCAAGCTGGCGGAGGCATGTACTGTGCTTCCTACTGATCTCCAACTCATCTCCGAGTTTCAAGTCTTTAAGAAGCAGCTTAAAACACATCTTTTCTGCATGATCCGGTAATTCGATTCCTGCTTCTACCCCTGCTCCCCCTCGCGCCAGGACACTCTAGAGTAACAGTGCGCGCTACAAATGCAATATAACATAAGAATGGAGACTGAGGAATGTTTGTAGGGCGCATTGGATCCCTGTTAAATTCTTCAACTTAGGTTTAACAAACTCTGACCACTGTGGGAGTTGTAAAAAGAGTACAGCTGATCTCAAACACTTTATTTACACGTCAACTTTCTAAAAATGTTTGGAAGAAGTAAGTGCAACCATCTATCAAATACTAAATATCAACTACATCCTCTACCTTGCTGCTATTTTTCAATCCGCAGCCTGTGCAGGTAAGAGCGGTGGGGCCGGGTGGAGGGGGGGGGGAATTTCTAAAGTTGACAAGGGAAAATTAATAATTTTTTAATTTTCCCTTGTGGTTGTCTGTCGAATTCCTCCACAACCCAGCCCCACTGCTCTTACCTGCACGGGCCGCAGCTGTTTTTTTCTAGGGATTCGTTTGGCCCACGAACCCCAACCTCTCCAAAAAGGTGAGCTCCTACTGCTGGACATTCTCATAATAATTGGTCTCAAATAACTTTCCCTACATACTCATCCACGTAAATAACACAAAAAAGAAGATTAGGAATAAACCCGATGAATATATGTCCTCTCAGAAACTCCCGTAGATTAAGTCACCTATTAAAACAAACTATTTCCAAGGATGCAATTAGCCATACTCTCGCACCACAAAATCAGAAGCAAACCAGCGCATTCTTAGGGGCAGATTCACAACTTCTGGCGCAACCCTGTAAATCAGCAGGGATGCACCAAGAAAGATGTGTCACGCAAAACTACCCGTGCGCCACCATGGATGTGCCGCATTTACAATGCTGAGCGCAGTGGCGCACGGATAGGCAGATGTGTGACGTATCTGGCGGCATCAGGTTTGCGCAGTGCGAAGGTCGTGTCAGTGGCGTGACGCAGCTCCAGCACTGTTCCAAACCGGCCTATCTCCAACATGCTGCGTCACGCCTTATTACTGCCTCAAGCAGGCGCAAGGTTTTGATGCAGTGGCATCGGAAAAGTGACTGAGTGAAATCTTGAAGATTTCACTGCGTCATTTTTCCGAGGCTTTCCTCCGACAGAACGCCCACACTGCGACGGAACACCCACATGAAACCTGATGCAGGGTTCATGTGGCTCAGTAATTTACAATGTGACACATCTGCCTAGATGCATCACGTTGTAAATAAGTCGCAACGTGGTGCATGTTTTACGTCGCTGCATCACAAAAGTGATTCAACGGCGGCGTAAAAGTGTTGTAAGGGGCTTGTAAATCTGTCCCCTAGTTTCAAATTTTTCAGGATGCCCGCTGCCCTACTTAAACATTCACCCTCAAACCCCACTCCTCTATTCTGTCTATTCTTCCTTTACTCCCTCCACTCTATGTCCCTTCTATTTTCTTTATGCTTTAGTTCCTCTATTATTTTGGAATATATTTCTACGTTTATCATGGAAAATCATATATTTGAAATATTACCCTTAACATATGTTCAAACACACTCTACAATTAATGGTTATGAAATTACTTCTCATTAACTACTTCATGCCACTACACAATTTCTGTTTCTTTGAAAATCTAATAAAATATATTTTAATTTGAAAAGCAAGTAATAAAAAGGCAGAGAGCAGTGTGCTACACGCCAAATACAAACTTACTTCACAAAAAACAATGGAGAGAATAAAAACGATTGAAATAAATAAGCACAAAAGAATACACACATTGATGACAAAAACATCTGCAACACACATCACTATTAAAACAGAGTTGACCTGATTAGGTTTTAGAAACTTTCATTGCTTTAATGGAGTAACTCACATTAGTTAATGCAAGGTTCTTTTTCTATGTATTGTCACCCAAGATTAAATTATATCGGAATCTGACAACCATGTGGCTACATTGAGACATTGTTAAGCATAATCTTCTTCGAAATATTGCATTTCAATCCTATCAGCATGACAGGTGCATGAATTTGCTGTTCATAATGACCAGTTCTTGTGTGTTACGACATTGAGGGGTTTGGCTGGATGGTCTGTGTCATCAACAGAAAAAAAGACATTGACAAGTGTATTGTTCGTGAGTTCCAGAGAGGCAAGATGGCTGCCGCTTAGTAGCGGTTGAAGCGGTAATGACAAGCCGGACCGGAGCCCCGATGAGGTAGACGCAGCCCGGGATGCCCCGCTCTGCTCTCGGGAAATAATTGCGGTAAAGGGGGAGTTACCCGAAGCATGCAATCAGCATTGGCTTGCCGCGGATCAGCGAAGCAGCTGCTGCGGGACTAGGCGTGTTTGGCGGACGTACTCACCATTCTCCTACCCGGGTGGAAGCGTCGGGATTCTGCAGGAGGGCGGAGCAAGTGCCGTAGGCTTTTGCAGCTGAGGAGGACGGAACCCGTCCCGAGACCCGGCGCAGAGATCCACAGTGTGCGGCGGCTGCAAATCCAGAACTGCTTCAGCAGCGCTGTATCGAGGCATTCGATATTCCCTAACGCTATGGCCCCTAAAGGTAATGTGGCCACAAAAGCCGCGAAGGCGAAAAGAAAACAACAACTGCAGCGTGAGGAAGTTTTGGCCGATCTCAGTGGAGCTCAAACACCCCCAGCTGAGGAGCGAGCCAGGAAAAAGCAACAGCAACAGCAAACTGGTGCTCGGACTCGCCTAGCTACAACATCAATTGCTGACCTGTTCGCCAAATCCGGTAAGGAGAAGGGGGGGCGAAGATTCACCAAAGGAGGCTGAATGCACCTCAAGGGAGGCAGAGCTTGAGATAATAGCAGCTGCGGAGGCTCATAAAGATAGCGCTGTTGGATGCGATCCCCCTTTTTGCAAGGTTCTTCCCCCAGGTTCTGATATAGTGCCACATAGTGACCTGCAACAAGTGGAGGTTGAGACAACTTCAAAAGACAGGACCCCCAAAACTAACGATGTAATAGTAAGGGAAAATGAATTGTCCCCTGGACTTATTGTCGAACAGACTGTTACTGTGCCGCGTTCAGGCAGCCTCCAGGAGACGGTACAGCCAATTCCTGATATCAGTCTGGGGGCTGACCTGGAGATCTTAAATCAGGAAATCCTGGGAGAACAAGAATTATTGAGCAATGATATGGTAATTAATGGAGCTGGAGCAGGGGATGGGAAGGAGAGTGCCCCTAGCGAAGCCTTTTTCTCTGCCTCTGACGGAGTAGAGTGGTCTGATGAGGATGAAAAGTGCACTTCCTATCTAGACTCTGATTGCGACCCTGAGTTGGATCAACCAGCCACAGTCTTAAAAGTGTCAGTGTCGAATAAGGGTCAGAGTGTTGCCCAGCGAGAGTTAAGCTTGGACCACTCCTCAGCTATGCCGCTGCAGGGTAGTCCTAGGTCGGAGCTTGCTCAGATGTCACTCCTAGAGACAATACACCAGGAAATCATCGCTCACAGGGAAGAAACACGCAAGAACAATCAGAAATCCCATGCAGCCATGAAAAAACATGCAGGGCGTAGTCAGGAAGCTGTCAAAGGCTTGCGCCAATACAGGCGATAGAGTGGCAAACCTAGAGGACAGGATTGTTTCAACAGAAACTGAAGTGGCTGAGGCAGTCTCCAAGGTCAATTTACAAAGCTCTCAAATGACGGACATTCACTGGAAGCTTGAGGAAATGGACAACAGGCAATGTAGGAACAATCTGAGAGTTCTTGGAATCCCGGAGGGGGCCGAAGGGTCCGATATCAGGGCTTACATCATAAAGGTATTCGGTCAGGCATTTCCCGAGCTGAGTGGCTGGAACTGGTCCACAGAAGTGCAAAGAGTCCACCGCACTCCTTTCAAAATAAGAAGGAACACCAAGGAGGGGGACAAGCCAAGGGCAGTTCTGATCTTCTTAGGAAACTTTATTTTGAGGCAAGCCATATCGGACCTGGCCAGGCCAAATGCAAGACAGAGCTGTGAGGGGATCTCATTCTTCGTCTGGCCGGACTTTTGTCACGCCACCGTCGAGAGGCGCTGGCGGCTAAGAGAGATGATAAAGCCCCTTCAGGAGAAAAATGTGCAGGCTTTCCTGATAAGCCCGGCACAGTTAAAAGTTATAAACAATGGAAAGAAACTGTTCTTCTCCTCAGAAATCAAGGCTAAAGAATATTTGGACTCTCTATGTACTTAGATGGGCTAGCCTGATTTCAGAGGGGACTGAAGTTAACTGAGCGGTGGTTGGGGTACCCATGGGCGATGTCTGACCTCTTATCCTTTCTTTGTTAATGAAATATGCTTTTTTTCCTTGGATTTTTTTGGGGGCTCCTCATTAGAGTAAGATAATTGATTAAATGTATATTTGTCCCCACCGCTTCTCACCGTGCTCCATCACACGCACAGACTTGGTCTGAGCGCCTCGCAGAATAGGGAGAGGGGGGGTTTCGAGGGGTCTCGGGGTGGGCGGGGTGAAGGGAGGTTGGGATCAAGGGGTTGGGGGATGGGGGTGGGTGGAGTTCGGGGTGTGTGAGGGTAAGGGGAAAACAAGGAAAGGTACATTGTAGGACAAAACACCGATATTAATAAATATAAGGTGACTAAGGAGCAACTTTATGATGTAAATAATATAGCTCAACAGAATGGCAAACAATAGAATTTGTACTATCAATGCGGGGGGTTTGAATGATAGGAAGAAAAGGCAGAGACTGGCCTATCTGGTGAAACACGAGAGAATCGATATCCTTTGTATACAGGAGACCCATCTCCCGTGGTCTAAACGTAATTTACATCTCCTCAAAGGCTTCGAGCTAGTCGCATGTTCGACACAGACCTCAACAATTAGGGGATTCGCAATTTTAATTTGAACCTCTTTGGGCAAGGCAAAGAAAGTAAAAGTAGATAGTAATGGAAGATGGGCAATAGCAGAATTAGAATTGGGCCCCACACTTTGCGTAATCTACGGCTCTAATCAAGAGGCCCCCGAGGTCTTTGACTTTCTTGAAGCAGAACTAGTTGGTTGGTCAACCCCATTAATAGTAGCAGAAGATTTAAATATTTCGGCTGATTGGGGTAATTCAATAACATATGTTGGGTGAAAACCTAAAGTCTTCCGTGCAGTACAGCCTCTTATGGGTTCACACAGTTTGCACGAAGTCTGGGGGGTTACAATACCTCAAAATTTTGGGTTTACTTATTTTTCTAATCCTGCCCAGAGATATACAAAGTTAGATTATATCTTTATCTCTTCATCTGAACTTTTAAAAGTAGATATTTTCAAACTCCCGAGACTAATTTCAGACCACAATCCTCTTATATTAGCTTACGATCTGGGAAGGGTCGAAAGGAAAAGAAACCTTTGGACCTTTGAAAAAAGATTACTTGCTGATAAAAGGTTCACTGATCATATTAAAAAATGGGTAAGCGAGTATTTTGCTGCAAATAGATATAACACTTCCCGGAACGGAGTTTGGGAGGCATTTAAGGCGTCTTTAAGGGGAGAGAACATAAGCTGCTCTGCAAGGCTTAGAAGAGAAGATAGAGGCAAGGTGGATGCACTAATGTTGAAACTTGGGAGCGCTGAAGAACAGCATGTAAAAGATATAGCCTCAGGAGGGGATAGTATTGAAAGCCAAAATGTACTTTTAGCAGTGAAAGCAGCACTCCAGAAGGAAATAACCCAGAAGGCAATAGGGGAGTTTCAGACCACAAGGGCAAAAAGATACGAAACTGGGGAGCAAGCTGGGAGAGCTCTTGCCCTCCGGCTAAGCCAAGAAATACTAAGAACGCAATCGCCCGCATAGAAGAAGATGGGAAAGAATACACTGAAGTGAAAGATATACTCAGGGTTATTGAGAATTTCTACCAGAGGCTATATGAATATGAAGCTCCTGGTGAGAACCTAGGGAAGAAATGCCGAGAAAGGGGTCCTCATTTGGACGAGGTAACCAAAGAAGAACTAGATAAGGATATCACATTCAACGAGGTTTTAGCTGCATTACAGGAATTAGCTCCGGGAAAGGCTTCAGGTCCAGATTGGGTCCCCCTGGAGGTATACAAAGCCATAGAAGTCGAAATTGTCCCACTCCTGGTAGATCTGTTTAACGGGGTTTTGTATTCAGGGGAGGTGCCGGACTCCTGGAAAGAAACAAATATCATAATTTTCCATAAAAAGGGGAAACCGATGGAGAAACCAGGGTCCTACCGCCCCATAGCGTTAATTAATTCGGATACAAAACTTTATTCTAAAAGGCTGGGCAGGGTCATTGGTAGTCTCGTCTCCCCGTGGCAGCATAGGTTTGTCCCCGGTCGGTGCACATCAGATCATACTAGTAGGGCAATAACGCTGTTTGATGCCCAGGCTGCCGCGGGAGGGGGGAGATGGCTATGATCCTGCTCGACGCAGAGAAAGCCTTTGACCGTGTCGCTTGGAGCTTTCTTTGGGGTGTTCGGGCAGCGAAAGGCTTTGGTGATAAAATTATTGGAGCCCTTAAAGCAATGTATGTTGAACCGGTAGCAAGGGTAACGATTATGGGCGAGAAATCAGGGGTAATTAACATTAAGAGAGGAACCCGCCAGGGCTGCCCCTGTTCCCCTATCCTTTTTGCCCTGTATATCGACACTCTTATCCAGGAGATACTAGAATGTCCTAGGATAACTCCGGTGATATTCAATGGCCATCCGAATAAAATTCTGGCGTATGCCGACGATCTTGCTGTGATTACCACTAATCCACAACAGGCTCTCTCTATTCTTGGGCAGACGGCTAAAGCTTTTGGCAGGGAGTCAGGATATCTATTAAATGAATCTAAAACGCAGATCATATGTTCAAAGAATATTGTTAAATCCGACTATCGATTTGTCGACTTTGCCTCATACTTAGGGGTTGGAATAAATGCTTCAGTAGATAGAATTGTGGAGGAGAACTATCCCCCCTTATTAAAGCTATAGAAACTGAATTAAAGAGAATAGATGTTCTGCACCTCTCCTTGGTAGGGAGGGTAAACGCCCTAAAAATGCTAATGTTTCCCAGAGTGCTATATCTCTTTCGCGCAATACCCTTATTTATTGAGGAAAAAATAATGAAAAACATGGAGTCTGTTTTTATAAGATTCATCTGGCAATATGGAAGGATTAGGCGCTCCACCAACCTTATGTCGCTACCCAAGGAAATAGGGGGGATGGCTCTTCCGAATTTAAGACTGTATCGTTGGTCCTGCCTCATGATTCAAATGTCTATCTTTGTCCAGTGTGATGCGAATTTGGGGACTGTGGCCTTTGAAGATCAGGACCCGCCCCCGTTTTTCGGAATGCTATTGGGTGGCAAGGCATCTGGTCTGTTGCTTTGTGAAATAGAACGGCGATTTTATGAAAAAGCTCGATAGAAGACTATATATGGTGCCTTGTTAGTTTGGAAATCTATCTTAACATTTTTTAATATCCCTAAACTGAATTCGTACTTACATCTGGGCAACTCCAATCTCTTTCCTCAACTTAAAACCGATGGCAACTTCCAGGCTTGGAAGGGGTTGGGTATTAAGACCCTGTGGGACATTATGGAATGTTCCAAGATATTAGGGTTCGAGATATTACAGGATAGATTCGGTATTCCAGCGAACCACTGGTTTCTTTATGGTCAAGTCCCTCGCACTATAGGGGCTCTAAGACGCAGGGTTTCTTCCACTGCTGACTTTCCCCTGGTCGAGATACTAGCAAGAGGCTGCAAAAAGATTAAAGTTGTATATAATTGCCTAGTGGAGAGAATCCAGGATGATATCGAGAAGATGGAATCTAATTGGGCAATCAAATTGGAGGATCCAGATGTTGACCTGGACCTTTCTCTTTATATGAACAAACAGGTATTTAAAGCCTCCAATCTTCGGGCCCAAAACTATAAAATAATATTTAATCTGTACCATACCCCAGCAAAGCTATTTGCCTTTGGATTAAGAGAAAATCATAGTTGTACCAGATGCAGTGATGGCCAAGCAGACATTCTGCATATGTTTTTCCATTGCAATCGGCTGGACTCAATTAAGAGCGAGATAATGAAATTCTGGGAGGGGCTGCTAGGTCATGCAATCGATCTATCCCCTACATTGATGCTGCTGGGCACTGACTCTAAGCTGAGTTTGGGAAAAGATGAAGAGGCTTTAGTTTTTATATCAGTAGAAGTACTCCGGATCCTGATCTCCGCAGGCTGGAAGGATGCGTCTTTCCAGATGTGGCTCTCCAGGCTATTGGGGGTACATAATATTGAGTCCTGTCTCTACGATCTGAAAGGGCTTAGGAAACGTGAGATGGGTAAACGCCTCTGGGCCCCAGTTACAAATTGGAGGGCGGCAAGACTATTATGTGCTGCGAAACTGTTTCAGGTTTTAGCGGAAACCACTTACAGGAAAGGGTTTCTTTTATTGCAATCTATTTAACATCAATTTTTGTATCCCCCAGATGCGTTTTAGTGTTGACTATGTGTATAATAATTAATTGTCGGGCGCGAGCCCTGGATCTGGATGTATATATTGTATGAATTATTTATGTCCTTTAAATGTACCATTTTCCCGATAAAAATATATTTGAAAAAAAAGACAAGTGTATTGTTCGTATGGGATGTTGCAAAAATATAACTTGATTTGAATGCACCAACTATAAAGCTTTGATGTGTAGTTTGTTTGTGATGGTTCCTTTGGTTGTTCCTAATGTGCACTCTCAGTGTAATGAGAAATATGATTACTATGTCATAGAGAGATAACATTGAGGGAACAAAACTTAAGACATGTATGTAGCTTGCAGCAATTTCTGGTTGGTAATGGATGTTGGCTAGTGTCTAATGAGTACTCGAGTAGATCAGGATCTGTGATTATTGGGTTAAGTATCTCAGCATGCTCCCCGTATGTTGTTGATATGCAGGATTTCCGGTCATGTCATTCACTCATGGGATGCAAAAGAGTAGATCATGGACCCTGAGGTCAATCCTACACTACAAAAGGATTTACCAGGCGTCCTTGACATTGAGATGGCAATTAATGCATGACAGAGGATTATTGACCACGTGAGGTATATTTTGATCTGAGTACAATTGTGACAAAAAGTAGATTCAAGTGAACAATTGACATAGAGTGACCTGCGAAAGACATGTAGTATGTGATAAAATAATAAAAGGTATGCGGTGATCCAGCAAAAGAGATGGCTCCAGAGCAGAACCAGTTTCACTGAAAGACATCCACTAAGTGGTGCTGGTTCTGTGAACTTAACAAGAGGCGGAGAGAGGCACCTTCAAAAATAGAAGAGTAAATGAGGTGGGAGGTGCAATTTGCTATTGCACAGTGTTGAAGTGAAATCGTTGTCTGAGAGTAGACTAACATCAAACAATAAGATGAGGAATCATAGGGGGATATTCTCAAGAACGTGTGATAATGATTGCAAAATTAGCTTAACGCAACTCTTCACATCGCAGTCTATCGCGGGAAAAGAATGCTGTATTAAAGTTGTATTCTCAACAAGGCAGCACCATGCGATAGTCTCATGCTAACGTGTCAAATGACGATGTTAAAATTAACGCAATGTCAAAAAACCGTGAAAATAGTAGCAACAGTAGCGACAAACAAAAGCCAAACAACAGCGAAGCACAATGGAGGTAGCCAGAGCAAGTACAGAGGACACCAGAACGCCACAAGGCCCCCAGAGGACCAGCCTGGGACCTCGAGGTCAGGAAAGGGCAAGGACAAAAAGAGTAGGAAGAAGCGGTTCAGTCCACAAGAAAACAGGATCCTGATAACAGAGGTGGTAGAACACAATCAACTACTATTCATCACCTGCACTGTGTCATTGTCAACAAAAAATGGAATATTGCAGTTTATCATGGACAAGGTGAATCCAGTCGGAGTTCTCAAGAGGATGATGGAAGAGGTCAAGAGGTGCTGGAATGATGTAAAGCCCAAAACTAAGCAGAAACCTGCCAACAACCAGACGGCAGTAATACAGACGGATGTACGTTAGTACAACGCGATCTTTTAGATCGCGGTACTTTACAACGCTACCATTACAACGCAAGTTGTTACAACGACTTGCGATGGTGTGCGCGGATTGAGGATTAATATAATTTTATATTCCAACACCAGCCCACGTAACAGTAGGGAAGGTGTTGGAATATGAAATTACAATATTCTTTATGCAACAGCGCCATCCAGCGCAAGTCGTAGTAACAACTTGCATTGTAATGGCATAGTTGTAAAGGTAGTGCGGTGTAAACATCGCGTTGTAAACGCTGTTTCCCATGCAGACTGGAGGTGGGAGTCCAGCACCACAGAAAGAGCTGAACGAGATAGAGGAAATGGTGTCCACAGTCATCAGTGGGAAGATGGTGGCAGGAGTTGGGGGACCGGACACTGCTCAACATGACCGGGCACAACAGCACCAGGGTGAGTAATGACCAGAGACTGAGGGGACTTGGGAAAATGGGCACAATGACACACATGCACAATTAAGTATAGCACATCTGCAGACAAACCATGCCCCAGACCCCCAACTCCCACCAAGAGACCAATGTACCAAAGTATGCAACATCGCAGCACTGTATAAGCATAGAAGTCAAAGGCACAACGCATTAAAGGGATAAGGTCTAGCAAATTCAGAACTGCCGGGGCGACTCCCCCAAAATTCAGCACACACATAACATGCAGAGCTCATCAACTTTGACAACGATGTGGTACAAACCGCAACACAACCACAACAGAACAGAGGACACAACTGGTGCCGCTTGTGTTTAGAAACTGGCCAACCACATTTGCCATTGCAGAGAAATGTGAGTTGACAATGTACAGGCAAAAACACACATCTGTGATGTTGTTGAAATGTCCACTGTCACGCATCAAATAGGCAGCTCCTCCCAAACAGTCACAATGTACTCTGTCATGCAGTCTGAATGTAAACATGTGCAATGCATCAACATACATGTGAACAAAATGTTAAACTGCATCTCCCCTTCACATTGCAGAGGCAAATCCAACCCCCCCTGCAGAGCAGGCAGAACCTCTCTTCTCTGATGATGAAGAGGACCACCACACCTTCGACCCCGACGCCCTCCAACAGCTTGTGGACAGGCTTGGCACCCCACCTCCAGGAGCAGGGAAGCCCAGCTGCAACAAGGAGAACCCACCCTCTGCACAGAACACACAAAAGGCAGCACCCACCACCACTGCTGCCTCCCAGGACCCCCATGAACAACACATGGCCTTCTAACGCTGTGTGTTGGGGTGCCAGGAGTAGCTGGCGGAACAAGTGCAGGTGGATTTTGACAGCATGGCAGCCAAACTAGATGCCATATGTTGGTGTCTGAGTCCCATCAAGGGACCACTCACAGTCCCTAATGGACACCCACAGTCCGCTCTATGCTCTCCAACGATCCATGGCTGACATCGCTGGAGTCCTGACTCAGAGACAAGAACGACTGTCTCTTCAGGGTGGCTCCAGCGATTTCACCCAGAAGTTGGTAAACATGCAGAGGATCATGGAGAACATGGAGCGGATGCAGGCGGAAAGACCGGCTGCCACGGCTGCACACCAGCTCGAGGTAGCTGGGTTCCCCAATGCTCTAATGATCCTCCTCATGGCATTGCTGCCAGAAGGTCTGGTGCTGATGCATGCTGCTGCTACCACTCCATCCACATTTCCACCCCCTGAATTGTCAGTGCCACACAGTGAGGCAGACATTCCACCTCCGGCCCCTGAGGTATCACTGCCACACAGTGCTGGAGACAGAACACCACCACCTATATTTGAGGCACATGAAACAGCAGAGGATGAAGATGTCGATGAATCTGCCTTTGTGGTAAGAAGGACGCAGTAGTATATATCGCCGCCATATAGGCCGGTTTCTGCTTTGTTCTGCCCTTTGCATCATCCACCTTCCACTGTCCCCGATACACTCGGCAACACTCACCTTGGACCTCGCCATGGACTGCCATATTATGTTTGGTCACCAACGACACAGCATTCAGACTGCGGACTGTACTCTTCCTCTCCCGATTAACTTGTCATTCCCTAAAGGACTCTGGTTGGCCCTCCACGGGCCAACAATGTAAAGTGGGGTTTACATGGCCCTGTACAGCTCCAGCTACAACACTCCACTGAATGTGCATTAAACATTCATATTCACACAGATGTGTCATGTTTATGATCTTTCAAGTGTGCAATTATGGATGAATGTAGGGTCAGTGATACTCTCTTACATCCATGTTGCTCATTTTGTGGGACTTGGGTCACAGGGTGAAACATTACCGATTGCGATCTGGGTGGCGCCGACACTACAACAGAGAAACATGCATTAGTTACATCCTTGTCCAGCCCAGGACGGAACCACGCCCAGAGTCCCGGGGCCATTGGCTGAACAGGTGCAGGTGGATTTTGCCAGCATGGCAGCCAAACTAGATGCCATATGTTGGTGTCTGAGTCCCATCAGGGACCACTCACAGTCCCTATATGCTCTCCAACAATCCATGGCTGACATCGCTGGAGTCCTGACTCAGAGACAAGAACGACTGTCTCTTCAGGGTGGCTCCAGCGATTTCACCCAGGAGTTGGTAAACATGCTGAGGATCATGGAGAACATGGAGCGGATGCAGACGGAAAGACCGGCTGCTACGGCTGCACACCAGCGCGAGGTAGCTGGGTTCCCCATTGCTCTAATGACCCTCCTCATGGCATTTGCTGCCAGAAGGTATGGCGCTGATGCATGCTGCTGCTACCACTCCATCCACATTTCCACCCCCTTGAATTCTCAGTGCCACACAGTGAGGCAGACATTCCACCTCCGACCCCTGAGGTATCACTGCCACAAAGTGCTGGAGACAGAACACCACCACCCATATGTGAGGCACATGAAACAGCAGAGGACAAAGATGGGGATGAATCTGCCTTTGTGGTAAGAAGGACGCAGTAGTATACATCTTTCTGCTTTGTTCTACCCTTTGCATCATCCACCTTCCACTGTCCCCGATACACTCGGCAACACTCACCTTGGACCTCGCCATGGACTGCCATACTCTGTTTGGTCACCAACGACACACCATTCAGACTGCGGACTGTATTCTTCCTCTTCCGATGAACTTGTCATTCCCTAAAGGACTCTGGTTTGCCCTCCACAGGCCAACAATGTAAACTGGGGTTTACATGGCCCTGTACAGCTCCAGCTACAACACTCCACTGAATGTGCATTATACATTTTCATTCACACAGATGTGTCATGTTTATAATCTTTCAAGTGTGCAATTATGGATGAATGTAGGGTCAGTGATTCTCTCTTACATCCATGTTGCTCATTTTGTGGGACTTGGGTCACAGGGTGACACATTACCGATTGCGATCTGGGTGGCGCCGACACTACAACAGAGTAACATGCCTTAGTTACTTCTTTGTCCAGCCCAGGACGGAACCACGCCCAGAGTCCCGGGGTCATTGTTCACAACCTTAAGCTGGACTGGCATACACCAGGCCAGCCCACTTCACTTATGCTCACAGGGGGGGATGACAGGGCTACATGCTCCAATTCTGTGTAGTGACCTGCTGATCACAGGTCTGGTTGTCAGCATCCCACAGCTACTCCCTCATGGCTGGTTTACACCCACACCACATCCATCCAGAACACACCTCACAGGACATGTGACCCTGACAATAAAAAGGGATTGTTGCACATGCTGGACGCCATTTCCACTCTCTATCTGGGTGTATCTGTGTGGGTATGATTTATACATGAGGGCCTAGGTCCCTGCCACATCACATTACCCAGTACTGGAGGTGACATGATGGTGTTCGCACCATGAGACTCAATCATAAAGGGTCCATGACGTGTGGTGCACAGACTTGGTGGCCCCGGATACACTGCTATTGGCACAGGCACACCGCCACAGGACGGTGACTTTCGGTGCACTGAGGTAGGGGCACCTAAAGAGCTGAGTGGGTGAGCAGCCGGCGATGATGTCCCATCCTGGCGGTCGGACTGGTAAAGATTTGTGTGAGCCCTGCTGGACTTTAGTGTAGTCCTGAGCAAGCGGGCAGTGCGGGACCACTGCCACATGGCGTTGCCTTGCGGGTCACAGAGTTAGTGGCACCTCAAGAGCTGAGCGAGTTTGCAGCCTGCGATGGTGCTGTGTGCACTGATATGATCTCTGCCATTATGAAATCAAGACCCAGAATCAAGTGTGTGAACTGGTGGCCCGTGGTGTGGGGCTGCATGATGTGGAGGCTGCCATGGTCACGGGCCCCAGGCTTGGAGCTTGCACCGGCACGTGAGGGCCCTCTTGGAGACATGCCGTTGGCAGAGGGTGAGCAGTGAGGCCTGCCTGCGCAGGGGCGGGCAATCACCGCTGGTGGCTGCAGGGGCTGGGGTGCAGCAGCCTGAGTGCGCAGGGGCGGGCAAGCGATGATGGCGTGTGCCACTATATGAACTCTGCCATTCATAAATCTGGACTCTGTTACAGATAAGGGACCTGGTGGACTGAGGTGTATACCGGCACATGGTTGGAGACACACCGGTGGCAGCAGGTGAGCAGTGTGGCCTGGGTCCGCAGTGTCGGCACTCTATCTCTCTCTCCCTCTATTTCTCTCTTTCTCTCTCTCTCTCTCTTTCTCCCTTTCTCTCTCTCTATCTTTCTCTCTTTCTCTCTACCTCTCTTTCTCTCTCTTTCTCTCTTTCTCTCTCTTCCTTTATCTCTCTCTCTCCCTCTCATTCTCCCTCTCTTTCTCTATCTCCCTCTCTTTCTCTCTCTCCCTCTCTTTCTCTCTTTCTCCCTCTATTTATATCTTTCTTTCTCTCTCCCTCTCTTTCTCTCTTGCTCTCCCTCTCTTTCTCCCTCTCTTCCTCTTTCTCTCTCTCTACCTCTCTTTCTCTCTACCGCTCTTTCTCTCTCCCTCTTCCTCTCCCTCTCTTTCTCTCATCAGGGGAACCCAAACAAAATCACACCACAGACTATACAGTCAGTAATCAGTAAGTTGTCTGCAAAGAGGGAACAAATTCCATTCTGGTTAGCTCAGAAAATTACACAAATAGAGGCAGTATTTCCCGATAGTACACCTCATGAGAAACACAGGATTCTAACAATCTATTTACCAATGGAGATTACACCACACGTGGAGGACTGTGACACTTGGGGTACAGCCTTTGCTTCAATCTACACAAGAACACATGGCGTCCCGTCTATGCGGTAATACCAGACGTCCTGAGGAAAAGGTTCAAAATTAATACGGTCCAGAACTTGCCTTAAATCTTGGTATGAAATTACTGAAAGATTTGAAACTGGTCTCAGCTATCCTATTAGCTAACATTAAAGGTGAAGCAGCATTCGTGGCAATCCGCCAAAAATTAAAAGGACTTGATATTACTGAGCAACCGTATGAGCTTGCCAGAATTATTGAAAAAACCTATAAAGAACTAGCGAGAGAGAAAGAGAGAAAGAGAGCGAGAGACAGAAAGAGAGGTAGAGAAAGAGAGAAAGAGATGGAGAGAGAAAGAAAGCAAGAAAGAGAGGGAGAAAGAGAGAGAAAGAGAGAAAGAGAGATAGAGAGCGAGAAGGAGAAGGAGAGAGAGAGATAGAGAGGAATAGAGAGAAAGAGGGAAAGAGAGAGGAAGAGAGGTAGAGAGAAAGAGAGAAAATTAATACGGTCTAGAACTTGCCTTGAATCTTGGTATGAAATTACTGAAAGATTTGAAACTGGTCTCAGCTATCCTGTTAGCTAACATTAAAGGTGAAACAGCATTCGTGGCAATCCGCCAAAAATTAAAAGGACTTGATATTACTGAGCAATAGTATGAGCTTGCCAGAATTATTGAAAAAACCTATGAAGAACTAGCGAGAGAGAAAGAGAGAAAGAGAGCGAGAGACAGAAAGAGAGGTAGAGAAAGAGAGAAAGAGATGGAGGGAGAAAGAAAGCAAGAAAGAGAGGAAGAAAGAGAGATAAAGAGAGAAAGAGAGGTAGAGAGAGAGAAGGAGAAGGAGAGAGAGAGAAAGAGAGGAATAGAGAGAAAGAGGGAAAGAGAGAGGAAGAGAGGTAGAGAGAAAGAGAGAAAGAGAGAGAGAGAGAAAGTGAGAGAGAGAGAGAGAGAGAGAGAAAGAGAGAAAGAGAGATAAAGAGAGGTAGAGAGAGAGAAAGAGAGAGAGAGAGAGAGGGAAAGAGAGAAAGCGAGAAAGGGAGATAATGCATACAGTATATATATTAAAATAATACTGTAAGAGCATTGTATGGTTCCTAAGCCATAGATAAATACATACATAAATAACAGAGGCTAAATGTACTCAACTGGTGCTTCTAAAGTACGCCTACTCCGGTGTACCTAACCTAAGCTTAGTACGAGGGAAGAAGTAAGTGAGATGAAGCATAAATGCATTATTCTTTTTGCCAAGAATCTGTCCAACATTTCTCTAAGGGTCTAATCAGCTCCGTACCTTTGTTTAGAATGAAGAAGTTCGGTCTCGGGACTTGGTTTCCTAACAACCCGCAAGAGTAGCTTGGAAACACTGGAGCTGGATTTCTTGGCAGGAGAAAAGACATTGTCTGTCTCAGTGCGTCTGCTGGAGGGTCGGCTTCCTTCAGCACTTCCTGTAGCAGGGCGCGTCGGGCAAGTAGATAGTCGAACTGCTCCATACCACCGTGTGTTTGCTTGGGCAAGTGTGGGCATATTTATACCTTGAAGGTGCCGGGTTTGACGTATGGTTGGACATAATAACCTCATCAAAGAGTCTCAGTTCTTTGAAAACTCCATGAGTTCTTGGACAAATCAATATTCAAGCAAGGGGAAGTTCCAAGCTGCTGAAGCTGAGTTTTCCAAGAAATCGTTGTGGATTTTCGGAACTAGTGGAAGTAGCCCTGCAGTATTTGGATTGCATGAGCTATGCCTAAATATGGTTATGATATCTATGCCTATATAAGGATATGGGGATTTATACCTATAAAAGGGCATGAATCAGGAAACTTACAATAGGGTCCTAAAATAATACATAATTCTCTCTCTCTCTTTCTCTCTCTCTCTTTCTCTCTCTCTCTACCTCTCTTACTCTCTCTCCCTCTCTTTCAATCTGTCTCTCCCTCTCTTTCTCTCTCCCTCTCTTTCTCTCTCTCCCCCTCGCTCTCTCTCTCTCTCTCTCTCTCTACCTCTCTTTCTCCCTCTCTCTCTTCCTCTCTTTCTCTCTCCCTCTCTCTCCCACTCTTTCTCTTTCTCTCTCTCTGTCCCTCTCTTTCTCTCACTCTCTATGTCCTTTGCGGAGCGCATGACACACCTTCTTATCTCGAATTTTGTCTTGCAGGCAGTGACTTACAGATTGTCCTGAGAAGACCCGCCATGACTCTTCAAAATAGTTGTTTTGGGTGTATTCTGAATAAAATAAATTGCTTGGAAATTCTAAGATGAATGTATGATTCTCGTTTTTCTGACCATTCATGTATGTTAAGTGTTGTAATTGTGCGACATCAGGCAAAATGTTTTGTTCATGATTTTGTAAAGTTTATAAAACATATCTTTGTCCGGGGGTGTCTGGGGAGGGTGTGTTGGATGTTGTGGCCCTCTTGTATGTCCGAGCTACATGATCAGTGGCTCCATGGCATCTGTTGTTCTTCTGGTGTGGCTCTGGGCTGGGCTCCCTTTTCTGGTGCAGGTTGTCGTCCGACTTTACACCAGGTAAGAGCCGGTGTTAAATTTATGTTGCTAACATGCCTTATCACCTGTTTTGTGATGTTATTGCTGATCTGGCTGGTCGTTTAGAATGTGGCGAGGTGGTGTTTTCAGAGTTTTTGTATGGGTACGCCTACTCTGCATATCATTAGCGTTAGTTGCCGGGGTCATCTGTGGCAATGTTTTTTGCGGCTGCTATCGCAGGTAAACTGGTGATATAGGCTGTTAGCACCAGCTTGTGAATGGGGCGATGAATTTATTGCGACTTTAGCTGCAATAAAGAGCCGCTAACTGTGCGATAAGTCCTTGAGAATATGCCCCATAAAGTGCAAAAAATGCCTGGATTGTTGGGCATAGAGTGCAAATGTGGAAATTGAGATCAAAAGAAAATGACGGAGCCTTCCTACAAAAAAGCACAATAGATGGGAAGAGGGCCGAAATGGAGTCTTTCCAGTCTCAGAGCACATCTTCTCTCACTTTTTCTTATCAAGAGTGACAGTCCAAAATGAGTTCAAAATAATAGACCAAATGGCACAATTACCAGAATACACGAGCATGTAAATCTGACAAAAACAGTACTCCTACCAGAAAGAAAACTCAACAACGCCAAATACTAGGCAGTATTCGAAGTACTGCAGAAAGTAAGCATTCAAAGCAGACCTGAATCAACAGCAATCCAGTTATGTAGAACACATTTCTCAACTGTTTTTAACACATCAGCACGTCAAATGTCATAGCAAGGCTTCTCTATTGAAGTTTCAGTGCACTCAACAATCCAACATTTAACAATCTGACGGTCAAAAAATGAATGCCAGATTAGCTTTCACAACATCTGAACATGTAATACACAGAAACCCGGTAGGTATTTGTAAAGCCTCATAATATAAACCACAATAAGAAGGTAAGTGTCTATGAGAGTATCTGATAGCAAGTGAAAAAATATAGGGGCAGAATTACAATGAAAGTGACTCAGTGCATTACGCAAGCCATTTGGGTGAGCCACTTTCAAAGCACAGGATACAACATATTTACAATAATATATCTCATCTCTGTGCTTTCCCCTGCGCTGGCGCATAAACTGCTGTCATGCGTCAGCGCAGGCACCCTTGCACCATGAGGCGAGGACGCCTGCATCATGGGGAGATTGTTTTGGTGAAGGAAGGGGCACCACCCTGCACAAAAACAATCACTACATGCATTTTCCTTTTTTAATGCGTGCTGTAGAATTCAGCCCGTATGAAAAGAGGAAAAAACAAGGGGGCTTATTTACAAGCCCCTTGCGCCGCCCTTACGTCAGTTTTCCCATGTTAAAAATGACACAAAAGTGGCGCAAGGGGCTTGTAAATCTGCCCCATAGTGTATAATAAAAGAAATGCCAAGCTGGTTCTCTCACGCTCTGCAACTCTTACTATGCAAATCACATAATGTGGGCCAGTATCACAATGCCATACTATATAAAATAACAACTTAGCTTATTTTTATACAGTCCCAGTAAGAAATGCCTTGCCTTTTCATGGCAGTATACCAGCTGTTCGTATTTCTATTTATGGAAGAATATCCCTCTCGACCCATAAATCAAAAAATTATTTAGAGTTGTCCGCCATGATTTTAGTTTTATGCTCTTGTGTGACGCTCCGGGAGCATTTTTGGGGAAAACTTGCTTTAGGCCCATGTCATTATTTACCCTCTCAAAACTATTCTCGAAAATGACAGAGTGATCATTAAAAATCAGCATTTATTTAAGAATATTGGGCGAAATAGAATCGTTATAAAGCACCTTTTTTAGTGCAATAGTTGCTCTGTGCTGAATCGTATGTTCCATTCCCAAACAACATGGTGTGCTGTATCCCCACAATGTACTATGGTGTAATTGTCACACGAACTTGCTTTTTTTAAAGCTAAAACATTCGTTTGGATTATGAAAGAAAGGGAACCTGAATCAATGTCCCATCTCTAGTCAGTGGTTGACTTGTATTTTGCTGTGAAATTCCACCTGGATATATTTAGTTGTGTCCTTCCTGAGGGAATGCATGTGTCCTTTTTTATAATTATCCTTCAATTTCTTTTCTCCTGTCTTTAGTAGTTTAAATATATTTAGAGTAGCTCCCATGTTTTTATAACCTGTAGGTTTTGATCCTATGGATTCTACACAATTCTTGTGGGCCTTTGTCAGGGATAGAGATTCCCTCGATTGAAATCCTTGTTATTTGGGTTTTGTTGTTAGGTTACAAAATGACATTATTGGTGTATTGAGATGATCTTTGCGGTGATTCTTGCTGTATGTTGTCTACTTTTGAGATTACTCCAGTGGATGATGGGAATTTCGGGTTTCTTTATTATAGCTCATCCAGTGGTGTCTTGTGGTGCTTTGTTCAAGCCTCAGTGGGGAGGGCGCAGTCTCTGGTTTATAGATTTTTGTCAACATTTGGCTTCTGTGCATTCATTTATTAGAGGTGTGATTACACTGATTAATTGTGGCTTTTGAAACTGCCTACTGCATAGTTTTCTCCAATTGACATTAGAGATCCTTGATGTATTCTTTATGGCTTACTGGGCAGCATCCTCCTGTGAGAACAATAGCCAGAAAGTACATCTTTCCTATATACAGCTCACTACCAAAGCCAATATTGCTTCAATGTGTACACTAGCATTGAAGATACTAAAATATAAACATTAAATAGGATGAAACATCAAGTAAAACTAATTGCATATCAGGTCTAAGAAGCACATCGAAAACCTCCCCATCACCTTAAGCATCTGTTTCATTGTGAACTGATTCATACATTCAATATTAAGTGACATTTTGTCACATGATAACGAGGAGACCCACAATGCTGCTGTGCAAGCTAAAATGTGTTTGTGTAGGAGAGGGTAGGTTACAACTTTAGCCACGATGAAACAACCTTAACTCAACTAACAAGATATGTTTCTCTACTGTTTGTGCTTAGAGTTATAGAACCATCTAGGTACAAATTGTAAATATGGCAATACACACTTGACTGAACAATTTCACATACTTTTAAAACACCACTGCAAGCGTTGCCAAACATGAAAATGTTAACACCCAGATTGAAATTAAACAAAAAAAGCACTACAATCCCTGCTAATAGAGAAAGCCATATTTCACAAAATAAAAATCAGTGCCACAAACCCAGTGTGCATCATTTATAAAGATATCAAAGTCTATTTCATCTGCAGCTTTACTCCTGATTCTACTGCAGGCCCTCCAGGCACCAATATTTCAAGGAAGGGGGTACATAGAGAAAAACCAAATCAGTCATGGCATATGGAATGAGCAGAAAGATTAACTGAATGAAAATGGATGTGGAGCTCTAGTGCAGTGGCTGTCAGTTTGGAAAGGGACCAATAATTTAGCTGCAGTACCTCCAATCAGAGCTTACCTGTAGTTAACATCATGAAGGTGGTGAGTCAACAGTTGAAAACCCAGGGGGTGCTCCTGGACCCTACCCAGTGCCAGTGCTGCCACTGTGAGCCTTTTGTCAGACACAAAAGAAAGTCTTCCCTCAGGTTTAACTGGAAGCCATTAGAGGTGGCATACTGGGTGGTGGAAGTATGTTGAAAATGAAGTGAGAGTGCATATATTAGAATAGGTAATGCTTAACTAGGCTATGGCCTATGTGATGGCTGCTCAGTAACCATGTACGCTTCTGTAATACATGAAAATGTTACACAGATTTTTTGGTGTACAACTGAAATTTGAGGGGTATATGACAGCCAAATATTGAACCTAGAATTTAAACTGAATTTCCTACGGCTATAGGCATAACCATAATGACAAACTGTATCACAATCCAGCTTTTGTAGAACTTGCGTCGAGCTCCCTAGAATTCATGCTGCATTGAGTTGCTCAGCATATGAGAGCATATGAGAGTAGACTCACATAAAAATATGAATGTTTCAATTTGGAGGGTTAACAATCCTCAGCCCTTGTCCACATCACCATAGATACGCAGAGCTAGCTGGGTGTCGTGTACATAAATGCAGAAGCCACTCACCCTTCGGTAGTCTATAGCATGGTATGATGTGGTTGCATACAGCAATTAAATAAGGCAGGAGACATACTCAATATTGTAGTTGACAGAAAGGTGTAATAATTTAAATAGAGCAGTCAGGACTCTATCTGACTGCCAAAGCAGCTGTTCTTCTCAGACCCACAAAGGCTGTCTAACTGCCTTTTGTTGTCTGACTGACTGTTATCCAACACAACTATGCATGAGTTCAAATGCCTGTAGAAATTGAAAGTTTAGCAACATTTTCTATATTTCAATGAGTAAGAGACCCCTGCCTTCTGAAGAAAGTGGTACGATTAGGGTCACTCAGCTCACTCACGACCACTTCTCAACCTTCCTTACCAAATGAAGAGTCAGTCAAACAGTAGAGAACACAAACCAATATCTGTTTATTAAGAGTACACTCAGAGTGGAGTCCTGTCTGCCCAGTCGCTAGGAGTGCTGCAGAGGGACTGACATCACCAAGCATAAAGATACAATATGTACATTTCAGGACCAATGAAGACACGCCCACAATGGAATTTTCCATGCAGATGCAGCTAATAGTAAAGTACAGAGGATAGGTTTTGATTCTAAGGCTGGGTACACACTATCTGCTACTCAAGGTCACTCTGTCCGTGCCCACCACTAGACAAGTGGGAGAAGGCCTCTATCTAGTAGGAGAGGTATGCGCTAATAAGGACAGTCCATTAATTAGTGAAGCAAAACCTAACATTGCAGAAACAAAATACAATGAGGGCCATTCTCAGAAACAGCAAGACTTTAGTTTCAATTACCAATCAAAATGTCACCGACATAGAAAAGGGCGCGGTGAATGCTAACATACATAGAAACATGAATTTTCTATTCTAACACCTCGGGCAGTAATTTAGAGGGTCAGCAGGGTCTTAATATGTTTTCTTTAAGAACAGAAAAAAGCACACTCTTTTTAAAGCCCTTGAAGAATTAGTGTTCATTTTTGCAATAACCAGAACCAAGGAATGAGCACAATCCTTCACCTTTGCTGAGAGGGAAAGATCTTCCTTTCAACATGGGTCTAATTTAATTGTTGATGGGCAGCCTGTTTCTCCAACTGGGTGATGGAGTAAATTACTCTGTCGCCCCGATGGAGATGTCACCTGCCAAATGTAGAAATGATTACCAATCATGCAAACATTCCTAATGCATTGTCAGGAACTGCTGTCACAGTGGTTCCTGTCAATGCTTTTAGCAGTTTGGTGCAGGGCTCCATCATCATGCCCGAGTCTTGAACCAAATTATTTTTATTTTCATTTTCAACTAGGGATAAAAAAAAAAAAAAAACAGATACGGCCCCCTCTTTATGGGAGTCATCTCCCATGGAGATGGGACTTTTAGTGTTTTTTACAGTTTTATCCTCATGGTGACAGACAGTAAAAAACGGCTATATGTCCACCCATCCTAATTGGGCGGAAGGACATAGCAGCAATTCTCTGATGCCCCTTACTCCATCATATCATGGGAGAAATTTGCCCACGGCAGTTGCAAAGTAGTCACCACTGTGGTCCACCCATATATAAATCGGGTGGGTGGGCAGACAACTCTCTTGGCGGGAAGGGAACACCATCGCCAATTAGATCGAGTTCCCTCTCTCCCAACATATAATACATTAGGCCCCATGTTGCTATGAAAATGTTCATCCTCAAGAGCAGAAAAAAGCTGATGACTACAAGAGACAAGGTATTTACTCCCTCCTTACTATGGAACAACTGAAGGGGGCTTTTAATGTAATGATGAGCATAAGCCATTGCTGAAATATTAGCCTGACTGGATACATTAAACCCCCATTGCACTGATTTGCACATGGTATGCACTATTTTGAGCATCCTGATTGTGAAAAAACATTCTCTCACTGGTATTTTATTCATCACAACAATCCCTCATTGTCCTTGCTTGTCACTCTACCATGATCGACATATGGGTACCTTTTGGAGTGCCATTGAAAATAGGCTGCTGACACAAAGAATTATACTACATTTAAACTTATCTAAATGTACATGATCAAGATTCCCAAGATATTCACTCCTTGTCACCATATTTACACGTTTATTTTATTATGGTTTGATCACAGCAATGTTATTGCAATGTCACACTGTCCACAATCAGCAGATATATTTAGAATACATATAGTTGCACCCTCATCCACTGCCCACCATATATGGTTCACAGTTACCTGAAACCTGTGCATTTTTATTTTACTATTTGTCTTTTGGTTTTGTTTTACGATGACTTGCTGTAGCAGCAGGTTTGGAGGAGAATATATAATGCCGGCAAAAAATGTTCAGATGTCTGCTCCAAAGGAAACATCAGGATGTACTGCTGGTGACCCTATGATGTAAGGCATTCAGTAGGTGACTGACCTCTGATGATCATAATGTCAAGCATGACACCACTGAGTTGATATCACAGCCTTAAACAGATACCTAATGATGAAATCATGGTAACAATGCCCCAAGCAGGATGTTGTTTGGAATGAGCAGGAGAGCACATTATGGAATTGTTTTACGAGTATAAGTATTATTTAAAGTAATTTATTTTCACAGTTGGGCCCTGTGAAGGTGCGTATTATCCATGTAACCTGTCTGAGCACCTATCTGGCCTCATTTAGCAGAGAAAAGATATGAATGTCTCACTACTGAGAGATCTGATTAGCTAAGGGAGTCTTTAAATGTATCCTGCCCTATGACACAGTATGAAGACCGGAGACTGAGCAGATTGGGACGAGTTTGCACTTTATAGAACTGTGTTACTGCTGCCATGGGGATTCCTATTTTATGTGCCTGACTCACTATTTTAGTAGGCCCTTTGGACGTGTTTGGTGGCCTTGGTCACCCTCCAGTCCTCTGGTCCTGCCTTTTGGGTCTGGGTTTCTTGATAAGGGAGTAGGCAGGAGTGCCCCACTGATATCAAACAAGATATACCAGCTTCCTCTTGCAATTCCTCTCTCCCACCAACAGCACAACAACTGCAGACTTTTCTAAATGAGAACTAATGCCCTCTTTTAACTGTTGCCGCAAAGATACAGATTGTTGTTTTAACTGACAAAGTGAAACTAAGCTGGCCTTGGGATGATGCTTGGCACTCATTGCTTCTCAGTCTTGCCTTTTGTAGCCAGGCACATTTAGCTAGTGAGGATAGCCTCTCTGCAAGATGCCTGATTGGCTAGCGTACTCCTCAAATTCAAGAGAACCACTGAGATGCTGTAAAAGTAACCCTTTGGCATCACATGGGGAGCACTTTCATTTCAACGTCATTTTGGACCCAGTGCTGATAATTTGGGGACATAATCTTCTTAAATGTGTTTAACTTCCTATTGTTTACCCACTCTTGATAAACAACCTGGGGACAAGGGTGGAGTTGATGTTTAAGAAGAAGTTGAGCTAGACAAATATTGATATATATTTGTAACGCTCAACATCATCTGGCATTAAAAGTAGAATTGTTACACTTGTCTGAAAGTAGAAGCTCTGATTTATGAAAAAGAGAGGAAACTCGATTTAAATCTAAAATACAATTTGAATCCATATAATTACGGGGTTCAATGTAACACCATCAATATAAGGCTGCTGATTTATACACCTTCACTAGTGGGCCTAAATATTTCTTCATTAGGTGTTATTCCAGCCCACCACTGATATCACATAGATAACAATTGTTGCTGGCTTTGGATTGAAAATAGCAGATCACAGAAAAACAGTAAGAGACATACTACAACCTCATAAGGATATTGAAAGCATATGGTTTTCAAAGGGGCATCTTACACCCTATTGGGGGTGGTGCAAGTACCAATGCATACCATTGCAGAGTGTGAAACTGATGAATGATCAAGGTTGGAATTGTATTATACATCTCATATGTCTGCCAACACCCTAACAGACGGAAACCACTAAGCATACAGCAAAAGCATGGACCGTGGGTCAGCACACTTCTGTTACTATCTATCTTCACAGTGAATGATGGCATTCTACCATTCTACAAAGAGCATATTCTCACACCAAGTAGTTTCATTCAGTGCGGGGACTATTACTCCTTTGTTTGTTTTTTGAGACCATAAAATATTTTTGCGTTTGGCGAATCTTTTTGTATAGAAATTGAGGAGGTCCTTCATGCTCCCCCAAAACAATGATTATGCAATAAACATAACAAAACAAAAGAACCATTGAGAAAGTGAAGAAATACTGACTTTCCGACACAAGTGCTTTGTTCTCACAAAATAACTGGCTCAGGTTGGGGCTTCGCTCTACACAAACAGACGACCTCAGAGAAGGATATGTATTCTCCATAACATGATGGCCTTGGGAAGGATGGAAAAGCCAAAAGTGTAGCATCCTTTGAGGTCTGATATCTTCGAGAAAGGATGTGACCTGCGGCATATGAGGGGAGATCATGGACACCTGCCAGAATTGTGTACAATCATTTGAATAATGCAATTATTTGCTATCCTCATGAACATAATGCTACGCCTGCATTTATCCGGCAGCTTGGTTTTGTTTAGTTATGTGGAAATTGAAAACAGGGTTTTATTGACATTAATGTAGATTTGCTATATTTGACTACATGGCCACTATCTCTATACACAAAATGAAGTTATGTAATTCACACATATAAATGTTAAATTGTACTATAACCAATTCTGGAAATATTCCCATGGCTATCATAAGTTCTTTATAAGGTGGTGGAAGTTAAAACTGCACTAACACATGCACACACACACAAACATACATGCAAACACAGGGGCGCACACTAACATCCACACACACAGACACAGAACTACCACCACTGGAGAATGAACATGGGAAAACAGGCGTACTGATGGAGGCAACTGCAGCGGAGATGTGATATGGTCCAATTGCTGAGTGTTGAGGATTGTCAAGTCAGTGGGCATGCAGTTGCTGGCATTACTCCCATGAGTAAGTGCCCACATGCTTTTTATGAAAATTTAAAGCAGTGATTGTGGTGAGGGGTGCAAGAGAGTCCCAGTAAATTGAATAGCAACGCAGCATGAAAAGAAGCAACTGCAGGAAAGTGTGTCCCCTGATCCAAAACAGTGCATTTAATGGAAGCTGGACCAAGTGCGAGTACACTGAAGAACAGTTTGACTAAGAAATGTAGGCACTTGGAAAAACTGCACAAAAGTGAAATATGTAAATTATCCGAAGTCACCTCATTACAAGGCTATCTGAAAGTGGAAAGAGTTCCATGAGGTCTAAGAATATATAATATAACCTCCTCTGAAAATCTGGGCCCTAAGTTACTACAGGAGTGGGCAGATCATACGTCGGCATCTTCAAAGAATTGTTAGAAATATTAGTGACATTTGCATCAAGTGACAGAGAGAAATTGCTAAAAGAAATAAAACAACTGTAAGAAGAGATAGACAAACACCTGGATATGAACAAATTGGAGGTATTATGATAAGTAATTAAATACAGGCTCACTACTTGAGAAGAAGGTATAAAACAAGTCAAACAAAGCAATTTGCGAGAGATAGGAAAGATTACGAACTTGGATGTGTACTCACTTTTGCAAAGGAATTTGATATTCCCCGGAGGTAATTGATCAAAACATAGAATTTGAAAAGATCAAAAATGAAGGTATCATCAGAATTGGAAATGGGCACAGCTATGGATTTCTCAGAAGGGGAAGGTGTAGGTGTCTCAACCAAAAGAAAGCCCAGATGGATATTTTTTCACACGTATAGTTTAACACAATATGTGGCAAAAGACATCACAATGAAACAGGCCACTGGAAATTAAAAACCTAGGAAAACAAGATTGAGCTCAAGGAGACACCAAAGAGAAGTAAGACTAGAAAGCCCCAAGGACAACCAGAAGAAAACGGGGAGGCCAGAAGAAATAAACAAGGGGATCTCACTGTGAGCAATCTAACCCGCAAGACTCTCACTGAGGGGGAACTGTCTGTTCTACAATTTTGACTAACATTCTGCCCAACATAATTTAATTACACACAACTCAGAATTGACCTGTTCAAATTCATCTGGAAGTTAAAATTATTATTGAAAATTTGACTGGAATTCTGAGAGAGGTAGACCTAGAAACTCTACTTACACTGGACAATTTCTTACAAGATATTGCCTTTTAATTCATAAGTGGAGTAAACAACCATAATTGAAACATTGGAACAAGTTGGAATAACCCAATGTAGTGACAAAAGTGAATTTAAACCAAAGTCTAAATATCTTCCACAAACTCCACGCGATGCAGTGGATGCTTTTCATGATGTGAAACGTAAAATACAGAAGGGATAAGGTCAAAAACTACAACATAACCAAAGAGCGGTGACGGGCAATAGAACATCTGAAGAATGATGAAACAATAATAATTACAACTTTGAACAGAGGTGGACATGTGGTCCCGCTAACAAGAGGATATTACCAACAGGAGGCATTATGGTAATTGAGAGATCAAAAATGTTAGAAAGCCCTCCAAAGATAGGTGTATCTAAAAGGTATACTTAAGTTTTATGAAGGTTGCAAGAATGGTAGTGTAAGGGAATGCTTGATTTTGAAGAATTTCAATTCCTCAATTGTGAATATCTGCAACCCACCACTTTCTACCACCTACCAAAGATATACAAATAGGCTACCTTCCCGCTTGGGCCATCCCTTCGTGTCATGGAAGACCAGCCTGTTAGAGCACACCTCAATTTATGTTGATTACTCTCTTTTACCTTTTGTTAGGAATTTGAACTCATACACCAGGGACACTAAAAACATTTTAAAGTGGATACAAGATGTGACATGAGATAAATACTTTCTTATGATTACAATATATATCACCAGTCTCAATACAAGCATTGATCATAGAGATGAAGTCAAGGCAGTGGGCTTTTTCCTTCAGGGCAGAGCTCTAAAATACTCTGAGCATAGCAGAAGGCTAGTACAATTTATTGTATTTTGCCTTGTGAATAATGTCTTTCTGTTTGCAGAACAATAATTTTGGGAGAGGCCTAACGGCTAGGTCGGTCGACCTCAAATCTGAGGAACTGGATTCGAGTCTCGGCAATGATGCTGAACATCCTGTGATTCTGGGCAAATCACTTAATCTCCCCGTGCCTAACAAAAATGAATGTGTACTCATATAATGCAATTGGTGCTATATAAAGCACTCTGATTCCTGATTTTCGTCATGTTTGTGCTATATAAAACTCTGTAATGAAAAAAAAAAAAAAAAAATATATATATATATATATATATATATATATATATATATATATATATATATATATATATATATATATATATATATATATATATATATTACCAATAGATACATGGAACAGCTAAGGGCTCCTGCTTTACCCCCAGCTGCGGAAATGTGTTCATGGGCAGTTTAGAGAAGCAGGAGGCCTGTTTAGAGGAGTGTGATGTTTAGGCTGTCAAAAGGATTATGTGGGCCAGATAAATAGATTACCTTTTTATAATGTGTAAATGTGATATGGCGGCAGCACAGGAAAACCTAACCCTTCTAAAAAATGATACACATAATCTGTACTTAACCAGCCACATAAACTCCCAGGAGGTCACATTTGTAGATCTTAGGGTATTTAGACAAGCTCATAGAATCTCTGTAGCATTACATAGAAAGCCCACAGCAGGGAACTCCTTTTGCATGCATGAAGTAATCACCCACAAAAATTGAAGTGGTAAACACATTTTTACAAGGGAAACAGAACACAATCTAGCTGTCAAGGAAAGGAACAGAAGGTTTGAAACATGGGGGTATCCAACTACAGTCTCAGAATCAGTCAACGCTAGGTTACATCCTAATACAAGAGAAGAATTGTTGCTAGCAAAAGTGAAAAAATGGGGGTGCCCAGGATAAGGCTTATTGCATATTTTTCAGAAAGTGCATTGGATATTTTTCAAATCCTCTGAAAGAATTGCCAAATGTTACGGTCAGATAATTCATTAGGCATCACAATATTGAGTCATCCATTAAAGACATACAGACATAGTACCAAACTGAAGGACATATTAATGCATAGTCACTTTAGCACAGTAACAAACAAATCAAGAGAAGCCATTAAAGGATAGTCCCGTGCACAAGATGCCAAGGATGCAAATGTAGTAAAAAATGTAAAGAGTACAGAATACGAGGGCAGATTAAAACAATGATGTATAACATGGAATACATGTCTATTTCCTTACATGTCGGTGTGATAAACAATATATAGGTAACACAACACATCCAGCATACAAATTCATTTTAGAACACATATGTACCATTACAAACAGACCAGAACGCATTTTGCGAGTTTGAGATTCATGAAATAATTGCAAAATCTGTGAAGGAGCACAATTAACTCAATATTTACCTTTATAGTTGCAAAAAAAGTTTCCTGGCAGACAGCAACAAAAATGATGACTTCTTATTGGTTGTGTGCACACACCTCAATACCTCCTGTCATACAACCATGATAGCTGCTTCATCCTGCCCCATCAATTACAGAGTGGGCTCTGCAGGATGTCACATTCAGAGCTTGCATTCTCTGACAGGTGGGTCCGGGCTGCATGTGCCTAACTGAATGAAGGAGTCTGGCTACGGTGTTGCTTGGTGCACAGAAAACAATTGTTGGGTAAAATCCTTCAGACAGAGCATAACACCCATTTTTCGATCACATATTTACAAAATATGGAGGTTAATTGCACAAAAATGGTCATTGATGTCTACAGCTCCCAATTATCTCTCTAACAGGAGGTAATAATGTTGACACTTGTGTGAAAAGACTTAATGAGGGAAGGCAGGGACGTCCCACCCTTTTACTTCAGTTGTACAGCTGTTACTGCCATTTAGATACATGTAACTATGATTAAAGCTGTGAGTGTGGGTAGTGGAGGTTGGAGGTGATGCATTTCCGTGCCACCCTCATTGGATGCCATATGCTGTTTAGCTCAGGTTGACAGGAAAGTTTAAGGCAAATGCACCTATAACCCTCTCATTACATGTTGATTACGTCAATGTCTATTCAATCATATTTGACGACTGTTACGAAACCATTCCACAGGTGGCTTCTTACAAAATTTCGCTTTAATCAGGCGCATTTTCTGTTGGGTACTTATGCTAAGTGGTGTAAACCTCATGAGAATGTACCATGTAAATGTGATGATTTCTCTGATCAGGACTTACTGCATTTTGTGTTTTTTTTGCCCCTTCTTTAAGACTGGCAGGGAAAAATGTATTAAACCATTATTAAAGAACAAAGGGTTTAGGCAGATAAAACCTGCCTTAGTGTACCTACAACTCATGGACTCTCCACTAGTCATGTTCGGGTAGCCAACTTTCTGACTGCCTCGATTCGTACCAGACAGAATAGACTTCGGATGATTTCTGCCTTACATTTTGTAGATGGTGAACAGTGTTAGTTGTCATAAATGATTAGTGTACTAAAAGAACTGTTGAGATCATTACTACTGTGTATATACTGATTTTTAATCTTTTTAACTTTTATATTGTTTTTTAAATTAACTATCGTTTTTGATATACCAATGTATTTGTATAGCATACTTTTATGATTTTAATATAATCGAATAAAGTGATTTTGACTGACTGACTGACTATAACCTTCTCAAGGAACATTTAAACAGGGAGGCAAAGTCTTTAGTGTCAAAAAACATAAAGCAGTAATGTGTGGTTGGAGAAAGAAGGATTTGGGCTGCTTGTAGCCACACCCTCAGTGCCAAAAGCTAAATATGAGTACAATTTTAACAACTCCTCTCAAAATATTATTACTTGGCTTCTTAAAATGATTGACTGTACAAATGAATTACCCTAGCAGAGAAAATATAAAATGCACATTGCAACAAAAGCCTGGCGATGAGAAAATATTTTTAGGTCTGATTTTGAATATGACGTGTATTAAGTGGAATTGCTGTCTATGAGGTTGGGTGAGCTGTTGGTTACAAGCATCAGTATTGATTTTGGTTTCTTATCTGCATTCTATAAACAACGCTTGCTGTTTTATCTGGTTTTAGTGGGTGGTGCTGGTATAAAATAAATCATTGAACGTTTGTAACCTTCTACATACCTCATCACAGCTGTTTCTTACAAGGGACCAAGGTCTGGACTGAAAATGCTACAGGGAAGCAGCGTAAATCAAAAAACCAAACAATTGTTTTTTAATGACTCTTTTTTGTTCAAACAGAAATGTATATTTTCCAAAAACACCAATTTGAAATTATTATAAGGAGGAAATACACCTTTTTTATTTTAATCCATTCGTTCATGTGTGTGTAGCTGCAAAGTGGCCCATGCGACATGCTTTTAGGACATGTTTTTATGAGACACCTCATCTGTGACAACTTCAGACACTTCCATATTTTTCTATGGTTATAGCGGTTAGTGCACAGCCTACTAGATTTGTATACACTGTTCTTTAAGTGTAACTTCGTGATGGAAATGTATGCGGTTGGGTTGCTCCTTAGGTAACGTTTCCGTCCTTTTTAAACGTTAAATTCAATGTATCAGTAATGTGCTTAACAATACATAAAAAACAATGATCAGAGTCTTGTCTTAAGGAACAAAAGGTGTGCCCTAAAAGGGATGCGACCACATTTTGGAAGCACATCACTGATACATTATGCTAGTTTCCACCAAATGTCGCTCAAAAATCACCTACCATTCTCTCAGATGACAAGAGCCAAAAGAATTACTTCCAATGAAGACAAAGCAAAGTATAGAATTGAAGAGATGGGAAGAAGATTTGAAGAAAGAGGCTACCCCAAAAAATATATCATAGAACAAGCCAAACAACGAGTATCCCAAATTCCAAGAGCTGACCTACTAGAAAACATTGTGAAAGAAAAAACCACTAGACTAGTTTGAGTCTCGAAATACTCAACACTGAGTCCAGCTTACAAAAAGATTGTGATGAAACACTGGCCAATTCTAAGCATAGAACCAGACTTCAAGTCTTTATTTGAACGACCATCGATATTCGCATACTCTAGGAATAGTAACTTGGGAGAACTACTAAAAAGAAGTACATGTCCACAAACCACAGCGAAAGGCACCAGACCCTGTATAAATTGCAACAACTGCAACAACATAATAAAAGGCAACACAATCACACATCCCATGAAAGGATTTAATATCAAAGTCAGGACATCAGCTACATGCGACACACCTAATGTGATATCCCTACTAAAGTATCCATGCGGTAAAGTATATGTCGGAAAAACTGAAAGAAAAAGAAAAATCTGCATTAATGAACATAAATCGAATATAAGGACACTGTCAGGTCCCAGTGTCCTCAGGATCGAGCGATGCTATAAAGGGGTCCACCTCTCGACAGCCCCTGGGTCTGATTGAGAACAGACTCACAGAAGTGGTCAAGCGAGGGATATAAGGGAGGGTAGGAAGGGAGCAGCGGGGAGAGGAAGCTGAAATGAGAACAAGGCACTATGAGTCAAGCACACACCTTAACTGAGAATACATGCAAGCAAAGCAAACAAGGAACAAACTATTATGTATAGTTCTCTGAATGTTCTTTTACCTGGAAATGAGGAAAGAAGCGGCTTTGCCTGGCAATCAGAAGTGTAGAACATGTATCTCAGATCTATAATACAAGAATCTGGAAGTTATATTTCTGTACCAGAATCACATTCGCTGAATAAACATTTGTAGGATATACACGTACCAAATGATATTACTGTTAAGGCTTCAACAGAGGGCAAATGGTAATTAGCCAGCCAGGCGAAGCTCATAAACCCCTGTTGTAATGTCACAAAAACATAGAAAACAATAGTTATTCTTCCATAACCACCAGTAGACTTCTGGTTAACTTCACCAGAAGACCGATTCTGTATTAGTACTTTAGCCCAAACTGAGTGGACTGCTGAATACTTCTTTAGTATAACTGTCAGGACACCGTAATCCAGACGGTGAGCAACCCTTGAATCAAGGTTTCTCCGAAACCAATAACAATGAGATTAATCTCCAAAAACAGTTTCCAAGGTGTCAAAGCCCCCAACTGACTGGGAGGTTTTCAGCAACAGTCTCAAAGAATGTATGTAAAGAACAACATGCGCATAAATCAAGTCTCGCATGTAATCCAGGCAGATCCACCACCTAGATGAGTTTGCACTCACAGCGGGAGTGCATGACAACTGCCAGCAAAAGAATACAGTCACATAAAAACGCCTCCGTGGAGACTTGTAAACGGAGCCTCAGCCGAGGACTCCCTGAGCTCTAACAAGCTCCGTGGCCGAGATCGGAAAGGCTCGAACCGAGCACACGCGAGGAATGCAAACACAAAGAAGAACACCACAAAGGATACGCTGGATACTTGGGGACACAATCCTACCGTGTCTTCTCTCCGTAACCAGAATCAACGGCAAGGTCTCTCCTTCTCCGCTCCGTCTTGAGGTTTTCCGCGTGTGACGTCATCAGCCAGAGGCGTCGCACGCGTACCTGGAATCATGGGAAATTTAGTTTGTACGGCACTCAGAAATGTCTCAAGGCAGTGTTCGAGACTGCCCTCCTCCGTGGGACGCGACAGTACATCCCTCTCCCGAAGAACACTGACAGAGACATGGTTTGTCCGGGAAGCGTTCATGGAATAGTTTAATGAATCTAGGAGCATGCACACCAGCTGCTGGTTCCCAAGAATTCTCCTCATTACCGTATCCCTTCCATGCCACCAAATACCACAACCTGGTGCGATATATTTTTGAGTCCACAATACCTCTCACCTCATATTCCCCCTCCTTATCCACTGCGACCACTGCAGGAAGGGTTCTTTTGACAGAATGTGTGGGTTTCACTAAAGACACATGAAATGCAGGATGAATCCGCAAAGAGGAAGGTAGAGCCAGCTTAACAACCACAGGATTGACCAATTTGACCACTTTGTAGGGACCAATGTATTTAGGATTAAAAATGCTATAGCGCTAAAACGTATGTTCTTGGTGGATAACCATACATAATCCCCTTTTTTATACACTGGTCCAGTCTGTCTGTGCTTGTCCTCATATGCCTTGTACCTCATTTTGGCCTGTGTTAACTGACCCTTGACTCTCTGCCATGTCTCCTGGATATTGTGTACTCTTTCCTGTGCTTCTGGAACTAGGGAAGCTGAAACAGGATGTTGGAAGGGTGTGAAATTGGGATGAAAACCATACGTGCTGAAAAAAGGGGCATGTTTAGTGGAGCCATGTACAGCACTATTATATGCTATTTCAGCTAGCCATAATCTATCTACCCAGTCCTCCTTGGTGACATCCACGTAGCAGCGTAGATATTGCTTTAGGGTTTGGTTAACCCTTTCGGTTTGCCCATCCGTTTGGGGATGGAAGCTAGTGGATGTGCTAGATGTTATCCCCAGGGCCTTACACCATGTCTTCCAGAATCTAGCAGTAAACTGACTGCCCCTGTCTGAGACTATCACCCTGGGTAATCCATGTAATCGCACTATGTTGATGAGTATCAGCTTAGCTAACAAACTAGCAGAAGGAACCCTTTTACAGGCAATGAAATGAGCCATCTTTGTTAAGTAGTCTACTACTACCAGAATGGCAGTGCATCCCTGGTCTATCGGCATACCCACTACGAAGTCCATAGAAATGTTCTCCCAGGGTAACTCAGGAGTGGGAAGAGGCTGTAATAGTCCGGATTGTTTTGAGTGCAACGGTTTCATTTGACTACACACCGAGCACTCCGCTACCCAGGCAGCAACATCTGTCTTGATTTTAGGCCACCAGAACTGTCTTTGTATTCTTTCCAGTGTTTTTCCCGTTCCGTTATGGCCTGCACACGGTGCACTGTGACACCACTGGAACACTTGTTTCCTCAATGCCTGGATGGGTAACAACAGTTGTTTCTGTCTCATAGGTAGACCCTGAACCATCTTCCACTCTTTATGTTCGTTTATCCATTTCTTCCATTCTTCTGTCTGCACATTACGTAAGACACTGTGTAGAAACATCTGGGTACACGTAACTCCTATAACCTTCTGTGGGTTAATGATGGATTCTGCCCGCACCTCAGTCGGTTCTGTTTTGATGAACTGCCTAGATAAGGCATCCGCCTTTCTGTTATCCTTTCCTGGTCGGTATGTCACGATGAAATCGAAGTCCGCAAAATGCATCATCCACCGCATCTGTCTAGGCGTTAGATGCCGGGCGGCTGCCATGTATTGTAGATTGCGGTGATCCGTATATACTGTTACTACATGACGCGCCCCCATGAGATGATGCCTCCATTCCAAAAACGCTGTTCTTATCGCCAACAACTCCTTTTCGGCTATTACATAGTTCTGTTCAGCCTGGTTCAGAGTACGGGAGAGATAGGCCACTGGATGTAGTTGGCCTGTATCAGAGTGTCTTTGAGACAGTACCGCTCCTACCGCAGAATCAGAAGCGTCTGCTTCCACTATGAACGGTTTATTGGGGTCTGCATGCACCAACACCGGTGCTGAAACAAAAGCCTTCTTCAAATCATCAAACCCTCTTTGTGCCTCCTCCGTCCAATTAAATGGCACCTTCTTTTTCAGTAGTCTAGTCATAGGGGATGCCATGGCAGAAAAGTTCTCAATAAACCGACGATAAAAGTTAGCAAACCCAATAAAACACTGGATGTCCCTCACTGTTTTAGGTCTGGGCCAATTCTTCACAGCCAATATCTTTCTTTCAGACATTTCCTGTCCTTTAGGCGTGAGCATAACGCCTAAGAATTCCACTGAGGTAGTGTTGAACTCGCATTTGCTAAGCTTGCAATATAGGTGATGTTCCAATAATGTACTCAGAACAGCCTTCACATGCTCCACATGTTGTTCCGTGGTAGATGAATAGATCAAGATATCATCTATGTAAACCACGACGAACCGCTCCAAATATTTCTTGAGTACATCGTCCAAAAAGAACTGGAAGGCGGCAGGCGCGTTACAGAGCCCGAAGGGCATGACTAGATACTCGTAAAGACCAAAACGGGTTTTGATGGCAGTCTTCCACTCGTCCCCTGATCTCATTCGGACTAGGTGGTACGCTCCCTTTAGGTCCAGCCTCGTGAATATCACAGCTTCTTTCACTTGCTCCAACAGTACATTGATGAGAGGGAGAGGATATTTGTTTTTGACTGTAATGGCGTTTAGAGCTCTATAATCCGCACAGGCCCGGAGTTCCCCATTAGCCTTGGGAATGAAGAACAGTGGAGACGCAGCCGGGGATTTCGACTCTCTAATAAACCCAAGCTTCAATAGCTTGTCCAGGTATGCTCGGAGATGTAAGGTTTCAGGTTCTGTGAGCGCATAAACACGTCCCGCCGGAATCTTCGCCCCCGGAACCAAGTCAATTTGACAATCATATGTTCAGTGCGGCGGTAATACTTCTGCCTTACTTTCACTGAATACCTCAGCCAAGTCCCGATACTCAATTGGGAGTTCCACATCATGTTCAATGGCTGTAGCAATATGATGGATACAAGCTAAACCAGAAGCAGGACTAGGTCCCACAGGGTAGCAGTTCTGTTGACAAAACTCCGATGAGAATTGGAGTGTCTGTCCTTCCCAATCCACTACTGGGTTATGTTTTCGCAACCATGGTAATCCCAGGATCACTCCATATTGTGGTGCATGTATGATATTAAAACACAACGTTTCCTGATGTTCCAAACCCATGAGCATACTGAGATCCCTGGTCTGTAACCTGATAGGACCCGAATCCAACTTTCTGCCATCCACTGCAAACACTGCTTCTGGAGTTCCTTTTTCTTGTAGTGCAAGTCCTAAGCTGAGTGCCTTGGTATGGTCCATAAAGCAACCCGTGGCTCCTGAATCCAACATTGCTCTAATCCACAACCATGTATCGTTTATTTTCAACCCAATATCCACAAAAAAATGGAGACCTTCCTTTCTCCCATCTCCGTCCAATGAAGGGATAAAGAACTTACTTGAAGGGATCCCTTCTTTCCCCCTCAAGCCTTCTCGTTTCCCGACCCCTGTTCGGAGGCCACCACAGACACCTTCTTGTATTCGTTCCTTGGTTTTGTTCTCGTAGGACATTCCCTGATAAAATGCCCTTTCCGACCACAGTACAAACATAGGCCTCTCTTTCTTCGGTATTCCCTTTCTTCCGAGGTCAAAGGAGATCGTACTGCCCTAATTTCCATAGGTTCCGGCTTAGAAGCGGCTGCACCTTCTGGGACTTTGGGATGTTCATAACGTGGAGTTAGCCTGTCCTTTCGCCTGTTTTCTCCCCTTCTGTCACTAAGGCGATGATCCAGTCTGAGAACCAGGCTAATCATATCCTCACAAGTACTGGGTTGGGGATCAATCTGAGCCAGTACGTCCTTCATCTCCTCTGTCAGTCCTGTGTAAAATATGGCATGTCTTTTTTCTTCTGGCCAATCGGTTTCAGCTATGAGCCTTCTGAAGTCATTAAGATACGCTATTAAATCTCTATTTCCCTGTTTTAAACCTAACAACTCCCTGTCTGCAGACATGGTGGCTGATATGCGGTTGAAGGTTTTCTCGAAATCTGTTCTAAAGGCTTCCCAATCTCGTAATAAGGGGTCATCTCTTTTCACTAATGGTACAGCCCATTCAGCTGCATCCCCAGCTAAGTATGAAATGAGGAATGCTACCCTGGAATGATTGGTGTTAAAAATCTTGGGTTTACATGAAAAATGTAATAACACCTGTGTAAGAAATACTTGCACCTTACTACTATCTCCATGGAATCTTTCGGGGGAAGCCAGGGATATCGGGGCGGGTACTTCCACTACCAGGGAAGAGGCCTGCGGAGTACCTGCATCAAAGGGATTGCGATTCATCCTATCAACCTGAGCCTGCAAAGCAGCAGTCTCAGCCCTAGAAGCCTGTAACTCAGTTTGCACCAATGCTAGGGCTGCCACGATATCGTCCATGGTGGACATTGTATCGCACGATCGGGAGGACTAAATATCTTGGGCCGTTGATTCTGTCAGGTCCCAGTGTCCTCAGGATCGAGCGATGCTATAAAGGGGTCCACCTCTCGACAGCCCCTGGGTCTGATTGAGAACAGGCTCACAGAAGTGGTCAAGCGAGGGATATAAGGGAGGGTAGGAAGGGAGCAGCGGGGAGAGGAAGCTGAAATGAGAACAAGGCACTATGAGTCAAGCACACACCTTAACTGAGAATACATGCAAGCAAAGCAAACAAGGAACAAACTATTATGTATAGTTCTCTGAATGTTCTTTTACCTGGAAATGAGGAAAGAAGTGGCTTTGCCTGGCAATCAGAAGTGTAGAACATGTATCTCAGATCTATAATACAAGAATCTGGAAGTTATATTTCTGTACCAGAATCACATTCCCTGAATAAACATTTGTAGGATATACACGTACCAAATGATATTACTGTTAAGGCTTCAACAGAGGGCAAATGGTAATTAGCCAGCCAGGCGAAGCTCATAAACCCCTGTTGTAATGTCACAAAAAACATAGAAAACAATAGTTATTCTTCCATAACCACCAGTAGACTTCTGGTTAACTTCACCAGAAGACCGATTCTGTATTAGTACTTTAGCCCAAACTGAGTGGACTGCTGAATACTTCTTTAGTATAACTGTCAGGACACCGTAATCCAGACGGTGAGCAACCCTTGAATCAAGGTTTCTCCGAAACCAATAACAATGAGATTAATCTCCAAAAACAGTTTCCAAGGTGTCAAAGCCCCCAACTGACTGGGAGGTTTTCAGCAACAGTCTCAAAGAATGTATGTAAAGAACAACATGCGCATAAATCAAGTCTCGCATGTAATCCAGGCAGATCCACCACCTAGATGAGTTCGCACTCACAGCGGGAGTGCATGACAACTGCCAGCAAAAGAATACAGTCACATAAAAACGCCTCCGTGGAGACTTGTAAACGGAGCCTCAGCCGAGGACTCCCTGAGCTCTAACAAGCTCCGTGGCCGAGATCGGAAAGGCTCGAACCGAGCACACGTGAGGAATGCAAACACAAAGAAGAACACCACAAAGGATACGCTGGATACTTGGGGACACAATCCTACCGTGTCTTCTCTCCGTAACCAGAATCAACGGCAAGGTCTCTCCTTCTCCGCTCCGTCTTGAGGTTTTCCGCGTGTGACGTCATCAGCCAGAGGCGTCGCACGCGTACCTGGAATCATGGGAAATGTAGTTTGTACGGCACTCAGAAATGTCTCAAGGCAGTGTTCGAGACTGCCCTCCTCCGTGGGACGCGACAGACACACAATGAGAAATCGACTGTTGCCACACACTTCAGTGAACAAAAACACCACGTCTCATAACTGGAATTCCTGGTTCTAGAAACAATTTCCAAAGTGGAAGGCAGAGACAATAATAAACATATGTTGCGTAGAGAGAATTTTTGGATTCACAGGTTGAATTCCATGAAACCGAACGGACTAAATGACCGTATGGAATTCACATGTTATCTTTAATGTAACATCATAACAACCTAAGAAAGGCCAGTGGGACCATATGATGTCTTTTTGTCCTGCAGTGCAATTGATGACTAATTTTGAAGATACATGTACACATGCTATATGATGATCCATATAACACATGTAACCTACAATTAACACACTCATATTACATCCCCCTTTATTACGTTTTTTTCATTTTTTTCATGAACTCACTGTCAGACCAGCACATTTGCGTAAACAATACATATATTTGAACTGGCTACATCCTAATAACGACCACTTAACAATGGCCGTTATATCGAATGGGAGAGCCGCAGTCCGCTTTCTATGCCGCTTAGACACGTGACGAACAATTGAAATGAATGAGAGGTTCGTCAACACTTCAGAAACCGGCCACTGACAGACTACGCGAAACCAATATCGAGCCCAAACTGAGTAGCGCTCAACAGGAACGCTTCTACAAACTGTAAGTGCAGCTATTCTAAACAAGGCACTTTTTCCGCCCGATTTTTTTACCGAAAACTCAACACTAATATACACTCTCTAGGTCTTGTTCGTCTACCCGAAACACAGTTTGGCAAACATGCATGTGAACATAGAAAGTTATGTGCCGGACACGCTTGTATACAGATGCTATGTTTTTCTTTGATATTTCATAGACAAAGCTCCCAGAAGAAGGGTGTGCCTGGCCGAAATGCATTGGAGCGTATACAATGCTTTGAATTAAAGAAATGAATATGATTCTAAAGGAATTAAAATAATTCCAAAGTACATGAAAACAAAGATTTAATGAAAATAAAATGTAACATTCCATAAAAAACAATGATCAGAGTCATGTCTTAAGGAACAAAAGGTGTACCCCTAAAAGGGATGCGACCAAATTTTGGAAGCACATTACTGATACTTCCATATTTTTGCCATAAGAAATTTGTATTTTGAGGACTTTTCTCAGTGTCCTCCTACACTAAATGCTCCCCTGAAATTAATTTCTGGTGTTGTTGCTCTGTGTGCATGTGTGCTTTTATGTTAGCTGGGTTTCATTAAAATAGATGACGATGGCCTCAGTGCATGTGTGATGATATATCTGTACATTTGTACCTGTTTGTTGTGTACCTCTTCATGCATCTGTTATATAAGAGCCAAACCCACTCACTTTGTCAATGACTGTTTGGCTAAGATTTACCTCAACCAACCGGGTTAAATTTGGAGTTAGCCCAGGGATAAAACTGCTCATGTGGCAAGAAAAGCTGTTCCATCATGACCCTTTCCATTTTTTGTGGTCCACCATGTATTTTGACCATCAGAGACAGGCCTCGAAAAATCATTAAAGTGTTACTAGACCTGCAGGTCAAGTAACTTGAGTAATCTAAACTGTAATGTACTTGACCCATAAACTGTTCTCATTATGTCATCGTGCATTTTTTTATTTTGCAGATTCACCTCTTTCTTCATTATCACAAATGAGAGTATCTTCCAATATCTGAGATCAGCATTCCTGCCGTACAAAAAAAACTATTTGGTTAGGTTTCATAGACTAAGCTTTGCTCCATGCATAATAAGAATGTATCACACATATAGGGTACACATGACCCCTGACTTGCCTCTTAGTTCACTAACATCATTGCCATCAGGGCAGGGGCAGGAAGGATTTCTACTTCACCTTTAAAAACCCATTTTTAATAAATATATTACTAAAGCATGAAGTGATATTGCACTGTCATTTGCAGACAGCAAATTTTCGATTGAAATGGCCAAAGACATTCCCACTAATGTGAAGTTTTATTATATAACTATATAAAGTATAAATAATAATCTGTGGAAATTGGGTTTAAGTAAACATATTTATCATTTTCACAGCACCAAGTAAAGTGTTTTGATTTATTTTCATTCAATTAAAATCTTTTTTTACCACCCAGAATTACAAAACAAGGGCTTTCATGACCACTGAAATGTATTTTGAAATGTTTGTGCAGTTCACATTTTAGCTCTTTAAATGTGTGTTAAAATAAAACATGACATCCTGCAGCCTTTATTTTCACACTTTTTGTACAACACATTTTCCAGACAGTTCACTTGACAAAATCTTCAAACTTTGAAGTCCGAGAAAGAAAAGTAATTGTAGATGTAAACTGACTTTTGACCTCTGTCTCTGAACACATAACAAATGTGACAAGATAAATACACAATGTAAAGGCATGTTTAATTCTCCTTCACCTTGTAAGAGAACAGAACACCTGTTGTTTGTCAACTAGCCAGAAGGTGTGAGTAGGCCCTAAATATAACTTTCCCTGATAAAATTTGACTCACTATAGCAAGTAGGTCAGTAAATTTGTTGAGGCCTGAGCGAGCCCACTGAGAGTGATTCATGGTTTCATTGAACCCTCATCCTATCAAGTTTTCAAGTTTTATTTATTTATGATAACGGAACTCTGTCGAGATCCACATAACAGTTTATCAATAAAAAGAAAAAACGACATTAATTACATACTTAAATAGAAATGTCAGTACAATGTTAAAAAACATTTAAAGAAAGAAAACAGTTTAAAGCAAAACATTTCGTTTGGGGGATTAAACATAGCTACAATGAAATCATAAGCAGTAAAAATACCCAACTGAAAACACAGAGCTTTTAACCATTTACGTCTGTGTACCATAAGGGCTGGGCAAACAAAAACAACATGGTATAGATCCTGGGAATAAAGTTTACAAAAATCACAGATATCTGTACCACCATGCCATTTAAACAATAGACAATTCAATGGAAGTAAATCATATCTCAACAAAAGAATAAATCGCCTAACTGCATGAGGAAGATTCCAACCTAAATATGGCAGAAGTTTTTTAATTTCACAAGAGTTACCGAAGGGGAACATTCCTCTCTTAGATTTTCGGATCATACTGTCAGCTCTAAAACTCAACTCCCAAGACGTAGTCTTTAAAGATAACTTTAGTTGGGGAGCTGATAATGTAAAAAGACTTTGTTCATCTATCTGTAATAAAGAAATTGCCTGTCTAAAGTTCCTTACTATAGAGGAGTAGACATTATAGGAACCCAACAACTCATTTTTTATTTGAAACCTCAGGGAGCCAGGCTTTCCTTCAGCTATATTAAAAACCCAACGCACCACACTCGCTACTGCCTGGGACCGTGCACTGCGCAAACCAAATTCTTGTCTTAACGAAGACGTAGAGCCTGCAGTATTTACAGAGGCTAAATTACGAAGAATTCTTCCTTCAATAGAATCCAAGAATTTCCAGCATGCCATGTCCACTATTTCCAGTCCGTAGATTAGGGATGCGGGGATTTTTGCCCGATAGACTTCGAGCAATATGGAAAAATGCCTCCGACCTGTCGCTTTGTATAAGGAGATAAGACTCTTCCCTTGAGCGAGAGCTTTCCTACCATTTTTCTCTGTATGGGTTTTTTCTGATAGATTACTCATGACTATCTTCCCAAGAAAGGGGTAGGATTTAACTACTTCTAGTCTTTCACCCCGACAGACCAGTAATAATCGTTGTATTTCGGTTTTCTCCTTCCACAGAAGCACATTATTTTACTTTTTGAGGTATTAATTTTTAAGAAATGGGCCTCGGAGTAGGAGTTCAAACCTTTTAAACGACTATTCAAACCCTTTGGGGTGAGATCCAGAATTAAAATATCATCGGCATACATTAAGCATGCAATGGGTGATCCCCCTAATACAGGGGCAATACCATTGCTAGTAGATAATATGGCTTTAGGTAAATCAGCAATGTATAGGGAAAATAACAGGGGCGCCAACAGGCAGCCCTGTTTAAGCCCATTATTGGTAGGTATTATCCTGGAAAGTCCTCTATCACCACCCATTAAAACTCTGCACCAGGTGTCTGTATGGAGTGCGATAACTAGTTTCAATAAGCTCGGGGGCATTCCTAACTTTATTAGCTTACTCCAAAGAAAAACTCTATCCACCTTATCAAAGGCCGTAGAGAAGTCAATAAATGCTCCATAGATACCTCCTCTACGGACTGTGACATATTTTTCGATCAAAATTTGGAGAGCGGTAAGATTATCTAAGGTACCGTGTTGTTTTCTAAAGCCGGTCTGCTCTAGGGGGAGAATTGCGAACATGGTCACCCAGTCATTTATAGAATTCAATAGACATTTGGTGAAAACCTTGCCTATGGCGTCTAGGAGAGCTATTTGTCTATAGTTTTCAGGTGAATCCCTGACGCCCTTTTTGTAGATAGGGATTAACAAACTCCCTTTCCAAGAGTGTGGAACAATGCCATTAATATAACAAGCTTTAAAAACAGGGTATAGAATTTTCCCCCATAAGGCACTATGAGTTTTCAATACTGAAATTGGAATTTCATCTGGGCCTAAGGCACCGGACGAGCGGAGAGCTTTAATTGCGGCTTCAATTTCTAATTCGGAAGGAGGATCATAAGGAAATAAATCTTCCTGCAATTTATTGAGGTCAAACTCCTCACCATTACTACTATATAGACCCTGAACAAAATCTACCCAAGTCTGCTCATTTATTGATATCGGAGAAGGTCTGGATCTCACCCCACAACCCTCCCCGATTAATGACCAGAAGGTCTTAGTTCGACCACTCTTAGCTGCTTCACGAAGTTTACACCAAAGAGCGTCTTCCTTCTCACATTTTAATCTGACCTTCAACCTATTTCTTCTCCTCCTCAAAAGTAAGATTCTTTGTCTACGGTCTGGGGTGGGGAAAAGGTATTGGGCCCTTACCAATTTATTTATTTCCTTATTTAAATTAAGAAGATCAGAAGGAATTTTAGGCGTTACCTTAGCTGTTAGAGGCTTTTGAGCTTTTAGTTTTAAGATTTGTAAAAATGACGTAAAGCAGCCTAGTTCTCTGCCTTCCCATAAAGTTAAGTTATCTACTGCATATTCTAGTAAATTGGACAGATTTTTAATAGTCCCGGAATTCCAGTAGCACTTCCTGTTTTTAATATCAAAGTTCAATAGATCATCCCCGATTTTCCATTGATCTTTTTGAAAAGATGATACATTCAACTTCAAAATCAAAACATTATGATCACTAAGATCGGTAGCTAACACTATCAAGTCCTTCAAGAAACTAAAAAATGTGCTATCGACTATCACGTAATCCAAAATCGAACCACCATTCCCTGATTTATGTGTTAGATGAGCAGGGCTGTCAGAGGAAAACCTCCCATTGGCTATAACACAATCTGCCTCGATTAAGCTCTCCAGGATTAATTTCCCTCTTTTATTTGTTTTAATGTTCTTTGGGAATATGGCTTTAGGTATCTGGAACATTTCCTCCTTTGCTTTATTTCTAAATAACTCTAAAGCTCCATTGGATATTTTAGCATTTAAATCACCCACCAGTATAATATATGGGGGAGAACAAGATTCCTGTAAATTGAGAATAAAAGAGCAGATCTTCTTAATACCACAGTTATAGTTTAGATCAGGAGGTAAATAAGCATTTATTATTATGACTGATTTGTTCGAACCATCATTCACAAAATTTGTTAAAGTGATCGCCTGGAATAATTTGTTCGAATCTACAAAATGGGTATAATTCCATTTAATTTTGTTTGATAAAAAACAAGCTAACCCACCTTTCGCTCAGCCTCAAATAGAGGGAGTGGCACTACTCTCCAGCACATAATAATCTTTCACAACCGGTAAGTTCCCTATCAGCCAGGTTTCCTGTAAGCAGATTATATCTGCATCTAAAGAGTTTAAAAATAGCAATTTATCTGAACTCTGGGTTAAACCAGCAACGTTCCATGAAATTATTTTTAAATTATCGCTAAAGATTAGGATTTACTCCTCATCCTATCAGAGCAACAGGCGCTGCTTGCAAGGAGGTGGTCCAAACTGAACCAGTATCCACAGAAGATAGTAACTACTGCACTCTCCAATCACATTGTATAGAGACAAATGTGTCGGACCAGGACAGAAAATAGGTTAGGGCACAAAAATAAAAGTGGCCCCCATTAGTGCATCCGAGAGGTAAAAAAGTGGCTCACATTGGCAAATAGGGCCGTTATGAACTTTTGGCAGCACATTGTTTAGGTGTTTCATAATGTATGCATGCATTTTTATTTGCTACACACAATGTTTATGGTAATATCAGTAAAATCATCAGTATAAACCTACCCACCAGACCATAAAACAGGCCCACAAACTTCCCAAAAATTGACCCAGACACTAGCTAATAAGAGCAGCCCCTCCGGCCCTGCCTGATTGATCTATAGGCCAGTCCAACCCTAATGGATACTGATATTTAGTTGAACTTAACTTAATAGTTTAAGGGGCACAAACCATTTTTCCTGTACCACTAGTGAGAAAAAAGTCTACAGCCCCCATAAAGTTTGCTAAGCACCTTGTAAATAGGTTCCTTTATGGAACATCCTTATGTGTTGTGTGTTTAGATTCATGTCTGTTGTTCTTGGTAACTGGGTATTGGATGTCTTTTAGGTGCTTGCATATAGCACAAAAGTGGTCCCATGCCAGTCATCATGTCCCTGGAACAGTTCCTGTGATGCACTTTAGATACCCTGTTACAATTTCAACTTTTCTAGAGTTTTTATTTGATTTTATTATATTTATTTTGTGTGAGCCTTGCAAAAAATCTCATGGAGAGCTAAACAAGAATTCATTTACAAAAAAAAAGCAACAATACAAATTTAAAAAACAAATAAAATCACATAACTTTTTTTAAGGATCACAGAGGACATAAAGAGCATGACTGAATGATGGATGATGAAGTTTACAGCCTATTTTGGGATTTTATTGATCATTTTTGTTATTCTTCTTACTTTTTTCTTAAGGCTGATCTTTGAGGCATATGCAAATATCCTATTCAAGACATGAATGAAATTGCTACCATTGGCAATAAGTAGAAATAGCCAATACGAATAAGATTGGTGCCATGAAAAGGGACCACAGACCTAATTTGTAGGAGTTCCTTGTCAATGCTTACATATTATATTGTTTATGTGTATTATGACATTTATCTTTGTTTGAATAACATTACTTGCACAAATAGTTTTAGATATTCCGTGCAATTTAGGTCTGACTAATGAAATATATGGTGAACTTAGAATGGAAAATCCTTTAACTGTCACCATCCGTAATTTAATTTGTATCTAAATGCAGTGTGATGGATGACAGTGATAAGATGGCAGTGCTGAAATTAACTTATATATGTTGAATTCAGTTGTCCTATGCTAGTGTTTATGCATGGTCCTCCAATGAGATTGTGTGTAATGTATAAAAATAATGCTTGCATCGCTGTGATTTGAATATTGAGAAAGGCACCTAGCAAACACATGCTTGTTGTTTGAAGTAATAAACTTGATGAAATTTCAACCCTGTGAGTGTCCCTTCTATTCTTTTTTGAAGCAAAGAATATATATATATTCACTGAAAAAACCATAGGTTTCAGGGGTGTTATAGTTAGGTGGACATTTCACTCGTACAAAACCATTGAAATTCCCCCATTATAGTTAGTTCTACTAACTATAACTCGGGCGCCTGCAATCCACTCCTGATGATGTCACATATTACATCATTCATGACATGGTCAGTTACATCACTGATGACATCTCAAATGACATCACTGATGACATCACTGATGACTTCATCCAGTGAATGTGGTTTGGTTCGATATTTAAATATGTATTTTATATATATAGCAATCTGCATTGAACACTGAGTGGATGTACAAGTATCTGGATGGAGAATTCAGGAGCACTGTGAGTGACTGTCTAAGTGACTAATTTAGTGTGTCTCACTAAATATATGAGATAGTGATTCAATTGTGTAAATATCTTTTTCACTGTATCTCTTGTTGTGTAAACAACTACATAAGTTGGTTACTAGCTATGTGAAAGTCTATATTAGTATTAATTAGTTAAGTGATTCTTTGTATGAGATAGTGAATGTGTTTGTGTGGTTGGGTGGGAGGTGTGTGACTGTCCAAATATGTGTAAATAGTTGATTTAGTAGGTATATACTGCACGTGGAAAAACTTGTTTGGTTGAGTGAATCTCTTTATGGGTGTGGTGATGAGTAAATATATTTCTCAATGATACATGTCCAATAAGGTAGAAATATAAAAGGCAGTGTATGTGATAGTTGTTGTTTATAAATAAGTATACTTAAGACTCAGTGATTGTATTAGTGATTGTATCGAAAACTGTATACTTGTAATAGTGATTTTATAACACACTAAGTATGAGTTACTATCTATCTGAATAAATAAAGTGGTGTTTGTATAAGTGTGTAGCTTAGTAAATGTAAGTGTGATCAATTGTTTGCATAAGTGAGTAGGATGACTGCATAATTGAATAGGATGTATGCTGGTGTGTAATGTCGATGTAGGTGTAAAAGTATATTTAATAATGTTCTATTGATCTTTGTTAGCATGTATGAGTGAATCTATAGGTAAGTGTTCACATATGTGTGTAGATGTAGGAATCACTGAGTGGATTTTTAGAAACTTGTATTGGTGTGTCAATGGTTTCATATATGGTACTCCATATTTTATAATGAGTGTTGAAAGGTTATACTAGTGTATGATGAGGTATATCCGATTGTCACATGGATGATGTCATCAGTGATGTCATTTGAGATGTCATCAGTGATGTCACTGATCATGTCATGAATGATGTAATATGTGACATCATCAGGAGTGGATTGCGGGCGCGCGAGTAATAGGAATTTCAATGGTTTTTTACGAGTGAAATGTCCACCTAACTATAACACCCCTGAAACCTATGTTTTTTTCAGTGAATTTCTAAGGTTTTTTAAATGCTAATTCCTAACTATAACATGTCTGAAACCTATCTTTTTTTCAGTGAATTTCAAAGGTTTTGTCAATGACAATTTATTTTGATACTGATTTACTCCATTTTTTAAAGTATTTATTTTTTGATATTTTATTTTTTAAATTACATTATTATTACATTATACATTACATTACAAAATATACTTTCTCAGAATAAATTACTTTAATTTAAATACTTTGCAAATAAGCAATAAACTTTTAAGTACAGTAGTTACAGTTGTTGTAATGGGCAACACAATTTCAAACACAAATCAACATTGACCTCAATGTGAATTTCTAGTTAAATTCAATGAGTTACTTTATAGATTACTTTGCTAACCACAGGACTGGATCCTAGATTCAGTCCTGGGAGATCTCCTGTAAACAGTTGAGTAAAAGCGTTTTGGTTACAGTAGTGATTTTTAAGGATTATTATTGTATTTTAAAAGTTGGCACTGACATTTTTTCACATAGAATCACCAATGTTATCCTATAGGAGGAAATGGACTTAGCAGGTAAGTAGCGTTATCGTTGCTTTTTCTTACTCAGTGGTGGATTCTGGATCCAGCACTGGTGCATCTCCTGTAAACAGTTGAAAGAATGCGTTTAAGTCATGCAGGCGATTTTTAAGGAATATTTGCAGTTTGTGAAAATAGAGACGTAGGAACTTTGCTCATGTAAACCAGACAATGGATTCCTATGGTAGGAAATACAAGTTACTGGTAAGTACGGTTAGAATTACTATTCAGGGTCAGTACTGGGCTCAAAGATGCATCACTGACGTTTCTCCTGATAACAGGTGAGTAAATCGGAATTGGTAGTTCGAATGGTTTTAGGAGAATATTTTAAAGTTTGAAAACTCCACACTTAGAAGAATTTCCAAGTGAAACCAGTCAATGTGTGCTTATGGAAGGGAATTCAAGTTACTGGTAAGTATGGTTAGAATTTCTTTTCAGGATCAGTACTGGGCTCAAAGATGCAGCACTGAGGTATCTTCTGATAACAGGTGAGTAAATCAGAATTCGTAGTTTGGCTGATTTTTGAGGGTCCCTAGGGTCAAACTGGCTCACTAGATACCTTCAATAAATGCCACAGAGCTGTGTTGCAGAGAGGAGTAAAAAGTGGCAGGGCATCTGAACACCTGTCTGAAATGCAGCTCTCTGGCGCATACTGGAGATACCTGTTGGACTATTTGGCCCTCATGGACCCTCATTATTGAAAGAGAATTAATTCCTCCTCAATCCCAAGGGTCCCTGGGGGCCAACTAGCCCACCATGTACCTCCAGATGTTCACAGATGTGGCAATCAACTGTGTATAAGGGAAGAAACTCGCACATCAACAATAATGTATTTATTTTAATACTCGAATAAATACAAATAATCGAATAGCACCATTTAAGAAAAAATAAGGATTATAGGGGTTTTGAGTGTGGAAGTGTATTAAAATTGTGGACAGAAACTCTACACTGTAATCAATAAATATACTTTAAAAAAAAAAAATACAAAGGTATTTATTTTAATACTCGTGTAATAAAAGAGAGAAAGAATTATAATGAAAAGAAACAGCAAATACGTATGAGGATATAAAACGAAACTAAAACTGTTTAACAAGTTTCACGTTTACAAAAACACGTGCGCAACTTAACCAGTGGAAATTTAACCACGTGTCAACTGAAAAATGTGACAAAAAAATGGGAGGAGCAGTAAATTGGTTCCATAGGAACTGGAATAACCAAAAAGTATATAAACCACACGTGTAGGATGATTAGTTTAGTTTTTGTGATTTGATTTCGGATGACCAAACTACAAGCTAGATAAAGTTTACGATCGTCGGATTCATCTTCAGTTTATCGTCGATTTCGTCAGAGGGAACATAAAGTTAATGTATATATTGTAATATATAAAACATTATGTCCCCTTCAGAGGAGTTGGCTGAATGTCGACGGAAAGAGGAAAGAATTTTAAAGAGAGGTAAATTAATAGTATAAGTTTATGCTTTATATATTATTCTAATATAAGTATATTATTATGATTTCTAAATGTAGTGTGCAAAAGTATAATTGTACTTTAGAAACAAAATGGCATAAGAACAGTTCATGTATTATCGTCGCGAATTGAAAATACTACGAAGACACAGAAAAAAGAAGGTTTGCAATATGTACAAATAAAAGAAATGATCAAGTAATTCTCTTTTTCTTCTAGAGTGAAAATGGGTTTATCACTATGTATATTGTGTAGTACTGTGACCTATTTTCCCTCATGAAGAACTGGAGGTTTATCGTTGCAAGCAGTAAACATGAAAAAGATATTAATGCCAATTAACAACTAATAAAATAATCCTTTTTAACAGTCACAATGTTTTCATAAAGAGTAATTGAAAAGAAATGTACAAAAAATAAAGAGAAAGATTAAGTAGTGAGAGAGTGTTTGTAATAAGACTTCTATTCTACTTTATCTGAAAATAAATCATGCCCTCTTATATTAATAAGAATTTAGGGCAACACTTTAAAAATATTTGAATAGAAAATAGTGTTTGGGCAGAAAAAAGAGAGTGTGTGCATACTTATATAGCGGGAAGTGGACCCAAAACTATATCAGCAATTTACATAAGCACCATATTTACAGTACATTTTCAGGCAGGAGTAATTACGCCATTTCTCTACAATAACACGATGTGGACGCGACTCCAAGCATCGAACACTGATTTCCAGCACCAAGTTCAACAGTATACACGAATGACCACATATCTATATATATATATATTTTTCTGTACATATTTATATAGCGTGAACTCGACCCGAAGGTATTGGACCGCTTTACATGAGCACCGTATTTACATTACACATTCAGGCATGGGGAGATCAAGAGATTTACCCAGAATCACGGGATGCAGACCCGACCCAGAGGCTCGAACCCTGGTCGCCAGCACCAAAGTCGGCAGTCTAGTCGACAGACCACATCCTCTCTCCGTATATATATTTGCTGCCCTTCATGTGCCAAAAACTGCATCCTAAGGCTTTCATAGCCCTTTATTACTACAACTACAACACTCCACTGAATGTACAACAAACATTCATATTCACAGAAATGTGTCATGTCCACCATCTCTTATATGTGCAACTATGAATGAATATAGGGTCAGTGATACCCATACCTTCCCTTTTAGCCATTTTGTGGGACTTTACCGACATAATGACACATTTGCGTATAAGACCAGGGTGACAGCAGCACTACAACACGGACACCCGAATCAATTGATTTTTCATATAGCTCACGACGGAACCACGCCCATAGCTCCGGAGTCATCGTTCACAGCCTCGCACAGCACTGCCATGCATCAGTCCAGCTCATTCTACTTATGCTTCCAGGAAACCACAAAAATGCTATGTACATGGCCCAGATTACCATTGTACTGATTTCTTACTTCCAGGTCTAGTTGTCAGAACGGCACACACACACTGCCTCTTGGCTGGTATAGACCCACACCACCCCCATCCAGTACATACGTCACTACACACGTGACCCTAACAACAAAAAACAAGGGGCGCACATGCTCTACGCCATTTTAGAGTTCCTCCCATCCCAAGCCCTGTGATGGCCTGTCATAGTGGTTCGGACGCCTCATGTAGGCTGAAACACCGAGTAGGGGGGCACAACACTAAGTGCATGGCCTCTTTTGTCACTGAGTTAGTGGTATCACAAGGACTGAGCGGGTGAGCAACCTGCGATGATGATAGGAGCACGAGTATGTCCTTACCCATAGCAATATCAACACTCTGCACCATATGTGAGACTTCTTGGTGGCGGCAGAGCGGAACTGCATGATGTAGAACGTACCCTATCTGCAAAAAAAGTGAGCAGTTAGGCCTAGGTCCACAGTGGAGGAAGTAGATGGGGTGCAGAAGACTGGATACAAAAAGGCCACGCAACGATTTAGGCCTACGCAGTCCTATATACCATATCTTATTGCATTTGTATTTTTTTTTCCAATAGCAGAAAAGTTTTTATAATCGGTCAAAAGTACGACGCTCGTGATGATCGAAACCATGTGTATCATTGTACCACTTGCTTTCACAACCGGATAAGAACATTACTATAATAGTAATTTTTCAAAAATCGAAGCCTATTAAACAAGTTGGAACTGTACAAATAGTTGGTTTTAAAATGCAGGAGGGAAGGTGTGTGAAAGGGCGATGTAATTCTACACCAAATTAAGGTAGTAACAATTACCAATCATAACATCTTTCTTTTACTATCTTTTAGATGTAAAGCTTCAGGGTGCATTATGTCCTGGCACGTGGTGAAAGACATACCGGTAACAGAAAGGTGAGCTGCGAGTATTCTTTTCAGTCACTCTTTCACTTCCTCACTCTTTCATAAAGAAATGCCACACAATATTAACTTCCTTTTTATCTTACAGGTTGTGTTTCACAAATTGACGTCCCACTCCCCAACACCTCCAAAGCTCAACGTTCGAGGATTCTGCGATGATGCGTGGCAATCGTAACAACGTCTGAGAAGGCTGCTTCGACACGTGGTGTACCCTCTTTGAATCAAGCCAATGGCACATGGTGAGCAAAGAAGCTTGTTTCGGAAGCAACCAGAAGTCACCTGTGGGCGGAGAGAGTGGGTAGTGTGCAGCAGTTTGACTGTGTACGAATGTACAATTACCTCCGGGTACTGGGAGTTGATAGGTTGCAACACTCTGAAGGGCAGATTTACAATCCCCTTGCAAAACTTTTGCGTCACTTTTAACATGGTAAACTGACGCAAAAGTGGCGCAAAGAACTTATAAATCTGCTCCTGAGTGCGCAAGAAGAAGCACTCACCTCTGGAATCTGGGAGTCGATGGGATGCAACAGTCTGGGTATGCAGTAATGAGAATTCACCGCTATGCAGTGGGAGTGCATGGGGTATACTACTTTGGAAGAAAAATATCGCACAAACACCTCCTTGCAGTGGAAGTTGATGAAATACAGTTTTCTAAGTGTACAAAGACATTAGAAAAAATAAACTTGTGCAATTGTATATAGTATACTATTACTAACTCTACACTATCTTTCAGATAACTAAACTGGAGGGTGCACTATGAACCGGCACATGTTTCAACACACAACGAAGGCTAAATGGTGAGCTACAAAGATTTTCTCCAGTATTAATTGCTCCATCTATTACTTTCTCTCTCACACTTTTAATGTTGTTTTTTCTCTCTTTCTTTCCCTCACTCTGTCTCACATTGTTTCTCTTTCTCTTTTAAGGTTATGGACGCTGCTGTCCACTCTGCCAATAAAAAAATGTATTAGTCTCAAGTGTGGAACCAAAGCTGAGTTCAAGTTGTGAACTCTGTTGGTCACAGTGTTTACACAAGGTAAGCAGAGCGGCCTAGATACACAATGCCTCCGATTAAATGCATTTGTAAAAATAGTGTCCTGCATAATGATGTGATCTCTCACCTCATTCTGTCTCATCTCTGAATCATTTAAAGACCTGTTAATCCATACTGTAAATCTGATTCAGTAGGCCTATAAGAGAGGTGGAATGTATCAGGCACACTGCAGACGTGCAAATTAACTAATATGGCTAAGTGTTACCTTAATTTGTGATCTTAGACCTCATTCAGTCACATTGATCTAATTTTAAACACTTATTTTCATTTTTGTTTTGCAGGTTACCTACTCTCCTTCCATTACACTCCATCTCACATTTTGTTTATTAAATTGTTATGATAACCTCATCACTGTGGCGCGAATTCGGCTGCAGTGCTGAACATTCCTATCGCGGGCGTGGTCATGACGGCTCCCGGCCATCATCAGCACACGCCCACCGTGACTCATGACGGCCGGGAGCCGTCATGAGCATGGAAGAGGTTACAGTTATGTTTCTAGTTATTTATTGTCGTTTTAATAAAAGTTAATTTTAAAAAGTATATACGTCTTCTTTTTCTAACAAAATATAGGGCTAGATGTAGGTAAAAAGGTTTTACCGATTCTAAAATACTGAATTTTACCGATTCAGTATTTTAGAATTGGTAAAACCTATGTAGGTAATAATTCGGTATTTTTTAACGAATCGGTAAGATTCAGTATTTACCGATTCGGTATTTGCCATTGATTACTATGGGCCTGGAGGCCCATAGGAATGAATGTCAATTACCGAATCGGTAATTACCGATTCGGTAAATACAGAAAAATTCAAGGGTGGCAGGTTGACACTTTGACACCATGTTGCACCCCTGATTAGTGTTTGTGTGCCATGTGGCACACATACATGCCCTAAGGGCATGTATGTCTGTCACATGGCACAGGTGTACATGCACAGATTTGCATATACACAGGTATTCGTTATTTACCACCAACTAATAGTTGGTGGTAAATAACGAATCCTTGAAGCCCTGTGGCACTGTTTACAGTGCCACCTACATCTCAAAATACAGATTCTGTAAGTTTACCGAATCGGTAATTTTACCGATTCGGGAAATTAACCGATTCGGTAAAATTACCGTTTTGGTAAAATTACTGATTCGGTAAAATTATCGAATCTGTATTTTGAGATGCCCTACATCTCAGTATCCAAATACCGGTCGGTATCGGCAGAAAATAGGTATTTTCGGCTGTTACCAACCGGTATTTGGATACCTACATCTGGCCCTTCACTATTATTTAGTGTGATTATCATACTTACAATTAAAAATAGAAATGATGTTTATTACCAGAAGTATAATACTGAGGCAAACTCTTTACCAGATTCTGTACCTATCATTAGTAGCGGTCGACAGTAGGAGTTACTGCAGGGCGGTGATGTGGGCAGGGGGAGGGGCAGGGTGGGGGGTAGTAATGTATGGATTTCGGTGTTTTAAGGTAAGTAAACATTTAAATAAATAAAATGAATTTCGTTGCGCGCACTGCATCACATTTGGTATGGCCAGCCGCATTATCGCCACCTGCCCACCTGATGAGCCAGGCAGCACCGTGGCGAACCACCATGTGCTGCCCCTTATGGTGAACATCATACTCACGCCCCTTTCGGGGCGTACTAGGCAAACCCCCAGTTGCACAGGCCCACAACCGCCCGAAGGACAAATGGGGCGCCGACACGTGTTCCCGGACCCACCCCTGTGGCCCCAGGTCTTAGTCTCTAGCACCCCTATGTGCCCGCTGAGGTCCAGTGCATGAACTTCTCTGCTTCCGGATTGCCCTGTAACTCCGCCTGCAACGAGAATTAGAACATTAAAATGTTCAAACTGTCCCGCACAAGCTGACACACAGGGGGAGAGGTCGGGAGGGAAAAAGTGTGTCCCCGCCACGAGGTCACTACGATGCGTCCGGTGCGGCAAAGAGGCAGAGAAAATGGAGAGGGGACTTAAGTACCCCTCGCCCTGCCTGCCGTACCGGACGTGCCACTCAGCTCCTCCTAGCTCCCCTCGGGACTCCGCCTGTCCGGGGGAGGAGAGGGGCTAGAGAGGGGCGGGGGAAGCCCTCTGTGTCTAAGGGGCAGCCCTCCTGATGGCCACTGCGTGGCCATGGGCAGCCGCATAGACACATCATGGCAAAACTATTTTTGAGTTTTGTTTTATTTATTCCAAATAATTTTTTTGTTATATATTCATTTACTTCACATACTTACTCTTTTTTTGTGCTATACTTATAAAATTATACTATTTACATATCACACAAACAATTTACAAAAACATCTACAAAGCAAATAAAAATGAAAATGTAAACATTCACATATAGTTTCACAATAGCGCCTCTTATTCGTAAGGATGCTCTATATCATATTATCTAGAGAGCATTCCTCAAAAATACAGATACACCTTATTAATGCAGTATTAAAGAAATCAGTAATTTTGATCCTTCTACTTTGTACTGCTGATTATTATTTGTCACCAAATCTAAATTCAAAGGGTGTCCGTTCCAACGGTTGTCGAAGCGTTTCAGCCCCTTAACTTCTGGGCCTCATCAGGACTAGGGCTTAAGCATTAACACACCAAGTGTGCTGCACCGATTCGATTGTAAAATTCTCGAATATATGTCGGTAGTGGCGATTAAACACCTATATTAGGTAGTACCCCTTCAACTGTACTTCTTAATATTGAAAAAGGGGACTCCGATTTACTTCTGAGCGTATGACGTCATCATATCCATCTTTATTGCCTCAGTTACAGTGACTAATCTCCATCATATGCAGACTAGACAAGACCTATATAATTCCTTAAAGGTGCTTTCATGCGCGGCCGTGCTCACGCCTAAGCAACACTCTCAACTTCTGCGTTGAAGCCGGTAGTTGTCGCATTGAGCGGAAGCTTCATGCATCGTGGAGACGAGCGTCGCCGCTGGAGTTGTTGCCGTCGCATCGTAAGGGTGTCGCCGCTGCAGTCCACACATCAAACCGAGGACTTCTTGCATCCCCGAGAAGCGTGACGCATCTGGAAGATCTTCACGTCTTTAGTTTTTTTGCACCTGACTTTGTCGCATTTCCCATCTTTGCGACATTGCTTGTCGTGGAAGCGCAATGCAACTTAAGGTATATTGACGCAGAGGGTTGCATCTAAGAACTGAACTGAACTAAGCTTAATCTACCATCTTAAAGTAATCATAGTGTGTATTTTTGTCGTTTATGGTCTTGTGGTAACTCTATATAAAGTCAACTTATTTTTTATATAAAACCTGTGTGGTGTAATGTTGTCACTGGGTTACTGCATGTGGTCACAACTGCTTAACTTACAACGCTTCTGAAGTAAGCCTTGACTGCTCGCACCACGCAACCTAGAGAGTGAGCAGGGGTTATTTTAGGTGTGTAATCCCCTTTCCCTGACTAGAGGAGAGGGTCCCTATTTGTCACAAGTACCTAGCTGTGCCAACCAGAGACCCCCAAATCTAACATTAGGCAACACACTGGGCTTGTAAATAAACCCCCAATTTGTTAGCGCTAGTTGTCAGAAATTAGGGTGAGTTTTATGTGAGCAAATAATACTTACTTTAATACCATTATGTAATTTGAAATGACATTCGGATATGGCATTCTGAAAGTCTCAAAAGAAACTCTGAGTACTGTAAAATAAAGGATTTCTAAGTTATAATTGCAAGACGCTGGTTTGAAGAATCGCAGACTTTACGTGACTGATTCACGTACATCGTTTTCAGTGTTTAGGCCTCTGTATGAAGTGGCGGGCTTATTTACAAGAGGCCTGTGCTGCTGGAGCATCACTTTTTTTAACACTCTGGTGGCACAGGCCTCTCATTCATATCTGCAAGGTGACGCAAAACCACCCTGTGTGACTTTGCATGACTTAATAGATATGGAGTACGCCAATGCAGCGCAAAGAGATGTATTGACTTACTCTGCGTCCAGGAGGCGTTCCATGGGCGTGGGAGTGGGTGTTCCCATGCAAAATTCATGGAATTTAATGCTGCCACAGAGTTCCAAAATCACTTAAACCTGGGGCAGCGCCAAAACCTTACGCCTCCCCAGGACAGGCATAACTAGAAGAAATGTTTCAATTTCTCCTCTGTTTTTCCTCTTTCCATATGTTGTGTATTCTGCAGCATACATAAAATATGGAAGACTCCTGTGGGCTTTGTTTATTTCCAGGAAGGTGCCCCTTCCTACACAGAAACAATCCTACCAACAACGCAGGCATCCATGCACCATGCATCGGTGGCTGCAATGGCTCTAGGCACCAAATTGTGCACTAGCGCTGGCTGAAACAACAAGAATGCACCATATCTCTTAAAAACGGTGCATTACTGCCCTTTAAAATTGGCATAGAGCAGTGCAGCAAAAAAGACTTGCAGTGCTGCCCTACGCCAATTTTTTTTTTTAAATGAGACCCTTTATGTTTAGCTTTAAGGAGACCCACAGAAAACATGGACAGTTACGGAAATCGACGAAAGCAATACATTTCAAAACACGTCTATGGAATCATATATATTGTACTTAGGTGGGTTATTTACTAAGAGGCCAATTTTTATTATTTACCAGTATTGTGCATTTACAAATAAATATTTTCCTCTAACAAGAATAGGTTATTCATTGCGAAATCGAGAAAGTCGTTCCACTACTTCACCACTAAATATGTGAGGTTTCCTTCCCTTTCCCCCACATTTTTATTTTGCAGTAACGGGATTCCATAAGCTTTCCAGGGAAAAACGTAATAATATGAGTAACAACAAAAGTGTTACAAAAACGTTTGCTTTGCCACCACCCCTGTAACGTCAGTGCTGCCTTACACCACCTCTGTTACAAACATAGGACCTGATTTAGAGTTTGGTGGACAAGTTACTCCATCACAAATTGACGGATATCCTGTCCGCCATATTACAACTGCCGTAGGATATAATGGACTTGTAATACCGTCCGCCATATTACAACTGCCATAGGATATAATGAACTTGTAATACCGCAGACGCGTTATCCATCACGTTTGTGACGAAGTAACCCGTCTGCCAAACACCAAATCAGGCGCATAGTCATGCAAAAAATATATATATCTATATATAACTTTGTAGCTGAAACTTTGTGCAGAGTAAGTGTGTTTGTGTTTCTAAAAATCTTACCTTTCTCAATATGAGCATTTCCCAAACAAAAGCAACACTTTCCACATGTGACTGAAAGTTAGGTAATTGCAACATTTGTTCAACAAGTACATCTTTCGTTTATATTTCGATTGCTTTTTTTTCTTTGAGAGCACGTGAATGCATTTTTTATCAATCTGTTTGAAAAAGTATACGAAGCTTACAGCGCTGATTTTTATGATACATGTTAATATATAATATGAGGCCGTGCGGAGTGCAAATCCAACTACCAGTTTAATGCTAATCGTGTTATATATAGTTTTTGCAGTTGCAGTATGACTCGGCCAGATACGAATATAATGTTGGCAGTAGAGAGGTAGCAATTGCGAAATGTTTTCCACAGCAGACACGCATAAAGTTCAAGAACAATATGCTATTATCCAAAATACATGCTGTCAGTTGTCACAGCAAAATCTGTAGGTAGTGGCATTCTTCGCATATAAAAGTGAGGCATTTTCAGTTACAATTTGTCTCCCGCGGGTGGAAACTTTGCAAAAAACACGTAATGGCTGAATGAAGAAAAATATGTTAAGTACGCATAAAAATGTGAAGAACGCGAATTTTGAGAGATTACACTCGTGTAAACTAGCAGGTGGGGCAAGCAGTCTTCCTGCGGCGTACGCACCAGCTACAATCTTTACACGCATTTTTGTATTGCATATTCATGGTCTCTTCAATTCCAAGAACCCTATTAACTGTGTCTTCGTGATGCTGTGAAGTCAAATGAGCTAGAGGATTCGCCTTACAGCTGACAAAGTTTTGAAATGACAGCTTAATAAATCCTGAGTGCATTATGCGTCCAGGGAGAAGATGATTTTCGACAAGTGTGCACTCTGTATGATGAAACTCGACCAAAATATCATTTTCCCATCGCAGACAAATATAATTTTGCGACACAGTTTAGACTAGTCAATTCAAGTGCATTCATTACCTCCTGAGAAGAACATTATATGTCTACTGAATAAAGTTGTTTTCTGAAGAAGTTACAGTATAGAAGAAATCATTCTGCACCACTATATTCGTTGAGATGACATTCAAAGTGACAGGGATGAATCAATAGACGGTCGAAGTTTATCGTAAAGACTTATTAAGTGGTTTCAAATAAGTCGAGTTACATTTAACAGAACAAAGCAAAGAAGCAATATTAGATTTAATACATCTTTAAACAATGTGTTTTTAATAAAACAGTTGAATCATACTTTTCTGATTTTCTTTTATTTTAGTACAAAGCAAATTGCATGGCAATGGCCACCTTCTCAAACTGTGCACTCATTGATAGGAAAGGTTTACAGAGTGAGGAACCACATTGGGCGAGGCAAGATGGCGACAGAGTGAGGAACCACATCGATCCTGCTCTCTGAGGACCTGAGAGTAATTCTAATTCTAGATGGCTGAGGCTGGAGCTTTTTGAGAACTGAGCTATACCCCCGAAATAAACCTGGACAATTGAGCAAATGAGCTATTAGTAGGGAGGAAAAAACTCTCACCGGAGACTCGGAGACTCAGAGGCTTGGTGGCTCAAATGGCGCAGGTGAGAGGTAACAGCCGGGGCACTGGGTCGCCGCGATAGGGCGATATACCGCAATGGTCTCGAAAGGTAAACACACAAGTGAATCTTGAGCAGCAGGGAGCTGTTGCAGTGAGCGGCGGTGTGCAGTTGCGAGCTGCGAGGCGCTTGAAGCGCAGATGGTTCTCTGACCTGTCTTTGCCTGCTTCCTTGGTCTCCCGGTCTCCAGTCCTCCGGTCCTCGTGTTAGATGTTACAGTGGAGTCTTGCACAGCCGGAGGGGGTCCGCCTATGTGCCCACTGTGATATTCGGCTGATACTGCTGGGCCGCTTCAATCATCTCTGGCTGCTGGCTGCTGTTCAATCTGTTGCATTATACGCAGTGCTGTGCCTGCAATCCCTCAACTGGATAGCGGCCCACCGAAACCTGGAAGCTTCATCGGAGCACTGACTGCCGGTTGCTGATAGGGAGAAAGCCACGCCCCCAGTACACAGAGCTTAGGGCGCGTCAATAAACTGCCCAAAAAAAAAAAACCTCTATTGTATAGGGGTTCTGGAGCAAGGCACCTTTTCCCTCTTACGGGGGAGTAAGAAAATCTGACTGTCTACATGTGCACACTTCAAATTATCCAAATCATCGTCTCAAAAAGATCTGGGAGGGGCTGTAAGCACAAGGAGGAGCCTCTCATAAAATGATTTAAAGATAAGCAGAACAAGCAAAACAAGCATAGACTGCTGCAAAAGCTGCTACTGCCTAAACAGAGAGTAAGCCAACATAGGATCACGATAAAGCTCGACTTTAAGAGAGGACAAGAGTGGGATTATACTGACTCAGGTATTCTCAATCTTAATCTCAAGGATCTTGTTGGGGCTTCTATGGCGGCACCACATGCTCAAACTCAAGTACAGATAGTACAGAAAATGCCTGAAACAATCTCGAGAAATTCTATAAGTAAAGCACTTTCGGAGGATGAAGCTAATGAAATGGTTGAAATGGTTGAGATAAATGAGCTGAATGAGCCAAAAGAGGCGACCAAAGTAATAGCAACAAAACGCGGCGACGGTGGATCATGAAAGCAGCTCAAAACAACCGGTTAGCCACCAACTAAAAAATAATGGCTCCACTAGAAGACCAGAAACTAGAGGATTGAAGGCACAAGAAGTTAAAGAGGCCAAACATGGAGCGGAAGGTATAGAGGGCACTACCACTAGCAAAGCAAAATATAAAAACAACCTGGAGAAAAGTAAAAGTCAAAGTCAAAGCAAAAATGTCCTGAAAAACGCTGAGAAGGAGAAGGGGAAGGAGAAAGATGGTGAAAGGGGAAAACAGAAGAAACAAGAACAGCTAAATGAATGCAACGAAGGAGAGAAATTCGATGACCAAGTTGATGAAAAGCTAAAAGAGTGCAAACTATTAAAAATTTGAAGGCTGCTGCAAAGCTAACGGGTTTGTGTGACGAAACACAACCAAGGATATCTAACATATTTACGCCACTCTCAAAGGAATCCTTGAAGGAAGGCGACAAGGGAGACGACAGTAGCAGTATTCTTAACGATAATGGAAAACTAAAGGACGTAATGAACAATAAGAGATCCAGTGATGGAATAAATCCAACTACCACAGGTGCAGAAATGGTGGAATTGGCTACAGATCTGATTGATCAAGAACGGGACTATGTGGAGGCTAACGGTCAAATCAAAGCTGGGGATAAAGAAACGGAAGCTGGGGGCGAAGATTCGTCAGAGGAATCTAACTCTGAAATCTATGAAACTGGGGTTTCAATCACTAGCCAAATTGAAAGTGAAATTGGAGGCACAAGTGCGGCTAGCGAGGACGAAAAATCACCAACCGCCGATTTGGAAGCAATCAATACAAAGAACAATAACAAACCGGGTCGAGACTCGGCATCCAAAAAGAAAATGGAAAAGAAGAAATCCAAATTTAGAAAATGACACAAACCACTAGATGATGAAACAACGGATCAGGGGAGCAACCAGGACCAAGCAAAGAAAAAACATAGACCCCTCCGGAAAAGTCCGACTCCTACATTTAAAGGAGAAACAGAACTTAAAAATCCTAAAAATGGGGCAGTCGAATTGAATAAGGGAAAACAACAACATCATGATACCGATAAACCAGGAGGTTCTTTAGAACCATCGCTGAGCGAGGTCCTGAAGACCATAAAGGATTTTCATTTGGATGTCAAAACCGATAGTCAAAGGAATCATGACGCGATTCAACAACTTCAAGGCGCTATCCAGAAGGTAGATAATACCTGTACGGAGATAGTGGATAGAATGGCCTCGGTGGAGAGCCGCACTGAAAATCTAGAAGCAGATGTCATTAAACTCCAAGGGAAAGAAAAATCTCAATCAGCTATTATCGAAGACCTAATGATAAAGGTGGAAGACCTTGAGAATCGGGGAAGAAGAAACAACCTCCGCTTCTTGGGAATTGCAGAAGGGGCAGAGGGAAGTGATGCCCGAACTTTCAAATTGGGAATTGGAACGAGAAGTACATTGTGCTCACCGCTTTCCTCTGACACTTCCTAAGAGACCTATTAAAGAAAATCAGTACCCAAGAGCTATTCTGGTCTGTTTTGGAAACTTTCTTTTAAGAGAAGCAATCTACGACCTGGCTAGACCAACGACCAGAAAAGAATTTCAAGGAAATAAGTTCTTTGTCCGTCCAGACTTTGCACACGCAACGGTTGAACGCCGATGGAGGCTGAGACAACTCTTTGCCCCATTTGAGAAAATTGGAGCAACCGTCTTTCTGCTGAATCCAGCACGCTTGAGAGTACTCTACAAAGGAACATGAAAGAACTTCACTAGCGAGATCCAAGCTGAAGCTTACCTGCATGAACTCTCTGAACTAAGAAAATAGGAGGGGGAAAACTAAAGTTAACCAACTGAAGCGTTATATGGCTAAAAACTTTTTTGCTATCTCAGGCGATCAAGCAGGCGGTGATGCTCGGATCACTCGATCGCCCATACCTGGGGCCCCTCGGTCCCAGGATGCCTCACGGACTGGAAGGGGGGGGAGGTGCGAGAAGCGGGAGGGATCAGGGGGGGGAGAAGGGAGGGCCGGGGAGGAAAAAGGGGGAAAAAAATTAATCACATCAGGATATAGAAGAAACTAAAGAAGTCAGTGCAACAAAAGCAGAATGGGGGAGAGCGAAATTGAAACAGAAATGCCTATGCAGATAGTCTCGTTGAATATTTGTGGACTAAATGATGGTAAAAAATGAAGAGCTATGAGGGAATATTTAAGAATATTGCACGCCGAGCTGATTTGCTTGCAAGAAACACATATAGAGGCTTCTCAAAAGGGGTTTTTAGAACAGCTGGGATATCAATTAGTATCATATACGACGCAAGGAACAAGAACGCGAGGGGTGGCGATCTTAGCAAGGCATGGATGTGTGGTTGTAAATAGGCAAAAATCAGACTGCTATGGCTGATTGGTTTTGGTGGAGTTTCAGGTGCAGGGCTTTACCTTCACACTATGTTTATTGTATGCTCCCACTGTAGACGACCCGGAAGTTATGGACTCTGTTAACGTACAAATAGCAACTGGCCTCTGCCATTAGTAGTTTGTGGGGACTTAAATGTCAATGGCCTGAATGGTTTGTGGAAGAACGATCCGGGAAATTCTCCGGTCGGAAGAAGAGAAGCCACAGGGCATTGATTCAATTGATGCGTGATAAGGGTCTAGTAGATATGTGGGAGCTGCAAAATAACTTAGGGAGTGGTAGTACATATTATTCTGCCCCTCATAAGGCTTTAGCAAGGCTAGATTACTTTTTGGTATCACCAGCAGTAGCTTCTATTGCAAAGATTAGCATATTCCCCCGGGTAATGTCCGACCATAACCCGCTTATCTTAGATATATCAATTTCTGTCCAACAAAAGAAGGTGACAAATTGGACATTGGAGAGAGCCCTGTTACAGGATCCGGAGTATACTGCCCTAATGAAAGAATGGATGAGAAATTTTTTGGAGCGAAATAAAGGCTCTGCCCCCCCTGCAATAGTGTGGGATACGCTGAAAGCAGGTATAAGGGGGGAGACAATTAGGTACTCAATTAGGCGGAATAAGGCAGAGAGGGAGGAAGTAGAAACGAGAATAAGGGCAGTCGCTAGACTAGAACAAGAACTTAGCAGCGCAATCAGGGCGAACCAGGATATTGTCAGAATAACATATGAGCTTGCTATGGCTAAGGCAGCGGTTGGGGAGCTATTTGCATCTAAGGCAGCAGGGAAGTATCTGGCGTGGAGAAAGGATCAATATGAGTAAAGTGAGCAGATAGGCCGTATGTTAGCTGTTCGAACTAGGCAGGCTGCTACTAAGGGGGATATTTCTGAGATCAGGGCTGAGAACGGAAGTGCTGCAACAACACCGGAGAGTATTTGTGCTAGCTTTCGGGACTACTATCAGAGGCTATATGAAGCCGATTATATGGTGCCTAGCGAGGATATAGAGAGGTATCTTGGGAGTGTCAGGCTAGAGAAGCTAACGACAGAGGATAGGGGGATTTTGGAGATAGCATTTAATAAAACGGAAATGGAGAGGGCAATCTATGACATACCGTCAGGTAAAGCGGTAGGCCCAGACTCTATACCCTTGAAATTTTACAAAACATTTTTACCCGAGATAGAAGAAGAACTATATGAGATAGTTGTAAATATACAAGAGGGTACGATACCCCCGGAGTCATGGGGAGAGGCAACTATGATAGTCTTTCTGAAAAAAGATAAGCCCCCAACCAATCCTGGGTCGTATAGGCCGATAAGTCTAATGAACAGCAATGTGAAAATGTATTCAAAGATGCTGGCAAATAGGCTAGGAGCTGTAATTGGGAAGATCGTCTCTCCATGGCAGCACGGGTTTATCCCTGGGAGGAGAAACGGCGGAGCATGTTAGAAGAGTGCTTACGTTATTCAATGGTACTGCATCCTCACGAGACCCTATGGCACTGATTCTTTTAGACGCTGAGAAGGCATTTGATAGGGTCTCGTGGGGATTTCTCTGGGCTGCGTTGGAGAAGTTGAATCTGGGGGAGGGTTGTGTGGGGGCTTTGAAGGCCTTATACCACAATTCAAGAATAAGGGTTAGAACCATGGGGGAGCTGAGTGGTATAATAGATATTGGACGAGGAACTCCCCGCTACTCTTCGCTCTATATATAGATTCATTCATTAGGAGGATAGAGCAGAACAGAAACATAGCACTGAACAGGCATGAAACTAAAATCCTAGGATATGCGGATGACCTGGCCATAACATCAAGCGATCCAGTGTCAGCCCTAAGAGAAATAGAAAAGGAAGCTGCTGCATTTGGAAGACTGTCTGGGTACAAATTAAATGCAAATAAGACCCAAGTGGTAATAAATCAGAAAATATCTTAAGTCGATCCAAGAGTAGTAGAGACAGCAGTATATCTGGGGGTTCGTATAACCTCAGACCTTTCTAAAGTGGTGTCGAAGATCTTAAGCCCCATTATAGATAAGGCTAAAATTGATTTTGACAAGCTGAACAACCTACACCTAACAACAATTGGTCGTTGCAATGTTATTAAAATTGTGTTTTGCCAAAGGTGCTATATTTATTTAGGACCATACCGCTAATTTTTAACAATAGCTGGTTCAGGGAGTTAGAGAAGGTGACAAATAAATTTATTTGGGCTAAGGGCAAAACACGCCGCAGTCAAAAAATGTTGTCGCTCCCAAGAGAGAGAGGTGGGCTGGCAGTACCGGACTTTAAGGCATACTATTGGGCAACGGTCTTGCAATACATCAGAGGTATGCTGGGGGGGAGTGTTACAGACAGATGGAGAGGTAGAGATGGTGTCCCAGACGTATACGAACTTGTAGTGAAAGATTCCAATCAATGGTTACTTACATATGAGGAGAGGAGCTATTACAAAAAAGTAAGGTTCAAGACTTTGGTGGCCGCAAGGTTAGTCTGGTCTGGGATAAGGAGAAAATTAAAACTAGGGAGAATGAATTATTATACCCCTCTATATGGGAATCCATCGCTGCCGGGGGTATTTCATGACCCAGTTATGAGGGGTTGGGATGCATTAGGGGTTAAGACTATTGGGGATCTTATAGGGGCAGCCGGTCTTTTGAGCAGGCACAACGCTTATATAATTTAGGGGGTAGAGACTTGTTTAAGTACCTACAAGTGAGGTCAGTCTTGCTAAAGAAACAGGGGGGGCATGAACTTTCAAAGAGTTGAGCTGTTGGAATGTGTAAGGGATGAAGGGGGATCCTCTATCTCGCAACTATATGGGGAAATTTGTAAATATAAAGAGGATGATTGTGGCAGAATGTATGAGAAGTGGAGAGGCAAACTAGGTCTAACAGGAAACGAGGCAGAGAAGTCATTAAAACTGTCAAATTCGGTGCTAAGAGTGGCAAACTTACAATCTCAACAATATAAGACTATGTTTGAACTTTACTACACTCCTCATAGAATAGCGCAGTGGGGGGGAACAAGCGGGGGCATCTGTCCAAGATGCCAATCCACGCAAGCAGACACAATTCATATGTTTGCATCATGCCCCTCTCTAGATGTGTATAAAAAATCTTTAGAACAATTTTTTTGCTGATTCTCTGGGGATTCATTTAATTTTGACTGATGAAGTTATGATTTTGGGTGTAGTGAGGGAGGGTGTGGAAGTTCTCCACCATGAGTTTCTGTATTTAGCTATGACCCTCAGTAGACTATGCATAGCCACACTCTGGAAGGATCCCAACCCCCCAACGTTACAGTAATGGATCTCTCGGGTATTGGCCATATATATCTTAGAAATGGCCCTATATGAAAAAAGGGGGAGGGAAAAAAAAGAAGCTGGACGGTGTATATGGGCCCCAATAATTGAATGGAAACGGAGGCTGGGTGAGATATAAGATGAAATAGGGGGAAAGTTTAACGCAATTAAGATTGTATGATATTTCTTGATGATGGTTTTCTATTGTTCTTGGGATGAATTTTTCCCTTCTTATGATTCACTTTTCCCAGACTATAGCTCTTTGTGTTTTTGAAAAATGCTTTATTTGTTTTGAACCTGATGATAATGTTTTCTGAATTGTAAGGTACTTTTGTTTCTCTGGCAATGTCTTATGAATTTGTAACTCTGATGTTGATGAAATAAAAAAAAAATTAAACTGAAAAGGAAAGGTTTACACGAACTGGAAACCCCTTATGTCTACTATACAATTGCATCCTATTTACTGGCTGTCCTAAGGGCAAGAAAGATGAACGTGCCAACATAAAAGACATCTGTTTAGGATCTTCCCCTAATATGAGCCTGAATCTGTTTACTTTTTTAACCCTGTTATGATTTTAATACCAGTAGACAAATCACACTGAATGATACCTCCCTTTCATACATACATTTTTAACTTGTCTACCAAATGATGTCCTATTGCTCTATTTAGACTCGTACCAAGAATAATATTGTTCCTTGTTTTTTAGAATAATTAATTATTGGAAAATGAATTGTAAGGATGTAATGATTGTTTTAGTTGATCATATTTTATGAATACTATGTATGTACTTTTATGCATTATTTATAATGTGAAATAAAAGATTGAATAATTGATAGGAAAGGTCTTTGCTGTTGAACCTAACTAAAATGTTCTGACTGACTGAATGACTGACTATTGCTGTGGTGTCTTGACGCTGAGTGGGATAAGGAGTGGCTGCATTGATACATATGATTTTGAGCCCCATCCATTTTGATGTGCTGGATGCTGAAACCTTTCTTTACAACCCCTAGAAAGAAATAGGTTTTAACATTCATATGCCATCCAGTAGGTGATTCTCAAACCAACAACAAACAAATGAATCATTGGGGAAACTGACCATTTAAAATGCAATGATGCAAATCACGGCCTAAAAAAGAATCTAAGACATCTTCAACATATATATCTAAATAGGCCCTTCTGGAGAAATGCATTGAGTTTAAAAGAGTACTGAGAGGACGGAGAATTTTAATAATGCCTACTCTGAATGATCTGGACGTGGACCTGATAAAACAATGGCAATCTGACACAAATGATGGTTCCTTTTTTAACTAATGAAAACTTTGATCATACATACAGAAACGAAACTAGAGAAACTAATTGCCAAAATTAAAGATTTGGAGGAAGAATTAGATAAATATCACACAAATGATGAAAACAAAGAACTCATTGAAACAATGGAGAAGAAAATAAAAAAACATGAAGCAGATGTAGAAAAAAGAAAAGCTAACAAGTTTAACAGAGATAGATTAGAATAAGCAAGTTGGCAGATATAGACATTTGCTAAGAAATACGACCTGTAGAGGAACAGAGAAGTGATGGACAAATGTGCTGGCTACGAAACAACATAAACTTGGAATAGCTCAGATAGAAGTTCGGCGGATGAGAAATCAAACACATCAAATTTGGATTTTTTGGCTGAAATGCAACTAGTCCAGATGATAACGTGGCAAAGCAGAAGAGGAACAACATGGGGGAAAGGACAAAGCAAACTACAACCAGAAGCAGAAAACAAAATAAAAATCAAAATATTAAGAGGAAAGAAAAAGCAAAGCTAAAGAAAAATCTAATCAAGCAGGACTTATAGGTACATGCATCAAGCATAAAATGGCTCCCAAAAATTGCGAATCGCTAAAATAGACCATTAGCTAACGCAAAACAACACTTTCCAATGCAGGAACCAAAATACCGAAAAAACAACAAATTTGCAAAAGAAGGAGTCGCAAAATGTGTGAGAACCAATAATGCGAATCCTTAGTAGCGAGTCACACACCAGCCACTGAAAATAGCGATGAGCAATTAAAGAATCGCAATGCATGCAAACTCGCAATTAGCGATTTCCAGGAAAATTGCAAATAAGCAAGTGCAGAATAAAGGGAATCACAATCAGGTGGTAAAGTTAAAAAAAATTGCACAGGTGCTACCAATCAGAATGCCTTTAAAACTGACTTAGAAGGCCCCTGAAGCTTTTCACATTGGCAGCACTCTACGTGATGGCGAGGAGAATGAGGATCCATGCAGCAGCCCAGAAGAGAAGGAGAATACATGAGAGGATTTTCTAAGTGCGCATCACATTGCTGGGACAAAAAGAGGATGAAATCTACGATAAGTACAGACTGAACGGTGCAATGATCATGCACCTAATTGCAGAATTGGAACCCCTAATGCCGGGCCTGACCCATAGGACCACGCTATCCCCACACATGTATAAGTCCTCTGCTGCCTGCACCTACTTGCCTCAGGCAGTTTCCAGGGGGTAGTAGCTGTAGCTGGAAGGGTATCCCAAAGCTCACTTTCACGCTTCTTCAAAACCTTCCTTGACACCATGATGACCAGGATCCACACCCACGTCACATTCCCCACAACCCCACAGGATTTGAATAAGAGAAAACTGGACTTCTATCAGGTAGCACAATTTCCACATGTGATCGGCTGCATAGACTGTATGCCTGTCCGTATCTGTCCCCCAGCAGCTAATGAATACATCTCCAGGAACAGGAAATCCTATCACTCGATCAATGTGCAAGTATTGTGCAATTCAAAGCATATCATAATGGACATTGTGGCACAATTCCCTGGAAGCACCAATGACTCCTATATATTACGACACAGTGGCATCCACGTGCGTCTGCTCAGGGGTGAATTTGGCGAAGGACATCTACTTGGTACACACATATTCCTATTCGCAACATTAATCAAAGTAATGTAAATACATAGCTGTGGCTAACCCTTTGTTTCCACCCTGTAGGTGACAGCGCATATGCTGTGTGGAACTACATTTTGACACCATACCTCAACCCAGCCACACCACATGAGCAGAGATACAATGCTGCACACATCAGCACACGGAATGTGATTGTACGCACGTTTGGAATCCTGAAAAGTTGCTTTCGCATTCTGCGCAAAACTGGTGGAGCGTTGCAGTACCGTCCAGAGACCTGCTGCCGGATTGTGGCTGCACGTGTCATGTTGCACAATATTGCCACCAGAAGAGGCATACAAATTGAGATGTCCGACAGTGAGTCTGATGGGGACAACCAACCACCCGCACAATACCGATAAGTGCATGTGGCAAACTCAGCAGAAGGTCAAAGAAGACGTGCACACATCACCCAACATTATTTCTGAGGTAGGCAATAATGAGACATAACACCTAAATGGCGAACACAAAAGTATTTATTAACATGAGCCCATGTATCAATGTGTAGCTACACAGATATTTGTGCAAATTATAACTGTGATTGCATTGAGGTATTAAGTTAAATGAACAATCCCACGCACTGGATATCAATCAATAGGATGGTATTGCCCATGGTTATGTCACCATGGCCAAACAAAGGAGGACATGCCTGGCTAGCGCCTCCTGCCACGCACACCAAGGCGCCTTTCGCCTGCCTCGGCTACATCACCCTGTAACGGAAGAAGTTGTGCTGCGAATACTGTGCCTCCTGCCAGTGGTCACTGGCATCGACAGGCTGCTAAGACTGGATGCCTCCTCACTTCCCTCCTCCCCTGTCAATTTGATACCAACAACAGTCCCAGCCTGGATATGTTCCACAGCAGTGGTCACTTGTCCTAGCGCCCTGGCAACATCCCCACAATAATGGCCCATATCGATTTGCAGGGACAAGGAGCGACGTGCCAGTTGTGCAGTGGTGTTGCAGAGCTTGTTGTTGGCCCTTGTATAGGCTGACATTCGCATTATGCTCTGGCGATGCCTTTTCCTCTTTGTGCGTTGTTCCCCAAGCATTCGCCTGGTGAGCTCCTGTAGGCTTGAGTTTGTCTGCCTATTGCCCTCACCAACCGCTGTAGTCAGCTCACGCACACTGTCTATCATTATGCTGGTGTTCCTTACAAATTTGGAAATCTGTAGCTGTATTGAGCCCATGTATCTTCCCTGCAGGCGCTGCACGCTTAAAATCTGGGACTCTAAGTCACTAAACACATTTCAGAGACCGGTCTTCATGTGCAGCAATACAGGCCCTTGACCTGCGCTGCCTTCCACGTTGGACCTGTGCCTGTGGTGTAGGTGGTTATGCCATACAAGGCTGGCTGATCTCTGTAGTGGGTGCAGGAGACATCTATGATTTCATTGGCTGCAGTGAAGGGATCTGGGCCCTGCGCTTTGTGGGTGCGGGTGGTGTACATGCTGGCGCAACTGGAGTCTCTACATCAGTCTCGGCAGGTGTCTCAGAGATGTGTAGGCAATCACTGTCTTCAGAGTCTGCCTCAGGTGCATCTGTGACGTGAATCAGTGTAATGTTAATTTGTGTTATTCTTACTAATGTGTTACATTTTGCATACTTGGCTCACATTAAATCACTGACTGTACACAGTGACTGCCATGCAGTGTTGGCGTGTTTTGCCTGCCATTGTTGCGTTGGAATGCCCACTTGACTGGCATGCCTACAACTCCCATGACGCATTGGGTGTATGAGAGAAAACGTGGACTGGAGCCTGACCTGTACACTGTGTTTTGCCAGGGTGTATGTGCATGATTAAACATTATGTAGAGCTGTGCGCTCGCATAAATCTTACCTTGTGGCGTACTTACTGTACCGGATGTGTCCAGCTGGGTGACTCCAAGCACTGCCTCAGGCTGAATTGTCGCCTCCACAAGGTCCTCCAGGGCTGCGTTGTTGGGTACAGTAGATGGGGCCCCTCCTGTGCCACATGCCTCCTTCAGCCTTTCATCGATGCGCTACTTGGCACAGCTGCGCAGGTCGTACCACAATTTTTTTAGGTCATCGATGCTGCAGTGTGTGACACCCACAGCATTCACCTTGGTCTTTATGCGCAGCCATATACTTCTTTTTTCATCCTCTGGCACTTTGAGTGACATTTTCCCAAAGAGCTTGTCATGGCTCTTGCAGGCCTCTTCAATGAGATTTTCAAGTTCTCTTTCACTGAACTTTATCTACCTCTTTCTGGGCGTGGCACTATCCCCTGATGCTGTTTTGTCCATCCTGGGGCACAGAAAGTTTCAGGAAACAAACTTGGGTGTGTTTCAGCTCAGTTCCAGTACTCTTCCTCCTCCTCTGATCTACTCAGTGGACTGAATGAAGCATGGGCTGGATGACTTCCTGGTTGTGCAGTCATCAGCATGCTTCCAATACGACTGGCTTTTTGCGAAATCCCCCAAAGTATTTTTCCGTTTTAGGGCATCACATTTGGGATCTCGCAAATCGTTTTTGCGATTTTTAGTGAATCTGTATTTTTCGCTACCGGCTTCATGCATTGGAGATAGCGATTTCTAAATTGCAATACTTTATTTTTCGCAATTTAGGAATCGCTATTTTTGAGTTTGATTCATGTGCCTGTTAGTGATTAACAGGATACAAAAGGGGTTGATGGACGGAGCGCTTGAGCAAATCAAACACTCACCCCCTGTCAACTGATCTGGGTTTAATCCATCACCATTCTTTAGCTCACTCCGCCACCCCAGTTCAGACATGGCCATATGCAAACCAGACTGACCCTGTGCCTCATGGGAACAGTCCAGCCTGAACTGCCAAGCCATGTCTTCCCGGGAACGGAAACAAGCATCCTGGGATCGGTTTCGGGTTCATAACCCTCATCAGCCAGGCTATCTTGAATCCAGTGGCAAATTGAGCAAGGGACTCACGTCTGAGCATATCATGCCAACTTACGGCGAACAAAGCGATACAAAAGGGGATGATGGACGGAGCGCTTGAGCAAATCAAACACTCACCCCCAGTCAACTGATCTGGGTTTAATCCATCACCATTCTTTAGCTCACTCCGCCACCCCAGTTCAGACATGGCCATATGCGAATCAGTCTGACCCTGTGCCTCATGGGAACAGTCCAGCCCAAACTGTCAAGCCATGTCTTCCCTGGACCGGAAACAAGCATCCTGGGACCGGTTTCGGGTTCATAACCCTCATCAGCCATGCTATCTTGAATCCAGTAGCAAAGTGAGCATAGGACTCACGTCTGAGCATACCCTGCCAACTTAGTGCGAACAAAGTGATACAAAAGGGGCTGATGTACGGAGCGCTTGAGCAAATCAAACACTCACCCCCAGTCAACTGATCTGGGTTTAATCCATCACCATTCTTTAGCTCACTCAGCCAACCCAGTTCAGACATGGCCATATGAAAATCAGTCTGACCCTGTGCCTCATGGGAACAGTCCAGCCCGAACAGCCAAGCCATGTCTTCCCTAGACTGGAAACAAGCATCCTGGGACTGGTTTCAGGTTCATAACCCTCATCAGCCAGGCTATCTTGAATCAAGTGGCAAAGTGAGAAAGGGACTCACGTCTGAGCATACACTGCCAACTTAGTGCGAACAAAGTGATACAAAAGGGGATGATGGACAGAGTGCTTGAGCAAATCAAACACTCACCCCCAGTCAACTGATCTGGGTTTAATCCATCACCATTCTTTAGCTCACTCCACCAACCCAGTTCAGACATGGCCATATGCAAATCAGTCTGACACTGTGCCTCATGGGAACAGTCCAGCCCGAACTGCCAAGCCATGTCTTCCGGGGAACGGAAACAAGCATCCTGGGATCGGTTTCGGGTTCATAACCCTCATCAGCCAGGCTAACTTGAATCCAGTGGCAAAGTGAGCAAGGGACTCACGTCTGAGCATACCATGCCAACTTATGGCGAACAAAGCGATACAAAAGGGGATGATGGACGGAGTGCTTGAGCAAATCAAACACTCACCCCCAGTCAACTGATCTGGGTTTAATCCATCACCATTCTTTAGCTCACTCCGCCACCCCAGTTCAGACATGGCCATATGCAAATCAGTCTGACCCTGTGCCTCATGGGAACAGTCCAGCCCAAACTGTCAAGCCATGTCTTCCCTGGACCGGAAACAAGCATCCTGGGACCGGTTTCAGGTTCATAACCCTCATCAGCCATGCTATCTTGAATCCAGTAGCAAAGTGAGCATAGGACTCACGTCTGAGCATACCCTGCCAACTTAGTGCGAACAAAGTGATACAAAAGGGGCTGATGTACGGAGCGCTTGAGCAAATCAAACACTCACCCCCAGTCAACTGATCTGGGTTTAATCCATCACCATTCTTTAGCTCACTCAGCCAACCCAGTTCAGACATGGCCATATGAAAATCAGTCTGACCCTGTGCCTCATGGGAACAGTCCAGCCCGAACAGCCAAGCCATGTCTTCCCTAGACTGGAAACAAGCATCCTGGGACTGGTTTCAGGTTCATAACCCTCATCAGCCAGGCTATCTTGAATCAAGTGGCAAAGTGAGCAAGGGACTCACGTCTGAGCATACACTGCCAACTTAGTGCGAACAAAGTGATACAAAAGGGGATGATGGACAGAGTGCTTGAGCAAATCAAACACTCACCCCCAGTCAACTGATCTGGGTTTAATCCATCACCATTCTTTAGCTCACTCCACCAACCCAGTTCAGACATGGCCATATGCAAATCAGTCTGACCCTGTGCCTCATGGGAACAGTCCAGCCCGAACTGCCAAGCCATGTCTTCCGGGGAACGGAAACAAGCATCCTGGGATCGGTTTCGGGTTCATAACCCTCATCAGCCAGGCTAACTTGAATCCAGTGGCAAAGTGAGCAAGGGACTCACGTCTGAGCATACCATGCCAACTTATGGCGAACAAAGCGATACAAAAGGGGATGATGGACGGAGCGCTTGAGCAAATCAAACACTCACCCCCAGTCAACTGATATGGGTTTAATCCATCACCATTCTTCAGGTCACTCCGCCACCCCAATTCAGACATGGCCATAGGCAAATCAGGCTGACCCTGTGCCTCATGGGAACAGTCCAATCCAAACTGCCAAGCCATGTCTTCCCTGGACCGGAAAAAAGCATCCTGGGATGGGTTTCGGGTTCACAACCCTCATCAGCCAGGCTATCTTGAATCCAGTGGCAAAGTGAGCAAGGGACTCACGTCTGAGCATACCCTGCCAACTTAGGGCGAACAAAGCGATACAAAAGGGGATGATGGACGGAACGCTTGAGCAAATCAAACACTCACCCCCAGTCAACTGATCTGGGTTTAATCCATCACCATTCTTTAGCTCACTCCGCCACCCCAGTTCAGACATGGCCATATGCAAATCAGTCTGATCCTGTGCCTCATGAGAACAGTCCAGCCCGAACTGCCAATCCATGTCTTCACTGGACCAGAAACAAGCATCCTGGGACCAGTTTCGGGTTCATAACCCTCATCAGCCAGGCTATCTTGAAACCATTGGCAAAGTGAGGAAGGGACTCATGTCTGAGCATACCATGCCAACTTAGGGCGAACAAAGTGATACAAAAGGGGTTGATGGACGGAGCGCTTGAGCAAATCAAACACTCACCCCCAGTCAACTGATCTGGGTTTAATCCATCGCCATTCATTAGCTCACTCTCCCTCCCCAGTTCAGACATGGCCATATGCAAATCAGCCTGACCCTGTGCCTCATGGGAACAGTCCAGCCGGAACTGCCAAGCCTTGTCTTCCCTGGACCGGAAACAAGCATCCTGGGACCGGTTTCGGGTTCATAACCCTCATCAGCCAGGCTATCTTGAATCCAGTGGCAAAGTGAGCAAGGGACTCACGTCTGAGCATACCCTGCCAACTTAGGGCGAACAAAGCGATCCCAGGATGCTTGTTTCCAGTCCGGGGAAGACATGGCTTGGCAGTTCGGGCTGGACTGTTCCCATGAGGCATGTACTTCGCAATGAATTGAACTACAAGAGGAGAGCATTCAACTAGTTTCATCAGGATTAAATACACTGTTATATAGATCACTTTTGTCATGGGAAATTTTAAAATTAGACAGATGACTTGGAGTTTATTGGACTAGTACTTTACTGTAATTAAAAGGACATGAGAGAAGATGGAACCAATCCCAGTAGTTCCTTAATTAATGGGAATTTACACTGATTGATGCACTTTTCTTCTCGGCACATAGATACAAATTGTACATATCACCTATACCTTATGTATGTATAAACATTATACTTGTGTTTTATGGAGAACTCTCATGAAGTAACAGATGTTTACAGTTATTGGGTTTTAATTCAAAATGTACTTTACTTTGAACAGACTGAGAACTTTTTACAAATAATATACAAATGCACAAGTCACTTTACTGTTTGGTAGTCTCTCCATGGATTGTCACATGTATATATAAATTGGATACCACCCCTCCTTGTTGGAAAATCACACATTTTGAGGCGATTTCAGCAATTGTGCAAAAAGAGACTCAAAAAAATTCACCCCATTGCATTAATTAGAATTGATTTTCTGTTAAGGAAAAGAAAGGTCTGCACCTGCACTTTCTGTCATATATAGCAACTGAATGTACTTTACAAGTGACATGTTAAAATGGCTGATTACATTCACCACTGTTTGTATATGAGGATTTGCAGGTTAGTTACTGAATAGCAGTAAAAAGTACTGGCGAATCAAGCACTTGAGCACTTTAAGGGACGTTCCAGGCGAGAGGACTCTATGGTTCAGTAGAAGGCTGAAAGCCGAAACACTTAGACCATCCTTAACCTTTTGATTTGCACTATAGTGTGCTAAATAAAACACTCTTTTACCATGAACTCTCTCTCACGCGGAGGAGCGGAGAAACCTTGTATATATCGCCAGTAGGTAGTTATAGTTAGGATTGTTTTCCATAGGAAACCCGCAACATTCTATTGGGAATAACTCTGGCACCGGTTGAGGAATTTGTGTGAAATTTTCCAAAATTTTGGCCATCTCCGCTGCGCTCCTTCCCTCAAAGTTTCTGGGGGATTCGTGAAGTGGGGGCTGAGAAAAAAGGGGGGTCCCAAAACGTGTTTTTCCCATGTTAATTTCCATAGGACGGTCTGACAAGTCTACAGCCCGAACCGCTGAACGGAATTACGCCAAACTTGGCAAAATTGTAGGGACTGGTACGCAGATGTGCCTTTGCTATGTTTGCTGAAAATTGCTCCAGTGTTTTTTTTTTTAAATTAACTTAAAAAACACATATATATCTATAAGCGCTCTCCGAGCGCTCACGGGTGCTACGGGAGTGCGCGAGCGGAAAGCTGATTGGCTGTCGGGTGTCTGTCAACATTCTAAACAGTCCGGAGAGTCCACCATCTTGTGTCTCGGTAGAATCGAGACACAAGAGGTGAAAAAAGAAAGGGGGATATAATTAAAAGGGGGCAGAGTAGACACCCCATGACTCCCTAGTTTTTTGAGGGGGGCATGAAGGGCAAAAAAACGTTTTTATTTTTTTTATTTTCGCAGGGTTAGCGCTGGCTGCGCTCCCGGGTACGCTCTCCGGTACGCGCACCCGGGAGCACACCACGGGGACAATCAGTGTAAAAAAATAGAGTAAAAAAATAATGTAGAGTGTTTAGTGGTAAGTTAGCTCTGAAAAGAGCTGTTGTGTTCATTGGGTGTTTTTTGTACCTACAAGTAGGTACCAATGCAGAGTCTTATATTCAAGAGGAAAACTCTATTCCCCTCATCTGTAAAATGCACACCATCTCTTCTATAGATGTCTTGTATGTTGTAACGCAAGTTGTTGTGGTAAATGGAACCCATAGCATAGTCTCTAAGGTAAGCAGAAACAGATTTATTTACATGTTTCCTTGCTTTCTCAATCCGTGGACAAAATTGGTTAGACCAGTTCCATTTTTGCCTTTGGCATATATTAGAAAATACCAAGGCAGTTTTTGGAAAAAGTGACATCAATTGCCCAAAGATGTCCTTTAAAAGCATTTCCAGACCTACCGCAGTCAAAGTGCCTAAGTCATTTCCACCACAGTGCACAATTATAAGGTCAGGGATTGGTAAATGCATGAAGGATTTTACCAATGGTATCAATTGGTGACTTCTCTTTCAATGGTTGAGAAAAAGTCATTGAAAGAAACATTGCATTTTATTAGCTAGTAGATTGAGAGGTCAAGCAGGCTTGATGGATTTTTTTGCAACATAGTAAAATGAACTTGTGAACTCGGTGTTTGTTTTAGAGGGAGTTACCATGGTTACTTGGTGAATGAGCACTGGGGGGATGGGTGAATGTTATGTGAGCTTAAAACTCTTTAAATCTTCAACCAATTAAAATGTGTAGTTTGGTTTTGAATTTGGGGGGGAATAATTTTAATTGGCTATGTGCAAGAATTTGGCTCTGAAATCAGAAAGAATCTGTGCCATTATTGAAATGCTCCCAGTGAAGGAAGCATTGATCAGAGATTCTGCTTAAGAATTTCTGTTGACTGTGACTGACACTGTTTGACATCTTTCAAACCATTTTTAAAGGTGAGTAATGATTCTTTTAAAAAAGATAGAGAGTTTCAAGATTTTTTACAAGTATCATAGTGTGTGTCTCTGTGATTTAAGGAATTATATTTTGTGCTTTTTCCATAATGTTAGCTGTGTGTTTATAAGGTAGTCTTTTTTATACATTGTTTTTTATGCTTGGATTCAATGCTGGTTTAGAAATTGTGTGATGGTTTCATTGGAGTTGTAAATATGGTCATTGTTTTTGAAGCACATTGTGCAACCTGTAGCATGGGTGGAAGGAGTGAATGTCTGGAGAGGGATAGGAATAGCAGATAGAAACCCATATGAAATGGTGGGGAGATGCATAAACACACAGCTATGTCAAAGATTGTGCACGCAGCTTGTAAATATGCAGGCAGACAAAGCAATCTTTGACATAGCTGTGTGTTAATAAGGTAGACTCTCACAGTTATAAGATCTCTCAGGGAATTTCATATTCTTGTCTGGGTGTATATTTACAAGCTGTGTGCACAATCTTTGACATAGCTGTGTGTTTATAAGGTAGACTCTCACAATGTTAACATCTCTCACATTACATAAGGTAAGGTCATGTGATTGCCCCATGTGAAAAGATGCATTGCTGGAAATTATTTTTTTTCTACAATTTTTTACACTGTTTTTCCCTGTGGTACGCTTGAGGGCCTCATTTATGAGGCCATGCGTCACTTTTATGCCGCTGGTGCATCACTTTTTGTGACACAGCAGTGGTGTAAAAATTGCACCTTGTTGAGTTATATTTACAAAGTGACGCATTTAGGTAGATGCGTCACTTTGTAAAGCCCTGTGCCATATTATATGTGCGTCAGGTGTAATGTATGCAAAGGGGGCGTATTGACGCAAAGAAGGGTTGAAATCTATGAGATTTCACTGTGTCACTTTTAGGACTCTTTTGTGTCAACATTTTGCACCTGCCTCACAGCAGGTGTAAGACTGATGCAGGCCCTTTCACTTAGGGCTTGCCCTATGTGAAAGGATGCATTTTTGGAAATTATTTTTTTAAATGGCATAAATTGAGATAGAAAATACAAAAAAAGAGAGACATATTTACAAGCTGCGTGCGCAATCTTTGACATAGCTGTGTATTTATAAGGTAGACTTCTTTATAAATTGTTTTTTATGCTTGGATTCAATGCTGGTTTAGAAATTGTGTAATGGTTTCATTGGAGTTGCAAATATGGTCATTTTTTTTAAACACATTGTGCAACCTGTAGCATGTGTGGAAGGAGTGAATGTCTGGAGAGGGATAGGAATAGAAGATAGAAAACCATATGAAATGGTGGGGAGATGCATAAACACACAGCTATGTCAAAGATTGTGCACGCAGCTTGTAAATATGCAGGCAGACAAAGCAATCTTTGACATAGCTGTGTGTTTATAAGGTAGACTCTCACAGTTATAAGATCTCTCACAGCATTTCATATTCTTGTCTGGGTGTATATTTGCAAGCTGTGTACACAATCTTTGACATAGCTGTGTGTTTATAAGGTAGACTCTCACAATGTTAACATCTCTCACATTACATAAGGTAAGGTCATGGGATTGCCCCATGTGAAAGGATGCATTGCTGGAAATTATTTTTTTTTCTACAATTTTTTACACCGTTTTTCCCTGTGGTGCGCTTGAGGGACTCATTTATGAGGCTATGCGTCACTTTTATGCCGCCGGTGCGTCACTTTTTGTGACACAGCAGTGGTGTAAAAGTTTCACCTTGTTGAGTTATATTTACGAAGTGATGCATCTAGGTAGATGCGTCACTTTGTAAAGCCCTGTGCCACATTATATGTGCGTCCGGTGTAATGTATGCAAAGGGGGCGTATTGACGCAAAGAAGGGTTGTACAAATGACGCAGTGAAATCTATGAGATTTCACTGCGTCACTCATAGGACGCTGTTGTGTCAAAAGTTTGCACCTGCCTCACAGCAGGTGTAAGACTGACGCAGGCCCTTTCACATAGAGCTTGCCCCATGTGAAAGGATGCATTGCTGGAAATTATTTTTTTAAATGGTAAAAATTGAGATAGAATATGCAAAAAAAGAGAAACATATTTACAATATGCGTGCGCAATCTTTGACATAGTTGTGTGTTTATGCATTTTCCCACCAATGCTGTGAGAGATGTTAACATTGTGAGAGTCTACCTTATATATATATTAATATCATGGACATGTGCCTAAGATCACACTGATGGGTGAATTAAGCTTCACTCAGTGTGATCTTAGGCAGATTAGCAGGATGTTACATGTAATGAGAAATTAATGTTATGTGTTGCTTATATATAGGTGGCCTGTTTTTCGTCTGTAGAGAAAGTGAAATAATATGAGCAGAGACACACATACTGCTTGCAGAGACAGACATGGTACATTATATCATGTACCTAAGATCACACTGTGAGTGAAGCTTGATTCACCCATCACTGTGATCTTAAGCAGAGTCACACATACTGTTGGCAGAGACAGGCATGGTACCTTATATCTAACATTCTGATTATGTGCCTAAGATCACTCTGTGACTGAAGCTTGATTCACCTATTATTGTGATGTTAGGCAGAGTCACATATACTGTCGGCAGGGATAGACATGGTACATTATAACTAAAATTCTATTAATCTGTCTAAAATCACACTGTGAGTGAAGCTTGCTATAATGAACAACTAGAGTGCTAACATTTAGAATATATGGCAAATGTGTGACACATCTGAATGCCTTCTTGATGGAACTAAAGTAAACAAGCATTGAAAATACAATAGATTTTGTGTGATCTTAGGCACATGTGCACCATATTACATGTAATCTACCATCTCTTTGTCTGCAAGCAGTATATATGTTTCTGCTGATATTATTTCTAACTATTTTCAGGCGAAAAACAGACAACCTATCTATAAACAAGACATAACATTAAATAATAAATAATATTTAACATTGTGGAAGCGGTTTGTAAGTATGAAATTGTTAGACGTGTACAAGGAGACAATATTTTGAAAAACGATAGAAGAAGCAAACAATTTTCTGACATTCGTAGACAAATGTTTTACAACAGGATTATATCCAATTTATTAAAAAATATAAAAAGGTATAAAAAAAGACAGTTTTTTACAAGAAAAAAAACATAGTTAAGATCGTGGATGAAGCATTTCAAGTGAAAAATAAATTGTTTTGTTTAGTAATGAATATAATTCGTACACTTGATACGATAATTAATGTGTTTAAATCAAAATGTAAGTGGAGGAGAGTAATTAATCAAACTAATTTTTGTGATGTTTTTTCTGGAGAATTTAAGCATAGTTCAAGTTCTGAGCCATTTTTTAATGAAGAAAGTTACTTTCAGGATAATGATTTGGTGCATGCAGTTGACACCAGTGGTCGAGCATATGAGGTGAAGGACAGTTGTCCAGTTGAAAAAGAAGAGATTGTGCCTAGAAATACAGAAGAGGTGTTATCGGATTAAGTTTTAGGGAGATGTCCTAAGGCTCCAGTGAATACATGGAATTGTAGTAGTATTTGTAGTGTCCGACAGGAATCAATTGATTTGTTTCGCACTTTCTTACAGACATATACTAAGAAAACTGTGAAACAAAAAATGAAAATTTTACAAGAGTTAGATCCTTGTAGAATGAGAGAAAAAACAGGTTTGCAAGGGCATTCACTGGCTTGTCTTTCAAGAAAAGTATGTTTTTCACCATTTTAGGCTGTTAGCAGTGCATCATAATAAAGTGAGGAAATTAGTGAGAAGGTTGTACTATGCAAAAAGTCCAGCACTTAAACTAAAACAGTTAAACAATGCTCTTTTGCATGGAACTGAATTAGATGTCAAAAACATTTGTAATGAAATTGAGTTTTGTTACTTTGGTGAAAAAGAGGTTGGTGCAGAAATTGATACAGTAATGGAAGGTAATGTAGAAGAGAATGTAGAGATTTTAAGTACAGAAAAATTTGAAAATGAAATTATAAGGTTTAAGGTCAATTCAAGTGAAAGGCCTAATAATCTTGTGTTTGTTGTCGACGGACTCATTATGAGCATCAGACTAGATTAGTTGATTTATTTGTAAAAAGCGAAAAGATAAATAATAATGAGTGGAAGGATTTTGCAACTTATTTGTTGCTTGAAAATTGTTTTGATTTGGGCTCTGATCAACGTATTTGTACATATTGCCATAATAAATTAAATGAAAATAAAATGCCTGCTAGAGCTGTTCATAATAATCTGGAGTTGGTAGACATTCCTTCTGAATTGATGGATTTAAATACCTATGAGTCTATTCTGATTCAATGTGTGCATCCTTTTCAGGCTATTGTTCGCATGGAGCCTAAGACAGGGAAATTGCCTCCTTCAGAATTACAGAGAGGATTAAAAGGAAGAGTTGTTTATTTGCCTCTATATTTTAAGAAAAATATTGATACCATTGGTGTTGAAAAAGTAGAAGAGGAACCTCTGGTTATTCTAGTTAATGGTGTTCCGACAAAAAGTAAGAAAATCTGGCAAGAATTAGTGGATGTTAGGAAAGTCAAGAAGGCAACGTTGTATCTGGTAAAAGATAATCAGTACTATAAAAATGTGTGTGTGGGAGATGAGGAAACAACTGTACAAGACGACACTGATGTCTCTACTGGACAAATAGAAAAAGTTGATGTCTCTAGAAGTGAAGAAATTTACGAACATTATAGTGTTCATCCATTGCATTCCAAAGAAGTAATGGGGAATGCTATTGACTTGTTTCAGATGAAAAAAGCCGAAGGAAGTCCCATTAGTGTATGGGAAGAAAGTTTAGAAGCTCGTTGTTTTCCACAGTTATTTCCAACAGGTGAAGGTGGACGATATGACGACCGACCTGTTCAAATTCCTGCATCTGAATACCGGACTTCAAGATTATATGCAGAAGATCCAAGGTTTCATCAATGATTCCATATTTGTTCCATCTACTGTTTGAGAGTGACTTGTCTGGACTTTCCTATGCAGTAAACCATATATTGAAAAGTGGAGCACATCTACAAAATGTTTCGGCAAGGGATTTTATGGATAAAGTGAAACTGCAAGACAGTGTTTTGGAATCTCAGCTAATTAATCTCATGGCATGTCAGCGTGGTACTAACGAGTATTGGTACCGTCGTCATGGGGAATTGAAATGTATGCTAAGAAACTTAGGAACTCCTACATGGTTCCTCACTCTTAGCTGTGCTGAGTATGCTTGGGAAGACTTACTTGAATTTCTACGAGAGGCAAATAAAAACATTGAAAATATTGAATACAAGACACCTGGAGAACTGTGCTCTTTGGATCCAGTTAATGTATGCAGGTATTTCAATCATAGGTTTGAAGCTATGATGTCTTTTATTACAAACAAAAAAAATCCTCCGCTTGGAGAGGTGTTGGATTTCTTTTGGAGAAAGGAGTATCAAGCAAGAGGTGCTCCTCATATACATATGCTGCTATGGATTAAAGATGCACCTAAATTTGGAACAGATTCAGATGAGAAAGTGATGAGTTTCATTGAGCAGTATTCTACATGTGCTGTTCCGAAAAGTACAGACGAAAACTATTTAAGACAGCAAGTTTTACACATTCAAACCCATCGTTGTGGGAAATACTGTCGTCAAAAATACAAATCCAAAGACAAGTTCTACACAAAATGTCGTTTTGCATTTCCACGTCCAGTAACATCGAAAGGAAGAGTCAACAATTTTATGTCTTCTCTGCGACATACTGTGACAAGAAAATCACCCAAAAATACATACAACCTAAGAAGAAATGAGGAATCCAAATTCATAAATGACTACAACCCAGTCATTTTATCCATGTGGAATGCTAACATGGATATTCAATATGTGGCTGACAACTCTATTGCTGTGGCTCGATATGTGACATCTTACATCACAAAATCAGAAAAGACGGAACTGAAGGAAATGTGGGAAGAAATTTCACATGAAAAGAGTCTAAGCAAGAAATTATACTGTTACAGCCTAAAGATGTTGTCGCATCCAGAAATTGGAGCGTATGAATGTTCTGATCGGTTGTCATCAGCAAGTCTATATGCCAAATCTAGAACCATTATTTGGGTGAGTCTAGGTCTTGCTGCAACACGAAACCGAGTTTTAAAATCTGTACAAGAAATTGAGTATTTGGCAGAGAAAGAACCAGACAGTACAGATATTTTGAAGACAAACATGTTGGATACATACTATCCAAATAGAAGTACTCACCTTGAGAACGCTTGTCTCTATGAAGTTCTGCAAACCTACACTTTTAAAAGGAACGTCACAGAAGACATCAATAAAGGTGTATATGCTGTAATTGGATGTGAAGGCTGTTTAGTAAAACAAAGAAAAGGCCATTTGATTAATCATCGAAAATTGAGTTGTGATTCTCCAGACAAAAGAGAATTTTATTACTTAGCACTTTTACAACTCTTTAAACCTTGGCGTAGAGAAGAGAAACTACTTGGAGATTTTCTTACTTATGAAGATTCGTTCAATGCAACCAAAGATACCATAGAATGTCCTGTTTTTTCAAGTTATCTGCAAATGTTGATCGAGGAAATACAGCAAGAAGCTACAATTGCAGCAGAGATTGCTAGAGTCAGTTCTCAAGACAGTCAGAGTTCTGCTTCATTGAGTCAGGATCCACTAGGAGGACCAAGTATACAAAATGAAGCTGCCACTGCCATGGATGAAGTTGAAAGAGCCATGGAACAAGCTCAGGAGGATGCACTTGATTTAGAAGATTTGGAAAAGAACTAAACGTTGAGCAGAGACAAATATATGACGAAGTCACACAACAAATTGAGCATGGTTTATCACATGAGAAAAAAGAGTGCTCATGTACATCATTTGTGCCTATCCGACTATATGTCAGTGGAGAATCAGGAACTGGGAAAAGTTTCCTGACTAAAGTGATTGCAACATATTTGCAGAAAACAACGGAATCATCGCTCTCTTGTGTTGTTACTGCTCCAACTGGGTTGGCAGCACACAACATTAAAGGAATTACTTTACACCGCCTATTGATGCTGCCAGTGGAGCATGATAACAAAGTACAATACCACAAGCTATCTGGAGAAGCTTGTTGTGAAGTTTCAAGAGTACTAAAGAAAATTAAACTTCTTATCATTGATGAAGTAAGCATGGTATCAAATGTAATGCTTGCTTTTGTGCATTTAAGAATGCAAGAAACTCTTAAAACAGACTATGATGTGTTATTTGGAGGAAAACACATAATTGTTTTTGGAGATTTACTGCAACTAACTCCAGTGAAAGGACAGCCAGTGTTTAAAATGCTTACGCATGAAGATACCAGGAAGTGTTTAGGAAGCATTGGAAATGTTAACATATGGCTAAATTTCAAATATGCAGAACTGCTTCAAAATATGCGACAGGCAAAGGATGAAGATTATAAAAATATTCTACAAGATGTAAGAATTGGAAAACTAACTGAGCATGGCAAAGAAGCGTTACATGCACAATTAATTTCAAATTTGTTTCCAAAGGAAAATATTCTTCCAGAGAATATTTTTAAGAAAATTCCTGAAAACAAGTCTGTCATATGCTTGATGCCAACTCTGCAAGAATGTTCAATCTTCAACACCAAATGTTAAAGTTGGAAAATCAAGAGATTGTGAAACTGGAAGCTATTGATAAAATAGAACATGAAGGAGCCACTATTATTTTGTCAGAAAAATTGAAAACAAAATTGGATTCTTTAGAGAAGACAATATCCAAAACTGCTGGTATGGAAAAGACTCTGTATGCATCTTTAAATTGTCGTATAATTTTACGACGTCATTTACATGCGGAAAGAGGTTTAGTAAATGGATCAATGGGTCATGTTGTAGATTTTGTGAATTACCGAAATAGAGATGGAATTGAAATTATACAAATTGAATTTGATGGTATTGAAGAAGTACAACAAATCACTCGTTGTTCTGCTCGCTTTTTGCTAGTGAAAGATTTATATGTCCGCAGAAAACAGTTTCCTGTTTCTTTAGCATATGCAGTAACTATTCATAAATCTCAAGGTTTAAGTGTTGATACTGCTTTGGTGAATATTGGAAATTCTGTGTTCAAGGAGGGCATGGCATATGTTGCTTTATCTCGAGTGAGAACTTTATCTGGATTGTACTTGAATGATTTTGATGAGACAAAGATTAATGCAGATCTAAATTGTGTAAAAGAATATAAGAGAGTATGCTCCAAATTTACCTCAATATCCTCTGTTTGAAAAGCGTGTGGTAGGCCGAAAAAGAAGAAATGAGAAAAATTGTAGTGAAGTTGTAGCAAAAAGAAAAAAAATAGATGAACCAGTAATTGTAAGCAGAAAGGAAATGGATTCAGTTAAAGATGTTGTTGGATTTCAGTTTGAAAATAGTTCTGGTGTCAACTGCTATGCTAATGTAGTGGTTAATGTTGTTTTCTTTCTTCAAACTGTAAAAGAACAGATTGCTGAAAATCGTGATCAAACACTTTGTTGTTTATTAAATTCTGTGTTTGGGAAATGTAGCAGTGATAGAACAAAAATACAAAGTGTTTTTGAAATTCGAAAGGTTTTAGACATATGTTCTGGTCTAAATCAATTTTCACAGAATATTCAGCAAGATTGTCAGGAATTTCTAATGTATATGCTTGTTGTTTTACAAGATGAAGGAGTAGATGTAGAAAATCTTTTTGGCCTTTCTTATAAATGGCAACATGATTGTGACAATTGCTCCTTTTCAAGTAGTACTACAGTAGACACTGAAAGATTTATATATTTGACTTTACCAGACTGCAAATCAGTGTCTTTTAATAATCTAGTTAGAACAGCAAATCAAAACATGGTGTGTAGTCAATGTAAATCTGAAATGTTATCAACTTTATTTTTAATAAGATATGGACAGTATGTTATTTTAATGTTCCAACGATGTAGACCTGATGGGACTAAATTGACAACATTAATTAAACATTTTGTGGCTTCTCAATTATCAATTTCAGGAAGAACCTTTACAACTGCAGCAATTATTTACCATTATGGTCCTTCAACAACATCAGGACATTACACAGCTTATTTAAAATGTCAAAAAGGTTGGCAGCTCTGTAATGATACTCAATTGACTTTCAAACAATGTTTGCCTTTTGACTTACTAAATTCTTACCTGGTGTTCTTACAACCGAAATTTTAGGGAAGGTAATTGACCTATGAAGATTGCAGCAGTTAATATAACTTAGTTTACTCTTCAAAATTACTTTCTGAATGAGAGTGATGAAGGTAATAAAAAACATGTAGTTATCATAGGGATAGTATATTTTTATTATATAAAGTGTGCTGTGAGTATTATAGGAATTATTTATTAAATGTAAGCTAGAGATGGAAGTAAAACTCTTGTTTCATAACGTGAAAGATGTTGGAGCTTTTCTTTCAGAAAGTCGGGTAAATGAGACATTACGAAAACAGTGGACTAATTTCCATAAAAAAGGATTTTCCATATACTATTTGGCCTCGTGGAAAAGTGGATGGATCAAAAGTGAGTTTAGATATGGTTTTTAAAAAATTACATTATTTAAGTAATATTTTAATGGGTTTTTTAAACACAATCATTTTGATTGTGGTTTTTTTTGCCCGCTGTTATATGATGAGTACTTTTGAAGTCACTGTTTTAAGTGAAATTCAATATATTCTGAGAACAGCAAAAATAAACCATTTAACATGTTGTTGAAATTATTTTGTATTGTGTATTATTAAATATATAATATTATCCCATTCTCTTATACTCACTTACCTATTTCCACCCTCTATCACTTCTCTTAACTTACCCTCACTGGCCTTTTTGACTCTCCCTCACCTCCCTTCCCTTATTCCATTTTCCACACTTATTCTCATTAACCACTCCTTCACGGCTCATTACCTCTCTCCCATCCACCAATTTCTAGCTGTCAGTCACTCTACTTCACTCCCTTTCCCTTTGTTTCTTTTCTTTATTCCCTCAATAATGCTCCTTCTCTCATTCACCTTATTACACTTCACTCACTTCTTTTCTCACTTCCTATATCCTCTCACATCCTCACTCCCTTTCCATCACAGCTTGTCTCTTAGCTTCAGTCTCTGGATCCTCTCAATCTATCACTCCTCTTCCATCATGCTTACTCCCTAAAAATGACCCACACTCCCTTCCTTACCTTGCTTTGCTCTCTTACTCAGTTCCTTTGTGTCACTCTTTCCTTTACTAGCTGTATATTCTCACTCCTTTACTTCGTTTGTCTCAAGCTCACTTGCTTTTATTCTCTCCTTATTTTTCCTTTTTCATCAACCTTCCTGCCCTTCACTCACCCTCACCCTTATTAATCTCCTACTTTGTCTCTTGTATTGTAAAATATATATTATAAATATTGTAACTTATTTTGTTTTGTCTTTCACAGATATAAATATAAATGAAAATATCAAACTAAATTGATATTACTTATAAGGTAAGTTTGATGTAGAATATTTATTTTCTCTATACTATTTTCCATAACCTCACTACTCTTCTTTGATATTCCCACACCTCTGTTTTCTTATAGCGCTTGCCTCACTTATTTTAAATCCCCACATTTACTCTCTTTTTTCACACTCTTTTCTTACTCTCACCTTCTTTCAGGTGTACTCTTTTATTTTCTTTCCTCTGTCTTCTCTTACTTTTTTGTTTTATTTTTTTTCCCTTCCTTTACTGTCTTTACTCCACTTCACTAATTCCTTCTCTTACTCCCTCTGTCCTCTTACTTCTACACTCCCCTTACCTCATTCTCTCCGTCTCTTTAGTCTCTCACTCGTCTTCTGTCGAGATCACTCCCTATAACTTAGTTATAGTCACACACTCTCCTTTTTTGATACCTTCTCTTTTACTTACCTTCCTCTCTCTTCCCATCCTTTGCTTTTTTATTCTTTTCCTTGCTCTTACTCTTCTTACTCCACTTCAATAACTCCTTTTCTCAAATCCTCTGTCTTCTAATTTATTCACTCCACTTTTCTCAGTCTTTTTCTATTACCCTCAAATAATTTCCAGCAATGCATCCTTTCACATTGGGTCAAGTCTCATGTGAAAGTACCTGCATCAGTCTTACGCCTGCTGTGAGGCAGATGCAAGATTTTGACACAACAGCGTCCTAAAAGTGACGCAGTGAAATCTTATAGATTTCACTGTGTTACTTCTATGAATTTTACTTGCGTCAATACGCCCCCTTTGCATACATTACATCTGACGCAGGTATAATGTGGCGCAGGGGTTTACAAAGTGACGTATCTACCTAGATGTGTCACTTTGTAAATATGACTCAACAAGGTACAATTTTTACACCACTGGTGCGTCACAAAAAGTGACGCGCCAGCGGTGTAAAAGTGACACATGGCCTCATAAATGAGGCCCTGAAGCGCAACACAGAGAAAAACAGTGTAAAAATGTATAGTAAAAAACAAAATATCAAGAAATGCATCTTTTCACATGGGGCCAGCCCGATGTGAAAGGGCTGGCGTCAGTCTTAGGCCTGCTGTGAGGCAGGTGCAAGATTTTAACACAACAGCATCCTGAAAGTGACGCAGTGAAATCTCTTAGATGTTACTGCGTCACTTGTACGACCCATCTTTGTGTCAATACACCCCCTTTGCACATATTATACCTGGTGCATGTATAATTTGGTGCAAGGGTTTACAAAGTGACACATCTACCTAAATGCATTACTTTGTAAATATGACTCAACAAAGTGCAATTTTTACACCACTGGTGCGTCACAAAAAGTGACGCACTGGCACCGTAAAAGTGACACATGTCCTCATAAATGAGGTACTGAAGCGCACCATAGGGAAAAACAGGTCTTCTCTTTTATTTTATTTCCTTTCTATTGTTTTAATTCATTGTTTTATATATTTCCCTTATTTTATTCTCCTGACTCCACTTCAATTACTACTTCTTTTTCTTTGTCTTTCTTCTTAGTTCTACGCTTCCCTTCCTTTAATGTCTTTCTGTTAGCCTAATTCTCTCCATCCCTTTAGTCTCTCACTTTTCTTCTGTCACGCTCACTGCCTATAACTCGTCCATACTCATACACTCACATTATTTCAGACCTTATACTTTACTTTCTTTCCTCTCTTTTACCATCCTTCACTCCTTCACTCTTTTCACTTTCCTCACTCCTCTTTCTGCAGTTCAATAAAATAGCTTCTGTCAATCCCTCTGTCCTCTAACTTACTCACTCCCCTTTTCTCACTCTCTCTGTGTTACCGCCATTCTCTCCGTCCTCTTAGTCTCTCACTCCTCTTCTATCATGCTCACTACCTATTACTGAGCCATACTCTCACACTCATCTTCTTTCAGACCTTCTCTTTTACTTTCCTTCCTCTCTCTACACTCCCCCTTACCTCATTCTCTCTCTGTTAGTCTCATTCTGTCCGTCTCTTTAGTCTCTCGCTCCTCTTCTGTCAAGCTCACTCCCTATAACTTAGTTATACTTACACACTCACCTTCTTTCAATCCCCCTACTTCACTTCCCTTCCCCTCTCGTCCCTTTTTTTCCTCCCTCACTCATTTTCTTTTCCTCTCTCACTAAAATTAGGACTGGGGATGGCAACGGTGGTTCTCTAATGCTCAAACAATGATCATAATACTTTGTTCCCCGTAACAAAGTACGGCATCACAATTTTTGCATTTGATGGAGGCCTCATTAAAAACAGGTTGATTATTTGGGATCAGCTGCTCTGGTCGCCCCCTGACCGATGCAGTTATTCCTCTAGTTGAAGTGGAGGCACTATTTCTTGGAGCCTCTCGTGCCAGAGCCCTGACACTCTTTCGGGCATAGTTCTGGGCGTGCCTCCTCTGCACGTGCCGAATCATAGTTTGATTACCAAAATTGTACTTCATTCTGGGGTCTTTTCTGCAAAATATAGTATGGCACATATTGAACTCCACGTTTGGAGTATTACAATTCACTGTCTTCTGAAAATACAAAAAATGGCGGCGATAGTGTACATTAGAGAGAAATAGTGAGAGAAAGAAGGCATGAGATGAAAAAGAGATGTGAAATGCACATTGGAGAAAATATATTGGGAGAAGGGAAGTAACTGTGAGTAAACTTACTATGTAATACAGAAATGTTGCACTCTATACTATAAGTCTCACTTTATACCACAATTATTTCACTACTATCTCATAAATTTCAAATACGATAACATAAAAATGTCTCAAACAATTTATAATTCATAAATATAAATTTATTCTTCAGAATTTTCATAATTTAGAAGTACTTCTAGCATTATTTGAACAGGAATCTCCTCATCGCAACTCTTCATAAATGACTCCTGGAACTCAACATCGTCCAAACATTCCATTAATTCAGCATCCAATGTTTTATCATTAAAATCCTCCATTCCATCTTCTCTGAAAAGAAGGTCTTCTACATGGATAGTGTTATGAATAGGATCATTTGAGACCTCAATCAATCCCTCCTCAACAAAGGTTGCAGACATTTCAAAATTAATATTAACGGTGTCCTCATTGATATTCATATTTTCTTTCAAATTTCTTGCTGTAAATAGCAGAAAAAAATCACTTTAATTTATCGTTTTTAGTAATAGATAATATTAAACTAGCTTTATCAAGTATTAAATTCCCTTTACAAATTAATAACTCACCTTTTAGAAAGGAGTAGAAGAGATAATACTGTGTAAATTTCACACCAGAAATAGAACACCAAATATTCCTCACAAATGTACCTCGAAGAGTACTATCACAAAATGGCTGTGTTTACCTCTCATTAGAGAACCATTTCATTAGTGGAAAACCAATGAAACTTCATCACACACAAATTCAAAACCAAAGAAACATTTTAATTGGTTGTAAATTTCAAAAGCTAATTGGCTCTTGGGTGTCTGTAAACATTCTAAATGGTCTGCATTTCACACCAGAAATAGAACACCAAATATTCCTCACAAATGTACCTCATAGAGTACTTTCACAAAATGGCTGTGTTTACCTCTCATTAGAGAACCATTTCATTAGTGGAAAACCAATGAAACTTCATCACACACAAATTCGAAACCAAAGAAACATTTTAATTGGTTTATAAATTTCAAAAGCTAATTGGCTCTTCGGTGTCTGTAAACATTCTAAATGGTCTGCATAGTCCGCCATCTTGTGACTCTGAAGAACGGAGACAGAAGAGGTGAAAAATAAATGGGGAAATAATTAAAAAGGGCAAGAATAGACACCCACTGTCCCCCTAGGTTTTCTGAGGGGGGCCTAGAAGGACCCTGAAGGGTAAAAAAAAATGTGTTTTTAAAAAAAAAAATCGCGGGGTAAGCGCTGGGTGCGCTCCCGGGTGCGCTCTCCGGTATGCGCCCTCTGAGCGCACCATAGGGAAAAACAGTGTAAATATTAAAGTAAAAAAAATAACGTAGAGTGTTTAGAGGAAAGTGATGCATTGCTGGAATGTGTCACAAAAATGATGCAACTCCAGCAATGCATTCTTTCACATGGGGCCAGTCCTATGTGAAAGGGCCCGGGTCAGTCTTACGTCTGCTGTTAAGCAGGCGCAAGATTTGGACGCATCAGCGTCATAAAAGTGACTCAGTGATATCTCTTAGATGTCACTGTGTCACTTCTACGACCTTTCCCTATGTCAATACACCCCCTTTCCATACATTACAGCTGGCACAGGTATAATGTGATGCAGGGGTTTACAAAGTGACGCATCTACCTAGATGCGTCACTTTATAAATATGACTAAACAAAGTGTATTTTTTACAGTACTGGTGCGTCACAAAAAGTGACGCATCAGTGGCGTAAAAGTGAAGCATAGCCTCATAAATGTGGCCTTCAGTCTTCTACTCATGCGTGATATTTAATTTATGACGTGTTATGTCGCAAGTAGTTACAGATACGTCAGTATTTCTGACATATCTGTAAACGCAAAAGTGATGCATTGCTGGAGTGTATCACAAAAGTGACATAACTCCAGCAATGCATCCTTTCACATGGGGCCAGCCCCATGTGGAAGGGCTTGCATCAGTCTTACACCTGCTGTGAGGCAGGCGCAAGATTTTGACACAATGGCGTCCTAAAAGTGACGCAGTGAAATCTCATAGATTTCACTGCGTCACCTCTACGACCCTTTCTTGCGTCAATACGCCCCTTTTGCATACGTTACACCTGACGTAGGTATAATGTGGTGCAGGGTTTTACAAAGTGACACATCTTCCTAGATGCGTCACTTTGTAAATATGACTCAACAAGGTGCATTTTTTACAGCACTGGTGCGTCACAAAAAGTGACGCACCGGTGGCGTAAAAGTGACGCATGGTCTCATAAATGAGGCCTTCAGTCTTCTATTCATGTGTCATATTTAATTTATGATGCATTATGTCAGAAGTACTTACAGATATATCAGTATTTCTGACGTATCTGTAAGCGCAAAAGTGATGCATTGCTGGAGTGTGTCACAAAAGTGACACAACTCCAGCAATGCATCTTTTCACATGGGGCAAGTCCCATGTGAAAGGGCCTGTATCAGTCTTACGCCTGCTGTGAGACAGGTGCAAGATTTTGACACAACGGCGTCCTAAAAGTGACATAGTGAAATCTTTTAGATTGCACTGCGTCACCTCTACGACCCTTTCTTGCGTCAATACGCCCATTTTGCATACATTACACCTGATGTAGGTATAATGTGGTGCAGGGGTTTACAAAGTGACACATCTACCTAGATGCGTCACTTTGTAAATATGACTCAACAAGGTGCATTTTTTACAGCACTGCTGCGTCACAAAAAGTGACGCACCGGTGGCGTAATAGTGACGCATGGCCTCATAAATGAGACCTACAGTCTTCTACTCATGCGTCATATTTAATGTATGACACATTATGTCGCAAGAAGTTACAGATACGTCAGTATTTCTGACGTATCTGTAAGCGCAAAAGTGATGCATTGCTGGAGTGTGTTACAAAAGGGACACAACTCCAGCAATGCATCCTTTCACATGGGGCAAGGCCCATGTTAAAGGATCTGCGTAAGTGTTACGCCTGCTGTGAGGCAGGTGCAAAAATGAGGCCTTCAGTCTTCTACTCTTATTTTTTTCTTTCACTTTCTCTGTTTCTTCACTGCCTTACTTACCTGGTCTCACACTTACTTGTCTTTATCCAGTCTGTATCTCTAGTCTTTCCAAAACATCACTGCTCTTTTCTTACACTCCCACACCCCCGTTCCTTTACTACATTTTCTTCGCATATCCACATTCCCCATGTTCACTCTCCTTCTCCTCACTCTCCTTCCCCACACTCACCTTCTTTCAGTCCCCCTACTTCACTTCCCTTCTCCTCTCGTCCCTTTCTGTGCTTTCTCACTCATTTTCTTCTCCTTTATCAATGCACTCCACTTCACTTACTCTTTTTCATTTTTTTAAGAACACAGCTCTTTGATGAGACTTGGAGGTAGTTCTGAAAGAACTTTTTTTTTTCTTCTTTTTTTCTTTTTTTAGAACAAAAACAAAAACAGGGAATGGGAAACTGCTCAACAGGAGCAAAAAAACAAAACAAAATTAGGGCTGGGAACGGCAGCGATGGTTATCCAATACTCGAACCATGAGCAGAACACTTTGTTCCCCATAGCAAAGTAACTTATCGCAATACCTGCATTTAATAACGCCTTTAATAAAAGCAGGCTGGATGTTGGGAATCTGCTCTTGTGATTGCTCCCTCCCTGATACATCCAAATTATGCCTTAAAATTACCTGACACTTTATACATGCATATAGATTCTTTTCTAAACCAACAGTTTTAGATATCGATTTTTCTAAAGAATACAATTTTGTTTTCAATGTTTCTGTCAAAATAATAGTGATTCCTTCATGCTCTCATTTATCAATGGCTTCCATTTTTATTATTTCTTCATTTTCCAGCTTCAAAAGTTGTTAATTGAATATAGAACCCTCACGCAGTGTTGACATTAAGCAGATTATAGATTTATTTTCTGCAATTTTCAAAATTATTTTCTCAGGAACTATATCTTCGTTTGGAAACAAATTGGAAAGTAATCGACTCTGCAAAGCTTTTTTGCCATGTTCTGTCAGTACTTCAATTCTTATATCTTGAAGAATAGTTCAATAATCAATATTATTTGCCTGTTGCATATTTGTAATGAGTGTTTTGTATTCAAAATATGACCATATATTAACGTTTCCAACACTACCAAAAGACTTTCTGGTGTCTTCATGCGCGAGTGTTTTAAATACTGGTTGTCCTTTTACAGGAGTAAGTTGCAGTAGATCTCTAAAAACGATGACATGTTTTCCTCCAAATAAGACATCGTACTCTGTTTTAAGAATTTGCTGCATTCTTAAATGCACAAAAGCAAGCATTAAGTATGAGACCGTGCTTACCTCATCAATAATCAGAAGTTTCATTTTCTTTAGCTCTCTTGACACTTCTTAACAAGCTTCTCTAGATAGCTTGTGATATTCTAATTTGTTTTCATGCTCCACAGGTAGCATAAGTAAACGATGCAATGTAATTCCTTTAACCCCTTGCGGCCTGACCGCATCACTACCTCCCTAGTGCTGCCGTCGGCCAATGGCCGACGGAACCCCGGCCACTCTTTAGAATGCCCGCACCGCGGCGGAAAAAACGCAGCAGTTAAGGCGTTAATGATGTGTGCTGCCAACCCAGTTGGAGCAGTTACAACACAAGACAAATGTGAGTCAGTTGTTTTCTGTAGATAACTGGTGATTACATTCATTAAGAAACTTTTTCCTGTTCCAGCTTGTTCATTCACATATATTCGGATCAGTTGAAATGATGTGCATGTGCATTCTTTCTTTTCATGAAGAAATCCATGGTCAATATTTTGTCTCACTTGCTGATATATTTCTTTCTGTTCAACAATTAGTTGTTCTTCCAAGTTTGCTAAGTCCTTAATTTCTTCTTGAGCTTGATGCATTGCTGTTTCCACCTCATTCATGGTGATTGCTGCTTTATTTTCAGCAATTGGTTGTCCTAGTGGATCTTGACTCAGTGTAGCAGTTTTTGAGAACTGTCTCTAGCAATCTCAGCTTCAATAGTGGCTTCTTGATCAATTTCATCGTTCAACATTTTCACATCATTTGCAAATCCTGTATATTCTATGGTATCTTTACAAGCATTGAAGGAATCTTCATAGCTCTGAAAATCTCCAAGTAATTCCAATTCTGAAAGCCACGGTTTGAAAAGTTGCAAAAGTGCTAAATAGTAAAATTCCCTTTTATCAGGAGTGTCGCAACTCAGTTTCCTGTGATTAATTAAATTTCCTTTCCTTTGTTTCACCAAACATCCTTCGGAACCATTGATGTTTTCTGTAATATTCCATTTAAAAGTGTCGTTTTCTGATTTTGTAATGTAGGACGTTACATATTGAGCAACAGCAATGGATTTGTCCGCAACGTACTGAATATCAATGTTAGCATTCCACATTTACAGAATAACTGGATTGTAATCTTTTATGTATTTTGATTCTTTGCTTCTTCTCAAATTGTAGGTATTTGTTGGAGACTTTCTTGTGATGATATGGTGCATAGCTGACATAAAACTGTTTACTCTTCCTTTGGATGCTACAGGACGTGGAAATCCAAAACGACATTTGGTATAAAACTTTTCCTTAGACTTGTACTTTCGTCGACAGTATTTTCCACATCAATGGCTTTGGAATCGTAAGACTTGTTGTCTTAAGTTGTTTTCTTCTGTGCTTTTGGGTATAGCACATGTGGCATATTCGTCAATATAAGACAAAACAGTATCATTCAAATCTGTTCCGAATTTGGGGGCATCCTAAATCCATATCAGCATTTGTATATGAGGAGCATCTCTTGCTTGATACTCCTTTCTGCAAAAGAAATCCACAACTTCTCCAAGAGGAGGAGTTTTTTTATTGCAGATAAAAGACATCATAGCTTCAAGTCTATGATTAAAATACCTGCATACATTAACAGGATCCAAAGAGCACAATTCTCAAGGTTTCTTGTATTCAATATTTTTATATTCAAATTTGCCTCTCGAAGAAATTCAAGTGAATCAGCCCAAGCGTATTCAGCACAGATTAAGGTAAGGAACCATGTAGGAGTTCCTAAGTTCCTTAGCATACATTTAAGTTCTCCATGAGAACAGTACCAATTTTCATTAGTGCCACGCTGACATGCCATCAGATTAATCAGCTGAGATGAGATCATTTCTCTGGTGTACTTTATCCATGAATTCCTTTGCAGAAACATTTTGCAGATGTACTCCTGTTTTCAATATGTGATTGACTGCATATGAAAGTCCAGACAAAACACTCTCAAACAAAAGATGAAATATATATGGGATACATTGTCGAAATCTTGGATCTTCTGCATACACTCTTGTTGTCCGATATTCAGATGCAGGAATCTGCACAGGTCGTTCATCATATTGTCCTCATTTTCCTGTTGGACCAACTGCGGAAAACAATGAGTTTCCAAGCTTTCTTCCCAAACACTCATGGAACTTCCCTTTTCTTTTTTCATTTGGAATAACTCAATAGTATTCCCCATCACTTCTTTTGAATGAAGTGGATGTACACTGTAATGTTCATAGATTTCTTCACTTCTGGACATGTCCACTTTTTCAATTTGTCCACTTGACGTTTCAGTATGTTCTGCTAAAAGCATTTCTTCTTCTCCCACATACACATTTTTATAGTACCTGTTGTTTTTTCTCAGATACAATGTGGCCTTTTGCACTTTCCTAACATCCACAAATTCTTGCCAGATTTGCTTACTCTTAATAGGAACACCATTAACTAGAATAACTAGTGGTTCATTTTCTACATTCTCTACACCAATACTTTCAATATTTTTCTTTAAATCTAGAGGTAAATATACAACTCTTCCTTTTAATCCTCTCTGTAAATCTGAAGGAGGCAATTTATCTGTTTTATGCTCCAAACGAACAATAGCCTGAAATCGGTGCACACATTGAATGAGAATAGACTCATAGGTATTTAAATCCATCAGTTCTGGAGGACTAGTTACCAACTCTCAATTATTATGCACAGCTCTAGCGGGCATTTTATTCTCATCTAATTTATTACAACAATATTTACAAATACGCTAATCAGAACCCAAATCAAAACAATTCTTACCAACAAATAAGTTGCAAATTGCTTCCACTTATCATTATTTTCTCTTTCACTTTTTAAATACAGATCAACAGTCCTAGTCTGATTTTTATAGTGAATTCGACGACAACAAATACAAGAATAATTTGGCCTTTCACCTGTAATCACCTTAAACGTTGTAATTTCTTCTTCCAAATGTTTTGTAGTACTATGTTGCACATTCTCTTCAACATTTTCTTCTAATAATGTGTCAGTTTCTGCACTCTCTTGTTCAGGACCAAAGTAACAAATCTCAACTTCATCACAAACCTTCTTCACATCTGATACTGATCCACGCAAAAGAGCACTGTTCAACTCATTTAACATTAGTGTTGGACTTTTTGCATAATACAATCTCCTGACAAACTTCTGCATTTGAGAATGATGTACTGCTAACATCCTGAAGTGGTGAAGCACACCGTGACATACTTTTCTAGAAAGACAAGAAAGAGAATGACTTGCAAACCAGTATTTTTTCTCACTTTGCAAGGGTCTAGTACTTGCAATTCCTCAATCTTTTGTTTAACACTTTGTTTACTATATGCTTGTAAGAAAGTGCATAAAATATCAATAGATTCTTGTCGTACACTACAAACACTACTGCAAACCCAAGTGTACACTGGGGCTTTAGGATGTCTTCCTAGAACTTAATCAGCTGTTCTCCATTTCTGGGAACCATCTTCTCTTTCTCAATTGGACAACCATTTCTAACCTCGTAAGCTCGACCACTGGTATCAACTGCATGCAATAAATTATTGGTCTGAAAATAACTTGCTTCATTAAAGAAAGGCTCTGAACTTGAACTGTGTTTCCATTCACCCCAAAAAATCACAAAAATGACTTCTGTTAACTACTCTTTTCCTCTTAATATTGGCCTTCATTAAATGGATTGGTTTATCTAGTATTCGAATTGTGTTTAAAGCTAAAATGAATAGTTTCCTTTTTACTTCAAAAGCCTTTTGAACTATAGATTCAATAAGCTTCTTCTTTTTGTAAAATAGTGCTCTTTTTCTATATTTTTTCACATCTTTGAGCAAGTTAAGAACCACTCTATTATAAACATTTTTTTACGGATTTTTTTATACTAATTATGCCTTCTTTTACCATACATCGAATCTCTTGATTCTTTTTTTCCTTTCCTGTTATTCATATTCTTTTTTCTGGTCGAACCATTCTCAGTAGTTTGCACATTCTGCACACTGTTTCTAGGCTTTGAAAGTTTTTTAATGAATTCCTTTGTTTGTCTTACTGGAAGCCTTCTTCTTTTTACCCACATGATGTTGGTCATCCAAAACTGGCTGTTGAATTTTCTTCAGATAATTGTCCTTTTGCTGTCCTTTTCACTTTCTTTATTTTTCAGGCATTATAACTTATTTTAGTGATGATAAACAATATCGGTAAAAAATAACATAAATAAAAGTATTTTAATACATTTATAAATTATACTTTTCTATTACTATACAAACACATTCTATATAAAAACATTTAATCACTTTCTTTTCTCATCACTAATTGAAATTGTAATTCAAGATGTATATATTTGTATAGGAATGCAAGGGGAATGACAGGGTGTTTGCAGCAGTGTGTGGATACTGACTGTGGAATTGACGGCCTGAAACACAAGAGTGTAGGTGGTTAGAGGACTACATGCATAGTGCATAGGAGTTTGAAGCAGTCCATGTGCTAAGGCCTGGTTTGCTATATGAGTACTTGGATACTGACTGAATGATTAGAGTAGTATAAGGAGCAACACTGGGTACATTTATAATTGTTTGTGTTTTACTGCAGTGAATGGATTAGTACATGGTGCTGAATCGGTCACTATAGGATTGCAAGAGAAGTGACAGGGTGTTTGCTGGAGTGTATGGATACTGACTAGGGCATTGTAGGCCTGAAACACAAGTGTGTAGGTGGTTAGAGGACTGCATGCATAGTGCATAGGAGTTTCAAGCAGTCCATGTCCTAAGGCCTGGCTCACTGCATGAGTACTTGGATACTGACTGAATGATTAGAGTACTACAAGGAGAGACATTGGGAGAATTTTTAATTGGTTGTGTTTTACTGCAGTGAATAGATTAGTACATGGTGCTGAAAGGTTCTCTAGAGGAGTGCAAGGGGAGTAACATGGTATTTGTAACAGTACATGTATACTGACTGGGGAATTGTATGCCTAAAACACGAGTGTGGAGGTGTTTAGAGGAGTACATTCATGGTGCATAGGAGTTTGTACCAATCCAAGTGCTAAGGCCCTGGATCACTACATGAGTACTTACATACTGATTGAAATATTACAGTACTACAAGGAGAGACACTGAGTTAATTTATAATTGGTTGTTTTTTACTGCAGTGAATGGATTAGTACATGGTGCTGAAAGGGTCACTAAGGGAGTGCAAGAGGAGTAACCGAGTGTTTGCAGGAGTGTATGAAGACTGACTGGGGAATTGTAGGCATGAAACACAAGTGTGTAGGAGGTTAGAGCACTACATGCATAGTGCATAGGAGTTTCAAGCAGTCCATGTCCTAAGGCCTGGCTCGCTGCATGAGTACATGGATACTGACTGAATGATTAGAGTACTACAAGGAGAGACACTGGGTGAATTTCTAAACGGTTGAGTTTTACTTCAGTGAATTGATTAGTACATGGTGCTGAAAGGGTCACTAGAGGAGTGCAAGGGGTGTATCAGGGTGTTTTCAGCAGTGTATGGATACTGATAGGGGAATTGTAGGCCTGAAACACGTTTGTAGGTAGTTATAAGACTACATGCATAGTGCATAGGAGTTTGAAGCAGTCCATGTGCTAAACCCTGGCTCATTGCATGAGTACTTGGATACTGACTGAATGATTAGAGTAGTACAAAGAGATACACTGGGTGAATTTATAATTGGTTGAGTTTTACTTCAGTGAATGAAACAGTACATGGTGCTGAAAGGGTCACTAAAGGAGTGCAAGAGCAGAAACACGGTGTTGGCAGGAGTGTATGGATAATGACTGGGGAATTGTAGGCCTGAAACACAAGTGTGTAGGTGGTTAGAAGACTACATTCATAGTGCATTAGAGTTTGTAGCAGTCCATGTGCTAAGGCCCTGATTCGCTGCATGAGTCCGTGAAGTTACCAAATGCTTCTCTCACAATGGTTGCCCAAATGCACACAGACTCACAGTGTGTTTCTAGAAAAGCAATACTGTTCACTAGTCTGGAAGGGGTAAGGTAACAGCACACATTCCACATATTTCAGTACTGAACTTTAGTGAGGAAGCCTGTCTAATTTTGGAAATACGTAAGCAATGACTGGTTTCTACTTCTACCAAAACCATGAGAACATTGATAGGTTTTTAAGCAGTTATGTGTGTGCAAAGACATGAAGTACCCAAATGCTTCTCTCACAATGGTTCCCAAATGCACACAGATGCACAGTATGATTCTACACAAGCAACACTATCCCTTGAACTTTATCAAAACACATTTACTAGTCTCGAAGAGTCAAGGTAACTGCACACATTCCAAATCTTTTAGCACTGCACTTTAGTGTGGAAGCCTCACTCATTTCGCAAATACATAAGCAATGACTGCTGCCTAATTCTACCAAAACTTGAAAGCAGTAAAAGTTTTTAAGCAGCTATGTGTCTGCAAAGACATGAAGTACCCAAATGCTTCCCTCACAATGATTCCCAAATGCACACAGACTCAAAGTGTGCTTCTAGACAAGCAACACTATCCCTTGGACTTTACCAAAACACATTCACTAATCTAGAAGGGGTAAGGGGACTGCACACACTCCACATATTTTAGTACTGCACTTTAGTGTGGAAGCCTGACTCATTTTGCAAATATATAAGCAATGACTGATTTCTAATTCTACCAGAATTTGAGAACAGGTTAGGTTTTTAAGCAGTTATGTGTCTGCAAAGGCATGTAGCACCCAAATGCTTATGTCACAATGGTTCCCAAATGCACACAGGCTCACAGTGTGATTCTAGATGAGCAACACTATCCCTTGGACTTTTCAAAACACATTTACTCGCCTGGAAGAGGTATGGTGACTGCACACATTCCAGATATTTTAGTACAGCACTTTACTGTGGAAGCCTAACTCATTTTGCAAATACATAAGCAATGACTGGTTTCTAATTCTACCAAAATCTGTGAACAAGATAGGTTTTTAAGCAGTTATGTGTCTGCAAACGCATGAGGTGCCCTAATGCTTTTCTCACAATGTTTCCAAATGCACACAGACTCGCAGTGTGATTCTAGACAAGAAAGACTATCCCTTGGGCTTTACCAAAACACATTCACTAGTCTGGAAGAGGTAAGGTGACTGCACGCATTCCACATATTTTAGTACTGCACTTTAGTGTGGAAGCCTGAATCATTTTGCAAATACATAAGCAATGACTGGTTTCTAATTCTGCCAAAATGTGAGAACAGGATAGGTTTTTAAGCAGTTATGTGTCTGCAAAGATATGAAGTACACAAATGCTTCTGTCACAATGGTTTCCAAATGCACACAGACTCACAGTGTGATTCTATACAAGAAACGCTATCCCTTGGACTTTACCAAAACACATTCACTAGTCTATAAGGGGTAGGGTGACTGCATACATTGTACATATTCCAGAACTGCACTTTAGTGTGGAAGCCTGACTCATTCTGCAAATGCATAAGCAATGACTGACTTCTAATGCTACTAAAACTTGACAATGTGACAGGTTTTAAAGCAGTTGTCTATCAGCAAACACATGAAGTTACCAAATGCTTCTCTCACAGTGGTTGCCCAAATGTAGACAGACTCACAGTTTGATTCTAGACAAGCAAGACCAATAAGAAACATGCTTTTAAAAAATAGAAACATGCACCATACTTTTCAGTCTAGAATGTTCTTAAACAGCCAATCATTTATTTTCTTTTTTCAAAACTGCATCTTATCCACGATTTTAGAAAAATCTTAGTTTTCAAACTGCCATTTCATATACAGACACCTTCTGAGTGCATCCAGACCTCCTTTCAAGGTCCTTGGAGTGTGGATTGTGGGACACAGCTATATTTTCTCGAGACAAAGGAATGCAGAAAACAGAGGCATAGACAAAGACCTAGCATTGCCAAATGTAGACATTAAATGGATTGGAAAGAGAGGATTAAGGAGGCACTAATTAATGCCATTGGTTAAATCCTTTTGCATCTCCAACACCCTGACCTCATATTTGTGCACTATGGTGGCAATGACCTACGCACTTTGACTGGGGAAGTTCTGGAAATGCTTATGAAGGACACCTTTGGAGAATGTATATCAATTTTCCACCAAACTGCCTTTGTCTATTCTAACATATGGCAAAGGCAGAAATGGAACTGGTCCAATCAATTTTGTCCACAGATTGAGAAAGCTAGGAAACATGTCAATAAAGCTGTTTCTGCTTATCTCAGAGATTATAGAATGGGGTCCATTTACAACATCAATCTGTGCTTCAACATGTACGGTATCTATAGGAGAGATGGTGTACTTTTTACAGATGAGGGTAACAGAGTCTTCCTCAACAACTTTAGACTCTGCATTAGTACTTACTTGTAGGTACCAAAATATCCCAATAAACACAACAGCTCCTTTTAGAGCCACCTAAGATCTAAACACATAAGCTTGATGTATATCTGAAAAATATAACTTTTTTTTCTTGGAGTCGCGCTCCCAACGCGTTAGCAGTCGTGCACCCAACGTGTTAGGAGTGCGCATCCTTCACGTTAGGAGTCATGCACCCAACGCATGCCCACCAGGGGCCGCACTGAGCACTGCGTTGGGTGCGCGACTCCTAAATGGACCTTAAAAAAAAAAAACTATCACTAATTTCTATTCTCCCCAGGGACCCCATCCCCGTGGCCTATATACAACATTGGGGACTGTGGGGGGAGCCTCATTGCCCCGACGGTCCCAGCTGGCTCTCCGCGTCCTTCAGGAGCCAGCATTGCTTTTCCACCCAGGTAGCTGCTAACATGCAGTTCCCCGTGTGGAAACGCAATATGGTTTGCATTTTGAAAGAGAAAGCAGGTTTCCCTGCACTCTCTTTCAGAATCCAAACCAAGTTTGCTATGACAGGGCTGGAGCCTCGGGTCCCGCCCTGCCATTTGCAAACAGCAGTGTCCTGGGGTTGTATACCCCCAGACACTGCAGGAGCCAGCCCTAGGGGGGTGTTGGTCCACACGGCCCTCGACGGCTCCAGGAGGGGGGCCACGCAGCCCCCCTCACAATATACAAACCGAGGGGGTGGTAGTCCCCGGGGCTTGGGGGGGCCTTTGATCCCTCGTCCATTATTTCGAAAACCCCGGAGATAGCGGTCCCAGGGGCTGGGGGGCCTTTGAGCCCCTTCATCCATGTATTTGGCTGAGGGGGTGGCCGAAGAGCCCCCCACCCATTTATTCTGTAGCCCCCATTTGGCCCCCCTGGGGGCTAAATATTAAAGAAGCGCGGGAGCCCGCTCTTCGTTGATTTTTTTTGTACGGCAGGATCCGCGCACCCTGCGCGCATTTTGCCATTTTTGTATTACAATTTTTTTGGGGGGGGTTGGACCCCCTAAGCAGTTCTAGAGGGTCAGAGTATTTCTACCCTGCCCCTTTATACGTTTTGCACACTTGTTCCACTGATTTCCTCAGCCTCGCTTCTACAGAGACACAAAATGGCTGCCAACACTTCCTGGTTTGGAGTGTTGACAGCCAGTTCACAGCCAAAAAGCATGCAGCTCATGATCGGAAGGGTGCACGCAGGGTGCGCATAGGGTGGGCAGATCCTGCTGTCGCCTGTAGGTAGTTATAGTTAGGACCTAGTTTCCATAGGAAAAGCGTTTTTTGTTTTCCCAATAACTTTGGCACCGGGTGACGAATCTTCGCAACATTTTCAAAATTAGTGGCACGTCAGCTCCTGTCTTGTAAGTTTTGGGGTGATTAGTCAAGCGAGGGGCGGAGAAAAGAGGGGTCCCAAAACGTGTTTTCCCAATGTAGTTTTCTATAGGAAACTTTAGACAGAGCTACAGCCCAAACTGCTGAACGGAATTACACTATACTTGGCAAAAAGGTAGGTCTTGGTCCAGAAAGAGTCTTTTTATTAAAATGGCGTAAATCCGTTTAAGATATGAAAGGAAAAAAATATATATATGTGGGTGGAGCCTAACCCCGAGCACAAGCTTGGTTCTAATTGGCTGCCAACACATCAAACCAGGAAATGTTGGCAGCCATCTTGTGCTTGGACCAAGGTAGAAAGAAAAGGTGGGAGAAAGATTAAAAAATACAAGAAAAGGGGGCAGGGTAAAAAACACCCAGGCCTGCTCAAGGATGGGGCCTCATGTGACATGTGCAAACACACTCTGGGACGTGTTTTAAGTTAAGGAATTTAGCCTCTTTTAATCCTGAACTGTCATGTATTCCTATAGGTCCTGAATCGATCCCCCTATTCCTGACCCTATTCTAGTTAAACAAACCAACAAGTTAACTAGAAGTCAGCCCATGAGGCAGAAAACCCCCATGATGCAGATACCGTTATCTGACGCAGTCACACTATGGCACAGGAACGTGTTATCTGATTAGGTCATAACACTTGCGATCTAATTAGACAAGCGATATTCCTCCAGCCCCTGATAAGGCATACGGAGTTCTCATAACAAATCAAACCTATGACAACCTGGGCAAAACCCTGCGACCATTGTTTTGATTTCACCGAGAACTTTAGTGAAAGAATGTGCTAACGAGCAAGTCGTATGACATCTTTATTGACGTATCTATGTCCATCCTTACGTCAATCTCGGCACCTTAAAGGAATAAATATTACCGATCTTGCCATATGCAAACACGCGCGTGGTGACGAGACGGAGCAGCCATACTTGCCGAAGCGAAGAGCAGAGCAGACCCCGCTGGCGCAGCCCCGCCTTTCTGACGCGCTGAGAGACGCGCTGCTTTCTCCTGCCGAGAATCCAGCACCGGCGTTTCTGGGTAGCCCTCGCAGGCAGCCTGGAATATCGAGACCAGAGAGAGAGATACCATTCCTCATTCATCCTAAATTCCAGGTACAGAACTGAATAACCCCTCACAGAGAATTCTTTAGTTATTCACTTGGCAACAACAAACTTAACTTAAACTGTAACTATCTATTCCCGCCCACGTATTAGACTTAGGTCAGGTACACGGGGTAGGCGTATCTAGAAACACCAGTTGAGTACGTTTAGTCAAATGTATATGTGTATATAATATATTTTATTCATTTTAAAACATCTTATGGCTTAGAAACCATATCAATGTTTTTACAGTATTATTTTATACTATTGCTTTTAATGTATGCACTTTACTTAACTATAAGTATTGCAATAATATCGATCCATTTCTCTTGTATGAGAAAAGAGACTGATCAATAAATAACACCTTTTTATTGAACACGCCCGTCTCTTCCTTTTCTCTACATTCTGATGAGACTAAGAATGCACGTACTGACTGAGTAAAATAATTTGCCTTTTGTTCACACGACTCTCGAGATTGACTCTTGATTAGGGGAGAGCAAAGTTGTCATGTTCTATGGTTGTCAGAAACTAAATCCCTTCTTGTCTAATCAGGGAAGTTAATTCCTCCTTGAACATTCGAGAAAGTTTCTAGTGAACTCTGAGCTAAGCTGGCAAACCCAAAACTTTAAGTCTAGTATCGACAGTAGTAGACCTAGTTAACGTCTGGCCTAGGCCTTTACTGCTGTAGGTATTATTCCAATGCGCAGAGCCTATTGGGAAGATAGGAACTACACTACATGGCGCCCAACGCGTTTGGAAAGGGCGATAAAACTAACGTAAGACATTTAGAGTAACTCAGTCGTGCTTTCTCACTCAGACCCCTTTTCCCAAATACTCCAAAGACGTCTGGAGTGGGTGAAAGGTTATATCCGCCAGACCTCGCAGGAGGGAACTCCTATGTATGGTTCTTGGTATAGTCAACGTTGAAGGATAAACAGTTCCAAAATATTGTGCATCTAATCTTTGTTTCCATAAGAAACCTGATCTGCAAACAAACAAAATAACCATCCTGTCAGTAAAATGACAGACAGTGATGAAGAAAGAGAGGCAGTTAGATTAGCAGCTGACATAGCAGAAGCTGATACTGCACTACAAAATGCAGACCCGGATATAATACTCATCCCGGTCATTAAAAGAAAATCTATAACCTTGAAACTTATAGAAAATGGACTGACACCTAGAGGTGGCACAGTCATATTCGTAATTGAGGCACACGAATATCGGCAGACAGAGGTATACTATTCATGGATACATTTTCCAGCAGCAAATGCTGTAACAAAGTACTTCCACTATTACAAAATAGAGGAACCTCCTAATGAGTACACTCCTTTCGAGGAGGTGGAAGTACCACTCAAATTTCAAGAGCATTTGCTCTTATTTGATGGCGCCCTAAAACATAATAATCACATCACCAGGCTCGGTCCTTTAGGTAGACCAGGAGCAACGTGGCCGGTCCTAGCCGGATGCACACCACATCCAGACATCAATGGGATGTCTGCAGCAGAGCTGTTAACACAGCTAAAACAATTAATAAAAATTCATAGACAATTAGTTCAGTATGTGATGCGGACTTCAACAATTCAGCCAGCGATTAAACTCCCACAGCTGACCCCTCACCAGGGGAACACAAATAAAATTACACCACAGAACATCCAATCCTGCCTAGGTAAAGTACCGGCTAAACGGGAACAAATACCATTCTGGTTGGCACAGAAAATTACCCAAATAGAGGCGGTGTTTCCTGACACCACCCCGCTAGAAAAACACAGGATTCTGACTATCTGTCTCCCAATGGGAATCGCACCACACATAGAGGACTGTGACACTTGGGGTACAGTCTTTGCTTCCATCTACACAAAAACGCACGGTGTTCCATCCATTTCGGTGATACCAGATGTGCTAAAACAAATTGAAGACGAATACGGTCCAGAACCTGCTTTAACTCTTGGTATGAAATTACTGAAAGACTTCAAGCAGGTCTCGGCTATATTATTAGCCAACATAAAAGGTGAAGCAGCAAACATGGCGATCCGCCAGAGGTTAAAAGAGACAGATATAGCAGACCAACCAGCTGAAATTGCCAGAATCATAGAAAAATCCTATGAGGAACTAGGTAGGGACAGTTTAGGTGGAATACCAGTAAAACCACAACTGACTGAAAGTCCAGAAAAAATATTTTTTAATAATAATTCACCAAAAAAGAACTGGGATGGAAACAAACAATCCAGTCCTAAAGAAAAGAAATTCCAGTCCAGAGGAAGGTCTCCTAGGCGAAGGGAGAAATCTCCGAACCAAAGACACAGGTCACCCCAGAGTGACCCCTCTGGGAAAAGATATAACCTTAGAAATAGGGATAATATAAAAAAAACCTGATAGATATCAAGACATTGATACGCGTCCCTCTCAATCTTTTCAGACTTCCTCGCTGAAATCGGAAAGAAGAGGACGATCAGAACAAAGAGAAGAGCACGCCAAGTCCAAAGACAAGGAACCTGCTCAACTAAAAAAGAAATTACAATTTCCAAAAAAGAAGGTAGCCAGTATCAAGGTAGTTAACAATGCCGAGAATACTGAGGACACAACTGAAAAACGGAGAGTGGGCTCAGACAATGCTAGACAGCGCAGCAGAAGTGAGCATAGCTCGCAAAGTCCTTATGAATCATCTGGAGACAGTGGACACAAATGAATATCTTCAAGTGGAAACTGCAGACACCAGGGTTAGCAAATCTCACAAGATATACGAGATAACATTACGTATAGAGGGAGATAAGACTAGGAAAATAAGGGGACTATTTTGGGATAACCTCTCCAAGGGCTATGACATCCTTCTAGCTGAACAAGACTGGCCACCAGAGTTTGTCAGGGAGTGCCCTCATGGCGAAGAAGTAATTATGCCTGCCTTCTCAAATCAAATTCCAATTCATAAAAAATACACACTTGCTAGAAAGTGGGCAGTGGCTCTAGCACCTGCTTTATATAAAAATCATGTAGGATGGGATGAGGATTCTCCTCCTCACAAAATCCAGTTAAAATCACAACCTACTGCACAAAGGCAGTACCCAATTAAGCAAGAAGCTAAAAAACAGGTAAATGAAATACTAGATCAGCTAGAATACCAGGGGGTGATTGAAACTTGCACCTCACAAATGAACAATCCTTTGTTTCCGGTCTCCAAACCAGACAATTCATATCGTCTAGTTTTGGATTACCGACACCTTAACACATGTTGCAAAACTTTTGCAGTGCAAAACTCACACAGTGTTGCACTAATGAATAATATAGTGCGCAAAAAATATAAAACAACCTCAGACATCTCTAATGGATTCTTTTGTCAAAACATAGCACCAGAGAGCAGATATTTAACTGCATTTTCAGTAAATGGCACTCAAAAACAATGCAGACCCGAATATAATACTCATCCCGGTCATTAAAAGAAAATCTATAACCTTGAAACTTATAGAAAATGGACTGACACCTAGAGGTGGCACAGTCATATTCGTAATTGAGGCACACGAATATCGGCAGACAGAGGTATACTATTCATGGATACATTTTCCAGCAGCAAATGCTGTAACAAAGTACTTCCACTATTACAAAATAGAGGAACCTCCTAATGAGTACACTCCTTTCGAGGAGGTAGAAGTACCACTCAAATTTCAAGAGCATTTGCTCTTATTTGATGGCGCCCTAAAACATAATAATCACATCACCAGGCTCGGTCCTTTAGGAAGACCAGGAGCAACGTGGCCGGTCCTAGCCGGATACACACCACATCCAGACATCAATGGGATGTCTGCAGCAGAGCTGTTAACACAGCTAAAACAATTAATAAAAATTCATAGACAATTAGTTCAGTATGTGATGCGGACTTCAACAATTCAGCCAGCGATTAAACTTCCACAGCTGACCCCTCACCAGGGGAACACAAATAAAATTACACCACAGAACATCCAATCCTGCCTAGGTAAAGTACCGGCTAAACGGGAACAAATACCATTCTGGTTGGCACAGAAAATTACCCAAATAGAGGCGGTGTTTCCTGACACCACCCCGCTAGAAAAACACAGGATTCTGACTATCTGTCTCCCAATGGGAATCGCACCACACATAGAGGACTGTGACACAAGGGGTACAGTCTTTGCTTCCATCTACACAAAAACGCACGGTGTTCCATCCATTTCGGTGATACCAGATGTGCTAAAACAAATTCAAGACGAATACGGTCCAGAACCTGCTTTAACTCTTGGTATGAAATTACTGAAAGACTTCAAGCAGGTCTCGGCTATATTATTTGCCAACATAAAAGGTGAAGCAGCCAACGTGGCGATCCGCCAGAGGTTAAAAGAGACAGATATAGCAGACCAACCAGCTGAAATTGCCAGAATCATAGAAAAATCCTATGAGGAACTAGGTAGGGACAGTTTAGGTGGAATACCAGTAAAACCACAACTGACTGAAAGTCCAGAAAAAATATTTTTTAATAATAATTCACCAAAAAAGAACTGGGATGGAAACAAACAATCCAGTCCTAAAGAAAAGAAATTCCAGTCCAGAGGAAGGTCTCCTAGGCGAAGGGAGAAATCTCCGAACCAAAGACACAGGTCACCCCAGAGTGACCCCTCTGGGAAAAGATATAACCTTAGAAATAGGGGTAAGATAAAAAAACCTGATAGATATCAAGACATTGATACGCGTCCCTCTCAATCTTTTCAGACTTCCTCGCTGAAATCGGAAAGAAGAGGACGATCAGAACAAAGAGAAGAGCACGCCAAGTCCAAAGACAAGGAACCTGCTCAACTAAAAAAGAAATTACAATTTCCAAAAAAGAAGGTAGCCAGTATCAAGGTAGTTAACAATGCCGAGAATACTGAGGACACAACTGAAAAACGGAGAGTGGGCTCAGACAATGCTAGACAGCGCAGCAGAAGTGAGCATAGCTCGCAAAGTCCTTATGAATCATCTGGAGACAGTGGACACGAATGAATATCTTCAAGTGGAAACTGCAGACACCAGGGTTAGCAAACCTCACAAGATATACGAGATAACATTACGTATAGAGGGAGATAAGACTAGGAAAATAAGGGGACTATTTTGGGATAACCTCTCCAAGGGCTATGACATCCTTCTAGCTGAAAAAGACTGGCCACCAGAGTTTGTCAGGGAGTGCCCTCATGGCGAAGAAGTAATTATGCCTGCCTTCTCAAATCAAATTCCAATTCATAAAAAATACACACTTGCTAGAAAGTGGGCAGTGGCTCTAGCACCTGCTTTATATAAAAATCATGTAGGATGGGATGAGGATTCTCCTCCTCACAAAATCCAGTTAAAATCACAACCTACTGCACAAAGGCAGTACCCAATTAAGCAAGAAGCTAAAAAACAGGTAAATGAAATACTAGATCAGCTAGAATACCAGGGGGTGATTGAAACTTGCACCTCACAAATGAACAATCCTTTGTTTCCGGTCTCCAAACCAGACAATTCATATCGTCTAGTTTTGGATTACCGACACCTTAACACATGTTGCAAAACTTTTGCAGTGCAAAACTCACACAGTGCTGCACTAATGAATAATATAGTGCGCAAAAAATATAAAACAACCTTAGACATCTCTAATGGATTCTTTTGTCAAAACATAGCACCAGAGAGCAGATATTTAACTGCATTTTCAGTAAATGGCACTCAAAAACAATTCTGTCGGTTAGCCCAGGGGTACAAGAACAGCCCGGGGGTATTCTCATCGAGAGTAACAGAATTACTTCAACTATATGATGATGAAGCATTATCTTATGTCGATGACATTTACTTAACAGATGATGACTTGGAGACTCACTTGAAAAGAGTGAACACCATAATACTTGGGTTCGCTACAGAGGGTTACAAATTCAACTTTAAAAAATCAAGAATTGCCCATCTGACAGTCCTGTTCTTAGGATATGAATTATCAAGCGAAGGCAAAAGCCTGGCTGACAATTTCCTAGAGAAATGTGCCGTACTCCAAGCACCTAGAACACTAAAAAACCTACAGTCGATTCTAGGCTTCCTAAATTTCGGAAGAACATACATTGCAAATTACGCAGAAAGGGTCAAACCCCTTTATGATCTAATTAAACCAGATTTTAAAAAATCCAATTGGTCTCAAATACACACAGAAATTCTGAGATCCTTACAAACAGACATGCTAATTAAAACAAAATTAGAAACACGTGATAACACACGCAATCTTGTGATTCGAGTCATCCCAGGGAGATGCGGATTCACATACCTGACCTCTAATGAAGGTATGTGAGGTCACATACCTGACCTCTATGAAAAGGTACCAATTGCATTCAAATCACACTTGTACACAGAAGCTGAACAGAAATTCAGCAACAAAGAAAAAATTGTTCATGCAGTTCAAACCGCAATAGCTAGAGAGAAAGATCAAGCGGACGGTAGACATATCACAGTCAGAACAGCAAAATCAGCCTTTGAGGCACTAACAACACCGTGGAATTTACCAACAACAGCATTGAATCCGGAATGGATACAATGGGTGAATTCTATCACAACGGACAAAGTATACTACTACTTTGATCCAGAACTAGAGGAATTAAAAAATCTAGAATATGAAGAAACATATCCTCTGCCAATCGACATTCTGCCTTTACGACATTACGCCTGTGTAATCTATACAGACGGACATGCTCAACCCTCCGTTTGGGGAGAACAAGCATACAACCCCACATGTGAGATTACAAAAGAAGTGTGGCGCGGAGGTAAACTAAAACCTCTATTAACAAAGACACACTCAGTAGAAAGTAATTCAGAACAACAAACTGAAATATTAGCTTTAAAAATGGCGCTAGATAATGTGGATCGCGAATTCCCGACACTTATAGTGTCAGATTCATATTACTGCGTCAAATCATATAACAGCGATTTGCAGACATGGATTCAAAACGGTTACAAAGATGACACAGATGCACCAATAAAGCAGAAACTGCTCTGGGAACAAATAGCTCTTTTACAAAAAGAACTACCAAAGACTCACGTGACTCACTCACTGAGTCATCAGCGTGATGGCGTTCACGTTGTAGGGAATTCATTGGCTGAAACAGCCGCAGCGGCAGCCACTAAATCGGCTCCCGTAGTTCGAAAAAAGCGTACATTAAAATACATTGACGGTGAAACAGTGCTGGCGGTGAAAACGTCATCAAAAGGCGACTGCTCAGCGTTACCGATCAACTATCCACTCAATTATACATACATAATCGATGCAAACTCCGTCCCTTTTGCTCGAATCCCTGGAGTGGGGGATAGGGTGATTCCAAACATGGACAGGAGAAACTTGTTAATCGCAGACGCACATATGGGCGAGGGTCTCAGACACCTTAATCTAAAAGATTCTCTGGAAGAATTACAATCAAGGTACTGGTGGCCAGGCATGAGCCTGCGTCATACCATGTTTGTAAAAAACTGCCCAAACTGCAACAGAGATCGCAGTGGGGAGAGAAACAGTTTAATACCTCGTCGTTCTACTCCAGAAAAAATCAGGAGTAAAAAGGAAGGGTTGCGATTAACATATACAGGCTAGTTCCACTTATAATGTAGATCACCAGCACTCGGCTGACGTCCGGACTGTTATACAAAGATTTGCGGGTCTAAATGGCATATACGCTAAGCGCATGCTACGTTTGACTATTGTTTTCACTCAAGCCCTCCAGCCTGGGGGGAAACATGGCCAAATGAGCATAGTCCAGCGGGAATCTTCTCACTTCCTTCCTGAGGGTACGGGACGGTGTAAAGAAAAAACCAAGGCATAAAGCAATCTATAGCGGAAAGGATATTAGGTTCGGGAGCTGGGTGGGTCAAACATCTAATAAGTGTCCAACGTAGTCTCAATAACTTGCCAAGAAATTCTCTGAAGGGATTCAGTGCGTACGAATTATTATTTGGAACTAGGATGATGATCTCTGACATTGATAGTCAGACTTCAGTGGTGAAAGAAAAAACCTTTGATATCAAAGACCGTTTGGCTATTTTGCAGGACTTAAACAAAACAAGAAAAGACCTGAGCAACATAAAGTTGAAACAACAGCCAACAACCACTGAAGAACCACCACCTGTCCCAGCAAGACCTGTCTGGATTCCAAAAGTCGGGGATCTAGTCAGGGAAAAGATCGCGGTAAAGAAGGAATTTGGGCCTTCTTACAGGGAAGCAGTTCCTGTCTTGTCTGTCAACGGGACAAGATCAGTTGTACTACCGCCACTTGCTGTTAAAAAGGAGAACCGAGTTGTATCCATCGACCTGGTAAAACCACAACATGTGGCCGATAACAAACAGTAGGCCAAGTGGACTCCCAATAAGTAGCAGAACACCAAGGTTTGCTACCAGTACAGAGGTCCTAACGAAAAGGCTCATCACATTCGAAACGCCTACAGAAGAACAACAAGGACTATGCAACAATGCAATAGAACTAAGACCTCTGAATACCCAAATAAAAACATTTAGCAGAAACACACCAATCTATAATGAAGTACCAAGTGAAAATGCAAGAAACAGAAATCCTGAACCAATTGGAACAATTGACAGAACTGCATCCGGCTACTTCATTAACTTCGATGATTCCTCTGAGGGCTTCAGCGAATCAAAGACACAGCCATCATCAAAAACCTTTAAAGACAAAGCTAAGGAACTTTTGAGACAACTGAAAGAAACATATCTGATTTCTCCATGGATTGAATTTTGGGTGGGTTTTGTTGCATTTATCCTCATACTTTGGCTCATCATGGTACTTACTTTGGGACGCTTCATTGAGGGAAAATATGCTAAAATGGACACAGCAAGTCAGAAAATCAACTTGATCCTCAAACCACACACATCTTCACACGTCGAGAAAAGAGAACTTTCTTCAGCCAACTTCACAGCCAATCCGATACCTGGTGGGGTAGCTTGGGACAACACTGACTATGAAATTTATGGTCCGGTCGAGATCCTGAAATATCCACACCAAATTAAGATCTCATTGAGTGACTTTGCAAAACCAAACTCATTTGCTGATGATTGGGACTTCGAAAGCATTAATAATATGATATCTGACTTAGTAATGTCTGCTAAATTTACCAAACATGATTATTTGCAGGGTTCTACAAATTATGACAGTATGTATTGCTATAACCACTATGGTAACCACTTTTTACATAGATCTGCACAACCTAGAAATGTTTTAAATTATAATCAATGGGAACATTGTGCAACACCTCCAAAAGGGAGCTCAAGAACCGTTTACGACAAATATTCATATTTTTCAGGTTTTAACATAAGTAATGCTGAAACATTTTATTTTAAAATGTCGAACAAGACAGGAACCAAAACCATGATAACCAACACAAAATTGTTATATTCAGACTCATTTTTTGAACAAATGAATACTTTTGGATTTGATTATTGGGACAAAAATGTTGAATTGAAAAGTGTTTGGGGTACAAAAGAATGGCAAGTACAGGGTATAGAAGCTTTGTTTAGAGCCTGCATGATCCCAGAACAAATGATATTTTTAAATGACACTGTTCAACAGACCACCTGTCTTGGCTTAGCCAAAATCAAAGATTTAAATAAACCGTCTATTCCAAAGCCAATAATGTTTAGCAATAACTCTGATACAGATGAAGAGATAGACGTAAACCATATATTAAACCAAAACAGAACACATCCTGATTGGAAACAGTGGTTGATCTGGCCCACAGATACTAATAACTGTCAAGACAGATTCCTGAACAAAACACAGGGGTTCAAAATGACCAGGCCAGACCCTAGATATCCTCAAAGACATCACCCAGGGATAATAACAACCTACAGTGTGGGCAAATTATGCCTTCAATGGCTACAAACTTCCACACTGGCAGAAATTAAGCAACACCTAACTTTACTTACTGATGGTGCTGACTTGCGTGATTTCATAATGGGACCACGCAAACAGCGTCAAAAACGTTTCATAGCAGCCTCTGTATATGCAGCATACAATGAGGCCTGGAAGGTTACTCAAATTGAAACAGCAGAGAGAATACGGGAAATTGACCGTATTAATTTGGAAAAATCACTTTCTGTAGTGGACAATGGGTTAATGACTCTGTCCTCCAGAATTTTTTCTTTGGACAGCATTGTGTCGTCAGCAATCGATATATTATCGCAAGACTTACTGCTATTACAACACGGTCAGTCACAATTGCGTTCTATTGTACAGCTTGGCTGGACGTTACAAAATCTGCGTTCAGGCTATGTGCCTTGGCGTTTAATCAACACAACATCACTATTCCAAATCTTTAACCTTACTGATAGACAAATCAGTATGGCGCAAAAGGGTGCTGATTATACAATCTTGAGCATTGAAAAACTAGAAAGATTACCAATGACAATGTCAGAACGACCTGTCAATGAATGGATAATACATGGGATAATAAATATTTCAATCTCAACCTTCAGGTTTCAATACTGCCAAAAATATATACAGGCTGGCATGTACGAGAAATTGGGAAAGGGGTACCTTAAAACAACATGGAACCTGCCCTATTCACATGCATGTGTCAGTAATAAAGGACAGAAAGTGTTTCTTAGTGGCAACAATTGTGCGATGTCACTGAGTGGCACACTTCTGTGTAACGGAATTAGTTTGCATGGAGCCTGTGAAGGGAATTCATACAACCTTTCATGTCACCAGCAAGGCGCACCTGCAACAGAAATAGAACCACTCTTTCAAAGACTCTATAATGGGAGTTACATTCTTATTGTAGACCGCAGATGTTGTAGTCTTATGCCCGGGACTCCTTATCTAGTAACTACTACTGCGAAGGTCAAGTGCTGTGGACGCACATTGTTCCCCAGCTCCTTCCCAGACAGGGAGGCAAGGGCATGGCCCGATTTGAAAATTACTTCTATTCGAATAGATACTTTAAGCAGAATGAAAACAGTCCTTCTTCAGACGCCTACCAGGCTCTCGTCATCAAAAGAACGTATGATCTACAAGTCGCAAGGACGACTGCAGAGATACATACATTATTATCAACTAATTCCCCCGTACATTTCGCGGAAATCCTGAATGAAATCTTAAATATTTCTGATACCAATGGGGTCTCAAAGGTATTTAAGACAGTATTTTCGATGGCATTAACACCATTCAAAGCCATACTGGGTATTTTTCCAGATTTCGTCCATTCGATTTTTGGCGGACTTCCCCTGATCCTGGGACTAATTGCAGGAATCCTATTCTTAGTCCTTATTTTTCGTTATGGCAACCCATGTCACAGACAAAACTCTTGCGACAAGGGAAGAAACAATCCTAGCCATTGGATACCGGGACCGGATATCAAAAATCCTGGGACTCTCTCAGCTTAGATACCTGAACATGACTTGGTTTCTATCATTTCGACCAATGTGGCAAAGATGTGTTTTACCTGTATTGAGGTGTCTGCTATGCGGAGAAGAATGCGTGTTAGACACCTGTCAGACGCTACAATCGGATGCGCCGATGGATGCAGAAACATTGTTGAGCCCGATCAAGGTTCATGCTTTGTGCTGCCCTCAAAGGCTACCAATCCTGATGACGGCATTCGTGAAAGCTTCACCACTACGATTGATGGGTAGTGAAGTTCAAGATGAAAGCAGCATCGAACAGGTACGACCTTCTGTCAGTAATGCAAATCAGAATGTCAATGGAGACAATCATGCGCAAGAATGCATGATTACACCTATTTCCGAGTTAGTGGAACTTTCCCAGGAAGCTGTTGACAGTTTTTTTCGAAAGCCTAAATGATATGATGTTCTCACCCGAACAGAAATAGAGACTTTTGAGCAAGCTCGCACACGGCGTTCCCTGAATTCGGCCTTCAACTTTAAAAATAAAGTCACATGAACATTTTCGCTCCAGTTCACGGACAGCAGTTTTTCCAGCAGCCCCAAATATTTTTGCATATTTTTCGGGACACTATCTTCTGCTTAAAGTAAGAACTATTCTTAGAGAACTAAGGTTTCTAAATTTTAGATAGCTTATAGACATTAGCTGCCCGCTGGCATGTTCATAAAGATATTTTATTCTGTGATGGAATGGTCTCGAAACTTTTTTCTGTAAGAAACCATTTCATGTGTAATTCTCATATACCAAATAAGCAATAATGTATACAAATGCGATTACTTTGGCATTTTTCTACAGCTTGAGTGCATACCATATATATATGTCTGCAATTTTTTTCAGTATATTTGAAAATTTCAAAATGCATTTATGTATTTTGGGGTGGTAAGGTATACACACTACTCTATAGTATGTTGTACTATGTTATACTATGCCTAGATTAGTAAATATGTCCATAGTTAGCGTGGAGTGGGTGTCATGTATTCCTATAGGTCCTGAATCGATCCCCCTATTCCTGACCCTATTCTAGTTAAACAAACCAACAAGTTAACTAGCAGTCAGCCCATGAGGCAGAAAACCCCCATGATGCAGATACCGTTATCTGACGCAGTCACACTACGGCACAGGAACGTGTTATCTGATTAGGTCATAACACTTGCGATCTAATTAGACAAGCGATATTCCTCCAGCCCCTGATAAGGCATACGGAGTTCTCATAACAAATCAAACCTATGACAACCTGGGCAAAACCCTGCGGCCATTGTTTTGATTTCACTGAGAACTTTAGTGAAAGAATGTGCTAACGAGCAAGTCGTATGACATCTTTATTGACGTATCTATGTCCATCCTTACGTCAATCTCGGCACCTTAAAGGTATAAATATTACCGATCTTGCCATATGCAAACACGCGCGTGGTGACGAGACGGAGCAGCCATACTTGCCGAAGCGAAGAGCAGAGCAGACCCCGCTGGCGCAGCCCCGCCTTTCTGACGCGCTGAGAGACGCGCTGCTTTCTCCTGCCGAGAATCCAGCACCGGCGTTTCTGGGTAGCCCTCGCAGGCAGCCTGGAATATCGAGACCAGAGAGAGAGATACCATTCCTCATTCATCCTAAATTCCAGGTACAGAACTGAATAACCCCTCACAGAGAATTCTTTAGTTATTCACTTGGCAACAACAAACTTAACTTAAACTGTAACTATCTATTCCCGCCCACGTATTAGACTTAGGTCAGGTACACGGGGTAGGCGTATCTAGAAACACCAGTTGAGTACGTTTAGTCAAATGTATATGTGTATATAATATATTTTATTCATTTTAAAACATCTTGTGGCTTAGAAACCATATCAATGTTTTTACAGTATTATTTTATACTATTGCTTTTAATGTATGCACTTTACTTAACTATAAGTATTGCAATAATATCGATCCATTTCTCTTGTATGAGAAAAGAGACTGATCAATAAATAACACCTTTTTATTGAACACGCCCGTCTCTTCCTTTTCTCTACATTCTGATGAGACTAAGAATGCACGTACTGACTGAGTAAAATAATTTGCCTTTTGTTCACACGACTCTCGAGATTGACTCTTGATTAGGGGAGAGCAAAGTTGTCATGTTCTATGGTTGTCAGAAACTAAATCCCTTCTTGTCTAATCAGGGAAGTTAATTCCTCCTTGAACATTCGAGAAAGTTTCTAGTGAACTCTGAGCTAAGCTGGCAAACCCAAAACTTTAAGTCTAGTATCGACAGTAGTAGACCTAGTTAACGTCTGGCCTAGGCCTTTACTGCTGTAGGTATTATTCCAATGCGCAGAGCCTATTGGGAAGATAGGAACTACACTACAGAACGTCCCTGGGTCCTACTAGCTCACCATGTCGCTCTATTGAACACCATACAGCTGCATTGCAGAGAGGTGGTCCGAAGCCATGTCCCATTTTACACCTCTCTGCAATGCAACATTCTTGTACTTTCTGTACATATCAGGTGGGTTAGTTGGCCACCAGCGACACCTAGGATTCAAGGCAACTTCATCCCGTAACTTAAAACGCCCACAGAGCATCTTTCTACACATATCTACTCCGTCCATCCACCCCTTCTTCACCAGCATGCAAACACAGCCCATTGTGCATATGAATACTTGGTTAATCTTACCTTCACAGTAATACAAATAAAAAATGCTACACATTTTTTCAGTTGTTTTTTATAATTTACATTTCTGAAAATATTATATTTTAGAATTAGGATCTGTGAAAGAGAAGAAAAAATACAGTTATTATATATGATATATTTTTACAACACAGCATAATTTTAACAGTTTATAAATAATTTTCTTTGCCTTTTTTGCAGTTCTCAGAATATATTGAATTACACTAGAATCAGTGATTTCAATCGTACTCATCACATACCAGCGGGCAAAAAAAACAATCAATAAGAATGTTTAAAAAAAAAAACTACATCTAACATATTTATCATAGACCCAACTATTTCTACACATTCCACAAAAACTATATCCTCAATAACTAACCATATAATACAAATCACACATGTGTAAAATGCTTTCTTCTAAGAGAAATTTCTTACTTGAATATGAAAGAACTCAAATAAAAATACGATGAACAATTATTTTTAATTTTCATACACTGTAAATAATGTTCTTTAAAATATATGCAGACAGAATGTGCAAGAAAAAGTCCCCCAAAATCCCCAGAAAGAAATTTTCAAGGTGCTCTCGGAGCTGAGAAAAAATAAGGAGCAGAGGCCTTACTTTTCACAAAAGGACTGTCAAAGCTTCCAGGACTTTTTTGTCAATAAAATTGAAGATCTTCTGTCAGAAATTTCTTGCACCCCTGTGCTGGAATGCTCGCTTCAAGTGAAGCCCCTTACTCCTAAAGTAGATTTTCCCCTGAATAGCTTCTCTCTGATTACGAAAGAGTTGCTAGCAAGCCTGGTGGGGAGGGTAAAGTCAGGTTCACAAGGAGATCCTTGCCCCCCGAAAGTCTTTAAGCTAGCCATGCCAGGGTTGGAGGAGGACGTTCTCCACCTCCTCAACATATCTCTGAAAACTGGACAAGTTCCGGCTATGTTTAAGGAGGCCCGGCTGATTCCGCTGCTAAAGAAGCCAGGGGCGGATACGAAAATTTTAAAAAATTTCAGGCCTATCTCCCAATTACCTTTTTTAGCAAAGGTCCTGGAACAACACGTGCTATCCCATCTTTCCAAGCATCTGGAGACTAATGAGCTGCTAGAGCAAAATCAGGCTGGCTTCCGGCCATATCACAGCACAGAGTTGGTTATGGCGTCTATTTTAGACGAATTGAGGTGCAGAGCTGATAAGAGGCTCCCGGGGGCCCTGGTGCTACTCGATCTCTCCGCGGCTTTTGACACTGTTTGTCATAGTCAATTGCTGGCACGTGTGAGAGATCTGGGCATAGGGGGCCCCGTACTAGGCTGGCTTGCATCCTTTCTGCAAGATAGATCGCAGAAGGTGCAGCTGTCTGACCTAGTTTCAACATCTTCTGCTATCACCTGTGGAGTACCGCAAGGCTCTGCCCTCTCACCACTCCTTTTCAACATCTATTTGCAGCCACTGATTTCTGCTCTGAATCAGATGGAGTGTCAGATCTTTAACTACGCTGATGACACGCAGATTATTATCCAATTAGGGGATTCTCCAGGGGTGCAAACCAGGTTGCATAACATCCTAAGGTACACAGTGAATTGGATGTCCGCCAACTCCTTGAAGATCAATCCGGACAAAACTGAGGTGCTGCCCATAGTCACCTCGGGCAGCCCCTGGAATGACGTTTTTTGGCCCAAGGAGTTGGGTAGGGCACCGGAACCAGCAACCGTGGTGAAAAGCTTGGGAATTCACATTGATAGTAACCTGTCTATGAACAAACAGGTGTCCGTAGTGGTTGGCACATGTGTTGGTCTTCTGAGACAGCTTCGCAAGATTTCTCAACTGCTGTCTTTTTCCACCTTAAGAAGTGTTGTGTCAGCTATGATCCTGGGGCGTCTGGATTACGGCAATGTGTTATACTTAGGACTTCCCCAGCGGCAACTTGCGAGGCTGCAGATCGTAATGAATGATGCCGCGAGATTAATTTTTAAGATGCCAAGGAAAACGCGTGCTACCCCTCTCCTGCATCAGTTACATTGGCTCCCAGTTAGACATAGGGCGTTGTTCAAAGGACTGTGCATTTCACACAAGGTACTCTATGGCAATGCGCCTAGTTACATCAAGACCAGACTCACTGGTTATACCCCTGGTAGGGCGCTACGGTCCTCTGAAGCTACTCTTCTGGCCAATCCACGCTTTCGCCTGTCCACTATGGGTGGGCGTGCTCTTTCTACTTTGCTTCCAGCAGCGTGGAATAAATTGCCAATTGGTCTCCGCAAGGAGTCCAATCTATTGCTCTTTCGCCGAACATTAAAAACAATACTTTTTCGGGAAGCGTGGGGAGTGCTATAAGTTTAGACATCTGGTTTCGGCAGTACTGGTTTCCTTTTGTGTACAAGCGCTTAGAGACCTCGGGGTGATAATGCGCTATATAAATGGAAATAAATAAATAAATACATAAATAAATATTTACTTTTCCTCTAGGCCAAATAGTATTCTTGAAATCCTTTATATTGAAATTGTCCAATAGTAATTGTTTAAATATATATTAAAAAATTCCTCAGAGGCCGAATTATGTTCCTTAAACTTTGGCTTTAAAAATATTAGGTGGGAATTTGGTAGTTCTTTAGGCAAACATTGTTTAAAAACCAATTGTGCATCATTACAATCAGATTTTAAATAGGCAGTCTAATGTCCTGATGTTGCAGAAGGACCATCATGGAAAATGATTGCTACTGCTACAAAAGTTCTTCCTGATAAATATACTTGACTTGCTACAAAATGTTTAATTAAAGTTTCCAATTTCCTTCCATCAGCTGTACAATGTTACATCATAAAAATTATATATTGTCCATATCTTTCTATAAATAATGTTGATAACATTTCTGACTTGCATTGGCTACACTTCATGTTTTGATTTGCTGCTTTAACTAGTTTGTTGAAAGACACTGATTTACAGTCTGCTAATGTCAAATATATAAATCTTTCAGTGTCTATGTTAGTGCTACATGTAAACATACAATTTTCACATTGATGTTCCCATTTATAACAAAGGCTAAAAAGATTTTCAATTTCTATGCCTTCATTTTCCAATACGGTAAGCATATACATTAGAAACTCCTGAGCATCTTGTTGGATATTCTGCGTAAATTGTGTAGAACCAGAACATATATCCTGAAGATTACAAATATCAGAAATTTGATTTTTACTTTTATCAGTTCTCAATTTTTCATAAACAGAATGCAACAAGGAACAAAATCTTTTTTCCCGACTCTCCAAAATTGGCTGCTGCAAACTGTCAAGAAAAAAAACAACATTGACCACTACATTAGCATAGCAGTTGATACCTGAACTATTTTCAAACTGATAACCAACAATCTCTTCAACAGTTGCAATCACATTATCTTTTTTTTTCCTTCTCTATACCTTCACTACAGATATTCTCATATCTTCTTTTTCGACCTACCACAAGATTTTCAAATACATGATATTGACCTAAATCAGGAGCATATGCTCTTCTTAACCTATTAGACTCTTTTACACAGTTTGCATCTGCAGTAACCTTTGTGTCATCAAAATCAATAAAAAACAAACCAGATAAAGTTCTGACTCGGTACAAAGCAACATATGCGATACCCTCTTTAAACAAGGTACTTCCAATGTTCACCAAAGCACTGTCTACACTTAAACCTTGAGATTTATGAATAGTCACTGCATATGCCAGAGAAACTGGAAACTGTTTTCTACGGACATATAAATCTTTAACAAGCAAAAAACGAACTGAACAACAACCAATTTGTTTTACTTCTTCAATCTGATCAAATTACATTTTTAAAAATTCAATTCCCTCTTTATTCTGATAATTAACAAAATCCACAACTTTGCCCATTGCTCCATTAACTAAACTTTTTTCTACATCCAAATTATGCCTTAAAATTACCTGACACTTTATACATGCATATAGATTCTTTTCTAAACCAACAGTTTTAGATATCGATTTTTCTAAAGAATACAATTTTGTTTTCAATGTTTCTGTCAAAATAATAGTGATTCCTTCATGCTCTCATTTATCAATGGCTTCCATTTTTATTATTTCTTCATTTTCCAGCTTCAAAAGTTGTTAATTGAATATAGAACCCTCACGCAGTGTTGACATTAAGCAGATTATAGATTTATTTTCTGCAATTTTCAAAATTTATTTCTCAGGAACTATATCTTCATTTGGAAACAAATTGGAAAGTAATCGACTCTGCAAAGCTTTTTTGCCATGTTCTGTCAGTACTTCAATTCTTATATCTTGAAGAATAGTTCAATAATCAATATTATTTGCCTGTTGCATATTTGTAATGAGTGTTTTGTATTCAAAATATGACCATATATTAACGTTTCCAACACTACCAAAAGACTTTCTGGTGTCTTCATGCGCCAGTGTTTTAAATACTGGTTGTCCTTTTACAGGAGTAAGTTGCAGTAGATCTCCAAAAACGATGACATGTTTTCCTCCAAATAAGGCATCGTACTCTGTTTTAAGAATTTGCTGCATTCTTAAATGCACAAAAGCAAGCATTAAGTATGAGACCGTGCTTACCTCATCAATAATCAGAAGTTTCATTTTCTTTAGCTCTCTTGACACTTCTTAACAAGCTTCTCTAGATAGCTTGTGATATTCTAATTTGTTTTCATGCTCCACAGGTAGCATAAGTAAACGATGCAATGTAATTCCTTTAACCCCTTGCAGCCTGACCGCAGCACTACCTCCCTAGTGCTGCCGTCGGCCAATGGCCAACGGAGCCCCGCCCACTCTTTAGAATGCCCGCACCGCGGCGGAAAAACCGCAGCAGTTAAGGCGTTAATGATGTGTGCTGCCAACCCAGTTGGAGCAGTTACAACACAAGACAAATGTGAGTCAGTTGTTTTCTGTAGATAACTGGTGATTACTTTCATGAAGAAACTTTTTCCTGTTCCAGCTTGTTCATTCACATATATTCGGATCGGTTGAAATGATGTGCATGTGCATTCTTTCTTTTCATGAAGAAATCCATGGTCAATATTTTGTCTCACTTGCTGATATATTTCTTTCTGTTCAACAATTAGTTGTTCTTCCAAGTTTGCTAAGTCCTTAAATTCTTCTTGAGCTTGATGCATTGCTGTTTCCACCTCATTCATGGTGATTGCTGCTTTATTTTCAGCAATTGGTTGTCCTAGTGGATCTTGACTCAGTGTAGCAGATTTTTGAGAACTGTCTCTAGCAATCTCAGCTTCAATAATGGCTTCTTGATCAATTTCATCGTTCAACATTTTCACATAATTTGCAAATCCTGTATATTCTATGGTAGCTTTACAAGCATTGAAGGAATCTTCATAGCTCTGAAAATCTCCAAGTAATTCCAATTCTGCCACGGTTTGAAAAGTTGCAAAAGTGCTAAATAGTAAAATTCCCTTTTATCAGGAGTGTCGCAACTCAGTTTCCTGTGATTAATTAAATTTCCTTTCCTTTGTTTCACCAAACATCCTTCGGAACCAAATACTTCATATTTTCCATTATTGATGTTTTCTGTAATATTCCATTTAAAAGTGTCGTTTTCTGATTTTGTAATGTAGGACGTTACATATCGAGCAACAGCAATGGAATTGTCCGCAACGTACTGAATATCAATGTTAGCATTCCACATTTACAGAATAACTGGATTGTAATCTTTTATGTATTTTGATTCTTTGCTTCTTCTCAAATTGTAGGTATTTTTTGGAGACTTTCTTGTGATGATATGTTGCATAGCTGACATAAAACTGTTTACTCTTCCTTTGGATGCTACAGGACGTGGAAATCCAAAACGACATTTGGTATAAAACTTTTTATTAGACTTGTACTTTCGTCGACAGTATTTTCCACATCAATGGCTTTGGAATCGTAAGACTTGTTGTCTTAAGTTGTTTTCTTCTGTGCTTTTGGGTATAGCACATGTGGCATATTCGTCAATATAAGACAAAACAGTATCATTCAAATCTGTTCCGAATTTGGGGGCATCCTAAATCCATATCAGCATTTGTATATGAGGAGCATCTCTTGCTTGATACTCCTTTCTGCAAAAGAAATCCACAACTTCTCCAAGAGGAGGAGTTTTTTTATTGCAGATAAAAGACATCATAGCTTCAAGTCTATGATTGAAATACCTGCATACATTAACAGGATCCAAAGAGCACAATTCTCAAGGTTTCTTGTATTCAATATTTTTATATTCAAATTTGCCTCTCGAAGAAATTCAAGTGAATCAGCCCAAGCGTATTCAGCACAGATTAAGGTAAGGAACCATGTAGGAGTTCCTAAGTTCCTTAGCATACATTTAAGTTCTCCATGAGAACAGTACCAATTTTCATTAGTGCCACGCTGACATGCCATCAGATTAATCAGCTGAGATGAGATCATTTCTCTGGTGTACTTTATCCATGAATTCCTTTGCAGAAACATTTTGCAGATGTACTCCTGTTTTCAATATGTGATTGACTGCATATGAAAGTCCAGACAAAACACTCTCAAACAAAAGATGAAATATATATGGGATACATTGTCGAAATCTTGGATCTTCTGCATACACTCTTGTTGTCCGATTCTCAGATGCAGGAATCTGCACAGGTCGTTCATCATATTGTCCTCATTTTCCTGTTGGACACAACTGCGGAAAACAATGAGTTTCCAAGCTTTCTTCCCAAACACTCATGGAACTTCCCTTTTCTTTTTTCATTTGGAATAACTCAATAGTATTCCCCATCACTTCTTTTGAATGAAGTGGATGTACACTGTAATGTTCATAGATTTCTTCACTTCTGGACATGTCCACTTTTTCAATTTGTCCACTTGACGTTTCAGTATGTTCTGCTAAAAGCATTTCTTCTTCTCCCACATGCACATTTTTATAGTACCTGTTGTTTTTTCTCAGATACAATGTGGCCTTTTGCACTTTCCTAACATCCACACATTCTTGCCAGATTTGCTTACTCTTAGTAGGAACACCATTAACTAGAATAACTAGTGGTTCATTTTCTACATTCTCTACAAAAATACTTTCAATATTTTTCTTTAAATCTAGAGGTAAATATACAACTCTTCCTTTTAATCCTCTCTGTAAATCTGAAGGAGGCAATTTATCTGTTTTATGCTCCAAACGAACGATGCACACATTGAATGAGAATAGACTCATAGGTATTTAAATCCATCAGTTCTGGAGGACTAGTTACAAACTCTCGATTATTATGCACAGCTCTAGCGGGCATTTTATTCTCATCTAATTTATTACAACAATATTTACAAATACGATAATCAGAACCCAAATCAAAACAATTCTTACCAACAAATAAGTTGCAAATTGCTTCCACTTATCATTATTTTCTCTTTCACTTTTTAAATACAGATCAACAGTCCTAGTCTGATTTTTATAGTGAATTCGACGACAACAAATACAAGAATAATTTGGCCTTTCACCTGTAATCACCTTAAACGTTGTAATTTCTTCTTCCAAATGTTTTGTAGTACTATGTTGCACATTCTCTTCAACATTTTCTTCTAATAATGTGTCAGTTTCTGCACTCTCTTGTTCAGGACCAAAGTAACAAATCTCAACTTCATCACAAACCTTCTTCACATCTGATACTGATCCACGCAAAAGAGCACTGTTCAACTCATTTAACATTAGTGTTGGACTTTTTGCATAATACAATCTCCTGACAAACTTCTGCATTTGAGAATGATGTACTGCTAACATCCTGAAGTGGTGAAGCACACTGTGACATACTTTTCTAGAAAGACAAGAAAGAGAATGACTTGCAAACCAGTATTTTTTCTCACTTTGCAAGGGTCTAGTACTTGCAATTCCTTAATCTTTTGTTTAACACTTTGTTTACTATATGCTTGTAAGAAATTGCATAAAATATCAATAGATTCTTGTCGTACACTACAAATACTACTGCAAACCCAAGTGTACACTGGGGCTTTAGGACGTCTTCCTAGAACTTAATCAGCTGTTCTCCATTTCTGGGAACCATCTTCTCTTTCTCAATTGGACAACCATTTCTAACCTCGTAAGCTCGACCACTGGTATCAACTGCATGCAATAAATTATTGGTCTGAAAATAACTTGCTTCATTAAAGAAAGGCTCTGAACTTGAACTGTGTTTCCATTCACCCCAAAATATCACAAAAATGACTCCTGTTAACTACTCTTTTCCTCTTAATATTGGCCTTCATTAAATGGATTGGTTTATCTAGTATTCGAATTGTGTTTAAAGCTAAAATGAATAGTTTCCTTTTTACTTCAAAAGCCTTTTGAACTATAGATTCAATAAGCTTCTTCTTTTTGTAAAATAGTGCTCTTTTTCTATATTTTTTCACATCTTTGAGCAAGTTAAGAACCACTCTGTTATAAACATTTTTTTTACGGATTTTTTTATACTAATTATGCCTTCTTTTACCATACATCGAATCTCTTGATTCTTTTTTTCCTTTCCTGTTATTCATATTCTTTTTTCTGGTCGAACCATTCTCAGTAGTTTGCACATTCTGCACACTGTTTCTAGGCTTTGAAAGTTTTTTAATGAATTCCTTTGTTTGTCTTACTGGAAGCCTTCTTCTTTTTACCCACATGATGTTGGTCATCCAAAACTGGCTGTTGAATTTTCTTCAGATAATTGTCCTTTTGCTGTCCTTTTCACTTTCTTTATTTTTCAGGCATGATAACTTATTTTAGTGATGATAAACAATATCGGTAAAAAATAACATAAATAAAAGTATTTTAATACATTTATAAATTATACTTTTCTATTACTATACAAACACATTCTATATAAAAAACATTTAATCACTTTGTTTTCTCATCACTAATTGAAATTGTAATTCAAGATGTATATATTTGTATAGGAATGCAAGGGGAATGACAGGGTGTTTGCAGCAGTGTGTGGATACTGACTGTGGAATTGACGGAAGGGTGCACGCAGGGTGCGCATAGAGTGGGCAGATCCTGCTGTGGCCTGTAGGTAGTTATAGTTAGGACCTAATTTCCATAGGAAAAGCGTTTTTTGTTTTCCCAATAACTTTGGCGCCGGGTGACGAATCTTCGCAACATTTTCAAAATTAGTGGCACGTCAGCTCCTGTCTTGTAAGTTTTGGGGTGATTAGTCAAGCGAGGGGCGGAGAAAAGAGGGGTCCCACAACGTGTTTTCCCAATGTAGTTTTCTATAGGAAACTTTAGACAGGGCTACAGCCCGAACTGCTGAACGGAATTACACTATACTTGGCAAAAAGGTAGGTCTTGGTCCAGAAAGAGTCATTTTTTTAAAAATGGCGTAAATCCGTTTAAGATATGAAAGGAAAAAAATATATATATGTGGGTGGAGCCTAACCCCGAGCACAAGCTTGGTTCTAATTGGCTGCCAACACATCAAACCAGGAAATGTTGGCAGCCATCTTGTGCTTGGACCAAGGTAGAAAGAAAAGGTGAGAGAAAGATTAAAAAATACAAGAAAAGGGGGCAGGGTAAAAAACACCCTGACCCCCCAGGCCTGCTCATGGGTGCCAACTGGGACCCCCCGGGCCAAAAAAAGCATTTTATATTTTTTATTTTTGGGTGAGGTCGTGCCGGGTGCACTAATTCCTCTGAAAAGTAAAAAAAACGAAGCTTGGTCTCCCACGCTTCGTTTTCAAAGCCCCTGGGTGGGCCAAGTCTTGGGTGCAATTTATTAATGTAGCGGAGGCCCGCAGGGCCCCTGCAGCCCCGGAGACCGCCACCTCCCCGGGGATTCTTTTTTATGTGAGTGGGTGGGAACTGCAGCATGATGGCTTTGCCTGGCAGGGCTACCTTCATGAGTGGGCGGGCATTCTTTGCTGGCTCTAATAATAGGTACACTGCAGTCCTGGTATCTCTACATCACCTTTCAATGTCAGTGGTTTCAAGACTCCTGAAACCATTGACATGGAAAGGTGGCGGAGTCAGCTCCAGCACTCTGTCAACCCCAAAAGCCTTATCATATATTCAATTGGGAGGGCTGGGTGCAGGTCGAGGTTGTAGTGTGCTGGCCGTGTTGGTTTTGGCTGGGCCATGGTGACAGAGTATCATTGAGACCGGTAGATAGGGGTGGGAGTTGAAAGTCTTTGTGTCCCATTAGGAGCGCATTGAGTATAAGGTCGCCTTATGTGAGATTTGTTTGTGGTTTTAACTTCTGCTGCAGGTCGTATGCATTATCTAACCAACAAAGATAGGATATCAGTTTCTCTACACTTGATTAAGCCAAGAGTACGTTTATTAAGTGCCCTGAAGTGTCAATATACCTACCGGCCCAGATGGGGCTTTACAAAATAATGCCATACTCAATGGCAGGGTATGCTGAGTGCCATGCAAGAGGGGAATCATCACAAGATGTGTGCGTAATGGCAGTATCAAAGTATTAGGAGAAGTCTGCGGTTGCTGCTCCCTCTGTTGTCACTTCTTTACCCCGGCCCTCCCTTCCTCCTGTTATCCACAGTCATTTGTTTACCCCCAATCTCCCCCTCCCTCCCACTGTCCACTGCCACTTTTTTCCCCCCACCCTCCCTCCCATTGTCACCTGTTTACCCCCGCCCTCCCTCCTGTTATCCGTGGTCACTTGTTTACCCCTTCTACACACACTCCATCCCATGGTCCATGGTCACTTATTTACCCCCACTCTCCCCCTCCCCCACTGTCCACTGTCACTTGTTTACCCCACCCTCCCTACCATTGTCACTTGTTTACCACCGCCCTCCCTCCTGCCTGTTATCGGTGGTCACTTTTTGAACCCCAATCTCCCCTCACTTCCAATGTCCATTGCCACATGTTTACCCCCCACCTTCGTTGACACTTGTTTACCCCCTCCCTCCCTCCAATAATCCATGGTCACTTGTTTACCCCCAATCTCCCCCTCCCTCCCACTGTCCATTGCTACTTGTTTACACCCACCCACCCGTTGTCACTTGTTTACCCCAATCTCCACCTCCCTCACACTGTACATTGCCACTTGTTTATCCTCTCCCTCCCTTCCATTGTCACTTGTTTACCTCCGCCCTCCCTCCCTCCCATTATCCATGGTCACTTGTTTACCCCCACCCTCCCTCCTGTTATTTGTGGTCACTGGTTTACCCCATTCTCCTACTTCTTCCCACTGTCTATTGCCACTTTTTTACCCCCATACTCCCTCCTATTGTCGCTTGTTTACCTCCGCCCTCCCTCCCTCCTGTTATCCCTGATCACTTCTTTACCCCTTATCTCAGCCTCCCTCCCACTGCCCATTGCCACTTGTTTACCCCCACACTCCCTTCCGATGTCACTTGTTTACCCCCCGCCTCCCTCATGTCACTGGTTTCAAGACTCCTCAAACCATTGACATGGAAAGGTGGCGGAGTCAGCTGTAATGCTCTGTCAACCTTAAAAGACTTATCGTATATTCGATAGGGAGGGATGGTTGCAGGTCGGGATTGTAGTGCACTGGCCGTTTTGGTTTTGGCTGGGCCGCAGTGACAGATTACCAGTGAGACCAGAAGATAGGGGGTGAGAGTTGAGGGTCTTTCGGTCCCATTAGGAGCTCATAGGGTATAAAGTAGCCTCATGTGAGATTTGTTTGTGGTTTTATCTCTGCTGCAGGTGACATTATCTAACAAAGATGGAAAATCACTTTCTCTACACTTAATATAGCCATGTGTACGTTTATTAAGCGCCTTGAAGTGTGAGTATACCTATCGGCCCAGCTCACACCTTAGAAAATAATGCCATACTTAACCCGTTGCATGCTCGTGACGGAACCGTTCCGTCACGAGCCTCGGGTGGGCTGTGCTGGTGACGGAATGGTTCCGTCACGGCCCGCTCGCCGGGCCTGTGCGGCACGAATTCCGCGCCTGCGCTGACGTTCTAAAGAGCAGGCGGGGCTGTGACGGAACCGTTCCATCACAAGCACAGCTCACCCGAGGGCTGTGACGTAGCAGTTCCGTCATGAGTACGGGAGCGCCGCGCGGCCCCGCCGCCCCCTTAGCGCTGCGGCGGAATAGCCACCGCAGCGAAGGGGTTAATGGCAGGGTGTGCTGCGTGCCAAGCATGAGGGGCATCGTCAGAAGATGTATGGGTACTGGCAGTAGCAAAGTATAGGTACCTTGCTCACTTTGCCACTGGATTTAAGATAGCCTGGCTGATGAGGATTATGAATCTGAAACCGGTCCCAGGATGCTTGTTTCCGGTCCAGGGAAGACATAGCTTGGCAGTTCGGGCTGGACTGTTCCCATGAGGAACAGGGTCAGACTGATTTGCATATGGCCATGTCTGAACTGGGGTGGCTGAGGGAGCTAAAGAATGGTGATGGATTAAACCCAGATCAGTTGACTGGGGGTGAGTCTTTGATTTACACAAAAGCTCCGTCCATCATCCCCTTTTGTATCGCTTTGTTTGCCCTAAGTGTGGCAGGGTATGCTCAGACGTGAGTCCCTTGCTCACTTGGCCACTGGATCCAAGATAGCCTGGCTGATGAGGATTATGAATCCGAAACCGGTACCAGGATGCTTGTCTCCGGTCCAGGGAAGACATGGATTGGCAGTTCGGGCTGGACTGTTCCCATGAGGAACAGGGTCAGACTGATTTGCATATGGCCATGTCTGAACTGGGGTGGCTGAGTGAGCTAAAGAATGGTGATGGATTAAACCCAGATCAGTTGACTGGGGGTGAGTGTTTGATTTGCTTAAACGCTCCATCCATCATCCCCTTTTGTACAGATTAATAGGGACATGCGTTGTCCTTGAGTGACACAAGTCATCGCAAGACAATGTGATTCCTTAACTGGGATTTACTAAGCCATGCAGGGGGTAATTTGCAATTCCTTCCATAGCTTTGAATAGAAAAAGTAGCACAATGCAGCCCCTTGCACTGCATTGCTTTACATTGCATATGGGAAGCATTCCATGGACGGAGCATGAGTGCCCCCATGCATCCACACAGAGATTTTGGCACAATACTTGATTTACTAAAGCTAGTAAACCAGTGAATGTGCCAAAATGGTACCCCAAACCCAGGGAGGTAAACAAGGAGAAATATCTTTATGTCTCCTCCTTACTTCTAAGTCTGGGCAGTAAGCTCCACTTCACTCGCGGAGTTTGCGAAGTTTCCGGCACTCCACGTTACACAAAGCTCGCGGAGTTCCAAAAAACTCTGCTTCGCGATGCGGAGCGGAGTGTTTTTCCTTGCTCACATTAGTCAACATCAAGTTGGCGAGCGCGAGCGAGGAAAATCCACCTCCCCGCAAGATTTTACCTCATTCTCGATCGTCAACTTCAAGTTGGCGAGTGCAAGAGTGGAAAATCAACCTGCTAGTGAGATTTCTCAACGCGGCTAGTCAGATTTCTCATTGCGAGTGGTCGCGTACGCTGGCGATCGCTCGCGTTGAGAAACCATCCGTTCGCGTTGAGAAAAGTTGCCGCTCGGGTAAAAATCTACTCGAGTGGCAGAAAGGAAGCAGCGCCTGCTTGCGATGTGCATGATGCCATTCGCAGTGATTGCACAGTGCGGACAAGCACCTGGCTCTAAAAATCGCTGCAAACTGGCATTTATCTAATGCCCTCTGCTGCTTGCGGAGCATCGCGTAGTAACCGGACTTTTGTTTGCACTTCACAGAGTTCCATGTAGCAGAACTCTGCGAACTCCGCCCAGGCTTACTTACTTCCTCTTTCAATGCGTGATGCATTTTAAATCAGACTGGAAAGAGGAAAATGCCTCCAAGGATTGTTTTGTGCAGGAAGGGATCCTTTGCAGGAAGGTGTCATTTCCTGCACAAAACAATCCTGCTTGTAATACAGGTACCCTTGCACTATGGTGCAAGGGTGGTTGCATTGGCTCTACACTTTACACAGTGTGCCAGCCAAAGAGAATGCATAAATGCTGCATATATTTTAAATGTGGAGTATTTCTGTTTTCTCCCTTTCACGCAGTGCAGCACAGCAATTTTGCTCACTTCCCTGTGTTGCATGAAAGATTATACAAATGACTCTTAGAGTGTGAATATAGGGATGGGTGAATACAATAAATCTGTCTTTTGATCTAGAAGGACAAAACTGCTTATGAGTGTATGTAGTTCTAGAGAAGGAAATACAAGGCTCTACTGGGCAGTTACAGAGGTGGTTTCAGGCATGAACAACTACTAGGGAGGCAATATTGAGTCAAACAGTATATAATTGTCACAAATCAAATTGCAAAATTACATGTAATTGCTGTGGACTTTGAGGGCCTGGGGTAGCCACCACAAGAGAAAGACAATCTAGATAGGGACCCTTCTTATAAACACCCAGGAAGAAACGAAAGCCTTTACGGACCCTTTCTTTGTCTTCTCTCATCCTAACCACCTAAACCCCATTTGGCAACACCGCCTAACGGTATACACCCGTTACAACGGATCTTTTACTCCGCAGACCCATTACAACGCGACCATTACTCCGCATACCATTACAACGCATTGCGCTGGGGGGCGCTCTAGGATAGGGAATAAGTATAATTTACTATCCAACACCTTCCCTAGGGTCCACGGGGACTGGAGTTAGAATAGTAAATGATACTTACCACTATCCAGCGCCCCAAGGCGCTATGCGTTGTAACGGTATGCGGAGTAAAAGTCGCGTTGTAATGGTCTGCGGAGTAAAAGTATGCGTTATAACGTCATACATCCCCGCCTAACAGCTGAGACTACTGGTGGATGATGTTATTGGTAAATGGCAGTTTGGTGGGATTTCACCGCATCTCACAGCTACAAGACATACAGGTTTGAGGTACAAGGTTCTGACAGGTGGTGGTGCTCTCTGCACATATAAGTGTAGGATTTTGTAGTAAATATAGGAGTAAGAATGGAAAGTGGCTGAAAATAGGAAATGACTATCACAAAAATGGTAAGGTTAATGGAAATTAATATAGTGGTTTAGGGAATGTCATGCTTGCACAAAAAACATAGCCACATAAAAACAAGACAATTACTAATCTCAAAATACACATTTAAATCTATGGCTGTAGTACTAATGACAAACCTGCCTTGAATGTACTCCAACCCAGCCTTAGAGTAAGTCCAGCACCACCCATGGCCAACCTCTGGTATGTAACATACTCCCATAGAAACCAATGGAGCCAGGATATAACAATAAAACATGGAGAAACATGTAAAGTAAATTAAAGAAATTGATATTTTAGATTAAATGTTATTTGAGATAATTGTATTTTGTTATTATGTTATTTTTCAAATAAAAGTATTGCAAATAATATTTTTACATGCATAGTAACATTTAAATACAATATATTGTAAATGATAACTTATCTGTTTTTAAACAAAATCACAGCTAAAACCATATGTAACTTGCATTCAAGATTCTGCCACACTCATTACAAATGATACTGTAAGGGATGGGGAAGGAACAATTACCATTTTAATTGATTGTATTTAGTTAAAAAGTTATTTACATTAACAGTAAAAAAAAAATATTTAAAATGTATAATTATAATAGGTTTTAGTGTGAGTGTGTTGTCCTTTGTTACGGTGGTAGTCCTAGGTACATAATATTTATTTGAATTCATCTAAAATTCATTTTCTCAAATGTCCTATCACATTCTGCAGAGAAAATTCGCCTTGGTGCCAGAGAGCTCCAAAAAAACACAGAAAGTTGCTAATAATAACTTTATAATCGAAAATGGAGTAGCCGGATCCTCCTTCATCTCATTTGAGGAGGTAGAGACTTATAAGTCTACATCTAGGTGTTAATCTACACATGAGAATGGTTAATCCCATAGATGAGGAGATTTACACCTTGGTGGGCTTATTTGTGAGGGAATCTACAAATGCAAACTTACCTTAGCCTCGTGAATAGGATGTTGAGTGCGGCTCTTATCACCCAATTTCTTTGATTAATGCTGATTTAAAAATATACTTGGTCATGTGGCTAGACTATCTTATCCGTAAATTGTTTTTTTCTTCTACAGATGACAGCACATATAAACAAGGCTGTTACACCAGGGAATATCACCATGAATTAGGGAGTTCTCATTGGAAGATAATGCTGCATGCAGAGGAGGCATTTAATGTGGTCTTCTGAAGTTAAGTCTGCAGTGTAATAAAATGTATGAGATTTGGAGGGATACTCAGGTAATATGTGCAGATATTATATAAATCCTGGTAGGTTAAGATTGTATTTATCGGTCAGCAGTCACCTTTGATCATTATTACCAGGGGCAGGAGATAGGGGGCACCCCGTTTTGTCACTTACTAATTTCCCTATACCTCAAACTCTTTTTGAGAACACTAGATAGGTCTAAGGATATAGACACAGTGGTATTTACTGTGGTATTGCTACTAAAGTACTGTTTGTGAATTGTCTTGCTATCTCACTTAGCCATTTCCTAATTTGGTCCCTGATGATTCCGAATTATAAAGCTGTGCTTAGCGGTATTGTGTACGAAGGTGGGCATTACCATTTCAGTAATGCAAACAGGATTTAGGTAGTAGTGATCCAAAAGGAAACGTCCGCACTATTCTTTATAATATTGTTGATCACTACATGTAGTACACGAAATGTAACAAGCATTTGTTAGACGAATAAGTCATATAACGGGTGCTACAGAAGCTCAAGACACCTACTACCTCAAGGTGTGATATACATACACAAAAAGTGAATGTCACAAAGTCAATTGAAAATTTGAGATTCTACTTACAGCACTCCAAACAGTCACCCTATATTCAGTCAGGGCCTAAATATGAAGCCCTCAGCCTAAACGTTTTGCCTGTGAATAAATATTGAAGTAAAGAATAACAGACAATATTTCAATCTGTGACAAGGATCCAAACAATCCAAAATGAGTCCAATCAAAGTCCACTGCAATTTTCTTCAAAAAAACTTTTTTTCTTTTATTGATATTCAGATTTCATAAAAAGGCTTTATCCAGCATATACAGCGCCAACACGTGTTTCGTCCTACACAAGGACTTCATCAAGGCTGGAAATATTAAATAGATGCAAAAAATAGAATTACAATACCATATATATATATTTCATGATTCATACATTTATACAGTGCACGTGAACCCAAGTGACAATATAGACATACAAAAAACAGACTCAAATCAAATGTGTGTAGTAAAAACACTCCATATATAAACTAAAAAGAGGAAAAAGAAACATAACATGGAAATTAATCTGGCGATATCCCTAATATCCAACAATGGGGACATAGTCATAATAATAGTGTATATACATTAATGTGCTCACAGAATACATCAGGCTATTTACACAAAGTACAGTTGACATTATTTACATAATAAAGGAAGTTTACCCACCACGGGTATCGTGGAAAGATATCTTGGTCATTAGCCGAATTAGCCGACAGTAATTCGCAATCTATACAAAGCACAACTAGGAGGAAGAGACACAGTTTTACTGATTAATTCATAGTCAATTACATAGAAATGTTAAAAAGACAATGTACTAAGGCGGTACTCATAATATTTATTTATTTTATAATTTATTTATTTTATAATTTATAAAGCGCCTGGTGACCCGAGGGCATCCCCGCGCTATAGAGTTGTGAGATCCAGGAGAGGGAGACCGGGGGGACTATATGGGGAAAAGGAAGGTTTTAAGTTTTTTACGGAAGAGGTGGAGACAGGGTTCAAGACGCAGATTGCGAGGGAGTGCGTTCCATTTTAAGGAGGCATTGACCGAGAAGCGGCGGCCACCAGTGCGCGACTTCTTGAATTTAGGAACTATGGCCAGATGTTCGCTGTCAGAGCGAAGGTTTCTGGAGGCTTTATAGGGGATGACCATGTCTTTAAGGGCGGCAGGGCCAGCTCCGTTGATAAGTTTATGCGCGGTGCACAGGGCCTTGAACTCTACTCGCTGGCGCACAGGAAGCCAGTGCAGAGCTTTGAGGGCCGGTTTAGTCGAGGCTCTGGGAGGGAGGTTCAAAATGAGCCTCGCCGCAGCGTTTTGTGCACGTTGGAGCTTGGCCAGGGTGAATTCAGGAGCTCCGAGGTACGCGGCGTTACCATAGTCAAGCCGAGCTAATATAAGCCCTTGAACCAGAAGTTTCCTGGATAGGGGGGGGAGGAGCGGGAGAATCTTACGAATTGACCGCAGGAGGCCAAAGCATGTTCCAGCGGTCTTGGCTGCCTGGGTCTTCATGGAGAGGTCCAGCTCCAGCCAGAATCCTAGTGTTTTAATTTCTTTATTAGGCGTGGGGATATTACCGAAGGCATCCGGCCAAACTGATGGAGGGATGGAAGACCATTTGTTGCCTAGAAGCATGATTTCGGTTTTTGCACCGTTCAGCTTCAGGGAAGATTCGCACATCCAGGTGTGGATATCCTGCAAACAATTCAGTAGATTGTCTGGGTGCTTGTCAAGGTGCGAAAGAGAAACTACAAGTTGCGTGTCGTCAGCATAGTTTACTATTTTTATCCCATAAGGGGTCACAACATCTTCCAAGGGGGCCATGTAAACATTAAACAGGGTGGGACTAAGCGAAGACCCCTGGGGCACTCCACGTGTAAGAGGGAAGGGGTCTGAGCGAGAGTTGCCGTCCCACACCTGAAATGAACGACCGGAAAGGAAGGAGTCGATCCAAGCATATGCAGTTCCCACAATTCCTGCCCTGACCAGGCGATGAAGGAGGACACGGTGATCCACCGTATCAAAGGCGGCACTGAGGTCCAGGAGGATCACTGCCACTGATCCTCCTGAATCCAGGATGCATCTTGCCTCCTCGATGACGGAGAGGAGGGCAGTGTCCGTGCCCTGGCCCGGCCGGAATCCGGTTTGAGACTGACGCAGGAATTTGTTAGTCTCAAGGAATTGGGAAAGTTGCACGTTAGCTAATTTCTCAGCCATCTTGCTGATACAGGGAAGGAGCGAAATGGGTCTGTAATTGGCCATGTCGTCCGGGTTCAATTGAGACTTTTTCAACAGGGCCTTGACGACAGCGCTCTTCCAGTTGGGAGGGACTGAGCCATGGGAAAGAGAGGTGTTAATGAGATCCCTGATGGTGGGGGCTATGCTGGGCGACACAGTTTTTAAGAGTCTGACAGGGGCCGGGTCAAGGGGGGATCCGCTTTTCATTTTGGCCATCGTGGCGGTGACCTCAATGAGGGAGACTGCTCTGAAGGAGGTCAACCGCGGGCTGTTAGTGCAGGCGACTGTATCAGCCTGGTTGAGCGGGCTGATCGAGGGGAGGGAATCCAATATCCGCGAAATTTTGGAATCGAAGTAAGTGGCTAGGTCCTTGCTTCTATCCGGGGGAGGGGGGAGAGCAGCGGATGCTGTAGGGATGTTAAGTAATTCCTTGACTATCAGGTAAGATTCTTTAGCAGAATTAGTCGCATTTTTTATTCTCTTATCATAGAATGTGGCCTTAGCTAGTTTTATAGCTGATTTGTATCGTCTTACCGAGCTATTGTAGGTGTCCTTATTACTATGGAGCCAGTCTTTTCTCCACTGTCTCTCAGCCTTTTTGCACTCTTTGCGGAGGTCTCGGAGTTCAGCGGTGTACCATAGGGCATGGCCCTTTATCCTATTTTTGATCTCACGATTTTTTAGAGGAATGATACTGTCAAGGGAAGAGGAGATCCAATCTCTGAATTGGGTGTCAGCCTCGGACGGGTCCTCCACGAGACTAGGGGTAGAGGAGTCCAGTACTTTGGACCAATCCTCCGCCGAGAGTCTGGCCCACGATCTATCTATGGTGAAGATAGGGGGTTTATGACGTTTCTTGTATGCCCCAGGGAGGTGGAATGTAACCAGAAAATGGTCCGTCCATGGGAGAGGTTGGGAATTGATGTATTGGAGGGAGGAGATGTTAGAAAACACCGGGTCGAGTAGATGCCCTTTTATATGTGTTGGGCCGGTGTTGGCAAGAAGAAGGCCATGAGCCGCCAGGTCGCGGATTAGGTCAGCCGCTCCTGTGTCCAGGGGATCGTTGAAGTGGATATTTAGGTCTCCTGTTATTAGGAAGTTCGATGTCAGGTGGGCCGAGGAAGAAACAGTTTCCAAAAGGGTCGCTGCAAAGGGGGCAAAGTGGCCGGGAGGCCGGTAGACCAAAAGGCCTGACAGGGAGCTGGTCGGAGTTAGCTGGATCGTGAAGAGGCAGCTCTCTGATTCCCGAGTAGCAATGTCATTGATTCGACAGACGAGGTGGTCCCTGTGAATGATTGCTAATCCGCCACCTCTACCTAAGGGGCGTGGTTGAGACATGATAAGGAAGCCCGGGGAAAGAGCCAGTACTATGTCCGAATTTGACTGCTCAGTGATCCACGTTTCTGTCAGGAAAAGTATGTCCAGGTTGAGATCGATAATGAGGTGATTGATAAGCAAGGCATGCTTGGGGAGCGCATTTACGTGGATGCGCATTTATGTGGATCGCATTTACCAAAGCAGTGTTGTAACCACCAAAACCTGACAGGTGGATAGGTATGCTATAGGTGTTATTCACAACCGAAAACCATACTAGATGCCCCTAGTTGGAGTAACTAAATGGCCAAAGGATATTATATCAAATAGATCGAGTAACAGTATAGTCGTATTATGCTTAAAAAATCTCATAGTCAAGGGGACAAAGAACTCACCACTAATATGTGCAAAAACATGAAGATCAGCGTACAAAGCATCCGGGTTTTAATGTAATGAATTAGTGACGTCACAAGCTGTTCTAATATGGTGATGTGATCACACTGATAACAAGTAATAAAAGAAGATAAAAGTAATATCAATAAAGGGTAATACTAATGTGTGTGACATGACATAGCAAATAGCACTGCACTTAAATTAAAAGTGCTCGACAAATTATCACCATGGTAATAAGTATAATGGTGCTATCAAGAGTAAGCAACATAGTTTAGATATACATTAGTTCCATGTTATCATAATGTAATGTGGAAGGACTCACCCATAATATTTATGATGAGTGTAGATCAATAAATATACCAAGTCGGTTAACAGCGTGAGAGCACCCGACAGCACAGAAATGATTCAGTGTCGTGACAAACTAACAAAGTAAAGGCAGAGGGAAAAACAGAAAGGACGAATCCTCTCATTTAAAATGTAACAAAAAACAAAACAGCGTGCACAAAATCTATAATGCAATAGGATATTTTGATCACTTCAGGACATAAAAGTAAACAACTATGTATATGAGCATAGTATGGCCCTCAATTGGTAGAAGTATCTGTACGACGGATAACTGTTGGTCCAAGTCCCCATTGGAATGCAAAGTGCATACTGATCTACACAAATGTTGTGCACCGTAAACAAGACAAAAAATGTTGCAGTTAACTATTGTGTCGAATCGGTGGACATAAGCACACTGAAATATATCATGGCGGAAGGAGTAACACATGGGTAATATGACCTACCACTCACCCAGTCAATGGAAAACGGACTAAGCGTAGTGTGTCCAGAATGTAAGCCCTTCGGTTTTATCAATATCAACAGTCAACCGTTATTCAATAGACGGTAGTTTGCACAACCTTAATAAGTTGTCATCTATAAAGACCAAGCATAGAAGAAAACAAATTATTCAATACTATCAGGTAGGAGATCAATAAATGGATATAATAAAACGGAAACATGTCCCATAGAACTATAATAAAGCCACTCACCCAGGAATTATTTTCTACCGCTGGGTCCGGAATTGTGATCCTAGGTAGTGGATTAAGTTATGTGAAGTAGTCACCAACCCGCCAACAAACGCTGGAATTGCATTTTCGCAACCCTGATAAGTTGCTATCTACATGGGGCGTAGAGTTGGAATTCAGTTAGACGAAGATGCAACTATTGCCGGAAGACACCAGTGTCCCTATATTGTAACAGCGATAGGTTATATATATAGTGCTTACCCGGACACTAGCAGGACTGTTATAAGTGAGCTCAGGAACCCGAAAAGCCAAACAGTACATCACGGGAGGCCACATTATATATACTGTTGATTGCAATTGCGCGCGTAAGCAATTCCGGAAATCCGCATCTTGGAGGATCGAAAATAAAGAGCGGACTAAACACATGTGTAAGCCCAGATGAAGTCAAAGTTTGGCGGCCATCTTAGAGTGTACAAACCAGATGTAACGAGTGAATGAAAGGAACATGTACTAGGCCAAATTGGTGTACCAAAAGTGTGTAATGTACAATAAGACAGAAGGAGATGTTAATTGTAACCACCTACCATTACAGAATAGTTTAAACTCATAAGAATAATAATGGGTGCGGCATACATTTTATCTAGAATTACCGCCCTTAGTCATGAGACTGTCTGAAGTTAACAATCCCCCACCCATCAATGCACTAAATAATGACAACGAATATTATAAAGCATAATAATACCAGAGCACAGAGAGATGAAGACATATGTAATATGCAGGGAAATATGACATATAACATTGCAATATTTCCATTCCAGAATCATAGTTGATACAGAGTGAGGGTTTCAGTCCTTTAGGAACACGTACAGTTCTCGATCAGTGTTCAATCCCCTATCCACCGCTCTCAGTTTGATTAGCCATTGTGACTCTAGTTTCCTTAAGGCTGCCACCCTGTCACCCCCTCTGGGATTTGCCTTACATTCTGCAATTCCATGAAATCTAATGGCAAGTATTTCCGAATCCTTATGTGCCATATTATAGTGCAATGCCAGTGGGTAGCTCTTATTACAGTTGCGAATTGCCCGTATATGTTCTTGTATTCTTTCCTTTAGTGGCCTAATAGAGCTTCCAACATAGATCTGACCACATTGACAAACAATGCAATACACCGTGAATTTGGTGTTGCAGTTAATAAATGTGTCAATGTTGTGGATTTGGTCAGTGTTATATTGGAAGCTCTTCTTTTTGTCATCTGCAAATTGGCACACACAACATTGGGTGCATTTGTAGAAGCCCTTTGGTTTGTTAGGGAACCACGGAACAGTGGTACTCTTAGCATTGTTCACTATGGAGGGACTTATCATATTTCTAAGTGTTCTTCCTCTCCTATATGTGATTCTGGGTTTATTAGAAAGATACGTTTCCAGCTGTGGATCCATTTTAAGGATCTTCCAATGTTTATTCAACGTTTTGTATACCTGATTGCTATTTGAATTGAACTGTGTAATGAACGATAATTTGTCTTCTGCTTTCTTGGTCCCTTTTTTCTTTCGCTTTAGGGTTTCATTTCTGGAAATTTTGTTAATTCGATTATGAGCGTTATCTAATGTCCTTTTGTCATATCCTCTAACAGAAAAGCGTTCCTTAAGGTTTGTTATCTCAGACTGGAATTGATTGTCTGAGCTGCAGTTTCGGCGTATTCTTGTCATTTCTCCGAATGGAATGGATGTTATCTGGGATGTCGGGTGGGCACTACTGGCATGCAAGACAGCATTACAGGCTGTATTTTTCCTAAATAGTTTGCTCTCCAGTACTCCATTGTTAACATATAGAGTGACGTCTAAAAAGTCTACACTGCTTTGACTGTAGTTAGAAGTGAAGCCAAGATTGTATGTATTGCTGTTCAAATACATGACAAATTCTCTGAGGGTGGTTTCATCCCCCCCCCATATTAGAAAAATGTAATCTATAAAACGACACCAGAATATGATATGGTTGGATAGTTCGGGGGGGCCTCTCTCCATATATGGAATTCCTCAAAGAATCCCATGTAGATATTGGCGAAGGAGGGAGAAAATTTAGCCCCCATTGCAACACCAGAATGTTGGTGATACCAAACATTATTATGAATGAAGAAATTGTTATTTAAGGCAAAACGGGTAAACTCAAGTATCATTTCAGTATGCTGGTACAAAGTGGCATCACGTTTGGATAAATAGTATGTTAAGCCCTCCATGCCCCTATCAACTGGAATACTTGTATAGAGGGCATTGACATCCAACGTTACCAAAAAGGCATCTTCCATCCAAGTCAGATTCTCCAATTTATTCAGTAGATCTTTCGTGTCTTCTATAAAGGACGGGAGATTCCGTACAATGGGCTGGAGTGTGATGTCGATGTACTCTGAGATGTGTTCCGTTACACTACCAATACCAGATATTATGGGCCTCCCTGGTGGTTTAGTGATGCTCTTATGTACCTTTGGCAGAATATAGATGTATGCTGCCAAAGGATTCGGATTATACAAATATTTAGTTTCTGCATCTGATAAAACCCCAGAGCTACACCAGTATTTCAACATTCTTTCAAGGCGTTGGTTAACATCCTTAGTGGGATTATGGTCTAGTTTGTCACGTTTCATCAGATAACCTTATTGATTCTTTTTTTAAATCAGTTACAGAAGATTTTTACAAACTTGAGGACAAACTAACATGGGCTTCTTTTGTGAAACGTGACAATCTAAATAGCCAAGAAAGAACAGCACTCAAACAACTTATTGGTTATAAAGACACAGTTTTGAAGGAAGCTGATAAAGGAGGGAATATTGTCCTTTTGGATAAGATAGACTACTTTTTAGAAATTGACAGACAGCTCATGGATGTCAATTCCTATACCAAACTTGACCATAATCCCACTAAGGATGTTAACCAACACCTTGAAAGAATGTTGAAATTCAGTGTGCTTATGTCCACCGATTCGACACAATAGTTAACTGCAACATTTTTTGTCTTGTTTACGGTGCACAACATTTGTGTAGATCAGTATGCACTTTGCATTCCAATGGGGACTTGGACCAACAGTTATCCGTCGTACAGATACTTCTACCAATTGAGGGCCATACTATGCTCATATACATAGTTGTTTACTTTTATGTCCTGAAGTGATCAAAATATCCTATTGCATTATAGATTTTGTGCACGCTGTTTTGTTTTTTGTTACATTTTAAATGAGAGGATTCGTCCTTTCTGTTTTTCCCTCTGCCTTTACTTTGTTAGTTGGTCACGACACTGAATCATTTCTGTGCTGTCGGGTGCTCTCACGCTGTTAACCGACTTGGTATATTTATTGATCTACACTCATCATAAATATTATGGGTGAGTCCTTCCACATTACATTATGATAACATGGAACTAATGTATATCTAAACTATGTTGCTTACTCTTGATAGCACCATTATACTTATTACCATGGTGATAATTTGTCGAGCACTTTTAATTTAAGTGCAGTGCTATTTGCTATGTCATGTCACACACATTAGTATGACCCTTTATTGATATTACTTTTATTTTATTTTATTACTTGTTATCAGTGTGATCACATCACCATATTAGAACAGCTTGTGACGTCACTAATTCATTACATTAAAACCCGGATGCTTTGTACGCTGATCTTCATGTTTCTGCACATATTAGTGGTGAGTTCTTTGTCCCCTTGACTATGAGATTTTTTAAGCATAATACGACTATACTGTTACTCGATCTATTTGATATAATATCCTTTGGCCATTTAGTTACTCCAACTAGGGGCATCTAGTATGGTTTTCGGTTGTGAATAACACCTATAGCATACCTATCCACCTGTCAGGTTTTGATGGTTACAACACTGCTTTGATAAATGCGATCCACATATTATGAGTACCGCCTTAGTACATTGTCTTTTTAACATTTCTATGTAATTGACTATGAATTATTCAGTAAAACTGTGTCTCTTCCTCCTAGTTGTGCTTTGTATAGATTGCGAATTACTGTCGGCTAATTCGGCTAATGACCAAGATATCTTTCCACGATACCCGTGGTGGGTAAACTTCCTTTATTATGTAAATAATGTCAACTGTACTTTGTGTAAATAGCCTGATGTATTCTGTGACCACATTAATGTATAAACACTTTTATTATGACTATGTCCCCATTGTTGGATATTAGGGATATCGCCAGATTAATTTCCATGTTATGTTTCTTTTTCCTCTTTTTAGTTTATATATGGAGTGTTTTTACTACACACATTTTATTTGAGTCTGTTTTTTGTATGTCTATATTGTCACTTGGGTTCACGTGCACTGTATAAATGTATGAATCATGAAATATGTATATATGTTATTGTAATTCTATTTTTTGCATCTATTTAATATTTCCAGCCTTGATGAAGTCCTTGTGTAGGACGAAACACGTGTTGGCGCTGTATATGCTGGATAAAGCCTTTTTATGAAATCTGAATATCAATAAAAGAAAAAAAGTTTTTTTGAAAAAAATTGCAGTGGACTTTGATTGGACTCATTTTGGATTGTTTGGATCCTTGTCACAGATTGAAATATTGTCTGTTATTCTTTACTTCAATATTTATTCACAGGCAAAACGTTTAGGCTGAGGGCTTCATATTTAGGCCCTGACTGAATATAGGGTGACTGTTTGGAGTGCTGTAAGTAGAATCTCAAATTTTCAATTGACTTTGTGACATTCACTTTTTGTGTATGTATATCACACCTTGAGGTAGTAGGTGTCTTGAGCTTCTGTAGCACCCGTTATATGACTTATTCGTCTAACAAATGCTTGTTACATATCGTGTACTAAATGTAGTGATCAACAATGTTATAAAGAATAGTGCGGACGTTTCCTTTTGGATCACTACTACCTAAATCCTGTTTGTATTTCTTAAGTGAGTCCTGCACACTCTTTCCTTTGTACACGTGACCTGGTTGAGATTTCTCATTAGGTACCACAAGTCCTCTATTAATATATTATCTATCCACCAATTTACAAACAATACATAAGGGCTAGTTTTTCAGACGATAGGGACAAATTATTTAATGATATCTTTTCTATTAATGGGATCCAATCCAAGCCGACAACAAATATAGATGCCAAACCTGTGGGTCTAAAACAATTATTTGTCAAACTGGAAAGGCTCCGTAAGGCGGAACTTTCAAGATGGTGGGATCTGACCACCTTAAAGAAATATCTAGAACTCAAACAAATCCCTAGGGGACTGCGTGTCATAATCTTTCCGACTTTTGAGGATCTGGATCCAGACCTCTTAGGCGAATGGGAACATCTAATATCTGGTTCCTCATTCGGGATGATAGACATTCTTATTAGACACGCTGAACGCAAAAGGGCCAAACTGTTGACAGAAATCGAAGCAATTGAGGAAGAGATTAAATTGCTTAATTTACCGGAGATTACAGAGAAGAACAATAAAATCCTTAAGGGAGTTTTGAGCGCACATCAAAATTACATCAGAGACAAAAAAATCAGAAAGCTCAAAAGGGATGACAATGATTATCGTAACGGAAGGATTTTTACCTTTGCTAAAAAATTTGATGAAATAAAACCAAGATTGGGTGTAGCCACTCTTCTTGATAAAAAATCAAATGTCACCATAGCAGTGAGTGATTCTGACCTTTCGAGTTGTACCAGTGAGAATAGTGAAAACAGGAGTGAAAGCTCACTCACAACAATAGCTTCTGATAATACAGGAACTGGCTCGGCTTTTTTATTAGAACTAGAGAGGTTCCGCAAGGGAACCAAGTCGACGTACAATCGAATAAACACAGGAGGAAGAGAACAAGGAGGGGTGGGAGAAAAAACAGGAACAGACTACAGCAAACGAGTCACGAGATCAGCATCACGTGTACAGAGGAAATAGTTGGGAATTGTGAGAACTCTGATAAAATCCAAACTAAAATGTTGTCCCCTGTGGTTGATGATGTGTCTATTATAAATTTGTCCTCAACAGTACTAAGTACAGAAGAAGTAAATGTTTTGAAAAAAGGATTGAATTTTTGCCCACTAGCCAAACCTGATTTTGTTGCACTGCATATTGATTTGTTTAAATTCACTCGCAGACTCAAATTAAATAAATACTTTGATGTCAACAAAAAAGTGTCAACTTTACCTATTTATACTGTGGCTGAAAGTGGACAATCTATAAGAGATATACAAACTGTACAAATGTTATTGGAACTTGATGACAGTTCAGAGAACCCCCCAGGAATGCAGGAATTAATGGATGATCTGGGTATTGAAAGTAATCTTCTAACCAAAAGTGGTCTCAAAAATAAATCTGTCTTTACTCCCCAATTTCCATCAGATAACCTTATTGATTCTTTTTTTAAATCAGTTACAGAAGATTTTTACAAACTTGAGGACAAACTAACATGGGCTTCTATTGTGAAACTTGACAATCTAAATAGCCAAGAAAGAACAGCACTCAAACAACTTATTGGTTATAAAGACACAGTTTTGAAGGAAGCTGATAAAGGAGGGAATATTGTCCTTTTGGATAAGATAGACTACTTTTTAGAAATTGACAGACAGCTCATGGATGTCAATTCCTATAACAAACTTGACCATAATCCCACTAAGGATGTTAACCAACGCCTTGAAAGAATGTTGAAATACTGGTGTAGCTCTGGGGTTTTATCAGATGCAGAAACTAAATATTTGTATAATCCGAATCCTTTGGCAGCATACATCTATATTCTGCCAAAGGTACATAAGAGCATCACTAAACCACCAGGGAGGCCCATAATATCTGGTATTGTTAGTGTAACGGAACACATCTCAGAGTACATCGACATCACACTCCAGCCCATTGTACGGAATCTCCCGTCCTTTATAGAAGACACGAAAAATCTACTGAATAAATTGGAGAATCTGACTTGGATGGAAGATGCCTTTTTGGTAACGTTGGATGTCAATGCCCTCTATACAAGTATTCCAGTTGATAGGGGCATGGAGGGCTTAACATACTATTTATCCAAACGTGATGCCACTTTGTACCAGCATACTGAAATGATACTTGAGTTTACCCGTTTTGCCTTAAATAACAATTTCTTCATTCATAATAATGTTTGGTATCACCAACATTCTGGTGTTGCAATGGGGGCTAAATTTTCTCCCTCCTTCGCCAATATCTACATGGGATTCTTTGAGGAATTCCATATATGGAGAGAGGCCCCCCCGAACTATCCAACCATATCATATTCTGGTGTCGTTTTATAGATGACATTTTTCTAATATGGGGGGGGGGATGAAACCACCCTCAGAGAATTTGTCATGTATTTGAACAGCAATACATACAATCTTGGCTTCACTTCTAACTACAGTCAAAGCAGTGTAGACTTTTTAGACGTCACTCTATATGTTAACAATGGAGTACTGGAGAGAAAACTATTTAGGAAAAATACAGCCTGTAATGCTGTCTTGCATGCCAGTAGTGCCCACCCGACATCCCAGATAACATCCATTCCATTCGGAGAAATGACAAGAATACGCCGAAACTGCAGCTCAGACAATCAATTCCAGTCTGAGATAACAAACCTTAAGGAACGCTTTTCTGTTAGAGGATATGACAAAAGGACATTAGATAACGCTCATAATCGAATTAACAAAATTTCCAGAACTGAAACCGTAAAGCGAAAGAAAAAAGGGACCAAGAAAGCAGAAGACAAATTATCGTTCATTACACAGTTCAATTCAAATAGCAATCAGGTATACAAAACGTTGAATAAACATTGGAAGATCCTTAAAATGGATCCACAGCTGGAAACTTATCTTTCTAATAAACCCAGAATCACATATAGGAGAGGAAGAACACTTAGAAATATGATAAGTCCCTCCATAGTGAACAATGCTAAGAGTACCACTGTTCCGTGGTTCCCTAACAAACCAAAGGGCTTCTACAAATGCACCCAATGTTGTGTGTGCCAATTTGCAGATGACAAAAAGAAGAGCTTCCAATATAACACTGACCAAATCCACAACATTGACACATTTATTAACTGCAACACCAAATTCACGGTGTATTGCATTGTTTGTCAATGTGGTCAGATCTATGTTGGAAGCTCTATTAGGCCACTAAAGGAAAGAATACAAGAACATATACGGGCAATTCGCAACTGTAATAAGAGCTACCCACTGGCATTTCACTATAATATGGCACATAAGGATTCGGAAATACTTGCCATTAGATTTCATGGAATTGCAGAATGTAAGGCAAATCCCAGAGGGGGTGACAGGGTGGCAGCCTTAAGGAAACTAGAGTCACAATGGCTAATCAAACTGAGAGCGGTGGATAGGGGATTGAACACTGATCGAGAACTGTACGTGTTCCTAAAGAACTGAAACCCTCACTCTGTATCAACTATGATTCTGGAATGGAAATATTGCAATGTTATATGTCATATTTCCCTGCATATTACATATGTCTTCATCTCTCTGTGCTCTGGTATTATTATGCTTTATAATATTCGTTGTCATTATTTAGTGCATTGATGGGTGGGGGATTGTTAACTTCAGACAGTCTCATGACTAAGGGCGGTAATTCTAGATAAAATGTATGCCGCACCCATTATTATTCTTATGAGTTTAAACTATTCTGTAATGGTAGGTGGTTACAATTAACATCTCCTTCTGTATTATTGTACATTACACTCTTTTGGTACACCAATTTGGCCTAGTACATGTTCCTTTCATTCACTCGTTACATCTGGTTTGTACACTCTAAGATGGCCGCCAAACTTTGACTTCATCTGGGCTTACACATGTGTTTAGTCCGCTCTTTATTTTCGATCCTCCAAGATGCGGATTTCCGGAATTGCTTACGCGCGCAATTGCAATCAACAGTATATATAATGTGGCCTCCCGTGATGTACTGTTTGGCATTTCGGGTTCCTGAGCTCACTTATAACAGTCCTGCTAGTGTCCGGGTAAGCACTATATATATAACCTATCGCTGTTACAATATAGGGACACTGGTGTCTTCCGGCAATAGTTGCATCTTCGTCTAACTGAATTCCAACTCTACGCCCCATGTAGATAGCAACTTATCAGGGTTGCGAAAATGCAATTCCAGCGTTTGTTGGCGGGTTGGTGACTACTTCACATAACGTAATCCACTACCTAGGATCACCATTCCGGACCCAGCGGTAGAAAATAATTCCTGGGTGAGTGGCTTTATTATAGTTCTATGGGACATGTTTCCGTTTTATTATATCCATTTATTGATCTCCTACCTGATAGTATTGAATAATTTGTTTTCTTCTATGCTTGGTCTTTATAGATGACAACTTATTAAGGTTGTGCAAACTACCGTCTATTGAATAACGGTTGACTGTTGATATTGATAAAACCGAAGGGCTTACATTCTGGACACACTACGCTTAGTCCGTTTTCCATTGACTGGGTGAGTGGTAGGTCATATTACCCATGTGTTACTCCTTCCGCCATGATATATTTCAGTGTGCTTATGTCCACCGATTCGACACAATAGTTAACTGCAACATTTTTTGTCTTGTTTACGGTGCACAACATTTGTGTAGATCAGTATGCACTTTGCATTCCAATGGGGACTTGGACCAACAGTTATCCGTCGTACAGATACTTCTACCAATTGAGGGCCATACTATGCTCATATACATAGTTGTTTACTTTTATGTCCTGAAGTGATCAAAATATCCTATTGCATTATAGATTTTGTGCACGCTGTTTTGTTTTTTGTTACATTTTAAATGAGAGGATTCGTCCTTTCTGTTTTTCCCTCTGCCTACTACTTTGTTAGTTGGTCTTGACACTGAATCATTTCTGTGCTGTCGGGTGCTCTCACGCTGTTAACCGACTTGGTATATTTATTGATCTACACTCATCATAAATATTATGGGTGAGTCCTTCCACATTACATTATGATAACATGGAACTAATGTATATCTAAACTATGTTGCTTACTCTTGATAGCACCATTATACTTATTACCATGGTGATAATTTGTCGAGCACTTTTAATTTAAGTGCAGTGCTATTTGCTATGTCATGTCACACACATTAGTATGACCCTTTATTGATATTACTTTTATTTTATTTTATTACTTGTTATCAGTGTGATCACATCACCATATTAGAACAGCTTGTGACATCACTAATTCATTACATTAAAACCCGGATGCTTTGTACGCTGATCTTCATGTTTCTGCACATATTAGTGGTGAGCTCTTTGTCCCCTTGACTATGAGATTTTTTAAGCATAATACGACTATACTGTTACTCGATCTATTTGATATAATATCCTTTGGCCATTTAGTTACTCCAACTAGGGGCATCTAGTATGGTTTTCGGTTGTGAATAACACCTATAGCATACCTATCCACCTGTCAGGTTTTGATGGTTACAACACTGCTTTGATAAATGCGATCCACATATTATGAGTACCGCCTTAGTACATTGTCTTTTTAACATTTCTATGTAATTGACTATGAATTAATCAGTAAAACTGTGTCTCTTCCTCCTAGTTGTGCTTTGTATAGATTGCGAATTACTGTCGGCTAATTCGGCTAATGACCAAGATATCTTTTCACGATACCCGTGGTGGGTAAACTTCCTTTATTATGTAAATAATGTCAACTGTACTTTGTGTAAATAGCCTGATGTATTCTGTGAGCACATTAATGTATATACACTATTATTATGACTATGTCCCCATTGTTGGATATTAGGGATATCGCCAGATTAATTTCCATGTTATGTTTCTTTTTCCTCTTTTTAGTTTATATATGGAGTGTTTTTACTACACACATTTGATTTGAGTCTGTTTTTTGTATGTCTATATTGCCACTTGGGTTCACGTGCACTGTATAAATGTATGAATCATGAAATATGTATATATGTTATTGTAATTCTATTTTTTGCATCTATTTAATATTTCCAGCCTTGATGAAGTCCTTGTGTAGGACGAAACACGTGTTGGCGTTGTATATGCTGGATAAAGCCTTTTTATGAAATCTGAATATCAATATAAGAAAAAAAGTTTTTTTGAAGAAAATTGCAGTGGACTTTGATTGGACTCATTTTGGATTGTTTGGATCCTTGTCACAGATTGAAATATTGTCTGTTATTCTTTACTTCAATATTTATTCACAGGCAAAACGTTTAGGCTGAGGGCTTCATATTTAGGCCCTGACTGAATATAGGGTGACTGTTTGGAGTGCTGTAAGTAGAATCTCAAATTTTCAATTGACCATTTCAGTAATGACTGAGAGTGAAATGTGGGCAAGCTTGCGCCAGATAAGAGATCATTCTTGTGGACTGCAGTTGGCTCAGTTAAAGCTATTTTATTCACTCCTGGGCTGAAAGACATGCTGGACTAAGATGAAGTCTAGTTGAGGTTACTATATATTACCTTATATATTTAGAGAAAATATCATTGATACCATCAGGAAGTAGTCTGAGTACTGGAAAGGGACATTAGGTACCAATATTAACAAACAGCAACTTATTCAGATTATTGATCTGGGTAATTCATTATGACTATCTGCAAACCTAAAAGTTGGACATTTCAAAACCACATTTTTTTGCATTATACATTGCCTAACCTTGTAATTGGGGTTCAGGGCATATTCTCTCTATAACCAATGTGGGGTTGCAAAACCTGACTTAATGCACTTACGTACCACATTTTGTGACTGGGAAAATTATTGGTCCCCAGTATTTGACATGCTTCAGACAATCACCTATTCTAACATAAATATCTCACCCCAATAACCCTATATGGGGAGGGTAAAAAGCAATCTCCTGATCTACCTTTCATTTCGTGCTTGCTTTACTACTGGTTATTAGCCTTTGCCTCGCTCAGACTTGGATTTCAGCAAAAGCTCTAATGAGTGACATGCAAAACTAATGGGTTGTTACAAGTTGTATACTTCATGGTATAAAGTTAAAGGCAAGAAAGCCCAGCAAAGTTGGGAACCTGTTTGGGCAGATGATATGAAATGGATCAGACTCAGTGACCCAGAAAATCATTGGTCATGCCATCTCAATTTTTTTATTATAAAAATAATAACTAAGGATGTATATAGGATGATAACATATAACTTGTTTTTCTCTCTTTTTCAAATTCACAGAGAATATGACCTTGTAAAACGTTTTCACTTTTACTCTAATAAAAAAGATGCAGCAACTAAACTAACAGGAACAGTCCTGCAGAGAACACGTCTTTGGAGTGCAGACCAGGGTACCATCAGGGTTGTCCTGATACTCCTTGTGTTCCAGGCAGCAGATTTGAGTTGCTCTGCAGATCTCACATATGTATTCAATGTTCTGAGGTGACAGGCAGGGGGCATCCCTAAACAATTCGGTACAGGGTGTTACCAAAAAGCATGACAGCTGCCTCCAAAGTGTGGCATATTCTTGTCCCACAAAGCACTGCACTTTAAAATTCAAGATGGAGAATTCCTCTCCTTGAGAGTAGCACCTGGCTATGCCAACCCACTGGTGTGGCCCATTCCCCAAAACACTCCTTTTGCAGACCTCCTTCAAATTCCATTCCTGGGGCTGCCATCTGGCTGGGGGTACAGGAAGACGGAGTAGGCCTGGCTGGCTTTCATAAATGTCCTGCACTCTTTGAAGCCCAGTTTGATTTACCCAGCCCCTGTCCTAGCCTGTTCTCTGCAGCTGCAGAGATCCCCCCATCAGATAACATTTGTTTCTGTGCAAGTCACTTACCACCCCATCAAATCAGTTTGCCTAAGAGTGTTAAGGGCTGGCCAATCAGGATAGGCTGCTAGAAGGCTGGATTTTCTCTCACTGAAAAGAAAGTTCCAAAACTTTATTTTGTATTAGTTATGATAAATTCAACAGTGGCAAGTTGTTGGATTTATCATAAACAATCTTTAAAAACCTTCAAATACTACTTTAGCTTACTACTGTAAATAGATACGCTGTATTATGATATTCCCATGTTATCCTATGAAGCTAAATGGTTACAATGGGGGGGAAACAAAATTAGTAGTCGTTTTCCTCACCAGAGCATATAAAACATCTTTTAATCTCCCTGCTTAGATTGGCATGCACCTTACCCTGAGGGCACCTAGTGTAGAATGTAGGGGTGACTTATATGTGAAAAAATGTAGTTTCATACTTTGGAAGTACCATTAAATCCAAAGTCAAATTTACATGTAATTTCAATTTAAAATCAGCTTTCAAAATGCGGCTGACTTTTAAAATGACAGCAGGCAACACAGCAGTGCACACATAAATGTCTCAAAGTTGCTGGGTGTCTAAACTTATATGCCCTACTATATACTAGGGACTTACAGGTAAGTTGTTAGTGCCAAACTGTAATTACATTTAATTACCATATCCCTTTTAAATCAGAGCACTGGACATGAGACTGGCTAGCAGAGCCCAGGACACAGTCGGAGTCAGTTACCCCCAGTATCAGTAAAGAAATGGGGGCGATCAGGTAAAAAATTATGACTTTCTCACTTCTGCTCCTCCCTAGGGTTGCCTCTAGCCTGGCTAATGACACAAAAGATTGGTGTGAAATCTGTGTATGCTGGGAAAAGACCCTTTGAAGTGTAACCAGGGGAGTGTACAGTGCTCACCAGCCATCTTGTCAGGAAGACCCACTCCTCTCTACACCTAGGCCCTTTTCTACACAGTTTGGCTCCAATACGCAATTCCAAGTGGAAAAGTCATCATCAGCCCAGGCAGCTGACCACTCACTGAAATGCATCAGAAACTTTAGACAGAAAATGATCAACTTTCTTAAAGTGCCATTTATAAAATAATAATTTAAAACCAGACCTTCCCATTAAACAATTGTTTTAATTACAATTCAAATGAGTGAAAGAAATATTACTTTTGCTACTAAAAATCCCAATGTAGCATTTAATAATTGTAACATTGCAGTGCAATGGCTTCCAATAGCAGCAGGCAGCCTTTTTACAGTGAAAATTGCATTTGGGGATTTTACACTGTAATGACACGTCAATATTATTTTCTGAGTTTCCTTCTTCAAAATATTTGTCCCCTCACTTTATGGGCATTAAGGCCTACATATGGGTACTAATATTTAAAAGAAAAATGTACTCCTGTCAAAAGGGATTTTTTGACAGGTTGCATTTTCAGTTTGAAACTGGCACAGGAAGATTACCTGTGTGCATTTATCAGGCTGCACATCACTGTAGTCTCTCACATGCAGCCTGCATGTGTGAGCACACAGGAGTGCACAAGTATAACAAGCTGTGCGCCCTTTACCGCAGCAGCCTTATCTTAAAAGTCGGACACTAGTGATAAACACACACAGTCTACTTTACCAGTAGATCATTTTCTCCACCTCAAGTAATTGGTATTAAAATGAGGGGTAAAGCATTCACTGAAATGGTGACAAATGTTTTTTTGGTTGAGGTGGTCTTTCTCTCTGGGCAGTCTGTGATTGACTACTGTTGTCGTGTGTTTCACCTGTTGAAAAGTATGGTGGAGTCATGAGTGTTGACTGTCCCACCCTCATGAAATAGCAATTGTATTGAACTTGAAAGGAGCCTTGCAGCTGTATGTGTTCCCTATTATCTCTAGCAGTGTTCGAGTAAAAGAGATCTGAAGCTGGAAAGAAGGTGAGAAGCCTCCCTGACTAGCTCTGACAGATGCGAAAACCAGGTTTGAAAGAGTCAGTGTAGAGGAGTAATCAAGACCATCTTGTAATGGAAACATCACAGAAGGAAGATAACACTGCATAGAAGAGAAATGGGTGGTAACACATAATCACTTAATGGATGGGTTGTGATTAATCTTGAAGAAATGTGTAGGCCACACAGGCATCAAGATGTGGGCACTAGCTAAAAAAAATAGAAGTTCATTGTTCAATCAAGAAGAACTATTTACTGAAATGGGCAGACTGTTTTATACGAATAGTCACATTATAAGCCTTTATTACATAACATCAAATTGATGCTGTCAGAGTAGTCAATAAAGGGATCTGCTTCTTATGCACACCTTAGTTTTCTACAACCTCACACAAGATCACAGATGACATCATAAAATACATCATTGATTGTATCACTTTTGAAAGATATCCAATCTCAGTTGACTGATAAACAGATGTATGAACTATTCAGTAAAAATGCAAGTTTAGTCACAAAATCTGTAGTTTTTATATGTGTGGATCTGAACAATTATATTTCAACAATGAGGGCTTGATTTAGAGTTTGACTGTTGCAGAACATCTTCAAATATGAAGTCCAATGTCCCATTTATGCAGTCTTTTAAGGAAGGTATGGATATCTGACTTTTTGACAGTTCCCCCCATCCACCAAAACCTTAATAAGGCCTTAAGACTGGAAACATTAAGAATAAAGTGGTCTTTGCAATATCGAGGTTAATATTTTCCAAAATATGGTAGGTTCAAAAATAATTAAGGCCCTCCAGATAATAGCGATGCAGTGTTGCCGGGGAGTACTGTACCAACATATTCATATTTTTCTGGTATTTCTCTGCCCTGAACTACTGGGTTCAAAACAGCCAACCTAGTTTTAGTACTCCAGTATGGCTCCTCTCTTCGTGGGTTATGACATAATATGGCCCACAATTGAATATAAATCAAATAAAACATTTTCAGTGGTATTAGCAAGGGGATACATCATACCATACACCGCGGAAGCTTACATTGACATTAGGAGAAGGGCAGCAACAATTGACATCAGCCCTTTGGTTAGAACAACTACAAGTTGTGACAGAGCAACAGACCTTCCAGCAAGTGATTTAGGTATAGAGGACATATCAGGTAGTGGGTACAAAAAGAAACAGGTGGCATTAAGTTACATTACTCATTGAACCAGTAGCTCAAGGGTCCACACAAATATGCATTCATCAAAAACTACACTCTGGGAGATGACCCAGCATTGTTCTTTACAATTTTTGAGAGTGTGCCCTGAATATGACAAGGCCACAAGATATGTGAGTCTATTATATTGGGCACCTGTTGACTGTTGAAATGAATACGGCATAGCTAGTGTCTAACTGTCATACACATTTCTAATATTATCACATCAGAAAGCATTCCTAGAGAAACTGGGTTTCTATGAAGATATATATGGGCAAATGTCTCACAGCAATTGGGTAAAAGCTTTCAAAAAACAGAATGCCCACTATCTTATTGGACAAAGGACCTAATCCACAAGTATCTTCCTACGAAAAGCAACTAGTGAGGACCTTGGAGACATATTAGGGGTGAATAATTTGTGAGGTGTTTCCCACTATGATGCAGAAATGGGTCCAGTGACAAGTGGACCATAGTCTACCAGATATAATTGAAGATGAATTACCTTATCAACAGACCTTTGTCAGATCACCACAACACTCTTGCGGACCAAGATCTGACCCAGTAAATTGAGTCATTTTACCCAGAAGAAAATTTCTGAAAGAACAAGGAACAGGAATGGAAGCCGAAAGAAGATATTGGTTCCCAGATATATCAATGGGAAAGGAAATCATCCAGATTAGGGTAGATAGCCTGGGTGGACCTTTATAAGTTAAAATCTGAATCAATTGATGCAAGCGTAGCCAGCATTTTTTAACAAAACAATGACCAACATTCACCCATACGTGAAGCATGTAAGTGTGAAGTATTTTAAAGGCATATTTATGCGGAAGTCACACACACAGCTCAGTGCAGCACAACAAGTCGTGACAGGGAAAGGGCAGGAATATGGTACATTTCCGCATCTGTCCCAGCACTTGTGTCATTTTGGCTGCCTAGCACCAATTCAGGCACCCTTGCAAAATGGTGACACTGTGCATACGTTGTAAGGAGGATTGCCTTTGTGCAGGAAGAGTTACCTTCCTGCACAAAAACAACCCTGAGAGGCATATTCCTCTTTCTATGTGTGCAGCATTCTTCAGATCACATAGAAAGAAAATGTAACATGAAGAAAGAAAGATATTTCTCCTTGTTATGCCTCACCTAAGAAGGCATATCTTTTTGGGGCATTACTGGGTCCACCACTTTTTGTAAATATGTGAATGTGTCCAAAACCATGGGAGTTGCTTGGTTACACCCTTTCAGCAACCATGGAATGCCTTCCCAGGGCAGAGTATTGGAATGCTGTGATTTGTGTTACGTAGCTTTGCTCCTGATTTATGAAGCCACTCAGGACCATCCAAGGTGGCCTTGTATGGCTTCATAAATCACATTTTGGACTTGCATCTCTCTTGCACCATGTTGCATGGTGCAAGAGCGGCGCAAGGCATGTTAAAAATATGCTCCTTATCATAAATGGAGAGCTTTGGGAATTAAGATGCCTCCAAACAGTGTTTATCCCTGAGCTTTGTCCCATAGGTGCTTCTGAATGACAGATCTCTAACATTTGCAGTGACAGCTACTTAAGCCATACGCTATGAAATAACTTACTCCAGATATATCAGTGCAAAAAATGGGAACCCGGTGGGGAGTGATTTGTAACACTCCAAAATTAAAACCCTCACCCACCAGGGTTACCCCTTGGTGGCATGCTTCATCATTGGGTCCATCTTGATTAGCTGCAGATCAGGTGTGTTACGACCTATGGCTACGTGGGAGCACGTATAGGTCTATAATATAATGATAAAGGAAATCTTACCAAGGAGGTGAGTGGAGGATAAAGCTAAACTGAGATAAAAAATACCTGACTACTAGGTCGATTCAAGCTTTGTTTATCACAGAGGGAGAACTTTACATAACATAGTCAGCCCCAGTTATCCCAAGCCCAAAAAAGTGAAGAACACATGGCTGCACACATTAAATATGGGATCATATAAATGTGGCAATTGCAGCATGTGTATATTTGCGATGCACAATATACGTGAGTTTCAATATAATAGATCCAATACATTTCTTATAAAACAGCATATTGATTGTTCGACCAAGTTTGTAGTATATGCTCTTGTGTGCAAATGCACTAAAATATACATAAGCAGTATAATTAGATGTTTGAAGGATCGTGTGTCCGAACATTTTAGGGCATTAGGAAATCTAGATCTGGGATACCCAATTGTGACACATGCACTAGAATGTGAAAAGGAGAGCTCGAAAATGTCCTTTATCTTTCATGGAATCGAGTCCATCCCTAGTGATAGAAGGGATGGTAACCGATAACTCAAGGTTCGCCATTGTGAAGCACGCTGGATTTTGAAATTGCGTGCAGTTGAGTTCGGCATAAATATTGACTCAGAGTTACAATACTTTCTGGGAACTTGAATTCATCTATTCTGGTATGATATCGGTCTGGGGATTGATACATTTAGAACGTGTTACCTTTAAAGTTGTGTTATTAGGACTTGTTATGTATAAAGACCACAAACTAATGTTGAATTTTAATCTATGTGGTTATTACGTAAACAGGGGATGCTCTGAATGTGGGTCATAACTGATATTGATAATTGACCTATGTCATTAATACATTAATCGAGGTGCCATTGTTATGTATTGTACTTGATGTTTCTTTAGTCTGTAATGATGATGGTTATGCCACAGCCCCAAATTGATGCAAGTTCAGGGGGTGTGATCATACATTTGCAGAACTGATGTAAGAACTGTTGATTTCTCTCCCCTTTCTCTCCCATCTTGCCTTTGTTGAATTGATGTAAGAACTGCTGACTTCTTTACCCTCTTTCTCCCGTTTTCTCTTTGAATATTGTATGGTATTTTTGGGCTAAGTATTGCTGGAATGATCGCTTTTGTTAGTTAGGTTATGTTTTGCAACAACAAAATTGTAATTGAATTAGTTATTTGGAATTTTTACTTAATTTCAGAATCATTATGTGATATCTCTCTTTCCCCCTTCTTTCCTTTTTCAAATTTTACTTGAGGTCATTTTTTATACTTCTTTTTCTTTTTCCACTCACTGGTCTTTTGACCCTATTACTCTTGGATGTGGGTCTATTCTGATAATTAAGGCACAGAAATGTTCTTACTTGTTGTCCCTTATATCCTTACCTAAGAGGCTCCAAAAAATATACACTTGGAGGCCTACAACCACATAATTCTTTATGGGGGCATATATATTGGCAGGCTGTAAGATATGAAATAGATCCCTTTTTCCACTCTGGGGACATGTATTAATATTTTTGTTTGCCTCAAAATCAGAGTATAACATTTTTTAGTAGTGGTTTAGCTGGTTTAAGAATGGAACCCCTCGTTGTGGGCAAGGCAGTGTGAAGTGATTATGAGGCTTGCCTCATTTTACAAGTTAGGGTAGTGCCGTTACTTCCAGAATATAAGAAAGCCATAAACTTGCATATAAGACCATTCTAAAATGGGGCCTGTTGTTGCATACTCGTTAGAATGTTTACTTGTAGTCCGTCGTCACTTTTTCTAAAACCGGTAACAGTCTATAAAGACTTCCTGCAGCATGACCTGGGTGCTAGATGCCGATATGTAGAAATGGAGTACTCTCCTCGTTTTTGAAAAATTCTATGTACAGGTAAGCCTGTTATTTTTGCTTTTGATTAATTTTGTTTCATTGTGCAGATTTTAGCATTATCTGCATAGCCCGACTCTGGGACAGAGATACTTGGACAAGAATAAGGTTACTAGAGAGGTTATTTGCTTTTGACTAATTTTGTTTCATTGTGCAGATTTTAGCAAGTACTCGTTAATGTTTTACCTAAAAATACATGGAGTCAGTGGCATTATTGGCGTAGTCCGACTCAGGGACAGAGATACTTGGATATGAATAAGGTTACTTGAGAGGTCCTATGAGCAGTTGCCACGGACTCATATCGCGGATAACAGCATTGAGATACAGTTAGGTAGGACATAGAATCCCCCGATTAGGACTCGGGGTCTTTATGGAAATGTTTAGTGGCTTAGCCATATGGGCACATATTGTTTTACCCTTTTCTTTTAAGAATGTGATATATCTGTACTGAAGCTCATTTTAGATGTCGCACGAGTAAGAGTTTTGGACACAATATTTGACTCACATAACTCGTATGTATTTGGATTTTGTAATAGTTTAGGTGGCATTTTGACGTAATTGTAGATAGATGGCTTATACACTTTTAGGCAAGGTGGTCTTGCTTTGTTTTTCTTTTCTTACTTGAATGACATTTTGTTGCAACTAGGTTTTCTCCAAAAGAGAATATGATTTTTTGACTTATTCTTTTTGACATTCAGCTGGATCCTTTGTATTTTATGCACATATAAGCTCTGTGAAAATTATTTGACACCGTTTTTTGCTGCACGACCTGCAACCGATTTGGTGAGTGTTTTAAAATTTGAATGGCAAGATAGGGGGACTCTGGAATCAGGTTCGAAAGGTTTTTGACTATTATGTTTATGTTTATTTATAGGGTATTTTCTTGCTTTTAACACGCTTCTTAAATACCAGAACTTTTAGACAACGCAAGTTTGATACTCTTGGTAAGGGTGGGCGTCAAATTCGATCCTGGTCTCTGAATTTGCGATATTTTGACATTTTTGCGTTCCGTGGAGAACGCGGAAATGTCAAAATAGAGGTGATCCACGGTGTAGCGGAGATGTTCATGCTTTGAAAATGCATTCTTGCGCGTGCGCTCACCTAACCTGGATCCCTGCGTTCGCCAACGAGTTTTCCGATCTATTTGCGTGCTCCACAAGATGTTGGTAGCCGGTTGGGCTATCCCGCGAGAGTTGACGATAGCGATCACGTCATTCTCCTCGCCATCAGACACCACAAGAGTCTGAGATCGCAAACACGTCATTCTCCACCATGCGAGAGAGCGTGAGATTGTGAACACGTCACTCTCCACAGCGAGAGAGAGTGCGAGATCACGAACACGCCATTTGGACGCGCCATCGACATCCGGCGGAAGTGTGGTGAAGCTCTCGATCACGAACATGCAAAATGTTCAATCTGGAGAATAATAATATCTCAAGCAGCATACAACCTTCTGTAAATGATGATTTGGCTGAAAAGAACTCCTCAGATTGGCATTTGGCTTTTTGTACAAGTAGTCCTTTTTAAAAAAAAAACTTTTTGGGGGGAGAGGGAGGAAGTGCCACAGAGACTCCAACTTCCTGTTCCTGTCCAGCAGGCTTCTCCCAGTGCTTTGTCCATCTCCAGTTCATTCTGCCTTTGAATTTTGAGCTGAAAGGATCACTCTTTGTGTCTGCTGCATCATTATCATTGGATTTTAGGACTTTTGAATTTGATATTTTATAAGTGAATTGTTGTTGTTGTGTGTTTGATTGGGGCATTGAAGCTTCTGCAACTACAATTTTGGTACTATCATTCTTTTTTTTTAATTGTTGTGGGTAGCCAGTAGGCAGAGAGCTAGTCATGGGTGGGTGCATGATGAAACAACTGTTCCTTTGGTGTGTGTTAAATGTTTTTCAAACATAATTTAGGGCATGGATGGCATTGGATTGAGTTGCAAAATTTGTTTTTGGGGGTATTTCTGTTTTGGGTGTGTTAAAAAATTCTGTTGTTGTGTGTGTGTGTGGTGTATTGGTGTGTACCTTGCAGACCGTGTTTACCCCTGTGGATTTTCGTTCGTTTGCATTTTATTGCATTAAAAAGGCAACTACAATTTTGGTACTATCATTCTTTTTTTTTTAATTGTTGTGGGTAGCCAGTAGGCAGAGAGCTAGTCATGGGTGGGTGCATGATGAAACAACTGTTCCTTTGGTGTGTGTAAAAAGTTTTTCAAACATCATTTAGGGCATGGATGGCATTGGATTGAGTTGCAAAATGTGTTTTTGGGGGTATTTCTGTTTTGGGTGTGTTAAATAAATGCTGTTATTGTGTGTGTGTGTGGTGTGTTGGTGTGTACCTTGCAGACCTTGTTTACCCCTGTGGATTTTCGTTTGTTTGTATTTTATTGCCTGACAAGGTAGCTGCTGCTGCGAGAGCGCTTCACGCGTTTTTGCAGTAAAACTGCTGTTTTAAAAACGCTGATTTATAATTTCTGCTGGCTTTGGTCATTTTGACCCTTTTTTAAATCCCCCCTTACCTGCACCATAATTTTGTGCCCCTCACCGCCGTTTGGGCGGGTCTGGTCCTGGGGTGGGTGCCCTGCTCGTTTTTGGTGGCCATCTTGGAGTGGGGTGAGTGGAGTGAGGCATTTCCATCTGCTAGCGCTTGTTTGCGCATGTGACGCCTGGGAACACCTACTTAAGGCGAGTCCCTCCTGTTCTCAGCCCCTGACAAGGTAGCTGCTGCTGCGAGAGCGCTTCGCGCGTTTTTGCAGTAAAACTGCTGTTTTAAAAACGCTGATTTATAATTTCTGCTGGCTTTGGTCATTTTGACCCTTTTTTAAATCCCCCCTTACCTGCACCATAATTTTGTGCCCCTCACCGCCGTTTGGGCGGGTCTGGTCCTGGGGTGGGTGCCCTGCTCGTTTTTGGTGGCCATCTTGGAGTGGGGTGAGTGGAGTGAGGCATTTCCATCTGCTAGCGCTTGTTTGCGCATGTGACGCCTGGGAACACCTACTTAAGGCGAGTCCCTCCTGTTCTCAGCCCCTGACAAGGTAGCTGCTGCTGCGAGAGCGCTTCGCGCGTTTTTGCAGTAAAACTGCTGTTTTAAAAACGCTGATTTATAATTTCTGCTGGCTTTGGTCATTTTGACCCTTTTTTAAATCCCCCCTTACCTGCACCATAATTTTGTGCCCCTCACCGCCGTTTGGGCGGGTCTGGTCCTGGGGTGGGTGCCCTGCTCGTTTTTGGTGGCCATCTTGGAGTGGGGTGAGTGGAGTGAGGCATTTCCATCTGCTAGCGCTTGTTTGCGCATGTGACGCCTGGGAACACCTACTTAAGGCGAGTCCCTCCTGTTCTCAGCCCCTGACAAGGTAGCTGCTGCTGCGAGAGCGCTTCACGCGTTTTTGCAGTAAAACTGCTGTTTTAAAAACGCTGATTTATAATTTCTGCTGGCTTTGGTCATTTTGACCCTTTTTTAAATCCCCCCTTACCTGCACCATAATTTTGTGCCCCTCACCGCCGTTTGGGCGGGTCTGGTCCTGGGTTGGGTGCCCTGCTCGTTTTTGGTGGCCATCTTGGAGTGGGGTGAGTGGAGTGAGGCATTTCCATCTGCTAGCGCTTGTTTGCGCATGTGACGCCTGGGAACACCTACTTAAGGCGAGTCCCTCCTGTTCTCAGCCCCTGACAAGGTAGCTGCTGCTGCGAGAGCGCTTCGCGCGTTTTTGCAGTAAAACTGCTGTTTTAAAAACGCTGATTTATAATTTCTGCTGGCTTTGGTCATTTTGACCCTTTTTTAAATCCCCCCTTACCTGCACCATAATTTTGTGCCCCTCACCGCCGTTTGGGCGGGTCTGGTCCTGGGGTGGGTGCCCTGCTCGTTTTTGGTGGCCATCTTGGAGTGGGGTGAGTGGAGTGAGGCATTTCCATCTGCTAGCGCTTGTTTGCGCATGTGACGCCTGGGAACACCTACTTAAGGCGAGTCCCTCCTGTTCTCAGCCCCTGACAAGGTAGCTGCTGCTGCGAGAGCGCTTCACGCGTTTTTGCAGTAAAACTGCTGTTTTAAAAACGCTGATTTATAATTTCTGCTGGCTTTGGTCATTTTGACCCTTTTTTAAATCCCCCCTTACCTGCACCATAATTTTGTGCCCCTCACCGCCGTTTGGGCGGGTCTGGTCCTGGGGTGGGTGCCCTGCTCGTTTTTGGTGGCCATCTTGGAGTGGGGTGAGTGGAGTGAGGCATTTCCATCTGCTAGCGCTTGTTTGCGCATGTGACGCCTGGGAACACCTACTTAAGGCGAGTCCCTCCGGTTCTCAGCCCCTGACAAGGTAGCTGCTGCTGCGAGAGCGCTTCGCGCGTTTTTGCAGTAAAACTGCTGTTTTAAAAACGCTGATTTATAATTTCTGCTGGCTTTGGTCATTTTGACCCTTTTTTAAATCCCCCCTTACCTGCACCATAATTTTGTGCCCCTCACCGCCGTTTGGGCGGGTCTGGTCCTGGGGTGGGTGCCCTGCTCGTTTTTGGTGGCCATCTTGGAGTGGGGTGAGTGGAGTGAGGCATTTCCATCTGCTAGCGCTTGTTTGCGCATGTGACGCCTGGGAACACCTACTTAAGGCGAGTCCCTCCGGTTCTCAGCCCCTGACAAGGTAGCTGCTGCTGCGAGAGCGCTTCGCGCGTTTTTGCAGTAAAACTGCTGTTTTAAAAACGCTGATTTATAATTTCTGCTGGCTTTGGTCATTTTGACCCTTTTTTAAATCCCCCCTTACCTGCACCATAATTTTGTGCCCCTCACCGCCGTTTGGACGGGTCTGGTCCTGGGGTGGGTGCCCTGCTCGTTTTTGGTGGCCATCTTGGAGTGGGGTGAGTGGAGTGAGGCATTTCCATCTGCTAGCGCTTGTTTGCGCATGTGACGCCTGGGAACACCTACTTAAGGCGAGTCCCTCCGGTTCTCAGCCCCTGACAAGGTAGCTGCTGCTGCGAGAGCGCTTCGCGCGTTTTTGCAGTAAAACTGCTGTTTTAAAAACGCTGATTTATAATTTCTGCTGGCTTTGGTCATTTTGACCCTTTTTTAAATCCCCCCTTACCTGCACCATAATTTTGTGCCCCTCACCGCCGTTTGGGCGGGTCTGGTCCTGGGGTGGGTGCCCTGCTCGTTTTTGGTGGCCATCTTGGAGTGGGGTGAGTGGAGTGAGGCATTTCCATCTGCTAGCGCTTGTTTGCGCATGTGACGCCTGGGAACACCTACTTAATGCTCCTCCCCTAGCGCAGCGGGATCGCGCAGCGGGCGTGTCCTCGCGTGGCCGGAGTCGTGCCAGAGTCCTGCCCGTCTGCGCCCGTCCGCGCTCGGTTGCGCTGGTTTCGCGGTGGCCTTAACATCAGGTACATCATTATTATGCTTACGTACACCAGGGAAACTCTCCTGGCGATTAACAATTGCCTGCCTCCTTGCGCTGGAGCCCGTGTTGACCCTTGTGTGGCCCCCACCATTGTGCTTGTGGTGGTTGGCTACTCGAAGCACCATCTTGCTTGGGGTCCAGTATAGTGCAGCCTGCCATAAGCAGCAACGTCTCTCCGCGACATCTCACCATCTGGAATTTGAACGTAAGATCGGCGGTCAAGCATTATCAGGATATTGCTGATCTTATGGACAATGACCCCCCTGACATCTTCTGTCTGACAGAGACATGGCTGCAGGATACCGATTCTACTGTATTGAATTTGGCGCTCCCCGCGGAGTATTCCATCTACACGCTCAACCGCTCTTCGAGAGGGGGTGGAGTCGCTCTTGCAGTTAAATCTTGTTATCCTTGCGCCTGGAGAGTGCAGAACATCACGGGATGCGAGAGCGCCCTGTTCAAGGTTGCAGTTACATCGCATTTTACCATGTCAGGATTGCTTATTTATCGCCCACCTGGTAGTTCCGTGGCATTTAGGGAGGCTCTTCCCGAGGCTGTTAGTTCACTAGCAGTAGGGTCTGCCAATTTTTCTATCATTGGAGACTTGAATCTCCATTTTGACACTCTGTGTCTTTCTTCAGTGGGAGGGATGGTGGCGGATCTCGAGGCCCTTCAACTGTTCCAGCTGGTCTCGGACCCCACTCATAAGGGTGGCCACATTCTGGACCCCTTTTTCTCCAACTTAGAGAGGGCTACAGTGGCCCCCCCTCTCCCCCTGACCTGGTCAGACCACTCGCTCGTGACTATCTACTGTCCTCTTATAGAAGCCCCACTTAAGGCGCCACTGCGAGCTATGCCCAGACGGCGCTGGAGCAAACTTAAGGCGGAAGATCTCCATCGCCTTCTCACTGATGATCCTCTGGGTGCAGTGGAGAACGTGGAATCTGGTTATGACCATTTCTGCGGATGGGTAACCAGAGCCCTCGACTCCCTTATCCCGATGGTTTCCAGTAAGTGTGGCCTCCGCGCCCCCAGCCCCTGGTATGATGGCAATCTGAGGGCTCTAAAAAGTGTCTGTAGACGTGCAGAGAGAGACTGGAGGAAGAGGTATGACAGCAGCAAAAAAAACCTGTATATGGCTGCGGTTAAGTCCTATCACCGCGCGGTCTGTAGAACCCGGGCGGCATATTACGCTCTGGAGTTTCGCAGCAGTGGGAATCCTGTTAAAACCATCTTTAAGGCCCTTAAAGACCTTGTGGCTAGGAAGCCTGCCGGCAATTCCATCAGCTCCAATACCCACTGTGAAGCGCTGGCGGCTTTCTTCCTGGAGAAGGTCCAGACCATCTATAGGGCTTTCCCCACCACTGCACAAACCAGTACGGGGCCACCCATCCAGCAGGATCAGGTGGTGCTAGATTCTCTCCCCTGTCTCTCTTTGGAGTCTTACACGGCATTGGCCCTTCGAGTCAAGTCTGGGTCGCCGGTTGACCCGCTCAAGCCACCAATGTTCAGAGACCAGACTTTTGCTCGCCCGGTCTGCGACTTAATCAACATGTCGCTATCATCTGGCCAGGTGCCTTTGAAATGGAAGCATGCGGTAGTTATGCCCATTTTGAAAAAACCATCTCTCGACCCCTTAAAATCGGAGAACTACCGCCCGATTTCGCTTCTCCCGTGGCCAGCCAAACTCGCGGAGGTGCATGTTAACACCGCCCTCACTGATCATCTGTCGCGTGCCAACATTCTGGACGACACCCAGAATGGTTTTCGGGCCGGCCACAGTACGGAGACAGCATTGTTATTTATGGTCGAGCACCTGCGGGCAGTTCTGGATGCAGGTCAAACGGCGGCGCTTGTTTTGTTAGACCTAAGCGCCGCCTTTGACACGGTCTCCCATGAAATTCTCCTGCAGCGGCTGGAGGAGATAGGGGTGACTGGCACTGCACACCAGTGGTTTCGTTCGTTTCTCAGGGATCGTTCCTTCTGTGTGGCGTCCCCGCCCTATCAGTCCAAATGTCATCCTCTGTCTCTTGGGGTTCCGCAGGGTTCCTCGCTGAGTCCCACGTTGTTTAACATCTACGTGAGGCCGCTGGCTGAGGTGGTGAAGCTCTGTGGTATGACCATGGTGTCATACGCAGATGATACCCAGCTAGCGGTCACGATCAGCGGGGACTCTGGGGTGGATGCCCCAAGATTCAGAGAAGGACTTAGGGCGGTGGCTGGTTGGATGACGTCCAACTGTCTCCAACTTAACGCCAAAAAAACGGAGGTGATGGTCTTTGGGAAGCGGACGGACCTTTGGGGAGATACCTGGTGGCCCCCTGAGTTGGGTCCCACCCCCACTCCGGTTGCGGAGATCAAAAATCTTGGTGTCTGGCTGGACCCTTCCCTCAACTTTGTTGGTCACACTAAAAGGACGGCGGCGTGCTGCTTTGGCATCTTGCGCAATCTGCGACCTGCCCTTAAATATTTTGATGCCGCAACCCGTCAACTTGTGGTACAAGCAACGGTTTTGGCTCGGCTGGACTATGCCAGCTCCCTTTTCATAGGGTTAAACCAGGCCGAGCTAACCCGACTTCAAAGAGTGCAGAACGCAGCGGCCAGAGCAATCGTAGGTCTTCCTAGGTTTTGCTCGGCCGGTCCAACCTTGCGAGCCTTGCATTGGTTACCCGTTAGGCAGCGGATCCATTTTAAAGTACTGTGCATATCTTTCAAGATTCTGAAGGGCCTACCGCCTCCCTTACTGTGCCAACTTTTGTGCTCTTACATCCCGGGCCGCACTTTGCGTTCGTTGGACCAAGAACTAGCGGCAGCCCCTCGGTTCAAACTCAGTCGGGCGGGGGGTCGCTCTTTTAGGGTGCGGGCAGCCGCGCTCTGGAACGCTCTCCCCTTGAAACTCCGGACCCTTGGCGACTTGCTTTCCTTCCGCAAGGCCGCTAAAACCCTTCTGTTCTCTGAGTTATGTTAAAATCCATACCCCCATTTTTAAATAATATTTTCTGTTTTCTGTTGTGTTGTGTTCGCCACCTTGTCGGTGCGCCGGGACGCTCCTTCGCTGGAGCAGCCGTGCGCAATACAAATAGCCCTAACATAACATAACATAACATAACATTAAAAAGGCAAAGCATTGTGGTTTAGCATGCATCCTTTGCCTGGCTATTATAGGCCTTTTGTCAGTACATTGTTTCCCAGGCCTCCTGCTTATTGCTTGTGATTTATGAGTGTCCATATGGCCGGTGGTCATTTCTGGTGGGAGTTATTAGTGTGATGCTTTTGCCTTATAGGCCTGCATTGTATTCCTTTGTGGCCTAGGCTTCTTGTTGTGGGCCTGGCCATGAGGCTAGGTCGGCATGGTTTTCCTCTTGGCTTACTGCTTCCATCCATCCACTTTGCCAGCAGTAGCTCCCTGAATGATGTGATGATCAAATAATTTAATGCCAAACAGGGTCCACTTCCATTACATTTGTATTTTGGTTGTTGTTCTCATTCTTTCCTATCCTTCCTGAGAGTGTAGTGTGTACACAGCATACCATGAAAGCCCTTGTTGACAAAGTCTCAAAAATGGCTACACTATATCTTTTATTTGTTTGTTTGCACTTGTAGTAATTGAACCACAACAGCAAATGCAACATTTCACTGATGTTCTTTTCTGGCTTCTTTGCTTTTAGGTGAACAAAAAGACAGAGGAAGAGGTATCATCATCACCCATTGTACTGCCAGACAGAAGTCCTGCTGCGTACCACGCAACGTCCACGTGTGACCACAGACATCTCTGCAACTTATGGACCTGCTTCCTGCTGACATCTGAAGAAGATGGGCCCAAAGAAAGGTAACAGGTCCTCCAGTACCAAGAAAGTTGTCAGTGAGAAGAAGAAGCTACTGAAAAAGGAATTGGCACTTACGACGACTGATGTGCCGCCCAGTGTTTTTTTGGAAAAGAAAATTACACCTGCAGCAGCGTTGTCCGGGGACCAAGCTGGAAGCAGCACCTCCGCACCAGCGGGCCAACCGAACCAACCTAGGCCCAAGCCCATGTGTGTCACAGAGATAGCCAGTCTACTAACAAGCAGCGATGTTGAAATGTCATTGTCGCAAAGTAGTACACAATCAACGCAGGCAGAAATTCAGCAGATAAGTGTGCAGCAGCAGGCGCAGCCGCAAGAACAGCAGCAGCTGCAAGAACAGCAGCAACCACAAGATCAGCAGCAGCCGCAAGAAAAGCAGCAGCTGCAAGAACATCAGCAGCCGCAAGAACAGCAGCAGCCACAAGAATAGCAGCAGCTACAACAACAGCCACGACAACAGCCCACAATAGTAGTTGTTTCTCCTAAAAGAAGGGGCATTTCAGAAAATTGAGCTTCCTGCAGACAAAGTGGAGCAAGCCACTGTCTCAGAAGATCCATTGTCTTCCAGGCCCCCAGCAAGGAAAAGGAGGGTTAGTCCATCATCATCTTCTTCAAGCCCCGCTTCTGATGATCGAGATGCCACTTGGAAGCCACCAGCTTGGTCTGAGAGTGATACACACCACAAGACAAGGCTAGTTAAAAGGAAGGTTCCAGAAAGCCTTAGAGTTATGGAGGTAGATATACAAGAGGGGGATGATGATGATGACGAGCCAGTAAGCTTGGTACAAACTATGGTACCGGAGGCCAAACAAATCATCTTAAAATGCACCACAATATTGTGTGGGAGGCTCACCTACTTTGCTTAGAAAAAAGTATAACTCAACCCGTTGTTGTTGGGCGAGTACAATCAGGGGAAGATATTATCGCAGTGGAAGGTGAACAAGGGGGAGACATTTCTAGCCTTGTGCCCAGCAGTGTAGTGGTACCACCCACATCCTTAGCAACATCTCAGTAGCACTGCAGTAAGCGCCATACTCAGTCAGATTGAGAGACCAAGGCAACCAAGTACTACGATGAAATAAAGACTGTCATTGAGCCTAACTAGGTTCAAGAAAACAACTGCACCACAAAGGAAATTAATCCAGCCTACAGTTGAGAGCATGCTTAGGTCGGAGGGGCAGTACCAATGCAACCCCCCAATGCACGGTTGTACAATATGAAGCTGGCTAAAATGTTAGTGCTGGACCTTCTCCCTTTTCCATTTGTGGAAGGGGTGAGTTTCCTTGAATTTGTGTCAGCCATCTGCCCTAAATGGAAGGTTCGCAGACGGTCCTATTTTGCCAGAGTTACTGTTCCAGCATTAGATCATGATGTCCTGGAATTGGCTGGACAAGGTTTGCAGCAGAGTGCTGTTCACAATATCCACCTGACAACAGACATGTGGACCAGTTGCCAAGCCACTGATTACATGTGCATCACTGCACACTGGGTCTCTTTTGTGGGGTTAGCGATAAGCTATCTGAAGTAGGTGCTGTTGACACAGCTGAGATTTTTAATGCTACTCGGAAACATGGAAATGTAGCCATGTTCACCATGGAGAAATCCCATACTGCTGTAAACATTTTGGAAGAGTTTCACAGCAATGTTTTTGAATGGCTGCGCCCAAGAGGGCTTAAGATTGGTTTTGCTTCCACTGATAATCGCGGTAATGTACTTAAGGCCATGGCGCTTGTTTCCTATTTCAGGGTCCTGTGTTTGGCACACTGCATTAACATTATTGTTCAAGACTTTCGGGAAAAAAAATCCATAGTCAGCAACTTACTGACCAAGAATATGCACTCATTTGAGCCATTCTTTTAAAACTTGGAAGCAGGTGAGGATCATTTAACGTGACTATAGAATGCCCGTCAAAGCACTCATCCAGGAGGTGGCTACACGTTGGAACTCAACTTATTACATGCTTGACCGTCTGTTTGAGCAGTACAGGCCAATCAATGAATATGTCATGCGAAGAGGGGATGCTACTGTGAAAGGCATGACCCTTCAGATGGACCAATGCTGCCTAGTTAAATGCCTGACTGAGATGCTTCTTCCTTTCAAAGTCTTCACACGTGAAGTCAGCAAGGAGGACTGTACTATGAGCCAAGCTATCCCATTGTTTCAAATGCTAGAGCAACAGCTGAAGGAGGGGTCTGAAGCGTGCAAAGGTGTAGAGGAAAAAAGAAGCATATGAGTTGGTGGAGAGCTGAGCCCATCTCTTAGCTGACAATACAAGGGTGCAAAATAAGATTTTGTCACAAGAACATTACATTTGTGCCACAATTCTGGATCCTCGGTCAAAATCAGCACTGAAAAGTAAGACATTAATTGTTTTTTCAGAAATGGATGTAGCCTGGTACAAAACTTGGATAGCTGAGGCAGCCGGTAAGTTGGAAAATGAACGGCTGCTAATTAAAAGCCACAACAAGTACTGCAGCAGGGCATCCAGCGTCAGGTTCAACTTCAGAGCCTGAGGTCAGTGCGTTTGGCTCAGAACACTCACCAACACTATCGTCAACAGCAAGAACTGGATCATTTGCCCTAGTAAAATCGTGAAATAAGTGCTGAGCAAAGACAAAAGAGCCTGAACAAAGTGTATCACCCCTGAACATTGAGCGGATGGTCCATGCCTATGTGGACGACCCAACAGAGGTGTATATTGATCAAAACCCATTGCGGTATTGGTATGGGAAAAGGGGCCAATGGCCACTGCTCAGCAGGCTGGCGATAAACTATCTGGCTTGCACTGTTGCAAGTGTCTCTTCTGAACGTGCTTTCAGTGCTGCTGGTTCCATTGTAACAGTAAAAAGGATCAGTCTCTCACCCAAAAACATGTAGAGGTTAACCATGATCAAATGAATCAGCACTTTATGCCACCAAATTTCACAATACATGAATCAAGGGAGGAAGATGAGGTAAGCGACGAATGGAAGTAGTGTGTTAGATGATGATTACCTACTTCTGGTTGAACCCCCAGAGAGTGAGGACGAGCTATACTTCCCTGACATTTAGGCTTGCACTTCTTACTGTCTTCTTCCGTTTTTTAGTTTTATTTGTGTGTCTGTCTTTCTGGTTAGAAACTTCAAATCACAACACATCTATCACCACCATCTTCTAGTCTTCTTATTGCCATATATGAGTTTCAGCTGTCTGCATTTCACAGTCCACTCCTCCGAATCCTGCTCCTCCATCCTCCTGAATCTCCCTAAATATATTGCCCTCAAGCCAGATGATGATCGGATGATACAAAATAGAAAAAAAAAGAAATCTTTCCTCGTTGAGTCCCTCCAAAGGAAGTGGAACATGATGATGACTACTATAGCTATCCTCCTTTCTGAGCCAAGAGAAACTGCCCATTAACTGAATATGAGAAGGAACATGTAATAAATGATGCCATGCATTGGACACTGACTGAGTGATTTGTGTTGTTGTTGTGTGTTGTACATGAAGTTCATTCATGGTGTACTATTATGTAATCTACACACTAAAAGTAACTCAAGGCAAGTTTTCCCTTCTTGTATATTTAATAACAAATTTCTACTGCAGGCCGATACATTGCATTTTGAATATAGAAAGGGGACTCAATCTGTACACTGCACACTGAGTTGGACAACACCATGATGATGATGGCGAGAGAGACTGCTCCTTCACTTAAGATGATAAGGAACAGGTAATTAATGGCATGCATTGGACACCGACTCTGAATGACTGGTGTTTGAGTTGTTGTTTGTTGTGCATGAAGTGAAGTCAAAGTGTACTAGTATTTAATCTACACACTAACAGTGACTCAAGTCAATATTTCCAATCTTATTGTTTAATAACAAAATTGTACTTCTACTGCAGGCCGATCCATTGCATTTTTTAATATGGAATCTGGACTCACTCTGTACACTGCAGACTGCGTTAAACACCATCATGATGATCACAGTGACATAGTATCTTCGCAGTAACTCAGTAGGATCGGAGATGATTGATGGAATAAGTTAAGGCATTTCATGAGTGGCATAAAAAGTAAACAAGTTAACAACAACCACAGCAGACCTAAATGTCTGTGTAGTGGTAGAGTCGAGTGTAGTGTGGTATGACTGAGAGTGGTGCATCAATTTAGTCACTTAAATTATAAAATGCTATGTTGCTGGATATGTGCTTTGTCCAAATCTGTCAAAAAATGTACGCTAAATGGAGGATGTGCAAAGGGTGCCGTCACCATGGGCAAGCTCTGTCCTGTTGTTATTGTAGGTTAATGCTGGAAACAGACTAGAGTAGACATCATGCATCCGTGCCGCCTCTGAAAGTGTTCTTGTTGCACTACACCATAACTTGTGCATTATTTTTCAACTTGGTTTTTCAATATCCCTTTTGTTTTTCCATCTTCAATTACAGGCCGGCCCTTACCCAGTGCTATACTTGGGAAAACAATGCACACTTACCTTACCAATGAATCTACATCTGCTAGGCAGGCAGTGGCGTCACCCAAGATTGAGGGACAGAGCATCCATGGAAGGAAGGACCAAGAGGAATGCCGAGATGCAACCAGCCCATTTTTGACCAGGATAACACAGTCACAGTATCAACTTTCATCACATTTTAAATAATTTGATTCATTTTTTGTCTTCAATCATTTACTACAGTGTGTTGTTGTTATTATTATTATTATGTTTGCTCTCTGCTTATAATTCATCCCTACAGATATTTTAAAATGTTCTTTGCTACCTTTAAAAGTAAGGCGGGGACAACCAAACACAAACTGTATGTATTCCGGGTCTCTCAGGGGGCAGACAGGCAAGGCAAATTGCATAATATTACTATACTGCTGCCCAGTACTGTCTAATTGTCTAGCAGTAGTTAGTTAGTAAGTACCATGCGTACTGTTTTTCTTTGTCAAACCTTTCCCCAAACCCCCCTTCCCAACCATTCATCAAACCTTAACCCACTTTCCCTGGGCTGTGTGATTTTTTGAGGTGTGACTAAATTAAATGTACACCAATAGTTTATCACATGCTTGCCTGGGGCGGATGTGGCAAAAGCAACAGTAATTACATTTCAAGGCAGGGCGAGGATCTTCTTCTGCTTGCCCACCCATGAGCAGTATATTTGCAAGGTATTTTTTTTACCACAGCAACCTAATCCATCAGCATTAATTGCCGGCATTGATTGGATTTGTTGTCATCCTCCTACACAGCACTAACGGTTACACTTGTGTCGAGTGTACTGTAGGCCTAGTTGAGTGACTCGCGACACAAGTATTGAGTTTGTTGTAACTCTATGTACTAAGCTATTCCTGCCACCATTAAGCTTAATTGTATTTTGGCATATTATTGTTTGGTAGTAAGTACTGTACTGTACTTCATTTGACTACTCCTCTCAAGTCTTTCTCGGCGACTGACTGTCTCATTTTCTTTTTTTGCAAATGCTACTGCCAATGTCTGCAACTACTACCGCCACAACCGCTGGACTGTTCCCATGAGGCACAGGGTCAGACTGATTTGCATATAGCCATGTCTGAACTGGGGTGGCAGAGTGGGCTAAAGAACGTTGATGGATCAAACCCAGATCTTTTGACTGGGTGTGAGTGTTTGATTGGTTCAGATGCTCCGACCATCACCACCCCCTTTTGTACCGCTTTGGCCGCCTTAAGTGTGGCAGGGTATGCTCAGACGTGAGTCCCTTGCTCACTTTGCCACTGGATTCAAGCAAGCCGGGCTGAAGACGGCTGGAATGCCTGAAACCGGTCCTCGGAAGCTTGTTTCCGGTCCTGGGAAGGCATGGCTTGGCAGTTCGGGCTGGACAGTTCCCATGAGGCACAGGGTCAGACTGATTTGCATATAGCCATGTCTGAACTGGGGTGGCAGAGTGGGCTAAAAAACGGTGATGGATCAAACCCAGATCTTTTGACTGGGTGTGAGTGTTTGATTGGTTCAGATGCTCCGTCCATCACCACCCCCTTTTGTACCGCTTTGGCAGCCTTAAGTGTGGCAGGGTATGCTCAGACGTGAGTCCCTTGCTCACTTTGTCACTGGATTCAAGCAAGCCGGGCTGAAGACGGCTAGAAAGCCAGAAACCGGTCCTCAGAAGCTTGTTTCCGGTCCAGGGAAGGCATGGCTTGGCAGTTCGGGCTGGACTGTTCCAATGAGGCACAGGGTCAGACTGATTTGCATATAGCCATGTCTGAACTGGGGTGGCAGAGTGGGCTAAAGAACGGTGATGGATCAAACTCAGATCTTTTGACTGGGTGTGAGTGTTTGATTGGTTCAGATGCTCCGTCCATCACCACCCCCTTTTGTACCGCTACAACCATGGCATGTTGGGAAAGAAAACCATCATCACCATGCAGCCATCGATGTGCCTAAGTTAAACATCAATGAACACAAAACCACTGGGTCTGGGCTCCCACGGGCATTGCTTGCCACACTTGAATAAAGAACAAAACGGTTGCAAATGCCACTACTTTTACAAAATAAACATCAATTGAATAGACATACGATTGAAACAATATGTTTGAGTGAAATCAATTCCGTTTGTTTTAATCTTTATGCATTTTTGTTTAAACACTTCTATTTCAAAATAATATTGCAATGAATTTATACAAATATTAAAAACCTGGAGTGCACGACAATTATCATATACAGTGAAAACAAACTTATTCAATATTTACAGTGTAATACAACTTGCTCACCATTCAGTCTTCACTCATACACCACTCAATCCACTACAAACAAGACAGACTCACAACGAAACATGAATAATTCAAAAAAATACTGGATTCACTTTCCAGCAACAGTTTTGGCTATTAACAGGGTTAATAGCCAAAACTGAATAATTGAATCAGTAATTAGGAAAGATTGTACAGATTGTAAAAAAACATTTGGCTTTCTGTTGCTGGAAAGTGAATCCAGTATTTTTTTGAATTATTCATGTTTCGTTGTGAGTCTGTCTTGTTTGTAGTGGATTGAGTGGTGTATGAGTGAAGACTGAATGGTGAGCAAGTTGTATTACACTGTAAATATTGAATAAGTTTGTTTTCACTGTATATGATAATTGTCGTGCACTCCAGGTTTTTAATATTTGTATAAATTCATTGCAATATTATTTTGAAATAGAAGTGTTTAAACAAAAATGCATAAAGATTAAAACAAACGGAATTGATTTCACTCAAACATATTGTTTCAATCGTATGTCTATTCAATTGATGTTTATTTTGTAAAAGTAGTGGCATTTGCAACCGTTTTGTTCTTAAGTTAAACATCAAGCACAGGTAAGAGAAGAAGTTTGGGGAGGCATAAATAATAATTGAAATGTTCTCATTAATTCCATTACACATCCCCCTTTGCCCAGTTGCAGAATGCATAGACTAGGAGGAGAGAATGACAGTACTAGTAGGACAAGTCACTCATATATCTGTTTGTGTGTTACAAAATCATCAGAATATTAAATCCAACACTGTGTGCGGCTCTGCCTGCAGCAGCAAGGAAACCATGTTTGTGAGTAAGGTAAAAAAATTACCCCCCACAATATAACAATGTATTGCTATGTTTAAGTAGAAATATAATTTAATAGCCTAATAAAAATAAACTCTGTAAAAAATCCCACAACATCCGACCCACCCCTCTTCCTAACCCCAACCAATGTCCAAATTGATAAAGTCCAAAATGTCTATAAACCCCAATTCCCACCCACCCAAAAAAAAGGATTAAAAAAGGGGCAATGCAACGGGGTCAAGTTATTGGCTGGCTCTGAGTCTTCGGATTTCCCTCTTCAGGACCTTGAAGTTCTTCTTCATCTCCACTACCTGCTCCTCTAGGTGTGCATTCTGGAGCAGCATGCGGCGCACATATGCCTTGCAGTTGCAATGACAGGTGGGGCAGCAGTGATGGTTATTGAAGTGTGGCGGCGGGGGGCTGCCTGACCATGGCACCATACAACTGAAGGTGCCTGGCTGGGGCCCGGGGTATTGGGGGCGGCTGCAGCTGCCGCCGCCTCCTCCTCCCCTGCCAGAACCATCAGGCGCTGTTATTCTTGGCAGATGGCCTCCAGCTTCCGGCGCCTGGCTTTGGCTACCTACTCCTTCCTGGATGGTTTTTCTTGGGAAGGAGTAGCTATGTCAAGAAAGAAAAAAATAACTATTAATCAATACTCTAAGCAAAACAGTAACATAAATTAATTCAACACATAGTGACACAGTAGCACTAGCAAGCACAGTACATAACATTTGTGGTATGTATCTATCCTCCCACTTCCTCGGCCTCTAACATTCATGGGAGTTTCTGTCATTATACTAGCACTATGTATGAACTTGAGTACACAGTATATCAGTCTTCTTCTTCTCTCTTGGTTTGCCAAATTGACTTAACTTTGTTGTAGCCGGGATGCCAGCTCAGTTAACCTGTGCCCAAGACAAACATACTAGAGCCATGACGCAGACAGCATGTGGGGAAGATCGATTTTTTCTATTACAGGTGGCACTGGCTTTACTCTGTTACATCAAGGGCAACCAATAATGTCTCTTGCACCCTGCCATGACTACTAGAAAAGGGTAGATAATATCTGATCCAATGATCATTGCTTACATATGGGACGACATGAGGTACTTTGTTTTGATTGATTGAATAACTAGCCAATAGGCCACCCATGGCAGGCTGGCTGACACAGTCACATTTTTTTTACATAGGCATGGAGTTGTCCCACGTAGTCGGGGGAAGGTGCTTGATTATGACTACTACATACATACACAATATATATATGCTGTGCTTGCAAACTACTGTGGGTCAAGGGAGTATTCTGAAAGAAACAACTTAGATTCTCCTCAGCTTTGCTACTCTGGCGCGGTTTCTGTCACAGTCTCTTCAAACTTACACTCTTCATCCAGTGACAGTCTCCGCCTATGCTATCTATGATGATACCATCCAGGCATCCATCCATTCAAAGTAAACGTCTATCGTTCTTCTTAATCTCTCAACAAACGTTAGTTTGTTTCACCAACAAACATTTAGTCTTCTTTTTTTGTAACCACCACCCATGCGTCCTTTCCTTCCTTGCTTGCCTTGGCGTAGAGTTTGACCCAAGCACCACTGAGGATTATTGCTATCCTCCACTCATACAGTTTCACCCACCCAGGCAGGCATCTTGTCTTTCACCTTCCACCCATCCTTCAACCACCTATGCATGCATCCCACTTATCCTTCTCTGCCAGTCATAAATATTACATCGCGCCCATCCATCCTTCCTCCTTCCACCCTTCTTTCCATTTTCGTTCAACACATCCATCAAGGTAATCTAATCTGACTTTTAGTCTTCTCCATAAAACTTTCACAGCTGAGTAGAAGTCAGATAGAAAAGGTCATTGGTTACTCAACTACCGCCGCTATTGCTAATGCTAAGTAAGGGTGTCTTCTTCAACCGTGGTTCACAAGAACTTCTCTTACGTACTAATTCTCAACATTACAGTGTACTGTACACCCTTGCACATTTATTACCTGCCATATACACCTCCCCCTATTTATTGTTTTTCACTAGCAAGATTCAAACAAAAGTTAAATATATACATATACAACAGACATCACTAGTACAAATCTGGTAGAGTAGACACTAGTAGTTTTATGGTCTCTAGGGTCATGCTAGTCTCTTTGCGAAGGTAGTCTGAACCGCGCAAGCATGTTAACTTTGTGTCTTTTATTTTTGCGCACGTTGCCTCGCAGCTTGTTGTGTAAGAAAGAACTAAGAGGCCTTTGAGCCCACATGAGCTCATACTGCTACTGTCTGAGCGCTGCATACGAGTTCTAAAAACAAGCAACTTTGTTATTGAGTTCTGGTGTCAGTCTGTATTGCTTAGCCATAACATGCATGTTACACTTTTGGCATGACTGAGAAATGCTTGCAATATACTAATGTGCACCATTTATCTCATTACAGAATGAAGATTCCCTTCTATTAAACAGAGCTTTGCAGAGCTTATGATGTAACCAGTACTTCTAGGTTCTTCTAAGGTGAGGGGTCCCCCAGAATTTGCTCAGATATCTTCATTTATAATTTTATATAAACTATATTCCTGCCAAGGGGAGGTTGGTTCTTCAACCACTGCTCAGTTATCATGATTTACCCTTTTGTCTTCTATGAACTGGTAGTTTTAACAATGTTTCTTACTTTAATCTTATGCATTTAGCTGTTGGTGCTGGCACTTATAGTTACCACTATTCTGCATTATAGAACAACGTACAGAGCTTGTTATTTAAAAATATACCTTTTGAACTTACATAGACTCTGTGGTATTTGGTGTGGATTGTGGACTTAAACGAGTGAGTGAGCGAAGGGGTGTGCATTGCTTCTACGACTCTAAGAGGTCAGGAATGTAGTGTTATGTTCTGGGTTGTCTAATCATTGGGTTTCTTTGGGGGGTTCGGGGAGCTTCAGCTAATGAGACACTATAGCTAGTCAGTCAGGGGATTTTAGGTGAGTATGAGGAAGTCCAGCCTCCTATCAACAACGTCCTGGGCATAGTTCAGTATGTGCAGAATCTCTACAACAGTAGTAGTATGTAGTGTACTAGTATCCTACAAAAAATAGTTAAATATGTGGTTGGGAATTTTGTTGGTGGGAATTTTCTAAAAGCATCAAGACTAAGAAGACTAGAAGAGGACAACTCAAAGGACTAGACTCAGTGGCTAGGGCGATTGGTGAATTGGAGTTTTATTTAAAACCTTTAAAATAAAGACTGCCCACCTGGGCAAACTTAGTTACAGACAAACTAATAATAGTAGTTGTAAAGTCATAGTAGAGGCAGTTAGAGGCAGGGATAACAAGAATTTAGAAATCATGAAATATGTAAGAAAGAAAGAAACAAACATGGATGATTGGTGTGAAACAATTACAATATTTTTAAAAACTCTCAAAAAAATATTTATGGAAACAACAATTGCAATAAAATCGACCTATCTAAATCTGGTCCACTAGTAGTATTGCGGGATTTGCGCCGTGGTCCGTCTTGTTATTATTTAATATGTTTATGAACACTATTCCAGTGTTCCATTCTGATTCCAAAATACTATCTAAGCCTAAGTAACACCTGACCTAGCCCACCTATTCCAGACGGGCCAATTGTTCACTAAGTCTGCAAAAATGCAATGGAGGACACATGCATACATTTTTGCATACACCAAATTGTAGATGTGGTTGGTTCCTGCTAATGTTCTACTTGTGATAAATGAAGAATAAGCCTATATTACCACTCAATAAACAAACTACAAAAGATTCTACTGAGGACTGGGATAAGCAGCACTCAGCAACACGTGACGTGACACAGGATGCGTCATGCAGACCACTAAAAAACATACCTACTAATAACGAGAAATTAAAATAAACCTATCGATCCATCACTATCTCTTCTTAGTGGCAGGGAGACAAAGGAAGGACTAGAGTCTCTCTAGCATTACCTAACTTACGTTCACTAAAGTAACTCTTACATAATCATACCAAGCAAGCGCAAAGTTGCAAACAAGTAAGATTAGTAGCTACGAGCACCTGTGTCATAACAATCACGGAAGATTTTTAAACGTAATTTACCTGCAATGTAAGTAGGAGCATTCTTGCTGTCCGGGGAAAAAATGTATTCGCAATATATAACACAGAGCAGAAGAACACAAAGTTGTAATATTAAATAGCAACACAAAAAGTCGATGGACGGAATGTTGAACATTGTCAAACATTCACCCCCATTCACAGATCTGGGTTTAATCCATTGTTATTTTGCTCACAACGCCACCCCAGTTCAGACATAGCCATATGCAAATCAGTTTTGACTAGGGATGGGCCGAATTTGCGGGGGGGGGGGGGAATATCTCGCGCACACGCATTTTGAGAGCGCGAACAAACAAACAATTTCGCGAAGTCGCGGAACGCAGAATTTTGAGCAATTTCACATTCTCTGAGGAACGCAAAAATTTCAAAATTCCACAAATTCCGTGAACGGAACGGAATTTACCAACCAGGCCTAGTCTTGACCCTGTGCCTCATAGGAACAGTCCAGACCAAACTGCCAGGCCACGTCTTCCCTGGAGAGGAATCAAGCATCCAAGGACCAGTTTCAGGCTTTCAGCCCTCATCAGCCAGAATAGCTTGACTCCAGTGACGTAGTGAGCACGGGACCCATGTCTGGGCATACCCTTACCACTTAGGGAGAAAATGCAACACAAAAAGTTGATAGACGGAATGTTGAACATTGTCAAACACTCACCCCCAGTCACAGATCAGGGTTTAATCCATCGTTATTTTGCTCACCAAGCCACCCCAGTTCTGACATAGCAATATGCAAATCAGTCTTGACCCTGTGCCTCATAGGAACAGTCCAGACCGAACTGCCAGGCCACGTCTTCCCTGGACAGGAATCCAGCATCCTAGGACTGGTTTTGGGCTTTCAGCACTCATCAGCCCAAATACCTTTACTCCAGTGACGTAGTGAGCATGAGACCCACGTCTGCGCATACCCTTCCCACTTAGGGTGAAAATGCAACACAAAAAGTTGATGGACGGAATGTTGAACATTGTCAAACATTCACCCCCAGTCACAGATCTGGGATTAATCCATCGTTATTTTGCTCACCACGCCACCCCAGTTCAGACATAGCCATATGCAAATCAGTCTTGACCCTGTGCCTCTTAGGAACAGTCCAGACCGAACTGCCAGGCCACGTCTTCCCTGGACAGGAATCCAGCATCCTAGGACCGGTTTCGGGCTTTCAGCCCTCATCAGCCAGAATAGCTTGACTCCAGTGATGTGGTGAGCACGGGACCCATGTCTGGGCACACCCTTCCACCTTGGGGTGAAAATGCAACACAAAAAGTTGATGGACGGAATGTTGAACATTGTCAAACATTCACCCTCGGTCACAGATCTGGGTTTAATCCATTGTTATTTTTCTCACCACGCCACCCCAGTTCAGACATAGCCATATGCAAATCAGTCTTGACCCTGTGCCTCATAGGAACAGTCCAGACCGAACTGCCAGGCCACGTCTTCCCTTGTCAGGAACCAAGCATCCTAGGACCGGTTTCGGGCTTTCAGCCCTCATCAGCCAGGATAGTTTGACTCTAGTGCAAAGTGAGCACGTGACCCACATCTGGGAATAGCCTTCCCACTTAGGGTGAAAATGCAGTACAAAAAGTTGATGGATGGAATGTTGAACATTGTCAAACATTCACCCCCAGTCACAGATCTGGATTTATTCTATCGTTATTTTGCCCACCACGCCATCCCAGTTCTGACATAGCCATATGCAAATCAGTCTTGACCCTGTGCCTCATAGGAACAGTCCAGACCAAACTGCAAGGCCATGTCTTCCCTGGATAGGAATCAAGCATCCCAGGAACGGTTTTGGGCTTTCAGCCCTCATCAGCCAGGATAGCTTGACTCCAGTGATGTAGTGAGCACGGGACCCACGTCTGGGCATACCCTTCACACTTAGGGTGAAAATGCAATACAAAAAGTTGATGGACGGAATGTTGAACATTGTCAAACATTCACCCTCGGTCACAGATCTGGGTTTAATCCATTGTTATTTTTCTCACCACGCCACCCCAGTTCAGACATAGCCATATGCAAATCAGGCTTGGCCCTGTGCCTCATAGGAACAGTCCAGACCGAAATGCCAGGCCACGTCTTCCCTTGTCAGGAATCAAGCATCCTAGGACCGGTTTCGGGCTTTCAGCCCTCATCAGCCAGGATAGCTTGACTCTAGTGCAAAGTGAGCACGTGACCCACATCTGGGAATAACCTTCCCATTTAGGGTGAAAATGCAGTACAAAAAGTTGATGGATGGAATGTTGAACATTGTCAAACATTCACCCCCAGTCACAGATCTGGGTTTAATCTATCGTTATTTTGCTCACCACGCCATCCCAGTTCTGACATAGCCATATGCAAATCAGTCTCGACCCTGTGCCTCATAGGAACAGTAGAGACCGAACTGCCAGGCCACATCCTTCCCTGGACAGGAATCAAGCATCCTAGGACCGGTTTCGGGCTTTCAGCCCTCATCAGCCAGGATAGCTTGACTCTAGTGCAAAGTGAGCACGGGACCCACGTCTGGGCATACCCTCCCCACTTGGAGTGAAAATGCAATACAAAAAGTTGATGTACGGAATGTTGAAAATTATCAAACATTCACCCCCAGTCACAGATCTGGGTTTAATCCATCGGTATATTGTGCACCACGCCACCCCAGGTCAGACATAGCCATATGCAAATCAGGCTTGGCCCTGTGCCTCATAGGAACAGTCCAGACCGAAATGCCAGGCCACGTCTTCCCTTGTCAGGAATCAAGCATCCTAGGACCGGTTTCGGGCTTTCATCCCTCATCAGCCAGGATAGCTTAACTCCAGTGATGTAGTGAGCACGGGACCCACGTCTGGGCATACCCTTCCCACTTAGGGTGAAAATGCACCACAAAAAGTTAATGGACGGAATGTTAAACATCGTCAAACATTCACCCCCAGTCACAGATCTGGGTTTAATCCATCTTTATTTTGCTTACCATGCCATCCTAGTTCTGACATAGCCATATGCAAATCAGTCTTGACCCTGTGCCTCATAGGAACAGTCCAGACCGAACTGCCAGGCCACGTCCTTCCCTGGACAGGAATCAAGCATCCTAGCACCGGTTTTGGGCTTTCAGCCCTCATCAGCCAGGATAGCTTGACTCCAGTGACGTAGTGAGCACGGGACCCATGTCTGGGCATACCCTTCCCACTTAGGGTGAAAATGCAACACAAAAAATTGATGGACGGAATGTTGAACATTGTCAAACATTCACCCCCAGTCACAGATTCGCAAATGGCCATGTCTGAATTGGGGTGGCATGCTGAGCAAAATAACGATGGATTACACCCAGATCTGTGACTGGGGGTGAATGCTTTGCCAATGTGCAACATTCAGTCCATCATATTGTGTGTAATATTAAATAGATACTCACCGAGCCCCGGGACCTCCACTCCTAGCAGGTCCAGCAGGTCCTGCGCCGGTCCAGAATATTGGACCACCAGTACGTCAGCTTGTTATGGGTGCGCTGGACACCAGAGCAGCGAAACACTGCCCGGCGCACCTTTACCCATCGCTGCTGATGCTCCCGGAGCCCATACCCGGACCCAGGCCTGCCGCCTGCTGCCAAGGTTAAGGGGAGGTGGCACTGGATGTAAAAAACAAGTGCGGCTACCTCCGCCTCAACAAATAGGGCTCGTGCATGCACCCCATGTGGGAGCACCCTTCCACAGGTAAGGTGGTCGGGCTGTGGCTGCAAGCAGCCCTGCCGTGTCCCTTCGCCTTGCCTCCTCCCTTGGCCATGGCTCCAGGAGTCTGGGAGGACGGGGCGGAAAAGAAAAGGGAGGAATTGGAAAAGTAGGTAAAAGAAAAAGCAAGTTATAGCAAAAGAGTCAAAAAGTAGTAGTAAAAGTAGAAAAAACTCAAGATATAGAATCAGGAAAATAGAGAGATAGATAATAAATAAAAAAGATTTAAAAAAGTGTACTGAAACAAAGGATTGCAAATAGAGGGACGATAGGAAACCACTCCCGGAACCTTAGAATAGAGTGAAAAACAAGATGGCTGCGCCCATTGTGACAGCGTGGGCAAGTTTGCACGATATTTCCCCTCCGAACATGCAAAAAGCGTCACGAACACCTAATACGCATTCCTGAACAAGAAATACTCATCACGAATGGGCGGGCGCATGCAATACATGACCCGGAACAGGAAATATGTATTGCGAATGGGCGGGACAAGTCAAAACAAGATGGCCACGCCCATTAGCAACCCATTGGCAAGTTGGCAACACATTTCCAACACGTTCAAGCAAAACACATTGCAAACAAGCGGGGCAAGCACTTCTGCGTCTTCGCAATATTTCCGCGTGTTTGCAGAGATTTTTGGTGCTTTCACAGAGATTTGCGTAACGCGGCAAATTTCACCCACTGCTAACTCTTGCCGGTTGTTTGTGAATGGTGAGTTAATGGAGCATAGACGCTCTGTTTTATCGCTGCTCCTTTGGTATTTTATTTAAATTAGTGAGAGGTTATTCCCCATTTGGATTGTTTCTTTATCTTTTTAAACATTTTACCTACCTTTTTTTGTTTGGACGCTCTGTTCTCTCATTGGTAGATGGTGTGGACATGATACTGCTTGTGTCTTGATCTATTTGTATGTTTAAGTTTTGAGTTGGTGTTTGATTTGCACTCATATAGGTTTACCTTTTCCACTATTTTGGGAGATAGTGGTGTTATTCAAGTTCTCTGTTTCTAGGATTAATAGGTATTTGTAATTGCTCTTTTCTTAGCCCTGAGGAAGTCTTGGGTGAATGCCCGCATAAGACGAAACACGTGTTGGCCGGGTGGCTTTTGAGTGTTGGAAAAGACAAAGAAAATAAAAACAGAAGCATTTACTTGAAAAGATTGGACACAAATAAACAGCAAGAAAATCACCAAAGAAGAACACTGTGTGGACTAAAAAAAAATTTGCGTTAATATATGAGTTTTGCTCAGACATTGAGTTCGTCAGTAGGTCGATCTACTTTATTCCTGCCTCTAGTCGGTATGATTAAAATTATAGGGGTTGGTTTGGAAAAAAAGCAAGGCTATAATGAACCTTCATTTTCCTAGGTCAACATGTTTCGAGCCATGGCTCTTCCTCAGGCCCTACTTACTCTGGACATAGACATTCCCAATGATAGCAGTATTCCTTTCCTGACCGCCAGCCCAATCATGGAGAATTCCTTGAAAAAACAGTTGTGAATTTTCAAGAGAGTAATGATGATGCCTTTAATTTAGGTTTCAAAATATCCTTTCTCATATGATTCATATCATTTCACAGGGCTCATGAATAGGGAGTATGTCCATGGGTACTGCAGAATATTTTCAGTTAACACCCCTTTTTATTGCTCATTTCCACCCAGCTTGAAGTTGAATAAAGTTAAATGGAGTAAAATGCAATGTTTGTAACTTGTCCATCTGCACACATTTAGAAAAACTTGTGTTACTTATGCCAAAATAAGTAATTTTTATGAAACATTTTACACTTGCACATGTAATTTATGCATTCATGTGCAGTAAATGGATGAGCATGTTAAATACTCCAAACAAAAATGGGGGAGATGGAGGTAGATGTTAGGTTTCTCCACCAGACTGTGTATAGTTATTAACAAATCTGTAAATGACAGATCAGAGAACATAACCACAGGGAAGGGCTTTCTCTAAATGTGTGAAACAACGCCTCAAATCAAAGCAGAGGAAATTCTCTTCTTGTGTCCCCTCACTCACAAAGGGTTGCCCCTAGGTAACATGCTTCATCATTGGGGCCATCCCAGGCAGCAACTGTCTGGGGAGTGCTGCAACTTGCAGAACTACATAGGAGCACTTTTTGTGAAAAAATGTGTAGTGCAGTGTTTGGGGAAGTGGTGATGGTGATGCTGAAAATACCTAGCCAGTGAGCGCTTAATTTATTCCTGCTCCTAGTTGGTATGGATAAAAAGAGGTAAATAGTAGGGAGGAAGTGTAACTATCCCTAGTATTTAGTCAACATGTTTCGAGATGTCCCCTAAACCTCTTCTTGAGGACCACATGGGGACTCAGTGAGGAAAAATATATCCTATACTAAAGAAATAATATAATAAAGAACAGATGCCCACCTAATGTGTGAGCACCAAAATTAAATACATAGGGTTGAAATCAGACTTGTAGTATCTGTTCAAGGAGATAACGTGACAAAGAGATTAGTACATATTGCCTGCCCACCTCTCACGTGGGCAGGTACAAACCATATGCAGTGCTTAAATCAATGCATTCCTCTATAGTTTGTGTCGGTGTCATTAGTAGTGAAAAATATTTAATTAGTACTTGTATCCAATGTGACACCTTGGAACACATTGCACTACTCTATTGTGAGAAAGCATGGTTAATCGTTAAAAACATTGGTAAAAGAAGAATTGGTAAAAAGAAAGAATCACTTGTGAGCAAACATTACAAGACAAAACAAGCATATAAACATACTGTTCACAATTTGCAATAACATACTTCTGTTTTGGCAACGCTGTGCCTCATGAACTGCCAGGGTGAAGGGGCCTGTAGTAACCCTAGAAGAATGTAGATAAAGTATTAGAGTCAAGAGAAAGGCCATGGGTAAATGCGAAATACTGGTTAGTTATTCCCCATAGCGTGGCCTGGAGGAAAAAACGATCGTGTATCAGGGATCCTGGGTTCCTGTTAGGGAAGAAAAGATCTAAGCACTCCTCCATCAATGACACCTACTCGCACCCAGGCAGACCGCATATTAGAGTGTCTTCAGCCTGATGTTTAAATACTGGTAGGAAAAAGCCCAGTCATGCTCATATGCAGGTAAAGACTAGACTGCGTTTGTAAGAAAATGGCTGCCTAGTTTCGGAAATTTGTCCGCACCATTTTGGGACGATCATTTTCAAAGTTGGAAATTTTCTTTAAATTAAATTAGTGGCAGAGTGAAACTGGGGGATGAGTAAATAATTTTTTGTCAGCATTTTTTGAGGTGATAACCACAGCTGAAAAAAAAATATGGCAAAAAGAGAGCATGAAAAAAAGATTATGAACCAAGGTTAATTGCCATTTCATTATTGGCAAGGTTCGTGAGCCATATTGGAATTAAAGTCCTGAATTGGTCCACCTCCAATATTTAGTTAAAAGATGATAAATTGAGGTGTGGCTAGTGTGGTATCAAACTGAGAGGAGAAACTGCTCTAAAGACTATGTGTGATAGCGAGGCAGTAGGATTTAGACTGTGTGGTTGTGGATGCAGTCATTCAGTAATTGCAAGTTCCTTGCATCATGCTAGTGAAATTACAAAAGCAATTGGGGTCTCACATGGGAGTCTGTTTGTGGGACCTTTTGTTGTGTAGGAATCTAGGACCCTAGTGTAATTTTACCGATTCATGCCCATATATAGGTATAAATTACCTGATCCTTACATAGGCATAGAAATCATTACCATATTTAGACTGAGCCTATGCAGCCCAAATACGGCATGGCTACTTCCACTAAGTGCCGAGAATCAACAACGATTTCTTAGAAAATCAGCAGCTAGGGTCTTCCCCTTGCCTGAATACTAATTTATCTAGGATATCATGGAGTTTTCAAAGAACTGAGTCTTTGATGACGTTATTATGTCCAATCATATGTCAAACTCGACACCTTCAAGGTATAAATATGCCTACATTTGTGCAGACAAACATACCGTGGTTTGGAGCAGTTCGACAATCTACTTGCCCGACGCGCCCTGCACCAGCAAGTGCCGAAGAAAGCCGACCCTCCAGCTGACGCACTGAGAGACGCTGTACTTTCTCCAGCCGAGAAATCCAGCTCCAGTGTTTCCAGGCAACCCTTGTGGGTTGCTGGGAAATCGAGTCCTGAGAGAGAGATACAAGACCTCCTTCATTCTAAAACTAAGGTACGGAGCTGATTAGACCCTTAGAGAATTCTTGGAATAGATTCTTGGCAAAGAATACTAAACTTAAGCTAGACCTCACTTACTTCTTCCCTTGTACTATACTTAGGTTAGGTACACCGGGGTAGGCGTGTTGAAGCACCAGTTGAGTACTTTTAGTCATTATTTTATCACTGTATGTATTTTATGTTATTTTATATGGCTTAGAAACCATACCATGCTTTTACAGTACTACTTTATAATACTTTTCGAATTATATGCATTATACTTTATAACCAGTATTACGATTGTGGCAGTAAATTTCTTATGCTGGAGAAAGAAGACTGTTCAATAAATACCTTTTATTGAAAACGCCCGTCTCTCTATTTCTCAGCACCTCTGAGAAATGAAGCATGCACGATTGACTTGGTAAAATAGCTATGTATTGTTTCCGCGACTCTAGAGATTGATTTCTTATTCTTGGGAAACAAAGTTGTCATGTTTATGCTGTTGTCAGAAACTAATACCTTCTTGTGAATTCGAGAAAGTTTCTAGTGACCTCTGAGCTAGCTGGCACTTACAATTAAGTTTAATATATTCGGTAGAGACCTAGTCGACCTCAGTACAACGTCTAAACTACAGGATATATTATTCCAATGCGCAGAGCCTATTTTGAATATAGGAACTACATTACATGGCGCCCAACGTTTGGTAAGGCGATGATTTAACGCTAGATACTAGAGTAACTCAGTCATGCTTTTCACACAGACCCCTTTTTCCCGTAACAACTCCAAAAGACGTCTGGAGTGGGTTAAAGGATAATATCCACCAAAGCTGAGTAGGAGGAAAAATCCTATGGATTAGTTTTTGGTTCGTTCAACGTTGAAGGATACAGTGTTCCAAAATATTGTGCACCTAATCTTTGTTTCCTTGAAACTTGTTCTGCAAACTCTTCAGTCAACAAAATAATGAATAGTGATGAAGAATTAGCTGCAGCTCAAGCAGTTTTAGATGACAGAAATCTCCTACAGAATGACCCAGATGTTATAATCATCCCGGTAAATGTAAGAAAAACTATAACTTACAAACTCATAAACAATGGAGTATCATCGAGAGGTGGTCAAGTAATCTTTGTTATAGAGGCATATGAATATCGGCAGACGGAGGCATTCTATTCATGGATTCAGTTCCCTGCAGCGGATGCAGGAACACACGAGTTTCACTACTACAAAGTAGAGGAACCACCAACGGAATACTTTCCTTACGAGGACGTTGAAATTCCATTAACTTACCTAAGCGCTTCAGCTCTTGTTTAAAGGCGCCCTACAACATGAAAATCACATAACCAGGCTCGGTCCACTGGGTAGCCCAGGAGCAACATGGCTGGTACTAGCGAGCTATACACCACATCCTGACATCGAAAACATGACAGGTCCAGAACTGTTAGTACAGCTAAAACAATTAATTAAAATACATAGACAATTGGTTCAATATGTCATGCGGACCTTAACAGTCCAACCTACTGTGAGGATTCCACAGCACACCCCTCAGCAGGGGAACACAAACAAAATCACACCACAAACTATACAATCAGTCATTGGTAAATTACCAGCAAAAAGGGAACAAATTCCGTTCTGGTTAGCTCACAAATTTACTCAAATTGAGTAACTATAGTGGTAATACCAGACGTCCTAAGACAGATTCAAAATGAATACGGACCAGAACCTGCCTTAAATCTTGGTATGAAATTACTAAAAGATTTCAAACAGGTCTCTGCTATATTATTAGCCAACATTAAAGGTGAAGCAGCATCAGTGGCAATCTGCCAGAAGCTAAAAGAAACAGATATTACTGAGCAACCGTATGAGCTTGCCAGAAAAATTGAAATATCCTATGTAGAACTAGGTAGAGATAGTTTGGGTGGGAAACCATTAAACCCACAACTAACAGAAAATCCTGAAAAAGTTTTTATTAAAAATAATCTCACTACTCCTTAAAAGAATTGGGAAAACGCTAAACAAACACTTCCTAAAGAGAAGCATTCCCAGTCCAGAGGAAGATCTCCCCAACGGGGAGGTAGGTCTCCCCAACGGGAGCCCTCTGAAAAGAGGTACAACCTCAGAAATAGGGATAACTTAAGAAAACCTGATAGATATAAAGATACTGATACATGTTCCTCTCGTACCTTTCAGACTTCCTCGCAGAAATTAGAAAGAAGAGGACGATCAGAACAAAAAGAAGAACGCGTGAATTCCAAAGACGAACAGCACGTTCCAAAAAATAAGAAAACTCAATTCACCAAGAAGAAGGTAGCAAGTGTAAAGATCAGCCATGCTGAGGATCTTGAGGACACAACTGAAGAACAGGGAATGGGCCCAGACAATGCTAGACAGCGCAGCAGAAGTAACCATGGTTCGCAAGATCCTGAAGGATCATCTGGAGACAGTGGACTTGAATGAATGCATTGAAGTTGAAACTGCCGACACCAGGGTTAATGTAGCCTACAAGTTATATGAATTAACACTCCGGATGGAGGGAGACATAACTAGGAAAATAAAAGCTCTCTTTTGGGATAAGCTTTCCAAGGGTTATGACATTCTTCTAGCTGAACAAGACTGGCCACCTGAATTTGCCAGGGAGTGCCCACATGGTGAAGAGATAATTATGCCAGCCTTCTCAAATCACATTCCAATTCATAAAAAATACACATATGCCAGGAAATGGGCAGTAGCTCAGGCTCCAGCATTATATAAAAATCACCTAGGATGGGAAGAGGATTCTCCTCACCATAACATCCAGTTAAAAAATCAACCAACAATGCAAAGGCAATATCCTGTAAAACAGGAAGCTAAAAAACTGGTTAGGGAGATTTTAAATCAACTTGAATACCAAGGGGTGATTGAAAAATGCACCTCATCAATGAACAATCCTTTGTTTCCTGTCTCCAAACTAGACAATACATATCGTCTAGTTTTGGACTACAGACACTTAAACTGTTGTTTCAAAACTTTTGCAGTGCAAAACACGCACAGTGCAGCACTGATGAATAACATCATGCGTAAAAAATATTAAACCACATTAGACATTTCAAATGGGTTTTTCTGTAAAAACATTGCACCTGAAAGAAGGCACTTGACCGCTTTCTCAATCATGGGGACACAGCAACAATTTTGCCGTATCCCCCAGGGATTCAAGAATAGTCCAGGGTAATTGTCAGCCAGAGTAACAGAGTTACTACAAATGTACATTGATGAGGCATTATCTTATGTCGATGACATCTATCTTACTGACGATGATTTGGACGTGCACTTGAAAAAACACCATAATACTTGGGTTCGGTTCTGAAGGGTATAAATTCAATTTTAAGAAATCACGAATTGCCCACCTCAACATCCTATTCTTAGGATATGAGTTATCGAGTGAAGGCAAGAGCCTGGCAGCAGACTTCCTAGAGAAATGTGCGCTGCTCCAACCTCCGAAAATGCTGAAAAACTTTCAATCAATTCTAGGTTTCCTGAATTTCAGAAGAACTTATGTTCTAAATTACGCAGAAAATGTTAAACTTCTCTACGAACTAATCAAACCTGATTTCAAACCAACAAATTGTACTCAAAACCATGCAGAAATTTTGCGTTCAGTACAAACAGACATGTTAGCAAAAACGCAGTTAGAAACACGCGATATTGCGCGCAATCTTACGATCTGAATCATCCCAGGGAGATGCGGATTCACATACCTGACCTTCAATGAAGGTGAAAAGGTACCAATAGCATAAAAATAACACTTGTACACACAAGCGGAAATAAAATTCACTTCTACAGAAAAAGTTCTGACAGCGGTTAAAACTGCAGTAGCAAAAGAGAGAGCTCTCGCGCAGGGTAAACGCATAATGATCGTTTTACCTGTATCTGCCCTAGAGGCAGTGACGAAAGCAAGCATTCCCAATGCTAAGGCTTTACATCCGAGATGGATACAATGGGTTAATTCTCTTGCTGCAACAGACGGTGAATACGTTTTTGACCCCTACTTGAAGACACAAGAATTCCTACAATACGAACACGAATGTCCTGTGCCGACCAAAATTCTGCCTCTAGAACATATTACGGATGTATTATCTATACAGACGGATCAGCACAGCCCGCAATTGAGGGTAAACAAGCCTATAGTGCTGCGTGCGCGATTGTTAAAGGTCGCTGGCGCGCAGGTAAATTTAGACCTATGGTCACTAAAACTCAATCACTCGGACACTGTACAGCTCAGCGAGCTGAACTACAGGCTTTCAAGATGGTGCTTGAAAATACCGATCGCGAATTCCCCACACTCATAGTGTGTGATTCGTACTTCTGCGTTGAAACTTACAACGAGCACTTGCAGAACTGGGTTCGAAACAGTTTCAAAAATTCAAAAGGTGGCACAATTAAGCATAAAATGCTTCGGGAACAAGTAGTTATTTTACAGAAAGAACTACAAAGACTCATGTGATACATACACTGAGTCATCAGCGTGATGGCGTTCACGTTGCAGGGAATTCATTGGCTGATGAAGCCGCAAAGGTAGCTGTGCAAACGGCTTCCGTAGCTACAATCGCTCGCTCCAAAAAAGTAATAGGCGGTGAAACATTACTAGCAGTAAAAGCCTCAATGCAAGGCAGCTATGCAGCCTTACCTCTAAACTATCCACTCACATATACATACATGATTGATGCAAACTCCGTTCCTTTTGCTCGAATCCCTGGAGTGGGTGACAGAGTAATTCCAAACAGGAACAGGAGTGGTGCTTTGGTTCAAAAAGCACATAGGGGAGAGGGTCTGAGATATCGAGGGATCTTAGAATCACTAAAAGAATTAGAAGAGATGTACTGGTGGCAGGGAGTGAGCTTCGAAGTTTACAAATTCGGAATTAACTGTGACACCTGTTACAAAGATCATAGCTTCGAAAACCACCAGGTACCTGACAACAGTATAGCCAGCCCAGTTCAGACACCATTATTAGACCGCATTAGACTATCTACATGCAGATGTCACCATGGACAATTTCGGTCCCACAACTACTAGGACAAGATTTATTTGGATGTGGCACCAGTGCTGGGCTGATGCCAGAACTGTTATAGAGGATCTGCGAGTCTTTATTGGCACATAAGCAATCGGCACGCTACATTCTGACCAGGGTCCTGCGTTTAGTTCTTGTATTGTTCTAATCATTATGGTCACCATTATTTGCATAAATCTGCAAACCCTAGAAGTGTTTTTACTTATAATCAATGGGAACATTATTCAATGCCACCAAGGGGTAGCTCAAAAACATTTTATGAAAAATGTCCGTACTTCTCAGGTTTCATTGTTACAAATCCAGAAATGTTTTATTTTAAAAATATAAATAAGACAGGAATGAAAACAATGTTGACCAATACTAAACAAATTTATTCTGCAAACTTTTATGCTCAGCTGTCTACATTAGGTTTTGACTTTTGGAAAGACAACATTGAGACAAAAACTGTCTGGGGCACAAAAGATTGGCAGGTGCAAGGTTTAGAAGCCTTGTTCAGAGCCTGTATCATTCCGGAACAAATAATGTTTTTAAATGACACTGTTCAACAAACGTCTTGTCTTGGCCTGGCTAAGTTAAAAGATTTAACCAAACCATCCATACCTCAGCCCGCATCTGACAGTAATGATACTACAGAAGAGAAGGTAGACGTACCCTATATTTTTAAACAAAACAGAACTAATCCTGATTGGAAAAAATTGTTAATCTGGCCCACAGACACGAATAACTGTCAAGATAGATTCCTGAACAAAACACAGCCGTTCACAGTGAATAGGCCAGATCTAAGATATTCCCAGAGACAACATCCAGGGATAGTAACTACTTACAGTGTAGGAAAGCTATGCCTTGAGTGGCTACATACATCTACACTTCCAGAAATCAAAAAACACTTATCTTTACTTAAAGAAGGCAATGATTTGCGAGATTTCTTAATGGGGTCTCGCAAACCACGTCAAAAACATTTCATATATGCCGGTATATACGCTGCTTACAATGAAGCATGGAAAATAACGCAAATGGAAACTGCAGAAAGAATACGAGAAATTGATTGTATTAATTTAGAGAAAAGCCTCTCTGTAGTGGACAATGGATTAACGACTCTGTCTTCCAGAATTTATTCTTTGGACAGCATCGTATCATCTGCAATTGACATAATAGAGCAAGACTTGCTAATGTTACAACATGGCCAGTCTCAATTACGTTCTATAATGCTGCTAGGCTGGACGTTACAAAATCTTTGTTCAGGCTACGTGCCATGGGGTCTAATCAATACCACGTCATTATTTACTGTGTTTAACCTTACAGATAAACAAATCTTTTTGGCACGAAGAGTAGCAGACTATACGGTGCTGAGCATTGAGAAACTGGAAAGATTACCATTGACAGTTTCTGAGAAGCCTGTCATTGAATGGATAATACATGGCACCATCACGATACCAGTGACGATTTTCCAATTTCAGTATTGTCTACAGCGTATTCCAGCGTGCCTGTATGACAGGTTGGGTAAAGAATACATTAAGTCGACTTGGAATTTACCCTACACACACAAATGTTGGACAGGGGGAAAGGAGATATTCTTAGTGGGAAAAATTGTAAGAACTCACTAAGTGGTACACTTTTGTGCCAAGGTATTAATTTACACGGAGCCTGCGAAGATTCTGCAAATAACCTCTCTTGCCACCTACACAGTTCACCCTCCACAGTGATAGAACCAATTTTCAGGCAGCTATCCAATGGCAGCTACGTTATGCTCAATGACCACAGCAGTTGTGGCATGTTGCCAGGAAGAGCGTATCTAGTTAGTGTGTCATCCAGGGTCACTTGTTGTATGCAAGTATTGTATCCAAAAAGTAAGACAGAAAGGGAGACGGCGTTATGGCCTTCACTGAATATCTCTTCTATACGAATTGATACTTTAAGCAGAATGAAAGTCATTCTTTTACAAAAAAATGTGCCACTGACCTCGTCTAGAGAAATTTATGATCTGCAAGTTGCAAGGACTTCTGCAGAGATACATGCATTATTACCAACAAACTGCCCAGTACATTTCGCAGAAATGTTAAGTCAATTCTTAAATATGTCTTATACCAGTGGCATCGCACATGTATTTAAGACGCTTTTTTCAGGACTGTTAGCACCATTTGAAGCAGTCCTTGGCATTTTTCCTAATTTCGTGCACTCTGTGTTCGGCGGCCTGCCTCTCATCTTGGGACTCGTAGCAGGAATTCTGTTTTTATTCCTTCTGCTCCGATATGGCAAGTCCAGTGACCAGCGACAACCATACTACCATGGAAGAAGCCCTCCTTGCCATGAGGTATCATGAGAGAATTACACAGATTCTTGGCTTGGGTCGTTTAAGGGATCTGAACACAAATTGGTTCCTTTCGTTCAGACCAATCTGGCAAGATTGCATCTTACCTGTTCTGCGATGCCTGCTTTGCAGAGAAGAATGCGTGTTGGGCGTTTGTCCTACGATTCCATCAGTTCTGCCATCGGATGTTGACGCTTTGCTAGGTCCGGTAATGACTCATGCATCGTGTTGCCCCCAACGGCTGCCCATTCTGAGGATGGCATTCATTGAGGTCTCACCGGCAAGTCTATCTGAGGGTCAATCAATCAATCGGGAACATTTATAGAGCGCGCTACTCACCCGTGAGGATCTCAAGGTGCTGAAGGGAGGGGGTGGGGGGGTGCTGCGACTGTTCAAAAAGCCAGGTCCTGAGGTGTTTCCTGAAAGTGAGATGGTCCTGGGTCAGACGAAGGTTGTGCGGGGAGGGAGTTCCATGTCTTGGCTGCCAGGTAGGAGAACGATCTTCCTCCGGTGGTGGTGTTCTGAATCCGTGGGATGGTGGCGAGGGCAAGGCTGGCGGAGCAGAGCTGGTGGGTGGGGGTGTGGAACGAGAGGCGGTTGTTGAGGTATTCTGGGCCCATGTTGTGGAGTCCTTTGTGTGGGTGAGCAGCCTGAACGTGATCCTTTTGTTGACGGGGAGCCAGTGCAGGTTCCTCAGGTGGGCAGATATGTGGCGAGGGATGTTGAGGATGAGTCGTGCGGAGGCGTTCTGTATGCGCTGGAGACGTTTCTGGAGTTTGGCTGTGGTTCCTGCGTATAGGGCGTTTCTGTAGTCTAGACGGTTGGTGATGAGGGCTTGGGTGACAGTATTTCTGGTTTCGGTGAGGATCCACCGGAAGATCTTTCGGAGCATGCGCAGGGTGTTGAAGCATGCGGACGAGACGGTGTTGACATGCTTGGTCATCCTGAGGGAGGAGTCCAGGATGAATCCCAGGTTGCGTGCGTGGTCCGTGGGTGTAGGTGCGGTGCGCAGCACTGTGGGCCACCAGGAGTCGTCCCAGGCGGATGGGGATTGTCCGTGGATTAAGACCTCTGTTTTATCTGAGTTGAGTTTCAGACGGCTGTGCTTCATCCATTCAGCGACATCTTTCATTCCTTCCTGGAGGATGGTTTTGGCGGTGGCTGGGTTTTTGGTGAAGGAGAGTATCCGCTGGGTGTCGTCGGCAGAAGAGATGATGTTGATGTTGTGTTTGCGTGCGATGGCAGCGAGGGGGTCATGTAGATATTGAAGAGGGTTGGGCTGAGCGAGGAGCCTTGGGGTACTCCGCAGATGATCTCGGTGGCCACGGAGATGAAGGGGGAGGCGTACTCTCTGGGTTCTGTCGGAGAGGAACAAGGTGATCCAGTCCAGGGCCTTTCCTTGGATCCCAGTATTCTAGAGGCGAGTTATTAGGGTGCGGTGGCAGACGGTATCAAAGGCTGCCGAGAAGTCCAGGTGGATGAGAGCGGTCGCTTCTCCGTTGTCCATCAGGGTCCTGATGTCATCGGTGGCTGCGATGAGGGTGGTTTCGGTGCTGTGGTTGGCTCGAAAACCGGACTGGGATGGGTTGAGCGACTTGTTTGCTTCGATAAATGTAGTCAGCTGTTTATTACCAGTCTTCTCGATGACTTTAGCCGGGAAGGGGAGGAGGGAGATGGGGCGGAAGTTCTTGAGGTCTTTGGGGTCCGCTGTGGGTTTCTTCAGAAGGGCGTTCATCTCTGCGTTTTTTTCAGCTCTCAGGGAAGGTGCCTGACGTTAAGGAGCTGTTTATGACGTGAAGGAGGTGGGGTGCGATGGTGGTGTCGGCTTTGTTGAAGATATGATGAGCGCATGGATCGGAGGGGGAGCCAGAGTGGATGGTGTTCATGACCTAGGTGGTGTCTTCAGTGCTGATGGGGGTCCCTGCGCAGAGGGTGGTGGTGGTGGTCGTAGGTTTGGCAGCTGGGGTCCGAAGCTGTTGTGTATATCTATGATCTTGCGGTGGAAGAACGTGGCGAGGGAGTTGCAGAGGTCTTGCGATGGTGTGATGTCATTGTTGCTGGCGCTGGGGTTGGAGAGCTCTTTGACGATGCTAAAGAGTTCCTTGCTGTTGTGGGTGTTGTTGTCCAGCCGTTCTTTGAAAGATGACCTTTTGGTGGTGCGGATCATCTGGTGGTAGTCGCGGGTGGCTCTCTTGAGGGATGTTATGTTTTCTGCTGTCCGTTCGTGGTGCCAGGTATTTTCGAGGGTTCTGCAGGTTTTCTTTGCGACTTTGAGGGCGTCTGTGAACCACAAGGTCTTTCTGTTACCGGTCTTGCCTGGGGGGTTCTTGAGTGGAGCGAGGTCATCGGCGCAGTTGGTGATTCACTGTGCGAGATTGTGTGCTGCATTGTTGGTGTTGGGGGTGTTGACAGGTGGGTTCTTGCTCAGTGATGTGGTTAGTTGGTCTGTGGTGACTTTGCTGCAGCATCTACGGGGGATCTGTTGCTTGTGGTGGTGGCATGTGGTCTTTTTGGAGGTGAAGTAAATGCAGCTGTGGTCGGTCCAGTGTAGTCCTGTGGAGAGGCTGAAGTAGACGTGGTTGCTGGCGGAGAAGATGAGGTCGGGCGTGTGGCCAGCGCGGTGCGTGGGCGTGTCCACTAGTTGCTTGAGTCCGAGGTTGGCGAGGTTGGCGAGCAGGGTGGTGGTGTTGCTGTCGTTTTTTTCCAGGTGGAAGTTTAGGTCCCCTAGGAGGATGTATTCTGGTGAGGCCAGGGCGTGCGGGCTGATAAAGTCGGCGATGGTTTCGCTGAATTGTGTACGCGGTCCCGGGGGTCTGTAGGGTGAGATACATGACACGACAGGCACACAGGTACCACCTACTGCTAATGCATCAAACACTGATGGAGGTGATCCTCATCTATGCACATTTGACCTGCTAACTGAAGTGGTACCACTTTCGCCTACTATGGTAGACGGTTTCTTTGCCAGCCTAGACAATCTGATGTTTTCTCCTGACACCGAGAATAACTTTTGACTAATTCACACAGTGTTCCCTGAACTCTGAAATTCGGCATTTGTTTTTTCAAAACGAACCGTCTAACAAATGTTAACTTTTTCCAAAATAGAACTTGTTGGCACAGAGTAATCTGCTTAAAGTAGAACTATTCTTAGAGAACAAGATTTCTTTTGAAAACTTCCTAATGACAATATTTGGCCTTGTCCTAAAAAATGAAACAGTTTAAATATTATGCTATGGGATAGTCTCGAATTTTTTTCTGTACCTTAAAGAGACATTTCATGAATGTAATTTTGTTTTTCATAAATGTTAAAATGTATGCTCTCATACTATTCTTCATATCCGTTGAGACCTATTTTTTCATACAGTTTATACTCATTTCATGTGAACAACTTTCAAATGCAATTTGTATTTTGGGTGGGATTGTAAACACTTGCCTTAGCCATGTTCAGTGCTTATACATTTAGTTTTGTTGAACTTAATATCGTGGAGTGGGTGTTGTGTAGGAAGCTAGGAACCTAGTGTAATTTTCCCGATTCATGCCCATATATAGGTATAAATTACCCGATCCTTATATAGGCATAGAAATCATTACCATATTTAGACTGAGCCTATTCAGCCCAAATACGGCATGGCTACTTCCACTAAGTTCCGAGAATCAACAACGATTTCTAAGAAAAACCCGCCTTCATCAGCTAGGGACTCCCCCTTACCTGAATACTAATTTATCTAGGAAATCATGGAGTTTTCAAAGAACAGAGTCTTTAATGACGTTATTATGTCCAATCATACGTCAAACTTGGCACCTTCAAGGTATAAATATGCCTACATTTGCCCAGACAAACACACGGAGGTTTGGAACAGTTCGACTATCTACTTGCCCGACGCTCCCTGCACCAGCAAGTGCCGAAGGAAGCCGACCCACCAGCTGACGCACTGAGAGATGCTGTACTTTCTCCAGCCGAGAAATCCAGCTCCAGTGTTTCCAGGCTACCCTTGCAGGTTGCTGGGAAATCGAGTCCTGAGAGAGAGATACAAGACCTCCTTCATTCTAAAACCAAGGTACAGAGCTGATTAGACCCTTAGAGAATTCTTGGAATAGATTCTTGGCAAAGAATACTAAACTTAAGCTACACCTCACTTACTTCTTGCCTTGTACTAGTCTTAGGTTAGGTACACCGAGGTAGGCGTATTTTAGAAGCACCAGTTGAGTACTTTTAGTCATTATTTTATCACTGTATGTATTATATGTTATTTTATATGGCTTGGAAACCATACCATGCTTTTACAGTACTACTTTATAATACTTTTCGTATTATATGCATTGTACTTTATAACCAGTATATTTCTTATGCTTGAGAAAGAAGACTTTTCAATAAATACTTTTTATTGAAAACGCCTGTCTCTCTATTTCTCAGCACCTCTGGTGAAATGAAGCATGCACGATTGACTGAGTAAAAGAGCTATCCATTGTTTCCGCGACACTAGAGATTGATTTCTTATTCTTGGGAAACAAAGTTGTCATGTTTATGCGATTTTCAGAAACTAATACCTTCCTGTGAATTCGAGAACGTTTCTAGTGACTTCTGCGCTAGCTAGCACTCACAATTAAGTGTAATATATTCGGTAGAGACCTAGTCGACCTCAGTATATTATTCCAATGCGCAGAGCCTATTGGGAATTAAGGAACTACACTACACGTTTCTTGGAGGTAATTTGATTACCGTCCCATCCTCTCATCTGAGATGAAAATAAAACAGTCCCAGAGTGGTATTGGGATTATAATATCTGTATCTTCAATGTACCCAATTTGTTGTTCATCTTGTGAACTGACCCCATGGGATATTATCATTCAGGCTTGTCACATCTGTGTGCAATTTGAAACCCCCATCTTTGTTCTTTTTGCAGTAGCTTCTGTTCTAAATTGTCACAGTGTGGAACATGTTCTAATACTACCCATTGCATGTCAATTGGGGTGTATTTCTTTTCATTAATGTGCGCCGTCATCCTCGTGCTGGCCCTGTGGCACCTGATGTTGCTACGGTGCTCACATAGTCTTGTGCTTATCTTTCTAGTAGTCATGCCTTACATAGTGTAGGTTACAGCTACATGTGATCATGTATGTCACCCCTGAGCTGTTGCATGTGGTGAACTTTCTTAAATCCCAAGTTGTTTCTGTGTTGAAAGTCACCTTCTTCCTGGCAGCAGTTAAGTGGCCACACTGCAGTTGCCACATGGGTGATGGCCTGTTGGTAACGTACTGATTACCTATTGGTTGTTCTCGAGTTGAGATTTTGGGCAAGTGTGTACTAGGATGCCCCTGAGGTACTTGCCTCTTCTATGTGAGAACATGGGTAGTGGGATATTTAGTTTCCCACTGTTGAGGGTGTTTCTTTCCTTTTACCAATGTTTTAACGATTAACCATGCTTTCTCACAATAGAGTAGTCCAATGTTTTCCAAGGTGTCACATTGGATACAAACACTGATCAAATATTTTTTACTACTAGGGGCACCAACACAAACTATAGAGGAATGCATTGATTTAAGCACTGCATATGGTTTGGACCTGCCCTCGTGAGATACAAGTCTGATTTCAACAATATGTATTTAATTTTGGTGCTCACACATTAGGTGTGCATCTGTTCTTTATTATATTATTTCTTTAGTATAGGATATATTTTTTCTCACAGAGTGGTACCCATGGGGCTGGTCCCCATGTGGTCCTGAAGAAGAGGTTTAGGAGACACCTCGAAACATGTCGACTAAATACTAGGGATAGTATACACATAACAGTTACACTTCCTCCCTACTATTAACCCCTTTTTATCCATACCAACAAGGAGCAGGAATAAATGAATTGCTCACTAGCTAGGTACTTTTGACATCACCATCACCACTCCCCCAAATACTGCACTACACATTTTTTCACAAAAAGTACTCCTACGTAGTTCCGCAAGTTGCAGCACGCTCCAGACAGTAGCTGTCTGTGATGGCCGCAATGATGAAGCATGTCACCTAGGGGCAACTTTTGGTGAGTGAGGGGACTCAAAAAGATCATTTTCTCTTCTTAGATTCTGGTCGTTGTTTCACACATTTAGCAGAAGCCCTTCCCTTTGGTTAGGTTCTGTGATCTGTCATTTACACATTCATTAATAACCATGTTAAATACTCAACAAATATCACAAATACTCCAAAAATCAATACTTCTCAAGAAAATAGGCATCACAAAATTGTTAAAAGAGAACAAATTCAAAAGTTATTCATATCAGCAGTAATGAAATTCCTACTCATATACATTTCTCAATCAATCCAATACTGTCAAAACATTTTTTAAAACAGCGTAACTGTTATTGCAGACATGAGACTATCACCATGAAGAGGCAAAGGAATTGTGGTATTAGCTCAAAACAGTGCACATAGTCTCCAAATAAATACCAGTCATGGCCTCTTACACAAGTATGCACTGGAACAAATGTAGAACACAATGATACCAATATACACAAGGCAGCAATGAAATTCAAACAACAGATGGAGTGTTTAAATATAATATTGCATAAATGTTGTCAACAATGCCAAACATAACCAAGATATCTTTTCACATTGTAATAACTTACAGTTGACACTGTCGTTATGTGTCAGAATCTGGAGAAAATTGCTACCTAAAATGTTATACTCCAGAAACAACACACATTAGAAGATCAAGTGTCTACAGTCCATTCAAAAAATAATGCCAACAATTTATGGGCCACTCTTCCTGACGTTACAAATGCTAATTTCATGTCACCTGTACTCTTTGAAAGACAGTGCCATATGCTAACCATTAAATTAAGTAACACAGCCACCTGTGGAAGAGACAGAATAATCTACGTAAGTCAGCAAACAACAAATAATCTACATTTAGAAGCCCATCTACATTAGTGTTTGATGCTGGCAGAGACATCACTGTAAACAGTCCAAGTCAGTAGTAATGGGAAGTGAAGGTGGCATAATTTCCTGTGCAGCCACACACCAGGAACATGGAATGCTAGAAAGACAGCTGTACTGAAAATACAATTCAGAGGAGGTTATTAAATTCATAAATGCTAAAAATTACTTTCTTGTGGGTTATGTGGTTAAGCACCAAGCAGTACTCTTTACCACACAAGTTCTTAAGGTTAGCACTGTAACAGAAATGCTCTATACTGAACTCCCACTGACAGGATTATTGGTCTTAGTATAGATTAATTTATAGTTGATTAAGCGAGGAAAATGCAGGATGGGAAGCACAATGTAAAGGGTATATTTTTGAAAATGCAACTGGCAGTACCATTCTCGGAAGGAGGCCCCTGGAGTGCCAATAAACTCACTGCAAGGAAGTATGTGTATGCAAACTCTACCTATCAAAAGCAACCATTGTTTTGGATATAGCAGCTTCTATGAAAGGTAAGTCTTGTTATAAACAATTTTCTAACAGAAAGGCAGCTGCTGACAATGGACATATTATAAAGTAGCAAGATTTAATCAGACAACTTTTTCACTGCCCACATCTTCATTTCTAGAAAGTATCAGTCATGCTAAAGTACTTAAATAACTCTGCAATAAAATAATGAAGATTTACATACATATGCTGCGGATCATGCCGCAGTATGTGTAGTCAATAACACAACCATGACATTGTTGTACTTTAGAACATTTATGAGCCATCATTTTCTGTGTTACTGTGCTTTTCATGAGACATGCAATCTCTTTTAAGCACACTTGTCTCATTCCATATTTCAGTCATATACACCGGAGCTCAACCCCTGGTATCTTTGACACAGAGCAACCGGTCTTTTTAGGGGGAAATGTATAAATCACTTTACAAATATAGAGGTAAATTCATTAGGCAAGCACACACCAAAACCACAAAAATTCAAAACCAGGAACCAGAGATATGAATTGTTAAAGATTTTAAAAGCAAAAGCACTTAGAAAATAAAGAAATTAAATCACCCAATGTAAGTCAATGGCTGTGGTAGACTGGGACCAAGGTTCAATTTCATGTTGACTTAAATTAAAAAAAGATTCTAAGGCCCACTTCAGAAAGGAACTTGTCACTTTCCCGAAGGAAAAGCTTGCAATTTCTTCTGAACAGGAGTTCAGCCAACTCACACTTGCATTGAGTTTCGTTGTCCTGGGAACACGTGAGAGCAGGCCCAGCCCTTCAGCCACCTTGCAGTTCTTGAAAAGCAGGTAGAGTTGTTCTATTCTTCCACAGGTGTAGAAAATGTTTTGGGACGGTGTCTTAGGTTCCTCATTTCTGCCTGGCACCAGTCAGTGGGTTGAAATGCCTCCTGGCTCTTCCCTAACCAGTGGATAGAAGTTCCCAGGGAAAACCCAACCTTATTTTGCAATAATTCCTCTGTGCCCCATTGCATACACCCCACAGTAAACCTTATTATCAATATGCAAGTTGGAGAAACCCTTATCCCCTTTTGTACAGCCTACATGCTCATGCAAAGAAGTCGCAAGGGTAATGAGCAGTCCCTTCCTCTGTGATTACTCAAAACTTGTCCTGGGAGTAGCTTCCCCCCTAAGATTAGTGCCAGACTGACTATGTGGACAAAAGCTGCGTCTTTTATGGGGCACCAGACAGTTGCTTGTGATAGGGCATGTACATTTGACATTAAATACGTTCCTGCACCGACCCCAAGTACCCTTTCTGCCAGGAGAATAAAGCACCTGCTTATTCCTAGGTCTTTGTCTCTGTTTTGGGAGCATTTGCACACCTCAATAAAAACAAGCACTTGATTTAAAGCTGCTGGAGAGCTAATATCAATTATCCTTTAAGACCTGCAGGCAGGGAAAAAGTAACTTTTGAAAGCTGATGTACCCCAATATTTATTGAAAATCCAATTCCACCATTGCATCAGGTTTTCAGTATATATTATTTATAAAGTGGTGGAAATATTTTTCTAGCTGGTCTAAATCCTGGGAAACAGAATTAATATTTTAATCTTTACTCTGGTATACCTTCTTGGATAGCCAGAGTCTTCTATAATGCAAATAGATTTTGGAGGCTTCTAGAACTTTTGGATGTTTTATTTTCTGTTTATATATGGTCCGATAGTGTAGCTAATAGAAGATCTAGATATGTGACTACAATATTGAGAAAGCACATGTTTTTTAGTTGTTGGGGTATTTAGGAACTTTCACTGGAGTCTTGTGGCCATCATGACTTATAGAGATATCTCCCATTTTTGTGAATCCTTAGGATGATGAAGTTTAATGGCCTTCCGGTAACTTGCTCACAAAATGCTTAGTGTCCCCATTGGTCCATTTGAATGTGTACTATGAATGTTATTCAAGGTAGTGTTGTGTGTCGATTTAGATACCATATATAGGTTTCCCGATTTACACCCTTATTTAGGCACAATTTGCATTGCCCGTCTACAGGCATAGAAATCTAACCATTATTTAGGCATTATCCATGCTAACCAAATACAGGCATAGCCACCTACATCCGTCCATCCACACAACACTGAGTTCTTGGAAAACCAGACTCTGAAGCCTTTAGGACTTCCCCTTGCTTGGATTATTGATTTCTCCAAGAACTCATTTATTATGCATGAATATCTGTTCCTTAGGGGTTCATTCATGACATTTCTATGCCAGACTTTTACGTCAATACTGGCATTCCTAAACACCTTTGAGGTATAAATATACCTTCACTTGCCATGGCAAAACACGGCTCAGCTACACAGCTGGGCTTGCCACGGCAAGTTTGGAAGGAATACGAGTCTTCACCTGATGCACTGACCAGACGCTGCCATCCTCCTCGCAGAGAATCCAGCTCCAGTGTTTCTGACTCGGGTATGGCGCAGACTAGAACCGAGAGGGACTTTTGGCAAATCTTGGTAACACCAATCCTAATTGTAGCTAAATTAGACTATAGAAAAAACAGCACCTACTTCTTACCTCGTACTACACTTAGGTTAGGTACACTGGGGTAGAACTAGCTAGAAGCATCAGATGAGTATTTACATGTTAGCCTGTGTTATTTATCTATGTATTTTTATGAATAAATGTCATAGCTACAAACCGTGCTATTGCAGTATTATCTAATCTTACTGCTAACGCTGTACGTATTATAGGTTGCATTCTGTCTTACGATTGTAGCAGTTCATATTTCTTGCATGAGAAATAGGACTGTTCAATAAACCCTTTTTATTGAAAAGCCTGTCTACATATTTCTGTGTAAACTCTGTAGAAACGAAGCATGTACGATTGACTGAGTGAAACTGTTATCTATTGTTTCCACGATTCTGAGACTGTTCCGATTCTAAGGGAAAAAAAGTTGTCATGTGTATGCAGTTGTCAGAAACGAATCCCTTCTTGTTTATTCAAAAAGTTTCTAGTGACCTCTGAGTTAGCTGGCACACACAAGTAATTAAGTTTAATGTACTCGACTCAGTCCTATGCCAAAACTATAGTGTATATTATTCTAAACGGACTACACGACAGTAGAAACAGACACACATGCTCCGCTCTTTTCTGTTATACAAATAGATGGTTGTGGGTTATAGATTCAGTTATTGTCTGTTATATTTTCTCTCTGTGTTTATTACCTTTTTTATTAGTCTAATTTTTAATTATGAAAACCTTTATGATGGCACCATCCATAATTGGAATATTTTGGAGAATTTTTTATATGTCTATCACAGATGTGAATATTTGTACAAATATGGGGAGAACATCATGGAAAAGCCATGTAATTGATATTGCCTGTTCATGTATTTTCAGTACTTCATAAATTCTTGATGACTGGTGACATTATAATTGTATGATTGTTGACAACATGAATTCACAAACAGGATATAATTTTCATGAGAACTCATTATGTCCCAGATGGCATTATAATTATTGGAGTAAGTGGGCTTCGCTCTAGCTTGACACGGCCTTGTTAGAGGCTGAAACGTGTCATTCCATTTTGCACTAATAAATCTGTGAACCTGTGATCGAGTGCTGCATTTTTCCTTAAGAATACTATTTACAATTTTATGTGGCTGCCATGAACAGCTGGGTGCACCGGCATTGAGAGTGGATGCAATCACTGGATTGGTGGCACTATTATTTTATTATTATTAATAATATTTTTTGACTTTAAACAAAAATTATATTTGAATGTATTCATGTAGTTTTCTAAAACAACACGTAAAAATTAATACATATGTAATATGTAAACATATTGATATTAGATATAGATATGTTAGTTTGAAATGCATTCAAATATGATTTTTTTTAAATGTATCTATGTATATAGGATTGTTTTTAATGTTTAAATTAAATGTATAAAAATGATTTATTTCAACAATTTATGAAATGTACTTTAAATATTCATTGTTATATGCATAAGTATATGCACTTACCATAATGATTGTAAGTTTAGTGTTACAACATTAAATCTGCTCAGCTCAAACTCAACCAGAGTTACAATTTATAATTACTGCATCCCATCAATATACAAACTATTATAGAACTGGAGCTTGAATGTGAAGTTTAACACCCACTAATATTTTGCCAACATTTGTAGGTGTAGAGTAAGAATACTAAATTAGGTTCCCTTCATTATATGCAATTTTTTTGTAGAACTGGAATAGTAAATATGCTAGTGGGACTGGAGTTAGCATAGCAACTTTGACACACCTGTAATTATACATTTATACGAATGCTAGTGTGACTGGCATTATTTAAAATAATTCACAAATGTATGCACTTGCAACATTGTTTGTAGCATTTATGTTAGACTAATAAATATGCTCCCTAGAATTATATGCACTTCCTTAATGTTTGCTGATTTGGAGCTAGAATAATAATTATGTTCTTCTGTATTCACTTTTCTCCAATTTTGTATGACTGGAGTTAGAACAATAGTATTAATACCTCTATAATCCAGGTACATTTCCAAATGATGAGAGGTCTGTCGTTAGAGTTGTAAATATGATGCCACCCCCAGTTACATGCACTTTCTCGAAATTTTGTGTGAATGGAATTAGACTATTTCTCAATCCCAATATATGCATGTACCCCAATGATAATGGGACTAGATTGTAAATTATACCCCCAATCTATGTACTGCCCCTAATGTGTGTAGGACTGGAGCTTAAATAGTAAGTTTGTCAAATGCATTTTCCTCCATGTGTGTAGTATGAGACTAAAAGTAGTAAATGTATCCCCCACTTATAAGCATTTTCTCCTATTTTTGCAGGACTGCAGTTTGAAGACTAAATGTTGCCCTTCTCCCAATATATGCACTTTCCCTAATGTTCATAGTACTGAGATTGGAAAAGCAAATTTGACAATTCAAAATATAGGGAATTACCCATTGTTTTTAGCACCTAAGCTAGAATTGTACATTTGTTTTCCCAAATGTATAGACATTATCTAATGTTTGTAGGTTTGTATTTAGAATAGTAAATTTGAACACCTTTCCAATTAAATGTAATTTTCGTCAATGCTTGTAGGAGCGGGTAGAATAGTAAATATGCTCTTCCACTAATATATGTGCTGTCCCCTATGTTCATAGAACTGCAGTTATAAAAGTACATGTGATCCACCAAAATATTTTCATTTTGCCACAATATGCTCTAGCACTGGAGTTAGAATAGCAAAATGAAGCTCCCAAATGTATGCACTTTTCCCAATGCTTTCAGGTATAGATTTACATAGTAAATATGCTTAATGTGCAAATGTATTACAAACTGCTGTCCTTCAGCGAAAACACGCTGCAAACAGGTGAAGTTGCAGTTAGTGACTCTAAACGTCTGTATCTCTCTCACATTTATGTACGTTTCCCAATGGTTGTAGGACTAAAGTTTAAATAGTACATTTGACACCCCCAAATATATGCAGTTAGCCAAATGGTTGTGTATTGCAGTTCGAATTGTAAATATGCACCCCAGTAACTACATTTAGCCCAATGTCTGTAAGTTTGGAGTTAGAAAAGAAAATATGACCCCTAATTTTTTTGCACTTGTCCAAAGGGTCTATGACTGAAATTAGAATAGTGAATATAACCCCCTTAAATATATTCTCCTCATGTTTGTAGGAATGTAAATGTAAATGTGACCCTTCCTTAACAAAAATATATGTTTCATGTTTTTAAAGTTGTATTTATTAATTTATATATATGAAATTGTGAACACTTTATTTTTTTATCTTTTTATTTTAAATTCCATTCTTATTTATTTGATTACTAGTTACATTATTTTTATTGGTTGAATTGATAATGTGCATGTTTTTGCTATAGATGAATTCTGTTAGAAACATATATTTTATTAATGAAATGTTTAAATATGTTTTGCAGGTTGTTTAAAAACTAAATATTGTGTATTAAACATGTAATTTATATGTAAGGCATTTAATTATATTCAAATATTCAGGAGAATACATTTGTTAACCCATATTTTTTCTTGTTCTATTAAATATATTTTTAAGAGTAGATGTAATACATATTCATAATATTTCAGCTTCTTAAAAATGGTCTAATAATTACAAACTCATTAATTTCGTTAATGATTGAGTTGAAAAGTATTCATAAATATTTTTCAAATATCTGTATATTTTTTATTTTGGTAAACAATAGTTTGACACCAACCTTTTGCCAGTTTGATTTATTTTAGTCAGTGTTGAAAACTACAACTATACTTAGTGAGCTTAATGGTACGGGACAGGAGCTTGCTGGACTTATGTAGGACATTAAATATAAAACATTGAATTTTCAAACAATAAACGTAAATACTGTGTTGAACATCAAAAGCACACCAAACGCTGCTACAAGAACATTGTCTTTAATTCATGCTGGTAGTGGTCAAATGTCATCTTTCATCAACTCAACTCTAATGAGTAGCAACACAAAGGGCCGGATCATGATCTTGGTGTGAGTGATATCCCTTCTGCCGTATTATGAACCGGTTTATCCTATGTTGGTCACAATACAGCGGTCGGGATATCCGTCAACATTTGTGATGGAGCAGTCACTCCATTGAGATTTAGATAAGGTCCACGGTTACGTCTGCCTAAAGTATGCATTAACCGTCTATTTCAAATAGGATGAAAATGTAGAAGCACTGGGAAATGTTCATGAACCAAAAATTGAGAAAGATATATCCCAGACTTCCAGGAGCAACCAAGAAGGAAACGTAATTTACCATGGAAATGACCACCCTGCAATGATTAAGAAATATACATACACAGCACTATATCAAGCAACCCAATTTTCATTAGAAATTTCTAAATTTAGGGGCATATGTACAAGGGGTTAACGCCGCCTTAGCAGTACTTTTCTGACGGTTTTGCAGTGAGATTGTTATCTCTGTATGTACAAGCTGTTGCTAACGTATGTTAGGGGCAGTTTTTCCGGCGAAAACATTCATTCTAAAGTTTGCCACTTCTTTTAGCGATAATGTCATGTAAGGGAGGCGTTCCTGTGCAAAAACAGCCGCTAATCCCACTTTGCGATATTTACGAGGGGATTCCTGAAGTCTGGAGGACCAAAAAATTGCCTCTAACTGCAATTAGAGGCAGTTTTTTAAGACCAAGTCAAGTCAAGTCAAAACAAGCTTTATTCGATTACATTTAAAATCATAAAAGCAACAGACAACATGTATTTAAAAAATTGATTTACAATTTGATAAAATTCATTACAATTTGATAATTCATGTGGGTTACAAAAACAGAACAGTTCAGTAAAATCCATAAAGGTTAAAAAGCAAGCCGGGAATCATAATGATAAAATCACCCTTAAGACCAGAAAATAGCTGGTCTTAAAAATGGAGATAACACTTGGGGCTTCTTTCCATCAGGTTTTGGTGCTGGACAGCGCTGCAAGCACATGTTGCAGCGCTGCCCTGTGACAAAACTACAGGGCAGGAATGCACAACATCAATTAGTTAGTGCACATTCCTGGGCCTCAGTCATGAAAAGTCTTGCAGCGCTGCAATTACACAGCGTTGCAACACTTTTCACTATGCCCTTCTTGCGACACAACGGATCCGCTGTATTCACTGGACAGCGTCCCATAACGCAAGTAATGACAGATACGTCTGGAATCCTGACATATCTGTCTGCGCTAAAGTCATGCATTGCTGCAGTCGTGTCAGAAGCATGATGCAACTCCAGCAATGCATAGGGCCAGCCTATACCTGTGGCACTGCCTCACCCTTACTCCTGTCATCAGGCAGGCGTAAGGTAATGACGCAGTGCCGTCCTACAATTGTTAGGCCTCATAGGAGTGGCACAGTGAAATTCCTCAGATTTCACTGTGCCACTCCTATGAGGCCTTGTCGTGTGGGAAAGCACACCCTGGGTACATCATACCTGATTCAGGTATGATGTGGCACAGGGCTTCACAAGCTCACGCATATGCCTACATGCCCCACTTTCCAAATACAGCACAACGTGATGCTACTTTTGCCTGGTACATTCTTGAGGGGTGTCGGCGCAGTTGGAAATCCATCGGTGGTGGTTACGCGGTGAGATGTCATTGTCTGTAAGTGTTGGCAGAATAGTGGTGCTGAGGGAGTTAACGAGACGTTCTTCGGTCGCCTTGATCCAGCTGCGAGGGGTGGCGATGATGGCAGTGGTGTACGGTGGAAATGGTGAAGACATGTTGTATACAATGATGCTTGGTCCAGGAAAGTCCGGTGGTGTGGCTGTATTTGAAGTTCCCACCGGCGGAGGAGACGTGCTCAAGTGTGTGTCCTGCTATGTGGCTTTCTGCAGTGACTAGCTGCTTGAGTCTGATGTTGGGGAGCTTCGCCAGGAGGGGCTGGTGTTGTGGTCAATGAGGTTGTCCAGGTGGAACTTGGGTTCGCTGAGTAGGATGTTGTGGGGGGATGGGAGAGCCTGTTGTGCAATGAGGTCTACAATGGTATCTGGAGGCCTGGGGGGACTTCAGATGAGGGTGCCGCAGAGGATGGGGTTGGGGTTGGTCAGGATATGGAAGTTGAGGTGTTCCATGTTCACCGTTGGGTCAATAGAGTGCGTGGTCAGTCGGACTGTGCTTGTGTAGGTGATGGCAATGCCTTCTCCTGGATAGTCGGGCGGTCCTTGTAGGTGATTTAGTAACCGTCAGTGATGGCGATGGCGATGTCCTGTCTGGAGCAGATGTTGGTCCAGGCAGACGATGTGGCATCCAGGGTTGATGGCGAGGAGGGTGCTGGTGCCGTAGTGGTGGAGGAAGGGTCCTTGGTGTTGAGCACTGTCCAAGGGCAGACGGACACAGACATCCATTACAATGCAGGCATTTAATCTAATGCCTATACAACAGAACTCCAACAACGTAGGTGCCTTTACATCGCATTTCATCACAACGCATGGTGAGGTCAGTAATGGGGTGTTTTTTAGTTTTAGGGTGGGTTTGAGTTTCGGTGTCGGAGATGGAATTTGGGATGTCTTATGGGGTACATTTTGAAAATTGTGGTGTCTTATGGGGTCAAATGTGATAATTGGGATGTGTTTTGGGGTCAATCATGAAAATTGGGGTGAGCATTTGGGTAAATATGATTTGTAGGGATGGTTGAGGGGTTGCTTTGGGGTGCAATGGTTAGTTTTAAGGAAGCACTCACTGAAGTGGGAATAGTAAGGTTTACATCTCTGCAATCCAACACTGTCCCTACTGTTGCAATATGCCTAGTATTAGTATGCATTGTAATGGAATGAGATGTAATGTTATGCGTTGTACCTCCATATATACCTCTGGCAGACCAGTGGTATGCCGGGTGTGCTAGGCCGCACAGCGACCGCCATTGAGAAATGCTGCGAGGGGACTGGACAGCTGGGATGAGGGAAACGCTGGATGAACACTGGATGGGGTGTGGATGCGGTATTGTGTGTGTGAGCAGGTGTTGTAAATATCTAAATGATAGAAATCTTACCTCGAGGCCAGGTCCTGCGTCTTCATTGCTCCTGCTCTCCTGAGTCTGCTTCCAAGAACAGGAAGTAGGCAGCCATGCTCTCTCCCCTAAGCCAATCACAATGCTGCAATGAGTCGTTGGGTTTGGTCATTGGCCCCGGGACGAATCATCAGCCATGGGCTGGAGGAGGGGGCATGTTCTCCATGCAGGCTGTAATGCAGCCTGCATTGCGAACAGGATAGTGCGCATAACTGCTTTGGGTGGCCTGAGTGGGCCGACCAAACAGTCACTGTGCACTTGAGTGGGCATGCCATTCTGCCCCTGCCCTGCTCCATGAGTGGAGCAGTCCTACCCACCCTTCTGCCAGCAAAGTAAACATGGCACAATTACATCAGGAAGTTGTCATCATGTGATGATGTTCCTCTTCTTGCACTGCTTGACAGCAGTGGGGTGACGCTCTTCCGCCATAGCAGATGAGCCACAACTGGGGGTGCTTCATCTACACTTGCAAGACCTGGGCAACTCGACCCCCTGCCCTCCTCCGCTACATATCCCACCTTCTCCTTACCTGGACATTGACACTGTGGTGCAATCTGCTGCACTCTCTCCAAATCTGTGACTCAGCCAGCAGGAGTTCAGCCAGGTGGGATTTTACAAGCCAGGGTAAAGCAGTCGCAGCCAAGTCCACTGGTGAACCTCCCAATGCATTTGATGCAGCAGGGCCCTCTTAGGCGTAAAGTTGCAGTGCTCCCACCACACAAGTTTGGCGCAGTTCAGGGGCCTCACCCTCCACAGAGTCCGGCCAGCGCAACATCACCCGGCCTGTGATGCAGAGAGGCGCCGACCACAGTTGGTAATCCCCTACATGCACCCCAGTGTAGTGGTGGATTATAGTATGCGATGCAGACCTCCCTATGTTGGTGCGCAGGAGCACCTCTACCATTCACAGCTCCAAGGGGTGCAAGGCGGTCTTCTCACACAGGTCAGCAACGTGTCTCCATGAAACCAGACAGACGTCACCACCAGGTACGGGCGATCACCGCACCTCAATGTCTACAACCATGGCTCATCGACTCCACAGCTCCTCTGCATCCCACTCCAGGCGCATGTTCAGCGAGGCACCCAGGCTCCAGGCGCCGGTCCAGCGAGGCATCAAGGCTCCAGGCACAGGTCCATGAAGGCATCCAGGCTCCGGACTCAGGCCCAGCGAGGCATTCAGGATCCAGGCGCCAGTCCAGCGAGGCATCCATGCTCCAGGCAGAGGTCCAGTGAGGCATCCAGGATCTCATCCTGGTCATCCTGGATGTTGGGTGACTTGAGGGGGTTGTTGATGTGTCCTGCACTTTGCCCTGGCTGCTCCCTTCTGCATTTCATTTGTGTTGTGCCCATTTTCTAGTCGACTGATAGGCTATTTTTTCAAAAAGAGGCAAAGAAATTCACGTTAGCTGGCTAACATGCATTTTTTTGCCGCTAATAGGCCTTTCGTTGGTTTTCGCCCGCTAACATCAGAATTCCTATCGCCATCACGCTAATGTTAGCAGCAGTTTTCACCGCTGATCCCTGAAGCTATCGCCCTGTAGCGACGTCTTGTACATACGCCACTAACAAGGCAATAGTTTTCAGCGGTACACAGCCGTAAGAATATTGCTGGTAACTAGCCTTAGTGGTAGTTTTCGCCAGTCCGTGTACATATGGCCCTAAATGTTTAAAGTTGCTTGGGTTTGATATACTGACACAATGATAATGGAATGAATAAAAACAAATGATCGAATTGTAAATCTTTCACATGTGTCATGTTAGAGTGGATGTTTCTGAGTGCACTATGTTTTTTTGAAACTACCTTTCTACACACTGATATGTGGTATGTATGCAAGGTATCCACTCATAAACGCTAAGAACACTACATACCTATTACAAGTACCATAGTTAAAAAGCAATAGCCCAATTTGCACTCCATTCACCTCTACCTTTGTAGACTGTAAGATTGGTAATATTGTTACACTAAATGCAAATCTGTCATTTAGCGCAATATGTGATCGTGAAAGGCATCCTTGCACCAGTGTTTGACGTGAGGATGCATTTTGCACTTACAAATAGCATGAACAACTTGTAGGTTGAACAACAGCCACTCAGCTTTTGATTGTTTATGTTGTTCCTACACTCATTTGCTATAAGTTTGCCATGAACTGCAGCAAAATTAACGGATAAACCATTATGTCATAATATCGGGATGCATTAATGTGGAAACGTTTGCTGGCTGCCTAGACCAAACGCGCTGATATTCAAGGAAAGATGTTAAAAAAATTGGAAAGAGTTTTTGGAAAATCAGCCAATTGATAGTGTTTTTGGAAATAGACTAGGAATCTCTAACCAAGTACTGGATACATTTATAGTACAGGAAATGAGAGCTGTAAATAAGAGCGGTACAAGCAATCTTAATGAAAATACGGGACAAATCATATTAAAAGGGAAGGGGTCCAAGATCTATGTGTGCCTCTGATGAAGCGGTTCTTCATGAAACATATTGGGCACACCTGCTGGCTTATTAACTGCATTTTACGTTGTTGTATTATAAGGACCAAGTGAACTATGTGGAAATACTGGAATGTGTTAGGACTTTAAAAAAACATTGAAATTGAAATGAAGATCAACAATAAATGTATTTGGACAGTAAAACTTTGTGTGACTAATAAATCTGTATGAGAGCGCCCATCCCTATGTGTAAGTAATTTAAACAAAGTTTAATTTTCAATTTTGTTCAATTTAAATTGATATGTGTCCCTTTGTGTTAGTTTCATTCACTCACTCCATTAATTTCTATGGAGATGTCTTGCAGTGCCAGTAGTAGCCCATGTGTGGTGCTTTACTTGCACGGAGGCTGAGATGGAATGCATGTAAGTGAGCGCTGTCAGTAGTACTTATGTGTTAGATTTAAACACACATTTTGCAATTGTCTCATACGTGTGCTTATGATTAGTAGGAGCATATCAGTCTGTAAACCCCATCACTTCACCTTAACCCCACCAATTTCGAAGTAAATATTCCAATTTTGCAAACACCCCACCTTGTCCCTCCACCATTCCTACTAAATTATATAAGATCGTGTGAGGAGAAGGGGCAATAGAAAATCTGCAGGGAATTGGCACTTTTCCTACATTTCCTAATGTTCTCCATTAAACTGTAATGAATATCAGAAAATGTAATAAGGACATTGATGCAACCCTGCAGAGCAAAGATTTAGTTATGTGTGCATGCCCCAGGCTTTGAAGAAAAGATTGACATTGGCGTGCTGATACACATTTGATGCATTGACCTAAACTCTACCTCCTTTATCTCGGCCTTACTATATGAGTGTAGTTTAAATGCCTTGTTAACTTTTCCCCTCCTGCGGAACAAGTGCAGAAAGGGTTACTGGTAATTCCAGTGGGACAAAGTTAACAGTTGGTTTGCTTTGAGAAATGAGGTGTCATTAACAATCAGTAATTAACATCTAGCTCCTCATTTTATCCCGGCTATCAGAGATTTTGCCAGCCAGGAGGAGGTGAAACCTCCAGAAGGAAAACACTGAGGAAGTCTTTTCAGTTCCCTGTAACTGTTGCCAGCCCCTTCGGATTTGAAGAGGCACTCTTAATAAGGCCCTCTGAAGCTAACCTATCATAAAGGTCACTTTTTAAAATACCTCCCGTCATTTCATCATTAGATTAATGAAGTGTTACATTTGTAAATGAGTTTCTGACACCCATCAGGAAGGCTAGTCTTGTGAGGTAAAGCATTAGGAAAAAGAAGTCTTCCTACAAAAAATAAGACTAACAAAAAAGTTAAGAAAATATAAAAATGCTAAGAAATTGCTGTTTTTCTTTTCTAACTCCAGACAGCAGTTCCTGTTGTTTTATTGCTCTTAAATAACACATTTCTGCTTGCAGTCCCCATAATGGTACTCATTATTTCGACTTCATAAGAATTAAAGTTTGAGTCAGCACAGCCAGAAGTTGATCCGACCAGTATAAGCAATTAATAGCACAGTGTGAGCACGTGTTGGTGGGAACAAAGTATGAGATGAATGCTCCCAGCATGCCCTTGGCTGACGCTTCTTGGTCCAAGCTCTCTCCATCCAGAGGAAGCGGTCCTCCACACAGCTGAAGCCCCTTTCAATTAAAAGGGGTGAAAAACACAACACCCTCACAGCTATTTGGTCCCAAATAGATTGCGTTAGCATATACCCATTTCGGCGGAGGATAGTCTTCTAGTAGCTCCTCCTCTGAGCCTGTGAAGTATTTCATATAGACTGGTAAACGGTAACATATAACTGAAATGTACAGCATAAGATTGCAAAAAAATTATGTTTATTTATTTGAGTGTCTTCTCCCATATAAAATAGCAAAGGATGCAGTGCTAAAAAAAAGAATTATGTAAGACGTAAAAAAATCTGTCATGCCACAGATAGATCAGTTCAATATTTTTCACCAGGCTTAGAATAAGGCTTGTTGTTTTTTGCTTGTCTTATTCAAATTCATTCGAATTTGCTTTCTACCTTGAGCTTTAACGATGTTCATCGCCTTTAACTTATACATACAAGCTGCATAGCACTGTGCAAAAATGACAAAACGTATTTAGGTGAGATATGAATAATATAACAATGATAACAGGTTGTATGAAGTTCAGCAGCACTTCAGAAGCGATAGCATAAAAACCACTGGACAGTTTTGATCCACATTTCACACCACGGCAGTAACTAATGGAGAGGCACAGAAAGCACAGAACATTCTGTTGATCTGGAGCCAGGGAAGGATCATGCTAAGGGCAGATTTTATTACGGACTGGGCCAGCAACAAATAAAGAAGGCACAGTGATTACGAGAAATCATCTAATGAATATCTGATGAATGACAATGTACAACAAGGATGTCAATGAAAACATAAAATGCACATGAAATCCCAAGGGTTTCCCACAATTTAGAAACCCATTTAATCAGAGTTATGTACTGTTTCCTCATTAACACCAGACCACATGGGAACTCTGACATCTAGCACATCGCACGTTCAATGTGGTTGCTTCATTTTCTTTTAGTGAGCTGTTATCTTCTCTCTAGCTTCATATATATATATATATATATACATTACCTACTGGCGGTCGCCAGTAGGTATATATAGTTAGGATTTTTTCTCTATGGGATTTTTGAAAATTCTATGTCTAATAACTTTGGCGTTTGTGGACGGAATTGGCTGAAATTTTCAGGAAAATGGCACATTTTGTTTCTGAGCAGCCCTTGAAAATTTGGGGGGGGTTCGTCAAGGGGGGGCCGAGAAAAAACTGGGGTCCCAAAACGTGTTTTTAACATTGAGTTTTCCATAGGGCGGTTGGCCTCACTTTTAGCCCGAACGGCTGAATGGATTTGCACGAAACTTGGCAAAATTGTAGGGACTGGTAGCCCGATGTGCCTTTTGTAGGTCTCAATATATGTGCTCCAGTGGATTTTGAGAAATTAACGTTTAAAAAAAGATATATATCTGTAACAGCGGACCGGGCAGCGCTCCAGGACGCGTACTTTTCGCGCAACGGAGCTTTGTGAAGCGAAGCTGATTGGTTCTCCGGCGTCTGTCAACATTCCAAACAGTCCGTAGCGGCCGCCATCTTGTCTCTCGGTAGGATCGAGAGACAAGAGGAGGCCAAAGCGAAGGGGCAAATGACCATAAGGGGGAATAGTAGATCCTCGCTGACCCCCTACGTTTGATGTGGAGGTTTTAAAAGGGCCCCGCGGGGCAAAAAAAAAAAAAAATAATAATAATCGAACGGCTGAATGGATTTGCACGAAACTTGGCAAAATATTAGGGACTGGTAGCCCGATGTGCCTTTGCTAGGTCTCAATATATGTGCTCCAGTGGATTTTGAGAAATTAACGTTCAAAAAAAGATATATATCTGTAACAGCGCTCCGCTTCGCGTACTTTTCGCGTTACGGAGCTTTGCGAAGCTGATTGGTTCTCCGGCGTCTGTCAACATTCCAAACAGTCTGTAGCGGCCGCCATCTTGTCTCTCGGTAGGATCGAGAGACAAGAGGAGGCCAAAGCGAAGGGGCAAATGACCATAAGGGGGAATAGTAGATCCTCGCTGACCCCCTACGTTTGATGTGGAGGTTTTAAAAGGGCCCCGCGGGGCAAAAAAAAATAAAAATAATAATAATCGAACGGCTGAATGGATTTGCACGAAACTTGGCAAAATATTAGGGACTGGTAGCCCGATGTGCCTTTGCTAGGTCTCAATATATGTGCTCCAGTGGATTTTGAGAAATTAACGTTCAAAAAAAGATATATATCTGTAACAGCGCTCCGCTTCGCGTACTTTTCGCGTTACGGAGCTTTGCGAAGCTGATTGGTTCTCCGGCGTCTGTCAACATTCCAAACAGTCCGTAGCGGCCGCCATCTTGTCTCTCGGTAGGATTGAGAGACAAGAGGAGGCCAAAGCGAAGGGGGAAATGACCATAAGGGGGCATAGTAGATCCTTCCTGACCTCTTAGGTTTGATGTACCATTTTGCCAAGTTTGGTGTAATTCCGTTCAGCCATTCAGGCTGTAGACGTATGTAAATGTCCTATGGAAAATTGCATGGGGAAAACACATTTGAAAGTGTTGAAATTTAGAACCAATTAAAATGTTACTTTGGTTTTGTATTTGTGTGTGATGAAAGTTAATTGGTTATGTATATATGTCAAATGAGAGGAAACCACAGCCATTTTGTGATACTACTGTCAGAGGTACATTTGTGAGGAATTTTTGGTGGTGAATTTCTGGTGTTTGATTTACACAGTACTAACACTTCTCCTACTTTTAAAAAGGTGAGTTGTTAATTTGTAAGGGGAACTATGTTGTACACTTGAAGATAATTTGAAAAATGTTTTCTGTTATTTATTTGCAGTCCTTCTGTTATACTAAATACTTGATAAAGTTAGTTTTATATTATGTATTACTAAAAACGATAAATGAAAGTGATTATTTTTTTCTGCAATTTACAGCAAGCAATTTCAAAATAAAATGGCTCACAATGAAGAGACCGTGGCAATTTCTTTTGAATTGTCCACTACATTGATTGAAATTGAGAGCACCAATAATGAAATATTGTCACAAGGAGGAGATGACTTGTATGATTCCATTAGATTGATTGAAATGGACAGCACCAATAATGAAATATTGTCACAAGGAGATGACTTGAATGATTCCACTACATTGATTGAAATTGAGAGGACCAATAATGAAATATTGTCACAAGGAGGAGATGACTTGTATGATTCCATTAGATTGATTGAAATGGACAGCACCAATAATGAAATATTGTCACAAGGAGGAGATGACTTGAATGATTCCACTACATTGATTGAAATTGAGAGCACCAATAATGAAATATTGTCACGAGGAGATGACTTGAATGATTCCACTACATTGATTGAAATTGACAGCACCAATAATGAAATATTGTCACAAGGAGGAGATGACTTGAATGATTTTTTTGATCAATCTCTTGATGGCGAATTTATCGAATGTTTGGAGACCATAGAGTTACAAGAATCATCATTGCAGACTTTTCATGAGGACATTGCTGATGAGGACATGTTACTAGTTCTTTCAAATTTAGAAAATTCTGAAGAATAAATTTATATTTAGAAATCAAAAATTGTTTGAGACATTATTCATTTTTATTTTTAATTTATGAGGTTGTAGCGAAGTGATTGTAGTATAAAATGAGACTTATAGTATAGAGTGCAACATTTTTATGTTACATGGTAAGTTTACTCATATTTACTTCCCTTCTGCCACTATATTATCTCCAATGTGTATTTGACATCTCTTCTTCATCTCCGGCCTCCTTTCTCTCACTGTGTGTCTCCGATGCATCTTATCGCTGCTATTTTGTGTAATTACAGAAGAGAGTAAAATAAAATAGTTTGGAACGTGAAAAGGGGGCAAAGTAGAGTACTCCTCACCCCCTAGGCCTTTTTAGGCGGTCCCAAAAGGATCAGTTTCTGCTTTCCTGAGAGATTATGGTATGAGTTCCATATACCACAATAACTTGCATTACAACATGCAAGATATCTATCTCCTTTTGGAGATATTCGCGCTAAGCGCGAATATCTCCAAAAAGTAACACCTGCCCTGAGCAGTTCTTAGCCATGTTATCCAATGGGAGGTGGATAACATGGCTAAGAGCATTAGCTCGGTAATGCATGAATATCGCTGAGTTTTTAGCGATATTCATGCATTGCGGCCGTTTATTATAGCATTTGCGATAAACCTTGATAATAGCAAGGTTTATCTTCGATAATTTCTGACGATGCTTAGCGGTAAAAAATTCGTTGGTAAGCATTGTTAGCGATAAATATCGCTTAACTTTGGTAATATGCCCCAACGTCTGTTAACGTTCGATTTGAAGGAAATGAGGAAGTGTTGAAAAACATTGTCTGCGCCATCTTGCCTTTTTTGAAATGCCACACTTTTGTCGTGCACGGCAGCCATTTTAGATGCCTTGACCAGACCCACTCTCTGCACGCTGTCGATTCGTAGCATGGCTCCTCACCCTCGCAAGCATCTTCCCCAGGCACTGGTCACCCCCGCTCTCTGTCTTATGCATGGGCAATAAACCTCCCCCCATCTGCGCTGCTCTTCCCTGAGAATCACACTCTGTGCCCGCCCGACACCTCCCTTTCGCCCTATTCACTACCGCACCCTCTGACACTCCTCTTCCTCTGTGTCCGATTGTCCAGGCTATCACCTAGCCCTGCAGATGTAGTTTATGGCCCCAGCTGTAAAGAATCACCCCTCTTCAAAGGAGTTATAGTAGATCAAGGCCCACACCCGATGAGATCCGTCACACCACACGTGTTCCTACTATCTGAAAACCATCCTGAATTGTGATTGGGGAGGGGACCGAGCCTGAAGCGGAAGATTCCAGGAATGACTCTTGGTACATCAAAGTTTTTACAATTATGTGTCTCATTAAAAATATATAGCACTCCAACAAAGTAGTAGGAATATAAAACTTTAATAACATATAAATATATACAACAAAACAAAAACAGTAAAAACATTTAAACAACGAAGAGACCGTGGCAATTTCTTTTGAATTATCCAATAGATTTATTGAAATTGACAGCACCAATAATGAAATATTCTTGTCAGTAGCGGTCTGTTGTGCGAATAGTTCCAAGGCAGCAGAACGCGCTGAAATCTAGATGGCACGAAAGTGATGTCTAGTAAGTTGCCGCCCAGCAAATAACGGCGTGGGGCGCCGCGGGGGTGAGTGAGTCCAGTAGGCACCACAGCTATTCTTACCGGCATCGCAGAATTACTGCTGGGGACAATGCCTGTGCTGTAGCAGGGTCACAGCAGAAACAAAAAGGATTTTGTTGAAGATGTTGTTGGTTTTAAATTTGAAAACAGTTCTGGTGTTAACTGCTATGCTAATGTAGTGGTTAATGTTTTGTTTTCTCTAGAAAATGTAAAAGAGGGGGAGGCAGTCCAAAGTTCCGTTAAAAGGGCAAAGGAAAGGATCGGTGGTTTGAACTATCAGTGAAAAAGGGGAGGGGGTGCAACAATTTTTCCTACCGGGTCACACTGTGCTTTCACCGGAACTGAGGTCTGCAGGATTCTAGTAATTCAAAGTGAGGCTGGCGCCAGCATGGGAGCGCCGACGTCCCGCGGATACAGTTTCGTCACTCCACGGGCGATCATGGCAGTCATTCCCCATCGGGGGTCGGAGACTCCCGCGGCTCCTCTAGAATCTTCAAGGTCGTGGAGGACTACGGTGGTGGAGTCAACCAGTGACCGGGCCATTTCTTTATGCTGGGCCCGCTCTTGCCAGGTCGACCGCCATTTTGAGAGTTCGGTAGCTACCTGCGATCGCGGGGTCAAATGAGCGGACGGGCTCCACCCTGCCGGGCGAGACGTTGCAGCATGGCCACAGTGGAAGAACCCTTTTCCGGGCACCTGGAGCGCTGAGGGTGCAGCTGGGAAGCCTCCACCTGGGGAGGCGGGAGAGGCCTGTTCGCACCTTCTCTCCCTCCCAGTGCACCCCACGGCGTCTCGCTTGAGATTTGTTATGGCCGGACCAGGCGATGAGGACGAGGGGGGGGGGTCGGAGGCATGTGCAAGACATCCCCCCCCAGTGTTGTCGCAGCCATTATTCATGAAAGAAGAAGTGTCCCGTCCGTCTTCGGGCCGGGCTTCCGGTAGATGTCGGCCGGACGCCCCTGGCTCTGGCCCCATGAACGGGTTTCTTGGTTTATCGGCTGCAGCCGGATCCCGTCGTCCTCTGCCCCCCGACCGTTGGTGGCCGGACCGGAAGAGCATGTGGCGGGAGTACCTGCAACTCTCAAGGGCCACCGCGGCCGGACTGGGAGAGAGAGGGGAGGGTTGAGGAGGCATTCCCCCCCCCTGCAACTGTTCAGCGTTGTAAAGGCAATCCCCTGGCCGGGTCCCGCTGGCCTCGGCCTCTCCTCCGGCTACACCCTACGTTAGGATCTCCTGGCCGAGGCGTGGCAGCAGGACCTGCCTTATATGGGCTGCTCCAGGCTGGGCGTAGCCGCAACCCTGCCCCACCTTGGAAGTTTCCAGAGTGGGGGCGGATGTTCTACTGACTTGCATTTTCCCTAGTCTATCGATTTTTTTGGCGTGGCAGGCGGTGGGACAGCGAGGGGTGATTTGGTTTCTCTTACTGTTTTTCTGGTCTCTCACCACTGGCATATTTTAACGTTTTCTTGTTTCTAGGACATTAATAGGTTTTATCATTACGTTATGTTATCGTTTCTTTGTTCGTTGTTTAATAAAAGTTCATGTTCATCAGTGGCCTACTGATTTTCGTTTTCCTATTCTTTTCTTTCCAGGTTGTTTCATGCTAAAGTTTCTGTTAACAGGATACAGTGATCACTTCGTTATTATTGCATATGTCCTTTTCACTAGGGGTGCTCTCTGGTCGGGCCAGATGACGTATCTCTAGTAAATGGTCCGGGTGAAACAGGTGCATCAATCAGTGGGGAGTAGATAGGCATGACAGATTACAACGGGGGAGAAAGGTCCGCATTACGTACCCTTTCACTACTTGCAAAGATTTTCCTACGTTTATTTGCAAACAGGGAATACCTCCAAAAAGAACTAATTCCCAAACAGTCAATGTTCGGACAATCAATCAATCAATGAGGAATGAAATAGGTACGACGTGTTAAAGGCTTGCGTTACCTACCCTTCACTATCTGCAAAGGGAGAGAGAATATTCCTATTCTTCCTCGTTTGCAGGCAGAGAAGTTCCTTAAGAGAACCAACTTCGAACAATTCAATGCTCGATTGAAACAATCAACAAGGGGTACTGTGAACACAAATGAACGCCGCTTATGTACATACGCATTGCTATTTTCAACAGGTTGTTCCTAATGTTTCTATTTTAGCGAGGTCAAAAAGAGATCCCATTAGTGGCCTACTGATTTTGCTCGATTCCTTTTGTTTTTTTACACGATTTTTCGCTATCTGCAAAGACTAAACAGAGTATTGCGACTCTGTGCTTGTTTGTAAATAGAGAATGAACCAAAGAGAACAATCAATCAAATGGAGAGAGAAGCAGGCACGACGGATTACAAAGGGGGCAAAGGGCTGCGTTAACTACCCTTCACTATCTGCAAAGAGAGAGTACTCCTAATAGAAATGAGGGGTGGGGGGCAGCATTCAAAGCAGATCAGTGTGCATAAACACGAAAATGTTTTTACTTACCACGTACTTGACATTCGACAGCTTATGATATTTGCTATTAAAAAACCATTGAAATTCACTGAAAAAACCATAGGTTATAGACCATATATAGTTAGGAATTAGCATTTACAAAACCTTGAAAATTCACTGAAAAAACCATAGGTTATAGACCATATATAGTTAGGAATTAGCATTTACAAAACCTTGAAAATTCACTGCAAAAACCATAGGTTAGAGACCATATATAGTTAGCTGGACATTTTATTGACATAAAACCAATGAAATTCCATATATAGTTAGTTGCACTAACTATATATCGCGCACCCGCAATCCACTGCTGATGATGTCACATATTACATCATTCATGACATGGTCAGTGACATCACTGATGACATCACTGATGACATCTCAAATGACATCACTGATGACATCACTGATGACATCTCATTTGACATCAATGACCACATCACTGATGATATCATTCATGTGACAATACAATGCATCTCCTCACATTTTAATATAACCTCTGTTTCACCCAGTGTTAAAAAGAGAGTATAATTTTTGAAACCATTGACACACCAATACTAGTTACTACATACGCACTCACTGATTGCTACATCTACACACACCTTCACTCATTCACCCATACAATCATTCATACATACAATCACTCATCTTTACAACACTATCATATGCACTCATACACCTATACAGACACTCACAGTCTGCCACTCATCCATGGAGTTACTCACACCCCTAGTCAGTCCTGTAAAGAATCAATGACACTTCCATTTTCTTGTCTATACAGTTAAACATAGAGCACCTTACATTTTCAAACATATACTAACACATACTTACCTTCTTATACAATCATTGATACAAGTACAGATTGATCTGCACAGAGTCACACACCTCCCAGCTAGCCACACACACACTCAGTCTCCCATACAAATACTTGGGCAATCAATCAATAACCCATATAGTTACTCATATAGCTACTGATCAACACATGCAGCAGTTTACAGAACAACAGACATAATGATGCACAAATTAAGACAGTTTAGTCACTAACCCATGCACTCAGTGAGACACATTTAATCACTCACTCATACAGTCAGTCATGCACCTACTAAATCCTTCGTCCAGACACTTACACATCCACTCATTCTTCAATATGTAAGACATATTTAAACTTTATAGAAACAAAAAATCACTGGATGTTGTTATCAGTGATGTCATCAGTGATGTCATTTGAGATGTCATCAGTGATGTCATCAGTGATGTCACTGACCATGTCATGAATGATGTAATATGTGACATCATCAGCAGTGGATTGCGGGTGCGCGATATATAGTTAGTGCAACTAACTATATATGGAATTTCATTGGTTTTATGTCAATAAAATGTCCAGCTAACTATATATGGTCTCTAACCTATGGTTTTTGCAGTGAATTTTCAAGGTTTTGTAAATGCTAATTCCTAACTATATATGGTCTATAACCTATGGTTTTTTCAGTGAATTTTCAAGGTTTTGTAAATGCTAATTCCTAACTATATATGGTCTATAACCTATGGTTTTTTCAGTGAATATATATATATATATATTTAATTTTTTCACTGAAAAAACCATAGGTTTCAGACACATTATAGTTAGGAATTAGCATTTAAAAAACCTTAGAAATTCACTGAAAAAAACATAGGTTTCAGGGCTGGTATAGTTAGCTGGACATTTCACTCATGCAAAACCATTGAAATTCCTTTGTTATAGTTAGTTGTACTAACTATACCTCGCGTGCCCGCAATCCACTGCTGATGATGTCACATATTACATCATTCATGACATGGTCAGTGACATTGATGTCATCTTAAATGGCATCACTGATGACATCACTGATGACATCATCCAGTGAATGTGGTTTGGTTTGATATTTAAATATATTATATATATAGCAATCTGCATTGAAGAATGAGTAGCTGTATAAGTGTCTGGATAGAGGATTTAGTAGCAGTGTCATTGACAGTTTAAGTGACTAATTTAAAGTGTCTCACTAACTATATGGGATAGTGATTAAACTGTGTGAATATCTGTATCACTCTGTCTCTTGTTGTGTAAACTACTGTATAAGTTGGTTACTACTTAAGTGAAAGTCTATATTAGTTATTGATTGGTTAACTGAGTATTTGTATGGGAGAGTGAATGTGTGTGTGGTTGCATGGGGTGCGTGACTGTCCAAAGATGTGTAAATAGTTGATTTAGTAGGTATATGAGGTTAAGACTGCATGTGGAAACAGTTGTTTGGGTGAGTGAATGTCTTTATGGGTGTGGTGATGACCAAATATATCTCTCAATGATACATGTCCAACAAAGTAGAAAAATAAAAAGCAATGTATATGACAGTTGTATACAAATAAGTATACATAAGAGTTAGAGATTGTATGAGTGACTGTATGGATAACTGTATACTTGTAATAGTCATTTTATAAGACACTAAGAATGAGTTATTATCTATATGAATAAATGAAGTCGTGTTTGTATAAGTGTGTAGCTGAGTAAATGTAAGTATGATCAATTGTTTGTATAAGTGAGTAGGATGACTGCATAAGTGAATAGGATGTGTGCTGGTGTGTAATGTCGATATAGGTGTATACGTATATTTGATAGTGTTCTATTGATCTTTGACAGTGAATCTATAGGTAAGTGTTTAGATGTGTATGTAGATCTAGGAATCACTGAATGGGTTTTTAGAAACTTGTATTGGTGTGTCAATGGTTTCAAAAATTCTACTTTGTATTTTATAGTGAGTGATTAAAGGTTATACTACTGTGTGATAAGGTGTATCAGATTGTCACGTGGATCATGTCATCAGTGATGTCATTTGAGATGTCATCAGTGATGTCACTGACCATGTCATGAATGATGTAATATGTGACATCATCAAGAGTGGATTGCGGGCGCGTGAGTAATAGTTAGTAGAACTACCTATAACAGAGGAATTTCAATGGTCTTGTATGAGTGAAAAGTCCAGCTAACTATAACACCCCTGAAACCTATGGTTTTTTCAGTGAATTTCTAAGGTTTTTTAAATGCTAATTTAAAAATATAATAATAGTTATATTTATTTTTTTATACTGATTTTCTATAGTTTTTTAACTATTTAGTTTTACATATTTTATTTTTTAAATGACATTCTATATTTTTAATATAATGGAAAAAAAAAATTTTAAAACATTGAAACTCTAATATTGTTTTTTTTTGTTTTATATATTTTCTAAATATATTTATATTATTTTCTTTTTTGTTTATTTTCAAATTTTTTTGGGGAGTCGCGCACCCAAAGCGTACCTTTTTCGATCACTGCGCAGAACCTAGCCGCCATTTTGGGATTGTTGTGTTGGATCCGCGTAGGGTGTGCGATGGGTGCATAGTTTCGTGCGCGATCACTATGCGACCGGTACGCGACTCCAGGCACATACTCAACACATATGCATTACTTTACGCCACGCTTGCGTGCTTCCGCGTGATGTCATATATGTGTTTGATGCTGTGGGTGAGGGAATCCCTCGAAATGTTTTAATGTCTAAAATTATATATATATATATATATGTATTTAATATACATATTAGGGCAAGACATTATCTAAGTTAATCATAAAAATAATATACTTTTACTTTTAATAAACGTATATTACAATTAAATGCAATTTTGCGAAGTCACGTTCGGTGTGTGCTGCCTGTGCGCACGTTACGCGGACCCCATGTGGCCTGAAAAAAAAAGATTTTATTGGTTTATAACGTTTCCTATTTTAACTATTGAAGGACGCCACCCATTTCAATCATCCTTCTTAGACCTTCTTTGGAGGAACATCTCACACCTGAGAACTTTTTTTGATGATTTCCTTTGCGCTAATCACTAAATTCTGCAAACAATGGCTTCCAGACAGCAGCCAGCACCAGATTCTGAGCATTCTTTGGATGAAGAATTTTTTCCTGAACCTGCAGGCCCTGAAATAGCTACTTCAGTGGTTTGGAATTTTTTATCCATTCCAGAAGGCCTAAAAAAGGTAAATGCCACAAAAGTGATGTGCAGAATTTGCGAAAGGGTTCTTTCAAGAGGTGATCCGAACAAGAAATATTCCTGCGGTACAGCAAGCACCTCAAGACTCTGAACCCCATAAACCTGGCTCGGGAGGAGTGCAGAAGACTTCGAGATAAACATCCGCCTGCAGTGGCTAGTACTTCTGCTGTGTCTTCATCGCCAGCACATCCGGACATACATCCAGAATTTGGTCAACTAAAGATCCACTGTATCAAGTACAACAAACTACTCTGCTACGGAGAGCAGTCTGTGGATCTAATCTTCACAGCACTGAGAAATCACCGGTTTTAGCCTTTTTTTCTTTTTCCTGAAGTAGATAGTTTTGTTCGTCCTGTTCTCTTTTTTTCTTTGAAAAAAACCCCCAAATAATCACAAAATCGTTCAAAAAAGTACAAAAAGTAAAAACAAAATAATACAAAAAAACAAAAAGAAAAGTTATTTTCAGAACTAACTGCTCTGGCTAAAAAAGAGCTATATTTGTATGATAGTGTGTGAAAGTTTTGTTGAATGTATGCGTAGTGCATAATTGACTGAAAGACTGCATTGGTAGTGTATAGTGAATGTATAAGTGCAGAACTATAAGGAAGTGCTGCAGCATGACACTGTAAGCTCTTTAGCTGCAGTGTGCTGTGGTACTTCTGAAGAACAGGGATGCAAAATATGTACATATATATGTTGCAAGTCTATGCTTCCCTCTGCACTGCTGCTTAAACTGCAGCCATGCGGTGAAACAGGCACCCTTGCACCATGGTGCAAGGATATCTGTGTCGTGCAGAGTTGGTTTTATTGCAGGAAGACACACCTTCCTGCACAAAAACAATGAGTGAAGGCATTTTTCTCCTTCAATGTATGCCGTGCAATGCAACATATATTGAAAGAGAAAAAATGAGGAGAAATGAAAACAATTCTCCTTGTTGTGCCTTGCTACACCAATTGGAGGATGGTGCAGCATTCACACACATGTCCAGATTTATGATTTCTGATAAATCTGGAGATGTATCTTGTTCTATGAGTGTTCTGTGCAAACACGCACAACAATACCTATAGAACGCCCCTTCAATGCAAAGTGGTGTGTATGATGAGGTCGTATTTACATGGAGAAGAAAAGCTACACAGAGTGCCTTTTCCTCTCCTTGAAAATAATTAAAAAGTGTCTTGCGCTATCACTATGTTACAAAAAGTGACATATTGTTGGCACAGGATGCTTCTAAATTTGCCCCATAAGTGCTTAGGTATTGGCAGACTGTTACAATAAGAACATATTGCCAGTTCATTGATTGACACATTGCATGAGAGTGACAGGAGGTAAGCACAGAGTTATCTCCCCAAATATGCTAAAAGAAGAATGACTGAAATGATTGTGGTCCTTCAATAGGTACAATGCGAAATGTTATGAACCATTCAAATCTTTTTTTTTTCAGGTCACATGGTATCCAATGACAGAGAGATTCCAAAACTACATAGGTATAAACTGGGTATTTTGAAGACTGTATTAATACTTTGTAGCTTCTTGCAGGTCTGCATGTATAGTATATAAAGAAATCGACTTGGACTAGGGTTAGTGGCTGGGCCAATCCTTAACGATATGACTAATAAAGTAATTTCAGTACTGCAAAGAGAGAACAAGATACATTTATAAGTACTTAGGTTTAGGCAAAGTGATAGGACATGTTTATAGAGTGGTGAAGGGAAGGGATGGGGCCTGATGTGACATGTGCAAACACACTCTGTCACGTGTTTTAAGTTGAGGAATATTGTCTCTTTTAATCCTGAAAGTCCCTGATCCTACTAGCCCACCTTGTGTCTCTATTGAACACCATACAGCTGCGTTGCAGAGAGGTGTTCCGAAGCCATGTCCCATTTTACACCTCTCTGCAATGCAACTTTCAGGCACTCTCTGCACATATCTAGTGGGTTAGTTGGCCCCCAGGGACACTCGGGATTCAAGGCAACTTTATCCCATAACTCAAAACGCCCACAGATGATCTTTCCACACATATCTACTCTGTCAATCCCCCCTTTCTTCACCAGTGTGCAAACACAGCCCATTGTGCATATTAATATTTAGTTAATCTTACCTTCACAGAAATAGGAATAAAAAACGCTAAACATATTTTTCAGATGTTTTTTATAATTTAAATTTCTGAAAATTTCATATTTTAGAATTAGGATCTGTGAAAGAGAAGAGAAAAAACAGTTATAATATATCATTTCATATTTTTTACAACAACATAATTTTAGCATTACATCAATTATTTTCTTTGCCTTTTTTGCTGTTCTCAGAATATATTGGATTTCACTATAAACAGGGATTTCATTGTTACTCATCACATAACAGAGGGCAAAAAAAAAAATCAATAAGATTGTTTTAAAAAAAGTATATCTAAAATATTGTTAATATACTCGAATATTTCTAAGCATTCTATAAAAATGACATCCTCAATAACATACCATATAATACAAATCACACATATATAAAATGCTTCCTTCTAGGAGAATTGTCTTACTTGAATATGAAAGAACTCAAATAATAATTCAAAAAACTATTATTTTTAATTCATATATACTTTAAAGGATGTTGTTTAAAAATATATGCTGTGAGGATATGCAAGAACAATTCCTTATTTGAAATGTATAGTTTTCCTCTAGGCCAAATAGTATTCCTGAAATCCCTTACACTGAAATTGTCCAATTGTAATTGTATTAATACTTTTTGACATATTCCTCACAAGCTGATTTATTTTCTTAAAACTTTGGCTTTAGAAATATTAGATACACATTTGGTAATTCGCTAGACAAACAGTGTTTAAAAACCAATTGAGGATCATTACAATATGTCCATCCTTTACTGCATTTTAAATAGACAATGTAATGCCCAGATGTTGTTGAAGGACCATCATGGAAAATAATTGCTACTGCTACAAAGGTTCTCCCTGATATTGATACTTGACTTGCTAAAAAATGTTTAATTAAAGTTTCCAATTTCCTCCCATCAGCTGTACAATGTTGTATCATTAAAATTATATATTTTCCATATCTTTGTATAAATAATGTCGATATCATTTCTGATTTGCATTGCCTACACTCCATGTTTTGATTTTCTGCTTTAACTAGTTTGTTGAAAGACACTGTTTCACAGTCTGGTAAAGTCAAATATATAAATCTTTCAGTATGTATGTTAGTGCTACATGTAAACATACAATTTTCACACTGATGTTCCCATTTATAACAAAGGCCAAAAAGATTTTCAATTTCTATGCCTTCATTTTCCAATACAGCAAGCTTATACATTAGAAATTCCTGAGCATCTTGTTGGATATTCTGCGTAAATTGTGTAGAACCAGAACATATATCCAAAAGATTACGATTATCAGAAACGCTTTGCATTTTACTTTTATCAGTTCTTAATTTTTCATAAACAGAATGTAACAAGGAACAACATCTTTTTTCACAATTCTCCATAATTTGCTGTTGCAAACTTTCAAGAAAAAAAACAACATTGACCACTACATTAGCATGGCAGTTGCTACCTGAACTATTTTCTAACTGATAACCAACAATCTCTTCAATAGTGTCCTTTTTCTTTTTGCTTGCATTCTCAACAGATATTCGCATATCTTTTCTTTGACCTATTACACGTTTCTCAAACACAGGATATGCACCTAAATAAGGAGCATGCGCTTTTCTTAACCTATTATACTCTTTTACACAGTTGGCATCTGCAATAATCTTTCTCTCATCAAAACCAATCAACAACAATCTAGATAAAGATCTGACTCAAAACAAAGCAACATATGCCATACCCTCTTTAAACACGCTGCTTCCAATGTTCACCAAAGCACTGTCTACACTTAATCCTTGAAAGTTATGAATATTGACTGCATATGCCAGAGAAAGTGGAAACTGTTTTCTACAAACATATACATGTTTAACAAGCAAAAAATGAACTATACAATGACCAATTTGTTTTACTACTTCAATTTGATCAAATTTGGTTTTTAAAAATTAAATTCCATCTATTTTTATAATTAGCAAAATCCACAACTTTACCCATAGCTCCATTTACGAAACCTTTTTCTACATCCAAATTACGCCTCAAAATTACCCGTCAGTTTATACATACACATAGATTCTTTTTTAAACCATCAGTTTTATATATCGATTTTTCTAAAGAATCCAATTTTGTTTTCAATTTTTCTGTCAAATTAATAGTGATTCCTTCATGCTCTATTTTTATCAATGGCTTCCATTTTTATAATTTCTTCATTTTCTAGCTTCAAAAGTTGTTCATTGAATATAGAACACTCGCGCAGTGTTGGCATTAAGCAAATTATAGATTTATTTTCTGCAATTTTCATATATATTTTCTCAGGAACTATATTTTCATTTGGAAACAAATTCGAAAGTAGTCGACTTTGCAAAGCTTCTTTGTATTCAAAATATGACCAAATTTTAACGTTTCCAACACTACCCGAAGACTTTCTAGTGTCTTCATGCACAAGTGTTTTAAATACTGGTTGTCCTTTTACGGGAGTAAGTTGTGGTAGATTTCCAAAAACGATGTTTTCCTCCAAATAAGACATCGTACTCTGTTTTAAGAATTTGCTGCATTCTTAAATGCACAAAAGCAAGCATTAAGTTTGAGACCATGCTTACCTCATCAATAATTAGAAGTTTCATTTTCTTTAGCACTCTTGAAACTTCATAACAAGCTTCTCCAGATAGCTTGTGATATTCCAATTTGTTTTCATGCTCTACAAGGAGCATAAGTAAACTATGCAATGTAATTCCTTTAATGTTGTGTGCTGCCAACCCAGTTGGAACAGTTACAACACAAGACAAATGTGAGTCAGTTGTTTTCTGTAGATAACTGGTCAGTACTTTAATTCAGAAACGTTTTCCTGTTTCAGCTTGACCACTGACATACATTCGGATAGATTGAAATGATGTGCTTGTGCAATCTTTCTTTTCATGAAGAAATCCATGGTCAATCTGTAGTTTCACTTGGTGATATATTTCCTTCTGTTCAACAATTAGGGGTCGATTAGGATGGCGGACGGATTGCCCCCGCTGGGCTGGCGGTAGCCACCGCCGGCCCGGCAGGGGCAATCTGTCCGCCATCCTCACAGAAATGACCCCCTGCTACATTGGGATGGTTGGGGGGTCCGCGGCGGATGGGAAGACCGTCCGCCGCGGTCGCCTTGCGACCGTGGCGGAAAAGGTCTAATATGGTGGCGGTGTCTATCAGACACCGCCAGCCATATTAGGATGTGCCTTGTGGAATGCCTTTCCTTGGCGGCAATGCCAAAACAGTATCATCCGAATCAGTTCCTAATTTGGGTGCATCCTTGATCCATATTAGCATATGTACATGAGGAGCACCTCTAGCTTGATACTCCTTTCTCCAAAAGAAATCCACAACTTCTCCAAGAGGAGGATTCTTTTATTGCAGATAAAATACATCATAGCTTTAAATCTATGATTGAAATATCTGCATACATTAACAGAATCTAAAGAGCACAAATACTCCAGGTATCTTGAATTCAATATTTTTTATATTTGAATTTGCCTCTCGAAGAAATTCCAAGCGTATTCAGCACATTTTAGGGTAAGGAACCACGTAGGAGTTCCTAAGTTCCTTAGCATACATTTAAGTTCTCCATTACGATGGTACCAATACTCATTAGTACCACGCTGACATGCCATCGAATTAATCAGCTGAGATTCCACATGATAATCTCTCTGATGTACTTTATCCATAAATTCCTTTGCCGAAACACTTTGAAGATGTACTCCTGTTTTCAATATGTGGTTGACTGCATATGAAAGTCCAGACAAGTCACTCTAAAACAAAAGATGAAATATATATGGGATACATTGTCGAAATCTTGGATCTTCTGCATACAATTTTGTTGTCTGATATTTTCCTGTTGGGAACAACTGTGGAAAACAACAAGCTTCCAAACTTTTTTCCCATACATTCATGGAACTTCCCTTTGCTTTTTTCATTTGGAATAATTCAATAGTATTCCCTATGACTTCTTTAGAATGAATTGGATGTAAACTATAATGTTCATAGATTTCTTCACTTTTAGACATATCCACTTTTTCAATTTGACCACTTAACGTTTCAGTATCATCTCCTAAAAGTATTTCCTCTTCTTCCACATGCACATTTTTATAGTACTCATTGTTTTTTATCAGATACAATGTTGCCTTTTGCACTTTTCTAACATCCACTAATTCTTGCCAGATTTTCTTACTCTTAGTAGGAACACCATTAACTAGAATACCTAGTGGTTCATTTACTACATTCTCTACACCAATAGTTTCAAGATTTTTCTTTACATATAGAGGTAAATATACAACTCTTCCTTTTAATCCTCTCTGTAAAATCTGTTGGAGGCAAAAAACCTGTTTTAGGCTCCATACGAACAATAGTCTGAAATGGGTGCACACATTGAATCAGAATAGACTCATAGGTATTTAAATCTATCAGTTCAGGAGGAATAGTTACCAACTCTAGATTATCATGGACAGCTCTAGCGGGCATTTTATTCTCATCTAATTTGTTAGAACAATATTTGCAAATATGCTGGTCAGAATCCAATTCAAAACAATTCTCTACCAACAAATAAGTTGCAAAATCCTTTCACTTTTTTAATACAGATCACCAGTCCTAGTCTGATCTTTATAGTGAGTTCGCCAACAACAAATACAAGAATATTTGGCCTTTTACCTGAAATCACATTAAACTTTGTAATTTGTTCTTCAAAATTTTTTGTAGTAGTATGTTGCACATTCTCTTCAACATTTTCTTCTATTAATGTGCCAGTTTCTGCACGCTCTTGTTCAGGACCAAAGTAACAAAACTCAATTTCATCACAAACCTTCTTTAAACCTTCACAAACCTGACCCAAGCAAAAGAGCACTGTTCAACTCATTTAACATAAGTGCTGGATTTTTTGCGTAATACAATCTTCTGACTAACTTCCTCATTTGAGAATGATGTACTGCTAACATCCTGAAATCATGAAAAACACTTTGTCATACTTTTCTAGAAAGATAAGCCAGAGAATGCCTTTCAAACCAGTATTTTAACTCACTCTGCAAAGATCTAGTCCTTGCAACATCTTAATCTTTTGTTTAACACTTTTTTTTACTATATTCTCGTAAGAAATCGTGTAAAATATCAATAGATTCCTGTTGTACACTGCAAATACTACTGCAATCCCAAGTATACACTAGGGCTTTAGGACGTCTCCCTAGAACTTCATCAGCTATCTCTTCTTCTACATTTCTGGGAACCATCTTCTCTTTGTCAATTGGACAACCATTTCTAACGTCATAAGCTCGATCACTGGTATCAACTGCATGCAATAAATTATTCGTCTGAAAATAACTCTCTTCATTAAAGAAAGGCTCTGAACTTGAACTGTGTTTCCATTCACCCCAAAAAAAAAATCACAAAATTTAGTTCTGTTGATACTTTTTTCGTCTTACTTTTGGCCTTCATAAAATGTATTGGTTCATCTAGTGATCGAATTCTGTTTAAAACTAAAATGAATAATTTCCTTTTTAATTCAAACGTCTTTTGAACAATGGATTCAATATGCTTCTTCTTTTTATAAAATAGTGCTTTTTTATATTTGGTCACATCTTTTAGCAAGTTAAAACAACTCTATTATAAATAATCTTTTTTTCTGAATTCTTTATACTGATTTTACCTTCTTTTACCATACATTGTGTCTTTTGAATATAATTTTTGATTTTTTCTTTTGCTTTTATTCATATTCTTTTTTCTGGTTGAACCATTCTTAGTGCTTTGCACAATCTGCACACTGTTTCTAGGCTTTGAAAGTTTTTTAATGAATTATTTTGTTGTCTTACCGGAAGACTTTTTTTTTACCCACATGATGATGGTCATCCAATACTTTTTGTTAAATTTTCTTCAAATAATTGTCCTTGTTCTGTCCTTTTGTCTTTCTTGATTTGTCAGGCATGATAAGTTTATTTTAATGATGATAAACAATATCTGCAAAAAATAAACATAAATATATTTAGTTTAATACATTTATAAATTATACTTTTCTATTACTATACAAACACATTGTATATAAAAACCATTTAACCACTTTCGTTTGTAATCATTATTGAAATTGTTATTGAAGGTGTAAAGATAACTGTGTAGGTGATTAGAGGTCTGCATGCGTAATGGACAAGGGTTTGTACCAGTGTTTGTGTTAAGCCCTGGGACATTAAATGAGTACTTAGGCACTGACTGAATTATTAGAGTCCTGAAAAGAGAATGCCTGGATGAATGTATAAGTGTTTGTCTTTTGGTGCAGTGTTTGGATTACTACATGATTCTGGGTGGCTGACTGGAGCAGTGCATAGGGAGTGACAGGTTGTTTGCTTGAATGTATAGGTACTGCCTGAGTAATTCAATATGTTAAAGGCAAGTGTGTAGATGGTTAGATGACTACATGCATAGCGGACAGGAGTTTGTACAAGAGCATGTGTTAAGGCCTAGCTAACTGTATGAGTACTTGGGTACCAAAACAAGGATTAGAATACTACAAGGAGAGTGCCTGGGTGAATTTATAAGGGGTTCAGTTTTGGCGCAGTTAATGGATTAGTAGATGGTACTGAATAGGTCACTACAGGAGTACAGGAGCAGTGACAGGGTGTTTGCTGGAGTGTATGGATACTGCCTGGGTAAATGAAAATGTGTAAAATAAGTGTATATGTGATTAAAGTACTGCATACACATTGGAGAGGGGTTTGTAGCACTTCATGTTGTAAGGCCTGGATTACTGTATGAGTACTTGGTTACTAACTGAATGATTAGAGTACTGCAAGGAGAGTGCCTGGGTTAATTTATAGGTGGTTGGGTTTTGGCACAGTGAATGGATTAGTACATGGTGTGAAGTACTAAAAAAATATACCATAGAGCTATACTTACCAATAGCCCATATACCTTATTTACCAAGAATAAGTCAGTCGGCAATGGAGAAGGTTCAATTGTTTATTTTGCAAAAGCGCCCTATATAGGGGAGCCCCCTCTCGCCACAGCTCTAAAAGGTGTGCAGAGGAGACTGCTGGATTACATACAAGACAGTGCATATATACTTTCAGCATACCTCATGAAAACCCCGTAAAAGGAAAAGTATCATTTCTCATGAAGCCAACAGGAAAACCCATATAAGGCACAACTGATTGATTCGAAACTCAGCTCAAGTTATTCCGGGGGTAGGTCAGTAAAGGTGCCTCCATTTCATTCTGGTGCACGGAAGTACAGGCAATGTTTCCCTACTCTCCACGCATGCGCGAGGAAATGCCCTCTCGGCCTGTCTTTGTCCCACGCATGCGCATTTGCGTTACATATATTGAGTAGCCTTGCAAAGTTTCTCTACTCTCCACGCATGCGCGAGAGAGCAGTGCTACAGGGGACGCCGATTGATTGAGAACAACGGAGCTTCATGCCGGTAAGCCCGAACAGGACTAGGTTGTTTGTCAAATATGCCCACAGTAATCTGGTACATGGAATAAACGAGCCCTTCGTTTTTCCCTTTCAAATAGAGGCCGCTTTTTTGGAAGAAATTGATTCAAATCTGTACCCGCATTGTCCTCGTTCAAGGACGCATTTGACCATAACTGGCTGGTAAGCACTCTACAACCCCCTTTTTTGGTTTGGTTCATGAGCCCTGTCTTCGATCATGCCACACTAAAACGAACGTTGCTCTGTTACAGGCCCCCTACTTGAACTTGCAACAACACAAGATACCGCTAAGGTAAACTTTGTTTTGACACATGGCAAACCTCATTTTCGTTGCGTGTTTTTCAACTCACTCATATAGTCCTCTACATGTTGTTCTTTTCATCACACAGGTTTTACTCCTTCCCTGGATATTTTCCATAGTGGTAAGCAGAAAGCTCCTTGGGTGGTTATGCTGAAGAGCGCTCTTGATATTCTACTATAATAGTTTTATAGATCCACACGATAGAATTCTCTTTTTTCTCTTTTTTTTCTCTTCTTCTTCTTTTAGAATGACCTGGCCCTGACGAAAATCCCGGCTAAAAACCCTGGGATTTGAAACGCGTAGGCCGTTCCATGCTCAGTGTCTGCTTTCCTTCGATAGGTTTCTGTCCTTTAGTGTGAATACAGTGTCACATTACTGGCGTATAAAAAATTGCTGTTTACATCTCAAGCTGATACTTGATTTCTTTGAGTAATTTGGAATTATACTTGTAAATATTATTGTGTATATAAATTGTATAGATTGCAGCAGACCTAATACATTACATGATTGTTTATCTGTTTACTTAATCGTGTATGTATTTGTTTTTGTATGTTTTCCATGTATGAATGGTAAGGTATGATTGTGATACGACTGACTTTGGTATGTTTGTTGAATTGTTTTTAAAGAATCTATTCACCCCCTTTTTTGTCCGTATTGTATTTAGTGTATGTAAAAGTGTTGCTTTTGTTCTCAAATGTATATGACTAATACAAATATACCCCTGTGTTTTTTGGATCAAGACAATTTAATAAAAGGCTACTTATAAGCACTTCCCAGCTTGGATAAACATTCTTTGCTCTGGTGGCAAAATCTTTGTTAAACAATATCAGTATAGGCATTTGTTTTTTGTTGATTCGGAAGTACAGGCATGGCACCTACAAGAATGTGCTCATCCCACAAGAAATTGTAAATCGCTATGGGGTAACCCAGTATCCCTCAGAAACTGGGCAGAACAATTTAGTATATACAGTGGTTCTGTTGGGTATGTGAGCTGATTACTTCAAAAATGCATATCCATATATTTCAAAATCGTTTCTTAGTTAAACATAAATTATTTTCAAGTTACTTTGTGCAGTCATTAAATGACAGAACAAAAAGCAAAAAGCAAATCCCATACCAAGGAAATCAGAGTAACAATATACTTTTTAATCTCTGAATTAGTTTAAAATATTTTGTTTATAATACAGATAAATCAATCAAAACAATCCATCATTACTTAGTAGTGCTACTATTAATATTTTGTTTATAATACAGATAAATCAATCAAAACAATCCATCATTACTTAGTAGTGCTACTAAGTAATGATGGATTGTTTTGATTGATTTATCTGTATTATAAAAAAAATATTAATGAATTAAACTAATTCAGAGATTAAAAAGTATATTGTTACTCTGATTTCCTTGGTATGGGATTTGCTTTTTGCTTTTTGTTCTGTCATTTAATGACTGCACAAAGTAACTTGAAAATAATTTATGTTTAACTAAGAAACAATTTTGAAATATTTGGAAATGCATTTTTGAAGTAATCAGCTCACATACCCGACAGAACCACTGTATATACTAAATCATCCCACAAGAAAGGCAGATGCGACTTTGAGTTTCCTAAGTTAGAATTAATGGTCTGTTCATAGCCCAGGCCGACCTTTCAGGCTCTCCTCTCAGCAGTATGTCACGTGTTTTCCTTACTAACGAAAGAAATGCGAGAAAGTAAAACCATAATGCCGTCTGTTCATTCTAGGCCCGATTCTTGATACTTGATGTATACATGGTATGAGTGTATTCACAAGGGGTTCGTCTAAGGCAGCATGTTAATATATATTGGATACATTAGGCCAATATTATATGACATCGATTTTATATTCTTTCGGACCACCCTTTAGGCGTGATTTAGCCAATATATATATTATAGTATAACAGATTGTTTTAATCCAACAACACACCTTCATCTATTTGCATGAGGTCAGTAACTTCCTTCTGCACTAACTTCTTCTCAATTTTCGCCTGTCGTGAAATGGTCAGTGAGGAAGTGAGCCGGGCAGCACAAAAAGAGCAGCATGCCGGCACACAATGAAGACACAGGCAGCAAACAAATACCACCCCATGTGCTCCAGCTAGGATCATGAACATTTTCCAGCCCCTGGTGGATAGGAGGTTCCAGAACCACCCTGTTAAGGACAAGTACTAGTGTCACCGTGAACTTCCGCAGCTAAGCGATGTAACTTCTGAATGGCCAAATGTATGGTTGGAGCAGAATCAGGAATATATACACAGCAGGAGCTGCCGATCACGCGGCATGCTCCTCCTCGGTCAGCTAGGATGACATCAAGCACCATCCGATTTTGAAGCGATACAAGCCTCGTAGCCTGAAGCTCTACCGTCAGGTTAGCCAAAATCCTAGTAGTGGTTTGAACTACATTTTCCACTACTCTAGAGAGACGTCTAACATCCCTGCTAGTAAAAATAGGACCCCATATAGGAAAGAGACCCTTTGCTATATCTACAAACTGCTGAGAAGCAGTGTCAGTCTGATCAGTGCCATCAGTATCAATACTTCTACTAATTCGGTAAGGATCTGAGCTTCGTTTAATCAACTGGTGTGTCTTGTGGTAGTTAGAAGGAGCTATATACACCGGAGGATAAAGGAAAGACAGGTAACATCACCCTGCCCATCCTCTGGGAAGCCAAGTGTAAGCGTTCTCACCGAATACAAAATACACATTTGGCAGAGTTATCAAGGGCGGAGTGCGGTTAGTATGCAAAGTGTAGGTGTAGTTACATCTACTGTGTCCTACTTTAACATGAACTTTCCCTTGTATACAAAAGGAAGCAGTACTATTCAGAATAGGGACTGGCATTGCCTTATCATCAGTAACGTTACGGTCTTGGAAGTGCTGGAAATACTGCGTGGAATTAAATTGTTCAAAATCTAACATTTCTTCTTTTAACCAAGTAGCATTTTAATAAGTGGTATACAGATTCATACATGCATCTGGATCTAAAGATCCTTCTCCTTGGTTTCCTTGAACATCAAAACCCTGATGTTGTTCTATATACTTTAAAACAGCTTCATAATCATTTTCAGTGTATCTTTTGGGGTCAGCTACATAATTCAGATACATAAGAGATAGCAACTGAAACCAGGCTTCACAGCTCACTAAGTGTGAAAATGGCAAGGAAATGAATGAGTCATGGCGATGCATTACAGATGGCAAAAGGCCACATACCCAACAGTTAGTCTTATTCGTAGTGCTATGAGCTTCGTGAAACATTTCTATCAACACATTTTTAGCATATGTTTCTCGAGGTCTCTCTTTGTGGGAAGGCAAGATATAAAAGACATGCTCAGGTGGGGCTGCTGTGGTACCTAATACCTTATGCATAGGGTATTGAAATTCAAAATACATGAACACACTCATTAATATTATAATAATTACTGCAATAGTTATTACAAAGGATATCTTCACTCTAGTAGCCCAACCGGAAAACATGGGGACATTCTCGAGAAAAGGTCTGGGAGCAAGAGGTCTCTCGTCTTCATGGGCAAATCGGGCAAAGGGATACATTCTAACTAAAAGTTAAGCATGGGCGGATTTTGCGGATTCGCGATCCGCGAATTTGCGGATTTGCGTATTCGCGGATTGCGAAAATACGCGAAATCCGCGAATTCTCGCGGATTAGCGGATTTTTTGGGGGTGTGTGTGTTCGCACGGGTTTCTGCAAGTTCGCGAGGGTTTTGTACTATTTCGCAAATTGCGAACTTACTTGTCGGGTCGCCAGTTTAGCGAACTTGTTGTTTGTACGTGCCCAGTCTGTTTGCTAAGCTTTCTTCATCACTGCCACTCTCTGTCACCACTGGCACTCTCTTTGGTCACCCATGCCACCCTCTGGCTCACCCATGTCACCCTCTGTGTCATCACATCACCCTCTAGTTCACCAGTGTACATTATTGGGGCAAAGCAAAGCACTGCCATCCTCTGTCAACACTGGCACTCTGGTTCACCCATGCCACCCTCTGGCTGGCACACCCATGCCACCCTCAGTGTCATCACAACACCCTCTGATTGACCACTGAGTGAACAAACACCTGCTAAGTGCCTTAAGTTTTGCAAACAACAACACCTGCCCTGCCCCAACTGACATTAATGAAGGCTGGCACCTGCTTGTCTGCTCCCTTTCCTTTTTGTTGCAAATGCAAAGTAAATAATTTTTTTTAACAGGATGCAATGGCATACTTGTAACTATTCTGTGACTGATAGAGCAGGGTCACACAATAGTTGCAAGTAGGCAACCGGATTCTGGAGGGCCCCTTCAGGAAGCACTACAGGTAAATGGTTACAAATGAATAGCTCGAACTTTTGCACCTGCTCGTTCGTTTTGCTTTTGCAAAACTCGTTTTTCGGTAATTTCGCCCTATTCGCGGGGCGCGTCGTAGTGCGAACTCGCCCGTGGAAGCCGCGAACTCGTGCGAGTTACCTCAAGGTTGAGTATGGGCGCCGCCATTTTGTTTGCGTGACGTATTTCCGTTTCCGCCCGCTAAGTGTAATCTCGCCCGACTCGCGCCTTGCGAATACAAGTTCGCACGAGTTCGCGAGAGAAATCGCGTGCGAACTTACTTACTCGCGCGTGATCGGGCCGCCATCTTGTTTTTCATTCATTCCTATGTGTCTGGGTATGGTGTTTCTATCCTCTCTATATCTCTGCCATCCTTTGCTTGTTTTACTATTTTTTTGATCTATTTAACTTATTTTCTATCCCTGTATTTTTCTAGATCTATATTTTTGTGTTTTAGGCTATTTTTGTTTACTTTTGAACTACTTTTTTAAACTTTTACTTTCCTTCTTCCCTACTCTTATTTTTTTTCATTTTGTCTCTTCTTTACTGCTCACACCTGCCCAGAACAAGAACATGGTCAAGACAGCTGTGAAGCTGCCCAAGACGGGCACCGCAGCCCGTGCCCGGCTCCCGTGTGGTCGATTGAGGGCGGAAATGGTGGTGCCTCGGGAGATTTTCAGCCCTGAGGAGGTGGGCGCACTTGTTTTTTACGTGCAGCGCCGTCTCCCCAGGACCATCGCGGCAGGCGGCAGGATTGCTGCTGGTTACACCAACAGCCAGGAGCGACGGAAGCGGTGGGCGCAGGTGTGCCGGGCCCTTTTTAAGATCACGGGGGTCCAGCGCACCTACAATCAGGTCACCCACCGCTGGACCGACATCCTTGACCGAGAGCGTGACCTGCTAGACGTGCTGGGAGTGGAGGTCCCCGGTCTTGGTGAGTAGTAGTAGCAATTTTTTCATTAATATTTCAAAATCTTCTGTGCATTTCATGTGCACTGTTCTCCTTCTCTGTGCCGGTGCCACTGCTTATTTGTTATCTATTTTGTGTTCATTTAATTGGGCTGAGTATGAGTGTATGTTACAGAAATGCGTAATGCTAGACACAAAGGGGCAGATTTACAAGCCCCTTGTTCCACGTTTACACTGCCTTACCTGATGCACAGCGACGTAAACGTGGCGCATCCCTGCGAGTCATGCACAACGTGATGCATCTAAGGAGATGCGCCACGTGAATGCCTGGGCCTGCGCCTCAATGGGTGCGTTCCCACGCAGGGGGGGAGTGGGGGGTGGGTGTTAATATACGCCACACCATGGCGCCTCTCTTGTGGCGCTGCGTCACAAAATTGACGCAAGAATGGAGCAGAAGAGCTGCAAGGGGCTTGTAAATCTGCCCCTAGAGTAGAGGCTCAGGTGCAGTCCTTCCTTTGTAGCCCTCTTTTTGGATGAAATAGTAGGTTCTTGTTCTTTCTAAATGTTTGATTTGGTTGACAAGGACATCGGCAAGCAGCAATCATCAATGTTTTCTGTTATTTCTTTCATGTTGTACGTTAGGTCCGCCCAGGGGCAAATCTGCTGCAGCAGTGGCTCCAAAGGAGGAGGATGCAGGCCAGGGCGGCGAGTGCTCCTTTGCTGGCCCCAGTAAGTTTTCTTTTAAATATAGAGGACCTATTGTTGTCCAAGCATTCCTAATTTAATTGTTTTGAAATAGTGTTTAGATAGGAGCAAAATCAATAATCCTACTGTTGCAGGGACAATTCTCCACAAACCGAACTATGGACACCAAAGACCAGAGTAATAATATTTCAGAGGGGCGTGTTTGGCACACTGTATAAATAAACCTGGTAGTGTCAGCAGCACAGATTCCTCCTTCCAAAAATTGCAAAACTTTTCGCTCAGTCACTCTAGTCCGGACTCTCTAGAGGAAAAACTACAGAGTCAATTCAAGTTTAAAAGCTTTATTAAAAGTTTAAGTAAACACATATATTAAAATAAAGTTAGTTGGAAATGGAAAAGTGCTTGGTGCTGATTTGATGAGTTCTGGAATGGTACACATTTCTTGTGGTCGAGCCGAGCTTTCACCTGGTTTCAAGTTGATGTTCCTCTCTTGTCATTAGAAGTCCAGTTTCTGTCTGTTCAGAGAAAAATAATGTGTGTGAAAAAATTAAGCAAGCATTCAACAATTGTGACAAAAAAATTAAGCAAGACAACAGCTTTCCCTGGAAGGAGGGACATTTACTTTAGACTACAGTAGACAGTCAATTACTTTTTCAGTTGTTTTCACATTTTTTCATTCATAGTCCAAATACTAGTGGAGTGGTGTAATCTAACATTCTTAAATCTATTTTGTAGGTGGAACATCTGGTGGCGGGGCCAGCTCGGATGTGGTCATCATTGACTCGGAGTCCGAGGGTCAATCTGGGGAGGAGTCGGACCAAGAACAAGTACAGACTGTGAGGCAGGAGACAGTGGCGGTGGTGTGTACAGGTAAGCTGGATCATGGTACTATCTGACTCTTAGATAGGATATGATGTGTATCCAGTGGTGGCCCAGTGACAAATTACAATATGGTAATTACAGCAGGCTGGGACCGAAAGACAGATAGAGGCAGAGACAGAGAGAGAGGAAGACAGAAGGAGAGATAGAGAGGGAGGGAGCCAGAGGGAGGGTGAGGGAGGGAGACAGAGAGAGAGAGAGACAGCGAGGTAGAGGGAGACAAAGGGAGACAGAAAGAGTGAGACAGAGAGAGAGAGAGAGAGAGAGAGAGAGAGGGAGGGAAACAGACATATCGCCTGGGCCTGGTGCAGATGATACGGTTGCTGGTGTGGTTAACGGCTCAGAGGAAAAATCACTCACTTCTGCCAGATCTCTTTCATATGAAAGAGCACCAAACCAAGGATACAAGAGAGTTGTGGGAAGGGAAATGGTGATTCAAGCGCCCCTCCCTGCGGACGCCCATGATACTGGCCTGAATAGTTTTGTACTGCCCTGGCTAGTTGCTAGTTGTACTGTGACACAACTTCCTGCTGAATCATTTTGTGTTAATCATATTCCTAAAGAGCATTGCTTACAGATTATGTCTTTCTTTCTTCATATAGTTGGCAATACTAAAACCTCCAAACCAACGAGGAGTATGCTGGCTGTACTGGCCCGGCAACGGAGGCTGGAAGCAACTGTTGCGGAATATCGGCGACTGGTGGAACTCGAGGGGGATGACACGCACTCCAGTGCATCCAACTTAACATCGTCTACATCCTCCTCTGTTACCCCACGTTCTGCCGGTAAGCACAGTGCTCCAGCGAACCGGAGCCGTGCCGGAAGACGCCACCGCCGAGCAGCAAAAGCTGCACCTCGCAGCACTGTCAAAGGTCGCTTGCGCCGTGCACTCCGCAGAGTGTCAGACCTAGAGGCGGAGGTCCAGAAATGGCACAAATTTCAAAATGTGGTGGAGGGCCTCCGCCTAGAGCAAGCCATCCTCCAGGAAAAATATGATGCCCTGGCCCTAAAGCATGATGCCCTGGAGGCCAAACTTACCAGCTTGCATCCATAGAGTGTCCCTTGCCCCTTTTTTTGAGACTGTTGGGGGGTGGGAATTGGGAGTTGGGTTTTTTGGGGACTTTTGAGGACTATTTGTTGGGGTTAGGGAGGGTCTTGCGGGAGATTATTTTGTTAGGGATATAAATATACTTTTTCAAACTTTATCTGAGCATACCTGTTTTTTTACTACTTTTGAGCTGGGTGGGTGGTGGTTTTGCAGTAATTTCATTTAACAGAACACTGTCATCGTGTTGGTTCACGTGCAATAGGCCAAATGTTTTCCTAAGTAAATGCCTGTCACAGACTTTGTCAATTCAAGAGCCCTAGGACTTTGCTGCTAGTACCACTGTCACTCTCTCGCCTCTCCGAATACTCCATTATACTACCTCCCATCCAAAAGCTTATCTTACCTGTAATTTGTGTTTGAGGGCTGGCTCCACCTGGAATTCACAGAGTCCTAACGCGTTCTGCAGCAGGGCCACAACTGGAGTTTCCCGGCGTGGATTTTCTGCAAATCAAAAGCAATCAACATTAGAAATGTGGTAGCGGTGCTGACACAACCCTAAAACCTAGAAACCCCAGAGACAGCACCCCTGAGACAGGCAAGCGAGCAATAGAACGCCTACACGTTCACGTGCAATAGGCCACATTTTTTCCTAAGTAAATGCCTGTCACAGACTTTGTTAATTCAAGAGCCCTAGGACTTTGCTGCTAGTCCCACTGTCACTCTCTCGCCTCTCCGAATACTCCTTTATACTACCTCCCATCCAAAAGCTTATCTTACCTGTAATTTGTGTTTGAGGGCTGGCTCCACCTGGAATTCACAGAGTCCTAACGCGTTCTGCAGCAGGGCCACAACTGGAGTTTCCCGGCGTGGATTTTCTGCAAATCAAAAGCAATCAACATTAGAAATGTGGTAGCGGTGCTGACACAACCCTAAAACCTAGAAACCCCAGAGACAGCACCCCTGAGACAGGCAAGCGAGCAATAGAACGCCTACACGTTCACGTGCAATAGGCCACATTTTTTCCTAAGTAAATGCCTGTCACAGACTTTGTTAATTCAAGAGCCCTAGGACTTTGCTGCTAGTCCCACTGTCACTCTCTCGCCTCTCCGAATACTCCTTTATACTACCTCCCATCCAAAAGCTTATCTTACCTGTAATTTGTGTTTGAGGGCTGGCTCCACCTGGAATTCACAGAGTCCTAACGCGTTCTGCAGCAGGGCCACAACTGGAGTTTCCCGGCGTGGATTTTCTGCAAATCAAAAGCAATCAACATTAGAAATGTGGTAGCGGTGCTGACACAACCCTAAAACCTAGAAACCCCAGAGACAGCACCCCTGAGACAGGCAAGCGAGCAATAGAACGCCTACACGTTCACGTGCAATAGGCCACATTTTTTCCTAAGTAAATGCCTGTCACAGACTTTGTTAATTCAAGAGCCCTAGGACTTTGCTGCTAGTCCCACTGTCACTCTCTCGCCTCTCCGAATACTCCTTTATACTACCTCCCATCCAAAAGCTTATCTTACCTGTAATTTGTGTTTGAGGGCTGGCTCCTTCATTTCTTCATTTCTTCATTGTGCAGAATCCAGGCATCAGCATTATGGGTAATGGATAGGGTGAGTCTGGAGGAGGAGGACTCAGGATAGACGACCAGGACTGAGTTCTTGTCAACTAACTGTTGTGAACCGGTGGAATGCTGCTGCATCAAAATCAAGACAGTTCTGCTGATGTGCTTGTTGTTTGATTGGGTGATTACAGTTTTGTTGGGAATGTGATGAAGCACTTGCTAAAGAAAGACAGACATACAGGAATAAAAGTGAATAAGGAGGACTATTTACAATTAATGAATGATTGATTGAGTCATTTTCAGAACTCGCTGTCAGGGAAGCAGAACTCGTCCTCATACTCTGCTAAATCATCAGTCGGGGTTACTTCTGGTAACTGAGGAGAACTTTCCTCGGGTAGGGCGGTGTCCTCTTCTTCCTGCGTGCATTCTCGTACTCTGTAATCTGGTGGTATGAAGTGCTGGTTCATCTTTATCAAGGTGAGCCGTTCCACATTTGCGGGCAAGAGGCGGGACCTTTTGGAAGTCACAATGCCACCAGCAGAACTAAAAACACGTTCTGAAGACACGCTTGCGAGTGGGCAAGACAAGTAATTGATAGCCAGGTTGGTGAGCTCTCGCCATATTTTTCTTTTCCCATGCCAATACGCCAATGGGTCCTCAGTAATATTGACCTCTGTTGAGTCATCCAGATAGGCCTGCACCATTGAAAGAATGTCCTCCCGGATTCCTGTACTTTGCACTTCTGTGTCCTTTCTAGGACCAGGAAACCCTAGCTGAGTTAGCCAACTCGCTTCAGACATATCGCATGTGCCTGGTGCAGATGATACGGTTGCTGGTGTGGTTAACGGCTCAGAGGGAAAGTCACTCACTTCTGCCACAGGCACAGATGGTGAAGTGCTTTTTTGGGACGCCTGATCGCCTGCTGATTGACTAGTAGTACTGTCTTCTCCTACAGTTTCCTTCCGTTCTATTTCAAAACGAATGGCTGACTGAGCTAGCCAACCTTTGTACTCTGTAACATCCGATGTTTCAAAAGGAATTATTACTTTGCCAAACAATGGCTTTTTGTAACGTGGATCCAGAATAGTAGCACAAATGTAGTGCTGTTGTTTCTTGATATTTACAAGCCGTTCATTGCTAACTAGGCGTTGTAATAATCTCTGCGCCAACTCATGTGCTTCGTTCTTTCCAACGTCCTTTAATTGTGAAGACACCACCTTGACTTGGTGCTCGAGCTTCAGCAACAGTGGGATAGCTTTGCTCAAAGAACAGTCCTCCCTGCTCACGTCACGCGTGAAGACCTCAAAAGGCCGAAGCATGTCTGTCAGGCTTTTAACTAGCTGCCATTGCTCCACCGCTAGCATCATTCCTGTCGTATCACCACCCAGGTTGTAGAAATACTCATTGACTACTGGAAACAGCTCATGCAGACGCTCAAGCATGTAGAAGGTTGAGTTCCAACGTGTTGCTACCTCCTGGATAAGTGCTTTCACTGGCATTCTACGTTCATTTTGCTTGCGCCTCAGCTCCTTCCGGGCCTTAAAAGAATGGTTGAAATGTGTGCATATTCTTCTGCAGATGGTCAGTGTTTTGTCGACTGCAAGTTCTTTTTTCAAAAAATTTTGCACAACAAGGTTGATACAGTGCGCCAAACACGGCACTCTGATATAGAAACCGTCCTCCATGGCCTTAACTACATTCCTGCCATTATCTGTAGAAACATAACCAACCTTGCAATTTCTTGGGCGCAGCCATTTCAAGACCTTTTTGTTAAAGTCAGCCAAAATGTTGACTGCAGTATGACTTTTCTCCATGCCAAACATGGCTAATGTTGCATGTTTACGAGCACCCTTAAAAATCTCGACCAAATCACCACCTGCATTTATCTGTTTAATAACCCCTGAAAAAGAGACCCAGTGTGCAGTGATGCACATGTAATCAAGGGCTTGGCAACTGGTCCACATGTCTGTTGTCAGGTGTATAGTGTGAACAGCACTCTTCTGCAAAGCTGCCCCCACCAACTCAAGCACCTCTTTGTGTAGTGCTGGAACAGCAACCCTGGCAAAATAGTACCGGCTAGGAACCTTCCATTTAGGGGCCAATGTTGCCACGAGTTCAAGGAAACCCACACATTCGACAAACGAAAAAGGGAGAAGGTCCACCGCTAGCATTTTTGCCAGCTTAGTGTTATAGAGGCGTACAGTTGGGTGGTTGCGTTGAAATTGCGCATCTGAGGAGAACATGCCTGAAATGGTGCGCTGGACAAATTTACGGGATGATGCGGATGCCTTCTTCGACCCACTTCTGATCAGTGTTGACATTTTCCGCATTGGTGTGTCTCCCAGACTCTCAGTGTGCCTGCTATGTGTTACGGAGGGTGTGATGCTGCAAGGGGTACTGGGTGCAACCGGACACATGTCTGACGCTTCTTCTACCTCCCCATCATCTTCAGATGAAACACCTACTATGGGTATATTTTGGCCACTTGCCCTTTGGGATCGCTTTCCCTTGACTTTTGCTAGGTGCGGAAACCATTCGACAGCGTGCTTTCTTTCAAGATGACCTATCTGGCCTCCGGTTCCATAGTTGGTACCAGTCTTACCACGGCTAACTCTAGTCTTACAAATGCAACAAACGGCTATGTTATCATATTTTTCATGGACACTAAAAAAGTTCCAAACTGGGGACTGGAAACTTCTGGTTTTGCCGCACGAGGTGATACTGCTGCCAATGCCAGATGAAGCAGTGGTGGATGAGCCTTGCAGACATCTACTGGGTTGTGCAATTATTGCAGCAACCTTACTTGAGGGAGTCGAGCGGGATGGAGTCCCCCTCCGGGGAGAAAATATGGGAGCTGTAGGTTTTGTTGAACTTGTGGTACTACTTGACTGCGTTGGTGGTGCTACCAGTGGCACGTCGCCAGGGTCACGCTCAGCATGACGTCGGGATAGGGTGTAAATGTCTGTCTGCTGCATGGCCGGTGTGGCTGGACTGACATGTGTGATGACTAGGTCATTGCTGTCATCCTCTTCAACAACATCAGAATGCACCACTTCATCAAGTCCGACGTTCGGATCCATAAGTATAAGCTTTCCGGGGCCCTTCCTTTTAACATTTGATACCTTTCGCAGCTCATGGTGTGCCTCCCTCTCAGACATCGGAGATGGTTGCCAATCCAGATCCAGATCATCGTCTGATGGAGCGGGGCTTGAAGAGGAACTTCTACACATCCTCCTTGATCTTTTCCTTGCTGGGGAGCTGGGAGAAAATGAATCATCAGGAGGAGTGGCTTCGTCTTCCTGACATGATACCCCGGCTCCAAAGTCAATTTCCTCCTGTGCCCCTACTTCTGGAAGAACAACCATTGTGGGAACTTGCACCGCTCCATGGCCATCTTCACTGACCTCTACTTGCAAGTCTCCATGGACCTCTCCTTCTCGGCCTTCTCGGCCTTCTCCTTCTCTGCCTTCTCCTTCTCGGCCTTCTCCTTCTCGGCCTTCTCCTTCTCGGCCTTCTCCTTCTCGGCCTTCTCCTTCTCGGCCTTCTCCTTCTCGGCCTTCTCCTTCTCGGCCTTCTCCTTCTCGGCCTTCTCCTTCTCGGCCTTCTCCTTCTCGGCCTTCTCCTTCTCGGCCTTCTCCTTCTCGGCCTTCTCCTTCTCGGCCTTCTCCTTCTCGGACAGCTCCTTCTCGGACAGCTCCTTGCGCATGTACTTCTGCTTGTACTAGTAGCCCATGCAGTTGTTGTTGCGGCTTTGGTTGTTGAATAGTACTTGTGAGATGAGTTAAAACCTGTGTTGATGGCGTGCTGCTACTTTCTTGCGATGATCCAACATCACTGGTCGTTGGTGATTCAACAACTAAACAGGCTACCTGTGCAGCACTCATGGTGGGCCTTTGTTTTTTTGGTTGTTGTTGCCCAAAAAATGTCTTGGTTGAGCAACCAGTCGCCTTGGTAAGTGGTGCCACTTGCTTCTTCTTCTCCTTAGTAGAGACATCTTTCTTGGAAGAGGACCTACGGGCACCTCTTTTTGGAGCCATCTTCTTCAGATGTCTTAACAACAGGCCGCAGCAGCACTTCTTCCTGGCACTGATGCTCAATGATGATGCGTAGTTTTGTGCACCTAAACGCAAATGAAGACAGAGGAACATCAGTAAATATAAATGTTGCATATCTAGCGCTTGAATAAACAGTTAGCAAGTAGGCATTTATGAATACACACGTGCACACCACACAATATGGAATTTTCATAATTAGGAATTGCTAAATTTTTGGGAAACAGGAATTTAACAATGATCCAAGAGAGCACACACACAGAGGGTTGTGCTTTCATGTACCCCTGACTCCGCCTGGGCACCATGGGTGAAAGCAAGGCACAATGGGTGTAGGCCTATGTCTCATAGCTCACTGCCTGCCTTCAAAATGGCCGCTTGACCCCCCCATCCACATGGCCAGGACCATGCCTCAAAATGGCCACCACCAACATAGCCAGCACCCAACCCCTACTCCAAAAAGTGAAAACACACAACACAAATCAAATCACCACAATCCAATGCCATCCATCCATTTTCAGAAGGCTTATGCTGCCTGCTGGTGGTTTTCCGGTGCAAAATTGCATTTTTTACAATTTCGCGAGTGCGAGATTGTTGCTTCACGGCGCGAACGTGGCAAAAACCCACAAAATCCGCGAACAGACCGATTCTGGGCCCCCCTGGGCATAATGGATGACATCAGAGCACAGAATCATGTTAACAAAAATAATTTCAACAAAACAGTTGTATCATCCATGCACCCATAAATAAGCCTGGTGGTTTTCAATTCATGTGCAGCAGAATTGTAATTTTTACAATTTCGCGAGTGCGAGATTGTTGCTGCGCGGGACACGAGCAGTGCGAACACAAGCAAAAACATCCTCAGCTCGCGAACTTGCAGATTTTCCCCCCAAAAAGTCGAAAAAAAAAACACACACAAAAATCACCACAAACAAACAACATCAACTTACTTCTTTGTGAAATCAAAATTCGAATCCAAAATTAATCCAAAAAGCCTCAAATCCAAATATCCAGCAGCAACCACAAAAAGTAATCCTTCCCAGTCAAGAATGATCGAAAAGTGGCCAGGAAATGGAGGAGCTTGCTGGACAGGAACAGGAAGTTGGAGACTGGGGCACTTCCTTCATCCCACCCCTATGGGAGGAGCTTGCTGGACAGGAACAGGAAGTTGGAGACTGGGCCACTTCCTTTACTAAGTAATTTTTGTACTTTCGCTAGTGCGAGATTGTTCCTGCCCGCGCCGCGGACCGCGAGCAGCGCGAGCAGTGCGAACACAAACAAAAAATCCGCTTCGCGCGGATTTTGCGTATTCTCGCCGCATCCGCGAGAGTTCGCGGATTGCGGATTCCCCGAAAATACGAAAAATCCGCGAGCGTAACGGATTTTACGCCCATGCTTACTAAAAGTCCAAACTAAACTCGGGGAAAAGGTGCAAGCCAACTGCCAGAGGGTTTCTTCTCCCTGCGTCCGTCTAGAGCCTCACAGGCAGGCTCTTATTATCCATCCACGGTAACAATCTTCACTGTAATTCCAGCGTTGCAATTTAGGCCCTTAACACAACACAGTCTTTCTTTCTGAACAGAGCAATTTAACAGTTCCAAGCTCTCAACAAGTTCAGTCCAGTGTCTTGCTCAATACCCCAGAAAAGAGCTATCTTCAACCCTACAGCTCAAGTCTTTCCCTATCTCCTACAATCCGAAACTGGGGTATCGCGTTGTTTTCGGGGCCGTAAATTGTATCGAAAATGGCCAGGTTGCTCCTGGTCATGGAACAACACAGCAGCAGGGACATTCGGTACAACACGTTTTTAAGAAGCCTCAGAGGGATCAGCCTTATCACGGGTTTCAGAAACTGAGGCTGATTCGTCTCCTTGCGGCCTCAACAGTCCTTCCTCTTGCCCGATTTCAATGGCATCCGAGAAAGGCACAAAACTCAACCTCCGCTCTCCCTCTTGCGTTAGAACTCTGTCTCGGTTCTGCTGATCAGAAGGAAGCGGTAGGGGTAATTTCTTCACATGTGAAACGTGGATCCAGTGCTTTTTCCCTTCTGCTTTCACTGTTGTGCGAGTGACCAAAAGAATCTGGTAGGGACGGCTCCACCTGGGTTCCAAACTCGATTTCCGTTGGTAATTTCAAACGAGGACCCACTGTCCTGGTTCCAAACGATGTCTGGGACCCTCCGGCAGCTGCTGCAGTACTGCGGACACCTGTTGATGAACAGAACGCAGATCTTTAGTTAAAGTGTACAGATAATCTGTCATCATGGGATAATCAAGATCACGGAAGGATCCAGGCCTTGGGACACCCCACACATTGGCTGGTCGACCAAAAACAACCTCATAAGGTGACGACCCAGCCCAAGAATGGGGGGTTACTCTTATTGACATTAACGCTAGGGGCAGCACATCAGGCCAGCTCAAACCCGTGCTCTCCTGAATCTTTGCCATTTTTAATTTCAATATGCCATTATATTTCTCAACCAGTCCTGCAGATTGCGGGTGTCGTGCTGCATGAAATTTCTGTTTTATCTGTAACCCATTACAAATATATTTAACAAGTTCTGCATTGAAATGTACCCCATTGTCTGTCCATATAATTTGGGGCAAACCAAATCGAGGCAGGAACTCTTTAATCAGGGCTTTTGCAGTGGCCAATGCAGTATTGTCTATGCTTCAACCCATTTGCTAAACGCACAAACCACCACCAGCACATACTAAAGATTGTTTACCCTGTCAAGTTGAATATAATCCATTTGTATCACTTCAAGCGGTAAGGAAGGAGGCGCAAAATTTCCACTAAGAACTGTCTCCCTCCCACCGGGATTATGATGTAAGCAGACCATGCAATATTTAACCACATGGGCAGCAGTTTTGGGGATATTTGAGTTATTCCACATTGGGTCCAATAATGCACAAATACCCTTTGCTCCAATGTGAGCGGAGCCATGGGTCATCACTACTACTGGGTACACCAGGGCATTGGGCAATAGCCATCTCTGTTTTTCAGTCAAATCAGTCCAACAATTGTTTTTGTCTGACCGCCCTATTTCCTGTTCCCATTTCAATAATTCGTCAGGAGTGGCTTCTTTCTGCAATTCTCGAACACTTTCAATAGTATTATCAAATACTGTGGTCTCCGCCACCCATCGGGCTGATACACTGGGGAACGTCGTGGACGTTTTAGTTTGTGCTGTTTCTTTTGCTACTTGATCAGCAAAGGCATTTCCCTCTCCTGTAGTATCAATGATTTTCTTGTGGGCCCTACACTTAATGATGGCCACCTTCTCTGGTAAGGTTAAAGCATTCAACAGTCTTTCAATCAAAGGGCCATGTTGTATTCTTTGACCATGGCAGGTAAGAAATCCTTGTTCCCTCCACAGCCGCCCGAAACTATGGGCCACGCCAAAGGCGTACTGGCTGTCTGTGAAAATGTTTACTTTTAAAGCTTCACTCAATTCACATGCTCTTAATGCTGCTATTAGTTCAGCTGCTTGTGCTGAATGCTGGGAAACCCGAGCGGTCTCCACTACTGTTCTAAGGGTAGTTATAGCATAAGCAGCTGTTGTCGTGCCATCTGGTAATTTAAAACAAGAGCCATCCACATACAACTCCCCTTGTGGTTCAGATAAAGGGGAGTCAGTGAGGTCTACACGTCCCTTCGTTTCTTCTTCAGTCCGAAATATACAATCATGGACATCGTCCTTTTGATCACTCGAAGGGAGGGGTAATAACGTGGCTGGATTCAGAGTGGCACATCGTTTAATATTAATGTGGGGTGCAAATAATTAATTCATAACCAGTCAATCGTGCACTCGTGAGGTGCTGAGTTTTTGTTCGATTCCATAATATGTCCACAGCGTGCGGTACCATCACCGTGAGGTCAGTATTCAAAACGATCCCCTCCGACTGTCGAATGGCCACCACCACAGCAGCAGTGGCCCTTAAAATCAATCAATCAATCAATCATAGCATTTGTATAGCGCACTACTTACCCGGAAGGGTCTCAAGGCGCTTGGGGGAAGGGGTCTGCTATTGCTCGAACAGCCAGGTCTTGAGTTGTCTCCTGAAGGCGAGATGGTCCTGGGTCAGCCGAAGGTGGGTGGGGAGGGAGTTCCATGTCTTGGCCGCCAGGTAGGAGAAGGATCTTCCTCCGGCGGTGGCTCTTCGGATGCGTGGTACGGCGGCGAGGGCGAGGCTTGTCGAACATAGCTGGCGGGTGGGCGTGTAGAAGGTCAGGCGGTCGTTGAGGTACTTGGGGCCCAGGTCGTGGAGAGACTTGTGTGCGTGGGTGAGGAGTCTGAACGTGATTCTCTTGCTGATGGGGAGCCAGTGCAGGTCCCTCAGGTGGCCGAAGATGTGGCTACGTCGGGGGATGTCCAGGATGAGTCGGGCGGAGGCGTTCTGGATGCGTTGGAGACTTTTCTGTAGCTTGGCTGTGGTTCCGGCGTAGAGGGTGTTTCCATAGTCCAGTCGGCTTGTGACGAGTGTCTGGGTGACTGTCTTCCTGGTTTCGGTCGGGATCCATCAGAAGATCTTGCGGAGCATGCATAGGGTGTTGAAGCATGATGAGGAGACGGCGTTGACTTGTCTGGTCATCAAGAGGGAGGAGTCCAGGATGAAGCCCAGGTTGCCTGCGTGGTCTGTTGGCTTGGGAGTGATGCCCAGGGCTGGGAGCCACCCGGAGTCGTCCCAGGCGGAGGGCGATGGTCCCAGGATGAGGACTTCCGTCTTGTCTGAGTTCAGTTTCAGGCGGCTGTTCTTCATCCACTCGGCGACGTCTTTCATCCCTTCGTGTAGGCTAGTTCTGGCGGTGGCGGGGTCTCTGGTGAGGGAGAAGATCAGTTGGTTGTCGTCAGCGTAGGAGATGATGTTGAGGTTGTGTTGGCGTGCGATGGCTGCAAGGGGTCTCATGTAGACGTTGAAGAGGGTGGGGCTGAGTGATGATCCTTGCGGTACGCCGTGTTGTATAGCTCCTATATATCCTTATATCGTGTTAAGTTAGCATAGGTACATTTGAGATTTAAACGCCATTTTTCCTTTCTTGCAACTTCTGCACACGACCCTTAATTGTTGACTTAGCTTTCAACCTAGTGGTTTGCCGTGGTGTATGTGAGAATAATATGTTATTGCTCTGATATCAGTTTTGTTTAATAAACCATGTCTGCACGGAGAGTGCTGAAGTTTCAGGAGCAACACGATATGGAATTGTTATGAGGTCTGATCTCCACGCCTTCATAGTCATAACACAAGTGCAGCCTTTGCCAACTTGGGCTTGAGGCGGGATTGATATTGCTTTGCAGGAGAATAGTTAACAGACTTGATGCGGTGCACATGCAGAGAGAGCTGGTGTATGCTGATGTGATTCCTTCATGCTAGGACACTAAGGTATGGGCCCGCCCTAAAACAACCCAAAGAGACCTTCTTAGCTAATAATATAATATATGTGTTAGGGAGGGTGAGATATAAGTGTTGTTAACTCTTATTCATTACAGCATGTTAACATGCTGTCACCATTCGCTTTTTATGTCTTAGTAACTATGCTGATAATTTTGATACTGATAATAAGTATACTTGTATTATCTAAGATACTGCGCCTGAGAAGACGGCATTAGTAAATAAACATTTCAAATGCACATGTGTCTTCTTTACTCCAAGTTCTGGTTTGTAATGATAATATAACAAAAGAGTGTTCATGAGTCCCACGTACCCTGAGGTACTGTAAGTTCATGTTCTGGTTTGTCTAAACATTGGGAGTTTGATATGTCCAATGAGACACTGTAGCTAGCTCGGTAAGGGGTGAGTTGGTTGCTAAGGTAAGTTTTGGGACACCCTAATTTGCCGAGGTTCCACTCCTCTGTGCACAGTTCTGTGTGAGTACAGAAACCCTGCAACATGGCGCCCAACGGTTTCGGTGGTCTTATATCATGACACTCGAGTAGTTTATCGTTCATGCCTTAACCCCTTCACATCCGTTTCCGGAAAACGGGGTATCGGTGAAACCTACCTATTTTTTGAAATAGGTCTTTATTCAAGCTTGATTCTTTCTTAAACGGTTTCTTTGAATTACTACCCAGTTGTGCTACAGAGTATTCTTTGTGTGTTCTTGTTTCCAGTGTTGTCATGGCGGCGGTGGCTATTGCGCAGCATAGTCGCGTAGCGGTACGCAACCATCTTCAGACGTACCAGGTCCCAGTAGATGGGATGGCTGTGATTTTCGTGGTATGTGCAGATCCGGCGTTTCCTTACGAGTTGTTTTACTCTTGGGTTACGTTTCCGGCTGTGGACGCTAATTCTGGTTTGTTCCACTCCTACACCGCCTCGGATGTCCCGGCTGTATATACGCCGTACAGGGCTTTGGAAATACCTATTGATCATTGGCAGCATCGAGTTTGGTTTGATGGCGCCCTCCCCCACTCTTTGTCCGCTGCGAGGTTAGGTCCACTCTCAATTCCAGGTACAAATTGGCCTGCGTTGGGTGGCTTTACCCCGCACCCGAATCACGGGGCTTGTACCCTAGCAGAAATTCGCAGGTTACATGTAGTTTCCATTTCCGTGATTCGTGCTTTAGTGCAATACATCGGTCGACATCTTCCTGGTGGTCCCCAGGGGGGTGCGGCCGTTCCCTTGGATCGAGGCGGAATGCGTCTCAATCCAGTGATGGTTAATTCGGTTTTTGGTGCGCGTCCTGTTGACAACGATGACTTCCCATTCTGGCTAGCGGAGAAGTTTGATCAACTGGAGGCGGTTTTTCCGAATTCTACTCCTGCTGATAAACATAGAATGTTAACGATTACTCTACCGAAGGATATTACTCCTGAACTTGCTGACTGTGAAAGCTGGGGAAAGACTTTTGCGGCAGTTTATACGAGGTGCTTCGGCACCCCGTCTATGAATGCCCTGCCTGAAATCATTAGACGTGTTCAGAATGATCACGGTCCAGAGGCAGCGTTGAATTGGGTATGCGCCTGTGTGGTTCATTTGAGATTGTAAGTGATCTCATTCTCTCCAATGTTAAAGGAGATGCAGTTAACTTTCAGGTGTCGAATGCTTTGGCTGCTCTGCCCGATGCCGACAAACCCCGCCAGTTAGCAAAGATTGTGGTGGCCGCTTATAAGACAATTGGCCGCACAAGTAGAGGTCTGAAATATTTTCCGGTGAAGGAGAAAAAACAACCTCAGGGGCAGTCTGCAGTGTCAGATGCCCAGCCCAAGTTCAAGAAACAGAATTGGCCTAAAAAACAGACACAGGGGAAGCAGACTAGGCAAACTCAGGATTCTGTTCCTGCAATACAAGCTCCTGCACCGGCAGACAAAGTTTATGATTTGCGCGATCGCGCGATGATTAAATCACCTGATCGTTTTCAGGGTTCTGAGCAACGCTCTCCTCGTTCCTTTTAGGAAACATCGGCCCAGAAGACCGGTGGTGGAGGAGGGGGTGGACGTGGACGTGGTGGCCAGCAAGGACGTGGTCAGTCCCGCCAGACAGACGGCGCAGTGAAGCAGGAGGATTCTACGCCTAAGCGTCCGCAGTTTGCGAAGAAGAAAGTCGCGGCCTTAACAGCGCATAGATATGCCACAGATAGTGAGAACGCGGCTTCGGAATCTGACGTGGGCTCTGACCTTGCTGGACAGCGCGGCGGAGATTACCATAGTCAGAGAGGCGCTCCGTCCACTACTGAGGGTGACAGCGACTGAAGTTTTTGTTGTAATAGAAACAGCCGATACGAGACTAGCTCCCCCTGAAAGACTTTTTGAAATTGTCCTGTTAATTGAAGGTGACATACAGCGTACTGTCAGAGGGGTATTTTGGGAGAACCTTTCGTCTACGTACGACATTTTGCTTTCCGAGGCTGACTGGCCCCCACCTTTTGTGCTCGCAGCGCCGCGAGGGGAGGAGGTAATCCTTCCCAGTTTCGCGCACACTGTCTCAACTGAGCATGCGCAGCATTTTGCAGAAGAGTGGGCTCGTGCTCTTGCACCGGCTCTCTACCGCAACCAATGTGGTTGGGACAAATTGTCCTCATGCCACGAAATTCCTTTGCGGTCTGAGCCGCAGCCTCAGCCTCAATATCCCATACGGCGTGAAGCTAAAGCGGCCGTCGCAGAAATCCTTGAACAATTGGAATATCAGGGAGTTATTGAAACGTGTGTGTCACCAATGAATAATCCCCTTTTTACTGTGACCAAACCTGACGGATCATATCGTTTGGTATTGGATTACCGGCATTTGAACTCGCATTGCCGTAACTGTGCAGTACAGAATACTCACGGCTCTGCCCTAGTGGATAGTCTAGTGCGTAAGCGTTTCAAGACAACGCTTGACATTTCCAATGGTTTTTATGCCCACAGACTGGATGGCTTTAGCTCCCAATGGACAAGTTTTACGTCCGCTGGTGTGCAAAAATGCTTCCGGCGACTCCCAATGGGCTACAAAAATAGTCCAGGGGTCTTCACCTCCAGAATAGTCACACTATTGGAGGGAATCGATCCGGATGCATGTTCTTATGTGGATGATATTTATCTCACAGACGACGAAATTTGGATGCATCTGTGTCGAGTGAATTCCATAATTTGTACCTTTGCAGACATGGGTTACAAATTTAATTTTGCAAAATCGCACATTGCAGAACACACGGTGTTGTTCCTAGGCTATGAGCTGAACAATGAAGGTAGAGGTTTGGCTCCTCACTTCTTGGAGAAATGCGCACAATTGCGCGCTCCTACAACACTGAAAAAATTACAGTCTTTGCTGGGCTTTTTGAATTTCGGCAGAACTTACATTCCGGAATATGCCCAGCGTATCAAGCCTTTGTATGCTTTGATACAACCAACTTTCTCAAAATCATGCTGGCTGCCTGAGCATTCAGCCATTTTGCAATCCTTGCAGGCTGATCTGCTCGCTTCTAAATATTTACTGACTCGTGATAACCACACCAACCTGGTAATAAGAATAATTCCTGGGACGGTGGGTTTCACATACCTCACTTTTAATGAAGGTGACACAGTACCTATTGCTTACAAGTCACACTTGTACACTTCGGCTGAGATGCGGTTTCCCACAGTGGAAAAGGTTTTAACTGCTGTACAGATGGCAATTCTAAAAGAACGAGCACTGTCTCAGGGGAAACGCATGCTAGTGGTAACACCCTGTCCTCATTTGGAGGCAGTCACGAAAGCCAGTGTACCAAATTCAAAAGCTTTGCACCCTCGGTGGATTCAGTGGGCTGCGTCATTGTCATCCACGGATGTCATGTTTATTTTTGACGCCTCCTTACGGTCGCAAGAGTACTTGCAGTATGAATTCGTTCATCCTGCTCCTCTGGCTATGCGACCTTTGGAGGACTTCCATTGCATCATTTACACTGATGGGTCGGCGCAGGTTGCGCATGGCTCTAAACATGCCTACGTTTCCGCATGCGCCATTGTGGTCGGTGCTATGTTGAATGATGAGTTCATTTCCAGGGAGGTACACACGTTGCCCCTGGGCGACTGCACCGCACAATTGGCAGAGCTTCGTGCTCTATTACTAGCGTTAGAGTACGCAGATCCAAGTGTTACTACTCTAATTGTAAGTGATTCTTACTACTGTGTCCAGTCTTACAATGAAAACTTGTTCTTTTGGATTCAAAATGATTTTCATGATTCCAAGGGTAGCACAATAAAACATAAAATGATCTGGGTTCGAGTGGCAGAGCTTAAGGCTAAGTTGCCACTCGTTTTTGTTATTCATACTCTCGGTCATCAGCGCGTAGGAGTTCACGCTGTTGGCAACTCGCTTGCTGATGAAGCAGCGAAATCAGCAGTATCTACATACTTAGTTGCAGCGGTTACTAGGTCTAAAACCAAGATTGATAGCGACATCTTGGCAGCGATTGCTGCCTCTGAGAAGGGAAGTAAACATCCTGCGGGATTCCCTTCGGAGTATAAATACCACTTAAGTCCCGAAAAGGTTCCTTTTGTGACAATTCCTGAAGTTGGGGAACGGCTGATTCCCAACTCGGATCGCAGAGCAGACTTGATTACAGCGGCTCATGAAGGTGTGGCGTCTGCGCATGCGGGCGTCTCGGCCACTGTAACTCAATTACAACTACGTTTCTGGTGGCGGGGACTGTACAAACAGACGCGTGATTATGTCCTTCTTTGTGACATATGCCAGCAGATTAAACCTTCAACTGCTACGCGTCCGCCACAGACGCAGTTGTACATTTCTAATAAACCGCTAGGCTGTGTTTATTTAGATCACTGCGGTCCTTTTTCATCTGATACTGCATATAAGTACATCTTAGTAGCAGTTGACTCATGCACACGCTTTGTGTGGGTATGGCCACATCGCAGCGCTGATTCGCGGACTGTCATTAGAGATTTGCGTATCTTTATAGGGATTTTTGCCTGTGGTACCTTCCATTCGGATCAGGGTCCGGCTTTCGCCTCTAAGGCGTATAAGGATGCCATGACTTCGATGGGGGTCCAAGTCAAGTTTTCGTCACCCTACAGACCTGAGGGTAATAGTGTAGTTGAACGAATGAACCGTGATTTAAAGCAATCTTTGACAGCCCGAGTTATAGGCACTGGCAGAAACTGGCTGGCTCACCTCTATGGCGTGCAGCGTGCTCTTAATAATCTCCCTAGAAGGTCTCTGGGTGGGCGGACCCCATACGAAATGCTCTTTGGCATCAAGATGTACGTCCCTGACCTTGACGGTCTAGACTCTGTGGTTCGCGCCACTTCCTTTGACGCAGATGAACATTGCAATGTTTTACAGAATCTACAAAAGACCAGAGACAGTCTTGCAAAGGAACATTTGCCCTCCACATCGGATGATGCGTTGCAGATCCCGGTAGTTGGCTGGCTACCCCAAGTTGGAGAACTGGTTCGAGAGAAGATCGACAACAAGAAAGAGTTTGGTCCCTCCTATCGAGCTCCAGTCCCAGTGCTTGGAGTGAAGGGCACAAGAACAGTCATTTTACCACCACTTCCAGGTCGTAAAGAAAACAGGTTTATTTCTATTGACAATGTCAAGATACACAGAGTGGCCGATTCTTCTTAGCATGACACCAGCTGTTTCCTGTCCTTCCATTGTGAGAAATTCAATTATGCCCACTGCTTCTAATATTGAACCTGAAGTGGCCATCGAATTACCTGCTGTTTCCAGTCCATTATTAAATAATTTACCCGGAACTAACGTTGATGAATTGGACTATACATACCTCACTGATTTGTCCATGCCTGACCTGCAAGCTCGTTTAGCCACGGAATCCAGATTTTCATTTGACTCTGCTTCCCTTGCCTCGAAAAAACCCTCTCAAATTGCGGTATATGCTAGCCTGTTTAAAAAACATTTTTTGATACCTCCTTGGATATACATTTGGCTGGTCCTTTTTTCGGTTTACCTTTTTATGTCAATTGGTTTTGTGTTTTATTTTTTTCGAATTATGAATGGACACTATGTCGAGGAGAGAACTTGCATTACTCATTTAAATGGAACTTTGGCCCCACTTTCCTCTTCACATTCTACACACAGATTAAAAAGAGACTTGACTTTGGTTAACATCACAGCGTGGCCTGTTCTGGATGGAATCGCGTGGGATGCAGTTCGTTTTCAGATTCATGGCCCAACGGAAGTCGTTAATGTTCCTAATGTACTAAGAGTTAATATGGGGGATGTGGTGAAACAAAACATTCGTTCTGATGATTGGGATGTTAATGCTGTGGAAAGTTTGTTTTCTGATTTGAAGTACTATGCTGCTTTTGATGCTGAGGATTTATATTTAGAATCTGCTAATTATGGTGAATTGTTCTGTTACCAACATTATGGCAATCACTTCTTACACAAGACATCTTCCCGAAGGGATGCTGTTAATTTTACTCAGTGGGAACATTGCCCGGCACCTACACAAGGGACTTCAGAAACGTTTCTTAAAAAGTATACTTATTTCACTGACTTTAACCAGTCCAATCCCGAGTCCTTTTATTTTAGATTTTCACAAACAGCCACTGTCCAAGGTTAGACTTACCGATACAAAATTGTTGTATTCGAAGGCCTTCCTAGATCAATTAGTTACTGGGGGCTATGAGATGACTTTGGTGGCCTCGGATCGAAATGGGGGGAGGCAGACTCTCTGTGTTCTTCCGGCGAGGAACGAGATGATCCATTCCAGTGCCTTCTCTTGGACACCTGTGTTGCTGAGGCGTTGAACTAGGGTGCGGTGGCAGACAGTGTCGAACGCTGCGGAGAGGTCCAGGAGGATGAGGGCCGCTGTTTTCCCGTTGTTGAGCAGGGTTCTGATGTCGTCGGTGGCTGCTATGAGGGCGGTCTCGGTGCTGTGGTTGGCTCAGAAACCGGACTCCGAGGGGTCGAGGGATCCGTTGGTCTCGAGGAAGGCGGCAAGCTGTCTGTTGACGGTCTTCTCGATGACTTTGGCAGGAAAAGGGAGGAGCGAGATGGGGCGGAAGTTCTTGAGGTCGGTGGGGTCCGCTGTTGGTTTCTTCAGTAGGGCGCTGAGCTCGGCATGCTTCCAGCTCTCCGGGAAGGTGGCGGTGTTGAAGGAGATGTTGATGATGTCCCGGAGTTGGGGTGCGATGATGTAGTCGGCCTTGTTGAAGACGTGGTGGGGGCAGGGGTCGGTTGGAGATCCGGAGTGGATGGTGTTCATCGTGCAGGCTGTGTCTTCGGTGGTCACCGTGGTCCAGGTGCGGAGGGTGACGGTGGGGGGCGTTGGTTCAACGGTTGGGTGCGTGGATGGTGCACCGAAGCTGTTGTGGATGTCGGCGATCTTGCGGTGGAAGAACGAGGCGAGAGAGTCGCAGAGGTCTTGTGAAGGAGTGATGTCGTTGTTGCCGGTGCTGGGGTTGGAGAACTCCTTGACGATGCTGAAAAGTTCCTTGCTGTCGTGGGCGTTGTTGTCCAGTCGTTCCTTCAGTGATTTCTTCTTGGTGGTGCGGATGAGCTGGTGGTGCTTGCGGGTGGCTTGTTTGAGGGTGGTCATGTTGTCTGTGGTCTGGTCGAGGAGCCAGGCTTTCTCGAGGGTGTGGCAGTTCTTCTTGGAGTCCTTGAGTTTGTCGGTGAACCAGGTGGCTTTTTTGCTTCTGGGTCTGCTGGGAGGGTTCTTCAGTGGCGCGAGGTCGTCTGCGCAGGCGGTCAGCCACTGTGTAAAGTTGCGGGCTGCTTCGTTGGGGTCCGTTGTGCTGGCGGGCGGGTTCTGGCTGAGGGAGGTGGTGAGCTGCTCGGCGGTGATCTTGCTCCAGCTCCTGGGAGCAACCTGTTGCGGGTGGTGGTGGGTCGTGGTTCTTCTGAAGCTGAAGTGGACGCAGCTGTGGTCGGTCCAGTGAAGTCCGTTGGAGTGGCTGAAGGTGATGTGCTTGCTGGATGAGAAGACGGGATCAAGCGTGTGGCCGGCGTAGTGGGTGGGGGTGTTGACCAGTTGCTTGAGTCTGAGGTTTGCGAGGTTGTCCAGCAGGGCGGCGGTGTTGCGGTCCTTGTTGTTCTCCAGGTGGAAGTTGAGGTCCCCTAGGAGGATGTAGTCATCGGAGGGGAGGGCGTGCGGGCTGATGAAGTCCGTGATGTCTTTGCTGAATTGTGTGCGTGGTCCCGGGGGTCTGTAGACGAGGGTGCCTCTGAGGGTCGTCTTTGGGTCGGTGTGTATCTGGAAGTGGAGGTGCTCGGCGGCGGAGAAGGTGTCGTTGGAGTTGGTCGTGATGAGGATGGTGTTCTTGTGTACGATGGCAATGCCTCCTCCAGTCTGGTTGGTGCTGTCCCTCCGGGTGATCTTGTATCCGTCTGGGATGGCGATGGCGATGTCGGGTGCAGAGGAGGCGTTCATCCAGGTTTCTGTGAGGAAGGCGACGTCTGGTGAGGTTGTGTCGAGCAGGTTCCAAAGTTTGATGGCGTGTCTGTGGACGGAGTGGGTGTTGAGCAGGATGCCCTTGAGGTGGTTGCTGCTGGTGCTCGACTTGGCGGGTGCGGTGCAGGTCCGGAGGCAGGTGAATTTGCAGGCTTGGTAGGTGAAGGGTCCGTGAGTGCGTTTCGGGGTGGCTCGGTAGCAGGCGGGGGTTCGGCTGGCGTTGAGTGCATTGAGGGTGGCGGCGTCGTAGGTCCGTCGTGTGGGCAGGCATCTTCGGGGGCCAAGGGTCCTGGCGCTGGGCGCGGTCCAGGCGCGGAGGGGCGCAGACGGGCTTGCCTTTGGCGCACAATCGGCGCGTCCGCTGCGCGTGAACCCTGCGTGCACGCGTGGTCTCCATTTAAGGCAAAGTGGGAGGGAGGGGCAGCTGGGAGGCGGGAGCGGGGAGGGCACAGAAGAGAAGTGGGCGGGGCCGCGATCTCCGGCAGCGGGAAGCGGGAAGGGAAGGTCACAGGGAACCGGGGCTGAAACACAAAGAAAAAGTCACGGCTAGGAAGGGCTCTGGCAACATTATCCAATACTGCCGAAAAATATGCACAAGGTCGTTGCTTTCCGCCAAAACCTTGGGTTAGCACTGAAAGAGAACAACCGTCCACCTCATGTACGTAAAGTACAAAAGGTTTTCGGTAGTCTGGAGTACCCAAGACGGGTGCAGAGCAAAGAGCATATTTCAAAGAATCAAATGCATGCTGACATACATTCGTCCAGGGCAAGTGTTCATGCACGTCTTTGGTAACCAAATGCAACAAAGGTACAAAGGTTTACAAGAAGAGAAAAATTAGGAATCCATTGGCAACAGTAAGAGGTTATGCCTAGAAAAGCACGAACATCACGTTGAGTACGGGGCACAGACATGTTTGTAATAACAGTTATTCGTTCAGGAGTTAATCTTCTCCCCGCTTTCAACAGTAAATGACCAAGATAGGTCACTTCCTGTCGACAATACTGAAATTTGGATAAGGATACTTTATTACAATTAGCTGCCAAATGGGTCAACAATTTAACAGTGGCCTATTTACAACCGTCTGCCGTATCCAATGCCATTAGGATGTCATCCACATATTGGACGAGAACATTACCAGGAGGTAGGACCAATTCATCTAATACTGCTTTCAGGGCTTGGCTATAAATACTAGGACTCTCAGTATAGCATTGAGGTGCGCGACAGAATCTGAAACTGCGGCCAGATAATGAGAATCCGAAAATATTACGGCTGTCAGGATGTATTGGGATGCTAAAGAAAGCATTTTTCAAATCTATCACTGAGAAATACTGTGCAGTAGCGGGGATCATAGTCAGGATTGCAGTGATATCCGGAACCACAGGGTATTGAGGAATCACTATTTTATTAACCTCTCTAAGGTCAATTACAAAACGATAAGTATCCTTATAATCAGGGTCACCATCTAGAGGGGCCTTTTTTAAAATCGGTAAAATGGGGCTATTACAAATATTTGCAGCTGTTTCTTCTACCACTCCCTTCTGAATCAAATCTCGAATGACATGCAATAAAGCTTGTTCACCTTCGGGCAAAATTCGATATTAGGGAATACGTGGTAGATGCTCGTTTGGTTTTAACGTTATTGATACAGGGGGTATTTTCAACAATCCTACATCTGTGTCCCCTTTTGCCCAAAGAGTCTGGGGATTTTAAGAAAACTAAGGAGGGAGAGGTGCATCTTTGACCAAACATTGAGACATACGTTCAGTAGGAGGCTGCAAGGTTAGATACACACCATCAGGAGAACAATAAATACAAGCATAATATATCCAATCATAACACATTCTCGCCACAACTAGAAGTAAGCAAGAATGGTGAGTCCACAGTAACAGGGCCAAGAGTAAAGGGAAGTGGCTTTGAAATGGGGCTTACCACGGGGATTCCAGAAAATCCCACCGATACGTTATTTTGCCCAGACAGAGCAGCCCTGGGACCAATGTATGAGCAACAGAACTATTCATTGCTCCAGTATCCACCAAAAACTTTTCAGATGTCCCCATCAATTGCCCCTGTACATAAGGCCCCTGTTGGTCAACTGGTACTGATATGTGGCCCCTGCTCTGTCCGTGGCTGTCTGATGCATAGCCGTTTCCGTCATAGCCGTCGTCATTATAGTATTGTCTTCCCTGAGGGTCATCGAAATAGTTCTTGCCTGACTCATCACCGGACCTGTCCCCACGTCTCATACTATTCCGATCAGTACCTCTTCTCCCTCCTCCTCGGTTAAAACCACCCCGTCCGTATAATAATGGGCACTGAGCTCACCAGTGTCCCTCCTGTCTACAAATGGAACACTGATTTATTCCCATATTAGGAACCGGACCCCCTCCCCCTCTCATCATTGCTCCTCTTGGGAAAGAGCCCCTTCCTCCACTCCTACCATTTTGTCCTCTGCTAACTTGCTGTAGCAGCACTCGGGTTTTCAACTCCTTAACCTTTTTATCTGACTTATCCTTGCTCTCGTTTTCTTGATGTTCATAATACTGGGCCATGCTAAGAATAACTGAGGGGGTTGAAGTGGTCCAAGTACTTTCGGCAGCCTGTAGTCGTGCCTTTATTTCTGGCAACAAATTAGTGAACAATCGATTTACAAATAGTCGTATGCCACCTTCTGGTCACATAACATAACTTTTATCTGTCTGTAATCGAAACTGTCTATCCAGTTGTTCAATATTCTTTTCTACTTTTTATTTTTCATATGCCACTGCCTTCTGAGTAACAGTCTGTCCTGCTTTAATCTTTCCCAATTTTTCTTCTCGTATTCGCCGCCGTTTTGCCTCCTTCAACCATAAGGTCAAGGAGTCAAACATAGTCTGACGGCTCCTTTTCAAAAACAATTTATTCTGTAAATAATTAATTTTTCTTTCATCAAAAGACCCTGTTAAAAGCCATTGTAATTCTGCATTGTCTTTAGTATATTTTTTCCACAGTGTATTAAACAAAATAGGAGAAATACCATGTTTAACATACATATCAAAACTAGGACTGCCTTCCGGAGGAGCAGGCTGTCTTTCTTCCAGCCGTCCACTCAGCCGACGGCAGCATCCAAAACACAATTTGCTAAAACACGAAATGTTTACAAATTCAATAACTCATACCATTCCAACCAAAATTACTCTCGTGGACGCGTCCGCTCACCACATACTCTTTCACTTTTTGACTCAAACAATTCCACTCACTTAACATACATAAAGTGCATAAATTTAGATCGATAAAAATACTCCGGTCATAAATTCAAAGTTCCAAATGACATGTCTTATACTCGAACAGAGCCCGTCGACTCCTATTCGGGGAATCGATCACCCCGGATTCCAGACCACTAAAAGAATTGACAAAAGAGACAGTCCAAAGACTGCCCTGGGATCATCAGACAGGCGAACCACGAACCCTCTTACAGACTATCCTGTAGTCCTGTGCTGGTTGGGCCGGGCGTTTGGGCACGTAGCTCCAGACCCCGAGCTTACCCAGTTGCTCCTAGGGCTTTTCCGAAGAGGATTCGGCCGAGTGAGCACCCCCGTGCAACACAAAGGCATCCGATGTTGTCCCTACTAATCACCGAACAAGTCTGTGGGGCATCTGCCCATGCAGTCACACCTCTGCCATGTCAGACCCCCAGATTCCCTGTGGTTCACTAACCACCACATTCCATACTCAGTTAACTGTTCCTTTGAGCCACTTCTCCAAAGTGCTCGTTCGAAAGTCAACAAAGGACTTACAATACAATTCACTCACCTGGTGCACTCAGGTCTGATTGCGTGTTCTCCACTGCTGACTTCTTTGTAGACCAACACGGTCAGATGTTCCCGGGTTAAGCCCGAAGGACTCCGGCGAAGGGTTATTCAGCAGCTGGGAAGGTCACGGGCCGGAGAGTGGAATTTCCTTTTCTACCACAAACTGGTTTCTCAATTAGGATCCTTTTTCAATCCATCCCCTTGACCAGAACCCCTCCCCGTCCCTCTTCTCCTGCTTACAGGAGGGGCCAACCCTATCGCGGAGTCCCGGCGGAGTCGCCAAACGGAAGTACTAAAAATATATACCATAGAGCTATACTTACCAATAGCCCATATACCTTATTTACCAAGAATAAGTCAGTCGGCAATGGAGAAGGTTCAATCTTTTATTTTGCAAAAGCGCCCTATATAGGGGAGCCTCCCTCTCGCCACAGCTCTCAAAGGTGTGCAGAGGAGACTGCTGGATTACATACAAGACAGTGCATATATACTTTCAGCATACCTCATGAAAACCCCGTACAAGGAAAAGTATCATTTCTCGTGAAGCCAACAGGAAAACCTATATAAGGCACAACTGATTGATTCGAAACTCAGCTCAAGTTATTCCGGGGGTAGGTCAGTAAAGGTGCCTCCCTTTCATTCTGGTGCACGGAAGTACAGGCATGGCGCCTACAAGAATGTGCTCATCCCACAAGAAAGGCAGATGCGACCTTGAGTTTCCTAAGTTAGAATCAATGGTCTGTTCATAGCTCAGGCCGACCTTTCAGGCTCTCCTCTCAGCAGTATGTCACGTGTTTTCCTTACTAACGAAAGAGACGCGAGAAAGTAAAACCATATTGGCGTCTGTTCATTCTAGGCCCGATTCTTGATACTTGATGTATACATGGTATGAGTGTATTCACAAGGGGTTCATCTAAGGCAGCATGTTAATATATATTGGATACATTAGGCCAACATTATATGACATCGATTTTATATTCCTTCAGGTGCTGAAAGGGTCACTAGAGGATTGCTAAGGTAGTAAAAGGGTGTTTGCAAGAGTGTATGGATACTGACTGGGGAATTGAAGGTCTGAAACACAAGTGTGTAGGTGGTTAGAGGACTACATGCATAGCGCATAGGAGTTTGAAGAAGTCCATGGGCTAAGGCGCTGGATCACTGCATGAGTAATTGGGTACTGACTGAATGATTAGAGTACTGCAAGGAGAGTGCCTGGGTAAATTTGTAGGTGGTTGGGTTTTTTGCGCAGTGAATGGATTAGTACATGGTGCTGAAAGGGTCACTAGAGGATTGCAAGGAAAGTAACAGTGTGTTTGCAGGAGTGTATGGATACTGACTGGGGAATTGAAGGCATGAACCATAAGTGTGTAGATGGTTAGAGGACTACATGCATAGTACATAGGAGTTTGAAGCAGTCCATGTGCTAAGGCCCTGGATCACTGCATGAGTACTTGGGTACTGACTGAATGATAAGAGTGCCTTGGTGAATTCATAAGTGGTTGGGTTTTGGCGCAGTGAATAGATTAGTACATGGTGCTGAATGGGTCACTAGAGCAATGCAAGGGGTATAATAGATTTTTAAACAGTTAGGTGTCAGCAAAGACATAAAGTAACCACATGCTTCTCTCACAATCATTGCCCAAATGCACACAGACTCACAGTGTGATTGTAGACATGCAACACTATTCCTTGGACTTTAGCAAAACAGACTCACTAGTCTGGATGGGATAAGGTGACTGCACACATTCTACATATTTCATTACTGCACTCCAATGTGAATGTGTTACTCATTTTGCGAATGCATAAGCAATTACTGGCTTCTAATACTACTAAAACTTGACAACAGGATAGGTTTTTAAGCAGTTATTTGTCAGAAAATACATGAAGTAACCAAATGCTTCTCTCACAATGGTTGCTCAAATGCACACAGACTCACAGTGTGTTTCTAGACAAGCAACACTATTCTTTGGACTTTAGGAAAACAGACTCACTAGTCTGGAAGGGGTAAGGTGACTGCACAAATTCTACATATTTCACTACTGCACTCTAGTGTGAATACCTGAGTCATTCTGCGAATGCATAAGCAATGACTGTCTTCCAATACTACTAAAACTTGACAACAGGATAGGTTTTTAAGCAGCTATGTGTCAGCAAATACATGAAATAACCAAATGCTTCTCTCACAAATGTTGCCCAAATGCACACAGACTCACAGTGTGATTTTAGACTAGCAACACTATTCCTTGGACTTTAGGAAAACAGACTCACTAGTCTGGAAGGAGTAAGGTGACTGCACAAATTCTACATATTTCACTACTGCACTCTAGTGTGAATACCTGAGTCATTCTGCGAATGCATAAGCAATGACTGGCTTCCAATACTACTAAAACTTGACAACAGGATAGGTTTTTAAGTAGCTATTTGTCAGCAAAGACATAAAGTAACCACATGCTTCTCTCACAATCGTTGCCCAAATGCACACAGCCTCACAGTGTGATTGTAGACATTCAACACTATTCCTTGGACTTTAGCAAAACAGACTCACTAATCTGGAAGGGATAAGGTGACTGCACACATTCTACATATTTCATTACTGCACTCCAATGTGAATGTGTGACTCATTCTGCGAATGCATAAGCAATGACTGGCTTCTAATACTACTACAACTTGACAACATGATAGGTTTTTAAGCAGTTATGTGTCAGCAAATACATGAAGTAAGCAAATGCTTCTCTCACAAATGTTGCCCAAATGCACACAGACTCACAGTGTGATTCTAGACTAGCAACACTATTCCTTGGACTTTAAGAAAACAGACTCACTAGTCTGGAAGTTGTAAGGTGACTGCACACATTCTACATTTTCACTACTGCACTATAGTGTAAATTCCTGAGTCATTCTGCGAATGCATAAGCAATGACTGGCTTCTAATACTACTAAAACTTGACAACAGAATGTGTTTTTAAGCTGTTATGTGTCAGCAAATACATGAAATAACCAAATGCTTCTCTCACAATGGTTGCCCAAATGCACACAGACTCACAGTGTGATTCTAGACAAGCAACAATTTCCCTTGGACTTTAGCAAAACAGACTCACTAGTCTGGAAGGGGTAAGGTGACTGCACACATTCTACATATGTCACTACTGCACTCTAGTGTGAGTACCTGACTCATTCTGCAAATGCATAAGCAATGTCTGGCTTCTAATACAACTAAAACTTGACATCAGGGTAGGTTTTTAAGCAGTTATGTGTCAGCAAATACATGAAGTAGCCAAATGCTTCTCTCACAAAGGTTGCCAAAATGTACACAGACTCACAGTGTGTTTCTGGACAAGCAAGACTTTAGCAGGGGAAACACATTACTCATATTAAAAACAAAGGCACTACATACAATCCCTCACAAATTAATAACTCACCTTTCAAATTGATTTGTAAATTAAGAAGTGTGTCAGCCACACACCAGATTTTCGTATACAGAATGTCTGTAGGACACTGCTCTCAGCAAAACAAAAAAAAAAAAACTTTCCCTCTCATTCAGCACACATATAAATATTAAATTCACATTGCTTTCCACAATAATTCAAAAGCTAACACACATTTCTATAGGTTACACATTTCAACCCTTTCAAATTGACATAACTTTAAACCCTAAGCCCACTCTACTTAATGTCTGTTACCATAGTAACAGTTCATGGAACACTCAACTGAACACACTGGTCACAAGTTCAGCACACAATGTTGCGAATCCAAACAGCATGTGTGCTTGACATTTCAAAGTATCAGCTTATCATATGTAATGTTGCTTTCACACAGTTTTCATTAACCAAAAAGAAACATGCTTTTGTAACACAGAAACATGCACCCTATGTTTCAGTCTATAATGTTCTCAAACAGCCAATCATTTCCCTTTTTTTAAACTGCATATTATCTACCATTTTAGAAAAATCTTAGTTTTCAAACTGCCCATTTTACAAACAGACACCTTCTGAGTGCATCCAGACCTCCCTTCAAGATGCTTAGAGTGTGGATTGTGGGACACAGCTATATTTTCTGGAGGCAAAGTTATGCAGAAAACAGAGGTATTGACAAAGACCTAGCTTTGCCAAATGTAGACATTAAATGGATTGGACAAAGAGGATTAAAGTGACACCAATTGATGCCATTGGTCAATCCCTGACCTCATAATTGTGCACTGTGGTGGCAATGACCCAGGCACTTTGACTGGGGTAGGTCTGGAAATGCTTATGAACGACAACTTTGGAGAATTGATGTCACTTTTCCCCCAAACTGCCTTTGTCTATTCTAACATATCCCAAAGACAGAAATGGAACTGGTCCAATCAAACTTGTCCACAGATTGAGAAAGGTAGGAAACATGTCAATAAAGCTGTTTCTGCTTATCTCAGAGATTATAGAATGGGGTCCATTTACAACAACAATCTGCGTTTTAATATGGACGGCATCTATAAGAATGATGGTGTATATTTTACAGATGAGGGCAACAGATGAGGGTAACAGAGTATTCATCAACAACTTTAGACTCTGCGTCAGTACTTACGTGTAGGTACCAAAATCTCCCAATAAACACAACTGCTCTTTTTAGAGCCACCCAAGATCTAAACACATAAACTTGATAAATATCTGAAAAATATTACTTTTTTTTGCTTGGAGTCGTGCACCCAACGCGTTAGGAAATGCGCACCCAATGCGTTAGGAGTTGCGCACCCAACGTGTTCATACCAGGGGGCCGTGCTGGGAGTCACGCATCCAGCGCATGCACACCAGGAGGCCACGCTGAGCGCCGCTGTGGGTGTCCAACTTCTAATTTTACAAAAAAAATGTTTGGGTTACTATCACTAATTTATATTCTCCCAGGGGACCCAATCCCTCGGGGCCTATACACAACCTTGGGGACTGTGGGGGGAGCCCCAATGCCCCCACGGTCCTGCCGGCTCCCTGCGAACCGACATTGCTTTTCCATATGGGGAGCTGCTAACATGCAGCTCCCCGCGTGGAAAAGCAATCTGGTTTGAATTTTGAAAGAGAGTGCAGGTTTCCCTGCCCTCTCTTTCAAAATCCAAACCAAGTTTGCTATGGCAGGGCGGAAGCCGCGAGGCTCCTGCCCTGCCATAGCAAACAGCAGTGTCCCAGGGGTGGGCACCCCGAGACACTGCAGGAGCCGGCCTAGGGGGTGGCGGTCCCCAGGGCCTTCGAGGCCTCCACGAGGGGGCCACGCGGCCCTCTCCCACAATGTACAAAGCTTTGAGCCCCCCACCCATTTCCTTGAAAGCTCCGGGAGTTAGGGGGGCCTTTGAAACCCCACCTGTGTGTTTTGCTGAGGGGGCCTTTGAGCCCCCCACCCATTTATTTTGTAGGTCCCTGCGGCTGGGGGCCCTTCTGGGCCCCCATTACATTAAATATTTTTGCCCCCGGGATTTGGCCCCCTGGGGGCTAAATATTAAAGAAGCGTGGGAGCCCGCGCTCTGTTTTTTTTTTTCACGTCAGGATCCCCGCACCCAGCGTGGATTTTTCCGTTTAAAAAAAATAACATTTGTTGGGCCCTGGGGGTCCTTGTGGGACCCCCTAAGCAGGTCTAGGGGGTCAGTGTGTTTCTACCATGCCCCCTTTTTACGTTTTGCGCACTTGCTGTACTGTTTTCTTGTTTTTCGGTTCTACCGAGGCACAAACTGGCTGCCAACACTTCCTGATTTGGAGTGTTGACAGCCAATTAGCATGCAGCTCATAATCGGGAGGGTGCGTGCAGGGTGTACACAGGATGCGAGGAACCACCTCGGCCATATGTATATATGTGATTTTACTTTTGATTTTCTCAGCAACTACTGAACGGATTTACATCATTTAACAAAAAGGCACAAGTCTGAACCAAGGGCTACCTTTTTGCCAAATACGGTGTAATTTCGTTCAGCAGTTTACGCTGTAGCTGTGGCTAAATGTTCCTGTGAAAAATTGCATGGGGAAAACGTGTTTTGGGACCCCCCTTTTTTCTTGGACCCCGCTTGACAAATCACCCCAAAACTTTAAACTTTAAGGATAGGAGCGAACCGCCTTATATATATGTATATATATATTACCTACTGGCGGTCGCCAGTAGGTAGTTATAGTTAGGACCTAGTTTCCATAGGAAATCCGCAACATTCTATTGGGAATAACTTTGGCGCCGGTGGATGAATTTTCGCGCATTTCTCAAATTAGATGGCCCGCTCTGCTCTGCTCCTTCCCTGAAAGTTTGGGGGGGATTCGTCAAGCGGGGGCCGAGATAAAAGGGGGGTCCCAAAACGTGTTTTCCCCATATTAGTTTCCATAGGGCGGTTGGACTCACTTTTAGCCCGAACGGCTGAATGGATTTCCACCAAACTTGGCAAAATTGTAGGGACTGGTAGCCCGATGTGCCTTTGCTATGTCTCAAGATATGTGCTCCAGAGGATTTTGGGTAATTTAGGTCAAAAAAAATATATATATCTATAAGCGCGACCGGTACAAAAGTGTGATGCGTTTTTACATCTATCACAACAAAGACCATCGGGTGGACTATCAGCTTGTTGTGGGGTTCTCAGGAGCGTACAAAGGCAAAGCTGTGTAGAACAGGAAATGATCAAGATGGATGGTCCTCTGCCTTTGATAAAGACAACTAGATGCAAGTTCCTCCCCTTTTAAATGTTCCCCCAGGCCTCAGACTGAATCCAGAAACTTTTCAACAATGCTTCTGTGTGCCAGAAGGTGGCACCTTGCAACTCAGCACAGACATAGTTCTGCTCAGGAAATTATGTGCAGGACCTATAAAGGTGCCACTACCACAACCTGATGTCCATTCCTTTCTTTCTGCGCCTCCAGATGATGATGCGGACCTTCTCTCGTCTAAGACCACTTTTGTTGATTTGTTTTTCTTCAAAATTCCAGTGTGCAATGGATTATCACCCACTACGAAGACTGGGTGTAATCTCACTGGACCCTCGGAGCCACTTCTTCCCATGGCTTTGGCACTGACGCCCCCTGCCCATGGCCACACTAGGCCTGGATAGGTTAAGGCCAAAGCCGATTTTGCTGCTTGAACAAGCGACCCTATTTGTCCTCCCCGACGCAGACTCGATGCTGATCTGACTTCGACTGATGTCACAATTGAATGAGGCTGAGGATTCTGCACTCGCTTTACTACAAGTACGCGAGCGGAAAGCTGATTGGCTCTCGGGTGTCTGTCAACATTCCAAACAGTCCAGAGCGGCCGCCTTTTTGTGTCTCGGTAGGATCGAGACACAGCAGGTGGCAAAAACAAATGGGGGAAATGACCAAAAGGGGGCAGGGTAGACCCCCCCTGACCCCCTACATTTGATGTGGGGGCCATAACATTTGATTTTTGCGGGGGGAGTGCCCGGTACGCGCACCAGAGAGCGTATCGGGGAGCGTACCTTGGAGAAAAAAGAATGACAGAGTTTTTTAAAAATGTAACTTTTTTTATAAATTGGAGGTAGTTCTAAAAAGAACTGTTTTTTTTAATTCTTTTTATTGTTTTATATTTATTTTATTGTTTTTTTTACATTTTTTTACTTTTTTTGGCTTTTCTGAACAGTTTTATATTTCTTTTGTATTTTTTATGGGGAGAAACAACAAACAGGAATTGTAAATGGCTCAAATGGAGCAAAAAAAACCAGGAAAAAATTAATGTTTCTTCGGGCACTTGTGGTGATCACCAGCACGGATGAAAACTTTAATGCTTTGCTCACCATAGCAAATTGTCCCTCCACAAAATTTGCAAACAATTTTAAAATCGGCAAACTTGGATTGAATACTTGGGATCATCTCCCTTGCCTCTGGACCCGATGGAGTGGGTTGTTTACTTTGGGAGGCGCTGGGAGAAGATTGGGGAGGGTTTCTGGCCAGTTCCCTGACCTCTGCCCTAGCATAGTTGTTAGGGTGCCGGCGTTGCATGTGCCGAATCATGGTGTTGTTGCCAAAAGAGTATTTTTTGTTAGGGTTCCCCCTTGAAAGTTGAAAGCCACAGATTAAACAAGTCACCTTTGGCGCATTAACTTTCTTCTGGTCCTTTGGGATGGAAAAAAACTCCCAGATAATGTGCTCCTTTGGCTTATATGGGGTAGTATCTTCTGGTAGGAACTTCCCCTCCTCTTCCTCCTCCTCCTCCTCTTCTTGTTCTCCACCACTGTGGTGTTGTGGTGGTCCTTGTGGTGGTGTGGTGGTGGTGGTGGTGCAGATGCTCCTGCTGCTGCTGCTACTGTAGCCATTTTTCAGACAAATAGGTACAGAGAGGTCTTTCAACAGGTCTTCCTCACTCAAAGTACAAAGTGAGAATGAGGAAAATAGGTGGGGGCTTACATCATTTGGAAAACAAAACTGTCCTGAACCAATAAAAAGTGTTATTTTCAGGTCACATGACTCGGGCCTTCATCATTTGGAAACCAAAACTGATCTGAACCAATGAAAAGTGTTATTTTCAGGTCACATGACCCGACGCGCTTACGCTACGCGACCCGGGGTGCGCCCGGGGGCGCTTACGTAGCGCGATCGTATGTGCTCGGGCGCTTCCGGGTGCGTTTACGCCGTGCGTCATAAGACGCATCACGCGGCTACGCGATACGTCACGAGGATGTTTTCATTCGCGGCAATAGCACTAACGGGACGCTCACCTGTACGCGCAACGGGGCGCGGCCTTGCTGCGCTTACCGGTGAGCGCATTGGTATGCGCCCCGGGAGCGCTCCGGGGCAAAAAAATTAAAAATTAAAAAAATAAACATAAAAAAATAGTATTACATAAATATACAATATAAAATTCATTATAAAAAATATTACATTTCATACCTATAGAGATTTGCTATTAAAAAACCTTTGAAATTCACTGAAAAAACCATAGGTTTCACACCAGTTATAGTTAGGAATTAGCATTTAAAAAACCTATTATATTCACTGAAAAAACCATAGGTTTCACACCAGTTATAGTTAGCTGGAAATTTTACTCGCATAAAACCATTGAAATTCCCACGTTATAGTTAGTTGGACTCACTATAACTTACGCGTGCAATGCACTGCTGATGACGTCACATATTACATCACTCATGACATGGTCAGTGACATCACTCATGACATCACTGATGACACCATCCTTGTGACAGAGTGACAGACCTCCTTTCACTGTAATCTAACCCTTGAAACACATATTCAAAAATAGTAACTAACATTTTCAAAAAAATGGAGATACCCATATCAGTTACAACAACCAATTCAGTAATTCCACCATCTATATACACATCCACTCATTCACAAACAGTTCTATATAGTCACTCATACATATACTCACTGATCATATGTAGTGATACACCTATACATCCTGTTACACACCGACAGTCATCCAAAAGTTACTCACACACATAGTCACACATGCAAATAAACTCTTGACCATCCATTTATTTGCATATAGAGCTATACACACACTACCACCTCACTTCTAAGGAAATTTACACATATTTATTCTCTAAAACAATCACTTATAGAAACACATACTTATTTAAACAGGAACTCTTACAATCTCTTACTCTCACATATACTCACTTATATACATCAATATTCACATATACTAGATTAAACATATGTAGTTACTGATAAAGACACTAGTGAGACAGTCATTCACTCACTAACATACACACATACACACTCATCCACCCATACAGTCCTGCACATATGCTGTCTTCAAAACACATACAAGCAGAGAGTCAGTCACTCATGCATCTATGTGCTAAGTAATACCCCCACCAAACCATATAGACACTCATAATGATATTAAAACAAACATCTAATAACCCATATACATACACATGTAGCTACTCACCAACCCATGCAGCCACTTATACACAAAGTGAAACACTAATCCTTATATTTAAATATTTAAACATTACTCACTAATATATGTATTGCCTAAGATACACTTAATAAGCCAGTTAACCAATCAATTTAAAAAAAAAAAACATCCATGTAAACACTTATTTAAACATTTATTTTTCCATCAACTTTTACATATACATATATAACACATATTTATTTTTCGGAAAGACACACATTCACTGGATGGTGTCATCAGTGATGTCATGAGTGATGTCACTGACCATGTCATGAGTGATGTAATATGTGACGTCATCAGCAGTGCGTTGCACGCGCAAGTTATAGTGAGTCCAACTAACTATAACGTGGGAATTTCAATGGTTTTATGCGAGTAAAATTTCCAGCTAACTATAACTGGTGTGAAACCTATGGTTTTTTCAGTGAATTTAATACGTTTTTTAAATGCTAATTCCTAACTATAACTGGTGTGAAACCTATGGTTTTTTCAGTGAATATATATATATATATATTAACCAACATCTTTCTGGTAGAAAGAACTTAGCCGCACACCAGACAACGGAGCTTATATCTTTATTTCGGAATTTCAAGTCAGCAGTCCTGACATGTTTCGTTCCTCCCTGGAACTTTCTCAAAGGTGCGCCTATTGGTTTCTGTTGTTTGCAATTAGTGTAACCACAAGACTTGCACTTTTTTTAAAACGTTCGTCCTCATTGGCGCGCCCAGTGGCACTCGTGGTCCACTTCTTTTTGGAGTTTGTTAATTATTTTCAAACCTGCCATTAGGTCATATACAGAAATTGGTTATATTTGTCTGTTGTGGTTAGTAGCTGCACGTCGGGCGGGGCACACTGCTGCCGAGCCCCCGCTTAATGGATCCCGGTGACTCTGGGGGTTGATGTGGTTGTGGGGACTCAAGAGGACCAAGTTCGAGGGACACAGTGAAGGGGTTGCTATCAGTATCGCACCTATCTACCCCCCACGGCTGCGATGCATCAAGAACAGTGCATTGTGGGACTTGCAGGCGCCATGACATTGGGTGCACTTTGCAGTGACTGGTTTGATTCAACTTACCTGAGGGAGGAGCGGCACGCAATTCAACAAGATGGGGCGAGATATTTAAATCCGGAAGTTAAGGCATGCATCTTGTTAGCACCCCAGGCGCTGAGGAATGCAGAGATGCCGAAATGCATTCTCCACAACTTGTGCTAAGAATAAAGTCCTCTTTTGTTTCCCCACTTGGGCCTCTTCTCTTTCTTGCGGAGGAGGGTTTTTTGTATATATATATATATATATATATATATATATATTATCTAATGGCTGTCGCCAGTAGGTAGGTATAGTTAGGAGCTATTATCTATAGGAAATCCACAACATTCTATTTAGAATAACTGCGACGCCGGTTGACGAATCTTTGTGAAATGTTCAAAACTTATGGCCCTCTCCGGTCCGCTCCTATCCTGAAAGTCTCGGGGGATTCGTCAAGCGGGGGCCGAGATAAAAGGGGGGTCCCAAAACATGTTTTCCCCATGCAATTTATATAGGAACCTTTAATCGCAGCTACAATCCGTACTGCTGAACGGAATTACACCAAATTTAGCAAAGAGGTAGTCCTTGGTTCAGATATGTTCAGTTGTTTTTTAGATATTAAAGGAAAAAAAATATATAAATATATATATATATGGGCGGAGCCTAACCACACATCTCATAGTGAGATCTGATTGGCTGTCAGCACTTCATCCAAGAAGTGTTAGGAGCCATCTTGGGACCAATATACATGATAGCACCTCATTAAAAAGCATTGCAGTTAATAGAAGGTCTTAAGACTTTAGTTACATTATAAATCATTTGTTGATGGTACCCTACTCATTTTAGGAATTGTGGTGTGTTCTAAGATGATTTTACCATGTGAAAAAGCCTTTTGCTGGGATATCAATAATCATGTTTGAGAGAAAACATTTTTCTCATGCTTTTCCCACAGAGGTTTGGAAGGTGATCTATAAGCTAAACTGACAGCATATTTTCTGTAAATTCACATTATCGTTCTCAGTCATGTGAGAATGAAGTCCGACATTCTCAGTAAAACATATACATCCAACAAGGGCAGAGACTGTCAGCTGATTAATTTGTGTTCTATTGCAGCTTCCCAGAGTGTTCTAAAGAACAACTATAGTGCTAACATCCTTACTTATGACAAAAGTATAGCACACCTGAAGCCATCTTGATTGGAATAAAGTGGTAACTCTGAAAACATGTAATTTAGAAAGAAACAAAATGAGGGGGTTCATTTTGTCATAGAAAGTATGATTAGTGCTGTAGAAATAAAAATGAGGGCACATTTTGAGTGAATTCTCAAATCCTCTTCTATTTCATTAAAAAAAAATCTGACATGCAGGCTGAAACATGTACTTTCAATACCAGCAGCAGACTTCCCTGGTGAGCAGTAGCTTTACTACAGTGATCTAATGAGCAACTAGAGCGCTCAGAATTCATGGCAAATGTGTGACACAACTGACTGTCTTCTTGATGGAACCAAAGTAAAAATCGGAAAATAATTCCTACTGAGCAGACTGTAGTAAATGAGGAAATTAGGAAACGTCATAACAAATAAGTGTCCCAAGATGGCGGCCAGCGACAAACGAGCCCAAATGTTGCACAAATATCACCCATATGTAGCCCAAGTATGGCCCAATGACAGAATGTCCCAGAATGTTCTAAAGAACAACTAGAGCGCTAACAGTCTTACTTATGACAAAAATATGGAACACCTGAAGCCATCTTGATTGGATTAAAGTGGTAACACTTAAAACATTTAATTTGCAAAGAAACAAAATGAGGGGCTGCAAAATATGATTAGTGCTGCAGAAAGGAAAATTAGGGCACATTTTGACTATTCCAAACCTCTTCTATTTCATTAAATTCTAACATGCAGACTGAAACATGCACTTTGAATACCAGCAACAGACTTCCCTGGTGAGCAGTAGCTTTACTACGGTGATCTAATGAGCAACTAGAGTGCTATCATTCAGAATTTATGGCAAATATGTGACACTTCTGAATGCCTTCTTGATGGAACCAAAGTAAATAAGCATTGAAAATGCAACAGGTCTCGCCCTCGTTTAAGTGAAAGCAATTCTGTTTGTAATTAGGTGGCTTTTTAGCATTGCTTTATTAGAGTTTTTCAAACTTTCATGTACATATTATGTATATGTGAGCATATATGTATATGTATGCATGCATTTATATAGATATGCAGATTATATATATGTTTATATATGTATGTATATATATATTCACTGAAAAAACCATAGGTTTCACACCAGTTATAGTTAGCTGGAAGTTTTACTCGCATAAAACCATTGAAATTCCCACGTTATAGTTAGTTGGACTCACTATAACTTGCGCGTGCAATGCACTGCTGATGACGTCACATATTACATCACTCATGACATGGTCAGTGACATCACTCATGACATCACTGATGACACCATCCAGTGAATGTGTCTCTTTTTAAAAAATAAATATGTGTTATATATGTATATATAAAAGTTGATGGAAGAATAAATGTTTAAATACGTGTTTACATGGATGTTTAAAAAAAAAAAATTGATTGGTTAACTGGTTTATTAAGTGTATCTTAGTGAATACATATATTAGAGACTAATGTTTAAATATTTAAATATATGTATTAGTGTTTCACTTTGTGTATAAGTGGCTGCATGGGTTGGTGAGTAGCTACATGTGTATGTATATGGATTATTAGATGTTTTTCTTAGTATCAGTATGAGTGTTTGTATGGTTTGGTGGGGGTATTACTTAGCACATAGATGCATGAATGACTGACTCTCTCTTTGTATGTGTTTTGAAGACAGCATATGTGCAGGACTGTATGGGTGGAGGACTGTGTATATGTGTATGTTACTGAGTGAATGAGTGTCTCACTAGTTTCTTTATCAGTAACTACATAAGTTTAAATCTAGTATATGTGAATATTGTTGTATATAAGTGAGTATATGTGAGAGTAAGAGATTGTAAGAGTTCCTATTTAAATTAGTATGTGTTTCTATAAGTGATTGTTTAAGAGAGTAAGTATGTGTAAGTTTCCTTAGAAGTAAGGTGGTAGTGTGTGTATAGCTGTATATGCAAATAAATAGATGTTCAATAGTTTATTTGCATGTGTGAGTATGTGTGAGAGTATCTTTTAGATGACTGTCGGTGTGTAACAGGATGTATAGGTGTATCACTACATATGATGAGTGAGTATATGTATGAGTGACTATATAGAACTGTTGGTCAATGAGTGGATGTGTATATATATGGTGTAATTATTGAATTGGTTGTTGTAACTGGTATGGGTATCTCCATTTTTTTGAAAATGTTAGTTTCTATTTTGGAATATGTGTTTCCAGGGTTACATTACAGTAAAAGGAGGTCTGTCACAAGGATGGTCTCATCAGTGATGTCATGAGTGATGTCACTGACCATGTCATGAGTGATGTAATATGTGACGTCATCAGCAGTGCATTTCACGCGCAAGTTATAGTGAGTCCAACTAACTATAACGTGGGAATTTCAATGGTTTTATGCGAGTAAAATTTCCAGCTAACTATAACTGGTGTGAAACCTATGGTTTTTTCAGTGAATTTAATAGGTTTTTTAAATGCTAATTCCTAACTATAACTGGTGTGAAACCTATGGTTTTTTCAGTGAATTTCAATGGTTTTTTAATAGCAAATCGTTATAGTTATAAAAAATAATACATTTTAAAGCGAATTTTATATTGTAGAATTATGTCAATTTTTTTTTTTATTTTTTACCCCGGGGCGCTCGCGTACCGGTGAACGCACGGGTAAGCGCAATGTCCTTAGGCTACGCGTACCGGGGCACGCCCCCCCAAAAAAAGAAAAAAAAAATTTAATGAAGCAGTTAGCATGAGGAAAGGATACAAACAGAGTTATGTTAAGAGAAAAAGAACTACAAGATGACCACAGAGGGATTGTTTTTTACATAGTAAAAAATAGAGAAGGTGTAATTGGATGAAAGTGAAAAAAGTAAAATGACTAAAGGAGCGAAAGAAAGGAAGAGAGAGGAAGAACACTAAAGTAGAGATAGTGTGAGACTGTGATTGGCTGTTAAAAGAAAAAAAAAGACAGTAAAAAATGGAGAATGAAGGGTAGTGGCTGAATCACGATAAATAAAGAACAATGAGGGAAAGTGAATAAAGACCAGGTAGTATAAGTAAAGAGGGGTGAAAGAGGGAGAAAAATTGAATTACGAAAACACATGTGGAGTGACAAAGAGAAAGGACAAAGAGAGTAAAGGAAACAGTACCTGAATGGGCTTGAGTAAAACAGCAAAAAAAGATAAGTAATGCAGTGTGTGTGACTTATAGGGAGTCAGTGGGTGTAGGTCGCAGTGTGGGTGTGTAAGGTGTGTCTGTGGATGTGGCTGTGTGGGGTATTTCGGTGTGGGTGGAGGTGAGGGTGTGTGAAATATGTGTGAGGAGTGTATGACTGTGGGTGTAAATATGTGCGATGTATGTGTTTGTATGGAATGTGTGTGTGTGTTTGAGGAGTGTGTGTGGGAGGATTTTTTGTGTGTATGAGGTATGTGTGTGGTGTGTGTGGGGTGTATGTTACAGGTGTGTGTGTGTGTTGGAAGGGGGATGAGGTGTATGTGTAGGAGTAAGGTAAAAAATTAAGAAAAAGAGAATGAGTGAAGAAGAAAAGGAAGGGATTAGAGGATAAGTGAAGTAAAGAAAAGGGATTGAAAGAAGTTGAATATGAGATGGGAAATCGGAAAAGGGGAGTAAACATGTAGAATAAGAATAAGTGAGGGAAGCAGAGTAAAGACACAGGAGTGTGGTAGATTGAGAAAATGTTAGTGAGCTTAAACCAAAGGGTGATGACAAACTACATTTTTTTAGTCATACTTACCATATAATAAATAAAACTTTAATTAATTTTTTTAACTACACTTTGTATCTGTGAAAGAGAGAAGAAAAAATATGTTATAATTAGTAAAATATGTATTTTAAATTAAAAGATACAAATGAAGAGGTTAAAAATCATAACGCTCTATTTAGAAATAAAGTTAGAGTGAAGAACACAGAAAGGGAAATAAAACAAGGTAGAAGGACAAAAAGAGAGAAAAAGAAATAGAAGAAGAGGAAATTACAAAGAGTAAGGCATATAGATTCACTGACAAAAAGAGAGAGAAGAACAGAGAAATGAACTGAAGGTAAGAAAGATACTAAAACAATGTGAGTTAGCAAAACTAAATCAGGAAACAGAAGTAAGTAAAAAGATAATGACTGAGACAGAAAACAGTCTAATTAAGAATGCATTCAGAAGAATGAGGAATAGAAGATAACTGAGAGTAAATGAAGAACAGTCATAGAGTGAAAGGATGAAGGGAGACAAGATAATATACAACGATTGAGGAAAATGGACTGAGGAAGTTATAAGGTAGACACACTAAGAGAAAAACTGAGTGAGGTGGAGTACAATGAGTGAGAAAAGGAAGTGAGTAAGTGAGCAAAAAGAAGGAAAGAGAGGAGAAGACGACTAAAACAGTGGTACTGAGAAAAAATAATTTGGTGATGAAAGTAAAGAGAAGGACATTGAAAGAAAGGAAATGAGGGATAGTAATGGAACCAGAGTAAAAGGAATGGGATAAAGAACGATGAGAGAGGAGCAGTGAAGCTGTTGTTAAAAGAAGTGATAGAAGGTAGATAAACACAAGGGAAAATAACACAAGTAGAGTGAGACACTGAGGACATAGAAGTAGTGAACGAAAAATAGGAAGAAGAGGTCAAAAGTAAGGAGCAAACAAAGATAAGCTAGGGAGAGTGGGTGATTTAGAGTGATAGAGTGCAATAATACTGCTGAGTGAGTAAACAGGAATTACTAAAAGAGCAAAGGAGGAAAATACGGAAAAGAGAAGTAAAGCAGAGAGACTGAAAGCTGAAAAGTTATGCAACGGAGAGACGGGATACACACAGTTGAAATGAGAATGAGGGTTGTCAAAGAAGTGGAGTAAGAGAACAGGGGTTACAGAGAGTGAGAGAAAGACATTATAAGTGACTAAAAAGAGCTGAAAGAGGATGGAAAAAGGAAAATAAGTGTCAGAGAATGGGAATACAATTTAATTTACACAATCCAAAGTATAAAATAACTTGTACAACATGTTACAAAGTTTATTTTTGCTGTTCTCAGAATATATTGAATTTTACTTAAAACAGTGAGTTCAAATTACTCATCATATGACAGCGGGAAAAAAAACCACAATCTAAAACATTGTGTTTTTAAAAAAAAATTAAATACTGACAAATGACAAATGTACGCTAAAGTTAGATTGACTTACTTTTCCTTGAGGCCAAATACTGTATCATGGTGGTCCTTTTCTCGTTGGAAAGTACTTTGCTGTTCACTTAAAAATCCATTTCATCGACTTTCTTGAAGAAAAGCTCCAAGAACATCTGAAATATTTTCAATATTTTCATATACTCCTTTTTTCAGTCATGACTCTTTACTCATTCCTGCACCTTTCCATTTGGCCAAATAGTGTCAGATGTATGAGTATATGTACAAATTAATTCTAAGGCACTTTGAAATGACCTTTTTCCCGATGTTGTGAAAGAAAGGCTCTACAACATTTTCACAATATTTAAGTATTTGTAAAACCATCTCTGACTCACTCATGTTCATCATTTTGTATAATACTAACATCAAATACTATGAGATCCACTTACAATACCTATATGACAAGTCAATTTTTTATATTGCCTGGATCACTTTTACTCAGAATATATTTTTAAACAGCAAAATAACCTTTATTAACTGCTCCCGTCTTCAGTAGCCAATTACTTTTACCTAAATGTTGGCTGTAAAAACACTAGGTATGAATTTATAAAGCCAAAAGGCAAACATTGTTTGAAAGTCAAATGAGTGTCGTTACATTGGGTCCAACCTTTAGAAGTTTTTAAATAGCATGTGTAATGCCCTGATGTTGTAGAAGGAGCATCATGAAAAATAATAGCTACAGTTGCAAAGGTTTTTCCTGTTATCGATGCCACGAAATTTTTAATAGAAGTTGTCAATTTAGTTCCATCAGGTCTACATCGTTGGAACATTAAAATGACATAGTGACCATAACTTTGTAGAAATAATGTGGACAGCAATGTAGACTTGCATTGGGTACACACCATATTGTGATCAGCTGCTTTAACTAGATTATTAAAAGGCACAGATTTGCAGTCTGGTAAAGTCAAATATATAAATCTTTCAGAGTCTATTGTAGTAGTACTTGATGAAGCACAGTTATCACAGTCATGTTGCCATTGATAAGAAAGGTTAAAAAGATTTTTTATATCTACTCCTTCATCTTCCAATACATCAAACATATACATTAAAAATTCCTGACAATCCTGCTGAATTATCTGTGAAAATTGATTTTGACCTGAACATATGTCTACACGATTCCTAATTTCTGAAACACTTTCTATTTTTCCTCTATCACTACTACATTTCTCTAACACAGAATTCAATAAACAGCACAATGTTTGTTCCTGATTTTCGACAATCTGTTTTTGTAAATGTTGAAGAAAAAAAACATTAACTACTACATTAGCATAGCAGTTGACACCAGAACTGTTTTCAAACTGAAATCCAACAACATCCTCAACAGAATCCTTTTTCCTTCTGCTTACAATTACAGTTTCATCTACTTTTTGTCTTTTTGCTACTACCTCACTGCAATTACTCTCATTTATTCTTTTTCGGCCTACCACACGTTTTTCAATCAGAGGATATTGAGGCAAATGTGGAGCATACTCTCTTCTTAACCTATTGTATTCTTTAACACAATCTAGATCTGTACAAATCTTTGTTTCATCACACTCAATCAAGTACAATCCTGATAAAGTTCTGACTCGTGATAATGCCACATATGCCATACCCTCTTTAAACACAGAACTTCCAATGTTCACCAAAGCACTATCTACACTTAAACCTTGAGATTCATGAATTGTCCCTGCATATGCCAAACAAATAGGAAACTGTTTTCGGCGAACATATAAGTCTCTCACGAGCAAAAATCTAGCTGAACAACGACAAATTTGTTCTATTTCATCAATGCCATCAAATTTATTTTTTACAATTTCAATTCCATCTCTATTTTTGTAATTCACAAAACCAACAACATGACCCATTGCTCCATTTACCAGACCTCTTTCAACATTTAAATTCCTTCTCAAAATGACACGACAATTCAAACACACATTCAGAGTCTTTTCAAAACCTGCAGTTTTAGATATACTCTTCTCTAATGAATCCAATTTTTATTTCAAATTTTCAGACAAAACAATTGTTGCTCCCATATGCTCTATTTTATCTGTAGCTTCCAGTTTCACTATCTCTTCATTTTCTAAATTTAACATTTTGTTGTTGAAAATGGAACATTCTTTCAGAGTTGGCATCAAACATATGGCAGATTTCGTCTCGTTAATTTTCTTAAAAATATTCTCTGGAAGAATGTTTTCATTTGGGTACAAATTTGAAATTAACCGTCCATGTAAAGCTTCTTTCCCTTGCTGACTTATTTTTCCTACTCTTACATCTTGTAAAATATTTTTATAATCTTCATCCTTTGCCTGCCGCATATTTTGAAGCAGTTCTGCATATTTGAAGTTTAACCATATATTAACTTTTCCAATGCTTCCTAGGCACTTCCTGGTATCTTCATGCCTGAGCATTTTGAACACAGGTTGTCCTTTCACTGGAGTCAACTGCAGAAGATCTCCAAAAACAATAATATGTTTTCCTCCAAATAAAACATCATAGTCTGTTCTAAGAATTTCTTGCATTCTCAAATGCACAAAAGCAAGCATTATATTTGACACCATGCTTACTTCATCAATGATAAGAAGTTTCATTTTCTTCAGGACTCTCGAAACTTCGGAACACGTATCTCCAGATAGCTTGTGTTATTGCAATTTGTTATCATGCTCCACTGGCAGCATCAGTAAACGATGTAAAGTAATCCCTTTAATATTATGTGCTGCCAGCCCAGTTGGAGCGGTAACAACACAAGACAGCGGTGATTCAGTCCTTTTCTGCAGATAAGATGCAATTGCTTTAATCAGAAAACTTTTTCCAGTTCGTGCTTCTCCACTCACGTACAGTCAGACAGGCTTAAATGATGTACATGAGCACTCTTTCTTCTCATGACTCAATCCATGTTCAACCTGTTTTGTGACTTCGTCATATATCTGTTTCTGCTCAAGGTTTAATTGTTTCACCAAATCTTCTAAATTAATTACATCCTCTTGAGCTTGCTCCATAGCTCTTTCCACTTCATCCATGGCAGTGGCAGCTTCATTTTGGATAATTGGTCCTCCTAGTGGATCCTGACTCAATGAAGCAGAACTCTGACTGCCTTGAGAACTGTCTCTCCCAATCTCTGCAGCAATTGTTGATTCTTGCTCTATTTCTTCATTCAACATTTGCAGATAATTTGGAAAAACAGGACATTCCATGGTATCCTTCGTAGCATTAAAAGAGTCTTCATAACAGAGAAAATCTCCAAGTAGTTCCTCTTCTTCTCGCCATGGTTTAAAGAGTTGCAAAAGAGCCAAATAGTAAAATTCTCTTTTGTCTGGATTTTCACAACTCAATTTTCGATGATTAATCAAATGACCTTTTTTCTGTTTCACTAGACATCCTTCACATCCAATGATTCCATATATTCCATTATTGATATCTTCTCTGATGTTCCTCTTATAAATATATCTTTGCAGAACTTCATAGAGACAAGCGTTCTCAAGGTGAGGACTTCTATTTGGATAGTATGTATCCAACATGTTTGTCTTCAAAATATCTGTACTTTCTGGTTCTTTCTCCGCCAAATACTCTATCTCTTGTACAGATTTCAAAACTCGGTTTCGTGTTGCAGCAAGACCTAGACTCACCCAAATGATGGTTCTAGATTTCGCATAGAGACTTGCTGACGACAATCGATCAGAACATTCATATGCTCCAATTTCTCAATGCGACAACATCTTCAGACTGTAACTGTATAATTTCTTGCTTAGGCTCTTTTCATGTGAAATGTCCTCCCACATTTCCTTCAGTTCTGTCTTTTCTTTTTTTGTGATGTAAGACGTCACATATTGAGCCACAGCAATAGAGTTGTCAGCATCGAATTGAATATCCATGTTAGCATTCCACATGGACAAAATCACTGGGTTGTAGTCGTTGATGTACTTGGACTCTTCGTTTCTTTTTAAATTGTATGTATTTTTTGGTGATTTTCTCGTCACAGTATGTCGCTGAGAAGACATCAAATTATTTACCCTTCCTTTAGAAATCACTGGTCGTGGAAAGCCGAAACGACATTTTGTGTAGAACTTGTCCTTGTTTCTGAATTTTCGACGACAGTACTTTCCACAACGATGGGATTGAAAGCGTAAAACTTGTTGCCTTAAATTGTTTTCTTCAGTAGTTTTCGGAACAGCACATATTGAAAACTCTTCAATGAAGCTCATCACTGTCTCATCCTAATCTGTTCCAAATTTGGGTGCATCTTTAATCCATAACAACATATGTATGTGAGGAGTACCTCTCGCTTGATACTCCTTTCTCCAAAAGAAATCCAAAACCTCTCCAAGGGGAGGATTTTTTTTGTTGGTAATAAAAGACATCATAGCTTCAAATCTATGATTGAAATATCTGCATACATTCACTGGATCCAAAGAACACAGTTCTCCAGGTGTTTTGAATTCTATATTTTGTATATTTGCATTTGCCTCTCGTAGAAATTGAAGTAAGTCCTCCCATGCATCCTTGGCACAGCTAAGAGTGAGGAACCATGTAGGAGTTCCTAAGTTTATTAGCATACATTTCAATTCCCCATTGCGACGGTACCAATACTCGTTTGTACCACGCTGACATGCCATGAGATTGATTAGATGAGATTCTAAAATATTATCTTGCAGATTCACTTTCTCCATAAAGTCCCTCGCCGAAACATTTTGCAGATGTGCTCCACTTTTCAGTATATGGTTTACTGCATAAGAAAGCCCAGACAAGTCACTTTCATACAGTAAATGAAACAAATAGGGAATGCATTGATGAAACCTTGCATCTTCAGCATATAATCTTACAGTTCAATATTCAGATGCAGGAATTTGAAGTGGTCGATCGTCATATCGTCCACCTCGACCTGTTGGAAATAGCTGTGGAAAACAACGAGCTTCCAAACTTTCTTCCCATACACTAATGCGACTTCCTTTTGCTGCTTTCATTTGAAACAATTCAATTGCATTTCCCATTACTTCTTTGGAATGCAAAGAATGAATAGTATAATGTTCATATATTTCTTCACTTCTAGACACATCAACTTTTTCAATTTGGCCGCCTGAACAATCACTGTCTTCATCTGCAGCTGTTTCTTCTGCTGCAACACATACATCTTTGTAATACTTATTGTTTTTGACTAAATACAACGTTGCCTTTTTGACTTTCCTAACATCCACTAAATCTTGCCAGATTTTTTTACTCTTTGTTGGAACCCCATTAACTAGAATAAATAAAGGTTCCTCTTCTACTTTTTCTATACCAATTGAATCAATATTTTTTTTTAAATCTAGGGGCAAATAAACAACTCTTCCCTTTAATCCTCTCTGCAAATCTGTAGGAGGCAATTTCCCTATCTTAGGCTCCATGCGAACAATTGCCTGAAAAGGATGGACACATTGAATCAAAATAGACTCATATGTATTTAAATGCATCAATTCACGGGGAATGTCTACCAACTCCAGATTATTATGAACAGCTCTAGCAGGCATTCTGTTTTGATTTAATTTATCATAACAATATTTACAAATAAGCTGATCAGAACTCAAATCAAAACAATTCTCCACCCACAAATAAGTTGCAAAATCTTTCCACTCATAATTATTCATATTTTCACTTTTTACATATAAATCAACTAATCTAGTTTGATGCTTATAATGACTTCCTCGACAACACACACAAGTAAAATTCGGCCTTTCACTTGATTTCACCTTAAACTTGCTAATTTCCTGCTCAAACTTTTCTGTATTTGAAATCTGTACATTGTCTTCCACATTACCTTGAATTGCTGTCTCAATTTCTACACTGTCCTCTTTTTCACCAAAATAACAAATCCAATTTCTTCACAAATCTTCTTCACGTCTAATTCAGTTCCATGCAAAAGAGCACTGTTTAATTGTTTAAGCTTAAGTGCTGGACTTTTTGCATAATACAACATTCTCACTAATTTCCTCATTTTGGTATGATGCACTGCTAACATCCTAAAATGATGAAAAACACTCTGACAGACTTTTCTAGAAAGACAAGCCAGTGAATGGCCTTGCAAACCTGTGATTTCTCTCACTCTGCAAGGATCTTAGTCTTGCAACAACTTTACTTTCTGCTTTAGACTTTTCTTACTATATGTACGTAAGACATTACAAAACAAATCAATTGATTCCTGTCGCACACTACAAATACTACTACACTTCCAAGTGTACACTGGACCCTTAGTACGTCTCCCTAAAACTTCATCAGTTAACACCTCTTCTAGTTCTCCAGGCACAAGTTTCTCTTTTTCACTCGGACAACCGTCTTTCACTTCATACGCTCGACCACTGGTGTCAACTGCATGCACTAAATCATTATCCTGGAAGTAACTCTCCTCATTAAAAAATGGCTCACAACTTGAACTGTGCATCCATTCTTTTCCATCTACTGTTTGATTTGAAAACATCAATTGTCTTGTTAAGTGTCCTAATTCTATTGATTACTAAAATAAATAATTTTTTCTTAACTTCAAAAGCCTGATCAACAATCTTCTCTACACTTTTCTTTTTCTTATAAAAAGCAGCTCTCTGTTTACCTTTCCTAATGTTTTTTAACAAATTTAAAACCACCCTTTTGCAAATGTCTCTAAACTGATTCTGCCATCTATTCCTATACATGTTATTCTCTCCTGCTCCAGTTGTAGGATTCTTTGAGGTTCTCTCCTTCCTTTTCAAATTTACTCTGTCATTCTCTTTTTCTACATACTGTCCATTTTTTTTTTAAGTACATATGTTCCGAATATAAGACTTAGTTGTCTTACCAGGAGCTTGGTTCCTGTTTTTTGAAGTATTTGTTGTGGAAGAGTGCTGTAATTCCATTGTTGTTTTTGATTTTTGGCGGTTACATTCTTTTCTTTTCCTTTCACTTGTGGGCATGTTTGCTTACTCTTCCAATCTGGATTTCAATCTGTGTTAAAGAAAAAAATAGCACATTATAGACCACTATTACCAAACAACAAAGCAATGACAAAAAGCAAACGATCTATACAGGTTTACAGATCAGGTGAGGATTCTCCAGGGGTGCACAAAAGGTGAGGCCTGTATTGAAGAGTATAGTGGAAGACAGCTCCGTCCACAAGTACAAAGAAGATGAGACCTATGTCTAAGTCCACTGCACTCTTATACACAAGCTTCACCACCTATGCTTCCCGAGAAAGGCCTCTCTCCAACTACAGTCTTGATCATAAACCTCTCCTCCTCTGTCCCTCTGGACATGTCTCACCTCATCTACACAATCTATTTCCTAATCTCAGGTAACACAGATGACACAATGGATCCTCATTTATAAAGCCATGCGTCAGTTTTGCACTACTGATGCGTCACTTTTTGTGACGCATTGGCGTCATAAAACATGTGCCTTGTTGCACCATATTTAAAAAGTGACGCATGTAGGTAGATGCGTCATTTTTTAAACCTTTTGCACCACATTATACCTCTGTCAAGTGTAATGTACAGAGAGGGGTCATTTCTCCGCAAAAAGCCTCATAATAATGACACAGTGAAAACTATGAGATTTCACTGCATCACTTTTAGGACTCTATTATGTCAAAATCTTGCGCCTGCCTCACAACAGGGATAAAACTGAGGCAAACGCTTTCACATGGAGCTTCACAATTTTACAAAATACAATTCCTCTATGCAAACAAACTCAATATGCTTCCTACACTGACTTAACACAGGTAACATCATTGTAAAGAGTCAAATTGACACCTGTGTCTAAGAATGCAGACGGGGATAGGCTTCATGAAGCCTAGTCCACTGCACTCTTAGATACAAGCCTCACCACCTACGCTCCCCAGGAAAGCACAAACATGTACCTTTTTGCCCCATATTTAAAAAGTGACGCATGTAGGTAGATGCGTCACTTTTTAAACCTCTGCGCAACATTATACTCCAAAATTTAAAAGCCATTCATTTTCCCCAAAATCGTTTTTGACATCACATTTAGGAAACACAGCACAGTTCCTATGTACAAGCATTCCATGTCATTACTGAAACCTCACTATTTTACAAAATATAAATTCATTTATAAATGTAAATGTAAATGTACAGGAATTTATATAGCGCAAATCACCAAGCGGTTTCTAAGCGCTTGCTTAGGGAACCCGTCCTGGTATTCCCCTGTGAGATAACCCCGGCAGGGTATCCGCAAGGTGAAAGCCAGGCATCCCGCCGCGAGGGGCCATTGTGGAGATTAAGCAAGCTATTGCCCAGAGTTGCAGAGTGTGAACCTGTGAATCGAGTAGGCACCAGAGCGAGAATTGTCGAGTCCATGGACAATTTAGGACTTAAGACCCCGCCGAGCCGGGAATTGAATCCTGGTCCCGGGCTGACCTCTGCTTCCAGGTCTGCCTCCTCTAACCAGTGAGCCACACTTCTCCACTGCCATGAGTCAATTTTGCGCTACTGATGCATCACTTTTTGTGACGCATTGGCAGCATAAAACATGTGCCTTGTTGCACCATATTTAAAAAGTGACGCATGTAGTTAGATGCGTCATTTTTTAAACCTTTTGCACCACATTATACCCCTGTCAAGTGTAATGTACAGAGAGGGGTCATTTCTCCACAAAAAACCTCATAATAATGACACAGTGAAAACTATGAGATTTCACTGCATCACTTTTAGGACTCTATTATGTCAAAATCTTGCACCTGCCTCACAAAAGGGATAAGACTGAGGCAAACGCTTTCACATGGAGCTTCACAATTTTACAAAATAGAATTCCTCTATGCAAACAAACTCAATATGCTTCCTACACTGACTTAACACAGGTAACATCATTGTAAAGAGTCAAATTGACACCTGTGTCTAAGAATGCAGACGGGGATAGGCTTCATGAAGCCTAGTCCACTGCACTCTTAGATACAAGCCTCACCACCTACGCTCCCCAGGAAAGCCCAAACATGTACCTTTTTGCCCCATATTTAAAAAGTGACGCATGTAGGTAGATGCGTCACTTTTTAAACCTCTGCGTCACATTATACTCAAAAATGTAAAAACCATTCATTTTATCCAAAATCGTTTTTGACATCACATTTAGGAAACACAGCACAGATCCTATGTACAAGCATCTGCCTCACAGCAGGGATAAGACTGAGGCAAAAGCTTTCACATGGAGCTTCACAATTTTACAAAATACAATTCCTCTATGCAAGCAAACTCAATATGCTTCCTACACTGAGTTAACACAGGTAACATCATTGTAAAGAGTCAAATGTATTTCTTTAAACATTCACACATTCTTTATTCCTTTTAAAAAATGTAAAAGCCATTCATTTTTCCCAAAATCGTTTTTGACATCACATTTAAAAAACACAGCACAGGTCCTATGTAGAAACATTCCATGTCACTACTAAAACTTCAAAATTTTACAAAATACAATTACTCTATGCAGTAAAAACTTTTTACCAAGCATTATCAAAAAGCATGACACAAAGCAACATTAAAAAACCACAATTTGCTTCCAAATCTTCTCCATAGAGTATACAAGTCTCTATGTATATTAAATGAATCATAACTCACCTTTACAAATATTTTAGGAGATTCAGAACAGTGTCAGATACACACTCCAATATTTCTTTAGCAGAGCAAAAGGTATGTTCTCCAGGCACTGCAAACCATAAAGGCACAGAAAACCTTTAATTCTACACACATATTGCTCATGGTAACCAATCAAAACTCTTCCCTCTGTATTTTCAAACCAACACCCTTCCCCCCCTCAGCCCTTTCTACCTGTTACCATAGCAACTCCCTCCTCACTGAGCTCCCAGGGTTAAAAGTTTATTCTACAATGTTGCAAATCACCTCAGCAAGGATGTTTGACCTGCGAATACACCAGCTTTTCTGGAGCAAGGTTTCTTTAAATGACCTTTTTTAACCATTCAAATTACTTCTTACACAGAACACAACCATGCACCCTAACTTTCAGTTTTCAACTATCTCATTCTACCAATCATTGCTTGTGATTCAAGAGCACTGAAACTCCACAGTTTTTTTTTTTTGCAGACTCCTATTGTTCCAACTGCCATTTCTTTTCCACACTTCATCTGACTGCATCAGAATCTCCTCTCACCATGTATTCTGTCTGGATTATTGGACATAGCTATATCCACTGGGCTCAAAGGTATGCAGCTACCAGAAATTTTCACAACCTTGACTTACCAAATGTGAAGATTAAATGGATTGGCCAGAGAGGATTGAAATGTCGCTAATTGATACCATTGGTGAAAACCTTTTTGCATTTGCCACACCCTGACCTTTTAATTGTGCACTGTGGAGGACATGACTTGGGCACTTTGACTGGGGTAGGTCTGGAAATGCTTTTAAAGGACACTTTTGATCAATTGATGGCACTTTTTCCTCAAACTGCCTTGGTATATTCCAATATATGCCAAAGACAGAAATGGAAGTGGTCCAATCAATTTTGTCCACAATTTGAGAAAGCACGGAAACATGTGAATAAATCTCTTTCTGCTTACATGAGAGACTATGGAATGGGTTCAATATACAATAATAACTTGGCTCAGGGGTTAGAGGCAGCAGACCCGGAAGCTGAGATCGGTCCTGGACCAGGGTTCAATTCCCCGCCTCGGCGGGTCTTGGGCTAAAAATTCCAATGACTCGATAATTCTCGCCCCGGTGCCTCCTCGACTCACGGGTTCACACTCTGCGACTCTGGGCAATAGCTTGCTTAATCTCCACAATTGCCCCTCGCGGCGGGATGCCTGACTTTCACCTTGTGGATACCCTGCTATCTCACAGGGGAATACCAGGAAGGTTTCCCTAAGCAAGCGCCGGGAAACCCACTGCGGGTAGCTGTGCGCTATATAAGCTCAACTACATTTACATTTACAACTTGCGTTACAACATGCAAGATATCTACAGGGGAGATGGTGTGCACTTTTCAGATGAGGGGAATAGAATATTCCTCCTGAATTTAAGACTGTGCATTGGTACCTACTTGTAGGTACCTAAATCAGCCACAGAACCCAAAAGCCCTTTTCAGGGCTACCCTCTCTGATCACTCCAAATGATTATCTTTTTCTAACTTTTTTCACTATTTTTCACCATAGTACGCTCCCCGGTATGCTTCCCGGTGCGCGTACCGGGCGCTCCCCCCAACGAAAATTTTTTTTTGTTTTTTTTGTTGCCTATTTGGGACTCCTAAGACCCCCTCACAAAACATAGAGGGTCAAGGAGTGCCTACCATGCCCCCTTATACCCATTCCCAACGTTGTTTGTCCTCCATTTTCTGTCTTAAATCTACTGAAAACAAAATGGAGGACTGCCACAGCGCTGCCGGTACGCATACCGGGGCGCGCACTGGGAAGCGCTCTAAAAAAATTTTAAAAGTTAATTTACATAAAAACCACTGGAGACACTTTCACCAAATATAGAATAGCTCATACTACATACCAATCCCTACCATTTTCCCAAATTCGATGGAATTCCATTGAGCCATTTAGCCTGTAGACCTCTCTAAATACCCTGAGGTAAATTACTTCACAAAAACACATCTGAAGTGTTAGAATTTACAACCAATTAAAATGTTACTTTCATTTTCTACTTTTTTTCCTGACATTTGATTGGTTATGTACATGAATATAAATGAAAAATGAGAGGGAAACACGGCCATTTTGACTACAACTACCTGAGGTACATCTTGAAAGGATTTTCGCATTTTGTCTTCTTCACCTCTCTGTAAAGTAAGTTGATAATTTGTAAGGGGCACTTTAAGTTAATTTGTAAAAACGTTTTCTGATAGTTATTTACTGTCCCTCCGCTATAATTATAGATAGAGATAGGCTCCTCTGTTATATTTATGGATTGACTTAGGCTTCTCTGCTATAATTATGAATTTACTTACGTTTCTTCACAGGCACTTTTTTATATTTCTACTTCCTGCCTGTTACCATACACTGCCCAAAGTTAACTTCACTGTTGAAAAATCAAAACTACCTGTCTGAACTTAAACCCAACAGTGCTATATTTCTACAGATTTTTTTTAATGCAAATTTCAGCACAAAAATGGAGAACAAAACGTTTCCTTTGAAATTGTCCTAGAGATGAACAATGAAGAAATCATTGAACCCAATGACTAGGAAATTCATGGATGAATCAGGGGACCATGAACTTCTACAATGTGTAGAATCTGTGGATTTGTTAATTCAATATGAGGACGTTTCTGACAGTCAAATGTTGGAAGTTAAGTTCACTCAAAAAGAGGACATTTCGGACAGTCAAATGTTAGACGTTATATTTAATTTGGAAAATGAATCTCAAAAATAAATGTATATTTAATAATTCTAAAATTGTTTGAGACATTATTCATTTTTATATGTAATTCTTAAACTAGTACCAAATTGATTATAATGTAAAGTCAGACTTATAGTATACTGTGCAACTTTTTAGTTTTACATAGTAATTTTGCTCATAGATATTTCCTTTCTCCCACTATATTATCTCCAATGTGTATTTGACATCTCTTTTTCATCTCCTGCCTCCATGTTCTTTCTGCTTTCCTGACAGACTATGGTATGGATTCCACATACCACAATAACTTCTATAACAACATGCAAATTATCTACAGAGGAAACGGTGTACATTGAATTTAAGACTCTTCATTGGTACCTACATGTTGGTACTTAAATCACCCACACAACACAACAACTCTATTCAGAGATACCCTACCTCTAAGCACTTTAAATTATTATTTTAGTGTTTCACTGAGTTTTCCCCATGTGTGGGGGTGGGGGAGGTGTGTGTGGGGGATGTGCGGGGTGTGTCTGTGAGGTGTGTATGTGTGTGTGTGTGTGTGTGTCTGGGGGGGATGAGGTGTATTGGTGTTTGGGGTATGTGGGTGTGGGTGGGGATGTGGGTGTGTAAGGTGTGTGTGTGGGTGTGGGTGTGTGGGGAGTTTGGGTGTAGGTGGGAGTGTGGGTGTGTGAGGTGTGTGTGGGGTGTGTGTGGGTGTGGGGGGTATGTGTGTAGGATGTGTATGTATGTGTGGGATGTGTGGATGTGTCGATGAGGTGTGTGTGTGTGTGGGATGTGTGGGGTGTGTCTGTGAGATAGCTGTGTGTGCGTGTGTGTGTGTTTGTGTTGGGGGGGTGAGGTGTGTGTTTGAGTGTGGGTGTGTGGGATGTGGGTGTGGGTGTGGATGTGTAAGGTGTCGGTGTGGGGGTGTGGAGTGTTTGGGTGTGGGTGGAGGTGTGTGTGTGTGAGGTGTGTGTGGGGAGTGTGTGGGTGTGGGGGTGTGGGGTTGTGTGCGTGTGGGTGTGTGTGGGACGTACTTGTAGGTACCTAAAACAGCCACAGAACCCAAAAGCTCTTTTCAGACCTACCCTACCTGTAATCACTCAAAATGATTATTTTACACTATTATTTTCACTATTTTTCACCAAAGTACGCTCCCCGGTACGCTCCCCGGTGCGCGTACCGGGCGCTCCCCCTGCGAAAATCGAAAAAAAAGTAAATTTTTTTTTGTCCTGCGGGACCCTTTTATGGCCCCCACATCAAACCTAGAGGGTCAGGGGGGGTGTACCCTGCCCCCTTTTGCTCATTTCCCCCTTTGATTTTTGCCACCTCTTGTGTCTCAATCCTACCTAAACACAAGATGGCGGCTGCTGCGGCCTGTTTCGAATGTTTACAGACACCCGAGAACCAATCAGCTTGCCGTGCGCAAGTCGCGTGGCGCGCCCGGAGCGCTCCCTGGTACGAGTACCGGGGCGGGGCTCTAGATATATAATTTTTTTTAACCTAAATTTCTCAAAATCCTCTGGAGCACATATCTTGAGACATAGCAAAGGCACATCGGGCTACCAGTCCCTACAATTTTGCCAAGTTTGGTGAAAATCCATTCAGCCGTTCGAGCTAAAAGTGCGACAGACCGCCCTATGGAAATTAACATGTGGAAAACACGTTTTGGGACCCCCCTTTTATCTCGGCCCCCGCTTGATGAATCCCTCCCAAACTTTGAGGGAAGGAGCGGAGCGCCGCGAGGCGAAGTTGCTGAAAAATTCAGGCCGATTGCTCAACCGGCGCCAAAGTTATTCCAAATAGAATGTTGCGATTTCCCTATGGAAATCAATCCTAACTATAACTACCTACTGGCGACCGCCAGTAGGTAATATACACACATATATAAATGCATATTACCTACTGGCGGTCGCCAGTAGGTATATATAGTTAGGATTTTTTCCCTATGGGATTTTTGAAAATTCTATGTCTAATAACTTTGGCGTTTGTGGACGGAATTGGCTGAAATTTTCTGGAAAATGGAACATTTTGTTTCTGAGCAGCCACTGGAAATTTGGGGGGAGTTGGTCCAGGGGGGGCCGAGAAAAAAGGGGGGTCCCAAAACGTGTTTTTAACATTGAGTTTTCCATAGGGCGGTTAGCCTCACTTTTAGCCCGAACGGCTGAATGGATTTGCACGAAACTTGGCAAAATTGTAGGGACTGGTAGCCCGATGTGCCTTTTGTAGGTCTCAATATATGTGCTGCAGTGGATTTTGAGAAAATAACGTTCAAAAAAAGATATATATCTGTAAGCGCGGACCAGGCAGCGCCCCGGTACGCGTACTTGACGCGTAACGGAACTTCGCGTAGCGAAGTTGATTGGCTCTCCGGTGTCTGTCAACATTCTAAACAGTCCGGAGCGGCCGCCATCTTGTCTCTCGGTAGGATCGAGAGACAAGAGGAGGTCAAAAGCGAAGGGGCAAATGACCTTAAGGGGGCATAGTAGATACTCCCTGACCCCCTAGGTTTGATGTGGAGGCTTTAAAGGGGCCCCGCTAAGCAAAAAAAAAAAAAAAAATCTTTTTGTTTTTTTTCGTGGTTAGCGCCCGGTACGCGAACCGGGAAGCGTACTGGGGAGCGTATCACAATAAAAAATGAATGATAGACTTTTCAAATGCTGTATGTTAATTGATTGTTGGTTTTGTTGATTATTTTTTTTTTTTTTTTACTTTTTTTATTGTGTTTCATAATTTATTAAACTTTCTAACATTTCATTGTCAGAAATTTCATAATCATGGAATATAGATTGTAGTCTCTGAGGTTGTAAAATGTCCTCATTTGCAAGGAGGTTATCTACTGCTTGCACACATTGCAGTAGTTCTTGGTCCCATGTTTCATCCATAAATTCAATCTCATTTGGATCAATGATTTCTGTGTTGGACTCTGGAAGGACAATTTCAAATGAAATGTTTTGTTCACTTTCCATTTTTCCTGAAATTTGCATAAAAAAAATATATATTAGTAGAGGTAGGGCACTGTTGGGATTAATTTTAGATAGGCAGTTTTTATCAGAGAATTTATCTTTGGGCAGTGTATAGTATCAGAGTGGAAGTAGGAATATAAAAAAGTGTATCTAAATTTATAAGTACTACAGAGGGATAGTATATAACTAACAGAAAAAGTTTGCCATATTAACTTAAAGTGCACAATATACTTCAGTTTTAAAAATAACAACTTACCTTTAAAAAGAAGTTGAAGTTATTAATGAAAATCCAAATGAAATGTACACCAGGAAGTAGTAGTCAAAATGGCTGTGTTTCCTTCTCTTCCTTTATATATATTCGGGTACATAACCAATCAAATGTCAGGTAAAAAAAGTAGAAAATGAAAGTAACATTTTAATTGGTTGTCAATTCCAACACTTCAGATGTGTTTTGTGAAGTAATTTACCTCACGGTATTTAGAGAGGTCTACAGGCTAAATGGCTAAATGGAATTCCAATCAAATTTGTGAAAATGGTAGGGATTGGTATGTAGTATGAGCTAATCTATATTTGGTGAAATTGTCTCAAGTGGCTTTTGTGTGAACTACTTTCCCACCTTTTTTGATGGTGCGCTCCCCAGGAAGCGACCCGGTACGCGAACCGGTGAGCGCCCTGGTACGCGAACCTTAAGCGTAACGGGAGTCCACCATTTTGTGTTTCGGTCGAATTATGATACAAGATGGAGGGCAAATAATGTTCAGAATAGGTAGAAGGGGGCACGGTAGACTTATCTTGACCCCCTAGGTTTTGTGAGGGTGGCTGATGAGGCCCATATGTGCGAAAAAATAACATTTTTTTTAAAAATTTCGCGAGGTTAGCTCCCGGTACGCGTACCGGGTAGCGCCCCAGGGAGTGTACTTTGTTGAAAATTAGTGAAAAAAGTTAGAGTAAAATAATAATTGTGAGTGATTAGATGTAGGGTAGCTCTGAGAAGAGCTTTTGGGTTTATGGTACATTTAGGTACTTATAAGTAGGTACCAATGCACATTTTTAAATTCAGAGTGAAAACTCTGTTGCCCTCATCTGAGAAGTGAACTCCATCTCCTCTGTAGATATCTTGCATGTAGTAACGCAAGTTATTGTTGTACAGGGAGCCCATTCCATGGTCTCTCATGTAAGCTGAAACAGATTTGTTTACATGCTTCCTCGACTTCTCAATTTGTGGACAAAATTGGTTTGACCACCTCCATTTCTGTCTTTGGCATATATTTGAATATACCAAGGCAGTCTGAGGAAAAAGTGCCATTAATTGCTCAAAGGTGTCCTTTAAAAGCATTTCCAGACCTACACCAGTCAAAGTGCCCAAGTCATTACCTCCACAGTGCACAATTAACAGGTCAGGTTTTGGCAAATGCATAAAGGTTTTCACCAATGGTATCAATTGGTGACATTTTAATCCTCTCTGGCCAAACCACTTAATTTCCACATCTTGTAAATTGAGGTTAGGTAAATTCCTGCTTTCAACGTACCTTTGAGCCCAGTGAATATAACTATGACCAACAATCCAGACAGAAAACATGGTGAGAGAAGGTTCTCCTGCAGTCAGATGAAGTGTGGCAATGAAATGGCAGTTGAAAAAATGTGAGTTTGAAATGAAAAAAACTGTGGAGTTTCTGTGTTCATGAAGTAGTAACAGTGATTGGTGGATTTTGATTGATGAAAACAGAAAGTTAGGGTGTAGAGATGTGTTCTTTGAAAGATGTATTTTGAGTGGTCAATAAAAAATCATTAAATGAAAGAAAGCACTGGATATGCAGGTGCACTGAGAGTTCAGAGTTCAATTGCAACATTGTTGTGTGAATTTGCAAACACCAGAGTTTCTCCAAGAGGTGGTTGCTATGGAAAATAGGCAGAAAGGGCAGAGGGGGAAGGGTTTTCATTTGAAAAAAAGTGAGGGAAGAGTTTTGATTGGGTGACATGAGAAATATGTGTGAAGAATTACACCATTTCTGTGCTTTTGATAGCTGCAGACTCTGGAGTGCATACCTTTTGCTCTGCTGAAGACAAATTGGTGTGTTTCTTAGACTGTTTTCAAACTCAAAGTATTTGCTAAGGTGAGAAAATATTTCTTTACTTTAGATAGAGAATAGTGTGCTTTAAGGAGAAAATTATGATTTATGTGGCGCAATTTGCTAGTAAATATGCTCTCACATGTGCATGGAAATTTTTGATTTTGAATGTTTTTGTTATATAGCCATGTTAAAAGTGACGCAACCATGCTGGAAAGCCAATCAAAAAATGCTTTCATGTGTTTTAATGACATTTTAAGTCATTTTCTGATGTGCAGTGTTTAGAAATTATGATTTGAAAATCGTTTTTGTGGAAAAGGAATTGTTTTTAAATTCATGACAAGGATATAATGGTGTATGGTTATTTATAAGGCAATTGACTGTCCTTGATGTTATTTTTCTCATTTTAGTGTAAGACCTTTCTCTGTGGCGCAAATTGCTTGTAAATATGCTCTTACATGTGCATGAAAATTTTAATTATCAATGTTTGTGTTACATAGCCATGATAAAAGTGAACCAACCATGCAGGAAAGCCAATAAAAAAACGCTTTCATGTGTTTCAATGACATTTTAAGTCATTTTCTCATGTGCAGTTTTTTGAAATTATGATCTGAAAATCGTTTTTGGGAAAAAGGAATTGTTTTTAAATTCATGAGAAGGACATAATGGTGTATGGTTCTTTATAAGGCAATTGTCTGTCCCTGATGTTATTTTTCCCATTTTAATGTCAGACCTTTCTTTGTGGCGCAAATTGCTTGTAAATATGCTCCCACCTGTACATTGAAAATTTTGATTTTGAATGTTTATGTTACATAGCCATGTTAAAAGTGACCCTACCATGCAGGAAAGCCAATCAAAATACGCTTTTATGTGTCTTAAGGACAATTTAAGTAATTTTCCCATGTGTAGTGTTTTGAAGTTATGATTTGAAAATCGTTTTTGAGGTAAAGGAATGTTGTTAAAATTTATGTTCGCCATATGCCCCCAAATTTCTTTCTCAGGGTTGCAGCAGGGTGTTCTTGAGACACCCCTGCACTTTTGGAATAAATTCCTAATTTGTGATGAGCAAATTGTTAATCGCAAATTGCACCTTCATTTATATGAGCCTCCTAGCCCATGGAAATGAATGGGTAATTTGCAATTAGCAATTTTCTCATCGCAAATTTGGAATGGTAAAGAATCGCTATTTATTCCTTAAAATTCGCTTTTTTGGAAATGCAAAATAGTTATATGATACATATGGCGGTTGATGTCTAACAAGATAAGAAGCTTATGGATACATTTATGATGACTGGTGCAATGAAGTAGAAATCACTTACTTCATTGGTAGGCCTTTACAATAAATTATCTCCTCTGTATTCTTCATCAAGCATAACTTTAATCTGCAATCCTGAGTAGGCCTCACCTTAAACAAACCTCTGGATAGGCCACATCTTATTGTCATCCTGATTTAATCATTTATAATTCTAGGGACAGATTTATGATAGGTGTATACCTCTTTTGTGCCACTTAGAAAACATTGTCCATGGGGAAATGACTTAAAATGTCATTAAGACACATGAATGTTTTTTTTTAAAACGTTTGCAATTTTTTTGGGTCACTTTCAACATGGCTATGTGTCTGAAACAGTCAAAATCTAAATTTGCAATGCACTGGTGGGAGCATATTTACAAGGAATGTGCTTCATGGGGAAAGGTCTTATAATGTAATATGGGAAAAATGACATTAGAGATACTGAAATGCCTTATAGAGAAGCATACACCATTATGTCCTTGTCATAAATTTGCAAACCATTACTTTTCCCCAAAAACGATTTTCAAATTATATTTAGAAAACAGTGCACATGTGGAAATTACTTAAAATGTCAATAATTCAAAATTTGTGATTCCTTAAATGCAATGTATAAAAAAAAAATATGTAAAAAATGATATTAAGGATTTGGAAACTACCACCAACTTGTAGTTTGTGGTAATTTGCGAATTCTTTTCAAAAAGCATTTTTAAAAAAAAAAAAAAAAGGTCCCATATGACGCCCATACATGCCATTAGGGCATGTAGGTGTGCCATGTGCTCCCAAATTTCTTTTTCAGGGGTGCAGCAGGGTGTTCTTGAGATACCCCTGCACGCTTGAAAAAAATCCTATTTTGTGATGAGCTAATTGCTAATCACAACTTGCAACATTAATTCCTATGAGCCTCCTAGCCTATGGAAATGAATGGGTAATTTGCAATTAGCAATTTGCTCATTGCAAATTAGGAATAGTAAAGAATCGCTATTTATTCCTTAAAATTTGCTATTTATAATATGTAAAATATTTTGATGATACATATGGCAGTTCATCTGTAACAAGATAAGAAGCTTAGGGATAGATTTATGATGAGTGGCGCATCCCCAGGGATGTGACAGTCATCCTGCGCCACTGTTCCGCCACCCATGGTGTGCTGCATTTACAATGCGGCGCAGCATGGGGCAAAAAAGGCACAGATGCGTGACGCATCTGTGCTGTAAAGGTGGCGCATTGCTGGAGTTGTATCGTAAGTGCGATGCAGCTCCAGCAAGGATCAGGGGTGCCCCATCTATACAATGCTGCGTCAAGACCTATGCCAGCTTCAAGCAGGCGCAGGGTTTTGAAGCAGCTTTCTCCTATCTGATTGTAAATGCGGCACACCATGGGTGGTAAAGCAGTGGTGCACATTAACTGGTGCATGCCTGGGGATGTGCCATTTAATATAAATCTGCACTTTAACATTTGAGTATGTGCAGGGGACACAGAGTCGTTGAGGCTTATCCAAGGTTAAGAACAGATGAGTCCTGTTCAGTGAAAAATTAGACATAGGCTTCACCTGCTCAGCATCGCTGGACATGGCTAAATAATAGCTGCAAAATGTTACTCTTGTTAAATAATTTTACTATTATAATCTGTGAGATTTGTCTCTTACTCTGCAACATCTCATTGTTGTTGTCTTTCTTTAAAGATAAAGACAACCTCAACATGAGCGACAATCTGCAATCAGTTGATTTTGACCTCATCATTGAACTTGTAATTGAAACATCAGTGGATGTTGATCCATTGGATGATTTAAATCCTGAGGATGAAGAAGAGCGTGATGAGGATGCAGATTTGTCCGAATTATATGATATAGGATGGGAAGCTGACCTGCTTGAGCCTTTGGAATTATAAACATTTATTTTTAAAATTTATAATCAATAAAAAGTAAAAAGGTAAACCGTTTAATTTAAAAATAAAGACACCGTCAAAAACAGGTTATGTGTAGTGTCTTCAATAAAATATTAAAATATGCTCATAAAATTAGATCAGATTCACATATAAAATAGCATAGGTAACATAAATATAAATCTCATTTCTTTTCTGCTATTTCTGTATTGTAAATTTGCAAGGACTAAAAAATCTTCTATTTAAAATGTCAAGTAGTGTGTTATGTTTTTGATCACTATTACTGATTTACTGTTTGATAATAATGTTTAATAACATTTTTATTATATTTTTCCTCAGATTCAACTATGCCTACAAAAATAAGAGAGATGAAGGCTGCAAAACGTCAAAGACAGCAGGAGAAAAAAAAAATGCAGCAGTCCTCTAACAAAAAGATTTCTCAAGCGATGAAGAAAGCACCGGGTAAGAGCTCTAAATATTTCATAAAAAATATTTCTAATAAAAAAAATATTAGTACAGAAAATGTTTCAATCCATAACAACACAAGTAAATCAAATGGAAAGAAAAGGACAAATGAAAATGTTACTGCTAGAGCAAGAGATAAATCTGTGCATGATAGTAGAAGGAAACAACAGTTTACGGAGATTCGTAAACGAATGTTCCGTAACAGGATAATTGGCAATTTGTTAAAAAATATTAAGAAAGGTCAACAGAAATTAGTTTTTTATAGGAGAAAAAAAAAAGTTGAGAAAGTTATTGATCAGGCTTTTGAAATTAAACGTAAGTTATTTATTTTGATAATCAATAGAATTAGGAAGCTAAACAAGGCAATTTTTGATTTCAAAAGAAATAGTAGATGGAAGAGAATAGTTAATCGTAGTAATTTTTGTGAAGTTTTTTCTGGAGAATGGATACATAGTTCAAGCTGTGAGGCATTTTTTAATGAAGAGAGTTATTTCCAGGATAATGATTTGGTGCATGCAGTTGACATCAGTGGTCGTGCTTATGAAGTGAAAGATGGTTGTCCAGTTGAAAAAGAAAAACTTGTGACAACAGAGGCAGAAGAGTTGTTAGGTAATGAGGTTTTAGGAAGACGTGCTAAGGGTCCTGTGTACACCTGGAAGTGTAGTAGTATTTGCAGTGTGCGACAGGATTCCATCAATTTGCTTTGTGATTTTGTACGGTCATTTAACAAGAAAAGTTTGAAGCAGAAAATGAGGTTGTTGCAAGAATTAGATCCTTGCAGAGTGAGAGAAGTGACAGGTTTGCATGGTCATTCACTGGCTTGTCTTTCCAGGAGAGTATGCCAGAGTGTTTTTCATCATTTCAGGATGCTAGCAGTGCATCATAACAAAGTGAGGAAGTTAGTTAGACTGTTGTATTATGCTAAGAGTCCAGCAATTATGCTGAAACAATTATGCGCTGCTCTTTTGCATGGTTCTGAAATAGATGTGAGGAATATATGTGAAGAAATTGAGTTTTGTTACTTTGGAAGTAAAGAGGAGAATGTTGAAATTGAGCAAGAAATAGAGGGTCATTTGGAAGATACTGTACATGTTTCCAGTACAGATAATTTCCAGAGGGAAATTGCGACGTTTGACATGAAATCAAGTGAGAGGCCTAATTTCACTTGTGTGTGTTGTCGACGCACTTATTATAAGAATCAGACTAAGTTAGTGGATTTATATGCAAAAAGTGAAAGGGAAAATAATAGTGAATGGAAGGATTTTGCAACATACTTGATGGTAGAAAATTGTTTTGATTTGGGATTGGATCAACGTGTGTGTACTTATTGTTGTAACAAATTAAAACAAAACCAGATGCCTGCTAGAGCAGTTCATAATAATCTGGAATTGGTTGAGATTCCTTCTGAATTGAAGGATTTAAATACTTATGAATCTATTTTGATTCAAAGTATCCATCCCTTTCAGGCTATTGTAAGAATGGAGCCAAAGACAGGGAAATTGCCTCCATCAGATTTACAGAGAGGATTAAAGGGAAGAGTTGTTTATTTGCCTCTAGATTTGAAGAAAAACATTAACACAATTGGAGTAGAAAAAGTGGAAGAGGAACCTCTGGTTATCTTAGTTAATGGGGTTCCGACAAAGAATAAGAAAATATGGCAAGATTTAGTAGATGTTAGGAAAGTTAAAAAGGCAACATTGTATTTGAAAAAAAATAATAAATACTATAAGAATGTATATGTTGCAGAAGAGGAAGTAAGTGAGGAAGAGGATAGCGATTTGTGTGCTGGTCAAATTGAGAAAGTAGAACCCTCTACTAGTGAGGAAATATATGAACCTTATAGTGTTCATCCTTTGCATTCAAAGGAAGTCATGGGGAATGCTATTGAGTTGTTTCAAATGAAACAAGCCAAAGGGAGTCCCATTAGTGTTTGGGAGGAAAGTTTGGAAGCTCGGTGTTTCCCACAGCTTTTTCCAACAGGTCAGGGAGGAAGATATGATGAGCGACCTCATCAAATTCCTGCTTCTGAATACCGGACTTTGCGATTGTATGCAGGAGATGCTAGGTTTCGACAATGCATTCCTTATTTGTTTCATCTCCTGTTTGAAAGCGATCTGTCTGGACTGTCATATGCAGTGAACCACATCTTGAAAAGTGGTATACACATGCAAAACATCTCGGCAAGTGATTTTATGGATAAAGTGAATGTCCAAGATAGTATTTTGGATTCTCACCTGATTAATCTCATGGCGTGTCAGCGTGGTACTAATGAGTACTGGTACCGTCGTCATGGTGATTTAAAATGTATGCTGAGGAACTTAGGTACTCCCACATGGTTCCTCACTCTGAGCTGTGCCGAGTATGGCTGGGAAGACTTACTTGAATTTCTACGAGAGGCAAATGCTAACGTAGAAAACATCGAATTCAAGACACCCGGAGAACTGTGCTCTTTGGATCCAGTCAATGTATGTAGGTACTTCAATCATAGATTTGAAGCTATGATGTCTTTCATCATGAATAAGAAGAATCCACCTCTTGGAGAGGTGTTGGATTTCTTCTGGAGAAAGGAGTACCAAGCAAGAGGTGCTCCTCATATACATATGTTGCTGTGGATCAAGGATGCACCTAAATTTGGAACGGATCCAGATGACTCAGTGATGAGTTTCATCCAACAGTATTCTACGTGTGCTGTTCCAAACGCAAAGGAGAAGAAAAACCTAAGAGAAAAAGTTCTGCGTTTCCAAAGCCATCGATGTGGAAAGTACTGCCGTCGTAAATTCCGAAACAAGGACAAGTTCTACACTAAATGTCGTTTCGGCTTTCCACGACCGGTGATTTCTAAAGGAAGAGTAAACAGTTTGATGTCTTCGCTGCGACACAATGTCATGAAGAAATCACCTAAAAACACTTACAATTTGAAGAGGAACGAAGAGTCCAAGTACATCAACGACTACAACCCGGTGATTTTGTCCATGTGGAATGCTAACATGGATATACAGTTTGTGGCTGATAACTGTATGGCTGTGGCTCGGTATGTGACGTCTTACATCACCAAAAAAGAGAAGACAGAATTGAAGGATATGTGGGAGGACATTTCCCATGAAAAGAGCCTCAGCAAGAAGTTGTACAGTTTCAGTCTGAAGATGTTGTCGCATCGAGAAATCGGAGCGTACGAATGTTCTGACCGGTTGTCTTCAGCAAGTCTCTATGCCAAGTCCAGGAGTATCGTTTGGGCGAGTCTTGGTCTTGCTGCAACGTGTAATCGAGTTCTCAAACCTGTGCGGGAAATTGAGTATTTGGCGGAAAAGGAGCCAAACAGTACCGACATTTTGAAGACAAACATGTTGGATACATATTATCCAAATCGAAGCAGTCACCTAGAGAATGTTTGTCTGTATGAGGTTCTGCAAAATTACATGTTCAAGAGGAACATCAAAGAAGATACTGAGAAAGGAGTGTATGCTGTAATAGGAAGTGAGGGATGTCTGGTGAAGCAAAGAAAATGCCACTTGATAAACCATCGAAAATTGAGTGGCGAATCTCCTGAAAAAAAGGAGTTTTTCTATTTAGCACTTTTGCAACTTTTCAAGCCTTGGCGTGCAGAAGAGGAACTGCTTGGAGATTTCCTCTGTTATGAAGACTCTTTCAATGCCGCCAAGGAGACCATAGAATGTCCTGCTTTTCCCAAATATGTAGAAATGTTGAATGCGGAAATTGAGCAGGAAGCAACGATTGCAGCCGAGATTGCCAGAGACAGTTCTCAGGACAGTCAGAGTTCTGCTTCATTGAGTCAGGATCCACTAGGAGGACCTCTTATTGAAAATGAAGCTGCCACTGCTATGAATGAGGTGGAAAGAGCCATGGCACATGCTCAAGAGGATGCGGTTAACTTAGAAGAGTTGGAAAGGCAACTCAACGTTGAGCAGAGGAAAATATATGACGAAGTTACCATGCAAATTGATCATGGATTAAGTCATGATAAGAAAGAGTGCTCATGTACGTCGTTGAAGCCTGTCCGACTGTACGTGAGTGGAGAAGCGGGAACTGGAAAAAGTTTCCTCATTAAAGCAATTTCATGCTATTTGCAGGAAAGGACAGAGTCATCGCTGTCTTGTGTTGTCACTGCTCCAACTGGACTGGCAGCACATAATATTAAAGGGATTACTTTACATCGTTTACTGATGCTGCCAGTGGAGCATGACAACAAATTAGAATATCACAAGCTATCTGGAGATGCTTGTTTTGAAGTTTCAAGAATCTTGAGGAAAATGAAACTTCTTATCATTGACGAAGTAAGCATGGTTTCCAATGTCATGCTTGCCTTTGTGCATTTGAGGATGCAAGAAGTTCTCAAAACAGAGTATGATGTGTTATTTGGTGGCAAACACATCATTGTTTTCGGAGATCTTCTGCAGCTGACACCAGTGAAAGGGCAACCTGTGTTCAAAATGCTCACGCATGAAGATACCAGGAAGTGCCTAGGCAGCATTGGCAACGTCAATATATGGTTAAACTTCAATTATGCTGAACTGCATGAAAATATGCGTCAGGCAAAGGATGAAGTTTACAAGACTATTCTACAAGATGTTAGAATTGGAAAAGTGACCGAGCATGGGAAAGAAGCTTTACATGCACGATTACTGTCAAATTTATATCCAGAACAAGATGTTGTGCCTGAGAATATTTTTCAGAAAATTACTGATAAGAAATCTGGAATATGTTTGATGCCAACTCTTGCAGAATGTGCCAAATTTAACAACAAAATGTTGCATTTAGAAAAGCAAGAGATTGTGAAAGTGGAAGCTATTGATAGAGTAGAGCATATGGGATCAACAATTATTTTGTCTGAGAATCTGAAATCAAAATTGGATTCATTAGAGAAGACTATATCTAAAACTGCAGGTTTTGAAAAGACTCTGAATGTGTGCTTGAACTGCCGTATAATTTTAAGAAGGAATTTACATGTTGAAAGAGGTCTGGTAAATGGATCAATGGGTAATGTTGTTGATTTTGTGAAATACAGAAATAGAGATGGAATTGAATTTTTAAAAATTAAATTTGATGGCATTGAGGAAGTACAGCTAATTGCTCGTTGTTCTGCTAGATTTTTGCTTGTAAAAGACTTATATGTTCGCCGTAAGCAGTTCCCTGTTTGCTTGGCATATGCGGTGACAATTCATAAATCGCAAGGTTTAAGTGTAGACACTGCATTGGTGAATATTGGCAGTTCTGTGTTCAAGGAGGGTATGGCATATGTGGCATTGTCACGAGTTAGAACTTTATCGGGATTGTACTTGATTGAGTGTGATGTCAGAAACATTTGTGCAGATCTAGATTGTGTTAAGGAATACAATAGGTTAAGAAGAGAGTATGCGCCACATTTGCCTCAGTTTCCTTTGTTTGAGAAACGTCTGGTAGGCCGGAAACGAAGAAATGAGAACAATACTGGGGAGGTTGTAGCAAAAAGACAAAAAGTGAACGAACCTAAAATTACAAGCAGAAACAAAGAGGATTCTGTTGAAGATGTTGTTGGTTTTCAGTTTGAAAACAGTTCTGGTGTCAACTGCTATGCTAATGTAGTAATTAATGTTTTGTTTTCTCTAAAAAATGTAAAAGAAGAGATTGTGGTCAATTCTGATCAAAGATTTTGCAGTTTGTTGAATTCTGTGTTAGAGAAATGTAGCACAGATAGAACAAAAATAGAAAGTGTGTCTGAAATTCGAAACCTGTTAGACAGATGTTCAGGGCAAACACAATTCTCTCAAAATATTCAGCAAGATTGTCAGGAGTTTTTAATGTATATGCTTGATGTATTACATGCTGAAGGTGTAGATGTAGATCAGCTGTTTGGGCTTTCTTATCAATGGCAGCATGACTGCGAGAACTGTATGGTATCAAGTACTACTAGTGTAGACTCAGAAAGATTTATATATTTAACTTTGCCAGACAGTAAATCAGTCTCCTTTAATAAGCTAGTAAAAGCTGCTAATCACAGCATGGAGTGTAGCCAATGTAAATCTGAAATGATGTCCACATTATTTATACGAACATATGGCCAGTACGTCATTTTAATGTTCCAACGATGTAGGCCTGATGGAACAAAATTGACAACTTTAATAAAAAATTTTGTAGCTTCGCAGTTGTCAATATCAGGAAGGACTTTTGTAACTACAGCAATTATATATCATGACGGCCCTTCAATATCATCAGGACATTACACAGCTTATTTAAAGTCTAGAAATGGCTGGTCATTCTGCAATGATTCTGTTTTAATTTTCAAAAAAAAATTGCCGTATGACCTTAAAAACTCTTACCTGGTGTTTTTAAAACCAAAATTTTAGGAAAATAATCTCGGGATATGATCTGTGGAATTTCAAGAAGTTCTAATGGCTCCTACACAATTTGGCCTTGAGGATAAGTGTAGTTCAGAGACATAACTTCTAATCAAAGGATTGGACATCATGGAGATGTATGTGCACTTTAAATGAGTTCAGAAAAACTGTTTCTTTTCATAAGCTAATTGAAGCAGCCAATCAAAACATGGAGTAGAGGGAATGTAAGTCTGCAATGCTGTCTACTGTTTTACATTGCTTTGTGATTAAAAGTGATGTAGAGAATTAAATAATTGTAGTACTCATAGAGGTAGTGTAAGTCTGCTTCATATTAAGCAGTATCAGTGTCATAGGAAATGTAGAACATGACTGACCAAGAAGGGGAAGATATTACTATTCCAGGATTGTGAAAATGATCTTCAACATTTTAATTCTGAAAGTTGCGGAAATGCCAAATGATGGGATTGGCTTACAAGAAATCCAAGAGTTATAAATATCTCTGACTAGATTTGGCCTTGTGGAAAATAGTGGTAGAGAGCAAGAAGTCATTTATTGCATGTAACGTGTTTTTAAAAACGATGGAGGTTTTCTTTCAGAAAGTGGCGGGCTGAAAGTAATAACAGCACAAAAGAGTGTAAGCTGTTCATAGGACATCCTTGGACGTCATGGAAAGTAAGTTAACTTTAAGGAGTTCTGAATTTTATTTTCTGATGTTGTATGGGTTTTTTAAACACAATCATTTTGATTGTGTTTTTTTTTCCCCGCTGTTACATGATGAATACCTTCAAGTCACTGTTTTTAGTGAATTTTGATACATTCTGAGAACAGCAAAAATAAACCATTTAACATGTATAATTAATTCTGTACTGTTTGCATTTATGATGTATATGTAGAACTGTGTAGGAGGCATGGAGAAGGTGAGTTTTCTGTAAGTGTTAAATTTATTGTATGCAGTGCTGCACTTCTACGTATTCTTTCATATGCTGGACTACATCTGCACAATGAGATACCTAAGCAAAGGAAACACAAGTGATGTGATTGTGAAATGAGCAAAATAAATTGCACATATTTCAATTACATCACCTGAGTTTCCTATCATTACGAATCACATTGTGCAGATCAAGTTTAGGTCTGTCCAGGGAAACATAGGAGGTTTCTACTTTGTTGAAGAGTGCAGTGGACATGACTCACTTCATTAGTAGACTTTCACAGATATTATCTCCTCTGTACACTTCAACAAGTGTAAATCTCATCTTGAACTCTGAGTAGGCCTCACCTCAAACAAATCTCTGGATAGGAGACATGTTATTGGCATACTGAAGCGACACTTTTCTGAAACAAGAGCAATGCAAAAGATGCACCATGTTTTAAGATAGGCCTCACTTCATCTGCATCAAGATACTGTTAGTTTAAAATGTATATCTTTAGCATTGTGTAGAGGACCTGGAGAAGCAGAAGCTTCTGTCAGTGTCAAAGTTGTTGAAAAACTATTTGTCCTTCAATATTTTCCCTTGTCGTTTGTAATTTTTAAATACATATTTTAATTTTTTTCAAATGTTGGTTCTCTCTTTCACAGATTGAAAGTATAGAAATAAAATGTGATTAATTTAACGGCAATTACAAGGTAAATAGTTGTACTCTTTTCGTTACATTTCTATCACATTCACCTACTATTAGATCCACTGCTTCACTTCTTTAATCCTCAGTTTCCTGCCTTTGCTACTTTCCTCATTCCTTTCTCTATTACCTATTTACTCAACTCCTTCCACTCTTTTTCTCAGTCCCTCTGTTCTCATAGTTCCTCAGTCTTGTTCACTCACTCCATCTCTATTACTCTTAGTGTCTGTGAATTACTTTCCCAACTTTTTTTTTTTGGGGACCGCTTCCTGGGAAGTTGCCCGGTTCGCAAACCAGCAGCGTTATGGCAGTCCACCATTTTGTGTTTCGTTCGAATCAAGATACAAGATGGAGGGCAAATAATGTTCAGAGTAGGTAGAAGGGGGCACGGTAGATGTATCTTGACCCCCTTGGTTTTCTGAGGGTGGCTGAGGAGGACCATAGTTCTTCACTCTTGTTCACTCTCTCTGTTTCTATTAATGTCACTGTTTATGACTGATCAAAAAAATGTTTTTTAAAAAAGAACAGTAACTATAAGGGAAGGAAATAGACAGTTATGTTAAAAGAAAGACAGCTATAGGGAGTAAACTAACGATACTGTTACCTACAATCCACTGCTGTTGATGTTACTGACCATGTCATGAATGATGTAATATGTGACATCATCAACAGTGGATTGTAGGTAACAGTATCCTTAGTTTACTCCCTAGAGCTGTCTTTCTTTTAACATAACTGTGTATTTCCTTCCCTTATAGTTACTGTTCTTTTTTAAAAAATATTTTTTTGGTTAGCTTCCGGTACGCGTACCGGGTAGCGCTCCGGGAGCGAACTAAGAGAAATACAGGTTGGCAGAGTTCCAAATATTCTACCAATTTTTTTATAATGGGGAGTTAGTTCTGAAAAGAACTTTTTTTTTAATGTTTTTGTTGTTTTATATTTTTTTTAGTATTTTTTGAACATTTTTTTACTTTTTTTGTATTTTCTGAACGTTTTTAAAATTTTTTTGGTTTTTTTGGGGGGGGGGGAAACAAAAACGATCCATTATAAAGGGCTCAACAGGAGCAAAAAAAAAAAAGAATTTATTTTTTGGTGCGTCTTGTGCAAACATTAATATGATTTTGAATTGCTCGCAAAATCAAAGTGATGCTACTTTCTCTGTAGCAGATGAAAGCGCCACATTCCACGCACACTTGTTTTACGTGCCCAAACAACATTTGGATGTTTGCAATCACCTCCCTCGCCTCTGGTCCCGACACCTCTGGAACCACCGATCTTCTTGCCATTTGGAGGGGATTTTGTTGTTGGTCACGTAGCTGGGCAGCACTATAATTATTTGGGTGCCACCTACTCATATGCCGATGCATAGTATGATTGCCATAACTATATTTTTTATCGGTGCCCCTTGACAATCTGTCACCGCATATGCGGCAAAACACGTAACGAGCATTCACTTTCTTTTGCCCCTCAGGAATTCTGTAGAATTGCCAGATATAATTCTCCTGTCGATTGTACCTCCTGGGCTCCTCTGGCAAAAACTCATGCTCTTCCTCCTCTTCCTCCTCTTCCTGTTCTTCCTCTTCTTGCAGAATTACTTCTGCAGGTGGTCCTCTCTTTCTTGGATTTGGTGGAGGTGGTGGGCTAGCACCAGCTGAAGCTACTAATGAAGCCATCACAAAGTCTCAATAAAGGGTCTTTCTCTCACCAAGATGAAAGTCAGAGTGATGAAAGAAGGAGGGGTTTTCATCATTTGGGAAAAACAAAAGTTCTAAACCAATGAAAAGTGTCCATTTTAGATCACATGACCTTGTATTACATCATTAGGAAACCAAAAGTGAAATGAACCAATGAAAAGTGTTATTATCGAGTCACATGACCTGCTATGTTTACATTACGCGGTCGGCGCCGCGCCGCGGATCGCTTCCGGTTCGCGTACCGCTGCGCTTCCGGGTACGCGAACGTAGCACGTAATATGACGTATTACGCGAGAACGCGAAACGTCATGCTGACGCGAAGCGTCGCGATGTTGTTTTGTAACGCGAGAGGTGCGCTAAAGGAACGTTTACCAGTTCGCGTACCGGGTCGCGCCTCCGGATTGAGCTAACGGGAAACTAACCGGTACGCGTACTGGGAGCGAAACAAAAAAAATACAAAAAAAATTGTATAAAAAACATGTAAAAAATATTTTTCTTTTTAAAGAATAATACATTGTAAAGGTTTTGATATTAGCTATTAAAAAACCAATGAAATTCACTGAAAAAACCATAGGTTATAGACCATATATAGTTAGGAATTAGCATTTACAAAACCTTAAAAATTCACTGAAAAAACCATAGGTTATAGACCATATATAGTTAGGGATTAGCATTTAAAAAACCTTATTTTACTCACACAAAACCATTGAAATTCCATATATAGTTAGTTGTACTAACTATATATCACGCACCCGCAATCCACTGCTGATGATGTCACATATTACATCATTCATGACATGGTCAGTGACATCACTGATGACATCACTGATGACATCTCAAATGACATCACTGATGACATCACTGATGACATCTCAAATGACATCACTGATGACATCACTGATGACATCTCAAATGACATTACTGATGACATCACTGTTGTGATAATACGATGAACCTCTTCAGACTCTAATATAACCTTAGATACACTCAGTGTAAACACAGACTCACAGATTGTCACTCATCCATGAAGTTACACACACACCTAGACAGTCATGCAAACAATCAATCACACCTCCATTTCCTTAACTATACAGTTAAACACACCTTACTTACTTATTCAAACAAATACTAAAACATATTTACTCACTTATACAATCCTGGATACAAGTTCACAATGATCCATACAGCCACTCACACATTCACTGGCTCTTATGCACAGTTATTTATATATGTCAACTCTCACATGTACTGTATTTTACATATGTACTTAATTTGACATGTAGCACTGAGATATCTATTCACTCACCAATACAGTCATGCACACAGTCAACCGCCCATACAGCTGTTTCCAACATGCACTTTTGAACCCATACATCTATGCACAGAGTCATACACTTCCCAGCCACTCACACACACACTCAGTCTCCCATACAAATGCTTGGGCAACCAATCAATAACCTATATAGTTACTCATATAGCTACTGATCAACACATGCAGCAGTTTACAGAACAACAGACATAATGATGCACAAATTAAGACAGTTTAGTCACTAACCCATGCACTCAGTGAGACACATTTAATCACTCACTCATACAGTCAGTCACGCACCTACTAAATCCTTCATCCAGACACTTCTACATCTACTCATTCTTCAATATGTAAAACATATTTAAACTTTACAGAAACACACAGTCACTGGATGATGTCATCAGTGATGTCATCAGTGATGTCATTTGAGATGTCATCAGTGATGTCATCAGTGATGTCACTGACCATGTCATGAATGATGTAATATGTGACATCATCAGCAGTGGATTGCGGGTGCGTGATATATAGTTAGTACAACTAACTATATATGGAATTTCAATGGTTTTGTGTGAGTAAAATAAGGTTTTTTAAATGCTAATCCCTAACTATATATGGTCTATAACCTATGGTTTTTTCAGTGAATATATATATGCATATATATTTGTGCATATGTGTGCGTGTAGAGAGAGGTAGAGAGGCTAGAGGTGTAGAGGCTAGTGGTGTAGAGGTAGAGGTGTAGAGGTAGAGAGGTAGAGGTAGAGAGGTAGAGGTATAGAGATAGAGAGGCAGAGAGTAGTAGAGAGAGAGGTAGAGAGAGATAGAGAGGTAGAGAGTGAGTAATAAGAGTAGAGACTGAGTAGTAGAGAGTAGTAGAGAGTAATAGAGAGAGTAGTAGAGAGTGAGTAGCAGAGAGTAGTAGAAAGTAGTAGAGAGTGAGTAGTAGATTGAATAGTAGAGAGTAGTAGAGAGTGAGTAGTAGATAGTAGTTGAAAGTGAGTAGTGGTGAGTAGTAGAGAGTGAGTAGTAGAGAGTGAGTAGCAGAGAGAGAGAGTAAAAGAGGGTGAGTAGTAGAGTGAGTAGTAGAGAGTAGTAGAGTGAGTAGTAAAGAGAAAGTAGTAGAGAGAGTAGTAGAGAGTGTGTAGCAGAGAGAGAGTAACAGAGGGTGAGTAGTGAAGTGAGTAGTTGAGAGTAGTAGAGAGTGAGTAGTACAGTAGTAGAGAGTGAGCAGTAAAGAGTGAGTAGTAGAGAGTAGTGGAGTAGTAGAGAGTGAGGAGTAGAGAGTAGTACAGAGCAAATAGTAGCACGTGAGTAGTAGAGAGTATTAGAGAGTGAGTAGTAGAGAGAGTAGTAGAGAGTGAGTAGCAGAGAGAGAGTAACAGAGGGTGAGTAGTGGAGTGAGTAGTTGAGAGTAGTAGAGAGTGAGTAGTAGAGTAGTAGAGAGTGAGCTGTAAAGAGTGAGTAGTAGAGTGAGTAGTAGAGTGAGAAGTAGAGAGTGAGTAGTAGAGAGTAGTAGAGAGAGAGTAGTAGAGAGTGAGTAGTAGAGAGTAGTAGAGAGTTACTAGTAGAGAGTAGTAGAAAGTGAGTAGTAGAGAGTGAGTAGTAAAGAGAAAGTAGTAGAGAGAGAGTAGTTGAGTAGTAGAGAGTGAGTAGTAGAGAGTAGTGGAGTAGTAAAGATTAGTACAAAACAAATGGTAGAGAGCAAATAGTAGTGAGTGAGTAGTAGAGAGTAGTCGAGAGTGAGCAGTAGAGAGAGTAGTAGAGAGTAGTAGAGTAGTAGAGAGTGAGTAGTAGAGTGAGTAGTAAAGAGTAGTAAAGAGCGAGTAGTAGAGAGTGAGTAGTGGCGAGTGAGTAGTAGAGCGCAGTAGAGAGCGAGTAGTAGAGAGTGAGTAGTAGAGAATAAGTAGTAGAGAGTAGTATAGAGTGAGTAGTAGGGAGAGAGAAGTAGATAGTGAGTAGTAGAGAGTAGTAGAGTGAGTAGTAGAGAGTGAGTAGTAGACAGAGAGTAGTAGAGAGTGAGTAGTAGAGTAGTAGAGTAGTAGGAGAGTGAATGGTAGAGAGTAGTAGAGAGTAGTAGAGTGAGTAATAGAGAGCAGTAGAGAGTGTGTAGTAGAGAGAGTAGTAGAGAGTAGTAGAGAGTGAGTAGTAGAATAGTAGAGAGTGAGTGGTAGGGAGTAGAGGAGAGCAGTAGAGTGAGTAGTAGAGAGTAGTAGAGCGTGAGTAGCAGAGAGTGGTATTAGAAAGTAATAGAAAATAGTAGAGAGTGTTTAGTAGAGAGTGAGTAGAAGAAAGTAGTAGCGAGTGAGTAGTAGAGAGTGAGTAGTAGAGAGTAAGTAGTAGAAATAGTAGTAGAGAGTAGTAGAGAGTGAGTAGTAGAGAGTGAGTAGTTTAGAGTAGTAGAGAGTAGTAGTAGTAGAGTGAGTAGTAGAGAGTGAGTGGTAGAGAGTGAGTAGTTTAGAGTAGTAGAGAGTAGAAGTAGAAGTAGAGAGTGAGTAGTAGAGAGTAAGTAGTAGAGAGTGAGTAGTAGAGAGTAAGTAGTAGAGAGTGAGTAGTAGAGAGTGAGTATTAGAGAGAGAGTAGAGAGTAGTAGAGTAGTAGAGAGTGAGTAGTAGGGAGAGAGTAGTAGAGAGTGAGTAGTAGAGTAGTAGAGAGTGAGTGGTAGAGAGTAGTAGAGATTAGTAGAGTGAGTAATAGAGAGCAGTAGAGAGTGAGTAGTAGAGAGTAGTAGAGAGTGAGTAGTAGAATAGTAGAGAGTGAGTAGTAGGGAGTAGAGGAGAGCAGTAGAGTGAGTAGTAGGGAGTAGTAGAGCGTGAGTAGCAGAGAGTGGTAGTAGAAAGTAATAGAAAGTAGTAGAGTGAGTAGTAGAGAGTGAGTAGAAGAAAGTAGTAGCGAGTGAGTAGTAGAGAGTGAGTAGTAGAGAGTAAGTAGTAGAGATAGTAGTAGAGAGTAGTGGAGAGTGAGTAGTAGAGAGTGATAGTTTAGAGTAGTAGAGAGTAGTAGTAGAGTGAGTAGTAGAGAGTAGTAGAGAGTGAGTGGTAGAGAGTGAGTAGTTTAGAGTAGTAGAGAGTGAGTCGTAGAGAGTAAGTAGTAGAGAGTGAGTAGTAGAGAGTGAGTATTAGAGAGTATTAGAGAGAGAGTAGAGAGTAGTAGAGTAGTAGAGAGTGAGTAGTAGAGAGTAGTAGAGAGTAGTAGAGAGCGAGTAGTAGAGAGAGAGTAGTGGACAGTGAGTAGTAGAGAGTAGTAGAGAGTGAGTAGTAGAGAGTGAGTAGTAGAAAGTAGTGGAGAGTGAGTAGTAAAGTAGTAGAGAGTGAGTGGTAGAGAGTAGTAGAGTGAGTAGTATAGAGTAGTATAGTAGTAGAGAGTGAGTAGTAGAGTGAGTAGTAGAGATTGAGTAGTAGAGTAGTAGAGAGTGAGTAGTAGAGAGTAGAGGAGAGTAGTAGAGTGAGTAGTAGAGAGTAGTAGAGAGTGGGTAGTAGAGAGTGAGTAGTAGAGAGTAGTAGAGAGTGAGTAGTAGAGAGTGAGTAGTAGAGATGTAGTGTAGTTTCTATATTCCCAATAGGCTCTGCACACTGGAATAATATATCCTATAGTTTAGACATAGGACAGAGGTCGACTAGGTCTCTATCGAACATATTAGACTTAATTGTGAGTGCCAGCTAGCTCAGAGGTCACTAGAAACTTTATCGAATTCACAAGAAGGGATTAGTTTCTGACAACCGCATAAACATGACAACTTTGTTTCCCCAAGATAAAACTGATCTTCAGAGTCGTGGAAACAATACTGACCTGGGTCTATGGCTCTAAATTAGCTCTGCTGACCTTTTTCTCTGGCTCTACAGCAGTTCTGCTGACCTGGGTCTCTGGCTCTACAACAGCTCTGCTGATCTGGTTTTCTGGCTCTAAAGCAGCTCTCCTGACCTGTTCTATGTCTCTAATGCAGCTCTGTCCACTCCTAGAATCATCCTGACAGAAGGATGTCATTATCTAATCACCCTGCTGAAACATAAGTGCTTATAAACGTATCCTGCTGTCAACTACTAGCACTCTAGGAACCCAGTCACTGTCTATGTCCTTGCAGAATGACTCAGGCATTGAGACAAGCAGTGTTACAGTCAAATGTGCACAATGTATGCATTGTATATATTTTTTTTTATTTGTACTTTTTTGGTATTTTAAAAAAAATTAACAAAAAAGGAACTAAGTACACAGTTAGCTTTTGGATTTCAATATCATTCCCAATTTTTTTTTTTTTTATTGCAGTTTTGGTTCCGTTGAGCTGCACAAATAGCATCCACCATAACAGATGATGGCTTTGCACTTAGTGCAGTGCTGCTGCAGAAAAGCATATTCTGGGCGAATGTCTACTGGTGGTGCTGAAGTGGACGCTCCGGAGGTGCTAGCAATGCCTGGTTGTGGATTTTATGCTGCACAGCTCATTTCTTCTCATGCCAGATTATTCGGGTGAATGGTCCTTATATGTTTATACATACTCGCTGTTCCACAGGAGTATTTCTTGTCACTGCCTCGCAACAGGACCCTGTCACACAGCAAACATGTGACTTTTCTTGCGTTGATCTTTTTTTCTCCGGCAGGAAAGGTGAAAAATTTCCATACCACTGATTCAGGACTCTGCTTGGGTGGATCTTCCTCCAAGATATCTTCATCTGAAGAATAATGAGGAGCTAGCGAACCAGATGCCATTACTCCAATGCAATTTTTTAAAATTACCCAAAAAATTCCAAAACCAGCTCTGGAAGAAGAAGAGATGTCTCTCATCAACTGCTCCAAACAAAATAATTAAAATGGGTGGGGTCCTTCAATAGTTACAGTGGGAAATGTTATGAACCCATCAAATCTTTTTTTGGAGGTCACATGGGATCCGCGCACCTTGCGCTCACGAAGCGCTCACCCGACGAGACTTCGCGAAAATATATTAAAAAATATTATACATTTATTACAAGTAGAAATATATTATTTTTATTAATACTTTAGATAATCTTTTGCCCTAATATGTACATTAAAGACACGTACATATCATATACATTTCTCAGTGATGTCATTTGAGATGTCATCAGTGATGTCATTGACCATGTCATGAATGATGTAATATGTGACATCAACAGCAGTGCATTGCGGGTGCGCAAGTTATAGTTAGCATAACTAACCGTAACTGAGGAATTTCTATGGTTTTATATGAGTGAAATGTCCAGCTAACTATAACACTCATGAAACCAGTTTTTTCAGTGAATTTCAAAGGTTTTTTAAATGCTAATTTCTAACTATAACGTCTCTGAAACCTATGTTTTTTTTCAGTGAATATATACATATATATATATATATATATATATATATATATATATATATATATATATATATATATATATATATATATATATATATATATATATATATGTACTCCAAAGACTTGCGGTTACGGTCGGCAAGCAACCAGAACACTGGTGGTGCACGGAAAAGCGCTACCGCTTGCCAAATGAAACATAAATCTCTTCTCATTAGTGAAAGAAACGGCACTCAGAAACAGAATACCATCAGCCTTGATTTATTGAATTAAGCCACTGCGGACAGAACGTGTTTTGGCTGAAAAACAGCCTTGATCACCTGAAGTGCGCCATTTTACAACTGTTATATATACGCTCTTTAGGCATGGGCATAACCAAAATACTTAACATACATAATAAATACTACCATGAATACATACACTCGGGGTAAAATAGTGTCTGCAAAATTATCACAATAAAGTTGTATCAAGGAAAATTTCCACATTTTGCTTAAAACGCACCAATTGTATATTTCAAAATAGAGATCCCAATATGCACATTGCCGGCCTAAGATGGTCAGCCAAACTGCTATGCCCACTTAACAGTGGCCACCACTCCTCCTGTCACAAAGGATAGCATGGCCCCGCCCCGATGTAGACAGGAAAAATAAAATGATAATCAAACACTTTCATAATTATTATATTTTTCATCTTTTAGTAAGGAGGCGCGCTCCTTCGCCATTATGGAGGAGCTGCCCCAGGGTATAGTGAATTACCAAAACAAGTTGGGGCGCTTAAGTTATGTTAGGGCTCCTGGGAGGCTGTAGAAAGAATTGGGGATACCAGAAGCAGAAAGAGCATCAAGAGCTGGAAGGTTAGGATCAGTGGAAGGAATGATGGGGAAGATTTACAAAATCTCCATCCAATGCAGCACAGCCCTCCGCGAGGCTGTGATGTGTTGCGTGACCGTGTGGGAGCAGCATAGGCCCTTATTTTCAAAGATATGGCTCTCTCCTCCCTTATCCCTTGCGCTGGCGATGATTTCAGCTGCTATGAGCCATGCACACACCTTAGCGCCGTTGCGCTAGGGTGTGTGCATGAGTGTAACATAGGTTTTGTGCAGGAAGGGCACACTTCCTGTATAAAAAACTATGCTAGGCATGATGCAAAGGTTTTCCACTTTGCATGCATGCTGCACAGTGGAGTACTTATGCAAAGTTGGAAAAGGAAGGAGAAATTAAAGTGTTTCTCCTTCCTTGCGCCTAGTTGAAGCAGTTTTCTCATGCTAAACCCAATCAACTGTTTTTAGTAAATTGGGTTTAGCGTGAGAAACCTTGGGTGGCTGCATGGGAACCTCCATGCACCACCCTTGTCCCCATGGCGCAAAGTAAAGCAAGGCAGCACAATGCGTTGCTTCGCATTACTTTTACGTCATTTCCAGTGCTAAACAAGTTTAGCGCTGGAAAGCTAATTATGACGAAAAAGATTTTGCGCCATTTTGCGTCACTTTTGTGATGCAAACACGGCACACAATCTTAGTAAATCTCCCCCATTATATCTTGGTTATTAGTGTTCTAGAGGTTTTTTTGTCTGGGGAATGGAGTATTTGCAAGAGGCCATGGTCATCCAATCAGTCAGGATTGCCCTATCTCCTTTGTTGACAACATCAATTATTCCTGTGCCATCCAGGATTGCATCCTGTGCCAGGTTTCAGTCACCACCAATGACCATGTGAGTAGAGCTCACTTGTGTTATGAGCCTATTAAGAGAGAGAAGGAAGTCCCTCTTGGTCCCCAGTAGGGTGCAGACAGATCCCACTCATAGCAATCGGTCTTCTATGTTCAATTCTGGTAGGGCGTATTTGCCCTCATTACCAGTACAAGTCTGTATAACTGCACATGGGAGCATCTTCTGGATCAGAATCGCCATCCCACATTCCTGGGAACTGGATATTGGAAGGGTTGCCCCGGGGTCAGAAGGAACAGCTGTAAAGAACTTGCCCCATCCAGTATAACTTGCCCCATCCAGTCTCTTTGCAATTTTTCAATGTCATCCTGAGAAAGGTGGGTGTCCTGCAGGACAGAGATATTGACCCACTTAGAAATAAAACAGGACACGATTTTCTTCCACTTAATGTAGTGTGTCAGGATATTAACATTTAGGGAAACAATAGTGAGAGGTGCATGACATGACACATAGAGCATGTAAAGGGGGACCACTGCCAACTGGGTCATAAGTTGGGGGCTGACACCTTGCCCAGCTATGGCAAGAGAGTTAATGGCAGGGGAGGAGGGGATGGGGTGAGAGGGATTTAAGGGGGCAAGGCACGCAGGAAACATGTGGAGAATGTGAGGGGATTGTGCATATGTGGTGATCGTATACCCTCGAAGATAGCACAAGATCGACACCCGTTTGCAGGCAGGAGCAGCCTCTAAGGTACACCAAAAAGAGAAAAGACAAAGAAGAAAATAACAAAAAACATTCCTGTGCCTTTCAACGGTGGGTCTAAAATCTAAATTCTATCCAAGTACCACACGACGGACTGGCGCCCTAAGTCTGAACGTGGGGCTAGCTCCTGGAAAAAAGATGTGGCTGGATGGAGCTGGGGAGTTAAAAAACAAGGGTAGCAAGGGGAGGAACAATAATAGGAGAAGGGCATAGTGTCAATCCTCTTTCACGTTCCGCATGTCCCAGAACCACGGGACTCCAGCTGACCCACAGCCAATACCAGTACCCAGGGTTGGGTGGAAACTGGGGCCTAGGGCTGAAACCCGGTAGCTTAATGCAGCAACAAAAGGCAATAGGTGCAGAGATCTATCAAGAGGTCATGCAATGAATGAAAGAAAATCCCAAACTAAAAAGTAGGTCACAAGACTGACTCAAAAACAAAGTACAACACGTAATGTACTAATCAACAGCAATTCTTAGCTCAGTCCCAATAGAACGGACGCTGATTCTCCATGCTGCTAGAGGTGACGACAAACTTTAGTAGTGACTTGGATTTGTCTCAATATGTGTCCTGAGTAAGCACCTCCACAGTTTTGAGAAGGGTCTCCCCTTCTGCCTACCTCCTAATCACCTAATCTTGAGATCTGCCTTGGTAGTCCATGGGTCTCCCATCCCACCCATGGAGGTTGTGTCGCAGTTTCCATCTCATAGCACTCTGAACAAATCTTAGCAGGTTTGCTGGCTCAAGAAAGTTCTTTGATGTTCCATCTTCCTTATCCACATCCTGGCCAGTTCCAAAAGGCCATACTTAATATTAAATTTCTGCCTGCAAAAAGGGCCAGTGTTGGAACTGGCCCTTTTTGCAGGGTTATCCCCAATCTTTTTGCCTTCACCCTGTCTTTTTTCTGACCGGTTTCTGTTGTTTTTTTTACTCTGAGCACTTTCTCACTGCTGATCAGTGCTAATGTGCATGTGCTCTCTCTTGTAAACATGATAATATTGGTCTAGACCTGTTTAACATATGTAATTTACCTGTAAGTCCCATGTACAGTGGTATCCCATATACCCAGGGCCTGTAAATTGAGTGCTACTAGTGGGCCTTCAGCGCTGCTTGCCTAACCCACCGAAGTAGACTTTCAAACCTGTCTCAGGCTTCTGCCACTGCAGGGCATGCACTTGTAGTTTACAGCTGTAGTGACATTCACTTAAAATGGTTGCCCCGTCTGAAACTCCACTTTTACTACATTTAAGTAACTTATAAGTTTGGCCCTATCTAGCCCGATTGGCATGGTGCTGTGTAGGTAAAAGGTAGAACATGTGCCTTAACTACGTGACATGTCCTGGTAGTGACAAATAGCCTATTTGGTTTCTCACAGCTGTGAGGCTGCTCTTCTCATAGGTTTGCATTGGGAATTCCCTGATATGTGTTTCAGTGTGGCCATGTTTAATATGTTTGGAATAGTAGTAATAAATCGGGCTTATTGGTGAAAGCGGTTTTGTTATTACTATTTTAGGAATGCCCCCTTAAGAAGTGGGCATTCCAGTGTTCTTATGACTCGTTGTGCCCTGCCTGGTTGTATATTAAACTTTTGGTTTAGACTCACAGGAGAAGGAGCTGTGCATTCACTCTAGACACAAGGGGGGTTGAGGGGTGTTCCTGCCTTTCCTGTGTAACTCAGCGCTTGTCTGAATAGACCTTGGCTGTATTAAGAGTGGTGGGAGAAGTTTCCCTTGCACTTGAATAGGCCTTGTCTGCATTTAGAGTCGTGGGAGGAGTTGCACCTGCACCTGAATATGGCTGTGTCTGACTTTCACACTGCTGTTTCTGCCCCCTGTAGTGTGTCTGGAGCCAGGTCTTGGGATTGAATAGGGTGTTGGACACTTCTAAAAAGTGGTTGAAGTGCCTCCAGAACACTTCTACAGAGGTTGTGCCCCCATATTTAGACACTGCATGTAAATTGTAAAAATTTTAAAAATTGATACTTGTATAGCGCACTACTCACCCGCAAGGGTCTCAAGGCGCTTGTACGAATACCGCAGTGGAACCCATCCTGGCTTTCCCTGTGAGGTGTCCACTCCTGGGCACCCCCAAGGTGGAGACCAGGCATCCTTAGCATTGTGGGGGCCGTTGTGGAGATTAAGCAAGCTATTGCCCAGAGTTGCAGAGTGGGACTCCATGATTGGAATAGGCAGCGAGGCGAGAATTATCAGGTCCATGGAATTTCTGAGCTCAAGACCCACCGAGGCGGGGAATTGAACCCTTGTCCCGGGCTAGACCTCTGCATCAGGGTCTGCCGCTCTAACCATTGAGCCACACTTCTCCATGGACTTGTAACCAGCTGCTGCTGACACTTCAGATTACCTAGAGGAGAAGCTTTTATGCTGCCAGGTGAAGCCGCCACTTGAGATTTGCTTTGCTGACCTGCTGGAAGGACTGTCTCTTGAGCTGCAAGGACCCTGTGGCCTGTTGCCTTCTCCCAGCCTGTGTGCCCCAGTGAGCTCCCAATGCTGTGTGGCTTGCTCTGTGTATTTGAAAATTTAGCCCCTGGTGAGCGCTTTATCCCTTGGGCTCTTGCCCCTAAACCTAGGTGCAGGTAGGCGCATTTATTTCTGCTGAGTGGTAGCACAAGAAGCAGGGTGTGTGCTGCAAGTTGACAGTGGAGATCTTGAGCATCTAAGGACTCTCCCCCCTCACCCTAGCCTCAAGTGTGTGCATCCACTGGGGGCAGAGAAGTCGTTGAGTAGGACACCAAGCGCAGCCGCTTGTCAAGCATTGACACTGGAGTGTCAGGTGTTTCCTAGCAGCCTGCTGAGGCCTGCCGTGAACTAGGAAGGAAGGCCAGACTTAGCCAGATACACAACACATCCAGGTATCGACTGCTGGGCTGTGGGGTTTATACAATAATCTGGTAACTATAGACAGATGTGTTACTCAGTTCCTAATGTGAACATTGACACCTACTTCTGAAAAGGCTTTTCAAACTATACCACCACAATTAGCTACACCAGGCATTAACCCATAAATATTGAATGCAGGCATGAGTAAGGTTCTCACTATGGACTGAGAATGATCTCCCTAGGAAGGCCTCTAGACAGGTTCCAGAACAAGCAAATTCGAATCGTAGCCTATGTTTCTGACAAAATTTTCCCCCGTTCCAAAGGACCAAGTACGATGCGAAGATCTCATCCCCGTCAACCAAATCGTTTGCAAACCCGTTCCTGTCAGTCCATTCATTTGCAACCAAATCATTACACGCAATGGAGCCGGCTTCCGAACGAGCAAGTATGATACACAATTTGGATAGCCGTATCGACACGGTCACAGTGAGATGCAATGGCTGTGATAATCAGACTTTGGGGGACTGCAGCAGGCCCCCCTTCACCTGGGGACCTCCGAATTGGCTAATTGGGGTACCCATGGGCCCCCCTTTCCATGCATACACAGTGTGGCGGGCACCATGGGATGCCCACCACAGGGTGTACATTTTTCCCGACCCACCCCTTTTTGATATGGGAACCTGTGTATACATTCGGTATACAGGCTCCCATAGAGTTCAATGGGAGTATGAGCGAACCGAGTCTGTCACCATATGGGTGCATCATACTCGGTCGCTCAGACTCGCAGAGCTCAATTCACTAGGAAAGCCCTCTGGATACAAGTTGTACAGAGGGCTTTCCTAGCGAGATCGCGCTCGGACCCTAAGTGGGAAAAATCTGTTTTGAAGTGGACAAAAAAAACCCAGCTTCAAGCAGTGTTTCCCTATAGGGGCTCGCAGGAAAAACACAGGATACTAACAATTTGCTTGCAATGGTAATGGCTCCCACGGTAGAGGACTGGGGAACAGGGGTACGGTCTTCACTGCAGTATATACCAGAACACATAGTACCCCTTTTTTTGCACTTCTACCTGAAGTATTAAAGCAGGTCCAAAATTAGCACAGGGCAGTCCACCCAGGATTTACGGATTAAAATATTGGGCAATTTTGCAGCGGTATGAGCCATAATGTTGGGCAACATTAAAAGGAAAGTAGCAACATTAGCTATTTGCTAACGCCTAAGGGATCTGCCTCCCGCACAGCAGGCTCATGAAATATCCTACAGTTATTGAAGAAATCTATGCTTCCATAGATACAGATAAATTGTGAGCCAGACCAGGGAAATAACAATTGGAGAGTACTTCTGAAAAGGATACATTTAAGCAAGCACCCAATTCTTCAATGAAGAAGAAGTGGGACAACAAGAAAACCAAGGATAGAACAATATCCCAGGATGGGTCTCCTAAACAAGAATCTACCAACATTTTTTACAAGCTACCCATCCATGATAATGTTAAACCACCGATAGGTATCAAGATACTGATACTTGTTTCTCTCGTTGCAGATCAGAAGAGCATGTAAACCTAAGGAACGACTCACCATGCTCATCTGACTAAAAACAGGAAGACAAAGTAAAAACATTTAGGGGCATATGTAGGTAAGCCTTTGCGATTCGCAAATGCCATAATTCGCAGAATTACTGGTGTTTGCAAACGCAAAAGTGTGTGATGCTATGTAGGTAAGAAATGTGCCCCGCAAAATTGCTAATCGCAAAATTTGCGAGTAGCAATTTTGCGAGTAATGGCTTTTGCGAATAAATATGCAAATTCACAAGCTGCGTATCAGTATTTGTGAAAATCGTAAATAGCGAATTTACGAAAATTGCAATTTTGCACTTCTCAATTACCACCAACTATGGCCAGGTGGTAACCAGGTGCAACCTATTTAAAGTGGCCCATGATGCATCAGTGGCTTCACACAATGGCTGGGCTTTATGTTATAGCCAGGAGGCTGGGCATCCGACAGGCTGAAGAGAGAAGGAGACGCCAGGAGAGGATCTACAGGACACGCATCACCCTCTTCCATTGCACTGAGGAGGACATCCATGTGCACTACAGGCTGCATCCAGACAGTATTCTTGAGCTGATAGAGGAGCTGACACCCATGCTTGAGCACCCCACATACAGGGCCCACACCATTCCCACACACATACAGGTGTTATGCTCACTGCACTTCCTAGCGTCAGGGAGTTTCCAGGGGGTAATTGCCGCAGTGGGAGGGGTGTCCCAGAACGCACTTTCGTGTTTCTTCCATGCTTTCCTCAATGCTATGATGCAGAGGATGCATAACCACATCACATTTCCAGACACACAGTAGGAACTTGACTAAACCAAACAGGATTTTTATTAAATTGCCCAATTCCCCCACGTGATTGGCTGTGTAGACAGAACACATGTCGCACTGTCCCACCCCCCATCACACAATGAGTATGTTTTTAGAAACAGAAAATCATACCATTCAATTAACATCCAGGTAGTCTGCAATGCCAAAAATTTCATCACCGATATCGTTTCAAAATTTCCAGGCAGCACTCATGAGTCCTTCATTTTTAGACACTGTGCTTTACATCGCAGACTTACAAATGGCGATTTTGGAGAGGTATACCTGCTAGATAATTTCATGGCACACACAAACAGTAGTATGAAATGTTTCAACTTGCAGAATCTCACTAAACTTCAACATTCTTCTTCCATGCAGGAGACAGTGCATATGCTGTGCGTGACTACATACTCACACCCTACCTAAGTCCAACCACAGCTGCTGAGCGGAGATACAACACTGCCCACAGAGCCACAAGAGCCACCATCGAGAGAACCTTTGGAATCCTCAAAAGCCATTTCTGGTGCCTCCACAAGAGTGGAGGCACTCTACAGTCTGGAGACTTGTTGCAAGATAGTGTTGGCCTGCGCTATGCTACACAATATTGCTATCAAGAAGGGAACCCCAGTGGATCTGACTGACTCTGACACATCTGATGAGGAGGAACCAGCCCCCCAACGCAGACGTGCAGGAGGAGCTGGGGCAGCTGTTGGGCGCATGAGACATGATGACATCACACAGAACTACTTCTAGGTAAGAGAAAAAACCACAATGACCAATGTTGTTGTTCAAAAAAAAGTTTACTTCCTTAAATGCAGGATATGCAATGTCACACAATGCGACTCTAATTCTGAAATTAGCACATGTTTATGTCCTCACAGTGCCCAAATATCATTAACGTAAGTCCTCATCCGATGTGTTGCTTCACAACATACCATTGTCCATTCTGCCCCTTCACCTACGGCGTGAACGCCCTGATGCACCACCGTCAGCCTGTTCAGTGGTTTCCGTGTTGTTGTCCACACCTCTGCCCTGACGGCCACTCCTACGCCTTTCTGCTGGTATTGGTGGAGTAGGTGTGCTTCTGCTGGATTGGCCATCAGTGTCTATGCTACCTGGTGTAACAATCCCCCCAGTAACAGCAGCCCGCAGCTGATCAAGTGCATGGGTTTCCTGTACCAGGCTCTTGGCAACGTCCTGACAGCAGTGTGCCATTTCATGTTGCATGCTCACAGTTCTTCTAGCAAGCATGGATATGGCTGTTGATTGGCGGCTCACAGCCCCTGCAAATTGGTCTAGCCGCGTGTTTAGGCGTTGTTGGTTCCTGCGCTGGGCCTGCCTAGCAATTCTTTCTTCATTTAGATTGGCCTCTGTTGCTGTTGCTATTTTTGTGATGCCAAGTCTCACCTCTGACATGTGCCGATTGTGTTGCGCCAGCTGACGATGTATTGACGATATGCCTTTGCTTTGCAGGCGCTGCACACGTAACATTTGGCCCTCCAGCCCAGCAAAAACAGAATCAGTACCTGTTGAGGCACTGCAGGTATTGGCCTGTTCCTCTGTCTGGCTCCACTGACAGTCATGTTGGATGTGGGTGTTTGGGATTTACCCTGAGCTGTGCTTCGTGATGCATCAGCCTGTGTTTCATCTTTTGCATCTGTGGACCCAGATGGCATTTGTATCAATGCAGGTACTATTTTGCGCCGTTTGCTTTGCGCAGAAGGTGTGTCACATGTGGCACCTTGGCTCTCCTGCCCTGCCTGGTCCTCTGCTGGAGCTGTCTCCTCCACTGCTGCAACAGTGTCCTGTGTTGTTGGTCCATCTGCCAAAAAATAGCACACATGAGTTGTGTGTCAATTGAATTTTTTTTCTTCAATAACGTTTTTGACAATACTATTTACATGCCTGCTTGTCTATTTAGTGTACTTTGCATATTGCTATTGGAACTGTTCCCTATGTACCCTTTGTATGTCTATCTGCCCCTATTTACATTACATAGGACTACATTTCCCATTATGCCTCACTGGGTAGTCCTAAAAACATGGACCGGATTTCTATTCATGCATGTGGATTTTGGGCTCTGGGTGGGATGGGAATCCATTGGGTGATTTTGGCATGCATCTTACTTTCTGTGTTGTCTCTGGTTTCAGAGCTGTCCAGGTCGGCCACGCCTATCACTGCCTCACGCATGAAGGTTGTCTCCACCAACTCCTCCAGGGGCGTCGGTTCAGGTGTAGTGGAGCTCCCACCTCCAGTAGCTTTGGCTTCTGCCAATCTAGTGGCCACCCTCTCCTTGGACCTTTGCCACATATCATACCACCGCTTCCTGAGGTCCTCGGTGGTATGATGGGTAACGCCAATTGTTCTGTTCAAGCTGACAAGTGTGAATACAATAAACCTGGCAGTCCGTGTAATTGCGGGTACATCAGGATACACATACGTCATACTCAATGAAGGTGATATGGTACCAATTGAATAAAAATCATATTTATATGCTAATGCTCGAATACATATTGCACCTACTGAAAAAATACTGACAGCAGTACAGACTGCTGTGGTTAGAGAGCAAACCTTGACTGAAGGAAAATGCATTATTGTCATGTCTCCGGTATCAGCATAAGAGGCGGCTACCAGAACAAATGTTCCAAATGCTAAAGCTCTACATCCATGATGGATACAATGGGCTAACCCACTTACTGTAAAGTATGTAAATTACAGATTAGACTCTACACTTCAAACACCAGCATTTCTGCAGTACGAACAAGAATATCCTCTGCGTAATGATATTATGCCTCTAGATAGCTATGACTACATCATTTACACTGATGGTTCTGTTCAACCTGCTGTGGAGACCAAATGCCATTACTCAGCTGCATGCACAGTTGCAAAAGAGTGTATGCAAGATGGAGCCTTCCATTCTGAAAAAACCTACACACAGTGACTAGGTGACTACTTGGCACAGCTGGCAGAATCAAAGGTTCTAGTACTGGCACTACAGAATACGGATGATGGATTCCCCACACTTATTGTGTGGGAGACACATTATTGTGTACAGTCATATAATGAGTAATTATTGGAGCCAGAATGGATTCAGTCATTTGAAAGGCTGCACAGTCAAGCACAAATTACTTTGGGAACAGGTGGTGAAGCTGAAAGAATGCTTGCCATGGGCTTATGTCATCCGTACATTGAGTCATCAAGGTGCTGCCATTCACGTTACAGACAAGTCATGTGCTGATGATGCCACAAACGCGAAAGTTCGCACTGCAGCTGTTTTCTGCAATCAATCGTTTCAAGTATGAGGATAGACAGAGACATCATGGTGACCATCAATGCTATGCGCAATGATACACACCTGACAAAAGGCCTTCTACTCAAGTATTCCTACAAGTTAGATATGCAAAACACACCTTATGCTCAGATTCCAGGACTGCGGACAGAGTAATGCCAAACAGTGATCCCAGACTTAGTTTAATTCTGGCTGCACATGAGGGTCTGGCTTCTGCTGCACATGCAGAGGTGACTGCTACAATTTCAGCATTTCAGCAACACTATTGGAGGCCGGGTCTTTACCAACAGACCAAGGACTTTGTCCTGAATTGTGACATCTGTCAGCAAATGAAGGGTTCCACCCTGGCGCAAACATGTCTTTTGATTTTGAACAAGCTCTTGGCTTGTGTATTTTTGGACCATTGCTGCCCCTTAACATCTGGCGGGCTTACAAATTTATCTTGGTGGCAGTGTATTCCTGCTGTCAAATGAATTAGGTCTGGCCCCAGTGATCGCCTAATGACTGAACTGTTATAAAAGATCAGTGAGTTTTCATTGGGACATATGCAGTTGGCACACTGCATTCTGATCAGATCAGGATCTGAAGTGCAGGCTTACTAAGAGACCATGGGAAGTTTGGGTGTGACCCTGCATTTTTCGTCTCCATACCAGCCAGGGGGAAATGCAGTAGAGGAGAGGAAAAACCAGGACTTAAGGCAGTCTTTAACAGAAAGCGCATTAGGATCTGGTCGCAGTTGGGTCCAGAGGGCATTGAAAATATGCCAAGAAAATCTATGGGTAGTCTGACTCCTTATGATCCAGTTTGGGGTTGAGATGTGGGTCCCCGACCTCGAAAATGCAGTGGCAGAAACACCATTTGACCTCAATGAATATTTGGCTGTTGTACAGGAACAGAATATCTTCTGGGATGAACAAAGCAACATCCAAGTAAAAGTCATCGCCATTGAAGAAGTGAAGGTAGTTTATGCAAGATCCGTCTGGATCCCAAAAGTGAGGGATCTGGTGTGAGAAAATATTGAGTGCAAGAAAGAATTTGAACCTTCTTACAGAGCACCTTTGCCTGTGTTGGCTGTTGAAGGTACATGAACCGTACATTTCCTACCCCTTGCCTGATGATGAGACAAACGGTTAGTCTCCTTTGCTCTGATCAGACCACACCATGTGGCCGATTCTCATCAGTAAACCATGTGGCCTCCTGGCTAGCTACCAATCTCCTCTCACTGCCATACAGGAAGTTTCAGATAGAAGCTTTAATTACAAATGAAGGCTGCTCTCTTCAACAAGAGACAACAGTAAACACAGATTTTGATTTGGAATCCCGTCAAGAACAAGGTCTACATCAATATTCCACTGATCGAGTCTTTGTTTAATTTGCACCAAAATGCTGAGCTACCTAAAATAGACTGGACAGCTTCTGGGGACGTCATCGACTTTGACTACTTCTCACCAGCCCCTGGCCCCACCAACTCAGCTATCTCTGGCTGGTAAGAAAATAATTTGTCTCTCCATTGTTACACCTGGGGATTACACGTGCAATACTTTTCCTGGTCTTCTGAATTGGATTTGTAACTGTTTTCTTTCTTCTCCTCAACAGACATTTTGCCCCTGAATGCTCTGCAGAACAGATGGTTAATTTGGTTCTGAAACCACATGCTTCATCAGACCATGAGCAAAGAGACTTGTCCCTGGTGGACGTTTCAGCTGTTCCAGTTCCAGATGGGATAAGGTGTGATTTGTTGTATATGGTCCAAGTGAACTTTTGAAATACCGCATTTGTTTAAAATTTTCTTTGAGTGACTTATCACCCCCAGTACTATTTTTGGTGATTGGGACATTGATACATTATATGAAAAGTTAGAAGATCTAGAAAATTCCACTGTGTTTTAACCTAATTGTGCTGAGATGTTTTGTTTCCAATGTTACAGTCACCATTTCAACCCCTTCCATGCTCATGACGAGCTGAGCTTGTCATGAGTTGCGCCGCTCGCATGCTCATGACGAGCTCAGCTCGTCATGTAACGCGGCTTTTGCAAAAAAGCCGCACAGCGCAAAAATGACCGCAGCACGCATGCGGTTAAGTTTACACAATGGGAACATTGCCTTATACAACCAAAGGTTAGTTCAAAAGCATTTGCACAGACATTTGACTATGTTTCTGGGTATGGAACATCTGACCTGGCCTCTTTTTACTATTGGCTTGCACCATCACCTGCAAAAAAAATATGTGAATTGGCACCAAGCTGATAACTCTGCTTCTTTCCTTTCACAGCTCTCCTTACAAGGATTCAACTTTTGGAGGGACGAAATTGATGTAAAGTTTATCTCTGGGACAAAAGGCTGGAAGGTTCAGGGAACTAAAGCTTTGTTTAGGACCAAAACAAATGATTTTCCTGAACAAAACTGTAAAACATACACTGTGTCTTGGCTTAGCCAAGATAAAAGATTTGAACACACCATGGGTTCCCACTACTACACCATTTGATGAAAACACCATTGATATTATACTGCGCAAGAGTAAGCCGAACTTATCAGATCCCAATTAGAAGGGATGGTTAGTCTGTCCATTAGACTCTAACACATTTCAGAATAAATTCCAATGTAATATCATGGGATTTAAAGCAAATAGGCATGGCATGTGATACACGCAAACAGACATTTGGGGTGGTAACAACTTACAGTGTTAAGAAGTTTTACCTTGATTGGCTAAACACCTGAATACTGTCAAAGGTACAACAGCACTTGTACTTTTTCTCTGATGACCTGGACCTATGGGACTTTTTAGTGGGTCCTTGAAAAAAACATGTCATAAGTGAATCTGTTATGCTCTCTGTAATGAGATATGGAGAATATCTGAACAAGAAGCTGCTGAAGGTCTGCGTGAGATTGATAGGGCCAATTTAGAACAGGGTATTGCAGTAGTGCATATACTCTTTGGGGCAAATTGTATCATGTGCAATAGACATCATGCAGCAAGACAATTTTACATTACAACACAGACAGTCCCAACTTAGATGTATTTTACTATTGGTACTATTGACCTGGAGATTACAGACACTATGTTCTGGCCATGTGCTGTGGCGACACATTAACATCACAAATCTGTTTTCACCGTACCACCTTTCAGAACAACAGATAGCTATGGCATGAAAGGATGCCAAATACACTATGTTACATATTGAAAGACTTGAGAAGTTGCCTTTTACAGTTGCTGAGGTAGCATCCTCAGATCGGATAATCCATGGGTACTTTACAATACCAATCTTGATTTTTCACTTTCATTACACACTAGAACATCATCAAGTGGGCAGATGTGAAGCATTTGATGAAGGGTACATACACAAACAGTGGGAGCTTCCTTTAACATTAAGGTGTTGGAGTAAGGATACTGAAGTTTTTTTCAGTGGTGCTGACTGCAAGAATACTTTAAGTGGGTCCCTAGTATGCAAGGGGGTTTCGTTGCATGGAGCATGTAATGCGTCTGTGGTGAACTTATCTTGTTACATGAAAGAGACTTTAGCATCCATGACACGTCTGACTTTCAGATTGCTTTCAAATGTGAAGTACCTGATGTTCAACAGACTCCTTTGCAGTGGGGTGACACCAGGGGTTGCCTATGTTGTGCCAGTATCTTCCATTGTCACTTTTTGTACAAAAGTTCTGTTTCCGCCTGCCTGTGTAGTTAGGGAGGATACACAATGGTCTTCAATTATTCTTGCCACAGGGCATTTTGATGCCCTGAGCAAACTGAGAGCCTTATTGTTTTCAAAAAGATGTGATCTTAACTTTGTCAAAGGAGACATTTAATCTTCAGGTAGCGTGTTCCTCTGTGAAGATACAGGTGCTTCTCCGTACCAACTTTCCACAACGTTTTGGGGAGCTGGTCCATCATATATTTAACATATCTAGTATGACTGGAATAGCAGGGTTTTTCAGGAGCATTGGCTCTGGGTTTGTTAGCACCATCCAGACGGTGTTTGTAATTATTCCATCGATTATCCACTCCGACATTGAAAGCATCTTTTGAGGTATTCGTCTGTTCTTGCTCTTACTTGCAGGCATATTGCTCTTAATACTTTTTCTCCAAAATGGATGTCCCAGTTTGAGATCAAAGGGAGCTGGTGAAGCCCCTATGTCTTGCTGTACTGTGAATGCCTGGTGCTTTACTTTGTGGTACAAAGCACAGTGGTCACAATGGGAACAATTTAAAATGCAATACTTATATGTACCCAATCTCAATAATACCAGTCAAGCATTGGTTGAATTACATTCTTCATAGAATCAAATTCTTGGAACACATTAAGTCATGTGAAACAGTGGCTCTAAACTGAGTGAAAAGAGTAAATAGAAGTGCTTGTGGGTATATCAGAAGGGAGAAGGATATTCAAGTGAAATTATATACAGTGCATCTCTCCAATTTTAGCATGACCTGTCTTGAAGACAATTTGCATTATTTGGTTAACCACCGTAATAATATATAGCATATACATTCAGTATTATCAACGAGGTGGAAATTAAACACAGTCCAGGTAAGTAGATGCAATTGTCAACGTTTGGCCTCTAAAAGGTGGGGTGGCAAATAGAACCTTGTATTGGGATCTACATCAGGACAGGTAAGGGTCAAATGAAACCAATCAATAACTTCATAGACGCTCTGGCAATGAAATAGGACAAAGGGAACAAGGCAAAGTGGCATCAGGGCTCACATATGTCCCACCGAATTTAAGCGTGTTGGCAAATCAAAGAGAAGTGGACCTCCTCATGGCTTCAAGATGCTGAAAAAACAATAGCCCTTCTGTTTGTATAACTGAACCTCAGGCATGAGATTCAAATGCAATAATAATGAATACATTAAAATCTGCCCACTTACCAACAGGATAAAAATCTCCTTATTGAGGTACAGAAAAAGTATCCGGGGCATTGGGGTAATGAATCTGCAATGATTCATTCAACAAGTCATCCATTAGACTGATGGGCTGGTGGTCAGGTCAAGGTGTGAATTTATAATGAAGGCGGGCGGTATGCATTTACCCGCACCTTTTCTGTCTTGCTGATTTGTGGCAATGACAGGAAATGAATTCCAAATGAATCAGGAATAGAATCTTAAATAGTAATGAATTTTCATCCGTGAGTGGGATGACATACGGTCAAGGTTACCCATAAAGATGTGCGCAAAGGGGATTCAGTTACCTTAGATTGTAGCAGACGTGACCAGAGTGTCTTGCGTTAATGCGATTGCACGGAGGAATGGCTAAATATAGACTTCTCTCCGAGTACACACAGCCATGTCGGTGGCCCAGCCGCTAAATGCTGTGGCCTTGGATGTGTGTACAAAGGGATGTACATCCCTATGAGGCTAGAAATGTGGAAGACCAGCTCATGAAGATTCTACATTGAAGTTTATTATGAAAAGGAAATTCACATGGCTTCATAGCGTACAGCCTGTCTTCCGCTGCCTTCTGTGCACTTACAAGTATGCCCTAAATTTGTGCTCAGGATCATAACTGCCTGAATGTTCGGACATACACATAGTGATGGACTCGTTGAAGGATGATGGAGAATTTCATTGCACCTGGCTGCGTTCTATGAGCCTCCCTGGGCTGCCTCAATGCCTAGTGGTTTGGATATAGGCTCTGTGTCAACAGAACATGAAGTGGTTGTTTTAGCTCCCTCAGTGGCTAATGTGGGGTGGATAAGAACATACTTGCTCCAAGGTGTGCCTCTGGGATCATCATCTGCGGATGCTGCGAACAGTGGTGTTTGATCTACCACTCGGAACATGTAAACATTCTGCTCTTACGTGTGGTGGGAACTTTTTCCGGCCTGTTTTTAACTTCAAAACGTGTTTTATATTGCCTTCCATTTCATTGCTTGTATATTTTACAAACATAATTGGCTTTCTTTATGGTTTAGGCCTCCAAATACCATGAGTGGATGCTTTTAAGTTATTTTTTTTTATCCTTTTTAGAGTATAGCTTTTTTTTGAGGATTTTTGCTTTTCATATGCTGTAGCAAATGTTAGTTATGGGTTTTGTTTACTGTAGATAGCTTCTTAGCTGACTTATGTATGAGGAGTTGGTGTTATGTGTCCTACTTAGGCCTAGTAGGTCTCGTTGCCATTTACACATGTACACAGCTTTTTCCTAAAGGTGCCTGAACTTTGCCACATCGAGCGCCATGACACCTCCGGGTAAGAGATGCGCTTTACAAATTAATTAACATAACATAACATAACATCGGCTTTTGACACACTTTTGCATTCATTAAATTTGTGTTTGTTTCTTGGAATCATCGACCTTGCTAAACATGAAAAAGCTTCGCAAGAACACTCACAGATTGCCTTGGCATTGTGTACTAGCCCTCACGTATGTTGTGCAAAAGTGTTTATAATTTGCATACATATGGTGACACAGCTATCTGTGGAATGCAAACAATAGGCAGCCTGATCACAATCTCAGCCCAAGGCAAGGACGTTGTTTTTTTAATATAATATTTTGTTTCTGAGTATGCTCAAGGGAGACAGTTCAGCTTTTTTAAAGGGGCCCCTGCATGCTGAAGCTTTTGTCTCCAAGCAGCTGACTGACATCTCCATGAGGGGTGTCTCGTTCGTGACCAAGATGGGTTCCTAAATTCTTACCCATCAGGTAATGGGGTTGGATCATCCAGAAGGGGATTTCTTGGCAGAACACACATGTATACCCTAGACACGTAGAATAGGGCTTGCATAGTAGGAGTACTCTAGATTGTTACACTGTTACATATGCATGCATATATACATTGTCTCAGCAAGATGGTGGAACTCTTCTTTCTATTCCCTGTCCTGACTCTTATTATAACTTTCGTCTGTTACTGTCTATTGATCATAACGGCACATATTTTCTATACAAAGTCACTTTGGTTCAATAATTTTTGAAAATGTCCCTTTGTGTATTTTTGCTATATTTCTCTGAGCAAAAAAGAGCACAGGTGTCTGCACAAAAGGTTCCTGGTCTGTCAACGGGGTTCCCAAGGGAATCAGGTTGGCATGTTCAGTGTTTGCCAGAACTGTTAGTTCCATGTCTAGGTTAGGGGGCTTGTAGTGGCAATGTGAACTCGCTGGTCTAAGGGACAACATATCCCGTGGGGGTGCATTGAATCACTAACCTTCAGTTCCTTCTGATTACTGGAAACTAAACGACAAGGACACTCTCTGGTAGTTGTTATTTTCTGAAAATTTCAACAACTAAATATTCCTATAAAATCTGAGTAAAGGGAGTGAGGGATTATAAAGGAACCTTCTTGCAAGGCAACAATGAGACAGACAATGCAGAATTGTATCAATAACTTTAACTGAAAGCTACAGTGGAGCTTCCTGAGCTTATCATCCTAGCAAGCCTTGCACTACAATAGCCTGCCCTGCTATTATATTAAACATAAGCCTTGTTCTTCAAATGGGTATGAGGTTGTGACATTTGAAATTCAAAATAGACCCTCTATTCTCTGTTATGCTAAAATTTGTGTGGAAAATCGGGTTCCGCCATGTTTAAGGCGCTTGTATCTCGGGGTGATCAGAAGATGTTGACAAGATGAGCGAAGTGTACGGGAGGGGGTATATTTCCTTATCATTTTAGAGATGAACTTAGGGCCTTCCCCTAGTAGTGCCTTGTGTACGATACAGCCCAACTTAAAGACGCTGCGCTGTTCTACAGGGAGCCAGTGCAGCTGTTTAAGTAATGGCTTTACATGCTGACGGGCCGGGAGCTGAAAAATGAGTCTAGCCGCATGGTTCTGTATTAATTGAAGGCGTTGTAGTTGGTATGCCGGGATTCCTACATAGAGTGAGTTGGCGTAGTCGAGTCATGAGATGATGAGGGCGAGGACGACCAGAGTCAAGGCCTCTGTTGAGAGGAATCGTTATCTTTTTTTTATTTTCCGTAGCATGAGAAAGCAGACCGAGACCACTGAGCTGATCTGGGATTTCATCGACAGGTCCTTGCTAATTTTAATCCCTAGGCTTTTTGCCGAGGATGCAGGTTCAGGCGGAGGGCCCAGGGATGGAGGCCAGAAATTGGTCCACCTGTCAGAATTAGCTCTGTTTTGTCTGGGTTCAATTTTAATTGACTGGTGTTCATCCACTTACTGATGTAAGTCATTATGGCCTGCAAATTAAGTTCAGAATGACTCGTGGGTTGGATGTTAAAGATTAATTGCAGGTCGTCTGCGTAATTGAACACCAGAACCTCCATGTCCTTCAGTGCCGTGATCAAAGGCTGCATGTACAGGTTGAACAGGAGGGGGGATAGCGAGGAGCCTTGTGGGACACCACAGGTGAGGCGGCCTTTTTAGAGCAAAAGTTACCCAGGCGGACAGATTGATATCTGTCCGTCAAGAAGGACTGTAACCAGCTTAGGGCCTGGCCCCCAATGCCCGCGCTGCTGACACGGTCAATCAAGATGTTGTGATCGACCGTGTCAAATGCAGCGGACAGATCGAGGAGGATCAGGGCTTGGGGAGAGTCAAGGTCGGCTCCAGTGCGTAGCTCGTCCATGACGGTCAAGATGACAGTTTCAGTCGAGTGGGCCGGCCTGAAACCAGCCTGATGGGGGTCCAAATAGCAAGCATCCTCGACAAAAGAACTCAGACAACCTGCCACATGCGCCTCCAAGATCTTACTAAGATAGGGTAGAAGGGATAGGGGCGATAATTGCTCAACACTAGAGGGTTGGCACCAGGTTTCTTTAGAATGGCAAGGATGTCAGCATTTTTAAAGGAGTCAGGGACTGTGCCGCTAAGAAGTGAGGTATTCAAGAGAGATAGGGGGGGTCGGGGCAAGCACTAAAAGCTTCTCATAGTATGTGGGGTGGGCCGCTGTCAAGAGGAGAACCAGATTTAACTTTAAGCAGAAGATTAGAGAAGGTTTCAGAGGTGATAGGAGGGAAGCAATTGAAAGAGGATGGGTGGTGACAGGGAGGGGCGGGAGGGGTGGGTGAATTAGGGGCTGGGATGCTGACTTTTATCATGTCGATTTTTTCAAAGAAGTAGTAGTTTAGTGAGTCGTAGAGTTCCTTAGAGTGCACGGGTTGCGCCGAAACCCTCTCAAGGTCTGTCAATTCATCTACAATTGAGAAAATTTCGCGAGTTTTATTAGCAGAATTTAAAAAAAAAATTGTTAGGAACTCCGTTTTACAAGAGATAATAGTAGTTTTGTATTCCTTAAGAAGAGCCAAATAGGTTAGTTTTAGCTCCGGTTCGTAGTTCCTTCTCCATTTACGCTCAGCTTGTCGGAGAGTTAATTTAAGTTTTTTTAAGGTAGGGGAAAACCATAATTGCGCACTATGTGGTCTGCGGGTTTTGATGTTTTTAAAGGGGGCGACTTTGTCACTGGCCGCATCCAACCAGGTGGTGAGATTTTTGGACTGAGTGCTGGGAGGGGATTTGAATATCGAAGGAGCTGTGTTAATTAAAATAGTTTTTAAAGACTCAAGACAGGCACGACCCCAGTTTCTGGCTGACATGCTACTGGGTTTAGTAGTTGGGGCCATCACGGTGTTCAAGATCAAATAGTTTATTAAACTGTGGTCTGACCAGGTACAAGGCTGAATTAAAGGTTTTGTGATATCTAAATTTAATGTCCATATTTGGTCTAAGATATGGCCTTTATTGTGCATAGCTGCTTTTACGTGCTGTGTGCAATTTAGGCACATCAGAATTTCTGTGAGTTCTTGGGAGGATGAACTCTCTTTTATATCGCCTGGCCAGTAATTAAAATCACCGACTATCAGTACTCTTGAGTGATTGATCACCATTTGGGCAATTAGGTCGCCAAAGTCCCGCGGGAAAGAAGGCATGTATAGAGGTGGTCGGTAGACGACTATACAGGCAAGGGAGGAGGGTTGGGCTTCTAGTTTAATTGTAAGGATTTCTGTGTGCGCTATTTGAGTGGTGGTCAACATGGTAAATTGAAGCTTTTTGTGAATTATAGCAGCTACTCCACCGCCGACTTTGCCTGTATCCTATCAACGTGGAGCAGGTAATAAGGTTCGGTAATAGCAGTTAAGATGTCCGGGGAGGAATCAGGGGAGACCCATGTTTCAGTTAAAAACAGAATATCCGGCTTGTGTGTGTCGATCAGGGAGAATAGCTCTAGCTGATGGTCTCCCAGAGAGCGAGTATTGAGGTAAAAAACAGATAGGTCATGTTCCCTGTTCATAAGGGGTGTAGGCTCTGCTGCCGTTTTGATGGATGGGGTGATGGCAATGGGTATTCCGGTGTGAGGCTGTGGGGGCATCGATGTGGAAGAGCTGGATAATAGGTATAGGAGTCCCTGCTGCTCTAAGGAATGGAATAGGGCCGGGTCTATCCCCAAAGTAGGCTGCAGAGATTTCAGCCTGTCAGCTGAGTAAGTTAAGGGTCGGGCAGGGTGGCTGGCCCCTAGCCCCGGTCTGTCGCGGACGGGCGCAGGCGGGCTTGCCTTAGGCGCGCCTTCGGCGCGCCTTCGGCGCGCAGTCGGCGCGCCCGCTACGCCCGTCCGCTGCGCGATGGCAAACACATCCGGTTTTATGGGGAGAGAAGCGGCTTGCCACTAGACCGCGTTCTCGCGCCCCAGCCGGAAGTGTCAGAAGAGTTAGGGATAGGTAAAGAACTCCCTCCACATCAAACGAGCGAGGCTCGCGGTGGACCGGGGAGGTTAGGAGAAATCCCAAGAGTGGGGTGAGTCACCAGATAAATGCGCAGCTAGCGCTGCAGTCTGGATACCGTGACACAAATTAAAATTGCAGTTTGCAAGTATTTTAAAATAACAATACAGGAGTGCCTAAATCTGTAAGCTAGGAAGCCTACCAGCAAGTAGAGCCCGTCGTCCTCCTGTTCTCCGGTTTCCTTACCCAACAAGTATTGCTGGAAAATGCTCCAGCAAGCTCTTGGTCGAGCTTGTGATGGTAGGAGTTCACTATAGGCATCATATTGAGTGTTACAATAAATCATGTCTTTAGTCCATTCCTCCACAGTTGGAATCGGACCCCTAGCCCATCGCATCGCCACCAGTCTTCTAGCAAGTAACAGCCCCATCGCCACCAGCTGTCGGACCTCCTTTTTGATCACCTTATCGTACCCCAGCATTTCCAGGAAAGGGTTTGGGACAAGAGTGAGTCTAGTTATTATATTTGAAGTGTGGAATATTTTCGCCCAGAATTTTGATATTCCTGGGCAACCCCATGCTACGTGGAAACAACTGGCAATTGACTCTGTGCAGTAATCACAGGCACCCGACTCCCGCAGACCATAGCTGAACATCCTTTCTGGTGTGTAGTATGCTCTATTGATATTTTTGAAGTGTATGAGGCACTACCTATCATTTAGCAATATTTGCCTCATTACTTCACAACAATATTGCCATTCTATGTCTCGTATAGTTCGCTCCAAATGTCTCTGCCAGTCCTGCCTCACTTTCCAATGGGACGTTCGTCTGTGCTCTTGTGTAATATTATAGATCCTAGAGACCAGCTTAACTGAGGTAGGAGCGCAAATGGTGTGTGTGAGGGCTGGTAACTCAGGTGGTTCCTGGAGATTTTTCCCCAAAGTGCCTTTAATGCCGGTTGTACTCTGAAGTACTGGTAGCAGACCGAAGGCAAAGGGGCGTGTCCCTCAGCAGTTCTATTCTAGATCTAGTTCAGAATACACCATCCTTGAAAAGGTCATCTACTTCCATCATCTCAAATTTGTGCAGTGCCCTCTCCCTGCGCGTCAGGAGCCAGGTGCACCACTCTAGAGGTGCCAAAGGCGAGTACAGTAACGCGCCGCCTGTCTATCAAGTAGGTTGCGCCAAGAGTGTATGGTGGGGTTAAGACAGTCCAGTATGCTATGCCTTCCAGTGGGCATCTTAAATAGCGACTGTGGGAGGGTGTCTGGGTCAGCTGCTATTTTCTCTATGTGTATGTGCAGGAGAGCCTCTGGGCCAGGTATCCACACATGTGTGTGTGAGCACTGAGCTGCTCAGTAGCATAGCTCTAGATCTGGGGTGTTGATACCCCCCATGGAATGTGGCAAAGTAAGAGTGTGCCATTTGCCCGGGGGTGTTTACCTGCCCAGACTAGTTAGATTAAAAGTTATCTAATCTTAGTGAATATGTGTGCTGGGAGTAACATGGGGATATTTTGAGAGAAATATCCATCTAGCCACGTCTTCCTCTAGTCTACTCAAGGCTCTCCCATAGTTGTCAGGGAGGACTACCTCTGAGTCAGTGTGCACCTGAATACCTAAATAACAGACCAAGTCTGTGGTCCACTGCAATGGGAATTCCATGTGAATTAGTTGTGTAGACGGGGTTAACGGGAAAACTAGGAACTTGGTCCAGTTGATCTTTGAGCCAGACAGCTGCCCACATCTGACCACTTCAGATAACACCAGAGTGAGGTGCGTAGCAGGCACTCTTACATATGAGATCAAGTCATCCGCATAGGCTGATGCTATCAGTTGACAGTCTCAGAAGTGCACCCCTCGATGACGGTGATATTCCCTGATTGCACACAGCAGGGTCCCAGCGACTAGCGCATATAGCAAAAGGTAAAGGGGACATCCCTGTCGGGTGCCTCTGGAATTGGGGATAGGGGTCGTTACTGTCATCACTATGGGCTGCGGCTCTAAGGGCACCTCGTCACCATGTCATACCTCTACCTGTGGGCGTACTCGTTCCCTGTATGGAAAGATGCATTGTGTGTTTCACATTGGCACGCTATTGGTGGACTTGTGCTCAATTTTGCTATAAACAAAATGCCATGTGATATTAGTGACATAATGTGCATTCTGAATTGTATTTTACATATATTGTACCTAGATAATATGTGTTTTATTTGCAGCCACCCAGATATAATTGTGCACGTATGCTAAGGTAAACATGTTATGCCTAGAAATATAAGATGCCTAGAAACATTTCATGAAAAACTCACGGAAGAAAGACACCCAAAATAACTCTTCTTTTAAAATGTAGCTTTATGCAGCAAAGTTAAAAACATTATTACAGATTACAACATCTTTGTTGCTGCTGCTTTCCCAACTTTGTTTTCTGGAATGCTCGCTGAGACGCGATCGCGCTGGGACTGCCCATCGCGTAGAAACTTCTAGCGCGTGCACGGGCGGCTCCGCACTATAAAAGGAGCCACGCCCATTGCACAGCGCTCGTTATTCTCTCCGTTTTAGCCGTCCGAGTCTCCCGTTGGCTGCTGGATTTACATCCGATTTCTTCCGTGCCCTTCCGCGAGGTGAGCTGTTTCTGGGGGACAAGAGAATCATTGCAGTTCGTGTTAAATCAGGGTAAGACGTTTTCGTGTACTTTACTCAGATGATTTAAAATACAGTATTTGTGGATCATGTTTACATAATTCTCTTTGAGTATGTTTGTGTATGTTTAAGAGATGTAATATAAAGATGTAGAGCATTAATGAATATTCAATTTTTCCCACAGTATTCAAATATCACCAAGCCTTATCCCAGTTAAACAGTAAGGGAACCCAGGTAATTGCCAAAACAATATTTTACAGGCGCAAATAGTTGCATTTGGAATGGTTCCTTTTCAAGTTGTTCCAATTCTCTTTTTCAGATCTCCTTCCCTGCTGTTCCCTTTCCACCTTCCTTTCCCCCACCTGGCCACTCTCATGTTCTGTGTCTTTATGACAGTCAGACTTGGAGCTGCCTGGAGATGGAACCTTCTGTCATCGCACAAGCTCTGAGGAACATCTCCCCTTTGACAGTTACTTTATTCCCTAATCTGACTATGGCTACCGGTGCCTCATACAATACCCTTACAAGCTGAAGGAAGACCTCGCCCACCCCTACTCATCTCAGTACTGCCTCCATGAAGGGCCATTCCAAAGAGTCGAATGGTTTCTCAGCATCTAGAAGGATAGCTGCTGCTTTGACACTCGGATTTATGTGCTGAATCGTGGCAAAGACTGTTCTAAAGTTAGATGTTAGGTTACGCCCGGCACAAACCAGTCTGTTCCTCTCCCACCTAGCTAGGGAGCAGGGGAGCAATATGATCGGCCAGTATTTTAGCAAAAAGTTCATCATCTACTTTTAGCAGGGCCAGGGGTCTGTAGAAGAACAATCATTAGGGGGTTTCCCCAGCTTAAGAAGGGTGACTATTATGGCTTCTCTCATCAAGGGGATAATCCTTTTATTTTGTGCCATCTCATACAGGGAGATGAGTTGTGGTATAAGCAAGTCTTGAAAGGCTTTATAAAAAGCGACCGTCAGGCCATCCAATTCCGGAGCCGTTCCCCCCCTCATCGATGTTTATGCTACCCTTACCTCGCTAGAGTCCGTTGTGCCATAAGATACTCTCTGTGGGAGTCTGTAAGCCAAGTCATCTGTAAATGTGTAAGATATTTCTTTGTGGCTTTATCGTTTGTGTTATGAATAATATCTGCAGAATCTGTCAGCTCTCCCTGACGAGTCCTGTATCATACTGCTGTGTACCCCAAAATTTCTACAACGGTGTTAGTATCCCTAGGGGGGCACTGCAAGTTGGTCAGCAGTGCTCCAGGGCACTCACCCTCCCCATACACATCCACTGTTGTGCATTTGCCCAGATGTTTAACTTCGCTCTCTGCTGTGTCTCAATATTTATCTAGGGTTTTTTATGCTATCTAAGCATTTATCTCACCGGTCCTTTGGTGTCCCTGCTCTAAGTGTGCCATTTCAGACTCTAGGCTTGTGAGCCTGTTCTGAATCGATCACAATACCCAGCATGTTTTCATATAGCCTGCCACCTAATAAATTCCTTGAAGGCTTCCCAGACCACTGAGAAAGAGGAGACAGATCCAATGTTTTCCCTAAGAAATTCTTCAATAGCCGGTGCCATTTCCGAGTTAAACACCTGGCTCAGCAAGGAGTATGGGGGAACCTCCATGTGAACGGTGCTAAACATTCAATGGGGATTTCCAAGTCCAACTGGACCGTGGAGTGATTTGAGTATGTCCTAGGGAGAGGGTCACAGCTCGTGACAAGTGGAAGAAGACTTCTGGACCCCAGCCAGTAGTAGTGTGTGTGTTGTGTGGAGCAGAGTAATGTGTAAACCCTTGGGAGGTATTAGGGCACTGCCTCCACACATCTACTAGGCTCAGCTGTTCCATTAAATCGACAAAAGTGCTTGCCACTGCTGCCGGCCTCCTGCGTTGGCCTCAAGTTCTATCAGTGAGGGGATCCAGTATACAGTTAAAATCCCCCCCCCCATATTTGCAAAAGGTCATCTGCCTTGATTAGACGCACCGCCATTGCATGATAAGAAGGTGGTCATCATATGTTATCCAATCTGGCTCTAAATCTTGTCATTAGGGTCAGTCTTCTCGATCAGCAGCATAATGCCTGATCTGGAGTTAACCCAGGTGAGTATGCTTCTTGCATGTGATGTGAAGCCTGCTGCATGGAATTGGCCCTGCATTCTCTGCAAGGTCAACATATTGTTTTGGGGAGCTAAACATGTTTCCTGTATTAGTGCAACATCAACCTGGTGGTACCCACCACCCTTCAAAGTTTCCTGTAATCCTTTAATCCTCGGACATTCCAAGTCCAGGGCCAAATTTTCTTGTTCACCATATATGGGATATCAATGTGAAATTCTGTGCGATTAGATTCAAAATCCTAGTTTCAGTCATGCTATATCCTGCTGAACTGATTTCCCTAGGACGTACCTTCTGCAATTGTATAAGAAACTTCGCCCATAACCCACCACCGCCTACGCTATGACTTCGCCAACTGAGCATAGACAATCCCATAATCACCTGCCCCCACTATTAAGCTGCCGAACAAAAACCTTAAAACAAATAAGAACAATAACAATACCAATCACACCAAGCGAATTACATGGTGGGGCAGATGTTACTGGCATTCCACCTGGTTTTGAGTGACACTCAGGTGGTGGTCTCCCTCAGTCAGCAAGATAAATGCATGCCAGCCTTAACTTCATGCCTGGTGAAGGTATATGAATGGACGGGTAAATTATTCCTAAAATTGAATGCAGCAAAAACAGATCTTATGCTCCTGGGCCACTCTGCCCCTGCGAACATAGACCTTTTGTGGCCCAGCTGCTTAGGCCCCCCTCCAGTCCCGAAGAAACAAATTAAGAGCTTGGGAGTTTGGTTCGACGGCAATTTAGATTTAAAAATACAGGCTCACAAAGTTGCAGCAAATTGCTATGGACTGCTAAGGATGTTAAGGAAGATTCTACCCCTTCTTCATTCTGATGCCAGACATATTCTGGTCCAGGCACTTATATTATCTCACCTTGACTATGCAAATGCAGTTTATTTGGGTGCACCATTGGGAACCACTAAGATACTGCAAATTGTTCAGAATTGTGCAGCTCGTCTTCTAATGAATACGCCCAAACGCATCTCTGCTAGACCTGCTCTTGGTCAGCTGCATTGGCTCCCTATTCAGGAAAGGATTACGTTTAAGGCTATGTGCACTGTCCATAAATCTATTTCAGGAAAGGGATCTCCACTGCTTCAGTCAATGCTGCAATTATACTGCCCCAACAGAATTTTGAGATCCAATAACAAACGACTGCTTGTCGTTCCTGTGATCAAGTGGTCACGAACTGGGGGTCGATGGTTTTCCTATAATGCAGCGAAGTTCTGGAACCAGCTTCCGGACTATTTTCGACTTGAATCGTGTCATCTTAGATTTAGGAAGCAGCTTAAAACCTTCCTTTTTCCCCAGTCCGCTTAAAATCTTCCTCTTTCCATGATCAGTTGAGGTGGACAAGGTGTCATGATAAGCGCTGGGATGCCCTTGGGTAGCCATGCGCTATATAAGTGTCTCTTCCTTCACTCATTCATTTTGAGTCTCCTGAGTCCAGTCTGCAAGTTTTCTATGTTGCTTCTCTCATTTTTAGCCTCTTATGTCCTTTCTCTAGTCCCTTGTCTGTGGCGCTTAACACCCCGCATTGATTCAGTATTTTATCGTAGGCTATATGCACGCTCTGTGTATCAGGCGACGAAGGGGGAGCAATCTCGGTCACGGCATTCACAAATGAACTTCTTCCATGCTTCACAGGAGTAGACCATGCTTATGCCATAATAAGTGGAAAAGCCGGCGTCCGCCATCCGCCAGAGGGGTAATCAACTGTGTCTTTGTCTTGAGACCCAGGCAAGAATAAATAAAAAGTCATAGTTCACTTTTCCTCAGGGTCTGAGTTGGTGTCATCCTGTGACTTTCGGGCATTCGGGGAGCCTCCTTTAGGACTATCGCTTACTCTTTCTTTCAGAAATTGCAGTGCCTGTTTAGGGTCATTGAAAAAATATGCTTTCCCATCCGCTTGCACTTTCAAATATGCCGGGTAGATCATGTTATAATCTAAGTTAAGATCTCTCAGCTTGCCCTTTTCTGTCAGGAACTGTTGCCGTGCCTCTTGCACCTGCTGCAATAAGTCTGGATAGATGGATATATACATATCCTCGTACATCAATGATTGCAGTTGTCTGGCTTTTCTGAGTGCAGCATCTCTGTTTCTGCAATTAAGTACCCTGGCAATGATGGGATGCAGCTGGGCATCCGGCACCGGCCTGGGGGCCTAGAGTATGATGGGCCCGCTCTATAATGAACATGGGTGAGAAACTTTCTTTGCCCAGGAGGGTTACTAGCAATTGTTCAATGAAGAGCTCCATGTTCTTATGATTTGTATATTACGCTATCCCAATGACTCACATGTTATTTCTCCTTGAGCGAGCTTCCAAAACCTAAGCCTTGGATTGGACAGAGATTAACAGCTTGTCTAGCTTAGCGGTCGTGCTCAAGGTAGTGTTTCGGGAGTCCTCAATGTCTGAAACTCACTTCTCCACAGTATCCAACCTCTCCGAGTGATTGGCCAGCCGCTCAGACATTCTATCCATTCTTAAGGTGAAGGCATCGATCTTCCCATCTATTTTTGTTAAACTGCGCTGCATCGCCATCAAGATCTGCTTTAAGCCTGAGTCGGTCACCTTGTCCCCCATCTCTGACCCCAACTCTGTGGCGGTCTTCTCCAAGTCTTGTTGCCCGAGAGTTTGTATGGTTCGAATTGAAGTTTAGGCTGGGATTTTTCTGTACGTCCCATGATTCCCTAAACGGCAGGATCCTGGATCCATGGGCATCCTCACCTGGGACAGATATGGGGGCACTTTCTGTAGTTATACCACTGATGTGCATGCAGATTTAAATGGCAAACCCGCTGTCACACAGCCACCGTTACCTCACCGTTGTGATCTCCAGGTACAACCAGCGGCTGATGCGCTACTGCTGTGCTGCTTTAGGGGTTATGTCTGTGGCATAGGATGGAATCAGTTAGGAGCTCACAGACTGGGTTCCGTCTCAGGATCACTGATCATGTTGTCACTACTCCCCGTGTGTCCACCCGCACTGTTGCTCCACATATCCACACACACCTACCATTCCAGGACCCGCAGCATTTGTGAAGTCAGCTTTGTCTCGTGCTGAAAATTAATATAGTGATTGCGTTTACATCCCCGGGAGTGCCACTTTTCTCCCAGAGTCTGTCCCAAGAGGGGCCCTACGGTGGCTCAGCAAACACAGGCCTCCCTCCCGTCATAAAATTGAACCCAAGGGCTCCTCCACAGCTGAGTGATGTGAAGCCTACGCCAGTCTCAGTCTGGGTGTGTTTGGCGCTCGGCATACCGTCCCTACCAAAGGACTGGAAGAGTCACCTGGGTCCCGCACCAGCTAAGGGTCTACTCTGGCCTCCCCCTTCAGCACCTAGAGGTGGAATCTGACAGACGTCAACTCAATCCTAGCGCCTTCTGTACGGCTCTCCACGTTTCAAAGCTCCAGGGCTCCGGAGTGTTGTTCACTCGACCGCGGCCTGGAGCGCTGCCCAAAACTTCGCACAATTGCCAGCACCAGTTGTCGGAGTCCAGCGGGAGCCCATTCCTCACTCCCGGTTGCGTGGATCTTGCGCAAGGGAGACACCCTCCGAGCCACCTTCACTTCGCTATCCGGGGCCACCCACCCCTCTCAGGCACGGCAGAGGGATCATACTTGCGTGCGAGCTTCTCATTGCAGGCCCCGGCACCAGGCTGGGATCCGCCGCTCTTCGTTAGCCCCAGCAGCAATGGTTTTTCTCGGGGTTTCAGCTTCCATTTGCGTCCGGGTCTCCACCTTGGCTCAGGAGGGGGTGAGTAGAACTCAATTATTTAAGGCAAGAAGCAAGATCATTAACGATCGATGTTGTGGCTCACAAGGCTACCCTAGAGCGTGGCCATCTTTGGACCAAGCAAGCTCTCCCCCCCTCCACATGCTGATATTCCATGGTCACAAGCATAATTGTGTTCCTGAGAAGAATCCCTGCAACAGGTTCAAAGGCTGTTAAACAATATCTTAAAGAAATAAATGAAGCAAGGGTTCGGACAAGGAAAAATATGCACAGGAGACTACAAAAATGTGGCCTGCAAAAATAAAAACAAGGACTAAATCTTTGTCAATGCATGAGTTGAATAGAGGGGAATATAATTTGAAGGACCTCAACAAAATCAAAAAGCCGGATCACTAGTAGTATCCTGATAGCCAGTCTGCCCATTCTTTTCAGGACTCTTAGTGCATTTAAAGGGTAGAAATAAGTGGACAGACTGAGTATCGTATTTAGAAAGGATGAATAAAGCAAGTAGAAAAGTGAATATAGGCATTAAGCTGAAGTTAGTATGAAGAAAATACAGAACGGTTCAGTCTACAAAAATCTCTTTTAGAAAAAGAAAGTGTCTGATCTAGCACAAAAGCATTTCCAGCAAACTATGATTACTTCTATGGAACAGGACGTGTGTGGTAGCACATTTGGACAGTGCAGCAGAAATGACAATAGTTTGCCATACACTCAAAAAACATATAGTAGTGGCTCTAATTGATTAATATACCCAGGTTGAGAAGACTGATATGCATGTAAACTCTCAAGACAGAGATTATAATGTAGAAAACACATTCTGCACAGTATAAAACCTATATTCCACTCAAATCTATCAGATGCTTATGATATTATTCTTGCCGAAGATGATTGGCCTCCAGTTTTTCTAAGGGATGCACCTCAAGATGAAGAGCTGATAATGCAAACATTTTTCTCTGAAGGACCTGACAAACTAAGGGAAGGACATCAATAGATTTGGGCTCCTAAATTGGCTCCTGTGCTGTATAGAAATCAAGCAGCGTGCTACAAGGGATTGGTTTCACTTGTACTTCCCTTAAGGAATGAGCCCCAGGTGCTGGCTCAATATCCTTTGAAGCCAGAAGATAAGAGTGATATAACATTTATTTTAGATTGGCTACAACATCAAGCTATAATAGTAACTTGTAGTTGCACAGTGAACTTTCTGTACTGTGGAAATTTAAATGAACACATGTTGTTCAAAAAGCTCACTGTACTGGACTAATGATGAATTTATTGAGAAATAATTATAAAATGACTTTGGACATATCTAGTTGTTTCTTTAGCCAAAATGTAGCATCTGAATCTTAGTATCCAACTACTTTTTCATTTGGTTATTTTCAATATGCATATACAAGATTGTCTATGAAGTATAAAGGTAGCCCTCAACTTTTTGCAGCAAGAATTACGGAGACCTTACAAGAAAATGCTTGGGTGTTATAATATGTATTGGTAATATATACATTACTGAGAATGACTTCAGAGGTCATTATTTTTCGGATACTAGGGGTATCTTTAGCATTATGGTGAACACCCCTGGCAAAATGATAGAATTTCCTTGCCATTTGTGGCATGTAATGTGTATGCTATTTTGACTTGGGGAAAGAGTAAACTACAACATTTGCAGCTCAAATAGTTGCAAAAATGTTATTACAAAAAGAAGTGTGACACACAACACCACAAAATAAAATTCAGCAAACGCACAGGGAAGAAACAAATAAGCCGAACAATGGAACTAAGACAATGCTTAACCGTATTTTGAAACCATTGTCCTTGTGCACTGTGAGTTGTCCAGTCATAGCCTTTTGATGTCCCATGAGAAAATAAAGCGGGTGGATCATGTATTTAATCTTTTTTAGTGAATAAGAGAGCCTTTATTGCCCCCCCCCCCCCAGATGAGCTGGAGCTGTCTGTGTTAGCATGTTTCATCTGAATAGGAGTTTCCAGCACTGTATTTGTTTCCTACTACATCTGGGGGCACTGCTCCACTTACAACAGATGCCCGGTTATGCACTTTTTATGGCCAACCCTTTCCTCAGTTTGCCGTGTTCGATGGATCTAGTATTTATTGCCTAGGAGAATCCGATGTAAAATACTCAATATTGCTCCTTCAATTGATTAAAACAATATACCTGACTCGCGAGTGGTCTCCTTGAAGTTGATTTCGGGGTACTACTTTTTTTTGTTCTTCCTAGAATTTTCTAATTGAGTAGAAATCACCTCTGATTGCCATCTTACTCTTTAGTAGACAAGAAAGACTTGTGTTCACTGTGTATAGTGGATTTATTACATTCTTTTCTACATCCCTTTGTTTTGCTGAATGCCAGAGACAGTTTTTAGATCAAAATTGGTATCTTGTTAAATGTTTCTTCTGTGGAGTGTGACCATCAGAACAATGTGTTCTCGGCTTGGTACAGGTTTATGTGTTTACTGTTTTGCTTGGGACAGAAGACACGCATGAACACACTATTGAAAGTATCTGAGGTGGAGCACTTAAAAGACTAAGCTTTAGTTTTCAGAAGGCAGAGAGTTTACATTGTAGCACGACCGAAACTCAAAGATTATTTCAAAGTTTGCACTTCTGCAATGGCTCTGACTGAGGTGCTTGTCAGAAACACTGTTTGCTAAGCCATTAATCTCCACCACTACCTTAGGTGTCACCTCACGTTTATCAATGCTTGACACAAAAGTGAAAAAATACCTCAGGCTTCTTGGTGTAATTCACAGACCACTGAGGGGTATATTCACAAGAACGTGTGATCACTGCAGCAAGAGTAGCGTAACGCAACTTTCAACATCGCAGCCTATCACAGAAAAAAATCCCCGTGACAACGTGGAATTCACAACACGGCGGTAGCATGCGATAGTTTTCCGAAACTGTGGCCAATGCCCATGATGCAACCACCTCGGTGGAGATAAAAACACAAACCCCAACTCGAAAAAACTGCGATGGGCTAAAGTGTGATAAGAAATCAGTGACAACCAGCGCAAGGGCAGCAATACTCACGTGCAATGCGGGGAAAAAGCACAAGAATAGCATACGGAAAATGCCACAGAACAAAATTCATCGACAGCGGAGTACCATGGATGCACTCTGGCCAACTGCAGAGGACAACATGTACACCACAACATCTAAGCACCAGGGAAGAACAGAACCGACAGGCAAATCGCATGAAAGAGACCAGTGGCAGACAAATCAGAGCCGCAGGAGCGACACACCCACTGTGCAGCAGACGCACATAAGCAGAAGTGCACCTCGACATTGACAACATCCCGGCACAGACAGCAACTCGCCACAGTTGAACACTGGACACAACTGGTTCCGCAAATGTGCACAACCTGGCAAATCACAACCGAAACCGAAGGGAAATGTAACATGACAATGTACAAGTACAACCTGTAACCTGCAATTTTTTTTTAATCACACATGCAGTGCAGTTGGACATCTTTTACTGTTGCATGATTGCCATTGACCTACACAATGTGATGTGCTCATGAGAATTAAGTGTCAATGATGGTATTCTTACAGGCCATTCCTGCAACAGCTGCAGTGGGGTGTGGGCCACCTGCCCCATCACCACCATCATCGTCCAGTACCTCCAGAACTGGGATCCATAGGGGCCCTGGTGCGAAAACAGATGTTGTCCAACACACAACATGCAACAATCATGTTGCACACAATGTCCGGGCTGTACCGGAGCTTCGCACCTGTGCCGCCCAGGCACCTGAAATGTAACTTCAACACACCAAATGTGCCTTCATTGATGCCCCTGGTGCATATGTGGGCGGCATTGTACTGCCTATGGACGGGTGTGGCCGGGTCTCGGAGGGGTGTCATCATCCAAGGGCAGAGTGCATATCCTTGATCACCTGTGACAGTGCAGGGATTAAAGAGTCAATACTTGGTTTGGCAGGATGTGATGGCAGGTCCACAAATCCAGTGATGCCAGTGCAGGCTGTGTGTGGGGTGAGTGTAAGCCAGCCCTCAGGGAGTAGCTGATGCAGGCAACTACACCAACAGATATCAATCACTCAGAAATGCAATGTCCAAACTACAAGGGGGGATGACACGAGTCGCACAGGGCTAGTGGCCCCAGATGCACAGGGGCCGACACGGGCCCACCACCACAGGACGGTGACCTGCGGGAGACTGGAGGAGGGTCATGAGGGCAGAGCAGTCCCTCAAATGTGTTATGGCTGCATTACGCATATCAACACGTTTAGCTGTTGTGTGGCTGCAGTGCAATGAAATGTCTGTTTGGGTGCAGGGGTAGCCCAGGATGACCATGGAGTGGTGTGGTCGTGTCTGGTAGGTGGTCGTGTAGTTTGACATGTTGAATGTGGTTTGGTCACATGTGCATCCCCACAGTTGTGTTTTGAGCATTGGTGGCTTTGGGATGTGTGGTGTGTTGATTTGGTACTTACCAACGAGTAGTCCCATTCCATATGTGCCATCCTGGAAGCTCTGGTTGATGATGGACTGTCGGAAGATGAAGGAATCATGCACACTGCCTGGGTAGTTGGCGACGACATTGGTGAAGAGTCCCCGGTGGTCCACTATTACCTGCACATTGATGGAATGAGTGTTCTTTCTGTTACGGTAATGGTGTGCAGTATCCGCAGGGGGCACAAGTGGGACATGTGTGCAGTAGATTGCCCCCAACACGGGCAGGAATCCGGCTATGGCATAGAAGCCTTGCTTTGTCTCCAGCTGTTCCTGCGCAGTGTTGGGGAAGTGAAGGTACTGGGGTATGAAGCTGAGGATGGCTTCCAGGACAGGTGTCATGAACTTTGATAGGGCTGGCTGTGAGACACTTCCCACTCTGGCAGTTGTTGGTTGGATGGTACCAGAGGCCAACAGGTACAGCACAGCCAGCAGCTTTGTCTGCGGAGTGATGTTGGTTCTCCTCTGTGTTGGGACCGTCAACCTGTGGGCAATGTGTGTCATGATGGGGAGAATGGTTTTCCTTTTGAGCCTGTAGTGGGCAATGACTTCCTTGGACGTTAGGTCTGTGAGAGTGGTGCATTTTTGGTAGGTCCACTGTCTTACTATGCGCTGCCTATGTGGTGGTCCGGGGTGGGCGGGTCCGGGTCCTGGGGGAGGTGAAGGTGGGTGTTGTGGCTCTGTTGGGGCTCCCAGCTGCATGATGAGTAGCTCCATGGTGTTGTTTGTTCTTCGGGTATGGCTGTGTGCGGGGCTCCGTTGCCTACTGCAGGTAGTCATCCGTCTTTACACCTGCTTGAGGCAGGTGTTAAATACCTGCTGCTACCGCGGCTTATTGCATGTTTTAGGTTCGCTTTGCAGATATGTCAGTTCGTTGTGAAAGTGGTGGTTTTTTTTTTGTGTTTTTGCATGGAACACCTACTCTGCATCTCATTAGAGTTAGTTGGTGGTATCCGCCATGGTGTTATGTTTTGGGGCAGTTATCGCGGGAATACTGACAATGTCTGTTGTTTGCACCAGCTTGTGAATGGGTTGTTAGTTCTATCTCCACTTTAGCTGTGTTAAGGTGGAGATAAATTGGAGTTAACTCCTTGTGAATATGCCGCTAAGCCGCTCCACATCAATTATTTCCAGGGAAAATCCTTTAGTGGTTGCCGCCATGTGGAGACTCCGCCCACTGAAGTTCTCAGCAACCATTGGCATTTTTGCATATTTAGTGGTTCCACACTATTAATTCTTCCTCTGGTAAACCTTTGATACTCAGCATCTTGTAAGTTTCTGTAATCAGACACACAGCAGGTCCACCATGCAAAAGCAATTGAGTGCAGCATCAGCAGTCAGGAGCACATGATAGGCATTGTGGCCAACACACTTTCACGTGGGAGAAACATACCAAAGTAAAGAAATTCATTAATAATGTATCAATATAAGACCAAACTCCTTGTCTCACCACCCTTTAAATAAGCAATACTAAAATGTGTTCATAGTTCACAAATACATATTCAAAACCCTAGTCACAGGCCCTGATCTTAGGTCTGAAGTTTGTATCCATCACCACATCACCCAAATACTTTTTAGGAAATTAAGCTGCACAGGTTGTGTTGAAAGTGATGCATTGCATTCATACCACTTACACAGTTATTTGGGACAATGTAGCCAAATGAAATAGTCAAGCATTGTACTTTTCTTAACTACTTAACTCTAGTGCAAATATTGACAACATAGGTCCGACATAAACGTACACTCACCTTTGGTGAATCCTTCTACTAGCTTCCAAATAAGATCTTTTAAGTTGAAATAGTAACTCCTGTGCTCATTCTGGACTCTATTTTACTGATGTCTACCAGCGCTGGGCAAATGCAGAGACGTAGGTAAACAGTGTGCTCCTCTGGGGTAGTTGCACCCAGGGGATGTTCAAATAACTGCCCACCAATGTGCCATTAAACAAAACAAATCTAAACATTACTAGTTGAATTTCAATGTAAATTTCCTAAAATATAATTCCTACTTTTAGGACGCAATTAAATCCCAAAGATTGCTAGATGAGTTTCTGAGAGCATGAATGGATGAATAAGTGATTGTGAGGATGGATGCATGCAGATGCAATCACTTGCACTGGCCAAGACCATAGAGAGCAGTAGCAATAGTGCTATGAAATGACAAGCATTACAATTACTATGCCGGAGCAAATACTATATCAAACACACACAAAAGTGATTTAAGGATGCTTGCAATACGTCTAGCAATTGGCAATCACTTGGGGTAGCATTCCAAACCATATTTTTTTGCTCACCATATTGCAAGCCTCCTCCAATACTCTTTTGTGTGTTGATATGCCCAGACATGGACTACTTGCTGACTGTGCTACTGGAACCAAGCTGCACCTGACTAAAGAGCCCCAATCAGGTTGAAATCAGACTAGGGTTGCTTGTGTTTCAGGGCACCGAGGACCTAGCTTGGCAGTTCTTATTGCTGCATGGTCAAGACTGATTTGCATTTAGCTAGGTCTGATCTGAGTTGACATGGTGAGAAAAAGAAAGTTGGTTTGGAATGCTACCCCAGGAGATTGTCGGTGGTTTGACATATTGCAAGCATTCTTCCATCACCTTTTTGTGTTCTTGGGCGTAATTATTACACCAGGTCTCAGCATCACTGTGCCACAAAGTCTCACAATATACTTAAAAAAAATCCCAGCATCCTGTGACTGCAAGCATTACACCAATATATTGGAATTATTATCCCAAGAGTGCACACAATAAATGAAGAATTAAAGATATTATGCCGGTGCAAGCAGTATGCAGGAATGGGCACCATAGTCCCAAGAGTGCCATCCATAAGTAAGCAATTACAACATTTATGTATGTTCAGATTCACTCTATCATCTTGCATGTTTCTGCAGATTTTCTCTCTGCAATATTGGGTGTCAGCCAGATTTCCACCGGCACTTACAAAAATTGGCTACATGGGCACATTTGCACCATCACTCGTTAATCCTAACACGTTTAGATGTGTACCATTGCACAGTGTTTGCTAGCAAATGTTGAGATTTTCACCATCACTTAAAAGACCACAGTATATAACCATATTTGCACCATCATGTAGTAATGCTGTCAAATCTCATTTGCAAATATATTAACAAAAAAGGAGCATTTGCAATTAACATTAAGTAAATTTCATATGTAAATGACACAGTGTTTATGCTCGTAAGAGTACACGCCTCACCATACATACCTTAAATGATGTGTCTATTCCTTCTTCTTTATGCTGTCAGCTGCCCAATAGTGGAGTAGTGTAAGTCATTAATAGATATCTCTTCAAAACAAGCAAAATGTAGGTGACATCTAAGTAGATCGACAGAAATTTTCCAGTACTACAAATTATTTCAGGCTAAAGTCAGCGGAAAGTATGATGTATGATTATTCGAGGTCCTTTTGAATTAAGCAGAAAGGTACAAACATTACTGGATGTTTTAAAGCCAGCATATGGGTGTAGTAGCACAATCTTACCAGATGCCATGTGCACTCAGAAACCTGCACCCACCTCAAATTATGAAAAATAACAATGTGTTTTTTAGCATTCTATTTTGTAAAATTTTAAAGGTGGCCCTCTGACAAAAATCACATTTTTCAAGGAAAACAGGTTTTGTATTATATATTCTGTGACAGGTAACTTTATAGGAGCATTTAATAAAACATCAAATAATGCTCCTATGGGGAGAAATCAACTGTGGGACCAGGATGCTCTAATGTTATTGTTAGAAGGAGCATTAAGAAGCATTAGGGCTTAGGGATGTGATCCTGTTAGGCCAACAGATGCAGTGGCGATAGGCTTGGGCTTTGCTTTGTGTCATTTACATAAATGAGCACTCTTGTGCCATCTAGGGCAGTGGTTCCCAAACTTTTGACTCCTGAGGACCCCCCATTGAGTCACCTCTGGAAGCCGGGACCCCCAAGCAATTTGTAGGAGTTAAATTTCAAACATTAAAACAGTAATTCGAAAAAAATACACGTGTGCACACAAAACAAATACTCAAAGTACTAAGGGTTTTGGGGCCAGATGTACGACCATTTCATTTAGCGCCTCGCAATTGGCGACACATTGCGAATGGCAAATTGCGAGTCGCTAAATGAAATGTACAACAGTGTGTTTAACACTGTTTGGGATTCCCAATGGGGTCGCAAATTGCGAGGTTCATTAATCTTAATGAGCCTCTCGCAATTTACGAGCCCATTGGGAATGCCAGCCCTCCCAGCGATGGTGGCCTGCTGGGCTCTGCAGGCCACCATGTCTCGAACTGCTTTTGAAATAAAGCAGTTTTTTGGAAAAAAAATGCAGCCTGTTTACCATGCATTTTTAAAAAAAAAGAAAATGAAACATTTTCGTTTCATTTTCTGAGGGCAGGCAGAGGTCCCTGGGACCACTGCCTGCCCTTAAAAAATAATTTTGCATGCATTTGAAAGGGAATGCCCCTTCCAAATAGCAAGTTGCAAAACCTATTTAGAGAGTCGCAAACAAATTGCAACTCGCGAAATAGGCTATGTACATGTCCCAATTGGTTTTTGCATGTGCAAACGGGTTCGCAAACCCGTTTGCGCATATAAAAACAGATCGTACATCTGGCCCTTAGTATTTTATATTCAAGTAATAGCCCCTCTGTCACATGTATTTCATTTGTTTTATAGCATCCCTCATACCATTGTAGGATGTCAGAGCACTTTACATCACAGACATATAGAGACATTGAATCATACATGTAAATCAGTATGTATATAAAATGTTTAAAGAGTGCTTGGTCTGGAAAAGCACAAACTCAGGATTCAGAACATAACACAGTGGCTAGCATTGACTTTAACATTAAAATGTATTTCCACCCAAATATATCTTTTTAACAGCATCAGGTTAATGAATAACTGGGACAAAATATAAGTTACTAACTGGTACCTTGCAGTTTGCAAGCAGCTCTTTGATGACAGTTTATAGGTCCCCCTGCTAGATTACGATTGTCACTTATGAAGTGCACAGTAACAAAAACTCTGACAAAAGCAGTAACCAAGAACCTAGGCACATAAAATACTGTTTTTAAGAATCATGTTACACATTCTTTGCAGTAGGCACATTAACCCTCTGTGCTACATTAGTTAAATCAAAGCTGCCACTGAAAAAAACTCTCCTCGCTCTCCAGCAGGTACATTAATCACTGGCATTCTCTTGACACTTTTATTGTTGCTGGAAAGCTGCTAATTATACAAGAAACGTTTCTGTGCTTTTAAAACTGTTGCCTATGGACCCCCTGGGAATGTGTCATGGACCCCTGGGGGTCCGCGGACCACAGTTTGGGAAACACTGATCTAGGGAATATGATTGAACATGAAAGAAAGCTTGTACACTCACAGATGCAACAAAAGAACCCATTTGTGCATGACTAGCAGCCCAGTCACCGTAGACAGGGCTTAGATATATTATTATATTATATTATAATTATTACATGTTTTCTAATTATCACATTTGCAATTGAAATAAAGTGTGAGGAAATCTGATTGTGAGCAGAAAATGAATAGTAGTTATGAGCCTTGTTCAATGTGAGGAAAACTGGACACTTGCGTACCCGTCTGTGACATGTTTATTAAAAAATCTGAGAAAAAGATTTAGCGCTTTTTTGTTGGACCACAGTTTAGCTTGTGCATTATCAAGAGGAACTGGATTGGAAGTTGTATACCGTCTTTTCCATGCAGTAACTTTCTCCTTGTAAGGCAGTGATTAAAGGGTTGGTAATTGATGGAGGGTTCTGGAAACAAAATCATTTATCATACTAATGCCTTAACTATAATCTAGTGGAACAAAGCAGATTCACTTTTTGAAATTCAAAAAATGTACTAGGCACTTATCTCCCCAAAATCAGGCCGGTCTATTATTTTTACATCACAGGGATGTTATTAAATATATCCTAATGCTTGGGCTAGTCATACTTGAGTGTTTTGCTTTTTTGGTAGATGTATGCTCCCCACATATTGTGCTGCGATAAGCCCGCATTTTCCCTGGAATCTGTCTCTGATATGGGCACACTGTGTGAATAGACTGCAACCGCCATCTTGTGCTCTCCACAGTTTTTGTCTCACGTGGCGGTCACCAACTCATGAGAATGCCCCTTTGACCAGAACATATCAGACATTAAAAAAACACACTTTGTTTCATATCGATAAGCCCACATTCCTCTTAAATTCCACTTTGGTATGCGGCGCACTCCGTGAATGGACCGCAACCACCATTGTGTGTTCCTCTTAGCGTTTTGCCTCACAAAGTGGTTTCTCTTCACAATATCCCGCTCTGAATGTAATGTGTGCTGTATAGAACAACACCCTCTATTTTACAGCAGTATACCTTCTTAACTTCTATAAACCTGCTTTCACATGAGGTGAGCTATGCCGTTTTTCATGGAAATGCTTTATGTTTGATATCCTGGAAGAGGATCTTTCCTTGTATTTGTTGGTTACTTAATAACAATCTCATCTCTGCTTCATTCCTTTCACCTTGTGGTCTACAACAACTGTTTCTCAAATGCTGGAGAATATCTTATAATTTTGCCATTAATTCTTAAATAGTACTACTACTTCTGCTGTGGTCATTTTGAAATATCTGCGCTTTCCCATTGTTAACTTCCAACAGTTTACTCTGCAATTCCTTGTCTACTTTTTTCCTTATGTCTATGGGGAGAACCAGAGGGGGACGAGGCAACATTTCAACCAATTTGTCTACTTCTCGGTCAAAATCCACCATGCTGCCTACCTCTGACCCCATTTCTGTCCTACAAGACGACATGGAAGACCCTACGCAAACCAATATACCTCACCTCACCGAAGAGTCGTCCACCATGTCCTCTCCTGTACCCACTTCTAGGTCTCCTTCCTCTCAAGTCAATGTTAAGAATACACCTAAAGCAAATGCTTTGTCATCACTATCCTCCATTAAACAAGTCAAAAAGGATCCTCCTTTTGGCAGCCACAGGTAACCCCAGAACACGGCCTAATCCCTGCTGATGAGGGGTAAATACCCCGAAACACGTGTCCAGGGATGGCGAAGATAGCAGAGAATCGAAAGAAGATGCATCGCGGAACACGAACTACACTTACCACAGTCCTCAGGGGCGATCCCGTTGGTGTGTGAGTAGTGTGCGACCCCACCCCCATTTGTAATGTTAAAGCTCCCTCGAGCAGTTGGCTGACGAGCCTGGGACACCGCACCTGCGTGCCTGAGTGGTACTAAACCTGGCAATATTTGGCAGCCACCGGTAACCCCAGAACACGGCCTAATCCCTGCTGATGAGGGGTAAATACCCCGAAACACGTGTCCAGGGATGGCGAAGATAGCGAAGACAGCAGAGAATTGAAAGAAGATGCATCGCGGAACACGAACTACACTTACCACAGTCCTTAGGGGCGATCCCACTGATGTGTGAGTAGTGTGCGACCCCACCCCTATTTGTAATGTTAAAACTCCCTCGAGCAGTTGACTGACGAGCCTGGGACCCCGCACCTGGCGCCTGAGTGGTACTAAACCTGGCAATATTTGGCAGCCACCGGTAACCCCAGAACACGGCCTAATCCCTGCTGATGAGGGGTAAATACCCTGAAACACGTGTCCAGGGATGGCGAAGATAGCGAAGATAGCAGAGAATCGAAAGAAGATGCATCGCGGAACACGAACTACACTTACCACAGTCCTTAGGGGCGATCCCGCTGGAGTGTGAGTAGTGTGCGACCCCACCCCCATTTGTAATGTTAAAGCTCCCTCGAGCAGTTGGCTGATGAGCCTGGGACCCCGCACCTGCGCGCCCGAGTGGTACTAAACATGGCAATATTTGGCAGCCACTGGTAACCCCAGTACACGGCCTAATCCCTGCTGATGAGGGGTAAATACCCCGAAACACGTGTCCAGGGATGGCGAAGATAGCAAAGATAGCAGAGAATCGAAAGAAGATGCATCGCGGAACACGAACTACACTTACCACAGTCCTTAGGGGCGATCCCGCTGGTGTGTGAGTAGTGTGCGACCCCAACCCCATTTGTAATGTTAAAGCTCCCTCGAGCAGTTGGCTGACGAGCCTGGGACCCCGCACCGGCGCGCCTGAGTGGTACTAAACCTGGCAATATTTGGCAGCCACCGGTAACCCCAGAACACGGCCTAATCCCTGCTGATGAGGGGTAAATACCCTGAAACACGTGTCCAGGGATGGCGAAGATAGCAGAGAATCGAAAGAAGATGCATCGCGGAACACGAACTACACTTACCACAGTCCTTAGGGGCGATCCCGCTGGAGTGTGAGTAGTGTGCGACCCCTCCCCCATTTGTAATGTTAAAGCTCCCTCAAGCAGTTGGCTGATGAGCCTGGGACCCCGCACCTGCGCGCCTGAGTGGTACTAAACCTGGCAATATTTAGCAGCCACCGGTAACCCCAGAACACGGCCTAATCCCTTCTGATGAGGGGTAAATACCCCGAAACACGTGTCCAGGGATGGCGAAGATAGCGAAGATAGCAGAGAAACGAAAGAAGATGCATCGCGGAACACGAACTACACTTACCACAGTCCTTAGGGGCAATCCCGCTGGTGTGTGAGTAGTGTGTGACCCCACCCCCATTTGTAATGTTAAAGTTCCCTCGAGCCGTTGGCTGACGAGCCTGGGACCCCGCACCTGCGCGCCTGAGTGGTACTAAACCTGGCAATATTTGGCAGCCACCGGTAACCCCAGAAAACGGCCTAATCCCTGCTGATGAGGGGTAAAGACCTCGAAACACGTGTCCAGGGATGGCGAAGATAGCGAAGATAGCAGAGAATCAAAACAAGATGCATCGCGGAACACGAACTACACTTACCACAGTCCTTAGGGGCAATCCCGCTGGTGTGTGAGTAGTGTGCGACCCCACCCCCATTTGTAATGTTAAAGCTCCCTCGAGCAGTTGGCTGACAAGCCTGGGACCCCGCACCTGCGTGCCTGAGTGATACTAAACCTGGCAATATTTGGCAGCCACCGGTAACCCCAGAACACAGCCTAATACCTGCTGATGAGGGGTAAATACCCCAAAACACGTGTCCAGGGATGGCGATGATAGCGAAGATAGCAGAGAATCGAAAGAAGATGCATCGCGGAACACAAACCACACTTACCACAGTCCTTAGGGGCGATCCCGCTGGTGTGTGAGTAGTGTGCCAACCCACCCCCATTTGTAATGTTAAAGCTCCCTCGAGCAGTTGGCTGACGAGCCTGGGACCCTGCACCTGCGCGCCTGAGTGGTACTAAACCTGGCAATATTTGGCAGCCACCGGTAACCCCAGAACACGGCCTAATCCCTGCTGATGAGGGGTAAATACCCCGAAACACGTGTCCAGGGATGGCGAAGATAGCAGAGAATCGACAGAAGATGCATCGCGGAACACGAACTACACTTACCACAGTCCTTAGTGGCGATCCCGCTGGTGTGTGAGTAGTGTGCGACCCCACCCCCATTTGTAATGTTAAAGCTCCCTCGAGCAGTTGGCTGACGAGCCTGGGACCCCACACCTGCGCGCCTGAGTGGTACTAAACCTGGCAATATTTGGCAGCCACTGGTAACCCCAGAACATGGCCTAATCCCTGCTGATGAGGGGTAAATACCCCAAAACACGTGTCCAGGGATGGCGAAGATAGCGAAGATAGCAGAGAATCGAAAGAAGATGCATCGCGGAACACAAACTACACTTACCACAGTCCTTAGGGGTGATCCCGCTGGTGTGTGAGTAGTGTGCGACCCCACCCCCATTTGTAATGTTAAAGCTCCCTCGAGCAGTTGGCTGACGAGCCTGGGACCCCGCACCTGCGTGCCTGAGTGATACTAAACCTTGCAATATTTGGCAGCCACCGGTAACCCCAGAACACGGGCTAATCACTGCTGATGAGGGGTAAATACCCCGAAACACGTGTCCATGGATGGCGAAGATAGCGAAGATAGCAGAGAATCAAAAAAAGATGCATCGCGGAACATGAACTACACTTACCACAGTCCTCAGGGGCGATCCCGCTGGTGTGTGAATAGTGTGCGACGTCACCCCCATTTGTAATGTTAAAGCTCCCTCGAGCAGTTGGCTGACGAGCCTGGGAACCCGCTCCTGCGCGCCTGAGTGGTACTAAACCTGGCAATATTTGGCAGCCACTGGTAACCCCAGAACACGGCCTAATCCCTGCTGATGAGGGGTAAATACCCCGAAACACGTGTCCAGGGATGGCGAAGATAGCGAAGATAGCAGAGAATCGAAAGAAGATGCATCGCGGAACACGAACTACACTTACCACAGTCCTTAGGGGCGATCCCGCTGGTGTGTGAGTAGTGTGCGACCCCACCCCCATTTGTAATGTTAAAGCTCCCTCGAGCAGTTGGCTGACGAGCCTGGGACCCCGCACCTGCGTGCCTGAGTGGTACTAAACCTTGCAATATTTGGCAGCCACCGGTAACCCCAGAACACGGCCTAATCACTGCTGATGAGGGGTAAATACCCCGAAACACGTGTCCATGGATGGCGAAGATAGCGAAGATAGCAGAGAATCGAAAAAAGATGCATCGCGGAACATGAACTACACTTACCATAGTCCTCAGGGGCGATCCCGCTGGTGTGTGAGTAGTGTGCGACGCCACCCCATTTGTAATGTTAAATCTCCCTCGAGCAGTTGGCTGACGAGCCTGGGAACCCGCACCTGCGCGCCTGAGTGGTACTAAACCTGGCAATATTTGGCAGCCACCGGTAACCCCAGAACACGGCCTAATCCCTGCTGATGAGGGGTAAATACCCCGAAACACGTGTCCAAGGATGGCGAAGATAGCGAAGATAGCAGAGAATCGAAACAAGATGCATCGCGGAAAACGAACTACACTTATCACAGTCCTTAGGGGTGATCCCGCTGGTGTGTGAGTAGTGTGCGACCCCAGCGTGCGTTTTAGCAACGATTTTTAAAAGTCAGCTTATGGTAACTAAAATCCTAACGGAGACCATAAATGCTGCGGACCTACTAGGGATAAAAATCACTATGAACAACTCTTGTCTCGTCATCTTAACAATATATTGCCCACCTCAAAGCACCTCAATGTTCAATGATTCTTTTTTCCCTATAATATCGGATCTATGCACACGTTATAAAAACATCTTGGTGACCGGTGATTTTAACATCCACTGGGATAATAGGGACAAAGATCTGCTAGCTCAGAAACTGCAGACCTCTATGACCGCTCTGGGATTGGTACAGCTTGTGGAATCTCCAACCCACAAAAAGGGCCATATCCTTGATCTTATCTGGTCCTCTATGCCAACGGCGGTCATCACAAATATTATACCCTGCATTTGGTCGGACCACCATCTAATTCTATACAACATACCGTATCATAACTCCCAGACTAAACTTCCACTAAAAACTAAAAAAGTGCGCCAGTGGAAAAAAGTCAATGCCGATACCCTGACCAAAGCTCTGTCCAAACACAAACAGATATCTATAACTCCATCAGACGCTATCGACTTAGATTTAAACTACGACAGGATAACAACAACCCTCAAGCAATCCATAGAGGAGATAGCCCCTGAAAAAACTCAAAAAATAAAGGGTGCAGAAAAAGGAGCCCCTTGGTTTACCCAGAGCCTACGAGACCAAAAAGGAAAGCTCCGCTATCTCGAAAGATGCTGGAGGAAATCGAAAAAGGACACCGATAGGGATTTATACAGAACATCGTTCCAACTGTATAAAAAGCTCATTATTTCAGCCAAGAAGGACTACTTTGAGACACGCATGAATAATGCCACAAACATCCAGAAAGAGACCTTTAAAATTCTGAAAGAGCTCAGTAAGAAGGAGGGAAAGGTAGACACATTGATTAACTGTGACACCTTTCAGGGATATTTCCTTGAAAAAGTAGCGTCCATATTGTCAGACATTAAGAAAGACAACCCGGTCATACACATCTTGCCACTGTCCCCTTCACACTCCTCAACCCCTACCATCACTAGGTTCCCTGAAATCAATGCTACCTCCCTTAGACAGCTAGTAGCATCCACCAAGTCAGGTTCCCCTGCTGACCCTTGTCCGCCCGATATTTTCCGATTAGCTATTCCGATCTTAGAGGACCAGATCTTAGACCTTTTGAACACCTCATTAGCTACCGGATCATTACCAACCACCTTCAAAGAGGCACGTGTCAAACCATTGATAAAAAAACCTGGGGCAGATCCAACTAGTCTGAAGAACTACAGGCCAATCTCCCAGCTGCCATTTTTATCAAAAGTACTAGAACAACGTGTACTAAAATCCCTGTCATCCCTCCTGGAAACCCACCATCTTCTCCAGGAGCGGCAAGCTGGGTTTCGTGCCCACCATAGCACGGAACTAGTAATGCTGTCAGTACTGGATGAGCTCAGATGCATGGCCGACAGTAAAAAGCCAAGCGCCCTGATATTATTAGACCTATCAGCGGCGTTTGATACTGTTGACCATGCACTGCTCCTGGACAGACTAGCTAGGTCTGGGATAAGAGAACAAGCTCTCCAGTGGCTGACAGCCTTCTTATCAGGGAGGACACAGAGGATCCAGTTAGCAGATCAGGTCTCCAAAGTAGGTACCTTAGTCTGTGGAGTCCCGCAAGGGTCTGCGCTTTCTCCACTCTTATTCAACTTATACCTACAACCACTGATAGAATCCCTGGCACACATGGGCTGTAAAGTTTTTAATTACGCCGATGATACTCAGCTATTGCTGAGTATCGATAATACCATATCGGCTCAGTCCTTAGCCCAAGATATATTACGGTTCACAGTGAACTGGATGTCATCCAACCTATTGAAAATAAATCCAGATAAAACGGAGGTTCTTGTAGTTTCTACCTCTACCTCCCCCTGGAATGACTTGTTTTGGCCACAAGAACTTGGACCTACCCCAAAACCTTGCTCTAATGTAAAGAGCCTCGGGATGAAAATTGACCAGGAACTATCAATGACTAACCAAGTGTCCGCTGTGGTTGGCTCATGCACTAATCTGATCAGGCAGCTACGTAAGCTTGCCCCTCTACTCTCAAGGAGCATGCTCCAAACCATCGTCTCAGCTACTATTGTGTCGAGAATTGATTACGGCAACGCACTATACCTAGGCCTCCCCAAAAACTCCATCAATCGTCTACAGGTCATCCTGAATGACGCAGCCCGCCTGATATTTGGAGTACCTAGGCGGACCCATGCCTCTCCTTTGCTTTATAGGCTACACTGGCTCCCCATGAAACAAAGAGTCGAATTCAAGAGCATGTGCATCTGCCATAAAGCAATCCACGGTCAGGCGCCAGCCTACATAAAAGATAGGCTCAGAATCTATGAACCTAAGCGCGCCCTTAGATCCTCCGATTCCCTCCTGCTATCCTGCCCACGTTTCAAACTGGCAACAAAAGGAGGCAGAGCTTTTTCAGTTCAAGCTCCCACCATCTGGAATAAGCTACCGGAGGTGCTCCGTAGAGAGGCTAACCTTCTCAGGTTTAGAAAAACCCTGAAAACTCTGCTCTTCAAGGACGCATTTACATCTCCGCAGTCAAGTTAACATCTTTATCTCCACTTTGTTCTTTTGTTGCTGTACTTTGTCAGGAGCGCTTTGAGACCTGTCGGTGAGTTGGCGCGATACAAAACTCAGTTAACAATAACAATAACCCCCATTTGTAATGTTAAAGCTCCCTTGAGCAGTTGGCTGACGAGCCTGGGACCCTGCACATGCCCACCTGAGTGGTCTTAAACCTGGCAATATTTGGCAGCCACCGGTAACCCCAGAACACGGCCTAATCCCTGCTGATAAGGGGTAAATACACCGAAACACGTGTCCAGGAATGGCGAAGATAGCGAAGTTAGCAGAGAATTGCAAGAAGATGCATCGCAGAACACGAACTACACTTAGCACAGTCCTTAGGGGCGATCCCGCTGGTGTGTGAGTAGTGTGCGACCCCACCCCCATTTGTAATGTTAAAGCTCCCTCGAGCAGTTGGCTGACGAGCCTGGGAACCCGCACCTGCGCGCCTGAGTGGTACTAAACCTGGCAATATTTGGCAGCCACCGTTAACCCCAGAACACGGCCTAATCCCTGCTGATGAGCGGTAAATACCCCGAAACACGTGTCCAGGGATCGCGAAGATAGCGAAGATAGCAGAGAATCGAAAGAAGATGCATCGCGGAACACGAACTACACTTACCACCGTCCTTAGGGGCGATCCCGCTGGTGTGTGAGTAGTGTGCGACCCCACCCCCATTTGTAATGTTAAAGCTCCCTTGAGCAGTTGGTTGACGAGCCTGGGACCCCGCACCTGTGCCCCTGAGTGGTACTAAACCTGGCCATATTTGGCAGCCACCAGTAACCCCAGAACACGGCCTAATCCCTGCTGATGAGGGGTAAATACCCCGAAACACGTGTCCAGGGATGGCGAAGATAGCGAAGATAGCAGAGAATCGAAAGAAGATGCATCGCGGAACACGAACTACAGTTACCACAGTCCTTAGGGGCGATCCCGCTGTTGTGTGAGTAGTGTGCGACCCCACCCCCATTTGCAAGGATCCTCCAACACCTACTGTCTCTCTTCCACCTCCCTCAGTAGAACTGCTTCTGGATGAAATACTTGCTCTTAAGCCATATATGGAAGAAGCGAATGCTCAGCTGTTATTCTCCTGAGGCGGAAGCCGGGAGACGTGCTGTGTACCCTTCTGTTAATTTGCTTGTGCCACTCATGCTAAATACTTTATTTTAAAATTCACCTTTCACTTTGCCTTAGAATCGCCGGATTTTAAATATCCACCCCGCATGTGGTCGGTGCTCAGCCGAGTTAGGTGCTGAGTTCCACGGACCCGGGCGGTGGAACATTGCAACGGCCATCTTAGGTGGGAGGCCATCATGCTAGCAGTCTAGTCGCCAGCATAAATGGAGAGGGACATGCCTCCGCGCAGCGGACGCGGTCAGCGGACGCACCGTTATCGCGCCGGAGTCGCGCCTGAGTCCAGCCCGTCTGCGCCCGTCAGCGCCGAGGAGGCGCCAGGGGCCAGGGAGGCTGGCGCTATACATCTTTACGCCTTAGCAAGCCCTCTCTACTCTCTGCAGGAATTACAGGCTTTAAAACCCCTCTGGCAGCCCTGCCATCATGTCTCGCCACCAGAGATGCTGCTCGGTGGCTCTAAGTGTAGGTGTACCAATAAAGGAAGCTGCTCCACCTCCTCAGTCCCTACAAAAAAGCAGCCCATGTCTAAGAAGCAAGACCCTCCTTCACTGAGTAAGGAAACTGGTTTCCTCATTAATGCACGGTCCCTAGTTAAGAACAATATTGCGTTCAGGGACTTTATCTCTGAAAGACAACCCTCCTGGGCCTTTATCACTGAAACCTGGGCATCTGAATTCACAGGGCCCGAGCTTGTGAATGCCATCCCCAAGGGATATGCCCTAGCTAGAATGGATAGAGTGGGTCGTAGGGGGGATGGACTGGGCATACTGTATAAAAGCCCTACAAAATGCCGGACTGAGCCCCTCCCCTCCCCTCTGGACTCCTTTCAGGCCATGTACTTCCCTCTTAACTCCTCTCCTACTGTCTACTTTTCTGGATTTTTGATCTACAGGCCCCTGGGCCCTAGATCTGCTTTCAGCCAAGTCCTACGGAAAATTTTGGAACCGTACATCGACAGGCCCAATATGACCATCTTAGGAGACTTTAATTTTCATTTGGAAAATATAAACTCTGGTGATACCTCTGTTCTGGTTGACTCCCTGGCCTCCTGCGGTCAGTCGCAAGGAGTGCGAAGCCCCACCCATTTAGCTGGACACACCTTGGATAGGGTTTTCACAAACGACGCTAGGTTAGCAATAGGTTCCCCTCTTCCCCTCTCCTGGTCAGATCTCATGGCTGTCCCTCTTGAACTTACATCCCATCGCCCTTTAGTGTCCCTATCAGACCGTAGAAAGTGGGAACCGAAAAGGAATTATAGGGGAATTAAGAATGATACACTTGCACCCTTTATGTCCAGTCTCAGGCCCTCCGCGTCGAGGGACACCAACACGGCCGCCCTTCATCTTTTTAACACCATTGCGAGCGCCGTGGACACCCTGGCCCCTGTCAAACAGCATTATTCCACCAGGAAATGACCTTCCGCTCCCTGGTACTCAGACACCCTCAGACTGCTAAGGCAGGGCTGTTGGAAACAAGAGAGACTTTGGCGATTGCATCTCGATCCTGGGGAAAGGGAAAAACATAAAAGCCTCCTTAAGGGGTATAAAGCAGCGGTGATTGCGGAGAAGAAGGCTCACTTTGTTAAGTTAACGACCTCTCTTAGCTCCCCCAGTGAACTGTTTAAGACCATAGACTCCTTGTCCATCCTCCAGTCACCTGACCCTATAGTGGCTTCTCAGGAACTATGCGACCAGATCTCCACCTTCTTTCATACCAAGATAGCAGATATTCATACCACTCTGGAAGCTCTAAATTTAGATGTTGAGCTCTCAATCTCCCCGACGGATCCCCCAACTGAAGCTCAAGTCAATGGACTCTGTAGTAGCCTTTCTAGCTTTCCCCGTCTTACCTCTGTACAACTGAATCTGCTCCTAGATAGGCTTAAATCTGGATCCCCTTTAGACGCTTGTCCTCTGAAGATTCTTAAGGAGTGCAGGGAGGTCTTGCTGCCCCCCCTTCTGGAGGTGATGAATCTAGCTATCTCCGAAGGTACCTTTCCTGCCTCTTGGAAAATGGCGATTGTCTAGCCCCAACTAAAAAAGGCTTCTCTAGATCCTGGGATCCTGAAAAACTTTCGCCCCATATCCCTGCTCCCTGCCCCCGCTAAGATGCTCAAGGCTCATCTCAACCACCACCTGAGTGCCTTCCTGGATAATTCCAGCCTACTGGACCCCTCTCAGCATGGCTTCAGGAGGGCACACAGTTCTGAGTCCGCTCTCACAGTAGCTGTCAATAACATCCGCACTAAGGTCGACAGTGGCCAGACCACCCTCCTGGTACTGCTCGACCTGACAGCTGCGTTTGATACCCTGTCCCCCTCCATTCTGGCCGCTCGCCTCAGGGAGATGGGAGTGAATGGATTAGCACTGAGCCTCCTAACATCCAACGAGAACAAAGGGTCAAGCTGGGTGACTTTCTTTTTCCCGCTAAGCCTGTGCAGTGTGGTGTTCATCAAGGCTCGTCCTTGAGACCCACACTTTTTAACATCTATGTGGCCCCACTCGCCAGGCTAGTTAGATCATTCGGGCTGGAAGTGTTATCATATGCTGATGACACCCAGATTATGGTCTCCCTTTCCCAATCGGTGAGTACCACCGCCCTTAATTTCAGAAATTGTATGGAAGCCGTCTCGTGTTGGATGGTATAGAACTTCCTGAAATTAAATGGGGAGAAAACCGAAGTTCTTATCTTCGGGGGCAAACAGGAGATCTGGTCGAGCGACTGGTGGCCCTCTGCCCTTGGAGCCTATCCTCTGCCCTCCCTTTCTGCTCGCAACGTGGGTGTAATGCTGCACACCACGCTCTCCTTCGACAAGCAAGTCAGTAGGACGGTCTCAACCTGTTGTGGTGTTATTAGAATCTTGAGAAAGATCACTCACTATCTCACCCCTGAAGCCCGAAAGCACGTTACGGTGGCCCTCGTTTCCTCAAGGCTGGATTACTGCAACGCACTATACCTAGGCATAAATAAAAAGCTGACTCAAGGCCTGAAAATAGTGCAAAATGCGGCGGCCAGGTTTGTCGTTGACGCTCCAAGACTCTCATCAGGCCCCCTCACTAGGAAAGATCTTCATTGGCTCCCTATCCAGTCCAGGATAAACTTCAAGATCTTATGTATCACCCACAGCACCCTGCATGGGTCTGGAGCCGAAGATATTAGGTCCCTTGTGTCCCTCTATGCCCCCAGCAGGGCCCTACGGTCCTCCAATAGGAAACTTCTTTCTGTCCCCCGAGTCTCCAAAGCAAGATGGGGAGGGAGGGCCTTTTCTTACCTCGCTCCTAGACTATGGAACTCGCTCCCTGCTGAGATAAAAGGGCAAACATCGCTCGCGCTTTTTCGTAGAGCATTAAAAACATGGCTCTTCGCAGAAGCCTACCTGTAGTCGGTGCACTTTTTACATCACTAGCAGCTATAACATCTTTAAGCGCCTTGATGCCCCTGGGCTAAGTTGCGCTCTACAAATTTTTATTCATTCATTCATTAATTCATCTACAAGGCTCAGAGGATAATTGGTTCTCACTTCAAAATAAAATTACTTCTGTGGAAGGTCAAATTCAGTCATTGCAAGTCTCTTCACAACAAATCTCCCCTATGAAAGCTGAAATCTTACAACTTCAGAAACAAGTGGAAAACCTCAAAAACCGTAGTAGACGTAATAATCTACGTATTTATGGTTTATCCTAAGGGTTAGAGGACCCGACCCTTTAACCTTCTTTCAGTCTTTTATCCCACAATTGCTTGATATCCCAAATTCTCCTCCATTAAACATACAAAGAGCTCACAGATTAGTTTGTCCTCCCTCTGCTTCTTCATCTCAGCTTAAACCAAGAGGTGTAATAATCTACTTCTTGGAATATGCTGGCTTGGTAAAAATTTTGCAGGCAGGCACTCTTTTTTTTTTTTACAGACTTTTATATAGCGCGAACTTGACCTGAATCAGATATCAGAATGCTTTACATAGCACCTGTTGCGTTACATGAGGATACATTCATTTTTGTTAGGCACGGGAAGATTAAGTGATTTGCCCAGAATCACAGGATGGTCAGCATCATTGCTGAGACTCAAACCCAGTTCCCCAGATTCAAGGTCGACCGCCCTAGCCGTTGGGCCAACTCCTCTCCCCCAGTCAAAATCAAATGTCGTATCTCCTGGCAAGGTTTGCAGCATTTATTTCATACAGGATTGCGCCAAAACCACTGCAGATTAAAGGAAAAGCTTTCTTGCAATGCGACCAGCACTACGAGATTTAAATGCCAGATTCGGGTTGCTACACCCTTGCCTCTTCAAAGTAACTTATAAAAACAAAACTACCACATATGAAGATCCAGCTTTACTCCAATGTTTTCTTGAAAACTTCAGAGAGGAATCTATGGATTGTACAGGGCTATCTTCTTACTGAGAACGTTATTATTTTGTCTATGTCAATTTGTAGTCATGTAGTCTTCCTTGTCCACGATAATTGAATACATTTTTTTCTTTTGCCCATGTCTTTTCTTTCAGGTGGCATCTACCTCCTGTTCTTATCCTCTATTGTCTAATATCGTCCAGATCATTCCCTTCCTCGTGATCTCCCCCGGAGATGTTATGCTGGTTTATCTTCTCATCCTGTTGCCTCAACACCCTCCACCCATGTTTGAATCTCTGGTATGTTTTGTTGTTCTTTTTCTATCTTTCTTCTTTCTTTCTTTCTTCCATTCTTCCTTTTCTTTCCTCTTTGTTTCCCTTTCTTCTTTCCTTTACTTATCTCTATTTCAATATCACTTTCTTTTTCTTCTCTTATACTCTAACTCAAGAGCTGGTTTCTATTCTTTTCTCCCTAATTATAACGAATTGTTTATTACATTTACGTTTTGCTGTAATATTTTATAAGTTCTATTTCATATGGTGAATTAATGACTTTATGTGTTACCCCATGGAATGTTAATGGTTTGTGTAAACCTATTAAAAGACAAAGAGTACTTTCCCACTTATCTAATCTTAAGTCAGATGTTGTGTTCTTAGAAGAATCATATTTAATAGCTTCAGAAGTTCTTAAACTTAGGAGACAATGGGTAGGACATGTTTTTTCTTCTCCAGGTAGTAGTAAAAGAAATGGTACAATAATTCTTCTTCATAAAAAACTTAACGTTTCTCTCCTTTCTTAAGATTCAGATGATGATGGTCGATGGCTAATGGTTCACCTTAAAATCAATGCTGTACCTATTACTTTATTTAAGATATATGCGCCTACTAAACCTGACAATACTTTCTGGCCACACATTTAATCTCTTCTGATATCTATTGATACACCATACATTATTTTCGATGGAGATTGTAATCTAATTGTCAACCCTTACATTGATCGTACATCTAAAACACCTTTTATTCCCTCACCAATGCACCAACATTGCACTAACCTCATCTCTCACAGATCCCTCCTTGACTCCTGGAGACTCTGCCACCCACAACTTTGTCACATCACAATCACGCATTGATTATTTGTTTGTTTCAAAGACACTAACACAGTCTATCATACAAGCGGACATTGGATCCACTTTGATCTCTGATCACGCTCCTGTAATTTAAGATCTAGAACTACTCCCTGTATCCAATTCTAATAAAAGATGGTGTTTTAATACTTTCTTATTGGCTGACCAACTCTTGTCCTCTTTTGAAGATTTCATTTCTGACATTTTTAAACATAATCTATCCTCTGTCTCATCCTTTTCTATCATTTGATACACCTTTAAGGCTTTAGCCAGCGATTTTATTTTTTCTTATGTTGCTAAAAAGAAATGTCAACATTCCCATAAAGCAAAATAGATTCTTAAATCCATTAATTTACTAGAATCCCTTTATACATCAACTAATTCTGCAGCCGACCTTAATAATCTAATTAAAGACAAATTTAAATATAATAAACTATCCACAGAAAATGCCTCTGCCTACCTTCTTAGAGGTAGTGCTTGTTACTATGGTGGTCGGAACAAAGAGGGCAAGCTTCTTGCTTCATATCTCAAAATTAAAAAAGACCGCTGCAATATTGATTATGTATTAAATTCTGCCTCTGTCCCAATCACTAAACATCTTGAGATCTTAGAAGAATTCAAAAATATTATACCTCCCGATATACTCCTAAACTTTCTCCAGATTCTTTAGACATACAAAATTATCTTGCTTCCATAAAAAAACAATTTCCCACAGATATTGATTTTTCTTCACTGGAACAAGATATCACTATAAAAGATATTTCTCAGGCTCTAAAACTTCTAAATATGGGGAAAGCACCCGGCCCAGATGGATTCCCTGTAGAATTCTATTCCCATTCCTCCAAAGCCCTTCTTCCCTACCTCCTCTCATTGTTTTTACATTTCTTTTCCTCTAATGCTTCCTCTGGCACCTTTCAAGATGCTCTTATTTGCTTAATTCCTAAAAAAGGGAAAGATCCTCATTTCTGTAAAAATTACAGACCGATATCATTAATCAATTCCGATTACAAAATATTTGCTAAAATTCTTGCTCTTCGATTAGAACCTTTCTTACAATCTATTATGTGTAAAGAACAATCTGTCTCTATTAAAAGACAGAATATCTCGGATAATACCCACACCATCTTTAATATTTTACATAAATCTAATAAGTATCCCCACTCTCTTGCAGCCATCTCTTTAGATGCAGAGAAAGCTTTTGATCGTATGGATTGGTCTTTTTTTTTCATACTATATCTTGGTTCAGTTTTGGTCCCAAATTCATTTTTTATATCTCTTTATTATACACCTCACCAAAGCCACCATCTTTACTAATGGCTCCTTTTGTAATTCCTTAATGTTGCAGAGAGGTGTTAGCCAAGGCGGTCCCTTTCCTCCTCTCCTTTTTTTTCTAGCACTAGAACCATTTTTAGCTAAAATCAAACACAATTCTCAAAATATATGGTTTATAACATGATACACTTCATGTTAAAATGAGTGCTTATGCAGATGACATTATAATATTTTTATCCAAACCAGAGCACTCCATTCTAGCTTTATGGCAAAAGTCAATGCTTTCTCTTTACTTTGGGACTACAAACTAAACCATGATAAATGCGAAATTCTACCCTTGAATATTTTTTGTTTTAAACAAGCTTTTATTTCTACTAACTTTTCATGGAGTCCCCCAAAACTTAAATATTTAGGTCTTTGGTTGGCTCCCTCTATTAAACAAAATATTTCCCTAAATATGACCCATCTCTTCTCTACTTTATTTGCTTCTACTTCCAAATGGCATCCTTTATTCTTGTCCAGGTGGGCCAGACTTGATATTATTAAAATGATGCATGCTCCCATCATTTTTTACATGATCTCAGCTATCCATCTCAATCTTCCTGCATACTGCTTTAAAAAACTGTATTCTGTTCTATCAGTATTTTCATGGAACACGAAAAAGCCACATATGTCTTTAAGTAAGCTAAAGAGCCCTAAAATACAAGGTGGAGTTAATTTTCAAGATTTTCAACTTTCCCCTAACGCCTTCCTTCTTACATGACTCTACTCCGACCCCTTCCCAATATGGCAAGATTTGGAACATCCCTTTTTATCTCCTTTTTCCCTTGCTGAATCCCTCACTTTCACTCACAAGTCACGTTTTCTATCCTCGCCTATACATAACACTCCTCATAAACTATTTCACAATTTTATGCTATCACATCTCTCAGCTAAAGTCTGATTTCTTAAAACTAAAAATAAACCTATTGCTTGAAAGGCTTGGCGGGACAGAGGTTTAACTTGGATCCATCAGTTATACTTAAAGAACTCCTTTCTTACATTTCGTGACACACAATTACTCTATCAACTACCAAAATCTTTTTCTGTCAAATTAAATTTGTTAGTCAATCTTGGCCGACGGGAGAGGAGCTCTCTAGGTGAGCTCTGTAACCTTGGGGATTTCTTACCTTAATTATCGCTGCTTAAAGCTCTCCTCCAACGCCCCACCAACCATGAAGTAACTGGATTGCAATCAAGAGTAACAGGAGCATTTTCTTGAAACATCATTTGTTTGATTTAGGCTCCAAGACGTAGTTGCTGCCATTGAGGATCACTACCTGGGTACCTTGCAGGGCGCTGTGCGAGGAGGGTGAGCCTCGCTGGGCTGCGGGCACCTTCCGAAGTGCCGATCCCCCTGATAGACTTCATCGAGGAGGGTGAGCCTCGCTGATCTGTGGGCACCTCCAACATCGACCCAGCCTGAAAGATGGCGAAGCACACATTGAGGAGGGTGAGACTCGCTGGTCTGCGGACACCTCCGATGTGCCGATCCCACCAAAGGACAGTGGAGTGCACATCACAGAGGGTGAGACTCGTGGGCCTGCGGGCACCTCCGCCGTGCTAATCTCGCCTTATATGATGATCTCGCCAAAAGATCAATAACAATTGTGCGTCCCTGGCGCCCCCACCCCTGGATTCAATAGTGCTTCCACGTCTCACCCCCACCACAACGATGCTAGATGAGTCCCTCGCGCCCCCCACCCAAGGATTCAATGGTGCTTGCACGTCCCCCACTGCATTGATGCTAGGTGAGCTCAAACTTTCTGAATCTGCAACTACTGTGAATACTAGAGCATCCGGGAGGTTGAGTCCCCCTCCAGGCGGATGTTAAAGAGCACGCCCATCGGCCGAGTTTAATGCAGAACATAGAACAGCATCGCTACTTATATCGGAGCGGAGTTGCACGAAAGCTCGGGAAGCCTCCCTGACAAGAGCAGAGGGGTCGCACTAGTCGGAAGACGTCTAAGCTGAGTCTCCAGAGCCCGCAAATGCAACATCAGTGACCCCCTCCCACCCATCCCCCTCCTTCTCCCTCATGTCTCCGTGGCACAAGCTTCTCCAACTATCCCTATCAACACTCACAGAGCCACTAGACACAACTCCAGAGGCATAGTTGAGAACAACCTCACTAGAATCCCCCTCACAATCAAACCCTACACAGTACCCAACATGACGTGACTAAATTGTTTTCTACTTATCTGCAGATCCGCATCCAGACATGCAGCCGAGATAGCTGACTTATTACTGACTAATGAACCAGACATTCTGTTCCTGACTGAAACTTGGTTAAATGACACTTCTACTCCCATCATGGACATTTTGTTACCACCCAACTATGGCATCACCAGACTCGACAGAACGGACAGGCCAGATGTGGGGATAGCCTGCATACATCAGAGCAGCCTAACAGTGTCTAACACCAATGTCCCAGCCTTGTCTTCTTGTGAATACTCTGCTTAAACATCACCAGTAATAACAAACAAATCTGCTCTTTTCACATTTTCTACCACCCTCCCGGAGATAACCTCACATTCCTAGAGCAACTCATGGATATTCTAGCATCATATAGCAGTCATCAAAATAAGCAAATATTCCTGGGGGATTTCAACCTCCATTGGGATGACCAGAATGACCCTGGGGTAAACAGCCTCAAAGCCTTCTTCGCTGACCTTAATTTCAACCAAATATGTAACAACCCTACATACGACAAAGGTGCAATTCTCGACCTAGTAATTTCTAATGCGGACTCCACACTGTTTGACTCGATCCTCCCTTGTGACTGGTTTGACCATCACATTATCACTTTCCAAGTCTTAGAAGAGGTTAAACGTCTCTTAACACAACCCCTGAGACCTAAGATCTGGAAGAGAAACTTGAAAAACGTTGGCTCAATCCCGATAATATTAACAAATTCTAACCTTCTATGCCCCTCCGCCCCCCCGGAAGACCTAAATGATGTCCAGGGACTAATCAATCATACTTCCACTCCATGACCAATCTTCTTGATAATATGGCCCGCTCCAACTGATAAGAGCCTCCATAAAAGACTCAAAACCCTGGTATGACGGGAGGCTAAATGAAGACAGACGCTCTCTCAGATTAATGGAACGGCGCTGGAGAGCCGCTCCCTCAGCTGACCGCCTCAAGCTCCTAAGACACTCCGGAAACTATTATTTTAGAAAAATCAGAAAGTCTAAAACCGACTTCTTCAGGACGCAACTCAACCAAGCCAAGAACTAACCCAAAAAGCTTTTTGAGCTTATCAAAACACAAACCAAGAGCATACCCAGACTTCCAAATGCCATCCCTCTCAAATTACCCAATTGTGAAGAATATGCCTCCTTCTTTGCTTACAAAACAGAATCCATAAAATCAGATCTACTCAATGACCTCTTATCCATCTCAAACATGGATAAGAACTCATCTGCAGCCCTGGTTGGTGCTCAATCTAACATCCTCCCTAAATTCAAACTAAAAAACAACGCAATTTGGTTCCACTTCAATACTTACAGTGAAGACTCTATTCTAAAGACACTAACCTCTCTGAATCCCTCCAACCATTTCACAGACCCTCTCCCCGCTAACTACTTAAAGGACTTCATTTCCCTGCTACTACCTCTCTGGACCAAGGTCATAAACACATCCGTCCTTCAAGGAATCAATCCAGACATCGTGAAAACTTGTCAGGTGTCGCCGATCTGAAAGAAAACAACAGCTGACCCCTCGGACCTAAATAACTATCGGACAATCTCTAACATACCTACGTTAGCCAAACTCCTTGAAAAATGTGTTAACATGCAGCTGAACAGTCACATTGATCAATTGAACTTGCTTAACCAATTTCAATCAGGTTCCAGAGCAGGTCATAGTACCGAATTGGCCATGACTCATGTAATTGACAACGCTCTAAAAATTCTGGACCAAAATGAAGCCTGCCTACTTATCCTTCTTGACCTATCTCCAACACCGTCAAACACGACAGCCTTCTTGAACTCCTGAAACACAGAATTGGTTTGTCTGATACTGAATTTAACTGGTTTGCCTCCTTCCTGCAAAACAGGTCCCAAAGATTCAAGGTCAACCAATCCCTGTCCAATCCTATGCCTGTAACACTTGGAATCCCGCAAAGCTCCTCCCTCTCACCGACCCGTTTCAAACTTTTTATGGAACCTCTTACTGATCTTCTCAGCCCCACTAAGATACATTTCCATATGTATGCAGGCGACACCCAAATCTACATCAAGATCCACTCACTGGACGACATCAAATCACTCAACTCCACCTTACAAAAAACCCAAACTTGGCTGGCCAGAAATCATTTGAAACTGAACTGTGTGAAAATGGAATTCCTCCTAATCGCCCCCCCTAACATATCTCCCACTGACCTAGACTGGTTGAAGCATTTAACAGTTCTCAAAGGTCAACCGCTCATCGCAGATTCAGCAAAATCGCTTGGGTTAATACTTGACAGCAATTTACAGTGGAAGAAGTATATCAGCGCTTCAACAAAAGGACCCAACTTCCACCTGAAGACCTTGCAAAAACTGAAACCCTTTCTGCCAGCCTTCGATGTAAAAAAGAAGTTCAAACCCTAGTACTACCTAGAGTGGAATATGGGGTGGTAACCTTATGCACATCCCAGGGGCATCGACAGCCCCACTAAGAGCCACTATCAACACAGCTGTGAGACTCATCACAGGCTCAAAGAGAAACTCTCACATATCCCCTGACCTCAAAGCCCTCAACTGGCTACCATTTGAACTAGAATTCATCTCTAAATTGCCTGTTTGACTTACAAGGCCCTTCACCACAATTCCCCGCATTACCTAGCTCAGAAACTGGAGCTCTCTGCTGGCAGCAGAGCCTCCAGGAGTGCCAAGACACTTCTTCTAAAATCCCAACGATTTACCAAGCAAAAAACCTATATTTGTTCATTCTCTGGTATGGCTCCTAGGATCTGGAACGCTTTGCCCACTAAAACAAGAACAAACCCGTCATCTGCCTCCTTCAAAAAAGAAGTGAAAGAGATCCTCATGGCTCAATTCCCATAAACTTTGGATTTTCTGCTAGCCTCCTGTATATTACACCTATCTTTGTCTCTGTGATCAATAGCTATCATTTGATCCCTCAAGATAGTTGACTGTACTTTTATAAGCTATGTAGCACTGCTTCACCTATTTCTTGTTTTGCTACTTTTGTTTCTCCCTTACATTTGACTTGTAAAGCGCTCTGTTACTTGCAAGAGTCTTGTTTACGCTATATAAAACCTTAAAATAAATAAATAAACTTATAGCTGACTCTCTACATTTTATATCTTCTACACCTTCCTCCCCATTACCTCAATGCAACATTCTTCCCATTCTGAGTGCCCAAGCTAGTGCCTCATCTATTTACAAATTCCTCAACACACCCATTCAGCACAAACCTAAAACTCACACTGAACGCCAGTGGGAATCTGAATTCCACTCTTCATGGCCTTCTACACTTTGCGATAAATTATTGTTGAAACTTCGCAAGACCTCAAGTTCAGCCAGCACGACACAAACACTTTTCTTTATATATAATTGGCTTCTGTTTACACCATATCCTTACATAAATTTCAACCCACACTTTTTTCAGGCTGCTGGTCTTGTGATGCTTCACATGCACACTTATTTCATATGCTCTTTTCTTGTCCTTTTACACATCAGTTTTGGTTGAAAGTATGGTCTCAAATTAATAACATATGTCATACTTGTTTCCCATTCTCCCCTGAAGCTATATTTCTAGGTATGCTATCTGATCATTGCCAAACCCTCTCTCATAACATGGACATTGCAATTGCTTTCCAACAAATAACAAAAAACTGGAAACATTCCACACAACTCACCTTTCAATCTTGGTCGTATAGTCTATGTTATAACCATCGACTAGATTGTGTATATGTTTCTCCTATGTCTCTACTCCTGAAAAGAGAAAGCATATGGTCTCCTGTGACTATTTTCATAGACACTTCTGCGCAAAGACCTACCCAACATCACCCTTCATCGGAAGATGTCCATAAACCACCATGAACTGGTTATAAGGATATATTTCTGGTTTATATTTATTATTGTATAACGTATGTCTTTCTTCATCTTAACTATTATCATATTATGGTTCATGGCCATTAATTCTTCTACTGTTCGATACCTATTATAATATACTAAGCTTTTTTACCTTCCATGTATTTATTCAATCACATTATTAGGGGCCGATTCCGATCTCGCTTGGAAGGGCTCCGTAAGTGATCTGGCAAGAAAAAGAACGAGCCGTATGCGTGTGTACCGACCGACTCGTACAGCTGTATGAGCAACAAGTACGATGCGAGTAACGTGAATTCGCCGACCTACTTGTTTCCGGGTCCGAAACGCTCCGTACGTCTCGTCCGTAAGTAAACCATGCCGTGCAATGAATGCAATTTCCGACCGAGCCAGTACGATGCATGCGTCGGACATCCGGATCAAGCCGAAGTTTCCGGCTTGCAAAACGTCTGGGAAGCTGCCTTTGGGGGTCTGCGTCAGACCCCTCGTCACCCGCAGCCTTACCACTCGAACACAGGGGGGACCCAAGGATCTCCCCAATACAGGCAGGGTGTGGTACGTAAGGCACCGACGAGTACCCACTGTAGGGGGGGCCCTTGTGAGAGACGTACCCATTCAGTCAATGAGAGCCCATGTACGCGTCGTATGACCTGCTGCCATTGACTTCTATGGGAGTCTGACCGAACCGAGTCCGGCAGCATGCGGCCGCATCGTACTCGCTCGGTTGGACTGCAGGAGTCCGGCTCCGTCGCAAAACACTCCGGATCCGGCTTGGTCGGAGACCTTTCCGAAAATAACAAAAGAGGGTCCCTGAAAACTGATAGAGTGAGAGGGAGGCAGGGAAATAGGAATAACAACAAGAACAGACCCCTCACTTAAATATAATTTAAACTAGGTAATATATCCTATATTCACATGAAAAATAACATTGTCCCACAAACAGAAGTTATTGAAAAGATATTATCATATTTTTATTTACACATTTATCTGATACTTAAGAACATAATAACAACATAAACTTCTACTGGTGACCACAATACACTACATGTGTTTCTATATATACATATTTATAATATATACACACAAACCCCCAGACCAAAGATAACCGTCAGACATACCCAGTCAATCAAAACCACTCATTCATTTCATCCGAACAACCAGTGCTTAATTTGTAAAATATGAAATGCAGGTGCTCAAAAATTTGTCAGAGGCCACATTTACTTTTCTCTGGCTCCACCCACTTCCTCCACTGGCTCCACCCACTTCCTATATTAGCTCTACCCACATCTGCAACTGGCACTGCTAAAAGTCAGATGTAATACCTGATCTGAATTTCCGCGAGGGAGCCTTTCTCATAGTAAGGCTTTGATAGGAGCCTACAGTAAAGTCAGTGTGCCTGTGTATGGCCGGCAGAGGCTAGTACCAGGCAGCCGCCGGGCAGCGCTTCTCATTCATGCTACTTCCACATGGTGGGTGACATGTCCTGCTGCGACCATCACTCACGCCGCCACCACCACACTGTACATTATGCCTTCGCAAAATGTTACTTCCATTTCCGCACACCCAATATAAACGCAACTTTTCAACTCTAGGTGACATCAGATGAAACAAAATCTTAAAGACAACAAATTGCAGGCTGCCTAACAGTGTCAGTGGGCACGCTGTGCAGAAAGTTGTTGCTCCGGGATTGTGGGGCTGGTCCTTTAAGTAGGAAGCACAACTGTTTGTGCTACTTCAGCTGTACTCGGATGCATGCTGAGTAAGGGGTCAGGCTATAATGTGTTGAGCATTGGACTCTGCAAAACTTGAGGCTGTCACACTCCTCGCCGGTGCGGGCACTACAGGCTGACAAAAAGCCCTCCTCCTGAAAGATCCCATGAAAGAACACCTGAGGCTGGGAGAGAGCACCCCTGGATTGTTGGTACACTTGGAGCTGGAGTAATCCACTTCCTCTGAACAGAGAAAGTGAGCACACCTGATGGATCCATTGCCCAGTGCCCTGGATCTCTATCACTCTTTCTTTGGGACCACCTCAAAGCAATCAATGATTAATTGCTTGAGAGTTAGCATGATGGGAATAACAGGCATATGCTTATACCAGCCGAGTTAAACTACAAGTCTCAGCAAGCGTCATTATTGAATGAAAGCTTTCATGGTTTGAAATTCTCACCAGTGAAATGCAGCAGTTGGCTTATGTCAGAGTGTGGTCATAGTGATATAAGAAGTAAACACACTAGTTGGAGTGTTTTATTGGTTTTTTTTGTCTGTCCAGTCACGTGCTGCTCACTATAGACTAGTAGGTGTCACTAGTAGCTCCTCCAGTCTTATTTAATTTACTTTTAGTGAGTCATGATTATAAGCCTTGTAAACTGGGCACTAAGTTAGTGCCCCTCCATTTCCGGTACTTTGCAGCAGTTTAAAGAAATTCTTAAAGAGTCTCATTGCTCAAATAGGTGTAATTTCTGATATTTATGGGTTTCCGTCCTCTTCATGCTTGATTTTGCTCGTGAGAACATGTCACTCATAGTTGAACAATTTCACTTCTAATTACACTGAAATCATGAAAATGTCACACATAAGGACCCTGAAACCTTGGCAGCTATTACTTCGCTTCATTTCATTCTAAAATAAACAACACACAATCTGTTCTTTTCAGTTACGAGAGAGAAGTTATTTCTTTCTTATGACCTTATTATTCAAGATATCTAGGGACGGGTTGATTCCAGGCAGTCAGTCACATGAAGCAACCCAGAGAAATGCAACTGCACTACAGGCAGGCATCTTGTCCAAACAACCCCCCCCCCCTATCAGATTAAATCCGCTGTGTTCTTCTTAAAGAAGTTTGTTCAGGGTCTGTCTTTACTGTTTTGTCTGAACAGTCTGATCTCTGATGGATTCCGAGATACCAGAGGCACGCACCCAGATGCACATTTGCTGGTTTGGCATGTGGGCCACGCCACGGCACCGCCACCCACGGGTGGCATATTTATTCATGACCATGCATGGTGATGACTGGTGGCATGGCAGCAGCTACCTAACTAGTAGTTACTTTAATTAACGTAATTTCTTCCGTACTACTGCTGTTTAACTACTGTGTTGTTTTTTTACAGTTACAGACTAGTGCACTGCCCGCCACTGCCTTAGGCTGCTGCGTGCGCAGCACAGCTTTTAAGTTAACTGATTGGGCCTGCCCTGCTATCCAGGGCCTTCCTCGACCTCACCTGGTGCTGTTACTGGTGCAGTGCTTAATTTGTGCCGGTGCTTGCTGGTGCTTAGCACCGGCACGTAATTATCAGGGCCGGGTCTACTACCCTCATTGCTGCATGGCAATTGATTTAAATGTAATTTCCCTCACTACGCCGCTAGTGGACTGGGCAGTGGCACAGCGTGTTACAGTTATGTGTTGAACCAAGTGTTTGACTCTGCAAGTTCGTTTTTCTCAATCCATTCCATTCTAAAACGCTGTTGATCTTGCAGTGGCACTGGCGGACCAGCGGCCGCGGCGCGCTCCTTAATTAAGTATTGCTGGCCTAGTGGGCGGGACACTGAGTTGGGATTTTGCTTTTCTGTGGGGGTTGGGGCTGTGCGCGGCATTGCATTCTGATTCGTGGCCGTTCCACTAAGGGCAGGGAGCACGACTTGGACCTTGCCCTTGAGGAGTAGGCAGTAGCCAGTACTGGCAACAGCACCAGGTAAGACGGGGCCTGGCACTGCAGGCCTAATCAGATAATAAAGCTGCGCAGTAGCGGCCTAAGGCACTCAATTTACTGGTCCGGGACGGGACCCGGGTTCCACACTCCCAGTCCCAGCGAAGTGTGTGTAGCGGGCGCACCTGCTGTGTGAGCCAGGCCTGGCCAATAAGTTAATGAACAGTCATGAATCATTGATGTATTAATTAATCTTATCTCTCACAGTCACATTGGACTGATATGTAGACGGCTTGGCTGTGGCGGCCGGGCCCTTTGATGTTGCCGGCCCGGATTTTGGTTCTACATTCAAATCTGCGGCGCTGGTGCTGTGCGCGGCAGCAGTCAGTTTGCATAAATGTTTTCATATTTATTGTGTGCACATTTGCTGCATTGCCATGCCATGCCCCAGCACACCCGCCCCCCACCACACACAGAGTAATTGTGGGTGGTTAAGCGCGGCCGGTGTTCAGTCGTTCAAGAACCGAACCGTCTGTTCTTCACACTAAGTGAAAGTCTCAGAAGCAGACGGCAAGCAGTCCGGACGTTGTTGGGTTCCATTATTTCCTTTGTTTGGCATTGAGGAGTAAGTGCGTGCCCGCCGCTGCCAGTGAGACGGACACTGAGTACTCGTTTGTACTGTCTAGCCACCACCAGTACAGTGCTTAATTTGTAAAATATGAAGTGCAGGTGCTCAAAAATTTGTCAGAGGCCACATTTACTTTTCTCTGGCTCCACCCACTTCCTCCACTAGCTGATAATTACGTGCCGGTGCTAAGCACCAGCAAGCACCGGCACAAATTAAGCACTGCGAACAACCAGTTTCACCCAAATCACAAGCTCACAACAGACAATTTCAAAAAATAAACATCAAAAAACCAATTCATATCAACATATAATACAGGAACATAAGCAAAGGAAGAAAAGCGCCGACACGCATTTCGGAAAGGAACTCTTGGTCCTAAAGTCCTTTGTCAGGGCGCAAATACATCATTGTTTCCATATATGTATTTCTGATTCTTGATTTTAAGATGCCAAATTTACACTCCAATATTATGGTCATGCGGGGGTACAATCATAATTCAGAGAAATAATCTGAACCCAAATCCTATTTTATGAAGGATGGCAAGAATCTAGGGACCGAGTGTAGTTAATTCAATCGCTCGGTACATGGTCCGATGAAAGGCACACTTATACAGGGAACGGGCTACCCGATTATGTAGTGTATGGACCAAACGTCGATTCCCAGGAGACCTTTCCGACCCAGATTGGAATCAGCCCCTTTAGTGTTTCCTTTACCCCTGTTTTCCGTTCCCCTATTTTTTTTCCTTTTTTTCTTCAATATGTTATTATAACAAAAGTTCTACATGCAACTTGTGGGACACCCCCGCGCCGCACGGCCACCAGCTGCTGCGTGTGCCCCTGCCCGCCCTCTGCCTCGCGCTGCCTCGTTTGCCGGCTGCCGCCGCTGCGAGTGTTTTTTCCCTTGTTTTGCCTGTTCTTTGTGCCTGCTCTGTGATTCTCTGTGTAACTCTCTTTTTTCCCCGTTTTTTTTTTTCGGTAATTTGTGCTTGCTTTGTGATTCTCTGTGTAACTCTCTATTTTCCCCGTTTTTTTCCGGTAATTTGTGCTTGCTTTGTGATTCTCTGTGTAACTCTCTTTTTCCCCGTTCTTTTCGGTAATTTGTGCCTGTTTTTGCATTTATTTCCGTGTCAGCTCTCCTTCCTTGTCCTCCGCCTACCGCGCCGCCCCCCGCCCTCCCTTCCCGCCACCGCCGCTTGTCCCCGCCCCTTTTGTCTTCTGTATCCCTCCCCGCTCCCGACATCCCAGGTGCCCCGCCCACCCGCGCACTTCGCCTTAAATGGCGACCGTGCGAACGCGCAGCGGTCACGCGCAGCGGGCGCGCCGATTGTGCGCCGAAGGCGCGCCAAAGGTAAGCCCGTCTGCGCCCGTCCGCGACCGGATCGCGACCAGCGCCAGGACCCCTGGCCCCCACCGACGGAAGCCGACCCGACGAACCTACAGCGCCGCCGACCTCACCGCACTCAACACCGGCCACATCCCAGGATGTCACCGAGCCGCCCCGAAGCACACCCACGGACCCTTCAGCTGCCTCGCCTGCAAGTTCTCCTGCATCCGGACCGTCCCTGCACCCGACAAACCGAACTCCAGCAGCACCCACCTCAAGTGCATCCTGCTCAACACCCGCTCCGTCCACAGACACGCCGTAGAACTCTGGAACCTGCTCGACACCACCGCCCCCGACGTTGCCTTCCTCACCGAGACCTGGATGAACTCCTCCTCAGCCCCTGACATCGCCATCGCCATCCCAGAGGGCTACAAGATCACCCGGAGGGACCGCGACAACCAGACCGGAGGAGGCATCGCCATCATCCACAGAGACACCATCCGCATCACGACCAACACCGACGACACCCTCACCACCGCTGAACACCTGCACTTCCAGATCCACACCAACCCGAAGACCACCCTCAGAGGCACCCTGATCTACCGACCCCCGGGACCGCGCACACGATTCAGCGAGGACATCGCCGACTTCGTCAGCCCGCACGCTCTCCCCTCCGCCGACTACATCCTCCTGGGGGACCTCAACTTCCACCTGGAGAACAACAACGACCGCAACACCATCACCCTGCTCGACAACCTCGACAACCTCGGACTCAAGCAACTGGTGACCACCCCCACCCACCTCGCCGGACACACACTCGACGCCGTCTTCTCATCCAGCAAAGACGTCACCTTCAGCCACGCAACAGGACTCCACTGGACGGACCACAGCTGCGTCCACTTCACCTTCAGAAGAACGACGATCCACCACCTCCAGCAACAGGTTGCTCGAAGAAGCTGGAACAAGATCACAGCCGACCAGCTCACCGCCTCCCTGAGCCAGCACCCTCCCGCCAACTCAGCGAACCCCAGCCAGGCCGCCGACAACCTCACGAAGTGGATCAGCAACTGCGCGGACGAACTCGCCCCTCTAAGGACCCCGCCCAGCAGATCCTGCAGCAGAAAAACACCATGGTTCACCGACGAACTCAAGTGCTCCAAGAAGAACTGTCGAGCCCTCGAGAAAGCCTGGAGAAGGGAACCAACGACGGACAACATGACCACCCTCAAGCTCGCCACCCGGAAACACCACCAACTGATCCGCGCCACCAAGAAAAATGCATACAAGGACCGACTGGACAACAACGCACACAACTGCAAGGAACTCTTCAACATCGTGAAAGAGCTCTCCAACCCCAACGCCGGAAACAACGACATCACACCGTCGCAAGACCTCTGCAACTCCCTCGCGTCCTACTTCCACAACAAGATCACGGACATACACAACAGCTTCAACAACCAACCAACGCAAGCCACAACCGCAACGACGCCACCATCCACCACCCTCCGCACCTGGACCCCGATCAGCACCGAAGACACCATCCGCACCATGAACTCCATCCATTCCGGATCTCCGACTGACCCCTGCCCTCACCACGTCTTCAACAAGGCCGACGCTGTCCTCGCACCCCACCTGCGGGACATCATCAACACCTCCTTCGACTCCGCCACCTTCCCTGAGAGCTGGAAGCACGCCGAACTCAGCGCTCTCCTCAAGAAACCCACAGCAGACCCCACCGACCTCAAGAACTACCGTCCCATCTCGCTCCTCCCGTTCCCGGCCAAAGTCATCGAGAAGACCGTCAACAAACAGCTGGCCGCCTTCCTCGAGACGAATGGATCCCTCGACCCCTCACAGTCCGGCTTCCGAGCGAACCACAGCACCGAGACCGCCCTCATCGCCGCCACCGACGACCTTCGAACTCTGATGGACAACGGAGAAACAGCGGCCCTCATCCTCCTGGACCTCTCCGCGGCTTTCGACACTGTCTGCCACCGCACCCTAGTACAGCGCCTCAGCAACATCGGAATCCAGGAGAAGGCACTGGAATGGATCACCTCCTTCCTCGACGGAAGAACACAAAGAGTCCGCCTACCACCGTACAAGTCAGAGGCCACCAAAGTCATCTGCGGCGTACCCCAAGGATCCTCGCTGAGCCCAACCCTCTTCAACGTCTACATGAGCCCCCTCGCGGCCATCGCACGCCAACACAACCTGAACATCATCTCCTACGCCGACGACACCCAGCTGATCCTCTCCCTGACCAACGACCCCGCCACCGCCAGAGCCAACCTGCACGAAGGGATGAGAGACGTAGCCGAATGGATGACGACCAGCCGCCTGAAACTGAACTCAGACAAGACGGAGGTACTCATCCTGGGCTCCACGCCCTCCGCCTGGGACGACTCCTGGTGGCCCCCCGCCCTGGGCACCGCACCCAAACCGACGGACCACGCACGCAACCTGGGCTTCATCCTGGACTCCTCCCTCTCCATGACCAGGCAAGTCAACGCCGTCTCCTCGTCATGCTTCAACATCCTGCGCATGCTACGTAAGATCTTCCGGTGGATCCCCACCGAGACGAGGAAGACGGTCACCCAAGCCCTCGTCACCAGCCGACTGGACTACGGCAACGCCCTCTACGCCGGAACCACTGCCAAACTCCAGAAGAGACTCCAGCGGATCCAGAACGCTTCGGCGAGACTCATCCTCGACATCCCCCGACGCAGCCACATCTCCGGACACCTGAGAGATCTGCACTGGCTCCCGGTCAACAAGAGAATCACCTTCCGGCTCCTCACCCACGCGCACAAAGCCCTACACGACCAAGGCCCGAGCTACCTCAACAACCGGATCAACTTCTACACTCCCAAGCGCCTCCTCAGATCAACCAACCACGCCCTCGCCGCCGTCCCCCGCATCCGAAGAGCGACAACAGGAGGAAGATCCTTCTCCTACCTGGCCGCCAAGACCTGGAACTCACTCCCGACCAATCTGCGCCTGACCCAAGACCACCTCTCCTTCAGGAAGAAGCTCAAGACCTGGCTGTTCGAGCAGTAGCGGCACCCCCCCCCTCCCAGCGCCTTGAGACCCTACGGGTGAGTAGTGCGCTCTACAAATGACCTGATTGATTGATTGATTGATTGATGCAACTACTTTCTATTTATTACTTCTTGTGTCTATATTGCATACATTTTAGTTCACTCAAATGTTTTAATTGACCTCTGATATTTATTTGATTGTTTGTACTCAGTTGCATTTAAAAAAAAAATGAAACTGCATAATTGTGGCATGAGAAGTCCTGTAATATCAATGTTCAGCAAAAATAGATGCACTGTTTTACATAGCACAGGGTCTTAGTTATCAAACCTTATGTATATTTTGTGTGAATCTCTATTACATCGCTACAGCTGCTTCTATTATTTGTGATAAAGAATTCAATTATATAAATGAGGACATTTCTCATCAAGTTCTTCTCAAATAGAATCTGGACTACAGGGCAGATAAATATGAAGAAATTACATTTTTTGCTCTATATAAATGTGAAATGTTGTACCGGTGTGCTTTTTACAAACATATATTGTTATTTAATAATTGTAGAAGTTTGTCTCATCTACATAATTAAGCATATGTGTTTTGAGAAACTTATATTTTACTTATAAAAACTGTGTTTTTACTTGAATAACAACAATAAAAAATAAGAAACTATTATGTTCTAAAATTAACTTTCTATATATTTATTTTTTAATTTGGGGAAAATATTCTAATGGGAATATCAGTTTTCATACCTCCTAACTATTAAAAAATTGAGTAACAGATTAATGAACAAAACATGTTATTAAGAAATCTGCAAACATGCCCCTCTAAAATATATCTACAAACTTTTCAGGCTATTTATAATTGAATACCTACTAATAGTTCTAAAATATGACTTGTAACTTTTTAAATATCCAAATAAAACGTTTACATACCACTAAGTCTACACTCACGCACTAACCCCATATACATTTCAGTATAAATGTACATTACTACACTATGACTAGAACTTCACATATAATACATTACACACACTATTACAATAACCCCTGCTTATTTAACACACTTTTAAAATATTCATAGAAAAACACTATCTTAATTATCAAATGGACCTAAACCAGTTCTCATAAGCATACTACTAAAGTAACATTTCTAAAATATACCCCCACCCTTATCTCAAACAACATCTGTAAATAATAAAACATTGGACTTTTTTTTTACATTTGTTTGGCAATTTTGCATAGCACTTGTTAGACCTGTCAGTCTTAGGGTGGTCTTCCCACAAATGTTTTGTCTCTGCTCCTACATTTTTGCAGGATTTATCTTTGTTGGCCTTATGGCTTTGTGCACTTTACCACTTCTAACCAGTGCTAAAGTGCTTGTGCTCACTCCAATATATATGTGGAAAACGGTTTATAGTCAAGTGATATATTTAATTTAGTCCTTTGTAGAGTGGTATACCATATACCCAGGCCCTGTAAATTAAAAGCTACCAGTTGGTCTGTAGCAATTATTGTGCTATCCATGTAAGTAGCACCTTAACACATGTCCCAGGCCTGCCAATGCCATCTGAATGCAGTTTTGAACTGCCATGTTGACTTAGCAATAACCCCCCTTTGCCAAGTCCTAAACTCCCCTTTTATTATATATGTCATCCCTAAGATAGGCCCTAGGTAGCCCATTTGGCAGGGTACATTGTAAGTGAGAGGTTGGACAGCTACTTTTTAGTTTTACAAGTTCTGGTAGTTGAAAAACGAATTAAATACATTTTTCATTACTGTGAGTCTTACCCCTCCCATAGGATGATATTGGAGATTCCTTCTTACATTTAATAAGCTGTAATTTCCAATTGGGAGCTCATTGCTATGTCATGTTTGGTGTCTTTTAAATTGTAATGAAAAGCCCTAATTAATGATAAATGTGCTTTTGATTACAATGTTGAAAACAGCACTATTAGAAAGTTTGGTCATATAACCTGACCCAAAGCTTCCAAGATCTTACTTTGGGTCCTTTTTTAGGAGCTGGACGGTGGATCCGGCACAGAGGGAGAGGGCAGGATCAGGGATGGAACAGGAACAGAGGCAAGAATCAGCACTGGAACACAGGGAGAGGCTGAGGACAGAAATCAGTGAGCTTGTTTCCCCAGGAGGCTCACAGGGAGATCCATACCAGGCAACAGGTATATAGACGGTGATCCCGGAACAATCAGGTAATAGTGATACTCATCAAGAAGGGGTGTCACAATGAAGTACCCACCGGATGACAGACACACAGCAAGTAGATTTATCACAAAAGATACCGCCATTCAAACAGGTAGTCCTTTGGGATGTTATGAAACTTTTTGAGAATTAAAGAATTATCAGGTACAACGTCATTAAGGAAGAGCGATCTAGTCTAGAGCCGTTAAGAAGGACCAATACCAAAGTGATGAAACCCTCTGACAAAAATGGAGCTATTGTGATTCAGGATGTTGATGGTTACAGTAAGGAAATCTTGATACAACTGCAAGAGTGGAGAACTACAGGAGAATTCAGGGAGACCCCACTAAAGAGGTTACCAGACTGATACATCAGCTACATTGGATGGTCTAAATTAGGGTTACCTCAGTGATTTGGAATATGAATCCCTAAATGAGAACCTGTGCATCCCCACAATATATACCTTACCCAAGGCACACAAAAATCAAGACAAGCCAACGGGCAGACCTATAGTAGTAGTAGGGTGTGGCCAATGGTGGCTGGATTTGTTCAAGATCTGGCAAACCTTTACATGAAGATAATTTCATATACAGTACAGAGATTCCATTACTTGATAATATCACACTTTGGAAAAGGTGCATCGATGAGGTGATGATGATTTGGACTGGAGAAGAGACCAAACTAAGGCACTTATGTGGCTCAATGAGAGATCTCCCAAGATACAGTTCAGTAGGACTCACTGCAATGTTGAGATACATTTTTGGGACCTCAGTATAGGAGTGGTGGATAACATATTGTATACTACACTCTTTAGGAAGCCTGTGGAGCATAATACACTGCTCAGATATTCCAGCTACCACCTCAGAAATCCTAGTGATAACCTGCCCTTGGGGCAATTTCTGTGGCTCTGCAGACATTGTACATTCAGGGATGATTTTTTCCAAGAGACATATCATCTGTTGACACAATTTAGAAAAAAGGGGTTACCCAAAGAGTCTAGTAAAAAGAGCAAGGAAAGGGCATGATATTGCCCACAAGATACCCTATTTGAGGTTAATACGAAAGGAAATGCCTCTGAAAACAGAGTAGTGGGCATGACCACATTCAGTACCAGAAGTGCTGAACTCAAGAATATCATTAACCAACAGTAGACCTTGATTTCAGATGTACTTTACACAGAAGGGAAACCTATGTATGCATTCAAAAGGGGTAGAAAAAGAAGAGACTTTGTGGTCAGCTCATTTTTTAAAACAAGGCAAACCCCTGATTTGCGTACTCAGTCAATGTTGCCACCATTATTGGGCCCTGTTAAATGTGGACACTGTAAGGCATGTGACCTTACAGTTGAAAGGAAGGGTTTTAAACATCTACATCATCAGTACACACTCAAACGTCACACAAATTGTAACTCAATGGATGTGATCTATGTAATTGGATGTTTTTGTGACATGCTCAAAGTGGGTCAGACAAGTCAGAAGGTCAAAGTTAGAATTCTTCAGCACTGTTCAAGGACTCACTGCAAGACACAGGGAGTCCTACTCGTTGATCATTTTAACCATATGCAGCCTACAAGAGATACTTTGAGGTGGTGGGAACTTGGGAAAGTGATCCATAACCCCTTGGATAGTGACTTGTTGTCTACTCTCACTGTAAGAGAGTGCAAGTGGATGCACTCGGGTGACAGGAATGATCACGGTCTCAATGAATTGGAGGAGTTATTCAGACAAGTAGCCCTCCAGGGCACAGATTAGGATTATCCAGCATTCTCTGACTTGCTCACATGTTATGTATGATGTCCTTTACAATGAGTACAACCCAAGGTGGTCACCTGTTTGTTATTTGGAGCTGTTCATTTGTATGTGTACATAACAGTTGCCTCTGCAATAATAATCATTTTTATGATGTCTCCACTCTAAAGATGCAGTCTTTTTTGGATATATGTGCCAGAGTTGCAAAGATATAACATATGTATTCATTTCTTGTTATGGACTATTGTGCTAATATTGAAAGCCTTTATGTATTTTCTATCTGTATACAAGTGCAATTCATGTGCTAAGTATATGTTATGATAGTGTATATCGAAGTGCTTGTGAATGTATAGGAATGTGACCTTTACTCTCTTCTTTGGTCATGTGAACTCAGATAATACTGCACATTTAAATACATTTGCCGTGATAGGAGTAATTCAATTTGAAATTGAGTAATGAACATATTTAGTTCTGCATACATACAACATCCTGTGTGTCAGAACCCCAGAGCAGAACGGCCACATTGTTTCTGCATTGAAATGGAAAACACAGCTATCCCATCACAGAAACTTCCCAGTTCGCAATGATTGGAGATTGCGATATCACCTACAAAATTCCAAGATGGCCGCTGTTCCCGATTACAGGTTAGCGGTCTAGTGTTTGCCATCCCTGCAGGTGTTTTGGAGTAGGGGTGAAGCGCGCGAGCCCAACTGACTGCGAACTTCACCTGAAGAATCCCAGTAGCCAGTTGAGAATTTTGAGCCCTCAGAGAAATATTACTTATGCGAATTTAGTCGCGCTGTGTTAGCGCATTTTGAGTAGTTAAAGGAGCCGTAAAAGAGTTGGAGTCTATCAGCAGTCTCTCGAAGGAACTAGTATATAGTTTCCTTACCTGTTTCGCCAAGAAGACCGTGTCCATCGAAGAGGCCTCCATCGGCAGCAGTCTTCACGCAGATAACACGAGAGAGAGAGAGAGAATATTAAGCAGAGAAGAGATAAGTCTGATTACGATAAAGACTGTACATTGAATTGTAAATTACATACTGTTATGAATGGAGCAAGAGCATTCAATAGAGAAAGGCACTTACCTGAACATTTACCAGTTGAGAATTCCCTAAGGGAAAAAAGAGAAATAACAAAATAATATGAGAACATATTAACAATATTTAGATAGGCTGCATATAATTAAATAAGTAGCACATATAGAGTAGGATTGAAAATTTAATAGATATAAATAGAAAATCATTAGGCTTTAGGTAGGTTAAACATAGGTATATATAAACTAGTAATTAGACATTAGCATAGTTCGAAACGCCAGGAAGCAATTGAAGAGTTACAGACAACTATCTATGAGAAATGGTAAGACACTAATACTTATAAATAATATTAGAGTACAAAATAGGCAATATAACTGAACCCTATTCTTATTTAACAGAATTTCCTCAATAACAGAAGATAGGAAAACGCTAGACAAATAAGAGAAGAGAAGCACAATCTCTGGGCAACTAGGTAAGGAAGTTTACAGGTAGAACTGGATAAATAGTAGTGCAGAATAGGAGCTAGGATTAATTTCTTGTTACTGTAATTTAGGTTTCTCTGAATACGAAGTCTGCAGGTCGGACAACACAAGAGAAGCAGAGGAAGAGTCCCAGAGCAGTCTCTTCTGTGTCAGTTTATTATTTTATCCACTCCCCCTTCCCCCTTGGGGGTCTCAAAGAGTCAAGTTTCATAACGGGCTCTGGGGGATACTTGAGAAGGAGTTGGGAACTATCGACTTCTGCTCCTTCGCAAGATCCGGAGGTAAGAACTCACTTTAGTCTTTGACACTGTGAGTCTTCAAGGTAATGTTTACTTCACGGAATTCTATCCAAGCTGAGGACAATGGATCTTTAGGCTTTCTCATGGTCATGTCACTCATCCTTAATCGTATAAATTCTGATGTACTTCACATCTAATGTTTCATTTGCTATGATTTCATCAATTTTCCCCTACATGGAGCAATGAACAACTTAATTTTTTACTCCTACAAAAATGTAGACCACTCGATGCAGTTTCCTTTTCTTTTATTTCCATTCATGATGCCCAGATTACATGACTTTCATGGTGACACGTACATAGGCAGCGTGGTTCCTCACCAGCAGGCTATTGGAACACTGTCTTTCAATAGAAAACTTGTTCGAATGATGTAGACTGGATTCCTGGCGTGCAAGCTCATGTAGTGGCCACCTTTTTATTTTGATCTTTGGCCAGCCTCATCACTCTACATTTGGGACTTTGCACTCTGTGGCAGAGCTTTGAATTACTCCCTCTCGCGCCGAAAACTCATAAGGTGAGCCAGATGAGGGACAATAGTTCAAATTATCGCTTCCCCTCTCAGATGTCTCAAGGGTTTTTTTGAAACCTGTTCTTTAAACATAATTATTTTGTTGCAGAGAATCCTTTCAGGATCTCTGAGATATCTGCTGACTAGCATAACCTCCTTTTGGGGCCCAACTAAGGCAGCACCCTCCAATTTGGATATATTTCCAGTGAAGAAATCCAAATGGCAATGTTTTTTCTTTTTTTTAAGTTTAAATGCTTAATTTGAAGAGTAACAGAGTTACAGCAAACCAGAAATACAGAGAAAGCTTAAAACAGAGTATATAACAATAAAATAGCTGGTGCTCAACAACAGAAGAGAAAGCTATTTTAAAATATTTTAAGGGAAAAGGGAGAGGGGGAGAGGGAAGGGGGAAGAAGAAAGGAATGGGATAAAAAGGAATAAAATGGGTAAAGCACATTAAACTTGAGGTAAGTAACTCAGTGCATATTACAAAATAACATAATGGAACATCTTAACAATTCAATATATATATTAAATCAAAACAAATGAGAAATAAAAAACAGAGAAATATACATTGAAGGAGGTTTAAAATTGTCTGCAGTTGAACGACCAATTTGGGTTAAAGTTAGACTATCTAAATAAGTAGTAAGAGGTAGCCAAAAGAGATTCCTAATAAACATTGGTTTGCAGGAGGAGGCGAAAGCAATATCAAGTCGATGAAAGTGACAGGGACTATTCAACCAGTGTTGAATAGAGAGTTTTTTGAGTGTTTTTTAGTTAAGTGTAATGTGTTGGAAGGCTAAAGCAAGCATAAGGTCGAAGAGACCGTTTTCATTGGGGCAAAGATCAAATGAGTCTGACAGACTACCCGAAAAAATTAGAGGGATAGTATAAAGAATAGAAACATTTTAAATGCGAGAAATATAAGACCAAATTTTCTCCCAGAAAATAGAAACTGAAGAACAAAAGAAAAGAAGATGCATGATATCAGCGTTGGAGGAACCACAAGACCAGCAGTTAGTATCAGTAGAGAGAGAAAAGCGAGCCAAGGAAATAGGAGTAAGATCAAGCCTGTGATAACGAAAAAATGTAGATTGAGTGAGAGAAGCAGAGCAAGAGACTTTAAGGGAACGGGACCAAAGTTTATCCCAAAAGGAAGTGGTCCACTCACATTCCAGGTGAGATTCCCACAATAGTTCCAAATTAGTCTTACTGGTTCTGGCTTGGGAGCTGAAAAATATTTATAAATAAGAGAGGCCTTGGGTAATAAAAGAAGAATTTGCATAAGAGCATTTGGAGCTACCAGGGGAGAGGAAGATGGTAGAGAATAAAAAGTATCAAGAATGACCGTCATTAGATTAGAGAATTTCTGTAGGAAGCAGTGAGGACAGTGAAATATGGATTGAAAGTAGGGAAAGGATTGAGGAGATACTCCATCAAAAATATGTTAACCCAAATTATACCTTTGAGTCTCCAGGTCTTCCAGAATATGGTTCTATTCTTGAGAGTAATAAGGGAATTATACCAAATGGATGATTCTAAGAAAGATTCTCTGGACATAGACTTGGTGAGAGGTTTTAGTAAAGAACAGGTGTGTTTAAACAAGGGGAGAGAAGTATAAGAGGTTTTTGCAGAGAAAGTAAGAGCCTCTTTAAAGGAAAAAGGTAATAAGAAGGTACGTTCAATGGAAAGCCAAAGGAGAGTAAAGGGGGAGAATTCAGAAAGGAGCCATTTTGAGGCTTGGCGAAGACAGAATGATTTCTGATAGAGAGGGAAATCAGGAAATATGCACCGCCATTGGATTTTGCCTTACGAAGATAGAAGTTCTGGCCCTTTTATTTTTCCAAAGAAATTTAGAAAGACGAGAATCAATCCGTTTAAAATGACAAACAGGAATATGTACAGGGAGCATAGAAAGGGCATTAATCAAAATAGGGGTAATCATCATCTTAATTGAATCTAAACGGCCACACCACGAAAGAAAGGGAGGATTTCAAGAAGAGAGTAACTTATCAATCCAGGATAGAACCACAGACATATGTATTCTGATGGTAGAAATGATGGAATTAGAGAACCTCATACCTAAGTATTTGATTTAGGATCCATTCCAAGCAAAACCAGTGGAAGAGAAGGAATGTGGAAGACAATACTTGGTAAGAGGGAGTATTTCTGTTTTATCCGAATTAATTTTATATCCAGAGTCAAGGGAGAAAAAAGCAAATTCATTTAATAGAGAGTGAACAGAAGTTTCAGGGTCAGAGATAAAAAGAAGAATATCGTTTGCATAAGCTGAAAGTTTCAAATGATGATCACCATAAGAAAAACCAGAAATAGAATTATTATTACGGATTGAAGATAAAAAGGGCTCAAGAGCAAGAACAAAAAGAAAGGGGGAGAGAGGAGAACACTGCCAAACTCCTCATTGAAGGGGAAAATAGGATGAAACGGAACCGTTAATTAGTACCGAGGCTCTAGGAGCAGAATATAATAAAGATATAAGTGAGATTAATTTGGGGCCAAAACCATGCCATTTAATATCCGCAAATAAAAAGGACCAATCCACTCTTTCAAAAGCCTTTTCAGCGTCGACAGAAATGGCTGCTAAAGATGTGAAGAGGAAGGGAATTTTTTTTAAAACATTAAAAAAGAGGCAGGAATTATCCAAAGTTAATCTACCTTTGACGAAACCACACTGCTCTTTGCCGACCAAGTGAGCCATAAGGGGATCTAAATGTAATGCGAGTGTTTTGGTACAAAGCTTACAATCTACATTAACCAGAGAAATTGGTCGATAATTTTTACAAAACATGGGATCTCGCCCTTCCTTGTGAATAAGTCAAATGGTGGCGTCTTGAAAAGTGCCTTCTGTTTTCCCGGAAAGAAAGCAAGAATGAAAAAGATTTAAAATTTTAGGAAGCAATATATTAGAAAAATGTAGATAAAATTCAACAGAAAAATGATCTGGCCTTTTCCCTTTTTTTAAACTTTCAGGCCGGAAGATAATTCAGGTAAAGATATGTCTGTTTTGAGGCCTTCTAGATTGAGGTGGGAGTTAGATGGTGTTGAGAGATTATCAAGATAGGATTGGATGAGGGAACTAGAGGGAGGTGATTGTGGGATGTAAAGTTCCATGTAAAACATTTTAAATGTATCAAGAATTTCTTGATCCTTATGTAGCAAAGAACCATCAGGAGAATATATAGCGTCGATCAGAGTACAATCTTTGCGATTTTTCAAATAGTTCGCTAAACGTTTCCCAACCTTATTTCGACCACCATTGTATCGAGTGCTGCTACGAAGAAGAATAGAAGAGGCATTATCAGAGGAAGTTTTGTTAAAAGTTAATTTAGCACGTATCAAGGCTTGAAGTACAGAATCTGCTGGTGACGTATAAAATGTATGTTCTAAGGATTTCATGTATGCTAGGGTGGCTTTGTGTTGTTGAAGGAAACATTTTTTTTTGGGGGAGACAAAATCAATAATAAAACCTCTTGCAGTGGCTTTAAAGGAACCCAATAAGATATGGGGGGAAGAAGAGGTATTGCTGTTTAAATCAAAAAATGTATTGGCAAAAGTAACAAAAGAGGAAGAAAACAAAGGATCAAGAAGAAGAGAGTTATTGAAACGCCAGCGGGAGGACCTGGGACGCGGTGGGAGTAAGTCAAGATCAGTGATAATTGGAGCATGATCAGAGATAACAATAGGTTTAATAGAGTTGGATAGCAGATTTTGAGACAAAGATTGAGAGAGGAAAATATAATCTAGGCGAAAGAGGGAATTGTGAGGAGGAGAAAATAAAGAGAAATCAAGAGTATCAGGGTGAGAGATTCTTCAAGAGTCAACAAGATGAGATTGTGAAATGGTGTCGAAAAAAAATGTTTATGTGATTTTTGGGGAGTGAAGCGAATTTGAGATTGGCTGTCAATAAAGGGGTCAACAACTTGATTGCAGTCACCTACTAATATAAAGTAATCATCTCTAAATTGGCTACAATTCTGTGTAATTAGGGGCCAAAAAGAGAAATCCGAGTGTGTAGGCCCATTAACGTTAAAAACCGTTAAAAAAACGTTAATAATTAATAACTTAGCTAACAACCATCTACCTTCAGTATCAATTTCTTGTGATATAATTTTGCAAGTTAGTTTTTTGTGACACAAGATTACAACGTCATTTTTCTTATTTGAAGTAGGAGAGAATAGACTAGAACCCACCCATCCTCGTTTTAATTTTAATGCCTCAGTTTCTGTAAGATGGGTCTCCTGTAGGAGAACCAAATCAGGATTATAAGAGGCAAGGTGAGACAATATTTCTCAGTATCTTGATAGGATTAATAAAACCTTTCACATTCCATGAAACAACTTTGAATTCAAGACATCAAAAATACATAAAGAAGAAAAGATACACTAATGAAGAAGTGAAACAAAACAATGACTAAACAATAAGTAAATAGATTATGAGAGAAATTGATAAAAGCCAACAAAAAACAGAAGAGTATAAGAACAATGAGGAGGAACGAGGAATAAAAAGGCGAAGGAGGGAATGGAAGAAGAGTAAGAACAAAATAAGACAGTACATGTCAATCAACGACTGTAACACGTACCTTAAAGAGACAAGGGAAAGAATGGGAGGCGGCAAGGGACAATAAAGACAGCACACCCAACAAGGGGCAACATGGTACACCAGGACATCCATAAAACACATAGGAGCAGAAGCAGTAATATGAAACCCAAATGGAATATAGGGAAATACAATAAACCTGTAAAAGGAGAACAAATAAACAAAGAATGAGACAATCAGACGCAGGGATGAATATTACAATAACAGGACGCTTAATGAAATATAGAAACAAGATAAAAACATGAAGACAACAAAAATGACACCAATGAACAACAAAGGAAATAAAATAAAAAATATAGGAAATAAAGCAACACCGTCAATGAAATAATGAACCAAGGTAAAATACAAGAGTCAAGAGCCTGACAAAGAGGGAGATGTCTCCATTGATGTAGTAGAGTGAGATTGAATAAATCTGCGGAGATCAGCTGGATCTTGAAAAGTAGAAGTCTTGTTGAGAAAGCTGACTTAGAAGAGACACGGATGAAAGAGACCATGTCTTGCACCTCAGGAACAAAGAGGAGGGCGAAGATCCAGAAATTCTTTACGACGTTTAGCAGTCAGTGAAGAGACATCCTGGGAAATAAAAACCTTGGTACCATGCCAGGCGGGGTTCTTTTTGGATTTAGCTGCATTTAGAACCAGCAAAAGATCAGTGAAGTGCAAAAATAAAATAATGATGCCACGGGGTTTAGAAGGCGCAGAAGAAGAAGAGAGACGGGGACCCAGTCTATGAGCACGTTAAATGTGCAATTTGGTGGAAGGAGGAAGATCTAAAAACTGAGGTAAGAAAGATGCAAAGTATGTGACGGGGTCATCACCTTCAAGTCCTTCCGGAAGTCCATAAATAATTTCTATTTTCCAAATCCTCTGACGCTTTTTTCAGCTGCAAGACCTCCAACTCCAATGAGGACAACTTTGTAGATAATGCTTGTACGTCGTCAAGTTGATGTTCCACCACCGTCATGCGTGAATCCATGGAAGGCCACTTATCGTCTAATATTTGCAAACAAGAATTGGTTTCCTCAATGAATGGACAGTGAGCGTGTAATTCTTCTCAAACCATATCCAAAAAAACAGGAGATGTGGATTTAGGGGGAGAAGGGGGATCCTGTTTAAGCCTCTTGCCTGTAGTGGAGGTTAACGACCCTTCAGACAACATGATCGCGGTATCTCCTGCAAAATCAAAGTCAGTCACTGTGGGATGGTAGTTGAGATGAACAGGAAAATGTATGAGATGTCGAGGTACTGCATCCAGAGGAGGCAGAAGTAATTGCTGCAGGTTTGGGATGATGTAAGAGACATCCCATGGAGTGTCACGGAAAATGCGTTGAGAAACCACACAGAATAAAGGTAAGAATAATAGTTCAAAACAGAAGAGTGCCACAAGAATAACGCTCTCCCAGAGCAAAAAAAGGTATCACAAAGAAAAAGTAATGAAAACACGCGGAAAGATCCCAAAAACTCGGAAAGACAAAATGGCGGCAGTCAATCTGCGAATTAAATTCACCTATATAACAACTTTGTTTCTTCAAACCAGCAGAATTTGCAAACACCGCCTTCTGAAAACACTTTTGTTTCCAATTGAAAGAATAGGTAACCCCAAAGAAGATATCAAAAAGGTGTCAGCGAGGATATGATGAGATAGTTGTGTGGAGAGTCAAGAAGGTATTGAGAGAACTGAGGTGAAAAAGCGGCAAGAATAGAGTCAAAATGGCGGCCGCTAGTAAACAGAATGCATCACCTGCATAATTCCTCTCTTCTAGGCAGTTACTGAAAGCAATACACACATCCTTCAGAAGCGCTGAAATTCTGATTTAGGAATCTGGCCTCATTGGGTGCAGAGAAGTGCTGGAACCGCACCGGGTAGAGGCGAAGTCCAGTGAGACGTGGAGCCTCAGCGTCAAGCGGCCATCTTGGGTCGCAGTGCGTGCCGATTTTTTCTTTTTTGAGAGGTAAGAGCATTTCAGTGCATTTTTGTCCTCACACTTATTTGATATTAATGTTTTTATCCACATCCTTTATTCTTATGAGCAGGTTTCCATTCAGATGCCGCCGTGCTATCGGATCAGATTGATCCGCTGTACTCACGAGGAGGGTTACCTTTTCGAGCATAGAATCAAGCAACATGATGCTCTTATTTTGACCAGGTGAGCTTCCACCCACTCTTTATTACCTTTGAGCTAATATAATCTGCCCTATTACTGACATAAAATATCCTTCATTACACAGGCTGTATTGATATTCTTTTGTCCTGAGGAAGACCCGTGGTGAGATTTTTCATGACATGCGCTGTTAAAAGGGTCAAACTTCGACAATATGAATAGGTGTTCTTTACCAATTTGCACATATGTACCCCCAAGAATTGAGGATATGTGTTTGAACATGATAAGGAGTTGTAAACAGAGGCCCAATTGAGTGATTTTGTGTTTTCTATTTATTGTCATGTAACTTGTAGATTAGGTTTTATGGGATGCTCACTTTGTATGCCACTAATTTGTGTTTTTTATTTGTGTTGCATAGCAGTCCTGTGTTTTTGATATGTAACTTTTGTGTTATTCCAAGATATATGAATATTACTATACCATGCTAATTACCGTCTTTGTGCAAGTTTCATCTTTTTGTAGCAATATACATGTTAAATCATTTATTGGTATCTACTAATTATTCAGAATTTTCTTTTTCAACTTGGAAGATATTGCGGATTTCCCTACGAACCAATTGTTGATATATACTATTAGAAAGTTGGCATTTTTCTGCTCTTTGTTCTTTTGTGCCTGCAGCCTGTCTTGAGTCTTATTACTAGGTGTAACTGACAGACTTTGGGAATTCCTCCCAGACCATCACACAATAGGGGAAATCAGTGGGGCATCTGCTGGCAGGATGGAGGGCGTAGCTGTGCACATTCCAATTTGCAACTGAATAGGGAGTGATCAGGCTTGACTCAAATTACCTATGACCTTTCCATTGCTACTGCAACCAGCTTGGAGATAGGGCATGGGAGTCAGGAAATGTTATGCTCTGTAAAAGTTACTGTTTAGAATATTCTTCCACCTTCCAGAATGGGACCACCAGGGTACACATATAGGCCCTCAGACAACAACTCTTCAGTTAATTCCTGGACCTGCAGAAGGACTCTCAGAGGACTGCCTGCTGCCTTAATCTGCTGTGCACCGTGACCTGCTGTGCACTCTTTGCTGACTGGAGCCTGCCTTAAACCCTCGGACGCCAGTACTGCTTTTGAGCCTGCTTCTTCACCTGATCCCAGGATTTCCATAGTGACTCCAAGGGCTAGTTTGCTGGCCTTCTGGTCAGAGTCACAGGGACACAAAAGGCTTCTACCATCTTGAACCCCACACCTGGACCTAGCCTGAGCCTAGCCTGAGCCTGAGTGAGTCTTGAACCCCCAAGCAGTGTCCCACCAGTACTGGACCCTAGGTTGTGGTGCTAAAAGTGCCCAGAGGCCAAATCCTTAAACTGAAGACTTAAAATATTTTTGCCCAAAAACTGCTATGAGAACCATGAGGAGACCGGTACCAACCTGCTTGCCTATCTGCTCGAAGTGCATCTCCAGTCAGATTGACTTTGTTGCTTCTCCTGCTTTGTTCTTTTCAACAGTGCTCCTTCTCCAAAGGGGTATCTGGCATAGTGGAACTGTCAGCTGCTACAGGCTACAGCCCTCTGCCTCATCTGCAGGAAATTTTTGACTTCCAAGAAAGAGGCAAAATCTAAATAAAGAAATCTTGACCCTGGTTTTAACTCAAGGCTCCCCGATGACAATGCTTACTCCTCGGACACCGCGTGCAGCCTTGCGCCTCTGACATTTTTCTTCACAGAAGATTTTTCTCAACATTTCTTCCAAGTTCAAAGGGAAGCACTGATCAGATCCAATCCACTTCTTGTATCTGAACTGCGCTCCATCGTGGGTGGCCACATTTTTTGACTTTGGGCCTATCCCATGTGACTAGTTGTCCACGGTTGACGCTTTGATTTTTTAGGCACTAGTGTTTACTGAATACTTTAAAAAATCATAACTCTGGTTCTACTGTTTGGATTATGGTCATTATTGTGTCAAATAATGTAATAATATGTACTCAATTTTTCTAACTTGGTGTGGAATATTCTTGTGTTGTGTTATACTTAATTTTTGTTTGTGTGTTGTATAAATACTTTACATTCATTTTTGGGAAACTTACAAGTTTATGTAAGATCCCAAGCCTGAATCTGGTCAATAAAAACCTATCAAAGCCACCATGGACAATTATTAAATGAGGTTGAATGCTAAAAGTTTTTAAAATCATTAGATTAAACAGCACAGTTGGCTTAGTGATCTCTTTCGATATTCTGAGTGTGTCTAGGAGCAAGAGGCCTTCTTTTTTTTAGCTCTTTTCTTGTGATGGTGGACATCGTGCTAATCTCGGTGAAATATTCTCAATGGCCATGGTCATGCATAAAATCTCGGACATACCTTAACGAAGGGATGGTTAAAGCCCCTTCCAATATTAAGCTGTCCAGTAAAATGTCCTGATTAAGCATGGTTTTTGTTGATATCCAGATACTATGCCATAAAATTATAGGATCTATTTTTATGAGGTCTGCAATGTATGGTATACCCGACTCAGAGTGGCAGACATACTATGATATACTGCTCGGTACTGCCAGGATATACTGTAAAAATGCATTTTCCACTATTTTTAAGGGGTGCACATCAACAAAACCCCATACATGGCTGTGGAGGTACATTCTGCCTCATGGATCTAGATGAGCTCTACCGGTGGCCTCATACCCAACTTTCTTGATAAATTAGCAAGGGCAGCTGTGGTCTTTAAAACTGCTAGTTTTTTCGCTTGCACCACTTGGGCTCATATGTCATTCTGATCAAAAAGTGTACAGATATATGAAAATCTCTTAGTAAACCCTATCTTTTCCTCATCTATATACATATCCTTACACTTCTGACTGCCACAACCGCACCTCATTATAAAGGTTTTCGAGGTGTTCACCCTAAGGCTAAGATTGCAGATAAAGGCTGAAAAGCTATTTAAAACCTTTTGTAGTCCCACTTGAGTGTGTGACATCAGAACTGGGTGATCTGCATATAGAAGAGCATGTATTGGGCATCCAGCTATTTGGGGAAGGTCTTGACAGTCTTTGATGAAAGCTTCGCCCAGGCCATTAATATTAAGATTAAAAAGAAAATGCGCTAGCAAGCAGCCTTGCCTAACCCCCCTTATTACTGGGAATGGGGCAGAGCACTCACCATTAATACCGTACCGCACTCCGGCCGTGGGTCACTGTATAACCATCTGAGAAAGTGGATAATTTGATTTTTAACTCCCAGCCCCTCGAGGATCTCCCAGAGCTTGTTATGCCTAACACAGTCAAAAGCTGCAGTGAGATCAACGTAAGCTAAAAATACTTCCCTATAATAATAGTTACATTTAAGCTCTGTTCCATGGTCCCTAGGCCCTCATGAAAACCATACTGGATGTCAGATAAAACCTTGTTGTCCTCTGCCCAATCCTGTAGTCATTCTAAGATATGGGACCTACCACTTTATCAAAGAGTCCAACAATGAAATTGGCCTATAACAGCCAGGATCCTGGCGATCCCCCTTTTTAAAGATGGGCACTATGATTGATTACGCCCAACTTGTTGAAAAAGGGGAAAAACAGCTTTCAGTGGTTACCTGAGTTATAAGCAGGCCCCATAGTGTCACATTTGACTTAGAGACGCCTACAGTGACGCCACCCAGCCCCAGTCAAGCAAAAACCCAATGGGCCCGATTCACAGAATGAACTTAAGACTAAATCCCAAACTTACTACTATTTTGTATTCACAGAATGCGCTTACTACTTTCGGGATTCACAGAGTGAACTTACTGCTTTCGGGATTCACAGAAAGAACTTACTACTTTCGGTATTCACAGAATAGATTTAAGACTACTAACTTTACGTCCGCACTCGGGCCGGAAATTCCGTCCCGGAGGCCGAGCTTCCGGCTTGGGGGCGGAGATTGCGGCCCGGAGGGGGAGCTTGCGGCCCAGAGGTGGAGATTTCAGCCATGGCTAAATCCCCACCTCCGAGCCACAAGCTCCGCCTCCAAGCCAGAAACTCCGCCTCCGGGCCACAAGCTCTGCCTCCAAGCCAGAAAATCCACCTCCGGGCCGGAATTTCCAGCCCGAGTGCGGACGTAAAGTTAGTAGTCTTAAATCTATTCTGTGAATACCGAAAGTAGTAAGTTCATTCTGTGAATCCCGAAAGTAGTAAGTTCACTCTGTGAATACCAAATAGTAGTAAGTTTAGGATTTAGTCTTAAGTTCATTCTGTGAATCGGGCCCAATGTTTTCACAGCTCTCCTTGGCCTCTTCGAAATATGATGGTTAGTTGCATTAATTGTCCCTTAAATGCTGTGCATTTAGTAGTTCAAGTCTCTACCTTTGCAGTTTTGTATGTCTTCTTTGACTGTATTGCCCTAGTTGTGCTGTTGCTGGGGGTGTTGGTGATGTTGGCGGTGGTGGTGCTGCAGCACCTCCTGATGATATTCCGCCCCTTGATCTTCCCTCAATCTTCCATAAACGTTTCTCATCCTCTGGAAGCCCTCATCCATTGCCTGTATGAAATTGTATCTCGCTGGTCTGATAGAACTCATCCTTTTTTGGTTATCATCCAAATTAGCTAAACATGTATATTAAAATGCACTGAACTTTGTATCTCTAAAAATTTATATTTTTAATACAGTATTTGACATTTGAAGCATTTGTGCTTAACACTTTTAAAACAGATAGCTGAAATAAAAAATTAAAACATTCAATTATAATCAAAAAATTAATTTTTCAAATACATACATTTATTAAAGTGTGAGATACTAAACTGTGTAAAGTAAAAACATGGTAGTAGGTTTGCATGATTTGAAGACATAATTGAGGAATTTTCAAATACTCTTTATGTGTTTAAATATTTGCTGTTTTATACATCTTTCTTTTTAAAAATATGTACAATCAATGATTGTCAGACATTTTTAGAACTCTTGCTGTCAATAGCTGCACATATTAAGATTAATTAAAAAATAATAAGCATTTTTCAGTAAAATCCTGTGTATGGCTTACAGTTGTTTTCCCTTGCAATGATTACATAACCCGAGTACTCTAATATCTTAAATTGGTATTGTTATAAGTCCCCTCCACATCTATTTTGTATGTGTTTAAAGGCCTGGCAATGTTTTCTTCAATATAGTTGTTTTTATTTGTTGTCCTTTTTGTAAGAAAAATTGATTACATTACTGATGTGATGCAAAGTAGGTCTGCTAGATTCTGTGGAACACCGCAAACAGGCTGAAGAATTCCTGTTTGCCTGTTCATGCTGCTAGCAATGCCAGTAGCTTGTTTTGCACTGAAAAGTCAGCACAAACTCCACCACACAGGCAGCATAGGCATGACCTCTTTGTGATACCTGTTTTCTGCTCTCTGCATAGTGCTGGGCCTGATTTTTATATTCTTTTAAAATCAGTTTCAATCATTCCCCTATTCAACTCAATTACCCCTCATTAACCTTTTTTATTCAGTGTGTGTCTTTGTGTATTTTATGTTATTCTCTTTTTATACTTTTTAAGTCTTGATATTTTGAACTTTTTTTGTTTTCCTCTTCTGCTTCCTTAGTTCTTACTTTCTGTTTCTGTTTTTTATTCCTATTTTTTTCCACACCAGCACCATATCGGAAGAGCAACAGGCACCAAGCAGCGGTACCAGTGTGGCTACTATAAGCTGCACACCTCGTGTTTATTGGCCACCAAAAGGTGCTGCCCTGCCCTATTTTTTCCAAGGCAGAGGTGTCCAAACTTGTTTTTATGTGCAGCACCACCTCACCTCAATGTTGGCAGCAGGCGGCAGGCCTGCGAGGGGTTGCACTCTCCCGGACCTCAGCTGCTGTGGGGGAGGTGCACTGGTGCCTGTGCTGGAGCACTGTGTATCAGCGCACAATGCAGTAGCTGATTCATTGCTAGGCTGTCCTGCTAGACAGGGAAAAGCATCTACTTGATCTGCTGAGCATCGAAGTTGCAGGGCTCAGTGAGTAAATATTTATTTTTTGTGTTTTACACAGCAAATATCTTTTTTCAAATAGCGTGCTGGTCATACTTAGAGGTAAGTTAAGTTTATGTTATGAATATTATGTGATCCAGCTTGAGCTAGTCAGGGGTTCACCCTAACTAAAAGTACTTGTCGGCACTCGCTTGAACTGATTATTTTATACGTAATGCCGACTCCTCTGTACTGTCATTAGGATAGAGGTAGTAATATCAGTGAGAAAGCATCATTTTTGCCTTTCTTAAGGTAGATCATACAGTCTCACTCTCCCATTGATGTATAGTATGCATCTATGCATTGAAAAGGAAGACTGAGTTTGCCCATCAGATGGGGTTGAGAAGTAAACATCATTTGTTGCCATGAATTAGTAGCTCAAAATGTAGCTTAGGTTTAGGAAATTAGGAGTAGGGCTTTATTTTATGTTTGTGGAGGTTAACTGTACCACTAATCTATTTTTTTTAATCTTCTTTATTTCTTACATCAGCACCCAAAGGAAAGAGGGCATCTTAGGTGGGTAAAAGTAAAGAGGCTGCCATCAATAGTGCCGCAGCATGTGGAACTACCACCACTGCGACCTGCACCACAGCCACAGCTGATTGTACTGCTTGCCCCAGTAAGTCCTGCTACCTCTCCCCACTATTAGAACAGTTTTGCCTTGTTTCTTTTTTTAGCTGTCTCCTTTTTTTCAAATCTTCTTGCTAATGTTTGCTAAATCTAAATACTCTATATTCTTACATCATCTATATTTCATGTTTCTGTAGCTGGCTTCCTAATGTCTGTCCTGCTCCGTAGCTTTTTTATGCTTTGTTAGTAAGCTTTCCCTCTCCCTTTATATATCTTGTGTACTGTGAGACTTAGAGAATGGTTGTTTACTCCACTGTGAAGATTGCAGGCTCAAGTAAGATATTAATCACCATGCAGATTTGTTGAAAATGCTTTCTTTTCCTTGCTCATACTCAAACAGTTAAAAGGAGAGAGTGACCATGCTCATGGTAGACCCCTCCAATATTATGTTATCATTTATTTATACAGTATATTAGCAGTTTCCATGAAAGTGTAGCATGGCGGCAGAGTATGAGGTCCCATTACATTTGCCCACAAAGACTATTTGTCCTTCATTGACCATTATTCTACCCCTTCATTGCGCTTCAATGACTCATCGTAGTCAATAGAGCTCTGACCTTCCATTACGAAAAGATTGGTTAGCTTGACTACCTGGCTTTTCGAACATTGTCAAACAACAAACTGCCCAGACTGATAGTTTTGATAGAAGATACTGCTAACCAAAGCTTAGGGAGGTATTGCGGTTGTATTTTGTTAAAAATAAAAGTGGACGCGGATCTGGCATCTAAAATGTGCAATGTTTTTTCTAGCCTCACAGACCACCAGTATGCTAGATGTAGCAGAGGAGGAGGTTGGAGGTTGGAGGTTGGAGGCCGGAGGCGGAGTCTCTACGGTGGCAGGGACTGTTGGGGATAATTCATATTGATTGCTTATTGACAAATTAAGTATACTCACTGTATTTGTTAAGGGTGGCAATGTCCCACCCATCATCATATTTCACCTCCCTGCCCATGGCATTTCGCCACCTTTGACCTAAGTGCAGCTGGATTCAATTTGAAACTGCAGTATAGGCTTTGCAATGTGCACCTGCTTCAGTTAATGCAGCAATTACCAAGTTTTCAATGCGTTAAAAAACAGAAAGTAAGGTGTATTTCCCAATTCCCACTCTGTCACATCCTAGTACTTCACTCCTTTATTTTTCATAAGTTCTGTCCCAGTCTAACAAAAAAAAATAAAAAAATACATTATTGGCATGTACCTCACTTGTCTGACCAAGTGATGTATGTATATGTGGCACCCTACGATTCTATAAAACCTCTACCTATCCCAATCCCTCTAACTTGTCCTGCAGTAGAGTAGGTTTCTTTACTGCCAAGCAAAGGTATTTATTGAAAATATTTTGTGGGGGAGGGTGAGGCCAGAGAGCAAAGTGGGACTAAGTGACTGATTTAGAATTTGGTGAATGGGCTACTCTTTGAAGAATGTGACAAATGAAATATATATCCTGTTACTTTCCATGTATTTCAGTGCATCCTTTTACCCACTATATACTTACAACATACATGATATCTGGGGAGAGGATGTAGCTTTAGGGCTAGAGCAGCCAACATCGAAGCTTGGGCACCAGGTTCGAGTCTCGGCAACGGGCTCAACATCCTGTGATTCTGGGCAAATCACTTAATCTTCCTGTGCCTAAGAAAAATGAAAGTGTCCTTGTGTAACGAAACTGGTGCTATGTAAAGTGCTCTGATACCCGATTTCTCGGGTCTAGTTTGCGCTATATAAAACTTCCCGAAAAAATTTCAATCTGCATTTTATACGAGACGTGTGTGATGTAGTATTATTATTCATCTGCCTCCTTGGAGTCAGGGTAGAATTTAAAGACAGTTATACCAGGGCCTTTGGAATTAAAGAAAGATAATAAATGGTCCTTTACAGCTGCCCCAGCTGCAGACTGCAGAGACTAGCGAAGTACCCGACATACTAGCATGCCTCCAATAATTTAGCACATCAAGAATACTGCATAGTCTCAAATTTCCTGCATCACTGAAAGTGATGTATAAAAACAAAATGAAAGTTCTAAAACGGGTAGACGAAGCAGAGCAATACCTCCAACTAATAAGCTAATAATTATTAAAATTTACTAAAAGATTCTAGATGGGGTATCCTCTATCATAATCATGATATTTTTATAATTTTTTTTCTATAGTTAGCTGAATTTCTTTTCTACCACTCACAACTTAATTATACGATACGCCCGGACGGAAGAGTCTCGATGGCCAAGTTAGGCCAAGAAAAGGAGGGGGGTTCTCCAGGGGGGCACGGGGGGTTTAGGGGAGTGAGGGGGGGAGATAGGGACACTGGGTGGGGAGCATGGGAAAACAAATAAAAAAATGTCCAAATCGCCAGATTCTAATTTTTTTTGGTTATACCTTTGTCAGGACAGATAGCGCAAGGTAGGGTAACAACACCATCATATATCAAGATTCTATCATGGAATGTGAATGGGTTACGAGTTAAAAATAGAAGAGAGAGAATCCTTCAGTATTTAAAGGATGCACCAGAAAATATATTTATCTTACAAGAGACCCATTCTACTGAAAAAGAACTAAGAGACATCTTTGAGAAAAAAAAATGGATCCAACAGATCATAACTTCTTCACAACAGTCCTCTACTAAAGGAGTTGCTATATTGATTAAATCTAATTCAGGGATAAATTTGCTACAGTCGAGGTCTGATAAAAGGGGAAGATGGGCTATAGCAAAGATAAAACAATACTCACATAAATTTACGATTGTAGGATATTATGGTCCAAATACAGACGACCCCCTACCCTTAAAAGAACTTCTAGTTGAACTTTTAGATTTTGAAGATCCAATTATCTTTGCAGGGGACTTTAATCTAGTAATCGATCCAATGCTGGATAAAACATCTGCGGCCAGGTTCTCTCATAATCCTAAAACCAGGGCAATATTATCTAATGCAATAGCTCAGTTTGGTTGGAAAGATATCTGGAGACAAAAAAATGGTATAAAAAGAGAATTCACATTCCATAATAAGAAACTCCGTCACAAATCAAGACTAGATTTTTTTTCTAATCACAGAACATTTAGTCCAACAAGTGGAGGAGATAAAACATCTCGCTGCCCATATCTCCGATCATTCAGGGGTTACTTTAACCTTAAAGCTGTCAGGTCCCCAGCTGGTCAAGAGATGGACTATAGATAGAAGCATCCTTTTAGATGAAGAAGTAACAAATACATTGATTGAAGAATCAAATGAGTTTTTTACGTTTAACCTAGATACAGCCACACTCCCAATAGTCTGGGACACGTACAAAGCCTTTTTGAGAGGGCCATTACTAGCATATCAGATTGCAAATCATAAAGCATACAGGGCACAAATTACACAGATCGAAGAAAGAATAAGGGCCTTAGAACAAGCTGTCCTAGTCCCCAGCTCTCCAGACGAGGAGAACAACAATAAAAAAGATCTCCTAACCTGTAAATTAGAACTAGAGCAGGTATTAGATGGAAGGCTGAGGAAGCGCTGGCAGGCTAGTGCACTAGCACATTTCGAATATGGAGAGGCCAGCGGAAAACTCTTAGCCTGGAAAACTAAAAAAGACAATGAAAAGAACTCCATAAAGGAAGTGCAGATCACAGACACGGATGTGATTTCTGAGAACAGGCTAGATATTGAACACGCCTTTTTCCATCACTTTGACGGAGTTTATAGAGAAGATTTACGCCCTCAACAACAATTAACATATTCATGGCTTGACCAATACCAGGTTCAAGTTTTAGATGACCAGTCCTCCTATAATCTTAATAGAGAGATCAGCTCCACGGAAATAGCTGCTGCAATAGACTCCGCCAAGAATAGTAAGGCTCCTGGCCCTGACGGGTTACCATCAGAAATTTACAAACTATTAGCTCCAGTAATTATACCCATTTTGAAAAAGCTATTTTCCGGTATATTTGAGGAAGGGGATAATATCCTTGCATCTTGGAACGAGGCCATAGTGGTTCTCATTTTAAAACCAATGAAGAGAGCATACCACTGTGACTCATATAGGCATATTTCCCTTCTTAACACTGACTATAAGCTTACGGCAAATATACTAGCAAAAAGATTAAACGCATCGGCAGCCAAACTTCTACATTTAGACCAGAAGGGCTTTATAAGGGGCCGTTCCATACAAGAGCTCACACAATCATTGGTGGGAGCGATAGATGTTGCTTCTCAATACAAAATCCCATTAGCGGTTATTACCCTGGATGCCGCAAAGGCTTTTGACCGTGTCAATTGGGAATTCCTTACTAAAGTATTAGCAAAGGTTAACTTGGGGAAAAACTTTTGTGGCACAATAGCAGCATTTTACCAAGCTCCGACGGCCAGATTATTGATAAATGGTAGCCTATCTTCTCCTATAAAAATTCAAAGGGGGACAAGACAAGGGTGTCCGCTTTCACCTTTACTATTTGACTTATACATGGAATCATTCGCAGAAAAGATCAGACAAGACCAAGATATTCTACCTTTTAAATATAAGAACTGGGTGAAGAAAGTTGCCCTGTATGCGGACGATTTGATGTTATATACCACTGACCCTATCAAATCAATTCCATTAATTTATAAAGCAGCAGAGCAATTTGGTCACGTCTCTGGGTACCTGATTAATCAAGCTAAATCAGAGTGTATGTGTTGGAATATTCCTCAGATTAATCACATTCCAATTCTGAAAAACCAAATTAGATACTTGGGAATCCAAATTACACAGCACATAAATCAACTTGCAGAAAAAAATCTTGAAAAGATCGATAAAGAAATGGCAATTTCTTTAAAAAACGGGTCACTCCTGCCTCTGACTTTAATTGGTAGGATAAATATAGTAAAGATGATGTTGTTACCCAAAATTATATATATATTTCAGAACATTCCACTTGCTTTCAAAGAAGCTAAACTGACTAAAATACAAGCTAAATGGAACTCGTTCATCTGGGCCTCAAAAGGTATAAGAATTTCTTGGAAAAAACTACGAAGGAAAAGAGGCAAAGGTGGGCTGTGCGCACCTGATCTGAGAGTGTATGCCTGGACCCTATTATTGAAAGCTGGATTTAGTTTATTTGATACTTTAGGGGCTACAGAAACAGACATTATGTTTCAAAATATGCTTTCTGAGACTCAGGGAGGGTCTCATGCATTTATTTTTAAATTTGGAGATATGCGATTTTAAAAAAAAGTGCGTCTAAAGGTTCTTAGAGACATGGCATATGTATGGGCTAGAGTAAGGAAAAAGCTTAACATTCAATATTATGCCAACTTAGCACCAATTTGGGACTCTCCGGGTGCCCCAGAATGGACTAAAGATCTATTATCCTTAGCTCTCCAGAACGCAAATATCAGATTATGGGGCCAGCTAATGCCTGAAGGTAATCTTTTGAGCTGGGAAGACATTTCTGCCCTTACAGATAAAAATCTATCCAAATTCAAGTATTTACAAATAAAAAGCTGGGATCAGGCTGTCACAGAGGGCAAAGGTTCTAAATCTATTCTGGATGAACTACTAATGAAGAAAACAACTTTGCTCAAAACATCGACTCTATACTGGACAATACTTGAAGGAGAGGATGGAGAGTTCAGCCTTCCAGAACATCTATGGAGAGACCAAGTCCCGGATGCTGACTTGCAGACCTTATGGCAAGTATCTTTTGACTTGCTACTCCTTACGGTCTCTCCTGCCAATTTAAAGCGGAACCACTTGTTTTTTCTCCATAGGGTATATTGGTCTCCGGCCAGGATTGCTAAAACTTCAAAGGGGCCTACTCCCTGCTGCCCAAAGTGCCATCTGGAAAAAGCAGATGATCTCCATATGTTCATGACTTGCCCCGAATTATGGCAATTTTGGTTTGAAGTACAAGAAGGTATGAAAGCCCTCTTTGGGTATGAAATACAGGTTAGTACACAACAAGTATTTTTTGGAATTCCCTCCAATTACGAGGAAGTATCTCAAGATAGTAATAAGTTATTCTTATATTTAATTATTTTAGCACGTCGAGAAATTTGTAAATTGTGGTTGAATATTAAGGCACCAATATATTTAGATTGGGTTAGGGCAATCAGGCACACTTTTAGCTTAGATAAAGTGGTATGGAAGAGAAGGAAGCATTTTTGGACTCCTTGTATTAATTGGCTTGACGAACTATAAATCAACTGTGTCCAATGATTATGCCTTTTTGCGGAACGAAACACCCTAAGATCAGTAAGACTGAGCTGACTATAGACATGGTGGTACCGTAAGATTCATATTGGGTGTCTGCAAAAAGAGCTTCCTTAAAGATTCTCAGTATAATCAATACCGAAAATATCTTTGATGGCGTATGAGGAAAGAAAAGAAAAAAAAAAAAAGAATACTGCATAGTGCATAATGCCTTACTCATTATTGAGAAGTACTTTATTTTTATTTTTACACTCAAAGGGGCCAATTAAGATGTTGTTGGTAAGCCTCACGCATGCTCGTCAGAGGCTCACTGACATACATGGTAGGTTTACAGTCCCACCATGTAAACCGGCTGGTCTTTCAGACTGGCTGCAGATGGGCTCAAGGAGCCCAGCGGGCAGTCAGAAACCTTTCATAATCTCATATGGACGGCATTTCGGCCATCAGTATTTTGATGTTGGTTTCCAACAGGCTAGCCATGTCAGGCTTTCTGAAATTAAAAACCTTTTGGAAAGTGATTTTAGGGGGCCCTAGCAGGGCCTCCATCCCTCAGTGGCCTCTGTTTGGGGTCCTGGGGCACCCTGATAATCCCTGCACCATGTGGCAGGCACCGTGAGGGATTCAGGGATCAACAGAAGCTCCAGTTTACCTTGGGAGCTTGTGCTGTAGCCGGTTTCCGACTGCAGTAAAAGTAGCCTGAATTTTTTACTTTTGTGGTGCCAATGATGCAGATACCTTTCAGAAACAACTAGGAGTGGTAGACTCAATGTGTGTCTTTGGGCGGTCACTGTATGTAGTGGTGTCTCCATCTGACTCGTGCCATTTCGAGGTTGCTGTGACGGTGATACAGGTGCACTGCTGGGGACAGGGTTGCTTTGTGTGAAGCTACCACCCACTTCATCCTCATCATATTCACCTCTCACCAAGATCAAAGCTGATCCCCCTCTCCCATCATCACCACCACCACCTGTAGCAATTTCTTTAGGGTGCACCTCCCACTGGATTGCTTGATGTGTTTTCATATGGGATGTTTGGGCTCCAGTACCATAGTGTGAACCATGCTTACCTTGATAAACACTCATGCGGCAAATGTTGCATGTCGCAATGTTATCCTCTTTCTTTCTAATCATGCATGATTGCAGGGGAATGCTAATGTACGATCAAAGTAGCATAAAGTAGCACACATCACTACTCTGTAATACTTTAGGACTGCTTTCCAATTCAAATCAGGATTTGCATTGAAAAGCAAATCCCAAAACAACACTTTGCACGAGGTTTGTGTCACATTGTGATATAAACCTAGGGAAAAATGCTAGTAAATCTGTTGTATATTCCGATCCAAGCAGAGATAAGCTAGTATCCCAAAATGACAATTCACAGTATAATGATATAACATAACTAAATAAAAAAAGAACATTTTTAATTTAAATGATTACAGTAGAATTATAAAACAGCAGTGTGTAAAATAGATTTGCCATCTCATTCCCATAAATGTAGTTTTGTCCTCATGTTTAAAGGTATCAGTGCCCTCAGTTGCACCAGCCATCTCTGCTCCAATGAGTGCTGTCACCTGCACCTCCATGGGTGTCAGGTCCTCAAAGATTTCTGGACATCCACCAGGTTCCATGACGGGCCTCAGGCTCTTTGCCACTTTGTCTTTAGTCCTGAGATTTTTAGTCATGCCACTTTTTCTTGTGTTCCCCAAATGTGTGCATGCTGTTGACACTACATTGACTCCATCAACTATTGCTCCTACAAAGCTGCATACTTGACTAGGTAGTTTTAAGGTGACGAAAAGTTATTTCTCTTGTTTTGTGAGATGGGAAATCAAAATGTCACTTTCCTCCAGGGGAAAATATAAGTTTTTGATCTTGTTGAAAGTAGAATTCCAGAAAATGTGCATCACTTTTTAAGGTGAAGTGTTAAACTAGGACACCTTGGGGCATACTTACAATGAATTGGTGGAGCGTGGTGTTATCCTCCTTGGATTAATGCCATGCTCTGTCAATATGGTGCAGCCCTGTGCTTTCCCCTTCACTGGTGGTAAATTTAGAAGCCTGGTGCCAACGAGGCACCCTTGCACCATAGTGCAAGGGTGTCTGCATTGAGGGGAAGATTGTTTATGTGCAGGAAGGTGTCCTTCCTGAACATAAACAATCTTTAAATGGCATTTTGTCATCTCTATGTGTGCTGTGTAGAGAATCTTTTTAAAAAGATTGTTTATGCGGAGGAAGGGTCACCTTCCTGCACATAAACAATCGATAGCCTTTTGCTGTTTCTATGTGTGCTGCACAATGCAGCCCCCACGGAAACAGCAAAAACGAGGATTTCCCCTGCTTAAGACTATGGGGCATATTATCAAGGACCGGTGTTAAAATTATCGACGTTTTATCGGCAGGAAACTGCCAATAAAACGGCGATAATGGGCTTGATAATACGCTCTTGTCAATTCCCATAGAAGCCCAGGTTCTGGTGTTAACATGGGCTTCTATGGGAATTAACAAGAGCGTATTATCAAGCCCATTATCGCCGTTTTATCGGCAGTTTCCTGCCGATAAAACGGCGATAATTTTAACACCAGTCCTTGATAATATGCCCCTATGTTTTTTCTGGTCTTAATTTTGTTGCTGCCTCCTATTTATGCTGTCCTTGTAAATAGAGTGCAGCGTCAAAATCGATGGGTGTTGCGGTGGAACACCTACTTGAACACCCATTGCCCTCCTCTTTCATTCAGTACAGCGGGAAAGGGTGCCTTATTTACAAGGCATTGATAAACAATGTTAAGTGGCTTAACGCTGCCTTGCAAATAAGGCGAAGCACATATCGCCACAGGAGTGTCACTAAAAGCGACGTTCCTGTGGTGATAGAGGCTTGTAAATATGCCCCTTGTGTCATACAACTGTGGCTTGTGTCATGCAATGACACTGCATCACGCAACAATAAGTTATACTACTCTGCATTGGATTGCGATGCAGAGCTTTGCGCCATTGTGCAACGCATACTAAATATGGAGCTGCCCTTGTTGAAAAAAAAGAAAAAAGTTGCACAATTTCATTCAACTTTTTTCCACGCAACACAACAATGTTTGGCATTTAGTACATCTAATGAGTGTAGGATACTATTTTGTACTGAAAGGCTACCTTCCAGAGCAAAATGTCAGCTGAATATCACACACTCCGTGGTGCAAGGGTGTAAGGGTGGTGCAAGACAGCCAAAATAACTCCAGCAGAGGGAGACAGTTCAACTAGGCCATATCTTGTTCATTCAACGTAGTGCAGATATTTGGTTGCTGCGATACATTTAGTCATTTCTTAGTAAATTTCCCCCTTGTGTTTGTAAAGTAACACCTACTTAACAACTTATTGCGAGATTGACTTTTCTTTACAAATCACTGGGGTGCCCAGTGGTAACCAATACATGACAAGAGGTAAAACAGCAGATATTGGAGTTGCCCCCTAATGTCGCTATACGTTTAAACGTGCATGCTTTGTGTTATTTGCTAGTACATACATTAAAATAAAACTTTTGAGAAGTAAGTGCAGCCTGTGCTTGTTACTCATTGATCAATGAAACACAAGTTGGGTTGTTTTTTTCTTTTATCTAACAAATTGTTCTTTTGCAAAGAGCAGCAGAAACTGATGAACCATAACACCTTTTACATTTTCTTTTCAAAAGCAACAGAGAAAACTGGCTAACAGGAAGGCTTAGTTCATTTTTCAACATGGTTGGTAGAGGCGGCTTGTCCCTGGTGTGAGGGTGTGAGGATTGCTATTTAGAATGTCAATATAGATATTTTGATGCATTTTTCTTGCCCTTGTCACTTTGCCAGAGGATGAAAGAGAGGAACATGTGACTTTACACATTCATTTGCACTTAATCGACACCTGGCCCTTTCTGAAAATGAAAACCGAGCAAAATCAAAAATTATAGATCACAATGTAAGAACGTCATATGAAAAGGCTGCTTAATTGCATTGATCTGAATGCTCCAGAAACTCAATATGATGGTCTTGTCAAAAAGCCACTATGAAACTAACAGCCACTTAGAGAACTCAGTATTTTATATTTAGACTTTTATTTTCAAGATGTGTAATAGAGTAATAACAATGTACACACATTTTAAGTAAGTGTATTACTCTTAGAATTCTTTCATAACTCCCGTATTCAGGCTAAAATTGTTTAAATTCATATACATATTGTCTTATTCTTTCTAGCCTCAAAAACCTTCTCCAAAATGGACATAGGTTCTTCTCCCTACTGTTATTTTACAATTAACTATGATAAGGTCACAGGAATTATGCAGTAGAAAACCAAATTATACATCTGTGTTTAAATTCTCTGGCACGAAAAGTCACATTATGCTTCATTACACTGCACAGTCTGTGTCAATACATTGATACAAATAGTAGTATTGCAAAGATTCAAAAGGGATTCCAATGCTATGCCAAAAAAGAAAATTTTCTTAGGACAGAATTGGAAATACGAATGGGCATATCATTATAGCTTTTTTGAGAATGGTAATATCACTACTTTACATACTCACAAATAATATTCAATAACATAAAGTAAGGATATCCTCCTATGCCTGACCTATCTCTTATGCGAAAGGATGCATGCTACAAATACGAATATCTCCTTTCAAAGAGATGTACATGTTAGTAGTAAGTGCTGGAGGGAAACAGAGTTGGTAAAGCAAATACACGCAAATGCTAAAACAGATAAATCACTGGTACGGCAAAACACTGGTAGGGAAAACAATAGAAGGAAGGTATAAAACTAACACCGCAGAGGGTAAAATAGAAAAATACATTTAAAATACTTTATAATGAATAAAGAATATAATTTTTTATTATGTAAGGGGGTGGGTAAACAGTCAGGACTCTATTACACTCATCAACAAGTAAATGTCACTACAACAACACCCATTCACACTTAGCCTGCTGACTTAAGAAAGCAGAACATAGAGTATTTAAAAACTGTTTTATCAAGTCTGTAAAAATGTATCATATTTGGAATAGCGATTGTCTAATTGCGATGCCATGTGAATCGCGATTAAATAATCGCTATTCCCAATGTATGAACCCCATGGGGCATGATTCACATAGGCAATCTGAGACAAAAGTCTAACTTTGCGACTTTTGGTATTCACAGAGGTTATTTACGAGTCATATCTTTACGTCTGCAGTTGGGCAGGATGAAGTGTAATCAATGCAATAGTGTAACCAGAATGCAATTTTTACTAAATGGAACATTAGCAACTTGTGATAAATAGTAGAGGAGATCATGAAAATCGGTTTTGGCAGGGAAAAGGGTGTGGCCCGACACTACATCATGTCCCAGGAAAGCTTGCTCCTTTGCACAATGGTACATGCAGTCCAAAATTGCACTCCCTTTAGTGTTGACATTGGTGTCAACACTACAGTCAAAAGTAAGGGGAATGTTGCGCTATATATATATTGAGGTCGACAAAACCATAATTTGGAGGCACTAAATTGATGACCTCTTTCTTGACTGGCGAGGTAGTAGATAGTCAGTCGAGGAATATATCAAACATCTTAACAGTAACAACTTGAATCTGAAATTCTCTGCTGAAATTAGCAACACCGAGGTCAACTACCTAGATGTCAGAGTATTCATAGCAGATGGCAGGATACAGACAGCACTCTTTAGGAAGCCGACAGCGGGCAATTCAGTGCTCCATGCATGAAGCCGTCACCCTACAAGTCTTAAGAACAGTGGGGCATATTATCAAGCAATAGCGATAATTATCGCTATTAGTTGGTTAAAGACAAAAATTTACCGCTGAGCTGCGGCGATTTTTATCGCAGATAAACCTTGGTATTGCCAAGGTTTATCGCAAATGCGATAAAAAACGGCCGCAATGCATGAATATCGCTGAAAAGTCAGCGATATTCATGCATTACCGAGCTAATGCTCTTAGCCATGTTATCCACCTACAATTGGATAACATGGCTAAGAACTGCTCAGGGGCAGGTGTTAGCTTTTGGAGACATTCGCGCTTAGCGCGAATATCTCCAAAGGTTGGTAATAAGAGATAGCGATGTTAGCGACTGTTTCCAGTCGCTAACATCTTGGCACGCCCACTTTGCATGTCATTAGTGATAAATATCACTGACATGCAAAGCGGGGCCCAAGATGGTCGCTATCTCCTACTACCTGTCGCTAACTGGTGTTAGCGACAGCTAGGTAATAGGGAGATAATTTTATCTCCGCTTTCTTGGCTTTTAAAGCCAAAAAAGCAGAGATAAACCCCCTGGATAATATGCCCCAGTATTCCTTACGGCGAACTTTTGCGTATTGAACGTAATAGCTCCAGGTCTGAAGATTACAAGGAGGCAGGGACAGCTTGCCTAAACAGATTCATGGAGCGTGGCTATAAAGAGAGGGTCTTGAGTGAAGCATGGGAAAAAGCCCAGGTCAAGAGCAGAACGGATCTGATCAAGGAAACTCCTAAAGAGAAAAGTGCAGGTACCAACAATCTTAGGCTGATCACAAATTTCTCAAATGCGGCAAATAGCCTTAAGAGAATTATATATTTCAATTGGAATATATTAAAATCCGATCCTATTATTGGTCGTGACATTCCAGCACACCCGTCTGTAACATTCCGCAAGTCCAGATCACTCAAGGATCACCTGGTGCAGAGCTATTTAGCCCCTGTTACCAGAGGTATACTGGGTAAAAGTGGCTTTTACCCTTGCAATAAATGCAAGGCATGTGCAGATAGTAAGAAAATCACATGCTACTCCGTACCAGGGAGGAGTGATCCGGAAGCCATAAAGAAATTTATGAACTGTCTGACATCCTTCGTAGTTTACTGCCTCATTTGCCGTGCGGCCTTAGATATGAAGGGAGCACAATCCACCCAGCCAAAATCCGCATTTTGGAACATCAAAGGGCAATACAAAATAATGACAGTAACTACCCGGTAGCGCGTCATTTCTTTACTCACCACAATAGCAATCGCAAACTGTTGAGCTACTTCTGTCTAGACCATGTAGCACGAGTCTCCAGAGGTGGAGACAGAGAGAAAGGCCTTAGGAGACTTGAGTCTCGTTACATTATTGATTTGGCAACTAAAACACCTTTGGGACTTAACATGGGGGAGGAATTGAGAGTACACCTGTAAATAGTGTATATAATATTTGTTTGCATTAATTTTTCTTTTTCTTTCTTTTTTGAGAACTGAGATTACCTGTGGTATTTCAGGCCTTATGCGATGAATTGAAGTCTAAGATTAAGTGTGCCTTACATGTATGGTCATAGTGATCTATCTCTAATTCATTTAGTGTAGTTTGAATCGGAGATGTAAGCAATCATGCTGCTAATTCAATTTTTTGAATTCTATATTTTTGTATGGTTCAATTTTGTTCCATCAGCCCATCTGAGGGCTCAATTTTGTTTTGGTTCAAATGTGAGAAATGAGATCTAACAGTGTTCATAGCGACACATAAGCCCATTCAGAGACTTTATTGAATTGTTACTTACATTCGTAATATGAATTCATTGAATGCATTATTTGAATTTCCAATAACTGTTGGTCTCTAAAATTTGAAGCCAAGGAATTGTTTATAATTTATGTTTTTATTACTATTATTTTGCCATTGACATGTTTTTTAAGCACATATGCAATGTATATACTTCATTTGTTTTCATCGCGTTAACATTTGCGTTGCCTGACACAGCAATGGCGTCCAAAAGGGACAGATCCCACGAATTTTCATGATGTGGTTCCTGTTTATAATGTGTAGCGTCATGGCGGCCGCCTTATACTGACGAAGGCGTACCGCCGAAACGCGTCTGTTCTTGTGTGCAAAATAAATCCGACCCGGATTTAAACCCCCATGAGTGCGAATCTTTTTTCTGTGGAATTTAGCATATATATATATATATTCCAAACAAAATCAATCCTCGTACGCTCTCAGGAATAAAACAGGCAAACCACAGTTTAGATGTTCTGATTTACTTCACACAACACGTTTCGGTGAAAAGCCTTGATCACGTGTAAAAGTGCACAATAATGCAGCCACTAATAAAGTTTCACGGGCAATGTTGGAAATAGACAGAGGAGGACAATGTTACTTCACAGAATCCTTGTAATGGCAGACATCTTGGTCATTTTAGTCTTATGTTGACAGTCCTCTGACTTTTTTCTTTGTATAATTGATACGAAGTTAAATTGTTTTTGCCTATACACAGCATTATGACGCATCGCCAATCATCATCATATTTGAGATCTAATGTTCAATATTGGTGAAAACACACACATTTGAAATGCTTATGCAATACCTGACTTTGTTGCACTTTAAGCTTGTCTTTATACACTCTAAGATGGTGGCTGAATGTAGACTGTCGACTGGTGACTAGTCTGTTCTCTATTTTCATACTGGAAAGAAGTTTGTACATAAAAAATGCAAAGATGGCTCCAGCGTTTTGTGCAGAAAATGACAAAGGTCAAGCGCCGAAACGCATCTCGTCTGCCTGGAGTTCTGAATAAAAACTTTTGAAGTCCTCCCCCGAGAGTGCCGTCTTCTGTTACGGGTACGATTACCCGATGGAGCTGTGAGCGGTATGTTGAAGCGGGAACACCCCTGCTTGGCGTGCACCCGTTTCTGAGTGCAACTGGCTGGTGTTTAGGAGCAAATATTTACATGTTTTCCAGATGCACAGTGACAGTGGAGTAATTGGAGATTTGGTCTGGCTTTACTGCACGTTGAAGACACCAGGAAAAGCGCTGCATATAATTGGCAGTAATTACCAGATGATACAACGAAGAAGAATCCTGGTAAGGTGTCAGTGACACAGGGAACTCTATATTTTACATGCATGATCACAGAACGAGGGGAGAAAGGCAGTGACAACTTGTGCTGTTGGATTACGGCAATTTAATACATTTGCAAAATGTTCTGCGAATCGGAACACAATGAAGCAGCCGCAAACATCTTTAAATAGCAGAATGGCACGAAAAGAGCCACGAGTAGTAGTGGGACTCCAGTAACCCCCAATTTGGCTTCGAAATTCTCCGCTCTAGAACGTCTCTATGAGCGTGAGATTAGGAAGTGGAGGGAGGCCATCTCGCTGCAAAATTACATAAAGATAGCCAGAGTCCCAAAAGGTCTCTGCATATTTACAATACCGGCCTACGAGAATCCGGATCCCCTTTTATTGGACGCTTGGGCAGAACACACAGCCCAGTCCTGCAAAGGTATGCTGGTGATACTCGTCAGGTTCGCGTGGAGTGACGGTGAGAAGGCTCTGATCAAAGAATTGGAGGATGATTTACTTAAAGAAGACGATTTGACCAAGCTTGAAGAAAAATGAGAACAAATGAAACAGAGATTAAAAGCGTATGAGCAAAAAATCAAACAATGTAAATAGGAAAAATTCGACAGGGATGAGAAAGATTATAGCCAGGGCCGAATATTGACTTTCGCCAAGAAATATGAGAGTACAAGGAAAGAGCTAAGGCAAAGACTACCGCAAGAACAGGTGGCAGTCCCGTAAACATCGGAGTCTGAGAGTATAGGAGATGTGTCCTCAAATGAAGATGGAGGAGGGTTGCCATCAACAGACCCTCCTTTTCATGAGGAATTCAAACTCATCAGAAAGCAACAATTACAAGGAGGCAGAGGCAAACCCCAGGAGCAGTCCACAAGAGGAAGATGAGGCGGGGGGCCAAAAAAATCAAAGGCTTTCCACCAGTAACCAGGAGCAAGAAGTTTTTCAACAAGCGGAAATGAAGCAGGATAATCTGACAATAGTCAATCTGACACCTAGGATTTTAACTGCAGAGGTAGAATCTGTACTGAAACTTGGTCTCTCGTTTTGCCCACATAAGAACATTGAATTCACGTCAACAAGAATTGACTCATTTAAATTCAAGCGCAAGCTGAAACTTCATAAATATTTTAAGCTGAAACCATCGACTCAAAAAGCAAAAAATCTCGGGCAAGATGGAACAGCAATTGAAACTTTGACCAGCAAAGACAATGCAGCATTCAAGGTATTAGAGAGTTTAAGAGCTGAGAATACGGATATTGAAGACATTGACATTGGCCCAACACAATTAGTGGCCCAATTGGAAATCCAACAAAATAGAGGCATGAGCCCTTTTAAACCCACATCGGTATTCCTTCCACAAATGGCCACAGATGCCATAGATACTTTCTCTGAAGCTGTAATAAAGGATCTTAATTGCTTGCGCATGGATAGTAAACATACCAAAAGTAAAGGGAATTTTACTAAGCAACAACATCTGGCATTGAATGGAAGATCTCAAGATACCACCTTGGTTTGCAAGCCTTCTGATAAAGGCGGTAATAGGATGATTAATAGAAAGAAGCCTACCGCCAGTTGAATGACATCACGTATTATGAAAGAACTAATGAACACGGGTATAATCAAAGTATTACTGATTATCATCTATTGATCTTCTCTAGGTATAAAAAGAATATGTTGGACTCGGACGAGTACCTATTTCTGCGATGTTTGAATCCTATCACTCCAACGTTCTATTACCTGACAAAAGTTCATAAGGACATTAAAAATCCACCTGGGAGGCCGATCATCGCCTCTCAAGGAAGCCTAACCGAACATTTATCTATCTATATTGATTTCTTTATCTCGCAACATGTGGTTACATTGAAATTATATTTGAAAGATACGAAAGACTTTTTAAGTAACACAGATGAAATTGAATGGAAAGAGGGTTATTGTCTCATGGTATTAGATATCACTAGCCTCTATACATGTATTGCACATGATGACGGCCTTAAAGCTATACAATTCTTTTTAGAATCCCCTGAATTGAAGTATCTTGAACATAGCCAGATGATACGTGAATTTGTTGTTTTTTGCCTGACCAATAAAAATTTTTTGTTTCAAAAACAGCTATCAGGGACCGCGATGGGCACCTGCTTCGCCCCCAGCTATGCAAACTTGTTCGTTGGCTGGTGGTAGGAGCAGGTGGCCTGGGCGGAACCACACCATATGTGGAACAAAAGGGTGAAGGCATGGTATCGTTACATTGACGATTTATTAATTGTATTTGATGGCTCTCCGGATTTGGCTAAATCCTACATTGACATTCTAAACTGTAATGAGGGCAACCTTAAATTTTCAGGAGAAGTAAGCGTAGAAGAGGTTAACTATCTAGATTTGAAAGTGTTTGTAACAGATGGGCAACTACACACAAAGCTTTATCGAAAGACAACCGCTGGGAATTCCATTCTATTTACTACCAGTAGTCATCCCAATAAATTCATTAATAGTATCCCCCTTTGGGGAGTTATTGAGATTAAAAAGGAACAACACATGCGACTCAGAGTTTCATAAAGCAGCAGCAACGAGCATGCAACGCTTTAGAGTGAGGGGCTATAGCAAAGATGTTTTATCCTCTGCTTTAACTAGAGTCAATGACATTCACAGAGAAGATCTGCTAGTGGACAAGGGGAGCAAAAGAGCATGGAATGGTTGTTTCCGGATGATTACCAGTTTTTCTGAAAATGCTGACCAACTTAAAAGAATAATGCGCAAGAATTGGCACATTTTGCTCACGGACAGCATTATAAGGGATGATTTGCCACCTTAGTAACATTCCGTAAGTCTTCTTCATTGAAAGATGAATTGGTCCATAGTCATCACGGTCCCGAACCAGCTAAGACCGCGTTTCAAAACACTAAATGGATTTTATCCATGCGGGAAATGCAAAGCCTGCAAGAACAGTAAACGTGTTCTGTCCTACTATGTCCCTAACCTCAATACGCCCAAAGGATCAGTAAGTTTCTCACCTGCACCACTCCCTATTTCATATATTGTCTGATATGTCCATGTGGACTCCGTTATATTGGAAGTACTATTCATCCAGTAAAGATACGGATCTTAGAGCACATGAGGGCCAATAAGAACATTGATGAATCATACCCCTTGGTGAGACACTATAACAAGGTTCACAGTCGTAACAGGGATCTGTTAACATATTATTGTTTAGATCATGTACCAATTAGCCCTCATCAGTGATGTCTTTTGAGATGTCATCAGTGATGTCATCAGTGATGTCACTGACCATGTCATGAATGATGTAATATGTGACATCAGCAGCAGTGGATTGCGGGCGCGCGAGTTATAGTTAGTACAACTAACTATAATGGGGGAATTTCAATGGTTTTATACGAGTGAAATGTCTAGCCAACTATAACACCCCTAAAACCTATATTTTTTCAGTAAATTTTCAGTGAATTTCAAAGGTTTTTTAAATGCTAATTCCTAACTATAACTTGTCTGAAACCTATGGTTATTTCAGTGAATTTCAAAGGTTTTGTAAATGACAATTTTTAAATGTAATAATTGTTTTTTTTATACTAATTTTCTAAATTTTTTTAAACAGTATATTTTTAGATATTTAATTTTTTTAATTACATTATAATTACATTATACATTACATTACGAAATATACTTTCTCAGAATGAAATACTTTAGTTTAAATACTTTGCAAATAGGCAATAGTTTTCTAAGTACATTAGTTACAGTTGTTGTAATGCGCAACATAATTTTAGTCACAATGCAACATTGAGGTCAATGTGAATTTCTAGTTAAATACAATTAGTTACTTTTTAGATTACTTTTCTAACCACAGGACAGGATAATAGATTAAGTCCTGGGACATCTCCTGTAAACAGTTGAGTAAAAGCGTTTTGGTTACAGTAGTGATTTGTAAGGAATATTATTGTATTTTAAAAGTAGACACTTAAAAACTTTTTCACATAGATTCACCAATGTTATCCTATGAGAGGAAATTCATATAGCTGGTAAGAAGTGTTAACTGTACTTTTTCTTACTCAGTAGTGGCTCCTGGATGCAGCACAGGGGCATCTCCTGTAAATAGTTGAAATAATGTGTTTAAGTCATACAGGCAATTTTTAAGGAATATTTTTAGTTTGTGAAAATAGACACTTAGAAACTTTTCTGGTGAAAACCAGACAATGGATTCCTATGGAAGGAAATACAAGTGAAACCAGTCAATGTTAGCCTATGGAATGGCATTCAAGTTACTGATAAGTATTGTTAGAATTACTTTTCAGGATCAGTACTAAGCTCAAAGATGTAGCACTGAGGTCTATCCTGATAACAGGTGCGTAAATCGGAATTCGTTGTTCGGCTGATTTTAGGTGAATATTTTAAAGTTCCAAAACTCCACACTTCCAAGTGAAACCACTCAATGTTACCCTATGGAAAGAAATTCACTTAGCAGGTAAATAGTGTTATTGTTACTTTTTCTTACTCAGTGGTGTATCCTGGATCCAGCACTGGTGCATCTCCTGTAAACAGTTGAAAGAATGCATTTAAGTCATACAGGCGATTTTTTAGGAATATTTGTAGTTTGTGACAATAGACACAGAAACCTTTCTGGTGAAAACAAGACAATGGATTCATATAGATGAAAGTACAAGTTACTGGTAAGTATGGTTAGAATTACTTTTCAGGATTAGTGCCGGGCTAAAATAAGCAGCACTGAAGTCACTCCTGATAACAGGTGAGTAAATCGGAATTCGTAGCTCAGCTGATTTTAGAGGAATATTTGTATGTTTCAGAAATCAACACTTAGAAACTTTCTGCTGAAAACCACACAATGGTATAATCTCAACCATACCACTACATACTCATCTACAGTTGCCTTGTGGTTTGCTATGAGGACCAGCTCCTCCCACCAGTCCATGTGAAGACATGCATAACTGGATGCGCGAATCTCGCTGATTTGTTTTAAAGAAAATGCCTAGAGGGTCGGGATGTGTCTACCCTGCCCCCTTTATGAGTTTTGCAGTGTTTGTTTTTGGTTTCTTGTGCCTCAGTTCTACCGAGGCACAGGATGGCTGCCAACACTCACTGATTTTGACAGTTGTCAGCCAATTAGCATTCAGCTTGTGCACGGCAGGGTGCTTGTAGGCTGCGCTTAGGGTACGCTGGCTATCCGCGGATCCTCTACTCCATGTCATTTTTGCAGGAACTACTGAACGTATTTACACCAAATAAGCAAAAGGTACGAGTCTGAACCAAGGACTACATCTTTGCCAAATTAGGTGAAATTCCGTTAAGCCGTTCGGGCTATAGCCGTGGCTACAAGTCCTATGGGAAATTGCATTGGGAAAACACGTTTTGGGAACCCCTTTTTTCTCGCCCCCACTTGCCGAGCCACCCCCAAACTTGCAGGGAAGAAGCGGAACTGAGCTGTTCAAAAGTTTGAAATTTCACGCACATTCATCAACCGGCGCCAAAGTTATTCCAAATAGAATGTTGTGGATTTCCTATGGATAATAGGTCCTAACTGTAACTACCTACTGGTGACCGCCAGTAGATTATATATATATATATATATATATATATATATATAGCAGATCTAGAGTGTCGCTGGTGTTGAGAGTGCTCTAACAGGGGCTGCTTTCCACCTAAACTTGAGTACTACCCAGAGTTCTCTCCTTCTTTTTTGCATGATTTATGTGTCACTCTATGCCTGAAAGGGTTTTGTTTTGATATATATATATATATATTCACTGAAAAAACCATAGGTTATAGACCATATATAGTTAGGAATTAGCATTTAAAAAACCTTATTTTACTCACACAAAACCATTGAAATTCCATATATAGTTAGTTGCACTAACTATATATCGCGCACCCGCAATCCACTGCTGATGATGTCACATATTACATCATTCATGACATGGTCAGTGACATCACTGATGACATCACTGATGACATCTCAAATGACATCACTGATGACATCATCCAGTGACTGTGTGTTTCTGTAAAGTTTAAATATGTTTTACATATTGAAGAATGAGTAGATGTAGAAGTGTCTGGATGAAGGATTTAGTAGGTGCGTGACTGACTGTATGAGTGAGTGATTAAATGTGTCTCACTGAGTGCATGGGTTAGTGACTAAACTGTCTTAATTTGTGCATCATTATGTCTGTTGTTCTGTAAACTGCTGCATGTGTTGATCAGTAGCTATATGAGTAACTATATGGGTTATTGATTGATTGCCCAAGTATTTGTATGGGAGACTGAGTGTGTGTGTGGCTGGCTGGGAGGTGTGTGACTCTGTGCAGATCAATGTGTACTTGTATCAATGATTGTATAAGAGAGTAATTATGTGTTAGTATATGTTTCAAAATGTAAGGTGCTCTATGTTTAACTGTATAGATTAGAAAATGGAAGTGTGATTGATTCTTTACAGGACTGACTAGGTGTGTGAGGAACTCCATGGATGAGTGACAGAGTGTGAGAGTCTGTATAGGTGTATGAGTGCATATGATAGTGTTGTAAAGATGAGTGATTGTATGTATGAATGATTGTATGGGTAAATGAGTGAATGTGTGTGTAAACATAGGAATCACTGAGTGCGTATGTAGTAACTAGTATTGGTGTGTCAATGGTTTCAAAAATTATACTCTGTATTTAACACTGGGTGTAACAGAGGTTATATTAAAGTGTGAGGAGATGCATTGTATTGTCACATGAATGATATCATCAGTGATGTGGTCATTGATGTCAAATGAGATGTCATCAGTGATGTCATCAGTGATGTCATTTGAGATGTCATCAGTGATGTCATCAGTGATGTCACTGACCATGTCATGAATGATGTAATATGTGACATCATCAGCAGTGGATTGCGGGTGCGCGATATATAGTTAGTGCAACTAACTATATATGGAATTTCAATGGTTTTGTGTGAGTAAAATAAGGTTTTTTAAATGCTAATTCCTAACTATATATGGTCTATAACCTATGGTTTTTTCAGTGAATTTTCAAGGTTTTGTAAATGCTAATTCCTAACTATATATGGTCTATAACCTATGGTTTTTTCAGTGAATTTTCAAGGTTTTGTAAATGCTAATTCCTAACTATATATGGTCTATAACCTATGGTTTTTTCAGTGAATTTCAATGGTTTTTTAATAGCAAATATCATAAGCTGTCGAATGTCAAGTACGTGGTAAGTAAAAACATTTTCGTGTTTATGCACACTGATCTGCTTTGATTGCTGCCCCCCACCCCTCATTTCTATTAGGAGTACTCTCTCTTTGCAGATAGTGAAGGGTAGTTAACGCAGCCCTTTGCCCCCTTTGTAATCCGTCGTGCCTGCTTCTCTCTCCATTTGATTGATTGTTCTCTTTGGTTCATTCTCTATTTACAAACAAGCACAGAGTCGCAATACTCTGTTTAGTCTTTGCAGATAGCGAAAAATCGTGTAAAAAAACAAAAGGAATCGAGCAAAATCAGTAGGCCACTAATGGGATCTCTTTTGACCTCGCTAAAATAGAAACATTAGGAACAACCTGTTGAAAATAGCAATGCGTATGTATATAAGCGGCGTTCATTTGTGTTCACAGTACCCCTTGTTGATTGTTTCAATCGAGCATTGAATTGTTCGAAGTTAATTCTCTTAAGGATCTTCTCTACCTGCAAACGAGGAAGAATAGGAATATTCTATCTCCCTTTGCAGATAGTGAAGGGTAGGTAACGCAAGCCTTTAACACGTCGTACCTATTTCATTCCTCATTGATTGATTGATTGTCCGAACATTGACTGTTTGGAATTAGTTCTTTTTGGAGGTATTCCCTGTTTGCAAATAAACGTAGGAAAATCTTTGCAAGTAGTGAAAGGGTACGTAATGCGGACCGTTCTCCCCCGTTGTAATCTGTCATGCCTATCTACTCCCCACTGATTGATGCACCTTTTTCACCCGGACCATTTACTAGAGATACGTCATCTGGCCCGACCAGAGAGCACCCCTAGTGAAAAGGACATATGCAATAATAACGAAGTGATCACTGTATCCTGTTAACAGAAACTTTACCATGAAACAACCTGGAAAGAAAAAAATAGGAAAACGAAAATCAGTAGGCCACTGATGAACATGAACTTTTATTAAACAACGAACAAAGAAACGATAACATAACGTAATGATAAAACCTATTAATGTCCTAGAAACAAGAAAACGTTAAAATATGCCAGTGGTGAGAGACCAGAAAAACAGTAAGAGAAACCAAATCACCCCTCGCTGTCCCACCGCCTGCCACGCCAAAAAAATCGATAGACTAGGGAAAATGCAAGTCAGTAGAACATCCACCCCCACTCTGGAAACTTCCAAGGTGGGGCAGGGTTCCGGCTACGCCCAGCCGGGAGCAGCCCATATAAGGCAGGTCCTGCTGCCACGCCTCGGCCAGGAGATCCTAACGTAGGGTGTAGCCGAAGGAGAGGCCGAGGCCAGCGGGACCCGGCCAGGGGATTGCCTTTACAACGCTGAACAGTTGCAGGGGGGGGGAATGTCTCCTCGACCCTCCCCTCTCTCTCCCAGTCCGGCCGCGGTGGCCCTTGAGAGTTGCAGGTAGTCCCGCCACATGCTCTTCCGGTCCGACCACCAACGGTCGGGGGGCCGAGGCCGACGGGATCCGGCTGCAGCCGATAAACCAAGAAACCCGTTCATGGGGCCAGAGCCAGGGGCGTCCGGCCGACATCCACCGGAAGCCCGGCCCGAAGACGGACGGGACACTTCTTTCTTTTATAATGGCTGCGACAACACTGGGGGGGGATGTCTTGCACATGCCTCCGACCCCCCCCTCGTCCTCATCGCCTGGTCCGGCCATAACAAATCTCAAGCGAGACGCCGTGGGGTGCACTGGGAGGGAGAGACGGTGCGAACAGGCCTCTCCCGCCTCCCCAGGTGGAGACTTCCCAGCTGCACCCTCAGCGCTCCAGGCGCCCGGAAAACGGTTCTTCCACTGTGGCCATGCTGCAACGTCTCGCCCGGCAGGGTGGAGCCCGTCCGCTCATGTGACCCCGCGAATGCCGGTAGCTGCCGAACTCTCAAAATGGCGGTCGACCTGGCAAGAGCGGGCCCAGCATAAAGAAATGGCCCGGTCACTGGTTGACTCCACCACCGTAGTCCTCCACGACCTTGAAGATTCTAGAGGAGCCACGGGAGTCTCCGACCCCCGATGGGGAATGACTGCCATGATCGCCCGTGGAGTGACGAAACTGTATCCGCGGGACGTCGGCGCTCCCATGCTGGCGCCAGCCTCACTTTGAATTACTAGAATCCTGCAGACCTCACTTCCGGTGAAAGCACAGTGTGACCCGGTAGGAAAAATTATTGCACCCCCTCCCCTTTTTGACTGATAGTTCAAACCACCGATCCTTTCCTTTGCCCTTTTAACGGAACTTTGGACTGCCTCCCCCTCTTTTACATTTTCTAGAGAAAACAAAACATTAACCACTACATTAGCATAGCAGTTGACACCAGAACTGTTTTCAAATTGAAAACCAACAACATCTTCAACAGAATCCTTTTTGTTTCTGCTGTGACCCTGCTACAGCACAGGCATTGTCCCCAGCAGTAATTCTGCAATGCCGGTAAGAATAGCTGTGGTGCCTACTGGACTCACTCACCCCCGCGGCGCCCCACGCCGTTTTTTGCTGGGCGGCAACTTACTAGACATCACTTTCGTGCCATCTAGATTTCAGCGCGTTCTGCTGCCTTGGAACTATTCGCACAACAGACCGCTACTGACAAGAATATTTCATTATTGGTGCTGTCAATTTCAATAAATCTATTGGATAATTAAAAAGAAATTGCCACGGTCTCTTCGTTGTTTAAATGTTTTTACTGTTTTTGTTTTGTTGTATATATTTATATGTTATTAAAGTTTTATATTCCTACTACTTTGTTGGAGTGCTATATATTTTTAATGTGACACATAATTGTAAAAACTTTGATGTACAAAGAGTCATTCCTGGAATCTTCCGCTTCAGGCTCGGTCCCCTCCCCAATCACAATACAGGATGGTTTTCAGATAGTAGGAACACGTGTGGTGTGACGGATCTCATCGAGTGTGGGCCTTGATCTACTATAACTCCTTTGAAGAGGGGTGATTCTTTACAGCTGGGGCCATAAACTACATCTGCAGGGCTAGCTGATAGCCTGGACAATCGGACACAGAGAAAGAGGAGTGTCAGAGGGTGCGGTAGTGAATAGGGCGAAAGGGAGGTGTCGGGCGGGCACAGAGTGTGATTCTCAGGGAAGAGCAGCGCAGATGGGGGGAGGTTTATTGCCCATGCATAAGACAGAGAGCGGTGGTGACCAGTGCCTAGGGAAGATGCTTGCGTGGGTGAGGAGCCATGCTACGAATCGACAGCGTGCAGAGAGTGGGTCTGGTCAAGACACCTAAAATGGCTACCGTGCACGACAAAAGTGTGGCATTTCAAAAAAGGCAAGATGGCGCAGACAATGTTTTTCAACACTTCCTCATTTCCTTCGAATCGAACGTTAACAGACGTTGGGGCATATTACCAAAGTTAAGCGATATTTATCGCTAACGATGCTTACCAACCAATTTTTTACCACTAAGCATCGTCAGAAATTATCGAAGATAAACCTTACTATTATCAAGGTTTATCGCAAATGCGATAATAAACGGCCGCAATGCATGAATATCGCTAAAAACTCAGCGATATTCATGCATTACCGAGCTAATGCTCTTAGCCATGTTATCCACCTCCCATTGGATAACATGGCTAAGAACTGCTCAGGGCAGGTGTTACTTTTTGGAGATATTCGCGCTTAGCGCGAATATCTCCAAAAGTTGGTAATAGGAGATAGATATCTTGCATGTTGTAATGCAAGTTATTGTGGTATATGGAACTCATACCATAATCTCTCAGGAAAGCAGAAACTGATCCTTTTGGGACCGCCTAAAAAGGCCTAGGGGGTGAGGAGTACTCTACTTTGCCCCCTTTTCACGTTCCGAACTATTTTATTTTACTCTCTTCTGTAATTACACAAAATACCAGCGATAAGATGCATCGGAGACACACAGTGAGAGAAAGGAGGCCGGAGATGAAGAAGACATGTCAAATACACATTGGAGATAATATAGTGGCAGAAGGGAAGTAAATATGAGTAAACTTACCATGTAACATAAAAATGTTGCACTCTATACTATAAGTCTCATTTTATACTACAATCACTTCGCTACAACCTCATAAATTAAAAATAAAAATGAATAATGTCTCAAACAATTTTTGATTTCTAAATATAAATTTATTCTTCAGAATTTTCTAAATTTGAAAGAACTAGTAACATGTCCTCATCAGCAATGTCCTCATTAAAAGTCTCCAATGATGATTCTTGTAACTCTATGGTCTCCAAACACTCGATAAATTCGCCATCAAGAGATTGATCAAAAAAATCATTCAAGTCATCTCCTCCTTGTGACAATATTTCATTATTGGTGCTGTCAATTTCAATCAATGTAGTGGAATCATTCAAGTCATCTCCTCGTGACAATATTTCATTATTGGTGCTCTCAATTTCAATCAATGTAGTGGAATCATTCAAGTCATCTCCTCCTTGTGACAATATTTCATTATTGGTGCTGTCCATTTCAATCAATCTAATGGAATCATACAAGCCATCTCCTCCTTGTGACAATATTTCATTATTGGTGCTCTCAATTTCAATCAATGTAGTGGAATCATTCAAGTCATCTCCTTGTGACAATATTTCATTCTTGGTGCTGTCCATTTCAATCAATCTAATGGAATCATACAAGTCATGTCCTCCTTGTGACAATATTTCATTATTGGTGCTCTCAATTTCAATCAATGTGTTGGACAATTCAAAAGAAATTGCCACGGTCTCTTCATTGTGAGCCATTTTATTTTGAAATTGCTTGCTGTAAATTGCAGAAAAAAATAATCACTTTCATTTATCGTTTTTAGTAATACATAATATAAAACTAACTTTATCAAGTATTTAGTATAACAGAAGGACTGCAAATAAATAACAGAAAACATTTTTCAAATTATCTTCAAGTGTACAACATAGTTCCCCTTACAAATTAACAACTCACCTTTTTAAAAGTAGCAGAAGTGTTAGTACTGTGTAAATCAAACACCAGAAATTCACCACCAAAAATTCCTCACAAATGTACCTCAGACAGTAGTATCACAAAATGGCTGTGGTTTCCTCTCATTTGACATATATACATAACCAATTAACTTTCATCACACACAAATACAAAACCAAAGTAACATTTTAATTGGTTCTAAATTTCAACACTTTCAAATGTGTTTTCCCCATGCAATTTTCCATAGGACATTTACATACGTCTACAGCCTGAATGGCTGAACGGAATTACACCAAACTTGGCAAAATGGTACATCAAACCTAAGAGGTCAGGAAGGATCTACTATGCCCCCTTATGGTCATTTCCCCCTTCGCTTTGGCCTCCTCTTGTCTCTCAATCCTACCGAGGGACAAGATGGCGGCCGCTACGGACTGTTTGGAATGTTGACAGACGCCGGAGAACCAATCAGCTTCGCAAAGCTCCGTAACGCGAAAAGTACGCGAAGCGGAGCGCTGTTACAGATATATATCTTTTTTTGAACGTTAATTTCTCAAAATCCACTGGAGCACATATATTGAGACCTAGCAAAGGCACATCGGGCTACCAGTCCCTAATATTTTGCCAAGTTTCGTGCAAATCCATTCAGCCGTTCGATTATTATTATTTTGTTTTTTTTTTGCCCCGCGGGGCCCTTTTAAAACCTCCACATCAAAACTAGGGGGTCAGCGAGGATCTACTATGCCCCCTTATAGTTATTTCCCCCTTTGTTTTGACCTCCTCTTGTCTCTCGATCCTACCGAGAGACAAGATGGCGGCCGCTACGGACTGTTTGGAATGTTGACAGACGCCGGAGAACCAATCAGCTTCGCTTCACAAAGCTCCGTTGCGCGAAAAGTCCGCGAACCAGTGCGCTGCCCGGTCCGCTGTTACAGATATATATCTTTTTTTAAACGTTAATTTCTCAAAATCCACTGGAGCACATATATTGAGACCTACAAAAGGCACATCTGGCTACCAGTCCCTACAATTTTGCCAAGTTTCGTGCAAATCCATTCAGCCGTTCGGGCTAAAAGTGAGGCCAACCGCCCTATGGAAAACTCAATGTTAAAAACACGTTTTGAGACCCCCCTTTTTTCTCGGCCCCCCCTTGACGAACCCCCCCCAAATTTTCAAGGGCTGCTCAGAAACAAAATGTGCCATTTTTCTGAAAATTTCAGCCAATTCCGTCCACAAACGCCAAAGTTATTAGACATAGAATTTTCAAAAAACCCATAGAGAAAAAATCCTAACTATATATACCTACTGGCGACCACCAGTAGGTAATATATATATATATATATATATATATATATATATATATATATATCTATATGCAAAAAAGAAGGAGAGAACTCTGGGTAGGTCTCAGTTTAGGTGGAAAGCAGCTCATGTTAGAGCACTCTCAACACCAGCGACACTCTAGATCTGCTCACCTCAAATGTCTGTTTTTCTATCAAAGTTTTTAAGCATAGGATTAGACAGTGCTATCCATGCCGAGATAGAAAATGACAAAGTCTTTCGCCATTTAAACAGCAAAGTCTTTAAGCATAGGACTAGTACAGTGCAGTCCTTGCCGAGCTGTCAAATAACAAAAGCCATTTATCACTCCAGGCACAATATTACAGCTTTGAATTGGTAAAATACCAACTCAAGCCAACCTGAAATGATTAAAAGCAACCCCTGACACAGTGTTTCGCTCTAATTAGAGCTCTTCAGAGAGGTATAGCTTTGTCCAGACACAAGGGAGCACCCAGTATTAAGTCAAAACAAAACCCTTTCAGGCATAGAGTGACGCATAAATTATGCAAAAAAGAAGGAGAGAACTCTGGGTAGGTCTCAGTTTAGGTGGAAAAGCAGCTCATGTTAGAGCACTCTCAACACCAGCGACACTCTAGATCTGCTCACCTCACTAGAGTGTCGCTGGTGTTGAGAGTGCTCTAACATGAGCTGCTTTCCACCTAAACTGAGACCTACCCAGAGTTCTCTCCTTCTTTTTTGCATAATTTATGCGTCACTCTATGCCTGAAAGGGTTTTGTTTTGACTTAATACTGGGTGCTCCCTTGTGTCTGGACAAAGCTATACCTCTCTGAAGAGCTCTAATTAGAGCGAAACACTGTGTCAGGGGTTGCTTTTAATCATTTCAGGTTGGCTTGAGTTGGTATTTTACCAATTCAAAGCTGTAATATTGTGCCTGGAGTGATAAATGGCTTTTGTTATTTGACAGCTCGGCAAGGACTGCACTGTACTAGTCCTATGCTTAAAGACTTTGCTGTTTAAATGGCGAAAGACTTTGTCATTTTCTATCTCGGCATGGATAGCACTGTCTAATCCTATGCTTAAAAACTTTGATAGAAAAACAGACATTTGAGGTGAGCAGATCTAGAGTGTCGCTGGTGTTGAGAGTGCTCTAACATGAGCTGCTTTCCACCTAAACTGAGACCTACCCAGAGTTCTCTCCTTCTTTTTTGCATAATTTATGTGTCACTCTATGCCTGAAAGGGTTTTGTTTTGATATATATATATATATATATATATATATATATATATATATATATATATATATATATATATATATATATATATATATATATATATATATATATATTCACTGAAAAAACCATAGGTTTTACACCAGTTAAAGTTAGCTGGAAATTTTACTCGCATAAAACCATTGAAATTCCCACGTTATAGTTAGTTGGACTCACTATAACTTGCGCGTGCAATGCACTGCTGATGACGTCACATATTACATCACTCATGACATGGTCAGTGACATCACTCATGACATCACTGATGACACCATCCAGTGAATGTGTGTCTTTTTAAAAAATAAATATGTGTTATATATGTATATGTAAAAGTTGATGGAAGAATAAATGTTTAAATAAGTGTTTATATGGATGTTTTAAAAAAAAAAATTGATTGGTTAACTGGTTTATTAAGTGTATCTTAGTGAATACATATATTAGAGAGTAATGTTTAAATATTTAAATATATGTATTAGTGTTTCACTTTGTGTATAAGTGGCTGCATGGGTTGGTGAGTAGGTACATGTGTATGTATATAGGTTATTAGATGTTTTTCTTAGTATCAGTATGAGTGTTTGTATGGTTTGGTGGAGGTATTACTTAGCACATAGATGCATGAATGACTGACTCTCTCTTTGTATGTGTTTTGAAGACAGCATATGTGCAGGACTGTATGGGTGGATGAGTGTGTATATGTGTGTGTTAGTGAGTGAATGACTGTCTCACTAGTGTCTTTATCAGTAACTACATATGTTTTAATCTAGTATATGTGAATATTGATGTATATAAGTGAGTATATCTGAGAGTAAGAGATTGTAAGAGTTCCTATTTAAATTAGTATGTGTTTCTATAAGTGATTGTTTAAGAGAGTAAGCATGTGTAAGTTTCCTTAGAAGTAAAGTGGTAGTGGGTGTATAGGTGTATATGCAAATAAATGGATGTTGAATAGTTAATTTGCATGTGTGAGTATGTGTGTGAGTAACTTTTGGATGACTGTCGGTGTGTAACAGGATGTATAGGTGTATCACTACATATGATGAGTCAGTATAGGTATGAGTGACTATATTGAACTATTGGTGAATGAGTGCATGTGTATATAGATGGTGGAATTATTGAATTGGTTGTTGTAAGTGGTATGGCTATCTCCATTTTTTTGTAAACTTTAGTTTCTATTTTTGAATATTTGTTTCAAGGGTTACGTTACAGTGAAAGGAGGTCTGTCACTCTGTCACAAGGATGGTGTCATCAGTGATGTCATGAGTGATGTCACTGACCATGTCATGAGTGATGTAATATGTGACGTCATCAGCAGTGCATTGCACGCGCAAGTTATAGTGAGTCCAACTAACTATAACGTGGGAATTTCAATGGTTTTATGCGAGTAAAATTTCCAGCTAATTATAACTGGTGTAAAACCTATGGTTTTTTAAGTGAATTTAGTAGGTTTTTTAAATGCTAATTCCTAACTATAACTGGTGTGAAAACTATGTTTTTTTCAGTGAATTTCAATGGTTTTCTAATAGCAAATCTTTATAGGTATAAAAAAGAATAAATTTTAAAACGAATTTTATATTGTATAATTATGTCAATTTAAAAAAAAAATTTATGTTTAACTTGGGGCGCGCCCTGGGGCGCGTACCGGGGAGCGTCCCGTTAGCGCTATTCTCGCGAACGAAAACAACATTGTGACATATCGCGTAGACATGATGCGTCATATGTGTGCGCATACGATCGCGGTGCACCCTGGGGCGCGTACCGGGGAGCGTCCCGTTAGCGCTATTCTCGCGAACGAAAACAACATCGTGACGTATCGCGTAGACGCGTGATGCGTCATATGACGCACAGCGTAAGCGCACCCGGAAGCACGCGTGCGCATACGATCGCGAAACGTCTCGACACGCTTACGCCGCGTAGCGTAAGCGCGTCGGGTCATGTGACTTGAAAATGACACTTTCTATTGGTGCAGAACAGTTTTGGTTTCTAAATGAGTAATGCCTGGGTCTTGTGACCAGCCTGGGTCTTGTGACCTGAAAATAACACTTTCTATTGGTGCAGAACAGTTTTAGTTTCCAAATGAGTAAAGCCTTGGTCTTGTGACCTGAAAATAACACTTCTGATTGGTTCAGCACAGGTTTTTTTTTCCAAATGATAAAAAACCCCACCTTTCTTCCTTACTCTGACCGTGTCCTTTGACTGAGAAAGACCTGCTTCATCTACAGAGACAATTCTTTTGTACTTTGAAATGGCTACTGTAGCAGCAACAGCTGGAGCATCTGCACCACCACCACCACCACAACCACCAAGAGGACCACCACAACAATACATTGGTGGTGAAGAAGAGGAGGAGGAGGAAGAGGAAGAGGAGGAGGGGAGCAGATGGCTGCCTGAACAAAATACCCCATACAAGCCAAAGGAACACATTGTATGGGAGTTTTTTTCACGTCCAGAGGGCAAGAAAAAAGTTAATGCGGCCAAGGTAACATGTCGAATCTGTGGTGCAGAACTCTCAAGGGGCAATCCAGATAAAAAATATTCATTTGGTAATAATACCATGATTCGGCATATGACCCGGAAGCATCCTGCTAACTATTCTCGTGCAGAGATCAGGAAACTGGCCAGTCACCTCCCCCAGTGTTCAAGGACCAGCCCCAAAAGAAAGCAACCCACTCAATCGGGACCAGAAACATCAGAGGTGATGCCTTGTATCCAAGAACGATTTGGTGATTTTAGAATCACCTGTATTGCATGTGGCAAGCTCATCGCCTATGGTGAAAAGAGCATGAAGCTCGTCTTCCTTGCTGATGACAATTAAGGGTGGGCGTAGTTCGCGAAGTAGCGCTACGCGAAGCTACGCGAAGTGCACTTCGCACTACGCGAACTTCACGTAGCACTACGCGAGCTGCGTAGTAGCATGTTCGCACTGTGCAAGATGCGTTTTCAATGATTGCACAGTGCGGACAAGCATCCGGCACTGTGCAAGCATTGAAAACGGCATCTTGCACAGTGCGAGCTGTAGTTTTCTGCTGCTCGAGTGGATTATTACTCGAGCGGCAGCTTTCTCAACGCGAACAGGTAGTTTCTCATTGAGAGCGGTCGCGAGCATGCGCAACCACTCACAATGAGAAACCTGACCTCCTCGCGTTGAGAATCTCGCCGGTATGTCATTTTGCTTGCTCGCGTTCGCGAACATGACGTTCAGGACCGCGAACAAGCAAAAAATGACCGCTGCACTACGCTACGCTGCACTACGCATGTTCGCACTGTGCTACGTGCAGCTCGCATAGTGCGAAGTTGCGAAAACTTCGCAAACTCCCGAGCATAGTGTAGTGGTTCGCCCAGGGTTAGTGACAATCACAAATGCCCCAAAAAACAGTAATTTTCCGGTTTTTGTTTTTTGCTCCTGTTGAGCCATTTACAATTCCCTGTTTTTTGTTTCTCCCCATAAAAAATACAAAAAAAATATAAAACTGTTTTGAAAAGCCAAACAAAAGTACAAAATGTTCAAAAAAACATTAAAAAAAATATAAAACAACAAAAAGAAGAAAAAAAACAGTTCTTTTTAGAACTACCTTTCATTTATAAAAATAAACCTATATTTTTAATGAATCTCTGTCAATTTTTTTTCTAAGGGTACGCGTACCGAGACGCGCCCCCCAAAAAAATAGAATTTTTTTTTTATGAAGGAGTTAGCACGAGGGAAGAACACAAAGAGAGTAATGTTAAGAGAAAGAGAGCTATAGGATGAACACAGAGGGATTGTTTATTACATAGTAAAAAACAGAGAAGGTGTAATAGGGTGAAAGTGAGAAAAGTAAAATGACTAAAGGAGCGAAAGAAGGGAAGAGAGAGGAAGAAGACTAAAGTAGAGATAGTGGGAGAATGTGAGTGGGTGTTGAAAGAAAAAGAAAGGACAGTAAAAAATTGACAATGAAGGGTAGTGGCGTAACCGGGATAAATGAAGAACGGTGAGTGAGGGTAAGAAAAGACCAGTTAGTGTAAGTAAAGAGGGGTGAAAGAGGGTGAAAAATTGAATTAGGATAAGACATGGGGAGTGACAAAGAAAAAGGACAAAGAGAGTAAAGAAAACAGTACCTGAATTGATTTGAGTGAAACAGCAAAGAAAGATAAGTAATGCAGGGTGTGTGACTTATAGGGAGTCAGTGGCTGTAGGTCGGGGTGTGGGTGTGTAAGGTGTGTCTGTGGGTGAGTGGAGTGTTTTGGTGTGGGTGGAGGTGAGGGTGTGTGAAGTATGTGTGAGGAGTGTATGGGTGTGGGGTGTATATGTGTGCGATGTATGTGTGTGTATGGAATGTGTGTGTGTATGTGAAGAGTGTGTGTGGGGGGATTTTTGTATGTATGAGGTGTGTATGTGGTGTGTGTGTGGGGTGTATGTTAGAGGTGTGTGTATGTGTTGAGAGGGGGATGAGGTGTGTGTGTAGGCGTAAGATAAATAATTAAGAAAAACAAAATGAGTGAAGAAGCAAAGGAAGGGAACAGAGGATAAGTAAAGTAAAGAATAGGGATTGAAAGAAGTTGAATATGAGAGGGGAAATAGGGAAATTGGAGTAAACATGGAGAATAAGAATAAGTGTGGTGAGCTGAATAAAGACACAGGAGTGAGGTTGGTTGAGAAAATATTAGTAAGCTTAAAGCAAAGGGTGATGACAAAGTACATTTTTTTAGTCATACTTACCATATAATAAATGTAACTTTAATTATTTGTTTTACTGCACTTTGTATCTGTGAAAGAGAGAAGAAAAAATAAGTTATAATTAGTAAAATGTGTATTTTAAATTAAAATATACAAATGAAGAGGTTAAAAATCATAACAGTGTATCTAGAAATAAAGTAAGAGTGAAGGACACAGAAAGGGAAATAATGTAAGTTAGAAGGATAAAAAGAGAAAAAAAGAAATAGAATGAGAGCAAATTACTAAAATTAAGGCATATAGATTCACTGACAGAGAGGAAGAGAAGAACAGAGAAATGAACTAGAGGTAAGAAAGATACTAAAACAATGTGACTTAGCAAAACTAAATCAGGAAACAGTAGTAAGTAAAAAGATAATGACTGAGACGGAAAAGATAAACACAAGTGAACATAACACAAGGAGAGTGAGGCACTGAGGACATAGAAGTAGTGAACGAAAAATAGAGAGAAAAGGTCAAAAGTAAGGAGCAAACAAAGATAAGCGAGGGAGAGTGGGTGATTTATAGTGATAGAGTGCAATAATACTGCTGAGTGAGTAAACAGGAATTACTAAAAGAGCAAAGGAGGAAAATACGGAAAAGGGAAGTAAAGCAGAGAGATTGAAAGCTGAAAACTTATGCAAGGGAGAGAGGGGATGCAGACAGTTGAAATGAGAATGAGGGCTTGTCAAAGAATTGGAGTAAAGGAACGGGGGTTACAGAGAGTAAGAGAAAGACATTATAAGTGAGTAAAAAGAGCTGAAAAAGGATGGAAAAAGGAAAGTGAGTGTCAGAGAATGGGAATACAATTTAATTTACACAATCCAAAGTATAGAATAAATTGTGCAACATGTTACATAGTTTATTTTTGCTGTTCTCAGAATATATTGAATTTCACTTAAAACAGTGAGTTCAAATTACTCATCATATGACAGCGGGGAAAAAAAACACAATCTAAAAGATTGTGTTTTTTAAAAAAACCTAGATACTGACAAATAACAAATGTACACTAATGTTTGATTGACTTACTTTTCCTTGAGGCCAAATAGTATATCATAGAGGTCCTTTTCTCGTTGCAAAGTACTTTGCTGTTCAGTAAAAAATCCATTTAATCGACTTTCTAGAAGAAAAGCTCCAAGAACATTTTAAATATTTTCATTATTTTCATATATTCCTTTTTTTCAGTCATGACTCTTTACTCATTCCTGTACCTTTCCTTTTGGCCAAATAGTGTCAGATGTTTGAGTATAGTTTCAAATTAATTCCAAAAAACTCTGAAATTACCTTTTTTCCGACGTTCTGAAAGAAAGGCTCTACAACATTTTCACAATATTTAACTATTTGTAAAACCATCTCTCACTCACTCATGTTCATCATTTTCTATAATACTAATATCACTTACTATGAGATCCACTTACAGTACCTATATGACAAGTCTATTTTTTATATTACCTGGATCATATATTTTTAAACAGCAAAATAACCTTTATTAACTGCTCCCGTCTTCATAGGCCAATTACCTTTACCTAAATTTTGGTTGTAAAAACACTAGATATGAATTTTTTAAGCCAAAAGGCAAACGTTGTTTGAAAGTCAAATGAGTGTCGTTACATTGGGTCCAACCTTTACAACTTTTTAAATAGCATGTGTAATGCCCTGATGTTGTAGAAGGACCATCATGAAAAATAATATCTGCAGTTGCAAAGGTTCTTCCTGATATTGATAACTGTGAAGCCACGAAATTTTTAATAGAAGTTGTCAATTTAGTTCCATCAGGTCTACATCGTTGGAACATTAAAATGACATACTGACCATCATTTTGTAGATATATTTTGGACAGCATTGTAGACTTACATTGGGGACACACCATATTGTGATCCGCTGCTTTAACTAGATTATTAAAAGGCACTGATTTGCAGTCTGATAAAGTCAAATATATAAATCTTTCAGTGTCTATTCTAGTAGTACTTGATAAACTACAGTTGTCGCAGTCATGCTGCACTGATAAGAAAGGCTAAAAAGATTTTTAATATCTACACCTTCATCTTCCAATACATCAAACATATACATTAAAAATTCCTGACAATCCTGCTGAATATTCTGTGAAAATTGATTTTGACCAGTAGATATGTCTAGAAGATTTCGAATTTCTGAAACACTTTCTATTTTTGCTCTATCACTGGTACATTTCTCAAACACGGAATTCAACAAACAACTTAATCTTTGATCCCGATTTTCAACAATCTGTTCTTGTATATTTTGAAGAAAAAAAACAACATTAACCACTACATTACCATAGCAGTTGACACCAGAACTGTTTTCAAACTGAAATCCAACAACATCTTCAACAGAATCTTTTTTCCTTCTGCTTACAATTACAGTTTCGTCTACTTTTTGTCTTTTTGCTACTACCTCACTTCAATTACTCTCATTTCTTCTTTTTCGGCCTACCACACGTTTTTCAATCAGAGGATATTGAGGCAAATGTGGAGCATACTCTCTTCTTAACCTATTGTATTCTTTAACACAATGTAGTTCTGCACAAATCTTTGTTTCATCACACTCTATCAAGTACAATCCTGATAAAGTTCTGACTCGTGATAATGCCACGTATGCCATACCCTCTTTAAACACAGAACTTCCAATTTTCACCAAAGCGCTATCTACACTTAAACCTTGAGACTTATGAATTGTCACCGCATATGCCAAACATAGGAAACTGTTTTCGCCGAACATATAAGTCTTTCACGTGCAAAAATCTAGCTGAACAACGACAAATTTGTTCTATTTCATCAATGCCATCAAATTTAAGTTTTTAAAATTTCAATTGCATCTCTATTTTTGTAATTCACAAAACCAGCAACATGACCCATTGCTCCATTTACCAGACCTCTTTCAACATTTAAATTCCTTCTCAAAATGATACGACAATTTAAACACACATTCAGAGTCTTTTCAAAACCAGCAGTTTTAGATATAGTCTTCTCTAATGAATCCAATTTTGATTTCAAATTTTCAGACAAAATAATTGTTGCTCCCATATGCTCTATTTTATCTGTAGCTTCCAGTTTCACTATCTCTTCATTTTCTAACTGTAACATTTTGTTGTTGAACATGGAACATTCTTTCAGAGTTGGCATCAAACATATGCCAGATTTCTTCTCGTTAATTTTCTTAAAAATATTCTCTGGAAGAATGTTTTCATCTGGGTACAAATTTGAAATTAATCGTCCATGTAAAGCTTCTTTCCCTTGCTGACTTACTTTTCCGATTCTTACATCTTGTAAAATATTTTTATAATCTTCATCCTTTGCCTGCCGCATATTTTGAAGTAGTTCCGCATATTTGAAGTTTAACCATATATTAACGTTTCCAATACTTCCTAAGCACTTCCTGGTATCTTCATGCGTGAGCATTTTGAACACAGGTTGTTCTTTCACTGGAGTCAACTGCAGTAGATCTCCAAAAACAATAATGTGTTTTCCTCCAAATAAGACATCATAGTCTGTTCTAAGAATTTCTTGCATTCTCAAATGCACAAAAGCAAGCATTATATTTGACACCATGCTTACTTCATCAATGATAAGAAGTTTCATTTTCTTCAGGACTCTCGAAACTACGGAACACGCATCTCCAGATAGTTTGTGGTACTCCAATTTGTTATCATGCTCCACTGGCAGCATCAGTAAACGATGTAAAGTAATCCCTTTAATGTTATGTGCAGCCAGCCCAGTTGGAGCGGTAACAACACAAGACAGCGGTGATTCAGTCCTTTTCTGCAGATAAGTTGCAATTGCTTTAATCAGAAAACTTTTTCCAGTTCCCGCTTCTCCACTCACGTACAGTTGGACAGGCTTAAATGATGTACATGAGCACTCTTTCTTCTCATGACTGAATCCATGTTCAATCTGTTCTGTGACTTCGTCATATATCTGTTTCTGCTCAAGGTTTAGTTGTTTCACCAAATCTTCTAAGTTAACTACCTCATCTTGAGCTTGTTCCATAGCTCTTTCCACCTCATCCATGGCAGTGGCAGCTTCATTTTGTATAATTGGTCCTCCAAGTGGATCCTGACTCAATGAAGCAGAACTCTGACTGTCTTGAGAACTGTCTCTAGCAATCTCTGCATTAATTGTGGCTTCTTGCTCTATTTCTTCGTTCAACATTTGCAGATAATTTGGAAAAACAGGGCATTCTATGGTATCCTTGATTGCATTAAAAGAATCTTCATAACACAGAAAATCTCCAAGTAGTTCCTCTTCTGTACGCCATGGCTTAAAGAGTTGCAAAAGAGCTAAATAGTAAAATTCCCTTTTCTCTGGATTTTCGCAACTCAATTTTCGATGATTAATCAAATGGCATTTTTTCTGTCTCACTAGACATCCTTCACACCCAATGATAGCATATATTCCATTGTTGATATCTTCTCTGATGGTTCTCTTATAAATATAGTTTTGCAGAACTTCATACAAACAACTGTTCTCAAGATGACTACTTCTATTTGGATAGTATGTATCCAACATGTTTGTCTTCAAAATATCTGTACTTTCTGGTTCTTTCTCCGCCAAATACTCTGTTTCTTGTACAGATTTCAAAACTCGGTTTCGTGTTGCAGCAAGACCTAGACTCACCCAAATGATGGTTCTAGATTTGGAATAGAGACTTGCTGACGACAATCGATCAGAACATTCATATGCTCCAATATGTCGATGCGACAACATCTTCAGACTGTAACTGTATAATTTCTTGCTTAGACTCTTTTCATGTGAAATGTCCTCCCACATTTCCTTCAGTTCTGTCTTTTCTTTTTTTGTGATGTAAGACGTCACATATCGAGCCACAGCAATAGAGTTGTCAGCAACGAACTGAATATCCATGTTAGCATTCCACATGGACAAAATCACAGTGTTGTAGTCGTTGATGTACTTGGACTCTTCGTTTCTTTTTAAATTGTATGTATTTTTTGGTGATTTCCTCGTCACAGTATGTCGCAGAGAAGACGTCAAATTATTTACTCTTCCTTTAGAAATCACTGGTTATGGAAAGCCGAAACAACATTTTGTGTAGAACTTGTCCTTGTTTCTGAATTTTCGACGACAGTACTTTCCACAACGATGGGATTGAAAGCGTAAAACTTGTTGCCTTAAACTGTTTTCCTCTGTAGTTTTCGGAACAGCACATGTTGAATACTCTTCAATGAAACTCATCACTGTTTCATCCGAATCTGTTCCAAATTTGGGTGCATCTTTAATCCACAACAACATATGTATGTGAGGAGTACCTCTCGCTTGATACTCCTTTCTCCAAAAGAAATCCAAAACCTCTCCAAGGGGAGGATTTTTTTTGTTGGTAATAAAAGACATCATAGCTTCAAATCTATGATTGAAATATCTGCATACATTCACTGGATCCAAAGAACACAGCTCTCCAGGTGTTTTGAATTCTATATTTTGTATATTTGCATTTGCCTCTCGTAGAATTTGAAGTAAGTCGTCCCATGCATACTCGGCACAGCTAAGAGTGAGGAACCATGTAGGAGTTCCTAAGTTTCTTAGCATACATTTCAATTCCCCATGACGACGGTACCAATACTCATTTGTACCACGCTGACATGCCATGAGATTGATTAGATGAGATTCCAAAATATTATCTTGCAGATTCACTTTCTCCATAAAGTCCCTCGCCGAAACATTTTGCAGATGTGCTCCACTTTTCAGTATATGGTTTACTGCATAAGAAAGCCCAGACATGTCACTTTCATACAGTAGATGAAACAAATAGGGAATGCATTGACGAAACCTTGGATCTTCAGCATATAATCTTACAGTTCGATATTCAGATGCAGGAATTTGAAGTGGACGATCGTCATATCGTCCACCTCGACCTGTTGGAAATAGCTGTGGAAAACAACGAGCTTCCAAACTTCCTTCCCATACACTAATGGGACTTCCTTTTGCTGCTTTCTTTTGAAACAATTCAATTGCATTCCCCATTACTTCTTTGGAATGCAAAGGATGAACAGTATAATGTTCATATATTTCTTCACTTCTAGACACATCAACTTTTTCAATTTGGCCGCCTGAACAATCACTGTCTTCATCTGCAGCTGTTTCCTCTGCTGCAACACATACATCTTTGTAATACTCATTGTTTTTGACTAAATACAACGTTGCCTTTTTGACTTTCCTAACATCCACTAAATCTTGCTAGATTTTCTTACTCTTTGTCGGAACCCCATTAACTAGAATAACTAAAGGTTCCTCTTCTACTTTTTCTATACCAATTGTATCAATATTTTTTTTCAAATCAAGAGGCAAATAAACAACTCTTCCCTTTAATCCTCTCTGCAAATCTGTAGGAGGCAATTTCCCTATCTTAGGCTCCATGCGAACAATTGCCTGAAAAGGATGAACACATTGAATCAAAATAGACTCATATGTATTTAAATCCATCAATTCACGGGGAATGTCTACCAACTCCAGATTATTATGAACACCTCTAGCAGGCATTCTGTTTTGATTTAATTTATCATAACAATATTTACAAATACGCTGATCAGAACTCAAATCAAAACAATTCTCCACCCACAAATAAGTTGCAAAATCCTTCCACTCATAATTATTCATCTTTTCACTTTTTACGTATAAATCAACTAATCTAGTTTGATGCTTATAATGACTTCGTCGACAACACACACAAGTAAAATTCGGCCTTTCACTTGATTTCACCTTAAACCTGGTAATTTCCTGCTCAAACCTTTCTGTACTTGAAATCTGTACATTGTCTTCCACATTACCTTGAATTGCTGTGTCAATTTCTACACTATCCTCTTTTTCACCAAAATAACAAATCTCAATTTCTTCACAAATCTTCTTCACATCTAATTCAGTTCCATACAAAAGAGCAGTGTTTAATTGTTTAAGCTTAAGTGCTGGACTTTTTGCATAATACAACATTCTCACTAATTTCCTCATTTTGGTATCATGCACTGCTAACATCCTAAAATGATGAAAAACACTCTGACAGACTTCTAGAAAGACAAGCCAGTGAATGCCCTTGCAAACCTGTGTTTTCTCTCACTCTGCAAGGATCTAAGTCTTGCAACAACTTCACTTTCTGCTTTAGACTTTTCTTACTATATGTACGTAAGAAATTACAAAACAAATCAATTGATTCCTGTCGCACACTACAAATACTAGTACACTTCCAAGTGTACACTGGACCCTTAGTACGTCTCCCTAAAACTTCATCAGTTAACACCTCTTCTGGTTCTCTAGGCACAAGTTTCTCTTTTTCAATCGGACAACCGTCTTTCACTTCATACGCTCGGCCACTGGTGTCAACTGCATGCACTAAATCATTCTCCTGGAAGTAACTCTCCTCATTAAAAAATGGCTCACAACTTGAACTGTGCATCCATTCTCCAGAAAAAACTTTACAAAAATTAGTCCGATTAATTACTCTTTTCCATCTACTGTTTGATTTGAAAACATCAATTGTCTTGTTAAGTGTCCTAATTCTATTGATTATTAAAATAAATACATTTTTCTCAACTTCAAAAGCCTGATCAACAATCTTCTCTACACTTTTCTTTTTCTTATAAAAAGCAGCTCTCTGTTTACCTTTCCTCATGTTTTTTAACAAATTTAAAACCACCCTATTGCGAAACATTCGTTTACGAATGTCTCTAAACTGATTCTGCCTTCTATTCCTATACATATTATTCTCTCCTGCTCCAGTTGTAGGATTCTTTGAGGTTCTCTCCTTCCTTTTCAAATTTACTCTCTCATTCTCTTTTTCTACATGCTGTCCAACAATATTTTTTGAAGTACATATGTTCCGTATAAAACACTTAGTTCCCTTACCAGGAGCTTGGTTCCTGTTTTTTGAAGTATTTGTTGTGGAAGAGTGCTGTAATTCCGTTGCTGTTTTTGTTTTTTGGTGGTTATGTTGTTTTCTTCTCCTTTCCCTTGTGGGCATGTTTGCCTACTCTTGAAATCTTGATTTCAATCTGTGTTAAAAAAAAATAGCACATCATAGACCACTATTACCAAACAACAAAGCAATGACAAAAAGCAAACGATCTATTCAGGGTTACAGATCAGCTGAGGATTCTCCAGGGGTGCACAAAAGGTGAGGCCTGTATTGAAGAGTATAGTGGAAGACAGCTCTGTCCACAGGTACAAAGAAGATGAGACCTGTGTCTAAGAGTCCACTAGGGGATAGACTTCATGAAGTCTAGTCCACTGCACTCTTATACACAGGCTTCACCACCTATGCTTCCCGGGAAAGACCTCTCTCCCACTACAGTCTTGATCATAAACCTCACCTCCTCTGTCCCTCTGCACATGTCTCACCTCATCTGCACAATCTACTTCCTATTCTCAGGTAACACAGGTGACATAATTGTGAAAAGGTCAAATGTTTTTATGTAATCATGCACACACTATTCATTCTTTATCAAAAATGTAGAATTCATTCATTAGTCCCAAAATCGATTTTTCAATAACATTTTAGAAACACAGTGCAGGTCCTACTATTTAAACTTTCTCAAAAATGTAAAACTTATTAATTTACAGCAAAAATATTTTAGTAGTGTAATGAAAAGCTTATACATATGATCTTTTCATTGTTTTTCAAATGTTATTCTAAAAAAAAATTATAAGGCCTAAGTAGGAATACTCATGTGATGAAGCCTGTCCAGGGAAGCACAAAACGTGGACAGGACTAAACTGAAGTAGTGTGCAAAAAAAAATAAGCCTCATTTATACAGCCCTGCGTCAGTTTTGCGCTACTGATGCGTCACTTCTTGTGACGCATTGGCAGCATAAAACATGTGCCTTGTTGCGCCATATTTAAAAAGTGACGCCTGTAGGTAGATGCGTCATTTTTTAAACCTTTTGCGCCACATTATACCTCTGTCAACTGTAAAGTACAGAGAGGGGTCATTTCTCCGCAAAAAGCCACGTATTAATGACACAGTGAAATCTATGAGATTTCACTGCGTCACTTTTAGGACACTGTTACGTCAAAATCTTGCACCTGTTTCACAGCAGGGATAAGACTGAGGCAAACGCTTTCACATGGGGCTTTCCCCATGTGATACGATTCTCACACCTAAGCAGGAGTGCAGATGAGATGAAGACTGTCCAGGGGAGCACAAAACGTGAGGCTTGTGTCCAAGAGTGCAGTGGACAGGACTAAACTGGAGTAGTGTGCAAGAAAAAGATGAGCCTCATTTATACAGCCATGCGTCAGTTTTGCACTACTGATGTGTCACTTTTTGTGACGCATTGCGGCATAAAACATGTGCCTTGTTGCACCATATTTCAAAAGTGACGCATGTAGGTAGATGCGTCATTTTTTAAACCTCTGCGCCACATTATACCTCTGTCAAGTGTAATGTACACAGAGGGGTCATTTCTCCACAAAAAGCCTCGTAATAATGACGCAGTGAAATCTATGAGATTTCACTGCGTCACTTTTAGGACACTGTTACATCAAAATCTTGCACCTGCCTCACAGCAGGGATAAGACTGAGGCAAACACTTTCACATGGAGCTTTACCCATGTGATAGGATTCTGATACCTAAGCAGGAGTGCAGATGAGATGAAGACAGTCCAGGGGAGCACAAAAGGTGAGGCTTGTGTCCAAGAGTGCAGTGGACAGGACTAAACTGGAGTAGTGTGCAAAAAAAAAGAACCTCATTTATGAGGCCCTGCGTCAGTTTTGCACTGCTGATGCGTCACTTTTTGGGACGCATCGGCGGCAAAAAACATGTACCTTTTTGCGCCATATTTAAAAAGTGACGCATGAAGGTAGATGCGTCACTTTTTAAACCTCTGCGCCACATTATACTCAACAATGTAAAAGCCATTCATTTTCCCCAAAATCTTTTTTGACATCACATTTAGGAAACACAGCACAGGTCCTATGTACAAGCATTCCATGTCATTACTGAAACCTCACTATTTTACAAAATACAATTCCTCTATGCAAACAAACTCAATATGCTTCCTACACTGAGTTAACACAGGTAACATCATTGTAAAGAGTCAAATTGACGCCTGTGTCTAAGAGTGAAGTCGGGCATATGCTTCATGAAGCCTAGTCCACTGCACTCTTAGACACAAGCCTCACCACCTACGCTCCCCAGGAAAGCCCTCTCTCCCACTACAGTCTTGAACAAAGGCCTCACCTCCTCTGTACCTCTGGACAGGCCTCACCTCATCTGCACAATCTACTTCCTAATAGGAGGTAACACAGGTGACATCATTGTGAAAGGGGCAAATGTATGTCTTTAAGCACGCAAACACTCTTTATTCCTTCTCAAAAATGTAAAACCCATTCATTTTCTCCAAAATCGTTTTTGACATCACATTTAAGAAACACAGCACAGGTCCTATGTACAAGCATTCCATGTCACTACTGAAACTTCACAATTTTACAAAATACAATTCCTCTATGCAAAGAAACTCAATGTGCTTCCTACACTGAGTTAACACAGGTAAGACTGTCCAGGGGAGCACAAAAGGTGGGGCTTGTGTCCAAAAGTGCAGTGGACAGGACTAAACTGGAGTAGTGTGCAAAAAAAAAGAACCTCATTTATGAGGCCCTGCGTCAGTTTTGCACTGCTGATGCGTCACTTTTTGTGACGCATCGGCGGCATAAAATATATACCTTTTTGCGCCATATTTGAAAAGTGACGCATGTAGGTAGATGCGTCACTTTTTAAACCTCTGCGCCACATTATACTCAAAAATGTAAAAGCCATTCATTTTCCCCAAAATCGTTTTTGACATCACATTTAGGAAACACAGCACAGGTCCTATGTACAAGCATTCCATGTCATTACTGAAACCTCACTATTTTACAAAATACAATTCCTCTATGCAAACAAACTCAATATGCTTCCTACACTGAGTTAACACAGGTAACATCATTGTAAAGAGTCAAATTGACACCTGTGTCTAAGAGTGCAGTCGGGGATAGGCTTCATGAAGCCTAGTCCACTGCACTCTTAGACACAAGCCTCACCACCTACGCTCCCCAGGAAAGCACTCTCTCCCACTACAGTCTTGAACAAAGGCCTCACCTCCTCTGTACCTCTGGACATGCCTCGCCTCATCTGCACAATCTACCTCCTAATCTGAGGTAACACAGGTGACATCATTGTGAAAGGGGCACATTTATGTCTTTAAGCATGCAAACAGTCTTTATTCCTTCTCAAAAATGTAAAACCCATTCATTTTCCCCAAAATCGTTTTTGACATTACATTTAAGAAACACAGCACAGGTCCTATGTACAAGCATTCCATGTCACTACTGAAACTTCACAATTTTACAAAATACAATTCCACTATGCAGTAAAAACTTTTTACCAAGCATTATCAAAAAGCATGACACAAAGCAACATTAAAAAAAACAATTTGCTTCCAAATCTTCTCCATAGAGTATACAAGTCTCTGTGTATATTAAATGAATCATAACTCACCTTTACAAATGCTCTAGGAGATTCACAACAGTGTCAGATACACACACCAATATTTCTTTAGCAGAGCAAAAGGTATGTTCTCCAGGCACTGCAACCATTAATGGCACAGAAACCCTCTGTTTCTACACACATATTGCTCATGGTAACCAATCAAAACTCTTCCCTCTGTATTTTCAAACCAACACCCTTCCCCCCTCAGCCCTTTCTACCTGTTACCATAGCAACTCCCTCCTCACTGAGCTCTCAGGTTTAAAAGTTTATTCTACAATGTTGCAAATCACCTCAGCAAGGATGTTTGACCTGCGAATACACCAGCTTATCTGATGCAATGTTTCTTTAAATGATTTTTTTTTTAACCATTCAAATTACTTCTTACACAGAACACAACCATGCACCCTAACTTTCAGTTTTCAACTATCTCAATCTACCAATCATTGCTTGTGATTCAAGAGCACTGAAACTCCACAGGATTTTTTTTTGCAAACTCCTACTGTTCCAACTGCCATTTTATTCCTACACTTCATCTGACTGCACCAGAACCTCCTCTACCATGTATTCTGTCTGGATTATTGGACATAGCTATATCCACTGGGCTCAAAGGTATCCAGCTACCAGAAATTTTCACAACCTTGATTTACCAAATGTGAACATTAAATGGATTGGCCAGAGAGGATTGAGATGTCACCAATTGATACCATTGGTGAAAACCTTTTTGCATTTGCCACACCCTAACCTCATAATTCTGCACTGTGGTGGAAATGACTTAGGCACTTTGACTGGGGTAGGTCTGGAAATGCTTTTAAAGGACACCTTTGAACAATTGATGGCACTTTTTCCTCAAACTACCTTGGTATTTTCCAATATTTGCCAAAGACAGAAATGGATCTGGTCCAACCAATTTTGTCCACAATTTGAGAAAGCACGGAAACATGTGAATAAATCTGTTTCTGCTTACATGAGAGACTATGGAATGGGTTCAATATACAACAACAACTTGCGTTACAACATGCAAGATATCTACAGAGGAGATGGTGTGCACTTTTCAGATGAGGGGAATACAATATTCCTCCTGAATTTAAGACTGTGCATTGGTACCTACTTGTAGGTACCTAAATCAGCCACAGAACCCAAAAGCTCTTTTCAGAGCTACCCTACCTCTGATCACTCCAAATGATTATCTTTTTCTAACTTTTTTCACTATTTTTTTTACCAAAGTAAGCTCCCCGGTACGCTCCCCGGTATGCGTACCGGGTGCTCCCCCCGTGAAAATTTAAAAATATATATATTTTTTTGTGGTCTATATGGGCCTCCTAACACCCCCTCAGAAAACCTAGGGGGTCAGGGAGTGCCTACCGTGCCCCCTTATACCCATTCCCAACGTTATTTGTCCTCCATTTTCTGTCTCAAATCTACCGAAACACAAAATGGAGGACTCCCGTAGCGCTGCCGGTACGCGTACCGGGGCGCGCACCGGGAAGCGCTCCCAAAAAATGTGAAAAGTTAATTTACATAAAAACCACTGGAGACACTTTCACCAAATATAGAATAGCTCATACTACATACCAATCCCTACCATTTTCCCAAATTTGGTGGAATTCCATTGAGCCATTTAGCCTGTACACCTCTCTAAATATCCTGAGGTAAATTACTTCACAAAAACACATCTGAAGTGTTAGAATTGACAACCAATTAAAATATTACTTTCATTTTCTACTAATATTTCATGACATTTGATTGGTTATGTACATGAATATATATAAAGAAAGAGAGGGAAACACAGCCATTTTCACTACTACTTCCTGAAGTACATTTCAAGAGCATTTTCACTGACAACTTTAACTGCTTTCTCAAAGGTAAGTTATTATTTAGAAAACTGAAGTATGTTGTGCACTTTAAGTTAATTTGGAAAACTTTTTCTGATAGTTATTTACTGTCCCTCTGTAATAGTTATAGATTGAGATAGACTTCTCTATTATAGTTATGGATGGAGTTAGGCTTGTCTTGTATAATTATGAATTTACTTAGTCTTTATGATATACACTTTTTTATATTTCTACTTCCAGCCTGATACCATACACTGCCCAAAGATAACTTCACTGTTAAAAAATCAAAACTACCTGTCTGAACTTAAACCCAACAGTGCCCTATCTCTACTGATATATTTATTTTTTATGCAATTTACAGCAACATAATGGAAAGAGATCAAAATAAATGTAATATTTCATTCGAACTTGATCTTCAGGACAACCCAGAGGAAGAGAATACCGAGACAGATTTTTTGGATCAGTCTCTTGATGAAGAGTTTCTCAAATATGTGGAAGAAATGGAATCATGTAATCCAAATGAGGACATTCCCGACGACATAATGTTGGAAGTCTTATTAAATTTTGAAAAATCAGAGCAATTAATTTATATTTAATAATTAAAAATTGTTCCAGACATTATTCTTTTTTATATGTAATCAATGAAATAGTGCCAAAATGAATATAATATAATGTGAGCCTTATAGTATATTGTGCAATTTTTTTTGTGATACATAATAATTTTGCTCATCGTTACTTCCTTTCTCCCACTTTATTATCTCCAATGTGTATTGGACATATCTTTTTCATCTCCTTCCTCCATGTTGTTTCTGCTTTCCTGATAGACTATAGTATAGATTCCATATACCACAATAACTTCTGTAACAACATGACTCTGCATTGGTACCTACATGTTGGTACTTAAATCACCCACACAACACAACAATTCTATTCAGAGCTACCCTACCTCTAAGCACTTTAAATTATCATTTTACTGTTTCACTGAGTTTTCCCCATGTGTGTGGGGGTGGGGGAGGTGTGTGTGGAGAATGGTGGGGTGTGTCTGTGAGGTGTGTGTGTGTATGTGTCTGGGGGGGTGAGGTGTATAGGTGTATGTAGGTGTATGGAGTATGTGGGTGTGGGTGGGGGTGTGGGTGTGTAAGGTGTGTGCGGGTGTGGGTGTGTGGGGTGTTAGAGTGTAGGTGGAAATGTGGGTGTGTGAGGTGTGTGTGGGGGGTGTGTGGGTGTGGGGGTTATGTGTGTAAGATATGTGTGTATGTGTGGGATGTGTGGGTGTGTCTGTGAGGTGTGGGTGTGTGTGTATGTGTGGGGGGCGGAGGTGTGTCTGTGGGATGTGTGGGGTGTGTCTGTGAGGTATCTGTGTGTGCGTGTGTGTGTGTGTGTGTGTTCGGGGGTGGTGAGATGTGTATATGAGTGTGGGTGTGTGGAATGTGTGGGTGTGGGTGTGGATGTGTAAGGTGTCGGTGTGGGGGTGTGGGGTGTTTAGGTGTGGGTGGAGGTGTGCGTGTGTGAGGTGTCTGTGGGGAGTGTGTGGGTGTGGGGTTGTATGCATGTGGGTGTGTGTGGGACGTACTTGTAGGTACCTAAAACAGCCACAGAACTCAAAATCTCTTTTGAACCCAAAAGCTCTTTTCAGAGCTACCCTACCTGTAATCACTCAAAATGATTATTTTACACTATTATTTTAACTATTTTTCACCAAAGTACGCTCCCCGGTACGCTCCCCGGTGTGCGTACCGGGCGCTCCCCCCGCGAAAATCGGAAAAAAAAAATAATAATTTTGTCCCGCGGGACCCTTTTATGGCCTCCACAACAAACCTAGGAGGTCAGGGGGGGTGTACCCTGCCCCTTTTGGTCATTTCCCCCTTTGTTTTTTGCCACCTCTTGTGTCTCGATCCTACCGAGACACAAGATGGTGGCCGCTGCGGACTGTTTCGAATGTTTACAGACACCCGAGAGCCAATCAGCTTTCCGTGCGCAAGTCGCGAGGCGCGCCCGGAGCGCTCCCCGGTGCGCGTAGCGGGGCGCTGCCATAGATATATACATTTTTTTTAACCTAAATTACTCGAAATCCTCTGGAGCACATATCTTGAGACATAGCAAAGGCACATCGGGCTACCAGTCCCTACAATTTTGCCAAGTTTGGTGAAAATCCATTCAGCCGTTCGAGCTAAAAGTGCGACCGACCGCCCTATGGAAATTAACATGGGGAAAACACGTTTTGGTACCCCCCTTTTATCTCGGCCCCCACTTGACGAATCCCCCCCAAGCTTTCAGGGAAGGAGTGGAGCGCCGCGAGGCAAAGTTGCTAAAATATTCAGGCAGATTCCTCAACCGGCGCCAAAGTTATTCCCAATAGAATGTTGCGATTTCCCTATGGAAATCAATCCTAACTATAACTACCTACTGGCGACCGCCAGTAGGTAATATATATATATATATATATATATATATATATATATATATATATATATATATATATATATTATCTACTGGCGGTCGCCAGTAGATAGTTATAGTTAGGACCTATTATCCATAGGAAATCCGCTACATTCTATTTGGAATAACTTTGGCTCTGGGGGGACGAATCTTCGTGAATTTCTCCAAGAAAATGGCCTGCTTGGTTCAGCTCCTTCCCTGAAAGTTTGGGGATGATTTGTCAAGTGGGAGCCGAGACAAAAGGGGTGTCCCAAAACGTGTTTTCCCCATGCAATTTTCCATAGGGACCTTTAGCCAGGGCTACAGCCCGAACGGCTGAACGGAATTACACCAAATTTGGCAGAGAGGTAGAGTTCGGTTCGCAGATTGTGCTTTTTGTTAAATGGTGTAAATCATAGCGATATCTAGAGACGGAGTTCTACCCGCGGACGGAGATCCGTTCAATTATGAGCGCGAGCAGTATGCTGATTGGCTGTCAACTGTCTGTCGACACTCGAAACCAGGAAGTGTTGGTGGCCATCTTGTGCCTCGGTAGAACCGAGGCACAAGAAAAGAGTGAAACAAAGTTGCGAAAAAAGGGAAGGGGGCTGGCTAGAAACATTCTGACCCTTTACGCTTGCTCAGGGGGGCGTACATGGATGTTAAGGCTCTATTTTTTTTTTCTAAAAAGAAAAATCGTGGTGTACGCTTACGGGAATACGAACAATTACGAGAAGGAGCTGCATTCTGATTGGCTGTCAATACTCCAAACCAGGAAGTGTTGGCAGTCATCTTGTTTGTCGCGAAAGCCGAGTCACAAGAAAACAGTAAAACAAAGTTGAGAAATAAGGAAAGGGGGAAGGGTAGAAACATTTTGACCCTATAGTCTTTGTCAGGGGGTGGTACATGGATCTTTAGGCTCAATTTTTATTTATTTTTTAAATAAAAAATAGCTGGGTACTCGTGCAGTACTTGTACGTGGTGGAAAAGGTGAAAAAAATAGAAGTCCGTTTTATTCATTAGGTCCTGGGTGGGCAAATTACAGGGGGCAATTTTTTTGCATAATGGGGGCTTGTAAGGTGCCCCGAGCACTGGGGAACGGTACTCTTCTGGTTTTATTTGTATGGGGGGGTTACGGTCCTACTCCCTGCAGTCTTGGGGAGCGGCACCCCTTGGGTCTTTTTAAAAAATATATATGTTTTGAGCTTTCCTTCCCTCTCTCCCCGTACACTTCGCGGGGAACGCCACCTTTCTGGGGCAGTAATATGTAAAATGACCTTCCAGCTCCAGGTACCTGCATTGTCAGGGTTTTTTCATTAATGTTGGGAGGGTGGGCTTGATAATACGTCCTTGTTAATTCCCATAAAAGCCTATGTTCTGGTGTTAACATGGGCTTCTATGGGAAATAACAAGGCCGTATTATCAAGCTCATTATCGCCGTTTTATCAGCAGTTTCCTGCCAATAAAACTGCGATAATTTTAACACCGGTCCTTGATAATATGCACCTAAGTTTAGTGGTCAAAAAAAGAGCAATGGGCCATATTATCAACAAAAGGCGATACATTATCGCCACTTTTATCGGCAGGAAACTGCCGATAAAGCGGCACTAATGGGCTTGATAATATACCCTTGTGAATTCCCATAGCAGCTCAGGTTAACATCAGAACCTGGGCTGCTATGGGAATTTACAAGGGCCTATTATCAAGCCCATTATCGCCACTTTATCTGCAGTTTCCTGCCGATAAAGTGGCGATAATTTTATTGCCCAGGCTTGATAATATGGCCCAGAGTGCGTAGTGTACAGCAGCTTCTCTGTAAAATCTATAATTACCTCCAAGCAGTGACAACAGATAGGTTACAACAGTCTGACAAACAGATCCACAACCCTATTACGCCATTTCAAGAGACGCAAGGAGCTTGTAAATCTACGTCTGACTTTTCAAGAAAAAATCTCAACTCCAGACTCTGCGGCACAGTTTTAATGTTGTTTTCTCTCTCTTGATAATATGCTTTTACCCTTTGACTCCTTCTGATGTGTACTCAAGTGTTACTGCTCTCCTTTTGTGGAAACGAGTTTCTTCATGATGTAGTCACGATCTCCAACAAAGAAGTCTCATACGTGTTGCAGAGTCTTGATACCTCTATGGCTCACGACATACTCGTGCTCCCATCATCATTATCATCGCAGGTTCTTCACCCGCTCAGTGCTTCGGGCACTACTAACTAAGTGACCAAAGAGGCCACTCATGTAGTAGTGGGCCCTTTGTTCGGTGCTTTGGGAACAACTCTAAAATGGAGTACAACACGTGTGCTCCGTCTTTTTTATACATAGGGTCACGTGTGTAGGGACGTATGCGCTGAATGGGTGTGGTGTGGGTGTATACAAGACATGAGGGAGTGTGTGTGTCGATCTGACAACTAGACCTGCAACTAAGAAATCACTACAATGGAAGTTTGGGCCTTGTACTTTTGTTGTGTTTTCCTGGTAGCGTAAGAGTGGCCTTCTTTTTTCTCTGTGACGTTATAGAGTCACCATGTATGTAACCTATTTTGTGACGCATTTTATTGTACAATGCGTTTAAAAAACGAGTTGTGGTAGGGTGTTTTTAAATTAAACTGTGTACTCTGGTTACGAGTTTGTTGAGTGTAGGAGTATGTATTTGTTTTCTATTTTGTATTCTATCATAATTGTGCTGACTTTTCTGCTTTAGCGTGCAGTACTATATTATTTTGTAAAATGTATAACAAACTGTAGAAATCATGTTTGAAATTAGAATGTAAGCATGTAAGCTGCTCTCTGTGAGGAATAGCAATGCCGGCTCCCACAGGAAGTGGGGAGCCGTCTTGGATCGTGGAGGCCTTGCGGCTGTTCCCACGGTCCGCAACATTAAGATTTGAGCCCCGGGGGATGGGGTCCTTGGGAATTATAGAAAATTAGTGATAAAGGCTATTTTTTTCATGGTAGATTTATCGCACACGTACCAAGCACATATGGACGACGTACAGCTGGAATATTGGAAGTCGTCCTGTAAGCGTACCTAAGCAAGAAAAATATAAATAATTTTAGATATTGATGAAGTGTATTTGTTTATGTGTTGTGTGGCTCTAAAATGAGCCCTTGTGTTTATTGGGAAATTTTAGGGCAAGATGTAGGTAAATCAGATTTACCGCTTCATAAATACCGAATTTTACTGATTCGGTATTCATGAATCTGTAAATCTGATGTAGGTATTCATTCGGTAAAAAATACCGAATCGGTATGATTTGGTATTTACCGATTCTGTAATTACAGAATCGTTATTTGCCATTGATTCCTATGGGCCTTGAAGCCCATAGGAATCAATGCCAAATACCGATTCGGTAATTACAGAATCTGTAAAAATACCGAAATGCCAAGGGGGACAGGGTGTCACTTTGACACCCTGTAGCACCCCAGTTTTTGCCTTGTGTGCAATGTGACACACATACATGCCCTTAGGACACGTCTGTGTGTCACATGGCATAGGTGTACATGAACAGATGTGCATGTACAGTGGAATTCAGTATTTTACCACCCAATAGGATTGGGTGGGAAATACCGACTCCTAAAGGGCCTGTGGCACTCTTAGAAGTGCCAGCTACATATTGAATTACAGAATTGGTATATTTACCGATTCGGTAATTTACCGAATCAGTAATTTTACCGAATCGGTAAATATACCGATTCTGTAATTTTCAGCCCCCTACATAGCAAAACCCAAATACCGGTCGGTAATGGCCGAAATCGGCCGTTACCGACCGGTATTAGGGCTCCTACATCTGGCCCTTGGTACCTACAAGTAAGTACCGATGCAGTGTCTTAAATTTATGAGGAGGACTCTGTTCCCCTCATCTATAAAATGTACACCATCTCTCCTATAGATGCCATGCATATTGAAACGCAGATTGTTGTTTTAAATGGACCACATTCGATAGTCTCGGAGAAAGGCAGAAACAGATTTATTCACATGTTTCCTAGCTATTTCAATCTGTTGACTATAGTAGTTGGACCAGTTCCATTTCTGCCTTTGGCATATATTAGAATATACAAAGGCAGTTTTGGGGAACAGTGTCATAAATTGTGCAAAGGTGTCCTTCATAAGCTTTTCCAGACCTACCCCTGTCAAAGTGTCTAGGTCATTGCCACCACAGTGCACAATTATGAGGTCAGGGTGTTGGAGATGCAAAAAGGATTTCACCAATGGCATCAATTGGTTCCACTTTAACCCTCTCTGCCCAATCCATTTAATGTCTACATTTAGTAAACGTAGGTCTTTGTGAATTCCTTTCCGTTCTGCGTACCTTTGACTCCAGAAAATATAGCTGTGTCCCACAATCCACACTGTAAGCATCTTGAAGAGAGGTCTGGATACACTCTGAAGGTCTCTGTATATGAAGTGGCAGTTTGAAAAGTGAGATTTTTTCAAAATGGTGGACAACATGCAGTTTTGAAGAAAAAAAAAGGATTGATTAGTTGTTCGAGAATATTCTGCACTAAGCTACGATGAATGTTTCTGTGTTTTAAAAGGCAGATTTTTATTGGTTAAGAAAAAGTGTTAGCAAAGAACGTTACATAAGATAAGCTGGTATATTCTCAAGCCAAGCATACTTGCTGTTTTAATTTACAACAATGTATGATAAACTTTTCACCTATGTGCTGAGTTAGGTGTTCCCTGAAGTGTTTCTGTGGTAACTGGCTGATTGTGGAATGGAGGAAGAGTTGAAAGTTTTATCAGTTGGAAAGGGTGAAAAAGTTCAAGCAATATAAATGTGTGCTTCGTTTTGAATTTAATGTTGGAATAAATGTGATTTTTTATTTATTTGTATATGTGTGTAGATTGAGTGTGAGGATTGATCGGAAAAGTGTGCTATTTGCTATAGGACTTCCTGATCCCATAGGACTGCTTAGGGGGACTTACAATGATGTCCAAGTTCAAAATCTTTGATGGCCTTTGTTGAGCCTTTGATGGCCCTGGGGAGCTCCGTCTCCGAGGGTCGGTGCTTGTAGTGTTATAGGGTGTCTATTCCTGGGAGTCTGCTGTTTGCTATGGTTGGGCGAGAGTTCTCTTTGAAGTAGGAAAGCAGATTGTTTTTCGTCTGAGAGAGCAGTATGTAAGCTGGTTTCTCTGACCAAATGCAATTATGGCTCCCGAATTACGCAGGGAGCCGGCTGGTACCGTGGTGGATTTGGGGCTCTCCCTACGGTCTTGAACGTTATATTTGAGCCTCGGTGGATGGGGTGTCCGGTGATTGTAAATAATGAGTGATGTATGCTATTTTTTTTTGTACGGTATATTTATTGTGCGCGTACAGTGCAAATTTTGAAAATTGTTCCATAAGCTTACGTAAGCAAGAAACTTGAATTAAAAAAATATATTTTACAGATATCTATCAAGTTTATGTGTTTATATCTTTGTTGCTTGTAATGAGACCTGTTTGCTTTATTGGTACTTATAAGTAAGTGGTTATGCATAGTCTAAATTTGTTGAGAAGCAGTGTTTTATACAGAGCTGAACTTTTGACCTCTGTTGACAGTTGACTTTTGCATGATCTGTTGGGGGTAGAGTGGAAAGTTATGTCAGTTGGAAAGGTTTGCAATGTTAAATATTAGAAATGTGTGTTTTGTTTTGAATTAATGTGTACAGGATTTTAATTGGTTATTTATATGTATGTATGTGTAAAATGAGAGGGACAATGTTTCATTTGACGGTTCTGCTGCAAACACTGTACTAGAGAGATTCTGTATAAGAATATCCACTATGTGAGTGGGATTCTTCCTAATCTACAAATACATTTGAAAGGTGAGTTGATAAGTTGTATGGGAGTGTGTGCGGTGCATCTTTATACATTAAGGAATTATGGGGGATATCAAGACAGGCGATAATATTATTGCCGCTTTATGGGTAGAAAACTGCTGATTAAGCGGCAATAATGTTATCGCCTGTCTTGATAATGTGCCCCTATATTCGTCCGTTGTTAAACGTTTTATAGTAGTAAATGTGTTTTGCTATAATGCATGCTGTTATGTTTTTTTGTTTAATATCAGTTTGTGCGTCTCTGTACATTAAGGGATTATGGGCCATATTATCAATAAAGGGCGATACATTATCGCCGGTTTTATCAGCAGGAAACTGATGGTAAAGTGACGATAATGGTCTTGATAATATATCCTTGTGAATTCCCATAGAAGCTCAGATTATGGTGTTAACTTGGGCTTCCATTGGAATTCACAAGGATATATTATCGAGACCATTATCGTCGCTTTAGCGGTGGTTTTACTGCCGATAAAAGCGGCGATAACTTATCGCCCTTTATTGATAATATGGCCCATAATCCCTTAATGTACAGAGACGCAGATATTATCATACTGACGGGCATATTATCAAGGACCGGTGTTAAAATTATCGACTTTTTATGGGCAGGAAACCGGCGAACATGGGCTTGATAATTTGCCCTTGTTAATTACAAGTAAAATCATAGCGATATCTAGAGACGGAGTCCGACACACGTACCGAAAACCGTACAATTACGAGGACGATCTGCATGCTGATTGGATGTCAACTGTCTGTGAACACTGCAAACCAGAAAGTGTTGGCAGCCATTTTGTTCGTCGCTAGAAGCGAGTCACAGGAAAACAGTAAAACAAAGTTGAGAAATAAGGAAAGGGGGCAGGGTAGAAATATCCTGACTCTCTAGGCTTGCTCAGGGGGTCGTACATGGATCTTTAGGCTCAATTTTTATTTTTTTAAATAAAAAATCGCGGCGTACCCGTATGGTACTCGTAGGCGGTGGAAAAGGGAAAAAAAACTAGAAGTCTGTTTTATTCATTAGGTCTCAGGGGGCAAATTCCGGGGGCAATTTTTAGAGCTATATTTCTATGACAGTATGTAAAACTTTCCGTTTTTTTCCTGCTTCAGTTGTACTCTCTACGCATGCGCAGCCTTGTTTGCAAGTGCATTTTTTTTATTTTTCTTCAAGTTCGCCAATCAAACCTCTCCTGATTTTAGGTATTAAATTTGCCGCTTTCTTTTCCCAGGTCGTGTGTGTCATCCGGTGCTATACTTTTGTAATATTTTAATAAACATATTGTATGTATATTTATTTTAAATGTAGTATTGAGGCGCTAAACGTTGATTACATACTCCGTCCAACCACCATTTTAGTAGTTTTCCTCCGTTATTTTTATTATACCTGTTACTTTCATTTTACCCTGCGCATATTTTCTCTGTGATTGAGGAGATTTCCTGCCACAGACACCACGGTGTTTGTCCTTGGCCTCCGATCCTATCAGACTTGGTCACACGTATACCTAGAAACTAATTTGAAGGACGTAAGCCACAGCCATTACAACACGTGTTCGTCAACAAAAAAACATTTTTAGGATTATGCGTTTGTCGTGCATGGTAAATGCAAACTAGTTGTAAAAGCATGTGTGTTAAAGCAATATGCGTGCTAATGGTTTTGTGGTGATGATCATGCGTGCTTATGAACCGGGTCTGGCGTGGTGGAGTCTAGGGCACCAGGCAGAGGGCCACGCAGCTCCACTCATACAATATAGAAGTAACATAGGATTTTTTAAAGTAAAAAAAAATGATTTCATAATTATCCTAGATTAAGTCTTCTGTTAGTATGTTCATTAAATACATGAATATATGTTTTTAAACAATTAAAAACATTCGCGTCACACGGAAGCTTTGATGCGACGTATAACGCCAAAGCGTATTCATAGCGTATGCTGAGAATGATTAGCAGTACAAACTATGGTACGATCACTCTCTCACTGTCAAATCAGAGCACATGGCGCGCTATGAGAATGGTTAGAAGTGGTCACTCATTGGAGATCCAATTCAGGTGTGTGGCTTATCCACAGTATCATAACGTTATTTTTTAACCTGTTTAAGTTTGAGGTTTACATGAAATACTATGCTATAGGCAGATATGGATGTTTAGGCAGCGCTTATCTCCAGGAAGCTTGGTTATTACCATTTACATATAGGTGCCTGAGGAAAGGAAAAGAAGTCTATGTGAATGGCGAGGATTGCACAATAGCACCAGATCACTCCTTAATTTGTAGACACATACAATTGCATGGCTCTTGTAAACAAGATGCGCCTAATTTGGACTGAGTTTTGAAAGGTAGTCCGACACCTGCTATCATAACAACGTTCAGTTTACTGGAAACGGGAGTTATTTACTTTGAAAAAATGGAGATTGTTGTGCAATGTTAGCCGGCATCGCTTACATGATTACGGTAACTGAGCGTGTGGTTTGATTAAAAAAAAGTTGTGTTAACTCCTCTGCATGGGAAACTGGATGTTTCCATCTGGTTGTCGATTTCGACCTTGAAAGCAGAATCAACCAAATGAGTCGTATAAGAGCGCTAGCGTCTCAAAAAGAGGTCGCTCTTATATGTGGTACAGAAACATGCGTCCTTCATGTAGCAAACACCCGCCCAGAAGTGCATGCTTTGTTAAATACAGATGTGCTCTTGAATTTTGGGGAGTTAATTTAGAGTATCTTTAATGTGTCCTTGACTACGGGGTTACCTTACTTTTTTAAAGTTAGAAGCAGTGGCCTTGTGACTTCTGTAGAAAGTATATTTGGTGTCTTTTCGGGATTTTTTCATTCAATTTTTTCCAGCATCTTTGGTGGATTGCGCTTAATACTCGCATTAGTTGCCGGTGTACTTTTATTAATTTGTTTACATAAATATGGATGCACATCCTGCAGCAGACGACAATATGTCCCGGCTGTTGATGGTTCGTAACCGAATGCTTAGTTATTACGGAGCGCTGCCTCTGGCTACATTGAGTGCAGCTTATGGATTATAGTTTCGATTCTCCTTTTTCACATGTGTTCAACCTGTTTTCCATTGCCTGAGCTGCGATTTCGACTGTGCCCTGGAATTGTGTCTCTGCAGTACGGTGTCTCCCAACGCGGATTATGGCCAGCTGATGAGCCCCTTAGTGGTTCATGATGTGCTCTGTTCTGGCGGCGGGATTATGGCCTTAGCAGCGATACATGGAATAATGGGACGTTGGAATGTTTTTGCAGTGGGGCTTGAGTTCTTGGCACGCAGTTACATTGAAGATGACCCGAGTTTTCCTCCTATGGTGATAGAGGCTCCGGTCATTGAGGAACATGTATGTTAATTCCCACTATTGAATTGGATGGCTGAAATGTTTTCAGATGAGAACAATGAGTTCCTGTTGGAGCTGTTGCTACACACTGTGCTTACACGCTGTTGGATTAAGACTCTTTGATTTTTCTATGTATTCTTTATTATTTAGCTACTGCTTTCTATCAAAGTGCGAATAACTTTTTGGGGGAAATGTGAACTTGACTCTGCTTTTTAGGCTTGGACTCTACGTTCCTAATTCGCCCACGTTTATATCACGTGCTTCGATCAAGGAAGGGTACCGTGGGGCTGAGCCTTGCACTCACACCCTGTTAAGTTAGCATGCATTTATTAGAAGCTTACACACTATTTTTGCTTTCCTGCTCTGCTTTGCACACGATACGTACTTGTGATATTATTTAGAGAACGCTGAGTATTTTGCTTTATATGAGAATATTTTGGTATGCTAGATTTGTAAACTGCCTCGCTAGTTTTATGTATATAGTGAGAGCATGGAACATCAAGGTTATCTTGAATACTGTGTCTGTTTTTCAGAATGATCCTCTCACGTTCAAGATATAACACATATGCAGCTGTGGCCACCTCTGATACTTGCGCGTTTCATAATGCATTGTGGAGGCAAGGCTACACACAGTTGGAGAACATTCGTATCCTGACAGTTTAGGAAGCGCTGAATGTGATCCACTACTGCTGAGTACCAGATGTATGGGTCTGCCCATGTAGTCCTATGAGACTTTCTGTAGTTATAAACTAATCTGCTAGGCGGAGAGGGTGAAATGTAGGTATATTTTAAATGTGTTTACCTTTAACATTATAGGATGATTTTTCCGTTTGTATTTCATAGAATAGTAACAATGCTGACAACCTTGTTTCTGATAATATGTTTGGTTATATTATCTAAGGTACTGTGCATGAGATTATGGTGTTAGAAATAAACATTTCAAAGTTGCACATGTCTTTATTTACATCTTGTTTTGCACTGGTGTAAGACTATAATGAAAGAGTGCTCTTGTTATCCACTTTACTTCATGTAATCTAAGTTGCATGTTCTGGGTTGACAAGTCCTTGGTGTTTTTGCTCTAGGGCAAAGAACCAATGAGTCACTGATTGCTAGTCTGGTAGGGGGATTGTGTAATAATGTAGGTTTTGGTATACCGTAATTCACTGAGGTCCTAAGTCTTTATGCACAGTTCTGTGTATGAGCAGAATTCCTGGAACAGTAGTTACAACAAAAAGGCTTGATAAAGGGCATGCACTTTGAATGTGAATATAAAATAGAAGAATAGTTGATAATCACAGCTAAGGAATGCAGCAATTAGATGTGTGTATGTGTGGATGATGTGTAGATTGAGTGGAAGATGAAAAACGTGAAAAAGAAGAAAGGCTGGAGAGACGCAAACTACCCACTGCATTGTCAGTGAAGTGGATCTTTGAATTTCCAGGTCATTACACAGATAGGGTGTTGGATTCCGCAGTGGGAGCAAGAGAAAAGAGTACCACATCTAAGGAAGAAAGCTAGTGCATAAAGTACACACAGTTGGGCAGATTTACAAGCTCGTGGGAAAAATGATGCAAAAGTGGTGCAATGGGCTTGTAAACCTGCCCCAGTTTGTGGAAGAAAAGGCGCAAGCAAGGACGGAAGTGTGCAAATTACCACTGTTATTCACGGGTAGTAGTTACCAAGAAGGCTGAATAAGGGGCCTGCACTTTGAATTTGAATTAAAGAAAAATAATTGATATGCTCAGCCAAGAATGGTAGCAAGTAGGTGTGTGTATTTGTGGTTGTTGTGTTGATTGAGCGGAAGATGACTAAGGTGAAAAATTAGAGAGGTTGCATAGATGCAAACTTTCCATTTCTTTGTAAAGGAAGTGGGTGTTTAGTTTTCCAGTGCATAAATATATTCACTGAAAAAAACATAGGTTCCAGCCATGTTATAGTTAGGAATTAGCATTTAAAAAACCTTGCAAATTCTCTGAAAAAACCATAGGTTTCACACATGTTATAGTTAGCTGGACATTTCACTAATACAAAACCATTGAAATTCCCCGTTATAGTTAGTTCAGCTAACTATACCTTCTTCCATGGAGTTCTTCTTTGTGGGAGCTGGATGTTTGGTTCATATATATATATATATATATATATATATATATATATATATATATATATATATATATATATATATATATATATATATATATATATATATATATATATTCACTGAAAAAACCATAGGTTATAGACCATATATAGTTAGGAATTAGCATTTAAAAAACCTTATTTTACTCACACAAAACCATTGAAATTCCATATATAGTTAGTTGTACTTACTATATATCGCGCACCCGCAATCCACTGCTGATCATGTCACATATTACATCATTCATGACATGGTCAGTGACATCACTGATGACATCACTGATGACATCTCAAATGACATCACTGATGACATCACTGATGACATCTCAAATGACATCACTGATGACATCACTGATGACATCTCAAATGACATCACTGATGACATCACTGATGACATCTCAAATGACATCACTGATGACATCACTGATGACATCTCATTTGACATTACTGATCACATCACTGATGACATCATTCATGTGAAAATACGATGAACCTCTTCAGACTCTAATATAACCTTAGATACACTCAGTGTAAACAGACACTCACAGACTGTCACTCATCCATGGAGTTACTCACACACCTAGTCAGTCATGCAAAGAATCAATCACACCTCCATTTCCTCAACTATACAGTTATACACACCTTACTTATTCAAACATATACTAACACACATTTACTCTCTTATACAATCCCTGATACAAGTTCACAATGATCCATACAGCCACTCACACATTCACTGGCTCTTATGCACAGTTATTTATATATGTCAACTCTCACATGTACTGTGTTTTACATATGTACTTACTTTGACATGTAGCACTGAGATATCCATTCACTCACCAATACACTCATGCACACAGTCAACCGCCCATACAGCTGTTTCCACATGCACTTTTGAACCCATACATCTAGTGAATCAACTGCGCACACATCTATGCACAGAGTCATACACCTCCCAGCCACCCACACACACACTCAGTCTCCCATACAAATACTTGGGCAACCAATCAATAACCCATATAGTTACTCATATAGCTACTGATCAACACATGCAGCAGTTTACAGAACAACAGACATAATGATGCACAAATTAAGAAAGTTTAGTCACTAACCCATGCACTCAGTGAGACACATTTAATCACTCACTCATACAGTCAGTCATGCACCTACTAAATCCTTCATCCAGACACTTATACATCCACTCATTCTTCAATATGTAAGACATATTTTAACTTTACAGAAACATACAGTCACTGGATGTTGTCATCAGTGATGTCATCAGTGATGTCATTTGAGATGTCATCAGTGATGTCATCAGTGATGTCATTTGAGATGTCATCAGTGATGTCATCAGTGATGTCACTGACCATGTCATGAATGATGTAATATGTGACATGATCAGCAGTGGATTGCGGGTGCGCGATATATAGTTAGTACAACTAACTATATATGGAATTTCAATGGTTTTGTGTGAGTAAAATAAGGTTTTTTAAATGCTAATTCCTAACTATATATGGTCTATAACCTATGGTTTTTTCAGTGAATTTTCAAGGTTTTGTAAATGCTAATTCCTAACTATATATGGTGTATAACCTATGGTTTTTTCAGTGAATTTCATTGGTTTTTTAAAAGCTAATATCTGTAGCTGTAAAATATATTCTTCTTTAAATCCAAAAATATATTTTATATGTTTATTAATAATTTTTGTTAAATATTTTTTTTTGTTCGCTCCCGGTTCGCGAACCATGAAGCTTCCCGTTAGCTCAATTTGATGCCGCGACCCGGTAAACGTTCCGTTTGCGCAACTGCCGCGTTAGAAATCAACATCGTGATGCGTCACGGAAGCGCGACGTATCACGTTGTCGCGTAATGCGTCTTATGACGCGCTGCGTTAGCGCACCCGGAAGTGCTCCGGTACGCGAACTGAGACGCGAAGCGCAGCTCCCCGGAAACGATCCGGGGCGCGTCGCGAAAGCGCGACGTATCGCGTTGCCGCGTAATGCGTCTTATGACGCACCGCGTTAGCGCACCCGGAAGTGCTCCGGAGCGCGAACCGGGGCGCGTTCCGCAGCGCGTAACATAAGCGTAACAGGTCATGTGACTTGTTAATAAAACTTTTCATTGGTTCATTTCACTTTTGGTTTCATAATGATGTAAGGCTAGGTCAGGTGACCTAAAAATAACACTTTTCATTGGTTTAGAACTATTGTTTTTCCCAAATGATGAAAACCCCTCCTTCTTTCCTCACTTTGACTTTCATCTTTGTGAGAGGAAGACCTTTTTTGATATTTGAGCAATGGCTTCATTGGTAGCTTCAGCTGGTGGACCCCCACCACCACCACCACCTCCTCATGGGAAGAGAGGACCACCTCCACAGTTCATCAGCAACACAGAGGAGGAAGAGGATGAACAAGAGGAAGAGGAGACAGAGGGACCACAGTTTTTAGAAGAGGAGCCCCGGGTTTCTCATCGTAAAATCAGTTTTATTTGGCAGTTTTTTTCAATCCCTGAAGGGCAGAAGTAAGTTAATGCTGGATATGTGACGTGCCTCATATGTAAAGAGGAGTTATCTAGAGGCACCTTAAAAAAGTATAGCTTCGGCAACTACACCATGCATCGTCACATGAGCAGGCGGCATCCACTAAACTACAGCCGGGCAGAGATGCGTGACCTTCAGGACAATCCTCAAACTCCTGTGGCCACGACATCAACACAGGTATATTTGACAGGACCAGAGGCACGGGAAACCGTGCCAAACATTCAGGACAACTTTGTCCATATGAAGTTTACCTGTTTGTATTGCGGTGCATTACTATCATGTGGCAATATGAGCATTACCTTAATCAACCGAGCTTATGAAAATCACAAGTGCTCTAAACGCCCCAGAAAGTAAAAAAAAATTGTGCTCCTGTTGAGCCCTTTCCAATGCCTGTTTTTTTGTTGTTTCCCCTCCCAAAAAAAACAAAAAAAACATAAAACTGTTCAAAAAATACAAAAAAACAAAAAATGTTCAGAAAAATAAAAAACAAATATAAAACAACAAAAACATTTAAAAAAAAGTTCTTTTCAGAACTACCTCCCCTTTCAAAAAAAATTGCTAGAATGTTTAGCACTCTGGCAAGCTTCATTGGTAGCTTCAGCTGGTGGACCCCCACCACCACCACCACCTCCTCATGGGAAGAGAGGACCACCTCCACAGTTCATCAGCAACACAGAGGAGGAAGAGGATGAACAAGAGGAAGAGGAGACAGAGGGACCACAGTTTTTAGAAGAGGAGCCCCGGGTTTCTCATCGTAAAATCAGTTTTATTTGGCAGTTTTTTTCAATCCCTGAAGGGCAGAAGTAAGTTAATGCTGGATATGTGACGTGCCTCATATGTAAAGAGGAGTTATCTAGAGGCACCTTAAAAAAGTATAGCTTCGGCAACTACACCATGCATCGTCACATGAGCAGGCGGCATCCACTAAACTACAGCCGGGCAGAGATGCGTGACCTTCAGGACAATCCTCAAACTCCTGTGGCCACGACATCAACACAGGTATATTTGACAGGACCAGAGGCACGGGAAACCGTGCCAAACATTCAGGACAACTTTGTCCATATGAAGTTTACCTGTTTGTATTGCGGTGCATTACTATCATGTGGCAATATGAGCATTACCTTAATCAACCGAGCTTATGAAAATCACAAGTGCTCTAAACGCCCCAGAAAGTAAAAAAAAATTGTGCTCCTGTTGAGCCCTTTCCAATGCCTGTTTTTTTGTTGTTTCCCCTCCCAAAAAAAACAAAAAAAACATAAAACTGTTCAAAAAATACAAAAAAACAAAAAATGTTCAGAAAAATAAAAAACAAATATAAAACAACAAAAACATTTAAAAAAAAGTTCTTTTCAGAACTACCTCCCCTTTCAAAAAAAATTGCTAGAATGTTTAGCACTCTGGCAAGCTGTATTTCTTTTGGTTCACTTCCTGGTTCGCTCACCGGTACGCGAACCGGGAGCGAACCAAAATTTTTTTTTTTTTTAAAAAGAAGAGTAAGTATAAGGGAAGTAAACAGAGAGTAATGTTAAAACAAAGACAGCTATAGGGTCTAAACCAGAGATACTGTTTAATAGATTTATTTACCGAAGAAAAGAGGGAAGAGGATATAATTGTGAAAAACAAAATAGATAAGGAAGTGAAAGAAAAAAAAGAGAGTAGAACAATAACAAAGAAGAGTTTCTTAGAGAATATGAGTGAATGTTCAAAATAAGATTAAAACATGTGGAATAACAGAGAGAAAAAACAGAAAGCAGAAAAGAAGAAGTAACAGAAAAAGAATAATTGAAACAGCAAAGAAATGTAAATAACATAGGGCCATATTATCAACATAGGCAATAAAAGTTTCGCAGCTTTTATCGGCAGAAATGTGTCGCTTAAGCCGCTTTTGCGGCAGAAAACTGCCGCTAAAACCACTTTTGCAGCAGTTTTCTGCCGATAAAAACAGCAATAATTTTATTGGCTGTGTTCATAATATGCCCCTTAGTGTGCTTCAACTACACAGAAAAAGCATAATGAACAAGTAGTGAAAGAGTGATCAGTCAAAGACACTAAGAGTAATAGAGACGGAGTGAGTGAACAAGAGTGAGGAACTATGAGAAGAGAGGGACTGAGAAAAGGAGTGGAAGGAGTAGAGTAAGTAGGTAATAGAGAAAGGAATGAGGGAAGTAGCAAAGGCAGCAAACTGAGGGTTAAAGAAATAAAGCTGTGGAACTAATAGTAGGTGAATGTGATAGAAATGTAACGAAAAGAGTACAAAACATTTACCTTATAATTGTCGTTAACTTACTCACTTGTAATTTTTATACTTTCAATCTGTGAAAGAGATAACAAACATTTGAAAAATATTAAAACATGTATTTAAAAATTAGAAAAGACAAGGGAAAAGATTGAAGGACAAACAGTTTTTCAACAACTTTGACACTTACAGAAGCTTCTGCTTCTCCAGGCCCCCTACACAGTCCTAAAGATATACATTTTAAACTAACAGTATCTTGATGCAGATGAAGTGAGGCCTATCTTGGAACATGGTGCATCTTTTGCACTGCTGTTGTCTCACAAAAGTGACGCAATGGCAGCGCAAAAGAGGTGCACAATCATCATAAAACTGTTCCTAACATTTTAAATGATTGTTTTAGGATGGCAATAAGGTGTGTCCTATCCAGACGTTTGTTTCAGGTGAGGCCTACTCAGGGTTGCAGATCAAATTTAGACTTGTTCAAGAGTACAGAGGAGATAATACATGTGCAGGCCAACCAATAAAGTTCAGACTTCCTCTGTTTCCCTGGACAGGCCTAAACTTCATCTGCACAATGTGATTCGTAATGTTAGGAAACACAGGTAATGTATTTGAAAAACGTGCAATTTCTTTTGGTCATTTCACAATCACATCACTTGTGTTTCCTTTGGTTAGGTATCTCATTGTACAGATGTACTCCAGCATATGAAAGAGTACGCACTGCATGCAACAACTTTGACACTTACTGAAGCCTCAGCTTCTCCATACCCCCTACACAGTCCTAATTATATACATTTTAAACTGACGGTATCTTGCTGGAAATGAACTGAGGCCTATCTTGCAACATGGTGCATCTTTTACACAAAAGTGACAAAAGAGGCACACAGCCTTCATAAAACTGCCCTTAACATTTTAAATAATTGTTTCTAGATGCTGATAAGGTGTAACCTATCCACAGATTTGTTTCAAGGTAAGTCCTACTCAGGGTTGCAGATGAAATTTAGGATTGTTGAAGAGTATAGAGGAGATAATACATGTAAAGGCCTACCAATGAAGTAAGTCATGTCCACTTCATTCTTGAACAAAGGCCAGACCTCTTCTGTGTCCGTGGACAGACCTAAACTTCATCTGCACAATGTCATTCGTAAACTTAGGAAACACAGGTGATGTAATTGAAAAATGTGGAGTTTCTTTTCCTCATTTCACAATCACATCACCTATGTTGCCTTTGCTTAGGTATCTCATAGTGCAGATATAGTCCAGCATATGAAACAGTACCCAGAAATGCACACTGCATGCAACAACTTTGACATTTACAAAAGCTTCAGCTTCTGCATGCCCCCTACACAGTGCTAATTATATAGATTTCAAACTGATGGTATCTTGCTGGAGATGAACTGAAACTTATCTTGCAACATGGTGCATCTTTTACACAAAACTGACCCACAGCGGCGCAAAAGAGGCGCACGGCCATCATAAATCTGATCCTAACATTTTAAATGATTGTTTCAAGATGCTGATAAGGTGTAACCTATCCACAGATTTGTTTCAGGTAAGTCCTACTCAGGGTTGCAGATGAAATTTAGGTTTGTTAAAGAATACAGAGGAGATAATACATGTGCAGACCTACCAACGAAGTGAGTCATGTCCACTGCACTCTTGAACAAATGTCAGACCTCCTCTGTCTCCTGGAACAGGCCTAAACCTCATCTACACAATGTGATGTGTAATGTTAGGAAACACAGGTAATATAATTGAAAAACGTGCCATTTTGTTTTGCTCATTCCACAATCATATCACCTGTGTTTCCTTTGCTTAAGTATCTCATTGTGGGAATGTAGTCTATCATAAGAAAGACTACGTAGAATGTGAACACTGTATGCAACAACTTTGACACTTACAGAAGCCTCTCCTTCTCCATGCCTCATACACAGTTCTAAATGTACATCATAAATGCAAACAGTACAAAATTAATTATACATGTTAAATGGTTTATTTTTGCTGTTCTCAGAATGTATCAAATTTCACTAAAAACAGTGACTTGAAGGTATTCATCATATAACAGCGGGGGAAAAAAAACACAATCAAAATGATTGTGTTTAAAAAACCCATACAACATAACAAATCAGAATTCAGAACTCCTTAAAGTTAAATTACTTTCCATGACGTCGAAGGATGTCCTATGAACAGCTTACACTCTGTTGTGCTGTTATTACTTTCAGCCCGCCACTTTCTGAAAGAAAACCTCCATCGTTTTGAAAAATATGTTACATACAATAAATGACTTCTCGCTCTCTACCACACGTTTCCACAAGGCAAAATCGTGTAAGAGCCATTTATAACTCTTGGAATTCTTGTAAGCCAATCCCGTCATTTTATATTTCCGCAACTTTCAGAATTAAAATGTTGAAGATCATTTTCACAATCCTGGACTACTAATATCTTACCCTTCTTGCTCACTCATGTTCTACATTTCCTATGACACTGATACTGCTTACTATGAAACAGACTTACACTACCTCTATGACTACTACAATTATTTAATTCTCTACATCACTTTTAATCACAAAGCAATATAAAACAGTAGACAGCATTGCAGACTTACATTCCCTCTACTCCATGTTTTGATTGGCTGCTTGAATTAGCTTATAAAAAGAAATAGTTTTTCTGAACTCATTCAAAGTGCAGTTATTTTTCCATGACGTCCAGTGTTATGGTAAGAAGTTATGTCTCTGTACTACACTTATCCTCAAGGCCAAATCGTGTAGGAGCCATTAGAACTTCTTGAAATTCCTCAGAGCACATCCCGAGATTCTTTCCCTAAAATTTTGGTTTTAAAAACACCAGGTAACAATTTTTAAGGTCATACGGCAATTTTTTTTTTTAAATTAAAACAGAATCATTGCAGAATGACCAGCCATTTCTAGACTTTAAATAAGCTGTGTAATGTCCTGATGTTATTGAAGGACCGTCATGATATATAATTGCTACAGTTACAAAAGTCCTTCCTGATATTGACAACTGTGAAGCCACAAAATTTTTAATTAAAGTTGTCAATTTTGTTCCATCAGGCCTACATCGTTGGAACATTAAAATGACATACTGGCCATATGTTCGTATAAATAATGTTGACATCAATTCAGATTTACATTGGCTACACTCCATGTTGTGATCAGCTGCTTTTACTAGCTTATTAAAGGAGACTGATTTACTGTCTGGCAAAGTTAAATATATAAATCGTTCTGAGTCTACACTAGTAGTACTTGATACCCTACAGTTCTCGCAGTCATGCTGCCATTGATAAGAAAGCCCAAACAGGTGATCTACATCTACACCTTCAGCATGCAATACATCAAGCATATACATTAAAAACTCCTGACAATCTTGCTGAATATTTTGAGAGAATTGTGTTTGGCCTGAACATCTGTCTAACAGATTTCGAATTTCAGACACACTTTCTATTTTTGTTCTATCAGTGCTACATTTCTCTAACACAGAATTTAACAAACTGCAAAATCTTTGATCAGAATTTACCACAATCTCTTCTTTTACATTTTCTAGAGAAAACAAAACATTAACCACTACATTAGTATAGCAGTTGACACCAGAACTGTTTTGAAATTGAAAACCAACAACATCTTCAACAGAATCCTTTTTGTTTCTGCTTATAATTTCAGGTTCATCGACTTTTCGTCTTTTTGCTACAACCTCCCTAGTATTGGTCACATTTCTTCGTTTCCGGCCTACCACACGTTTCTCAAACAAAGGATATTGAGGCAAATGTGGCGCATACTCTCTTCTCAACCTATTGTATTCCTTAACACAATCTAGATCCGCACAAATGTTTGTGACATCACACTCAATCAAGTACAATCCCGATAAAGTTCTAACTCTTGACAATGCCACATATGCCATACCCTCCTTGAACACAGAACTGCCAATATTCACCAATGCACTGTCTACACTTAAACCTTGCGATTTATGGATTGTCACCGCATATGCCAAGCAAACAGGAAACTGCTTACGGCGAACATATGTCTTTTACAAGCAAAAATCTAGCAGAACAATGACCAATTAGCTGTACTTCCTCAATGCCATCAAATTTAACTTTTTAAAAATTCAATTCCATCTCTATTTCTGTATTTCACAAAATCAACAACATTACCCATTGATCCATTTACCAGACCTCTTTCAACATGTAAATTCCTTCTTAAAATTATACGGCAGTTTAAGCACACATTCAGAGTCTTTTCAAAACCTGCAGTTTTAGATATAGTCTTCTCTAATGAATCCAATTTGGATTTCAAATTCTCAGACAAAATAATTGTTGATCCCATATGCTCTACTCTGTCACTAGCTTCCAGTTTCACAATCTTTTGCTTTTCTAAATGCAACATTTTGTTGTTGAAGATGGCACATTCTGCAAGAGTTGGCATCAAACATATTCCAGATTTCTTCTCAGTAATTTTCTGAAAAATATTCTCAGGCACAACATCTTGTTCTGGATATAAATTTGACAGTAATCGTGCATGTAAAGCTTCTTTCCCATGCTCGGTCACTTTTCCACTTCTAACATCTTGTAGAATATTCTTGTAAACTTCATCCTTCGCCTGACGCATATTTTCATGCAGTTCAGCATAATTGAAGTTTAACCATATATTGACGTTGCCAATGCTCCCTAGGCACTTCCTGGTATCTTCATGCGTGAGCATTTTGAACACAGGTTGCCCTTTCACTGGTGTCAGCTGCAGAAGATCTCCGAAAACAATGATGTGTTTGCCACCAAATAACACATCATACTCTGTTTTGAGAACTTCTTGCATTCTCAAATGCACGAAGGCAAGCATGACATTGGAAACCATGCTTACTTCGTCAATGATAAGAAGTTTCATTTTCCTCAAGATTCTTGAAACTTCACAACAAGCATCTCCAGATAGCTTGTGATATTGTAATTTGTTGTCATGCTCCACTGGCAGCATCAGTAAACGATGTAAAGTAATCCCTTTAATGTTATGTGCTGCCAGTCCAGTTGGAGCGGTGACAACACAAGACAGCGATGACTCAGTCCTTTCCTGCAAATAACATGAAATTGCTTTAATGAGGAAACTTTTTCCAGTTCCCGCTTCTCCACTCACGTACAGTCGGACAGGCTTCAACGACGTACACTTCGTCATATATTTTCCTCTGCTCAACGTTGAGTTGTCTTTCCAAGTCTTCTAAGTTAACCGCATCCTCCTGAGCATGTGCCATGGCTCTTTCCACTTCATTCATGGCAGTGGCAGCTTCATTTTCGATAACAGGTCCTCCTAGTGGATCCTGACTCAATGAAGCAGAACTCTGACTGTCCTGAGAACTGTCTCTGGCAATCTCGGCTGCAATCGTTGCTTCCTGCTCGATTTCCGCATTCAACATTTCTACATATTTGGGAAAAGCAGGACATTATATGGTCTGCTTGGCGGCAGTGAAAGAGTCTTCGTAACAGAGGAAATCTCCAAGCAGTTCCTCTTCTGCACGCCAAGGCTTGAAAAGTTGCAAAAGTGCTAAATAGAAAAACTCCTTTTTTTCAGGAGATTCGCCACTCAATTTTCGATGGTTTACCAAGTGGCATTTTCTTTGCTTGACCAGACATCCCTCACTTCCAATTACAGCATACACTCCTTTCTCAGTATCTTCTTTGATGTTCCTCTTGAATATGTAATTTTGAAGAACCTCATACAGACAAACATTCTCGAGGTGACTGCTTCGATTTGGATAATATGTATCCAACATGTTGGTCTTCAAAATGTCGGTACTGTTTGGCTCCTTTTCCGCCAAATACTCAATTTCCCGCACAGGTTTCAGAACTCGATTACGCGTTGCAGCAAGACCAAGACTCGCCCAAACGATACTCCTAGATTTGGCATAGAGACTTGCTGAAGACAACCGGTCAGAACATTCGTAAGCTCCGATTTCTCGATGCGACAACATCTTCAGACTGAAACTGTACAACTTCTTACTGAGGCTCTTTTCATGGGAAATGTCCTCCCACATATCCTTCAATTCTGTCTTCTCTTTTTTGGTGATGTAAGATGTCACATACCGAGCCACAGCCATACAGTTATCAGCCACAAACTGTATATCCATGTTAGCATTCCACATGGACAAAATCACTGGGTTGTAGTCGTTGATGTACTTGGACTCTTCGTTCCTCTTCAAATTGTATGTGTTTTTCGGTGATTTCTTCATCACATTATGTCGTAGCGAAGACATCAAACTGTTTACTCTTCCTTTAGAAATCACCGGTCGTGGAAACCCGAAACGACATTTGGTGTAGAACTTGTCCTTGTTTCGGAATTTACGACGACAGTACTTTCCACAACGATGGCTTTGGAAACGTAGAACTTTTTCTCTTAGGCTTTTCTTCTCCTTTGCGTTTGGAACAGCACACGTAGAATACTGTTGTATGAAACTCATCACTGAGTCTTCTGGATCCGTTCCAAATTTAGGTGCATCCTTGATCCACAACAGCATATGTATGTGAGGAGCACCTCTTGCTTGGTACTCCTTTCTCCAGAAGAAATCCAACACCTCTCCAAGAGGTGGATTCTTCTTATTCATGATGAAAGACATCATAGCTTCAAATCTATGATTGAAGTACCGGCATACATTGACTGGATCCAAAGAGCACAGTTCTCCGGGTGTCTTGAATTCGATGTTTTCTATGTTTCCATTTGCCTCTCGTAGAAATTCAAGTAAGTCTTCCCAGCCATACTCGGCACAGCTCAGAGTGAGGAACCATGTGGGAGTTCCTAAGTTCCTCAGCATACATTTTAAATAACCATGACGACGGTACCAGTACTCATTAGTACCACGCTGACACGCCATGAGATTAATCAGGTGAGAATCCAAAATACTGTCTTGGACATTGACTTTATCCATAAAGTCACTTGCCGAGATGTTTTGCATGTGTATACCACTTTTCAAGATGTGGTTCACTGCATATGACAGTCCAGACAGATCGGTTTCAAACAGGAGATGAAACAAATAGGGAATACATTGTTGAAACCTAGCATCTCCTGCATACAATCGCAAAGTCCGGTATTCAGAAGCAGGAATTTGATGAGGTCGCTCATCATATCTTCCTCCCTGACCTGTTGGAAAAAGCTGTGGGAAACACCGAGCTTCCAAACTTTCCTCCCAAACACTAATGGGACTCCCTTTGGCTTGTTTCATTTGAAACAACTCAATAGCATTCCCCATGACTTCCTTGGAATGCAAAGGATGAACACTATAATGTTCATATATTTCTTCACTAGTAGAGGGTTCTAATTTCTCAATTTGACCAGCACACAAATCGCTATCCTCTTCCTCACTTACTTCCTCTTCTGCAACATATATATTCTTATAGTACTTATTATTTTTTTTCAAATACAATGTTGCCTTTTTGACTTTCCTAACATCCACTAAATCTTGCCATATTTTCTTATTCTTTGTCGGAACCCCATTAACTAAGATAACCAGAGGGTCCTCTTCCACTTTTTCTACTCCAATTGTGTTAATGTTTTTCTTCAAATCTAGAGGCAAATAAACAACTCTTCCCTTTAATCCTCTCTGTAAATCTGATGGAGGCAATTTCCCTGTCTTTGGCTCCATTCTTACAATAGCCTGAAAGGGATGGATACTTTGAATCAAAATAGATTCATAAGTATTTAAATCCTTCAATTCAGAAGGAATCTCAACCAATTCCAAATTATTATGAACTGCTCTAGCAGGCATCTGGTTTTGATTTAATTTGTTATAACAATAAGTACACACACGTTGATCCGATCCCAAATCAAAACTATTTTCTACCATCAAGTATGTTGTGAAATCATTCCATTCACTATTATTTTCCCTTTCACTTTTTGCATTTAAATCCACTAACTTAGTCTGATTTTTATAATAAGTGCGTCGACAACACACACAAGTGAAATTAGGCCTCTCACTTGATTTCACCTGAAACGTCGCAATTTCCCTCTGAAAATTATCTGTACTGGAAACCTGTACACTATCTTCCACATTACCTTCTTCTTCTTGGTCAATTTCAACATTCTCCTCTTTACTTCCAAAGTAACAAAACTCAATTTCTTCACAAATATTCTTCACATCTATTTCAGAACCATGCAAAAGAGCAGCGCATAATTGTTTAAGCATAATTGCTGGACTCTTAGCATAATACAACATTCTAACTAATTTCCTCACTTTATTATGATGCACTGCTAGCATCCTGAAATGATGAAAAACACTCTGGCATACTCTCCTGGAAAGACAAGCCAGTGAATGACCATGCAAACCTGTCACTTCTCTCACTCTGCAAGGATCTAATTCTTGCAACAACTTCATTTTCTGCTTCAAACTTTTCTTATTAAATGTCCGTACAAAATCACAAAGCAAATTGATGGAATCCTGTCGCACACTGCAAATACTACTACACTTCCAGGTGTACACAGGACCCTTAGGACGTCTTCCTAAAACCTCATTACCTAACACCTCTTCTGTCTCTGTTGTCACAAGTTTTTCTTTTTCAACTGGACAACCATCTTTCACTTCATAAGCTCGACCACTGGTGTCAACTGCATGCACCAAATCATTATCCTGGAAATAACTCTCCTCATTAAAAAATGCCTCACAACTTGAACTATGCATCCATTCTCCGGAAAAAACTTCACAAAAATTACTACGATTAACTATTCTCTTCCATCTACTATTTCTTTTGAAATCATAAATTGCCTTGTTTAGCTTCCTAATTCTATTGATTATCAAAATAAATAACTTTCGTTTAATTTCAAATGCCTGATCAATAACTTTCTCAACTTTTTTTTTTCTCTTATAAAAAACCACTTTCTGTTGACCTTTCTTAATATTTTTTAACAAATTGCCAATTATCCTGTTGCGGAACATTCGTTTACGAATGTCCCTAAACTGTTGTTTCCTTCTACTATCATGCACAGAGTTATCTCTTGCTCTAGCAGTAACATTTTTGATTGGCCTTTCCTTTCCGTTTAAAATGCTTCTCTTTTTCTGGACTGAAACATTTTCTGTAGTAATATTTTTTTTACTACAAATATTTCTTATGAATGTTTTTGTGCTCTTACCCGGTGCTTTCTTGGTGACTTGACAAGTTTTTTTGGTAGAGGACTGCTGCATTATTTCATGTACCTGCTGTCTTTGACGTTTTGCAGCCTTTTTAAGTCTATCCTTGGTTGGCATGCTGAAATCTTGAAATGATATGCAGTTGAATCTGTGGTAAAATATAATAAAAAATGTTATTAACCACTATTACCAAACAGTAAATCAATAACAGTCATCAAAAACTTAACACACTACTTGACATTTTTACATAGAACATTTTTTAGTGCTTTGGCAAATATATAATACACAAATAGCAGAAAAGAAATGGAATTCTTCTTCATTTTACCTGTCCTGTTTTATATGTGAATCTGATCTAATTTTATGAGCATATTTTAATATTTTATTGAAGACACTACGCATAACCTGTTTTTGAAGGTGTGTTTAATTTTAAATGAAACGGTTTACATTTTTACTTTTCACGGCTATCATAAATCTGTCCCTAACATGTTAAATGATTGATTCAGGATGACGATAAGGTGTGGCCTATCCAGAGGTTTGTTTAAGGTGAGGCCTACTCAGGGTTGCAGATTAAATGGAGATGGGGCACCCCTGAGCCTTGCTGGAGCTGCATCGCACTTGCGATGCAGCTCCAGCAATGCGCCACCTTTACGGCACAGATGCGTCACGCACCTGTGCCGTTTTTGCCCCAGGGTGCGCCGCATTGTAAATGCAGCGCACCATGGATGGCGGAACAGCGGCGCAGGATGACTGGCACATCCCTGGGGATGCACCAGTCATCATAAATCTATCCCTAAGCTTCTTATCTTGTTGGAGATGAAGTGAGGCCTGTCTTGCAACATGGTGCATCTTTTGCATCACTGCTGCATCGGTTTCATGTGGCACGGTTTTTTTACAGCATGACACATCTTCCTAGATGCATCAATTTGTAATTTTGTCGCCACATAGCAAATCTTTTGCACCGCCACTGCGTCACAAAAGTGACGCACAGTGGCGCAAAAAAGGCATACACCTATCATAAATCTGTCCCTATTATTTTAAATGATTAATTCAGGATGACGATAAGGTGTGGCCTATCCAGATGTTTGTTTAAGGTGAGGCCTACCTACATTCATGGGGAAATGACTTAAAATGTCCTTAAGACACATGAAAGCGTTTTTTTTAAAGCCTTTGCAGCATTTTTGGGTCACTTTTAACATGGCTATGTAACTCAAACAATCAAAATCTAAATTTGACAAGCACAGGTGGGAGCATATTTACAAGGAATTTGCACCACGGAGAAAGGTCTTTTAATTTAAAATGGGAAAAATAATATCAGAGACACTCAAATGCCTTATAAAGAAGCAGACACCATTATGTCCTTGTCATAAATTTTAAAAGCATTCCTTTACCTCAAAAACGATTTTCAAGTCTTAATTTGAAAACACTGCACATGGGGAAATGACTGAAAATGTCCTTAAGACACATGAAAGCGTTTTTTGATTGCCTTTGCAGCATTTTTGGGTCACTTTTAACATGGCTATGTAACTCAAACAATCAAAATCTAAATTTTCCAAGCACAGGTGCGAGCATATTTACAAGGAATTTGCACCACGGGGAAAGGTCTTACATTAAAATGGGAAAAAATAACATCAGAGACACTCAAATGCCTTATAAAGAAGCATACACCATTATGTCCTTGTCATAAATTTTAAAAGCATCCCTTTTCCTCAAAAACGATTTTCAAGTCTTAATTTGAAAACACTGCACATGGGGAAATGACTTAAAATGTCCTTAAGACACATGAAAGTGTTTTTTGATTGCCTTTGCAGCATTTTTGGGTCACTTTTAACATGGCTATGTAACTCAAACAATCAAAATCTAAATTTGCCAAGCACAGGTGGGAGCATATTTACAAGGAATTTGCACCATGGGGAAAGGTCTTACATTAAAATGGGAAAAAAAACATCAGAGACACTCAAATGCCTTATAAAGAAGCATACACCATTATGTCCTTGTCATACATTTTAAAAGCATCCCTTTTCCTCAAAAACGATTTTCAAGTCTTAATTTGAAAACACTGCACATGGGGAAATGACTTAAAATGTCCTTAAGACACATGAAAGCGGTTTTTTAAAGCCTTTGCAGCATTTTTGGGTCACTTTTAACATGGCTATGTAACTCAAACAATCAAAATCTAAATTTGCCAAGCACAGGTGGGAGCATATTTACAAGGAATTTGCACCACGGGGAAAGGTCTTTTAATTTAAAATGGGAAAAATAACATCAGAGACACTCAAATGCCTTATAAAGAAGCAGACACCATTATGTCCTTGTCATAAATTTTAAAAGCATTCCTTTTCCTCAAAAACGATTTTCAAGTCATAATTTGAAAACACTGCACAGCTCCTATGCACAAAAACACCCTGTCAGTACTAATACTTCACATTTTCTCCAATTACAATTTCTCAAAGAAACAAAATCTATTTGTAAAACACTTGAGACAAAGCAACATTTTAAAAACACAACTTTCTTCATAATTTTCTCCTTAAAGCACACTATTCTCTATCTAAATTAAATAAATCTTTTCTCACCTTGGCAAATACTTTATGAGTTTCAAAACAGTCTCAGAAACACACCAATTTGTCTTTAACAGAGCAAAAGGTATGCACACCAGAGGCTGGAACCAACAATGGCACAGAAATGCTGTAATTCATCACACATATCTCTCATGTCACCCAATCAAAACTCTTCCCTCACTTTTTTCAAATCAAAACCCTTCCCCCCTCTGCCCTCTCTGCCTTTTTTGCATAGCAACCACCTCTTGGAAGACCTCTGGTGTTTGCAAGTTCACACAACAATGTTTCAATTGAACTCTGAACTCTCAGTGCACCTGCGTATCCAGTGCAATCTTTCATTAAATGATTTTTGCTTGACCATTCAAATTACATCTTTCAAAGAACTCATCCATGCACCCTAACTTTCTGTTTTCAGCAATCAAAATCAACCAATCACTGTTACTGCTTCATTAACACAGAAACTCCACAGTTTTTTTCATTTTAAACTCTTATTTTTTCAACTGCCATTTCATTGCCACACTTCATCTGACTGCAGCAGAACCTTCTCTCACCATGTTTTCTGTCTGGATTATTGGACATAGTTACATCTATTGGGCTCAGAGGTATGCTGAGAACAGAAATTTACCTAACCTCAATTTACAAGATGTGGAAATTAAGTGGTTTGGCCACAGAGGATTAAAATGTCACCAATTGATACCATTGGTGAAAACCTTTATGCATTTGCCAAAACCTGACCTGTTAATTGTGCACTGTGGAGGTAATGATTTGGGCACTTTGACTGGGGTAGGTCTGGAAATGCTTTTAAAGGACACCTTTGAGCAATTGATGGCACTTTTTCCTCAAACTGCCTTGGTATATTCAAATATATGCCAAAGACAGAAATGGAGGTGGTCGAACCAATTTTGTCCACAAATTGAGAAGTCGAGGAAGCATGTAAACAAATCTGTTTCAGCTTACATGAGAGACCATGGAATGGGCTCCATGTACAACAATAACTTGCGTTACTACATGCAAGATATCTACAGAGGAGATGGAGTTCACTTCTCAGATGAGGGCAACAGAATTTTCATTCTGAATTTAAGACTGTGCATTGGTACCTACTTATAAGTACCTAAATGTACCATAAACCCAAAAGCTCTTCTCAGAGCTACCCTACATCTGATCACTCACAATTATTATTTTACTCTAACTTTTTTCACTAATTTTCAACAAAGTACGCTCCCCGGGGCGCTACCCGGTACGCGCACCGGAAGCTAACCTCGCGAAATTTTTTTAAAAAATGTATTTTTTTCGCACATATGGGCCTCCTCAGCCACCCTCAGAAAACCTAGGGGGTCAAGATAAGTCTACCGTGCCCCCTTCTACCCATTCTGAACATTATTTGCCCTCCATCTTGTATCTTAATTCGACCAAAACACAAAATGGTGGACTCCTGTAACGCTTCAGGTTCGCGTACCGGGGCGCTCGCCAGTTCGCGTACCGGGGCGTTCCCCGGGAAGCGCTCCACCAAAAAAAGGTGGGAAAGTAATTTACAGAAAAACGACTGGAGACACTTTCACCAAATATAGATTAGCTCATACTACATACCAATCCCTACCATTTTCACAAATTTGATTGAAATTCCATTTAGCCATTTAGCCTGTAGACCTTTCTAAATACCGTGAGGTAAATTACTTCACAGAACACATCTGAAGTGTTGGAATTGACAACCAATGAAAATGTTACTTTCATTTTCTACTTTTTTTACCTGACATTTGATTCGTTATATACCTGAATATATTTAAAGGAAGAGAAGGGAACACAGCCATTTTGACTACTACTTCCTGGTGTACATTTCAATTGGATTTTCACTAATCACTTCAACTTCTTTGTAAAGGTAAGTTGTTATTTTAAAAACTGAAGTATATTGTGCACTATAAGTTAATATGGTAAACTTTTTCTGATAGTTATATACTGTCCCTCTGTAGTAGTTATAGATTTATATAGACTTCTCTGTTATAGTTATGGATGGAGTTAGGTTTCTCTTGTATAATTATGAATTTACTTACGTTAAATCACATACACTTTTTTATATTCCTACTTCCACTCTGATACTATACACTGCCCAAAGATAAATTCACTGATAAAAACTGCCTATCTAAAATTAATCCCAACAGTGCCCTATCTCTACTAATATATATTTTTTTTATCCAAATTTCAGGCCAAATGGAAGGCAAACACAAAGTTTCATTTCAAATTGTCCTGCAAGAGAGCAGCCAAGAAATAATTGATCCAAATTATATAGAATTTATGGATGAAACTTGGGACCAAGAACTACTGCAATGTGTGCAAGCAGTAGATGACCTCCTTCAAAATGAGGACATTTTACACACTCAGAGATTACAAGCTATGTTCAATGAAAATAACGACATTTCAGACAGTGAAATTTTAGAAAGTTTATTAAATTTTGAAACACAATCACAATAATAAATAATTGCTTAAAAAATAAAGAAATTAAAAAATAATCAACAAAACCAACAATCAATTAACATACAGTATTTGAAAAGTCTGTCATTCTTTTTTCCTTATAGTACGCTCCCCAGAACGCTTCCCGGTTCGCGGACCGGGCGCTCCCCACGCAAAAAAAAAGCCCTTTTAAAGCCTCCACATCAAACCTAGGGGGTCAGGGAGGATCTACTATGCCCCCTTATGGTAATTTCCCCCTTTGTTTTGGCCTCCTCTTGTCTCTCGATCCTACCGAGAGACAAGATGGCGGCCGCTCCGGACTGTTTAGAATGTTGACAGACACCGGAGAGCCAATCAGCTTCGCGAAGTTCCGTTACGCGTCAAGTACGCGAACCGGAGCGCTGCCCGGAGCGCGCTTAAAGATATATATCTTTTTTTGAACGTTAATTTCTCAAAATTCACTGGAGCACATATATTGAGACCTAGCAAAGGCACATCGGGCTAACAGTCCCTACAATTTTGCCAAGTTTCGTGCAAATCCATTCAGCCGTTCGGCCTAAAAGTAAGGCCAACCGCCCTATGGAAATTAACATGGGAAAAACGCGTTTTGGGACCCCCCTTTTTTCTCGGCCCCCCCTTGACAAACACCCCCCAAATTTCCGGTGGCTGCTCAGAAACAAAATGTTCCATTTTCCTGAAAATTTCAGCCAATTCCGTCCACAAACGCCAAAGTTATTAGACATAGAATTTTCAAAAATCCCATAGAGAAAAAATCCTAACTATATATACCTACTGGCGACCGCCAGTAGGTAATATATATATATATGTATCTATATATATATATATAGATATATATAGATATATATATATATATATTACCTACTGGCGGTCGCCAGTAGGTAGTTATAGTTAGGACCTAGTTTCCATAGGAAATCCGCAACATTCTATTGGGAATAACTTTGGCGCCCGGTGGCCGAATTTTCGTGAATTTCTCTAATTAGATGGCCCGCTCCGCTCCGCTCCTTTCCTGCAAGTTTGGGGGGGATTCGTTAAGCGGGGGCCGAGATAAAAGGGGGGTCACAAAACGTGTTTTCTCCATGTTAATTTTCATAGGGCGGTTGGACTCACTTTTAGTCCGAACGGCTAAATGGATTCCCACGAAACTTGGAAAATTGTAGGGACTAGTAGCCCGATGTGCCTTTGCTATGTCTCAAGATATGTGCTCCAGAGGATTTTGAGTAATTTAGGTTAAAAAAAAATATATATCTATAAGCGCGCCCCGGTACGCACACCGGGAAGCGCACCCGGCGCGTAACTCGAGTTCGCGCGCGGAAAGCTGATTGGCTTTCGGGAGTCTGTCAACATTCCAAACAGTCCGGAGCGCCCGCAATCTTGTGTAGGATCGAGACACAAGAGGTGGCAAAAACAAAGGGGGAAATGACCATAAGGGGGCAGGGTAGACGCCCCTGACCCTCTAGGTTTGATGTGGGGGCCATAAAAGGGCCCCGCGGGGCAACAAAAAATTTAAAAAAAAATCGATTTTCGCGGGGGGAGCGCCCGGTACGCGCACCGGGGAGCGTACCAGGGAGCGTACCAAGGGGAAAACCCAGTGAAACAGTAAAATAATAATTTAAAGTGCTTAGAGGTAGGGTAGCTTTGCATAGAGTTGTTGTGTTGTGTGGGTGATTTAAGTACCAGCATGTAGGTACCAATACAGAGTCTTAAATTCAATGTACACCGTCTCCTCTGTAGATATCTTGCATGTTGTTACAGAAGTTATTGTGGTATATGGAATCCATATCATAGTGTGCACTCCTTGAGAAAGCCTATGGGATCATGGGTAGTGTACCCTGCTCCCTTATGATATTTTCAAGTATTACATTTTACTCTCTTCTGAATCTACACAAAATTGGTGGTGATATGGTGCATTAGAGACAGACAGTGAGAGAAAGAAGGCTGTAGATCAAAAAGAGATGTCAAATACACATTCGAAATAATATAGTAGGAGAAAGGAAGTAACTATGAGCAAACTTACTATGTAACACAAAAAAGTTGTATAGTATGCACAGTATACTGTAAGTCTCACTTTATATTATAATCATTTTGGTACTACTTCATGAATTACATATAAAAATGAATAATGTCTCAAACAATTTTTAATTATTAAATATTAATTTATTATTCTGAAATTTCATAATTTAATAACACTTGCAACATTTCATTATCCGAAATCTCCTCCAAATTTGTACTGCATGATTCCATATTATCTACACAGTCTATGAATTCTTGGTCAAGAGACTCATCTAGGAAGTCAAATAAATCTTCTTGAAGAATTTCTTCATCAGTTATTTCGAAATGAATCTGCTCATCAGTTATTTCGAAAGAAATATTGTTGGTTTGTGGTGTATCTTCCATGTTCTTGCTGTAAATTGCATAAAAAATAACTATATCAGTAGAGTTAGGGCACTGTTGGGTTTGAGTTCAGAGAGGTACTTCTGAGTTTTTAACAGTGAAGTTATCTTTGGGCAGTGTATGGTATGAGGTAGGAAGTAGAAATATAAAAAAGTGTATGTGAAGAAGCCTAAGTAAATTCATAATTATACCAGAGAAGCCTAACTCAATCCATAACTATAACAGAGAAGCCTATCTCAATCTATAACTATAACAGAGGGACAGTAAATAACTATCAGAAAACGTTTTTACAAAATTACTTAAAGTGCCCCTTACAAATTAACAACTTACCTTATTAAAAGTTGATGAAGATAAATGGAGAAAATTATTTCAAGATGTACCTCAGGTAGTTGTAGTCAAAATGGCCGTGTTTCCCTCTCATTTTTCATATATATTCATGTACATAACCAATCAAATGTCAGGAAAAAAAGTAGAAAATGAAAGTAACATTTTAATTGGTTGTAAATCCTAACACTTCATATGTGTTTTTGTCATGTAATTTACCTCAGGATATTTAGACAGGGCTACAGCTCAAACGGCTCAATGGAATTCCACCAAATTTGGGAAAATGGTAGGGACTGGTATGTAGTAGGGCCTATTCTATGTTTGGTGAAAGTCTCTCCAGTGGTTTTTATGTAAATGAACTTTTAAAAAAAATTGGGAGCGCTTACCGGTACGCATACCGGCAGTGCTACGGGAGTCCTCCATCTTGTGTTTCGGTAGATTTGAGACACAAGATGGAGGACAAACAAGGTTGGGAATGGGTAAAAGGGGGCACGGTAGACACCCCCTGACCCCCTAGGTTTTCTGAGGGGGGCTTAGGAGGCCCATATAGGCCAAAAAAAAATTGTTTTTTATTTTTCGCGGGGGAAGCGCCCGGGACGCGTACCGGGGAGCATACTTTGGTGAAAAACAGTGAAAAAAGTTAGAGTAAAATAATCATTTTGAGTGATCAGAGGTAGGGTAGCCCTGAAAAGAGCGTTTGGGTTCTGTGGCTAATTTAGGTACCTACAAGTAGGTTCCAATGCACAGTCTTAAATTCAGGAGGAATATTCTATTCCCCTCATCTGAAAAGTGCACACCATTTCCTCTGTAGATATCTTGCATGTTGTAACGCAAGTTATTGTTGTATATTGAACCCATTCCATAGTCTCTCATGTAAGCAGAAACAGATTTATTCACATGTTTCCGTGCTTTCTCAAATTGTGGACAAAATTGGTTGGACCACTTCCATTTCTGTCTTTGGCATATATTGGAAAATACCAAGGCAGTTTGAGGAAAAAGTGCCATCAATTGCTCAAAGGTGTCCTTTAAAAGCATTTCCAGACCTACCCCAGTCAAAGTGCCTAAGTCATTTCCACCACAGTGCAGAATTATGAGGTGAGGGTGTGGCAGATGCAAAAAGGTTTTCACCAATGATATCAATTGATGACATCTCAATCCTCTCTGGCCAATCCATTTGATGTCCAAATTTGGTAAATCAAGGTTGTGAAAATTTCTGGTAGCTGCATACCTTTGAGCCCAGTGGATGTAGCTATGTCCAATAATCCAGACAGAATACATGGTAAGAAGAGGTTCTGGTGCAGTCAAATGAAGTGTGGGAATAAAATGGCAGTTGGAACAGTAGGAGTTTGCAAAAAAAAACTGTGGAGTTTCAGTGCTCTTGAATCAGAAGCAATGATTGGTGGATTCAGATAGTTGAAAACTGAAAGTTAGGGTGCATGGTTCTGTTTTGTGAAAGAAGCAATTTGAATGGTTAAGAAAAAGTCATTTAAAGAAACATTGCACTGGATAAGCTGGTGTATTGAGAGGTCAAACATCCTTGCTAAGTTCATTTGCAACATTGTAGAATCAACTTTAAAACCTGAGAGCTCAGTGAGGAGGGAGTTGCTATGGTAACAGGTAGAAAGGGCTGAGGGGGGGAAGGGTGTTGGTTTGAAAATAGAGAGGGAAGAGTTTTGATTGGTTACCATGAGGAATATGTGTGTAGAATTAGAGGTTCTCTGTGCCATTCATGGTTGCAGTGCCTGGAGTGCATACCTTTTGCTCTAGTAAAGAAATATTGGTGTGTGTGTCTGACACTATTCTCAATCTCCCAAAGCATTTGCAAAGGTGAGTAATGATTCATTTAATATAGATAGAGACTTGTATACTGTATGGAGAAGATTTGGAATCAAATTGTGGTTTTTTAATGTTGCTTTGTGTCATGTTTTTTTAAAATGCTTGGTAAAAAGTTTTTACTGCATAGAGGAATTGTATTTTGTAAAATTGTGAAGTTTCAGTAGTGACATGGAATGCTTGTACATAGGACCTGTGCTGTGTTTCTTAAATGTGATGTGAAAAACGATTTTGGGGAAAATGAATGGCTTTTACATTTTTGAGAAGGAATAAATAGTGTCTGCATGCTTAAAGAAATAAATTTGACCCTTTCACAATGGTGTTACCTGTGTTAACTCAGTGTAGGAATCAGATTGAGTTTCTTTGCTGTTGGTTTGTGTCATGTTTTTTGATAATGGTTGGTATCAACATTTGCAAGATAGAGGATTTGTATTCTGTGAAATAGTGAGGTTTCAGTAGAGAAATTGAATGCTTGTACATAGGACCTGCGCTCTGTTTCTAAAATGTTATTTAAAAAACGATTTTGGGGCAAATCAATGGCTTTTAGATTTTTGAGAAGGAATAAATAGTGTCTGCATGATTAAATAAATATATTTGAACCTTTCACAATGATGTCACCTGTGTTACCTCAGATTAGGAAGCACATTGAGTTTCTTTGCTGTTGGTTTGTGTCATGTTTTTTGATAATGCTTGGTATCAATATTTGCAAGATAGAGGATTTATATTTTGTGAAATAGTGAGGTTTCAGTAGTGAAATTGAATGCTTGTACATAGGACCTGTGCTGTGTTTCTTAAATGTGATGTGAAAAACGATTTTGGGGAACATGAATGGCTTTTACATTTTTGAGAAGGAATAAATAGTGTCTGCATGATTAAAGAAATAAATGTGAACCTTTTACAATGATGTCACCGGTGTTACCTCATACTAGGAAGCACATTGAGATTCTTTGCTGTTGGTTTGTGTCATGTTTTTTGATAATGCTTGGTGTCAACATTTGCAAGATAGAGGATTTGTATTTTGTGAAATAGTGAGGTTTTAGTAGTGAAATTGAATGCTTGTACATAGGACCTGCGCTCTGTTTCTAAAATGTTATTTAAAAAACGATTTTGAGGAAAATCAATGGCTTTTAGATTTTTGAGAAGGAATAAATAGTGTCTGCATGATTAAATAAATATATTTGAACCTTTCACAATGATGTCACCTGTGTTACCTCAGATTAGGAAGTAGATTGTGCAGATGAGGTGAGGCATGTCCAGAGGTACAGAGGAGGTGAGGCCTGTGTTAAAGACTGTAGTGGGAGAGAGAGGCCTTTCCTGGGGAGCATAGGTGGTGAGGCCTGTGTCTAAGAGTGCAGTGGACTAGACTTCATGAAGCCTATCCCCCACTGCACTCTTAGACACAGGCCTCACCTCCTTTGTACCCCTGGACAGACCTCTCTTCCACTACACTCTTCAATACAGGCCTCACCTCCTCTGCACTCCTGGACAATCCTTACCTCATCTGCAACCCTGAATAGACCTCAACTCATCTGCATCCTTAGACAGGCCTCAGCTTTTTTACACCCCTGGACACGCGTCACCTCATCTGCACCCAGTTACCATCAATTATACCCAATACATTGAGGCCTGTCCAGAGGACACAGATGAGGTAAGGCTTGTCCAAGGGTCAGAGGAGGTCATTCCTCTCCACTGCACTCATGGACACTCAATGCTTTTACATAGGACCTGCGCTCTGTTTCTAAAATGTAATTAAAAAAAAGATTTTGAGGAAAATCAATGGCTTTTAGATTTTTGAGAAGGAATAAATAGTGTCTGCATGATTAAATAAATATATTTGAACCTTTCACAATGATGTCATCTGTGTTACCTCAGATTAGGAAGTAGATTGTGTAGATGAGGTGAGGCAGGTCCAGAAGTACAGAGGAGGTGAGGCCTGTGTTCAAGACTGTAGTGGGAGGGAGGCCTTTCCTGGGGAGCATAGGTGGTGAGGCCTGTGTCTAAGAGTGCAGTGGACTAGACTTCATGAAGCATATCCCCCACTGCACTTTTAGACACAAGTCTCACTTCCTTTGTACCCCTGGACAGACCTCTCTTCCACTACACTCTTCAATACAGGCCTCACCTCCTCTGCACCCCTGGACAATCCTCACCTCATCTACAACCCTGAATAGACCTCAACTTATCTGCATCCTTAGACAGGCCTCAGCTTATTTACACCCCTGGACATGCGTCACCTCATCTGCACCCAGTTACCATCAATTATACCCAATACATTGAGGCCTGTCCAGAGGACACAGATGAGGTAAGGCTTGTCCAAGGGTGAGAGGAGGTCAGTCCTCTCCACTGCACTCATGGACACTGAATGCTTGTACATAGGACCTGTGCTCTGTGTCTAAAATGTTATTTAAAAAATGATGTTGGGGCAAATCAATGACTTTTACATTTTTGAGAAGGAATAAATAGTGTCTGCATGATTAAATAAATATATTTCAACCTTTCACAATGATGTCACCTGTGTTATGTCAGATTAGGAAGTAGATTGTGCAGATGAGGTGAGGCATGCCCAGAGGTACACAGGAGGTTAGGCCTGTGTTCAAGACTGTAGTGGGAGAGAGGCCTTTCCTGGGAGCATAGGTGGTGAGGCCTGTGTCTAAGAGTGTAGTGGACTAGACTTCATGAAGCCTATCCCTCACTGCACTCTTAGACACAGGCCTCACCTCCTTTGTATCCCTGGACAGACCTCTCTTCCACTACACTCTTCAATACAGGCCTCACCTCCTCTGCACCCCTGGACAATCCTCACCTCATCTGCAACCCTGAATAGACCTCAACTCATCTGCATCCTTAGACAGGCCTCAGCTTATTTACACCCCTGGACACGCGCCATCTCATCTGCATTCAGTTACCATCAATTATACCCAATACATTGAGGCCTGTCCAGAGGACACAGATGAGGAAAGGCTTGTCCAAGGGTCAGAGGAGGTCAGTCCTCTCCACTGCACTCATGGACACTGAATGCTTGTACATAGGACTTGCGCTCTGTGTCTAAAATGTTATTTAAAAAACGATTTTGAGGAAAATCAATGGTTTTTAGATTTTTGAGAAGGAATAAATAGTGTCTGCATGATTAAATAAATATATTTGAACCTTTCACAATGATGTCACCTGTGTTACCTCAGATTAGGAAGTAGATTGTGCAGATGAGGTGAGGCATGTCCAGAGGTACAGAGGAGGTGAGGTCTGTGTTTAAGACTGTAGTGGGAGAAAGGCCTTTCCTGGGGAGCATAGGTGGTGAGGCCTGTGTCTAAGAGTGCAGTGGACTAGACTTCATAAAGCCTATCCCCCACTGCACTTTTAGACACATGTCTCACTTCCTTTGTACCCCTGGACAGATCTCTCTTCGACTACAGTCTTCAATACAGGCCTCACCTCCTCTGCACCCCTGGACAATCCTCACCTCATCTGCAACCCTGAATAGGCCCCAACTTATCTGCATCCTTAGACAGGCCTCAGCTTATTTACACCCCTGGACACGCGTCACCTCATCTGCACCCAGTTACCATCAAGTATACCCAATACATTGAGGCCTGTCCAGTGGACACAGATGAGGTAAGGCTTGTCCAAGGGTCAGAGGAGGTCAGTCCTCTCCACTGCACTCATGGACACTGAATGCTTGTACATAGGACCTGTCCTCTGTGTCTAAAATGTTATTTAAAAAACGATTTTGGGGCAAATCAATGACTTTTACATTTTTGAGAAGGAATAAATAGTGTCTGCATGATTAAATAAATATAGTTCAACCTTTCACAATGATGTCACCTGTGTTATGTCAGATTAGGAAGTAGATTGTGCAGATGAGGTGAGGCATGTCCAGAGGTACAGAGGAGGTGAGGCCTGTGTTCAAGACTGTAGTGGGAGAGAGGCCTTTCCTGGGGAGCATAGGTGGTGAGGCCTTTGTCTAAGAGTGTAGTGGACTAGACTTCATGAAGCCTATCCCCCACTGCACTCTTAGACACAGGCCTCACCTCCTTTGTACCCCTGGACAGACCTCTGTTCCACTACACTCTTCAATACAGGCCTCACCTCCTCTGCACTCCTGGACAATCCTTACCTCATCTGCAACCCTGAATAGACCTCAACTCATCTGCATCCTTAGACAGGCCTCAGCTTTTTTACACCCCTGGACACGCGTCACCTCATCTGGACCCAGTTACCATCAATTATATCCAATACAAATTTGTAAGTCATATTTTCTCTTACATTCTCTTCCTGATTTACTAGTGTTTATATCGTTTGCTTATTGTCATTGCTTTGTTGTTTGGTAATAGTGGTCTATAATGTGTTACTTTTTTCTTTACCACAGATTGAAATCAAGATTTCAATAGTAAGGAAATATGCCCTCAAGGCAGAGGAGAAGAAAAGATGCCAAGCGGAAAAAATCAAAAACAGCAACGGAATTACAGTACTCCTCTACAACAAATACTTCAAAAAACAGGAAAAAAGCTCCTGGTAAGACAACTAAGTCTTTCTTACGGAACATATGTAGATCAAAAAAAAATGTTGGTCAGAATGTGGATAAAGAGAAGGAGAGAGCAAATTTAAAAAGGAAGGAGAGGCCCCCCAAAAATGTTACTACTGGAGCAGGAGAGAATAATATGTATAGGAATAGAAGGCAAAACCAATTTGGGGACATTCGTAAACGAATGTTTCACAATAGGGTGGTTTTAAATTTGTTAAACATTTTTAAAAAAGGTAAACAGAGAGCTGCTTTTTATAAGAAAAAGAAAAGTGTAGAGAAGATTGTTGATCAGGCTTTTGAACTTAAGAAAAAATTATTTATTTTAATAATCAATAGAATTAGGACACTTAACAAGACTATTGATGTTTTCAAATCAAACAGTAGATGCAAAAGAGTAATTAATCGGACTAACTTTTGTAAAGTTTTTCTGTAGAATGGATGCATAGTTCAAGTTGTGAGCCATTTTTTAATCAGGAGAGTTACTTCCAGGAGAATGATTTAGTGCATGCAGTTGACACCAGTGGTCGAGCATATGAGGTGAAAGACTGTTGTCCGATTGAAAAAGAGAAACTTGTGCCTAGAGAAGCAGAAGAGGTGTTAACTGATGAAGTCTTAGGGAGACGTACTAAGGGTCCAGTGTACACTTGAAAGTGTAGTAGTATTTGTAGTGTGCGACAGGATTCAATCGATTTGTTTCGTAATTTCTTACGTACATATAGTAAGAAAAGTCTAAAACAGAAAATTAAGATGTTGCAAGACTTAGATCCTTGCAGAGTGAGAGAAAACACAGGTTTGCAAGGGCATTCACTGGCTTGTCTTTCTAGAAAAGTGTGTCAGAGTGTTTTTCATCATTTTAGGATGTTAGCAGTGCATCATAACACAATGAGGAAATTAGTGAGAAGGTTGTATTATGCAAAAAGTCCAGCACTTAAGCTTAAACAATTAAACAGTGCTCTTTTGCATGGAACTGAATTAGATGTGAAGAAGATTTGTGAAGAAATTGAGATTTGTTATTTTGGTGAAAAAGAGGACAGTGTAGAAATTGACACAGAAATTCAAGGTAATGTGGAAGACAATGTACAGATTTCAAGTACAGAAAAGTTTGACCAGGAAATTACCAGGTTTAAGGTGAAATCAAGTGAAAGGCCTAATTTTACTTGTGTGTGTTGTCGATGAACTCATTATAAGCATCAAACTAGATTAGTTGATTTATACGTAAAAAGTGAAAAGATAAATAATTATGAGTGGAAGGATTTTGCAACTTATTTGTGGGTGGAGAATTCTTTTGATTTGAGTTCTGATCAGCGTATTTGTAAATATTGTTATAATAAATTAAATCAAAACAGAATGCCTGCTAGAGATGTTCATAATAATCTTGAGTTGGTAGACATTCCTCCTGAATTGATGGATTTAAATACATATGAGTCTATTTTGATTCAATGTGTCCATCCTTTTCAGGCGATTGTTCGCATGGAGCCTAAGATAGGGAAATTGCCTCCTTCAGATTTACAGAGAGGATTAAAGGGAAGAGTTGTTTATTTGCCTCTAGATTTCAAGAAAAATATTGATACAATTGATATAGAGAAAGTGGAAGAGGAACCTCTGGTTATTCTAGTTAATGGGGTTCCGACAAAGAGTAAGAAAATCTGGCAAGATTTAGTGGATGTTAGGAAAGTCAAAAATGCAACGTTGTATTTGGTCAAAAACAAGTACTACAAACATTTATGTGTTGGAGCAGAGGAAACAGTTGCAGAAGAAGACAGTGATTGCTCAGCCGGCCAAATTGAAAAACTTGATGTGTCTAGAAGTGAAGAAATATATGAACATTATACTGTTCATCCATTGCATTCCAAAGAAGTAATGGGGAATGCAATTGACTTGTTTCAAATGAAAGCAGCAAAAGGAAGTCCCATTAGTGTATGGGAAGAAAGTTTGGAAGCTCGTTGTTTTCCACAGTTATTTCCAACAGGTCGAGGTGGATGATATGACGATCGACCACTTCAAATTCCTGCATCTATTCTGAATACCGGACTTTAAGATTATATGCTGAAGATCCAAGGTTTCGTCAATGCATTCCTTATTTGTTTCATCTACTGTATGAAAGTGACTTGTCTGGGCTTTCTTATGCAGTGAACCATATACTGAAAAGTGGACCACATCTGCAAAATGTTTCGGCGAGGGACTTCATGGAGAAAGTCAATCTGCAAGACAGTATTTTGGAATCTCAGCTAATCAATCTCATGGCATGTCAACGTGGAACAAACGAGTATTGGTTCCGTCGTCATGGGGAATTGAAATGTATGCTAAGAAACTTAGGAACTCCTACATGGTTCCTCACTCTTAGCTGTGCTGAGTATGCATGGGACGACTTACTTCAATTTCTACAAGAGGCAAACACAAACATACAAAATATAGAATTCAAAACTCCTGGAGAACTGTGTTCTTTGGATCCAGTGAATGTATGCAGATATTTTAATCATAGATTTGAAGCTATGATGTCTTTTATTACCAACAAAAAAAAATCCTCCCCTTGGAGAGGTTTTGGATTTCTTTTGAAGAAAGGAGTATCAAGCGAGAGGTGCTCCTCAAATACATATGTTGTTATGGATTAAAGATGCACCCAAATTTGGAACAGATTCGGATGAGACAGTGATGAGCTTCATTGAAGAGTATTCAACATGTGCTGTTCCAAAAACTACCGAAGAAAACAGTTTAAGGCAACAAGTTTTACGCTTTCAATCCCATCGTTGTGGAAAGTACTGTCGTCGAAAATTCAGAAACAAGGACAAGTTCTACACAAAATGTCATTTCGGGTTTCCACGACCAGTGATTTCTAAAGGAAGAGTAAATATTTTGATGTCTTCTCTGCGACATACTGTGACGAGGAAATCACCAAAAAATACATACAATTTAAAAAGAAACGAAGAGTCCAAGTACATCAACGACTACAACCCAGTGTTTTTGTCCATGTGGAATGCTAACATGGATATTCAGTTCATTGCTGACAACTCTATTGCTGTGGGTCGATATGTGACGTCTTACATCACAAAAAAAGAAAAGACAGAACTGAAGAAAATGTGGGCGGACATTTCACATGAAAAGAGTATAAGTAAAAAATTATACAGTTTCAGTCTGAAGATGTTGTCGCATCGAGAAATTGGAGCATATGAATGTTCTGATCGGTTATCATCATCAAGTCTCTACGCCAAGTCTAGAACAATTATTTGGGCAAGTCTAGGTCTTGCTACAACACGAAACCGAGTTTTGAAATCTGTACAAGAAATTGAGTATTTGGCGGAGAAAGAATCAAACAGTACAGATATTTTGAAGACAAACATGTTGGATACATACTATCCAAATAGAAGTAGTCATCTTGAGAACAGTTGTTTGTATGAAGTTCTAAAAAACTATATTTATAAGAGGAACATCAGAGAAGATATCAATAATGAAATATATGCTGTCATTGGGTGTGAAGGATGTCTAGTGAAGCAGAGAAAAGGCCATTTGATTAATCATCAAAAATTGAGTTGCGAAAATCCAGAGAAAAGGGAATTTTACTATTTAGCTCTTTTGCAACTCTTTAAGCCATGGCGTACAGAAGAGGAACTACTTGGAGATTTTCTCTGTTACGAAGATTCTTTTAATGCAACCAAGGATACCATAGAATGTCCTGTTTTTCCAAATTATCTGCAAATGTTGAACGAAGAAATAGAGCAAGAAGCCACAATTCTGTAGAGACTGCTAGACACAGTTCACAAGACAGTCAGAGTTCTGCTTCATTGAGTCAGGATCCACTTGGAGGACCAATTATTCAAAATGAAGCTGCCACTGCCATGGATGAGGTGGAAAGTGCTATGGAACAAGCTCAAGATGATGTAGTTAACTTAGAAGATTTGGTGAAACAACTAAACCTTGAGCAGAAACAGATATATGACGAAGTCACAGAACAGATAGAACATGGAGTCAGTCAAGAGAAAAAAGAGTGCTCATGTACATCATTTAAGCCAGTCCGACTGTACGTGAGTGGAGAAGCGGTAACTGGAAAAAGTTTTCTGATTAAAGCAATTGCAACTTATCTGCAGAAAAGGACTGAATCACCGCTGTCTTGTGTTGTTACTGCTCCAACTGGGCTGGCAGCACATAATATTAAAGGGATTACTTTACATCGTTTACTGATGCTGCCAGTGGAGCATGATAACAAATTGCAATACCACAAGCTATCTGGAGATGCGTGTTCCGAAGTTTCCAGAGTCCTGAAGAAAATGAAACTTCCTATCATTGATTAAGTAAGCATGGTCTCAAATCTAATGCTTGCTTTTGTGCATTTGAGAATGCAAGAAATTCTTAGAACAGAGTATGATGTGTTATTTGGAGGGAAACACATTATTGTTTTTGGAGATCTACTGCAGTTGACTCCCGTGAAAGGACAACCAGTGTTTAAAATGGTCACGCATGAAGATACCAGGAAGTGCCTAGGAAGCATTGGAAACGTTAATATATGGTTAAATTTCAAATATGCAGAACTACTTCAAAATACGCGACAGGCAAAGGATGAAGATTATAAAAATATTCTACAAGATGTAAGAATCGGAAAAGTAAGTGAGCATGGGAAAGAAGCTTTACATGCATGATTAATTTCAAATATGTATCCAAATGAAAACATTCTTCCAGAGAATATTTTTAAGAAAATTAACGAGAACAAATCTGGGATATGTTTGATGCCAACTCTGAAAGAATGTTCCATCTTCAACAACAAAATGTTAAAGTTAGAAAATGAAGAGATTGTGAAACTGGAAGCTATAGATAAAATAGAGCATATGGGAGCAACAATTATTTTGTCAGAAAATTTGAAATCAAAATTGGATTCATTAGAGAAGACTATATCTAAAACTGCTGGTTTTGAAAAGACTCTGAATGAGTGTTTAAATTGTCGTATCATTTTGAGAAGGAATTTAAATGTTGAAAGAGGTCTGGTAAATGGAGCAATGGGTCATGTTGTTGATTTTGTGAATTACAAAAATAGAGATGGAATTGAAATTTTAAAAATTAAATTTGATGGCATTGACGAAATAGAACACATTTGTCGTTGTTCAGCTAGATTTTTGCTTGTGAAAGACTTATATGTTCGCCGAAAACAGTTTCCTGTTTGTTTGGCATATGCGGTGACAATTCATAAATCTCAAGGTTTAAGTGTAGATAGTGCTTTGGTGAACATTGGAAGTTCTGTGTTTAAAGAGGGTATGGCATATGTGGCATTATCACGAGTCAGAACTTTATCAGGATTGTACTTGATTGAGTGTGATGAAACAAAGATTTGTGCACATCTAGATTGTGTTAAAGAATACAATAGGTTAAGAAGAGAGTATGCTCCACATTTGCCTCAATATCCTCTGTTTGAAAAACGTGTGGTAGGCCGAAAAAGAAGAAATGAGAATAATTGCAGTGAGGTAGTAGCAAAAAGACAAAAAGTAGATGAAACTGTAATTGTAAGCAGAAAGAAAAAGGATTCTGTTGAAGATGTTGTTGGATTTCAGTTTGAAAACAGTTCTGGTGTCAACTGCTATGCTAATGTAGTGGTTAATGTTGTCTTTTTCTTCAAAATTTACAAGAACAGATTGTTGAAAATTGGGATCAAACATTCTGCTGTTTATTGAATTCTGTGTTTGAGAAATGTAGCAGTGACAGAGCAAAAATAGAAAGTGTTTCAGAAATTCAAAATCTTCTAGACATATGTTCTGGTCAAAATCAATTTTCACAGAATATTCAGAAGGATTGTCAAGAATGTTTAATGTATATGTTTGATGTATTGGAAGATGAAGGTATAGATATAAAAAATCTTTTTAGCCTTTCTTATCAATGGCAGCATGACTGCGACAACTGTAGTTTATCAAGTAGTACTACAATAGACACTGAAAGATTTATATATTTGACTTTACCAGACTGCAAATCAGTGTCTATTAATAATCTAGTTAAAGCAGCTGATCACAATATGGTGTGTACCCAATGTAAGTCGGCAATGCTGTCCACATTATTTTTACAAACTTATGGTAAATATGTCATTTTAATGTTCCAACGATGTAGACCTGATGGAAGTAAATTGTCAACTTCTATTAAAAATTTCGTGGCTTCTCAGTTATCAATATCAGGAAGAACTTTTGCAACTGTAGCTAATATTTATCATGACGGTCCTTCAACAACATCAGGGCATTACACATGCTATTTAAAATGTCGAAAAGGTTGGACTAACTGTAATGACACTCATTTGACTTTCAAACAACGTTTGCCTTTTGACTTAAAAAATTCATACCTAGTGTTTTTAGAACCAAAATTTAAGTAAATGTAATTGCTCTATGAAGACGGGAGCAGTTAATAAAAGTTAGTTTGCTGTTTAAAATTATATTGTGAGTAAAAGTGACGAAGATAATATAAAAATTATAGTTCTCATAAAGGTATGGTAAGTGTATCGCATAGTAAGTGATATCAGTATTATAGGAAATGTTCAACATGAGAGAGCCAGATATGGAATTATGAATATTTAAATATTGTGAAAATGTTGTTTGAGCCTTTCTTTCAGAACGTCGGGAAAACGGTAATTTCAGAGTTTGTTTTAAGTAATTTTAAAATATACTGATACATCTGACACTATTTGGCCTTAAGGAAAGGTGAAGGAATGAGCAAAGAGTCATGACTGAACAGAAGGAGTATATGAAAACATTGAAACATATTTCAGATGTTCTTGGAGCTTTTTTTCTAGAGAGTCGATGAAATGGAATTTTTAGAGAACAGCAGAGTACCTTCCAATGTAAAGGACCTTCATGATGTACTATTTGGCCTAAAGGAAAAGTAAGTGAATCAAAGATTAGTGTACATATGTGATTTGTAAGTTTATATGTTTTTTTTAAACACAAACCTTTTGATTGTGGTTTTTTTTCCCGCTGTGATATGATGAATAGTTTGAACTCACTGTTTTTAGTGAAATTCAATATGTTCTGAAAACAGCAAAAATAAACTATCTAACATGTTGTATAAATTATTCTATAGTTTGTATTGTGTCGTTTATATTGTATTCCCATTGTCTCACACTCACTTTCCTTTTTCCTCTCTCTTTCAGCTCTCTTTACTAACTAACACTGCCTTTCTCTCACTCTGTTTCACACCCATTCGTTTACTGCACTTCTTTCACAACCCCTCATTTCCATTTCAACTGTCTGCATCCCCTCTCTCCCTTGCACCACTTTTCAGCTTTCAGTCTCTCTGTTTTACTTCCCATTTCTGTTTTTTCCTCCTTTGCTCTTTTAGTAATTCCTCTTTACTCACTCACCAGTATTGTTGCACTTTATCACTATAACTCCCCTCGCTTATCTTTGTTTGCTCCTTTTTTTTACCTCTTCTGTCTATTTTCCGTTCACTACCTCTATGTCCTTAGTCCCTCACTCTCCTTGTGTTATGTTGACTTGTGTTTATCTACCTTCTATCATTTCTCTTACAACTACTTCACTGCTCCTCTCTCATCGTTCTTCACCCCATCTCATTTAGTCCGGTTCCATTACTACCCTTCATTTCCTATCTTTCAATGTTCTTCTCTTTACTTTCATCACCGAATCACTTTCTCTCAATACCACTGTTTTAGTCCTCTTTTCCTCTCTTTCCTTCTTTTGCTCCCTTACTCATTTTCCTTTCCTCACTCATTGTACTCCACTTCACTCAGTCCTTCCCTTAGTTTCTTTGTCTATTAACTTCCTCACTCTTTTTCTCTCAATCCTTCTATATTATCCTCTCTCCCTTCATCCCTTCACTCTATGACTCTCCTTCACTTACTCTCAGTTATCTTCAATTCCTCATTCTTCTAAATGCATCCTTAATTAGACTCCTTTCCCTCTCAGTCATTATCTTTTTACTTACTCCTGTTTCCTGATTTAGTTTTGCTAACTCACATTCTTTTAGTATCTTTCTTACCTTCAGTTCATTTCTCTCTTCTTCTCTTCCTCTCTGTCAGTGAATCTATATGCCTTACTCTTAGTAATTTGCTCTCCTTCTAATTCTTTTTCCCTCTTTTTGTCCTTCTACATTACTTTATTTCTCTTTCTGTGTCCTTCACTCTTACTTTATTTCTTAATACACTGTTATGATTTTTAACCTCTTCATTTGTATCTTTTATTTTAAAATATATATTTTACTAATTATAACTTATTTTTTTTTCTCTCTTTCACAGATACAAAGTGTAGTAAAAAAATGTAATTAAAGTTACATTAATTATATGGTAAGTGTGACTAAAAAAATGTAGTTTGTCATCACCCTTTGCTTTAACCTCACTATTATTCTCTCACCCTACCTCACTCCTGTTTCCTTACTCTGCTTCCGTCACTTATTCTTATCCTCCATGTTTACTCCCCTTTCCCTAACTCCCCTCCCACATTCAACTTCTTTCAGTCCCCCTGCTTTACTTCCCTTACCCTCTGTTCCCTTCCTTTGCTCCCTCACTCATTCCGTTTCCCTTAATCATTTACTTCACTCCTGTCACTCCTTCTCTCAGTCCGTCTGTCCTCACAGTTCCTCACTTCCATTCCCTCACTCTGTCTCTCTTATCGTCGCTGTCTCTCTCCCCTCATTCTGTCAATACTCTTTCGTCATGCTCACTCCCTACAACTCACCCACACTCCCTCAGTTACCTTTCTTTGCTGCTTCACTCACTACCTTTCAGTCACTCCTTCCTTTACTCTCTCTCTCCTTTCTCTCTCTCACTCCCCATGTCTTACCCTTATTCACTTTTATCCACCCTCTTTCACCCCTCTTTACTTACAGTCACTGCTCTTTTCTAACCCTCCCTCTCCGTTGTTCCTTTACTCCGGTTCCGTCACTACCCCTTATTCCCCATCCTTTACTGTCCTTCCCTTTACTTTCAACACCCACTCACATTCTCCCAGTACCTCTGCTTTAGTTTTCTTCCTCTCTCTTCCCTTGTTTTGCTCCCTTATTCATTTTCCTTTTCTCACTTACACCCTATTACACCTTCTCTCTGTGTTACTATCTAATACACAGTCCCTCTGTGTTGCTCCCTCTAGCTCTCTTTCTCTTAACATCACATCTCTGTGTGCTTCCCTCATGCTCACTCTTTTTTTTTTTTGGTGCGCGCCCCGGTGCGCGCACCGGGGAGCGTACCGGTATGCGTACCCTGAAGAAAAAAGAATGACAGAGTTTTCAAAAAATTTAGCATTTTTTTTATAAATTAGAGGTAGTTCTAAAAAGAACTGTTTTTTTATTCTTTTTGTTGTTTTATATTTTTTTTATTGTTTTTTTAATATTTTTTACTTTTTTTGGCTTTTCTGAACAGTTTTATATTTTCTTCTATTTTTTATGGGGAGAAACAAAAAACAGGGAATTGAAAATGGCTCAACTGGAGCACAAAAAAAAAAACAGGAAAAATTATGGTTTCCGCGGGCATTTGTGGTTATCCATAGCAACATTGATTAGTGTGATGCTTTGCTGACCATAACTAACAAACAATTTTGTATCCCCCAAACTTTGTTTGTATATTTGGAATCACCTCACTTGCCTCTGGACCCGATGGAGTGGGTTCTTTGGATGTTGAGGGTCTGGATGATGATTGGGGTAGCTTTCCGCAGAGGTCCCTTACCTCTGCTGCAGAATAGTTGTTAGGGTGCAAACGCATCATGTGCCGAATCATAGTATGATTCCCAAAGGAATATTTTTTTGTAGGGTTCCCCCTGGATAGCACAGCACCACAGATGAGACAATTCACCTTTGCAGCATTTACTTTTTTGAAACCCCTTGGGATTTTGTAAAACTCCCATATGAAGTGCTCTTTTGGTTTGTATGGGGGATTGTCTTCAGGCAGGAACTGCCTTGTCTCTTCCTCCTCTTCCTCTTCCTCCTCCTCTTCTTCTTGACCACCAATGTGATCTTCTGGTGGTCCTTTTGATGGTGGTGGTGGTGGTGTTGGGGCAGATGCTCCAGCTGCTGATATGACTGTAGCCATACCTGTAAGAAAAAAGCAGGTCTTCCTCACTCAAATAACAAACTGAGAATGAGGAAAAAAGGTGGGGGCTTTCATCATTTGGAAAACAAAACTGTTCTGAACCAATGAAAAGTGTTATTTTCAAGTCACATGAACTGGGCTTTCATCATTTGGAAACCAAAACTGATCTGAACCAATGAAAAGTGTTATTTTCAGATCACATGACCTGACGCGCTTACGCTACGCACCCCAGTGCGTGCCCGGGGGCGCGCCCGGCGGCGCTTACGTTGCGCGATCGTATGCGCTCGGGTGCTTCCGGGTGCACTTACGCCGTGCGTCATATGACGCATCACGCGGCTACGGATATGTCATGATGTTGTTTTCGTTCGCGCCAATAGCGCTAACGGGACGCTCACCGGTATGCGCCCCGGGGCGCGCAGTAACAATGCGCTCACCGGTGAGCGCATCGGTACGCGCCCCGGGAGCGCTCCGGGGCAAAAAAATAAAATAAACATAAAAAAAATAGTATTACATAATTATAAAATATAAAATTCATTATAAAAAATATTACATTTCATACCTATAGAGATTTGCTATTAAAAAACCTATGAAATTCACTGAAAAAACCATAGGTGTCACACCAGTTATAGTTAGGAATTAGCATTTAAAAAACCTATGAAATTCACTGAAAAAAACATAGGTTTCACATCAGTTATAATTAGGAATTAGCATTTAAAAAACCTATGAAATTCACTGAAAAAACCATAGGTTTCACATCAGTTATAGTTAGGAATAAGCATTTAAAAAACCTATAAAATTCACTGAAAAAACCATAGGTTTGACACCAGTTATAGTTAGCTGGAAATTTTACTCGCATAAAACCAATGAAATTCCCACATTATAGTTAGCTGGACTCACTATAACTTGCGCGTGCAATGCACTGCTGATGACGTCACATATTACATCACTCATGACATGGTCAGTGACATCAAATTACACTCCCTTTTGCACTGGACACAAAAAAATAGGTATGAACAACGTCTTGCGCTGGTGCCAGATTTTTCTTTTTATTTATTCAAGTTATATGCAAAGTTCCTTTATGCCACGTTTTAGGCCACTTAGCCCTTGGTCACATGACCACATTACGTACATGCAGAGTTTTTATTGGTGATACATCCTCCACCTGATCAACCATGTGACTACAAATGCGATGGAGCTAAACAAAATATTCAAATGTGTGGCATGATAGTAATGTACAGACTGGATAATACACGCTGAAGAAATTAAATACAATAATGTCATGTATAAATACTTCTGTGAATAAACACATTGCAATTCAATGGTGGAAATACACTTGAAAACAGCATAAGTGGTTGTTATCAATATCGTAGCACAAATGCTCAATCACCATGCTGTATCAGCGCATTCGAAACAGTTACACTCTGTACAGTTTTACAAACGTCCACATTAATATAAATATTAATGCATATTGTCTATAAATAGTTGATAATAAATTATAATGTCTGTGCAAATATTGCTAGTGCAAAGCATTGTTGGCCTCAAATAGCCATATCAACTATCTTTTTTCATCAAAATAGCTCTCATGTACAGTCACAATGTGCAAAACCTTGTGTGCAAAGTGCAAAAAGTGTCTAAAGTGCTAGGTGATAAAGAATATACAAAATGTAAAAATAGTAAACTTAATCTCAGACGGCAGGGAGAAGAGGAAATATTGGTAATATTAAGATAGCTCTCGTCTGTTTACGCCACAATTTACCTGACCTAGGGAGCCCCCTTGGAGAGGTATTTAAACTAAGTATCTGAATTTGGTTAATTACATCACCACATATAGTGCAAACCAAGAAATTACTATAGTAATTTGTTTGAAAACAAACAAGCTTTGATTAGAAAGACTATATTGGTGCAACTCATGTCATGTTACTCAGATCTTAAAAAACATCTATTGATAAAGAATGTGTTTCTGACATGATAAAACATCTAAAAACCTGGATAAAAACCATACTGGATTATAACACTTTACTATGCTTGGTAGTTGTCAAGTTTTTCAATATTCAAAGCAACAAAACTGAACCTTATTGTTAAGCCATTAAAAAGCCACAATAATATACATATATGGGAATATAAAGATCTGTGATTAACATAAGAATTACATGCACACATTTAAGACACAGTTGGGTCACACAGTTTGATCTTTAAACATTGGGTTTAGGGATTATAAAAAGTTGTGCATATCCTCCCCATGCATGTACTTAGTGTCAAGCTCGACAATATACTTGGACTCTAATTGACGTAGCCTTTTCTCTCTGTTGCCTCCTCTCTTGTCTAATGGCACTTTATCTATCACAAAATATTGTAGGCATTGAAGATCCTTTCCATGTTCAGATTTAAAATGACAGTCCACCCGGTATGTTGGATCAGAATTAACGATGGCCCTTAAGTGTTGCAATATACAAATTTGTACTTATAACTTCGTGCTCCCTATGTATTTATAACCGCAGTTACAATCTAAAACATAGACCTCATATTCTGACCTGCACTTATAATGACCTTTAAGCTCATTAGGAGTAGATGAAAAAAGCTTAATATATGAACAGGTGTTGATTCCAAATTTACAAGCACGACAAGTGCTGCACTTGTAAAAGCCTTTTCTTGGAACCAACCAACTAGTTTTATTATCCAGTTCTGGACTGGCTTTGACCAGATCGTTTTGCATAGAATATACCTTTTTAAAGGTAAAGGTCGGTTTATCTGGGAGCACTGTTTTCAAGGTAATGTCGGTTAGTATTATAGGCCATTGTTTCCTGATTGTGGTTTTAATCTCTTGGGCTTCTTTACTGTGGGTGGTGATTAATCTACATTGTGTGATGTCTGTGTTGATGTCCTCACCACTGCCCTGTACAAGTACATTTTTAGTTTTGTCTTGTTCCTGTGCACCTTTTAATAGAACCAGTCTATCTTTTGTGTTTGCTTTTTTCATTGCTGCATCAAGCTTGAGCGAGTTGTAATCTCTTTCTAAGAATCTCTGCTTAGCTGCTTGTTGATGAAATATGAGATCCACTTCTGTACTGCATGCTCTGCAAATATGGAGGAACTCACCGTATGGAAGACTGGTGATAGTGTGTGCCAGATGAAAACTATTTGCATGTAGCGAAGTGTTGCCGGCGGTGGGCTTTTGATATAGACTGGTTTCTCTTCTGTCAACGGCGGCCTGTACTTCGATGTCTAAAAAATTGGTACTAACTTGATCTATGTGTGTCCTGAATTGCAAGTTCATGTTGTTCCCATTCAATTTATTAACAAAATTCTCGGCCTCACTAGACAACCCTCGCCAGATGACAACAATGTCATCTATATATCTTCACCATTCGACCACATGTTTATCCCATATATCCTGGTTTTCTTTGCATAGGACATGCTCCTCCCACCAGCCCACGTGGAGGCAAGCATAGCTGGGGGAGAAGAATGCCCCCATAGCTACTCCTTGTAGCTGCTGAAACAGGGCCCGTCAAATGTAAAGATGTTATTGTACAGGCACCATTTAATCATGCTTAGCAGGATTTTATTATGGGAATATAATTCAATAGGTCTTTTTGCGAGGTAAAACTCAACTGCGTTGATACCATCTTATGCTGGTGGGAAGGGATGTGATGTAATTTGAATGTTATCATAACAAGTTTCCTTAAATTTCCTTTCTCCTGAGATCGCAGCAATGCGCAACGGGTAAGCTAGTGTATATATATATATATATATATATATATATATATATATATATATATATATATATATATATATATATATTCACTGAAAAAACCATAGGTTATAGACCATATATAGTTAGGAATTAGCATTTACAAAACCTTGAAAATTCACTGAAAAAACCATAGGTTATAGACCATATATAGTCAGGAATTAGCATTTACAAAACCTTATTTTACTCACACAAAACCATTGAAATTCCATATATAGTTAGTTGCACTAACTATATATCGCGCATCCGCAATCCACTGCTGATGATGTCACATATTACATCATTCATGACATGGTCAGTGACATCACTGATGACATCACTGATGACATCTCAAATGACATCACTGATGACATCTCATTTGACATCATTGACCACATCACTGATGATATCATTCATGTGACAATACAATGCATCTCCTCACATTTTAATATAACCTCTGTTACAACCAGTGTTAAATACAGAGTATAATTTTTGAAACCATTGACACACCAATACTAGTTACTACATACGCACTCACTGATTCCTACGTCTACACACACATTCACTCATTCATCCATACAATCATTCATACATACAATCACTCATCTTTACAACACTATCATATGCACTCATACACCTATACAGACATTTACACTCTGTTGCTCATACATGGAGTTACTCACACACCTAGTCAGTCATGCAAAGAATCAATCACACCTCCATTTTCTAATCTATACAGTTAAACATAGAGCATCTTACATTTTCAAACATATACTAACACATACTTACTCTCTTATACAATCACTGATACAAGTACACATTGATCTGCACAGAGTCACACACCTCCCAACCAGCCACACACACACTCAGTCTCCCATACAAATACTTGGCCAACCAATCAATAACCCATATAGCCACTCATATAGCTACTGATCAACACATGCAGCAGCTTGCACAACAACAGACATACTGATGCAAAGTTTCACACAGTTTAGTCACTAACCTATGCATTCAGTAGGACGCATTTAATCACTCACTCATACAGTCAACCACGCACCTACTAAAACCTTCATTCAGACACTTATACATCTACTCATTCTTCAATATGTAAAACATATTTTAACTTTACAGAAACATACAGTCACTGGATGTTGTCATCAGTGATGTCATTTGAGATGTCATCAGTGATGTCATCAGTGATGTCACTGACCATGTCATGAATGATGTAATATGTGACATCATCAGCAGTGGATTGCGGATGCGCGATATATAGTTAGTGCAACTAACTATATATGGAATTTCAATGGTTTTGTGTGAGTAAAATAAGGTTTTGTAAATGCTAATTCCTGACTATATATGGTCTATAACCTATGGTTTTTTCAGTGAATTTTCAAGGTTTTGTAAATGCTAATTCCTAACTATATATGGTCTATAACCTATGGTTTTTTCAGTGAATTTCATTGGTTTTTTAACAGCTAATATCTGTAGCTGTAAAATGTATTCTTCTTTAAATCCAAAAATATATTTTATATGTTTATGAATAATTTTTTTTAAAAATATTTTTTTTTCTTCGTTCCCGCTTCGCGAATCGGGAAGCTTCCCGTTAGCTGACCTTGATGCCGCGAAATAGACCGCGAGCCGGTAAACGTTTCTTTACCGCAAGTGCCGCGTTAGAAAACAACATCGTGACGCCTCCCGTCCGCATGACGTTCCACGTTGTCGCGTGATACGTCATATAACGTGCTACGTTAGCGAACTGGTACGCGAAGCGAGTGCCAAAGCGCAGGTTTCTGGAAGCAAACCGGGAGGCCCTGCAAAGCGCTTAACGTAAACACAGCAAGTCATGTGACTTGGTAATAACACTTTTCATTGGTTCATTTCACTTTTGGTTTCCTAATGATGTAAGACTAGGTCATATAATCTAAAATGAACACTTTTGATTGGTTGAGAACTCTTGTTTTTCCCAAATGATGAAAATCCCTCCTTCTTTCCTCACTCTGACTTTCATCATTGTGAGAGAAAGACCCTTTGTGATCACTGAGCAATGGCTTCTTTAGTAGCTTCAGCTGGTGCTTCCCCACCACCTCCACCACATCCAAGGAAGAGTGGACCACCTGCTCAAGTTGTAATTCAACAAGAAGAAGAAGAAGAGGAACAGGAGGACGAGCACGAAGAGAGGCAGTTTTTGCCTGAGCAGCCCAAGACGTCTCACCGGAAAGAAAACTTCATTTGGCAATTTTTTAAAATTCCCAAAGGTCAGAAAAAAGTAAATGCAAGATACGTAACTTGCCTTATATGTCAAGATAGACTGTCCAGAGGGACCGACAAAAAATACAGTTTCGGAAACTACACAATGCATCGCCATATGACTAGGTGGCATCCTAACAACTACAGTGCTGCACAGTTTCGGAACGACCTAGATAATCTCCCTATTATGGCCAGAAGATCTGTTGTACCGGAAGTAACGGGACCAGAGGGCAGGGAGATGGTGCCAAATATACAAATGAGATTTGGTGAAGTAAAACACACCTGCGTATTTTGCGATGGATTCATTTCCTACGGAGAAAGAAGCATCACTCTGATCAACAGAGCTATTGACTATCATATGCAAGTTTGTCCGAAACGCCCAAAATAATAAATACTTCTTTTTTTTGTTTTGTTGCTCCTGTTGAGCCCTTTACAATGAATCGTTTTCATTGCCCCCTCCAAGAAAAACCCAAAAAAATATAAAACTGTTCCGAAAAATTCAAAAACATTAAAAAAATGTTCAGAAAAATAAAAAAAAAAGTTCTTTTCAGAACTACCTCCCCGTTATTAAAAAATTGGTACAATATTTGGAACTGTGCCAACCTCTATTTCTCTTAGTTCGCTTCCTAGTTCGCTCGCTGGTACGCGAACTGGAAGCGAACCAAAAACAGTAAGTATAAGGGAAGGAAACACACACTTATGTTAAAAGAAAGACAGCTATAGGGGAGTAAACTAGAGATACTATTACCCATAATCCACTACTGATGATGTCACATATTACATCATTCATGACATGCTCAGTGACATCATCAGCAGAGGATTGCGGGTTTTTTGGCAACATGCCTTATCCACGGTTTAATAACGCTGCCTTTTGCTTTATATAAGTTTTCAAATTGTATGAAATATATACCAATAGGTCTTTATGAACCTTTAGGTAGTGCTTTTGTTCATGAGGTCTGGTCGCTTCCATACACATACAGATGTTTCAAAGATGATCAAGAAGTTTATCTGAATGGAGAGGAATGCACTGAGACGCCAGATCATTCACTAATGTGTAGGCACATACAGTTACACGATTCATGCAACAAACACCGACCAAATATGGCTTGCGTGTTGCAAGGCACGCCAGTTCCTGCTATCATCCCCACGTTCAAGTTGTTGGAAAATGGTAGTTATTTGATGCTCAATAATGAAGATTGTTCTGAGTTAATTAAAAGTATTCCTTTTATCGTAACAGTAAGTGAACGGGTTATTTGCTGCAGAAATGTTCTATTTCCTCCCACACATGAACATAGGGAGTTTTCAATCTGGCCACAAATACCAACCTTGGGACACGTTTCAACGGCATGACAAGAATAAGAGCTCTTTTGTCTCAGAGAGAGGTGGCCTTGAGTTCGGCCCGTGAAACTTTCGTACTTCACATAGCGAACACCCGTACACAGGTTTGCCTTTCAATTTCAGCAACATGTTTCCGACTATCTTTAACGCATCCTCCACAAAATCCCTGGCACACTTTTTTAAAGTTGTTACCAGTGGTCTCGTGACTTCATTTGAGAAAATCTTTGGAGTCATCCCTGCTCCCTTTCATTCCATTTTCTCCACTCTGGTTCGTGGATTGCATTTTTACTTGCATTACCAGCGGACGCTCTTGTGCTTTTTTACATTTTTAAATATGGATGTCCCTCCTATGCAACCTCCGACCCTGCAGCTGCTGACACTGTTCCGCAATCGCATGCTAGAATATTATGGCACAATGCCGTTGGCGATATTAAGCACGGCATATGGATTATCTTTTCGGTTCTCCTACTTCACCTGTGTCCAGCCTGTATTTCACTGCCTGACCTGTGATTTCGATTGGGCCATTGATTTGTGTCTCTGCGGACCGGTTTCTCCTGACGTCGACTTTAATCAGCTGATGACTCCTATCATTACTCACGAGTTGATTTGTCCTGGCGAAAGGATTATGGCTGTGGCATTGATGCATGGACTACTTGGTCCCTGGAATTTACTGGCGGCAGCACAGTCTTTCTTGGAACACAGCTTTCTTGAAAACCCACCGAGCTGTCCTCTGATGGTGATAGAGGATCCGGTGCTGGGAGAGCACGTATGTTCTTTTCCGCTTTTAAATTGGATGGCTGAACTGTTTTCGGATGAAGACGGTGACTTCCTGTTGGAGGCTGTTGCAGCTTATTTTGCATACACAGTTATGTCATAGACCTTTTTCATGTTTCATATGCTGAGTACTAGCATTTCATTGACAATTCATTGACTTAATTGTCAAGTTTTTATTATTTACCTTGCCTATTGGCTTAAGACTCGATAAAGTACTTGGCTGTTTTATTTTTCTTTAGCATTGAATTTTCCTAGTTTTTAATGCTTTACCTTGCGGACCGTCCACATATAAACTTGCAATCTGCTCTCATGAGATGGCACTTCTATTATCTTATTCAGTTCGTTTCCGGATCATGAGGAGGTGTCATCTAGGTCCTGGATATCTTTACACCGTGTTAAGTTAGCATGGGCTCATTACCGGTTTAAACGCCATTTTTCCTTTTTTGCAACTTCTGCACACGACATTTAGTTGTTGCTTTAGCTTTCCACCTAGTAGTTCATCGTGGTTTACATGAGAATAATATGTTATTGGTCTACTATCTGCTTTACTTGTTAAACTATATCTGTACAGCGAGTGCTAAAGTTTCAAGAACAACACGATACAGAATTGTTATGAGGTCTGATCTCCACGACTTCATACTCATAACATAAGTGCAACTTCTGCCAATTCTGGGCATGAGGCGGGTTTTATATTGCTTTGCCGAACACACATACACAACAGTTGATGCGGTTCACATGAAGAGAGAGCTGGTGTATGCTGATGTGATTCCTTCAAATCTAAGACACTAAAGTATGGGCACGCCCTAAACCAACACAAAGAGACCTTCTTAGCAAATAATATAATATGTGTATTAGGGAGGGTGAGATATAAGCAGCCGCGGGCCGTGGAGGGAGTTACGGTGAGGCAGGGAGGCGGGGAGGGGGAGAAGCAGGGTGGAGCCCTCTCTACCTTGCCCCTCCCCCTCCCCGCCTCCCTGCCCCACCGTAACTCCCTCCACGGCCCGCGGCTGCTTATAAGTGTTGCTAACTCTTATTCATTTACAGCATGTTAACATACTGTCACCATTCGCTTTTTATGTACTAGTAACTATGCTGGTAATTTTGCTACTGATAATATGTGTACTTGTATTCTCCACCCTGCTTCTCCCCCTCCCCGCCTCCCTGCCTCACCGTAACTCCCTCCACGGCCCGCGGCTGCTTATAAGTGTTGCTAACTCTTATTCATTTACAGCATGTTAACATACTATCACCATTCACTTTTTATGTACTAGTAACTATGCTGGTAATTTTGCTACTGATAATATGTGTACTTTTATTATCTAAGGTACTACGCCTGAGAAGACGGCATTAGTAAATAAACATTTCAAATACACATGTGTTCTTCTTAACTCCATGTTCTGGTTTCTAAGAAATATATAACGACCGACTGTTCATGAGTTCCACGTATCCTGAGGTACTATAAGTTCATATTATGGATTGTCTAAACATTGAGAGTTTGTTATATCCAATGTGACACTGTACCTAGCTTGCTAAATAGTTTTTGATTACTAACGTGAGTTTTGGGACACCCTAATTCGCCGAGGTTCCAATCCTCTGTCCACAGTTCTGTGTGAGAACAGAAACCCTGCGACAGGGGCACCCCCGACCCTTGCTGGACCTTCATCACACTTGCGATACAACTCCAGCAATGCGCCACCTTTACGGCACAGATACATCACGCATCTGTGCTGTTTTTGCCCCGTGATGCGCCGCATTGTAAATGCAGCACACCATAGGTGACGGAACAGCGGCACAGAATGACTAACACATCCCTGGTGATGCGCCAGTCATCATAAATCTATCCCTATGCTTCTTATCTTGTTAGAGATGAACCGCCATATGTATCATCAAAGTTATTTGCATTTCCTAAATAGCGAACTTTAAGGAATAAATAGCGATTCTTTACCATTCCTAGTTTGCGATGAGCTATTTGCTAATTAGCCGAATGTAGCCCAATGAAGCCCAATGTAGCCCAATGTAGCCCAAAGATGGCCGCCAGACACACAAAAAAACAAATGTAGCCCAAATATCAGCCAGATGTAGCCCAACTATAGCCCAGTGACAGAATGACCAATCAGCTTCGCAAACCTCCGTTACGCGAAGCGGAGCGCTGTTACAGATATATATCTTTTTTTGAACGTTAATTTCTCAAAATCCACTGGAGCACATATATTGAGACCTAGCAAAGGCACATCGGGCTACCAGTCCCTAATATTTTGCCAAGTTTCGTGCAAATCCATTCAGCCGTTCAATTATTATTTATTTTTTTTTTTTTTGCCCCGCGGGGCCCTTTTAAAACCTCCACATCAAACCTAGGGGGTCAGCGAGGATCTACTATGCCCCCTTATAGTTATTTCCCCCTTTGTTTTGACCTCCTCTTGTCTCTCGATCCTACCGAGAGACAAGATGGCGGCCGCTACGGACTGTTTGGAATGTTGACAGACGCCGGAGAACCAATCAGCTTCGCTTCACAAAGCTCCGTTGCGCGAAAAGTCCGCGAACCAGAGCGCTAACCGGTCCGCTGTTACAGATATATATCTTTTTTTAAACGTTAATTTCTCAAAATCCACTGGAGCACATATATTGAGACCTACAAAAGGCACATCGGGCTACCAGTCCCTACAATTTTGCCAAGTTTCGTGCAAATCCATTCAGCCGTTCGGGCTAAAAGTGAGGCCAACCGCCCTATGGAAAACTCAATGTTAAAAACACGTTTTGGGACCCCCCTTTTTTCTCGGCCCCCACTGGACGAACCCCCCCCAAATTTTCAAGGGCTGCTCAGAAACAAAATGTGCCATTTTCCTGAAAATTTCAGCCAATTCCGTCCACAAACGCCAAAGTTATTAGACATAGAATTTTCAAAAAACCCATAGAGAAAAAATCCTAACTATATATACCTACTGGCGACCGCCAGTAGGTAATATATATATATATATATATGTATGTATATATATATATATATATATATATATATATATATATATATATATATATATTACCTACTGGCGGTCGCCAGTAGGTATATATAGTTAGGATTTTTTCTCTATGGGATTTTTGAAAATTCTATGTCTAATAACTTTGGCGTTTGTGGACGGAATTGGCTGAAATTTTCAGGAAAATGGCACATTTTGTTTCTGAGCAGCCCCTGAAAATTTTGGGGGGGTTCGTCAAGGGGGGGCCGAGAAAAAAGGGGGGTCCCAAAACGCGTTTTTCCCATGTTAATTTCCATAGGGCGGTTGGCCTCACTTTTAGCCCGAACGGCTGAATGGATTTGCACGAAACTTGGCAAAATTGTAGGGACTGGTAGCCCGATGTGCCTTTTGTAGGTCTCAATATATGTGCTCCAGTGGATTTTGAGAAATTAACGTTTAAAAAAAGATATATATCTGTAAGCGCGCTCTGGGCAGCGCTCCAGGACGCGTACTTTTCGCGCAACGGAGCTTTGTGAAGCGAAGCTGATTGGTTCTCTGGCGTCTGTCAACATTCCAAAAAGTCCGTAGCGGCCGCCATCTTGTCTCTCGGTAGGATCGAGAGACAAGAGGAGGCCAAAACAAAGGGGCAAATAACCATAAGGGGGCATAGTAGATCCTCCCTGACCCCCTAGGTTTAATGTGGAGGCTTTAAAACGGCCCCGCGGGGCAAAAAAAAAAAAAATTTTTTTTTTGTTTTTTTGCGTGGGTAGCGCCCGGTCCGGGAACCGGGAAGCTTTCTGGGCAGCGTACTGCAATGAAAAATGAATGATAGACTTTTCAAATACTGTTGTTAATTGATTGTTGGTTTTGTTGATTATTTTTTATTTTTTTTTATTTTTTAAGGATTGTTTATTGTGTTTAATAATTTATTAAACTTTCTAACGCGGCACGTCATATGACGCATTACGCGACAACGCAGGTCCAGAATATAGTCAAAATGTCTCCACCAACCAGCGGACGGCACACAACCCCTTTCAGCAGGCTAAATAGTTCTGTTAAATGACAACAGAAGGGACAGGCAACAAGAACCATCAGTCAAAGAGGGGAGGGCAAGTTCTTCTCTACCGGGTCACGTTGGAGCGCTACCGGAACTGATCGAATTGGTAGTCTACAGTGTTTCTGGATGTTTCAGACTGAAGCTGGCGTTAGCATGAGAGCACCACCATTTCGTAGCTCCGTCGTGGCCATTCCACGAGCAATCATGCTAGGCGCTCCCCACCAGAAGCCTGCGGGAGTCGGGGGCCCCCAAGACTTTTGTAGAATCTTCAAGGATGAGGGGACGCTTTCGAGAATGGAGCCCAAGCTCTAGCAGACAAGCGTCCGAGTTCCAAGGTGTCGCAGGCCCATTTTAGTGGACCACGCCCAAATCTGAAGAGATGGCCGCCATTTTGAGAGTCCTGTGGCAGCCGCCTATCGCTGCACCGCAAGAGCGGGAGCAACTCAAGTACATGGTGAGCGAGACGCTGTAGTCGAAAGAGCGGGCGGTAAACAGCTGAATAGCGGAAGAGGCACAGTGTAGCAAAAGCGGGCTGAATGGCAAATGAAACGGAAAAGGGGTGCCCCACTACAGCGTGTCTTTAGGTGAAACGGATTGTGGGACAAGGTGAAGAATGGAAGAGTCACCAAAAGGAAAAAAGTTCCGCTTGACCCCGGGAGCCGGCCACCTATGTCGGGGGCGATCTCAGGCCACACCAGGGCAACACGACTTGGGGAGGGGGCCGGAGCCAAGCGCCCCCTCCGAGTCCGCGACATGACACCGTCCCTCGGGGGCCTCCGTCAAGCGGTTCAGGGTGGCACCGCATCACAACAGCCCCCACTTACTTTAAGAATAGTGAAGATGAAGCAATTGCAAATAGGCTTCAGACAATGTTACAAGCACTCCTCAAAACTTTGAACTTTCAGAGTGCATGAGTTGGGACAGCGAGGGGTGATTTGGTTTCTCGGACTGTTTTTCTGGTCTCTCACCACTGGCATACTTTAACGTTTTCTTGTTTCTAGGACATTAATAGGTTTTATCATTACGTTATGTTATCGTTTCTTTGTTTGTTGTTTAATAAAAGTTCATGTTCATCAGTGGCCTACTGATTTTCGTTTTCCTATTTTTTTCTTTCCAGGTTGTTTCATGGTAAAGTTTCTGTTAACAGGATACAGTGATCACTTCGTTATTATTGCATATGTCCTTTTCACTAGGGGTGCTCTCTGGTCGGGCCAGATGACGTATCTCTAGTAAATGGTCCGGGTGAAAAAGGTGCATCAATCAGTGGGGAGTAGATAGGCATGACAGATTACAACGGGGGAGAAAGGTCCGCATTACGTACCCTTTCACTACTTGCAAAGATTTTCCTACGTTTATTTGCAAACAGGGAATACCTCCAAAAAGAACTAATTCCCAAACAGTCAATGTTCGGACAATCAATCAATCAATGAGGAATGAAATAGGTACGACGTGTTAAAGGCTTGCGTTACCTACCCTTCACTATCTGCAAAGGGAGAGAGAATATTCCTATTCTTCCTCGTTTGCAGGTAGAGAAGATCCTTAAGAGAATTAACTTCGAACAATTCAATGCTCGATTGAAACAATCAACAAGGGGTACTGTGAACACAAATGAACGCCGCTTATGTACATACGCATTGCTATTTTCAACAGGTTGTTCCTAATGTTTCTATTTTAGCGAGGTCAAAAAGAGATCCCATTAGTGGCCTACTGATTTTGCTCGATTCCTTTTGTTTTTTTACACGATTTTTCGCTATCTGCAAAGACTAAACAGAGTATTGCGACTCTGTGCTTGTTTGTAAATAGAGAATGAACCAAAGAGAACAATCAATCAAATGGAGAGAGAAGCAGGCACGACGTATTACAAAGGGGGCAAAGGGCTGCGTTAACTACCCTTCACTATCTGCAAAGAGAGAGTACTCCTAATAGAAATGAGGGGTGGGGGGCAGTATTCAAAGCAGATCAGTGTGCATAAACACGAAAATGTTTTTACTTACCACGTACTTGACATTCGACAGCTTATGATATTTGCTATTAAAAAACCATTGAAATTCACTGAAAAAACCATAGGTTATAGACCATATATAGTTAGGAATTAGCATTTACAAAACCTTGAAAATTCACTGAAAAAACCATAGGTTATAGACCATATATAGTTAGGAATTAGCATTTAAAAAACCTTATTTTACTCACACAAAACCATTGAAATTCCATATATAGTTAGTTGCACTAACTATATATCGCGCACCCGCAATCCACTGCTGATCATGTCACATATTACATCATTCATGACATGGTCAGTGACATCACTGATGACATCACTGATGACATCTCAAATGACATCAATGACCACATCACTGATGATATCATTCATGTGACAATACAATGCATCTCCTCACGTTTTAATATAACCTCTGTTTCACCCAGTGTTAAATACAGAGTATAATTTTTGAAACCATTGACACACCAATACTAGTTACTACATACGTACTCACTGATTCCTACGTCTACACACACATTCACTCATTCACCCATACAATCATTCATACATACAATCACTCATCTTTACAACACTATCATATGCACTCATACACCTATACAGACACTTACACTCTGCCACTCATCCATGGAGTTACTCACACACCTAGTCAGTCCTGTAAAGAATCAATCACACTTCCATTTTCTTGTCTATACAGTTAAACATAGAGCACCTTACATTTTCAAACATACACTAACACATACTTACTTTCTTATACAATCATTGATACAAGTACACATTGATCGGCACAGAGTCACACACCTCCCAGCCAGCCACACACACACTCAGTCTCCTATACAAATACTTGGACAATCAATCAATAACCCATATAGTTAATCATATAGCTCCTGATCAACACATGCAGCAGTTTACAGAACAACAGACATAATGATGCACAAATTAAGACAGTTTAGTCACTAACCCATGCACTCAGTGAGACACATTTAATCACTCACTCATACATTCAGTCATGCACCTACTAAATCCTTCGTCCAGACACTTATACATCTACTCATTCTTCAATATGTAAAACATATTTAAACTTTACAGAAACACACAGTCACTGGATGATGTCATCAGTGATCTCATCAGTGATGTCATTTGAGATGTCATCAGTGATGTCATCAGTGATGTCATTTGAGATGTCATCAGTGATGTCATCAGTGATGTCACTGACCATGTCATGAATGATGTAATATGTGACATGATCAGCAGTGGATTGCGGGTGCGCGATATATAGTTAGTGCAACTAACTATATATGGAATTTCAATGGTTTTGTGTGAGTAAAATAAGGTTTTTTAAATGCTAATTCCTAACTATATATGGTCTATAACCTATGGTTTTTTCAGTGAATTTTCAAGGTTTTGTAAATGCTAATTCCTAACTATATATGGTCTATAACCTATGGTTTTTTCAGTGAATATATATATATATATATATATATATATATATATATATATATATATAAACAGCCCACAAACGAGGTTACATGTATTATCAAACAAAAAGTTGTCATTATCTGGAACTATGGTAAGCAGATTAACTGTAACAAGCCTAGGTAATATGACGACTAGTAGGTACTCCCTCTCCTAATCCTAGCAATTTGCTGATTTCAGACACCCATCTGCTATGTTATCTACAGGAATTACAAAATAAACATGAAAATCAGATGCCTCCAGGTGAAGTCACTGTGCAATCGACAATGCTTTAACAACAAGGTGAACACGTTTGCAACAGTTTCACACCATTCAAGCCAAATCTACATTTCATCTCTTCATGCTGCGTGATTCTATAGATATATGTAATGAACATGTGATTGCTCAAATCAAGAAATTCAATTATTAAATCCATAGAACATGATCAAGCTACAGCAATCAGGACTTTCTGTATAGCCAATTGAAGAATAAACTCCAAAACAACAATAAACTTGCCATTGGAAACTCAGACAAGGGAGGAAACATTGTTATTTTGCCAAAATAAGATTATATGGAGGAAGCACTCAATCAGTTGAATAAATGAGATTGCTACAAAATATGTAACATCCAGACAACCCGAGCATTGTACAATGAATTTTACTCTAAGTTATTTGCATGGAAAAGTGCAGGGCTTTCAAGAGCTGATGAGTTTAAATATCTCAAAAATGATTGTCTAGTTATGCCGGTAATTTACTTTATAGAAAAGATCCATAAAAATCCTTCAAAACCACCTGGTGGAATAATTTCCGCATGTAAAAGTCTACTAGAAAATACAGCCTGATACATTGATTATTTTTTACAAGAACACGTCCGGGGATCACCTTCATGCTAAAAAGATACAAGTGACTTTCTTCTGCATATTTACAATGTTGCCTGTCAAGAAGATTATTTACTAATGACAATGGAAGTTACATCACTCTACACGAGCATCAATTTACAAGGATGGCATTATAGCATTGGAGTACTACTTGTGCAACTGAGCAATTTGGTTATTTCAACATAGCAAGATGCTGATCAATATGACGTCTTTTTGCCTGTAGAAAAATCTCTTTATGTTTCTCTCCCAGTTATGCATGTCTTCGCAGGGACTGTTGGGAGGAGCTGGTCCTCATAGCAAACTGCAAGGCAACTGTAGATGAGTATGTAGTGGTATGGTTGAGATTATATCGATGACCTTTTTGTTATCGGCAGGGGCACGAAGGAAAGTGCACTCAATTTGGTATCTGAAATTAACATCAACGATATTAATCTTAATTTCACAGCAATGGTGAGTGCTGAATCAGCCACTTTTCTAGATGTACAGCTCTACATTGTCAACCAAAAGATAGAAACTAAATTACACCGTAAAGAGACAGCCAGTAATGCCTTGCTTCACGCTAGTTTTAATCCAAGTCACCTGATATACTGCATCCCATATGGGTAGATGCTTAGACTTAAAAGAATATGTAGCAATGAAACAGATCTCAAACTAGCTCAAAGTGACAGCAAAGCTAGATTTATGGCACAGGGATACTCTGAAAAGACAATAGACACTGGAATCATCAAAACACTATCTTAGAGTTGAACTAATGTATTGTTGGGCACTAACAGCAGTGACTTAATCCCTAGATCTACACAAAAACACAAAAACGATCACCAAGTTAGGCTAATCTTCACTTACAACAAACAAGAATGATGGTTAAGAAGTATAGTCAGAAGAAACTGACCATTGAACCTAGATGGCCAGGTGATTGGTCCCCTTCTGCCCAAATCTCCTTCCATAACATACAGGAAAGCCACTTCCACAAGTGACGCCTTGGTTGAAAACAGTCCAGAGCTGTCAGTAGTGGGTAGTTGGCTCACACATAGAAAGGGTTTTTTCAAATGCAACACCTGTCGTGCATGCACATTTGGAGTCAATAAAACATCATATCTAACCCCTTTCAGTGACAAACCCCAAATAATCAAAATGTTCCTAACATGCAAAACCTATTATGTGGTATACGTGTTGGAGTGTTCCTGCGGCTTACGCTATGTTGGCAGCGCTAAGTTGCAAGCACACAAGCAGATACTCCAGCACATTTGGGCAATTACTGACTCTGACCCAACTTATCCTGTTGCCGACCACTTTAAAGAAATTCATGGCAACTATTTGGAACATTTCAGATACCATCTTTCGGACCCAGTTTTGAGTTAAAGATGTGGAGGCAACAGGGAAGCCATTCTAAGAAATTTGGAAACTAGATATGTCCTAGAGTTAGATACAAAGACGCCTGGCAGTCTCAAAATGAGTGCGGATCTGTTTACTTGCCTTTAACATAAATTAGTGTCCGTTTCTCTAAACAGCAGGAACGGTCACATTGGTTTAGTCCACATTTGCCCCACATTTTCTAAAAAATAATGTCAACAGTCCTTATCAGTATTAGTGAGATTCTGAAGCACAACTCAGTGAAACAATGTAGCCAACCCTTAGTATTGATCCACAAAGAATTAGTGAACAATTAGATAGATATGATGGGGACCTGTATGTCACTAAGGGTATTTAAGTCCGGTAGTTAACCATTTAGTGCTGCTATATGCCTGCTGCTATATTTTCTTGCACTTAAGACAACCAATATGGTTTATATTTTTCAAGCAACAAAGCACTTTATCTATGGCATTTTTGGCACTTTAAACATTCTTGCCCTTTAAACAGACTAGAACAGAAATATGAGTTAGCATTTGGCCCACAGGGGCCATAGTATCTGCAGATCATTTAATAAGGTGTGCCGTAATTTTGAATATGCAGTCGCGGTCAATTAAACCAGATTGGTATAAGGAAAGTAATCATGATCAGACATTGGGATCACCAAATCAAAGTTTTCTAAGTAATGGTGAACATCATGATTGTGAATGAGAAATAATGCATTTGGCTTTTATCTACATTCTCTATAACGGTTCTTAAACAATTATTTTAAAAACAAATTGACTGCTGTTTTTATACAAATGTATTTAATTGATACTGCGTACTAATGTACACATTTGAATTCAATTAAATGAGACTGCTGCACATTTAATTGCAAGACAGCCCAATGCTTTCATAATTAATATAAGTATGACAGCCTTGAGACATTAGTCGTCTATTTATAATGTTCATTGTACATTTGAAGCACTTGTCACTTTAAAAACTTGGGTCCCGCAATGCAGTGTTGTCGTGTGATCAAGGCCTGTTTAGACCGAAACTCATCATGATGGATTGTTGGCAATAAACATACAGGACCAGTTCTTCAGGGTCCGTGTCTGTCTTTTCGAATTGCAGGGAATTATATGAACGGAGTAAATATATATATATTTTTCACTGAAAAAACAAAGGTTACATGGGAATTATAGTTAGGCTAACATTTCACTCGTACAAAACCAGAGCAATTCAGTGGTTACAGTTAGATGCACTAACTATAATTCACGCCAAGCAATGCACTGCTTATGACCTCATATATTACATCACTCAAGACATGGTCAGTAAAATCACTGATGACATCACTGATGGGGAATTACCTGTTCACCCGTTGCTCCGGAGCCATGGGGGAATAGGTAATTCTCCAAAGAGGGAGTAGCCTTGAGTTAAGTATGATTACAGGCGTATCTCCTTCCCTGACTTGCTCCAAGGCTGGGCTGGAGTACATATACTACTGTTTTGTCACTTTTATAACTTTGGTAACTTTAGAAGTACAGTTTTTGAATAGCAATGAGCTTACTCCTTTGTGAGTGAATATTTCTAGTAGCATTTTCTGCCCTAAATACCTCCTTATATTTCCCTAAACCCTTCCCATTTTGAAGTAAATATTTTGTATTTGTGCATCATTCCACTCCCCCTGGTCCCCATGTGTGGATCTATCTCCATGGAAATGACGGAGGAGCTGAGGTGGACATCTACACCCATAAGTTTGTGAAATACAACTTCTGATTAAGCAAGCAATAGAACTACTTTCTGCTCTTCAAAACACAATTTGTGAATGGGGCCCAAAGTGTTCCCATCAAAACTAATGTAACATGATTTCCTTTGATGGGTATCAGAAGAACTACACATAGGTAGTTGCATACTCTTTTCTTTCTATGCAGAAGAACAAACCTGTACATTCAGAACTCTGGCTATTGTTGACACTGTGTCTGTAAGCTATCACATTAAACTGGTTTTCAAGTGAGGGCTACAATTAGAAAGCAGGAAGTGAATTCACAACTGCAAGGTAATCACATCAGTAGGATAGTTTATTCATTTAGCAAGTTGTTTTGTTTCTGTTGCTAATTCAGTAGTGTTCTTAATAGCCAATGACCTAATATATATTAATGTAAGGTTAAACTGAAGATCAAGCAAAGAAATTGTATGCATTTTTTCTATCTCTGTTTGAAGGACACTTTCACGGAATTATAAAAGGAGATAGTGAAGATGATGGAGATGGTGGGGATTCTAATTTAGGGCACCTATATGAAAATTGATGGATGCAGCAAGGTGCATTCCTGTTCTTTCTCCCTGTGCTGGAGCCGTATCGGTAGCCTAGCGCAAAACATAGGCACCCTTGCACCATGGTGCAATTGTGTCTCTGTTCCATTCCAGATTATTTTTGTGCAGGAAGGGCACCTCACTGCCCAGAACTGTTGCAGGGATTCTGCTCCTACACAGAACTGTGCACAGAGACCCAGGACCTCAGTGAATTGTGGTGGACCAACAAACTCACCTCAGTACCTAGAACCCCCTAACAGTCTAGCATCAGTGTCACATTAGCTCTTCGTCCTATAGCAAAGGAACCAATGATTAGACAACCCAGAACATGCGACTTACGTTATACTCAGAAATGGTGGGAATCAAGAACACTCTTTCGTTTGTTATTTTCATACCAGTCCACAACAGGAGTAAAAAGAGACACAGGAAAGGTTAAAATATTAATTTTAACGACGTGCTCTAAGATGCAGTATCTTTGCTAACATAAGCAGACATATGATTAGAAATATTATGATCAGCATTGTTACAATTCCATAAAACATAAAAGGAGATATCATATTACAATGATGGTGAAAACAGGTCTTATAGTGCCTAGTGTATCACCCTTCCTAGCTAGGAACAATGTTTTAGAAATTACAGAAGGTCTATTAGGCTTGTGTGGGGGACCCCATACTTTCAAGATAAGCAGGATGAAATCACATCAGGATCTGCAAAAGCTCTCTGTCTCTCTGGAAAAATTAAATTCTTCCAAGTGCCTGAAATCATGCCTACAGTGCAATTTTAAAGGCGCAAGAATCTCAGTAGACTGCAGCTGCATGTATATTGTGTCTAAAACGTGAGCGGATCAGCCCGAATAACAGCTACCTTGTTATGATAACCTTGGAGGCTTTAGCACTCACTGTGCAGACTAGGGTCGGGATGTAAGTCTAGGGATGCCAAAAACAAGCCATTCTCATGTGAAGTATTTCACACAGCCTAACTTACAATATCAGCTATATGGAGTGATTTGTGCCAAAAGCAGCAAAAGGTCAAATGGTGTTCAAACTTCTAATAAGCCTATGCTAACATAGCAATGTGTGCAAACAAGGCCCAGCCCTCACTACAGAACCAATCCTAAGAGGCGTTCGCATCTCTCTGTTTGCTGCAGAATGCAGCACACATATAAATAGAAAAAAACAAGTAGAAATTAAGATATTTCTCCTCGTTTCGCCACATCTAGGGAGGCGTAATGATTTGGCGGTTCCCCAGGTGTACATGATTTTGTACTAAATTTGGAGCAGTGTCAAAATCCATGGGTGTTCTGTGGGGAAACCCATTGCAACGCCCATGGAATGCCTGGGTGCACAATTAATTGACACCGCGATTTACGATGCATTGTGTTGTTCAAGATTTATGAGGCCACTCAAACCACACATGGTGGCTTTGCATGGCTTCATAAATCTGATTCCGAACCATCCGACACACTGTTGCCACTATACATGGTGCAAAAGCAACGCAGGGCTCTCATGAATAGGCCCCTCTGTCTCAAAGTCCAGAAGGGGCAGTAACAGAAGTTCCTAGTCCCAACTGGATAATCTGGGCACTCAGAATGAGGCTCTGAGGGATTTAGGGTGATATTAAGCAATTTCCAGGACTTTAAAAAAAATTATTATAGCTCCCCACTATCGGTATCTTTCCTAAGCTCCTAATAGTGATGATTCATATCTAGGGGCCCGATTCTAATGCGGTTTGGAAAGCTTCCCAACTGAATGGGTTTTGGTATTGTTTACAACCAAATCGGATCGGGAGAGTCCAACCGACTGAGTACAATGCACTGGGTGCTTTAAGATACGATTTGGTTGGACTCCTATTTATTTCAATGGGAGCCTATGTTCCGGCCGTAGGCATAGGCTTCCATTGAAGAAAGGGGTGGCTGGGGAAAATCGGGTACCCTGTGGCAGGCACCCCCTGGTGACTGCCACACTGTGCATGATGGTAAGGGAAGAACCATTGGTACCCTACGGGACTGATTGGGAATGCTCTGGGTGCAGGGGGCCTACGACAGTCCCCCAAAATCTGATTCAGACTGCCGATTTGAGTTGGACGCCACAATTCAGACAGGCTGTCCAAATCCAGCATCGTTCCAGGTCATTCGGAAAAGCGTCCCGAAGAGACATACGATTCTGCTCCGTATGGCTCGGTCATTCAAAATGTCGGCTTTGGATTGGGATATTCCTAAAGCCTAACTCGCATCATACTCGGTTGGTCGGAAACCTTTCCGAGTCGGTCGAAAAGAAACGTTCCGGATTTGGACAGAGCAAATGCTGTTCAGAGGCCTTCCTAACCTCATCGGAATCAGGCCCTAATTTGATCTTTTTTGTTGGCAGTTGACTTTGTTTTCTTTTTATAGTTTAGAATGGACACCACTGCTCTAGTCTTTGTTTGTAATTAAGGGTGGGGGTCGACATTTGTCTTTACACTGTGAATACTGCACCAAATTGGCGTTTCCTGCTTTGTATCAGTGAACAATGTTGTTTATATGTTGTTTATATCCTGCCTTATAACTAGTTCAGTCTCGCTATTCAATTGCACATACCTACATTTTGTGGCATATTTAGTCTCAGGAGAATTGAAAGTCGTATTTGAAATTAAATGGATAGTTTGACAAAACAGTATGTAACAATATTTCCCTACCTTTATATAAAAAAAAGCATATTCACTTTGTGCAGTAATAGACATGATTCATTAATTTTTAATATATTGGGCTTTTGACAAAAGATAGGCGACTCAACTTTTCCATTCAAAATATTGTAACACAGATTTATAGTGAGGAGAAATGGCTTGTTTCGTTTAGGAACAAGGGGGCATATTATCAAGGACCGGTGTTAAAATTATCGCCGTTTTATGGGCAGGAAACTGCAGATAAAACGGCGATAATGGGCTTGATAATACGCCCTTGTTAATTCCCATCGAATCCCATGTTAACATCAGAACATGGGCTTCTATGGGAATTAACAAGGGCGTATTATCAAGCCCATTATCGCCGTCATATCGGCAGTTTCCTGCCGATAAAACAGCGATAATTTTAACACCGGTCCTTGATAATATGCCCCAAGGGGCCATATTATCAAGCAAGGGCGATACATTATCGCCGCTTTTATCGGCAGGAAACTGCAGATAAAGCGGCGAAAATGGGCTTGATAATATGCACTTGTGAATTCCCATAGCAGTCCAGGTTAACACCAGAACCTGGGCTGCTATGGCAATTCACAAGGGCATATTATCAAGCCCATTATCGCCGCTTTATCGTCAGTTTCCTGTCGATAAAAGCGGCGATAATGTATTGCCCTTGCTTGATAATATGGCCAAGGTGAGACACTTTAAGCAGATGCATTCTTCCCTTGGACGTATAGGATGTTTACCAATACTTTGGGTCTGTTGAGAACCAAGGCGGTGCGTGCTGAAACAGAATTCACATTTCCTATGAGCCTTGTCCATTTTCTGTGAGCTGCTTTATGTGTTATAAACGGCTCCCTTTTCATGAGGGTCCTGCATCACCATATCCTAATGGTGCATATAAAAGTAGGATATGTTGTATTCTTTTGTCTTCGAACCTGCCTGAATTAAAGGCATCTGGCATTAACAAGTCTTGAGACATAATTAAACATGATTGTACATTGATCAGTACACTTTGTACAATGAATTGTAGTACGAGTTTTTGTAAACCTCTGGGAGATGGCACGCTGCTCTGAAAACACAGCATCAGCAGCAAAGCTTTGGTATCCGAGAGTAATGTAATTATCAAAGAGGCAAGTAGATCTGGGCACACTATATTTGCATTCATAAATAAACATGCATTTTTTACTCTTTTTTTACATACACATAGAGAAAATTCACCTGTTTCAAAAGAGACTGGACTAGTATAAATGTCATGTTTTGCCTCCAATATCACTGCCTTCCTAACAATGTAATATGGTTCTTGAAAGGTGGCACTCATTCCAAGACGTATCCATGAGTTTAGTTGTTTGCAGAATCCGTATTGTTATTAGAAAAGATGCAGAGTTTGCAACTAAGAAAACGACCCGGCAATGCTCCCAGCCCCATCTAAAATGATTACACAAATGGAATATGAAGTTTCACAAAATAAATAACATTTCAAACGTACTAATGTATGAAAAACACAGAAGCCCACAAGTGATATTTGCATACATTAACACATTAATGAATAAATATGATTGAAGCACATAAAAGAGAGTTCAGCTTGACTTTTGCATAGCATTTTAATATATTAAACCACAGTTTCTGTCATGTTGCCATATTTCACAGAACATACCATGCCATTGTATGAAATCCTGGGCTCAAATATTAAAACAAGAAGTGGGACTAACCATGTCAGGTGGAATGGTTGTGACATCACCACATGGGGCATCACCACGCGTGGCATCACAGGAGATGGCATCACATGTGACATCAAAGGAAATGGCACCATAACTGCTTCTGAAGTGATGTCAGATCTTAAGACGTCACATATGTTTAGCAGGTCTATCATGAGTACATTTGAGCACATTACAATATTTAACAATTTAGAAATTGCATTGGGGTGTGCCAAAATATTGATGTATTCCCACCACAAAATCTGGGTCTCAATTTATACACTTACTTGTTTCAAACCCTAACACAAAGAAAGTGGCAAAAAGGAGAAACAATGGCAGTAAATCTGTTCAGCTTCATCGGTTTCAATGTATGTATTTTAAAATATCGTATGGGGCTAAGGCACCTGCTGCAGAGATCTTTGTATTTCAGCTAAATCTCAGGAAATGACAATGGTAAGATAACTCTCGAGCATAACGAATTTGCTGGAGAGATTTTAGATTTGCCTAGTCTTAGCTTTGAATTCAAGTAGTATAGAGGGTTAATATGTGTCCTGAAAATCACATTATGTAACACACAGATGAAAGATTTTTTATTTTACATAAATGGGTAAGTGAGTTACCGCTTTTAAGTAAGAGATCCTTTTGTTGTTACTTGTAGTTCATAAATTGTAATCCTTCTCATATAGCACGGTTAGGCATGAAGGAAATGTGGCTCCTACACCTTGTAACCCTCACTGTCTTATGTAACACATCCTTTAGATTGATGTACACCATTGATTTATTGTCAATGTATAATATATACATGTGATATAAGGAACTCTAACACCCTGCATTGAGTTGAGTAGTGCTAATGCTCTCTAAAAGAAATAAAGCGAAATAGTAATACTTACATTTGTATTTGTGTAAATACTGGGGCGAAAAACACATCTGACATTCTTACAGTGTATGCATATATCTTATGTACATAGACTAAACAAAGACAAAAGCATTTCACTCTAAAGTATCTGTAAAGTGATAAGATGTGAGCCTTTGTCCTCTCCATTATATTTAGGTTTCAGGCTCCCAATAGCTCCAAGCCAGGATACTCCAACAAAAAGAGGCCTAATGGTCCTTGTAAGCTCCTTCCACGCCTCCACGTTCCTGCCCAGAACAAAAGCAGACAATGTGCAGGTACTGCAAAAATGTTGCTGGTGTCAGAAAATGACACCAGGACGACTTCAGCATGCTTCTGTGAATTCCAGGAGAAGTAGGAAAGGAATGTGACACTCTGCTGAAAGCGGCCACATGTACAACACGGTAGAGGGCATCGACCCTCTGAAAATAGTGGGTAGATGGCATCTACCTGCATCTATCCCCTACTCGAGCCCTGATGCAAACCCTCAGACTGTTTTAAGACTGATATTGCCTTGAATCTTAAAGAATTTGTTTTGAAATATTAAAAGAAATATTTTACGGCTTATGCCTTCCGTTCATTCACATATATTTCTATAGGGCAGGGGGAAACCTTTCCTGAGTTTGTGGTAGGATTTCCGAAGAGATTACATAAATCAATGTCTATTTAGCTCAAATTCCTCAACATTATTCCATAAAGGCTTACCACAAGCACATAAACCCCACCATAAATGTATTACGCAACAAAATTCCCTTCAATGCAAGGGGAAAACATGACGGCCAGTGTGTAGTCGGTCGCAGAAGCACCCTCAGAGCGCTAAGAGTCTCACTATGACCGTCTGAGAAAAGGAGCGCTAACCTGAGAGGACCTATAGATTGAATCCTTAACTGAATAAACCTTGAAATTAACCTGAAATTCAGAAAACTTACATGAGGTTCGTTGCGTTATGAATCTGCGGTGTTGTTTGCATGAGAGTGGAGCAGTCTGAGCACAGCGCCCATCTGAGTCAGAGCAGAGGTTACGACGGATTGGCGGTGGAGAAGGGTGGCCCTGGAGCTCGTAGAGGGAGAGGCGCGCAGCCAGGATCTCCTTACGGGGGAAAGGAGGTCACGGATTTAGCAGGCTGGGCTGTCTCCCCAAGAGAGATTATGACTCTGGAAGAGGTCCGGAAAATCTACCTGTTAGCAGCAGGGACGACTCAGTTGAGATCCAGACCTGCCAACTTCTTAAGGAACCGGCTTTGAACATTTAACCCGACCGGACTTCATTGCAACCTTCTGGTAAGGAGCAACATCCTCAACACCCTCATTTAAAGATCTATAAAGGAAATAAGAGTGCCTCAAAAGTAGAGCTATCCCCATTACCCTCGCAATACACTTTCAGAAAGCTGAGACAAGGCAAGGGATGCGAACAAAAGAATGCAACAAGCTCTGACATAAAAGTAAAAGGGGTTGAAGTGGTGGTGGAGGGCGGAGTAACCAAAAGCAAGTCAAACAAGGTAAAAGTAAAAAAGAACCCTGTTCAAAAGTGGACGGCAGCTCAGGAGATAAAGGTTACTCCCTCTCTCAAAACTTAGTTTAATGTCGTACCTCAAACCGTAATTCTAACTGAGAGCAGGATGGAGGGGGTGAATAAGACAGAAAAGAAATCAAGTACAGTTTAGGCTAAAACCCCTGTAGAATCAGGTCCAAATGATGCCATAGATTGGAATGAAAATGCATCTCCCTATAGGTATCAAGCCATGCCTTCCGTCGAGGAAAATATGATTAACCCCCCTTTGGCAGAAAAGATACAGCAGGGAGCCACGCCAGTAATTTCAGGCCTAAGTCTTGTTAACTCAGGGAGTGAAGACCTACCGTTGAGTGTGTTGTTAAGAGCTTTGACTGTGGAGATTAGAACTAGATTTGAGATATCAGAAGGGAATCAGAGGGAAATAAGGTAGGCGTGTGACACCTTAGAAAGAAAGATGGACGACCTCAGCAGTAGAACAACCATGTTGGAGGGGGAGGTAAAAGAGCTCAGGGAAAAGGTTAACATGAACTCAGCTGAGATAACAAAATTAAAACCAGTAGAAATAGAGTACTTAGACAGAGTTGACAAAATGGAAAATTTCCAGAGGAGGAATAATATACAAATCTTGAAGGTACCAGAAGGTAGGGAGGGAGAAGATATTAAAACCTTTGTATTTCGCCTGATAAAAAAACGAGCTGCAGCTGGATGAATCTGAAGAGGAAATAGGTAGGGATATACAACGTGTACATAGGGATCTGTACAGGTTAAATACGAATAGGACAAAGCCTAGAAAGATCCTGCTTAGTTTCCTAACCTTCTCCTTAAAGGAGAAGATACTTTCAAAAGCTCTCAGTCTGAAAACAGTAGAAGTTGATGGGGCAAAATACGAATTGAGATCAGATGTTTCAACCGCCACCTGAAACATGCAGTGGGAGCCTGGGAAGAGGATGGACCAACTTAAAAGTTTAGGAGCTGGGGTCCAGCTGAGATTTCCAGCATACTTGAAAGTGATGATCAACAACAAAATATATATCTTTCACTATTGTGAAAAGGTGGATGAGTTTATAAATGACTTTCAAGCAAGTGGTTCGTAATTTCTTTTTTCCTGCTTATCCGTCAAGTAATTGAATATGCAAAGTTAATAATATAAAGCATGATGAGACATTAGTGAAAGGGAAAAACAAAAGAAAATAAATATATAAATATATAAGCACTAAATAATTATATGGATAAATAAGCAGGATAAAGAAAAAGGATTTAAAGAGGAACATGAAAAGTTACATTTTGAGAGAGAACTTTAATAACAAAAACTCTGACATGAATCACCCAATCATATAATCAAATACTCCTAGTTATGTTTCCTTTTCCCAGATTTTCTGGTCCAAATTCTATAAGGGTTTACTTGGACAGCAAATCTAAACTAGAAAATAGTTCGCTCTGAGGGGAAATCCATATGGCCTTATGGCCTTGGAGAAGTTTGGGGGGGTTTCTATGGGAGGAAGGGTGCACAGGGTGGGGAGCAGTGGTAAAAAAAAAAAATAGTTTCTCTGGGGTCTCTTTTAATGTTTCAGAAACAAAATATTTATTTAGTGGTTACGATGGGTAGTAGGAAGGAAGGTATCATAAAAATCCTGTTTTGGAATTTAAATGGTCTAAGGGTCAGGGGTAGGAGGGTGAAAACTCTCCAGCACTTAATAGATTCTCCAGCCCAGATTATAATAGCACAGGAGACTCATTTAACGGAGAAGGAGGCAACAGAAATTTTTAAGATACTGAAATGGGTGGCGCATGTTGCATGTACAGCCCAAACAGCAGTGACTAAAGGGGTAGTAATTTTAATCAAACAAGGGCCACAAGTGAACCTGGATTCCTATGCATCTGAAAAAGCTGGAAGATGGGTAGTAGCTAAAGTAAAATAGCTCGGCCCTACACGCTGGCCGTTCTTACCGGATGGCTGGCTATTATGGTCCAAATCACGACAAGCTAAGTCCTTTAAGAGAACTGATGGCTGAATTTTTAAGTTCTTCAGATCCAATCATTCTGGCTGGAGATTTCAAAGTTGTATTATATCATGCATTAGATAGGTCCATGCATAGTAGAGCTCAGACTAATACTAAAATGCTTTGATTATTAAAGCAAATGATGGAACAACTTGGCCTGCAGGATATATGGAGACAAAATGTAGGGGACCAAAAGGCTTTACTTTTTATAATAAGAAGTACAGACGTCAGTCTAGGATAGACTACTTCCTCGTTGACTGTAAGCTAAAGGATGAAGTGCAGCAGATTGACCATGTAGGAGTCCACCTGTCTGACTACTCAGCAGTGATGCTTACATTAAAGGTTAGCAAGGTGGGCACCCAATCTAGATGGACCCTTGACCGTACAATATTGCCGGAAAAGGGAGCTGTTCAGACTCTTAGAGTAGAGACAAAATACTTTTTTGAACACTATTGGGGATCTGCAGCCCCTGGGGTGACATGGGATGCCTACACATATTTCCTTAGGGGCAGCCTTGGGGCGTTGGCTGCAGGAAAGAGAAGAAGTTTTCATAAAGAAGTGGCAACACAGGAGGAAAAGGTCCGCTCCATGGAAGAAAAATTAATTGATTCAAGGTCAGGAGAGGTGACTAGGATAGGGTGGCTGCAGGAATTGTCACAGGAAAAATCTAGCTTAGCAATCATATTGCAAGATCGGTTGAGGAAGAGATGGGAGGCCAGCCAGATTGCTCATTTTGAATACAGTGAAGGGTGTAGCAAATTGCTGGCTTGGAAAGCAAAGAAAGAGCAACTAAGAAACAGAATTGAGGAGGTCATATGTGATCAAACGGGGACCCTAGTTGGTGACAGCAGAGGGATAGAGCAAGCATTTCAAAGCTACTACAGCAAAGTCTATCGAGAAGACCTCAACCCATTTAAAGATAATCTAAAAACATGGTTAGGTACGGGGGTTTTGAAAGACAGTTGATTTCTGGGAGGGACTCGTGCCCTCTTGCATGGACTCATTGCACTCTGCTCCAGGGAACGGCCTCCTGCTGCTTATCGCGGACTTTGGGGCGATAGACGCACTGGGGCTATGTCTATCTGATTGCTGTAATGTTGTACCTGAATGCAAATGAAAATAAAAATAAATTTGATCTAAAAAAAACATGGTTAGGTCAGGACATGGAGAACCCACTTGCACCAGAAAAAAACAGATTTTTTAAATAGAGATATAGATGCCTCCGAAGTTGAAACGATAATTAGTCAGCTAAAGATTGAGAAAGCACCAAGGCCTGATGGCAATTCTCAAGAGGTCTGTAAAGTCTTAGCAGCTACCTTGTCCCCAATCTTAGTGAATCTATTTAATGAATTGTATGTCAATTGTCTTGACCTGCCAGCCTCCTGGAAGGAAGCCACAATTTCTCTAATTCTGAAGCCCGGAAAATGCCCTACAAAATGTGACTCGTATCGCCCTATTTCCTTGCTTAACAGCGATTACAAGATATATACAAAGATCTTGGCAGAGAGATTAAATGATATGCGGGCTGAGCTGATAAATGATCAGAAAGGGTTTATTCAAGGAAGATGCTTGAAAGACCTGACCTTTATATTAGATTGCACAGTCGATCTGGCGGCTACCTACAGTCTTCCTCTTGCCCTGGTGGCCCTGGATGCCACCAAGGCCTTTGACCGCGTGAATTGGGTCTATCTGAAAGAGATAGCAGCTTCCCTGAATTTAGGTACAAACTTTTGTTATGCACTTGCTGGTTTCTTTCGAGCTCCAGATGCCAGGGTTTTAGTTAATGGCTCTTTAACTAAACCTGTCATAATATCTAGAGGAACTAGGCAGGGTGGTCCTCTGTTGCCATTGCTTTTCAACCTTTATATAGAGCCACTGGCAAGAAAGATCAGAGAGGACCCCAAAATCTTACCCTTTAATTGTTTTGCTTGGGAAAAGAAAGTAGGGCTCTGTGCAGACAACATTTTGATATATACCATAAATATACAGACAACTTGGTCCCGTTTTATGGCTTTAACGACAGACTTCGGGAAGGTCTCGGGCTATGAGATCAATAGTGATAAGTCCAAAATTATGAGCTGGAACATCGAGGGTGTAACTGGTAAAGATGATATCAGATATCTGGGAGTCACGATATCCCATGACATTAATAAAATAGCGAAAGTCAATTTTGATAAAGCCCGGAAAGAGATTACAAAATGTTTGAAAACCTGGTCCCATCTCCAGCTATCACTTTATGGAAGGAGTAATTTAGTCAAAATGGTAGTCCTCCCTCAGCTTACTTTCTTCTTTGATGCTATCCTTTTGCCTTTCAAGACAGATTGGATCAAGAAGTTACAAGGTGAACTAGGTACTTTATATGGGCGAGTAAAGGACCAAGAATAGCTTGGAAAAAGCCGAAGAGAAGGATTGAGAAAGGAGGCTTAGCCTTGCCGGACCTACTTTTCTATTATTGGGAGTTTCTTTTAAAAAATAGGAAGTGTCTAATCAACTCCCCAAGTCTTTCCATGACAGGAGGCCTGTGGTGTACAATTTCAAATCTTGAGTCAGGAGGTAAAGACGGGTTTCTCTTTAAATATGCCGACCAAAAATCTTTTAAAAAGGTCAGGCTGAAGATCTTTAGTGGGCTTGTAGAGACATGGTATTAAGTCAGGAAAACCTTAAAAAATCCTTACCATAGCTTCTTAGCTCCTATCTGGGATGGTCCTTGCTCCCCAGAGTGGACAAAAGACGTTCTTGCTAAACCATTGTTAGAGGAGGGCCTTACACGATGGGACCAGATAACAAGGGATGGTGAGCTTATTTCGTGGGAGGACTGTAGCCAACTAACAAACTTTCGCCTATCTAGGTTTAAATACTTTCAAATGCAGAGTTGGATCTATGACCCATTAACAAAGATAGGTGAACAAAACGATATGGAATCTAAACTGAAGCAACAGCCAAGCCAAAACAAGGAGTTAGCGTCCATCTACTGGTTACTGGTGGAAATCGAGAATGGAGATTTCACACTTCCTGCAGAATTATGGGGAAAATACTTGCCGAAATCTTCGCTGAAGAATTACTGGCAAGTATCTATGTCTATGCTTTTTTAAAATAGTTAAGCCTGCACACCTGAGGAGAAACCATCTCTTTTCCATCTATAGGGCGTATTGGTCACCTTTGAAATTGTCAAAGTTTGGGAGAGGAGGTGAAGTTCCCTGCCCGAAGTGTGGTAATATGAAAGAGGACGACGTCCACATGTTTGTTGAATGTATAAAATTGCAATCCTTTTGGAGTGAAGTATGTAGGGCGCTGTCTCAAATGCTGAATCTTAATGAAAAGGTAAGCGTTTTACTTGTTATCTTCGGTCAGATGGAGCTTGAAGTAAAACCTACAAAAAATCAGGCAAGTCTTATCTTTTATGCTGCATTATTAGCACGGAGGGAGATTTGTAAGTTATGGGTGTCACCCCTCCCCCCTAGTTTGGACAACTGGCTGTGTTCAATTAAGTACATAGCGACCCTAGCTAAGAAGAGCACTAGAGATGTTAATTGTTGGCTTTATTTCTTTGAATGGTTTGATATTTTAAATAACAACAGGAATGACTCAGCGGTCCTATGATTACGCCTTTCCAGCCTCGTCAGGCTTCAGGTTTAGGTTCTTTCTGTCTAGTCTGCCTGTTGGAAAGTGAGAGGGATGAGACAGACAAAAAGAAAAGAGGGTAAATGGAGGTCGTGTCCAAGGGCCATAAGAAATCTCGATCTCCATTCCCTACTCTTACCAACCCGTACTGCTGAAAAGCACATGAGCACAGGTTTCCAGGTGCCCATCAACATGTGCAAGTGGAAGAACATTACAGTTTTTTCTTTCCATTAAAGAGGCTTATGAGGACAAAAAAAAATCCTTCAATGGATCAATCTTCCAGTATACAACAAATGGGACTTGAGAAATAATTGCCGTACTATTGGTAAATTTTGGTCCTGGCTCTCCAACACTACGTACCTAAAGAAATTACTCCAAAACATGTCTGATATTGTTCACAGAGGGCAACCCTGAACTGACACATTAGCCCTGCTCTGCACCTGCTAGCAAGATGACTATGGACATTTTCACCTACACAACAATTCATTCAAACAGATGGCTAAAACAAATACAATGGTCCCATGGGTCAAATTCATCCACTGATCTACCCACCGAAGTCCAATAAGCACACAGGGATTTTGTAGTTTGTCATATGTTGAATCACTGGCTGCGGGTCAAAGTTGAAATGTAAGGTATTATTCAGATATGATAATACAATAAATTATAGTCTAGTGCTGACAGTGCAAAGTGCACAGAGTTCCTGTGTGTGGTACATATTTTTATATTTAAATATATATAAGATAAACTTAGGAAGTTATATAGTCATAAAATATATTCTTTAATGTCCTCTTTTTCAAATCACAGAAAGACACAGGTTAAAATGAACACTCTTGGGGATAAGTTGATGTTCCATCGAATAGGAATTGATCTGCAGGGGACGCGCTTGTCACTTACTGGCTGACATGAATTTTCAGAGAGGCTCTGTCTCTGCTACAATCGCGCCGTGAGGGGAACGGCATTTATCCTCTTGACGAACGCCGTGAGGTGAACGGCCATCACTCGCCGCATTTCTGTGCAAGAACTACATTACCCAGAAGCCCCATCCCAGGCGCCTGGCAGCAGCGTCATCAGGCGGCGCCTGGGCTACTTAAGAGCAGCCGGAGCCATGCAGCGCGGGAGGCGCTTGTCACTTACTGGCTGACACGAATTTTCAGAGAGGCTCTGTCTCTGCTACAATTGGGCCGTGAGGGGAACGGCATTTATCCTCTTGACGAACGCCGTGAGGTGAACGGCCATCACTCGCCGCATTTCTGGGCAAGAACTACATTACCCAGAAGCCCCTTCCCAGGTGCCTGGCAGCAGCGTCATCAGGCGGCGCCTGGGCTACTAAAGAGCAGCCGGAGCCACGCAGCGTGGGACGTGCGTGGACGGTCGCGGGGCTAAGCCCGGGCAAAGGGCGGGCCCTCTTAGGCCCTCAGAGGCCTGAGGAGACTGGACTGGGCCATAGGACTTGATTTCGCGGGGAAGGACCCTATGTAACGCACTGTGAGTCTATATTCCAACATTTGGTACGGGTAAAGAGTGCTTATAGTTTTGAGGTCGTGTGTAGTAATAATGATTCATGTGATGTCTGAAGGTAATTGTGATAAACTTGTATCTGGCCAAGGTACCATGGATAATTACCTGATAAAGAAGGTAAATCAGATAAACATTGACAGAAGGGCTTCATTAGGTCATGGGAGTCCTAAAACTATACAGGAAGAGGTGTCCCTCTCAGTGGCGGACACGTTGATGCCTAATAATCCCCCAATTGGAGTAAGGAAAACTGTGACGGCGCTGGCTCAGGTACATGCCGAAAGGCATGAAGATCGGCCAGACATCCCTATGGAGGTTATAGAGCATGCTCCGTCACCCCAAGATCGGTCAGAAAATATAAAAAAGCACAACCGAGACGCAGGGGGAAACAGTATAACAAAATAGTAGACACTGCTAACCCTAAAAAGGGTCTTTCCCTGGACTCACTGATTGGAAGACGATCCTCCCTGGGTCAAATAGGGACTGTACCACCGCTGAACTTAACAAACATTAAACTAATACAAAATGGTCTGGTTAACATGATAGATACAGAGGACAAAGGAGGATTGTCGGCCAATCCTAGTTCTGATGTCTCCCTGTTGAGCACACCTCCCAATACCTGTCTGTCTTTGTTGAGTACATACAACAGTAATGATGAAGGGTTATCTAATTCCCCTAGATTTTCTATTACATCTTCTCCTAATACAAACTATATGTCACCACCCAAGGCCAAAACCAAAAAAAGAAGGGGCTGCCATTAAAGAATCGACACGGCAAAGTACAAAAGAGGGGTCCAACTTCAACACTTTTAGAGTCGAACGATTCACTGATCCCACTTAGGGGATTAGTGAGGGCGGCTTGTTGGAAAAAATTGAAATTTTGGTCACATCATTAATGAAACCCCTTATAGAAAAGACCAGTTTGATTAACACGCTCCTAGACTTGATTGATAAGAAGGTGGAAAAAAACACACTCCTATTATCGGAATTGGCGAAGGGGTTAAATAACATGAACCCCAGTGTAATACCTGTAAAAACGAGGTTAGTAACAAAAACAGCTCCACCATGCCTCATTCCCTCCATAATACCTAACCATGTTGGATCTGAGTCAACCTCTCTTTCCCCTAAAAAAGTACAGACACCCCCTTTGCTGAAGATCAAGCCAGCTTCCAAAACTCAAACTATAAACAAAGTAAGCGAGCAAAGGGATGATAATTTGACTCTAGAAGAAAAGGCAGAACCCCCGCAAAATAAGGTCTCTAAAGATAATGGGGTTGGACATCCGCATAATACAAACTGGCAGTCGCATAGAATAGTTGATTTACCAGGAGAAGCTGCCCCTTATGTGATTGTCATGACGAGTGTCCCTGAGCTCCCTTTAGGCACTAGGGAAGACCATCGAGCCCTAAGAAACAAATGGCCACATGCATCAATCTAGGATTTTGCATTTCCTAAATAGCGAAAATTAAGGAATCGCTATTTAGGAAATGCAAAATCCTATGCATCAAGAAATCCTAAAAGTTTTTAGGATTTCTTAATTTTCGGAAATTGCGATTCCTTAATTGCGAATCGCAATTAAGGAATGGCATTACATTGATTCCTATGGGCCTAGAGGCCCATAGGAATCAATGCCGTTTTGCTTTTTTTTTTTGCACTCGCAATTTGTTGATGCATTGCAAGGGTGCAGAGGGGGGTCTCTCCCTGAAATGTATTTTAAAGTGCATGTTTCACACACACATGTCCTAAGGACATGTGTGTCTGTAACATGCAAGTTTAAAAAATGCATTTTTTTGCTTTTTTTTAAATTTTCGCAAATTAACACGAGGGTCAACCTCGTGCTAATTTGCACTTCCTATTTCAAAATTCGCAATTTTAAAAAAAATGATGCATTGCATTTAAGGAATTGCACAAATGCGATTCCTTAATTGCATTTGCATTTTTAAGAAATGCAAAAAATAGCGAATTTTGACAATCTGTTTCATGCATCCCAAAAACGTATTTAGGAAGTGCAAACGGCCGAATTTACCGATTCGCACCGTTTGCACTTCCTAAATAGGTTGATGCATGTGGGGGAAAGTCATTTATTGGCTATGTAAGAACAGACCTTTGCCTGCCCATATTGACGGGGAAATTTTGAATGTCAGGCGTTCAACCTGGGTGGGCTCAAGACCCAAAGATAAGAAAGGGGATGTAATTATAGTCAACTTTAAAGATCAAAGAGCTGTGAGGCATATTGGGGATTGGTATGACCCAAGAAGCAGCGATTCTATCTCTACATATTATCTTAGCTACTTCTATCCATACCGCCCAGTTCAACATCCTAAAAACTGGGAAGTAGAAAAGCAACCCTTTAACAGGTTTGGATTTAACCATCAAGATTTATAGTCAGATTCCTTTTTCTCAACCACATAGATTATTTAACTTCCATCCTAGGCAGCTTTATCCATCAACCCCAGGCCCTAGTTTTGGAAATAATTATTTCTGGGATGGTAGAGGTATAGCTTATAATATTCCAACTAACAATAGATTTGATGTTTTCTCAGGTCTTGATTATGTGGATTGACACAAGAAGGATACTCACCAAAACAAAATATCAGGACTAGGGGAGTATATTGGTGAAATCAAGGGAATTGAAAAAGTTCAGAAGTCACGGGAAGGCAATGAGGCCATTATACAAGTAGAAACTGTCTGTATAGAGAACCCTGGTGAGACTGAAGAAGTTTGTTGCAAGACCTACAGTACCCTTGATTTAAAAGAGGGAGATCAGTATAGAGGAGTGAGTTCCCCGTTACATGATAAGCTTTTGGGTAATGCGTCCCTGTCTGATCCCGTAGTAAATGAATATAGTAAATCCTGTTCATTGCTATTTTGGAATGTGGCAGGATTAAGGCAGAAAATCAAAAATCCATCTTGGGAAACCGTTATAAATGGTTGTGATATCCTGGCCCTTCAAGAAACCTGGTCTACTGTTCCTGTGTATATAAACGGTTATAGAACTTTCTTCACCCCAGCAGTGGGGGGGCAACCGGGGAGAGCAAAGGGAGGCCTAATTCTGTTTCTCTCAAACCAGTTCAAGTATGAGCGGGTATGTTTTACGCCGAAATTCTGTTACTATCAATTAATAACCTTTAGCAACAAGAGGGGAATTAAAGTTGTGGTTATCAACTTTTATAACAATATCCCGAAAAATGAAATTCCCAGCACCTTAAAAATGCTGAGGGAGGACATACAATACGAAATATACAAAAACGACAAGGAAGTAATAATTTTATGGGGGGGGGGATTTTAATTGTCCGCTCTGTGCAAAGGGAAAACAAGGTATCTGTGGACTAATGTTAGACCAGGAGATTACCCTAACACATAACACATTTTGACCACTCCTTGATTGGGAATTTATTAAATGAAATATTGTTTATGTATCATTTGGGTTATGCTAATGAGATAGCCCATAAACCCACTCCCTTTATGCCCACATTTATTGGTAGAGGAGCATCATTCACTATTGACTTCATCATTTCCTCAAATAGTTTTAGTCATAAAATCATTAGGATAAAGCCTATGGAGTTACCAGTAAGTGACCATTTACCCCAAATAATGGAGGTTGAAAACCCATTTTTGAAACAGCATGAAGATGCGGATTCCTTATGCACAGCTCCTGACGTGGTCCTTGGGAGACAAAATGGGTATACTCTAAAATGGGGTAAGGTCGTCCCAGAAATGTTCCTAGGCAAATTGCTGTCGGTGTGTTCGGATAGCTTTGCGATTTGCCTGGGTGAGAAGTCCAATAGTGAGCAGATATTAGAGCATTTTAATAAAATTGCCTTAACAATTAAAAATAGTCTGCGGGTGGAGGTAAAGTCTTGGGCAAAGGGTAAGAAAACCTGGTTCGACAATGCATGTACAAGGGCTTTGACTACTTTAAAACATGCTATCCATAGGACACCCCGAGACCCTTTGGAAATAAGAAGTTTTAGGAAATTATATAATGAGGCTTTAAAAAAGAGAAAAAATGCGATTAAAAAGGAGGCCTTAGAAGCTCTATGCCAAGCATCACTGTCCAAGGATGCATCCGCATTCTGGAGGGCAGTAAACACTCCTTTCCTTTACGACAACCTCAAGGCTCGCATGGAGATTGCTATCACCGGGGAGGATTGGGTAAAGCACTTCTCAAATCTTTATAGGTCTCATGATGAAAGCCATATTTTAGATCCTATTACAATGGGTAATTTTGAAGCAGGGGGTGAAAAATTGGTGATAACCCTAGAGGAAGTTACGATGAGCTTGAAAGCAACAAAGAGTGGCAAGGCCGCAGGTCCTGATGGGATTCTGGCAGACCTGTATAAAGCAAATATCGAGATCTGGGGCCCCATGCTGGTACAGCTTTTCAATGCCGCACTAGCAAGGGGCTTAAATCCATCTTGGTTTACCTCGGTCATTGTGCCGATATATAAGAAGGGAGATAGACAAAACTGTGTTTGTTATAGACCAATCTCCCTTCTAGACTCATCGATAAAAATCCTCGGGAGAATCATCTTGGCAAGACTTCAAAGCTGGGCTGAGGGGAATGAGATAATGAGTGACCTACAGTATGGATTCCAAAAGGGCATTGGTACTGTTGAACAATGTTTAAATTTAATGACTATTCAGCAAAAGAACACAAGGGTAAAAGGTGAACGCTTGTTTCTCACGTTTGTAGACTTATCGTCGGCTTTCAACTGTGTGTCACATGTCAAACTGTGGGTAATCTTGAAAGGGTTGGGTGTGGAAGATTCCATCATCTGTTTTCTGAGAGAACTATACGTGGGAGCCACAACATCAGTTTGTTATGGTAAGGGGGGCGAATGTACCAGAAAATTTGGCGTGGGACGCGGAGTACGCCAGGGGTGCGCCCTGGCCCCATTCCTATTTCTGGTATACATAAATGGACTTGAGCACCATCTGCTGCGGGAGTGCAGGGATATGCCCAGGGTTGGCAAGAGATCTATCCCTGCACTCTTGTATGCGGATGATGCAGTCCTAATGGCACGCACTCCCTTAGCCTTACAAAACTTGATAATATCTTTTGAGAAGTTCATGTTGAGCTTAGATTTAAAAATCAATTGTAGTAAAACCTTCTCCATGAACTGTGGCATAAGATCTAGAAAGCAGATGCAACGTATGTTCATAAATATTGTTCCTCTGGAAAACACTCCCACTTTTCCCTATCTTGGTTTTTTGTTCCATGAATCTGGAGTTTGGACAAGTGCTGTAAAGGCCAGAACTCTTTTGTTCTTAAAAACAATAATGGCCTTTAAGAATTTTATTAAAAAGCTGGGCAAGAAACCAATTTGAGAAACTTTAAGTATATATAATGCCACGTGTATATCAGTAGCTTTGTATGGCGCAGGTCTTTGGGGATATTCGAACATAGAATCAATTCAAACAGCCGAAAACAAATTTTTGAGGGATGTCCTGACAGTCCCACAAAGTGTGGCGACTTACATTATTCATACTGAATTGGGACAACCCCATATATCTGACACTATTAAAACACAACCCATCCTCTTGTGGCATAGGGTATGGACAAATAATGAGTGTGTCATGAATCGGGCCATGTTGCAGGATGTATTAAAAATGGACAATGTGGGTAGATTTGAATGGCTAGATTACGTTAAACGTTTTCTTACTGATATTGGTTGCCAACAATATTATGAGGACCCACTTTTAATGTGCAATATATCAAGAAAAGCGTTGAAAAAACTGTGTATGGAATACCTCGAGGAAAAGGGAAGGCGAGAGGAAATGAGAAAAAAGACTGTTACCTCGCATCTCTTGTTATTAACTGGTGACAAAGTACAGCCATACTTAACCCTGCTGATGTCTAATTATGATAGATTTCTTTTGTCCCGTTTTAGATTAAATATTGTTTTTAGACTCTTGTCCTTCCCAGTAATGAATTCATGGATGTGAAATTTGCCTACCTGCCCGTGCGATGATTCCTCGTCCCAATCTGACATCCACATTTTATTTTTCTGTAAATTTTATATTTTACCACGTAGGAAATTCATTGTCCCATTCCTCAAAGAAATGAATTTAAACAGATGTCGCCCAGCCTTTTTAGAATTTCAGAGAATGGACACTGTTTTAACTGTTACTGTAGTTTTAAACTTTTTTAAACATGTTTTTAAATTACGGAAAACAATTGGTGTCGATGAAATTTATTAGAATCATCATTTTTAAATAACTTCCTTGTGTAATTGTGTATATTTATACTGTTGCTTTTATGGTTATTGTCTTTTAACCGAATAAAGTACTTTTTTTTTAACTTTGATCTGCAGGTTTCTTCAGAACAACACTGTATGTCAAGTGACCTGTAAATTAGTAAATAGGGCCTTAAAGTCAGGAATTATTATGGATCGTAGTGGTCCACATGGAGCACAAACCACAGATGAAGAATATCACTTCTAAACTGAGCCAGACAACAACACTGTGCTATTCCTGCTGCAAATCTGCAAATATTTCACACAATCTTTGTTATAGTTATTGTTAATTCTGTTCCCATACATTCTGAACTGCTCTAGTCATACCTCTGGTCTTAACATTCTTACAACAGAACGGTCAACCAATATTAACTGCTGTTAAACATCACCCCTGTTTCTTCCAATCAGTGTAGAATAAAACATGTTTTATGAGCAACTGCGCTAAGAACAATAACCATGGTGAAGTTCGTTGTATGACCTGCAGTGCTCCTGACTCATGCACCAATGAGCGTACCATCTCCTATCTGCATGTTCACCTCCAGCAAAATATTAGACAGTTGTGCCGCTTGACCGTGGTTGTTGCAATAAAACCAAGGTTTCTTCTGCTGGATGCATGGGAAGGTTCTCCTACGCATATGTGCTTGCTACCATGTATCTCCTCTTGCTGAGTAAACACTAGACTGCTCACTCCAATTGCCACATTGGTGTGAATTGCTCATTGCACTTCCCCTGTCCATGGGGGCAAAACAGGTCCAGACCCAGGTGTATGGTGTACCTAGTCTAATAATATCTGTGAAGTCCTAAGCGCATCTATTAATCTCAAACGTAAATAAAAAATAATGACATAGCATTCACCAAACTGGTCATGCTAATTGATTGAACGATTTACAAACAATACTAAGTATATGTGTGTATCATTCCGTCTGTGTACACCCATTTCATGACATCATATAATTAAATAAATATGTGAATCCATCCAGTCATTATACATAGGTCAATTTGATGACATCATATAATTAAGTGGCTCCCCCCTTGTCCAAAACCAACTGTGACTGTGTTCCTTAGTTCAACCTCATCATCAGTCCTAGCCCAGTTGTTTTCAATAGGTCGATCAATAGGTTATCAGTGATGTGTTGTGTTGTTTCTATGTACGTCCAATTGTATTACCTTTGCCACTTAACATCGGATCCTGCTTCAATGTTGGCTCATACGCTGCTTGACATTTGAATGATTTACCTATATACAATTTGTTTCATGGGCATATGATCACATATATAACATTCTTAGTGTTATTATAAGAATGTGCTGTGAGTCTATGGGTTTTGTTACCTACTTCTAAGACCTTTATGTTATATAGCAACCAACACAATTAGCAATTGCCACATTTGAAATGGCATACGATAGCTGTCAAACCCTAATGTTATGTGATGCTCTCCATCTTTGGTTGTTCCTTATGTGCCCTGACCACAAAATTCCTAATGTTCTTGATGTGTCTAAAGACAAATACGGGGCTGCTATTATTGATCTACTCCAGTAAATTCCATTGTCTTTTTACAATCTTCTCAAGTTTGGTTATTAACAGATTTAAATGTGGACACCATAATTATGGGTTCCATTTCAGGTTCCTTTTCTCTAGGTGTCAGTAAAGTCTCTCTGGGGCAATACCACACTCTCTTTAGTGCTGACCGAATGATTTTTATGGGGAAGACACTCTTTAGAAGCTTACTACTTAGAACTTCAGGTTCACAGCCTCTGGGTATGTGAAGGAACTGTCTATAGGCCAGGTTGTCGGGATGGCGGCCGCAGCAGTGACCGTGTGAGGTGGTGTGTACACGGCTTCCCATGGTTCCCCCTTACCCCCCGGAACGGACTGTGATTTCGCGCTGGGAAACAGGGTGTCTGCAGTAGGAGTATTGAAGCAGAGCCTTCATCGATTTGGATTTGGAGGTTAACGCGTCTCGTTGTAGATACAGTCCGACATTATCTATGCCCCCAAGCCGGTTTGAAGGCTCCAGCTGAGGCCGGTCACGAGACCCGCTGATTGGGGGAGACGCCAGCGTTGGGTGCGCTGGTTGCAGCGCGCACGGAGCAGTAGCCGCGAGAGAGTGCCTACCGCAGCTGCTGCGGCTTGGGACCCTGCGACCTGGAAACTGGATTTCGAAATTGCAGAGTGGGCTAAAGAACGGTGATGGGTCAAACCCAGATCTTTTGACTGGGTGTGAGTGTTTGATTGGTTCAGATGCTCCGTCCATCACCACCCCCTTTTGTACTGCTTTTGGCCGCCATAAGTGTGGCAGGGTATGCTCAGATGTGAGTCCCTTGCTCACTTTGCCACTGTATTCAAGCAAGCCTGGCTGAAGACGGATGTAATGCCAGAAACCGGTCCTAGGAAGATTGTTTCCGGTCCAGGGAAGGCATGGCTTGGCAGTTTGGGCTGGATTGTTCCCATGTGGCACAGGGTCAGACTGATTTGCATATGGCCATGTCTGAACTGGGGTGGCAGAGTGGGCTAAAGAACGGTGATGGATTAAACCCAGATCTTTTGACTGCGTGTGAGTGTTTGATTGGTTCAGATGCTCCGTCCATCACCACCCCCTTTTGTACCGCTTTTGGCCGCCATAAGTGTGGCAGGGTATGCTCAGACGTGAGTCCCTGGCTCACTTTGCCACTGGATTCAAGCAAGCCGGGCTGAAGACGGCTGTAATGCCAGAAACCGGTCCTCGGAAGCTTGTTTCCGGTCCAGGGAAGGCATGGCTTGGCAGCTCGGGCTGGACTGTTCCCATGAGGCACAGGGTCAGGCTGATTTTCATATAGCCATGTCTGAACTGGGGTGGCAGAGTGGGCTAAAGAAGGGTGATGGGTCAAACCCAGATCTTTTGACTGGGTGTGAGTGTTTGATTGGTTCAGATGCTCCGTCCATCACCACCCCGTTTTGTACTGCTTTTTGCCGCCATAAGTTTGGCAGGGTATGCTCAGACGTGAGTCCCTTGCTCACTTTGTCACTGGATTCAAGCAAGCCGGACTGAAGATGGATGAAATGCCAGAAACCGGTCCTCGGAAGCTTGTTTCCGGTCCAAGGAAGGCATGGCTTGGCAGTTCGGGCTGGACTGTTTCCATGAGGCACAGGGTCAGACTGATTTGAATATGGCCATGTCTGAACTGGGGTGGCAGAGTGGGCTAAAGAACGGTGATGGGTCAAACCCAGATATTTTGACCGGGTGTGAGTGTTTGATTGGTTCAGATGCTCCGTCCATCACCACCCCCTTTTGTACCGCTTTTGGCCGCCATAAGTGTGGCAGGGTATGCTCAGACATGAGTCCCTTGCTCACTTTGCCAATGGATTCAAGCAAGCCGGGCTGAAGACGGCTGTAATGCCAGAAACCGGTCCTCGGAAGCTTGTTTCCGGTCCAGGGAAGGCATGGCTTGGCAGTTCGGGCTGGACTGTTCCCATGAGGCACAGGGTCAGACTGATTTGCATATAGCCATGTCTGAACTGGGGTGGCAGAGTGGGCTAAAGAACGGTGATGGGTCAAACCCAGATATTTTGACTGGGTGTGAGTGTTTGATTGGTTCAGATGCTCCGTCCATCACCACCCCCTTTTGTACCGCTTTTGGCCGCCATAAGTGTGGCAGGGTATGCTCAGACGTGAGCCCCTTGCTCTCTTTGCCACTGGATTCAAGCAAGCCGGGCTGAAGACGACTGTAATGCCAGAAACCGGTCCTCGGAAGCTTGTTTCCGGTCTAGGGAAGGCATGGCTTGGCAGTTCGGGCTGGACTGTTCCCATGAGGCACAGGGTCAGACAGATTTGCATATAGCCATGTCTGAACTGGGGTGGCAGAGTGGGCTAAAGAACGGTGATGGGTCAAACCCAGATCTTTTGACTGGGTGTGAGTGTTTGATTGGTTCAGTTGCTCCGTCCATCACCACCCCCTTTTGTACCCCCCTGTAGTTACTGCAGCAGCAATCACAGGAGATAGTGGTCCTCCGGCAGGGTCAAGCCTAGATTCTATCTCATCAGCAATGGAGAAGGGCAGCGATTTGGAGTATGCTGGGTCCGAGGGCAAGTTCTACTCCATGTCTGATGTAACAATTTTCTCTGATAAGGAGAACGAAGAGGATAGCTTCAGCAACCAAGGAGACTGGGGGGATGTTTTAGAAGAAGATGAAGGTGACGATTTTGAACGTTCCCTTCCCCATGAGACAGTGAGGAAGGCAGCGGAGCCCGGAGAAGGAGCACTGTATGAGCAGAGTCTACCACTTGCTCAGCCGAATTTGGATGAGGATCTCGAGGAGGACTCGATCACTCTTGGCTTAATCTATAAGAGTATAATGGCTCATCATGTAGAAACTAAAGCAGAGGGCTTGCGCACACAAGGGGCTGTGAGGAAACTCCAAAATACACTGCGGCGTTTGGTAAAAACTTGTGCAGAGGTCTCGACTCGTGTGGTTGAGGTGGAAGAACCAGTTTCCTCAGCCGAGGACTGCCTGGTTAAACAGCAATCAGCCATTGAGACTCTGCAAAAGTCCAAAACAGAGGTGGACTGGAAGCTCACGGATCTAGAGAACTGCGCGCGACGCAATAATGTGCGCGTTTTAGGTAAAGCCGAGTCAAAAGAAGGGGCAGACCCACGGAAATTTATTGTTCAGCTCTTTATGAAAACCTTTCCAGAACTCAGTGATTGGAACTGGGAAACTGAGGTGATCAGGGCGCACAGGTTTCCATTTGTTGTGCAGCACCGTAGGAGTGAGCAACAAGCTGATCAAAATTCATATCCTAGGGCGATTCTTATTTGCCTTAATAACTATCTGTTGCGAGAGGCGCTATATGACCTGGCACGGACTGAGAAAAGATGGGTTGGTATGGGGTGTGAGTTTTTTTGTACGCCCTGATTTCTGTCCTGCAACGGTTCATGAACGATGGCAACTCGGGAAGTTAATTGCACCTTTTCAAGCAAACGGCGCCCAGGCCTTCTTGCTGAATCCGTCAAAACTAAAAATTATTTTTAAGGATCAAACTAGATACTTTACATCTGGGACCGCTGCACAGGACTATTTAAATGATATGGACAAAGGGAAGAAAAATCAGTGTCAATATCTGTTTCCCAGCAAATCATTATATAGCGGTGGATATTGAATTCTTTTGTCTTTCTCTTTCGACTACTGAGATTCTCTCTCTCTTAGGATTTTTCCTTTTTTTCTTTTTTTTCTGCCGCCTCTTTGAGTTTGACTGACTGCCTATTGTTCAGTAATGAATTTTGATCGCTGGGGGTATGCAGGAAAAGTCTGTTTCTAAGTTTCTAAGTTTCTGAGTTTCCTGTATGATTGTTAATATAGGTAACTGGTATGTACTGTAAAATCAAGAGAGAGGAAGGCAACAAATACTGGATTTTTGTCAGGGCGACACTTGAGAGATAGAGAGTGGGGGGCAGGGGAGTCAAAGGGGGGGCATCGTGCATATCACTTCTACATCGCAGAGGACATGATCCTTAAGCCTCAACTTGGGTGGCAGGTGTGTGGGGATGGAGGGTTGGGGGGGTTAGTGGGTGGGGTACCGGGGGGATGTGCGGGGGAAAAAAAAGAAAAAAGAAACTAATACATGAGTACAGTATGGAAATGAGTTTCTTTTGTGCGCTTACTGTTTGCTTTAGTCAGGGTGTGTGGTTTGTGAAGGGAACCAATGTACAGCTTGATGGTGGTTAGGGGCATCAGGATAGGCACGATGAATGTTAGGGGGCTGAATTCTGTTGATAAAAGACGGTGGGTGGCACATGAGCTACGAGTTCTTTTTTGCGATATAATGTGTTTCCAGGAGACCCATATAGTATGGTAAAAAAGGCAATTTCTTGAAGAGCTGGGATTCAATCTATTAGCTTGCACTAACTATTCTGGCACGTCTAGAGGTGTTGCAATCTGGTCAAAAAACATATAGGTAATACGGGCAGAATCTTAACCGACGGGCTGGGTAGGTGGGCAATTGCGGAATGTGTCATAGGTGCCACGATCTGCGCAGTTTATGGGGCTAATATAGATGAAGCCGCTACTTTATATTTTATAAATGTTGAGATAGCGACTTGGCCTACACCTTTGATCCTGTGCGGTGACCTAAATATAAATCTGGCACCTAATATTTTATGTAATGAGAAATTGATTTACAGTGGTAGGAAACCACGTGTCTTAAAAGCTTTGCAGTCATTAATGGATGCAAATGGCTTTGTGGATGTTTGGGCCTCTCTTCGGGGGGCGGAGGCTGGATATACTTTTTTTCTTTTCCTCATCAAAAGTTAGTGAGATTGGATTATTTTTTTGCTCCGCAATTGCTACTAAATCAGGCATTTATTCAGGTATATCCAAGAATCACATCAGATCATGGGCTAGTTATCGTGTCGATAACTGACATTGCAATAGTTACGAGGCCAAGGGGGTTTTCTTTCGATCGTAAATTATTATTAGATCAGCAATTTGTAGAACATAGGAAGCAATGGATTACCACCTTTTTTATTATAAATCGTGGGAGCACTAATGTAGGCTGTATGTGGGATACTTTCAAGGCCGCCTTCAGAGGTGAAGCCCTGAGTAGGGGACTGTATCATCAAAAAAAAAAGGCTGCAAAATCTCAGGAGCTATATCAGGAGTTGATAAAGGCTGAGGAGTTGCTTATGCAGGGTATCCATGCCAGCAATGATATAACTGCTTCGACAACGGCGGTGGCACGGCTTAAAGCAAGGTTAAATCTTAACTGGTCTCAGGAAACTGCTAAAAAAATGTTATCAAGCAACAACTGCACTATGAGTATGAGGAGGCAAGTGGTAGGTGCCTTGCCCAAAAAGTAAGATTGAGAGAGGAAGCTCAACAAATTAATAATATCTTAGATTCGAATGGTCATTCCGTTGAGAGTGAAAGTGGTATCCTGGAGGTGTTTTGACAGTTTTATGATTCACTTTATTGCAGAGATGAGTATGATGAGGATAGTGCGGGCACTCTAATTTGCCAATACTGCGCGGCAGATCTTTCCTTGGATGAGGCAGAAAGGCTGGACGCTCCAATTACGTTAGAGGAACTAGAAGCAGCGTTGAACGGATTGGCTGCGGGCAAGGCGGCAGGCCCAGACAAGCTACCTCTTGAAATTTCAAAAAAAAAAAAATCTGTATTGAAGCTAGATCTGCTAGCAACAGTTAGAACGGCTCAGAAAGGGGCTGCTCCCAAGTCTTGGGATACCCGGCTCATACCGTCCCATTTGGCTTTTAAATGAGGATGGGAAGATCTACTCAAAAATGTTGCTAATAGGCTAGCTTCAGTCATTACCCCATTCCATTAGTTTCCATTACGCAGCACAGTTTTATTCCGCATAGAGGAACGTCAAATCATGTTAGTCGGGTGATAACTCTCTTCGAATATGTCAACACAACTCGGGAGGCTCTATGTTTAATTTTATTGGATGCCGAGAAGGCGTTCGACCGAGTCTCATGGTGCTTTTTATAGGATGTAATGAGGCGTCGGGGTTTTGGGCCAGAGTTTATTACATCGATGCAGACATTATATCGCCAACCCGTTGCCTGTATTTGCACCATGGGACTCGAGTCAGATGCAGTACATATACAAAGGGGCACTAGGCAAGGATGCCCGTGCTCCCCACTTCTTTTTTCATTATATATTGACCCGTTTTTAAAAATGCTGGCATCCAGCACTAGGATTCAGCCAATAGGCATACAACACTATCAGTTTAAAGTCCTTGCGTATGCGGACGACGTTGCTGGTGTTACACCTAGACCAACCACAGCTATGCAGGAGATTGAACACTTAGCTGCAGAGTTTGGGGCAGATTCCGGCTATAAGCTGAATACGGCCAAAACCCAGTTGCTATGTGCTAATATGCCGACGTACTCTGACCCAAGGGTTTGTCAAGAGGTTACGTATCTGGGTGTCAAGCTTAGGGTCTCCGCAACTGCCTTGGTTAAATCAAACTGGGAGGCACTTCTGCTGGGGGTAAGAAGACAGTTAGACCGGGCTGAATGCCTTCATCTCTCCCTTGTATGGAGATGTAATTTATTCAAAATGATATTCCCTAAAATGTTGTATTTTTTTAGATGTGTGCCTTTAGAAATTCCAAAGACGAGCTTAGCACAGCTCCAATCTATTTGCATGCGTTTCATGTGGGTCAGGGGCAAGGCCCGTCGGGCTTTGCGATATATGGTATTACCGAGACTGTCAGGGGGCTGGTCGGTACCGGATTTCACTTTGTACTACTATGCTTGTATGATCCAAGGCATGAATATTTTGTTAACAGGGGGTGGCCATCTCGATATCGCGGAGTGCCCCTCCATATACCAGATGTTAATGGGAGTGAACGCTAAAAACTGCTTGTTCTTACACCTAGACTGGAGCTATTACAAGCGCACTAGATTTAAGGTCTTGGGGGCAGCGTATAAAGTGTGGAAAGTAATAAGGAGCATGTATGGGTTCGAGAAAATCTCTTGGTACACACCATTGGTATCCACAACATTTTTGCCATCTGACTTGTGGGATCGTGTGGTCCACAACTGGAGATTAAAAGGAATAAGGATGGTGGGAGATCTGTATTCAGATAGGGGTCTCAAATCATTTGAACAGCTTAAGGCTGCCTAGGGAGAATTTTGTTAAGTATCTACAAATTAGGCACCATTTGGTGAATAATTGTGGCATTTTCCAATCTAATCCCCTGATAGAAGGAAATATGAAAGCAGCAAGGATAGGCACTTTATATGGTCTTATGCTAAGTATTAAGGCTAATGATGTGGAAGAACAAAATCGTAAATGGGGGATTAAAGTGGGGAGACAGGATATACAAATATAGGTTTCTATTGATTTGGCCAGTCAATTATTCCTGTCCGCAAAACTGTCTGCCCAACATTTGAAATCATTTTTTAATCTTTATTATACCCCAGATAAGGTTTCAAAATGGACTGGGGATCAAATAGGGAAATGTTTTTGTTGTGGACACCCAGCGGCAGATGATGTTCATATTTTCTTTGCATGTCCATCTTTAGTTAGTTTATTGACGCAGCTGGAGAAATTTCTAAAAGAGATTCTCTGTGTCCCTACGCAATTATCTGCTACTCACATCCTCTTAGGGGTAGATATGGCATCTGGTGCGGTAGGAATATCAAAGCACCAGGCTTTTTAAATATTTTTAGCTACAGCTGTATATAGATTAACTATAGTTTCACATTGGCTTCAACAGGAGCCGCCTACATGTGAGGCCTGGAGGGCACGGTTCTTTTCTGTATATAATATGGAGCACAGTTTATATGCCCTCAAAGGCCATCGTAAAAAGAATATTGGTCGGCAAATCTGGGGCACAGTCTCGCAATATTTGGATTGTGAAATGTGAAACCCGGGGCCAGCTGGGTCCCTTGATTTTTGTTCATCATGGCTACATTTACATACCTTAATTCATGATTTGTAACATAGGCATTTTTTCTTTTCTTTATTGGTTAATGCATATGCTGTGAATATTGTTTGCTTTTATCTTTGTTTTTCTATGTCAATTTGAAAGCCCGCAGTGTACATTGTATGTATAATATCAATTGGAAGCTACTGACTCATGTATTTTCAATAATTTTTTTTTTTAAAACAACCGTATAGTGAAGGATTCCAGTTCACAAAGAGGTCAATGTCACACCATGAACAACTCAACTATGTCTCTATGACAGACCCTTACACAGATTCCCTGGACCATTTATTGTCCTGTCTTCAAATTCCACAACACATAGGTTGCCTATTTCTGGCTCAAAACATGCTCCCATAGCTACATTTTTTGCTTGGAGATAAAACTCATTCTTTAACATAAAATAGATTTGTGTTAGTGCTATCACTGAGAGTTGCATTTTGATTTCAGAGTCTGTTTATCATTCATGGTGGATGTGTTTGGTGTATTGTGTGTAGAGATGCATTTTGAGGAATAGTCATATACAATGACTTCACATCCTGTGCAAGGAGATTGGTGCCTCCTTGGTAAACTGTAACCCTTCCATAGTGTTTATGAAGTCTGTGCTATCCTTCACATAGGACCTCACTGCTGGTACAAGTGGCTTAAGAAAAATATCCACGTACCTACACGCTGGTTTTATTACTTAGTCACTACCTAATACAACAGGTCTCCCAGGTGGTTGTTAACCCTTTAGGTGCTGCCGTCGGCCAACGGTCGTCACGGGCACTACCTCCCCAGTGCTGCGTGCGACCGCTGGACGTCCAGTTCAGCACTGGATAATGGACAGCGCAGCACTGGGGAGGTTTGTTTACTAGCTCCTAAGGTGTTAAAGTCCTTGTGTATCTTTAGCAGTGTCTAGAATACTGGTGCTCTCGGATGTGTTGTGTTCAAAATTCATATTCTTTCTCATTGAAACAGCCTATGCGTAACCCAAAATCAGTGATGTTCCTTAAGTATTTGTGTTTCTTTTCCAATGGGTCACCTGGTAGTTTCCCATAGTGTAAATTATTGCTAAGTTGTCTTTTAATTTCTTACCGCCTGATTCATCAAGCTAAATCGCACTCGCAAAGGGCAAGATTCTCAGAATCTTGCCTTTTGCGAATGCAATTTTTGCATTTGGGATTCATCATCCCAAATGCAAAAGTCGCTATTTAAGAATTCGCACATTTGCGAAGAATTGAATTTAAGGAATCTCTATTTGAGATTACTTAAATGCAATTCATGAAGCATTTTAAAATTGCGAAAATGCAATTTTGGGCCGCTATTTATCGAGAGGTCAGACCTCTCGGTAAATAGCAAAAACTTAGAAAAATGCTTTTAAAAGCATTTTTCTAAGTTGCATGTTGCACACACACATATCCTTTGGACATGTGTGTGCGCAACACCTGTTTCAATTTACATTTAAGGGGTGCTACAGGGTGTCCTTTGGACACCCCTGGCACCCTTTCAATCGCTATCTTATTTGCGATTAGCTAATTGCTAATCGCAAATAAGGAATACTCCCCATTCCTTCCTATGGGCCTTTTGGCCCATAGGAAGGAATGGGGAGTTATTCCTTATTTGCGATTAGCAATTTGCTACTCGCAAATAAGGAATGTGTAGGAATCGCTATTTATTTAGCAATTCCTACAAGAATACCGTTTTGCGAGTCCTTAATAGCGATTCGCTATGAATCGCTATTAGGGGCTCGCAAAACGGCCCGTTGATGAATAAGGCTGATAGTGCTCAGGACATTGACTCAGTTCAGTTCATTTAGCTTTATTTCGATTTTGTTTATACAAATCATAAAAGTGTACAATATTAAAAACATACGATTAAGACAACCTTAACAAGGGTCACAAAATATTGACAAAGTTAAAAGTGAGAATTTGAAAGATTGTTCAAAAGGAAAGGATCCCGGTCCTAAAATGTGCATACCTAATTCATTGTAAAAAACAACTTTACACAGTATTTAGGGATTTAAATATTCTAGCAGTCCTGCCTTTACATAGATATCGCCCTCCCCATGGTCTACTAATAAAAGCCACTGTAGTGTTGCATATCGCGACGATTAGGTGCAGGGAGGTTGCTATTGATCAATCTCCAGACAGATTTACCGATAGCATGGGTATAGCCTGCCCCTGGTCTAAGTGCGGGGAGATGAGGGTAAAAGTCATAGAGGTCCCCAGTATGTATCGGTCCATCTTATTCTTGCCGGTACCAAGATTGGAGGAATGAAACAATGTTTCTGTTAAAAAATTTCACTAAGACCAGATCCCCCACGATATCCTTTTGCAGGGGACCTAGCCAGCCCACCCTTCTAACAGCTAGTATTTTGCCATTAAGTTCAGCAGGCAGGGGTCTATTCCTAGATAACCAGTGGGTAACTTTGTTTTGTAGTTCGTGTTGGGTTTCAGTTTTTCCCCGTGTGATTGGTGGTACTCCTGATAGAACATAAACAAAGGGAGCAGCCTCTGGTGGTAAGTGAATATGAGGTGCTATGTTTGACCCCGAACTGGCGATGTTGCGGTGTGGAAATACACGATTAGGCAGAGGATAAGGAACCTTTGGATCTAGTATATTAGGCGCTGAGGCCTGAGTCTGAGCATTGGTGCTTAGTGCAGTTGGTTTCGGGGTTCCAGAAACAGCAGATGAAGGGGATTGCCTAATATATACCTGATTTTTTAAGGGGGCCAAGTTTGTGTTGACCGTCGTCTCTAATTGTGTAAGTCTATCCCCTAGAAGGTCTGATTTTGCCATCAATGGTGAAATGGCAGAGTTAATTAGCCGTTCAATAAGAGTCAATAAGGACGACTATGAGGGCGATGCTGAAAGATCTATTCCTCCCACGGTTTCCCCCCGGTTCTGGAGTTGGAGGGGAGGTAGTCGCAGAACAGCAAGGAGTTTGAAGACAATTTGGGATGTTTAGATTGATTCCCATTTTGTTTGTCTGTTTCGCACTTCCTTTTACCAGGTGGAGGCCGTACAGTTGCTGTACTCTGGGCGTCTGCTGGATTGATTTGGGGTTGTTCGTACGGACTGTTATTCAAGTTTAGTGAACCAGTTGGGGTGCTAATGTAGTCAGGGCTGCTAACAACTTTAATGTACTTAGTTCCACGCAGTCTGTTTAGTTCGTCTAGCCCTGTTAAGCTATTCCCATAACCAAAAACAGATACGCGAGGATGATTAGTAGTTATACACTCAGGTGACTGCATAGAATCGTTTACCCCTGAGTTTAAGGGAGATTGCTGAGTGGGCTTATTTCCTTGAAGGTATTGTGTCCCTTTTGGCAAGCCCCTATATGAGATAGCTTTATTTATTGCCCTCTTTCGTGTCATCGTGATAACAGGGGTATGATCAATCAGTAAATAGGAATACTCAAACGGATGATGAAAAGTACCTTGTTGGTGAGTTCAATAGGAGGTAGACGTTTGTGCCCTCTTTCTGATGGAGGCAAGGTGTGTGGCCCGACCCGTCCTTCTCGGTCCTCTGAGGGCCACAGAGGGCCCGCCCTTTGCCCGGGCTTTCCCCGGGCGCTCCCGTGCGTGACTCGCGGGGCGAGGGGCGTTCCTCTCTTTTCTGGCGCCTCCGGGCGCAGAGGTGGCGTCAGGGACGCGACTCAGCCGCCGGGGCACCTGGGAGGTGTAGTGTTTGACCCCCCGGTGGCTGCAGGCGAAGTGGCGGTGTAGGTGCGACAGCCGTTCCCCTCACGGCGTCTCCCTCGCGCTGGTGGGGCAAGAAGAAGCAGCAGCCGTTCCCCTCACGGCAGGTAAGTAAAAGATTCCAGCGTCCCACAGAGCGCTCGGCGGCTGCAGGCGAAGTGGCGGTGTAGGTGCAACAGCCGTTCCCCTCACGGCGTCTCCCTCGCGCTGGTGGGGCAAGAAGAAGCAGCAGCCGTTCCCCTCACGGCAGGTAAGTAAAAGATTCCTGTGACTCAATAAAGAAGTATTTCCAGTTGCAGCAGTAGCAGATTCATCAGGCAGCCCCAAACCTTCCCATAGAAGCAAAGGCACTGCGCGGCGGCCTCCTCAGCCTGCAGAAAACACTGAACATTAAGCAGATGTGCATTAACGTGCCCGGCGCGAGGGTCCAAGGGAGAGGGAGGGAGGCAGACTGAGTAACTGGTGCGCTCCCCGCCGCCCTCAGAGGGAAGCTGTTGCTGGCCGTGCCGAGCTCTGGTGGAACTTTTAAATCTGACAAACCCAAGCAAGCCAGAGAAAATGTAAACATGAGGGCGGAGACGGGCTGCAACCAGGTTCAGTGAAATCTGAACTCCCGCGGCCTCATTGGGTACATTGACTCACAATGGCACCCCCTTTTCCCGCAGGTTTCATTTGATATCTTGATTGTCACATACGTCTGCAAGGGCCTTTTGCTCTGCGTTGCTTATGCTGTATGCAGTGTACGTTTTTATTTTTCAAGCATGCTAATCTGTCCCAGTACTTGATTCTCAAAGGCCAAAACCTCTGGGAGCATGAGATGTGATGCTGAGTAAAAGGTAGAGGGAGGATGCAGACCTGTGCCATCCCCATTAGGGACAGAAGACTTACCCTTAAAAAGTATATGCTAGCAAATTGTCCTAAAAAAGTAGAAAAGTTATATTTAAATGGTATGTGAGTCAGGTTCGTTAATGATGACAACACCCAGCCCTTTACTAAGTATACTCTTATCATCTGCTTTTAGTCTTTGTTTTGAGATATTGTTGATTGGTGATGTCACTTTCTTTCTTTCTTCACTATTTAGCATCCTTTTTTTTGGTTCCTTGTTTGCCTCTCTCCAGGTTTGTATTGGTCCCACCACCATCCTGTCCCTTTCCCCCTTCCTCTGTTGTTGGGCCTGGCTTTACACTGTTGGGGGCTGCTGTACCCCCAAAAATGTCACAGTGGTAGACTGAGTAGGGCTATGGGAAAACTGTTCTCAGTTGTTTCAGAATCAGAAGAACTTGCAGAAGGTTCCAAAAATGTCTCAGTTATACAATTTTGCTGAGTCCTTTTCACTTTACTGTCTTTGCTATCAGGATGGTAAAAGTCTTTACAAATGTAAGGGTATACCAGTTCTTTATTGTATTTCACTGCATCTTTGCAAACTTTCTCTATTTCTTTACCTATAATAATTCATTGAAACTCTTGACTTGATTTCTGCAGGTTTGCGAAGGCTGTCTTGCCGTTTTCTATAATGTTCCCTTCCCTGATCTTGTCCTTTAGTTCCTTTATATAGTTTTTAATAGTCTCAATTTCTTCATGGGCAGTGTTAATGCCCAGAACTATTCAGTGCTGCATTCAGTTGTTGGCAATAAAACTAAATGTGTTCATAAATGATTCGTTTTGTGTGGAAATAATGGGAGTGTTTTTCACCTGCAGTCCCGAGGCATGGTGTTTGCGTTCTTTTAAAAAAAAAAAATTATTAGGCCAAAGGGTACAAACAAAGATAAATCACAAATACAGAAATAATTTAAGAAGAAACATTTTTCACATATACATTAAAATCCCCATAAAGACAAAAAGAGAAAGCAATAATAATAATATTAATAATAATAATAATGAAGAAAAAGCAGTTCAGATTATCATCATCATAACAAAACTATATTTGATCTATCGAGGTAGGCCATACAAGTACAAGAAAAATAAAAGAAGTTACAGTACAATGCAAGAAGATGAAGTGGTTATTAGTACGAAATAAAAATAGTTAATAGTTTGATAGTTACATTTAGTGTCAAAGTCAAAGAGAAGGGGAGAAAGGTGCTAACCTCAAAGGGCGATCCACTATACATTTCAGTCTACCAAAGTTTCTCTTAAACCATCGAGCTTCATTTAAAACTTTGTACAAGGATTAAGATTATAAATATTGCAAAGGTATATAGTTAAAAACCATATAATGTAGCTTTAACAGTTCAATTCAAGAACACCTGTATGCTAGGTGACAGAGATAAAAGCGGACTGAAACATGGACAGGAACAACTAAGTTAATCACGGTCACACAATTTTCTTTAAGGACTAGGCCATTTCAATTAATCACAGCTAGATCTAAGTTTGACTGCGGACCTCAAGATGCTACAGATGTGTAACACAATGTAGCTGGTAAGCATTTGTAAAAAGATGAACACTGGTCTGACCTGTCTAAAATTGCCCTTCTTTAAAAATGGAATATAATAAGAATTTCTAGGTACCTCGTAGAAACTGCAGAACATCAAAAAAAGCATCATGTCCTGTGGAGACTTCCCGTCCAACCACAGGCAGGGAGGCTCTGTCCCCTATGTTCCCCACCAGGGTGGGCCAGGAGGTAAAGAAAAAAGTCCAAAAGGAACCTAGTTAGTAGAAAATGATCATGGGAACTTTCAAGCCAGAAGAGATAGGGCTCGGTTGATGGCACAGTTTTCAATGGGAAATACCCACGCAAACTAGGCTTCTTCAGCTCCCCTTCTTCCCTTTCCATTTGCTGTTTTAAAAAAAAAGAAAAACTCCTTCACACATCCCTGGTCTCTTCTGCACATACTCTCAGGATGTATAAACAAATCAACCCCTTCCAGGTCAGCAAGACAGTCCCTAAATACTTGAGCCAGGGAATATTGTAATAGTAATCCAGGGAGAGGCAATCAGGTAAAATGTCCTTACTTAGGGCAATACACTCCCTTAGCCACAAGTTAATCGACAATGATAGGGGTGATAAGACAGCAAGTCGTAGTGAAAAACCGACCCCAGTTTGCTGGGCACTACGATATGGGGGATGCACTTTGGTAAACATAAAAGACTTTTTAAAAAAGTATTTTCAACAACTTGGAGTTCCTCATGCTCTGTCTAACCCTAGATCTCGCTAACATAAGCCAACTGAGTTAAGCACTTGGCCTCATAAATCTTCAAGAGGGCCCTATAGGTCTACGGCCCAACCTAGATGAAAAAGTGAAAATGGCAGTGTTGGCTTTGACAAAGTCCCCACTTGTTTACTGATGAGGAGATGCCAGGTCATCTCAGTGTCAAACACTACTCCCAAATATGAGAAAACATCAGTCTTAGGGACCGGTGTCGATCCCACAGCAAACATATAAGGTTTATTGGGGCGTGAACCTACTTGCATTATGAAGGATTTGTTGTTATTCACCAGCAAGTTCAGGTCCTGTATAAAATGGGCAAACAAATTCAATAACGTTTGCAAACCCCTAGTTGTCCTAGCCATGAGAACAGCATCCTCCGCATACAGTAATACAGGAAGGCTTTGCTGACCCACCTGTGGACAGTCAGTTTTCAGCTTCACAAGGGTCTGCTCCAAGTTGTTGATTTACAACGTAAAAAGAAATGGGGCCCGAATATACCCCCCTCAAACCCCTCTCTCAATTGAGAGCTGACGGGTGACTCTCAGGTCCTTAGTATATTGTGCCTTGGTATCGCTAGGTAAGTCCTCCCCAAAAAATGTACAATATATGGGCTAACTCCTAATGACAACATGATCTGCCAAAGTTTTGATCTATTAACAAGGTCAAAGGCTGAGGACAGGTCCATGAAGGCTAAATATACTGTGCCGGGGCGTGCAACAGTGTACTTGTTATGTACCATGTACAGGTTTAAACTTTGGTCCACTGTGGATTGACCCAGGCTAAAAACATATTGGGCGTCAGACAAAATGTTATTGTCCTCAGCCCAAGTAGAGAGTCTATTAAGAATGATGAGGCCTACCACCTTTACCACTAAATCCAGAAGAGAAATAGGCGTATAACAATGAGTACTATCTCAGTCTTCCTTTTTGAAGACTGTTACAATTGTAGATAGTGCCCAAGAGTTAGGACAGCCAGACTCAGCTGCGGCATTATTAACTGCGGTGAGGGTTAGTACCCAGATGTCCATGTTTGAAATGTACAGGTCCAGGAGTATCCCGTCAGGGCCTGGGACCTTATTTTTTGTTGACCCAGCTATATTCTCTCTAACTTTCTCAGGTGTAAAAACCACATAATGGGTCCCCTCACCTCGGCACACATCTACCTTTGTGGCAGAAGGGGATAAGAACATGTCCTCAAAGTGCATCACCCATTCATCTTCGGTAATGTGTGAGTCCAGGAGATTAATGTCATCACCTGCCAGGCAGGGATTATAGACGATACTCCAAAACTTAGAACTGTACATCAGGGCACTGGCTTCTATTAGGTTTGCCCAGGCTTCGTCTTTCAAGGCAGATTTACACCTAGCCAGAGAGGCTTTATAAAGTCTATGATAGACCTTAACAGTGGAGGGGTCTCTTGGTTTCTCGCCAAGGACTACTCTCAAATTCCCGTAGGGCTCGAGTACATTCTGAATCAAACCATCCTGGGGCCCCCAGAAGGATGCTGAGCTGCCTGGACCCTTAGTATTCTAGCAGTTACGCTTGAGATCGCATTGAAAGCCCCTAAGATGTCTACTGACTTACCCTGACAATCTAGGCAGGTTGCAAACTCTTTATGACACTGAGAGAGCAAGGAGTCATAAAACTTATCTAGAGAAATCTGTACCCACTTGAATCTCCTTCTGCTGTCCTTTGTTGACAGCAACCCCCTGGATTCTACTCTGTTGGTTTGGGAAGACCGGGACCAACAAGTAGACATACACACTGGGTTAGGATCACTGTGCTCACTTTCCTGAATAGAAAAGTCCAAAATATGTGCAAAAATGGAAGTAGAGACAAAAATAAAATCTATAAATGACTCACACCCTCTGTCAGTAAAAGTAGGGTTGATATCATTAGTCTCCGGGGGCAAATTGTTCATTGATAGTGTTCAATCAAACTCATTTACAATGGCATTAAGTGAATTTCCCTGTAACGGGTGCTCCATATGCAACCCTGACAGCCATGCACATCCCATGTGGTTAATCCCTTCTCACCTCAAATCCCCACACAAGTGAATATTAAAACCTCCTGCAATCATAAGATTAGTGTGGCTCTGTATTTTTAAAAACGAGTTTCTCAAGCCCAACCAAGAGATGGTATGTTATGTTATGTTAGGCTTTTTTGTATAACCCTCGAATCACCGTGGGGCATCTTGGCGCTTTACTCAGAATAACATCCGGGAAGGAACAACTAGGAGGGAGGGAGCCTTAATACAGGAATACCTTTAGATGTTTCCTGAAAACACGGTAAGAGGGGATCTCTCGCAAAGATATTGGGAGGCTGTTCCAATAATTGGCGGCGAGGTAAGAAAAAGCCATACCACTGACCTATGGAGTCTAATGCGGGGTACCCGAAGTAACTGCCTCGAGCTAGACCTCAATGGACGGCTGGGGACATGTTTTTTCAGTTTATTTTGTAAGTACATTGGGCCCTGACCCTGAAGTGCGTTGAATGTCAAACAGCAAATTTAAAAAAAGGATCGTTGTTTTATGGGTAGCCAATGAAGGTTTCTCGACAAAGGCAGTGATGGGGAGCCCGCCGGCATGTTCAGGACCAGCCTGGCTGCCGTATTTTGGATTACCTGCAGTTTATTTAGAGAAGTTACTCCAACTTCTGCTAGTAGGGCATTTCCGTAATCCAAACGGCTAATAACCATCGCTTGGGTCAGCGTTCTGCGGTGCTCCATAGGAATGAAAGGGAAGATTTTCCGCTGTAATCTAAGCCTATAATAGCAGGCCCTGGAAACCGCGGTTAGAGAGATGTTACAGCCTTCAATATGAGAGGCTACAGCGTTATAAACGTTCATAGCCAACAACTTATTTGGCTCCCTTGAAAACATCTGAGCCTGCATGGTGAAGAAATCCGTGGGACTGTTACAAAGCTACTACTACTGGTTTTCTAACCAGGGAGACAAAACTGACCAGACCCGCCTTTGCTCTGCCCACACTTGAGGGAGTAGCTTGTACAAAGAAGGTTTTACAACCTTGCAAGAAGACGTTTTTGGCAATGGCCCATGTTTCCTGCAGGCATATGCCATCGTACCGTTTCATAAAAAGTATCCAACTTGGATCGTGAAACTTGCTTGCTAGCCATGCGATATTCCAAGAGATGAATTTGCATTTGGAAGAAACCTGGTTGGCCTGCCCCAAGGGCCCAGTTGTCTGCTGGATAGAAATACTATTAGGTTCAGAAGAGGCTCTGGCAAGCAGTCAATCACAACATTCAAGCGAGCCAATAGTGCATACCTATTGTATGTATAAATGCCAGTGGCGAACACCTGCCGTGATTCCCAGTCACAGGCGTTTGGTCCACACAAGCTCCTAGCTCCGGGAAGGATCAGGTAGATCGAGGGCCTGAAAAAGTAACCCAAGGGGAGGGCCTTGATGGCTGAATTTGGTCCAATGCTGTCAGGCTGCTAGATCAATGTGAGCATTCTGTCCGCAACGTGGCGACTGTTGAAACTAATGACAATTCAATCACCACTCCACACCTTCCTAACTCTTCCCACCCAGCTTATTCTCCCTAACATTTGGTTTTCTACTCTCGGTCCTGGAACAGCATTGGATTTCAACCAATGCACCACCTTTTTCTTTAGTTGGTCATATTCTTCCTTTGCTCCTACTGGGAGAACTGGGATGTTTGCAAGACCTACTACAAGGGGGGTAGATTTTGGTGGCAGATGGAGAGTACTTGTGCATCAAGTGATGATGTTAGCTGCATCATGACCAAGGTTATAAGCCTCTCCTCTGGGCATCACAGCTTCTCCAGGATTACGCTTGGGGTAAGAGGGGACCACCTCTTTCGATGTTATGGATGAAGTTGGTGGGTAAGTAGGAGATAAGGATAAACATGGGTGGATGGAGTGCCGACCAATGCTGACTCCTGGGGGAGTTGGGGCTGGGCCGGTGGATTTCTAATGTCATAGCTCTGTGCACTGCAAGTCGCTGTGATCAATGGAGCGGTTGGAGCCAGGGGCGTTGCACCTACTGCCCCAAAGTTGCCTTGAAAAGACAAATTCATGGAGGGTAAGTCACCTTTCTAGTGCAGACAGGTGTTCAACTATAGGATCTAATTTAAGGTCCAGAACAGCTGTGATAGAGGCCATGAGGAGGTCCAGCATGGCAGTCAGGTCCAATTTAGATATAACAGGAGTGTCAAGGGAACAGGGATTCATCCCATTGCTCTTACGTCATGTGGCGTTACTCCTGATGGGGGGGCATTACCTTTTGGTTGTCGCGCCCTTCCCTGTTTGAGAGTACTGTGTGGGTAATGTTGAGGCTGCCACCTGATCCAATGACTGAGAGGTACCTTGGACCAAATGTGAACCGATTCTGCTGCCCATAACCATATCAGTATGTGGTGAGTCACAAATCATGATGGAATCAGAATGAACTGAGGTTGTGGGGCGGAAGGCATTCAAGGGGCAGTTAAGTGCCTGGTTCTCTGGGGAGCAAGCGAGATGTTGAGCAACTAGCTCTATCTCCTTGTCTAAGACGCCAACAGCTCTTTGTAAAAAAGCGTCCATGGTTGACACTGTGTTCGTAGGTGTTTTTGACAAACCTCCTGCTTGCTTATGCCTCCCCATGATGACGTGCCCAACCAGCCTCAAAGGGTTCAGGCTGTATACTACATCTGCTTGTGAACCCTTTAGGGTCAGTTAGGCTGGTTTGCTGCTTGCATTAAAAGGATCGCTCACAAGCTAGATTACAGGTGGCGCGAGGAAGTCATAACATGGACAACAGCAGGGCAATGAAGAAATTCTATTAGTTTGAAGGACCCTGTAGACAATAGAAAAGGAGCCTGTACAAACAAAACGGAATGGCAATCCTCTTTAGTGCGTGCTCACAATACAAAGTAGTCTCTACGGTGACCGAAATAAAAGGAAATTTGTTGGCAGTCAGGGTACAATGGGGGAATACACAATTAACAATTGTGTCCTTATATGCCCCAAAAGACAAGAACCCTTTCGACGCCTAGCTCTAGCTGAGGGCCTTGCTTCACCTGATTCTGCACTTCTGATTGGGAGGGACCTCAATGTTGTGATGGATCCGGAGTTGGATAGATCAGGACAGAGGGCTACTCACGCAGGGATGTTGTCGCAGGCTGGGAAACATTTGCGCTCTGTGGAACCAGCTTAAAAACAAAAGGCATATTTAATTTCCTTGCAAGTCCCTTGCAGAGTGGTAATCCACCAGGGCCCGTAAATTAGAAGTTACCATTGGGTCTGCAGCACCTATTTTGCCACCCACTTAAGTAGCACCTTAAAACATGCCCCAAGCCTGCCACTGCAGCCTGAATACAGTTTTAAACTGCCCCGTTAACTTGACATTTAAACCCCCAAGCATTACAGATTTACCACTACGTCTGGGAATGCTTCAGAATGCTATGGCCCCCAAGAAAGGCGTAACAAGGAGAAATATCTTTATTTCTCCTTATTTTTTCCTCTTTCTACGAGTGACGCATTCTGCAGCACAGTTAGAAAGAGTAAAATGCCTCGGAGGATTGTTTTTGTACAAAAGGTTACCCCTTCCTGCACAAAAACAAACCTGTCTACAAAGCAGTCAGCCTTGAACCATGTTACATGGGTGTCTCTGTAGGCACTAGGCAGCAGTTTGTGCGCCAGTGCAGGCAGAGAGCAGGAATGTGTAATATCATAGTCTAAAGAACAATAGGAACCCCAGAAAAGTATTTTTGAAGACATAGGACTGGGGGAAGAAAGAACACCATTTTAAAACAAGACATCCTAGTAGCCTGTCTTAGAATTTACAAAAGACAATAATATCCTTTGCTACAAGGACACACTATAAGCCCACTGCCAGGAATATTTGCTGGAATTCACAAGTTTTCATCCGAGACCGCTACGCGAGAATCTTCCCTATGGTCAGTATCTCCGGTTGAGGAGGAACTGTACCCATTTGGAGGATTTTCGTGACCAATCAAGGGATCTTACCACCAAGCTGGAAAACAGGGGATACCCCGAACCAGTTCTAAAGAAAGGTTACAAGAGAGCGAGAAACCAACCGTGGGAAGCTCTCGTTGAGAATGTTCAAAAAACACAGAATGACATTCCACTGACCTGTGTCACCACCTACAGCTCTGCCTCCAAAGCTGTCAAACGAATTACACAAAAGCATTGGCGTATCCTGGACAGCAACAAGAGGATTTGGGAAAAAACGCTGTTCTCTTTCAAATGGTGCCGCAGTTTAAAAGACAGTCTGGTCAACACACAACCTATAGTACAGAATACAGGTATGACAACATCAGTAATCAATGCTTGGGGTTTGCCCAAAGTGACTGGACACTACCCCTGCTCCAATTGTAGTATCTGCCACCTTACCAGCCACACTAAGACTCTAGAGTTGGAACCAAACAAAACGTGGACACAAAGGGCACATACTAATTGTAATACGGTAAATGTAATCTACCTCATCACGTGCCCTTGTGGACTACGTTACGTTATAATGACCTTTAGGAAGGTCAAACTTAGGATTTGTGAACACCGGAGCAACATTAGGTGTGGCCGTGCTACAACAAAACTTAGTGATCACTGCATACAGAGTAATCATACAACAAATGATATACGCTGGACAGTGATCGAACAGGTGGATTCCGGGAAGAACGCTCAGAAGATCTTATTCGAAAAAGAGCAAAGGTGGGTGTGCCGTCTGGGAACCCACATAAACGGCCTAAACGATAATATCCCTTGGTCCACGGTCCTCGAGAATTTAGATCCACAACTTCATTTACAATCCCAACAATTACATCAAGGATTATGTTTCTCAGAGGATACTTTTTAACTGGTGACCACTGCCTAATGAATATGTCGCTCTGAGGGCATTTTGAAACTTTTGACCACTGTCTGAGAACCTCCCTCAGGGATATTGTCATATACCTATCTGAAAACAAGTGCATGAATTAACATCCAGTAGCTAAGGTTCTGATGAACGCAATGTACAACAAATCTAGCCATCCACATGGACTGCTCAGCGAGCGCTCCATGTTTTATGTTTTATGGTATACATGGGAGTTTATTTTCTTGCGTATCATTATTATTTTTCTGCGTCCTACTACAAAATGTAAATGCCTTCATGTACAAAAAAGGCACACGAATTAGACAATTAGCACTCATTATCTCAGTGAGATGTGCACTTTCCCCAATTGAGCGCATGATTTTAATAACAAGCGCCTTGGGTTCTATGTTCTTATCTCCTTTGTTCCGCCTCTTGTCTTGGGAAAATTTGAAAAACTTTAGAAAACCTTTATTTAACTACGAGCAGCCAACAGATGGACGCTGTCAGTCTCGAGCTCCACGAAATGGTTGCCATGACGATTTACCATAACCCACAACCTCTTTTCTTTAACCCCCACATAACTGGTTACCATCTGCTGACTCTGGTGATTGGTCCTGCGGTAACTACGTGGTCGCTTTAACCAATGATAGTGCGGAAGTACAGGAAGTAGGAAGTGGCCAACCCCATGAACGGCGCTTTTGCCGTTTTTTTTTACTATTTCTATCCCCCGCCCATGGGACACCTCAGTCTTTGGGGTCCGGCGCAGGGGTATGCAGGTGCAATAACAGTGCCTAGCTAAGGAGGCGTGAGTAACATGGAAGACAGATAAGTACACCGTCTGAATGTTATGGCTACCTTATGACTCGCCTATTCTCTTTCTTTTATTCAACAGGGTGTGCCATTTTGCTATCAACCCCCGCCCCCCGTGATCCATGGTGCTTTGAACTTTAGCGCCCCCTGTAAGAGCGTGTTTTCAGTGTTTTAAGTTTTAGACAACACTTAGCTTGAGTAATTACTAGTAGCCCGAAATGCACTTGAGAGCTGCTTCTTTTGATTTACGTCACTCGTGAAATCTAAAATTATGGGCATTTCACTATCTTTTCCGTTCCAGTTTATTGCTCTAGCCACGGTATGGGACATGAAGGACATTTGTCCCTGCGTCTCCACAAGGTTATTGTTACCGCTTATGAGCACGAGTTCACTGTATCCTCACTCGTACTCTACATATGGCTATGATGTCACTATGGTAACACCCTAAGCAAGTGTGTACACTCAAAGACAAAAACGGAAATTGTTTTTAACTATGATCTCCTCTTCTTTTTCTTATTTATGTTATGTCTGTTATCTGTCTATGTCTATGTGTCAGAATAAACTCGGTTCCACTCCAACACGTTGGGATCTTAGAAACCTTTTTATTTTTTATTTTTCACACAAGTAACCCCAGGTTAGGGTGGGCCTTAGCGCGCCCATACCGCCGGGGTTCTTACATAACACTAATCACTCACACATTGGTCCTGACGAATGCCTGATTAATTACATCACATAGGCTGAAACATATTGACCTGATCACCACACTTAAGGGTAATCTTGGACTTATAATCCTGGTCCTTTATCCTTCACTGTTTTTACTCTGTCCAATTGGCAAACTAATAAAATTCTTTTTTTTACCTAATTGTGACATTTTAATCCTTCACTTCACTTTCACGAAAAAGAACCAGCTCCGCACTAACTCTGGTGTCGCAGCACACTAGGGTGGCATTCGGCCACTCCCGGTGGGGCCCAATGATGAAGCATGTCACCAACTAGTGGTGAGTGAGGGCCTTCTAAAAAACCTAACAAGGTTTTATTTGTAACTGTCATGGACTGTGTACTAGTTCACTTGCTGACAAACTAACCTTTTGTCTTGTAGGCACCACAATTCTGACGCTCCTTTGTTGTTTTTGCAGGATTTACATTGACTTCACCACCATAACACATTTATCTACGTCTAAAAACCAGTGGTGGGCGTGGCCAAGATGGCGGCGAGGTAGGACGTGGGTCCCTATCCCTCTGGCACCGCCGCTGCTTAGATTTAAAATATCGCCTTTACTGGCGCCCATCCGAGCCTGCCAGCAGGTGAGCTGAACCACAGAACTGCCCTAGACCTGAAGGTGTGCTCCGTTTTGGGGCACAGGTGATCTGCTCCGCCTAGCGACCCTTCCTGGCCCCGGTATTGCTGTGGCCCGGCAGGAGGAGATCGGCCGGGCAAACGGCCCAACACCAGTGCAGTCTGCCTTGAACTCCAGAGCAGCCCACCCGGGCGCACACAGCACCGGCGGCAACTACACCCTTTGAACTGGACCCCCCACTGGTCCTGTGACGGGCACGATCGCGGCGCCATTTTGGGAGCTCTAGCGCAGGCCTACACGAGTCGCATAAGAAATGGCAGCCGAGGGTGAGTAACGGAGAAGGCCTGTACACCGGCTTCGGTGCAGCAGACGGCCCAGGTCCCTGACAGCGGAGTGAGCCTGAGAACACATGGAGCGGCTGGGAGCGGCAGCTATTGTGGAAGCGGTGATCCCCCGCAAGGCCCGCAGGTAAGGAGTGGCGGGCCGGGGGAGAGTGATGTGACTGCGGAGGTGAGTGTTGGTCTGCAGATCGGCAGATGGAGTGGCGCCCCCATGGTGCCTGGGCACTGTGAATGCAGTGCATTGCAGTGTTGCCCGATTCCCAACGTTGGCACAGGAGTGAACACGAGGTCTGGTGGGAGTGGTGCAACCCTGAGCCTGAACCCACGTGAAAGAGACGGTGCCTGCAATCCCAAATTGTAACAGCACTCCTGCATGATTTACCTGCACTGTCTTCCTCACTGGTGCTGGGCTTGTAAGGTCCTTGGGGTACCTAAGTGGCTAAGACTATCCTTGCGATCCCCACTAACCAGCCCGGATTTGGGGAATGAGTAAACTGGACCCCTAGGGATTCTTAATGACTCCGTTCAACCGGTGCGAGTGCCAGGTGGCTGACTGCATGACATTGGCTTGGTGACTGCGGCTAGACCCCTTGTGCCAGTGTTGCACCCTGGATTGCGCTAGTGATGGGGTGATCATACACGCGGCCCTAGCTCCATGTGGACACTGTCTAACTCTGCTGACCTGAGGGCCCGACTGACCCACTGAATCCTTATATTCACCGCGCTAACAATAAGCTGCCAGGAAAGAGTATATTCCTGAGAGGGGCACCGGCAAGAAGCACTGGGAGTGGGAAAGAGACGCAAGCCGGTGCTACGAAATGGTTCGTGACTTTCCCGGTGTGCCAGCGGTATTCTGCCGCAGATTGCCGGTCCTCCTGGAGAAGGTCCGGTGGTTGTGTGTGTACCGGCCCGCTACTCTTGCACAGTCAAAAGGGAAAGAGGAGTGTCCAGTGGAGAACGCCCGGTCCCAATATGTCATCAACCAGGGGGAAAAGAGACAAATCACTAATAGACCTTCTGCAAAAGACAACGGGGCACTCCGTAGCACAATGTGCGGATGGAGCGGTGTTGATGGACGTGGAAGACGGGCCAGCAACTAAGGCCTTCATGATTGAGCTCTTCTCCGCCAATAAAGAGGACATTCAATACCTTTGCTCGCAGCTTTCCGCGGATCAACGTGAGGTCCGGCGGGATGTTGGCGGAATTGGGGAAAGGGTGGTGACTTGAGTAGAGAATACGATCTGCACCAACTACAGCAGGAAATGATACGCCTTCGAGAACAGAACATAGATCTGCAAGCTCACGCGGAGGACTTGGAGAACCGTTCCAGATGTAACAATATCCGGATTTGAGCGGTTCCGTGGAATGGTGAAGGCGACGATCTCCGTGCCTATGTCAGCGCCTTGTTCCTACAGATCCTTTGAGATGACGAGGTACGAGAGATACAAATGGATCGTGTTCACTAGGTGAGCCTTCCGCGTGGTGCTAAGGCTCCCCCCCTGACATTCTCGTCTGCGTGCACGATTTTCAACTAAAGGAAAGTAACCTACGTAGAGCTATGGATCTTAACCCAGTACAATTACGCGTCCACCAACCTATACTTTACCAGGACTTAGCAGCTTCTACACTGCTTGAATGCAGAGACTTCAAGCCCATCACCAACCATCTCAGAGAACAGAAGATTCCTTACTCCTGGGGCAATCCGTACCGCCTAATCTTCAAATTTCAGGGCAAATTGCTTCAGATCCGGTCCTTGGAGGAAGCATATGACAAACTGGGCATTGAAAGGCCTCCCCCCTGCGACAGATGACGATCAATAACTTCCTCGCAGACGGCGATGCTCCTCCGAATGGCAACAAGTGGGGAGACCGAAGCCAAGCCCCGCATCAGAGACGGCTGCTAACAAGTTAGAGAGGGAGGCAGCCCTCTCATCAGTTACACAAGTGACCGACAACGCCGCGACACCTTGAAGTACTTGGTATGGTGACGGTTTGGGCACTTTATATGGTGCTGGAGGAAGGAGGCCCATCGATTGAGTGCAGTGTTATTACACCCTAGTCATCGGTATGCTAGACATGTTGATCTTAGTACGCTCTGGGCCTTGGCTGTGTCTCCCTAGACAGTGACCACCGAGAGGAACTTTTGTCATGTTGATTTGCTTTTTCTTAGTCTTATTTTTTCCAGTTGTTTTGTGTTTTTGACTTTGGGTATGTTTGGGTGTTCTTTTGGGGCTCCACATCAGTTCTCGGGCAGAGTAGGCAGGCAACCCATTCCTGGGAGATGACCCTCAATGGTTTTGAGCCCGGTTGCCTTGGGCTGGTATATAGCTTTTTTTCTCCTCCATTGCTGCGATGGGTAGGGACTTAAAAATTGTTAGCTTGAATGTACGGGGGTTAAATAATCCCTTAAACCTTTCCACAATACTCTCTCTTTTAGAAAACTCTGGGGGGGATGTTTGTTTACTCCAAGAAACCCATCTGTTGACTAAAGATACCAAGCAAATGAGAGATAGGCGATTCCAACAACAGTTCTGGTCTTGGGGATTGTCCAAACAAAACGGAATGGCAATCCTCCTTAGTGCACGCTCACAATACAAAGTAGTCTCTACGGTGACAGAAATAAAAGCAAAGTTGTTGGCAGTCAGGATACAATGGGGTGATACAAAATTAACAGTTGAGTCCTTATACGCCCCAAAAAACAAGAACCCTCTCTGCGCCTAGCTCTAGCTGAGGTCCTTGCTTCTCCTGATTCTGCACTTCTGATTGGGCGGGACCTCAATGTTGTGATGGATCCGGAGTTGGATAGATCAGGACAGAGGGCTACTCACGCAGGGATGTTGTCGCAGGCTGGGAAACAGTGGCTGTCTGACTGCGGGCTGTGTGATGTGTGGAACCTACAACATCCTAATGAACGTGACTATACGTACTTCTCAGCGGCACACAAAACATACGTGTGTCTTGATCACTTCTTAGCCTCCTCATCTCTCTTTCCTCTCTTGCAGGCTGTGAATATCACCCCACGCTCCCTCTCAGACCATACCCTTATTTTAGTCCAGCTTCCAGCGCGCTACCCGAGATCTACCCCTCCGGGCTGGCGAGTCCACAATTCCGTCCTTCAATCTTATGAAGTCAGCCAGCGAATCCAGGAAACTATAAAATATTATCTCTTTGAGAATGATCGGGGGTACCTCCCTTGCGTCGTTATGGGATACTTTGAAGCTCGTAGTGCGGGGGAATTTATAGCGGTTGCCGTGTCTTTTGTGCGTCTTCGCAAAGAGAAACGTGTGGAACTGGAGAAAGAGGTAGGAGAATTAGAGGCAGTTCACATGCGCATTGGGGCTCCAAGAGTTTGGAGGGAGCTGGAAATGAGGCACCGCATGCTGAAGCATCTGGATTTTGACAGGGCTGAGCATGCGCTCCTACGACTTTGACATACATTCTATCTCAATGGGGATCAGTGTGGGAGGATACTTGCACATAAGCTGCAGGCACAGGCGACCGCAATCCCCTCCATACGGGACCAGAATGCAGTAGAGCATACCGCGGATGGCCTTATTGCTGATACCTTTTGCCAGTTTTACCAACGCCTCTACTCGGAGAGGATACCCATTTACAAGATCCAGGGGAATATTTGGCCTCCTGCGATATCACCCCCTTACTCCAACCAACAGCTGATGTCTTAGACTCCCCTATTCGCATTGAGGAGGCGATATCGGCGATAGCTCGGCTCAAAGTGGCCAAGTCACCGGGTCTGGATGGCTTCCCGGCCCTGTTCTATAAGACGTTTTGCCCGGAGCTGGCGGCCTTTTTGATGAGGCTTTTTAACTCCTTCCTGGAGACTGGGGACGTGACACCTACAATGTCTGAGGCCGCAATTTCTGTAATTCTTAAGCCGGGGAAAGACCCTGCAGAGTGCAGCTCGTACCGACTGATAACATAACGTTATAGATCCAGACCAGTCTGGCTTTATATCGATCTGGCAAGGAGGGGATAACACTAAGAGACTTCTGCACCTCATTGACCTTATACACCGATCGCGCACTCAGGCCTTTTTGCTCTCGATTGATGCGGAGAAGGCTTTTGACCGCGTGGATTGGGAGTACTTATTAGCTGTGCTACACGCATTCGGGTTCGGAGACAATTTTATTCACTGGGTCTGATGTCTATATGCCTCCCCAACAGTGGTGGTGCAGGTCAATGGATGCAGGTCGACCTCCTTCCCTATTGCCCGGGGCATGCAGCAAGGTTGTCCCTTGTCCCCGCTCTCGTTTGCGCTCTACATGGAACCCTGTTCCCAATGCATCCATTCAAACCCTGACATTGTGGGCCTTAAATTTGGAGCTGATACACATTAAATCAGTATGTTTCCAACCTCACACAAACCTGGTCAACGTTCCGTTACCTGATTACGGAGCTTTCCACTTTTGGTAAAGTAGCAGGGTTTAAGGTCAACTTTACAAAGTCACAAATCCTTAATATCTCTATTCTGGAGACTGAAGTGCATGATCTACAACATGATTTTGCATTCCATTGGGTGTTCACGGACATCACAGACGACCAAGGCTTTGGCTGCCTGGTCGCGGCTCAAACTGGTGCGGTATGGCAGAATAGCGGCAGTAAAGATGACTGTGTTGCCATGCATCCTATATATCTATATCTATATCTATATATCTTCCAAATGCTTTCTTTGAGTACACCGCCGGGTACGCTGTGGAAATTGCTGGGACTTTTGAATAAGTTCTTTGTGGGATAATAGGAAACCACGTCTTGCGTTTGCACATGTAGCCTCCTCGAAAGCCCTGGGAGGACTCGGCTTCCCGATGGTGAGTGCCTACTATTAGGCAGCATGCCTCCGATACATCACAGAATGGAATAGGCCTCCATCCAGCAAACATTTGAACTTTATGGATTAAACAGTTGCCGGACGAAATATATGGCGGGAACTGTGGCTCCGCGCAAACATAGAGCATGGGGACTATACTCCTCTCCAGTTACCTCCCTGACCCTCAAGGTTTGGGATCAATTAGCTGGCCCGAAAGAGTGGACCACCTTCCCTTCCCCTATGTCCCCCATAGTAGATAACCCCGACTTTCAACCAGGTTGCGCGTCCTCGGTCTTCCATCGCTGGAGGGAGGAGGGGTGCAAAAGCGTGTGCTCCCTGTTCGATCTCGAATGCTTGATCTGCTTCCATCAGTTACGTAGGTATAATGATTTACCAGCGTCAGATGCCTTCCACAACTCACAGATTGCACACTGGGTTTACGAGGGCGGAGAGCTTCGCTCTCATGTCTCTCCCCCTGACATCTTTTGAAAAATGGCTGGTATGTATAAAGGATGACCGCAAACTCATCTCTGAACTTTATTGTAGGATCACTACACGACCAAAGAGACACCGCACAAAAGCACAAAAACGCTGTGAAACGGAGCTAGGGAGGCCCCTTATATACAAAGAGTGGGGACACATTTTTTACAGAGCGCATCACACTGCCTCTAATACAGCGGGGGTGGAATCTGCATACAAGGTGGCTACTCACTGGTATTATACTCCAGCATGATTTAAGAGTTGGGACAGGTCCAAGTCAGACCTCTGCTGGCGGGGGTGTGGTCTTATTGGCATATTAGTTAATTTGCTATGGCATTGCCCAAAGCAAGTGCGCTACTGGACAGCAGTCCTAGAGGATGTTGATGTAGCATTTCAAATTACACTGCCCCGTACCCCCGAGTATACATTGTTGGGCCTTCTCCATCCTAAGTTTTTTCTGCTGAAATCCCTGAAGGGTAAGCAGATCGCCATGGCTTTACTCGTTGCACGGCAGGTGCTCCTGGCACACTGGGGTTCCTTGACGATCCCTGACCCTCGGGGTCTGATTCAGAAACTCTGACAACTCCTAGCAATGGAGCGTCTGTCGCTTAGTGTAGATGGGAAAGGCAAAGATTCTCCGATACTGTGGGCCTCTTTCTTACAGATCCTGACCAAAGATTTGAGGGATGTAACATGCCCAAAATATTTACAAATTGTGCGGCTCATACCCCTAGAACCTCCTGGTGCAACCACAGATTGACTTACTAGATGACTGACCATTGTTTAGAGGCAGAGTTGCGCTGACTTAGATAGACACAAACTGATGCGGAGGGAGGGTGGTGGGTGGGTTTTGGGAGGTGGGGTTGTTTCTTTGTGTTAATATTTCTTGTAAAAGTGGTACAATCGCTAGATGCCTCAATGATTCACTGTGACCTGAACTCATCGCAAGGTCGCCCTCAGGGATGTAGCCCTAAACGCTGTGTCAATTTCATTAGTTCTCGCTCTGCCGGCATTTTGATGTAAAGTGATACAAAAGGGGATGATGGACGGAGCTTTCGAGCAAATCAAACACTCACCCCCAGTCAACTGATCTGGGTTTAATCCATCACCATTCTTTAGCTCACTCAGCCACCCCAGTTAAGACATGGCCATATGCAAATCAGTCTGACCCTGTGCCTCATGGGAACAGTCCAGCCCGAACTGCCAAGCCATGTCTTCCCTGGACCGGAAACAAGCATCCTGGGACCGGTTTCGGATTCATAATCCTCATCAGCCAGGCTATCTTGAATCCAGTGGCCAAGTGAGCAAGGGACTCACGTCTGAGCATACCCTGCCAACTTAGGGCGAACAAAGCGATACAAAAGGGGATGATGGACGGATTTTGATGTAGGCAGTTAAGCTGTGTTTTTGCTACTTTTCTGCCACGTAATAAAAATTATTGATTCTAAAAACCAGCGGGACAGACAGGGAAATGCATATTCACAGTAATAGAATTATGTCATCTCTGCAAAATGCCTAGATCAATGGGTTTTCACAGAACTCTCTAATGGCCTCAATCCCACACGAGGAAGATTTATATCCCAGCACCTATTCCATTTTGCATTGGGTATGTTGCATAAAGGTATCCTCATCCCAGAGTCAGCTATGTGGGGTCTTTCAAAGATGGCGTGGAGGAATGTGTATTCTCCCCCCAACTACCTCCAATTTCAATTTGCCATTTCAAAACTGAACCATATTATATCAAGTATGGTGCATTCCTGCCCTCTCCCTTTCACGCTGCATTGTGTTGCGTAAAATAATGATAAATATGGCCCTAAGTCTGAATGTAGAAAAATTTACTGTACCTTCGACCAATGACTATCTGATGAAGATGCTCCCTCTTCGGGCGCCTCCTGCAGCCTTCTCCGAACGTTTTTATAAAAATTATTTTAAGTCCTATGGTAAGCGTTGACCAGCCCAATCCACTCCTTATATCTGAACCGTGCTACATCATGGGCGGCCATATTTCTCGACTTTGACCTGGTCTCGAGCAGCTAGGTGTGTACGCTAGGCGCTTTGATCTTTTAGGTGCTAGTTTTTAGTAAAAGCACTCAAATTTCATACATTATTTTCTACTGATTGGATTTTTGTGTTTGACCGGGGCTCACAACCCAGTCAACCAACAACACAATTTCTCACAATAGCTTACAGATGGTGTTTTCCCAAAAGAGGACTACCAATCCATTATATTTGGATGTCTATTTTTACTAGCATCTAACTGAGATTTTAAAAAAAGGACATTAAGGAATATGTTATATGACTATATGAAATCCCAACTTGATATATATGTAAATATGTGTTACAGTTTGTGAATTTTATTGTGTTTGCAACACACTGCAATATATGTATTGCAATATGATGTCTGAATAATACATTGCATTTAAACTCTGATCCGCAGTCCAGCGATTGCTAAAATACCACACTACGACATCCTAGAATGACCCATGGGACCCATTGCATCTGTTTTAGTTAGTGGATCCGTGTTCCATACTGGTTATGATGGTCTGTCCTTGTTTGCTCATATACTCAAACAGGATGACATCAGTGAAACAAATAGCCCACATCACATTTTCAACGAAGGGCCTCAATACATGAATCAAGGTCTGGTCTACGTGTACATTGTTTCCCACTCAAAGTATATAAGCAATATGAAAACAACGAAAAGCAGGCTACCGACAGAGTGCCGCTCGTAGCCTACGTTCTGGGTGAGAAAGCTGTTGCTGTAAAAGACTGGGGACTTGGTTCTTAAAACCCCGGCTGGACGCTGCCCTGATAGCGGAATTGTGCAGGGGATTTTACTGTTTGCTGGAGGGACTGCGAGGACCACAGGCCAGTGCGTGATTCAACCAGCCGCACCTTGACCTGTAGACGCCCTCTTCCCGCCCATCATCTTCCAGCTCTGCACTTAAGGCTCGCGGCCCCCGCTCCACGGGAGCCGCTCGTAGCCTACGTTCTGGGTGAGAAAGCTGTTGCTGTAAAAGACTGGGGACTTGGTTCTTAAAACCCCGGCTGGACGCTGCCCTGATAGCGGAATTGTGCAGGGGATTTTACTGTTTGCTGGAGGGACTGCGAGGACCATAGGCCAGTGCGTGATTCAACCACCCGCACCTGGACCTGTAGACGCCCTCTTCCCGCCCATCATCTTCCATCTCTGCACTTAAGGCTCGCGGCCCCCGCTCCATGGGAGCTGCTCGTAGCCTACATTCTGGGTGAGAAAGCTGTTGCTGTAAAAGACTGGGGACTTGGTTCTTAAAACCCCGGCTGGATGCTGCCCTGATAGCGGAATTGTGCAGGGGATTTTACTGTTTGCTGGAGGGACTGCGAGGACCACAGGCCAGTGCGTGATTCAACCAGCCGCACCTGGACCTGTAGACGCCCTCTTCCCGCCCATCATCTTCCAGCTCTGCACTTAAGGCTCGCGGCCCCCGCTCCATGGGTGCCGCTCGTAGCCTACGTTCTGGGTGAGAAAGCTGTTGCTGTAAAAGACTGGGGAGTTGGTTCTTAAAACCCCGGCTGGACGCTGCCCTGATAGCGGAATTGAGCAGGGGATTTTACTGTTTGCTGGAGGGACTGCGAGGACCACAGGCCAGTGCGTGATTCAACCACCCGCACCTGGACCTGTAGACGCCCTCTTCCCGCCCATCATCTTCCAGCTCTGCACTTAAGGCTCGCGGCCCCCGCTCCACGGGAGCCGCTCGTAGCCTACATTCTGGGTGAGAAAGCTTTTGCTGTTAAAGACTGGGGACTTGGTTCTTAAAACCCCAGCTGCACGCTGCCCTGATAGCGGAATTGTGCAGGGGATTTTACTGTTTGCTGGAGGGACTGCGAGGACCACAGGCCAGTGCGTGATTCAACCAGCCACACCTGGACCTGTAGACGTCCTCTTCCCGCCCATCATCTTCCAGCTCTGCACTTAAGGCTCGCGGCCCCCGCTCCACGGGAGCCGCTCGTAGCCTACGTTCTGGGTGAGAAAGCTGTTGCTGTAAAAGACTGGGGACTTGGTTCTTAAAACCCGTCTGGACGCTGCCCTGATAGCGGAATTGTGCAGGGGATTTTACTGTTTGCTGGAGGGACTGCGAGGACCACAGGCCAGTGCGTGATTCAACCAGCCGCACCTGGACCTGTAGACGCCCTCTTCCCGCCCATCATCTTCTCTATTTTACAACTCCCCTTCACGCGGGACGCGCGCGGGCGTGCGCCGGGCTAAGCCCGGGCAAAGGGTTGTCTGAGGCCGTCAGGGGCTGCTGGAGGCTGGGCTGGGCCTACTCTCTGACATTTAGCTCAGAACTAATAGGCACTGTCCCTCTCTTGTTACAGTGAGTTGTTATATTTTTGAGTCTTATACACAGTTATTTTATTAGCGATCCACATCGGGGGGGGGCTCGGTGTTGTGGTGTATAGTGATTACGATTCTCTTGTTTATAGTTAGTTGTTTTAAAACATGTCTACGCACTCACTTAATCCCTCATCTAACCCCTTACCTTCCATGGTAGGGGCTGCAATCCTAGGGCCTTTAGATAGATACTTCTCCAGGGCTACCCGTGAGATTGAGAGAGAAATTGCCCTAGCTGAGAGACGAGCTGAGCGCCGCCTATCTGTTGAACTCCTTAAACTCCCCTTAGAGAAGCGGGCGTCCTTGGGCTTCTCAGCGCCGGTCCTTTCCCCAGCACGTGCAATCGACTCTGTACCGAATGTCTGCCTACCTTTGGACAAGTCACTCGCAACTGTTCTGATGTTTAGCCCTGACAGGGTGGAGTGTACGTTAGACTCAGCTGCACCAACTGATGATGAAACTATGGCTGTGAAGTATACTAATGCCCTATCCCCCACGCTTACCTTTAATAACACTCCTAGCGATGGGGAACCCCCTCCCTCACCAGTTTTATCATCCCATACAGTACGCAGAACTGCTCACACCAAAAGGAAAAGGAATGCTAGTCCTCGTAAAGGTTGCCATCCCAAACCTTATAAGAAAAGCAGGAAACTCTGAACCAGGGTGGTAGTGACTCAAAAGTCTGTAGGGGCTGGTGTAGGCTGCTCTCAGGGTGACATGGGGGGTGCGCTCTCCGCTGTGTTACCCGCTAAACCAGATATTCCGACTATGGTTTCTGCCAAGCTCACACCTCCTGATCTCCCCCTGATTGTCCAGATAGAGAAAATGATGAAATCTCTACTGACTTCGGTCGTAGAGAGGGTCAAAAGGCTGGCGGAGCGGCTGGACAGCTTCGAGCAGGCCACTCTGGATAACTTTTTCTCTACCAAGTCCTTAATTAAATTACACTCTAGGATTGGGGCCGTTGACTCAGGAGGGGAATATGCTGCTAGGGCGACCTCTGTTACCCCACAGAACCTATCTCATGCAAATGGAACGGTCAATGGGGTGTCAGCGGTTGAGGCCCTAGCTCTACCTGTTCTCACCGCCAAAGGGGGCGTTTGGAACCCAGGGCTGGTTAAAAAGAACATAACCAAATGTCCAGATCGCTCAAGGGCAACTAACACCCAGGTTGAGAAGCCCGTAGGCTCTGAGGCCACTGGTAAAAATGGCCATGCCAATTTAAGAACTTCTGGAATTGGCAAAGGTTTTGAGCTAGCCCAATCAAGAAGAACTAGCACTATTCATCCCCTTATTACCCAGCCCAATGCACTACCCCCCAAGGAAGCCCCCAGAATACCACCCATGAATCTACCCCCAGCCTGTCATCCCTATGTTGCTATTCTTACCAATGTACCACCCTTGATGGCGGGACAGCCAGAATCCCTCCAGACGCTAAAAAACAAAACTATGCACTGGCTAAGGATAAATAGACCTCTGCCCAGAGAACTAGATGGGTTGATTCTGGGAGTTAGAAGGGTAGGGTGGGTGGGTCATGGGCAAAAGCGCTTTGAGGGAGACTGTGTGGTGGTTAATTTTAAGGATGTTAGGGTTGCCCCGATAATTTGCAACCAGAACCTAGGAATCGGTGGTGCTGGCATTGGAGTGGTAGATTTGTCTTACTTCTACCCAAGATCAGGTGGCAACCACTATGGGACTGCCTCGGATGGTAGAGGTAGACACAAATTTGCTCTCCCCGGGTATGACTCCCTCCCCATGCCCTACCAGCCGGCTCCTTGGTTGGGGCTATACGGAGGGATACAAGGATATTGATACGATATTATCCCCGGGGTGGGTTCCCTGTCCTCGGGCTCGAGTCCTTGGACGGAGCCCTGTGACCTGGACACCATTAACAACAGTCTGCCACCCTCCCTAGCTGTACGTAGTCCCCAAGCCCAGGATGCCAAATTGAGTATTGGAAGTAGGAAAGGAGAAAGCGAATCTTGCACACTCCCTGAGGGGGAGCGGGTCCTTAACCTCGTATCTCACCGCGAGCCTCCTGTGGCGGATCCAGATTTAAGGATTCCCAGCTGGAACGTTGCGGGCATCACGAGGAAGCTGGCCGTACCGGAATGGAATACCCTTGTGGAGGGCTACTCTATTTGTATTTTCCAAGAGACCTGGAGTAGAGAGCCTTGCCACAAGGTAGGTTATTCATCCTTTTTCCGGCCAGCAGTACCATCTCATTCCGGGAAGGGCCGCCCCTCAGGAGGCCTTCTTATATGGGTTGCCATTTCACTTGGTTGTCAAGTTACCCAGCAAGTGTCAAATTCACTCGATCTCTTGAGCGTATCACTCAGGGGCCCTAGGAGAGGGCTGACCCTAGATATTTTTAATATCTATGCTAGGGGTACAAAGGTAGACTCTCCCATAGTGGCAGAGTTGGAATCTTTGCTTGGGAGGGGCACTAACAGTTCTCACGTCCTGGTCGCAGGGGATTTTACCTGCACGTTCGAGCCCCTTGGACTGGAAGACACTTTGGGGACTGCTGAAGAAGATACTAGGAGAGGCATACCTGTGTTAACCGTGCCTCCCATTAGAAGGTGGTCTCAGGTGGCGGTTCAAATCTACTCTTTAAACTTAGAATTCGGCCTTAGGGCTGTGAATGGTAGGACGATCTTGGATCCATCTGGAGCCCATACTTACAACAGGGTGTATCATTCGTCTAGGATAGACTATATCCTCCTTGATCTAAAACTCTGGGGCTATTTGCAGGATATGGAGGTACTCCCTACAGTTGAGAGTGACCACAATCCTCTCTCGCTTGCCCTCGGTCCCTTGTGGCCGTCGAATCAGGGGGTGCTTGCGCCTCATTCGGCGTCTGCCCATCAGGAGGTATACCCCTCCAGATGTGGCAGGCGCCTAAAGTGGAGCAAGCTTATTATGGACGAAAAGAAAGTGCTGTCCATCGCGGCACTCTTAGATACTGCACAGTCCAAACTGGATGTAATGATTCCGAAGCCCGAGGAAGTTGCAGCGCTTTTTTGTGTCACCACCAAGGCTTTGAGCTAACTTTTCCATCTCCCAAGTAAGGGCTCTCGAGTTGATAAGTGTGAGAAAAGGTTGAACCCATATGGTTGGTACACGAGTAAATGTAGGTTGAAGAAAAACTCCCTGATTGGTGCTGTTAAGAGTAAATCTTTGGCTGCCATACGATCGGCAAAGAAAGACTACTCGCAGACTCTGCTTGCAGCAAAGAGAGAATGGGAGGACAGGTTTGGGCGGATCTCAGGAAAGCGAGCTTGGATAGGGATGCCAGAAGCTTCTGGAACCTTATAAGATCTAGGGACAGGCCAGACAGCACCCTGATTACGTGCAACATCCCTGCCCAGAGCTGGTTTAATCACTTCTCGTCTCTCTACACCTCCAATGAGCCAACTACTCATACTTTCCACCCATTGGCCGCTTGCCTATGAGACCCAAAGTATGCTCCCTTTACCGCTAGAGAGGTGGAGGATGTAATTAAGACTTTGGTGCCCTTGAAAGCAGCAGGGCCTGATGGGTTACCGGGTGACCTAATTAGGGCAAATCCCAAGGAGTGGGGGAAGTTAGTGTCATCACTGTTAAATGCCATTGGTGAAGGTGCGCCCGTACCTGAATCCTGGAAGGGGCAGAGGTTGTCCCGATATTCAAGAAGGGGTGTCGGGACAACCCTGCCAACTACAGGCCAATAAGTCTTATTGACTCTTCCAAAAAAGTGGCAGGGAAGGTGATTCTGAGAAGGGTGCTCCAGTGGGTGGACGATAACAACATCTTGTCGGACCTCCAAGCTGGATTCCGCTCTGGTACTGGGACCATTGAGCAGGCCTTCAGATTGGCCCTTCTACACTGGAAGGTGGTGGTGCTGGGCGGGGGCAGTCTATATTTGGCTTTTATAGACCTAAAGACTGCCTTCGATCTGGTTCCCAGGGAGGAGCTATGGAAGGTCCTGCTAGATTTGGGGTTGCCCTTGTATATTCTTTCTCTTTTGGTAAAATTACATGCCGGCAATTTTGCGCAGGTTCGATGGGGTACAAAGGGTGAAAAAACCGATAGGATCCCCGTGGGAAGGGGCGTCCGCCAGGGATGCGTGTTAGCCCCCACCCTGTTTTCCCTTTATGTAAACGGCGTGGTCGATCATCTGCTAAAAAATCCTGGCGGGTATACGGATCCCAAACACTGCTTTTCGCAGATGATACCCTTCTTATCTCAAAGTCCCCTATGGGCCTTCAGAGTTTTTTGAACAGCTTTCAGGAGTTTTGTCTGTTGAGGGGGTTGGTAATCAACACCGACAAAACTAAGTTTTTGGTTATGAATCCCCGAAGAAGCTCGGTCGACCTCCAGCTCTGAACTCCGAGCCACTGGAGAGGGTCTCCGAGTTTGATTATCTGGGTATTCGTCTTAATGATTCCCTTACTTGGAACCCGCACATCCAAAAAATGCTACTGGGACACAAAAGGGTAGGAGGCACCTTACTTAAGTAACAACGTTCCTCAACTAGTAAACCTATAGCCCCAGTTGTGGAAATATATAAAGCCAGAGGGGTCAGTGCCGCCCTATATGGGGCAGAGCTGTGGGGCACCTGCAACCTGGACGCACTAGCTAAATCGGAGAGCAAATTTTTGAAAGATCTGATGGCTCTCCCATGGTGCACACCAACAGTACCAGTGCTATTGGATCTAGGTTGCAGATCCATTAGGGACCAAGCGCAACTTCGCCCCTGCTCCTCTGGGCACGACTATGGCGGGCACCCGAACTAGCCTCCTATGCGGAAGCTCTATCAGAGGTTATGGCTACGGCAGGCTGGTCCAGGATTAAATTGTTGAGGAATGTCAAACGGTTGCTGGTGGAGATAGGGTTACCAAACGCATGGGCATCGAGAACAGCCCCACCCAAAGCTATGATCAAAAAGTTGTACTGGAACTGGGTTTCCGCTAAATTACTCTCAGATTCACGACATTGCAACTCTACCGTAGCTTTTGTGAGGATTAAAGATGTGGTGGCTTATGAACCCTATCTAGATACTATCTCTATCTCCCTTGATCGTACTTTGTATTTCAAGTTTCGAGTAGGGATTCTTCCAGTAGGTGAGGTAATCGCCCGCTGGAAACGGCCCTACCAACTTTCCCCGTTTTGCGCATCTTGTCCCACCCGGGTAGAGTCGGTAGCCCATATCTTTTTTGAATGCCCGGATTATTGTGCACCCAGGATCCGTTGATTAAAGCTCCTACGTAGACTTTTAGGCACTCGTCAGCACATAGTGGCGATGTGTTTTTAATGTCTGACACATCCACATCCACCGTGATTGTTTGTGCTGTGTCAAAATTTTTAAAATGGTCTTGGTTGATTCGTACAAAAAGGCTTTCCTTGTCAATTTAATTCGTTTTTAACTGTTTAATATCTCCCTCTGTTTAAATCATGTGTCTGTTTTAGAATTTCATTGTTATTTATGCTGTATTTTGTATTATTGTACAAGCTTTTATGGTATTTTTATATCGAAATAAAGCCTATCAATCAATCAATCAATACATGAATCAAGGTCTGGTCTACATGTACATTGTTTCCCACTCAAAGTATATAAGCAATATGAAAACAACGAAAAGCAGGCTACCGACAGAGTGCATCCACTATGGAACTCGAGATACAAAAGGTCATATGTTTTACAACTTATAAAACAAGACATCTTGTGACACTCCTGGAAAATATTGCTGGAGAAGAAGGGAAAAGGCGCACAAACCCCTTGCCATAATGTGAGACAGAAGCAGGAGCCATATTTCTACTATCAGTTCTGTTTATCTTCATGCCAAATATACAGTTAATAACCATCACAGACAAGCCAATCTGTTGTGAGCATCCCTGCCACCAACCCCAGCCATCTTTCTAGATAACAGCAAAGAGAAAATGTATAGGAAAAAAGAAGCATTAGGCCAAAACACCTATCAACAACCACCATGACCATACTAGTGTCCCTGTAGGCAACATAAACTCAAATACAATTCACTAGAATGTATAAGGCCAAGTCAGGGCAAGTATGAATTGGCTACTGATCGACTAAAATGAGCAATCACCCTATTGAAGAAAAGCATGAGATCCACTTGCATGTACAAATGATCATTATAATGAAATGTGGCACCTGCTATCCAAGAACTGTACATTTGCCTCCAGACAACATACAGCAATCTAGAGATGCCAACCCAAAGGACATTACCACATACCTGCAGGTAGTCAGAGTGTTGTCATGTAGGACACCTGTACCACTGTGCAGAAAAGGACTGCACTCCAGGGGCCAGGTAACGTTCCCCATTAATGCACACTGAATCATGCTAAAGGTGACTGAGTGATACCATAAAATGAATTTTCTCAGTATATCAGCACTGGCAATCATATTCGTGCACCCAGGAAACAGTTAGCAAACCTACAATTGTTCCTGAAACACAGAGCTCAAGGGAGAGAACTAAAAGCCCCGGATGATGGAACAGGTGACCATAATTGATGTGCTTAACTTCAGAGAGAACTCTACATTTACAAGCTCACTGACACACATATCTAACGCAAAAAGTCACTAGTGTTGGATGATCCCTGAGGTTGGGGCCAGTAAGCTGTCTGACTTCCCAAAAATGAGATCCTCACACATGGAACTCTGAATTTACTATACAATGCCATCTTTCCAAGAAAATCCAGCAGAAGGCATCACAGTCGTGTTTTGGAATAGGAAGTGATTAGAAGCGCACGCATGGCACCGTAATTTAGTGGTGCTGCCAAAGCTGCACGATTCCATATACGATTTCCTGTCCTGTTCTGTAATTCACATACCCAGTGATCGGACAGAATGGGAAGCAATTGTGGCATCATTACTAATATATTATTTTATTCTTTCAATTCTAAAATGTTTACATTATAACAAAATAATAAAATAAATAACAATGAATTAATATAAAAAAAGGCTGTATATGAACAACATAACAATGTGAGTCAATGTGTCAAGTTAAAGGAGCACAATTTCAAATTAAATAGTAAAAAGCTCAAAAATTCCATAAATGTGAGCATGGATTTGGTACATGCCAGTTCCCTGCGGCTCTTTTTTTGGTCGGGCCCAGGAGCCTCCTTACCCTTGGAGTGCCTCTGGGACTTGATGTTGATAAAGATTAAGTTAATATGTTTTCCAAATCGGGATAAATCTGTTGGTCGGATCCGTAGATGTCAGACAAAACCTCAAAGCAGGAGGTTTTAATTGTCACGCAGTCATAGCATCGGATTCTGAGGTCTCCAACCTACTGTCCGATCTACAAATACTCTATCTCCACTTGATAGAAAAAGGTCCCACCAACGTAGTGGGTCACAGTTTGGATCTTCTATTTACCATTTATCAGTTCATGCAAATGGAAGTGCCTGAGAATTTACATGGACAGATCATTTTTTTAATTCGTTTCAAGTCCATCCTCACCAAAGTCACTTTGGGAAGATGTTGGAGAGCAAGACATTGAAAGCAGGTGACTACAGAAAACTTTCTGTCTTTTTTCATAGCCCCGGAAAAGCATTATACTTCAAACATCAACTCAGTTTGGGTCGTGTTCCCAGATTCCCTTGCAGATGCACTTGATACAGTTGCACCCTATCCTTCGTGCACCAGTAAAGCAAACCGGCCTAATGCCCCTTGGTATACGGCAGACCTGAAACCTGCTAAAACTAAATGTAAGAGATTGGAACATAAATGGAGGATTACCAAAAATGCACTTGATAAATATCACTGTAAACTAACGCAAGGTGCATGCCATTCTATGATTAAAAAGGAACGTAGAGCATACACCATCAATAAAATTGTACAAGCAGAAAATTCTGCCAAAGAACTATTTATGATTGTAAAGGAGCATACCACCATCGTGCACGGACCGTAGCCACGGTGGCATCCTAGACTCTCTGCAAAACACCCTAGCCTCCCATTTGGTGAATAAAATAGGCAGTATCTACTGCAACTTTTCATGCTTCACCTGCTCTGCTAACTTTTGTTGCAGTAAAACTCAGCTTTCACTGGAGAAATATGAACCCATCAGACATCCTAGCTAAAACCAAGTCTGACTCCCCGGCTGATTTGTGTCCTCCTCACATGATAACCCTGTTCGCTTCTTCACTCCTTCCAAAAGTTGTGTTGTTCTCAACACCTTGAAATGTGTGCACAAGTCAAAGAGCCACGCCGGTATAAACATTTAATCTATTGGGCAATGTGGGCTCAAAAAAGTTTGGGCTGTGGACAATCCCCCTGAAAACTGTCATTTAGCCAAACAAAACCTAACTCAGAGAGGAATTTTTTTAATTTCCCTTCTAACTTGGATTGAGTAAATTCTGATTGAAGATTGGGGCTTCTATAAGTCTCTATCATAACGTAAACCTCGTCTTCTACCTGCCCTGGGACAAGGCGAAGTTTAAAATCCCATATTAAGAGAAGGTGGGGGCAGGAATATGTTCAACCCCAGCAGATATCTCTGAAACACTTCACACTTCCCATTCCTGGACTCAACATGATTTATGTAGACATTAACAACTATTAAGCTGCTAGGCCAATGATAGTTATCATATAGATACAGAAAACAGGTCAAAAGCTACTTACTACTTGTTTGAATAATTCTAGCTCCTTTGCTGCATTTCATTGATATCAATGTCAGTACCCTGCCTCTTGCCCACCCAGGACCCATTTTATTTCCTCCTTTTCCAAACTGCATAAATCCACCCCAGTGGATTGAATCACACACCAGCCAGCCAGGTCAGGAAAAGTTCTCCATCCAGCGAACATTCCAGGATAGTACCTCCAGGCTGGCGGGTGCAGGTACTACCTAGCCCACTTTTCTCCCCCACAATGAGACACTCTCCCTATCAATGTTTAGATTTGCAAACCTATTGCAAAGTGGGATTGAGATTATCACTCCCTCTCTTGGTTGCCACGGAATGGTTACACCTTTAAGGTGCCCCAGGATTGCCTCCCCTCCAGTTATTGAATTTAATTGTTCTGGATTTAGGACTGCATGGTATACCAGTAGACACAATTCTAAACAAGGGCATTCTACCTCAATTATAGCACAACTTTAAGGCCAAATTTAATGAGCTCGCCTCTAGCCTCCAGTACCAGATCCCCAAAAAGAGGGAAACTAAAATAAACTTTTGTGACTTCTCTACCTGATTTTGATTGAGTTAAGGCTAGACACTCTATAACCATTGACGTAACCGCCTCCTCCTTCCATGCAAGATGTGAATGCCCTTAATAAATTTGATCTATTCAGTGGCTTCCACTTGTTTGATTTTTTCACTTTTTGGATCACCTCCAAGAACACATATTTCACCCTGTGTTCCTTATACAAAGTCTGTCCCTGGTCTTGGCCAAAGCCTATATTATGTTCTCCCATAGCGGATATTCATTGGCCCTCAGACCTCTTAGGACTTCTTACAGCCTGCAGATGGGGGTTAATTACATATTATCGGGTTTGCCTAGTAAAACCTCTACTCTTGATCTTGGGGCCAGACTGCATTTGGGCGGGGCCATCCTTTGCCATACATTTAAATATTTTTTTTGGCCCCTTCTTCCTTGATGCTGCCATTCTAGTCACCTGCTGAATCTTTATCTGGTGTACATGTTCTACATGGTCTTCAGTTATCCTCTGCTTCAGAGTGGGGATCTTAGCTTTGTATTCAAACTCCTTTTTCTCTCCTATAAATGACTCAAATGCCAACTCATACTTCACCGATATTATTGTTTCCTCACCAACATTGGTCTTCTGGATTTGTATACAGTCAAACTACCCTGGTCCTCTCCCTGTGCCTGCAGCTCATCACTCACCACAGGTTGAGAGGTTGTCGGTATTCCAAGCGAGGGCATACAGGAATTAATAGATTTTAGTTCACAAAGGATCTCCATTAAGAGTCTAGCATCCACTCTCAATTAATCATTTGCCACAAAAGAAGCTTCAAATAGTACATGTACAGTTTTGCATTGAAAGAAAAACATTAAACATTGGAGATGGTCCTGACAGTTTAGGAGTTCATATTTGTAGCGGATGTAGGCAAGATTTTTGATCCCCACATCAATTGGGAAACTGGTCATGTCACTCATGTCAGGCAGCGCTCTCCTCATCTGGTCATTTACGGATTCTTCCTTCCCTTGCTCATTCCCCTCAGCACACTCTGTTTGCCCCGGGCCCCTCTTCAGAGCTACCAAAGCTCTGCAGACAGGAAGGATGGGGTGGATCACTGTTGGGGTTCCAAACAGATCCAAAGTTCCCTTCTCCCAGGTATCTAATGACTGAGGGAGGACATCCACTAGGGAGACTACTTGCCCCCACATTTGCTGAGTCCTGCAATGCAAAGGGCTTGAAACGCTTCACCACAAACTCTTTTATTGGGACAGCCAGAGGTTGCGCTGAGGAATGCACTTTATCAACTACAGGGGCACCCTCAGCTTCTGCTTGAATCCCTTTATCGTGGCAAGGAGACTCAAGGCCTAATGAGTCTCTTGTTGATGAAATGTTTGTTGCCCTCCCCCTACTTTTCTCCCTTTTATGACTCCCAAGGGTTTGCCGCCTTTTTTCTTTGGAGGAGGCATCTAAAGACTGGCTGGTCACTAAGGCCTTCAGACATCAAGAGGAAGAGGAGGAGGCACGTACTGAGCTTGGAGATAACTAACAAAGTGATCACTCAGCAGCAAAGGCAAATGTATGGGTGTGCTGCTGTTCCTATGGAATGCAGAATTAATACTTTTATTTAAGTGGCTTAGCATAAAAGATTGCGGGGTAATACTTCGCTCCTCTCCCTTAAGTGCTGAATCCTAGTGTCCAAAGAAAACCTTTATCCAATTTCCTTTTCTGAAGAAAAAACAGTGGGTTACCAGAGGAGAGTGCCAGCCAGATCAGGGAAGTGAGGCAAGTGAGGCAGTGAAGGAGTGTGATATGCAGAGCCCCCTGGGAAGAAGCAAGCTGCACCAGCCTAACACCAGCTACTTCTGCACCTACCTGGAGATAACTGCGGTCCTGGGAACTCGCTGTATCTCTCCTCCAAACTTCCAATAAATGCTCCATACTCAGTCTGCTCTAGTCTTGCCACAACTCACTCAGCTTACCTCGTTCTTGCTGCCCTCACTGCTCTCGCCAAGAAGCATCCGGAACCAAAAGCAGAGGCAACACAGGAGTACATTTACATAAGGCGCACCATTTCCTTGGGCCTTACTGCCGCAAGCCGCTGGTCCACCACTAATCAGCTGGGTCTAAAGCCCACGGGTAGTACACTCTCCCCCTGAGCTCTCCTTCTGACTACAACAGCTTCTAACCTGTAACATTCAGGAGCACAGGAGGGAGGCTGTTGGAGACTTTGGTGTCCTCAGGCTGTACTATCTTCAGTCCACAACAAGTCAGGGGGAGTCAGACACCCGGGATAAACGCAGGGGCTGATACACTGCGGTGCTCACAGTGGCTCGCTTGTGCCCATATACAGGAAACAGAGCTCCTCCTCCTCTAATTGTGTATGTGTTAGTTCCTCTGTGAAAACAGATAACAATTGTAGCAGTGGTGTATGAAAGACCCCCAAGGCCCCTCACATTGCGTGGGCCTCCACGCTCCAATGGGCCCCCTCGTCACAGCAACCTGGCCAGAGAGCTCCTGAGTGAATCTGGAGTGGGCCCCTCCATGTACTCTGCAGGGTGCCCTCTCAAGTTTTGTTACGCCACTGAATTATTTTAGGAACTTGAGCCCCTTTCTTTGCTGTCTCAAAATGTGATTTATTTTCACATTTTCTGCGAATAAATATTTCATTGCGTGCTCCTTTATTTGAAGAGAGTTCAGTAAGTGAAGCTCCTTGGTTGGGCAGAGGAACCTGTTCTGTATGATAGAGAAGCTAAGGGCCATACTCGGTGTCAGGTAGAGAAGGAGGGCAGTCAGACCTTGGGAGATGGCCCAGTACCTCAGGGTCACCTGTGGGCTAGTTTAATTAGGACCTCTGACAACCATCCCGCAGAGCTGGAAGAGAAGTCTATTGATATATAAAATTAGTATAGAGAAAGCGATTTGCGCAGACTGCGTGCAATTTATTATGAACTGACACAACATTAAAATGTGTGGTTTGTAGCACCCAATTTTATCTATTAGTGTTGGGTCTCAAAATGTGAAAACACGCTTAATTAATTCAGCATCAGAGCTAAAGCTGCTGAGATGAGTACAAAATGATTGATAGTTGACATTGCCCTGGCAAATTTTTGTAAACCTCACACCACTTTCCATTAAAGAATGTATTTGATTAGTAATAATGTTTTCAAAATGTTTTACTAGAAACACATTATCATTGAGTAGAATTACTTTGTATTATTTCAGACATTAAATACAATGCATGATAAGAAAATGTTAATAGTATAACCTAGTTGCCTTCCAATTTATAATGAAGAAAATGTGGTTCCGAAAAATATCCCTTGTAGCAATTGTTCCAATTTCACCTAAGTCTATTGTTTAGCCTAAAATTTATTTTATTAGATTATAATGTGATATTCCTCTGCTCTATGTGTTCTGTCAAGGGCAGAGCAAGCATTGATGCAGCTTTGCTGTTTCTTGTGCTGTCCTCTGTCTCTATTAATGTTGTGCATGTGAGGAGATCTTGTGTGCGCGCGAGTGCATGCACGTGCACTCCTGCAGCGTTCTACAATTTGATCATGTGCAACTCAGAGGCTGGGATCAGAAGCTGCCCATCCAGCGCCAGAGCATTCAAGTTGCCTTGTGGATGGATATTCAATACCTTTTCGAAAAAGTTGGTGCATCTGTGCCTGACTTGAGCATAGTTACTTATTAGGTTGCTCGTGTGCTCTACAAATAATGCTTAACTAATATATTTACATCTACTCTTCAATAACTGAAAAATAATCAACACAAAGGACATCCATGTGAATATGGCTCAAATGTTTATTATTATTCTATTTCACAAGTAAACTTTCATGTTTAATTTTGAAATCATCAATGTGTTGATTTATGTCTACAATCCTGCATAGGGTTTTCTCTTCCTAGTCGTGAGTGTATGTGTTTGATTGAGTGAGAGAACATGTGAGAAAGAGGTGAGAAAGAGAGAAGCATGAACTAAGGCAAAGTGCAACAGAGGTGTGAGATGGGATGGACCAAGAGACTGTGGAGAAGGCTAGAAGGAGGGAGAGATTGCAGAGTTTCTGCCAACAGATGGAGAAAGGTGGTTGTGCAAATTGTAAATGTGAGTTAGGGGCCTCAAAGGGAGTGTCTGAGAGACGAATAGAGAGGAGATGTGTGAAAATCGGAAACGTTTGATTTTCTATAACAGAAAGGAAAATGAATGACAGACAATTTGAAGAGGGGAGGAGTAAGAAAGAGCGAACACAGGACAGAGAAGGGATTTTGAGGATGAGATTACTAGATGAATTTCTAGGATGCCACCATCAAGGGAAGTCAATATAATAGTACAAACAGAAATTGTGGCACCCTTTGCTGAGTGGGTGGTACAGCAAAAATGTCCCTTTCATTTTGGATGTAAAAATGCATACTGTTAGAAATGAGGTTTCTATTTGGCAGCGGTATGTATCCTGGCCAAGAAGGAACCTCAGTCCTAATCATAGTAAGTCAGTAACATATTTTAATTTAACAGTGGTCACCCTCTGGTAGCTAGGCGCAGAGCAGGAAGACTTAGGGGTCGATCAGGATGGCGGACGGAAGAGCCACCGCGGCCCTGGAGTAGGCGGAAAAAGCCTTTTCTGTGTCCGCCTGCCGCGGATACTCCGTCCACCATATCAGGATAGGAAAACGTGTCAAATTTCCGTCCGCGACGGAAAAACACGCTCCGCCGGCCAACTACACACGACCACGTGGCGGACGGAACACATCCAAACGCTCCGCCGTACGCACTGACGTCGAAGACCGTCCCCCAAATCAAGATGGCGGAAAACACACATAAAACCGCTGCGGAAAAACAACCTGTCTTAACACGGCGGAATCCCCACAGCGAACATAGGTGACACAGCCGAGATACCCACCGCAAGCTGACCACCACCATGGACCCGGCGCTACACGCTTTCCCGATGCTCTTCGCGATCCACCACGTCCTAGTCATGGCCTACTATGGACGACGACGCAGGTAAGGTACAAACCATTGGCTGTCTGGAGGGGAATACCAGCAAGGGACGTGACGTAGGGAGGGGGAGTGTCATGTTACCGAAACCACTGATGAGAAGCATATACGAATACACATTAGCAGGACGCAAGCAGGAATGACAACGACAGACCACGAGACTTGATAGACTACCTTTATTGTCAAATAATAGGGGTCAAATCACAGTGTATGCGTGAACATGGGCAAAGTGGGCACCAGAGCAGGTACAACATAGCAGGTAACGAGAGGGCAGCATGCAGTATCAGAGCATCAACAGGGCATTGTGCATTACAGAGCAGGTACATCAGAGGCAGGTAACGAGAGGGCAGCATGCAGTATCAGAGCATCAACAGGGCATTGTGCATTACAGAGCAGGTACATCAGAGGCAGGTAACGAGAGGCCAGTATGCAGTATCAGAGCATCAACAGGGCAATGTAGAGTACAGAGCAGGTACATCATAGGCAGGTAACGAGAGGGCAGAATGCAGTATCAGAGCATCAACAGGGCATTGTGCATTACAGAGCAGGTACATCAGAGGCAGGTAACGAGAGGGCAGCATGCAGTATCAGAGCATCAACAGGGCAATGCGCAGTACAGAGCAGGTACATCATAGGCAGGTAACGAGAGGGCAGAATGCAGTATCAGAGCACCAACAGGGCATTGTAGAGTACAGAGCAGGTACAACATAGCAGGTAACGAGAGGCCAGTATGCAGTATCAGAGCATCAACAGGGCATTGTAGAGTACAGAGCAGGTACATCATAGGCAGGTAACGAGAGGGCAGAATGCAGTATCAGAGCATCAACAGGGCATTGTAGAGTACAGAGCAGGTACATCAGAGGCAGCACGTGAGAGTGGCTAAGTGCATCAACAGTCCATTGCACAGAACAGCTCCATCAGAGGCAGCACGTGAGAGGGGCCAAGTGCATCAACAGTCCATTGCACAGAACAGCTCCATCAGAGGCAGCACGTGAGAGGGGCCAAGTGCATCAACAGTCCATTGCACAGAACAGTCACATCACTGGCAGCACATGAGAGGGCAGAATGCAGTATCAGAACAGCAACAGGGCAGTGTGGCCAACAGAGCAGGTACATCAGAGGCAACATATGAGAGGGGCAAAGTGCATCAACAGTCCATTGCACAGAACAGCTCCATCAGAGGCAGCACGTGAGAGGGGCCAAGTGCATCAACAGTCCATTGCACAGAACAGCTCCATCAGAGGCAGCACGTGAGAGGGGCCAAGTGCATCAACAGTCCATTGCACAGAACAGCTCCATCAGAGGCAGCACGTGAGAGGGGCAGAATGCAGTATCAGAGCATCAACAGGGCATTGTGCATTACAGAGCAGGTACATCAGAGGCAGGTAACGAGAGGGCAGAATGCAGTATCAGAGCACCAACAGGGCATTGTGCATTACAGAGCAGGTACATCAGAGGCAGGTAACGAGAGGGCAGAATGCAGTATCAGAGCACCAACAGGGCATTGTGCATTACAGAGCAGGTACATCAGAGGCAGGTAACGAGAGGCCAGTATGCAGTATCAGAGCATCAACAGGGCATTGTGCATTACAGAGCAGGTACATCAGAGGCAGGTAACGAGAGGGCAGCATGCAGTATCAGAGCATCAACAGGGCATTGTAGAGTACAGAGCAGGTACATCAGAGGCAGCACAACTACGTGTCCCTACCAACCCGTCACAGGGACCACAAGAGTGCCACGCAGTTCTCAATGGACACACCATGTGAATTAACATTTGAGTGAAGTGTACAGCACGTCACATCACAGAATCAGGGGGGACTGCGTGAACTACCTGCCTCGGACACACTGGCAGCACCAGCAACAGGAGTGTGAGACACAGCCACAGCCCGAGTGACACACACATGGGCCACGGACCCAGACACACTGGCAGCACCAGCAACAGGAGTGTGAGACACAGCCACAGCCCGAGTGACACACACATGGGCCACGGACCCAGACACACTGGCAGCACCAGCAACAGGAGTGTGAGACACAGCCACAGCCCGAGTGACACACACATGTGCCACGGACCCAGACACACTGGCAGCACCAGCAACAGGAGTGTGAGACACAGCCACAGCCCGAGTGACACACACATGGGCCACGGACCCAGACACACTGGCAGCACCAGCAACAGGAGTGTGAGACACAGCCACAGATGTAGTCACTGACACGTGAGCCACTGACCCAGACAGACTGCCAGCACCAGAAACAGGAGTGTGCAACACAGCCACAGATCTTCTAACTGACACGTGAGCCATAGACCCAGATACACTGCCAGGACCTGCAACAGGAGAGGGCACAACTGACACTGTGCCACCATCTGATACATGAGAGTCAACTGCACCGGCGCCACTGGGACAACTGAAATGATGAGCCACAGGGCTGTATGGGCCAGGAGGCAGGGTGGGCCTGGGAGCTGGGGATAGCTCACCTAGAGCCAAATCGGGGTTTGCAGGTGTCAATGGTGTGTGTCTGCGTTTCTTAGGGAGGTGTGAGTGCACCCTGGACAGGACAGGACTGCCAAGTGGTGGGGACTCCAAAGAATCACCACCCAGTATAGGTGGAGCAACTGCTGCCGGGGATCTGGTTTCGGGGGACGTGCTGGAGCCTGCTTGTCGTTTGCTCTGTGCCTGCCGCCTGGACTCGGAATGATGTGTAATGGGGGATGCAACAACAGGGGACACCCTCCTCTGCTTCTGACTGGCCTGGATGGGAGTGGAGGTATGGGGGGACTCCGCCGCGGAGACATCAGTTTGGCGTTTAGTAGAAAACATCAGCCTCAGTGCAGCCAGGGGTGAAGTATGCCTGTCCTTGATTGCGCCATTGTCCATGCTAGATGCCTTGTCCGTAGGATGTGCCTTATCCTTAGGTGGAGTGTTGTCTCTGGATGTAGCCTGTGCCCTGCTCGCCGCCCTGTTCCTGCCAGCAGACTTGTCGTCTGTGGTGCACCTGCCTCCAGCAGACACCTGCTCCCTGTGTGTGTCGCTGCCCTTGGGAGTGTTCCTATCCACTGCTGTGGGCCTGCTCTTGGGAGTCTCCCTGCTCTTAGTAGGTGCCTTAGTCTTCTCACTGTCCTTGGGAGTGTTCCTATCCACTGCTGTGGGCCTGCTCTTGGGAGTCTCCCTGCTCTTAGTAGGTGCCTTAGTCTTCTCACTGTCCTTGGGAGTGTCCCTTACCTCTGCTGTGGGCCTGCTCTTGGGAGTCTCCCTGCTCTTAGTAGGTGCCTTAGTCTTCTCACTGTCCTTGGGAGTGTCCCTTACCTCTGCTGTGGGCCTGCTCTTGGGAGTCTCCCTGCTCTTAGTAGGTGCCTTAGTCTTCTCACTGTCCTTGGGAGTGTCCCTTACCTCTGCTGTGGGCCTGCTCTTGGGAGTCTCCCTGCTCTTAGTAGGTGCCTTAGTCTTCTCACTGTCCTTGGGAGTGTCCCTTACCTCTGCTGTGGGCCTGCTCTTGGGAGTCTCCCTGCTCTCAGTAGGTGCCTTTGTCTTCTGACTGGCCTTGTCCAAGGAACAGTCCATGGACATGTGAGTATCCCTTGCCTTCGGAGTACCTTTCGTGTTGAATGCCTGTGTAGCTCCGGAAGGCATGTCCCCCAACAACACTTGTGGATCCTGTGTGTGTACTCCAGTGCATCTGACGTCGTCTACGTGAACAGATTTAGCTGATCTAGGGGATGGGGTCTGTGCCCTGCGTGCCCTGACGTGCTGTCTGACGCTGCTTCTAGTGCAATAACCTGTATTTGAGTCCTGCTCTGAATAATCACTACCCCCTGAGACATCCAGCGGTGTAGATGGGGAAACAGAAGTAGCACCCTGTTCATTCGACTGTACTATTGCAGACGACACACTGCTTGCCAATGACTGCACTGTCCTGTGTAGACCTGCAAGATCGCCATGCATCCCTTCCATGAATGCCACCACCTGCCCCAACTTCCTATCATGATCCTGGAAAGCATTTGTCATATTGGTCTGACCCACACACAGCTGTCGCAGCAGATCAACGGCCTCAGCACACAGTGCATTTTGGCTCACCGTGGCAGGGGCAGCGGTGCCTGCACCGAACGCCACTCTGCTCCCCCTACTCCTTCGGCCACGAACAATACATGGTGCAGTTGGCGGAAGTGTGGGCCCTGTGTGCTGTCTTCCGACAGAAGGTGATGAGTGCCCACTCCCAGTCTGTGACAACAGTGCAGGCTCACCAAGAGTGTCCGACGAGGAGGACGATGGTGTCTCCACATGCGAGTCCTCAGGGACGGTCCTGTCCCCCTCTCCGGCGCTGGCCTCCTCCGTGTCAGTCTGCGTGTGTGCGAAGTCTGAGCCGGACTCATTTCCTCGGCTACTCTCCACCGTCTGTGGCTGAGTGTCCTCTGTCAAAGCTGAAATGCACAGAAAAGATGTGTGAGTCATGGGCACACTCACGTACAGAAGGAACAGGATAGCCAAATCACATAGCAGACAAAGGTTCATGAGCCCTCAGCCTGCACATGGCCCACCCCTACCAGTCATCCTCACATTTTCTGCCATGGGGACATGGACCACTAGGGGATGTGCTTTAACACTCAACTACTAAGCAAGTGGCGTGTCAACATGGCGGACCTGGATGTCAAATGAGTACCACCCAATGGGACCAAAATGCCATCACAGGCATACATACGCAACACGGAACTCAATGGTGTGTCTGTGCACCAATACATGCATAGCACTCACAAGTTTCCTACACAGACAGTATGCTCACCGCTAGTTTGCTGTTGATCGGCACTCAGACGTTCGGCCAGTTCAGGATGCGTCACTGCAATGATACGGTGCATGAGAGGGGTCATGGAGCGTCGGGCCAGACGGGGCGTCCTTGGAATCAGGCCCAGTGTTACTTCCGCTACATTCTTGCTCAGCCTGGAAATGTCGTCCCAGCGTTTGTGGCAGTGTGTATGTCGTCTGTTGCACACCCCCAATGCCCGTACTTCCCGTGCTATGGTCCTCCACAGGTCCTTGCGAAGGTGCAGCTTGACCTACCATGATGGGAGACAAAAGGGTTTAAGTCAGTGGACAGGTGGCCTGTCACACACATAGGGGCAAGACGTTACTGTCAGCAGCCATGCACAATCAGGAACATATGTCTAGCCCACACTACACAGCTAAGATATAAATAGGCCTGATCATTTGGCCCCCTCATGCACACCAACATGTCCCACACTGCACTTACCACCCGTCCCGGTGCGCCGTAGAGGCGTCCATAGTTGCGGAGTACACCGTCCACGAGGACATCAAGCTCCGCGGCGGTGAAGGGTCGAGACCGGATCTCTTTGCCTCTCGACATGGCAAGATCACGGAGTATGGCACTAGAGCAGCAGTCGGTGGTCAGCTCAGCAGCAGCAGCAGGTCGAGGTGATGGTCACAGGCAGCACTGGTCCCCAGGGTAGGAAGTTTCATGTTGGCCAAGACACATATATAGGGCCCTCAGCACGTGTCAGTGGCATACGTCGCCAGCAATTGGTCAGCCCTGGGAGCGTGATCGTGAAATGGGCCAATGACTGGCCCTGTTGTTGCGGTGCACAGCTTCCGCTACTTGCGATTGGCCGTATGCGGCCAGCGTCCCTCTTCCCATTGGCTGCATGTGCAGGGACCGTGACGGGCACACATCGGCAACCGCACGTGCAAGCTTCAGGCACGGATGCTTCAGTTGCAACAATGTACTATCACTGGCGCCTCCATGGCGGGGCACGTACACAGCGGGGGAGGTGCAGGCCTATACACCCTGCAGATGTACTCAATGGACATGCCAGTTCATGACCCCCCTTACAGTCACCTTGCATCATCCACCGTACACCGGCCGGAGCGGCCGGCCCATGAACATCCGCCGTGCCCGGCCATGAACACAACCGCCATGGCCGGGACCGGCGGTTGTTCATGGCCGGGCACGGCCATGGCGGTTGTGTTCATGGCCGGGCACGGCGGTTGTTCATGGCCGGGCACGGCCATGGCGGTTGTGTTCATGGCCGGGCACGGCGGTTGTTCATGGCCGGGCACGGCGGTTGTTCATGGCCGGGCACGGCCATGGCGGTTGTGTTCATGGCCGGGCACGGCGGTTGTTCATGGGCCGGCCGCTCCGGCCGGTGTACGGTGGATGATGCAAGGTGACTGTAAGGGGGGTCATGAACTGGCATGTCCATTGAGTACATCTGCAGGGTGTATAGGCCTGCACCTCCCCCGCTGTGTACGTGCCCCGCCATGGAGGCGCCAGTGATAGTACATTGTTGCAACTGAAGCATCCGTGCCTGAAGCTTGCACGTGCGGTTGCCGTTGTGTGCCCGTCACGGTCCCTGCACATGCAGCCAATGGGAAGAGGGACGCAGGCCGCATTCTGCCTTTGGGAAGTAGCGGAAGTTGAGCACCGCCATGGCGGCGCCAAATATGTGATCTTGTCAGACGCTGCACCGTGATGTGTTGTGTGCAGTTGCGTCATGAGGGATGTGAGCGTGATTGTGAAAGGTCATATGTCATACAATATAGCATGTGTGTCCATACAATGGACATCGGTCGGCACACAATGGCCAACAGATGTGCATTCGTACGTGTTGACGTCGGGTTTGACCCTACAGACGTTGTTACATCTTCACAACTACACAGTACATCACGGCTGTGTGGCCAATTCATGCATCTGTTGTCGGTTTATTGTTGTGTCGAGGTGACTACAGTGGTGGTGGTACACATGCATTCCGTGTATGTGATTTATACGTTCTGTCACCATGCATGTCATTACCGTATGCACATCATCATTGGTGGTGGCATTTGTGCTTGATGACATGGCGTGTGTAAACTTATCGTTTGTGTGCATGCAGTTGCATGAGTGTCTGTGATGTGTCTACGATACATTAGGGTGACGACTGGAGTTATGTCAGTAAGGTACACATGTGATGGAGTTGTACACGTATGCGTCGTTTGTACGTTGACCTAAGTTACATCTCTCTCCCACACAGGAGGGCTCCAAATGTGCATCGCCCATACACTCAGCTGGAGGATATGGTAGACGAGGAGGTGATTCGGAAATTCAGGCTGGATCGACGTCGGTTGCTGGAGCTTGTGGCTCAATTGGCTCCTCATCTGCAGCCACGTAGAACGTATCCTGGCTCGTTTACACCCACTGCAAAGGTCATGGCGGTACTACATTTCTTCGCTACTGGCACATTTCAGTATACAGTTGGAGGTGCCGGGGGTATGTCACAGGCAATGTTCAGCACGGTTCTTCGGGATGTGTTAACAGCTATGATGCTGTACAAGGATGAGTACATACATTTCCCACGTCCGGAAGAGTTGCCAGCTGTCAAAGCTGGTTTCTATGCACTGGGCCACATACCTCACGTTGTGGGCTCAATTGATGGCACGCACATCGCGCTCATTCCACCACGGGCACGCGAACAAGTGTTCAGGAATCGGAAACACTTTCATTCGCTGAACGTGCAGGTGGTGTGCCTGGCGAGCAACATCATCTCCCATGTGTGTGCAAGATTTCCTGGATCCGCACATGACGCCCACATCATGCGAACCAGCAATGTCCCACGACTCATGGCAAATCTGCCACCCGGTCAAGCGTGGCTTGTTGGTGAGTGTGCAGTGGGGACTCTTGTGATCTCTGTGTTGCATGGGGTACCCACCATATCTTGTTCTGATGTTTGTCTCTGTCATCCCCCTACATAGGCGACTCGGCTTACCCAAACCGGCCCTGGCTCCTCAGTCCCCTACGTAATCCGAGGACGGCGGGTGAAATGCGGTACAATGAGGCACATGGAAGGACACGGAGAGTCATCGAACGTACCTTTGGACTGCTGAAGTCTAGGTTTCGGTGCCTCGATAAGACCGGAGGGGCACTGCCTTACTCACCAGGAAAAGTATGCAAGATCGTGATTGCCTGCTGCATGCTCCACAACCTGGCAGTACGCAATGACATTGAACTGCTGTTGGACCCTGAAGACGAAGGAGTTCCTCGGCCTCCCATCCCACCCATGTCGACTGATGAGGATAGTGGTGAGGAGGAAGGTGTGGACCAGAGGCGCCAGCTCATTGATCGCTACTTCCCTTGAATGTGAGTATCTACCTCTAGTGGCGGTTGACAATGCCTCATGTATGTTTTCTGGTGTTGTGTGGATATGGGGTTATTCAGCTGGGTGTGGTTTGTGATGGTTGCACATGTGTGTCTTCATGTCTTTGGACATAGGAGTGTCCATGATGTGTGTGCTCCCATCCCATGCTTGTGTGATGGTTGTCGTTTGTGTAATGTTGCTGTGCATTGTGTTGTGATGTGTGTGAATCTCTTTACTGACGTGTGTTTGCTGTCTCTGGTTTTCTCTAGGTCACTCCCGCAGCGCCATGATCATGTGCGACTATGATCCCTGTACCTGTTTACGTCTGTATCTGATGGCAATCATGTGAATAAACATGGAGGCAAAACATCATTGTGTGAGTAAATGCAATTTATTGACAGGTTGTGCTTTTGTGCTGGTGAATATATACAAGTAAGTGGGAGGGAGGGAGTTGGAGTTGTAGGTAATGGCAGATGAAATGTCCGTGCTGACACCACATTGGGGGGTGTCAGGCTAGTCCAGCAGACCAGTGGCAATGATTGTCTATGTGGGACAGGATGGTTTGCAGGGTGAATGTCTGGCACAGGCAGTGGCATTGTCAAGGTCGTCCCCTCTTGGAGCGTGTGCCTGGCGCTCCAACACTGCTCTCAGCAACTTCCTGCCTCGGCCGCCCCCTCCGTCTCGGAGGTGGTACAGAGGCAGCTGGGAGGGCAGGTTGGTGATGGGCCACATCCGTCGCCAGGGGCTCAGGTGGTGGTGGCGGCGGTGGAGGCGGAGGCGGAGGCGACGGGGGAGGCGGAGGTGGCGGTGGCGGTGGCGCTGACACACATGGTGGAGGGGGGGGGGGTTGTTCCGGGCAACCCATTCCCTCCACATCGTTGCCTGCTGGCCCATGATCACCAACATCTGGCCAAGGATGCCAGAGATCTCGCGCAGGCTGTTGGTGTTGTCCACTGAGTCCTCGTGAACACGATCAGCGTTTGCCTGGGACCGGTCGTATGAGGCCTGGCACCTGGCAAGAGCTTGTAGGGACTGTGCCACTGGCTCGGGTAGCTGTCCCTCCTCTGACCGGCGGTGTGTGGGTCGCCTGCTTGGCAGTTGTCCCGTTGCCTGTGTTTGTGGCCCACTCACCCTGCATGTGTGTGGGGCCGTTGGACCAGCGTTGCGCGCTGGGTCATGCTGGGTGGCACCGGCAGGAGTCGTGGTGCTCGTGGTAGTGGTGGTAGTGGTGGTACTGGTGGTACTGGTGGTACTGGTGGTGGTGGGGACTGTGCAGATCACAGAGACGGGTGCCGCGGGAGTCACACATGCGACGTTGGTCGGTCCCGGGAGTCCCTGTGAGCCAGATGGCCCTGGCTGCGTGCTTGGTCCCGCTCCATCCTCCGCCCCGGAGCTGCCTGTGTCGTCGTCGGCAGAGAGTCCTGTAGGTGTGGGAGGCGAGGCTGGCGGCCGGGTACTGCTTTCCCCAGTCAGTTGACGATCACCTGAGGGACAAGATCGAGCAGGTCAGTAATGTGGACAGTACATGGTTACATTGATTTGTAGACATTTCTGTTTCCTGTCGCACACACCCCACCCTCCACCACCACCGCCACCCTCCCCGTGCACATGGGGGCCTGTTGGGAGTTGTAGTTCGGGCCTCTCACACACCCCACCCTCCACCACCGCCACCACCACCACCACCCTCCCCGTGCACATGGGGGCCTGTTGGGAGTTGTAGTTTGGGCCTCTCACACACCCCACCCTCCACCACCGCCACCCTCCCCGTGCACATGGGGGCCTGTTGGGAGTTGTAGTTTGGGCCTCTCACACACCCCACCCTCCACCACCGCCACCACCACCACCACCACCCTCCCCGTGCACATGGGGGCCTGTTGGGAGTTGTAGTTTGGGCCTCTCACACACCCCACCCTCCACCACCGCCACCCTCCCCGTGCACATGGGGGCCTGTTGGGAGTTGTAGTTTGGGCCTCTCACACACCCCACCCTCCACCACCGCCACCACCACCACCACCCTCCCCGTGAACATGGGGGCCTGTTGGGAGTTGTAGTTTGGGCCTCTCACACACCCCACCCTCCACCACCGCCACCCTCCCCGTGCACATGGGGGCCTGTTGGGAGTTGTAGTTTGGGCCTCTCACACACCCCACCCTCCACCACCGCCACCACCACCACCACCCTCCCCGTGAACATGGGGGCCTGTTGGGAGTTGTAGTTTGGGCCTCTCACACACCCCACCCTCCACCACCGCCACCCTCCCCGTGCACATGGGGGCCTGTTGGGAGTTGTAGTTTGGGCCTCTCACACACCCCACCCTCCACCACCGCCACCACCACCACCACCCTCCCCGTGAACATGGGGGCCTGTTGGGAGCCATGGACATGTTAGTGTGTTGGTGTCCGACGTGCATGGGTTGGGGCGTGGGGGATGTTTCTTCTCAGTTGTGTGAGCCTGACCATGTCGTGCTGATCGTGGTGCTTGGTTTGTACTCACCAGTCTCTTCTCCTTCGTCAAGGCCGTCTAGGCTCTCTGGGTGTAGTATCACCAGCACCTTCTCCTCCCAATCGGTGTAGGGTATGGGCTCCGGGGGTGTGCCACCGCCAGTAAGATTGGCTCTGGCGTGGTTTTTCGCTCGGATGCCCTTGACCCTGGTCTTAAGGTCATGCCACCGCCTCTGAATGTCGTGCTTGGTCCTCGGCACAGTCCCCGACGCATTCACACGAGTGACGATCCTGTCCCACATGTGGTTCTTTTGCGCCACGGTCGTCTGCTGGACTTGGGCCCCGAAGATGTTGGGCTCCACACGGATAATTTCATCTACCATTACCCGCAACTCTGTCTCCGTGAATTTGGGTTTTTTTTTGGGTGCCATGGTGTGTGGTGCTCAGTGTGTGAGTTGAGTGAGTTGGGAGGTGCAGGTGTGTGGTGTGTGATGTGTAGGATTTGTGTGGTGGGTGTTTGTGTGGTAGGGTGGTGGGTGGGTGTCTTCTATGTGATTTTATGTGAGTTCGCAGTGTCTCGAATGGCCCTCTTGCTGGCAGCAATGCTGTGGTGCAAGGGATTGTGGTTGTGTGGGGGTGTCTTTTTATAGTCGTGTCTCGATGGTTGTTGGCAGTCAGGTGGTAGGTGGGCGTGTTGACTTGTGTGCATTATTGGATAATTGGGACGTGTCATGGTGGCTTGTGCTGGGGGGGGGGGGGGCCTTGTCAATGTTCGTATGTTTGCTTAGGACTTGCGGGGCACTTTCATACATTTGTTAGGCGCTAGGGATGTTGTGCGTGTTGGCCTTCCGCCCTGATGCTGTGGTTCTCGTTGCATTGTTTCCGCCGCGGACGTGGATGGCTGTGAGTTCCGTTGTACGGGCGGATTTATCCTAATTGCGGCCACGGAGTATTCTCAGGGATGGCGGTACATGTTTTATTTTCCGCGGTCATTTCCGTCCGCGGCAGTGGTTGTTCATTGGACTCCGTCCGCCGCGGACGGACTTGGTTGTGTTCCGTCCACCGCGGACGGTGTTGGTTGTGTTCCGTCCGCCGCGGTCGGAGTTTCGTGACATGAATATCCTAATCCCAACCGCGGTTTCTCCGCGGCGCAGCCGGGAGTAAAATTTCCCCCACCATGGCGGACAGTACCCATTTCCGTCCGCCATCCTAATCGGCCCCTCAATTTGAGAGGCAATGTATAAAGTCTTTTTGCAACACGTCATTGGTGGGGAGACAGGATTCCCCCGCATACCTGCTGATTTTTATCCCTACTGAGTGCCCACCTCGCCAGGGACCTTGCCGCTTTCATTGTTTATTTTTCAGGAGCCTACCCTGTAGTAGTATACTCCGCAAGTGCCCACCCTGCATTGCATGTCTCGTGGGTGCCTACCCCACATATCTGCTGTGTTGATACCCCTAACGGGAGCCTACCCTGTATTTCAGCTGCCACAGTAAGCACGGAGGGCCGCCACTCTGCCCATGGTGGCCCGGAAGTGGACCTCGGCGGCCTTGGTTGCGAGCGGGGCCTGAGAATAGCCTTGGAGAGACGCGCCGGTCAGGGAGCCCAACCCGTGCTGGAGCACTCTGAGGCGGTAGAGCGAAGAAGAGGCCGGCGTCTCCCATCGGGGCTCCCGAGAGTGAGGGAGAGCCCCGGGGGACCAGCTGAGTAAGCGAGTAGAGAGCCGCCGGGAGCTGCGAGGGACAGAGCGGCACGAATGCCGGCCTGAGGCCCGGTGAGTGGAGCCAATGGGGAGGTAGCCTTGAGGGAAGCTGTTGGTGCACAGCATGGTGCCTTGTAAGGCAAAGGCCGGATTCCTTGTTCTTGAGCGGGCCCACCGTTGCGGGCCGCTCCAACATTGGAGGCACATTTGATTAAAAGTCCCGGAGGGGGACCCGGGTGCATTCCTTCGTAGGGCTCAGTGGTGCAGTGCTTACAGGGGGCGTCGGGGCACATTGTCGGTGCCGCCCTCCCCCGTTGTCCCTCGAGAGGCACCGTGGTGCCGGTGCTTGATCTCCATACACAGCTGCAGCTGCATCAGTGGGCCCATTTGTTTTGGAGTCCCAGTGGGTCTACTGAGGCACATTGAGTGACAGTGCTGGTTTCTACATCAGCTGCATCGCCAGTTAGCGGCAGCTGCAATGTTGGGGCATAGTTGATTCTCAGAGTCACAGTGCCCA